>NC_089887.1:6002500-8951666 GCF_040182565.1 Anser cygnoides
ACTCTGGGACGTGGTGGAGCTTCCAGTTTCTGCTGGAGAAGGAAGAAAGGCTAAGAGCTGCTCACCTCTGCCCTGAGAATCCACTCGGCACTTGGTAGGATCAGTTTGCCTAGCAGAGGATAGATAGCGTTACACAAAAATACCCTGTTATCGGAGGTTTTTAAATATAAAACTACTTGGGGGTAAATTAGAAAGCACTTATTTAAAATACAGCCTGTGCTTTTATTATTTTTAAAGCCTTTTCCTTTTCTTCTCTTTGTTTTCAACTAAAAAGAGTCAGGATCTAGCTTTTTGCTTTTCAGTAGAATAAAAGTAATTTGCAAAGATAATAGTATTGTGGGAATGGGGGAACCTTTCAGCTGATCACTAGAAGAAGCAAATATTTACCAGCTGGCTCTGGTGATGAATTGGAGACTGCTGTGGAAAGCATGGTCCTCGTCCTGCCTACAGCTCTGCTGACTTCATCAAATCAGGCCATCTTCATTTTACAGTTATTTTTTTTTCTCTAAAATATAGCATTCCTGGGAAAAAGAAATTGTCTTCTGCAGCTTGCGATTCTGCAGTTTCTTTAAATAAATTCTGCCTGGACGATCCCAGGGATTCATGGAGGTCCTTCAGCTCAGGTCCCTGGCTCCAGGCTTCCCCCTTCCTTGTCTCTTCACACAGAAGTTGTACGTATAAAGCCATTCCCAGGGTAAATCCTCTGCTAAGTTTGCAGCTGAATCAACGTCATGCAGCACAGGGAGATGCGAGCTGTCGCCCACCTTCTCCTTTTGCCCAAACTGGAGAAGATGGAAAGGAAAATGGGTGCAGAGCAGGTCGACGCTAGCAAAGTGCTCCTGCCCCGTGCTACCCCACGCTGGATGTTACCTCCCTGTAACCATACCACACACCCAAGGGATCAAGTCTGGTTACCAAAAGCTTCGTGTTTAACCTCCTGGTTAATTCAACCACACGAGCCAGCAGCAGGCAGGTCTACAGGGACAGGGCAGAGAGGGTGAGGGCAGGCACAGCAGCCTCTTCAACTGGGGCACAAGTGCTGGTAGCTGCCCCTTGACTCCTGTCTTTGTTGCCTTACCTACTACCTTGTCTCTAAAAAAATTCCTTGCTACGTGCTCGAAATTGGCTCCGTTGCAAATAATAAAGCGGTGATGACACAGCACAGAGCAGTGGATTTTAATAGAAGAAAACTAATGATTGAGAAAAAATTGGTAACAACAATCACGGCTTAATTCTCTTTCTTCACTGTCTGTCACTATTTCAATACTAAAGTTGAAGACTTCAATGAAAACGGGGACCCTCCAAACAGCTGTTCAGCGTGGTGGGAATGCCGAGGGGTAACCTGCAGCTCTGTCCCCAGCTCTGCTGCTGGGGGTTTATTTGGGGAAAGGGGATGCTGTGCCTCGGGGTCGCCTCCCTGCCTGGCCCCCTTGCCCAGACGTCTCCTGGTGGGGTCCCTCTTGCCATGTGCTAATAAAAGAGTAGGAATAGGGAAAAAAGCTGCTAAAACCAAGCTGTGGGTGCCAGTGCGAGAGGAAGAAAAAGACTGAAACTTTAAAGGCAGCATTAAAACAGGGCATGCAGAAAGTGAAGGCAATTAGGCAAAAGAATCGTTTGCTGAAGGAGGTCGCCGGGCTGAATTCCTAAAAGGCTTCATGAATCGACTAAAAATACCCTCGGGACAGTTTGAGCAGGGACTGAGTTACTGAAGGGCAATGCCCCAGCTGACCCAGGAGACCCCTTCCGATCCCGCCGTATAAACAATGGTGCCATTAACATCTGCACTAACTACCTGCCCGGCCCGGTGCTGCTCCTCGCCGCTGTGCCCCAGCATCTCTCCCGACCTCTACCCATGGGGCTCCCTCCAGGCCATCGGCGTTTGCTCTGGTTTCTCAGCCCTACACCCACCTCTGTAGAAGGGAATTAAGTAAAAACCCTCACGACAATGGTAGGAGCAGCGAGAGGCCAAAAAGATCAGCAGAAAAGCCTGGCAGAAACCCTGCAGAGCTGGAAAGAACAACAAGGGGAAGGTTGAAGGAGATCGCTGGCGAGCAGGGGGGACCCGCACGGAGACCTCGATGGTCTGGTAATGCTGAGGGAGTACCCACGGGGCACGAGGCAACATGGGACAGCCTGAGGGATTTGTAGGAATGTGTCACAATCATAGAAGCAAAGCTGGTTATATTGGAGGGGAGCAAAAAAGTCCAAAGTTTGGGTACCACACTAGCAAATGGTGGGACCCACCGCGATGCTCTGGGTGACCTTTGCCACCGGGATGTGCCATCCTGCTGGGACGTGTTGGTGGGCAGACCCCACATGGTCTGGGAACCACGTAGGGGGGTTTATACCCACCGTGACGGGGACATTCATTTTGTTAATAATAATATCTCTTTCGCTTAACGTTACCCTCATGACTAGACCCGAATGAGGCAGCCACCCCCTGGTGTCACTTCTCTCCTTGGTGTCACCCCCTGGGTGCTGTCCTGCTCCTGGGAGCATCGCTGCATCTCGTGCAGGTGTGCAGCTCCGGGCTAACGCGAAGGCAAAACTTTAGCCCTAAGTCTCTACTACGTAATTCAGGTGCTGAGGATAAAAATGAACACAAGGTTAGATAAAAACATTCGCTATCAAAACTTAATTATGCACCCACAGTCTGGGGCTCATTATTCATCCTCCAACCTGGAAACAAATTAGCCTAATGAAGCCATGAGTTAAAATGGAGAAAAGATGTAAAGGCTGGAGAATATTTGTATCTGTGCTCGGATGTCAAAACCTGCACTGAGCTCCGGGTGCTGTATTTGTCACCAGAACTGGGCGTTTCTGTGCACGGTGGTGTGTCCTGGCCCTGGGTCTTGCTAAGAGCAGCGTGCAGCTGCTGTTACTTGGGCATCTGAAGCAGCTCAAGCCAGGTGAGATGTGGGGCTCCATGAAGCCACGAGGGCTCATCAGGAGCTGGAGGTGGTCCCAGACCACGGGTCTGAAGAAAATCAACCACGAGCATCAGCTGCCACAGCATCAACCAAACCTCAGGGACAAACCCAGCCCCAGCACAAGCCAAGCTGAGCCCCACGGGGAGCTTGGCCCCAGCGACCTGCAGGAAACGTGGAGCCGAATCCCAGGTGCCAGGAGGAAAAGCAACCGGTAACTGTGGTGGGACGGCAGCTCTCCGTGGACTGATTGTGCCAGTGTTTAAGAAGCTGAAGAATATAATTAAACTGCCCGGGAATGTATAATCACAGCAAGGAAGGCCTTTTGTCCTGTTACTTCCCTGCATAATTTGGGGAGAAATGAAATTGCATCATAGGAAAGGGACTTGATCAGCATTTAATTAGCAGCGTGGTGAGACTGATGAGCCCCTTGCTGTATCACTACGCAGAGCCTGTGCTGTGAGAAAGGTCGAGATGCTCCCTGCCCCGATGCTGTGGTCTGCTCGCTCTGGCCATCTATAAAAGCCACCCACAAACCGTAACCCCCAGCACAAGAGGGAGCAGCCCGGGTTTAGGGACAGCTAGGGGCTTGCAGGCAGCACCCTGGGGCGTGCTCTTGGTGCTCAGCCCAGCACTGAGCGCTGCAGCAGGGCACAAAAGGTCCGAGCGACCTGGTAAGGACTGTGCCAGTGCAAGGAAACGAGTCCTTCCCGGTCCCCAGCTGAGCCTTTCTCGCCGCTTTATTCTCTCGTTCCCATCCTAATGTGCTTAACTATAAATGACCCCTTTATGTTTTATATCTCCATTTCATTTTTTCCCCCTTCTTCCAAGGAAGCAGTAAAACAGGAA
This sequence comes from Anser cygnoides, assembly GCF_040182565.1. NCBI lineage: Eukaryota > Metazoa > Chordata > Aves > Anseriformes > Anatidae > Anser > Anser cygnoides. Next base: position 6,006,277 of record NC_089887.1, read on the forward strand.
AGGCAAGAGGCAGAGCTCTTATTGTAAAGTGAGTGCTGGCACAGAGCAATGCTGGGGACTTGGTGGCTCGCCTTGGCCATTTGTATTGTCACAAGCAGGTTTTGAGCTTCTCCTCCCAGATGAAAGCCCTGATTCTGCTCCTCAATGCCCAGAAGAAGCCTGCTGGGACCATGGGGACAAAGGTGAGATGGGTCCAGCCGAGCCCAGAAGGACCTGACACCCCTTGCCTGAGCTTTGCACTATTTCCAGCCTCTCTGGGTGTTTTGTCGCGTGCTGTCCCGGGGCTCATTGCAAGGATGGTGGCATGGGGGTGAAAACAACCCAGCTGAGCAGAGCCCCCCCAAACACCCTCCTCCATTGTGCTCTTTGTCTGTCATAGGCAGAGGATGCTCAGCCACCCTGGGCAGAAGGACAGCAGCTTGCTGTTTATTAGTATAATTTTTAAAGGTGCCTCATTGTATTTATTTGCTGTGTGGTTAAACATTTATTATTTATATTTAATTTTCCCGGACTCAAAGGGGCATCACCAGTGGCTGAGTGTCTGCAGATTCAGTGCAGCTCCTTCGCACGCTTATTTATGTAACCTTGGCCTCCCCCGAGGGGCTCCCGTTTCACTATGTGCCACCGGCCTCTTAATTGGCCTCACAGATCACGCCTTCTCCTTCGGCTCACCCGGGTCCCCGCGACTCGTAATTTCTGGGATATTAAATGTGGCTGAAACAAAAGAGTTCAGTGAATTAAACCAGGAAGTTTCCTCTCCCTCCTAAACCTTCGCTTTCAATGCCCTCTCCTGGGCGGCAGCAAGACCCAGCTCATGGACATCTGGCTGGAGGCTTCCCCCAGAGCCAGGTTGTGTCCTGGGCAGGAGCTGGACAAACCTTTTCCAAGCTGTTTCCGCTACAGGGGACTATGAGAAGGGCAGGATGCTCTCCTTGGGACCCTTGGCACAGCTGGTCCAGCCCCCTTGGGTGGTGGGATGGGGAGAGCTGTCCTGCTGCTGAGCCACCCCAGAGCCACCTCTCCTCTGTCCTTTCAAGGGCTGTAGCTCTTGGCCAACTAAAGGGAGTTCTGCAAGTCAGTGAAAAAGCAAAGAGGCCCGGAGAACTCAACCAAATGAGTCTTTCATGCGGGAAACTCAATCTCTAGGTTAGAGGTGTTGGTAACCCTGGTACATTTTTACCCAGTTGCTAGCCACTTGGATTTAAAAAGAAACTTTACTCCCACCGGCAGAGATAGTTCACAATTAATGGTTTTGAAACTTCTCCTTAAATATATCACAAGCTACAAACTGGGGATACAGTTTGGGAGTAAACATTGTTATGCCAGAGCTGTCACCTGTGAGTAATCACAGACCTAATTGAAGCTGGCCAGCGTATTAAATAAACATTCAGCGTAAACGAGGGAGAAAAGAAATATCCTTCAGTTTGGTAATGGCTGAAATGATGGAAACCAGCACCTAAGCCAGGGACGAGGGTGAGAAGGCCGGAGCAGCAGGAGAGCTGGGTTTCCCTCAGGCAGCTGGCAGCGGTGTGCTGCAGACCAGCAAAGCATTGTGAGCCGGAGGGCTTCGGCCACCGGCCTTTGGGGGGACAGCGAGGAGAGAGCCTCCCTGGGGAGGAGTGCTGGCCACGGCGGGGCTGGGTTTGGGGGTAAGGAGGTTGCAGGCTCAAGGAGCCTGCCCTTGTTTCATCCAGGGAAACGTGGCTTCCCACTGCTAATAGCTGGGCTAACATTTGCAAAATGTCCTGCTAGCAGAAGTCGTTCTCCCAGCATCAGCTACTGCCTAATCGCCCCACCGAAACGGGCAGCGATACAATCTCCTGCGGCGTTTCTTGTGTTCCTTGGGGAACCACCTAATCCTCCATGTTGTCTGCCAGCTTCTCCTTGTCCTTGGGAATTTCACGTGCAGAGAAGGCTGCAGCCTTCCAGAGGCAGCTCCGAGAGCAAGGCTGCTGGCGGCTCCCGCAGCTCGCTGCACTGCCACGGCCAGCACCGAGCCTCGTGGGCATCCGAGGCTGTGCTCCGAGGCGTAGAAGGCAGAATAAACACATTTTTTCACCTCAGAAAATCTCCAGGCTGGATCACAGCGTCCCACCCCTCCTCATCCTCTCGCCAGATGTTGCACGGACATGTGCGAGCGGCGCTGCCTCGCTGGGAGGTGCTGAGAAGAGGGTGATGCGCTGGGGTGACATGCTCAATTTCCCTCAAAGATGGTGCAGCCACGAGAACATTTCTCCCGCTGATGGCGTCCATGTGTCTCTCCCTTCTCACTGGAGCTCTGTTACATGCCCGGACGCGGTGCAAGCGTGTGTGCACCTTCTGTTCCCCGAGCCGTCCCTGCCTTTCTGGGGAGGACGAGGTGCCTGCCCTTCCGTGGTTAGTTTAAGAAAAACACTCTGCCAGTGATCAGTGCCTGTATGAAGTAGATGTATGGTTTCAATTCTGTCCTTGAGCCATGGATCATTTAATGTTGTCAACACATATACATCCTTCTCAAACATCCCACTGAGAATTTCTAGGGACTGTAGACAGCTTAAAGCTAGCGTTACAGCAGCAGCTTCATATTTGCTTTCAGATCTACGTGCATTTTTTAATACTAAAGCTTGCATAATTGCTGCTGAATTTCTAAGCAACTTCTTCAAAGGGACGGAGGCGTGGCAGCGGCAGGAGCGCTGGCGGAGCAGGGACAGGGCTGGGGCCTGTTGGTGGCTCGTGGCTGGCAGCAGGAGGAGCCGAGCACGTTGGGGGAGCCCTGAAGAAAGGCCAGGTCGGGACCCCCCAGCTCGGTTGAGCACGTTATCGTCCTGACCACGGGTGGCTGGGATTTAGTGCTGCCTACCCGCGCTAACAGCATTTTAGCGGTGCGTATATCTCACCAGGGAAGTTTGCACAGTGGGAATAGGGCACCACTGGGCTTGTTTTCCAGCGTCTGGATGTGCCTAGAAGCACAGAAGGATGCCACGTGCAGCAGAGGTGACCTGGCGGGTGAAGGGTTACTGGCTGCTGCCCACTGGAGGGCTGATGGGGCAGGGTTACAAAAAGGGAGACAAGGTGGTTCCTCAGAGGGGTCTCTGATCTTTCCCTGATGGTGGGGACAGAGTTAGAGCTGGATGAGGGGTTAGTGACTTCTGCTTTTGGGAAAAAAAACAGCCCTGATGACAGGACAGAGCACGGGTATTTCACCGGGGGAGGCTGCAGGCCCTCCCTGGTCTCTGCTGACGGAGCTATGGGAGGTGTGCTGCTGCTCCACAGTCATGCACCAAGCTCTGGTTGCGATGCCCATCCCCGCAGTGGTCAGTGTGCCCTGGGTAAGGAGCAGGGACCACCCAACAGAGTGAGTCTCCCTCCTCTTCGTCAGCTGCCAGCTGCTCAGGGTTGCTGGGAGGAGAGGTGGGTAGGACGTGGTGATGGTGGTGATGTCTGCTGCTGGGCTGTGAGACCAGCAGGCTGAGGGTTTGCCGGAGAACCTGCAGCAGCTGCTGACTCCCGAGAGATGCAGGTGAAGCCAGGTACCCAACGCCTTCTTGTGCCTTTGGGAACATGGAGGGGCTGAGGGTGATGATTGTTCCTGGGAGCTTTGCTGCAGGCGGGTGGGGACAGCTCCACCTCTCCCCTAAGAAAGGGCATTTCTGGGGCTGACACCAACCCCAGGTGTCCCCCTGTACCGAGGGAGGTGTCCCCACTCCGTCCTCCAGCTGCCGCAGCAGCATCACTTCTAAAGCACCTGGTCAGCCAAACTCCATTTGCTGTGTCTATGTATTTATTATGTTGGAGCCCAGAGTAATTACTTTACAGCTCTGAACATTAAATATCATTTGTCTTATTCCAGCAGGTCCAAATCTTTATGAATTGTATCTGACGCTTGCTCCCTTCAATTATCTGCCGTCAGAAAAAGTTTACTGTTGTTGCAAAAATACCAATTTGCCAGAGGTTGCAATGCATTTACTCTCCACCTCTGTAATTTACAAACTTACATTTTATGATTAGAAAGAAAAATGGCTAATAGGAGAAATATTCATGCAAAATCGATACTGAATAAGATGCTGCCACCTTTTGGCTTAACCTAATTCTACATCTGGGGCCAAATTCATCCCTGGTGTCGCTGGGCGAGGAGCTACCACTGGTTCCGAGGGATGGGGTGGGATGGGGAGATGCAGCAGGATCGAGGGCTCCCTCTGACCATGGACGGGGCAGGTGGAGCTGAAGCTGGGGGATTTGCAGGCTCTACAGTGAGGAAATTTCCCATGGCTGTGCTTCCACAAGTGAAGTTCCCTTCTTGCATGTGCAGAGCAAGCATAGAGGTTCCTAGGAGGATTTGCTCTGCTTTCGACCTCCTGGGACAATGCTCCTGGAGCTGCATCCTGGGTACAGGGACAGGCGCTGGGGCTGGTGAGACTCAGCATGTGGCTGAGGGTGCCAAACCCAGCTTTGAACCCGGTAGGCGCTTCATCTAAGCTTGTAGGCAGCCTCCACACCACTGGTCTGCAGCACAGTTACACAGCAGGCAGTGCAGTGGGACTTCGACACTGTCAGTCTTGGTAGCTATTGAGTGTGCTTATTCTTCAGTTCCAACTCACTGCAAGGGGCTGTGGAGCCCAAATACCAGTGTGCTTAAAAATAAATAAATAAATAAATAAAAAATAAAAACCTACCCCCAAAAATATTTTTAGTTCTGTAGTTCTGTAGTAAGGATATTCCGAAGCATTGAGTCTTGCGGCAGAGCGATTGCAGCACTGCTCTGTCTCCTTGCCCAATGACACAGGGCTTTTCAGCTGAATACCAGTAAGCATGTGATCAAAAGCTGTCGGGATTTTGTGGCTGTGGGATTTCCAGCCGAACTCGCTATTTCTCTCATATCTTGCCCCTTTGTTTCCCAAGTCCAGGGCAGAGTCTGAGTTCTGTAATTGCCACCTGGATTTGCTTTGCTGTCTTCCCTAGGAACTTGTTTGAATAAATTGAATTGGCAAATGTATTGTTCAGCTGCAAAGCGTTGTGTCAGGAATAATGTGGGTATTACCAGCCCATTACGGCGCTAGGCGCACTGTCAGGGACAGCAGACCCATCCAGCAGAGCTCACTTCGAGCAGCTCCCTCCGTTTCCTTTCCAGCCACAAGTGCACGGTTTTTGGCCTGTTGCTCAATGCTCTGCAGCAAGAGCAGAAGGAGCTACCTGCAGCTTCCTAGGCACGTGCAGAAACTTTCCTCCGTTGGGGGATTTTCTGCTAATAGGTTCCTATTGCTTGTCTTCTATTTTCTTTGCCAGGCAGGGCTGGGGCGCAGCAGTCACCTTATTTTCCACGGAGCACCCAAGCAGTCAGTGCCCATGACCGCAGTCTGAGCCTGCTGAAGCCATCTGTGTCAGTAGGGCTCAGGGCAGTGTGGTGGGGACGTTCAGGTCCTGGGGCTCTGCTCCCTGAGCAGAACTGGGCGTTCAGGGCTTTGCTGACGGACCCCAAGGCCTGGGTCAGGCTGCGGAAACTTGGCAATCAGGAGCCTAGGCATTAATTGGGTGCAGGGTAAGATCTTTGGGTTGGGGACTGCCACCTGCTGCATTTTGTGCCTGCACTGAGGGGTCCAGGCATGGTTGTCCGTGAGGTCCCTTCTGCTGTTGCAGTCTGAATTTGTTTTAGTGCCGCTGTTGAAGGGTCCAAACTCCAAACTGCAGAACAGTTTGCAGACTGCAGAACAAGCACTTCAGTAAGAAGCTTTTTGGCAAAATTCTTTGTTCCAGTGTGTGTCTGAGGGGCCAGTCTGAAAGCAGGACTGCCAGGGTGCACCCCAAAACTGATCAGAGATGTACAGTGGGAACCTTGCTCAGAAAAACTACTCAGTTATTCCTTCCTCTAGGATGCACGTAAGCTCCCAAGATGGAGGAGATCTCAACTTGCCAAGACACAAAATGTTAATTTCCCCAGAGGTCTGGGTGCAGGCTTTATCTGGTTGGACTCTCCCTACCCTGACACAACTGAGCTCCACAGGAGAAATGAGCTCCCCTGCGTGCAAGCCCTTGGAGGGCTGGTGCAGAGCCAGCACAGGCGCAGCCACCACCATGACACCGCTGTCCCTCCCAGTGCCACCAGCCAACTGTGATGGCAGGGACAGGAGCCCAGGAGAGCTGTAGTCAGCAGGAGATGGCACCACAGCCCTGCAGACCTTGTCTCCTCGGCTGCAGGGTGGCCAGGCTCCTGCGGGAGATGCTGAGGCTCTCACGGGTGAGTGCTGCTGCCGGGAGGACGCTCCATGGGGCAGGGTGGTGACACCACCTCCTCCATCGTCTGGGTCTTATGGGGCTGTCCAGTTATTTGGGGGAAAAAAAAGGAAGAGGCAAAAAGCTCAGGGGTGGGATTTCAACCTGGCGAGGCCTGACCAGGTTAGCGAGGTCTTGCAGAAGCCTCTTGGCTGCAGGAGTGACCCTGCCATGCAGGTTAGCAGTGACATGGTGCCACCTCGTGGCACGCGGCTCCCAGTGTCACACAGCCGTGTCCCTGCCGTGGGGGGACACCTTTCGGAGGGGAGCATCACCCTGTGGGTGCTGCACCTCCTGCCAGGTGCTGCTGGGACGTGGCCGCACCGTGGGGACGGCCACCAGAAGATGGATGGTGGGGACCGATGGGCGAGGGAGCACGATGGAAAACAAGGGAAATAACTAAAACTTGTCCTATCCCCTAATCTGGATATTGGATGCAAGGAAAAGTGTGACCCAAAGTGTGTCAGTTTTCAGTGAAATGCTAATCAAAACCATCAGGTCTTTGACTAAGCAGGATTTGGAAGCTGACTTTAGCGACCGATGGCGTTGTGGCAGCGTGTCAGAAATCGGGGGCTCCGTACCATCGGGCTGGGTCCTGCTGTAGTGCCAACACAACCAAAAGGCAGTTGCTATCCCAGGGTCACTGAGACTCCTGGCTGGCTTTCTGCTAGGTCTCTGCAGCTGATGTTGTACGATGCATTTGATCTGTGACCAGAAATCACCTGATACTGGATTATTTTTCCATTGCTATTAGAAAGTTGCTTGATCCTGCTGGTTTTTGTTCTTCCTACATTGTACGTATCAATACTAAAGAAGGAGAAGCTTCCTTCCTTCCTCTCTGCCCGGATGCTCCAAAAGGTTGGATATGTAACAGGTGTCAGGGAGGTGGTGGGAGGTAGGGCATGGTGGGTTTTACCTCTAAAACATCAAATCTGCTCTGCCTGGCAGGCCTGAGGTTTCCCCTGGAGGGCTGAGAGGAGGGGATTAGGAGTGCTTGTTCTCTTTAATTGAAGAAGTTCAGCCTACAAAGCAAAGCTTACTTTCAGTATAACCCGAGGAGAGAATTTAACATTCCCCTACAGGTACATACTGCTGAAAATTACCCAGCAGACAAGCCCCTTTCCAGTTTGCTTTGTCATTTAGGAAGGGCGTTTAAACAAGAGACTCTTCTATGGAAGAAACGAGCTCATGCTGATACAACGATATCTGTGTAAATCTGGTGCTTTTCTGTGGAGATGAGCCTTTAGGCACTTAGCAGGGATTTGCCAAGGAGCCTAAGGCCTGATACAAACCCGAAACGCAATGGGATTCAAGTGTCTAAATGCATTAGGCTGCTAGGAAAATCCCAGCCTTTGAAGTTTAAGTAGGCACTAACAAAAATGGGCTAAAAAGTAAAATAAAACTGGCTAATGCTGCCCCGAAAGCTGTGGGTGCTCTGAGTTTTACACCTGAAACACAGCAGCAGGAGGTGGCCACCACAGGCAGCCAGGAGGTTCCACCAGCATGAGGGTTTGGATCTCCATCCTGACCTCTTCTGCCCCTCCAGAAATTGCAGCCTGGTCCCTCTGAACCATTTCTGGCCCCTCTTCTGCTTGCTCATGCCAGTGGGTGTTCCCTTGTGTGGGAAAAGTCCGGGCCATTTGTCTGAAGACATCTTCCTTGTGAGAGCGTATGAAGGAAACATTAAAAATGCCTGTTGTTGTTGTTGAGAAGAATCTTAGGACATTAAAAGTTGGAGAAGTCATCTTCATTATTTCTCTTTAAAGTTACTTATGAATTGAGAACAGCTCTGCTCATATTTCTCTTTTATTTGCTGTCTCCCCAGGCTAAAGTGTTGTCTATTTATCTTACAGATTAGGTTACTTTTTATGGGGTTCCTGCTATTATATTTCACCTCTAACTTTGTTAGTTTGTGTTTGATATTAAATTATGTTGAATAAAATGTGCAGCTCAAGGACATTTTTCAGCTTCATCCTGAAATGAGGTTCTTAATCCTGCTTCTGGGTCTGCCCTTGTAGCCCAGCCTATGGGGACAGTTTGGGGTCTGTAGGACGGGCAGCAGAGAAGTGTTTGTATCAGTGATGGGCTTTGAAGGTGGAGCTGCAGGAGACGTGCCTGTGAAAGCAGTCAGTTCATATATGGTGATTTTGGAAACAACTCTTTAGAAATGGTTTCTAACAATATTGGCATCATCACAAGATAAGATCCAGGACTAGTTAAATCACAGCCTCGCAGCTCGGTGCTCCTTTGGGGATTAGAAGAAGTCGCTGAGCTGTCACTCCAAAGCTGATCATGGGCTCGTTTAACTATGTCATCCCATAAGACAGCCCTTTCAATTATGTCAACCTGTCTGCTCTCCCTAGACTCTAATTTTAGAGCAGCAGTAGCTAATATTCTTGGAAAACTGATCCGCCTCCACAGATCTCTCCTCTCTGTCTGCTGCTGTTAACGGAGTATCCTGTGGGGAGATGGGCCTGCTTTACTTCCCCTCCTGTAATAAACCTAATAAAAATAGGTACCATTAGGTTCCTTTGTGTGTGGTCTCTTTAAGACACTTATCTGAGCTATGTAATGGAGATGTCACGTCTCCTCCACAGAGGGATCCGGCAGCACTGCCGGGTCACTGCAATAAAAATAAAGTTCAGTTTTAAAAGCCTGGTATGAAATTATGAGCCAAAAACCAGGATGATGGGATGTGAGTTCAGAGACCTGGAAGAGGGAAATGTGAGCTGGAGCCACCTGGATGTTAATGGAGTCACCAGGCTGCTCCCGGCCTGCTCAGGAGGACTGTGGGTGACAAGGTGGCCCTGGGACGCCAGGGACAGGGGAATAGTGTGTGTGTGCTGGATGGTGTTGGGAGGAATTTGAGCACACAACGGGGAGAGGAGGTGGGTGGGCTCAGGATGTCTTGGCCATGGGCATCTCGGGCTCATCTTAATGCAGCTTGGTGGGAAGGGGATGTGCCTTGCCCGAGGGATAGGATGGAGCCCACCATGACTCCAGCTCTCCCTCTATGCTGAAGATTATACTATATATATATTATTACTGTTAGCCACATTATACATTACATACATTACGTTACACACATTACATTAGCCACATTATAGGGGCTGCCACAAGAGGGGTGAAGGGAAGGTCTTTGAAGACCTCCTGTCTCTCCTCTGGGCGCTGTGGTGGTCCTTCAGCTGGGCTGAGCCTCCCTCAGCTGTTCTTCCTCCACACTTGGCCTTCAGTGGGCCTGTAAGACAGTGCTGGGCAGGTCTGAGGCTGCCAGAGGGTTTTTGCTCTTCTGCAGAGCGTTCCTGGCCTTCTCCAAAATGGAGTCTTGGGGGCCCTGTTTGAAGGAGCTGACATGCACAAAGCTGAAAAGCGTGAGCCCCTTCCAAGGTGTTTTATTCCCCCTTTAGGATGCAGTGTGTGTCTGAAGACAAACCACACACTGAAAAGGAGTAGAAAGAATGGAGGGAAAAAGAGAGAGACCGTGCAGAGCCAAGGAGCGAGGTGACCCCATCCATCCCACCAAGTGTCATCGCAGCAGTGGTGAAGGCCAGGCCTTCCCTTTGGGGATCAGGCTGTACAAAATCCACATGCCACGGAACAAGACCTCCCCCAGTCGCCAGCAAGTTACACGTAGTGCTCCTTTCACAAATACACATTGGCTGCCCATAATCAAATTCTGCTTCTCAAGCAATTTCCCTCGCTAAATCTCCACTAACCACTTCTAACCCAGCTATCGGCCTTGTCGCTGAGCCGGCCAGCCTCTAACCACACGCCGCTCTGCGTGATCCCTTCCTGAGCAGTGCGGCCTTGGGCACATTCCTCTGGTTCTCAGCAGCCTAACCTGTCACGAACAAACTTCTAAAAATATCACTAAAGACCTCAGCTAATTTCTAATCCTCATTTCTGTTAAGATGGCTGCCTGTGCTGTATGGGTTTCCGGACTCGGGATTTGCCGTCTTCCTTAGGAGTATCTAATCTGTGCATAGCTGTTTCTGTTGTCATCCGTACGGACGACTCCTTCCCCACCATAAGACATGATCCCTTTGGCAGCGGTTCCCCGGGCTGCAGAGCACCGTGAGCCCACCAGCCAGCATAGATACCTTCCTCTTCCTCCTGCCTAGCTCACCCCACTGCTTTAGGAGATCACTGGGGTCCCAGTCCTCTCGGGCACTGGGCACGTAAGAAAAACCGGACACCAAGCTCAGCAGAGCACGTGATTTTCTTTGCGCTTCCCAAGTTCTGGAGTATTCTATAATAGTGTAATGGTGCTGATGTATAATGGTGCTGACGTATAAAAGTATAGAGGAGCAAAAGTCTTGAAGTTCCTTACATGGCTGGACTTCCCATTGTTGTTTGTATTTGGATATTTTTTCAAGTGCTGTTTACCCAGACGGGGTGAGGAGAGAAGAAACTACACAAAGTCAAGGACAACACTGCCGATGGCCAGGGAAACTTTTAAAACGGAAACTTGGAAGATGTGTTTTTATCATGAGATCAGCGAGGTAGGACAGCCTTCTGATGGGAATAAGGAGCTAACACTAGGTTTGGTTTGTTCCTGAAGGGAATTACATGAAATATTCGTGTGTTCAAGGGATGCTTGACTTTAACGACTCAAGGTCTCTTCTCCTGTCAGTCCCCCACGTCTGTGCTCCTGTAGCCATACCAGGCGGAGGGACAGGACTCGGCCCCTTGCTCCAGCGTTGCCTTTCACAGCGCTGCCACCTGAGCCGCTACCTCGCCACAAACGCCACATGGCACGGTGACATGGAGGACAGGTGAGTGGCACCTGCTGTTCCCAAGCACAAATTGGCCGTTTCAGTCTGTCCACACACCTTCCCAGAGCTCCTCGTCCATCTCCCAGCTCCACTCCGCATCCGAGCCGTGTACATGGGACAGCCATGTGTTCTCTGGGGAGAGCAGAGGTGGGACAACGCTCCGTCATTTCTCAATCTGGTCACGAGTGTCGTTAAGTCAATAGGCCTCCCTCCATCGCATGAGGTAAACTTTATTACACACAGCCAACGGGTAGGGGAAAGGTCAGCGTTTCTAAACCACGCCTCAGTCTCCTGCTGCCTGTCGGATCAGCTTTCCTTGAAGCGAGGTGACTGCTTTGGAGCAGAGGCCAGCTGAGGGACTTTTCATCAGCTGACTCATGCAAACCCCTGCTGCAGCCGATGCTCGTCCACCCAAACCAGTTAGTGTGTGCTGAAATCCTACAGTAGGGTCCCGAGTATCAGCCTGCTGGGACAAAAAACACTCCTTCCCACCGCCAGCACTAAACCCAACCCCAACCGCAGCCCCAATCTCAACCCTCATCCTTATCCCCCATTCCAATCACAACCCTCATCCCCATCCCTATCCCCAATCTCCATTCCTAATCCCAATCCCTATCCCCAATCTACATTCCTAATCCCAATCCCTATCCCCAATCTACATTCCTAATCCCCATCCCTATCCCAAATCCCCAATCTCTATTGCCAATCCCCAATCTCTATTGCCAATGCCCATCCCTATCCCCAATCCCCATCCCAACTCTTATTCCTATCCCCATTCCTAATCCCCCTCCCCAATCCCAATCTCTAATCCCCCTCCCTATCCCTAATCCCTATCCCCATCCCCAATCTCAATCCCAACCCTCATCTCTATCCCTATCCCCATCCCTATCCCTAATCTCCATCCCCAATCTCAATGCCAATCCCAACCCTCATCCCTATCCCCAATCTCAATCCCCAATCTCAATCCCCAATCTCAATCCCCAATCTCAATCCCCAATCTCAATCCCCAATCCCCAATCTCAGTCCCCAAGCCCCGCCCCGCCCCACCACCCCTCCCCATGACTCAGCACATCCCCACCCCCGCCCTCCGATTGGCCGCCCCCTTAGCGCGCGCAGCAGCCGGCGCCGGCGGCCCGGGGGCCCCATTGGCTCTCCCCGCCGTGACGTCATCGGCGGGGGCCGGGGCGGGCGGGAGCGTGACTCAGCAGCGGGCGGGGGCTGAGTCAGCAGGAAGGCATAAAGGCGGCGGGGCCGGCCCCAGGCGGGCGGGCATGGAGCTGCCGGGGCTGGGGCGGCACTGCGCCGAGCGCGCCTGCAGGAGGCTGGGTGAGAGCCGGGGGGTCCCCCGTCCCCTTCTCGATGAGCTGGGTTCTGTATTGGGGTGCGCTGGTTAGTACCAGACGCTAGGGCTTCTTCCGTAGCACCTCCTAAATAGATCCCGTGGGAGAGTAATAGTGAAGGCTGTAGCATTTCATGCTGGTGTGTTGTTAATAAGCCTACGGAGCTTTTGTGTTTGAGGGAAAATATCTTTTGTGGCAGGGTTTTGGTTTTGTACTTCAACCCCAAGCTTCTGGCTAATGCCTCTTGAAAAGTTTCAGTGTTCTAGGAGCTCCTGAGGTATCGATGGTTTGTGTTGGTGTAGCACGGGGGGAAAAGAGGGAAAAGTTTTCAGTCTTAACTTTTGTTTTTCAGTGTTTATGAAAAAATGCATCTTCTTCCTAGAGTTACCTGGGTTGTGACTGCACCAAAATAATGATTTGCTTTAGAATTTATTTGTTTTCAGTAAGTGCGCTGTAAAGCTGTTAGCTCTGCTGTATACAAATCTGTTTTCTGTTTTTATTCCTTACCCAGACTTCCTTCCTCTGAAATGTGATGCATGTGGGGAAGTCTTCTGCAAAGACCATATCCGTTATGATGACCACAAGTGTGGCTCTGCCTACAAGAAAGTAAGTTCCTGTACATGAGTCGGTAATTGACACTGCAGAATTGCTAAGTCATGCAGAAAGGCTGCTCTGAAACTTGACCTGTGGTTTCAATAAAAGCAGTTGGGAGAACCACAAGATAAGCTAATAATACAGCTGAAATTCAGCTGCAATGGGACAACATTTCTGAGCTTACTACTGCTGGATTCTAGTTTCTTTCACTTATTCTGTACCTTCCCAAAGAGGGGTGCTTTATACTTTAATGTAGTGTGGCCTAAAACTTTCTGCAGCCCATATTCTTTTGAGCTGCAAGACAGCAAGCATGAAACTACAGGATAAATAAATAGGAAAAATGGGGCTGAATATTAATCAGTAGCTAATACTTGGGCTGTGTAGTGTTCAAGACTACAGTTTCAGGAAGCCTACAATCACATTTAAAGTGAGTTTATTGAATATGTTGGTACAAACTTATTTGGCATAGCACTTTGGGCTTTTTGGATACAAATACACAGTTTCCTTCCTGAAGGACATCTTTAAGAGCATTAGTAAATGAGTAGAACATAAAGCACTTGTAAATATACTATCATTACCCATGGCTAAGAAAAGGGGAAGGGCAGAACAGTAACTGGGTCAGACTTCTAATCTGTGTGGTGTGTTCTCAGAATGTGCAGGTTCCGGTGTGTCCACTCTGTAATGCACCTGTCCCAGTACAGAAGGGGGAAATACCAGATGTCGTGGTTGGAGCCCACATGGATAAGGACTGCAAATACAATCCAGCACAGCAAAAGGAGAAGGTGAGAAAACTGCTGTTGAAATCTGTTTGCCTGATGCTTGTGAAGCTTCATTTTCTGACAGCAGAATGTATAGAAGCTTGTTCTGTTTCTTTTTCATTCTGAGAGCGCTTGAGCATTCATGCTTCAGCCTGGTCGCTGCTTGGAAGCTGATCTCAGAAAGCAACCAGGTATTGCTAATGTAGTTTCCTGTGTTTTCTAGATCTTCACAAACAAGTGCTTAAAGCCAGGCTGCAAAAGAAAAGAGATGATGAAGGTAGTTTGTGAACAGTGCAATGGTAATTTCTGCATAAAGCATCGGCATCCTCTGGACCATGACTGTAAAGGGAGCAGCCACCCCATCTCCAAGGCTGGGTAAGCTGTAGTTGTGGTACTTTGAGATTAAGCTGAAGCTTCAGGACTTGGTGGGGAGCTCAGGCAGATCAGGAATTCTGTATACTACTGGTCACTTCAATAAAATAGACATAATTTGCTCTCTGAATCTTGGACCTAACTTCTGAAAGCCTGAGCCAAGGGGGAAAAAAAGCTGCTTGTCAAATGCTTTCCTAAAATTCTTCCAAGCTTACTTAATTTGATAGCATGCTCTTTCAAAAAAAAAAAAAGCCCTGAGAACAGGCGCTTGCCAATTCAAGTACCTTTTAAGGTCTTGATCTAAATACTAGAACCCTACTCAGAGCCTTGAATTAACCAAGAATAAACTGTGGCAAGGTATTGATTTTAAACTTAACTTTAATAAAACATCTCTTGCAGGCAGACATACCTTCCTTGCTCTGTGCAGTAGGAATGTAAGACTTGTGTGCCAGATGTGGATAATTAAACTGGATGGAAGAGTGAGACTACTGGAAGCATGCTTAAGTGGTGCTGAGCCTGGTTGTATTTCTTTGTAGGTATGCAGCTCTGATGAGAGCATCTCAAAGTGCCTTCAAGTCAACAGAAGCAATTGCAGTGCCATCTAATGGGAACCGTCAGCACAACAGGTATAAGCTGTGGAACAAGATGAGATGGTTTAAAATAGTCTTATGTCAACACAGCATGGTAGTGCTGCTGTCATACATCTAACTGCTCTAGGCTTTGTAGTTGACCTTTGATCAGTGTTGGGAATATAGCAGAGAGCTTTCTGACAGCACAAGCGAATCTTTATTTCTCCACACAGTGAGGATTAAAATGGCTATGTAGACACAAGCATTAGGGCATTAAGTTGTTTATTGTACCAGCAGGTTGGTCTCCCACCTGCCTAGGATGAGGCTTTTGGTCAAGTTTTGGAAAACTGGTGCTTCATTCTAATGCTGAGAAAGCATAGCAAATCTGACTGAATGGCCCAAGTCCTTCCTAGCCATGGTTTATTGCCTTGTGACTGCAAGTTGTAGTTGAATGACTCTTACAGTTTACTCTTTTGTCTTTCAGATGCAGATGATAGACGCTCTTCACGCTGGATCAAGCCTCTGCCTACTTCGGAGTTAATCTCGTCTGAAGCTCTTTAAACTTTTTCTATGCAAGTAACTTATTTTTGTGTATAATCTCTTACGGGTTTAATAAACTGTCACCCTTTCTAAGCCAACTTTTTGTTTCTGTATTTAGAATGGGAGCTTTAATACAATCATAGAATCATTAAGGTTGGAAAAGACCTTCAAGATCATCTGGTCCAACCATCACCCTACTATGAAAAACACTTGGAGGAAACTGGGGGGTGGTGGTAGGCAGAAAACTAAAATTAGGGTGAAACACTGCTAGTTTTGCTTAGGTCATGCAAGGCTAAACTGAGTCTGAATATAACATGTTCTTAAACATAAGATGAAAGACTGAGATCCATGTTAACGTCACAGCTCTCAATCCTTTTGGAAATGATCTGGCACAATGCAGCATTGTGCTTGACAATAACATATCAATGTGAGGTCAGTTTTCTACAGTGTCTCTTGGTTTCTGAATGTTGTTGGAAGTACTGATTTATAAAGCCATACCCTGTCCTTCTAGGCCCTCCCTAAGCAATTCACAGGAGGGATAGTGCTCACAGAGGCGTGCACAGCATAATTCTTCATAATTTATTGCCCCCAAGGTAGAAATCTAGACTTGTATTGGTGTTTTCTTGCAGTTGGGGCAAAAAGGAAAACAGAAGCTATTAACTGTTCCTTGTCCCACATAATAAGGCCAAAATACAGCCTCGTCAAAGGAGCCTAGTCTTGCTCCCTTTCTGAAAGGCTTAAATGAAGACACATTTTCTGTTATGTCTATTGTCTTCATCAGCAGTCTTACCTGAAGGCTCAGCTCTTTGAACTGTGTGAACATCCAGCTGCTTAGTTTGGGACCCAAAGTACTGTAGCTTGAGGAAATAGATATGTGCTGTTAATGAACAATGCTAATTCCTCAGCTGTGATCTAAGTAGACCTCTCATCCAACTAATTGTGAGAAAAATGCCAAAGCTTACTGATGATGTCAGGGGGCCAAGACCTCAATTTCATGTGTCATTGGAACCATTCCTCTGCATGCTGGGGCTGGTGGGCTGGAGTATTGGTTTAGGACTAACTGATGGGTAATTGCAGTCTATTGAATCACCTGCAGTTGAGTTCCCAACCTCATTTTCATGAGGTGGGAGGAACAGCAGTTTACGTAGCTGAGAATGCTGTGTTATTTGACCTGGGAAAAATAATCTTTGATAATAGCGCAAGAGATGTGCGCATGATTGCAGTTAACACATATGGCTTATACAACCTTGGGGGTCTACTGCAGTTGTGCGAAGGTTGTTGTGTGCTTCTCATTTCTATTTGAAGAGACTTAATTCTTAGGGAGCATTCATAATCCAAAAAAATGTGGATTTATGGTCCCTTACAGGAATAACACAAATGACCAACGTATTGACTTGTAGACCCTTTATCTGAAAGGGCAAAGATAAGAATTTCTAGCAAATGTGGAACAACAAAAAAAAAGTGTGCTACTCCCTATTGTCCAATGTGATTTCTTCTCATACATTGACATGTTTTTTGGAGAATGATTAAAGTTATATGGAAGGTCATAGTTGGCCAAACTATGTCTGAAGTTGGCAGGTACAAATTACCACTGCTAGTTCCATTTAGCCTCGTTTTATGCAATCGTGTGGTCTAAATAGTGATTTGGCAGTATTTGTAATACTGTGTTTAACCACAGGGTGTCACAATAGGATGTGTAATAAAACGATTGTTATTCAAGGCACTCTAAGCACAGAAAACATGCTTTTCCCATTCACATTGGAACAAAAGCCTAAATTATGGCTCTAATTTTAGATACCACCACCTAGCGATTATCTTGTGTGCTCTAGTGCCATAACCCACTCCTAACGCAGTGCTAGTTATGGGACTTTTATAATCTTTCTGTACAAAATACAACTGGACATGTGTTCCCAAACTGTGCTGTGTGTCCTGGTGTGGGGAAGGGTTTACAGGGGGAGCAGCAGTGGGTCCTGACAGCTGTGCGATGAGTTCCCCATAGTGTACTAGTGTACATAGTGTACCATAGCAATGGTTGTGACCTCCCTCAGTCTGGACAGGAGAAAGAAGTATAAAGGTTTACCTCTTCACATGGGTATGTGTAATACTATTGAGTTATTGCTGCCAGCGTCTGCTGGCACCTCAACTACTGGGGTCAAAGCATTTGGAAGCTGAAACCCCTGTGTCAGGCTGTTACTTAAAAATGCTCCGGTGACTCATTTGTTTTCAGTAAATATTCCTGCCCTTAAATCACCGGGGAGATGTTTGTGCACATGGTAAGTATTTATAGCAAATGGAAGCCGGTAGGTTTCCAGGAACCCATGTGCTGGGCGATGTTTCTCACCCACCCACACCTCAGCGGCTGCCTGTGCCCTGCCCTCAGAGCCCCACAGGGCTGCTCCAGACGCGGAGTGGTTATGGTCTGCTGACTGAAGCAGGCAACACCGCCCCCTGGGGAGCCGAAAGCCCCTGTGCTAGCCCATGAGGGGGGTGGCAGCGCGGGGTTGTGTGGGGGACGCCGGGGGTGGCCGCCCACCGGGGCCAGGCTTGGGCAGGGCCGGGGTGGGGGAGCACCGCGGGGCCCGCAGGCCTCGGTGGGCCCCGTAGGCCTCGGGTGGGCCCCGGGCCCGGCGGCCGTCGCCCTGGCAACGGTCACCCCGGCAACGGTGGGCGGGGCTAGCGCTGAGGCCACGCCTCCCTCCCGCATCGGGACCGCCCTCCCCGGGGGGCCACCTCGGCGCGCGGAGCTGACGTCACACCAAAAAAGCCGGCCGGGCCCGGCCTCAGCACGCTCCCTCCGAGCGGGCGTGCAACACCGCACCTCGCCTTCCTATTGGACAGTTACCGGATTGGCAGCTCCGAGCGCCAACCGAGAGCGCCCGGTCCGTTTGCTGCAGCCAATGGCAGGGAGGGGGTGGGCTGCGGCGGGGAGCGTGGGTGAGAGGTGCGTGAGGGGGCCGCGTGCACCCGCTCCTCGCGTGGCCGCTGAGGGGCGGCCGGGCCGGGGCGGGCTGAGGGGGATCCGCGGGGATCTTTTGGGATCTTTTAGGATCCGTGGGCCTCTCCGCGCCCTCGTGCCGGTGTAAAAGGCAGGGTAACGGCCGCCGGCAGGCAGAGCGGGAGCCGCGTGGCCGTGCCGGCTTCGGGAGCGGGCGGCACCGAGGCTGTGGGGTCCCGGTGGGGAGCAACCGGAGCGTGATCCTGAGGGAAGAGGGGAAATTCATCCGAGCTGGTCCAGGTTCGGCGCTAACGGGTGTTGGTGTGGTTAGGCAGTCAGATGTGACTCTCGAGATGCTGGGGTTATAGGGTAGCCTGTCAGTATATGCTTCTCTGGCATGTATAATAAATTAAAATTATTTAAAATAAATAAAAGGGTCCTAATTGCACTTTTGTAGTGGCATCTAAAATAAATAAATAAATAAATAAATAGGGTTCTAGTTGCACTTTGGCAGCTTATAATTGCATAACATTCTGTTCCAGAATGGCAAAAAAGAATACACAAAGCAAAGAAATGAAGGAGGAAAAAAGGAAAAAGCTAAAGCAGCGCGTGGCCCCAAAGGGAGAGCTGGAATCAGAAAGTGAGCCAAAGAAAATGAAACAGAGCCTGCAGGTAGGTTATCCCAGCTTTGACTGCTTAATTCAACAAAACAGTTACCTGTGGTATTACCTGTGGTGTTCAGCACCGAACCTGAACGTACCACGAGATTCAGTGCAGTGATTCCTCAGATATGATCTACCTAGAGTGAAAATGGAAAGATAAACTCAGCCAAAATCATGAGGTGTGTCTGATTTCTGAATGTGGTTGTAGCATTCAGAGTACACGGTCTCTGTTCTGAATGCTTCTGTGAAAGGCAGAGGCTGGGTGAGAGCATGTGAGCGAAAGGGAAAAGAAATGCCTTTAAGCAACTGTCATATGGCAGGATAGGCGTAGCTTAAGTCTTCATGTGATTCTGAGGGGTTGGAAGCACATGAAAGATTTCTTCATGGAAATCCCGCTGATTTTTGGTCAGAATGTCAAGTGGCCAGAAGGTGTCAGCAGTCTCTGTATTAAGGAATATTTGATAAATTAATAAGAATGAAATTAGTAATATTGAGATATCGCTTAAGTGGAAATTTAAAGGTCTAAGTGTTTTTTTCCCTGAAGGAAACAATACAAAAGCAGGGCAACTTAACAGTGGTCTTCTCAGTAAGTTAATGCAAAACATGGATCAAAGAATCAAGTGGTTTGATAATACAGAGAACTGGAGAATGAAAGGCAAAATTCATTTCCTTAGGAATTGTAAGAGTGACTTTAAGCCATGGTCTTAAAAGCATTCCTTGTTTACTGACCTAACATAAAATAAATGTAAAAGGTACGTATTGCTCTCATTTATCGTGAGATGTATAGTTCGGTGAAGATAGTAACTAAAAAGTAGTAGTTCTTATTTTACTGTTACACTTTATTGAAGCTTATTGGCAAGAATACTTGATTTTTTTCTGAGAGCTTTTGCATTCATGTAAAAGTGTTTCTAGCTGTTACATTTAGAGTTTGTGAGACAATATAACAAAAGCAGATCTATTGGCAGTGGCTATTTGGAGACTCTAAATTCTTGCTGTTTATATCTCGGCAGAAATATGCTTAAGTAAAGTCAGGGAAGAGTACATCTCTGTCTATATCAAAGCAAAAATGGAAAATCTTGTATTTATAGCTTAGTGAGAGGGAACACTTATTTCCTTTGTTGGTTGTATGTTATGGACTTAGATCCACAGAAATGTAATTCAATTTGTGTGGAAGTAATTTTCCGGGATAAAACGGTGTGAAATTGAAATGTCAAAATTAAAATTTTACTGCCTGTGACGTTCTGAGGCGTTTTATATACAAGTGGAAAAAATCCCAAGAGGACTTCAAACCCCTGGCAAGCAGGGCCTTTTTGGACTATCCGATTAATATCAACTGATAAGATCTTAGAACTCCCAAATTGGTTCACCTTCATCACTAAGACTGTAGGACTGTGAAAGGAAAAGCAAATATTAAGTGGAAAGTAGGCTCCTTAATACTACTAGGGAACACCGCTAGGCACAACAGCTCTTACAACTATAAATGTTGGTGTCAGTGGGTGGCTTAAACATGTATCTGGTGTTAGTTTTAGGGAATACCATATAAGGTCTATGAGAAGCCATTTTTTGGCATCAGCTTTATAAACTGTGACTGTTGATAGTAGGAAAGTATAAGTTAGTAGACCACGTTTTTTGTTTGAAATGGCTGTTGGGGATGAAAAATGTTAAGCAGATTTTAAGCTATTTTACTTCAGGAATAGTTAACGAATGTCAGCTGTGTACTGGTTTATGATTATTACTCAGCATGCGTACCCTCAGCTTTGTGTGAAATACTCAGTTAAGTCCCAGTGGCATTGGGTTTTAAAATGCTTTTGATGATAGGACAGTGTGGAAAATGTAGTGGAAAAAAAAGGTAAAATTCCTTTACATGTACGGGAAGACCAGAAGGAACTCTGAAGCCGCAGAGAATAGCGCTCAGTTGGCTTGGATGGAACAAAGATTCAGGCAACTGCTGAGAGTGCTTGTTCTGCAATCTAATTTTCTTTATATTTTTGTTACTTTAAGCTGAAATTTTGATAGATCTACAGAAATTCCTGAAGGATGACAACTGGTTTCTGATAAGCTGTGACTGACTTTTAATGCGCTGATTTAAAGCCAATTTTTTGGCCTTAAGGCACGAATGGGTAGGTTCCAGTTTCTGTGAAAGTCTCATATGTGATGGAAATAAGTCAAAAGATAGCAGCATAGCACGCTGCTTTTGGTGGCGGAGAGTTTTCAGTGGTTCATTAAATCACTTTACTTCCCCGTGGTTTACTTTCTTCCTATTTTACTGCAGCACTTTTAGTCTCCAAAGTGGAAAACGTAAATCTCTAATTGATTTTGTTAGAGCTGCAGGCAGGCACGTTGAAGTGTGTCTTAAGTGACTGAATTTAGTATACATTGATCATTCTTTTATGGAATTTATTTCAAAAATTCTCACCAGCCTAAGATTAAAGCGTTTTTCCTTGGAACAACTTGACCTTTCTGAGTAATCTTGATGTTTTATTGATTTTCATCTACTCGATTTCTATTGTTTACATTAAATAACAAAGAGCAATTCAAGTCCAATAAAAATGTTTTCATGAATGATCTTAGAAGCACACAGCTCTAGTAAAGCTGAACGATACAGGTTTTTAAACTTGTATTGTGTTTTTATCTGACAGATTTCCCTAATGTTACTGTTTGATTTAGCTACTTGTCAATAAAACCCACGTTTTTAACATTGCTTTTTAAAATGCCTGGACATCAGTTTTGCTAGTTTTTTTAATGATTTTGTAGTTTACTAACGTACTCACATGTTAAACCTTACTACAGTTGGAGATTATTCTTTTGAATTGTCGCATACGATAGGCATTAAAATAAAAGATTTAAAATGTGCTGTCTAGACTGGTGGTCTGAAGTTAAATACTGGCTTTTTAAGTAGGAACTTTCTGATGGACCTTGTCTGTGACAAATTAATTTTGTTTCAGTTCTCTGAAAAGAATATTTACAATATTGTTAACTGTCATGTTGAAATAACAAAAGCATTAGAAGTGCTTGTTTGCAATTACTCATGTCTTGCTTCTGTTTATGGATTTCTTCACCCTTCAAAGTTTCAGCTGCCTTAGTGCCACAAAAGCTTATCGAAACAGTGTACTGACACTTACAACATTGTCAGCAAGGAACAACATGTTGTGGTTGCTTTGTTCACAAAGGCTATTTGAGTTCTACTGAGAATGACCTTACTGTACCAAAGGATCTTTTAACCTCATAATTTAACAGTAGATCTTGTTTCTCCAGTGTTTTCAGAGCTGCAGTCTTTCCGCAGAACAGTAAAATTCTTCCAGAGTTGATCATCTATTAAGCAGGAGAGACTCGAAATTGCTAATCCATAGAAAACAATATTCATTTCCTCTTCCTTCCCAATTTAGTCTAGCCAGCATTGTAACTTCAAGGAAAATTGAGTAAGAGCCAGTCAGTCTTTATAAATCAAATCCCGTTGTTCGTGGTTGACGGGTATTTTAGGTAATGCTCCTAGAGTATGAGCCCTTGCCTGTTTCTTGTTATCGTCAGCATTGCAAATGGTTGGAGGAGGAGGAATCAACATTTTCCCCAGATAAAGGCAAAATCAGTGGGAAAGGAATTTAATTTTTGAGATTCCATACAGATAGTACAAACAATGGCAAATAAACAAGTAGCTCATAGTGTTTCTTTAATCAGAGGGCTAGTGTGCAGGTGCCCAAACAGTAAGCTGTGTTTACTAAATGGGAAATGGCAAAATTACTAGGGAAAGTGTTTCTCTGTTCAGCCTTTTGGTTATTATTATATAGAAAAATAAGGAGTTATTAAACTAGTACTAGAGCAAAGCAAGCCACAAAGAATGATTCTCTAAAATTGTTTTGCTTGTAGTAGTGGAAAGCCCCATAAAAATCATGCTGTTTATGCCGTGGAGATAAAATATTTTGTCATGAGCTTGGTGAAATAGTTGAGTGCTACTTTGGTACGATCTCTAATGCCGCTTGTAATCAGGTAACTGGGATAGTAATTTGAATGTTTAATGAATGCAAACCAAGCATTCATGGTACAAAACCTATCACACAGATACTGGAAGGCTATAACTGGGAAATATATTTATTTCTTTGACAACCCACTAATTGATACTGAAGTCTGTTTTCGAAGTAATGGGTTGTGGATGATTTGCAAACAAACTCTGTAAGTCCTATCTTTTTACATTTATTTTAATAGGAAACTGATCGTGTAACCATCAAAATAACATGTCTTGTATTTTCCATCCTAAACGATGTTGGGAAGCTAACACTTAGCATGATGTTACAGGATGTTCTTGTGATTAGCTGGCTACTGGTATTTGCTGTATCTTCATTTCTATACATTAAAATTTCTTTTTGGAAACTGTTTGCGTTGTGAATTGATTATCAGCTCTTTCTGCATTTGTATAGTTTTGCTTTACTAAGTTAACCCTGTTTTGCATGCTTTAGCATTACCCATGTATTTATTTTTGTTTAAGAAATATGTATAAAACCATCATATATTGAAAAAGGAAAATAATTTACTAAAAGCTTCCATTTTGTTTAGCGTAACCTCCTAGAATAAGAATCTTGTCTTGTACTGTTTTTGACTGTTTTGCTTGCATCTCTAACATGCAAATAGAGTTTTATCCACATTATGAAGAGAAGATGACACAATCGTTCATCCTTGCCCTATCTTTCATCTGCCCCCCTCCCCCTTTGGTCTCAGGATACATCAGCAGTTAGCATTTTGCTGGAACTGATACCTCTGGTAAATTAATGTCTCTTCTTTCTCAGAATGGTGAAGTTAAATGTCAGTATGGATATTAGATCACTTCTGTTAGTCTGCTGGGTTTGGTCGGTCTGTAATTGAAATGTTGGGCCTATTTCTCTTCTTTGGGCTACTTGCAGTTGATTTTTCTATTCTTATTTTTTTTTTCTTCCTCAAAGAGCTTAGTTTGCTGGCCCATTGGCTTCTGATTGCCTCTCTGCGGGATGGCCTCTTGATAGCTGAGAAAATTACGAAGCCATAAACCCACTTGGCATTTATGACTTGCTGTGTGGGATCCTGCTTGGTTTGTCCGCTTTCTTAATATCTATGCAGTATTTTTCAAATTAGGAAAAAGAGAATAAGAAAACAAACTTTGAGGGCAGCTGCTTATGGGACTGAAAGGTTTGTTTCCTGCTAACACTTCTTACTCAGAATATTGATAGAGTTGCTGCAAATTATTTTATTGAATTAATGATGCATTTATTTATTTATTTTAAGAGGTAAAATTCACTGTGACACTATATAATGTTTATAGAGAATACCGGGCCTTTTGTAAACAGACATGTCTAAGAAGGTACAAAATAGTGTCTGAAATACGGATATGCATAGATTAGGCTGAATAATTTTACATTCCTTTGAAAATTATTTTTGTAATGGTAGGAATAAATTTCCCAGGAAGGAGCATTCACAGCTGGGAAAACAGTTGCTACTTTGAAGATGGTTTTCCCAGGCGAAAGGCTCACATCCCCGACTGTGTTTGGTATAAACAATACGTGGTGTATTTCTTACTTTTGTTTAAAGGGATTGTGCATTTTTCATTACATATTAAACAGCAAAAGTTTCATGCTAATTCTGGGTATTTGCCTTAATCTATCAACACTCAAATTAATTCCTTACTTTTACTCGTAAAGCCGGGATAGTGAAAGACAACTGTCCCTTCTTTGCTGTTAAGAGGGGAAATTCTTCTCTCCTTGGAGCACATAACCAATGTTTCCTTTCATCTCCCATTCTTTACTTAGTGGTGAGAACTTCCCTTTACTGTTCTTGTTAGATTTCCAATACAAATTCTTGCTTTCATGACTTAGCTGCACATATTTTCATAAAATTGAGACTCAGCACAGGATTCGTGCTTGTGGGCTAAAGTTGTTGAGGAATGGTCTTCAAGCAGTTGCTGAAGTGAGGAGCCAGGGCTAGGTCTGCTGGAGTGCGTGTCACCCAGCTCCTGTCAAGTGAGGACACTGCTTTCTTGCCATTGTTAGCTCTTTTTTTTTTTTTTTCTGGTTTTACATTAATAAGTTCTGGCTCATCATAGAAAGAGGCATCATAAATTACTAGAAAGGCCCAAATTGCTTAATACAGAAAACTTGGCACAAACCCCTCAAAAATAAGTAGACGCTGAGTTAAAAGAATGTGTCCAATTACATGTTTGAATTCTCAAAACACGTTCTACTTGGCAAGAAATTATGGTGTAAGCTTGAAAGGATAAACGTTTGCTATGTTCTGATGTATGGTAAAGACCAGAGCAATGGGCATTCAAAGACAGTTGTTCTTGACGAGGCTTGAGACTCGGAGCTTGTACAGTAAGTATAACTTAGTGCAAACCTGAATCTTGTGGTTTGCTCCTTCCTGTTTATTGCTCTTGGTACAATTTTGTTAATGTTAATCTGTTTAAACAAAAAAACACACAGAGATTTGGATATTTAAAGCGTGGTAATTCTAAAAAGCAGCAGCTTTCCCAGTCCTTGACAGAATGCTGCTGCTTTTTTAAACAAAATGGGAAGCTTCTATAAGGCTTTAAAAAAAATGTATTAGTGTGTTTATGGAATATATTTAAAAATAAAAAGCCACTCATTTTGAGCAGATTGGGGTGGTGTAGGCTACTTCCTTGGTATGAATGACGAACTAGAATTACTTCACCAGGATTTTCCCCCTCTGAAATACCTCTTGTGTTTAGAGGCACTATTGTAAGCTACAAGAAAGATTAGTGTATATTTATATATGTTAATTAATAAATCGCAGAATAGATGGAACGGCTCTTGTGTGTTAGATCAAAGCCAAGAAGATTAATAAATACTTGTAAAATGCTTGTCTGTTACATCCAACAGGTAATTAGAAGAGAAAATTAATCTTATGACTTGTAGAAGCTGCCTGAAGTAATGAGGGTACGAGCATGAAGATACTTGACAGAGGAACCTCTTGCTTAAAGAACCAGACCCTGTCTTTGAATGCGTTTACCTATTTCTAATTGAATCCCAGTAGAGTTCTGTAGGACATCAAGCAGAAGATCATCATACAATGTTTTATTAAATTTTCAGCATTATCTTAATAATTTGCATCTGTACGGCAGGCTTTTGCAAACAGCATATGTACACAAGAGACGACAAAGCTCTGCTCCTAGAATCGTACTGTTTGAAACACGTCAAAACTGTTTGGAGAATGTACCCAATGCTTAAAGCTGCATCACTTAAAAGGGAACACAGAGGTTATGTAAAAGAGGAAAAGAAATCTCAAGTATGCGGGGAAGATGCATGTTTTTATTAACTGTCACTCTCTTCTACCTTTACATTTTTACATAGTAGATAATAAATGGGAGTAATTTGTGTTTTATATTCTAAAGGCTTTATTAAAATAAACTTGTGTTCTTTTTTTCACAGTTCAAGTTTATCACTCTTCATTTAAAACATGCTGCTGCCTTTACAAAGATTTGCATGGATTAAGTCACAGTCCAGTTTGCATTTACAGTAAGAGCGGCCAGCTGTCCTGAACCTGTAGGTAATACAATGAAGCCACCTGGCCAGGGGCCCAAAGGTCTTACTCTGTGGCAGTGAGAGTCAAGAAGAGCACGAATCTTGCAGAGGACGGGATTTCCCCAGGTCCTCACGCAGCCCTTGTTATGGGCTGAGCACACGGTTAGGTTCTTTGTGATTTGATGTGAGCTTTAGCAGCTCCTCGGCTGGCAAACTTGTGCTTCTGACCCATGGTGTATCATCAGCCACTTTTACAGTAGAATAAGAAAAGAACACGTCACATGTCTTAGTATTGTAAGAGTATTAAGCTTTTAGTAATATCAAAAGTAATCCTTCTGAATTCATGTACTTGAAAGCCAAGAGAGCTCCTGAATTAAGTTTCCACAGGTATTGCTGTCTGTATCTTCTTTTGTCTTGCTACCCACCCCACAGATGGATGCTTGGAACATCATTTAAGTGATCTCTTTCCTTGGTTTCTTTCTGGTTGCTGAGCGCACTTCACTTGTATCTGAGTGCTGGAATGAGTTAAATAGTTTCTATAGTCAGGTTAAGGCTATTTCTTTTTAGTTCTTAATGAAGAGGGAATGAATGGAAGAAAATCTTATTTGCTATTGTATTTCTGTTTCTATTGAGAGAATGTCCGGGAAAGGAAATGTTTCTGCAGTTGAGGCAGAAAACGTGTATCTCCACCACTATTGGGCAACTCCATCAGTGAGCTCTTCTTGTTGAAATACACTTAATTCCATTTTTAAGGATAATTTAACAACATTCTAATATTTTCCCAGTTTCTCTAGTATGTCTTTTTTCCTCCAGGTTTTCTGAAGTCCTTCCAGTAACATACTCTATGTAATTTGAAACAGGTTCTAAGCCTTGGGAATAATAATTTGTTTGCAGGTCAAGTGAGTTGGGATTTCTACACAAAGTTGTTTCGGGAAGGCTTATCCTGCTGCATTAATACTAACAATTAAATGCTTCTTTAGGGTAGTTATATTTAAAAACACAGGTTTGTGGAGCTTTCTTGATAACAAATAGCTCAGTGGTTTGTGAACTTAGAACCGAAATTTCTGCATATACTTGTAGCAGACAGCGTTTGAACAATTTGGAGAAATAGGTTGAAAAAATGGATGTGGTTTTATCGCTGGAGCTGAATGACTTCAAGAGCTGTTCTAAACACACAGGCTACATCATGAGAATAAGACAGCCATCTCTAAATCTGGTTTAGTGGAATTAAGTGTGTGCATGTAAAATAACTGAAGCAGTGTATCGGAGACTGAGTTGAAAGTAACAAGCTGATCCTGCACTGTCTGAAGTCCTGAGAAGGCATTGCTTTTTTGTTGTCATCTTGGGTGGCTGGCTCAGTATGCAGCTGTTTATTCTTAGCTTCTGGCTGTGTCATGCTGCCATATGATGGAATGGAAGCCTAAAAGGAAGCTAAAAGCCAAGGGCTAAAACTTTAGTGTATCATATGACAATGGAGAATAAATAGTTTGGAAAATACCATTGAAGAAAAGACACCTAAATTATAAATATGAATGGAGAGTGTTCAGATTTTCAAATCCAGTGTCTCTCCTTAAAATATAGCACATGGCATAGGTCACAAGAGTATCCAGGCGAGATGGTCTGTATACATGGCTTAAAAATGACTTGTTCCCTGTCATCTGTTATTGCAGATTAAACATTAAAAAAAAAAAAAGATAAAATGCAGTTCCGAGATGGAAATGTTTATTGGTGACATGTTTATTAAACAGAATGTAAAAATAATAATCGTTCCTTAACATAAACAGTCTCTGAACAAGAAATAGCTAGGTCTAATTGTGGACCAGAGGGTAAATGTAATTGGTAATGTAATGGTAAAGTTCTGTTGCAAAGACATAATTCAATTAACTGACTTCAACAATGAATTTGGCTCAGTGCTCTTTTATGAGAGACCTAAATATTTGTATGTTGGTCTGAATGTGTAGGGTAGGAGTAGAAGGGAAGGATGCTGTCCCTTAAAGCTACACCCGTATCTTCATTTTCAGCCAAAATCAGATGAATTCATTGATTCATCTTCATGAACTGCTATTAAAATTCTGACCTGTCTTCTTCATACTCATTTGTTTTACCTGTTTATCGAGAAACAAGTTGAATGTAGAAACAAATTGAATTAAATGGTTAAATTCGTTACGCTTTTATACTTGTGACAATCCTAACCAGTCAAAATTGTCCAGGTAACCTTTTCCCTTTTGCAGTGGTAGTAAACAGCTGAAACTACAGCAAAATCCTTCCCTGATGAAACATCATTGTTAGCTTCTAAAGTAACTTGATGGCTGGAAAAAAGATGAGAGCCTGCATTATACAGCTAGTGAATTTTGTCTAAAAGATAGATACTTGGTCTGAAATTCAAAAAGCATTTTCTGATAGAAGCGATATTGAAGAAAACCATGTTTTAAGAATTCTGGTTTTTGCTTTTAACATTTATTTTATAACATGTTCTCTTTTGTAGTTGATGGATCACTCATTTTGAGCGCTAGCCTTCTGGTGTTTTTGTTGAACAGAGGGGAAGGAAGGGGTGACTTGTCTCGCATCTGGTTCATCTTGCCCAGAATCTGGGGCCGCCCTTTGCATCTGATTCAGACTGCTGCTAATTTGTGCTATTTAGATTTATTTTGTTTCTAGATGTTCAGTAATACTCTGTTTCCAAGTCATTTTCGTGTTAAGATACTATTTACAAAAGCAGTTAAGGGGTTCTGGGATTCTTTGATTTTTCTGTGTGCATTTCCTAATGATACTTTTCTTGTCTGGAGACTTAGTGTAGGTTATTGTAGTAAGGATTGTAAGCATCTGTGATCAGCAGATTTTTCAAATGTCATAATTGTGGGTCCAGCATTTTAGAAGGGCATATGGGATCCTGTCCTTAAACTAAACAGTTTGTGAGAGACCCCAGAGAAACGTTAAAAAGTATCCAAATTCTTGCTCTCATTTCCGCTTTACCCTGCACTCCCCAAGAGCTTTTGTTTAATGATTATCATGCTCTTTAATTTTAAAGAAAACTGTATAAAACACAGATCTTTTTGGTTCCTGGATCAGCCATAGCAAGAAGTTATTACAAGACGATGGGCTGCAGAAAACATGTTGATCAGCATCTGTGAAAAATATAAAAATATATGAAAGTCATGTGGCATTTCTTTAAAGATCAATTTGTTCATAGTTGCCATTGAAAAAGAAAAAAAAATCTGTGAAATGTGCTTTTTTTTTTTTTTTACCTGGGAGAGTTTTTTTATTTATTTAAAGTGTATAATATGTTTAAATGTAGTCATCTCAGGTTCAGTTCATAAATCTGAACCAAAATACCAACAATAGGAAACTCCTCAGGTAGCTCAGATTTGTAATGTGCTTTTAAATCTGTAATAGGATGTTTCAGGTTGAGTGGCTAAATGCTGCTTTCTTCATTCTACAATAAGCTGATCTTTCCCAGATTTTTCTGTGGTATCAGGACATTACTGAATATGATCATGCAGAAAAAAAAAATCGTAACATGTGCAAGCAGGCATTTATTATTACTATCTGTTTATGAAAAATTTCTGAGCAAAGACACTTGGTGACTTGTTACCTGCAGTGGTGTTAAAAGGGCTTCCAGCTTGATGAAAAAATACTCCTGTATCGGAAGGGGGGAGGAGGGGAACATTTACTCCCATAAAACCCAAATGAGCAACAACTACAGCTGGTAAATTGTATTGCTGTAACCCCAAATAAGTTGCTTTATTCATGATAGGTATCGAGATCACACAAACCTAATATATCTGCATGCTCACATGGTGCATCTTACTCCACGGAATTGCACTGCTGAA
This sequence comes from Anser cygnoides, assembly GCF_040182565.1. NCBI lineage: Eukaryota > Metazoa > Chordata > Aves > Anseriformes > Anatidae > Anser > Anser cygnoides. The sequence goes on from NC_089887.1 coordinate 6,036,397, forward strand.
AGAATTACGTGTTCCTTTAGCTGTGTGTTGTCTGAAATAGCCATCTTTCCAAGGTGTAACTGATGTACACCGACAGTCAATAGGACATGGGGAATTGTGGCTAATTCCAGACAAGAAAATAATGAGGAAAAAGGGCTACGTGTAATGCCACAGGATAGTGTGAAATTTGTTGCTACGTCTTGTTTTGCAGTTCGGTCTGTGCACAGGAGGCATGGCAGTGCTTGCACCTTTCTGGAGAGCAATTATATTTAGTGTTCTGCAGGAAAGATGGGACTAAACGAAACTTTTCCTTAGGTCACGGATAACAGTCACTTGGAAATAATCAGCAGTTGCAGCAAACTCCACCCTGCAGTTCCTGTTTCTGTTTCGGGAATATCCAGCTATCTATTTCAAATTCAGCCATCATCGTGGGGCCTCTTGATTATAGGTCAAGTCTTTTGTGGCTAAACTTCCACTGAGAAACTTAAGTATTTCATGAGAACCGAGGGCAATTGTTGTTCTTAACTGCTTTCTTTACTGCTTAGAGCTCTACTAGTTGCTTTAAGTGTCTGTATTTTAAAAATCTTCTAAAATTCATTTTTTTGTACCAATTGGTTAATACATGAACCAATGTATTGAAAATAGGGCAGAATACCTTATTCTGCAGAGTTCTGGTGCTTTACTCCGTGCATTAGTTTGTGTATTTCTGAGATGCAGTGAGTGACGTTTTAATGGTCTTGTGCACCAATCTCTAGGAACTTTATGGCCTCCTCTGAACAAGTTCAGTAGTAACCTGTGCTAAACCTCATCCAGATTTAAAACCCAATTATTTCCTAACAGAAGTTAGAAGCTGTTGTTTTCAAGTGTGGTGCTAACATTTGTTTTCTTAGTATAATTTGTCTTCAAATGAACAAAACAACCAACATACGCCTTAAAATCCTGAAAGACCAGTGGTTTCTGGAGGTGGGATGGACAGAGTACAGAGTGCAGGTCTGATGACAGCTAATCACATTCCCCTTTACAGAAGGGTGTTTTTTTTTTTTAAAAAAAAAAAAAGATTTTGTCACTTTCATAAGCAATCCCTAGGTCTTTTTTAGAAAGTGCCTTTTTTTAAAGCCACTGCGTTCTGTTCTGACCATTAAAATAGGCCTGCAAAGTGTAAACAGATCTCACGCAACTTTCATTTAAATCTGAATGTGAATGAGCAATCATGTGCACTTGCGTTTTTGACAAAAAGCCCAGTAATATCTGTCCTGGGAAAGACTGTCTTGGGCAATCCTTAAAAGAATGAAGCATTATGTTTTGCTTCTATTAAGTGCCTTGAGATGAACAGTCTAGTTACAGATGATTTCAGGTTTGATCAAGTACTGATGTAAACAGATTAGATTTATGAGACAAAAACTCATCACCATTCTAGATTATATTAAGATTAAAAAAAGTTAATTGTGGAAGACGTGCTGGGATACAATGACGATAATACTATATAGTTCTGGAAAGCAAAGTCATTTAACTTAACATATTTGGATGAAAAATAATTGTTTTCTGTGTCTCCATATCAATACGTTGCAATGGTTTTTTTCCTCACTGTTATGGCAGCTCCATTATTTAAGTGGAAGTACCTTATATACACCAGCAAAATAGCATCTCTGATAATCAAGTTAAACCTAGAGTCTTCCTAGCTTGATAAAATTTTCTTCTATATTATCAGTCATACACGTTTAATATAAAATAAAGCTCCTTCAGTGCTCAGCTTTTAATAATCCTGTTCATAATTAAATATAAATCTGCCTGAAACATTCTTCTACTTTAAAGTTGTCATAAAAACATTTTGAATATAAACCTTCAATACTCAGCAGAGCAATATAATATATACATACGCAGACACGCTTCTTTCTGTTAGTAGCAAGCGTTTTGTTCACTATTTGCACAACTTCACAGTTGTATGTTTTCTACAACCGCTGCTAAATCAAACCTCCGATTGCTCGTTACTGTCAGGAATGACAGACGTTAAGGCAGCCTGACAAAAGCGATGCAGCGTTGACATTTTGGTTTTCTGTTCAATGTACAGTCGCAGTTTGTCTCTGAAGGTTTCCCCTAGAAAACTGTAAATTAAGGGGTTCAAACAGCTATTAGAAAAAGCTGCTAGGTTCACAATATGTCCTGTTAAGGGATAATCGTGTCTGAAAGATGGGCTGCTCGAAGAGACAGGCTCGCTTTTCTTCTGGAGAAGTTGAACACTAATGAAGACGTTTTCAGGTAGCCAGCAGATAAAGAAAACCAAGACGACAACGAAAATCATCCGAAGAGCCTTTTGTCGCCGCAGACGAAGACTCCTGTGCTTGTGTGCTTTTATAAGAACTCGGACAATTAATGAGTAACAAAGACCGATGATCACAAAGGGGATAATAAACCCCAAGGTTATTTCTAGCCACTGGATTTCTTTTACATCTGCAAAACAAAAATAGACCTCTCCGGTGTGTTGTAAGTGCACAGCTGTAAACGGAACTAGTGCTGCCGAAATAGACGCCATCCATATGAGACCACAGCTTAATCTAGCGTGTTGCATAGTGCGAAATATGTTGGACCTCATTACTTTTGCCAGTGCTATGTATCTGTCAAAACTCATCCATGTCAGAAAGAAAATGCTGCTATACATGTTGATCTGAAGGAACAAAGACATAAAGGTACATATAATAGTGATATCGTAATACTTTTCATCAAGATTAAAAACCTCAATGAGAGAATCAGCAACTAAAATGAGATCAGCTACTGCAAGGTTTATGAAGTAAAGGTCTGGAATAGTCATTTTTTCACGAAAGCTTATGTTTACAACCAGTATCAGAATGTTTCCTACAAAACCAATAGGAAAAAGGAATATTGTGTAAAGACACGATAAGAAAAGACCAATAACATATTGTTGGTGTTCTGATTTATCAGCTAGTCTAGAAGATAGGCTTTCATTACACAAATGCGATCCATTTAGGTTAAAAGTTGTACTGTTGCATATAACAGGTGATAGCGAGGCAGAGTAAGTTTCCATGGTTAAAGTATCTGCACAAAAGATAACAGTACTCACAGCTTGGTAGTAATGCCCCAAAAATCGGATTTTTTGATGTTTTCAAAGAAGTTCATTGTAAGCATTTTGATTGGAATGGAAAAAGAAACACTCTTGTATAGGAAATTAAAGTTCTTTAGAAGCCAAATTAATTATACTTGAAATTGACTGAAATATAACAGTACAAAAAGTAAATTTCTTAATTTTGTTTTTACAGGCCACTATATACATTGCAATGAGAGAACTTGCAGTTCTTATATGCCTTAAGATCATGTAGGGAATCTTTTTACCATAATGGTACTTGGATCTCTTTAAAAAAGGCTTTTCACCACCAGTGTTCCTTCACGCAGGGTGGAAGATAGTAGAATTTTAGCTCCATTTGTTTTCTGTTAATAATCAATGAACATCCTTGGACCTGCAATTTGTAAATGGAAAACCATTAATCTAATACTCCAGCATTCTACCATGCACCATATGCTCTTTTCTAGCTTAACATCCGTAGCTGAGGTTGTAGGAAACACATTCAAATATATATACAAAGGTTCAGTTAAAAGGATTAAAATCTGTTTGAGATGTTACTATATCGTGAGGCAGGTCTGTAAATTTGGTGTGCGCTTTAGGGATTCAGTACTGGAGTATATAGAAATACAGAAAACCAGATGAGTGAGTTTGGCCTAATAAAGAAAGACTATCTAAAGTTTATATAGTGTGTGTATATATATATAGTGTGTGTGTATATTCATTTCATCAGCAGCTAGTAAGCTTATTAAGTTGCAGAGTCTGTGGCTGAGAAAGCAGCGGAGACGAAGAGCAGTTGGTTTCCTCTGCTTTCAGTGGGAAGGCAAAGGCAAACTTCAGAAACGAAGGTACTACAAGCAGCATATTGATTTACACCAACAATATTATACTCAATTTGCTTCTCTTTGCAATTAATTATGCTGCAGTGATTGCTGGAAAGGAAAGGAAAACATCGGTAATCCCATTTGTTTACTTATAAACACTGAACGCTCTGGGCTTGAAGCATTGCTAGAAGTTTATTTAAAAAATACCTCAAACAGAACAGCAAGAAAATGATAACCCAGGCCATTTTGTGTTAAATTTTTCGAATTGATTTAATCTTCATCTTACTACCAAAACCTTCATTTTAATTGAACTATATTTAAGTTTAATTGTTTATCAGTAAAATCAATGCATATTTCCACCTTTTAATAATTTAAAATACTGCGGATGCACAGTCTGGGGGAGAAGAAGGAGCAGACCACCAGTGGAGTTAGGAGTATGAGAATATTTGTAGTCAGAAATGCAGGTCTGAGCTTGCTGAAACGTGTTCAAGTTGTCAGAAATAGCTACTTAAAAGAAATCTGTGTAGTCCCAAAGCTTTATTTCATAGTGCGATAGCAACACTTACAGAGTACTTATGCCTATGTTTGGAAGCATTTTCATAAGGTAAATCTTTGTGCTAAAATATCCGTATGAAATTACATGCATTTGAAGGCTGGTGTTTCAGGCAGCTATCAGTCAGACACGAACCCCTGCCTTTTACGTAACATCCTTTGATTTTTCAGGAAGGCAGTAAAATGCTTTAAATACAACAAAGGTTAATTATGAGTCTAAGCAATTGATTTTAAAAGGCAGGTCTGTGGTTAGATTTTAGTTCCATCTGAAAGCCCACCAAACAATTGCAAACGTTACAGGTAACCACGCGCTATGAAACGCTCCAATTTACCTTAATTCCATTTTTCCAGAGCTGATTTTCCTCCAGACAGCAGAAGGCTGGTTCTTGCTCAGCTTCACGCTTAATGCATGTGTCAACTTGGCCGGTCGTGGCAGGGAAATCTTGCCTTTAGGTGTGCAGAGCTGCAATAAATGCCACCTGTTGACAATTCGGTAGTAAAAAAAAAATAATATAAAAGTCTCTTCTGTTTTAAAACGCCTTAAATAAAGGATAGTTTACAACAGCAAAATGCAGATCTTGCTGCATGCCCTTGGCAATAAAACAAGCTTTATAGATTCCCAGGGTTGTTCTAATTTGTGTTCAGTCGAAGTGCTGCTGAACAGCCTCATCAGGCTGGGATTAACCCTGTTTCTGCTGGCTGCTTTTTTACTAGAACCAGTCAAATGGCTTTTGTCTCGTATCTGTCAATTTTATTTTGCTTGATGTTCATTTTACCCCCCTGCATGACTTCGGTATTTTTTCAAGTTACGCCGGCCATTCAGACCTGCAGCTCAGCTGATCAATAATTAAGAGATTTATTTTCAAATCACAACAAAGCGTATTTTACATGCTTATAAAGCAGCAATTACTGATAGACAAGATATTTTTAAAAGCCCCTGGACAATCTAAAGAGAAATATTAGATTAAGAGAGATCTGGCAGCTGAGAAGGGTCATCTGCTGAAGCGACAGTATAAATCTCAGTTTTCCTACCTTGATGTCGATCCCATTTGCCTGTTTGTACTTAAATTTTCAGGTATACATCTTGACACTTCTTAGGCTTGTTCAGCTCCAAGTCACATGGATAAAACAAGCTTATTTTGCAGAGAACGTGGAGCCTCAGTCTTGCATAAAACCACCAGTGTTGCAGGTGGAGTTGTGCATTTCATCTGTAGGGGGGAAAAAAGTGCTTGACATTTCCCGAAACACCACCTACTGGTGGCTAGAGTTCTTAAAATGGAAAGCAAATTCGTTTCTCTCATGAAAGAGCAATATTTTGTTTGCCTAAATTTGTTTTTTATGATTTATCTGGTAACTTAAGTGCCATTAATGCTGTACTTCGACGCAGTATTCTGCTACTGGAAAAAGATGAATTGGATCTCAGCACTTAGGATTTCAGGAAACCAATGTTACAGTTTCAGCAGTGTGGAGTAAACAATTAGCGTGGCCTTATAATGGATGCATTAAATCTGTTACCGTGGTCAAATAATTTAGGTTACAAAAGATATCATCCATAGAAGAGCGAAGCAGAAGTTCTCACCCAAGTGGCTGTGGGAGGAGAGGGCACTTTGCCTCCTGGTGCCATCGAGCTGTGCTTTATTTGCTGGTTTTCTTGCAGTGCGTTGTGCACAGGAGTTTGACAGTGTTGCTGAAAGTGCCTCCAAAGGTGTTCCGACACGATGACGCTTCATGAATAGTTTGGGAGTAAACTTTATTAGTTTAAAAACAAGTTTGTGCAAATCAGTGCTGGTAAGGATTTCCTGCATAGACTTCGAGTGTCAGTGGGTGGCTTTCTGGAGTCTTTTTAAAGTGGGGTAACAAGGACAGAGGGCCTCAAGTGTTTTGCTTTGAGAAGTGTACAAACATCATTGGGTTATGGGACTGCAATAACTGTAACGTTAGAAAATCTTGTGATACCAGCTTTGATGGTCTATTTTTTTTTCTGTCCTAAGAAGAGGGATATAAAGAGTCTTTATTGCTGTTTGTTGATCATGTGGTTTTGCTCTACTTAATTCTGCCCTTCAGAGCTTTCACTGATCTTGTAAGGGCCAGAAGGATTTTTATTTTCCTTTATGTGTAATATTAGCTTCTGGGTGTTAGTTGCTTGTAATTACGGGGGGCTGGATTTGGTAATCAGCTTCTCTGTCTGTCCTTGTTTTTCGAGCTGCGCGTAGCGGCTGGTTTGCTATCAAAATGTATAATTCTGTGAGTGCTAATTTTCTGGTTTGAATTCATGACAAGAAACATGTCATTTTGCCATACTTCAAGAATGGGTAGGGAATTTTCACTTGAAAGAGCCCAGAAGTAGCTGGTTTTCCTGCTAATAGAACTATGAAGCATAAGAAGAGACCAAAACTACTATTATTATATGGTAATTAGTGATTTCTGTATCTCACTAAATATTTTATGAGACGATCATGTGAATTCTCTGAATTTTGTTTCCTAAAACAGATGACAGCATCTCCAGGCTCTTGTTTATGCAGGCAAGTTATTGTTACTGATTAATCCATCTTAATCTCACTGTTCACCACTTCCATATTGAAAAGTGTCATAAAATGCTTAAAACAAATTTTAGCAGCTGCTGAACGTTGTACCCTTTTTTCCTGTCATTTGCTGATACTCTGTGGGACTTCATAATGAATGCCTTCATGATCCATCTTTAGCTGCAGTTGTGACAGCACTAAATATTACAGTTCCGCCTTATCGTACCTTATCTTGATTGTTGCTGAGAACATGCAACAAAAGCAACTGGTGTGATAGCCTTCATATCATGTCAGAATGCAATAATCCAGCATTTAATTTATTTTTTTCCTAGCAGTTTAATTTTAAATCTGTAGTAGTCAACTTCCCAAACACTATATACCTCAATAAACACGATAGTGTGTTTAAGGAACAGTAGTGTAATCAGCAGAGATGTACGTAGGTGTACCAAGAGGCTTAAAGTGGGGTGTAATGTAAGATATTCTACATAATTTAGCAATCTTCAACATATGTGCCGACTGCTGTGTTGCAAAAAGAGCAGGACAGCTGAGGAAGAAGAAGGAAGGAGGTGAGTACAGGAAGAGCAGTGTAAGAGGTCCAGCACATCGTACCTCTTGACACCGGTTACACGGCAGCCCTCCAGCAGGACGGTAAGTAAGTAGGATTAGGCCTGTAGGATTTAAGAGCTGTTAAATTCTGCCAGAAGCGCAGAAGAACATGGGTTGGACTGAAGCTGTTGATTCTGGGAGAGACTAGGTCAGAGCCGGGATGTAGAAAGCTGCAAAAAAAGTAAGGTACTGTATTGCATGAAAGAGGAAAGAAGTATCATTTAAAATTATGTCGGAGTGCTTTACGGTGTAATACAACTATGTGCAGAAGAAACAAGATTGGTATCAGTATCTCTGCTGAAATTATCTCCAGAGGACGTATGAATGCTGTTGTAGTGTTCTTTAAGTTGTACAAGTGGATTGATCTCCACCACATCTTTCTGCTAGCATGGATACTAACTCTGACCGTTCTCAACTACTGAATGAGGTCTTCTGCCTGGGCCTGTGACACTCTTCTAGAGCACCCTGGTATTTTATCCTGGCCTCTCTCAGTAACTCTCCGTCTTGCAAATAATCAAACTTAGCTTGAGTTGGAACAAGTAATTGTGTTCTGTGCCTGCAGGAAACCTTGGATAGAGTGTATTTTTTTTTTGTTTAGCCTTTTCAGTTGCCAGTAATTCTAAGAATGCGTTTTTCTTACTAAAAATAATTTTAAAAAGTTCAGCCTTTTCTTTGCAGGGACACCACCTGTACCCATTCAAGCTATTCTGGTAAAACCTTTTTATTTTTCTTAAAGCGTATATTGCAAAACACTTTGGGGGCCGGGGAGGCACCCAAATTTTATGAAATTGGACCAGAAAGCATTGTAAAGTGAAGGACGATTCATCATAGGACTTCAGTCTCTGTCCAGATGTGATAAACAAAACTCACAAAGCAGCAATCCTTTCTGACTCTGGTAGCCGAGTCTGGCAGTCCCTTGCTGGACACTTCACCTCTCTAGTTGCCCAGATGAAAGGGTCACTGCAGTTGCAGTTGCCACTGCTCCAAGATGAGAGAATAAGAATTACAGTACCAAGGAAGCAAAACACATTCTTTCATACCCATCATTTAGTGAATCAATTTGTTGTGCAACATACACAGGTTGAATATTGTATAGCATATTTGTTTTGACTAAATTGCCTGAGTTTTCTCTCTACTCCAAATCTGTAACTACCTCAAAAACAAGATAAATAATGCTGCAGCCCTTTCCAGGTCTGTAAGTTAGAAATTTGAATGCTCCTGAGGCTAGACTTAATAATGCACATAGGGGTATAGCAGATAAAGTTATGATTCAAGTACAAATCCAGTCTCTCTTCAGATCAGATGTTGTTTTGCAATGGGATCAGATCAGATTTGAGCCAGCTGGTTCAGCAAAGATGAGTCTTTAGTCTCTACATGTTCCTTTCCAGAAGACATTACCAATTCAGAAATTCAATGCTTAAATTTCAGCAGTCTGCTCATTTCTCTTATTTTTCTGAACGGAAGTTTTTTTTTTTTTTCAAATGAGCCTGTCTTAGATACAAATGTTACTGGTACAGAAATAAAATACTCTTATTTGAATTTTCCGGTATATGGCATTAGTTAATTTTGATAGCATGCCTGTAAAAAACACATGCTCTATTTCTTCAGAACATACTGGTCAAACCTAAGTGAAGCCTGGAAGACAGTGTTCAACAAACTTGTTGCTGGTATAGATGGAAAAAAATATGAGCGGTCAGATCTTATTTTGTTCTTAGAAAATACATTTCAAGTTATTAATAATTTAAAAATAATTACTTTTAATCTTACTTAAAGCTGCTCTTTTCTTTTACCTCAAATGTGACCATTTTATAAAGCTTTTTTGGGATTCCTTCTGTACCTTTCATACTGCCCATAGAGGTGTTTGCCCTCATATTCTGGTTGAATCAAAGTCAGTCTTCTCTAGGACTACGTGTTCATTGTCCTGAATTTTAATGGAAATTGTGTAACTTTATCGAGAATTATAGCAATACAGAAATGTTTTGTAAAATCAGTTATATTCATAACAGTTTGGATTATTGTTACGTTTCCACCTCTACTCTCCTGGTTACCTTTGTTCTCTCCTATTAAGTTGGTCTTTTCATTGTATGTAGAGTTTTTTTTATGACAATATAACCTGCCATCCAGAAAGGACTCTGTTTGTCTCCATGACAGGAGCTCTTGATAGGAAAGAGACCCGAGAGCATTGGTTCCTGTTACACAGATAACAGCCAGAAGCTACACCCAGGAACACTCACAGATTTACAGCGTAGTTCATTCCTGACAAGACATCATCATTCCCAAGCCTTAGATCTGACAGCAGGTCCCTACAGCTTCTAGTTCTCCAAGACCTGGGGTATGGTTCTGGTTTAGCTCTACACCATACTGCAGTTTCATCACGCGTGCTACCTGTGCTGAACCTTCAGGCTCCTACAGGTGCGTTGTTGGGATTTGCTCGCCGTTAGACCAGTTCCCAGGTCCCAGCCAATGTTATCTAACGAGGTCCTACGTACTTTCTAACTTCACTTTCAGGCACCTTTAACAGTAACTCAGGACTCGGAAACAATACAATATTTATTCTTTCATCCTCAAATATAAAATATGTGGAAGCAGTGAATAAAGTAGATTCCTTTGTGCATAATTCACATGCTAGAAAATAGCCTACTTAGCCATGACACTGATATTTTCTATCAGCTTACATCTTTTGACATGCTCTGTCACTCAGTCTGTGGGCTTGCTTTGCTGACGTGCTGCTCTAACAACTCCTCTCTTCAGACTTCTTTCTGCAGGGCTGGTGTTTGGTCCATGTTCTTTTATCTTCCTCTTCTCAGGTGTGAAATGAAACCCAATGCCAGCTGAGAAGTCCTTGCAAGCTATGAATTTGACTCTTGTATTTGAAGAGATGGTTCTTATCTACACATTTCCTTTCTGACCAGGTTCTAATAATGGTCTAATACGGAGCGTTCCTTAGTTATCCATCTGTTCATGTTGGCACCAGAACAAAATTGAACAGGAAAACAGACTGACAATGCAATGCAGACATTTCACCAGTTGATTTGTACATCTTGCAGAAACATTGGTCCTTATGGTCATAGTTAACTACTGCCCTCTGTTTTCGCGTGATAGTCACCATCCATTAATTTCTGGACTCGAATATCTAAAACTAGATCCATATATACACCATATCATTATGGGGTAAATGTCCTTTAGTCTTCCATTTACCCACCTGGCTGTTTTGCAGGTGTTCCTCTTGGTAGACCAGTGCCCACTGACGTGTATCTCAGGCAGCCCATGCCAATTTGTACCGACTGCACACAAACCTGGACCCCATCAAGAAGGCTTTCCAAAGCACACAATTGCTATAAAACCTCTGACTTCCTTTAGCATCCAGGTGACATGCTTGATCAAGTATATTCTTGTCCTCTTGAATGCTATACAAAGGTATGCATTTTAAACATCAGTGTTTTTTTTCTTTAGGAAAAAAAATCACCAAAAAACCACCTTCAGGTCACTCGAGCCTTGCTCATCACATCACTGTGCTTTTTTTTTTTTTTTTTTTTAACATGCAATCCAAGTCTACATCTGTATCCAAGATCTAGCACAATTTTGTGCCTTCCCTGTCATTTCTGTTCTCTCCTTCTCCATGAAAGGAAAAGCTGAAACTGAAGCCAGGTGTCTAAGATGGCCCCTGGCCAATTTGGATCACAAACAACGTGCTCAAAGCCAGCATTTAAAACTTTGCACCTAAGTCTCAGCCCACACTGGCAACTGCTTCGGGAGGGCTACATCTGAACACCAAAACTGCAGCAGCTGTTTTATTCTCAGATTTGGATTTTTTTTCACCACTTTGCACCATTGACCTGTAAATTCTAATGTAAATGTATAATGTTCCTATCTTGTCTCCATCAGAGCCTTGATTTGTGTCTAGATCTGGGGTTCTGCTTTTGTTTGCCTTTTTAAAAGCAGTTCTACTGTTCTGGCTGGCTTTTCTCATTTTTTAGTTAGGATATTATTGAATGTGACTCTTCAAGGCATGCGACCTTACACTTCTGAATGAACTCATCAAGAATGGCTTAAATCAATAATTGCTTAAAGTCTTTATGCAAAGTTGAAGCTGAGCGTACTTTAACAAAAAGCTTTCATTCTTGCACAAAGTTTTAATTAGCCATCCTGTTGATCTTTCCAGTTCAGTGCCTCAGAAAAGACCCGAAGCTCTTCTTTATGGACCAGCGTTTCCATTAATTTGAGTGTGTTTTTTTTTGGCACAATAATTCAGATAAAAACTTTCAGGGTTCCAACAAACACAGAAGAGGAAAATGGAAAAAGGAAGGAATGCTCAATCTTGTGTATGCATGTGTATATAACCCAAGCAAGCAGTGATATTTACAGTATCGCAAACTATTTCAGGATTATAATGGACTCAAACCATACTTCCCTGGTGTTGCTACTGGAATTAACCGGTGTTAAAAAATAAGAGTAGTTTGTAGGGCAAGAAACCCCAGTCCAAGGAGGAAGCACACCTGAGAAAATGCTTTGGCTGCAGATTTTTACCTTTGTTCAAAGTTGCCTTTGGTTATGTTTTTGGTTGCATCTTTATCAAGGCATCAGTGCTATTACAAAAGCAGACTTGTATGGCAACAGTACTTTTCCTTCTGTTCACCTTTGAAGTAACACTCACAGAATGTAGGAGATTAAAAAACATTTATATGGACGAAAAAACCCCATAGTTATCCCTACATGCCTTCTCAGAGATAACTGCAAATACTAGGCTAAAGATATTTTTCGTCTGGTGCTGCTAGCTATAAGATTGTCCAAGTTTGGGGTCTAGAGAAGGACCAGTTGTCCTTCATGAAGAAGAAGGAAAAAAAGTAGATTGACAGTTCGTAGAACAGCAAGTATTACTGAGGTGTTCTTTCAGGGGTTGTAGACACTACTGGTATTTCAAGGTGATTGTGGGTGGTATTTCTCCTTCGGCAGTTGTGTATGACTTCAAGTATTCTGTCCTTGCATGGTTTATGAAAACAAAGTATAAATACCAAATTAGCACAGCTCTCAGAGAACAATACTATTTCTGCAATATTCATCATGAGCTCATTCTTTGGAGTTCCAATGCTCTTCTGTAATTTTAACGTTGTCCTGAAGAGAATCATAATGTTATAAAAGAGATGGCATATAAATATCGTTATGCTAATAATGAACACAGCGGCGTAAGTACGAATGTGCTGCCGTAAGTCTTGAGCTTCAGCAGGTGCTTTTTTAGCAAAAAGGACGGTAAAAGAGAGTACCTGAAGAAATGCTGGGATTGCAAATCCAAAGGTGAATTTAACGATCTCGTACTCAGGCCATGCAAATAATGGGTCAGACTGGCACTCTGTTTCCACGTGGTAGTTATCCATGCCGAGCAGTACTGCTTCGGTCAGTGACAAACAGAAGGTGTATATAAGTACAAATGCTACACATGATACGGGATTTTGGGTTGCTTTGCTGAGAGCAGTCCTTGGCAGAAATCTCTCGAGTAATAGTATGAGAAGTATGAAAATCAGAACATACTGAGAGTTGAAATAACTGAAGTTGAAAAAAAATGACAGAACGCTACATGCAAGGTGGGTTGCTTTTAAGTAGTCAGGTCTAGGAATGACCGTAAATGACAAAAAAATCATGATGATGTTGCTGATGGTGAAGTGCAGAAGCAGTAAGTCTAATTGTTCCTTAGTTTTGTGTTGTAAATAATTCTTTATGAAAATGATCAAAATGCATATGCCAGATATTAATCCCATGGGCACAAAAAAGGCGATGTAGCAGTGCATGAGTCTTGAAATGATGTTCTGAGATGCTATGAACGCTTCAATTTCTTCTGGGGAGGTGGAAGCAAAGCTCTTGCTCGGGTAGCTGAGCCATGTCATGTTGTGAGAAGCCATCCCTCCTGCTGTACCCTGCTCGTCTGCGTGTAACCAGCTTTGGAACTGAAATGGAAGGAGAAACAGGTTTTAAAGTACAGTTTGTGTTGTCTCTGATTCGTTGCGTCAAATACTTTGTGTGGTCAGGAGGGTTTATTTAGAATAAATGCAGTGCTTATTTTGAGAGGGGTGAAACCACATCCTTAGGTTCATCTCAGCGTGCATGGCATTTCTAGCCAGAGAAATCGGGCAGTTCATTTTCCATCTGGCTCCTGCCCTCACCACCACCCTCTCCCTCATCCCCACCCAGCGCAGACAGGACCTGGGGTAGCTCCATGCAAACAGGGCCAGCCTTACAGCCTTACTCACTTTTAGTTTTGCTTCCTTTCTGTTACAGGAAAAAAAAAAACCTTTCACAACTGCAGTCTGTTGTACCGAGGAGCCCATGTAAAATTAATGTGGATGTTTAAGGACTGCGATGAAGTAACTGTGCTTTCATACAGAAATGTCTCTATGCATTAATAATGCTATAATTTCAAATGTAGCTGTTGCATAAAACTGCAGAAAAATATTTTCTGCACACTCAGATTTAAGAAAATGATTACTGGTGCATTATAAGCCTCTTGATAAAGTTTTAGCAAGGAACATTTTTTAGAGCTGAGTTATAAATGCCCGAAAATAGGGAATTTTAAGAGTAATAGGGATAGGCTCCTAGCTGTAATGACTCAAAGATACATTGATATAATAATTCTGCTACCACATAAATGTTTGGAGGATCCCTTTTTAAGCCAAAAAGCCTTGGAGGAAAACATTATGTATACTCAACAAAAACTGAGTGTAATAAATATGTGTATATAAATTTCCTATACCATCTACATGCACAACTGACATGCTTTCTGTAAGAAAATTTCCAAGTAGCTTGTACTGGTGGCTTCAGAAAATAACAGGCTTTTTTTTTTTTCAGTTATAAAGGACAAATATTTTTAAACATGACATAATGAACTGACTATTCCTAATGAGTTTTGAGTATCTGCTTAAGAATGTTCCTTAGTACTGAAAAAAATTACACACACGCACTTTTGCAGTGTAAAATACTGTTTTCTGGGAGAATAAAAAACAAGTCCTTTATTCGTAAGGATTTCAATTTTGTGTTAGAGTTGAGTGCTTTTACTTTGTTCTGTTGCATGCAAAGCTGGTCTGTACAAGCACTGTGTGTAGACAGTAAATCTGGCAGAGAGGACTAGAGTTCTCCTCACAGAAGTTTCTATACAGTCACGTTAATAACAAGAATGATATACGTACAGTTGTACATAATGCACTTTTCCATAAAGGGATGCCAGTGATTTCAACTCTTAACATGGAAGCAACTTTAAATTGGTAAAAGTTCTTAAAGATACATGAATGTTTTTAAGCAGTGTTCATTATAGATAAGTTGGGGTCTTAATGCTGTCTGACAGGTCATTTATGGCTGTTACCTCTGACACTACTTCATATTTCTAATCTCTCCTCAAAACTGGAATTCTAATACTGGTTTTAATTAGAAAAGCTGATTTACCAAAGTGTCTTCGATTAAGTGTATATATATAATCTCATATAATTATTTCATTTATATAAAACCACGGGGTTGTTTTGATTTAGCAGTGTTCTTTTTCCCTTTTTAAGGACAGAGTTTTTCCTTTCCAGAGGAGGCTGTTTTTGGGGAGGCTCCACTGTAGGAAAAAGCACCGATGCACACGGGGAAGTTTTGTTACAGGTCCGCTCACAGCAAGGGAAGGGTTGGCTGGGCAGAGCCTGGCAGTGGTCTGAGCTCTCTGCTTGGGTGCGCCACGTAGGAAAGCATCAGTAGGCAAAACTAGCACAAGTCTCTGAAGCAAACTGATAATTAAGAGTCAGCGTAGGTTTGAAGTTTAAAAACAGATTGTTAAATACAAACAATCTTGAGAAAAATGGGGTGGAAATCTTTTCAAAGATGCTAGGTTTGGGGAGGACATATGGCTTGTTAGTCGAGGAAATTTCTCTTAAATGTTTGCGTTAGAGCTTTTGTTTCTGTTGAGGTTATTTTCACTATGGACCACTAAGAAAACATCATGTTTGTATTAACATGTTCAAACTGAAGAGAGAGGACAACTAAAAAAGAAAAAAACAAAAAAACACAAAACCTCACAAATCTAGTCAGTTGATTGGCTCCTCGGTGTTTCTTTGTGCTGGTGAATTCCCCTTTCTAAATTTTAATTCCAGAGTATCTCTTTTTGAAAGAAAACCGACTAGTCTGAATTACGCTTAATTTTAGTTGGTAGTTTAAGAAGTTCAGAAAGATTTGGATCGTGTCCATGTAGAGTTAGATGCAAAGATTTTGTTTGGTGAACCATGAAATACCGAAGCGCTGGGGAAAAACATGCAGAACATTTCTCGTTAATCAAGTAGCTGCAATGCTGCCTTACTCCCCTTTGTTCTCTGTGGCTGTGCTTTTTATGCCTATCTGCATAAAAGTGGTCGACTGTGCTACTCGGTCAGCTGCAGCCAAACCTACTTCTCCTGGCCTCCACCTGCTGCTTTGATTTCTTTTGATTTCCTGGAAATCCAAAGGCCGTGAACTTCCAGCTTCTACAATTCATCTCTTAAATGCTGAGGAGAAAAATCGTGAGTGAAGCAGTGTAAGTCGAAGTTTAACCTACTGTTGGAAGACATCTGAGGCCTAGTGCGATTCTCAGCTTTGCAGAGGATGTGGCACCTCCTGAGCACCTGCAGCAAGCTTCTCGCTGTTACAAGTCAGCAGCCCACACAGTGGTTTTGGGAGGTTAAGGCATATTTACATTTTGAGAAGCTCTTCTCAGAGTCTCCAGGGTTACCTTCTAGGCCCGTTAACCCTTTTGCAGAACTGAACGTTTCCATTTAGTCCTGGCTCTGTGGAGGTTTCCGTGTCTTCTCAACAGCTCTCACCCCACGGGCCAGATCAGTACACTCAGCACAGGATCTGACACTAGTGTAGTACCATTCAACTTTTACAGTGGCATAATTGCAAAGGAAACAAAAGAAGTGGTTTTAGGTTCCACAGGAAATCATGAGGCCTTTCATCAAATTACAAGAAAAACAAGATGCCAACTCTTGTTTAAATTTGTTCAGGATCTGGCCTTGGTACTGATACTGACTTCATTTTTGACAGAAGCAAGGTATTTTTTATTTTATTTGGCTACTTTTTGGGTGTTTAAGACAAAGTAAGGGGCATTAAACTTCATAAAGCATGTTCCTGGAGTTGCAACTCACTGGGGAGTGGGTTAAACTAAACCAAAGTAATCCATTCAGCCTAGAAATAAACATTCACCTGGGGGAGAATAGCACTGCAATGATGTGTGCGTATTTATAAACGATGTAAGTAGTAAAATTTTGATAGAAGAAAAAAGAATAGGTGCAGTGTTTTAAAGGGAACTTCCAGAATATCGCTTTAGGATTATCCACATTAACAAAGTCGTACCAAAGCACCAAGCTGCTGGCGTCTTTGCAGTGTTTGGTCGGTATGTCCATAATGCTTGCTTGCAGTGAAAAAAAGTGTTTATCCACTCATTGGTCACTGAGACCAACATCAAACCAGCATGTCAAAGCTCTCGTGTGGAAACTGTGGCAGAACTTGTTTTTTTTCCTGGTTCTCCTCAGGTTAATTAATGGAAATCTGCACTACACTGTTTGCATCATCTTTCCCTGTATTATCTTACTCCAAAAGCGCGTTATCCCTTCTTCACCTCTGCTCCCCCACACTTTAAATTTAATTGTTTTAATGGACAATCATTTACATATCATTAATCCTTCCCTAACTCCACATGGCCTCACCGGTTACTCTTCAGGTTTTGCCTCTCCCTGGCACAGTTTCCCCACTGATGTCCGATCTGCCTTTGTGTCAGCTGTTGTTGACATGGATGCATTTGATTTTCACTTTCTGAACCACAGCTCGTACGTTCTCCTTCGCTTCCAACAGATGGAGCTGAGCAAATGAGCACAGCGTTCAGAGGGCAGCTTAAAAATAGCAAGTTGTGAAAAGTCGACTTCTCAGCGTTGAGAGGATCTAGTCTGAGGTTTCATTGTTTTGTTGCACACACCCACCCACACCACCCCATCTATTTGATGGTTAATTCTTGCAAATGGAGGGCTTGGTTTCAAGGAAACTTGTTGATTTAAAGTCTAGAAATAAGTGTTTCTAAAAAAGGGAGTTTCTGCCTGGCAACACGAACTCTTCCTCTATAAAAACCTTGGCAGGGCAGCCCTTCTGCGTTCTGCCACCAGCCTTTAGAAGGAAAAAATTCTTTCATCCACCAATAAAGCAACATATATAATACTTCTTGTGAAACTCGGCTCTTGGTGGGCATGTGCTGCATCACCCCGTGAAAACAATGCAGCAATTTGGTAGGTGGAGGATTAATGCATTCACGAATTTGTCCTTCCTAGGTCTGACAAGCTGGGGGTGGGAGTTGCACAATATGAAAGACTGAAGTCTAAAATACTATATTTATTTTTCTTGTGATGTCACCATGACAAAATTCCTACACTTTGGAAAGTATTTGAGGTTCAAGACTTGAGAAATCCCAATCTCAGTTTCTGAAAGCGATCAGTTTCTGAGAAACTGAAAGCTGCTATTTTTACTTTTCTACAATATAAGTGAGTCAGCAATAACCAAACATAATCTTCAAAGTAGCGTTGCTGACGTGTTTCCTGTGCTATGGAATTCTTACAGTGTGGCCAGGATTATCCAAAATTGTCCGTCTTTTAAGCGGCTACTGTTAGGCAGTCGGAGTCCCTGATCCAGACCACTGAATAGTATTTTATCATCTAGCTGCCGTCAGTTCAGTGGGAGTTCTGTATTTACCCGAAAGCAGTCATTAAATTTACTCTATTTAATGCTCAGCTTTATGAGGCTGTTTCCCAGAAACGGTATTTTATTTTGTGTAGTTCCAATCTCACTAAACAAGCAAACACTAACAACTTTAAATGACAACTGTAGCATCACAATTTGGTCCTCTCGTGATGAATAAAGCATTGCATATTCAAAGTAATATAAAGCACTTACCTTTTCAAGAAAGCGTTCCACAGATACAACCGGCTGAGATTTTCTCTGTGTAAAGTCAGACGAAATGTAATTATTGTTTGGAGGATATAGCCCTTTATATTTATGCAGAAAGCAGCGTGTATGTATTACAATCACTCCTTCAGCTGCTGTAAATAACGGTGAAAACTCCAGGCGCTGGCCGACTACAAAAACACACAGTTCTGCAAAGGAAACAGGAACTGGGCTTAAGTCATTCAAACCATACACGTTGCATGTTTAGCAAACCTATGGCTTCATCATGTGACTCAAGTTCAAATTATCCTCTGCAGTGAGATGTTTTAGAACAGAAAAGTAGTGTTTGTCCCAGCCATTTCTAAGTACGTGAGGCCATCCAGTGGTTTTTTGCCTGTTCATGAAGGAATCCTACGCATGCTGCCCAGCCTTTGCAATTACGTGTTTTTTTAACTATGCTGTTGTAAGTACTAGAGGTCTAGAAAGGAAAAGCTAGTTGAATAAATACCAAGCAACCCCCTTACGAAATGAGACAAAAACTTAACACAGAAGCACTCCATGTCAAAATTAAGAGCCCTTATTAAAATTAAGGTAATTTCTGTTTTTCCATGGGTTCTGGCTCTTGGAATGCTCCCAGTATTGTACACATGCAACAAATTATTTTTCCAGATGCTCTGCAATGACCATGAGGTGTTAAAAGGCAGGATTTTGGGTCTGTAGTATGTTTTGGGTCTGGCACAGGATCAGTCTTATTAGTGACTTTTCAAAAGTGTTCTTAAAACCTCAGGTACAAGTGCATGCAGCCTCGTTTGGAAAGCAGCGGCTGCATCGTGCTTTCTTGTATAAGCACAACCATGGGAAAGCACTTCCTTCTTGTAATCTTTTAATATTAATCAGTGCTTTCTGTCTTCATGGTGTTTTACCTGTTGCACTTTAATGAGCTTTATTGATAAACACGTGAAAAGAGCCCAAATGCTTCAATGAAATGAAATTAAACAAATATACTTGAGCCTAGATTTCAGATTCCAGCATTGCAGGTTGCCTGGAGAAAATATGTCAGCACTAGGTCTACATTTCTGCCCAAAGGCAGGTATTACTGCTCCAAACACTTCTTGGAAACTAGAGAAACAAGTGCATGGCTGGTCGTGGGTTGCAGCAGCGGCGCAGAGATGTTTTAGCTTTCAGATAAAAGGTTCAAGTTTCCAAAACAGCTCTTCAGTAGTTCAGTGGGGCTCTGTGAAACGTGGTTTCCAAAGAGCGTACACGTTATTCAGAATACCCCGACTCCCAAGTTGGTTTTGGTTCTGATCATCTTAACATAGTTGTTTGTTAGACTGAGTGGGTCGTTTCCCTTTCATTTGAAATAGTTCCTCCAAATTGCTACTGAAAAGCCTGAAGCTGGCTGTGTGGTGTACCTGTTGGGTATATGGCATTTGGGTTTGAGGCGCACCCAAATCCTGGTGCCTTTTGTTGCTATCAGTTTTATGCAGTTAACAAGGACAGAGAAAAAATGCATTAAGCATGCAAGTCAGGCAAATATTTTTTTACTGTTGATTTTCCATGAAAGATGCAAATTTGAAATGTCACCTTATTCTTTCTAGGACTTGGCTGTGCGGAGAACACACTGAACTGTGTAAATAACCAACCTATTGTTCTGCAAATAGCAAGAAAATTTCAGAAAGTATTTGGTCCTTGTCTGGAGGGTACTAAATTGACTTTTTAGACTCCAGAACAGATCATGTGCTTATGCTGAACAGTTTTGGCATCACTTTGTTGCTGCTTTCCACTGAAGCGCGCTGGATGGGCATGTGATTGATCTCCTCTGCTTGGCTCAATTTTTGGCTGAGGGCCACCAGTGACCAGCTGGGGTTTGTACTTTCTGAGGGTTGCACTGGGTGGGTGTACACAAGGATATCTGACTGCACCTTTTGGGGTTATTAGTAAAATACAGGAGAATCACAGTCTACACCAAAATTTTCAGGATTATTCAAACTACCCTTCATAAAGGTTTAAATTATTCAGAGTTAATTAGCAGTCAATGAACAAGGAGTAACTCAAGTGAAGATAAGCCCTAACACATCAGTGTGAAGACTGCATTTCCTGTTTTTCAGTAACTGCTTTTCTGACAAGGCTCGCTGTAGTAAAAGAGAAGCTTAAAGGGAGGTTGTCCTCTAGCAAGAAAAAAAAAAGTATAGAATCAGAAAAACAAAAACAGGAAAGTTATTTCTCACACCTCCCATCTTAAAAAAATAAAAATGAAGAGAGAGCTTCCATCTTGAAAATTGTGTTCACATTTACAAACATTTTTCTGTACCTTGAAACCTGTATTAAGTGTTATTACTCAGGTTTATTTAGAGCGAAGAATGCTTATCGTACTTTGAATTGGGAGCAAGTAGCACGTTACAATTTCAGGATGTGTGGATAGATTCAGAAAATACCTGTGTTTTGCTGGTGGAGGACTACTGAGAAATACATTCTTCCAAGTTGATGAAATAAAAGGAAAGCTGTAGGAGAAACAGAGTTTAGAAAATCAAGGTTTCCCAGTTCCATATCCTTTATTCTGTTTAGACCGTGCTGATAGGCATCTTAACAGTGTGTTTTAGCAGCAGCTCACTGTGCAGTTATTTTCACAGTTGATGCATTACTAAAAGAAAAGCAAGATACTGCTGTTGTGAGATCAGCTGTGTCCTTCCTTAAACAATAAAACAGTTCAGTTTGCTTAAACGATCACAGGGCGCGAGTCATGAGAGCAGTGGAAAAACAAAGTCGTGTTTAGCTGTATAAACTTCATAAAACTGCAGAACAAAATGGCTATGGCAGTATTTAAGGATTGGCCAGTAACATCTGCAATTCCAAGAGCCACCTGCAGTGTGCTGCTCTTGGCAAAAGTCGTGTTTGGTTTTTGACCCATCTTATTGGTCTTATGGCAAAATAAATGTATCTGGTACTGGGTGGATGATGATCTTGTAAAGAAAGCAGATGCGAGCTGCTTTTCTTTTGACCAAAACCTCATCGTTTCTCTTATTTGTCCTGCATAACCAATGTCTTTAGCAGGGTACGGATCCCTGATGGTACGTTTAATCTGGAGTCCCTTTCTCCCATATATGTATGCCAGATGAGAAACTTATCTGTGTTCTTTAACAGGCACAGTCCAATGCTACTGACTTGTGAGACGCTGAAACACGGAGGTTTCAGTCTGAGCATCCTCTGGAGTAACGCACATCCCTCCAGTTAAGTGCTATGGAGATGCCAATGTAAGGTACTTTTTGATGTAGGGTTATTAAGGCAAGTGTCCCCTGTAGCGCAGGAGTGTTTTGGAGTACTCAGTGGCTGTCACTGCCCGCTCCCAGTGCTCTGTGATGAAAAGCAATTGGCGTGTTACTGGAATTTCAAATTGAGAAATAGTCAACGTTTATTCCCAGAGGTACTTTTCATAAACCACTGTGTATTTCCATCTGATTTTTTCCTCTGGTGTAATTATCTAACAAAAAAATAACTGGTGTGGGATATTAGCCGCAGAGCTTGGGTGGTTAGAGGTGCCTTGATGCTATATTCAAAGGCTGAGGTTGCAGATTGGAAGCTTCTCTTGGTTGCATTTTAGTACCTTAGGGCTTCATGTATCAATGCAGTTACTCAAGATTCCCGGAGAGGGAAAGAAAACACCAAATCACTTTTTTTTTTTTTTTTGAGCACCTATTATAAGTCTTTTGTTATATTGATGCACAATTGACGGTCATTCTGTGTAACTGTACTTGTGAAATGCTTTGCTTTTCACTTGAATGGATGTTTTGTCTTTTGCTACTTGACAACAAGCAAATTTGTGTCCTTGATTAAAGGAGTATGGAACTTTGGGCCTTTCAGATAAAACATCAAAACAAAACACCAAGGAAGTGTGTGCACAAAAGCAGGAATTGATGGTTTGAAAAGTTAATGTAATTTTGCTTATAGACGAATTTTAGAATCAGTTGGCCTATGTGAATTTGTAAAATTTGATCTTTTTACTGGCTCTGCTTGAACCGTCTGCTTGGATGGGGTTAAAAAAGCACAGGCTGGAGATGTGGATACATAAGCAGTGGTATTAATAATTAGCTATGCCTCAGAGGCTGGTCAATCAACATTTCTTCCTCTTATTCTAGAAAAGCCATGCTCTGTGCTGTGTGATTGCTGCCTCAGGATTGCTCGCCCGTCATTTGCCATTAGTGATTTTATATTGGCTTATCTGGGCATTGTTTGTAATGTAAGCTGTTTTATAAATAGTATTTTATTATTATTACTACACAGTAATGATTCCATTATGCCTTGGTATGGGTAGATCACCTAGATACCTCACATATGAGAGCTCAAAAATGGCTTTATTTCCAAATAATACCATAATAAAGGGTGGAAAAAAACTTTTCCTAATGGTAACTTTCATAAAAGAGCTGGGCTCTGCATAACGCTGCAGGTGCTAGAATGATTATTTAATTGTACATAGGCTGACCTGAAAAAATTCAGAAACTTCTGTATTAATTATGTATGAAATCTATTTCATGGTGAACTAGTGAAACCATAACTTAATTAGAAAGAATTACAATGCTCTGGAGCTGAATGGGAATGGCACTTCCTTTGATCTCCGAGCATCTTGTCAACCACAATGACTAGTACCAGATGTTTCACAAAAAGTACAAGAAACATATGCTTTTTTTATAAATATTTCTTTCTTGTGAATAATCAGACTTAATAGTCTGGTTAAAAGCCTTCTGTTAGCTTCAAAAGTAAAGTTAACCATTGTTGAGGTTTCTTGCAACAGAATTTTCTCTTACGTACTTCATCCTCACAGCAGCGTTTACTGTAGAAGCTGTGCTTAATTTTGCTTCTTCTGACATGTGCTTGCGGACAAAACCAGCTAGTACATATTTGTGTTTAACCAGAAATTGGAACGGATTTTTTTTTCCAGTGATTATCTTAAATCCTTTTAATGGTTTTACAGATCTTACTGCTGTTGTGAGCTGCGAGAGTGTTCTGCTAGTGACCACCAGATGGAGTTTCTAAAACAGGTTTGAGAACCTGATCCCAGAATTAACATCAAAAAGCTTTTCAGGTTTTTTGGAGATGAGTTAGAAAACAATTTTGGAAATTCTGCCAACTTCAAGATAAATTTTAGCTTAAATTTACAAATGTAGATGCAAAAATTAGACTTTTCAGTAGTTTTTATATTTTATATTACATATATATATATGTAATTAGAAATGCACAGACTAACATACAAGTGATAAATAGAAAACCTTCTACTGATATCAGTGGGATCTGTAGTAAAAACACTTTAATTTAGGGGATTAATTATGTGTTTTTGAAGGTTTAGTTCGAATGGAGTTGAGAATTTGTATTTTGATAGCAGAATTTTTCCTCCTGTTGGCTCTGGGTATCCTTACAGGTACATTTCCTGCAGCATGGCTCCAGTTGTAAACCTGTTCCTCTTCCTGTTAGTCCTCTTGCCAGGACTCTGAAACCAAAGTATATATGCTCCTGCTTATTTATATCTTCATATAATGCATCATCAACTACTTAATAACTGGAAAGACAATCCATATCATCTAGTTTAAAAATTGGTTTGTTTTACAAAACTTTTGGTAGTAAGGTTTTTCTCTTTTTTCTTTTTTTTTCCTTTTTTTCTTCTCTCTCTCTTTTTTTTGGTAGACATTTGTATATTTAATCGTAAATGCTCTGATAAGAATCTGGTATTTAAAAAATCTTTTCCTGTCATGGTTTGCAACAATGCAAGAACTATCCACCATAGACTGTAAGTAGCTTTGACTATTTTTGTAAATGTACTTAAAAGTGCCAGTTCTTTAAAAGGGAGGAATATAAGGAAATCACGCAGACTTCCCAGGTAAGGAAAAGACGTGGTGGGAAGAAGGTGGAATGACAACAGAGATAATAAATCCACTGCTCTCCTGATGGGAAAAGAATGTATTCAGAATACGTCCAAGTGTTTTGATGTATGGTGGAAAGTTAAAGGAAATACACCAGAGGAAACATTTCACACTTCAGTTTTGTTGCCATGGCAGTCTGCACAGCTGCTTTTGTACATTTAGTTTGCTTTCGCTTGGAAAAAGTCTTGCATGATATAGTTAAGAAATACACAAGGTTTCGCTCACCAAAAGCTGTAAAAATTAATCTTAGAGCATATGTTTCAGATTCATCAGTGTGTTGAGTGCCTTACAGCTGCAGAAACAGGCAAAAGTCAGTCCTTCTTGAAGTCCTGAGTTAGCAGAAGAACTGAGAGTGGCACTTAGCCAGGTTCTGCCTTTGTTTTGTTTCCCAAACTGTGCCATTGCAGTATAAAGCTCATGAGAAGGTCTCCAGCCTGGCCACTCTCCTGCTTTTACTTCTAATGAGCATTGGTAAGTAAGTTTTTAGTGGAGTACATATCCACACTACACACAAAAAAAATCATCAAACCTTTTATGTGTGTTCTTTCCCCTTTTTCAGTTACAGGTGTCATATTTTCATGGTATCCTTGGGGCTTCTCTTCCTATTATCTGATAGTTCCCGTGTCTGTTCCAAACTCTTGTTGTCTTCACTGAAATCTCTTTGCATTGACAGAAAAGGGCTGATTCTGATGCCGTGTTGGTCTGGCTGGCCCTAGTGTAACCCCGTTGACTTGTTGCTTGTACCCGATCAGCCGAGGTTACTTGCATTTACGTAGTTCATTCACCCTTCTTGAAACTGTAGGCTTGTGAACTTCTCATGGAGCTGCATTCTTATTCAAAACCCTTCCCGTCTATGTTCTATAAAGGGAGTTGTACTAACCAAGATGATAAATACAGCCTGTCTCTTTACGTGTAATGGTTATATCAGAAAGGTCTGAGTAATGAAGCATCTCAGAAAGTCACTACTCTGTTCAGAGATGCTCTCCAATCAGAGTAATAGAAAGTATTCTTTAAGCCTTTGTATGGAAGTAAAGGCATCTTATCTGATACTAGTCTGACTAAGCAATAAAATATTACACTTTCCATTTTCACAGTTAGCATTTTATTTTTCACTGAGACAAGATCCAGAAGTAGTGGCTTGGCCTAAGTTATTTTCTTCAAGGAATGCACCAATAACCATTTTGAACAGTTTGCTTTTACTTGCCATCATCCTGTGCTTTACAGAAAATTCAAAGGGAGCTAATTAATAACTTTGAAATTGCACCCAAGAAAGTGTTCTCATATGTGGGGTAAACTAACTGATCCATGGTGGCTGGTCTCTGGTTATGTGCAGTAATAAATGTGTGATGAAGCATACTTATTATCTCTCTTAGAGCTAAGTTTTCTTTGGGATGTCAGACGTTATCGGTGGTTATATTAAGTTCTTCAGGGAACCAGTTTCTGCAGGGAGCTGATTTCCAACATCTCAATTGTGACAGCAGAGAGAGGAGGAAGCAACAAGGACACGGCCAACGTATGCGTTAGTCACCAGCCCTGTATTTCTGGCACAGATTACTGGCCCATTAGTTGCAGGATTCTTTATGCTGAAGAAAGCTGGGGTGTGTGTGCCTTTTTACCTTCATTCGCAGCTAACTTCACGCTGATGCATAATTAGATTTTAATGATGTAAAAATTATGACCTAGAAAATCTGATAATGTAACATGCCTGGTTTGACATCCAAGCCATGCAGCTTGTGATCTTGTGATTCAGTGAAGCAGCACAGGTTTAACCTTGTCTACAACAGGCTTTCTATTAAGAAGGCCCCCCCAAAAATCACATCTCTTACTGACCAGATAGGCTTTAATATTTTTTATTAAGTCGTATGAGCCAGTAGTTTCTTTGTGAAGCTTTGCCTAAAGTCCACTCCTGTAGTTTTTTGATGTAATACGGAAGACCACAGCTCTTTATGTAGAACCAGGAATTTTCTAGTGCTTGGTCACTTTCTTTCCTTAACTGAACATTGTGCCTTCAGAGACCACCTCAGTTTGATTCTCAGATGGAAACTTTGGAAGGCAGGGCCCCTGCTAGGTCAAGCAACATGGACCT
The DNA here is from genome assembly GCF_040182565.1 of Anser cygnoides. Classification (NCBI taxonomy): domain Eukaryota; kingdom Metazoa; phylum Chordata; class Aves; order Anseriformes; family Anatidae; genus Anser; species Anser cygnoides. The sequence continues at coordinate 6,062,871 of NC_089887.1, forward strand.
GTTTTAAACTGGCTGTGTTAATACTTTCAGCAGAAGCAGAGACGAACATCTTTGTTAGTTCACTGATTTGACTTAATTGGATAGTCAGGAAGAGGGCTATAAGCCATAGATCATCTCAAACATTAAGTTTAATTTTGTGAGAAAATAACACTGTTAATAATGGCACTTAAGTAGTGCTTTTTTTCTAATGTACAGTATATACACACGGAAACATACAGTACACCTTACTGTTCAGAGGTTTACATTTAAACGATACACTTTAAGAAATAATTTAATAAATTCTTTGCAAATTCTTTTTACATCAGTAGGCTGATTTTTATCTTGCATATATACAGTATTTTAATCATATTTAATTAAATGCAAAATAGACAAGCCCCTATTTACAAAGTTACCAGAAACCGTGGGGTATTGAAATGGAAAAGGACCCATTCTTGAGAACTTTGTATGTTAAAGATTTGCCCATAAAAGTTCTTCTATTGTTATGTTACTGTGCATTTCCTTAAGAATTTTAATGTACTTGCACATGTACTGTTTTTATATAAATATTGCAAAGTTTTTGCTTTGCGGGATATTGCTTTTGAAGAGATACCATGTGAGGGCATTGAAATCAAGTTCCGCATTTCCTTACAATAGCAGTCAGTTCCATGGCACAGTTTCTTTGAGGCAACTAATATATCAAATTAACTCTTAAAAATCTGAGTTTGTATCAGTTTTGTTCATTGAATTATAAAACCTGTTTGTCTATATGATTGCCATCACGTTTAATGTGTTATCAAGGATACACACAAACATTCTCAGCTCTGCTGCAATAAGAAGGATCATTAGAAAAAATCAAAATGGAGGTTTCACGGGTACATTATATAAAACGTGTTCTTTCTCCATCTCTTAAGTAGCAGCTTCCATTTTTCTGATCAGTTCCGTTTGTAATGTTGAATCACTGAGTGGAATTTGAGTTGCAGTGACAGAATTTGTGAGTGGTGCACAGTCCCAAGTGTAAAGGACCAAGCATGAAAGGCAACAGAGGAGCAAAATGAAAATTAAACAGAATAGCACATTCGGGTAGAGAACTGAAAAAGATGAGGAAAAAAAAATGAAGAAAGATGATGAGAGACATGATCTGAAACTAGGAATTTAATGCACGGAGGAAGGAACAAAAATAAATGCAACAGTCCGTTAGGCAGAGAAAGTGAGGTGTCGTAGGAGAAGGGGGAAATGGAAGCAAGTCAACAGCATACGAGTTAAATGTGCCCCTCGTGCTGCCTGCTCAGCCCCACCGGCCTGGCAGGGTCCCAGTTCCGGGAGCCTCCACTCACACCAGATAAGCCAGTTCCTCCCGGCTGGAATTCGTCTTCCTGCGTAATGGGTCAGAAATTCGTTAACGGCTTTTACGTGAGAGATTTAACGTGGTGCTTTAGGGGTCCCTCGGGTGGGAGGAAGAGGCGATTTGTTCAACAGTTCCAAGGAAAGGTTTCCGAGGAACTTATGTGGAAGTGAGTACTTGAATGCTTAAAGTGAGTGTAGCTCGCAATACTTAGAAACTCTCAAGTTAAGGGAAGAAACAAAACAAAAACCCAATGGTTTCCAAAAAAAAGCCAGTATTGTGTTGGCACACAGGCATAAATCAGTGTGTGAATTGGACACAGCGATAAGGAAAGGCTTCCTTCCTTGACGTGGTTTTAATCAGCAGGCTAAAGCTATGAAGTAAAGTGGTGTAATTGTGCTGGCTAGCTTTCATGGCGAGAAACCACCACCGAAATAAATGACTTACTGTATAGGGTTCTAAGGGTTAAACATTCACTAAGATATGAAATGCTCTTGAAAACTTAAGAGTAATGGAGAGTCTTCCACCACGATGTTGATAAGTTAAGGGATGATTGTATATGAATCAGATAAGCAAAGATGGCTATGTGAAGAAATGGCTTGAGTAATGTTGAAAAGAAGGGAGAAGATGTGAAAAGACTGTTCCTCACCTCCTTCCCACGTAAAACTTAAGCATGTCTCCATGCTGATAAATTAGGGCCAATTAAGAGATAAGATTGTGCAATGGAAAAGGTTTAATTCTGTTTCTACTCCATGGTTTTTCCATACCAGAGGCTCAACATGCCACAGTTGTTGATTGAAGTCATGTGGAGTAAGCTGTGTTGTGACAGATGAAGTAATGAAATGATTTATTGCAGGGCCAGTGACAAAGATGCCTCGCTGTCCCCAGGCTGGTGGGAGAATATCAATTTAACTTCTACCCCGTGCATTATTAACAACGCAGCAACAGCTACAGGGGCAGCAATTCAGTTTGCTATTGTGAGTAACTTTAGGGTTTTTTTTCCTGCAGCAACTTTTGTATTTCTCGTGTATTTCATACACTCTGAACTGTAGAATTTGGCAATCTGGATTGGATTTCTTCATCCCCATTGTGAAATACAGAAACTATACTTTTACTGTGTATTCAAGAATCACATTGGGAGGCAGTCCATTTTTCACAGGTCAGCAAAACGCTGATCTTGACTGGAATTCATACCTATTACTCCCATTCTAAAATCTTGTAAGTATTGAAGGATTTTGTATGATTTCCAAACTTCCAGTGATGCCCTAGATTAAAGAGATTTCAATTGATTTGTTGCAAACATATCCCTTGAAAATACAAAATGTTAATCATAAACATATTTATTTTTAAGACAATTACTCTTGTTACATGAACATATGTGGACCATAACACTTAGCCAGACATTCCTTACTACTTGAATTTTGATTTAACTTTGTAAACCACTGTGTCCTTCATTTTAATATGTGGGATAAACATCTCTCAGTTCCCCTTGAATTAGTTAATAAATATTTCTGAATTCTTGAAATGTCTTAGGATGCCAACAAAGCACTGGAAGAATAAACAAGTTTTTGTTAATTGTTATATCTAGAAAAAAACTGATTTACCGCACATGTTAAAAACTTAGGTTAGTTTGTGTGAGAATATAATTTCTGAAAATAGTAAATTAGACATCTTTTAGAGGGAATTCAGTGATGGAGAAAGAAATTAAATAATTTAATTTATAATTAACATTTACTATTTGGACATGTATAATTGGATAGTATGATCTTTAGTAAAGATCATTATATCATCTTCATTGAAAAATACTATTTACTTCATCAAGAAAAGCACTGTTACTTCTTTGTACAGAAAATAAGGTAATACCTTTTCCTCTACAAGATACAAGGTGCTGTGTATTCAGTCAGTACTTCAATAAACTGCTTAGCGATTTCTTCAGACAGGAATATTAGAACGATGAAGACAGAGCTTACGCTTTGTAACAAGTTCAGTGCACTGAAAATATTAGATGTCACAGGTATTACAGCACATAGGCCAGAGTCTTACAAGATCTCAGCAAATAATTAACTATTTCAATATTAAGACCGTTTCATGAATCGAAGGCTCCTCCAAGTCTCCTGGTTGGGACTGTCACATCAGTGACTTTGGGTGCCCACACAGCAGTAGCAGTCTGAGTACTGGTATACTGGTATACTACGTCCTGCAGTAACAGCACCAGTGTTTTTTTTATACCTATGTCATAACTTGCTGTACCACTGTGCGTTCGTGAGAACACCCTTGATTCCCACAGTGTATCTTTTTAAGCAAACGTCGTAGTTTGTTAGGAAAGTTTTTGTTAATGTATCTGTAGAGCAGAGGCATTACAAAGCTGCTTGAGAAAGCCAAGAATTTGGATAAAATCTTGGTAAAATGTAATATTCGACTGTAATTTTCATCTGCAAGTCTTCCTTGTGCATAAGTAAATGTGCTTACCAAAAGGGTAACGTAATAGGGTGTCCATAATGTGAACTGTGTACAGACTGTGGCGATCAAAAGCCTGTGCACTGACGGATCTAATCGTCCAGTGTCTTGATCCAGTGGTGTAGCCTCTTTGCGTATTCGCAAGATCAATATAAGTGCATACAGTACCGCGACAGCTGGTACAACATACCCGATAAAGACCATAATGGCATCTGCTGCCTCTTTGTTCTGCATCTTGGAACATTCGATTATTTTAGTGGATACGTGATTGCAGACGTAGAATAGAAGAGATGAGAAACTTGTCAGCATGGCTCCACCCCATATGAATCCACAGACGTGCTTGGTGTTGTACACACTTGACATGTAAGTTCTAGGTAGAGCGCGTTCGATGTAGTAGTCCAGACTGAGTAACGTTGTAGAGTACATGGTAACTAAAGATGAGACGTTGAATAAAATAAGCAAGGTAATATAAACTTCGTTGTTAGAATTCCAGATGGCCCATTTTGTATTGGCAAGACCTAGAAGGTACATTGGTGCCAGAGCGTTGATGATGAGACCGGCAATGGCTATGTTGACAAAGTAAACATCTGGCATCGTCATAGTTACCTTGTTATACAGATTAACCAGGACCAGCAAGCCATTGTAGCAAAGGCTGATTGGGAAACATATAATGAGGTAGAGTAGGGAAAAGATGGAAAGCACAAGGTGGAAGTCATGGCAGAGATGCTGGTCCTCACTGTTCTTGGTACTGTTTAAGGTTTCACAGCTCCACATAGTGATTTTAGCTTTTGTATCTTCTCTGCTGGTTACCAGCTTTCCTGTAGAGAGAGAAATAGTAAAAGTAGCATTGAAATATTACGTTGTAAGTGAAATGGAATGTAATATGAAGAAAACGTTTTAAAGATGAAGATCACACAGTTCACATAACTGATCAATTTAAGGTCAGTGACTGAAATGCCTTTCCATCTTGTTAGTCTGTAAGAAAGTCATCTGTGAATCAAAGTGTCAGGCGACTAGTAAATAAATGTACAAAAGTTTTAATTTTTTAGAATGAAATTAGCGGTGAATGAGTCGATACAGGATATTCAACAAAAGTAAACCAGAAACTGTACAGCTTTAAAATAAACACTGATGTAATATATAGCATAAGTACTTTTAAAAAAGCTATGAAACAGTGACTTTAATGTATCTAATACTATGTAAAAGTATTTGCTGAAAAATACAAGAGGAACTATAAATATCAGCAATGAGATGGAGAATAGAGTTCTCTATGGTGTTATGTGGTAAATACAAATAACCTCTCTCTTAGAGAGCTTCCTAAGAGACACATCCAAGGCAGTATGATGAATATATTTTGTGTCACTGATAAAGCTAACAAAGACTAGAGGAAACTTGGAATTGAGGTGGAGTTTTTTTTTTTAGCAGGTCTGTTTGTATTCAGACTTCTGTAACCGTTTAGTTCTGAAAAAACAATGGACCTCTGTAGTTTAGGGAACCTAATATCGGGGCAGCCTGGCTTTCCAAAAAGGCAAGAATTAGTTGTCATTTCCTCTCAAAATAGCTTGAATTCTTTAAGAAGTATGCTAATGTCAGTAGTCATTGTCCAGCTATCTTTGCTTTATCATCAGAAAAGAGATAACATTTTAACTGAAATCAGTAGGCTTCTCAAAGCAATCATGAAAAGTCTCTTTCCAAAGCGCAAAAACAAGTAACCTCTAAAATAAAACTGAAAACATTCAAAGCCTTAAAATCATGGGTATTATTCCTGCCAGGACATTTCTGGGACAATGTGGAATTTATGTGGCAGGTGATTTCCCATGTCAAGCGTAGTCTCAGATTGTCAGATATGCAGCATTGTTTGCTCTTTCCTTTCAGCACGTATAGAAAAGCGTAAGTACACATAAATGCATTCTTTCCAGAGAGAGAACAAGATTTAATCAAATCCACAATAAGCGTTGTGCAATTACAGTGAATGTTACTAGACAACATGCTACACGCAGTGAACCATATGCCTAAATGATACAGTATGGGTTTTGTAAACGTAAGATCTTCCACGGTTCCATCTCTCTAGCGCTAATCCTTTGACACTTCAGCTGAAGTACCGGATTTGTTCCAGAATCATGTCAGGTTCCATTTTTATTTCCCGCTGCAATTACCTGGTGTGTATTTTTTTTCTAAATACCACAGTCCCTGCGAGATATCAGGCTAAAATGCAGTAATTTTAGCTGGGCAAACACATTTTTATTCTACCGTCATATACTGCTGGTAAGGGACTTCTGTGGCAGTAGTGCAAGATGCAGTTCCGTTGTATTCAAAGCTTTACTTCACCTCTGTGGAAAAACTTACTTTTTTGTTTGTTTTCTCAAATCAGTTCTCTAGCTGTAGTATTGCATAGGCGTACAAACTGTCATCGTGGTGTCCTTCAATCCTCATACTCTTTTTGATCACTGAAAGCAGCCCAGTTTATTTTCAGGAAGAATCTGTTGTTTTTACATCTTTAAAAAAGGAAAAGACAAGCTGCCTTGCCCAGTTGAAGGTGACCAAAATTACGTCTCATTGAACTGCTATGGCTCGATTCAACCAAAGCAGCAGACTGGAACGAGGTATTGCAAATATATGCATTACAGTGAGTGCAAGGGTGACTAAGCACAGGCACGGATACAATCACGTAATTCCATTATGCAGGTTTATCCTTAAGCACGTAACTTCGATTACTCCAGACTGAATTACATCAGCCGCAGAATACCTGCCTGTGTATCGTCTCAGAAGGAGATCAGCACTCTTTGCTACTAAGCTTTATGTTTTACAGAGTGGTGGGGTGTCTCGTGTCCCAGTTGTTTGTAGTAATTACCCCTTTTTACCCCAGTCCTCTAACTGCAGCTAAGTAAGTTCAATTTTAATGACAGCAGCAGCAGGAGACTTGTCCAACCGTAATGTTACGAAATGACAGATCTTACCTCAGAAACGGGCAAAAATAAAATCCCTGTTAAAAGTGCTTAATGAGGAGACCTTGTTAGAGACTTCTGGATGATGCCAGGCAAAGTTCCTACCGCTAACGTCCCTCTAACATCGTGTTCACCTGTGCGGGCGCTCAGCCTGTGGCTCTGCCGCTCCTGCCACAGAGGCAGCCCCAGCCTCCAGCCCCAGCCTGGCCAAGGCCTCGCCATGCTTCAGGGGCAGGAGCTCTCCAGAAACCCCAGCCGAGCGCTTCTGCAGCGCCAGGCACCTTCTGAGCCCCGGCGTGGCTGTGTTGCGGAAGCCAATGCTGCGGTGCTCGTGTTTGTGCTGCCTTCTGACTCAGCCGGCCCCAAACGCTTCCCCCCTCGTTTTGTTCGGGCTTATGCTTTTATCATACTGCGAATCAAGGTCGGGACTTGAAACGTGGAACCAAGAGGAAGGCGAGTCCTCCCGCCCGCTGCTCACGGCCCGCTTACCTCCCGCTCCATCTCACGTTCCTCCGTGCCGCGGGACCTGCGGGCGCCCCGTCTGCGATGAGGGGAGCTGGACAAAGCGCCTCGGCCTTCTTCTCCTGGGGCACATTGCCTCCCGCCCCACGGCGCGCCGCACGCTGCACTTGTTTTTCCCCCGGTGACTTACTCACAAGTTTGTGCGCCGCCAGGCCCCTCCCTTTCGCTGTTTACAGCCCTTTTTTTCCAGAAGTGAGAGGCCGGGCTGGCAGCGGAGCGAGCTGCTGGGGTGCGCTCAGCCTCGGGGCTTCGCGTTCACGGCGGGCGATGCTGGGGCTGCGGCAGCGAGCAGAGCTCTAGGGGACTGTCGGATGGGGACGTTTGAGGGCCCCTTCCCTGCCACCGACAGCTCTTGGTCAAGAGCATGTGCTTTATTTTTAACCTGGGGTAAGAATATACAGCTTTGAGGTTTCAGTTTTTTAGGTGATACATCCTGAACAGGCAGAATATTGCGCTAAGAATCGCCCAAGTGCTTGTCCTGCTTACAAAGATGACTCGTAGAAGGTAGGGAGACGAGTTTCTGGGCGTTTGAATTTTTAAGATTGCTTTGGTGTTGAGAAGAAGGATTAAAATAAGACCGGTCCTCACTTCGTGATGGTGTTAGGGATTCCGCACTGTCTCCTTTTTTTGAGAAGCTGGACAGAGGGTTGTGCCCGGTATTCACGTCACACACAATTAATGATATATGTTCTCTCCATCCTTAAAATGAAGCATGTCCATGCTTGAGTTGAGTTGCCCTTTTCAGTGCATTTTTTTTTTTATAGGCAAGGTCAGTGCTTCTTGTTTCATACCTAACAATTCGCTATGAATGTTGTAAAGCCACTGTAGCTCCTAAATAGCAGAGAATTCACATATTTCTTTTTGATATGTAGTCCACAGACAAAATTAAACATGCCATGAATAACTGTGTTACAAACTGTGCCATCCAGTCTTGGCTGCCACAAAACTTCAGAAGGACTTTAATCATCCTAAGTTTGCTGGGGAAACAGCAAAGTAGGCAAGGTATTAGCATAGAAGTACTTCTAAAGCTCGGATAATTGGATGGAAGCCAATTTTTTACATGTCATAAAAATTAATGGTGATTTTATTTAGATAAAAATCTACACATCACACTTGAGGAAAGTTTCTTACAACATGCGAAAAGTTAAGAGCACTTGGTGGCAAAACTTATTTTAGAAAAAATGCATAAAGTAAACTTCAGTTAATGAGTAAGAAAAAATGAAGTGCTGCTTTGTTCTACTATAGAGTCCATAGCTGTAATCAGTTGTTTTCTTCAGAAATACATAGGGCAGCACCAAGTTGCAGAGCAGGTTGGTTAACTGTTTCAAGCACGACCATTCTGCACTGATTATTTTATTTGATTTAAAAAGAAACAAAACACACACATGCCTTTATCCTACTGTAGCGCTATCTCATACTGTGCAGTTTAGAAAAATAAATGCTTTAGTCTACTGACCCTGTTATCTTCTATACGTGAAATAGCTCTTACCTAGATAATCTGACCTGTGAATATGCATTTTGACAAGCTGTAATATCATTACAAGCCGTATGTAGCTAATAAAGCTGTTGCCAACAAACGAAGTCTCTAAACAGGCCTAAGATTCATACTTTCTCTTCTCGAGTTCCAAAGGATCTCTTAATTTCTGCAGAGACCGAAAACAAGGAGTACTGCACGGGGAAGGCCAAGCAGAGCTTTGCTCCACTGCACAGGCTTGTTCAGGTGGAGCATGAGAGAACTGAAGGGCTTTGCCAGACCTGTGCATATATGCATGAGCCATGACTTAGTAGATTGTCAGCTACTCATCAGGGTTTGTAAGGTGCTTTTAGAAAGCGACGCTCTAAATATTATTTATGGATTATTCCTTAACAATTTAAATAATGGATGATTGGTATTTCTGAAAAGTAGCATACCTGCAATTAGTTGTGCCTCAAGAGGAGCACCCTCTGAACTCTCAAGCGCAAGAGAAAGCCATGTCATGCTGCTGTTACCTCAAAGTCTGGATAACGTGACATTTTTTTCGGCTTACTAGTTTACATACATGCCATAGGGATTAACAGAAGAGTTGTTAGCTGGATATACAGAAAAGTAAAACTAGATTGCCCAGGTTAGACGAGAGGAGAAAAAATGCAGCAGTGCAGGCAAGTAAGGTCCAAATACACCTTCCTTGTGCAGTCGCTGAGTTGCTATTGTTTATAATATAATGATACAGCTCAGATAAAATGCTTTTAACCTTAGTGTAGAAGAAAATCCTGCTTGATGCTGGGTGCTGGGCTGAAAAACAGGCCTCTTCCAACCCTATCATTTATGCCTTCGTGGTGCAATCATTGACCAGTTTGACAGGTGGTATACTTACAATTGATACCGGTTTCATTTTATAATATAGTTAATTCCCTGCAGTATAACGTGAAAGAAGCCATGATTAAATTACAAGAAAACTGATGTATAAAGTAGCATTAAATCTATCATTCTGTCTTGGATGTTCAAAAAATACTAATAAAAAAGCAAGAGGAGGTCGGTGGGAACAGGGGTGGTTTTCCTCCTCCTTCAGTCCGAGCGCTTTCTATCACGGTCCTGCCAGAGGGAGCATAGGGTTGCCAGCCCTGACAAGTGAATTCACGGGCACAGCAGGCCTTCTGGACACCCCCTCCCACTGACTGCACCTTCATCTTTGGCTCTTTTTTTTAGCACAGTAATTTGAACAAACAAACAACCTAACCTTTGATTCAGTCCATCCAGCTGTTGCCTACCCCCACTTCGCTATGCGCAGTTGGAGTGCTGTGAGCCCGTTTCCAGCCTTGCAGCTTTTTGCCTCCCTTCAGTCCAGTCTTAGTCCTTCAGAGTTCCTTCTGTCCAGATGTAAATGCTTACATACGTTTTCCTCTGTTTTTCAAGAATCTTGTGTTTCACATCTGTCTGGCCCTTGTTTTCCTCTCTCTCCCCCCCCGATGGCTGCGTTCCAGTTAGCGCTGCACCCCCCCCATCACCGTTTGCTCACAGGACACACATACGGCGTCGTACTCCTCACAGGGGTTCTTAGTATTACACTAGTCACTTCTTTTCTTCTCTATCACTTCCTTAAGAGACATCCCAGGCTGCCTCGGGTACATTCTTAGGCATGTCAAGCCAGCAACAAGGCTTGCATCTCAGCAGCCACGGTGTATTTCTGTCACACGTGGAGTGAGGACAGAGTTGCTCATGCTTCTGAAGTTATTTGAGATCGTTCATTCGTCTTGCTGCTTTTCCAGAAACTCTGAATACACGTCTGCTTGAGAACACTTCAAAATTCAGCTCCTTCCCATGGGCCCCTCTCACTTGCTTTGTGACCCTTTTTATTGTTCAGCAGATGTTCGCAGCCACCGTCAGTTGTTTATTCTCTCGTTCTATAAGCACCAGCATTGTGGTAAATCACCCTGCATTATAGCTGCGGTGTCATTCAGCTCCCACTCCTGTGATAAACTGCTTACTGCTGCTGGCCTGGTAGCAGCCCACTAAATAAATGCAATTTTTTGCTTCTGTTTCAACGGTTTGTTTATATTATTTTATTATTGCTATATAAATATATATCATTCCCTCTGATATAAAATATTAACAATTTTTCAGCTGCACATTTTGTTTAGATTGTTCATTTCTTTGGGAATCTGAGTGCATTTAAGGCCATGCCAGAACTAAATTCTCTGCAAATTGCTGTCAACAAATCAGTAAGCACCAAGTGAGTTCAGATGCTCCTTTGGAAGAAAGAGGAAAACTTATTTTTAGGTAATGGCAACTGTTTTTTCAACACCGTGTCTTCAGGTTCAGAACTACATCTTCTGTCAGTGAGATTAGAACTGAAGAAATTTCTTCTGTCTTTAAAGTTCATAGAAGATTGCTCAAAAAACGTGTGTCCATCAGTTGTGGATAACTGCATTTGCTTTCTTTTCTCATTTTTTCCCTCATTTTTAAAGTAGCTTAAAGCTTATGAGAACAGATGAAATACTCCAGTATAGGAAGAATAAAAGATCAGTTACTCTGGAAACCATGATAGAAGCTGCCAAAACCCATTGTATCTGTCAGTGAGTGGCAGCATGGTAGCGGTCTGGAAGGTTGTAGTAACCGCGTACCATGGAATAGAGGAGAGAAATGAAATCCCTGCAAAAGGGAGAGACTAAGTCTCGTGGAGAGGAGATCTTCCACACAAATCTGGAGCGGCCTTAGCGCGGGACTGAGTCCCGCACTCAGAGACGGATGCTGTCTGCCAGGCACATCTGCCATCCCAGCTAAATCTGTCCCTTTCCTGCTGCTTATGCCCCTGTACGGCAGCCTCAGCAGGAGCTGGGCTGCAGCGGCTGTGCCCTCCTCGCAGCTGCGCAGCGGCGGCTGCCCGGGGCTCTGCAGGGGTTAACTCTGTGCACTTGGTTGTGGTGTTCCCTTATCTCAGTGCCCAAGTATCAGATGAGTGAGTATGACTGGTCTCCTGCTCCACCTCTTCCCAGCTTCGCTTTATCACTGAATTCCCAAAGAGCCTCTGCATGGAAAACATGACATACCTTTTCTTTAGTGGGTATTATAGCGAGAAGGGGTTTGCCGTAGAGTGGACAGTGCCAGTTCTAACACGTTGTGGAAGGGTTGTGGCTCAAGGTTTTGTTACAGCAAAAGTGGGATCTCTTACTTTTGTGCACTTGTAAAGGAAGGCTTGTCCACCAGGCAAAATAAATTTACCTGCAAGTGAATCAGTACATATGCAGTCATTACCTGTACTTGTCTACAAGCCTTAGCTGCCTGGGTTTCTGAAATAAGTTACAATTTTGAGATGCCCAGATATCTACTTGGTAATATTTTTCCTTAAAAATTGAGTTATTTACAAAATTAAAGGAAGTTACTTTGCTAGTACTCATACTCACTTCCAGTAACTTACGATGTATTAAATAACAATAATAATTAGAATGAGCATAGTAACAGACAATAAGCTTCATAAGGTGTTCTGAATTCTGGATTTTATAAAGCTAATTGGACTGTGAGAAATGACAGCTTTTAAATGTCAGCAGAGCAGACGGCTCCATCCGACATTCAGTATGATCGGCCAGTTAGTGCTGCTCCTCCGGCTCCTCGCTCACGCTGTTGGGGCGCATGGAAGCCAGTTTTGATACAGCTATCCTGCTTTAAAACTAAGTAGCAACAAATCTAAAGTAAATAAAGTTCAGTGTCAATTCAGATGAATGTAAATTGCTCTGCGTGTTGTTCGGTTTCTTAATTGGTTCAGTGAAAGCCTTTAAGAAAAAAAAGCTTTAACCTGTGGCACAATTTCCACTCTGCTTACAACTGGTGAGCCACAGAAACCAGAAGACTTAATTGAAACGTACAAGTTCAGTTTCTTGGAGAGCGCACAAGACCTTTAGCTGTAGCAAATATTTACATTCAATTTAAAAGTGAATGTAAGTTGCAGTTTCTTTTAATGTGAAATACGTAAGTCAGTGGGTCAGATGAGGATCACATGCACCTTCAGAAAGCGTTCTTACCAGCACGATGTTGATGTTCAGAAAGTAGCAGGGACTCAATAGATTTATGTAGAAGCTGCAATTTGCCCCACTGTTTTTAGTGAAACTATTAATTTTTTTTTTCTGACTTAATGAACAGATGATGGGTGGGTGATTCACTAAAGGATCTTTATTATACGATAATCATGAAAATTTAACTTTTACCCCCCAGTATCTACAGGCACCTTAAACTGTAGAATAACATGTCAGTTTGGGGGAAAAAGACTGGTTATGGGGGAAAAATGCATTTATGAAACATCTTGTTTTGTGTGTGTGTAAAGATCAGATCATGGAGACAAATTTAAAATTTTCTATTGAGACCTTTTTAACATTTCAGAAAAGAGGAAGTCGCAAGACAGCTTTATGCTAAATTTCTTTGTATAGATCATTTGCACCTCTTAGAGATGGCAAGTGGCTAGATCTCTGAATTTCCAGCGTTTTGGGAGTTGCTCAGGATTCCAGGAGTAGGGATTGTTCATGAACTGAACGTTATGATTTAAATCCACATCACTCCGTTAAAGACCAATTCTCAGCAGTCAAAATCAGTGTGAATTATCCCTATTCTAGGTATCATGGACTGAGCTCATCCCAGTGACGGAGTGTCAGAGGCACCAGCCCTGCTGGGACTGCCCTGTCCTTGAGCCAGCCCGGTGAGCTGGCAGGGTGGAACCAGCAGCTCTTATCTCAGCCCTCTCCTTGCTGGCTTCACCCGTGCTTGGGGTTTGCGACGGAGCACTGCTCGGAGCTGTCAGCATGGAAACATTCCTCGCAGATATTTTACTGCCAGTTGCAGACTGACAGGAGGCACAGATGGTAGTTTTCCTGGAAACTATAATATAGTGTCGTTTCCTATTAGAAGCATAAGTGAAAACTGACTCGGTGACTTATCAACAAGAGATCGCGTTGGCTGTGTAGGAAACTCTTGTGAAACACTCGGATTGCCAGGACCAGGTTTCCAGTAAATTCAAAAAATATTGACATAGTTCTTTCCCAGATAAAGCTTACAAGAGTCAGTATGAAACGGGATTGAGTTTAGAGTTTGAAGGGAATAATCTGCCCTCAGCAGTTGCACTGTGGCTGAAATGACTCCAAAATTGGTCACATCTATTGAAGACAAGCAGATATCTTCCTGATAATTGCCAGCGAAAGTCTGAGACATCTTGTTCTGGATGCTCCTACGGCTTTTCATTTCTCTTGCTTGCTGAAGGAAATACCGGTTCCTGGCTGCCTCCGTGAGATGGGCTTGCCTATTTACTGATTTCATCTTATTCCATTTATAGTGTCTGGAGATAGTATTGTAACTGAAGGTTTTAGGAGGGTTGGTATAATATTAATGCTGATGTAAGGATGGCTATTATGACACTGTAAGATCTGGAGTAGGAGCATTCATTTATGAGGGGCTTGAAATTAACTGAGGCATCTCACTGCCACAAACGGGTTGTGATTTGTCCATCTACTGCTTGTCTTGTGCAGCTTCCCATTCCGCTTCATCAGTGACAGGGATTTTTACCTGTTGATCATCAAAATTTTCTATTGATAGTCTTGATGTCTTGTAGGGCTCCCTGTAGCACCGACATGTACGGGATGATCCATCAAACTCCAAAAAGCCCATAATGACCTTTACCACCTTCTGTTCTAGGATGCTTGCCAAGCCTTGGACAAGTGTAATGATGTGTTTGATGTTCTGTCATTTGACTCCTTGGCTGTGCTTTCACAGGTGTGTGGGTGGGAATGCTTCCTCGGTTATTTTTAATGGAGCTCAGTTCTTCTGTTCGTGTCAGTATGAGGCCACACACGTACTTCCAATGGCAGAAACCACACGTACTTTGTGAGGGCGAGCAATGCGTAAAGGAGTCTTGGACCTCCGTAAACCAGGGCTCTCTGAATCAAGTCTCCCATTACAAAGATATCTGTGGAGTTTTATCTCGAGTATACTACCTGTAGCTACCTGTTACCCTGCATCCTGTCCAACCCGTGGTATTTTGGGAAGCATTGCTTAGGATTTTTACACATTCCTGGGACTACAGCCCAATAAATGACATTGAAATAAATTCTACAGCTTACTAATTGAACGTTATCAATTCACATGTTATTAAGCAATTATTGTTTTTTTTTCTTTGAACAGGTTTATTATTATTATTATTATTTTCTTCCAGTTCCTGATAGGTATACACCTTATTAGAAATCTTTCATACCACAGTAAGCAAGCACAACTCCTGTAGCAGATTTTTTACTGTGGAAGCTGCATAGAGCCTCGATTATGAATTTACTTTATATATCTGCTTCCTTCTGTGCTAATGGTTGGAAGCATGAGGAGTAATTAGTTTGTCACAGAGCCAGTTTCTTAGTAATGATTGATAAATGGTTGTTTTTACATAGCCCACAGATACAGGGTGCATACCAGCATTAAACCACAGTTTGTAAGGAGGTCGCTGGAGCCAACTAGCCTATCTTCACTTAAATGAGCATTGCGTGTTTTAGCTGTTGTGGAAAATTTACAGTATATTCTGATAAAGCCTTATCTGCTGTTCAGATCCTGAACACAGCAGTTAAAGTGAGTCATTCTGACCTGCAGATCATGATCACAGACGTTTACATGAATCACTTTGTCCAGACATTCAATCAATTTTTTTTTCATCATTTCAGAATCAGTTCAAATTCTATTAAAATCCCTGCAAATCCAAAGCAAATCCTGCTTTGACTTAAATGATTGGGCCAATCAAATACATGAAGAATGTGATGCTGATGTAAGTAGTATGCTGCCTTTTTATGCTGCTTTAACATTTATATAAAAAGGACATAAAGTTCAGTTGACAGAGCCCTAAAGCGAAGTAGGTCTTGTGCTAAGTACAGTAGAAAATAGATTTGCAAATATCATGGTGATTAGCATAGTTAAAAATGCTTGTGGAGGCTAAAAAAGACAGCAGTCATTCTGCTTATTTAAAGCTTCTGCTGAAAGCAGGAAATTTTTAGTGCTTTGAAGTTTGCCTTTGGCTTACCTTCTTTTGTAATATAAATGAAAATGCAGCTTAATTGTAATTAATTAGTTAATTGGCTATTGCAGTGTCTTCTAGCTGTTCTGCAGTAATATTTCACAGTATGGCTTGCTGTGTGTTTTATTATTGTGTTATGAATAGAAGATTCGTAAGTATCTCACTTTCACTGATAACTGTTCTGCTTTATTAAAGGCTAATTAAAGATTAATTTTTGATCAATTCCTCTGCTTCATGTCTGTCATACTGTTCAGGATTTAATGTAAACTAAAAATGAAGATCTCCTATATTCAGAGCATTTAATAATAAAACCTTACAAGCACATACTCAGTACATACAAGAAACAGTAAGTGAGAAGTCCAACCTAATGTACAAGAGAATGAAAATTGATATGCATAAGAAAGCCTACTATAACTTTCTTTTAGACAAGTAGATAAAAATAGAAAACAGTATCATGAAAAGTTTAAGCAATGATGGTTTTCCTAAAGAACTGACATCTAAAAACTGAACACTGATTTGTAAGGATGGAGCTACTCATTTTCATTGATATAAGGTTCATCTGCATTAATACCAGTTGTTTCCAGACTCAGAAAAACGAAAGTAATCTAAAAGGTGAACTTCTTAAGAAAATCTCACCTGGTAGGCACCCCCTTGCAGCTTCTTGATGGCTGGCAGAAGCATTTTGCCCATCGAGGCAGAACCTTTAGAAAGTAAGCTCAGCAGAAACTCCAGTCTCTCATTTCTCTAGCAAGAGTAAACAATAGGGAGGCTTAGAAAAAGCCCGCTGACGGCTGCACCAGCCCTGTTCGTGGCACCGAATCTGTATTTACATGTGACTTCCCCTGCACATACATACACATAATCTTTTAAGCTTCAGCTGCACGCTGCTATTGGCGGAGAGGGCAGTTGCAAAAACAAGGCATCCACAGCGATATCTCAAAGTGATTAAGTCCGAAGGGTGAAGGGGTGTTAATCATAGGGCCTGATCCTGCCATAAGGCCTATTTTGTGTACTGTATTCACAACTGTCAAAGGATTTTGTTTTGTTTTGTTGTGTTTTCTGAAAGGACATTACTGTGGTTTGAGAACAGTCCAACCCCCGGTATAGCTGCATAGCGGGGGCTGATAGTGCTGGGGGGAGCTGCTTACTTAAAAGAATTTTTACCAGAGAAGTAGCTGTTCGGTAAAGCTGCTCATGCTAACAGTATAACAAACCCTGAGCAAATTGAGCCAAACTGGCAAAAATACTGTGTTTGTAAAATTTGATTTTCCTTAGAGCTTCTCATGGCTCCATTTGTCAGGAGCCAAACCCTTCCCACCTTCAGACACCAAAGCTACATAGCAAAAGCCTGTAGCATCCACCTGGCCTCTGTAGTTTAGACAGAAACGAGCATTAGAACTGAAAAAGAGCCAATGTATACTTTAAAAAATACTTCAATGTAAACCTCGGAATTATTTTGAGCATGCAGAAAGAACATTTTAATTAAAACAAAACAAAAAAAAAAAAAAGGAAAATGCCACTGCTATATCATTCTTACTTTAATGAGATGATAAGTAAATGTAAATTCCTTCCATTTGAATAAAAAGTGTATAATATCAGGATTCTGTGTACTTAGCTTGAATACAAATAGTCCTTAAAGAATTTGCCTTTTAAAACTGTAACGAAGAATTAATTTATGTGTTTTCCTCCCTGCCCAAAGCAGGAAGTGTAATGGATGCTTTTACTTATTAACCAAAAAGGAGTTGACCCCTAAAATGTATGAAAAATGTATGTAACATTCTCTTTGGTGTATGTAAAATGTACGTGTTTTGTTATTTTATGCCACTAGTTGTTTATTTTTGCTCTTAAAGCACCTTGTAAGCTTAAACTTCACAACCGGACAAACATTCTATGGACTTAAAGGTAGCACTTGCGAACTTTTTTGACTGCTAGTGTTTATGATCAATGTAGTTGCCTAGTTCAATTATATTTTCAGTTTGGATAAGCTTGTTCATATTAAAGTAAAAAAGGTCAGATTTCCATTTGCTGTCTTTATAAAGGTAGTAGCACTGTCTGTAGATTCAACTATTAATTTTGCTGTACATACAGTTTTCCGTGACATGCTCTATTTTGGGTATTTTGGGGGATTTGTCAAATTGATAGATATATAAGCACTTTGTAATCTCATATTTTTATGAGGAGGCAGTGTGGGGCAGTCCAGAATTACGCTTTCTCTTTTTTTTTTTCTTTTTTTCTCTTTTATTTAATGGTTTGTAATATTTTATATTTATTGCTCTTTTGGTTAAGCCATGATGTGTGGTTTGTTTTGAAACAGAGCAAAACCCCCAAACTGTGCCGATATACATTTGATAAAATACCGGTGACAGCTGCCTGTAGAGTTTAAGGCAAAGTGGGCTTTCACTTTGAATTCAGACCTCATAAACTTGAGCGTACAGGCTTTGTGCAGGAGAAGAATGCAGCGATTGGGAGGTGGAATTAATACTCCTTCGGTCCCTGGGGAGAGCAGCGGGTAATAACGTGGCTCCTGCGTGTCTGCTGCTCTCCTGGCTTTGTGGTGGCGACCGCTGGCGCTGACAGGCCGCACCACGTGTCCCTTCCAGTGCAGACAGCCCGACAGTTTGTACCTTATCCTGATCGGGTCTGTCTCGCATTGTTTCCCTGAGGCTTGTTGGAAGGTAAAGGTGTGTGATCGCTACGTGCTGATGCCATGCAGTTAGCGGTGGCTCTGAGCAGGGCGGCGGAGGCTGTGGTGCTTAGACGACGCGGGTCCATCCCTTTGCCGATGCCCTCGGTGTTGCGCTCGCCCTGGTGTTGGTTGGGGCCCACCCGTGCGGTTTGTGCTCGGGCTCGCTGCTGGCCAACAGGCAGACAGGGATGCCTGAGGTTTTCCTTTACTGACTTATTTTTTAATCTGCCTCATCACAAAGTAAGCAAGTGCCTGCCTAGGTGAAGGTGTAGCCCTTTCTGTGGCCTGCCCTGTCAAGAAATTTAGCCCATACTTCCAACACCTTTAAACACAAGGCAGATATTTTTCCTGTGTACATGGTGGAGATTCAACTGGACAGGAGCACAGTGTAAGCGTGAGGCATCAACAAAACCACACATGCTTCTGCTCTGCCTCCCTGTGAAGGAGAAGATCCTGATCACGGAAGCCCTGGGGGTCTCCTCCCAGACTTATTACTGTTTTCAGCTACCTCATGTTGCTGATAGTGGCTTGATGACTGTGCTGACTTAAATACCACCCCGAATACAGTTCCTGTTGCTGGTGGTTCCCTGAAGTTACCGTGCAGTCATAAAGCTCGTAGTAAGCAGTAGCAGTGTTAGCATGAAAGGCCTACTAGAGCAGATCAGGTTTTTGGGTCCGTCATACTTTGTGGTGGTTCAAGGGATGAAGTCACCACGTGTTTGAGATGCTGATATTTCTGACACGCTGCTGCAGCTGATACAAACTGGTAGACAATTCTGGTAATATTTTGTACTTACGGAAGCTAAATAAGATGAAGATTAATAAGTTCTGTTCAGTTTTGTTCAGCAACATCATGACTTTCCAAGGCTAATCTTTTAGGAGTGCTTAATGCAGTAACTTAGACTTAGGTAGAGTTTCTCCAGATGGATTAAACAAATCGCAAGGCTAAAGTAAAAGTAGTTATTTAGGACTGTGGTTGCTTGAATATTATTTTTATGAGCTGAAGTGGTTTTGTTGAAGCATCATTATGACATTAGTGAATTAGTGGCTGTGCATCTGGGCCCTTGTTACCCACGTGTAAGTTGTCAGTAAGGAATAGTTATTTAAATAAAAGGGTTGTCAGAACTATTCCTCGATATGCTTTTATTCCAAGATGAAATGACAGTACCTTCAGAGGAGCTCAAACAGCAAATCAGTTAGTGAGTGCACGATGGAGAGATTGTGTTGTGGGCAAAGATTTCATTCCATTGCGCAGATGTTTCCAGTCCCTGACTGACACTTTTTCCTGTTTTTCAGTACTGTTGTTTTAAGTGTAGAACTAAAAAGTAATATTAAGGGGGATTCATTTAGGTCTGTTTATTTGAGTTTTATCTTAGCATGAGAATTCAGCAAGTTTATAGTTGGTCCTAACATGCCTGAAAATGCTTTGGTAATCAATTTAAAAAATAAAAAAAGAAACTGAATTTGCAAATCAGCTGAAGTAAGGAAGACTTGTGAATTTTAGATCAGTTGCTTTAGAGCTGTCTTTTGTATGAGGACAACTTTTAGTCCCTCTTGTTTTGTAATCTGCTATGACATTTCAGGTTGCACGAACTTCGATGGAAAATTTTAAAAACGAGACTGCAGTTGTGCCCACGCTGCAACCCAGATACTTGCTCCCAGTTCATTCTTCAGAATCGGCATCCCTGTTTTGAGAAACATGCCAGCAGCTTCCCCCCCGCATGGCGGTGCAGCCTTCCTGTTGGCAGGGCTGCCAGCCCTGCAGCAGTGTCAGTGGAGGGAAGCGCGTCTGCGCTCCCACAGCTCGATTTCAAAACAGGACCACAAAGGCGCACTCTGGTATGGTGCCTTGCAGTGAGCTCAACCTGCCGAGACAGGTGCGTGAGTTTTATTTCCCTTGCCCCAGCTGCGTTGGTACAGGAGGGTCAACCTGCAGTGGGTCAGTGACAAACAGGCTGGGAGAGGAGCGATAGCATCTGCACCCATCACAGCGCCTTCCCCTGCTGACGTGACTCAGGGTGCTGATGTGGTTTTAGCAAAAATCCCTCAGACCTGCTAACCCAGCTAATTCTGAGCGGCTTTCCGGAAGTATTCAGAGCTTGTGATTCCTTTCAGAAAATGCTTTTTATTTAAGTATTTTCAAAAGACCACGTTTCTGTTTCCAAAAACATGGTTCTCTGCTAAAAATAGGACAGAAACCAATAGTTGCATACAAGTGGAAATGATAATAATGGGCAAGGCAGGAGTATTTCTGCCTTTTCTATTTAGCAGATTTTTTCACTTGGGTTCATTTATATTTGACCTCTAATCTGAATGTCCAAGGCACTGAAATTCACTGTTACGTGGATGTGTTAGAGACCATAATGGCATTTTCATGCATCTTTTGTTTCTGTGTACTTTGGATAATTTTATTAGCTATTGTTTGAAAATGTCATTAGACATTAAGTCAGTTTATTTAGCTATCACAGGCTAATCCAAACGTGCTCCTGACCTCTCCCTGCCTGCAGGCTTTCAGATGTTCTTTCTTCTGCAGACCTCAGGTGCTTGGGAAGGGGAAAGGGCTTTCACCCTCTGGGTATTTTGTGAAGACCACAGGACAGGCTGCAGGTACCCCAGATCACTTCCCGGCACAGGACAAAAGGGAGAGGAGATGATTAAGCAAAGAACAAGTCAAGGGCCTTACTGTCTTCCTTGATAAATGCTACGGTGAAGTCTCCCCACCCTTTAACCCTTTTAAAGGTCTTAGATTTAACGCAGCAAGTTTGTATGCTTGAGACTCTGGTCAGCTAGCAGGATTTCATAGCCCGTTGACCATGAAGTACTCCCTCCGCACTTCTAAAATCTACTTGGTTGAACATTACCTCTTGAAGCTTTGCAGATTTGGGGGGAAAGTCTTGCACAGAAATCTTTTAAGGTGAGGCTCCAGGGGTCAAGGAACTCTTTCTTTTAAAGGATATTAAAAAAGAAAAAAAAGTAATGTGCCTCAAACATAAGAAATTGAGCTGAAAATCATTTCCTCTAGTTATTTATTTTAATATTGCCACTTTGATCTGCGTGGATTTGAAAATACAATTTATTAATAAATCTCTCCCCCAACAGGTATTTTGATAGTATAAATCTATTGTATTTGCTGTTAATAGCAAACTTTAAAGGGAAGAAAAAAAAAACAGAGGAAGAATGCAACAAAAATGTTGACCTCAATGAATAAAAATTGGACTGTTTGTACCATGAGAAAATGAGATAATTATGGCTATAAATTCCTTTGCTCAAAGAATGAAAATAAACAACATACACGCTATGTGGAAACAGGAGAGAGCCATTGCATTAGGACAGATTCCCTGTAATCTTTTCTCCATGGTAATTCTTAATAATGCGGGGATGTTTTTTTAGTTAAGGACTAAAACTGTTGAGAATGTTCCTGGAGTTTGGCAGCTTTGCAAGATGAAAAGGCCTGGCTTACAAACATTCCCGCCCAGGAACATATTTGGGAGCCAATAATGTGGTGTTTGGACACTACTACTACGAGGCGCATTAGATGCATTTCTTACTGCTGCGTTACAGCCATCTGGCAGGTAAGGGCTCTGTTTGTCTGCTGACAAGCGAAGACTTTTTAGAAAGTCTAACTTGGAGCCATTCCACATAAAATTTACTTGAAGGCTTATTCTTCTTTTGGAAAAAAAAAAAAGGTGATAAAAAACACATGTTAAAACAAAGGGTTAAACCATCAGTTACGTACAGCACAACAGCACCACAAGCTATTTAGGGCCATTGTGGAGCTTGACTATTTCTAGATTGAAAATGAATTTTTGTTTTAAGTGATAGCTAAATGGTTTTCTCTGACACAGATTGTTTGTGTTACACAAACCATATCAGATCTGTCTATAAAGCTTAGCATTTTCTCTAGAGTGTCTGAAATCCTACTACAAAGAGTACTTGTACCTTAGTCTGACACCCAGTAGGAATAAAAGGCTGACATAACATACTACTAACTTGTTACAATTAATTGCATGTTTCTGCACTTAAGTGTGAAGGGTGGAAAGTATTGCTTTAAAGACTACCTACAAAACTGGTGAATGAGCAGCCACTTCAAACAGAAACGTCCAAAAGAGCAACAGAAGGGAAGCTGCTTTTGAATTCCCTCAGTTCCTCCTGGCAGCCCCGAGCTTACAAAGCAAAAGAAGCAAGAAATGGTGCTTTTCTGTTCTGTTAGTTACACAGCCAGCTCCCAGCAGATAAACCTGGAGGTGGAGCAGCCGTATGAGGTTCCTTTTGATAACCTGTGCCTGACATAGATGCCGAAAGAGTCTTACCTAACTTTCATGGTTTTCCCTTCCTGGCTAAGGGAGGTTCCTCATGCCATCTCTAGACAAGAAACAGATACAATTCTGGAGCCAGTTGTAGCTCTCAGTTGCACTGGCACATACTTGAGATTGAAGCCTTTGCAGTTAATTCAGATTTGTGCCTTACAGCTGAAGCAGCAGGATGGATCTTGGCTTCTAACCGCTTTTTATTTTTCGGATTTCTCTATATACAGCATTGCTGTAGTTAATACTAAAGAAGTAGAGCAAAGCACGTGAAAATGGAAATCCGATTTTTACAAGAGTGCTCAGTGATTTCTTCAGGATAAGTTGAAGCTCCCACAGTAGTGCTTTCACGCTAATCGTCCTACGCTTTTTGAGCCTTGCCTTTGCAGCCATGCCCTAGGTTCCTTTGACCAGCATTCCAGCTGCATGCAGCATGTACTTTGTTGCTGCAGATGACAGCTCCAGCCGGTTGCCTTCATTCATTCTGGTAATTGTGCTCTGCCCCTGTCCTTCTTAGCCACCCGCTGCGCTGTACACCCTGCACTGACCCAGTCATCTGCCCGATTGCTGTCTGTCCGCATCGCTCTTTACTTCCCACAGCTCTACCAATGGCTTTGTCTTGGCTTTGGGAATTCATTTTGTGATTTACTAGTTCCAAGTGTCCCAAATTCTGGAAGTGCACGTGCACTTTCATTGTCTTCAGGCGTCAGCGGTAAATGGTCAGGGTGATCATTTAAAACAGGGTTAGGAGGCAATTCTGAGGATAGCTATTCCTGATGATACAGTAAGTAAAAAGGATCAAGTGAGTGAATTTGTCATTTCTAACCATTTTTTACACTTAACATTACATGAAATTAGACCTGGAAAGGAGGGACTTGCAATAGGTATGAAATTCTAAAATGTCATCTGTGTCCAGCTTCTACGAAACCTTATCATCACTGATTGCCACTGTAAGAATTAAAAGTCAGCTCATGTAGTCCACAGCAGCAAATATTGTCAGACAATGTATAATGGAAATTTGTAAGAGCTAATATTTAATGTCCTTAAATGAGAAGCATCCAGGATAACTCCTGAAATCACTTCACTTGAGTTCAGTATATATTAACAAAAAAATATTAAGGTTAATACAAAGGTATTTTCACCAGATGACTTTAAATTAATCTTAGGATTGCCTTAAAAAAAAGAAAAGAAAAGAACCTTCGAGTAGGGGGTAACAGGGCATTCTTCATATTGCTATTTATCACTCATGGCAATGTAATGTATGGCATTGAAAGAAAAGTAAGTCAGAAATAATTCCATTTCCATCCCTAAACCTCTGGTTATTTGAATACCGAATGCTTTTAAATGATTTGTTTCAGGCCTTTATAGTACAAATTCACTTTTGATAGTTAGATACCTACAAAGAGGCAGAACAAAACCCCACTGAAGTTAGTAGGTCTCGTGGGGCCTGGGGTTCTCTCTCACAGAGCTGTTCACAGTGCTTTTCTTTATTGTTGAAGTGTTGTAGAATGTCGTGTCCAACTAAATACATGCTGTTCTGTATATGAAAGGCAAGAAGTACCAAACTTCAAACCATCAGACAAAGTGGTTTTCCTTTGTTTTGTTTAGGGAGATCTCTTTGATTATGCTTGTATTTAAAGTGCACTGCTAGGTAATCATAGAACATACATCTGTTTAAACCAAATTCAGAGTATCATGAAGTGACACCTGCTTAAGTTTTTAATTAAAGTGACTTAATCTCTAGCGATCTCTACATACATAGGCAGAAAGTAGCTGTGCTTAATGTGTACTTTGAACTGCCATTCATTTAGAAATCAAAGATTTGTAAATGAAACACGGTATGCTAGACATGATGATATTGGACTGGAATCCCTTCTTGTTGGCATAGCCTATTTTTTCTGATGCTGCCAGCCCCCGGGAATACATTCTCATTAAAATTATGTATAGAAGCAAACATAAAAAGAAGGTTATCTTAAAAAATAAATAAGTGCATCACCCATATATAGAACATTTTAAAATATGCGAATATATATAGTTGTGCGTATAATGGAGAATTGCGCCTGCCTTTTGTGAGCAGTGTTCTGCCATTAAACAATTGCACTGTCTAACGAGCTACTATTTTGAAATGTGACTATAAGAACAGTCATGTATTTCTTTTTACCATTTTCTAAATTTCAAGTCTCTGGCAGAGTAGGTCAGGTAACTGAATGCTATTTAATGGTAATCCTTGCTCTACATTGGGTAGGGTCATTAACAGGCTCTCTTTAACTCGGTCATCTCTCCGTATTGGCAGCGGCAGCACTTGGCCTTCACTTTCCTTTCCCTGCTAAAAAGGCAGGGGAAAGCTCCAGCTCCTTTTTGTGGAAGTCGTGGGAGGTGTCATTTCCTCTAACAGGACTCTGATCTTTTCCTTGCTGCTGACTCTGTTGGAAGGCTCTGCAGAGGGAATACTGTTTGTGTGCCCTACAGAAAGGGATCTGTTTTCCGTATTTTTCCCAACTGTGTGAATTTTGCTGGGTTAATATGTCTTAATGACTGATCTTAGTTTAGTTGATATTCTTTAACGTTCATATTCTCTTTCTCTCAGCTTTTCACCTACAAAAGTCCCCTGATATTCTTGAAACAAATGTACAGACAGTCCTCTTTTGGCAGCTGGTCATGGTAAATGGCAGTAAGTGATAGTGAACGTAGATTTGGAATGGCAGAAGGAAAAAGAAGCACAGGCTGTTCAGTTTTTGCAGATCCATAGTTTGTTATCCCTACCTACTGGTGACACCCATGGTGATTTCCGGTGTAATCCTATGTCTGACCACACCGCTGCTGTCCTCACGATGGAATTTGATGTTTGGGAACCGTAACCTCACTGCCTGGCAGAAGTCTCCTAGTCACGATTTTTCTTTGCGAAATGAACACCGTCTCCTCTGTCAGGAAGGGTGACTGAAACTTCATAAGGGAAAGATGAACAAAGCCCTTAATTTGTGAGAGGAAGGAAACTGCACTGTAACAATGCCGAAATGAGGGGGCAGATCTCGGCCGGCAGCAGGGAGGAGTTCGTGGCAAGCAGGAGGTGTAAACCTCTGTGCCGATAAATTCAAAGCAATAAATTACGAAGAAGATGCAGATGCTGGAAAGGGTTCTGGGGTGGCTGGGGAGTGGGGGCGTGCGGGGGGAGCCCATCTTGCACGACTTTGCATGTAACCCTGCTGGCACGCTCGCCTTGTCCATGTTACAGATGTGTGGAGGTAAATTACTAACGAAGATGTGTGCAGATCAACCCAGAAGGGAGGTGAACGTTTCTTGATAACATTGTGTTCTCAAACATCAGCTCTGAAACACTCAAGACATTTGCTTTTGATTTTCCTTTGACCACCTGCAGAGCTCACCAAACTAGTTTTGGGTGAGAGGAACAAGACTGCGCAAGGAGCTTTGGCTTCATTTAAATGTGGGTAGTCGTGCTGTTAGGATGGAGATTTAAATACTGAAATGCTAGGTGTTTGGCTTCTTTTCTTTCCTTTTTTTTTTTTTTTTTTTTTAGAAACTCTCTCCTTCCCTTGTACTATGGTTTGTTTGTATTGCTACCTTTACAGTATTGACTAGTATCTATACGAACTGCACTCAGGGAAAGGTGCTGGGATTTAAAAAAATAAAGTGTTAAAACTGTGACACACAGGTATTTCACTGTGAAGTTTACTGACGGCTGTTGCCATTGCACGTCCAAAACTCATAAAGTACAACTTTATTTGCCCTTTTTTTGTTGTCTCAGCTTTGCTTCAAAAAGCTACAGTCATCGCTGGATGATTTCAATCAAAAAACAGGGAGTCAGAGGTTAAATGCTATCCACAGCATTTATCTATGATTGTTTTAAAAATTTGTTGCACCACAGTACTGTCAAAGTAGTATGTCTGTGAGTATAATAGGTAGCAGAAAAAAATAATATATATGGTCTGAATAAATCCAGGACGCATTCTTTTTGTGGTATTTAAAATATTAACTAATTTTTGATGGGACTGAATTGCTCATACAATAGTTCAAGTTGGAAGGGGCTTGAGAAAGTCATCTGTCCAAAATGCTGCACAAAGCAGGGCAGATAGGAGATCAAACTAGATCTTCAAAACCTCTGAGGACAAAGACAGTGTGATGTCTGGGCAACCTCTTCCAATGCTTGATTGTCATAATGGTTAAAGAAATACAATAAATTCCCTCATATATTGGAATCTCTCTCTTCTTCAAATTTTGCCCATTGTCTTTTTTCATCCCACCATGCACTGCAGTAAAGAGCCCGAATCTATGTGCACAGTAAGCCTCCTGCAGGTGCACAATGGTTGTGGCTTAGGTCTACCCAAAACTTTCTCTTTTTCAGGTGGAGCAAGCCCAGTTCCCTCAGCCTCTGACCACAGGGCTGCAAGTGTTCTGCCCACAGCTGTCCTCGTGGCCCTCTGTTCAACTGCTTTCAGTTTATCAAAAGCTTTTGGGAGGATGGGTGCGCAAATCTATACAAAGAAATATCATTTTGGTCTTTATGCAAAAAAGATCTTTGTGTAAATCTGTTATGTGGAGGCTTTGGGAGGTTTTCATGTTTCTGTGATTATTTTAAAAATTTGTTGCACCACGGTATTGTCATAGCAGTATGTCTGTGATTATAATAGGTAGCAGAAAAAAAAATCTGACCAATGAGCTCAAACTTTTTTAGCTGTGGCTTGTGGGTATGTAACTTAGAGGAGCACTTTCTGGGCCAACTCTAGGTTTTGGGGTAACAGACATTATAATAACAATAACAACAATAATGGCCCCTAAAAAGATGGGATACATACATTCAATGAGTTTATGATTGTCCTTCAGTGAAGAATTTAGACTAGAAGCTTGTCTTGCTATAGCCGATATCTTACTCAGTACATCCCTTCTGTCTTTACACATGAAGTAGACTCCAAGATTAGTGTGGTTGAGTATATTGGAAGTAATAGAAAACAGACACAGAAAAATTGTTGCATGTTTTAAAAAAAAATCATAAAATGAAAGAGGAAGTGCATCATTTATTATAACACCATGTAGACTAATGAAAAACATACTGCAGGCTGGAAATTTGTTAAGAGCTGAACTCCAAAAGTTTCCATTCCCAAAAATGCCTTGGGGCCTCCGGCTGTAGGCTTGTGGCTAAAGAGGCCCTATGGTAAACTGACATAAAAAATAACTACTCCATAAACATTCAGCTCCTGTTTCACAATAGTTGGAAATAAGTTTTAAAGAAGTGTTCCCAACTGATACTGACTACACTTTATCAAAGTAGAAGAAAGTCAGGCAGTGCGTTTATGACTAGAATGTCAAATTGGGAATGTAACACTGGGGAGATGAGTATTAGGCACAAAAATGTTATGCTCATTGTACAGAGGAGAAAACGAAAAAGATGAAGTGATTTGCCAAGAGCAAGAGCAGCAGTCAGCACTGGCAGAGCTGGTGTTAGCTAGCATTAAAGAATTCCTGACTCTTGTCCTTTGCTCGTTAACTAGAGCAGGGCGGACAGCACACCTACAACACGCTGCTGCGAGCAGGTCACCAGCCTGTGCCCAAGCACGTTCTTCAGGCTGTGTGCGAGCACACCCACGTGCCCTCAGAGGAATGGTGTTGGTCCCTTAGAGAAGGCTGAATTTGGTGCCTCTTTTCTTTTAATCTGTTTGGCTTTCTTAAAGGTATGTTTCTCCTGCAGAGTTAGCCCACGCTGATTCACTAGGTGTTAGCTTTGCCTTTCTCCTCCCTGGCCAGCCTTTGTCAGTGCATGAAAATCTTTACCACTGACCGTGGGGCTTCAGGCAGTTCTAGCTGACATGATGGCCTGCTGGTAGAGGTTGTGAGGAGAGCATTACAGCCCCGATTCCTTCCTCGCAGGGGTCGGCAAGCAGTTTGCAGAGATGATGTCAATTAAATCCTGCAAGCGTTCCTCCAATCTGTTTCTGCAGTTTGTGTAGGTCACAGAGGTTCTCCTGCTTGGCAAGGAGTCCTCAAGTGCCTTAGGATCATGGGATGCGTCCATGAAGTCCAAATTTCACAAGGCTATAAAGATGTTGTAAACTGGAGGCACCTTCATCTGAGCCTACATAAATTGCCAGTTTGTGAGCTTTGGGGAAGAGGTTGATCTGGGAGTCAATACAGACTGCCTTCGTTAACTCTTCCATGAGCACTTAGTAGGTTTTCTAGTACATTTTCACAGAAATAAATACCAGGTCCAGAAATCCCAATGTTGGTAAATATTTTCACTGTTGTACATTGATAAAAGAAACATACAAAAATAGTCACACTGTATTGCTATACCTGTACTTACGTGATGTGCAGCACAGAAGAACGTCAGTCGAAGATGGAGCCACTGGAAGAAAAAAAGAAGAAAGAAAAGGTAAACCAATTGCTCATAGTTGGTTCAAAGAAATGAAAAGTAAATTTCATCAATTCTGTTAAATACATTTCATTTTGTGTGTTGTTTCACTGTAGTATGCCTTATATATCATTTACAACATGCAATATTTTCATGCAGTGATTAGAAAATCCAGAATGTAATTATTTACAATGTTTGGTATTGAATTGCTTCATGATTGATTACTGACTCAATGACTGTAGCTGAAAGGTTGATAGGAGAGTTACTGTATCATAGTGATGTTGGTGTTGATGGCTTTATTTACATTTTTGAGGTGAATTGAGGTTCTTGAATAAAAGCTGTGGATTGAATTAAAAATAGAAACTCACAGCTTCCTTCTCCTCATTGAAAACGTCACGCGTGCTGGGTTAAAACTGAAATGGAACAGGCCCGATGTGAAATATTTGGCATGTAATAAGATACTATGACAAATGTCAGTTTGGTTTGTTATTGTAAAACACAGTGGTTTTGGCATACTGTGTTACGCTAATTCACTTTGGTTACTGAGGATATATCTGCTCCTTTGCACACTGTGGGAGAAAATACGGAAAAGGTGAATATTTTAGTAAATTATAAAAACAAAGGTATAGTATGTGTGACCACTAAGAACTTGTAACCAGTATTTCAGATCTAAGTTATCTAAAGGAGAGGAATGAAGTAAAGCACTAATTTCCATATTTCTTGCAGTTAAAATTAAAGAGTTTTAAGTCTTTTTGCTTGGATAAGTGATTGAACAGTAATACTTGGAGAGAAGATAACTTTAAGAATAGATTGTCACTATAGTAAAAAAGGTGTGTTTTCCCCTAAAAAGAAAGATTAACTTTGAGGTTACTCGATTATGACTGAAGTTTGAGGGAAACAGAGTACTTCATTTGTGAAAAAAAAAATTGTTTAAGATAGCAGCCTGTGCCAGTTTATTCTTTTTATATTGAGGTTTTATTGAAAGGTCAGTAAAGGTCTGTGAAAGATCTCATCTCCTACTGGTTTGCATTTCCCACTGGTGCCGCTGGTCTCTGTGATGGGTGGCGCGATGGGAGCCGCCAGCGGCCCGGCCCGGCCCGGTCTCTGTCCTGTTCCTCACATCTTGTGGCAAGCGTTGGAGGGCCCAAGAAAAGTACGTGGTGCAATCAATATTTGGTTGCAATTTTAGTTTCACAATCTGATGAGGAATAGTAAATAGAAGCACTAATTGCTATTATTACGTGGCCTTGAACTTGAGAGAGCGATTTCCATGTGTGTGCCATGGCTTGTGTGAGTGATGTGTCACGCAGCTGGAAATCACCTCCCTGGCTCGAGCAGTCCTAAGACATGCTGGAGTGGCTGGCTCTTTGGTCTCCAGCTCTGGCTGGCCTCTCATCCCACCGCAGAAACAAATGTCCGCTAATTCATGTGAAGAAACAACAGATTTGCTGTTTATAAATTCATACAGATTGAAGTTGCGTTGCAGGTGCTGTTAAGACAGCTGCCCCGAGCTTCACAGCACAGAACACATGTAGGAAGCTCTTTTTCTCTGTTCGTTAGCAGGGCAGGAGGATGTGAGCAGTGCCGGCTGATAGGCCTCGCTGCTGAAGCGTGGCACAGCTGCCGCACGCTCTGGAGCCCCTCAGTGTCCCGCAGCGACCTCCAGCCCGCCGGGCCGGGCCACTGGGGCTGGCGCCTCCTGACTAACACGGCCCTTCAGTGCCTCTGCTGTGGCCTCACATCCAGGTATTTGTGGATGTGATGGAATCAGACACGTGAATTGTCATCGAATTCAGCCGGCTAAGCTGCACAAACAAACTTATTTATATCCATGGCGAGCTGCAATGCTGAGATCGGCATTCAGAGGACCACTGCCGTGTGCTCACGCGGGTTCGTAGGGGTGGGTTGGAGAAAGGTTTTGTCCGTCCCAGTCACCAAGGAGAAGCTTTGCTTCTGCTGACCGAATTGGATTCACAAGGGTAACGTGTGTTTCATTGCCTCCCTCCGTGGTGACTCAGTAGCTCTTCCTAGACTGATCTGTTTTTCTTGCATTCTGATCCTTGTTGCTGAAGTACATTTTCTTTTAAGTAGTAAACTAAGTTTCAGGAATGATTAAATCGCAACATGAATCATAACTGAAATGCTGAGCTATGCATACTGC
This sequence comes from Anser cygnoides, assembly GCF_040182565.1. NCBI lineage: Eukaryota > Metazoa > Chordata > Aves > Anseriformes > Anatidae > Anser > Anser cygnoides. The sequence goes on from NC_089887.1 coordinate 6,094,135, forward strand.
TCTTCACATCTATAAGCCAGCAGGGATGAATAACAAGTTTTGTAGCGACAGACTTACAGCGGGTCTGCAGTTCTGCTGGGAGGTGAACCCACTGCTTTATGTGTCTTTTGATGTAGGCAGCTCCAAGGGAATAAACAGCTGGTTAGTCAGTTTGCAGAGAACTTGCAGCGTGACTGAATGCACAGTTGTTCTAGATAGCTTAAAGAATGTAATACCTTTTCAAATGTCATATGTCATGCAGCCTATAATTTTATTCATGAGGCCCGAGTTGTGTATTCCAAGAAAAATCATATATTTTTTATTTAAATTCTATTTAATTCTGAGTCACAACATAAAATTTTGCAGTGCTGTAATTAACAGTAATGAAAGATAAGGAGCAGCAGCTGTATAGCTAATGAAGGAGTTAATTTCAACATGTATTTTAGACCATTAAGTGCTATAAAGCAAAAAGCCTTGTGTTGCCAGCACAAAGCCAAGGAAGGCAGTTAACCACCGCTCCCCCCGCCAGGCCAGCAGAGCTGGGGATGCCGTACAGCTTAGGCTTCGCTAGAACTGATTCATTAGCTAAGGCAGTAGCATGCAGAAGAAATGTGAAAGAATATATAAATCATTGCTACTGTTTGTCTTATCCCAAGGAAAAATTTCTTTCTTATTCTGCCTATGTGAATATCATTTTTTTTTATAAAAATGTTTCTCTCCTTTCAGGTTGGAGTATATTTTATAAACTGATTTAACAGTTTAGTTCAGGTCTTTGTTCTGTCTGTCAAGACTCTCCAGAGGCTGAAATCTGCAGGCCATCCAATACATCATTGTTCACATTGTACTTCTTTTTAACAAGTCTGAAACGTTTTCCTTGTGTGGTTTCGCAACCCCCTTTTTTTTTTTTCCAAACAGCATGAGCCCTATCACTAGATCAAATTTAGAATTCACTGCTTCCAACAATTGTCTAATGGATCCACATGTTTACACAGCATGACATTGGCATCCAGATAGTGCTGTCAAAGTCTCCAGGCTGTACTACTGTCTCATGCTTCCTCCCTTCTCTTAAAAAAAAAAAAAAAAAAAAAAGAAAAAAAAGAGAGAAAAAGAAGCTACAGTTACAGTTAATGTGGTACTCCGGAAGCAGTGAACAGTGCTTTTACTTCAGCCACTAATATTGCTCCCAAAATTTAGAAAACAAACCTTTTTTTGATCTGCTATGTATGAAAATGTCAACTCTCAGGTATTTTATCAGCACTTATTGTATCAATCTCAAAATGCTATTGAATGGGAGACCGGAAAATAACTTTTCCAGACTTGTTCCTTTTTTTCTGTCCTGAGTTTCCCAGGCTGAATGACAGCTTTTATCTGTGTATGCCACTGCTACCAGCACGAGCGCTTGGGGCTTTCTGAAGCTCCCAGCTACTTCTCCCTGCCGCTGTGTCTTTGTGTCGATACGCGTTTCTGTAGCCTGATGGTGAACAAATTACCGAACTGATCTGTCTGCAAACTAACCTACCAGCCGGCAGCCTCAGTCACTGGGCGTTTGTGTGGCATGAGAGGACCTTTTGTAATTAACTTGCCTGTGTGTTTTGCACAGTGCTTAATTCCTGTTCTGTGTGATCGGATGTAAATAAATCAGTAGCAATTACTTGGCAGCAACTTTCTGCAATCAGTTGCTTTGAAGAAACTTAGTCCATGGTAGCATTAAGCAAAGGAAGGGGGGTTTGGCTAGGACACCAGAACCTTTCTTTTTTTAATGCTCTCATGGGATCTTTCACTTCCACACAAGCAACTGCTTGAACTGGCCGAGTGGTCTTGATTTAACACTGCTGTACGAATACTGCTTGTCCCAGCTGCAGGGTATCATAACCTCTATTTCCTTAGCTTAGATTTGAAATCTGGAGCCATATGATTCAGATGAACCATGACTGCCCTCTCTTTAACTTGATGGATTTGTTTTGAAAATACCATTGTTCGGTCCAGGTTTTAGCTCCTAAGCAAATTAAGCTGATTTGCACTGGTAAGTGGGGAATACTTACCAGCTTGATTTTAAAAAAAAAAAAAAAAAAGCAAGAAAAGCTGAAGCAATTTTTAACTCATCAGTGCCAATGAAAATACATCACTAGCATAAACTTTAAAAAAAAGTTTTTAAAATTAAAAATGATAGATAGTCCCAAAAGTAGCTGTAGCTCTGATGTAAAAAAATACTTCTTCCAAGAGCAATTAGATGCTATGCAGCGAGCTCACAAAAATGTTGCTGCAGACAGGTTTCAGAAGGAAGGCTGATGAGCAGAACTGGGTTAGCTTTGCATTCAAAATTTGATTTTATGTGGGCTCCTGTTCTTGTGAAGCTTAGATACAAGCTCTTGGATTTGAAGTAAAGCCAACTGGATTTGTAAAGATGCTTATCGTATTCCCTGGCCCTGTTCAAATCACCAGAAAATATTAAGGCTGACAAGCCTAACTTGATATGCGTCTCAATATTTTTATGCTAGATTACAGTATACATAGAAAAAAGAAGTCTCTACCACAGCTGCAGCCTGTTTAAAAAGAAAAATGAAAAAAAAAAAACCATGGGCCTTTTATTAAAAATTAATATATAGCAGAGAAAGTGGAAAATCACCTAATTGCCCATGGGGGTTTACATATGTACCACATGACCAAAGGTCAATCTAAATTGCCACGATTTCGTACTAGGAGTTTGTAATCACTTGTTATATAAATGAAGATTTCTTCACAGGCTTTAGTTGGTAGAAATATTTTATAATTAAGCTTATAAACTTCATAATCTAATTATGTTCTTTAACTTTTTATCACTGCTGGTTGGTAGTGGTGTTTTGTGAATTTCCTTTTTTATTTATTCATAAATGCTCAGAGAGACTATACAGAAACTTGAGGGCTGGGATGCTTTCCCAAATATAGTTCAGAGGTGTCGGTCAATCACTGAGCTGCTCCTGCTGTCTGAAATAGAAGTGGCCCCAGCAGCACCTGCCAGGACAGCATGTACAGGGTGCTAAGTTTGGCTGATCAGGATTTCTGTTCGATAGCGTGCAGGCAGGTCGCTCGTAGGGTGTCTGCAGAGTTGCTTCTAACTGTTAACGTGTATCTTACAGGATGGAAGAGTATTGAGGGAATTGCATTCAGATACTGAAGATGACCTTACAATTAAGATGCAATTTTACTCGCTTGATTTAGACAATTCTGCTTGCTGCCCACCTGCGCGGACTGAGCGAGGTTTTTCTTCCCTTCTTGTCCCCCTCTCTCCCAGGGTAATGCACTATACAGGTTCTGAGTTTGGTGTAAGACAGTGGAACTATTCCAGATTTTAAAGCTGTTTTTGGTGTCTGATGGTAGTGCTACAGAGCAGGGACGTTTGCAGAGTGCATAGCAGCAGTAACATGGCCAGCTGGAGCAGTTTCTTGCGCTTTACCGTCAATTCCCTTCTGACTGTGGTTATTCCAAATTACTTATACACCAAAAGACGTAGCCCATCCCATTTTATATTTTATGTAATGTCCCAACCTCGTAGGCTGCTCTGATTTCATTTATATTCACAGACACGTGCCCACAAAGCTTCCACTTAGCACGTCCCCGTAAGTCAGACCTGCACGGGCAGCTAGGAGCATGCTTGCTCTAGCCCCTAGCGCTGTGGCAGCCTGTGCTGGTGGGCGGAATGGCACAGCATCCTTGCTGGCCAAGCAGCCCCCCAAAAGGAGCACATGTGCCTCCTGGCTCGCTCTCTGACATGAACGTCTGCGTTTTCTTGCCAAGCAGCTGGCCCATGCGAACGCGACCATCTCCCAGCACGCTGCAGCTGGGACGTCTGCAGTGCCTCCCCTCGCAGAGCATGCCAGGTGGTGCAGGTGGTGCTCAGCTAACCTGGTACTGGGTCACACAGCGACACAACGGCAGGAGAGAGATGTCTTTGTGCCTTTTACTGGTAGTTAGCATTGCTAGAAGTAAGGATGGCCGGAGGGAGGCAGAAGAAAGGGTGGTGAGTGCTGTAGTGCTCCTGAATGGGGAAGCTGGAGGTGGGCTGAATGTTGTTGTTACAACAGAAGAGAATGGGATTTCACAATGAGAAGGAAGTGGAGTGCCATGGCATTGCTACATCAGTTTCCAGTGGCCCACCCATTTGTTTTGACATAAATACTTATGCTAAAGCTATGTAGGCTAGACACATACCTTCAGACCTGTGGTATTTAGGTTTCATTATTACTCTTTGAAGGTTGAGCTTGATGTTTTAGTATTTTGTTTGGAGACTTAAACATTTAGGTTTTTTAATTCTGCCCTTCTAGCCATTTCCCTGATTTACCTTGCAGAGTAAATATGCTTTCATTCGGTTTTCCAGACTTCTCTCCTTTCTTTGCTTTTGGCTTAATTTTGAGATATGACATTCAAACCACAGTTAGAGGTAAGTGCCTCTTTGAGAGAGAAATAAAAAACAGCTAAGGAGTTCAGAAGCAACAGCTTATTTTTCAGTATGCTGCAAGTCCGCTGACACAGGTCCTGCCAAAGGCACCAACTTTGACAGCAGCAGCACTTAGGAGAGTGTGCTCGGGGTTTCTGGCAATGCTCACAAGCCACTTAGAAAAAACACGCGTATCACTTGTGGCAGGCGCTCCATAGCTTGGAAAGCACTGCTGCAGACCAGTTTATAAAGAATTTTTTTGTCTTTGTACCTCTCAGAGTTATCCATTTTCATTTCATCTACAGTGAGCCCAGTTTCCTCGGTGTTGATATTTAGGATCTTAACATCAAATCTGTAATTAATACAGCTACATTTAGAAACTATGACATTTGCAGTGTTTAAAGCAGCAGCTCATTGTGTTACACAGTGCGGCATTTAGCACGTTTTAAATATTCTCCGCTTGTGCATGTACAGATTTTTATAGTTGAATTAAGAATTTATAATATGCTGGGTCTCATATTCCAGGTCTGTTTGTTTCTAAAGCTGTGCACAGAACTCAGCCTAGGCCATAAACTTCTGTAGATGAAATGAAGGCTGATTAGAATTTTAATACTAAGGAAGGAAATGGTCTTGGGCAGTGCACTACAGAGCAGAAGAGGCCTTCTGTTAATACACAAGAGTATTACTGTTTTCTTGAACTTTGCCTTCCTATCCAATTACTGCTTGTGCCTAGAAATCATAACTCTGGTGCCTCCCATTTGATAATGTTGAATGTAATCCTCATGCTAGTTTACCTCATTTCCAGTAGTAAATATCATCTTGATTATACAACCGTTAGATAATATACTCCTAAAATTGAATTATAGGCAGTACTACATGGTTTTGTTGATAAACAAAGCGAAGGCACGATGGTATATCTAGTTGGCCCAGTTCTGTCTGTTTAAATTAAATGAAATCAAGGCTTTTCTTGTGAAATGCTTTTCTTGTGACTAACTTACTGCATATTCCACTCTTCGTGACACAAACAAAGCCTTCAGGGTTGCAAATGATTTTTCAGAGTCAAACAAAGTACCAGGAATCTGTGTAGTGCGGTTTCGTCGCACGCACTGCAGCGACAGCGCCGCGCTGGCAGCATCTAGCGAGCTCGCCGAGGAGCAGGTGCAGGCAGCGCCATCAGCAGCATGAGCCATCAGAGCAGGTAGGAGCCAGCGTCCGTGCCCTGCTGCCTGGACTGGGCTGAGTGCTTCGTGCTTCTCTGGATCTGCGGTACTCAGCCCTCGCTGCACATGCTTGTTGCACATTTATGGCAGGATGCTCTTACCAGAGTGCAGAATCCCATTCTGGTATTATCACATGAAAATCGATTCTGATCCCTCAGTATTTTGGAGTGTATTATTAGCGTGGTACAACTAATCATTTTCATACAAGGGGAATGAAAATCGTGCCCTTGTTTAGATGCTGCATGTGTATTTATAGGACTATAATGCCCAAATACGGTGGTGAAACTTGGCTGCTTCTCCTGCTGGTTTCTGTGGTTTTGTTTCATTGTCCAGAAAAAGTGACAACATTCTCAGCTCTGTGGCATCCATCAACATGATTCATGTCATGTCCACTTTTGGCAGAAATAGAGAGATGTATATTGTTTGCTTATTCCTTTAAGTTTTATAGTTTTTTATCTTTCTTTAAGGATTTTTGTTTGCAGTTCTCACACCATTAAAACATCACAGTAGGGACAGTCTGAAACATTTATCCCACTCAAAAGACATCAGCGGTTTATGTACAATCTGTTATGCAAGTAGCTTTACTTTAGATTTTTTCCCTTTTTTCTTTGATCACTTGTGTAACATTTTTTGAAATGCGTGTCTGATGTTGATTCCTTTTTGTGTTCTATTAGGTGCATTTGATTTTGCATCTGAAAGGATTGAATATTAAATGTCCTTTTCATATATGTGTATTGACAGCATTTTAGTTTTCTTCTTTCAGACAGAGCAGGGCAATTCCTAGGATTTAGGATCCTAGATTCCTAGGATCTTTTTGAGAAAGTCTTGGAAAACTATATTAGCAAAGCCAAAAAAGACCCCCCAGATGTATTTTTATGTTTTTTAATGATTTTTATACTGTAAATTAGAGCAGAAGGAACAAGCTATATCAGAGATAATTCTGGAAATGAAAAAATAAAATTATTTTGTTATCTCATCCATTTGTAAGAATGGTACAGATAAACTCTTGACTTTCTTAGCACTTTCTTTTCCCCTGCATTAACCTACCAGTGTTTCAGTAACGGGGAATATATGAGTTCATGGAGACTTGGTGTAATGAATCCCTAGCTAAGAAGGAGAATTGTAGTCAAAGATTTTTCCCCTCTCTTACAGTAGAGAAATAAATGCTAATGTTTCCTTTATTTTCTGGGCTTCCAGACTGGAACAGTGTTTGATAAGCTGACTCCCAGGGTGAAAGTGCCCTTCAGAGATGCTCACTGTAGAGCATACCTGCTCTTTGGTTTCGTTTGTTGCAGTTTATAGGCACAGCACAGCAAGGTTAGTTTTGGTATCTGCATTAGACATACCATTTCAGTAACGTTCCTGTTAAACAAAGGCTTATGTAGTGATTCAGACTGAGCATGCAGATGATTCTACAGCTCTAGAGAGGCTCGTTTCTTTCTAGTCCCATATGTTATCTTTAATCAGGAAGTAAGGAGGAAAGCATTTGAACTGAGAAGCTTTTGGAAATAGCATGAGCAAATATAGAAGCTCAGACCTTAGTAGACAGTTTTACAGACTGCAAGGGAGGATCTGATTGTGGTTTTGCCTGCAAACGTTTTTAATCTGTTGACTTTGTTTTTAATTACTCACAACTGTGAGTGATTTTATGTCAGTCATGTGAGTTGTATAAGCATTTGAAACTGAATTATCATGACAAGCTTTCCCAACATGTATTTCTTCTCTCTTCTCAATTCACTTCTCTCAAAAGCTGGGAAGAAAGGAGCCCTGCTCTTGAGTTCCTGGCGAGATGTTTCTTCCTTCATTAGACAAAACCAGAAAGCCTATCCCAGTGATCCTACTGACATCTCTTACCAAAAGCTTCTCAAATGATCCAGGCATCGTTCAAAATGCTAGCATGAATCCAGCCTATCACAAGATACTCAGCAGTACTGCTCTTAGCAAAAGACACCAAGAGGCCCTATGCCATGTCACATACCAGTGTTCCCAGTGCTAACCCTGGAGAACTTCCCTCCCTCAGTGGTACCTGCCCTGATGGGCATGGCGCAACCACCTGCAGAACCAACCAGGTGCGTGTGGGTAGACCTGAGAGCACTGAACTGATTTGTAGCTTTGTCAAAGCTGTCTCCATCTAGGAGTCTGCAGAACAACTTGTTGGAGCTCAGCTTACACCTTCACCCATCATTTCTTCCTGCAGGACGATGCTGTGTCCAACACTTGCTCTGGCAAAGCCATCTGAGCTTTACTGTAATAGTTCTAATTAGATGTTTCTACAAGATCACTGCTTGAGAGTCACCACAAGACAAACATTCTGTGAGCAATTATCCCAAGAAGTTGTTAATTAATGTGGAACAACTACAGCTTTTGAAAATGTATTGTCTGTACAGATACCATAAGTCCACTTTCCTCCCCACTTGCTCGTGGAGCCCCTTGTATTCTGGATTCTCTGATAACAAAGGTACTGATGTGCTGCTGTGGTCTGTTCTCGTGCTGCTGGCTGTTGTGGCCAGGCGAGCATGTATGATGGAGACGGCTCCAAAGACCCTGCTAACCAAGCAAGTGAGGTATTTTACAGTCTTCATTTATTTATTTATTTTTAATTCTGATTATTAGTCTGGAGAAAGAGCTACAGAAATGCTACAAAACTTGTCATCTTTGTAGTGGATTTTGAGGCTTCCTATCTGCAACACTTGTTGCACATAGATTTTTGCACTTTGGCCAAAATAAGAGTGTTTTTATGACTTTACTTCTAAATGTGTTGAAAGCATATGTTGCCATAATACCATTTATTTTACAGCACTTAAATAGCTATGTACTGAACATATGCTAAGGCAGAATTCATAAATGGCATCTCCCTCAATTTAACTTCTAAAGTATTTCTTAAATCTGAGAACCTACATCTTGTGTCCTGTTGTAACCACGCAGCTTTGTGAGGAAGACAGACTGTAAAAATTTTTGGACAGGATTATGAAAATGATTAATATTTGACCCTTTTGCAGTACAAGAAACATTACACCTAATTTGAATGTCATCCAAATACAAACCTTAGTCCAAAACACTAAAAAGGAAACTGTGAAAATATTGAGGCTTTCGTTATGGGTGAAGGATGTCAGAAGCCTTCAGAGGTCCGTGTGCACTTCAAAATGGGTTATGTTTCTGACACCTCTCCTTGCGGGATTTAAAGCAGTTCTTCTATTTACAAGAAAAACAAGCGTGATTAAGCAGTTTGTTGGCAGCTGATCTATTCTTCTTTGAATAGATAAAAATGCTGTAAAAAAACTTGACAATTGCTTTTAAGAGGAATCTGTGAACTGTATTAGCTATTTTTCTGCTGTAATTTCTACTAAATTTATAAGCTGAGTAGTTAAGGAGGTATTGTAGGTTAATGATTTATTTGCAGTTAACAACTCTTCTTCAGTCTTGTAACCATACTTCCAGTGCTGCACTGGAGATCAGCCTGGAGATTACATTTTTTGCCTTTACTTAATTTTTCAGCCTGTGGTGAATTTTGCACAGATTTTAACGGGTATTGCTACTGCCAAATGTTTATTCCTTTCACCTAAACGGTACAGTGAAGTATTGCAGTACGGGTAGATGTTCTCTGCTTCAGCATTTGGCTTGCAGGGACCTGAGAGGTCACCAAGAAGCTCCAAGCAGCAGGAGAACGTGAGGAATGGTCATCAGGTGAAACGGGACGTTCCAGCTTAATTCCAGGAAAACACTTTTCACTGTAATTAAGGTCTGGGACACGTTGCCCTGGGCAGTTGAGGACTCTCTGTCCCTGGAGGCATCCAGCACCCAGCCAGGCGAAGCCCCACATCACACAGCCCAGTGCCAGGGGTGTGATTCCTCCAAACATTGTGACAATTACCGTAGAAATCCTCCTGAAATAACAGCTCATTCCTAATAATGCCCAGTTCAAGGGAAAAGCAGTACCTAAAGCCGGCTCTGGTTATTTAAGCAGTAGTCCTGGTAGGTGAGGGGTGTTTCGTTCTTATAGCGGATCTGTTCCTTGCTATTAAAGCAGTTCTGTTCCTAAAACGTTTCCTTTACAGCATCCTATCAGGCATCCTTACATCAATAATGTGCTGAGAAGGGTCTAACCCTAGACTAGGTCCAAATCTTTAAGATCTGGTGAGCTCAAGCTGTATTTTGTTCTGTGCTGCCTGAGGGGGGAAAAGTCCTTTTGAATGAATTTGTTCTCTTTCTAAATAGATAACTAGCCAAATGCATCTCAAATATTTGTTCTACCATTCAAATATTGGTTTAGGTTTAGAAAACAAATTAACCTAATGTTCGAAGAATTAGACATTTTGTACCCTGGTGCTTTTCTGTGTCATTGGTTCTATAGCGATGACCCTAAATACTTAGGTCAAAATAAAAGAGTCTTCTGATGAAAATCAGACAAATATTTTTGCAACTTGGATGATTCTCTTTGCTGTGTGCATACAAGTTAAAATAGTGCAGATGTATGTTTAAATTTTAGTAGTTTCACTGGGGGAAGCTAGTCAAATTACAGTGCTCTTTAATGCTGCTAATGTGGATGTTTTTTCTGAAGGAACTGAAAAATATAAAGAACAGTTTGAGTGTTTTGTTAGTCTGTCAGTACTAGGTGAAATCAGTTTCATTTGCCTATATTTAATATTTAAATGAGAAAGGAAAGCTGTAGAATGGAGCAATTTTAGAGCAAAGGTAAATGAAATTTCTTACAAGCTAGCTTGTTTACTGATTTTTTTTTAAGGTTCTGCATAAAATAAGTGAACTATGTAAGTTCTTACTCATTTTCTTTTACCCTTATGAGTAAGGCACATCAGTGTGCAAAATTTACTTCTACTGTAGATATACCAGTTGCTGGCTTACTTCTATATTACCTATATATTTTTGACAAAAAAATAACTTGGTAACTGAACATCCATTTCATTTTGTGATTAAATGTCAGTTCACAAACCAGAGCGGTCTTCTGTTGCAGCTGCAACTAAAAAACAGTCCTGGGTGGAAATTCTCCCCTTGTTCAGAGGGGCGCTTGGTCTGGATTGTCTGTGGTCTCAATGGCCGTGCCTCGAGAGCCTGGTGGTGTCTAAACTGGGTTAGTTACCATCCTGCTGCCTAATCCTGAAGTAGAAGAAGGAAACTCCTTTTCCTTGGTATATGATAACAGATTTTTGCACACTTCCTATCACAAGAGTTGTGAGTAGATGTTTTTGCAATAGCACTGCAAATTCTCAGTTGATTCTTGTGATTCCTCTGCTGCTGGTTGCACAGCATAGCCCGCTGTGTCCGTTGTGAGGTTCCAGAGTTCAGTGAGTATTGTTATGTTCTGTTTACCTAAATATGAGCCTTTTTGAAAGGTGGCTGGAGTTTGACCTTGAACAGGGTACTGCCACCAGCTTTGAGTAATTGCTGACCTCAGCCATGATGCAGACACGAGAGGAAATGCAAAGGGAGGGACAGAGCATGGCAACATCTTCTCCATCTTTAACTTCCTTACCGCATCTTGTACGTGCATTTATATAGCATGTGAAGTTACTAATCCTTATTCAATGAGATACTTTAATAAAGTAAAGGGCATCGGTTGTTACTAGATGGTGGCATTCTTCTATTTTATTAGTGTAGTAATAAAACCAAATTTTTATTTTGGAATTACTGAGACTTCTGGAGCGGTTTAACAATTGACTGGTAGTATTTCCCATCCCAGAATGAGCAAGTAGAAAATGAATTTTTGAAACTAAAACAAAAAATTGCTTCTGATGTGTCTGTTGACTGCAGATCAATAGGTAGAAATTGAGGGGGATTTTCTCACGCATCCTAAAAGGCAGGAAACTAAACTGTGTCTGCTCACCGCAGCTGTAAATCCAAGTGGCTAGAAGACCTGACAACTCCACTCGGAGCCTATCTGCTTCCTGAGCTGTTTGTTTCCTGGATGTGCTTTGGAGTTTTCGATGGGCAGGAAGTCAGTGTGTATGCTGAACAGTTAAACACTGCGACTCAGGGAGTAATGGCTATAGCAGCCAGAGCACACCATCTGAAGGGAGGAAATAAGGGAACAAAAAGCTCACCTAGGAGGACTGAGAACAGAGAGGGACTCATCCTTCATGCTGATATTTTTGGAATTGTTTAAAGGGAAGTTCCATGCACCATGAAAATTTATAGATTGCTTTATTGGTTATCTGTTAATGTTCTTTGAATTGACTTGCTTGCGTCTGCCAGAAAAATAGCATTTTCAAAATGGTGTTATAGTGAAGGCATTTGATCCTTGTTACAGTCCTATTACAAATGCAATAGCAAATGTAAAAAGAAAAGAGTTTAGTTGGATTCATGATAGACTGATTCTTGCCTGACACATTTTGAATAATAAAAATGTGAAGCATACAATATTGCCAGTCTTGGGTTAAATAAAAAGTTGCGTTCCAAATGATGCATTTAAAAATACCAGGACATTTTCATTTGCTTTCTGGTTTGCTTAACTTTAAGTAGTAATAGCTACCTTCTGGGTGGCTGCTCATGTAGCTCAGGTTCTCTACTCAATCCACAACATCGGTGTCTGAGCAGTGAAGGTGCAGAGCTGCAAGTGCTCCATGCAGAGGTGCTTCTGGTTGCCTGCTCTCTCTGGGCTCCAGCTGGGGAGATGCCATTTTTACTCCTGTTCTCTAGGTACTCCTGTCTCTCTAGGTATGGAGGAAGAGCAAGTGTTCCAGTCATTATGCATGTGCTCAAGGGCTTTTTCTCCTCCACCTTTCTCATGTCTTAACTTTTGCTTAAGTATTTTACAGTTATTTTTCTTCTGAGGAATGGCGTCTTAAGTCAGAGGGTGCAAAAAAAGTGATCTCATGAGCTGTACAGCCGCGTGTCTCCGCCTTTGCATCACCTCCTCGTTTTGCTGGCACAAACATTCACAGTGACTGGAATCAGGGAACAGATTTGGTTTTGAAGTAACCTTTGCGGGGGGGAATAGAGAGGTAATTTTAACCCGGATGAGTTTACAAGACAGTACAAACACTTGTGCCAACAAGAGGAAGAGGTGGGAGAATACGGAGTGTGTGTCTCTTGGCAGCAGTACTAACTTATGGTGGTTTAAGTTGTTCCTGAATCTGCTACCTGAAATTCTTTTATTCACAAATAAAGCTTTGTTTAGAGCCTGAACAGAAGCATTCAGTTGTGTAATCTTTCACTGTAAGGAAAATATATTACATCTAATTTATAGGCATATTGTTTGTACTGCTGCAGTCACTGTGTGACTATGTTTCCTGCAGTAAGTTAATCATTTCTATTATAACATAATGTGAATATTTTAGTGTAAGGCGGGAAAGGAAGAAATCAGAGCTCTGTGTAATGACATTAAGCTTTTAGGCACATAGACAGCTTAAATGGACCCACAGCTGCTTAACATATGCCCTCTGCCTGAACTCGTTTTATCACTTGGTATCTGACTTCTCTCAACATATAAAAAGTTGATGTGATTGATTGTTGGTTATACAATATTTGTCAGGGTGAACTGAATCATTATGTATATAGATTCGAGAATATAGAAAAATAAAGCTAGGAAAAAAAAATCTTGACATTTTTCCATTCAGTAAGCTCACTTCAAGTACCTCTTCTTGTTTGCAGGAGTTGGTGGCTGCTGGTTTTGCTAAGCAGCAATTGCTGAGTGATTTAGAGAACATCTCTGCTCCTTTGTTTGGATTTCATTTGCACAACCATTTAGAGTTATAAAACTGTCAGCTTAGGAACAGTCTATATGTTTTGCCAGGGCCTCATGTAAGCAGAGTTTATATTTTCCTCTCCATTTTGTGTGCCATTTGAATTCTCCAGTATATATTGCCATTCTTCTTTGCACTGGTCATTAGAATATAACATTCCTGCAAGACCCATGGCCTTCTTTAGAGAGGAGGAATCTTCAAAGTAATTATGAAATTGCACCTCAGATTAGTCATTCGATGAAAGAATGTAGAAGATCTGTTAGCCACAGTATCCCACCCTTGGCCAAGCCTAGCAGTGAAGGAAGGCTCTGCTGTTGCTTACAAACACATGGAATTTAGGACTGACCGTGACTAGGATCGAATCACCATCTAAATGTTAGAAAGCATAGGCCAGAACGGTTAATTATATTAATTACAGAACTCTCAGATTCCCTAAAATAACAACCAGCAGGGAGCTGAAATACTGTGTACTGCTTGTTTTGCTTGCTATGTTCCGCTCTGGCAGAATTTTGCAGGTGACCAGGCTCAGCTTGGGGTTGCACGGAGGCTGCAGTGCCTGGAAGCCGTCGGTCTGCAGGAGGTGTAGGAAACTCTAATGTATGTCAGGTTTTGTGTACTTAGGTTTTCTCTTCCTATTGTTCATAACGTACCGTGGATGTTAGCTATTAAGTACTTGATGAAATTATAGAAATGCTGATGTCACAGAACTAGAAGCAGAGCGGTATCGCATGTGGAGACCAAACAGCATCCTGGCTAACACTGTGAGGTCCTCCAGTTATTTTGTTGTTGCTGGTCTCTCTCAGCAGCATTTCCACCTTGCTGGAGACCTGACCTGTACGTTTTGCTAAGCACAGCTGGTCTTTGGTCTTTGTTGCAGTGTTTGCTGTGCTGTGGGCGCCCTGTCAGGGAGGCGGGTGCAGGAAGCGTTGGGCCGTGCTGATTGCAGCTAAGTGGGGCAGACACATAAACATACAAAAGAGCTGACTTGCAACAATAAATAAATAAAGAAGTAGTTTGGTAATGTTTGATTTTTAGGTATAAAAATGAATATGTACTATATGAAGGGAGAAAATATAATTCTGTAATATGTTTTCTGGGATGAAGATATGCCTGAAAATTAAGAAATTTTTAAGCTGATAAGTTGCACTGTTGGCTTAAATTTGTTGCCTTGGGTAGGTTGCAGTGTTTGGCTTAAAACTGCCAACATGAACCAGGCTTCCTGTCATGAAAGTTGTCAAGAGCATTTGATGAATTAAATTTTTATCTTTTATTTCCAGTTGTATCCCAAGTCTAATCATAGTAAGATCTGGGTGTATAGGTACAAAAAAAACGCCACTTTGTAAACATTTTGAAAGCCAGGAAAAGTATGAATCATGATGCTGTTTATAACTTGAAAGATGGAAATTATCATGAATTTGCACCTCTTGCTGTTGCCGGGTGCCTGGTTGCTCACATACAGTGGGAGGGAGGTCAGTGCTTCCGAGCTGATTTGGAGTTGTGTGAGTCAATTAACAGCAGTTCTTAACAGTCAATGACATTTTATGGAAGCCTTGAATAAAAGCAGAGTTCATTCAGGGAATCTGGAAGAATGATGTGTAGGAAGTAAAATGTTCTTGTCTTTGTATCTTGAGAGAAAACCAGGTGTTGACTTCCCTGGCTTCTCTAACTCCCTGCTGCTCCCTCTTCTCCTTGACTTGAGATTTCAGGAGCCGTGCTCGCTGTCAGGGCTTCATCTCCCCAATTCTACCTTATGACTTCCTAGGATTTGCTATTAAATTCTGTCTTCCTTTGCTCTCCTTTTCTTCTGACGAGCATAAACCACTTCACTTTCAAAGCTTTGCATTCTATTCCCACTCTAGCCATTATCCTGCATGTGCTATGGAGATGTTGACTTTCCTCTTTTGCTGACAATTCAAACATTTGCCTTTGACAGTCTGCATTTTCTAATGACCATCCTCGGTGCTTTCTACCGCACTGCCCTGTGTGTGCTGAAGAAGACGCTTGTAGCTCAGCACAGAGGTGCCTTTCTGTCTTTTTGCAAAGCCTTCTTTAAACCGTCCTTTTGATCCCTGCAGAATTGTGTGATACCAAAACAGGTATGTGATAAGCTTAGTCCTCCTGCTATTCCACACATTATTCTGTCTGTAATTATCCACTCTATTTTATTCTCAATTTTTTAATTATTTGCATGACAGCTGTTCTCTGTTGTGTTTTCTGTTGTGTTTATGCTTGTTTTATCAGATATGTAAAATATAACTTATACATGTAAAGCCTGAGTTTGAAACTAAAGTGAGTTATAAAATTAAATCCACATAACTTGTATTAATTTTATAAATATGCATAGGCTACTTATTATTGAAATATAAATTAATAAAATTTTATTTCAAGATAACTTGCTAGTTGCTTTAACTTCAAAAAAAGCAAACACCACCAACACCTTGTTTTGTGTTGCATTTACAATGACGCTCTTCAATGTGGTCATTGGAAATGCAAACAGGTTTTATGGAGTGTTTTTTTTTCCTAACCAGTCGACAGGTTTTAATTTGGGATCTTAAATCATAATTGTTTTTCAATTTTCTGCTCTGCCTCACAAATGCATAATGAGGGCACACCTGATGCTATAAAAAACAGATGTCATTTCAGTGCTCCAAGACTGCGTGATAAATTTGGAGGGGTTATGAATTGCAATCATAGACATGCACTTATCAGGGAGCTCACAAGAACAGAGAAGAAGTAAAGCGTTGCTAAACAGGGTTTGGGAACAGATTGCACTTTAATTTGAGAGACTCTGAGAATGCAGAAACTGGGGGTGGAATTTTCTTAAGGAACTTTCAGGAGACCATTTCAAACTGGCAAGTAATATTTCAAATTCTTTTTTCCTACCAGTTATGTTTAATCAGACAGTACTACTTGACCATTTTAAGTGGAGGAGCAGCAAGCAGACTGGGAAGAAAGCTAGATCATGCAGTTTGTGCTAACTCGTAGAAACATCCTTCCTTTCCTGTTCTCCTTGAGACAAAACTTCTTAAAAGAGGATGTTCAGTGGGAGCGGAACTGTATGTGAGATGCAGGTGGAACTTTCTAGCACTTGTTCTTTAAACAGGTTCACACAGGTGTTCAAGGGTGTATTCATGGAAATTAAATGTATTTTACAGGAACAACCATTTCATGGGACATCACTGGTACAATCTAAGTCACCCATGTCTGGTTATCACTGAACATAGTCAAATGCAAAAACCTGTAATTTCCATCACATTTATTCCTTATTGTGTGGTAAGATGTCTTTTATTCATAACCAAACTTAAAGTCCAATTCTCTATCCCCACAAGCCATCTATTTTATTGTAAAGCAAATCAAGCGGCAAGACGCGAGTTGAGGTGGCTGGTACCTTGATGCTCAGTTGTCACCCTATGATGTACGGGACAGTTGAGGAGCTACATGTGTTCTAGGTGCTGCTGTGGGTGTCTGCTTAGGGTTGTTGAGTCATGAAATGAACACATTCTGCTAAAGAAAAATCCTGCCCACTCTGTTTTCTTGAGTGTCTCATTTTGGGTCTTGTTCATCATGGATTAAAATTGTATGTTCTGCATTTGTGTGCACGTGTATGTATGAAATACATTCTGGAATACTTGTTTAAAAGATCTTAGTGTATCAAACTACAGTTGTGTTGGTTTTGTTAGATGTGAAAGTCATGAATAGAAATCTGTTAATTTTTTTTTTCTTTCTTTCTTTTAGTTATCTGGGAGAACCCAGAGAGTTTGAAAATAGAGGATATATACCAGGGCATGAATTTGATGTAGCTATATAGCCTGTTGAACTCTGGAGCTAAAGCTAATGACAACTTGGGGGGAGAGAGGGTGTCGGTGGCTTTTCTGTTTTTAACAAAAAACGTCTTCCTTAGTCAAGCATAAGGATTCCTGTTTGAATTACAAGGCAAACTGCCTTCCTAGGGATCAATAACCCTTTATTTTTCCTTTAGTAATGAATCTTCTGTTTCACTGGTCTTTCCCATAGATGGTGGGTGAATGCACCTCCTCTAACTGTATGTTCCATTTTTTGATCAGAATAGGTACATTTCAGGTACATTACAGGGAGGCTGTCAGTTTGAAACTGAGCGAACTAAATATGCTCAGCTGAATGAATGCAATGCTGTCAACAGGAACAAGCGGTGTAATTAAGAAAAGAGATATCTTGAAGCTTTACAGTATTCAAGAAGTGTCAGATCACATTCGTTTGAAATGCATGGAAATGCTCTTTTTCCCTGTGTAGACACGAGTATTATGTGTCATCCAGGACTGGCCACCCCGGTGCTTAGCAGACATTAAGATTCGCACTTTGTTGTTGCCATCATTGTTGAATTGCACCCTATTTGAAAGAGTCATTCAAATTGTTTTTGTAGAATTCCAGACCTTTACCTTCATCAGGATGTAGATCAGTGAGATTAAAACAAGTGCTTGTCCTTCCACCTTTAAAAGTGTTTCACTTACTTTTGGTTGTTACAAAACCCTACATACTGTTTCCAAAAAGCTCTCTTACTGATACGTATTGCTCTAAGGACAACTGGCATGCATTATTAGGAACTCTTGACCATGCAGAAGATAGTTGAGGATGAAGTATTTCTGGTTATGAGACCATCAAGACCAGTAGAAATGTGAGAAACAGATTCCATCATATTTTTTTGTTTCCAGCTCAACAAAGCAAGATGGGTTTCTTCCAGATCTCCATACTCTAAAGGAAGGGTTTGAAGGACTGGGTCTCACTGCTCAGTGAGTCTGTTTTAATACCATTGGCATGACTGGAAAACTTTGACAGATCTTGCCCTATGGTATGATTGCTAGTGTATCTGTATTTGGTCAAAACTTCTGACTAAGAAAATGCATGATACTTTTTTTTTTTCTCTGTTGTGTGCTTGAAAATAACACATTCTGTTAACAGTAAATGTTATGGAAACTCATACCACTTAGCTTCTGAAAAACACGGCTATGAACAAAAATATCCTGCACTCTGCTTTAAAGATAATATTTATATTTTCTGCTGAGAGTAATGGGGAGGAATATCATTAGAGCTTGAGAATGTCACCGCAAGTGGTGTGCATTGTCTGTCCCACCTAACCTAAGCTTTTTTTTAAAAAAAAAAAAGAAAAAAAAAACCTGAAGTACAGCCTTCAGTGAGTTCCTCTGTGTAAGGATAAATTTAGCTCCAAGAGCAGTGGAAACCAGACCTGTAGGTTGGAGTGGAAGTGACTGCCGTGATGCCCTCACTGGGTGCTGTCATTTCTGCAAAGGATCTGTGCAGGGGAAGGCAAAACGTGGAACAGATTCTGCAAACTGGGGAAATTGTGGTGAATTGTGAGTCTATGGATGTGCCCCAGAAGTCAGGCGGGGCCATTTTCTGAATCACAACTTTGCTTTTTTTAATGTTAATTATTTTTCTTACATCTTAAGCTATAACCTTATGGCTGTTTTATACTGGACTGATAAAATCAATGTAAAAACTTCTTAGTGTTTAAACATTGCCTCTGCTATTTCCATAGTTTGATCAGAACCGTTCAGGCTTTAAAAATGTTTAAGCAAACTTCTGTGCCAAAACAACAGTCCTAGCGATGGAGGTGCTCTCTATGTCACTCTTTGGGTCATTTACATTTCCTTGTGAGGAGAAAATCATGCAATCACCCTTAAAAAGCTGTGTTTCCAAAGAGCAAGCAGCGTCTGCACCTGCACAGATACACACGCACTTGCTGAACTCCAGGTCCTACCCCTGCCTGGTGGTACTGAGATGGAGGAGGCGCTGGGGAGGCTCTTCTCTCGTCTGTCTGTCTGTCCATCTGTCCGTCAGACGGCGTGCTTGCCCTCAGACATGGGGCAGTGAGGTGAGAGGCTGCAGGAGCGCTGCCTTGGTGTCCTAAATGGGCCTGGGCAGCTGCCGTCACCATCTCACGATGGCCAGCGTGCAGGAGGCAAAGCCTGCTTGCTCTTGCTCCAGTTACCTATTTCGTGCCTGTCCCAGGGAATTCCTGCCATTGCTGGGAAAGAGGTGTAGCTGTCATCATTTTCGCTTACCCTGCCAAAGGCAGGCTTCAATTTCACGCTCAGTGTCTCACTGATATCTAGCTAAACCATGGTATTTAAAGCTGGCCCAAACCTTGTGAAGGATTTGGGGATCTACAGCTGCGATCTGTGTCTTCCCGTTTTTATAGGGCTATCTGTATAAAAACTGCCTGCTGGTAAAACAAGTGCCGGGTAAGCCTGTGTTTGTCATTCCTGACCTGTGTGTCAGAAATCCCCCCCGGCTGCATTAAGAAATAATTGCCAAGCCTTTTTCGATAGAATAATCCGAGTAGCCCGCGTGCATGCAAGCAGCACAGTTCACGCTTCAGACCCGCACATGGAACTCAGCGCGAGTAGTGTGTGTGGCTGCTATGGTGATTAAAATACATAAATAAGATAGATGAGCACGGACCGCGTTAGCAGTCCCTCGCTGGCAGCCGTTCAGATGGCAGCCAGCCCCAGCCCGCGGTGCCGGGCGCGTTTCGTCGCCCCGAACAGCCAAAGGGCAGCGCCGCAGCGGGAGCGCCGGCGGCTCCTGTGAGGGGAGGAGTTACGCCATGGCCCCTCTACCTTGTCAGCGAGCAAATTCAGCCCCAAAGTGGCAAACAAAGGGCTTTTGTGCACTTTTACAGCTCGGCGAGGGTTAGCGGCCTGCCACAGTTTTGAGCCGGGACGAGCTCGGCGCTGACCTGCCTGAGAGGGGACCGGAGGGACGTGGGGCAGCCGGGGGAGGCTCGGTGGGGAGGTCTCGCTCCCACTTTGGGCACCACGCAGGGAATTGTTAAAAGCGGCTCCCACTTACCTGGGTCTGAGCGTTGGTCACGTGTAGGCAAGAGTTTCGGCTGCCTTAGGACGCGGATGACAGCGATCGGGGCCGTTTGCTCGCGGTCAGTCCCGTAGATTCAGAGGTCCCCTCCGCCGTGGTTGACATCCTCGCCTGGCCGCGGGCTCTCGCTGACTCAGATTCCTCCTCCTTCCCCTCTCACCTTCTAACATCCTCCAACTGCAGAACTCATCTCTCTCCTGAGATGCGGAGCGGTGCACTTGCCCCGGGAACTTTCTCCAGGCAGGACCCGAATTCAAAGCCAGCCTTTCATTTTCGCGGCGGAGTGGCGAGAGCGAAGGCAGCGAGGGGAACTGGAGCGCTCGCTTCCTTTAAATCCCCACCAGAGTCTGCCGAGCGCTGAAAGCGAAGCCGCTTGTCATGGTGAGCTTCAGAGTTTAACTTCAGGGGGGAGGGAGAAAGTGGAAAGCAAACTGAATGCTGTAGTGGAGATTTCTCTCTTCCCCCACTGGGCCCCTTGCCGACTGTTTTTATTGATTTCAATCACTGGAGGCTAGCGAGCTCGCAGAAGAAACACTGTGTAATGTGTTCTTTCCTGGCTTTCATTAAAGAAACTCAATGCAGTGCGGTCACGCTGCCGAGCTCGCCTGGCAACCTGCCTACACCCTGTGGTACCTCTTTCATTGGAGGAGATGGAGCTCGTGGTTTGTTTTTTTTTTTTTTTTTTTCCTCCCCTCCAGCACTGATTTCAAAACAGCTTATCCTCCGCTTCTACCTTCTGCGAGCCCAAAGCCGTTTAAAGTTGGGAAGCGACTGTCAGCACCCCGAAGGGGAAGGTCGTGCTGGTGGCGGTTCAAGTGCCGAGGGCTGGGACAGCCCCGCACTCCTTTTATTAAAATTCTTCTCTGCGTTCGCGGGGAGGGCTGAAGAGGGGCTGAATGTGAGCCACAGCGATGTGGATACAAATGATTCCCGAGGGTTCTTTTTTCTTCTTCTTTTTCTCGTTTATCCCTTCCCCTGATTGGCGAACGTGGTTTAATTAAGGGTAAGAGAGTAAGCGGAGTCCTTCTGCAAATCTGTGAAAATTCCTGGCACTGTCGTCGTGCAAATGAAACAAAACTACATTCCCCAAGCCTGCAGTAGTGCAGTTGTCTTAAATACTTCTGTTGCATTCAGGACTGTGATACTGGTGGAGAAAAATGAGAAATAAAATATGGTAGTAATTTATGCTTTAGAACTTAATCTGTTACAGTATGTACTTTATAGCAGCAAACAATCTATAAAGTGGAATTCAACAAGCTAGTTTCTGTAAGTCGTATTGTTCTGTGTGCCTATAAATCCTTTCATTTAATTTAGTAAATAGCTTGATTTCTTATTATTATGCAGATTCTAATGTTACTACATTATGTGCTCTTCAGAACTGGATGTAAATCTATGAAACATGCAAATATCACACAGTTGTAAATAAAGCCTGATTTCAAGCTACAAGGGCTGTACCCATTCTAAATTACAGCTGCAGATTTAGTGTACCACCTGGTTGCTTGTGCTTATGAGGTACTGTATCTGAGTACATAAGGACATACTCTTTTAACATTTGCACGACTACTAAAAGAATCCGTTCCTGGATCAGAAAGATAAAAAGCTTGTTCTTATTTAAATCTGGCTTCCTGCAGAACTTGTTTGAGGCTTTTCTGCCTGGATTGCATCTACAGAAACCTTTCCAAATCAACTTAACGTAATTTATTCCCAGTGTTTCTGTTGCCAAGAGTTGAGATTTTAAAAACAACTAGCTTTAATGAAAGTTTTTAATTATTTCTTTATACAATATATATATTTTTTAAATCTTCCTCTGGAAATTCTACAGACATGATATAAGGAAGTATATTTCTACAAATGTTACTTTTAAATCAAAGCTTGCTTTCTGCATGGGAATTATGTTTCATGTGCTCTCTCTGGTCATACTTCTTATTCTCATAAGGTGCTAAATGACAGAAAATGGTTATTTAAATTCAATATGGCTGCAAACTATTTTGTGTAAATTCTATAGCTGTAGTTGTAGCATAGTCCTTTGGCAAGCCTCAAATAGTAAATCATTTGTCAGTCTTTCTTTTATGAACCTTGCATCTAAAGATTTGCCAGCCTTTCTTCTTTGTAGTTTTTGAACTGTATTTATAGATTCTGCTTTTTGTTTTTAAGCTGGCAGATGGCCAGTTATTTATCTGGCTTCATATGTTTTGTGTACGAGGGAAACAGAACATTTTGTATGCTAATATCGTGCATGGTGCATACTTGGGGCAAAAGGCTGCTTGTAAGCAGAATCCATTATGTGACGAGTCGGTAGCTCCTAGTCAGTTCTCGGTCAGCGAACAAAGCCCCTTTGACATTGCTCTATATTAAAAGTTATGAAATAACACGAGCTTAATGAACAAACAAGGCACAATGCTGCTACTGTGAAGCGAGCTGTATCGTCCATTTCGCCTTCTTTCTCTTCAGAGTTCAAAAATTTGAAGCCCACTTTATACCTTTGTCACTGTTAGTCATGTTAAAATTTATTCCTCTGGATTTCTGATGCCGCTTGCTTTGCTGTTCTTTTGCTGTGCTGGTAGAAAAAGGTAAAAGCACATTGACTTTTGGGGCAGCTGAACTCGCTGATGGTAACAGAAACTTTGGTTTGCTTCCTTTTTCCGGCTCTCTTCCTGTCGCCTTTGTCAGGTTTCCTTTTCCATCGCCTCTCTGCCCCGGCCGGTTCCTTACGTTGAGTTTCCTTTGCCAGGGCACACGGCCGTCAGGTGGCACCCAGGGTGTTGCAGTGCTGCCGGAGCTCTGAGGATGTCTGCTGGGGGAGGATGAGCAGCGCTCCTGGCCCCAGCAAAGGCAGCGGCTGTGCCGCACCGTGCTCCATTTGCACCTTGTGCCACACGCGGGTTGGGCAGGACCCCTCACCACGCAGCAAATTCTAACCCACACATACAAATCCCAAAGGCAAATTTGCAATATATGAAAATCAGGTTCATCGGCGCACTTCTGAGTTTCTGACTCTTGTCAACCTTATTCTGTGCTGGCAGGAGACAGCTGGGCGTGCAAATGTAGGAGTCTTTAAAACAGCAGGAGAAGGAGGAGCAAAAGCCTTTGGAAGACATCTTCAGTCGTACTGAAGTATGAGACAGTAAAGGCCTTTTGGTTAACTATAAATCTGGAAACAAATTTTAAAATGTACTTGTTGCTCTGTTGAAACACAACAAAATTAATGTGCCGTTAATACCATCTTGGTACTGGTTGTCCAGCTGTCACGGTTCATAATACCCTGGCAGTTGATGCTTTTATACAAATTCAGGCTCTGAAAAACTGCACCTGTTTGTTTTTGCCACTCTTGCTGCAAAAAAGGGCCTGATGTCTTCAGCAAGTCCTCTCTCGGGTAAATCTTTCTGCCTTTTCCAGTTTCTCTTGCAGTCAGGGTTGTTTTTCTCTGTTCTGAATTGCTTAGCAGGACTGCTGGACACTTAAATCCTGTACTCACTTCTGTTTGAGATGGCTTCCCCGTTATGACAGGTAAACTCATTTCTAAAGACAACCTGTAAAATGTTTTAAATTTGTGCAATATTTCAAGATTACAGATAATAAGTGAAAACTTAAATGATTGATAAAACTGCCACAGCTGAAGCCTAAAGATGTTTTGAGTCAGATGTCTTAGCCTATTTATTTATACAATATTACTAAGCTTACCTAGAAATCAGAAATTCAAGGCTGGCGTTGATGAAAGGCTCTATTGGCAGTCTCTGTCCTTTGCATGCAAATTGACATAGTATAGTACAAACTTAGGGAATTTGCTTGAAAACGTATGAGCTTTGCATCTCTTTTCCCTTGTGAAGATGACATGGATTTTTATGAGCGTAAATGTTAAAGATCTGGGGGTCCATCTCTTTTCCAAAATACGGCAACCGGTGGCAGTACCCCTTCTAGCACCTTTTCAGGCCTTCTGGAAAGTTTCCAAGTGGAAGACTCCCACCTCCTTAATCATGAAAAAAGCCTGCCTCTCCTCTGAATGTCATTCATTCAAGTGTACTGACCTGCCCTGACCTTGTTTAGATTGAGATCTAATGAGCACACGGTCCAAGGTGGTGTGGGAGCTCACAGCAGGCTTTGCAAATAAGCAAGTGTTGTGTTTTTCTGTATGCATGTGTTTTAAATTTATCACGTCAATAAACAAGTGTATCACACGCTCGAGTACGGACTTTACAGCGTTGTAGTTAAGAATAAATTGTGCCACTACAAATTGTGATGTCACATTATAAATATAAAAGGAGACAATGTGGAATATTTATGACCTCAAAACAATGAAGTCCCCTGTTGATTTGTGCTTTTAAAAAAAAAATTATTTAAATAATGAGGTAATGCTAAAACTCTGAATGGCTCACAAACTTTGGACGCATCTCTCAGAAAAATAGTCACGCTAATGGTACAGGGAAAAAAAGATTAAAAAATAATGCTGTTGATTCCAAGGAGAAATGCATCGGTAGAATATCATAACAGGGGTCATTCAAGTTAAAATAAATATAGCTAGGCTTTAAATTTCATTAAAAGGTTTGGCTTTATTTTGAGTCCCAGAATCTGGGGAAGGTTGGTTGGTTTCCGTTGTGTTTTGTGTTTTATTTTTTTAAATTATGATAAAGTGAACCTCAGCTTCAGTGGAAAATCTGCCCCAAATGCACACATTTTATGAGACAGATAAAACTTGAGTCTTTCAAATTAAAAAAAACAAAACCAGTCGAGGACCGATTGTAGTACCTACTGCTGGCCTAAATCGTGTTGGCACGAATGGATAAAAGTGTAGCTGGAATGAGAGAGGTAGTCTGCAAGCGTTCGCAGGATGTGTGGTGGGAGTCCCAAACAGAAGCCTACTGAATCATATTTTCATTGGGCCGAATTACGGTCTGTGCTATCAGAAGGGTACCTTAAGCTATAAATCCCGACTCTTTCAACCCTGGAAAAGCTCCAGCCCCGAAGGGAGAACAATGCTTGTGTTTCAGATGGCCTACAGTGCAGAAATTGTTCCGCTGGAAACACGTTGTTAGGGCTTGGTATTTATGTTGGGACCCACTTATAGGGAGGGAGCGACTTGTTTTGTTTTTAATGGAGCGGTCGGGAGAGGGATAAAAAGCTTTTTGATAATGTGAGGAATGCGTGGGGGAAGGGAAGGTACAGAGATACGCATTTACTGTAAGTATGAAGGAGCAGAGGCCTCTTTATCAGAGCTGGTCTAATGATGTGCCACAGTCACTTTATTTGAAAGCTTCATGGCTCACAGAAAAGTAAACAAATTCATTACATTATTTTTAAAAGAAGATTAAGTGTAGTGTGTCGTCTGTTGGACAGCTGCTCTAGTAATCTTTTACAAACACTTTATAAATGACCACCCTCGGTGTTTTTCTGGGCTTTGTGTGGCTGGATTGTTATTTTAGTAAGTACCAGGACAGTTTTTCCAACGAAAACGGTGTTTCCTGTAAAACAATTACATACCTACCTTCTCCCTAAATATTATTTCTTCTTAGCATGAGGTATGAAATGTCTGCTATACAAATGCAACATCTGTTGAGACTTTTTGGGTGGATGCTGGCTTTCCATAATAATAAATAAAAAGCATTTTAAACAACATCAACAACAAAAGCAAATCCTCTTTTCTGCCTTACTCGCATTTGTTCTGATGTCTGCTTTGTCCTTTTTTGGGCTTTGAAAACAGAGCTGAAAAGATGAGTCAAAGTCAACTTAGATAATGCGGGAACTGACACCGAACACATGTTTAGTCCTCAGCAGGTGTCTTTGGCAAATCAGCTAGCATTCAGGTATTGCTGTGTTTACCTATCCGTTGCTTTGAACGTCTTCAACAATAATCTTATTTAGCACCATGTTTGGATTTTTGTTTTAAGGCGCTTGACAAATGCTAGCTGATACAATCCCGAGGATCTGTCGCTTCATAAAGTGGTTTTAACCCATCTCCCTAAAGTGATCAATATTCTTGTGCATCCAGGTTTCTGTGGTGGGTGCCTCTCCCAGAAGGGGGGAGCAAAAGGGACATTCATGCCTGGGTCTGAGCACCAGCTCAGAGACCTTTGTCTCAAGGCAAAAGGGACGTTAAGGGCATGTTAAGCATCTAGCGGGGTCCCCATCCCCACTGCGCAGTGGTCAGGTGCTCTAACCTGATCATCAAATGACCCCTTCCTTCAAAGCCCAGTCTGCGAATGCAGTTCTTGTTCTGGGAATGCCGGTGGTGGTCGGGCTCCTTTATTGTCCCAGCTCCGCGACGAGATGCTGACACGGCTGCCAGAGGCATTGGTGACTCTTCCAGGTTTCCTTGCTCTCTGTAAGCTCCACCTGCATCAGATTGCAGCCAGAGTGTTGGAGCAACACGCAGACATGACAGAATCATCAGGAAATACTTATTTTGAGTGGAGTTTATGGATCTAAGTAACTCGGCAAACACTTGCATGCTATCTCCCCTTTTTCTGTCCCTGCTGTACGCGAATCTCTTTAAAGTCCACGTGTGAACAGGCAAGGTACACGTCTCCTGGGCTGCCTTACATTAATGCCATTTTCACTGCTGTTGGGGCTGGTTTTTCCTACCCATCTTATAAATAAGAGCCTGGCCTCGTAGGAAGCTGTTCCTCGCTCAGGTTGTCTTAACAAACCCAACACAGCTGTTGCTGAGGAAGTGGATTAATGGAGTCATTGGCAAATCAGTACTGTTTGGGCAGCATCTCTGTCATGTTTCACGTTACTGCAATCCCTTATGTTTCCATAGCATTGCCTGTGGCCCCAACACCTCTTGTTAAATGTCATGAGCAGGATGCTTGAACTGTCTCAACATAAGGTGCTAAATATGGTTCAGTTTTTTAAAAAATAAAAAAAAAAAGGAGCCTGACAACCTATTCCAGTCTGAGCCTATAATTTAGAAATGTGTCTGTGTCTGCAATTTTAAGTTGGCTACAGAAGATAGAAGGGAATAATACAGCACAGCAGCTGAAAACCCTGAGCTCCTCCCAGAAGCTAATACTGGAAGTATTTTTTTTCTTAGCCTGGAAGAGATAATGGTATTTAAACGGTGCACAGTGTGCGTGTCTTACCCTGCGTTGATTCACAGTGACCATGGAGGTGGCTGAGAAGCAGCAGGTCCTCAAACCACAGTGAGTGTATCACAATTTTGTTTGGGACAGTGTGGGGTGTGTAACTAGCATGCTAAGAATTAATACTGTCCCTTCGCTCTTGGATTTGGAAATACCCACATGGAAGTGTATGAGTCCTGTTTGCAAAACTCTGTATATTTTTCATTGCTCAGTCATTGCTGGGAGGTTGCACAGAAGAGGTGGTTTCATTGAGTCCCAATCCCTACTGCTTCCTGAGGTCCTCAGGGATTGCGATATCCAGAAGCTACGTTCTCTACGATTTTGTGAAGGTCTGTCCAAGATGATCATCAGAATAGGGCTCTATAAAGGGTAAATCTCTTGAGAAGATCTGTTAGATCTGATGTCAGTCTTTCTACAGTGTGAATGGGAAGAGGAGGGAAAGCACAATCATGGCTAGTTTTGGACTGCAGTGCTCACACAGGAAATCAAAATGTACCAGAATGTGGAAATCGTGGGGGGATGTTGAGTAACAGCCTCTTAGTATTACACCAGCTGGATTTTTTTATGCTTCCAGTTGATACTTAACAACTCAGAGGACTACTGCCTGGAAAGATATGAATGAACCAGTGCTCAGAGTCACTGGAGTAAGTCTCGTCTTGTTATGGAACAGCTTTTTGTTTTTAGCTTGCGTGATCTCCCTACCGGATTTCCCCTGATAAACTCATCATATCTCTTTAATGATCTTCTTCTGTATGTGAAATAAATATTTTCATTTGGGGTATAATTATACATATATTTATAGTAATTAGGTTTTCATTATGAACTGTTCTGCCTGAAAACCTAGAGAAACTTTAACCTTTTGGGATATATGTGTATATGTTTATGCAAGATTGTGCATATGTTTACCCAAAGTAGCTAAAGGGTCTCCAAGAGGTCTGGGATGAAGATGGTGGTTGTCACATCTTCCCTTCTGGCACAGTGGATATCAAGTCCCTGTGTGGAAGACAGAGGTTTTCTCAGTGCACAGCAGTGTGAGAGTACGGCCCCAGAAACTCAGGATCTTAAGGAAACTCTACTCCCCTACATATCTATATATGCTTAAAAAAATCCGTAGTGAAATACAGTGTACAATAAAATTACGAAGATTGAAGCGTCTGGTTTTAAATATTACCTGTTCACTTCAATTGCAATAATGCATATGTTGTTTACCTTTATTTACCCTTTATTTAAATGTTCATTACTTCAGGCAACAGATGAAGAAGATCTTACCCCAGAGGAAAGAAGGAAACTGGAAAGAAAATTGAAAAAAGAGCGCAAGAAGGAAGAAAAGAAGCTGATGAGAGAAGCTGGAATCTCTACTAAAAAAGAAGAGCCCAAAAAGCTGTCAGGATCTGAGCTGGCTCTGGCCTATTTAACCAGGTAAGACTACTAAAACCCCACTGCAGATGCTCCCTGCAGAAGCAAGCTGTAAACCATGCCAGAAATCCAGAACAAGCTGAACCAAGTAATAAGACATTAAAGGAAATTGCTGCAGTTAAGTAATAAGTTAATGTTTCATCTCATTTGACACCCTGTCACCATGTTTTATTTATATCACAGTAACTACTAAAGGATTTTGAGTATGGTACAAACATTTTAAAGAAAGCTCCTGTCCTGAAGATCTTATAGTTGATATATAAATATCACTGGGTTAGCTGCACTTAAAAAGATGAAAGGCATATTACAGACAAGATTGCATTGGGGAAATGAGTTTTGATTAAGTGCACCATTTTAAGCAAAGGAGTTTTACTTGTTCTCTTTTTGTGAGCAAATTGCCTGAAGTGGTTAAGCATTATGGAGTCCTAAGTTAACCTAATGCATGGTATTTGGATTTTTGTAAATTAAGATGGGATTATGCCACCATTATAAAGTTCATAGTGTGCAATGCCTTATTTCTGCATACCAAAATATATAGCCAGTATAGCAGCCGATTTCAATCGGAAGCAATTACTTTAGTTAGCATACTTATTTAGAATACTTTACATTCCAACATAAAGCAATGTCTATGGTTAAAATAGAGAACTACAACAAAGCATTTATAGTACACTACAGACAGAGATCTTGTATAAGCAGGAAGATAGTGTTTATTTTTTCCCCAAACTACAAAATATGCCCTGTCTCTAAGACCTGCAGAAGGCTGGCGTGTTACCAATAGTGGGTTACCACGAGGAATAAAACCAGTGTTGCATCTCTGGCCGTGCTTAAAACTGAAGCATGCAGACTGTCTGAATTGTTACTTACCACTCTCAGTAGGGAGGGAGGAAATTAATTGCATTCCAGGCAGAGGGACATGTGCATTTTTGTTACATAACCCTCAGCATGCAGTGATAGCAAAATGACAATAATATTTTTGATCTGGAAAACAGCTGGAATAGTTCACCGCTGTTTTGAACTGCAGACGGATTGACAGTTAGCTTTGAACCATCTGCTCAAGCTATACTGCGGTATGTGTGCTAGTAAGCGATGGATCTAGAGATAATGGTTCTCAGGTTTGGAAAGCAAAGGAACAAGCTGTGGGTTTTTGTTGATATTCTGCTGTTATCTATATGGACCCGTGCCTTGTTAGATGAGAGAATATGAAACTATATTTGAACTAATTTGACTCCAGAGTTTCACTTAACCCATACGAAATTACTTTGAAACAGTATTCCTGCTACATAGTTCAGTAATAGCAGAGTTCAACTGCTAGAGGTATGGCAATAGGTTGTCTGGGATTGGTTCAGCAGCAACTGATCTGAATTCTGTGGACTTACCAGGGATAGTCATAAAATGCTGAAAAACCAAGCGGATATAACCGTAGACAGCATTCTGGCCCCAAATGTCCTGCGACTATCTTGGATCATCTTGGCTCAATCCTTTTACACCTCTGAAGTCTTTTCTACCCAGCAAGATTGGAAAAAGAAACAACTAGATTTAGAGTCATCAGAGAAGGAAATCATAGGAAATCATTATCTGGGGAAAGGAAACTAAAATACAAGCTCTGGAAAACCACTGTAAAAACCCAGAAACTTCAGTGGGTCAAGGATTTCAGTCTGTGTGTTTTTGTAGAGCTACAGGCATGAATAATACGTGGGAGGATAAGGTAATCTTACAGATGCAAGAGCTTAGTATAATTGGAAGTAAACAAAAGGGTGCTGTGGATTTATGTTTTGCCCCACCTATGGTAAAAAACCTTCCATTAAATAAGGGTTACTAAGTGAGGTGGCATCTTAATTCCCTGATGACATGTGAATCTCCTGTAGGACAGGTGGAACTCGAAGTACCATACAGCAATTAAAACTGTCATTTTTATTTCTTAATAGACTATTCACATCATGAAAACACAACTATATGGGGCTTCAACTTTGACAGGAAAATATTTATTTTAATTTTTTTTGTTAACTTGCAAAGAAAAATGCTAGAAAGTGTTCAGTGAAAGAGATGTGTTACACGTAGACTTTTGACATGCAAGGGGAAATTCAACTTGTTTTGTAGGTCATACATATTTGAAGAGCTAGTACTTCCCTTAGAGGACAGAATCATCTTTTCTGGTATGTGGGATGAAATAAAGAGAAATTCTTCAGCAGAGAAATAAATTTCCGTTTCGAGTGGTAACATTAGGGAGAAAGAGCATGACTTTACCTGGAGGAAATAAAACGCATTTAATAGCATCTATTGTTTCCTGGGGGATATTGTTCTTAGAAATCCCTGCTTCTGCAGCAGCTTTGTGTGTTCTGTTTGAAAAGTAACATGGAAGTAGCAGGCAGCCCGCAACAGCAATGCTCTCGCTGCTGAGGCACTAAGACACCTTTCTAAAGCCATCCCTCTTCCTTTTAGCTGAGAGGAGTTAATGAAGAGAGTGTCGATGAGGGGGTGCTGGGGACAGCCAGGACCATTCCTGACACTGCGCTGCCTGGCGCCTGGGAGCGCAGCACGCCGGCAGTCGCAGTTGTGCCCGCAGTGATGCTTAGCACAAAGAGCGATGCCAGAGCAAGCCACGTGCCTGCCCGTGGCAGGGGTACATCCCTGTGTACCCCCAGGTGCTGGGTGGCATTGCCAGCCCAGCCTTTTCAGCTGCTTTCTCGTGAGTGAGAAAAAGGTTTTCAATCCTGGGTGCTCCAGGGGAGGAGGAGGAGGCCACATGGCTCACGGTTCTTTCTCTTTGTGTTGACCTGAAGGAAAAGGGGAGAAAAAAAATTGTCTCTGCTCACCAGTTTTTGTTTCACCATTTCCCTCCATGAGAGAATCTCAGGTGGTTTCCCAGCCCAGTTCCGTCCAACGTGGCGATCACGGTGTGCCTGCAGAAACAGAAAGAAGAGTCTCCCAGCGTCAGATTCTCCAGCTTGCTGGGGACAGCAGGCAGCAAGATCTGAAGACAGAATTAAAAATAGGGTGCTAAAGCAAAAAGGGAGGCAGAAGGGTTATGAAACTGTGAGAAGGAGAAAAGAAAATGTAGAATAATGCTAAAAAAAACACCTGAGTAGTACTGAACAGAAGAGAAGAAAATCATTAAAATTACTGCAGAAGAATAGGAGAAAGCAGGAGTGAAGCAGTGAGTATTAGTGGTTGCATAAACTACACACATTTCTTTCTTTTCCTTTTAATGATGATGTGCCTTTTCTCTTTTATGATGGTAAGTGGTGAATCATGTTTAAAGCCAAGGTTAGAATGTCTCATTACTTTGATTCTTAGAATATATGAAATAAAAATCCCTACTTTTCTAAGCATTACGTGCCTTCAAGTGAAAAGGTGTTGCAATTCATGAGAATGCTAATTAGACTTAATTATAACCCAACTGACCTTCTGTGGTGCTAAAATGTTGGCAGAACTTGTTTGTCTTGGCAAGTCATTCTCTCCTAGAAACGTTTCTATTCTTAAGTTTGGCTCAGGAAGTTCATTGCTATATGTATCTGCACGTACGGTTTTCTCCGTCACCCATTAAAGTAACAGAAATATGAGTAGATGTTACCAAAAGTATGTGGAATTACAAGACTGGTATCTGAAGTAGCAGAAATGGAAAATATCGTTATCTGGATATTGCTGTGAATTACCTAAGCCTTGGAATATTGCGTTCACATTTCAAAAATCCACTGCTACAGTACATTTCTTTTCTCTTTGTAATAATTTATATTCTTCTAGTAATGTGTGTCACCAGAGTGTTTCCCAAACTATGCCAAAAGGCACTGTCTTTTCAGTTTCCTTTGCAGAGCCTACTTTTTTCATCCTTGACTTTAACGTAGGTGCGATTCAGAATGTCAGGCGCTTCTTTAGAAAACAAGAAAATAAAAACAAGAAAAAAAAAAAAGAATAATGCAAAGCAAGGGCAAATTACAGAAACACAAAAGTAGAACAGAATTTCCCACTAAGTGGGGAAATAGTCTGACTCTGCAGAACACAATTTTTTTTCCCGATTTTGCTGAGCACAGTGGCTGACTGGTAATACCGCTGAGAGCAGCGTGCGACCCAAGGCAGCTCTTTATCTGCTGGGGTTGCAGAATGGAAGCAGATCCCAGTCCTTGGCCAAACTTTATTAAAAATAGTGTCAAGCATGGGACATTTTTACAGAAAACTTGCCCTTCCTTTAAAGAACACAAATCTCAAGGGCATCGCTGCAAGCATATATATATATAACATGCATGAATTACATAAAGGTGGTACGTTGGTATTTACTCCAAGGTTCCTGCTGGAGCAGGGGCTGTCTGGGGAAGGACATGAACAGGCAGCTTACCATTAACTCAGTGCTAGGATCTGGGAAATTTCTGGTTTTTGAAGGACCAACAGAGGCCTGTGCCAGAGTGTAAAGAGGGCAGCAGCACTTGAGAGTTGTGAGCACACGGGAAGGTGGCCCTTCGGGAAATCACAGAGGCATTCATCCGACCGTGCAGGTGACTTGAGAGAGCTCCTGGGCACATACAGCCACACTTGTGAGTGCTGGAAAACAGCTTCTAAGTTTAACATAAATTGAGTGGGCTTGTGTCAGGTTTAGTTTGCTTCGTTGACCCATAAGATGTTTTAAGCTGTTTTTTCTCTCACAGTCTAAGCATTTTTTTAGCCACGGTCAGTGATGATTTTTGATGTGTGGTTCTGAACTTGTTTAAGTCATTCTCCTTGGTGCCAGCCTTAATCTTCATTAATTTCAAACTTGGCCCTGGTGCTGGTGTTTCACCATCAATGGCTTAAGCTTTTAGGTATTAAGAGTAACCAATGCACTGGAAATCTAAACATCCAGAGATTGTTTTTTCTCCCTCCAGAGGCTGGCTGCTTGGGTTTGACAGCAACTAACACTAACATCTAGTGTCATTTCTCCTTCCTCCACCCTCCTGGGAAGACAACTGCGCACTGTCGGGAAGACATCAGTGGGTGTCTTCTGTACAGTGCCAGATGAATGAAGGCAGAAAGGCACAAATGATGTGTGCTTGAGGCCCTCCCGCTGGGGATGCATAAGACCACTGTTTGTAAGTGAGATCACTTCTTGTTTGGAAGCAGATCAGAAGAAAAATATTTTGACGTGACTTTTTTCTTTCTTTTCTATCTTTTTTTTTTAATGTTATGTTCAGATCGTATCACATTTAATCAGATTTAAATTTGCTTCTTAATTTTTGGTATAATTCATAGGAGGCTTTGGGTCAGTTAGAATGCTGTTACCATTGGAAGAATGACAGTATTTCTACCCTGCATTAAAAGTCTGTGTACACTAAAATTTTACATTAATATATGGTCCATTTCAAAGCTAATTTCTCTCTCCAACAATTTGCTACTGTTGTAGCTCTGCTAGAAACTATGGACTTGCAATGGGAAATGGTAGATTTTGTATGATCTGTATTGTGTAGGAGGTTGGATTTTCATAATAGTCTCTTTTGATATTAAAACCAATATGGTGTGTATCATGAAAATGAAATGCAAAATCAAATTGCCTCTAATTCTAATGCAAATACTAATGAAAATTTTGGGCAAATTTTCTGTTTTTAATCTTGGGAAGAAAACTATTTGAAACATCTTGAAATTCCAGAATCTGGAATATCAGAATAAATAGAAAGACCCAAACACTCACGCGATTAGGAGAGTTTAAACCACCAGTGGTTTAGGGAAGCATCAATGTCAGTGTATCAGCCTATAGATTCCCTAAATGTTGGGCTGCTCTAGATAACTGCAAGGCTTCACCTGACGTTCCACAAGGCATCAGCAAATTGCTAACGTATCTCTCTGGGCAGATTTTCCTTCTCATTGAATGGTGACTGCCACTGTCCCCAGGATGACGTTACTGGCTTATGTCATGTTGTGAGATGGAATTTGGTGAGCTCTTCTGACACAAACTGTAGCACAGAGGGCAGGAATGTCTCACTGCAAACGCTGTGCCTTAACAGCCAGGACAGAGGATGAGTTTCCTTCATGGCAGGGAGATGCAGCGTACGTAAAGCTCATCAGTTATCTTCAAATTCATAAACTATTGGAGCAGTGATCAAATTATGAATCTCAGTTATCCAGGAGCAAAAGGAGGATGTGAATTTGAGAGAAGCTATGGTAATTAGGAACAGCAACGTTGGCAAATTCCCTTCAAGAGCTGTAGCTTTAAGGTGTCTTGAAAGAGCAATTTTCCCCCAAAGATAAGGGACATTGTGGTGGAGGCTAGTTTTACTTTAATAACTGAAAGGTTATTTTTTAAAGGTTCTGGGGCAAGCATTAAGTATGGATGTAATGAATGTATTCATACATGCTTTTAGTCATTTTGTCACATTCATTAGTTATGTAAGAGACCACGTGAATCCAGGGAGTCAGATAGAGGGTAAATTTGCATTTGGCGGTGTTCTGCGGCTGTTTTTTTGTGAATTTGGGCAGGCACTTGCTACTATCTGATTTCAAAGGCTTGCACTTCTCCTGATACTATAAAGAACAATGTTTTTGTCCTTGCACTGCTCCAGCTTTCTGTATTGCTTGATTTTTAATTTCTACCTACCTCGAAGTGGTATTCCTCTCTTTGACCTAAATCAGCATGCCTGTAAAACTGAGGGTTGGCCAATTGATGTTAATGGTTGGACAGATTTTTAAAGGGGGTCTCTGTCTCTGTTCATGGCAGAGAAAAGCAGTCTTGTCTTAATAAGAGAGTAGAGTTACCTTATCGTATTCCTACAGTCCTTTGTGTAACTTCAATATTCCATGGCATCTGCCATTCCCTAGCAGCCCCAGTATTGCTCAGAAACCCTACAAAGCTGTCTGCTGCAGTGAAAATGCTTTGCTGTTTTTTAGGGTGCCAATATGCCCACACTATTGCTGGGAGGCAGATGGAAAAGGCACGTTCACTCTCCAGCTGTGGTGCTGCTTAGGGCTATTCTGCAAATGTATTCAGGCATGCTGCCTTCTGTGGAAGGCAAAGCTTGCTGGTAGGGTATATGAAGCAGAAAAATTACTCTGCTATGTTGGTTATGTTGGACCTGTTACTGAGCACAGTTTCCTAAATCACTGCATTTCCCACATTTTGTAAGTAACTCCTTCCCTTCTTGGTGTGTACATCCTTCTCGTGGCTGCATCGGTTTTCTAAATCTCCCAGCCTCTTCAGTGAAGCGTCTGTAATGCTCTGTCTTTCTCTGGTCCTTCCAGACACCAGCACATTCTCTTGGTCTTTGAACTTTGGTGTCTGTGACCTTTCTGGAAATCCGAGACCTGGACACTAACACACTGTTTCACTGCAGCCTCGTGCGAGCCTCACACAGAGGGAACCAGGAGTCTGAGTGTGATTCCTTCTGCTGCATGTCACACTGGCTTTGGGTTATGGGCAACAGTATTGGATTCACATTGAGCCGTGTCACGTTGTGATTTCACATTTAATTTGCTGCACTTCTCTCCCCAGTTTATTTTTCAGTTTGTGCTAATGACAACTGTGGCACAAACACTCCGACTATCACCATAATAAATGTTCACCGACTGTCAGAGGGACAGTGCTTCTTATCCTCCTTCAGCCTGGCTGCAGCAAAGTCAGATACACTACTGTTTCAGAGTTGGATTTATGATACACACTTCCAAATATTAGTGTTCTCATCATCTGATTATTCAAACTATGCATTCAGGGTTCTGTGAATGTCACGTTACTCTCTCGGTAATAGCATGCAGCTTTTGTCCGTTTAATCAAGATGTCTGACGGCAGCCTGACTCGGTGATTTTCAGTCCCTCTGATACACTTACTGACTTCTGAACTCACTTTTCTGTGTCCTGGTGGCAAGTGATACGCAGAACTGTGCTGGAGGCCTGCCAGTGTTTTTCTAACCCCCACATGACATCCACAGGATGTCATACTGCACAGGAATTGCTTTTAAAGCATTATTCACTTCTCGGTGGTTTAGCTGTTTTTTATGATCCCAGTACAACAATTTTGCAGCTTTGGAAGAAGCATGTTAACATCTACCTTCTAATTCGATGAGTTCATGCAGATTTCCGTTCTTATATATGTCTTCTCTCTTCTTCCACCTCTAAATATTGCAGCTCTCTGGGCTGAATGATCCAGGCTTTGCCTGAAGAAGGGCACACAAAGCAGGAGGGCAATACCTGGTCTGTAGTGCTGCCATGCCAAACCAACTTTGCAGTGCAGGTTAGTAAAGAGATGCCTGTACTTGCTCTGAAGAGAGGAAGGTGCCTGCATGACTCTGTGCTGTGCAGAAATGCTGACTTGGGTCTGGAAGCTGAATAACCAGGTTAACACTCAGATAAACCTGAATTAGAAGCCCTGCCTCTCAAGAAATGAGCCCAGGCACTGCACAGAGCTGCTGGTTAAGCCATCTCCAAGGCCAGAGCAGGCACTGAGGCTCCTGTAGTTACTGAAGATGAACTTGTCAGTTAAAGCTAATTCTGACAAATAATATTGTTTACTACTTAATTCTAGAAACAGCCACCAAATCTAAGAACAAAAGGCATCTTTAAATAACGTAGATCCAGTCTTAGCTATTCTTACCAAGAGTTTCTGTAGAGAAAAAAAAAAAGATCCATGGGAATACATTCTGCGTATCAGTAATATTATCCTGGAAATGTTCCAGGTAGGCAGAACTACATTTTTTGTAATTTCAGTTGTTTCTAGCAAGTCCCCTCCATATTGATGTATCAAGTTTTGAAGAACCTAGTTACCTACCAATATTTTTGGATGTATTTTGCTGTTTCTAGCTTGCTGATTTAGCAACCCTGCTTTCTAGAGACAAAACAGATGATTTAAGATTCTGAAATGTCAGGTTTTAAGGCTTCTAAGCTATAAGTAGAAGTTCTTAGATACTGAAGATATTTATGCAGTATTTCCAACTCATTCAAAAGGAGGAAATACTAGAAACATCAACCACTGTGTGGTTCTCCAGGAAATAAGTAGATGCTCATGATGACACTCAACCGAGCTTTGGAAAAGCTGCCAGACTCATACGACTTTCCCTGCACAAAACCTCTTATGTGTTAGCCATTAGTATTGTTCCAAATAAGCTTCCCTACATCTTAAACAGGGAATAGATTTGGTGTAGCTTTCTGACTGATTTGCTTCGCACCTATGTATGGCTTAAGAGGAGAAAGCAAGAGAGAAAGTTCATGTCCTTGCTAAAATTCTGACCATCGGTGGCTCTTATATCTTGCTAAATCTGCTCATCGTTCTATTTAGTTTATGGCAGAGGCAGGAGATTTCTTTTTGTAAATTTCATACCCATAAATGGTCACTAAATTTTACAAAAAGGGAAAAATACATTAAGAAATTGTAATCCTGCTTTATGGCTCCAAATAAAATCACTCATCTTTCCAAATCTTTAATTTTATTGAAGGTCACAAGTGCATATCTCAAAGCATATTTCAGTAAAAGCTGTGGAGTGATTTACTTTGAAACCTTCTGTCTCTTTGTATTTCTACCATTTTTTTCAGTGTGAAAGAAAGCTGTCAAAATATTCAGTTGGGCATTTGGTTCATACATTCTCATGGGGAAAATATATATTTAATAGCATCATTAGCATGAATTTTCAAATCCTTTCATTTGACATCTATCTTCTACAGGATCAGCTGAAAACAATGTTATTAACTAATGGTACCCATCTTTGTTGAGATTTTTATTTTTGTTTTTAAAAAGTTTTCTCTGTCTTTTATGGGTCACAGTAATGGTAATTTGCTTTTCCACAGTACCTTTAGTGATAGCGTATCATTACTATAATTTGACAAAATAAATGAAAAATACTTTGATGCTAATTTATTCACTCCTGTTTTGACAGCTTTTGAGAAATTGTTACATTATCCCATTTTTCAGATGGCTCAATTAAACTGTGATCAAGTTTGTGACTTACCAAAGTCCTTGTACTATTCAAAGGTTTCCTTTCAAGCGACACGAAAGAAATGAGGCATAATTTTCTTCTCAGCTGAAGAGTCTCTGTTTTTTTTGGCCCTGTACCAATGTCTGATCTCCACAGACCTGTAAGATTTTTCTCAGTTCCATATTTTGAAAGAAGATCTTGCACAGATTTTTTTTTTTCTATGGTGTTCTCTTGAGATATTTCTAAAGGCCATTAGTGTCTGTACTGATTTCTGGGTGAGCATGCAATATATGGATTAATATTCCAAACCCTTCTAGCAGCTCTGAGAGAGCTTTCTGTCTTCTGTGTTGGGGGCTACTTGAAATTGCAAGAGAATTAGGACAGGAATGCTTTTTGTTTTGATCCATGCTTGACAGCAGTACTTGCATCCACTCAGTACCTTTCATAGGATGCTAATTCTAATATTAACCTGACCTTAACGATGTACGGCTGTCCACACAGTCCTTTCTTGTACTGCTGCAAGTGACCAGAGCAGCTTTGTTCCTCTTTATTGCTTTTGATAAAATGAGGAACAAAAATCCCGGAGTTAGCCAGATGGTGGTTACAGACAGCACTTTCATTCTCAGTCACATATATAAGATTTTCCTCCCATATACCTGAGATCTTGTATCAAACGAGATGATGGCTCTAAAGATAACTTGTTCTCACCTGCCTGAGGAGGCTTGCCATTCGTTCTGGATGAATTGATTTTTTCCAAAGTTATGTTTACTTTTATTTGCATTTTTTTCAGTAGGCTTTTTAAGACTCCTGATAAATTTTCTCAAATATGTTGCAATAGCTATAAATTGTATTAGCAGTAATTAGGTATCGTTCTGTGAAGTGCTTCCTCAGATGGGGAAAACTAGATTATGCGTGTTAAGCCCATAAATACTGGGGTAAAATATTTAAGTTTTTTTTGCCTGATTCTCTTTCCTGTAAGATAACTTCTTTTTTTCCAAACCTAATTAAGAAAATGTAATGCATCCTTTCTTAATGACTCTCATTTCCAGTAAAATAAAATTTAGTATAAATGAATTTTCTTAACAGTTTATTAAATGTAGTCATTAGATATTTCTCGTTGAGATCCAGCTTTCTTCTGTGCATAGTATTATACAAAAGAGGATGCATCTAATTAAATAATTAAGCAGCTTTAATATATTATTTCATCTGAAATGACTTCTTGTAACCTTGTAAGATACATTAGGGAGATTCAGAAGCAGAAGTCTATAATAACAAGCTAGTCTACTTAAGGATGTAACCCCGACAGTATCTAGATCCCTGCATTTCTCACTGGAGTTGAGAGCTCAGCACTTCACACAAGCACTTTGACCTCTTTCATTCGTCGTCAGGAAAGCTTGTGTGCTTTTCTGGTCAAATAAAAACAGAATAATTAAAACGACCCATTTCACATGTAAGTATTACAATAAGCTATCCATTGATATTTTGAAACCAAAAGCAGATTGCAGAGCTTATTTACTTTATGTGAAAGAAATGCTTTTGCGGCGTGTGTTCGTTCAAGGAACTCTTTCCTCCCAGCCTTTGCAGACCGCTCTCCCCTGGCCTCCAGCCTCGCGCCTTGCTCCGAGCCAGGGCACTCATCCTTAGCCCATCTTCTGGATTCAGGAAAGGGCCTTCTCTGCTCACCCGCCTTCTTCCATTCAGACAGCGCTCTTGACGTGGCAGAAAGGCAAAGGGAAGGTTGTATGTTTTCTCTGCCTCATAAAATTTAAATCTAGGAGAATTAACACTGCTGCTCACTTCCTCCAACACATTTAAACTATTCATCCAATGCCCAGCTACTCAAAATAGCGGAGAGTAGTTTTGTAGCTCTAGGGAATCAATTTGGCTAGTCAGCCAAAGCCAAAATTAAAATTTAAAATGCAGTTGGCAATGATTATTAATCAATTAGCTCCAGGGAGCCATCAAAGCTTTCCAACCAGAGTTGGAATAACAAGCAATATTTTTAAAATAATAAAACTGGATCCTTAATAAAACTTGTCTCCTCCTTCACACATTTATTAATATGATGGTGCCCAAAAAGGTATCAGTAATTACTTTTATACGAATAAAATTGAATTGGAATGAGAGCCATCTGCAGGAAGCAGTAATTGGCAGATCAGTTTCTCTAAGCGTAGATTACTTAAAATCTTAGTAGCGCAAAGCACATCACAGGATATTGGAAGAGGAGAATCTCGTACTGTCCTGAATACCATAGTGCACTGGCAGATTTTGCTATGCAGTGAGAGATAGCTGAGCAGTTCAGCTAAGTCAAGGAAATCCGAGTGGACTGTCAGCTACTGTACACTTCTGGGTTGATTTCAGTATTTTTGTTGGCTTGTTATTTTTTAGAACTCCTCTGCAAAAAGAAAAGTAAATCATTCTGTAAGGTGCTCGTTGCATCTTGTGAAGTTCAAATGGCCAGGGGTCTGCAGCACGCTCTCCTTCTGCCTCTGCCAGCTGTAAGACGTCTGATCTGGATGCAAAAACGACAGATGGTTGACAGGTCTTTTTTTTTATTATTATTTTTCATGCTTCTGTATATACTCTTGCTGTTGGTCCAGAGTAACCCCACCTCTGGATGCCTCTCAGGTTCACTGTAAAAGCCACCTATGTGGTGGGTTATTTGAAGAGGGCTAGATGAGAATCCAACAATCCAATATTTCTTCTGTATGCTTACAGAATACTGTCACCAGCAAGGGGCAGTGCCGTAGAAAAGGTGAGGGTCCCATGCTACAACAGAGGCTTGAGGTTTGGTTTCCCCTTCAGGAGACTTTCCTCCTTCCCTAGAGGCTTAAGCTAGATCCTGTGGGCAGCACAACGTCTGGGGTTGATTTGAGGCCAGCTATGCGTTGACATGAGTGAGGATGAGGGGAAGCCCTGTCAGGAAGTCTGCAGAGGCAGGATTTGGATCCTGTGGGGGGGAAAGGAGGCCAGCTGTGTCCCTGTGACGGGGCTGGCCTGGATGCTGAGAGTCAGGAAGCATTTGCACGGTGCTGGGACGTAGCGCAGGTAGGCCTTTGGCTCACAGACATCACGATAGTGGTGAGAGCACATTTTTTTTCCTGTTAGAGTCAGGTGTTACTCTGAAGCTTGGAACTCCATGCAGAAGAGCACTTGTGATTTTGTTGGCTATGAAAATCCATTATGTCCTTGCTGAGGTACAAACAGCACAGAAACACCCAAGGTAAGGACATCTGGTTAAAAAAAAAAACAACATATTTCCAGAAGCGCTTTGCTGCTGGAAAGACACTTTCAACTCAATATATTGAACAATAAATTGGCACCTTAGTATCCTGGACGCTTCAAAGTAAAATCCATCAGCCAACACCTTCAGTACTGAAATCCTTCTCCAAGCGGCCATTTCCTCATCCCTCCTCAAAAACTTCCACTGATAAATTTTCACACAAAGGTGGTTTCTCTTCCAATATTTTCTTTCAGAATCACTGTGTGGAAAACCATAATTCTTTATAATTCTTGTGTTTTCTTCTTAAAAGCAGAAAGTAATTTTTTTTTAGTCATGGATTGCTTTTCTGTTAAGTGAGATAGGC
Organism: Anser cygnoides; assembly: GCF_040182565.1. NCBI lineage: Eukaryota > Metazoa > Chordata > Aves > Anseriformes > Anatidae > Anser > Anser cygnoides. The sequence goes on from NC_089887.1 coordinate 6,136,254, forward strand.
CCTAAAAATTATGCAGACTTTTATTATCATATTGTTAAATATTTGACTTTGCTTAGCAGCTTTTTATAGCTTTTCTAGTTCTTTCATTAATACTGTGATATTGTAAGTATAATAATTATAGTTATGACCCAGCACTGCTGAAACTACAGATTTTTTTTGCATTGACAGAGCATGATTGTATATTAATGCTCTGCTAGCTGTATACACGTGAGTACATGTTACTGTTGTAGATTGTGGCACTGAACAATAAAATCAAATCTTCTACATGTAGTTTGAAAGGACTTGGATTGCTCATTCCTGTGAGCAGTAAAATCCTGTGATTATTCACTCTAGCTGAGAGCCACCACAGAACTTAGTCTTCTCCCAGGAACATGGAGTTATAGTGATTTCAGCCTGGTTTCAAGCTGTATGCTCTTGAAATCCCTCCTTTGATCACATTCATAGATACTTGGATTTCTCCTTCAAAAAAACACTATGTGATACTCTTACCCAGCACAGCACTTAAAAGCATAAAGATATGTAGATTTTAAATCTTGAAATGGACAAATCCAGGAAGACAGAAATGATGGTCTTGGATATTTGAGTGCCTGAAATCAGATGAAATGTTTCAATTTTAAGATTTTTGTTCATTTGTTATTAATTGTTTAATCACTTATATTATTGTTTTCTTCTCTGAGATGCTAGGATGGAGTTTTAAAATCTGTCATAAGATTTTAGAAGGGGAAAAAAAGAGAAAAAAGCCAATGTAACTAAGGTTGAATCCATGCCCTGGCAGGAGTATTCTGTACCACAGCTGGGCATTGTGTGGTACAGTGGTAAGACAGAAGAGAACTGACCTTATTCATTTTTTCCTGGGTCTGGTAGCATATCCCTCATCAGAAGGCATTTATATAAATGGATTGTTGCCAACCTTTGAAAATGATTTTACTTGCAGCTGGCTTCTTATATGGTTTTTATACAGACTTTGAGGCCCTCTATCTCCTCGTACCCCCCAGGATGTTTCTCATGGGAGGGAGGGAGGCAAAACAGTTGTTTCCATTCATCCTTTCCCTTGATTCCGATCTGGACATCAGTGTGACCAGAATTAAGTGCAAGAAAAGATGGACATCTGGAGAGGAGATGGGGCTTGAGCACAATATTAGGATAGCATTTAGTAGCATATTATATTCCTTGCAGGAGCTGAATAGATTGACTGTGAAGGGATTTTCAATTCTTTTTTCTTCTTCTGTGATAATTCAATTCCTACTTTGTCATCTTTTTAGAAAAGTATGTAAAATAAAAAGTATATTTGGCATAATAATATATTAGTATTACCTTTGGTCTTTCAAGCCCACTGCTTTCAATCCTCTGTGCTACTACTGGAAACAACAGAAAGTTGTCAACCTGTCATTAATACTATATGCAATTTTGCTCCAGACAGGTGAATACAGATATCAGCAACTAAATAATATACTAGAAAAGGAATTAAAAAAAAAAAAAAAAAAGGATTTTTTTTCCCAGTGGGATGTTGGTGGCAGCTGCAGGTAGGTTGGCGTCTATGAAAAGCTGACAAGTTGAATCACAGTTGAGATGTGCTGCATATATTGTAGCATATATACATGAGGTATGAGCTCTGCAGATGACCTGCGTTATGATTTTGAGGCATTGTTAGAACTTTCTGTGTCAGCTTTCCTTTCCACGTATCATCTGTCTCATCTGTTTATGCTCTGAGCTCTTCAAGGCAATGTCTCATGTTGTGTTTGAACAGTGCCTATAGTGGGGGAGGAAGGGGGTTTCTATCTTGGATGAAGCTTCAGGATGCAAACATAATATAAAATGTTACAAATAATGGCAAGTGATAAAAGTACGTATAATAAAAGATACGCTGTGATAAACATTTTATGTAGATTTAATCAAAGTTTTGCTCTAAGGCACAAAGGCTCTTCCCTTTTGCTTTATAAATACTTTTTAAGGAAGTTCTGTGACCTATGTAATTTGCTGCACAGATACAATCTGTCTTTATATTGGACATCAGGACAAAAATGAGATATTAAAAAGAAAGTTTCTTTCTTTCTTCCTGTATGTGTGATTCCTAAACTAAAAATAAAAATTAAAAATAAAGCTTTTCCTCTCCCCCCCCCCTCTTTTCACAAGTCTTTAGTCATTATGCTACGTATAAACCAGATGGACGAATATATTAAAAATTGTTTTTAAACCACAGATTGAGAAAGGGTGCCAGGATTTTCTACCAAAAATGTGGCACTGATTCTAAAATCTGTTGACAATTTTAGAGAGTTTCTTCTGGCGAAAGAGCTTTATTAGTGTCTCCTCTCTTCCAGGAAAATAAGAAAAACCTTTATCTAAGTCATAAGTTAATTAGCTTCTAAGCTATAATCGAGAGTCTCAGTAAAATATATTCATTTTCCTAGGAATGGGAGTTGGGACCTAACAGAATCATCCATAATATGAGAAAAACACAGTTTAAAATAAAGGCTATGACGCTTTCTTGCGTCTGTGCTTGAGTCCTGCCAAAGATTAGTGTGTCAAAAATTTTAATTACAGCCATTCCAGTCAAGTCTTTGAAAATCTATTTAGAATTTAAATTTCGGTTATTTTTCCCAAATGAGGAAAATCAGCACCACATGCACTTGAAATGAGGTTTCCCCTTATCTTGCATAAAATGTTGGCGCATACCGCAAGCCAGCTTTCTCGGCATGCGGAGCGTAGGGTTTCCAGAGCATCTCAAGTCCTTGTGATCACTTTCTGACAGTGCTGCTTTTGGTAATTGCAGATATACGGGTTTGGAGTTGACAGTGAAAGAAACTCAAAACCTACTTTTTTTGAAAGTAAATTTGTTTCAAATGCCCTCAGAGAATTAGAAGAAATTCTGAATACCTGTGATAAAAATAAACACCTTAACATTTCCCTTTAAATAATTGTATGTGTTATGACTGGACAGAAAATTATTATTCCTACTTCGCTATAGGCACTATAGGGCATATATAAAACTTCCACCCACATCCATATGTATTTTATATATCCATATAAAACCTCCATCCATAAAATGGCTCTTCTCCCATGAGAATGACATTTTGCCAAACTTCTGCTCCCTCCACAGTGCTTCCAGCAATTCCAAGGAGCCTCTTTGGGGAGCCAGGCTCCTGTGCTCACCCGTTGGCCACACGTAGCATTACAGTCACCCCAAAATGACCTGATAACACTATTCAGTTTCCACATTCTGCTGTATAAGGGCATTTTTCTTGCCTTAAATGTAAGTGCATGGCACGTTAAAAAGTTACCGCTATTGTATCTATTGCGTTGTGAAATACTAGAGCAAACCATTTGAGTGCCAAGTGCTGCAGCAAGACTTTAAATATCGTTAAGGGAGTTTTTTAGAGTGTGGTTGCTCTTTATTGAGGAAGCACCTGTTACGCACATTTACGGACAGGGCACTGAGGGCAGGAATTAGGCCTCTTGCACCCTTTGCGGAGTGCTTTCCCTTGGGGGGACGTTCCGGGCAGAAGGCGTGCTGGGCACTCAGTGGCATGAGTTGGAGCAGGAGATGTAGATGAGTGTAGGTGTCCTTGCATTTGCCACCCAGCAGTATTCTCCTGCCTTCTGGAGGGTTATTGGCAGGCATGTCTTTCGTTTTTGGTTTTTGAGACTTGTCTCCAACCCAGTGATCTTTCCAGTTAAATGAGTAAAACTCTCGGTTCTCATCACAGTGCTTTTCTGCACATAGGAGATTATTTAACAGTCATGACAGCTTGATAGTATTTTGTCCTGGCCAGTAGTCTAAGCAGATGCATTGTTGTCTTCCTGAATCCAATTTGTAACAATAATGTTTTTTCTTACTGTGTTTCTGGAACCAATTTGACTACTTTCCCTTCCCTTTCTCTGCTACGACATCCCAGAGAGCGCTCTGCCCTGCCTGTGACCGGTTGTCTTCTCTTTGCCTCCTTATGCTGCCAGTACTCAGAAAATGTCCTTTTTCTGTCACGGTGCTGAGAAGGGATGTGGTTAAGCATTTTAAAGGCAGATAACATCTGCAGTGAGCGGCTGGGAAGTACAGCTCAGCCATGTTTTGGAACAGATCCGTATAAGATTAATGTGTAGACTAAAGCTCATTTATGTGATAGACCAGTGAGAATCTTGGGCAGCTTTTCTACATGAGACTCTTGTGCTAAAAAAAAAAAAAAAAAAAAAAAAAAAAGAAACAAAACAGAAACCCACATGTAAAGTTCTTTGGGCCATTTCATTCATGTCCTCTGTATCTTCAATTTCAAAGCCATTTAGGAAGAGCATTTGCACAAACATAAAAGTTCTCTTTAACTGAAGTCAACCAATGTGTTTTTTCAATGAGCTAGAGCTCATAAGAAAGATTCAAACATTAACTGTGTAAAGAAGGCAATTAGTGTTTGTACAATATACTGAAAACTAGCCCTAGGCATACTGGAAAAATACATGTTTTAAACATGTATATTTTTCATCCAGTTCCGTAGTTTATATTAGATCTGGACATAGATGCTTCTAAAAGCTACCATATTAATTCAGACTGTGAAAGACATTGTAATGGTCTATAAAAAGTTGGGATTTTTACTATAATGTAGTTGGTCTTACTCTGTATATTTAATCACTCAAGGGAAAATCCTATTCTACTGCTGCAGTGTGTCAAGGAAGCTTATCTGCATATAAACAGCAAAAAGAGATCTCTCTTGAGTTACAAAGCTTTAACGTTTGTAGTTTAGAAGTTGAGCATTTCTAAAAATGCACTATTTATGTCATTCCGATAAAAAGAGATACCCCATTCTCTTTGGCACCGAGTGATACTTTCAATAGGTTTTAAAGCTGTCATAGGAATAGGAAAAAACCTGTCATAGTCACAGGAATCAGTGGAAAACTTTTGTTTTTATAACTGTGGAGGGTCTGATTGCAGGGAGCAACTACCACATTATTTGTCTTGAAGATTGTGCATCCATTATCATGAGTGTTTTGGCTACGGTTTGATAGGAAATCAGGTCAGGAGAAGGACCATTTTCCTGAGGGGGGAGAAACAGGAATCGAGACAGCCAAAGAAAGAGTTCCAGTTAGAAACTTGAGGACGTTTTCAGAAAACATGAACACATCCACGGTCTACTAAGGGAAATACAACTTTTATTTCCACACTCGTGTAGCCTTTGTTTCTCATAGGACAAGGTGCAGACCAAAAGAAATGGTTTGGGATGCTCTGGTGCTGTGATGGGCACTAATGTAGTTTCTGTGGTTGATGATTTTAAAGCATTTGTTGTTCTTATTAACTATTACGGTGTATAGAGAGAGAAACCTTTCTAGAAGACTAGCTGAAACTTTTGTTTGTTCCCACAAGAGAACCCACTAGAGTGGAAGTGGGATCTTAGGTGCAAGAGTGTAATGGTTTGCCTTAATATGTAGAAAAGAGCATATGGTTTTGGTAGGAGGCTCGTAAGGGCAATTAACCTCATAGTGCACTCATTTGTTAGTCTCAGTTGTTTATAAACTAGGTAATAAAGATATTTTAACATGGTATAGCTTTATAGGAGGTTAGTGGAGTCAGCCTGCATTTTTCAGGTTAGTACCTGTTAGTACTCAGGTGAAGGTACAAGTGACAGAAACATAAAATCAGCAGAGGATAAAATATTCGCTGTTATGTAGTATATCCAACCAGTGCATATAAGTCACAAATGTCTAATGCTTTGTATAAAGAAAGAAAAATATGTTAAAGGTTTTCATTAGAAGAGGGGCTGTTTTCACAGGATGCAGTCCCAGATCTGTCATTCAGCTTGTTCTTGTCACCTTGCAAGGATTATAACGTAAACAGTTTCCATGCTCATTTCATGTTAAAAAGACTGTTAAGCTTGCCTTCTTCATGTTGTACAAATGCACAGTGTTTCCCTATAATAGCTTCCATGCTATTGCTCAGGAGGATGAACCTTATAAAAAAAAAAAATGGGTTTCTTTCAACATCAAATACCATCGTTGTCTTTTTTTCTTTTGTTTTAAGGACTGATAGAAATTAACTCACTTCCTGCACAAGTTCCAATTTCTCTGTTAGGAACTACTGATTTGGGAAACAGAGCATGGGCACAAATAAGCCAGTGACCTGCCCCACCAAGTACCCACAGAAAGGCCCCTTTGCCTTCGTCCTGTCTGCTCGTTGCACTGCAAGTTCCGTATTCTGACAGACGTTATTTTCTACTGGGTACCCTGCTGTGAAGTCAAGGGGTGCCAAAGGTCTTTGCTTGCAGGTGTTTTGGCTTCCAGGTTGGGGGGTATGAGGATGGTATTTTTTTATTTGATTCTACAGCTTCTGACAACCTGCTTTAGGGCGGTCTTCTGCCTGTGTATTGACAGCATCCCAAAAGAGACCTCTAAATCAGTTCAAATTTGGATTTAATTTTAGTCATGTAGAATATCATATATTGTGGTTATTAATGTTTTGTCTGTCATTTTTCATCTACTGTTATTTGTGTCATTTTTACTTTGTACTTTGGCTACAGAGATTTTTATTGAGTTTAGCTAGCGATAACCCTAATGAGTTGTTGCTGGTTTTTCTTTATCCTGAATTTCTTAAGTCAATAAAACATTTGCGGGGCTGGAAGGGCAGAGGTTTCCAGACTTGCAGTCTTGTTTTTTTCTGTTTCATTGGATTGAGTGAGCAACGTTTTTGCTGGTGCATCATTCCTCGAATATGAGGACTCTTTTGCATTATTAGACTTGACAGTGTTTAAACAATACTAATTCTCATATCCAGCTGGCTTTTCAATTGATTTCTGTGCTCTCTGTTGCTGCGTAAAACAAGCTGGAACATTAAAGACGTCTTACATGCTACCCTCTGGAGACTTGTCTTCCTTTTAGAGAAAAATCAAATAAGTATAAAATTTGCTGGGTTTTCTCCTCTTGTTTTCTGCTGTATCTTTAAATGATGCGTCAGTGTATTGACAAATTTTATAAGAGTTAAGATGCTAATTTAAAAATTGTACATTTAAAAAGCCGTATTAATTTTATAGTGAGATTTGCTAGATTGCTCATTTGTTTACAGAACTAAGCATGTGTCTTTCTTCGTCGAAAACAAAATATACTACCTTTAAAATTATGTTTAAGATCTACATAAAATTGCCATTTTAACCCAGCTAAAATCTTGAATATTTAAAATTTGATTGCTAGACAGCCAAAAGAACATTGACAGATGTTAGTCATTTGTTTTGCACGTTCACTTTTCACAGTGTCGAAGCAGCCTGCTGTTTTGAGCTAAATACTGAAATCAGAATTCCCGGGGAGAGCAAGGGGTAAAGCATTTTCTGTCCCGTAAACGTCAACGTTGAAGTCACACCTTTCAGCAAATCAAAGCCTTAAAACATATGCTTCTGAAAAATGAATTTGCTCTGCTCTGTAGCAGTCCGTAGCTCATGTGGGACGAGGGAAGCTGTGCCGAGCTCTGCTGCTATTTCCTGTGTCCCAAAGCGTGCTTCAACCACTGCGACCAGGGGACGCGGTGACTTCTGCCATGACTCTGCTTCCAGTTCTTTAGGGGCCGCTTAATTTCACATGAATGTAAGCTAATTGGGAAATGCTAAATATTTGAAGCCCAAACTTGGCTCCTTGTCCACAAGTCCTCCCCAGACGCTCAGGTAGGCCAGCAGCTGGTGAGGATGGCAGGGTACGGGTTTGGGGCTGCCACTTCTCCTGGGTCAGATGAGGGCAACGGCCTCTCGTAACTGCCTGCTCACAGGGGAGGAGCGGGGCCTGGTTCGTAATGTCAAGGAATCAGTGCTTTCTGATGAAAATACTTAACATTCTTGGCCAGGATCTCTTCTATGATCTCCTCGCTTTTTGCACAAAAGCCATGTAGCCTTCCCTCATATTCTTTCTCGCCTCTTGAGCAAAACATTTGCTGATATCTGTTTAACACAGTGTTGTGAAACTCCATGTGGTGCATGCAAAGTTACTTGGGGTCATTATAAGAAATGCTTTATGAATAATAGATATTTTGATCACACAGTAGTTCATTCAAGCTTTTTGTTTTGTTTTGTTTTTAATTTTCCACAGCTGGTCTAAAAATCCAGAAGAATGGAAGTTTCAAAAAACAAGACAAACCTGGCTTCTCTTGCACATGTATGATAAAGAGAAGGTTTGTATTAACAGTAGGTTTTCATAATCATAATGTTATATTGTTTAATAAATTAATTGTAGTTACTGTTTGTTAATAAAAAGTTACTAGCATTAACAATGCACTTTTCTAATAATTTTAAATAATTAATAAATCAATTACTATGTTTTTAACTAAAATGCTTAACCATTTTAATTGCTTGTAATTTATGTTTCTATTTTGGAGGTGATCATTCTTCTGTGTATCCTAGACTTTTACACTTGATGCATGTGAAACTGAAAGGATTGACATTTTATATAAACCTGAAGCTATTCCCTGAAGTGGGAATATATTTGAACTGAGTCCTTTATTTGAATTTCCGAACATGGAACCCAATGCTGTAAGCTACGGTTCTTGTATTGCTTCAGTTATCTCCGGCTCCACGAAAGATGTACAGACATATTGCCAAAATGTTAAAATAGCTTTCTCATTAAAATATGAGTGAAACCTTATGTTGATTGTAAAAAGCATAAAGTATAACCAGAAGCTAGGCTTGCATCATCACTGAAATTCATTCATTTCATAACTTACAAAACAACCTAGATTTAATTTCCAACAAGCATCTGACCATTGTAGTACTGAACAGAGGATTTCAGATCATTAATTTTGTTGTGCAATAGAGCAAATATCTAGCTGTTTGCACAGTGGCTTAGTTATTGATTCATTTAGTTGACATTCACTCAGGTTTTGCTGACTTTTTGTGTGCACTTGGACATTTAAGCATAACAATCTTCCTGACCCAGATTACTCTGCAGCTCTTAAGCCAACCACCTGACATAGGGTGTTACCTTTACGATTAAAAGTACTTTTAGAGAACCATATAATTAAAACCAGAATTTCATGAAAGCAAAAATGTTCACACAGTGTAATACTTTAAAAAGATTAGTTGCAGAATACAAATTTGTTAGTAGGTATCTAGGTTGTTTGCACTGTCTTTTATTCTTAAGTGTCTCCCTTAAAAGTCTTTATCAACCTTTTGAAATCGATGTGTGCTCTTTAAAGCTACCTAGAAATTGTTTTACAGGCAGAATGATGTTTTTGCTTTTTTACCTGTTTACTTTGGGATTTGTTTTGAAATATACTGGGAAATAATTAACTACGAGTAGAATTTTTTTTCCTATATCAAAATACAGCTTTACTCCGTATTTCTCAACATTGAAATGAAAGCTTCCTTTTGTAGTGTTTTCTTTTAATCTGATGAAAGCATAATGATTTATTTATATTCACATATTTTGTACTGTTTAGTAATAGGAGATGCATTGAATATGAACTTTAGATAATGCTTAACATCTGCATTCAGATTCAGTAAAGTTAGCAGAACTGCTCGAGTGCTTATAATCAAACATGTGATGAAGCCTTTTTCTTCATCAAGACCGGGGAGGGCAGACCAGCTTCTTTTGAATATGTTTTTATACCCAAATCCAGCTTCCTGTCCATTACAGAATAAAATCTGTTGGATATCCAAGCATGACTAAAATACAAAAGGAGACATGAGTTTCCTTCCTTCCTAAGCCACATCTTTGATCTCTTGGTGTCACTTGTATGCCTACTGAAAAGCCATGCCAAGAGGTAAATTAAGCTTCCTGTACTGATGCTCTTCTTTCTGTAGGAAATAAGTTGAGGTTTTGTAGTCATTTACAATGTGAATTTATTTTTTAAGTCCCTTTAACATCCATCTGCTGGTTGGCTGACAGCTTCAAAGCCCAGCCTGTATACCTATGGTGTGCATACTTCTTCAGGATCCTGTACAAAATAAACACTGCTTCCTCTGTTGATCTTTGTCATTTGGCACAGCACTTTTAGAAAGTAACTACACAGATTGTCTTCAGCTTCTGGACTGCAAGTCCCTGGGGGGGTTCTGAAGTTTCCTCAGAAGGTAACAGAAAAGCCAGCTTGGTGTCAGCAAGCTGATGCTCACTGCGCAGATATCCGTATTTGCCTTGCAGAATAGGTGGGCACCTGCAAGTCTGAAAAGTCTGAAAACTCTTGAGTTACATAGGGTAATCTGAAAGCAATACCTGTTCTTTTCCTGCTGTTTTTTCATAGTGTTTCCCTTCTTTTCATGATGTCTTATAGTTCCTGAGCATTCAGGAGCTGACAGTAATTATTTCACTTGGAGATGTTTCCATGTTAGCCAGATCCAATGCATATTAATTACAGCAGAGGCAAGGTTGGTTGAGAAAAAGAAGCAAGAAAAAGGGCAAAATGCTGTAAAACAACCATAATAATAATAAAAAAATCCCACTTGCCATCACTTCCACTTGCCAGAGCCATAGTGAGAGATCTTAGTATCCAATTACACGCCTCCCCAAAAGCTGATCTTAGAGACGGACTGTGTTTCTTTTTGTAAAACCTCACCAAGAGTCCCTGAAATTGCATATTTTTTTCTACTGTATTTTAAGAATTAAGATGTTGATTCAACTAACTTTTTGCTGTCTTTTTGTTGTTGTTGTTCCTGTTGTCCAGTCCTTGCTATGACCCTATTGTATAAGTTAGGAGGAAAAAATATTATCTCGTCTACATGTTCCTGTATTGAAATCTCTTGCTGAAAAAATAAAACAACAAATAACTGTTACAGAAAAAAAAAAACAAAACACCACAGACTTTTTGAGCACTTGTGTGCTTATGCCTAGGGCCAAATGCTTTATAGACCTCAGGCAGGCACACGTCTGTCTGCACGCTTAGTGTTTGGAAGTTTAGAGTAGGCTTTTAATTCCCCCTTTAAGCACTTTGCTTAAATGATATAATAATAACTGTAATTCCACGCAGTGAAGTATGACTGTACCACAAGGCCTGAGAACAAGAGGCATAAATTATGTAGATAATTTGGCTAAGGTTTGAAATCTAGAAATGTTGCTGAGCTTTAAAAACCCGACGCTGAGTATCTGCATTAAAGGAGCACTGTCGTGCTGAAATCGTTTGCATCTGAACATTTTTGTCTGTTAGCAGCACATTTTTACTGTGTGTAAAAATGCTTTCAAAAATGTAGACTTTTTTCATTATTTTTCAATGTTTTGGATTCATATATTATAGCAACACTTCGTATATCATCAATTTCAGTGTTAGTCACTCTAAAATTAATATTTTTTTGTATCTGAGTTGTTTCTTTAACATAGGAGTGTTTGTGTGAAGAATTTAAAGGTTTTCCATAGTGTATAAGTTATGAGGCTGGATGTAGACTTTAGTTTTGATTTACTACTCTGTTGTATCTCTGATTGATTAAGGCAGAGCTGGAATATTTTCTTCCTCTTCTTTGAGAGTGATAGAAGTTTTAGCGATCAAAGTTACGCTGCCAAATGGCGATGGAGAAATAAGTTGTAAATTAAGTATCTGTTGAAGCTCCGTCTTCTCTGAAATGTTGATACTTTGCAGAATTGAAACAGCCCTCGCACAATTAGTCTCCAATCCTTTAAATACTTACGTATGTTTAACTTTACTCATGTTGAGCGTGCCTTTTAAAGTTATATGTGTAAAGTTAAACATAAAGAAAAATATTTGTGGGATTAGGTCATTTTAACATCTGATTCACAGCTAAAATATTCTCTTATTGGCTGCAACTTGTTCCACAGATACACAACATAAAGTTAAGATATGCTTCAGTGTAGGTCTGTTCACCTAATACTTTGAAAATGCATTGGTTTGAAATACTGAATAAATCATTGAAAAGTCTTTGCGAGGCTATTGCCAAGATTATTTAATGTAGTTGTATGTTGTACCAGATAAGCTAAAATTTAATCTATTGCTAGTTAATTAGAAAGGAAGTAAAATGGGGGTAATGGAACTGTAGATGACTAAACTGCTTTTGATGTTAGACATATTAAAAGAGCCTATCAGTTTCAGTCAGCGTGATTTAAAAATTATTTCCATATGTCTGAATTCAATTTGTTTTTCAAATTAAATTCTATTCCTTTGTATAAGCATTCTGTCAAAGTCACAATCTGTTGTTTGCTGGTGGGTGGTATCTCATCTTAGCAAACAAATAATTTTGGCTGGGGGTGAGGATACTTCCAGCAAAATTTTTTCCTCAGACATGTGCATGCAGTTCTCCCTGGGTTTGGTAAGGTTTGCATGCACGTTTCCAAAGCTAGGATTTGGCTAGTGCATTTTTTTCCTTCCAACAGGCCTCACAGGCTGGAGCGCTCTCTCAGGCAGTGCTTGCATTTGCTGATCAGCATTTCCACATCTGCTTAGCATTTCCCCTCAGATGCTTTGCCCATCTGAGCACATGACAGCTCTCTCACCATGGTCCATCCCTCCCGGCAATTCCAACACTGGCAAGAAATGCTTCCATTAGGAGTGGGCATTGGCAAATGCAAAAGCCTGTGCAATTCTCCTAATTATCTTTCAGGTGATGGTTTGACATGACTGTGAATGAACATTGAGAGAGAAAAAAGTAAAGCAAAAATTTTTTAATTCCTTCTTTGTTTGTTTTCTTTTCTTTAAAGGTTCCAGATGAGTATTTCACCATTTTACTGGATTATCTGCAGGGACTTCGAGGCAGCGCACGAGACACAACTGTGCAGAAAGCTGAAGCTCTTATGAAGGAGTTGGATGGGTCGGATGCAGAAGACCCAAGCGTGGTGGAGAAGAGCGAGCGAATACGACAAGTTCTGCAGCTGCTGTCCTGAGAGTGTTTTTGTGTCTTGATGGTTGTCTGGTGGAGAGAAGGGTAGAATGTAATACACAGATACTACAAATCAGTTGTAAAGACATATTTTGATAATGAATCTTTATGCTAAATTTTCATATTTTGCACTTGTGTTTTCCAACTGCAATTATTTATCATGTTTTGAGGTGATGAAATCAAAACAGAACACCGTATTTGATCCACAGACATGCTGTTTTGATTAAAAGTAATCTTCCTGCACATCTTTAGAAAAATAAACCTCTCTTTCTTGTTAGTTTTTCTCCACTTCCCCATGTAATTAATGTTAAATAAGAGGAGCTTTGCAGTTCTTAATAAGAAGAGCAAAGCAACCAACAAAAAGCCTGGAGGTTCTTTTACAATGGCAGCTTTTAAAATTAACGTACAGTACAGTGCCTGCTCAGCCAGCTGTAATCTATCACTTTCAGCTTTAGAAGTATGTCATTTGGATTTGGGAAAGATCATTTTCAGTCTGTTGAGCACGGGTTGTATAACACAGTTGCTTATTAGTACTTCACGCAGTGATCTGGAGATACCATCAGCTTTGTTAGTTTTCCTTGTATATTTTAAAGGTTTCAAATGCTTTATGGCAATTGTTTAGATATTCAGATAATGTGCAGATGGGGACAGATCAAATCCTTCGACCACATGTAGTGAAATCATCTGATTGTACATAAACTTATGCTAAGATGAGAAGTGCCATGCTGCAACTTTTTGTGTATAGCCTGCCAATGTTACATTTTTTATCTTTCTCTTGTAATTGGCATCCAAAAGAGTTAATTTGTGTTCATTTGCTTTGACACAGGACATTTGTCTCCTATGAATATGCTGAAAATGAGGCTTTCAAGTAAAAAACAAGGACATTAATTACTCAAAAGTTGGATGATTGGCTTATTTAATAACACTTGTGTTCAGCCAGTGTTCTTGACCCGATTCTTTAATCTTTCTGCAAACGTTGTTCCTACTTTATTATTAACAACAGTATGAAATGTATGGTATTTTGGAAGAGTAGCTGTCTTTGGGAATTACTGCTTTAATTTGGGTGGGTGAAGGAGGGGAGAATCTATGGATATGCTGGCCTAATTTTTCAATAAGCGTTTGAGTGGATTTGACAGCCCTCACAGTCATGGATTACTACAAATCTTTAAAGTAAGAAATTTATTACTAGTAACAAATAACTTATGCTTTCTGACTTATTAAAGATGATGTTTTCAGCCAAAAAAGACTAGAGATCAGCATGCCCTGCTTTAACACAATAATTGCAATGGAGTTAACACAACGGTGAGCAGACTGCAGCAGAAGTGACCAGCCTCTGTCGAGCTGCTGATGGCTCAAAAGCATTTCAGGACGACAGCTGGATGTGGGCTGTGGAGCTAGCTCCTTTGGAGGATGCATGCAGTGTCAAAGCAGGGATTTCCGAAGGGCTAGAAGAAAGGATGGCACAGGTACAATGCAGGAGGAAGGAAGACATGCAGACAGGTATGAGAGAAGATCACAGATGAGTTGATGTTCTCAGTGAAGAGTAAGCTTGGGCAAATGAGGGGAGAAATGGCAGAAGTATAAGACAGAAATGCAGGTTTTCACAGAGTTGAGTGAGCTCACATGCAGCACCACCCTAATATTGTAGCTGTCAATTTAAATGATCTTGTTTCTTCCCATGTCCCCTTTGCTTTCTCTTTTTCTACCACTGATAAGGTCACGAGCGGGAAAGATCTTTCTGAGTCCCAAGGCTATATAAAGCTGAGCTTCCAGTGCAAAAGTCAGTGAAAAGGGTCTGTAATAAAGGGAAGTGATACTGACATTAAGTGAACTGGTACAAGATCTTTGGATCTTCTGTTTTATGCCTGAGAATATGCAGCTGAGAAAACCTGTTGTTAGTAGAAGCAGAAGCTGATGCTTTTTTCTCTCCATGAGAAAGAAAGATGAATTTCTAAGGGATGAAGTTTTCGAAGTGTCTTCTTGTGATTTTATGATTGCATTTTAGGTGTCAGAGAAGACTGTGTGTTCTGCCTTAGATATTTGAGAATCACAGCTTTTGATTTTTCTATTACACAAAAACGTGCGTCCTCATTGTGCACTTCTTATACCTTGTAGCTTAAAAGCACAGCACACTGCAAGCATATTCTGGAAAAGACTTGTAAAAAGGATTGCAAAGGTAAGGCCCAGGTGAACAGATGTGAACCTTTTATCAGTATGATAGATCTAGCAAGATTTGCCTTCCTTGAACCTTTGTTCTGGCTATATGCAAATGCCATCAAGATTAAGAATGTCCTATTTCTTTTTACATCAATTATTATTAAAAGCATGTAGGGCCTGCCAGTCTGGAGTCCATGTGAAAAATAACATGGGGAATAGAGCAGCTAGAGCCTCTTGGCAGTGCGGTCTCTGCTCTCTTCTCCATCTCAGTTCCAACTTTCACTTCAGTGCTACCAGTTACTGGGTGAAGGGCATGGTCTTTGGCTTTCACTTCTTACAGTTACGGGAAGTTCAGAAACTAACAAATAAGGTGTCTGTTGTTCTGGTGGTGTTTGGTAGAGAAAGCAATGTATCTGCCACGTGACTCTTCGTGTGTGGTACTGCTCAAAGGCCAGCAGTGTCTGGAAACAGGTTAAAAGGCTTGTGGAGCTTCTGCTTTGTGTTGTTACTCTACATGACATGGACTTTAAAGCTCAGTTGGAAATATTGTAAATAAATTCTTATACTTGCTGTTGTAGTGTAAATAGGAAGGGACACTTCACTTGAAATGGTATTTCACTTTTTTACTTTTCCCCTTTTCTTAAATCTTAAACTAGTAGGCAAACAATTAACCTTCCAAACACCCATGAAATACAAAAACAAACACATTTTTGGGAGGTATGTGTTGTTAGGCCCATTTAAAAGATGAGATTGTGAGGACCTTACCCAACACGGTGTGCAAATTCAATAGCATCTGTGGCAATCAAATTCTGTCTCTTCAATATGTGAGCCACCAGGCCAGCTTCTGCTTCCTACTCAGCTTGGGATTTGAATCTAGAAATTTGGATTGTATAATGAATAAATTTAGTAGGATTTCCTTCGTGATGTAGTTTAATTTATATATTTTAAATTATTAAATGTATAATATCACCATTGAATTCCTGAACCTGGTCAAAGCTGTGCAGGAAGTGACAATTTGTCACTTCATTCATTTTATTCTGTCATTTAATCACCTAGAATTTTCCAATTTTAACATTAGTTGTAGCTTAGCCAATCGTATGGATACAGATAGGACAAAATGGTGTCTGGATTTCCATTTAAATGTCTGCTGTGTTAATAAAACTTGAATCCAAGGCTAGAAATAACAGTGTACAGTCTGACAAATTACATCTTCATCTGCCTAGTCTAATTGTCTTCTAGTTGGGCTAATCTGTGTTGTGTAGCTCCAACTAGAAGAATTCCTATCTTAAGAGAATGCTGAAGTCAGGGCTTCTAGGCAAAATAAAGGAACATTAATTACTCAAAATTGCTTAAAGCTGGAACTGTGCCTCTAATGACAGTACTAATTACTCAAAATCTGACAATGTAAAAAGTTCCCTTTAATTTGGCTGATCCTTGCCATGGATTGTATATCTTCTTGGCTCTCCAATGTCTGCCCACAATTTTAATTTGTTATCACCATTGTAAAATTACTGAGTAAATGAATTGTCTCTTCTTGTTTGGAAAGGATAGATCATAGCTGTTGAATGTGTAGTTTATTTCCATATTTTGTCCCCGTGGATAATAGCTCTGCTGTATTTTTGTTAATTTTAAAGCAACGTGACTCTTTTCTCATCTCCTACCATTGCAGGTAGCTTAGAAATGCACTTCTTTGGTTCGGATTTGAAAGCTCTTGTTTGGTTGTTCGTTTGTTTGTTGGTGTGGTTTTTTTTTTCTTTTTTGCTGGGGGGGGGGGTGTTTTTTGTTTGTTTGTTTTGTCACTTTCTTTAACTTATCCACTGAGTCAGAGTCATAAAAAGCAATAATACGAGATTTAAGTTGCGAAGTCAGCACTCAGAAAATTAGAAAACACAAGAATGGAAATTGTCTATGTAATTTTCATTTTACTCCTTCATGCATATGTAATATGGTGCACCAGTACTGTATTTTCCATTACATATAACTGATAAATCATTTATTCAGTGTTTTCCTAGCAATTCTGCTGCTATTCTTATTTTCAAAATTTAGTTCTACAAAGTCGTATTAAAGCTAGAGAAGTCACTTTGCTGTGTGGATTTGATCCTGCAGAGAAGGAATTAGTAGGAACTTTCCTATTCATTTCACTAGGTGTAGCAGCTAGTTGCAGAATTTTCATCACAAGCATTCCCTTTAAAACGTTTTAATATTTTAATTCATTTACAGTCAAAATACTGAATTGATGTTACTTAATTTAAACCCAGTTTTTGTTGACATAAAACTTTCCAGTGGCTTATTCTCGTTTAGTCTTTGGTCTCCTTTCATGTCTTCCTTTCTGTATGGCTGAATGAGCTAGTTATTTCTGCCTCTGCAAATAGGAGTATTAGTTGTTTACAGTGATTCCAGTCATACAAGGACACAATTAAATGTCCTTGCCTTTGCAGCACAAGCTTCTTTTAGCAGTGATTTATAATTACATTCTATTTTAATTTCTTCATAGGAACTTACATAGTCAACAACTTAATATGGTCAAAAATAATTGTTTTTTAAATTATGTTTTTTTCCTGCAGTGAGCGGGAACTACCGAACTAAATAAAACTAATGAATAAGTGAAGGGGGAAGGGCAAAGCAAAAGAGTGGTTTATCTTCCTTTGTCAAAACAAAGCTGAATAAGAAGCTTGTGCTACTAGGAAGGTTTGGCTGATGTTACAGACACGGAGGGAGGGGAGGGACCTTAGGATAAAAACAGAAGAGCAGTCATACAGTTGCTCTTACTGATTTTTCTTTTTTTCCTGCATACAGAAAATTTTTGGCATTCCCCAACAAAACCCACAAACACACCTACGTCAAAAATTTAAATAGGTTTTGAAATCAAATACTTGAAGGTCAAGAAATGCCACATGTATATAAATGGCCAGAAGAATTCTAATTCTACCTCTCCGGGCTTCAACCTGGAGACTGAATGAAAGGGGATTGTGTTAGAAAGAAACAAGCAAAAAACCCCAAAGTATGTGAGCGCATAGTTGAAGATTGTTACCAATCATGCTTCCATGCACAGTGAGGAGGACTTACATTTCCTATTCATTTTAGTTATTTGGATTTTTTAAGAAGGTTTGTTGATAATTGAAGTATCACATAGCTTTTCTGTTACAACTGACATCTGTTTTCTTCATGGTCCCATTGTATTTATAAAACCATAAGCCTTGGGACACAGGGTCTGTCACTCTCATTTGCTTATAAATAGTTAGGGCTAGCTGTGGCCCTGTGAAAATAATCATTTGTTGTTGAGCTCCTGTGGACCCAAAGAAGGATGTTGAAAGCACGTGTTTCCCTGTACTCTTCTAGAGATATAACAGACTTTGGCAGCATCCTTTGTATCAGCCAGGCCTTCTTAAGCTCCATGAAATTGCCCAAATGTGGTACAGCGATGCTGTGTAGGAATTTGCCAGGCGACCCATGGCCTTTATCTGTGGAGCACTTTGAGACGTGAGGCTGCAGGGTCTCAGCACCCAGCGCAATGCCTTCCTTGGCCTTGCCGCACATTTTCGGTCTTGGGCTGTTGAGACTTGCAACCATTGTATTTGTCTACTCCTTTGTGAGCTTAATTTGACTAAACAAACTGGTTTACAAGTTCTTTTGGCATACTGAAAGCTTGAGCTGCAGCCATGGTTTCTCTCTGGTATCATAGATACGTGTAAATAGACTTTATGGATTTTACAGCTAGTGCTCTTTATGCTCTTTATTAGAAGCAGAAGCTCTCGCAGGATCCTGGAAATGACTGACCAGCGCCCTGATTTACCTTGTTAAACAAGATGGGTATTTCCATGAGCTGTCACAAATGCATGCCAGCAGATAGACAGGACTGCAGCGAGCCAAGAAACCAAGTATGGGCATCGAGCATACCAGAGGGCAAGAGTGACACTCAGGAATGTAACCTCCTGAAGTTCCCTGGTTAAGGCAAGATGCCACCTGGCACGACTCCTGGCTGCTGTAAGTTTAAAAATAACAAATAGCATCCCTATTACATAAGGAAATCTTTTGTCCATGTTTAATGGGGCAATTTGATAGGAGAGAAAGAATAAACATGTAGCTTCTCTGAACTCTTACTTGTGGTTACTGCTCAGGGCCAAAACAACTGAAAATACCACAGCTGATTGTAAGCAGGCACCCGCACACAAACTGCTGGCGTTGAGCAGATGAAATCGGTGAGAAATTCCAGTGTCTGAGCCTGCTCATCAGCGGCATCCCCCCAGTTCACCGCCCTGGTGCCAGCTCAGCCCCAGGAAGGACTTCAGAGCCTTTAGTGCTGATGGTGTTACTAGAGCATAAATACCTCCGAAGTGTGTGCATAGCCAAAGCAGCCTGTAAGTCTCTGGATGGCCTCAGTGCCTTGCTTGTGTCCTGCTCCTTATCACCATCAAATAGATAATGAAGAAGCTGCTGAAGGTATTGTGGATGAAACTGAAACTTGCCCCAGTGGTATAAGCTCATTTCACCCCAGGCCAGGTCAGTACGGCTGTTATGTGATAACCCTTACCAACATTTTTGGGAAGCTTCCCAGGCCTGTTGTTAGCAGATGATCCTCACACTTCCCTCCTAGATCCTCGGGCCTACCCACACCCTCTGTCCTCCCAGAACCGGTTGCTTCCACCACCCATCTTTTTGTGACAAAGTGCTTTCTGGTGCTCCTCACTTAAGTTAGGAGTGCAGAAGGCATTTGAGATGTAAAGGTCTCAAGATATCCTATCCCATAAGGACTGAATTATCCTTGTTTGTAAAAGGTGATGCTGTCTGATCCTCATCCCGGGCTGTGCTGACTGTTAGAGGTCCTGGAGGATGTCAGAGGTTATTCAAGCACTTCTAAAACTGTGCTGGATGGCAAAAAAGCCTGACCCTGCATGGAGCCTCCTCCCTGTCCCTGTGGTGTGGTGGGCTCCTTGTACAGCTCATGCAGGGCACACCCCTCCATCACAACAACCTCAGCATGTTGTTGGGTATTTTTATTGTTACAAAGAAGAAAAACTTTTAAGTAGTTTTTATTTCCAGTGGTTTCAGTATGCTGTCTAATCTCAAAGAAGGAAAACCTGACGTGGGCAGATGGTTGCATTATGGATATGGCACAAGTGCCCTCCTTTTCTTCCTGTACAAGCTCCTAAGCAGGTTACAGCTTACTTCAACTGGTGGGTGGAAATGTTCGACTGACTTAATTAGCAAAGAAGATGAGGAGGAAAATGGTTTGTCAAAGTTAGAAAATACAGAAGTTAGCTTTTATTTCCAAACAGGATGGATATTTTCCAAACAGGCCGGATTTCCTCTCGTCCTCTTTAGGGCAAGATGAAATGGCCTCAGGCTGCGCCAGGGGAGTTTTAGGGTGGATACTAGGAAAAACTTCTTCACAGAACGGGTTGTGAGGCATTGGATCAGGCTGCCCAGGGACGTGGTTGAGTCACCATCCCTGCAGGTATTCAAAAGATGTGTAGATGTGATGTCTAGGGACATGGCGTGGTGCTAGGTTAACGGTTGGACTTGATGATCTTAGAGGTCTTTTCCAACCTAAAGGATTATGTGATTCTATGATATAGATATTTGGGGTCTGAGTCTGTGATATTGAAATAAAACTCCTTCAAAAACGATCACCTGTGCAGCACTTTGGCATGAGATAACTCTTTGTGCTTTATTATATCATATTTTCTTTTGCACAGCCAAAGCTGCAGACTGCAGAGCACAGTCTGCGTGAGGAAAACCACAGCAAACTTGCCAATTGTTTCCAGAGATTGGTTCAAACTTAGAAAATATTCATTGGCGCTCTCAAATAAAATCAGGGGGTTCCCCCTTTGTTTTCTGAATCCCTTTTTATATTATTTCAGCTGTCTTTGGACAAAGAAAGGGAAAAAAAAATAACCACAGGGAGATCAGGAATACATCTTTGACATTGTTTAATAAGAAAATAGTGACTTTTGTTGGATTATTCAGTTAATGTGGAGCAGGCAGTCTCAGTCTTTGTTGGCTTTTTGTGTGTGTGTGTGTCCCAGTGGAAGACAAAAACATGGCAGGTGAGTGTGGGTTTGTGTTGTTCCCAACACAAGTGGTATAGATGGTTGCTTCTCCAAGAGAAGAATGAAGGGAATGTGACCAATGCAGTCCTTCTGCAAAAAGCACAGCTTGTGTGTGCACTTTTCTGCTCCGCCTGTGCTGATGCTCCCCTTTCTGTTAACAGAACGGCGTTTCACTCAGCAGAGTGGATCAGTCAGCCTTTATTTGCATCACTGCTCTGGCAGTGGGGCTTGTATACCTTGTAAAACTGCTTTAATAGTCAAATTAAACTTTTGACCTGCTATATACAGCTACAAGCCACCGGTGTTTCGAGCTCTGCAAAGGAATGCTTCAGAGGATGCTCTGCGGACCCCGGCAGCAGTCCCGGTGTGGGCAGCTGAGCTCAGGTAATGGAGAACACAACCTTGTGCTTCAAACACATTAAACAGGAAGCAAACTTCACTGTAACATTAAACTGTGTGAATGATGATTGAAAATGGCAACTGCAGCATGCGTGCCTTGATGTTATAGAAATTGCTGATGCCCGGTTCGTTGTATATTTTTTAGAGAGATGAAAGATATTTGCAGTTCAGCCAGTGTCAGGAAGATTATCATCAGTCCTGTGGAACATTTTGCTGCAGAGATTTGAAAATGACAAGGTACCATGTCGTGCTGCTGCAGCCATACAGATTAAAAAGCGCTGTAACTTTTCAGTTTGTTTGTTTTTTTTTCATATTTGAAAATGATAAAATAATTGTCTCAGAGGAAGGAAAACAGATGTCTCAGCTGGCTTATCTAGAAAACACTACCATTTCTCTTAGGCACGACCTTTACCCAGGTCATCTTATCTTTCTTGCAACTCAGCTAGATCATTATAATGGGCACCAACTTGACATTCTCTTGAAATGGATTCAAAATCCTGCCCAAGCCATTTTGTGGATAGAAGAAAGTAAAATGCCTGTAGTCCTGTTCTGATTGTCAGGTTGCTCAGGCTATAATTCAGGTCATTAGGCTTAGTATATAAAGCCCCTCGTAATCCAAGTCTTAAGAATCTGAAAGGTCACTTGTGGTCCAGTAATCCTGAATAGTAAATGTGAAGAGTGAGTGGTGACTGTTTTGATCCTAAACCACCTCTTAAAATAAATGCTGGTCTCTGCCCCAAAAGCATATGCATGTTATTTCAGAATGGTCCAAGACGCCTTGTAAAGAATAAGCAGCTTGACTGTCAAGCAGTATCTTTGCAGAGCTGCCCAGAAATGGTGTTTGGTAACTGGCAGTGCAGGATGGTGGCATGGAAGGAGCCCTGGGGTAGTTCTGGAGGACAAAAGGACAAGTGGCAAGCAGGCAGAGCTCTGGGACATGGGCATGGACTGATGTGTAATTTACAGGTTGATTTCATGTGGTATTGCAATTAGGGAGCCCAGTCCTTCACCTAGCTCCTTAGCATCTCCTCAGAAAGATGACAGAGGGCTAAAGGAATGGACAACTGGGAATGCTGGGCCATTTATGGGACCACTTGTCATGCTCCCCGGCCCCATACCCAACACTCCTTTTCAGCCACGTTTTTGTGCTGAGTGTGGTTAGAAGCCTGCTGGGAGGAGGGCTGAGTGACTTGGTTTTCCCTATTTAATAAAGCCTTGCCATTCAATTTATTCAGTATTTGGAGTGAGTTCATCTTCATATTGTATTTATTCAGTGATAGTCTGGATATGGTTATTTTTGTGCCCTAAAGGGCCTACTTTTCTATTACATATTAATATATAACTTATATTAACAGTAAGGCATGGTGCATGCATAAAGGGGCACTGAATAGCTAGACTGTACTGAAATACCTGTGACCCCTTGGCCTTTCCATATAAAATGATTATTAGTACTTTGTCCTTGCCATGTTTCATCAGAGGATCCTGCCACACAACACATAGCTGGGGAGGTCTGATCATCCCTTTATTACAGAAGGGAAAAGCGGAGGGAAAGAGATTAAAAGATTTGCCAGCAACACAGAGCAATCAGTGGCTGTGCTGAAAATAGAAACCATGCTCCTGGTTTCCATTCCCCAAACCTGGCCTCTAGACAACACCGCTATATTAAAAATGTAAATGCAAATATAGAAAAATATTTCCTTTTTCAAACCTTCCCCGCTAACGTTTTGTCCTTTTGACTCCGTGCTTCTCAGGATAAGCTGGTACCTGGCACTCGGATCAAAGGGTCAGCAACCAGATGGGCTGCGCATACTGAATATAGCCGAGGAAACTGGACAGAACCACCAAAACCTCAGTGACCAAACAGCTCATGGCCAAAGGTGGGAGGAGGCTTAAGTCTATTTTGAGACAGAAAAGTATTCAGTAGCTGCAGGCTACTATTCAAAATACTTTGATTACTGTATTTAAGGAAGACAAAAGTGATGCTGTTGTGATACCCAGTCAATCGACCTTTGTATTTTAGAAAATATTCTCTCTTACAGTGTACCGCAGATATGAAGCTAGCATTTTAAGAACATGCTGGCGTTTTAACTATTAGGTATTAAATTTGCAGTTGATGAGTAAATCAAACACGACTGAGGTTGGAAATACGTAACCAGAATGGAGAAGTGAACTGAGTTGCACTGAAGAGCTGCACAGCTGCGGGACCTCTTGCTCTTCAACCCAGAGATGCTGGCAATACCATTAATGGTCTCATTCCTTTGGGTTTGTCCCAGCCTTATTTTTGTTCCCATATTGTTCCTCTATGCTGTAAACAGGCGTGATGATCAAAAAATAAAAATAGCATGTGGATGCAACCCAACCAAACAGCCACAGTAAACTTCATGGGAGAAGCTGAATTTAGAAATGCAGCACTGAGTCATGCCAAATAGAGTCCAAGTTAAATGCTTTTTTAAGAAGCAATTAGAAAACAGTCTCCTTTTAAAGACAGGACAGCTAATCATCTTCTCTGTGTTCATTACGGGGCCACAGAGCTGCAAAGCAGGGCTAAATATTCTGCCAGCGTCACTCTTGCACGTCTTTGTATGAGCAGGGTGTGGGATGGAGCCGCACTTGCTGAGAAACTCCCCGCAGAGCTGGTGACAGCAGCGCATAATCCACCATTGTGTCCAGCAAAATGGCAAGCACAGCACAGAGGGGTCATCAGCATGTCGTCATCTGGGCGTCTCTTGAAGGCTGGGTAGGGGATTGAGGCCCCCCGCAGCGTGTCCCTAATTCCTACTGAGGTTAATGACAAGCTCTTTTATAATCCAAGGGTGAAAGTCTGGGATGATGCCAGGGGACAAGAGCTGGCCTCAGTAAAGTTGATGCATCTTCCCTAAGTCGTCTCATCCCGGAGCTCAGCTCCTTCTGAATCTCTTCCCCTCTCTGCTCAGCAGAAGCCCAAGTAAAGGAGATGAGATGAACTTCTAAAGCCTGATGGCAAGCTGATCCTATCCCTGTACTCTGGAGTTTGGAAGCTCCTTGATCAAACGAGTCTGGGAGCAAGCGCTGCTTCCTGCAGGTCACTCACCTGCTTGGATGGTGGCACGATGGTGACAGGGAAGTGACACCTGCTGGTCCACAGGTCTGGGGAAACAGCCCGGCTTATCCACATATATTTGTTCAACTTTGATTGTGAAATCAGTCGAGAGCTGAGGTAAACACACAGGAATTTCTTCTGGGAATATTTTTGGGATTATGATAGGCTCTTCTTTATAAAAGGGAGAATGCTTATGAATACTTCAGTGATTTAGAAGATTGTATTCCACCAACGAGATTTATGTTTGCATAATTATAAAATTGGAATGCATAATGCATACTGTCTATTTCTGGCTTTGCTTCCCATCATCTCCTCTTGGAGCTCTAAGACTATTTCAGTATTTGGGAAAAATCACTGTTCAGAAAAATCTTTCATGTCATCTTCATGTTCATAGGTGTTAGGATGGCAAGAAGAAAGCAGTTCCCATTAGGAAAACTGTTGCCTTCTCCCTTTTTTGCTATCTCAGGAGGGCAAACATTTCACTGATGAAGACTCAACCTGATGAAATTTTCAGTGTTGAGCCAGCAGCTTCGGAAACATGTCCACATTATGTGAGGTTAACAACACTGTGGCCACTGACATTGAATTTTTAGTGGTTCAAGACCATATACCTGCAACCTAGTAAGACTTTTACTGGCCAATGGTTGATGGAGCAAAGCTCCAAGGATTTATTGCCTGCTTCCTGAAGAATTGCTCACAAGAGGGAAACAAGGTTGGCCAGCACTGTATCCCACCTTTAAAAGGGACGAGCTCCCTTGCTCCATATCGATAACTGTCTATGCTGCTAACATGGTCAGATAATACTGCTACCTTTTAACTTAAAATAGCTGATTGGACTAAATATTAATCTGTAACCTAAAGAAGAACATGGTGTCCCTTTGGCAAGTTTAGCACAGTCTTTGGCATGCATCTTGGCCATTCAAGACAGTGACACAGCAAAGCGATATGGTGGCAAACGTTCCCAAACTCCAGTTTGCCAGTCCCTAGCTTGCGCCCAGCGAGGGGCAGGTTTGTTTAAAGCAGCTCCAACCCATGTGAAGGTGGGCTTGTTTTGTAGTATGGCCACCGCTGAGGCTATGGGTTGAAAGCCACAGGCTGAATTGTAAAACTGCAGGTTTCAGGTGCTCTGTGGGGGATAAAATAACCTACTCATGATAGATTGAATTGCATCATTACTTGCTGGCGGCAAGTGGCCTGTCACCCTCTTCGGTCTGCCTGCTAGCAATGGCTGCAATTCCAATCTTGCCCCTGCCACTGTCTCATTAAGCCTTTGAACTTTCACAGCTGGATTTTCCCCCCACAAACCAGGCATAAAAGCAGTGCTTTTGCTGGAGCTCACTCTGTGCTGCACTGATGGGTATTGTGCTGCTGCTGGGGAGCAGTGCGCAACGCCAGAGCGATGGAGTAGCTGAGAATGTGGCAGAGAAGAGATGCAATGGGGCCTTTAGAAAGACAATCTGCACTGCACTGCAGAAGCTTGTATTCAATTTAAGCACTTCAACCTCCTTGTGACAAGTGCCTGGCTGCTGTTCTGCATACAAGACCTCTCCAAACCCAGGCAGAGCTTGTGCTGCCAAGCCCTGTTATGGGAGACAGCTTTTTACAGGCGGCTCTGACCTCGTGGACAAAGCTTTCGTAGGGATCAATGACTTAAAGGCACTCGTTGTGCGGTCAACAACATCCTGGCTGTGCAAGGTGCTTCACCACAGCCAGTGTGCTCAGCCAGCCTCTTCAAACCCACTCAAACACTGATTTCAAGGTTGCAGCTTGAATAACCCAGCCTGGAGAGGGCTGACCTTGTTATCGCAGAGAGGTCAGCCGCTGGTTGGTGTGTAGCAACAGGGAGCTGTGTAGGTAGATGACTTTGCCCGTGATTTCATGTTTGCTTTGGAACCACCATCGGGGTCCCGCTCTCTCCCCCCATGGGGTGAGACTGGGTGATGTGGGTGCTGGGGGTGGCAGTTCCCATGGCTCTGGGGATGGCAGCGTGCATTTCCAGCAAGTCACAGGCTCAGCTTCACAGAGCTTTTTGTGCAGGTGAAGGTGGCGCAGCCAGGGCAGGACTGTCCATGGATGCCCTCAGGGAGTAGATCAAGACGGGCAGTGAAGGTCTTTTCTTACAGAGAGAAAAAGGAAGGGGCGAAGCTGAAATCTTGGCAGAAAGAGCAAAAAAAGTATTTATCTTAAATTTGTGCTTGTGCATTATTAAGCGCCTGCTAAAAACCATGATTGAAGCTTCGAGGATTAGTGGCCAGGCAAATGGGATGAGAATGCTAGGGAAGGAGAATTTTAAAAGCACAGCAAATCCTACTTCAAGTTGTGTTAAAGTTGGGTCTGCCAGTGGTGCTGGCATCGTGGGGAAGGAGATCCCAGCGTTATGGTTAAAGGCAGATCCTGAGGCCTCAGAAAGGAGCGAAAGGTCTGTGAGCAGAGCTTGTGCCAGGCTGGCCCCTGGAGCCTGAGCATCTCAGAGCAGTAACGCAGCATCAGCCGGAGCTGCTGGGTGTGCTGGGGAGGGGACGGAGCATTTGCTTCCTCTGCCTGCTTACTTCATTGTATTCCTTTGAAAAATATTACAGAGTCAAGGAAAGGGCAGTCTGGTTTGGGACCAAGGCCTTTTCTCTTAAACAGAAGTTGAATGCTTTACTGCCTGTTGCACAAAGCCACCAAATGCTCAGAAGGGACATTAACTGGTGCACGCTGCACACCCGTGGGAGCGGCTGGGGAAGCAGTAGCATGGGGCAGGGACTTGGCTGCAGGGTGAGAGCACATGCTAGTGTGCTCTGTGTGTGACCGCTGTACCTGCTGGCGATTAACATGATGCTACCCAGAATTACCAGATGTTGCTTTGGGGACAGATTAATGTACCTGCTAAATGTAGTTCTGATATCACTGGAAGATTTTGAAGGCCCTATCTTCTGATTCCTCCGGGTGCAGAGCTTGAGTGGCATGCTGTTCCCAAGGCCCCTTGCTATGCAAAATTACAGTACAGTACAGCCAGAAATCGGGATTATCACACCCCGCCTGCCCATGGCTGGCCCCATGGGCTGAGGCAGGCCTGAGAGTTTGGTTTCTGCACTCCAGTCCTCACTGTTCAAATTCTGATTTGGAAGGCCTTGATCTCCAAATGCATACCACGTAGGCCAAGGAAGGACTTTCTTTCCCAACAACAAATCCGTGGGTGGTTCATACCTGGAACACTCTGTGTAAGGGCCTCTCTTTCTGTAACTTCTCCTCTGACTTGTGGCGTGACCCTGCCAGAGCTGGGGAGGTTTGGTTTTTCAAAAGGTTCATTTGCTCCTAGATAAAGATTAATTTTCATTTTAATTTTTAACTTATATCTCTTATGGGAAAGTGTTTTTGCATGCCATTTAAGATGCTGTTATCTTTGCCCAGCTTTACCTCGTCTGTGGGTTGCTTCACCCAGCAGGTAATGAATAACCTTCCCCCTTCCCTCGCTGAACAGGCTGCAGGCAGAGTGCTGACTTTTCCCTGCTGGGTTCTGCGTGGAGATGCAGTCTCGTCGCTTCCTCGCTCCCTCTCCGGGAATCACAAAGACATTTTCAGCACCCAGCTGCCACCTCTGCCTCTTGCTTTTGGTAAGCGTTACGGTGTGAGAAGACGCAGTTCCTACACCACTTTCTGCTTACCTCCTGTTGTACGGAGCCCAAAAGACCTTCCAGCGATGACGGTAGCAAAGTTGAGTCAGGCCCATGGGAGCTGCAGCCACAAGGGCTGCATTCACAGCACAACCCCGCTGCTCCCCAGGCCAGCCCGGAGCAGGGCAGCGCGCTGCAGTCCTCGGGTGGTTTGCTCAAAGCCACACAGACAAGTCATTGTCCCAGCGAGGACGTGAAGGCACATATCCAGACTCCCAGTCTCCTGGTCTCACCACAGGAAAAGGCTGTTTATAACACGAGTGGATTTGGGATGAAGTGGTCCAGGGTGTGTGAACCTGCTGGGTCTTGGAGCAACCGCAAAGCATACTGAGGGCTGACGCCACCTCGTATCACAGTAGGGAGTAGTGTGAAATCCTTGTGATCTGAAAGGGTTCCGAAAAGAGACATCAAATGTGCTTTTCCTACCTGTGGGACTATTGCATCAGGTGTTAGACTAGGGTAATTTTACAAAAGCAATGTGTGTTTCCTCTAATGAGGAAACCTCTGGCAGGTCTCACTCTGTTAGATGACAGAAACCAGTGGGAAAGGCAGATTTGGCACAACACCTTCCACATCCATATTGGTTCGATAACCCAGCTCTCCAAGACGCGTTTTTTTTTGTATTTGTTTTGTCCTGTAAAGAAGGTAACACTGTATGGAGAGCAGGAAGTAAGTCACCTCACTGAAATACCCGCTCATAAAAGTTCGAGGCACAAAACTGAATTATAACTTTGGAGTTTCTAGCAGTGAATTAGTTTTTCACCAGCCTCTGATGGGAGAAAAACAAGAGGAGCTCAGCAACTGCAATTTATTGAGCTTTCTATAACACAGGCAGCAGTAGGGAAGAGTAAGAGCTGTAGAAGTGCCTTGTTAGATGTTGTACACAGGACTGGCCAATTGTTCAAGCCTGGTAGCTCAAGTTTATTTTTTTGGAATCACTTGTAGTTGTGGGGACCCTGTGTGCTGGTCGGTGCTGGAAGCCACCAGCAGAGGGATCGATCGGAGAGGTGCTGGGCAAACCCCAGCCCAGCAGCAGCAGCCCAGTGTTCTCCAAGGGAGGCTGGAAAAATGATTGCAAGCCAGTAGCAGAGAAAGTGAGCTGAACACTGTGTGTACACAGCCGATCGATCCGATGTAATGGTGGCACATAAGCAGGCTGTAGGGCTACCCCAATGGAGAGGTGTAGCTTTCTGTCCGCAGTCTACAGGTAGATCTTTAGGACAGCCCAGATTCAAAGTGTCAGTAAATAGGAGCTGCTCGTAGAGATTAGCAACAGAGCTCCAAATCTGCAGAGGCAACAAGTGTGTCCTGGATTTTTTGCAGGTTTTTGCATCGTCCAGTTCTGTTTCCTTTCATTTGGAGAAAATGCTTCACTGCAAGGACACAAGGAGGTGAAAGGAGCTGGAGAAGTCTTACAGCCAGCTTCATGCATCGCCTGGAGCAAGTCTCTGCCTGCAGAATCTGCTGCTGCTTTGCTGTGCTATGGGATGGGCAATGTTTGTGAAGGATTATTTTGGGATCAGCATTTGTAAGGTAAAGAGCTAGAAGATAAAAGGTGAAGATCTGCCTGTGTTCAAGGAAGAGGCTGAATGAGGAGAATGGAAGAGTTTAGATGAAGAGGATGGAAGAGAGGGATGAAGAGGAAATGTAAAGAGGGATTTCATGATTGATGCCTAATAATGAAGAAGATATGGGACTCCCAGGTGCTGGGCAAATTATTGCAGGCAGAAGAATTTAAGCTAAGCTTTGGCAATGAAGCAAACCAGCCATACCCCATGATGTGGGAAGCCTGCAAGCCTGCACCTCTCCAAATTGTGTTTGGACTTTGCCTTTTGCAGACATAAATTCCGAGTTTTGTGGAGATATGGGCGTGGAAGGGAAGATTGTGCAAAGCTCAGAAAAACCCCTGGTATCAGTTACTCTGAATAAATATAATGCGAGCATTCCAATAAACGCATCTCTCGGTAGCTTTTCGGAAAGGCAGGCTCCACCAAAATATGGCTGCCTTCATGCCCATCTTCATCTGTGGTCTGTGCTTGTTGCTTTTATTAACTGCACTCTATGTTTTACAAGGTTTTAAGCAATCAGCTTTAAAATTGCCTCCCGGTCCATTTCCTCTTCCAATCATTGGCAACCTGCACTTGCTGGACATCAGAAGGCAAGACAAGTCCCTAATGAAGGTAAGAACAAGCATCCTCTGGTTTTGGGGTGTTCAGGGTGTTGGGTGTCAGTAGGTACCTGGCTAAAATTCTCCCTCAGATGACAGCTCTGAGATAATTGTTCAGTGCCAAATGCAGTTAAAAAAAAAAAAAAAAGTTTAATAAATTAAATGTAAAAGTTTCAAAATGGCCAAGGAAACTTTGGAATCCCAGCCCTGCAGAGACTGATGTTAAATATGAGCAGTATTTACATGAGGACTACTCACACACTGAAAACTGTGAGTGTCCACATCAGTTCAGACTGATGAACCTCAACTTTGGCATCTTCCTTGTGTTGTGAAATACTTTAAAACACTTGAGTGTCCGCGTGGCCAAGTTGAAAGATGGATGCTTAATTGTAGTTGCCAAAATAGCTTGTATTTCTTGTTCACGATGGCAGTTCTTTGAATGGGAGTTAGGATAGCACAGCCCAAAGAAGAGAAGTAGGAGAAATCATTTGAAACAGTGAATGACTCGGATTTGTGCAAGACAAAGATTTGGTAGGAATCACAGTTGTCTTGCATCTCTCTTCCAGAAAAAAAAAAAAAAAAAGAAAATTTCCATGTGTTTATTCTCTTAGAGCCAAAATACGGCTCAGTGGGCATTCCACGTGTCAGGACCCAGGGTGTGAGTATCCTGCTCCTTACACCAAGCCTGTTAGCATCAGTTTGTCAGCAGCCCTCCGGAGTGCTAAGCACTGTGTAGGTAAGAGGGATTGGCTTTCCCTATCTCTCTCCAGTAACCGTGACATGTGAGGAGCCTCCAAAATGCCTATGGAGATGCATCTTCATCCCTGTTCCCATCCCACCAGCCAGCCCCCAGTGCGCTCGGCATCCAGGGCTTGGGAGCTGGGAAGCACGTTTGTCCCACTGATGCCTTTTCTCCCCCATTAGATTATAGCATCAAAAAAACAACTGAGAAAGATGCCTGCTGCCGAGCAGACCCAGTTATGCCTGCTCTGCCCTGACTTGCATTCATGCTGGAAACTGCGAAGGGGAGAGCACAGTGAGAGGGTTCCTGGGGCTGCAGCAGTGGGCAGGTGGCAGGGATGGTAGTTGCCTAGTAGATTATGCAGCAACCGAAATATTATTTTGAGTGGATGACTGAAATCAGAATCCTCTGAACATATATATATATATATATTTTTTTATATATATTATTTCATTTTTTGCATGAAGAAAATGAGTCTGGCTATACTGCTGAAGTGCAGATTAAACTCGGCCTGGGCTACCTGTTGGTTTGCTACAGCTGCAGGGGCTGCTAAGTTTTCTCCTCTGGTTTACATTTCCTGAACTGTCCGTTTTGTGGGACACCAGGCTCGATCTCATAACAGCTTTGTGCTGTTTCAATGGCATTGCTCTCAGTCAAGTCTTAAATCCCCGTATGGCCTGGCAGGACCATGTCCCTGAGCCTTCCAGCGAGCTGCTGCTGCCCAGATCTCAGATCTCACTAAAGCATCGCTGGGGGGTACAGACCTGTCCTGCTGTGCAGTGGCTTGAACGCTGTGGTGTGGCAGAAATAGAAAGAAGTGTGTGGGACAGTGGTCATTTTCTAAGATGGGTTGAAAGAACAATGGTTTCTTGTATGTCCATCCGTGGTGAATCATATTGCATACCTCTTTGCATTAATTGTGGCAAAACTTTTATTTAAATTCAGTCATAAATTAGGTCACCTCTGCTCTTCCATCCTCTCGTGTTGGGCTGTGGCATTGCAGCCCACCAGGTCAGACGTTGCCCAGTAGCTGCCTGCAAGATGTCCCTGATGCCTTTGTGCTGCTGTTAGCGTCTGAAGGGTCTTGTTACTTTCTACCTCTTTAACCCCCTGGGCCAAAGCGGGTCCAACCAGCTCAGAAAATGAGTGGGTTTGTGGGTTGAACAGCCCAGTGTTTATTTGCTTTGATTCCTGTTTTATTGAAGTGTCTCAGGGTTCAATCTCTGGCATCTCTCCAGCCCCTCTGACCACAGGAGGAGGAGCGAAGGCAATTCCATAACCACCACAGCAAAACACACTGCTACCACTGACGGCTTCTATTTCCTCTCCTTGTAGATTTCAGAGAAATACGGGCCAGTGTTCACTGTTCACTTGGGGTTTCGGAAGGCGGTGGTGCTGACTGGCTACGAGGCAGTGAAAGACGCCCTGCTGAACACGGCGGATGTGTTTGCAGACAGACCCGTTATTCCAATCTTCCATCACATCCAACATGGAAATGGTACTGGAGGTTTGAAAAGATAAGGACGTGTTCACTGCTGGTTCTTAAATGTGTGGGTTTTTTTCAATTGCAACAGTATTTAAGAGTTTAGAGCTGCACGCGTACCTTCAAGGGCTATGTTTGATGGGTTTGGGGGCTGTTGTTTGTCTTGTTCAGAAGAATAGTTGTAGGCATCTTTTTATGTGCCTTATCAGTTTTTTTTTCTTTGCTTTTAGCAGCACTTGGGTTCACATTTCAAGGGATTTTTTACAGTGCAGAGGGAAGGAAATTATTTTTCACATGAAGGCCGAGGTCCTTATGCAATCTCTTCTCTGCTGTTACTGGGAGTTCAGACAAAGCCTGGATCATGCATGACTCATGATAAAGACTGCAAGAACTGGCAAGAGTGCAATAGCACGGGCTGTTTGTACCTCAAACAATTACTTCTGTAAACAGATTTTTGGCATGTTTCTGAATTGCATGCTAAAAAGTAATACATTGCCCAAGACTAGACATTGAAAAACAATGAAGGGAATAATCCAGGGCTGAAAGGAAAAGATCTGATGACCTAATATGTATATAATGCATACGGCGTGTGGGGTTTTTTTTATCTTGTTTTTAAGAGTGAGGCCCAGGGTGAGGAAGGGCACACTATGCTGCTTTCCCAGCCCATGCATGAAGATGTAGACTATGTTCAGCCTCCGAAGCCCACCTGGGAAGGGAGGACTTCTGAATTGTACCCAAACTGTCTCTGTCATAAAGGTCTCTGTCGAATACAAGTTTTTTTGGCTGATTACCTAACGCCAGCTGAGGGATATTTCCTGGCTGTAAGCAGTGGTGCCTCCCTGACACCCCTCCTTGTCCCCCTGCACAGAAGAAAGTTCGTCCTCTAAATGCAAGCTCTTCAGGGAAATCATTTGTCCTGTTCATGACATGGTCAGAGCAGTGTCATCTGCTCCCAGCCTTGCTCTCTGAAACAGCTGCGCTGTTTTTCTGAGGAAAAACAAGTCAGCCTGAGACAATTACCATGCATAGAGCTTTTTGCCATGTATGGCTGCAAAGAGACAAAGCGATAAAGAAGCCAAACCCAGAGATTTGGTGTGAACAGCACCTGACTGCTTAAACGATTGCCTCCTGCCCTACAGAACCTACCTGGGTCTGGCCTTCCCCAAGCACCCCAGTCCTCTCCCAAGCAGGGTCCTCTGGGCTGCAAAATACTTGTGCTTGTGGTGGTTCTGAGAAAATCCCATATCACCTCAGCAAAAGAGCCATGCAATCCCTCCGTAGGTGTGTTCTTCTCTTCTCAAGAGCTCTGGAGGAAGACACGGCGGTTCACCGTGGCAGCCATGCGAGACCTTGGCATGGGGAAGCGTCTGGCAGAAGAAAGGATCCTTGAGGAGCTTCAATTTCTCATCAGACTGATCAAATCCTTCAAAGGTGAGCTGGGGATGTGTTGGTTGTTTTATATTGGCAAAGCCATAGTGGAGATCTCTGGGTTGCTCTGGAAATCCCAAATGCAGTTATGATTTTGTTCATTCCCAGGTGGACCTTTCCGACTTCGGTGTTTGAATACAGCCCCCACCAACATCACCTTTGCTATACTCTTTGGGAGAAGGTTTGATTATGAAGACCCAACATTTGTCACTCTGCTAAGACTCATAGATGAAGTTATGCTCCTTCTTGGGTCTCCGTTCTTGCATGTAAGTCACCCTCTGTGTTGGGAAGCTCCAGTATCTCATTGGAGTTGGTAGCTCAAGGCGATTTACTAATGCTGGATGGTTTTGAAGAAGCCTTAGGGTACTGAAACATAACATTCTTTGTTTGGGGGTTTTCCGCCTTTGTGAAATCCCACTGCGTATGTCCCACAGAGGAGGTCCAACATCACATGGTAACATTGGGCTGAAACACTGAAGTGACCTTGTCAAAAGAAAGGATGTGCTCACTTCTACACCTTGAAAGTGCAATAACTGAAGTTTCCAGCCATACTCCTAGTATTTTTGGTCTAAACAAGGCTCAGGTGGAAGAGACTGGAGGGAATCAGGTGCCTCTTGGAGAGCATGGCCAGAATTTATGTCTTTAAAAACACAGCAGTGATAGAAATATCAAAATACTGGCTTTGTGTATGTACCATCAGAAATAGCCGTGCTGTGTGAACATCCCAGAAGTAACGAGTTGCCTTAGGATGATTTCACGTGTGTTTGGGAGTTACCAGCATTTGATGTTTTGGCTTCTTGCTACATGAACTAGCAAAGTCGCAAAGTACAGGGTTGCAGACTCAATATACAGACCACTCACACCTCCTATTGTGGCATTAAATCAGTTGGGAAGTGAGGGCATGCCTGCTAAACAGGGCTGCACAAGAAGTGTATTCCAACTAAGGGGCTCTCATCTGCTCCAAGAGCTCTTGTTAATATTAATCCATCACAAGGAGCAGAGTATTAGTTACTCAAGGTAATATTGAAACAGTCATCCAAAAAGCTGTCTGAAAAATTAAAAAAAGGGATGCTGATGAATTTTTACCTGAATAAAAACAATTTACAATAAAGACATGGGCAACATCCCTTTTCTTTTAATCTCTACAGCAGGTTTAGTTTTTGCAGAAAACAGCAAAATTATAACCAGTTAGCACAGGGTAGAGCAAGAGATTTGTGAATTTTATTCTGCAGCCAGTTTATTTCTAACATTAAGAAGTGGCGTAAGTAACTCCCTGCACATAAAATGCAACTATTTATTGTGCTGTGAAATTTAACGATGCTGAGAAGTGAGTGTAATTGATTTATAATTCATGTGAAAGTTAAAAATGATGATCTAACAACTTTAAAACATGAGGATTTTGGCTTGCTAAACACCCGAAGTTTTCTTTGCTAAAGTGTAATGCTTTATCTTTTTACTTTATTACCTCCTTAAAAATGTAATTTCATTGTTTCATGAGTTCACTATCACTTTCCCTTAATTGTATTTTTTTAATTCATGTTTATAGGCTATGTCTAGACAAGTCTGATTAGCTCCATTCATTTCTGTAAAGAATTTTTAGTAAGAGGAGACATTTTAATACACTAAATTTTTTTAGTTACCAACAAAGGGAAACTCCAATAGTATGTCATTTGGTTCCTCACTTAAATGATTTCTCCATTATGATACTTAAGTTTTACAGTGTAATTGGGAAATGTATATTTTTCTGTACCTTTTTCCTTTTTTTTTAGCTATTTAATTTCTACCCATTCCTTGGATTTCTCTTCAAACCTCACAAGATTATACTGAAAAAAATAGAAGAGGTGTGTGTGATCTTAAAGAAGCACATCAAGGAGAGCAAAAAAAACATTAATGGAAACAGCCTGACAAGCTATATTGATGCACTGGTATTCAAACAAGAGGTATTTTAACAATACAATGATTTCTGGTATGGTATCTATGCGGAGACACTCCGTGTTCCTTGATTAATGAATGTGCTGTGCCAAGGTCTACATGAAAATATTTAAATTTTGGATAAACATCCTCCTATTGTAACAGAGATTTTTAGACCTTGTTAATACTGCGTGAAGTGGGAAAAGCAAGAAATAGTCAATTAGACTGTGCTGTTAACTAGACCAATGTGTAAGACTTGTTCTTGGGTGTCAACTACAGTTCCTTCCCTGCTGGAGGTAACATGATTTTTCCAATGTACTCCAGGTAGACATGTCTCTCTCTGCGGGCATGGGAAGACAAAGAATTCCCAGTTGCAGAGACGCACAAGTTCCTTCTGTGCTTGTGCAAACACATCAGGAGCTTCCACTTAGTGGGTTTACAGGCAGGGATGATAGTGCAGGACTACAGCAAGGATTGTTCAGTCTGTCTTCACCCTTCCTCTCCAAGCGTTTGTACTTGAGGCAAGAGGGGAAGGGATGGCAGCTTGGGCTTGACCCCTTGAGCACGTGCCTCAGCTGTAGCATTCAAGAATGGGCAAAGTGCTTCCCGGTGGAAGCACGAAGCAGGAGAGCAGAACTGAAGTGCCAGTGATATCCTGGTGCATCTTGGCACTTGTGATTCACATGCATCACACTGTAAGGTCTCCGAAGACTACGTTACCCATTTGGGTGGTATCTCCTTTAACATCTTCCAGGGACAGTCCCTTCTAGATAATGAGATCTTATATCATGGTGCTCATCATTAAAATAAGAAGTCAAAAAAAAAGTAATGAATAGATGTATCCTAGACAGTTAGCAGAAGTATTTGCGTATACAAAAGGTGGGTCGGCAGTGTTCTTTCTAGATAGGGATGTGTTCTTTGAGTTTTCACTACAAACTTTAAAGCTAGTGGAGGACATTAAGCAGGAAATCTCTAGTACATAGAGCTGGTGTGCTTGGAAAGAGATGTAAATCCTGACTAGTTCTAGTGACAGGACTTGGAATCAGCAAATTCAGGACTAGAACATGAGTTGTTCTCAACCACCTGGAGGTGGTTCCCAGCTATCTTCCACATCCTGTGATCATATGACTCTGGATTTGAGAGCACCATCCTAGTTCTGTCTTTCCATGCTAAAAGCAGTGACTTTTTCTTTTTTTTTGTGCTACAGGAAAAAAATAAAGATACTCCTTTTCATGATGAAAATGTATTGGCCTCTGCACTTGACCTGCTCATGGCTGGCACTGAAACAACATCCACAACATTGCAATGGGCTGTTCTGCTAATGATGAAGTACCCTGAGATTCAAAGTAAGACACCTTTATGGTTTTGCTTTTCTTACCTAGGGTATTAAAGTACTCTGCAGTGACTTCATAAATGCTGCTCACCTGTAAAAGTGTCATAGCTGCCCATGTGTGCTAGAGCATCCCAAACCTGAGTACCTGAAACCTGTCCATCTCTGTCCAAGCTTTGCATGCTGCCATTCAGGACCAAAGGATCTGAGGGTTTGTTCTCATATCTGCTCCCAGGGGCTGGGAAACTTCCTGCCCTGCATCTCTCACCACCCTGAGGTAGTTCAGCCAACAGTCAGTGTGGGCTGGGATTTGGAAGGTGCTTTACCACTGAGGGAAACTCACTTCACGCCTTCCCTTTGCCCTGCAGAAAAGGTGCACGCAGAGATTGAGCGAGTTCTTGGCCCTGGCTGCTTGCCTACCTTTGAGGACCGGAAAAAAATGCCCTTCACCACTGCAGTCATTCACGAAGTGCAGAGATTTGTCACCCTCCTGCCACACGTTCCCCGGTGCACCTCCACTGACACACATTTTAAAGGCTACTTCATACCCAAGGTACTTGCTGCTCTCCGGACGAAGAGCAGGGTGGTTCACATGCACCACACCAGTGACCCACAGGGCAAAATGTCACAAGAAGGAGGGGAGCTTGTGGCACAGGGCTTTCAGTGGGGGAGGGACAGTTTCCTAATCCTCCATCTCCTCAGCATCCAAACTGAGGAAGTGTGACTTCTGGGTTATGCACGCAACTTCCCATTTTCCATTACTCTGTTTTCTCATTCAATCTTGATAATCTCGAGTCCATTCCCTATTCTCTTAACTCTTTCCATTGTCATTTGTGCCCTATAAAGCAGTGCTGCCTTTGGAGTATGGTGGCATTGTCGTATTGCCTATTTGAGGCAAGCAGAGGTCATCTGGCCAGGAAGGAAGCGTGGCTAATATTGTTCAGTAACAGCACACAACCACTGTTACTTAATCATATACTACTCAGTAATTCCAGTGAACAGGGTATCTCCACTAACTAGCATCATCTGGTCTTGCACAAATCTAGAAACTAGTTCTTTGGAATTTTGCTTGCAGAGAGCCCAAAGGGGGGGGTGTGGTTACGTGGCTGGATGGGCAAAGCCCTTAAGCAGAACGTGGTTGTGCTGCAGGGAACTACAGTGATTCCTCTGCTCACCTCTGTGCTGCTGGATAAAACACAGTGGGAGACGCCAGATGAATTCAACCCAAACCATTTCCTTGATTCAGAAGGGAACTTCGTAAAGAAGAAAGCATTCCTGCCCTTCTCAACAGGTAACAAACGTGTGTGGTCTTGCACAGGGCTCTGAGCACCCAGTGCTCCACAGCATACAACAGTCAAGAGTCAGGATTGCCTCTAACAGAGTGCCTCTGTTAGGAACAGCACTGATATCACTGGTGGGAATGGTGTAGAAATATCTGCTCTGGGTCTCGATGAGTCGCAAACAGTCCCTCACACTGGGAGGCACACTGTGCTCTTCGGTTCAAAGGCACCACTGGGAACTACAGAGGACTCAACACCTTCAGGCAAGAGTTCTACCTTCCCTCTCCCTTGGGAAGGACAGTTTCTAGGTTATCCCAAATCAATTCCTTGCAGGCTCAGAGGGAAACAACCACGTTCAAATAGGTGTAGGAGACCAGTGGTGGTGGCTGCTGAATATCTCCCCATGCTGTTTTGCATTCCTACAGCCTGTTCTGTCCCTCACACTGTTGCTACTAAGCAGGAGGGAAGAGTTGTCTGGGGAGCCACCACTCTACAGACAACGATGCTTTTGGCATTGCAGGGCGGAGAAACTGCATTGGAGAAAGCCTTGCCACAGTGGAGCTCTTCATCTTCTTCACTGGCTTGATCCAGAAATTTACTTTTAAGCCTCCACCTGGGGTCAAAGAATCAGAGCTGGACACAACTGCAGAGGCTGGATTCACCATGAGACCCCATCCGCAGTGTGCCTGCGCTGTGCTACGCCCATAAGCCCAAGGCTCGGAGCTGAGGAAAATCCTTGTAATTGTTTTGTGCAGAGCCCAAGAGATGTACAAAGGAGAAACCAGATCCCTGTGCAGTAGATACAAGTAGTGTCTTCTTACTCAGAGCCTTTCAAGTACTGGCTTAATGCTTGAAATTTTTATTGAACAAATATTTTTCTAAGAAGCAGAGGAGAGCTGGTGGGTAAGGTTACCTGGAAAATACCAGCCAGATACATGGCTGGAAATGACAGAACCGTCACTACTTTACACATTAAATACACAATGTAAGAAAGTTATCCTTGTTCTGAGCTTCTGAGAGAGAATGTTTCTCAACTGTGGGTTATTTCTTCATTTGGAGTGCAATATTAGATACCAGTGTTGTCTCATCCTTGAATCCCTGCTGTTTTCCCATTCCTTGCTGTACATGTGATAAATTACTCCTCGATACTTGCACTTTTTATGTCTGAGGCATGTTCTTCCAACACTTTCCATTCTTCTGGGTTTGAATACCAGATGCAAACCCTGCACTTTTTAGGTTCCCTGTGCTCTGAGGGACCTCATCCCACCCCTTCATCACCGAAGACAATCGGACTCTCATTTACAGCAGCTCGCTTCTTCCTTGGTCTGAAATGCTGAGTGGAAGCCAGAAGGATTTGATAGTACTGCAGGGAGGTCCATTGAGTCATTGTCCCACAAAGTGTTTGAGCAGGTTAACCCCTGGGAGGGATCCTTGTCTGCTGCAGGATGAGAAGACTCCTATCCCCTGTGAACCATCTGATTCTCCCAGGATAACAGTAAATAAATAGTGCGTATATCTTTGCTCCCAGCCTTGCTCACAGGTGAACACAGTTGGACTAGAGATGCATAAAGCCTCACAACTTAGCTCTGCCCCCTTTAGAGAGCACTGTTTTGTAGCTGGCAGAGCATTTTAGCCCATTAAGGAGTGCAGGGCTGGGCTGTATGGGACTTGGAGGAATCGTGGTGCCATCTCGTGGCAAAAGGAAAACAGAAATGATATTCTGCACAGTGGTTATTGCTCTGGCCAGTGCATAAAGGGACTGCAAATAGAAGGCGGTCCTCATTTTACAAATCTGTACAGTTGCTGCAATCCTGACACCTGATCATTGCCCCTTCGAGAGCAGGAGCCCCTGGTCCCAGCATCAAGCAGCAGGCAGGGATGTGGGGCACGCTGCCCAGCCCGCTGCATGTGCCGTGAGCCACAGACACAGGGTGAGGTGGGGTTGTTCATATCTAATTTTCAATACCCAGCTACCTGTCCTGCCCCAAGATGTTTGCCTTCAATTCAGGATGGTGTGATGCAAGGCACAAACATGTTTTGCAGCCAGCAGGAAGACCCTCAGGGCCACTAAGGAATGTGGAAATGGTACTTCCACCCACTTATGAGCCCCGGGAGCCAATGTTTTCTGCTAGATAAATCTGTAGCTGAGTCATAATCAGTGTTCTGCCATCATTTCGCTGAAGAAATAAGTGAGAGACAGCACTTTCTTCTGTGGAGATGTATTCAGCTATCTAGTTTAGTGTGCTGGAGAGCAAGCAATCACTTCCATCTGTCTGCTAATACAGGTACAAGTAAGATACACGTATAAAGGAGTCAAGGGAACCTGTTTCCCTTGGATGTTTGCACCTAGAGGCTCATGGATCTCTTTGAGGCATGAATATTGCAAATTCTGCTGCTCTGCCTGACAGAGGAAGCCAGCAGGGAAGGTGATGTCTAAGAAGAGCAGGCTCTGGAGGCTGCTGTGCTTTTGGGAAGGGATCCACCTCTCTCCTTCCAAGCCAGGACACCCAAAGCCAGTGACAAGGGGTGAGGTCTGAGGTTCCACCAGTGAGTTAATGCAGATTTGAACCCAGCCCAGTTTTCTCCCCCAAACACTAGGTGGTTGCCACATCTGTCTTCTGAGTTTATATTACTTTTGAAGGGGGCTAGAGCAGGAACAGGCCTGGCCTCTCAGAAGCCAAAGGCAAAAGTCTATTTGGCTTCACTACCCTCATTGAGTTGATGTGTAGCTTGTTGCTCAGTTGCTTTACCTGTCTCCCCCCTGAAGAAGACCCCATTCTGTTGCCACCACTCCCCAAGAGAAACAGCGTCTGCAAGTGATGCTTTGGGAGGGCCAGAGCTGAGGTGAGAGACTCAAGGTCCAAGGTGCTATGCAGAGGGACAGCACTAGCATAGTGAAGATGTGGTGGGAACCTTTCATTCTGCCCCTGCAAGCAAGATGTGAAGGTTAGGCAAGGAAAAAGAAGGAAAAAACAAAGGCTGTCCTCAGGACTGACCAGTAGCCATAGCTGAGCTCAAAGGGAAAGCTCTTTGCCTTCGAGAAACCACTCTGCAGATATGGAGGGTCTCCTGCTGAGCACTTTGTTAGTAGGAACAGGGCATGCAGAACCTCTCACCCCCGAGATACGAGTTGAACTGCCAATATTCATTGTCATTCTTGGGCTCAGGATCAACCTTCATGTTCTGTGCAGCACAAAGTTGGGTGGCAGGCACATCAGATATAATGAAGACATGGGAAAATTAAAACTTTATTGGGTTCCCGTGAAGGGGGAGACAAACAGTGTGATAAAGTACATGATAGATAATGCATATGGAAAAGTAGCAATTCACAGGTGGTTGCGGATGGAAAATTGGCTGAGCTATACATCAACTGGAATAGGATTGCAGAGTGTGATGGAAGACGAGAGTGCTACAGGTAGGGTCAACAGCCAGATAAAGCTACAGAGCAAAGGAAAATAACGCAAACCAGGTCTCTTCTAATCCCTGATCCCAAGTCTCCTTGAGTGCGTGTATGCAATGTAGGCACCATGAAATTAGACTCTATTTACACGGTTGGTTCCAATGGCCAAAGTGTCCCAAATACCAGATTGATTCCCCAGGAGGTCCTGAGAGAGGGAAAGCATTTGCTGCTATTCAACACGGTCAGGAAAAACAGAGTCATAAAACTAGAAATCGGTCTCATTTATTTTCCTGTATCATTAGCCTTTTATGATCAGTTGCTGGTACAAATATTAACCGGTGTCAGAAATGTAGGTCTTCTTTCTTTCAGGCTGTGAAGCAGCATTGAACTTGGTGGTAGCAGCACTTGGCTCTCTAAACAGGTTCGCAGAGTTTGAGGTGTCTTTCAGCACTCTGTTCCAAGGCATAAAGAACTTCATCCCCAAATCACGTGAACTGGTCTGTTAATTTTCACTCTGTGTTTGATCTGGCTGCCTAGCCCGATATTATTTGCCTAGAAACTATGGATGGTTGGAGAGCTTGGTCCAGGAGGTTCCTACAGATGGTTCAACTGTGTGACCCACAGCATATTTCTGGGACTCCCTGTGAGTGTCAGTGTGTCTTTCCTAGGGATTTGGGGCAGATTTCTGCAATGTTATCAACCACGCTGCTTTGCTGTGGGAGCCTGGATGTCACACCTACATCTCATGGACTGCATGCATGTCACCAGACATCCTCCGTGGTCCTTCCAGCTGCTCCAGGCACAGCCTCCCTCTCTGGAGAAGTGTGTGTTGGTGAACCAGGATCACGGTTTGACATCGATCGTCTGCACCCCCTCACAGCTCGGGACCAACGAGCGGGTCAGTGACCTGTGGGGCAGATGTAGAGGTGGAGGGCAGTGGAGTGGGAGTGGTTGGAGACAGTGAGAAGGAAATACGAGCGTGATGTGTCAGGATGGGGGTGGCGAGTCCTAGCCTAGCTAAGTTGGGCCTTAGCAGCTTCCCTGCTTGCCTAGGGGGCTCTTCAGCGAGGCAGTGGTTATTCACGTAGGATAGCACAGGTTGCCTGAGGCCGAGGCCTTAACGTGAACGTTGTCTGGGGGACAGTGAGGTCCAAGTCAGACTCTGAAACTCCTGGCTGGGGTTGGAAAGTAAATGTCTGCAGCAATCCTACAAAGAAGACAAACAACTCCATCTTGGCCAGGCTTTCTCCGATGCAGTTCCTTCGCCCTGCAGAGGAAAGCAGTGGGTTTACTTGATGGAAATAACAAGTTAGAAACAGGAAACATAATGGAAACAGGAGTGAAACCTCTGAGGTGGCTTCAGAGCATTTCGGAGCAGAGCAGCCCAAGTTGCTAAAGGTAGCTGACCCGTCACACTGGCACCAAGTGGCAGCCATGTGGCAAGCTGCAGGGTTATTTTGTATTTATGATGTACCCTCTCCTCTCCTTACTTCGGAGGTTATCTTGTCTAATGAATGGAAGATCTCTTGCCTCATTAGGAAATGAATTGTTATCCTGCCTGTCACTTATATGCAAAGAGACTAAGTAAATCCCTTCCCCTCCCTTTGCCCTGTTCCCCTCCCTGCAAGACTGCCTGTTCAGATCTGTGAAGCAAAGACAGGCTCCTGTTCTGTGTATAAGGGTGCTTAGCACAGCAAGGCTGTGGATTAGGGTTGTAATTTTTGTGTTAGATAAGGAGTAGATCCTTTCCTTCACCAAATCACATGCATGGACTTAAGAGTCTTCCAATCCCCTCAGCATCTTTATCCGGTCCCTTTCTCTTGAAAAGCAGCCTGATAGAAAAATGCCACCTCTTCCCAAAGTGGAATGGTCAAAAACTCACTTCTCACTTTAATAAAGGATTGTGTTTCTCCTTTCCTACTCCCCCTTTGTGCTAGATTCCCAGCCCTTGCATGACGGTCCCTGTAGGGGTGAAGCACTTGGTGGACAGCGAGAACTGGCTTCCTAATGTCAGAAGGGTCTGGTGTTGTAGCACGTTCTGGAACACCTTCAAGCCATCGTGGCAGAGGAGCAGCTGGGAAGTGTAAGGTTACACAGGAGGATTTGTAGGATTTTACAGGAAGTCTCCCTTTGTAGTACTTATGGGCTCCTGTAGTGTTGAGATTTGTTAAAATCCCAGCAAGACTGCTCCATCCAGCTGTGCCCTCTTGTAATGCACACGGCTGTAGTCGTGGAGAGCACAGGCTGGGAGGCAGGCATTTCTGGAAATTAGCAGCCTTTGGAAGCATTTATGGCTGTCAGGAAGGCACTAAGTGATATTTCTTCTTTTAGGAAGGCTCAGGGGAGAGTTTCTGATACCTAACAACTGTTCCAGCCATTAGCTCAGTTTGAGTCCGAAGGGGGCTGGGTTTATGAGCCGCCAGGGAGAGAATGTTCATTGTATATTACAGGTGAAACTTAAAAAAAAAAAAGTTTGAGATGACCAAAATGGTAGACAAAGGTAGTGTCAGGAACAGAACCCAGTATGCCAAGTGCCCAATAACCCCCCTAACCACAGGGTGGATTCTTCCTCTAAAAGAAATGGTCTTGCTGGAATCCTTGGCAGCCCCAAAAAGGCACCACTTGGCTGAGAAGACCCCATTAGTGCACATTGCAATGAAATGATCCTGCTGTAGCCTCATCTCTGCAGGTCAGGGCTTTAGTCACCTGTGGAGAAGGGCAGGAAAGCCTCCCTCTTCACAAAATTCCCTTCAGCATCGAGGAAGTGGTTGGGGTTGAACTGGTGTGGTGTCTCCCACTGCGTCTTGTCCAGCAGCACAGAGGTGAGTGATGGGATTACGATTATACCCTGGAAGAAAATACATGAAAGTAGCTTTGTCAGTAAAATTCTTGGTAGGGCAGGAGTGACGGATTTGTTCCTCTGTTT
This sequence comes from Anser cygnoides, assembly GCF_040182565.1. Taxonomy (NCBI): domain Eukaryota; kingdom Metazoa; phylum Chordata; class Aves; order Anseriformes; family Anatidae; genus Anser; species Anser cygnoides. Next base: position 6,181,032 of record NC_089887.1, read on the forward strand.
TGCTTTATTTTCTGACACAGACGTTGTTGTCCCAGGAGATTTGACCCTGAAGGTTTTATCCCATCAGTCAACAGAGAGAGATATCAGTGAGATTTTCCCAGCAGTGCCAAGGATCGAAGCCAAATGCCACGTGACGCAGTGAAAACCTCAGGCAGATCCTGTAAATTCCCTGGCAGATGCTTCACTGTGCAGATAGCATCAAAGAGGTAAACCAGGGTCAGTCTTGGAGTGAGGAAGTGCTGAGCATGAGAGGGCCTGAATCGAGTCCTACAGTACTGTTCTCCATGGACTCAGCGTAGTCACTGGAGAGAAAGAAACTCTTCTGTGGGTAATTATGGACACTTACTTTGGGCTCCTGTCCTGTAGCTCCCTCTAAAGAGTCTGGTCTCTAGTGCTACCAGCAGAAATGAGGAGGAGCAGCCCAAAAATGGGTTGGAGCAGTTACCTACCTTGGGTAGGAAGTAGCCCCTGAAGTGGGTGTCAACAGCAGTGCAGCGGGGAACGTGGGGCAGGAGGGTGATAAACCTCTGCACTTCGTGTAACACCGCGTTGGTAAAGGGCATGTTCTTCCGGTCCTCGTACGTGGCCCATGTTCCAACTTTGATGGTTCTTCCAATCTCCTCTTGCACCTTTTCTGGAAGGAACAAAGAAAGGGGATGTGTCCCGCAAGGAACCCAATACCTTCAGATTCAGTTTTGGTAAAAATATACTTTTCCAGGGTCTGGAGGGAGAGGATTCTTAAAACACCATCCCAGATTTCCCCAGCTCTGTCTCTAGCTCAGGCACATGCATGGGCTGATCTTCCAGCATCATGCTTTCGTCTCCACTCTTTCTCCCAGCAAGGCACAGGGACTCTTTTGTTGTAACTTCATTCAGCATCTAATTACATCGGGAATTCATAAATTAAAGAGGTGGGAGGCCTCTCCCTCCCATATCAGCCATACCACAGGAGGAGAGTAGGTGAAAGGAGCTCACTCTGAATCTCCGGGTACTTCATCATCAGCAGGATGGCCCACTGGAGTGTCGTGGCTGTGGTCTCTGTTCCTGCCATGACCAGGTCCAGTATGGATGCTATTAAGTTTTCGTCGTGGAAGATGCTGTCTTTCTTGTTTTTCTCCTTGAGAGACACAAGCACAGTGCCTGGTAAGAAAGCTCTTAAAATAGTAAGTGTTAGCATTCAGCGGGTTTGGGAAATACCGCATAACCCACAAAACTGCTGGGCACGATCCTGTGTTTGTGAGCTGGGTGATGGATGGCCTCATCATGCACACAAAGCAAACAGCACCAAAGGCGGGAGGTTTGGAGTGGAGTGTTGGTTTGGCATTCGTCCCCACCCAGAAGCAGCCTGGGGCCCAGGGCCAGATGCTGTTGATAGTCTCAGCCTTACAGGTTTGGAAAGATCCCGGTCTCTCCCCTGTACGGAGGGAGATTCAGCTAATCCCAGACTCCTCCTGCCCAGGAAGGGAGCAGCAAGACTGAATCCCCACCAGTGTTCAAAATGGCATTTCAGAGTGCTTCTCCTGGGCTTTAGGACTGCAGTGAACCTTCCTCCATATAGGTGTGCGGAAGAGCTAATGCCTCATGTTGGCCCAGCTCCAGTGGGAAAGAAGAAAAAACTCAGAGCCCAAATATTTTGTATGGAATGAAATCAACTGATGTGTGAAATTGCAGAGTCTCTGCTAAAGTGAGGTGCAGGGCAGGGTTAGCAAACGTACTGACAATTTATCACTCAAGTGCTTTAAGTGTATCATTCATCTTGGAGCAACTGTATCAATGATTAATTGATCTGTTGTCATAAAAAGAAAGGCAGAGTCAGCTTTCATGTGAATTCATGCATTTTCTACTATGAACAAAGAGTTCATCTCACGTTATTAGTGCTGCTATTTCAGGACTGGACTGAGAGAGTGACTTTCACTTCTTTATTTTGGTAGAAAAATCCCTGCAGTAAATTACACCAACTGTACGAGACAGGAATCTGATTTCAGTGCCACAAGAATAACAGAGTTACCTTCCATAGGTTTACATGAGATGACTGAAATCAAGACTCAGCAACTGTTTGACCTAGAAAATCCAAACGAGATGCTGCAAACAGCCAACAGAGCTAAGCAGTGAAATACCTCGTGTTGCTTGAATATCAGTGCATCAGTGTAGCTCCTCACGCTGTTCTCATTGATATCTTCCCTGCTTGCCTTCATGTATTGCCTTATAATGGCGCGCACGTCTTCTATTTTCTCAAGCAAAATCTTATGGGTTTTGAAGAGAAATCCAAGGAACGGGTAGAAATTGAAATACTAATGAGGAATTAAAAAAGAGAAGCATTAGGTCTGTAGAAGTATCAACGTGCTGAAATAGCTTCTTCCTAGGACATGATAGATCAGGTGAGTTTTGTCTTTTAGCAGTACAATTTCAGCATCCCGGGGACCTCCCAGAGGGCTCCCAGGCACATTTTCATGAGGGTGGGCTTTGCAACCTATGAGCCTTTATTCAGTACTACCTAATTATAAACATCTGCACTGTTCTGCGGGAACAGATCCTCCACCAGTAACGGACTGGTCACCCTCTCAGCAGAGCTGGGGCTCCAGCATGCCAGGCAGCCAGGCAGTTTATGTGGCTGCTTAGTTTTTTTCAACATCAGCTACAAATGATTGGCTATGATAGTTTGAAGATATGCAGAGTTTTCCTGGTAGTTTCTAAGAAAGCATTTTTAATGCAGTCTGTGACGTCTCCCTCACCTGGACATCAACACTGAATGTGTCTTTTTAGAAAACACAGCAAAGGCAAAGAAAGCCTAGACGGTGCGATTGTGTTGAAGGAGACAAAAAATACCTGTGGAGCTAAAATGACCATAGCTCAGTTCTCATTTTAGCTCTACACAGATATGCAGGATGGTGCAAAAGCAGAATATCACAGGGAAATCTGGCTGCACACCTGTGGTGACCAAGGTGTTATGTGGAGAACATCTGAGGTGTAACGGCAGGTTCTGAACATTCAGAAACTGCTGACCTGTGTCCTGTGATCTGTGTGGCTCGCTGCAATCTGCCAGTGGAAAAAAACGTTAACCTGTGGGACAGGTTACTTACATTCAAATATGGAGATCCCAGAAGAATCATAACTTCATCTATGAGTCTTAAGAGAGTGAGAAATGTTGGGTCCTTGTAGTCAAACCTGTCCCCAAAGAGCATGAGGAAGGTGATGTTGATCGGAGCGATGTTGAAGGACCTCAGGCTGAAAGGTTCCCCTGCAGTGGGAGGAGGATGGAAATGTTGGTGTGATGTTGTAGCAGCAGCAGCAGTGACATGAATGATGCTGTGGAGCACCATGATGGTCCCTAGCTCACCTTTGAAGGATTTGATCATCTCGATAAGGAAGTGAAGCTCCTCGAAGACTTTCCCTTCCATCATTTGTTTGCCCATGCCGAGGTTGCGCATGCTGGACACGGTGAATCTCCGCGTTGTTCTCCACAGCTCCCCGATGGAGAAGAACACACCTGGGGGGGGCCGTGAGACATCACCGCTGGGACCATGCACGGAGGAGCCCCACCACACAAAACAAGATACAGGACTGGACGAAGAGGGATCTCCACAAGTGTTTCTGCTGCCCAGTTTCTTATGGGTTTGGGGAATAAGGATCTCCCATTTCTCTGTGCCCCATCCCTGTATCCTCTCAGCTCAGTCTTCCCAGTCTCACCGAGCCTGTAGTTCATGAAAAACCAGCTCCCACCCAGCCCAGCCTGCCCCAGCTGCAAGATAAGCAGGTAGGGCTTTCAGACCACCGCTGCTTGGCTGTAGGGCTGGGGAGAGAGGTTGGACTTAGTCAATCGTGCAACCATTCTGACCCTGTTTGGTTGCAAGTCTAGGGCCTCAAGCAACAGCCTTGTATCTTTGAAGCTTCTCCCTTTGTTCTATTCCAATCATAAAGATCTTTTATCTCTGTGGGATGGGATAATTCAGTCTCCTCAACCCTAGTCAGTGCTGAACTGTTTTTTGAGATTCCCAATAACAGTGAAAATACATTCCCGATGTATTTTCAGCAGTGGTAAAAAATACTATCATTTTGTGGCTGTCACTGAGCTCGTGCCTTGATGATCATAGCCACCACGAGCAGGGATGCGTATTTCATCCCATCAGAGGGTTGGAGATAGCGAAAGAAAAAAATGGTGTTAGTAATCTGGAGACTGTCTCAGACAGTGTCAATTAAAAAAGCTGGATAATCGTATTTCACATCTTGGCTGCAAGGTTTTTATATGTATTTGCCTTTTTTAGAACAAACACAATTTCAAAGCAGGGTAGTTTTAATTTGGAAAGCAAAACTTCTCAATTTAAAAATGTCAAAGCAAATTTCTAAACTTGATTTTTCTTTAATTTAGGCAATTTCATCTGGACCACTCATTTTCTGCAAACAGCTTCAGAGTCAACAAATTGACATTTGCTGGAGAGAAAAAATGTTTCATTGGAGAATTTGTGACCCTTGCTACTTAACAGCCCCTGTGAATTTACAGCTTCGGGTCACCTCTGAGCAGCTCCGACTTGGGTTAGGAAGGTAAGTGTGAAAGGACTTATAGTGCAATACTGACAGTTTCCCAAAGGGATATTTTATATGTAAATTAGCTCTGAACGATGCTTTTCTCCCCATCGATTCCTTTTCCTTATGTAGCGATAAATTCATCTCTTGATATTATGGCTGGGTAATTTAATTTCTAATTGTAATCCCAGCTCCAGCCTGTGACCAGCATATAAAGCTGCCTTTCGGCTGCTCACAGCTAAAGCCCCAGCTGAAGCAGAGGGCGGAAGAACAGGGCAAGATGTCCTCAGAACTAGTCAGGGATGAAGAGCCACCTTGGAAAAACTATGGGATGTTTGTGGGAAGAATTTCCAGACTCAGCCCACTGCTGAATACATTTCACATTCCAGCCTTGGTGGAGACAAGATGCTGGGGAACAATTGCATCCAAAATTGAGGTACCTAGCACCAGGTGAACAGGACAAACCCTTCAGCTCCAAACAGCCCAGCCAGCCAGTCCAAAAACCCATGACCCCGCCAGGGAGGTTTGTAAACGTGGTGGCAGCAAGCTGCTCTCACGGGCATTTATGGAAATTACCCCAGAATTACCATTGCACCTTTAAAAATCCCGCACCTTGGCCTCTGATGCTTAGGATAGGGATCAGTCTGCAGGTGCACTGCCAAAAACAATGGCAGTGAAAAGGAGGCATGCATGAAAGTGAGAAAAACCAAACATTTTCCATCAGCTTGGCTTTGGGAGGGTCCAAGGGGGATTTTTAAAAGCCTGGCTGTAGGGAAGCACTGAGCGACGGTACCATCCCTCCCGCCCGCCCCCCCTCATTTCTCTAGTACCGTTTCCGTTCTGAATTTGGTCAAATATTGGGATGGATGGTCTGTCTACAAACTCCTCTGTGTAGTTCACAAGCGCCTCCCGCACAACTTCGTACCCAGTCAGGACCACAACTTTCTGGAAGCCAAAATGGAGGGTGAAGACCGGGCCATATTCTTCCGCAAGCTGAAAGAGAGGCAAGCTGTGACAGTCAGCGAAGAAGGAAAATGCCCCGTTCTTTCAGAAAGGACTTGCTATGTGTGGTGGAGAAACAACCCCTGCAGAGTAGCATCCATCAGCCGAAGCTCGTCGTGGTCATGCACCAGGTGTTTGCATGGATGCCAGCCTGGGTGTTGGGGTTTATTGCCCCATGGCAGCCCCCGCCCCCAGTCAGGGCATTGCTAATCTGGTTTCTATGTTAAGGGGAAAGTCAAAAAGTGAAAAACAAAAACCAAGCACCTGAAGAGCAGACCTCAAATGGCAGCACAAGTTGACAAACCAGAGAAAGACAAAAATGGAGCAGGCAGTTCAGTGCAAATAATGACACTATCACTCAGGAAAGCTCTTACTCATGACACCCATCTCGTACCAAAGCACTCCTGCATCCCTGCTGCTAGATCAGGAGACAGGTTTGACCCACAAATTGCAATCCTGTGCCCCTGTGCTCGGACCTGGCTTTGGTACCTCTAGCTTAGCTGGGCACAGCAGGGAAACCTGCATCAGGAGCAGGAGGCTGCCCAAACTGCTGGCTGTCCCTGTGCTTGTACACACAGCGATACTCGTTTTGCACCGAAAAGGACTCAGCTTTGCCATGGCACAGCCAGGCTCTTTGCAGAGTGTAGCAGCAGGCAGGTGGGGAAATGTGCACCCGGTGAGGACCATTGCATGTGTGCCTGGTGCTACGTGCCTGCTGTGTCCTCAGCACCTCTTTTTTCCCCAGGTATCTCCACATCGCTGCACCAGCAGCCTTCCCATGAGGCTGAACACCGCTGCTGCAGCTGCACTGTGCTCCCTGGCAGCCCCTGGGGACAGCAGAGAAGGGCAGCAGCAGCCTCGCTCTGCCTCCCAGGCAGGCACACGCTGTGTGTGTGCAGCCCCAGCCCCTGCTGCTGCAGCGGCAGCTTTTGCTGAGGAGAAGGGTGCATCCCCGCCTGCCTGCAGCACTCCTGTCGGGGTGCCCAGCCTGCAGATGCTGGTGCATGTTGCTCAATGAAGTCACCTTTTTTTTTTTTGTTATCTGTGGGGTGAGAAGCAGGGATAACCTCTCTGGATTCATCCGAAATTAAAGGCAAACAGAGGCGATATCAAATACAGCCTTGCGGGTGATGAGAGCATGCAGAGGCAATTCAAAAACACAGTTCAGAGGCAAACATCTGCCCAGCCCCGCTGGGTAAACTGCCCCCAACCCTGCCGTTGCCTATAAGCAAGGGGCTGCAGCCTCACCCCCCAGCACCACAAATCCTCTCCGAGAGCCGCCAGCATTTGTGTGGCAAGGGTGTTAGGGAGCCTGGGCACCGCCGCTGCTGTTTGCTCACTCTCTCCGTGTCCCCAGCAGGTCGATCCCTTGGTGCCGTCTGCCAGGGCAAGGAGGGAGCACTCAGCAACCCCCCGGCCGTGCCACCCTCACCTGATGCCAACGAGTGGTTTACCAGCATGAGCAAAGTAAGTCGTTTTAATTGCAAGCTAATGGAAGAGCTTCCAGGCTGCTGAAACTTTCCATCCCACTATTGTACTGCTATCTAGATTTTAATGCAAATCCAACTCAGCCAGAGGGAAGTCGATTTTGCAACAGGGTGTCTGGATTTGGCACCCTCTGAAGCAGTGCTGGGGTCACCGCATTGTGAAATTTCCCCACTGCTTCTCTGGGGTGCGGGATAAGGAAGCAGTTTCATTTCATGCTAGTTCTTTCCTAATGCTATACAAGTTTTCTGGGCATCAGAGCTGTCAAATTAATATTTAAAATCCCACAAGCATTATATACTTCATGTACATCATCACAATTACATGAAGAAATCACATATTACCCAGAGGTCTTTTTTTAATGGTTGATCGCTCACAAATGACATTGCATCAACACAGACATTGGCTTGAAGAAGATCAGAGAAAATATTATATAGCAATTTTCAAACCTTTACAGTTCAAATTTAAAAAGACAAAAAAATCGCACAGATATAGCCCAGGCAGGTTTAAAATGCACAAGGGTCTGGGTTTGGGGTTTTTTTGTCCTACCTTCATTAGAGATTTATCTTGCCTTCTAATATCCACCAAATGCAGGTTACCAATGATCGGAAGAGGAGTTGGACCAGGAGGCAATTTAAAAGATGAATTTTTAGAGCCGGTTGAAAAATAGATTACAGCTAATAATACTGCTGCACAGAGCAGACAAACTAATACAGGATCAGAGATAAAAGAAATTAAAAAAGACATTTTTTTGTAATAATATTTTTTTTTGGTGTTAGAAGCAATAAAAATGCAGTGGCACTGTTCAGTTTCTGCCAGCTGGCTTTCTGTTTGTTCTCTGCAATTGCTACAAGCACTCGATTCTTATTAAGGTTTGTAGAGTACCTAAATAAATACTGCTTACTCCACCCTCTTTAAACACCTCAGAGAATGTGGTCTAAGCAGTTTGCAAAGCCTGTCCAGAAGTAAAGAGAGTTTCAAATTACAAACCTATGCATGTGTGTGCAAGAACATATACATGGGAAAAGGTGCTTGGCATTCCTCTATAGCCTCCTCCTCCCCGAGACCTCAAAGTCCTTTACTAGCAGTACTATGACCCTCCGAACGCTCTGCTGACACAGGGAAATAAAAAGGTTCTTTGAGTCCTATTAGAAACCTCCAGATTCGGGTTTGGATAGGGTTTGAGATCTCCGGGCTGCTAGAGAAAGAAATAGTGTCATTAAGGGAGGCTTTAACTTTGTCAGTGTCAAGTAGAGATCAAAGGTTGTTGATGATGGTAAAGCCCTTGTATCCCTCAGTGTTGTAGCCCATAAACTTCTTCATAAAGTAGGCTCTGAGGTGCCCAGAAGGGATGTGATTGCAGACTTCGTGTCTGAAGTGGAAGACATGTAATAGCTAGCCACAGAAAATTAGCTTGGATCAAATGATCAGGAGTGGATTCAGCATACATTAAATGGAAAGGCAAAATTAGATCTGAAACTTTGGGGGGGGGGGGGATTTCTCATTTCGAGAGAGCAGCTTCTAAGGGAGAGAGGGAAGGAAATGAAGTTAATGAAGGTGGCTACCCTGGCAGCTCCAGACCATGAGCAAGATGGAGAATGGAATTAGTTTAAGTCAAAGGCACAAAACACCTGGAGCTTGCATTCCTCCTAAAGGTTAAAATCTCCTCCAGAGGAAATTGAGATCTGTCTGGCTGCACAGTGGCCTTCAGGAGGATGCTGGTAATAAATAGTCAACGGAGTAAGTTTGTTCGGGGAAGAAAGATCTTTTACGTTGTAAGGAAGCACAAGGCTAAAGGTGCATTTATCCAAAGGTTAGATTGTATAAAGAATGTTATTCAGCAAGCATGTCCTCAGACTTGTGAGTGCAAAGAGGGTAGGGAAGGAAGTGGCCTGACGTGAGGGGGGCATAGCTGTGTTAGCACGGTCCTGAGGCAAACGGCTGCTTCGGTGCCTGCCGGAGCTGCCGCACGGTGCAGAGAAGTCACAGTGCAGTGGTGCCCAGAAGCAGAAGCTGTAAGTGTGTCGCAACATTTCTGGGATTTTTTTTTTATTAGTTTCCAAGAAATGGGCTGGAGGCAACGGTTTTCCGAAGAGCATGCCTGGGATGACTCAACCCTGCCTGCTCAAGTGAGCAGAGAGGTAGGGGGGGCGTAAAGGCGGGTGAGCAGGATCGGGGCTGGCACAGGGCGCAGGACATGGGCACCGCGATGACAGCTGGCAGTGGCACAAGCTCCATGCCCTGGGCACGGTGTCTGCTCCTGCAGGGCTTTGCTGGAACGGAGCACCCAGCAGTGCAAGAGCTACGTGTTGCTGCCGCGCTCGTGGTATTTCATCCTTGGCCTTGGAGCCACCGAAATCATAAAAAGGCCTTTCAGAGAAAGAGCTTTAAATTATCTCTGAAAAGCCAGGGGGGGAGTGTGTTGTGTTTTTTTTTTCAAACCAACCTCTGAGTGCAATGCATTAAAATGACAAAGGTAAGTCAAGCTCTTGCGATGACAAGAAATTCCTGTCTCAATAATGCGTCTGGGCTACGTGCTGCCCTGCCTGAGCACACAGAGCCCAGCACAAAGCACCTGCCAGGCTCTGACAGCACTCTGGGTGCATTCCTGGGGCAGCCGGGCCCCTCGGGGTGCTCGCAGCCGGGTTGTCCTCGGTCCCTGCGGCCCCCCGGCACCGCATGTGAGCCGAGCACACCAGCGAGGACACAAGCACAGGCACTGGTCAGCATTGCCCATCGCCCCCGCGTGCAGCCATCACATTTTGGCAGCCCAAGGTGTGTAAAGCCAAGGAAAGCACCAGCCCTGCGTCCCTTAATTTAACTTAAATCCCCAAAGATCTCGGTGCCCTCCCCGCCAGCCCCACTCTAGACTTTTCCTGTTCCTAGCAGTGCATCCAGGACTGCAGGCTCAGATGATCCTTGCTGGCTTTTACCACGATGAGTTCCTTTTAAGCAAGCGCAGGAGCTTCAGGACTCACCGTAAGAGGCCACATCAGAGAGCCATCTAGAGCAGTGTCCTGCCTCGGACAGCAGCCAGGCACTGGGGGAGCTCCAAGTGAGCACCGTACCATAATGTATTCCCCAGCCAAGAAAGGTTCCTTTTCTGATCTGGCTTTTACCTTGAAGAATGTGGAGTTGCATCCCTTCTCCAGTGTTGAAGTTGTAACAGGCAGAAAAAACTATTTCCTTCTACTAGCTTAAATTTATTGCAATTTACTTTAATTTTCCATTTTGCATCTGCAGATGAGAAAAGACTAGTGGAAGCAGATGACTTGTCCTCTCTGGGACATTGCGTGGCCCTGCTCTTCCTGCCTCTCTTCTACATCTCGTTAAGGCAAACAAGCACATCTTCCAAGGCAGTGTGTTTGTGAAGGGTTTTCCTTCTCTGCCATTGTTTTCCCTTCACACAATACCATCTCAACTGCTTGTCTGTCTCTCTGAGACCAATGCAAGAAAAAGCCTTGCACGGCATCTTAAGCATTTTGGAAATCTGGGACGACTCACTCTCTAATTCACCTGACAATGAGCTCTGAAAATTGCTCCCTTCTGACGTAGTTACCCTGCATCAACATGTGGACTGTGCATATGTTTTTGAAAGGGGATACTTTTGAAGGGGATGATTGTTAACGTATTGAAAAGACCTTTTCTGTTGTGACCTTACAGAGTTAGAAATTCCCTGATTTTCTGTGAGCTGCCTGTGGCTCGGAGTATTGCTCACCCTTTGCATTGTTAAACATGTTCTGGCCGCGTGTTGCCCAGGGATCCCTGCACTCACCTCTCAAGCGTGGGCGTATTAAAGGTGCTGCAGCCCAACTTTATCAGTTTGACCCTAAATCTACTTCATCCTGCAACACCAGATAAATCAACAGCAACAGAAAAAAATATTTATTTGTTAAGTAGGAGCTAAGGTCAAGCTTGCAGTAGCTAGACTGCAAATAAAGCAACAGCAAAATGAATGTAAGCAAGCACAGCAGCAAAGGCTTTCCTGTTACAGAGCTCGTTAAGCAGACTACTTGATATGTGTCTGCAAGCTGGAGCAGGCTACAAGGTGCAATGCAAGTGCAACACCAGTACAAGTACAGTGCAGGTACCAGTGCAGTACTAGTACACGGCACAGTGCAACTATTAGAGTGCTGTCTTTAGCTGTCAACTAAAGCTACTGTGAAGAGTCAGTGTCTTGGCTGAACAAAGAGCACCTGCTTTGTCATCCCTTCATAGGCTGTTCCTCCTTTTTTCCCTTCCATTTGCTGCATGGGTCAGGTTTAGATGACAGTGCCATTCTGTTATAGACTTGCCACAACCACCCCCTCGGTCTCTGTAACTGTCAGTTTCTCCCTTTTTTCTTTTCATCCTAACTTGCTTTTCCTGCTTCCAGAGCAACACAAAAGCATGGCCAGTGACTCACCGCTCCCTAGCCCACATCTGGTTTCCTGCCTCTGTTTTACAAACGAAGCTCCTCTCTTACCTGCACCATCACTCAGATTTCACACCTTCCCTCCCTGCAGGTACAGCTTGTTGTTCCTACACATAATGGCTGCTGGATGAGATAAATCATTAACTGTGCTCATCAAGCAGCTGCTCTGGGAAGGCTGCAGCCCCTGGGATGTCACCAGCTTTCTAGAGACCCCATACAACAAGTTCATGGTACAGATGAGAGGTAATGAGGTCTAACCTGCTTCTCCTTCCAGTTTTAGAGTATTACCAGTTTTACAACATCAATTTTCAGTGACTACATACAAAATGCTATTAACTTTGTCAGTGATGTAGGATCTCTGCTGGCAGAGCATGAGCCTTACCAGCTCTTTGTGACATTGGTTCCTACCTAGCACTTTTTGCAAGCACTAAAGTTTTGCTTGCAGTTCATGTTGTGATGGCCCTGATCTTGCTGAGTACTGAGCATGATAACTTCGTGGAAGCCCATGGCAGTGGTTTTTGCTCAGCACTGCTGAGGCTTCAGGCTGAGTCCATTGCTCTGCCCGGAGACCTGGCCGCCTATCCCTGGCACAAGGAATGTCTGGAGAGGAAGACAGCTTGAAATGCCAGGGGATGTGTATCTTGTCTAGAGCTGAAGACAGAGGGTAATGTTTTCAAAAGATTTTAAGCCCGATTTTCAGTCAGATGGAAAACAGTCTTGCCCCTGTCCATCCCACCACACATGATGCATCAGACTGCAAGGTTTGAATCAGGAGCCAGGGGATGATGCTTCACCCTGCAGTCAGAGGAGAGGGAGTGATTCAGACCTCGTGGCAGCTGAACCACCCACTGAAGGAGCCTTTCTCTCTCGGTGGATGCAGAGAAGAGCTACAGCTCCTGAGGTGCAGGTGAGGAGGGCTGAGGCTCTCTGACAGCCCTCCGATGGGAGCATGGCTGTCCTGCTCCCTGTCTGCCCCTGCACAGCCCTCGCCCTGCCTCAGGCTTATGTCTGGCCTTAGGTGTGCTGGTTGAGAAACTATTCACTTTCTGTGGCTGCTTGTTTTCTGCCAATTTAGGTGTCTGAGCTGGCCCAGCAAGGGGTCAGACGTGTGTCAGAGCCAGCACGAGGCAAGGGAGTGGTAGAAATGCCATTCTTAGCAGAAACAGAAAGCTGCTAGATTGGCCCCGTCATAAACAGGCTCTCCAGTATAAAGCACCTAGTGTGATGTGGAATGAGCCCACTTCCCAAACCACTTAGGTGTTTCCTGATAACCGTCCCATGCCTGGCCCTTGGCATCAGCCCATGTTACACCCAAGTGTCTGGGACGCTGTGATAAAGATAAGGCAGGCTGCGTTGCACAATAGAAGCTCAGTCTGAGTCCAATCTCAACAACCATCCCGGGGAGATTTCCAGATCCATTAAGTGTCTGTTGTCTCCAGCTGGGCCATTGATAATCAGCTCTGCTGTATAGCGTGGACTTTGGGCTGAGAAATTCCCCGCGGAGGCTCTCAGCCAAGAGCCTCTGATGGGTTACATCTACAGAGGATGCTCAAAACCATTTCATTCTTTCAAACAGCCCTGAAAACTGCATGTCTGATGTGCTGTTCCAGGAACGGATCATGCTGTTTCTGAGAGCAGTACTCGGGGGTGTCTGAAGGGTTTACATTATGCAGACACCGCAAAAGCTTTTGGAAGGAATCATATGAAGGAGAGACAATAGCAGTGCCCAGTGCCTTTTCCCTAAAACTCAGGTACAGACAGCTTTTTTCCCCTGTAACTAGACTTGCTTTTAAGCTCGAAGTGTTCACTACACTAACTCCCTGTCGTTTGATCATTCACTCACAGGGCACAGCACAAACCAGGTGAGGCATGGGGTTCAGGGTGAAGCCAACATCAGCAGTGAGATCTAGATCTGACTTGTCCACTCCTGGAGGGGCTTGGAAGACAAATTTGCGGAGCAAGCCTGCAAAGAAGAGGAACAGCTCCATTTTGGCCAGTCCTTCTCCAACACAAGCCCTTCGTCCTGAAAACAACCAGGAGAGAAGTAAATGATAAGCACCGTAACTGCTAGTGTTGACATCTGAGACCTAAACTGGGTGCAGAGTTTGTAAGAGCAGGCTGCTGAGGTAGGAGGTTTTTCCTTCCTTCTCTCTGTATATTTGAGGTGCTACTGACCTGGTCTCAAACCACACAGAAGCCTGTAGGTACATGAGATCTCTCAGTGACTGGGGGTAAATTGATGTCTCCCAGATCTTTCAAGGAAGAGGTGGCTACTTAACAGAAACGGTGGACAGAACAAATGACCAGAAATCCCTTATCCTGTGTTCTATGTCCCTGACTTCCATACTTTCCTGGGGTCAGTGGGAACTGTGCCTAGCCCCAGGTGAGGCACAAATTACCCCTCTCACCTATAGAGAATGGAATAAATGCCTCTCTCCTAATGAAGTTCCCATCAGCATCCAGGAAGTGGGAAGGGTTGAACTGATCCGGGGTTTTCCAGTGCAGCTCATCGTTCAGGGCGGAGGTCAGCAGCGGAATAACCTCTGTACCCTAAAAAGGATCAAAGAGATTCTCGGTAGCTGTTTGAAGCAGACGTGAGCTGTCTTTTTTCTTTCTCATGGGAAGAATAAGACTGAGCCATGGCAAATAGAACTAGAGGATGCTTCCTGGCCCCACTGTGGCTTTGCCTGTTATCAGTAGTTGCTGCTCTCTTTTTGGACCACAGAAGATTTCTATCTTACAGATTCAGAGAGATCTTTCAAGAAATACACTGAAGTAGAGAGAGGTTCCACATTTTGCATAAGATATTCCAACCAGTGTGACTTAATTACAGTCTCTGGTTATTCTGGATTCAAACAGCTATCACAGACCACAGTCCAGTGCATGTTTATAACAGCTGTCCTGGATCCAAGGCAAAGGATTACTTCATAGGTTAAACCAAGCATCAGGGCATCTTTAGATTTTTCTTCTTGTCTGCTTTAAACAAAACTGTAAGGAATCTGTGTAGCATAAGCTGCTGGCCCCAAAGCTCACCTTAGGAATCACATAACCTCGGAAATTCACATCGGTAGGCGTTGCTCGTGATACACCCATTGGGACAATATTGGCAAATCTTTGGATTTCATGTATCACTGCATCCGTGTAAGGCATTTTTTTCCTGTCCTCCAACTTAGGCATCTCTCCAGGTTCGATGACATGGTTCATTTCTTCCTGAATTTTTCCTTGGAGGAAGGAAAGGAGTAAGAAGCTGATATTTCTCCTATCTTGCAACTAGAATAGTCTTCAGTTTGGCCAAGATGAAGAAAAGGGAAAACTTTGAGGGGCATTTAGGAAGAGCAAAAAGTGGGGCAGGTAAGTCAGGGCATGTTGTGGTTCTTTCAGCTTTGCTGTTGAACCAAGGGAACTTGAATGGAGCCACTACAGGACATTACATGCCTGATTCTGATTGCATACCTTTGTTACCCCATAGCCTTCAACAGAAGCCAGATCAGGATCAGATCCTGAGGAGCCAGGAGACCTTTAGTGACGTAAGCCAATAGCCTGCAGGACAGTAATGCTGGGGGAGCTTTCCTGTGACTGTAGGCTGGCCCTTAGCCTCTCCCACTTGCCTGGGCTGTTTTATTGCAATCCGTCTGAGTAAAATCCCTTTGTAAAGTCAGAGGTTGTTATCTCCCTCAGAGCACTCATAAATAATTACTCTAAACAATACTGAATGAGTTCCACTCCCTTCCATAACCAAAGCCTTAAGCATGCAACAGAATATTGTACAAGAGGACTTCTCAGCCTTACTCTGAATTTCTGGGTATTTCATCATCAGAAGAAGACCCCAGCGCACAGTTGTAGAAGTGGTCTCAGTCCCAGCAGCAAACAGGTCCAGGGTTGAAAACAACAAGCTTTCATTGTGGAACATAGTGTGGGGTTTCTTTGACTCCTTCAAAACATACAGGTAATAGCCATGAGTTCTACAGCAAGAGACACCAGTTGATGACTGTTTTGCCACCATTTTTATCTGCATTTTAGCTTTCCGTGATTTCGTATGCTCTGGGAAAGTAAATGTTTAATATTTTAGCATTAGGATGTACACTGTATAGAATTTGCCCTGTCCTGAATGTATGTGCAGTCCCCAAGTCCAGATACTGGATCTGTAAGGACTCAATTACTGCGATGCATTTTATCACCATACTGTTCTTGCAGGAAGGTTTGGGATGATCTCCTTGCGTGTGCTGTGTGGCAACTTACTTCACCATGTGGGACAATCCTGACAATTGGATCCCCTTCACCAGCAGTTTCAGCAGAGCAATGGAGCGAGTACAGTACTGCTCACTGTGAGTATGAGCTTTGATGTGTTCTGCTTGCTGCAGTTGTTTTTACTCACCCTCAGGCCCTTACAAATGATCAGTCCTAATAATGAGTCAGAACTGAGAACACACAAAAAAAACCCAAGACTTAGCTTTAAAGTACCTGTTGTTGCTTCATCAGAAAGGCATCGACAAAACCTGTTAAGTTATTTTCATTGAACTCTTCTTTGTGCTCTTGGAAGAGCTTCTGGAGAAAAGCGTTCAGCTCATTGATATTTTGTAGCACAGTCTTGGAAGCTCCAAAGAGAAATCCAAGGGATGGGTAGAAATTATATAACTGTGGAGCAACAGAAATCTGTTAATTGACATTTTGAACATATACAGGTATCTCAAACTGCACTGCTGGTTCCTTGTCCCATGCCCTGACATTTCATGCCATAATTCCTCCACCTTAGCTTGTACAGTCCAAGCAGCTACAAATTGCTGCAGGAATAGTGTGCTCTCTCTGTTCTACCTCTGCATAAGTCCTTGCCATGACTCCTGGCAGACTTAGCTTAGCCACAGCACCTTGTAACTCAGCTACACCATTCCTAGGAGCTGCATTGCAGTATGTCATGTGGACGTACTTGCTATCTGGAGGAAGGGGGGGTCTCAACTCCATTCTCCCATGAGAGGTGTGCACCTCTCCAAGGAGACCACTAGCTGACCTAGCAAGCAATTCAACAATTCCCCTCCACTCGCAGCTTATATTAGCTGTTGGCTTGCTAAGATTGAGTTTCAGTGGCCAAAACAAAAGAGAAAGAAGTTTGTCCAAATGTTTCAGTTTGGGAGGCAGACTTGAGAAGGCATTTCAGGTCCGATCTCTGATATGAGAGACGTATTGTGCTTCTGCTCTTCAAAGAGGGTAAAATAGTTCCTTTGATAAAGACTATTTTTATTTCTCTTACTAATAAGCTGCAAAGACAAAGCCCAGGAGCCTGGGAACCTGTGTGTTGGAGGTACAGAACCACAGATGTGTTCAGTACAGGCTGGCTGGCTGGTAATGTTCTTGTTCTCTCCTCAATCAGCAAGACATGGGAGGCCATGAGTACAAACACAATGGAATATCCCCTCAAAAGCTAAAACTTAAAATCAAGCCCTTACCAGCACCATCGGGGAGCCCAACAGCTTGGTATTCTCATTTAACAGCTTCAGCAAAGTTAGAAATGCAGGATCATCATACTCAAACCTCTCTCCAAACAATATAGAGCAGATGACGTTGGATACAGCGTTGTTGAGTATCATCTTCGTGTCAAATGGTTTCCCTGTATTTTCGAGTAGTGCAAACAAATGACAATGTGATTATGCCCATTGCAGTGCAGGAGTATCCTGCTGGGGTAGGGGTGGACAGGCTCTGTTTGCCCTGGAGCAGCTGACCGTCCATGGACATGGCAGTGTAAAACACCACATTCAATGAATAGGAAGAGAAGCAGAGGCTCAGTCGGGTTTCTGAGGAAATGTAGTCCCGAGCTCCACAAAAAAACTCATTCACCACCCAGAATGCATGGCAGGGAACTCAGTTTCAATGTTTTAAGGCCTCAGTTTAATAACCTACTTAAGCATATGCTGAACTTTAACCATGAGATACCATTTGCTCAAAGTTAAACTTTCATTAATCTTTATTGTTCCGCTAGACATGTTTTCTGTTTCTGGATGAAATTCTTGATACTCACCTTGATATGATTCAAAATATTTAACAAGAGAATTTAGTTCCTCAAGGATTCGGACCTCAATTGTTCTCCTTCCCATCCCAAAATCTCGCAGTGTGGACAAGGTGAATCTTCTCATAGCTTTCCACAGCTCTCCATGGCTAAATGCTATGCCTAAAATAAAGGTGTAAAATCCTTAGGCTATCTGTGGTTAGTAAATGTTTGTAAGGCCTTATTACACACTGGTACCACAGCTGCTTAATACATGGTTACGTAGACAAAAGGCAATCATCAGAAGATAATGTTCTCTGCTGCGAGAATATAATGAACATAGTCAAGCTTCGAAACTAACCATCTGAAAGGTCGCTTACCATTTCCTTGTGTCATTTTCCTAAATATGGGTATTTCTGCTCTCTCGCCAAATTCGTCAGCATGATTTAAAAGGGCATCCTTGATGGTTTCATATCCAGCCAGTACCACAGCTTTCCTGGGTCCGAAATGCACAGTGAAGACATTGCCATATGTCTTGGAGAGCTGACAAGGTGAATAAATATGTTCATTCAGAACCAGACCTGGACCCAAACGCTAGCACCAGCCACCCTAGCTAGCTTCCAGCCCGCACAGACCCTCCCAGCCCTGCCTCGAGTCTCCAGGTGCTGCCGTAGTGGAACTAATGAGCAACAACTATCACTTGTCAGCATCTCTGCTTGCACTCTGTTTGCACAACAAGGTGTTTGCTATCGCTGCTCCTATCAGTTGAGCAGTCAACAAAATGCCATTGCATTCCTGTGATGTTCTGCAGGAACAGGCCAGCATGGTGATACCACCTTTCAGAGGCTGATTAGCAAATGCTGCAGCAGGCAGGCCTGTTTATTTTAATATCACTGATCTGAGGCAAGAGGGTATGCACACAGCTTTGGGGCTGAAGCCACAAACACTAGAAAAACAAAGCTAGACAATAAGTCTTTCTTTCAGGACAGCACTTGTTCCTAATTATTGCAAGGTGGGTAGTGTTGGAGTCATGGCAAAATTATTTGCTGGCCACCAGAAACTTGAATACAACCAGGAAGCATACTCTTGTAGATAATGTCACAGGAGCACTAGCCTTTTATAGGAAATTAAATATGAGTCATCTGTCACACAGAAGGGTGGCTTTGACAATCTAATAATTCACTCGGTATTTTAGACTTGGTTTGAACACACTGAGAGCCATCCGCTCCAAATGTCTTCGTGTTTCCGACATGCCTGAGTTACCATTTGCTATGCATTAGATACCTACCGAAAATTGAATTTCAGATTAGAAGCAGCTCCTGTTATTACACCAGACAAATTGAATTTGTTTTCATCAAGCGGTCGTTTGACGGCTTGGGAGATAACGTTAGCACTGGTTCTTGCCTCCCTGGCAGCGAAGAGAGCGTGCGGCAGGTCCGGGGGTAGGGCATCGCAGCCGCTTCCCGGCCTTCCTTTGGTCATTTCTTTACATTAGTACTTCCTGGCATCAGCCCTGGTTCTTCTCAGCAGCACAAGGATTGGATATGGCACGCCTGGAAGCCTAAAGGAAGCTGTCCGGCAGCTTAGGGGGAGTGAACCTGGTGCCTTCAAGAGACATTTGTATCATAAATCCCCCAGTGCCACCAAAAATAGCTGCCTTTCCTTAGGGGCCCCCACAAGCACACCTATGGTTTTTGAATTGCCCCAGAATTGCCCCTGCCTCCCTATGGGAACACAGCAGATGCTTTCTGAAACAAGCACTGCAGCTGGCTTTAAAATACGTAGGTATTTTTTTCTCCTTTAGAAATAAAATTATCCATGGAGCTGCATAAGAAAAAGCAATCTGTTCACCTAGGCATACAAAAGCATCAACTCTTAAATAACCCTGGCCAGTGCGTATGCAGGGGAGGGGTTGGGAGGCAGAGCTGAGCTTTGCATTGCAGGGATGTATCTGGCTTGGGAAATAAATGTGCACATGACCCTGCTTCCTTTGCTGCAGGGATGATATCCTTCCTTCCTTCCTTCCTGAAGAGAGGAGGGGGAGGTCTGTCTGCAGGGAGCTGTGTTGGTATTAAGTGGCCCTGATCTGTCAGCAGGCTGGCCCAGCTCGTGCCTTCTGCCTGCAGCCTCTGAAGGGCTGGAGACACCAATGAGACAGAGCTGATGGCAAGGGGTGAGGCCCACTCTTCTGTGTGCATATAGGAAGAAAAATGTCAAAGATGTACATATAAAAATGCCTGCATGTGTGTATACTTCTGTAGGTAACATGTCACTCCGCCAGCCTGCCTAACACGCCAATATCTCATTTCTGCCCACCACACAATGCAAACACGATCGCATCTCAATTTCCCCAGCTGCATTTCTCACTTTGGGAATTGCACATTTTCCTGCTGCCTGCTCGCTCACACCCTACCTCTGTCAGCGACTGGAACGGCTTTTTCAGGTCCACCACATTCAAGTTCCCGATCAGAGGAAGAGGTCGCGGCCCAGGAGGCAAATTGCAAACTGTCTTCTTCAAGCTGGTCAGAAAGTAAAGGAGAGCGACCAGCCCTGCTGCCAAATAGAGCAGCGAGCTAGCACCCACGCATTGCAGCAAACTCATTATGGCCATGTCTAGGTCAAAATGTAGGTATGAGCATCTTGGGGCTTCCTTTATAGCCCTTCTGTCATCGCCTGAACACACCTCGTGGGGAAGTGGCTTTACACAGAGAAAAGGGCTCTCATGTCTTGTTTACGTCCATTCAGACCACATGTACTTTTTTCTTGCCAAAAAAGCGCCCGATTTTATTGAGAAGCGTGGATTATCTTAATCTGGAGCTCCTATTTCATCCACAACACCAGGGCAAGGTGTTTGTTTCCAGTGTTACGGGCATGTTGTAGTCAATGTGACTTCTGGGGCAGAATGAAGGGACGGGACCTGTGCTGGATTCCCCCATGGCTGCCATGGTGCCAGGTCACAGGACCCGGCTGGGGCACTGGTGAGGCACTGGAAGAAGCAGGACGCAGGAGGAAAAGCCCTCAGTATTGCTTGGGGTGCTGCTGGCAAGGCAGTCCCTGGAGAAGACAAGACTGACCAAGGAGGAGATGGAATGAAGCTGACATGAAGATGGACTGATTCTAGGCTTGGCCAGCTTACAGGTGACAGCTCTGCTTCTCTCTGCTTTTCTGCCACCCCAGTAAAATCACCTCCTTGAACAACCCAATGTTTTCATTGCAGACATTGTTATTGTCCTGCAAGTCCTCTAGTGACAATTCCAAAATGCCCCTGAACCTACTCCAGTCACTGTTTTGAGTTCGTGTGCTTGGATGCCCATCTTTGTCTAGTTTGGTGACGACTCCTTCCCAGCCGTCCTGCCTTTTTCTGAGCAGATACATGCAATGCTTTAGGAGGGAACATCCCCTCCAGACAATGCTAGGTTGGGAAAGAGACCCTGAACCTTCTTAAGCCGAGGGGAGCCAGGATGAGGCTCTGCAGCAGGCTGGGCAGAAGGAGGCTGCCTGGGCAGCTGTTGCAGAGCGGGTGCCAGCCGGGAGGAGCATGAAGCAGCAGCTTTGGCACTCCAGGGGCACTGAGTCATTCAGCCTCCATGCCAGGGCAGGGTCTGCAAGAGCAAGCGTGCCTGGCTTGCCAAGACAGCTCGCCGAGAGCCACCCGCACCCTTTGCATCCCTGGGGGATGTCAGCAAAGCAGAGGTGGTGGTGAACAGGAGGCCACAGTTTTAAATGGTGGCTCAGGGGGAAAGAGCCAATTTGATGCTCCATCACATATTCTCTGGTGGGGATATTCTGCTCCCCAGTTGTGTATTCTGTCGGATTACTGGGCCGTGCTGCTGCTCAACCCTTTAGAAACCTTTAGTTTTAATAATACTTTTGCTAGAATCCTCCAGGGCTCCTGGGTGCAGGCTCCACTGATGGAAAAATGGTAATTATTTATTAATAATAATAAAAGTACATTAGCTGAAGGCAAGAAGAATCAGTAAACTCTAACTAGATTTACATGAAAAAAGGTGCCTGCATGTCTGCTTGTTCTCCACAGCCAGTTAGCGGGGTGGAGAGGGGCTTTCTCACAGGGGGACCTACCCTGCACAGAAGAGATCTAGGCATGGTGGGCAAAGAAAGGAGAAGAGATGATCGCGTCCTTCTAAAATCTGCTGCACAAATACAGAGGTCTTGGTCTATGCCTTCTTCTCCCAGTTGTTTCCAAGAATACCCAGTTCTGCCAGACTCCTCTCAGCAAATGGTGTGACCACTGGGGGCCTCTTGACAGTTTGTAAGATACAACAAGAGTGAGGGAAAAATCCTTCATGGGCACAGTTGGGTACCAATGGAGGGAGTTTACCATTTCCCGTTTACATACATCTCTTTACATACAGCTGCCAGTGCTCTGCGGGAGTAGAGGTGGCTACTGGCATTGAAAGGAGAACCTTCTCAAGGGCTTTCAAACCACTTAAAGCTCAAGTTTTACCTGGTGATAAGAGACGGTGAAATCCTTTCTCAAGCAATGAGCCCATGAACTCGCAGCCTGCTGGACTGATGCATGCACTGCGGTAAATAATGGATGAGTTCTCCGTGGAGAGGAATCATGGCAGTTTTAAAATACCACTAATGCCGTTTCCTCACCTCCATCTCTCTTACAAACCTTCGCTTCCAGTATGCAATCCTGAGCACAGCCAACTGAGTTGGTTTGTGGGTGAGGCACCCCATGCAGGACTGGGGAGTAAACTCTGTTCCCTGACCACCCATGTCTTTGTCTTTCCACCAGCACAATCTTCAGGTAAGCAGACTTTGTGGGCATAGCTCAGGGAAATAAGCAGTTCCTCCTGAAAAAGGAGCCTGTACATTAAACAGCCACGCTCATCTGTGTGTTCATCTGGAATCAATCTGGATACAATCTTCTAATGGGACACAGGTTAACAATGCTACAGTAACAGTTGGATAAAAGGCAGAGAAAGAGCTATTATAAAGCCATAATTCAGTCAATGAGTTCTGATAACATAATAAACCATGAGAGTAAACACCAAGGGCTTGTATGCCTTGCAAGTCTCTGCAACAGATTTACAACCACAAGAGATGCCTATCAGCCCATGCATTGTTATCAGGGATATATAAAGCATGAGCACACCCTATTAAACATTAACATTTTTAAAGACTCAGATGTGTTAAAACTCAGGCTGCTCCTTGCCAAGGGATTTCACTCACCTTGACAATGCCAGTGCAAAAAAAAAAATCAAAAGCCGTAGACTTTGACCTGCTTCATTTTTTTCATAATTATTGCAGTATTTTATTGGATTCCACCTGCTTCTTCCCATCCTGCAAATCAGTACTTCTGTAGGATCACAACAGGATAGTGATCCGTGTTTGCTATGGCTATTTTGATACAAATCACTTGTACTGGATTTCTTTTAATTTCTCCTAGAGCCAGTGCCCCAGCATCTTACTTTTGGGGCCCCTGTCTTGAAGCAGATAGAGATGTGGATTTAGATATACCAGAATTGCAACTAGCAACATAAGAAGAAGTTTGCTTTGGCTTTCAGCACCATGTTTCTGTTTCTGCCACGTTCCCCTCTATGCTTTGGCTCAGTCATTACAGAAAACGATCTATCATTCCATACATCTTTGCAGAGCACATAGCATATTAAGGCCCTGACCTTACTGGCATGAAACCGATTTCCCTCTAAGTGCAAAACAATAACGTTTCATTAGTCATCCATAACAGAAATCCCCATTCCCCAGACTACTCTGGCAATATTCTGCATTTTTGCTTGTCTAGGAACCTGAATTAAAAGGGAGAAAAATGGTTTACAACAGCCTGTGGCAGTGATGTAGCAAGAGATTTTATGTAAGAGCTGGCGGCGAGCTCACGGCGTGAGGGTGAGGCACAGCAGCGAGTGCTCCTGGAAGGATGTTTCTCTGAGGTGTGTTCTGTGCCGGGGCTGGGAACAGCCGTCTCAAGGGCACAAATTCCAGCGCCTGAATGTGCTTGGTCTTGTTCAACTGATTCATTTCTTACAGCTATCCCAAGTCGAGCAACAAAATTGCCTACTGCTTTACTCAGAGGCTTTCACAGCTTGTTGGTAAATTATTTTCCAATTAACTATGTGTTAATTTGGCTCTGTAGGCTCTTAAAAGATGCAGCAAGGTGAGGAGGAGAAAACAAATGAAGACCCAGATTTAGCACTGCTCACTACAAGGAAAAGGGATTCTGGTTTCTGCTCTGGTGTAGTACTTCTAGGTGGTACTTCCAAAAGTAGTGCGAAGTGGGTAAAAAGCCCATCTGAAGGTGCATTCGTGCAGCTGACAGATAAGCACCAATAGTGCTAAAAGTTTTCAGTATGTTCTGACAACATTGTAAAAGAGCAAAGATTTTTTAAATGTTGCTTTGGTGCGTGATTACTAACTAACAGCTCTGATTCAAGCAAAGGGTTTTTTTAAATCAAGCTTTTAAACCGATATGGTTTATATCTATGAAGCTGTGCAACTGGGAAGTCCAAGATTTTTCCTAATTCAGGCAGTCACAAATTCTGAACCTTCTAATTTTTTTTTGGAAAAGGCTCAGGACTAGAGATACAGTAAAATACTTGAGGCTTTACAAATTATCTGATCTCTCCTGTACAATGGGCAGCTTTTTACTGGACCAGCTATTTCAGATTTCTCCAGTGCCGTGAAAGTCTCTCACTTCTTTGAAAAACAGTGTGTGAAAAGCATTTAATTCTGTGTTAGTGACACTGCTCTTCTTGGCACTGAATTCTTCTGGAACTGGTTGGCTTAATCTGCAAATGAGATTTTTTTTTTCTTAACAAGGATTATCTAATGGAGGTTTTATTTGATCTCCTTGGGAAAAAAAATACATGCTAAACTGCTAAAACACTTGTATTAGATTCTAAGACACACTGTGCCTTTAAAGGAAACTCTAGAAGATACAACTGACATCTGCAGTAAAAACGTTAGGTAATCATAACCAAATACCTGCTGCTATACCTGACCTGAATTTAGGTAACTACAAAACTTAACACTCCAAAGAACGACACTGAGTTAATTAATAGGTGATCAAAACATTTGGGTGTAATATAATATGGCAAGCTGATACAGCCTCTGCATAGATTTGTCTCTGTTAGGGAATAATTCCATTGTGGGATCCCAGCATATCTTTTGCTTTGATTTCTTCCTCCATCACACAGGCAATCAACCAGTAAAATATTGTGCCAGAAACTCAGGAACATAATTGGGGCAGTTTGCTAAAATCGAGTGCCTTGACACTTCCATTAAAGTTGTTAAGATAAACCAAAGGTGCTTCTCTGCTGCTCAGCCCTCTGAGGTCTGGGAGAGTTTGTTGCATGTCTTTATGAAAGAGGAGTATCTCCTTTTTACTGTTAACTGTTATAATGAAGTCAAGTGGAAAAGTGCTATTTACCATATAATAAAAAACATCTATTGTTCATAGGCCTGAAAACCCAATAATAAATAAAACCTCATATTTCAGGCTGTGTAAACCAGTTGCTTATGTAATAGAACAAGGTGTAATTTTCCATTTACAATTTCAAATACTGTAATAAGAAAGCAATCAAAGCATAAACAAAAAGCACTTTAAATGGTGCTGCAGGTACTATTTCCATAATGCCTGTCCCCTAAATTGCAGCTGTTTCTTTTTTTTTTCCCAGCTTCACATTATTTCTACTTATCTCAGTCATTTAATTAAAAGAAAATCAACTTTAAAATGATGAAAGACCATCTTAAACCAATTGCAGCTATGGGCAAAGAAGAAAAAAGATCGCAACAGCATAATCCACAGTTAATACTCAGGTGGGTTAAATTAACACCATTTCTCATTCTCCTTTCAGGATGAGATCTGAGGATTTTCAGAGAGCATGCTGTAGACCTATGAGTGAAACAGTGTTGTCCTTGGTTATCTTGTGAACACCTGCAAGTTTGCATCTGCAGATGACCTCCTGGTTTTACTGGCCTCATCATGGTAAGCTGCCTGCTCGCCAAGGAGGCATAAAATAACGTAGTGCTGTCCATGAGCTTTGTGCTGGGCTACCCTTACTCAGGTCATTAACTGTGAGGATTAATGAGGGATCAGCAGGCCCATTGCTGCTGGAGGGCTGATGGATAAGCTCACTGCAATGGGACAGGGATGGCTCTTCTGAAATTCTGCTGAACCGAAGAAAAGTTTACACGGCCTCAGCCCAACGCACAGATCCCCAGGCTCTGGGCTCACCCCACCAGCACCGGCAACAGAGGGTCCTGAAAAGTGAATTCTGCACGGCCGTGGTGTGTGAGGCGCGTCCCGCCTGGGGCCCTGTCTCAGCCAGGCCTGGCCAAGGCGGCTCATAGGCAGGAGCAGGGGTACCGGTTCTCCCATAAACACATTTGTTGGTGCTGGTCTCAGAGTTTTGTTCTTTTTCCATTTGTTTACAAATGAACAAATGTATTTTAAAATAAACCATCTCCACCCTCCTCCCCTCCTTCTATAGGCAGCTTCCCCATGACCAGTGCTCCCCCCGATGGGGGGCGATTTATGACAACAACAACAGCTTCAGGAGAACAAAACACTTTATTTCAATGAGGCGCGTCAGGCCCCGGCCGCAGGGAGCACCACCGGCCTGCCCTTCCCGCCCCCTCGGGGGGCCCAGCCAACATGGCGGCCGGCGGCACGGTCTCCATGACGACCCGCGCGGGTGGCGCCGCGGTTGCCATGGCGATGCCGTTTCCATAGCAACGGGGACCGGCCTTCCGCGGTCACGTGGCCCGCTCGATGCGCTCGGCGCTCCATAGCGGCGCAGGCCCGGCCCGGTCCCGGTTCTCGGCTCGGTCCCGGTCCGGTGCCGCTCGCACCATGTCCACCGCCATGAACTTCGGCGCCAAGAGCTTCAAGCCGCGCCCCCCGGACAAAGGAGCCTTCCCCCTGGACCATTTCGGTGCGCTACGGCGGGCCTGCCCTCCCCGCGGCCTGGCCACGGGCCTCAGGCCTACCCCCGCGGCCTAGCGCCGGGCCTCAGCCTGGCCCCGCCGCGCCGGGCCCGCGGTGAGCGCGGCCGTGGCTGTGTTGCAGGGGAGTGCAGCGCCTCCAAGGAGCTCTTCATGGAGTGCCTCCGCCGCAGCGGCTTCCAGAGCGGTGCCTGCCGAGAGCTCTCCATGGCCTACCTGCAGTGCCGCATGGAGAGGCAAGTAACGGGGGGCTCCCGCGGGGGGGGGCGGCTGCCCCTTCCCCCCGGCCCCACCGCGGCGCCCTTTGGTTTTTAAAGGGGTGTCGCCGTTCTGGCTTTGATTTGCAGTGGGTTCTGCTCTGTGGTGAGGCTGGGCGCCCTTCGGGAAACGGACGGGGGTGTTACTAAGGGCGCTGAGATACCCGGGTATTGCATGGGCAGGTGGTGAGGCTGCAAACCCAAACGGGAAAAGCACAGCAGCAAAGTATAATAGCACCACCGATGTTGTAAACCACGTTCGCTTAGAAATGCAGTAAATGACACAAGTAGAATCTTAGTAAGCTCTTACAGAGTCTGTTAATTAAGTTAACCAAAAGGTCAGCTTCTGAGAAAACTCTTTCAATATCTAATATCAGAAGACAACAACACACTCATTTTAACAGCAATTTTCCGATTGTGTGTGTATGTGTATATATATACGTATATATGTGTATGTGTGTGAATGTTGCTTTCCCCAGACTGAGGTTTCTGAGGCTTTGCCAAGTGACAGTCACTCTACAGATGTCTTGGATTTCTTTACAGGAAATAACACGAAGTGAAATAGAAAATGCTGTTGTTCTCTTGGTTACAGACTGTGTTCTGCAAAACGTTTTTGTTCTGTTGTTTTTAACTTAGGCAACTTATGGCTAACGAACCACTGGAAAAATTGGGATTTAAAGATCTGATAGATGAGAAATCAGAAGCAAAACCTGAGAAGTCATAATGAAGAAAGACAACTTTGCTCTTCGTGTATGGAAAGCACAACTCTTACGTAGTACATATTGTACTTCTGTGCGTATTGCAATAGGAAGTGTTTCGTGACGGAACCTTTCTTCCAAAATATTCTTTCCTAAAATAACATTTTGCTCACTTCGGAAAGGACTGCCTTTGTTTACTTTCCTGAAGTATTTCTTAGCTTTTTTTCTTTTAAATTCTCTAGTCTACTCTTGAAGATCCATGAGAACTTTACCTGGGAGAAAACAACTGCTGCCTGAAGTGTTCTCCACGCCTCTGCAAAAACAGTAAACTCTTGTTTTTAAAAAACAAAAGCAAACAAACAAAACCCCCCACCTTTATTGTGTAGATCTCGAACTGTAGTCTTACATGTGGTGTTACTAGTATGCTTACAGCAGTTACTTGTCAGGTGGAAATAAAGCTGTTGTGGTACTTGCAAATTGCTTTTTATTAAATACTGGAATTAATTCCTACCTTTAGGCTGATCTCCTTCTCACCCAGCTATAGAAAATACTTGGGTTTGTTTTTTGTGGGTCTTTCTTCCAGTCTTCTTACCTTCATTGCTGTTGGCAGATTATTTGTAATTCCAGACACGAGTCTGTAGTTGGGTCGCCAGTAGTGATTTTGCTTTTTTTTGCTGTGCCAACAATGTTCACCTAACTTTACTTCATCACTTAACCAGCAGGTGTTCATTATGTGCATCTTCATTTCTTCACTCAGAGCTGCCGTATGCTTTTTCACATCCGTCGGTCATCGGAGTGCAGATGGCAATGATGCTTATTAGTCTTCGAAGTAAACGTGAGTTGTACTTATAAATGTGGCTGGACTTTTTCTTTTAAAAACATGAGTTATGTCAAAACCAAACAAAAAATCTTAAATAGATTGAAGCTATTTATCTAGGAAATAGAGTATTTCATTCCAAAACACATAGGTGCAGCCCTTACTTTGAGAATGCGATGCACCAGCCTGTACGGTAGATTTTAAATCACATCTGAGTATGGCTTTGAGATCCCTTGAAGGTGTTTGTACAACTTACCATAAATTATCAGAGCTAATACTATTTTTAATGCAAATGAGTCTTTCTTAATTGATACTGAGTTTAGGCCAAAATAACTTGGCCTGTTAGCTCCCCTGGAAATGTGTTTCAGGCAGTCAATAGATTCACAAATCTTCTGGATGTATTTTCACTGTCTTTCCAGACCACACCCTTTTTGTTTGTTTGTTTTAAACCCATCAAATCATTTCTTTCTGTATCTTGCTCTCCCAACAGCAAGGTTTAGGGGCAGGGCCTGCAGATAGGGACGCGCACACGGTTTGCCAAGGCAGTTTTACGCTCTCCTTTATTTGGTGTCCTCTGTTTGATCCATCCTGCCATTTCTATGCTCTGTTTCTACTCTTTTTGGTTCTGCTCCTCTCTCTGCATCTCTGTGTTCCTAGACATCCAGGAAAGGGTGAAGGAATATTTTCTGCTCTTCATATTGAGGGGTGGAGATGAGATTTAAATTGTTGCTTGGGTCTAATCTGGTTGAACAGACTACAGATAGTTCAGAGCAGGTCCCCATTTGAAAAGAATGTTCGGTCCCTGCTGCATATTTTTATTCTGCTTCATTCCACTGGTTAAATTGTATCTTCTGGTGATATTAGTACATTTATAGAAAGCAGAGATTTTATTGCTGAAACAGATATTAAAAGGCTTTATATTAAACCACTGAACAAGAGCTTTCTGTTGGTGATACTGAGTAAGAATTATTAAAATAATCTCCTGCATCTTCAGAAGAAAGAAATCAAATTTCACGCTTCCATGATCCTTAATTATTATGAAGTGACGTTTATACCTACAAGGGATTGAAAACCCACCAGTGGTGGTGGAGTCATTCAGGGTGTTCTCAGTGGTCGTTACATCTCTCTGTGTCGCTCTGCACGCTGATGTGACCCAACAGTTACTTCACGATTTCAGCCCAGGTTTTTCCTGGGAAAGTTGATGCTGTCGTCCAGGTTACTGCAGAGTAAGAGGGGTAATGTTTTTCAAGTCTTGTCTGACTGAATTTCGGCTGCTGAGCTGGAGTGATAGCTGCTGTTTGAATGAACTGAGATGACGTGCTGAGAGAGGAGCCTCTTTTTTTTTTTTTAATAGTGTCCAAGGCCTCAGTTTTGGACCCATTGCAGGAGGGCTGGTGGGAACAAAGGTAGTTCCCCAAAACTGCGTGCCATGCCAAACCCAACAGTGCTGGGTGCTGCTTGTAGGCCTGGAGCCTTCCCGTAGTGTCCTGGTGATGTAGCCAGCAGGACCCCACGTAGCACGGGCTGACTGCTGCTGAGCCACCAAAACGGGCAGAGTGTGCTCCATCCTTCGCAAAATAACTACAGAAGTAGTAATTGCCATCCTGACGGGGAACACCGGGGTGGGAATTTTGCACCTTTCACCACTCTGAAGAAAACATTGCCCTGTGTAGATCCACGAGTAGATTTCATCCCATCTCCCAGCACGGTGAGTCAGCTTCATGGCGCTGGCCCTTTTGCACCAGGACGAGACCAAGGGCTGTGAGCGGATAGCTGAAAACTCAGGGAGCTGACAGACACGTATTTTCTAGCTGTAGGGCATTAACTGGAGAAGATAATGTGTTCAGTGGAATTGTGTGACAAGTTCAAAGCAGGAGGGGGCTATCAGTTGGTCTTGATTGAGATCTAATGCAACTAAGAAGCGATGGAAAAACAGGTCATTAATCAGTGCACAGCCTGGGGTCAAACAATTCCAACTTGCTCTGGGGACATGTGCCTGCAACACCGGAGTCATTTGGAAGAAGTTCCCGGAATGCTCTTTAATTTATTCCTGCCAACACATGGGTCATTAATTAAAACCTTTCACTAAAACCTGTTTATTTTAGCTTTGCTTGTGGGATCCAGGTTTGTTCTTTTAAATGACAGCAGTGTTTTAAGCCAAAGGAAAGTCGTACGTTTGTAGGTAAGTTTTCCTGTTCCCGTACCAAGGAGGAAGCTCTCCAGAAGCTGACACCGGGCCGGGTAAGTTTATTCTGGAAACGGTGAGCTGAGGCTCAGGCGTGTGTGGTACAGGGTAGGCAGCGTTGTTTGGGAGCTGATTTCTTTATGTAGCTGTTTGGAGTTAACGAGCTGCTGTGCTACGTGTGGTACCAGGAGCAAGGTAAGGCCCACACAAGTGCATTCATCTTCACGAGAAGTGGGTGAACGTCCCTGCCTGCACCAGTGCTGCCTGCCAAAGGCTGCCGTGAAGCACCCCCTGCTGACAGACCCTGGGACTTGGAGAAATGCAAACAGCTGCAAAATGAGATTCTTCTCGGCTTAATGTACAAACTGCCGGTCTGGTTGTAGTTGTACAGGTGTGGAAGGGAGAGCCCAGAGCAGGAGGAGGCGTTGACTATCTTGCCGTGAAGATCTCTGTGAGCTGCTAACACAACAATAGAAATCAATAAGTGAGGGGGCTGTAATAGTCTTTCCTGTAGCTCTTTTTCAGCCAAACCACCTCACACAATAAGGAGGCACTCTGCTGCTTGGGATCGTGTCCCAGGGAATCCCCAGAGGGCTCCAGGTCAGCAGAGCTTTGCGTGTTGGCACTTAGAGCACATACTGCCTTTCTTTGTTCAGATTAGAATCAATTCAACCACAGAGTTTAACCTTGATCGCTGCAGTTATTTACAGAAAGAGAACATTGCTGCAAGCCAGCCCTCCTTACGTCTTCCTGGGAGACCTTGAGCTTTAGGTGTATCTCCAAACAATGGCAATGAATTGCAGAACAAGGAAGAAAGGGTTTAATAAACATTTCCAAGGCTCTGCGAGTTCCTTTAAAAAAAAAAAAGCCTATACAAAGAGAGCCTCCTGTGGTTGTGCTGGAAACGAGCCATGGTCCAAAGTCCTGCGTACAAGCATGATGAGGTGGTGCTGCTGTGGTAGGGAAGGGTTGTTACCGTGCTGTTGCTGCACCTGCTCCCTGGCAGCGGGATGCCAAGCGCAGCAGAAGGGCTGTACCTGTCAGCACGGAGCTGTGGGCAGGCAGTGTGTGCAGCCGGCTGACCTTCACCTTTGGTCCTCCCCAGTCCCCTTCCAAAGCATTCTCAGGTTGTGCTGCCTGCTCCAAGGCCCCAAATTCCTTGCAGCTGGGCATTACGCTTGCAGTGAGTGATTGTCCGCTTGGTTTCCTTTGGTGACCACAGATTTGCTGACCTTTGCTGGTGACTAATCGCCTTTTGCGGCAGCAATCAAATTAGCCTTTCACTTACTGCCGCTTTTGGAGGCTCCGCTTAACCACTGCTACCTGCGGGAGGTAGGTTGGAGCACCTACATTTGCACCCTGTTATCTCACTCTGCTCCAAGCAGGCCCAGAGAGCTCTGGGAGGCAGCACTAAGCTGCTGGGGCATTGCACGGAGGCAGTTAAGAATGAGGAAATTCTGTAGGCAGACTATGAAAGAAGGATTTTTTTTCCCTGTGTGAAAAGCGTCTGTGGCATCGCTTCATGCTGTGTGCTCTGAAAAGTGCCTTGGGTGTGCCAGTTCCACTGGAGAGCAGCATGCCTGTAGACGTCTCGGTGATTCCTGGGCATGGAATGATTCTGCCAGCAGGTGGGAATACAGTAATTTCTAGCACAACCAGTGACCCCAAAGGGTGTTGGTTACTGTTCTGCCTGGAGGAGATCCCTTCTGCAGTAGATTCTCCTGCTAAATTTGGGAACGTGGCTATGTTGTATCAGGTTTCCCACAGAAATCGAAGTTCATCGATTAGGAGAACAAAAACACTTTGGGGAAGGTACATGCAAGGGTCATTTTCCCCTTCCTGGGTGTTTCAGTGAATGTTGGATGTCTGATCAATCTTAACCCGGTTCTTTATTTCTTTTAATGACTTTTTTTTCCCCTGTGAGTATCTGGCAATGCTGCACTTCTGTCAGGATGCAGCAGATTTTCTAGCTAGCAGATTTCAAGACAAAATGCTTTCCTTCTGGAATGATGGTGCCATATGGCTTGAAACGCAAAAGTGATCACTGCTAGAAATAGGAGCTTCATAGAAAGTCACCCAGAAGTTCAACGTGTGTGTGTGTAGAGGACTTGATAGACCTTGATGCAGTTTTTATTTCCTGGTACCAACGATAATACAGGTTTTTTATGGCTCTTCCTACAGACTCTAATGTTTGTGTTCACTCTCTAGGACTGCAAAGGCTGTTTCACCACTAGATTATTCCCCTTATTCCAGGAGATTTGGGGATTTACATTAGCAGCTGCATCAGTCTCTCATGTTTGCTGATTCCTGCCGGGCTTGGCTGGATGGAAGACACCCCAGACAAGGCCAGCATTCACCATACAGCCCAGGCAAGCCCCCAGTTACCTCTGTGAGCATGAAACAGCTCAGGTGCCTAAAATCTGGTGGGCTGAATCCAGCCTGTGCCGTTCCACACTTCCCTGGTCTGGTGGGACGTGTAGCTATCTGCACGAGCAGTCTTTCCCGGATTCCACACAGAGAAGGCAAGTTCCCACTGACGTGGGAGGGATGTGGTGGTCCTTCTGGCTGCGTGTTCTGCTGGCTGGTAGTGAGCGGTGCCTTAAACCAGTGCTGCAGATGCTCTTCTGCTCAGGTCCTTATGGGTTATGACAAACTCTTCCAGGAGCAGTGATGGAAAGTAGACTTGCAAAAAGAGAGCAGGGTGGTGAAGAAAAGGAGAATGCCCAGAACGGCTCAAACTTTTAACTTCATCTCAATAATTTTAAAAAGCAGGCAGTGGGGGCTGCTTCTGCAGCCCCTTGGATGAGTGAGCTCTTTGTCTATTCTAGTAATTTTCCAGGAACTGACAGCTCTGATTTCTGGAGGATTTCAGGTGTCCTCAATGCTAGCAAGCTCTGCCCAGCAAGAACCTGTTAATGCACCTGGTTCTAATCTCGCTTGCAAAGCTGCTAATCAGGAAGGGCATGTGGGAAGCAAGTCACATGGAAAGGTGCTCTCAAGGCAGTCAGGCCCGGTTTTGATTGCTCAATTTGCATTTCTCTGTTATCAAACTGTGTTCTGGGTTTCAGCAAGCTTAGGAGGCACTGAATCTCTCCTCAGGACAAGCAGCAGATTGGTAGCCCCGCAGAATCTGGGACACCAGCACTGTGCTGAGGATTTGTTGTGATGCTGTGGGCTGCAGCCTGCTTCAGATCTTGTGAGTGCTCAGCAGAATCTAATGCCAAACCCCGCCTTTCTTTAGGAGAGGCGAGATTTGTGGACACCACACAAAAATTAAGCCTCCTGCATGGATTATCTCCTCTAGCCCAGTCTGCACTCTCAAATTCTTTCATTTCTTCTCTGAGAGAGGTGGTAGTGGAGCTGTTGGTTTATGTGGTGAGATCCTGCTCCCACAGACCTGCTGGTGAAGAGCCAGGGTTTCATTCGCAGGAAACAGCAAATCTCCCGTGAGCTTAGAGGAGCAATTTGCTGGCAATCTACAGGGGGCTTTTCCCTCTGGGTTGCTCTGACGACAAGCCCATGGTAACATGGCTTGCTAGATGGTCAATAGCACTTCACTGCACGGAGGAAAGCAGGCTGTTTTCAAGCAGACAGACCTAAATGGAGAAAAAGTCCTGCTACTGCTACTCGGGAATTGCACAGAAGCTGCAGATCAGATCAGTGCCAAGAAACTGGCTGGTAACAGGATGCTGAACCAAGCAGGAGAAAAAAAAAAGTCAAAACATTGCTAAATGAGCTTTCACATCCCTGCGACCAGGTACCAAATTGGGAATCTCACGGTGGGGATAAGGTTGGCTGCTGGCATTGCTGCAGTTGCCTCCCCATGTTTTTGTTCCATATTTTGGATGGGGAGGTCACGCTGTGCGGACTTTGACCAAGTATTTAGCGGGCTGTCCTTAACCCCTTGTGCTTGCCACCCATGCTGCGACCCATGTGTACCAGAGCATGTGTTGTTGGACAGGCAGGGCTCTGCCTGCTCTTTGGTGCGTCCCCCGCGTGTGTGTGCATACTGAGAATGCTTGATAAGGCAGCATCCGTGTGCGCCCATAGCCTGGCAGCATAAGTCTGCCCCTTCTCTCTGTGCATTCAAATTTGTGCCTGGTTCAGAGGTAGCTGTGTGCCAGACTGGGATCTGTGTGAGAGTGTGCAAGCAATGGCATAGATCAGGCGTTAATATTCTGCATGCGCAGGTAACGGTGTGAATGCACAGGTGAGACTGGGGTTTCCATTCGGTTCCTACCTCTCCAAACTGTGTTGCAGGATCCAGTGGAAAAGCGAGTGTCCACTGCCACCTGCTTGGAGGTGAACTCCTGGGAAGAGATGCATCCTGGCCTCCTCATGTGGGGAGATGGTCGGCAGGGCCGTCTGCGTGCAGGACAAAGATGTAACCAGCAGCAGGTCACTGCACAGCTTTGGTGATACGGGGTGCGTGAGCTCTGTCAAAGGGTCAAATGCTGAGCTCGCTGGCTGCTGAAAAAGAACCAGGTGGGTGAAAAATGAGAGAGAGTCTGGAACATCTCCCTCCTTCCCTTCAGCATTCACTCCAGGAGACTTGCAGGTGTGGTGGTGCCAGGTAGAAGGGCTCATTGGAACAGAGATGTCTGAATTGATGGCTTTATTTTGGCTTACTTTAGCAAATAATAGGCGGGGGGGTGATGTTTATCATTGAAAGTGGAGCTGGCTAGTACTTGAGATCACAGCTCTAATGGGTTGGACTGGCTTAGACTGTAAATCACGTTAGCAGCGCTAATAGCACAAAGTGACTGGTACAGCAAACCCTCTGCTGCAGCAATAACCCGGCCCTGCTGGTTCTTTGAATCAGGCTGCTGCTGCTGCTCAGGGCTGGCTTGGTTATTAAAGCTCTTTCACAGAAGTCACCTGGGCAGCTGCTTTGACTCAGCCACCGAAATGGCTGTTCTGTCACTCTCTCCCCTCCCATTCCCCAACCTGGCTTGGGCTCTTTTTATAGCCTGCTATAAAATTGTTTATTTTTGCACCTGTTTATAAAGGCTTTTCAGCCACAGGGGTCTCATGATGTTGTTTTCATGGCTT
Organism: Anser cygnoides; assembly: GCF_040182565.1. Taxonomy (NCBI): domain Eukaryota; kingdom Metazoa; phylum Chordata; class Aves; order Anseriformes; family Anatidae; genus Anser; species Anser cygnoides. Next base: position 6,216,368 of record NC_089887.1, read on the forward strand.
CTGGAGCAGGGCTGCTCTGTTGTTGCTAGAAATAATTGCTGTTAATTAATTCTTTGCTGATTTTTCCTTGGCAAAGCATACTGAAATAAACAAATAAGTGAACAGCATGCTCTGTATCCTGATGTTGTGGGAGCTGTTACGAGGCATGCAGTGACATCCAAACGATCCCATCAGCAGCTAGAGGAAGGTTAGGACATGGTCTTCAACTTTCTATGGACAAAGTTAATTGGGGGGAGGCTCAATTACCAGCTCCAGCTGTTCGGCAGCTTCCTCCAGGCAATCATTTCTAATCTCTTTCTAGAGAAAAACCACAGCTTTGTTTCCACCTAATGCTTTATTCAAATCACAGCTGAACAATATTGCAGAAAGTGATGTGGTCTCAGCTGTCTGAGCTGGAGGGGCAGCTGAAGGCAGCAGCCCGTGATACGAGACGGGCTTCTGGGGGCTGTAACTGCGCCCAGTTTCCTCTTTTCCTCTGTGCCCTTCTAAGATGGCTTGGCTTCATTCTGACGACTCTGGCTCTGTTGCAGGGACTTCCAGGCCAGAAGTGCTGTGCTGGGCTTCAGCTCCTCTCTCTCTGTCCCACAGTCCTGCCGATAGCTTCTCCGTCATCCTCTTTGCACTGGGTCCCTGGCGGGAGCACCTCCCAGTCCCCCAGAGGACACAGGAGCTGCCTTGGCCACTTCAGTCTCCACCCTGCGATGGGACATCGTGCAGTGCAGTCTCCTGCTTGAACGTCTCCAAGCTGTTCCTGGAAGGATGAGCCATTCGAGCCAGGGAGAGATTAAGTTATTGGAATTGGGCAAAAGCAATTTCCATGATGAGTGTTTGCCCTGCGGTTCGCACGTCCAACGTGTCCCTGATTCAGGTTGAATTGATGATGGCCAGCTCTGACTGATTGCGCTGGCTTTTCGTGGAGGAGCTGGTACCCTGATGTGCGAATCTCTTCACGTGCGCGATGGCTTTCTCCATCTGGTTCCCCAGACCTAAGTCTTCTAATTCCTGTAAATCAGGAATCACGCTAAAAGCAGTGGTGTAACAGGGGCATAGGTGAATTATTGACTTCATTGATCTAATTTCATCTTCTCTGAGAGCATCATCAGGCAGCACAGCTCCCGTCAGGTGCATGGTAGCTGCTGTGGAGCCCATTCCCCCAGCTGCCCCTTGGTGTCCTATTTCATGTTGTATGAAAGAGCGAAGGGATATTTGCAGTGCGTTTTTTCTTGTGTTCAGATTTCCCTCTGTGCAGCAGACAGATGCAAACACCTGACATCCTGAAGGTAGCAAGTACCCAGCTGCTCTCCAGGATGTCTCCTGGCTCCCAGCCACCCGTCAGCGGGACGGAGCAGCCCGTGTGACCCTGGTGAGGAACTTGCCCTTCTGTATAACGATTCCCAAACCTGCCCATTTCTGCAGCGAGCCCAGGCAGAGGGACGAGCACTGTCACACTGGGGGAAGAAACAGAAAGGGCCTGAGCATGTGACGGACAGGCTGAGAAAAGTGGTTGGGGTAACTTTCCTTTCTGCGGCGGCACGGTTGCGAGAGCAGGTCGCAGCTCTGGGGCGTAGTCACAGATGCAGGGCAGGAACAAATTGGCTGGTTTGTGATCAGTGGCTCTCACAGAAGCCTGAAAAATGGTGTCTAAGTAAATCAGCAGACAAATTGTGCTCTGCAACTCCTTCCTGTCCTCTTTCCCTGTATTTTTCTCCCTTGATGACGAGCTCAGTGGTCTGGTGTGCACAGCCAGTAAATGATGGGAGTAGCAGGCTTCTTTTCCTGTCAGTACCGCTGGGCTTTGCAGCAGAGTTGGCCACTATGCAAATGTGGTGAAACCCTGATCTGCAAATCACTCCACAGCGAGGTGCATTTAGAGCTGCAGGATGCCTTTTCCTCTTTGGGGCTGGAGCAGGTGCAGAGCAGCTCTGCAGATGTAGGGCTTAGGTCTGGTATTTGGGCAGCCTCACGTAATTTTCCTTTGCGTTCTCCTCTTCCATGTGATCAGTACATCTCAAAGAAGGAGCGTGCTTTTCCTGGTCTTACACAAGGAGAAAAGACCACAGGAACCATAAAGCAATTTGGTCAAAATCAGAGAAAGTTGGTGTTGCTATCAGATTTTCAATTCAAGGATTTTTAATTGCCCTGGTCTGAGCTCAGTGTTGCATGGCATTCCTCCCCCCCAGGTGTAGCCACTCTTGATTTAACTCTATTATTATTATTTAAAAAAAAAGGATTTTTTTCTCCTTTTTTCTTTTGAACAGGAAACCATAGTGCAACTGAAACTAGCTGCTTTAACGTGGGAGTGGTCAGTGCTATGGCTTGTTCACACAACCTCCAGCTGCAAGAGCAGACACTGCTACAACCTCTGCTGTAGTGTCGAGGAAGCGTGAGGGACCCGGGCTGGTGTATCTGCTGCTCCAGAGTTTTGCTTGAATGCGGTTGCAGTGGCATGAATTATTGATATTTCTGTTAGGGTCTGCTGTTCGCACAAGAATTTTTAATGTTTCCCCACGTTGCACTGTGAATGCGCTCCCAGGTCGTGTAAGGGACTGAGTTTAATATCCTTGTGTTCGCGTGATTGTGGCATTGATTTCACAGATTCAGGGCTGAGGCTGCAAAATTATCTGAATGCCAGTGTAAACAGCTCTCTGGTAACAAAACCGAGCAATCCCAGGGTGAAAGCTGATACAGAGGGGCAAGGAGAAGGTAATTTGGGGATAGTTAGTGAATTTTCAGGGTGTCACCACAAAGATGATGTAAAGGTGTCTGGGAATTCTTGAGCATCCTTTCCCCTGCCCTCACGGTTCAGCATTTCTAGAGGCTGCCCTGGCTGCCACCATGCTCAGCACCTTGAGAGATGCCATTAATAACGTCTGTTTCTAAGACAACAACCTTGCAACTTAGAAAAGCCGAGCTAAAAGTGTGGGTGTTTATAAACAGACATTTTACACACAAATATGTGTGTATTTGTGTGAATATACGTATATGTGTGTATAAAAATGATATCAGACTTAAGAAGCCATTCAGCAGTGGAGAGCCAGAAACCGCCTGAACGAGACGATGTACTGGCAGTGACAATTGGTCTCTGGAGGGTATGGCCAGGGGCTGTGTAAGCACTGGGAGCAAATTCATTGAGCACTCCCTGACAAATCGTATCCACAGGGAGAGCATGGGGAAAAGCTCGGGTGAGCTGCTGGATCCTACAGGAGCAGTCTGACGTGGACCTGCCTGAGCTGAGATGCCACCAGCCTCCCAGGAGCCTGCTGCCACCACCGCAGACTGCTGGAAATGTACTGGTATGTGAGATTGAATCAAGCCCTTGATTTCCAACTAAACAAAAGTTTCTCCTCCATCCTGGCTGGTTTGGTCCTGTTCCAACTTTTCTCCCTCTCCATGCCCCCTCTACCCACCTGTGCTGTTTGGTTCCCAGCTGCAGGTCCGAAACAGGATTCACACTGTTGTGTTTGTGCCGGGGGAATTGGGCATTGTTTGGGGCCTTGGATGCTGCAGATGGCCGTGGCTTGGTTCATGCCGGCCCTGCTCTGCACCTCCACTGCTCAGCCTGTCCTTTATGAACCGCTCCCTTCTCATCGCTGACAACAGGCTCTGTTATATTTGATTTTATTACAAGATATAAATTTCTGTCTGCAGCCCTGGTTTCCAGCACGCAGAGAGGGATTGCCTAGCAACCAAGAGAACAAAAAATTAAGAGAATCAATAAGACTTAATGGAAAGCTAAACAGAGACTTTAAAACCAGTCTCCCTCCCAGCCCCTGCCCCTGGTAAGTTCATAATGACTTGCAGCATCCCGGCTGCTGTGTGAGGGATTCAGCAAGTGCCTGTGCTGGAAATGCCGGAGGACTGGGGCTGAAGTGCAAATGAAAACCTCACCTCCTGGCTTGGATTTCGGTAGAGCTCTGCTCCTGTAAGCATTTACACCAAGTGGTAGTCCCACAAATTGGAATATAACAGGGTTTTGGAGGATTAGGGCTGTGATTCTGTGCTGGAGCCAGTTGGACTGGTGTAAGTCCCTGGCAGGTGTTAGCAGCAGCGCTGCTCCAGGTTAGTATTACGGGCTGGGAGGGTGAAGGCAAGGTCGCCTCTGGGCACACCAGCTGCTTGCTGCGGCTGAAAAACCTCAACAAAAGGACTCTGTGTGGGATTACGCCTTTGGTTAGCATGGGAACGAGTTTCCAGATGTCATCAGCCTACACGTGTACAGGCAGCAAGCGGCAGCGCAGCGCGTAGCGCCGCACAGCCAGCGAGGAGCAGCCTGACGTCAGCGCGGAACAATCAGAAATTAACTCGGTTACGGCCGCTCGCCTGATGGCACAAATGCAAAGGTCAGTTAGGAAAATGTATTCCAGACAACGGGGGCATTGTAAAGGTATCAGGCCGTGGTTTTGCCCGTACGTAAGGGTGTATGCTGGTTTCTTTGCACAAAGTGTTCTCTGGGACCTGCCGCCCTGCTCACATCCGCGTACCTTGGCAGGATCGAGGTGGTGGTTCGGGGTGGAAGGGTTCCAGGAGCTGCCTTCAGCCCTGCGGGCAGCACAAATGGCAGGAGCGGGGCTGTGCAGGGGGTGCCCTGCTCTGCTCGAGGGAGCAGAGATGGACAGTTTGAATGCGGGGCTCGCTCCACAAAACCCAAACCCTTTCTATAACCAGAGCTGCATTTACCACGAATAAGTCAAAGCAGCCTAACAGCTGCCTGCAGCCTGTGTTTGAGAGGATGGATTCTGCAGGGGTCTTTCTCCAGCCACAGCCCTGAACCCCTCCTCTTGGCAGATTTCCCCCATCACCACCTTCAGTTACCCTTAGTGGCAAAATGGGGGCCGGGAGCGTTTGCCCGGAGGCCAGGTGAGATGCAGCAGGGGGGGCAGTCCTTGATCTCAGCACAGCCGTGGTGCCCCCGCCCCAGGTGGCGTTGGGATGCCCTCACCCCAGCACTCCCTGGGCACCGAGGACTGGGGTGCAAGGTGTGGGGGGGACACTCAGCGGATGGTCCTGAGATACACGGAGAGGAAAAAGGTGGCGATGTCCTTCTGGAGAGCAGCGCAGCCGGGAGAACCCCAGCTGCGCTCAAGCAGCGAAGGGCAGGACTCCGGGAACCCCCTGGGGTGGGGTGGGGGACCCCAAATTCCTCCGGAGCCGGAGGGCGGCCGAGATGGGGACCCGGGGGGGGAGGCGGCGGGGTGCGGGCGGGGTTGGGGCGCGGAGCCCCGACGGCGAGCGGCCGCTGGAGGTCGCGGGCGAGCGGCTCGGCGAAGGGGGAGAGGCGGGAGGCGGACCCGGCTCCGTGCCCGGGCGAGGAGGCTGCGGGGCGCGGAGAGGCTGGAGCCTCCCGGGGGCTGGGAGCCGCCGGCCTGCCCCTCGCTCGGGGCCGCATGGAGCAGCAGCAGCAGCCCCGGCAGCCCCTCGCCATGAAGCTCGCCTAAAAGAAGCCTCGGCGGAGCCTCCCCCCCCCTCCCCAGCCTCCGCAGCCCCCCCATGGCGAAGGAGAGGAGCAGGAAGGCGCTGGGCGAGCTGCTCCAGCGGCCGGGCAACGCGGCGTGCGCCGACTGCACCGCACCCGGTAAGGGCACGGGGGGGCTGGGGGGGGCTCCGAGCCCCTGCTTTGGGGTCTTGCAGACCCCCACCCACCCGTACACACGCAACCGGGGCGGGGGGAGCAGAGGCATCGCCGCTCCCGCACAGCAGCAGCCTTTGCCCGCAGTGCCCCCCCCTCCGCTGGGCTCGGTAAAGCTGGGGGCTGCGGGACCTGCCCGGGAGAAGGGGCTTGGAAATCGCGGAGCAGGTGAATTCGCCTTCCCCGGCCTCTTTTTTTTTTTTAAATCGTTATGTATTTTAGTCGCTGCATGGTAACAGCTAAACGTGCGTTAGGTTGGGCAGGGTGGCTCAGAGAGGTGTAGGGATGGGATGTCCTTTCAACCTCCATCACTCCATAGGCAAAAAAAAATAATAAAAATAAATCCTGCTTCAGCTGAATTACTGATGCTGATTTCTATGGGATTCCAAGCTCTCTTGGATACCACCATTCAGCTCCCACCGTCACCAGTGGTTTCAGGTCCCCAGCCTGCATCTCAGGAAGCTGCAGCACACTTTCAGACGCGTTGTGGCTGGAGAGGACAAAGAACTTTCTGCATGGTGTGAACTGCTTTGCAGTGCTGCGCCGTGCCGCGCTGCCTGCCCTGCTCCCACCCATCTGCTGTAGCAGCCCCCCTCTTGGGTGTCGTGCTGAGCACAGCTCGGGCTCGCCAAATAAGTGGCTCCCTAAATTGTCCCTTCCCGGAGGACACTTTGGCTCAATGGGATAATTCTTCCTTGCCCTGTGTGTGATATGAAGCCCCTCCGCAAAATGGGAAGTTTGTCAGCATCAGCAGAATAGGGGTGAAGCTGTAGGTCAGTGAAATAGCTCATGCTGGGGAAGCGTGGTGGTTGTTAAAGACTAAACGGGCTGGTAAAACAACAAAGATGTGTTTTGCTTTTGGTGACACTTGCATGCAGAGATATCTTGGTGAAACTTGGAGAGGCGAATGTGGGCCAGTGTCTTTTGTAACACGAGGTGTGCTACATTAACATCATTCAGCCGCTTTGAACTGTCACAGCATTACTTCCCTGGGACTGGACCTCTGTTCTGAAACCCAATTTCTTTAATTATCGCTGTGCTTCGGTACCTTTGGCAAATAGGAGCTAGTACTGGTGCTGTAATGTGATTGTGTGCTCAGAAGGGACAATAAATATGAGGTGCCCCGGGTTATTTAATATAAGATGCATAACTTGTGTCTGTAGGTAGTATATGAAATATTCAGGCTGGGTCCGGTTGCTCGTCCTGGGCAGGTGAGGCAGGCCAGGGCTTTCTGAGTGTGGGTAGGAGGTAATGTGGGACAGGTGGCTGGAGAGCCTCCAGAATGGGGTGTAAGCGTGGTCTTGGCTGAGAAGTGGGACGCGCAGAGAGAAAGGTGAGAGCTGGCACCGGGTGGACAGCTAGAGACAGAAAAGTACCAAAGCAGAGAAAATAAAGTGAGAATGAAAGAAGAGGAGGGTGGAGAACGAACAGGAGATGCAAAAGCACGTAGTACTTCTGTGCTCCTACATGTCGTCATGCTGCTGATCTGGTGCACCTGCGGGGAAGCGAAAGGTCAGGATCCCTGGTTAGTCATGATTGCTTCCAGGTGGGTGTGTTCCTTCCCTGAAATCCTGAGGTGGCTCGGGAGCCATGATGAGAGGTAGCCATTTAGCTCAGGGATACGGATAACAAAGAATGGGATGGGTTAGAAATAAACCAGGTGAAAATTCTTTGTTAGTCAGTTTAATTCATGTATTTGGAAACGAGCTGGGTTTTCTTTTGCTCTTGGAAATGTTAGTTTCAGAAATCTACGAGTCAGTGGAAGTTTCTCCCTCCCTGCTGTTAAAAAAGGGTTTGTCTTTTGTTCCTGAGCCTCACCCAGGTGCCAGAACAGTAGCCACAGCCCTGGAGTGAGGGCTCGTCCCAGGCATTGTAGGCTCATGTAACAAAACCGCGAGTTCCTGATGCAGAATTGCTTGCAGCTGGGCACCGTTGTGACTAAGCTGTGACCATGCAAAAAATCAACCCCCAGGATGGAGAGGGAACGTCAGGGAGGCAACACCTTTTCTCCTAGGCTGTGGAAGGAGCTTTGTCCTCTGCAGGGTCGTCACCTAGCTGGATCGCTGGTGAGCTCCAGGCAAAACCTCATGATTGCCTGGCTCTGGGCCAGAATTTGCCACTTTAGATCATCTGAGCTGAGGACGATTTAAGTGGCCAAGTCCTAGAACCAAGGCTACTTGTGGGGTAAGTCTTGAGGGGCGTTGAATCTGATGCTCGGGAAGGTCAGATCTATGCTCTCTGTCTTCCCCAGGACCAGTGTGTGGGCTGGCAGGAAAATCTCTTACGCAAAAGCAGAGCTTCCGTAGCGTTCTCCCAGACGAGATTTTGAGGACATGTCTCAGGTAGGGGGAACAGGCTTACTGTGCTCTGGCCGTGACAGCTGGGAATGCAGGAAGGATGCTGAAGCAGAGACAGCGTGGCCAAAAAAAAAAAACATCACTGTGGCTACATTTCACACTTGCAGTTCTTGTTTTATTTTAAGGTTTCGTAGTTGTTTTTTTTTTTTTTTTTTTTTTACTAATTGCTGCTTTCCAGAACCTTAATTTTCAGTGAAAGGTGTTTCTGAATTAAAAAAAAAAAAAAATCAGTTGCAGAAATGTCATCCATCCGTAACGAGTAGTGAGATTGCATTAGCCACATCTTTGAAACTGAACTGTGGGGTAGGAGCCACAGCAGTAGGGTTGTTACGGGACGTGGGGTGCCCTGCCCTTACGCTCTCCTGCGTTGAAGTCGGGGTCCCAGATGTCGTTTTGCGCCATGTTTGTTTTGGTGGGTTTAAAGACGTGCTTTCACAATGAAGACAGCATGGTAAATGCAGCCTTAAGTGCAAACTGAGCGATCACTCTGAATTGCTGGTGTGTAATGGCTCTCAATCTATTAGAATAATCTTTTTTTTCTTCAAGACTACTGTGGCAGTTCAGTGCTTTTTTTCCCCCCTAAACGATTCTTTGTCTCAGGCAATCTTTCCACACGAGAGCGATGGTTATCTCAGGGCATAACAAGACCTTGAGTATTTCTCCCTTTACTCCATTTTTCTGTAACTTACCGTTGTGTTTCCCCTGAGTGAGAGTCATTTTACATTGTGGGGGACAGTGAGGCTCTGATGACAGAAGTGGAAATCCCATCAAAGTATCCTGCAGTTTAAACCCTACAGTAGTTTACGTGGCTTTTGTTTCTCTCTCTTTTTTAATTATTATTTTCATCTTTCTTATTTGGGTTGGATTACTGGGGACCTGGACCCTGGAAGGAATAAGGGAAACATCGGCCTTTCTGTGCATGGGGCTCAGGTGGGGTGAAACAGAGAAGGAACAGAGGGTGCGCGATAGAGGGGAGCCTTATATCAGAGGGCTTTTGGGCTGCAAAACTGAGTGGATCTGGTATTTTGGTGTAGTGGTATATATAAAAGCCTGAGGGTGGGTGGTGTGCAGCTGCGGGGGTTATAAACACCTTCCTGCAGCCCCAGCATCATCTCGTTTCTAAAGCAGGTGAAGCTTTTCCAATCCCTTGCTTTCATGAAATAAGGGCGGTGATTCTAGGAAAACACACAAGTGCCAGGCATGGCTTGATTTGTCGTGGGTTAAGGAGGGCGCTGAGAAGATCTGATCTCAAGCCTCTCCATCCCGTATCCGCTCCCCAGTCCTAAAAACACAGATTTGGAAGGCAGGTGACTGAGTCATCGGGTCCTGTCTCGTACTGTCATCCCCAGTGACATCTTCTCATCCCCTCCGTGGAGCAATGGGGCTCTGCCGTGGAGCTCGTTCTCTCTTTTTGCCCCCACCACCTCCCACTGGAAAGCTGTTCCAGAGCTTTGCTGCTCTAATGGCGTGAAACGGTCTTTTCATTTTCAAGCTAAAAGTGGAAACTTGTTCCCGCACCTCCATTGTCCTCCAACTTAAAGAGTTCTTTTTCTTCCCAGGAATTTGCCAGCTCTTCTCCCTTGGCATAAACAGAGTGGAGGGAAAGAAAGGGGGAAAAAAAGTCCTGTGGCCATTGTATTTAGCCACGTTCTGCAGGGAAAGGGAACATTTTCAGACAAAGGATGTGTAACGTGACGGTGCTATCTGTCCTTTCCCGATGCCCAGGCTTGCAGCAGTGCTGTGGGTTGCAGGCAGCAAGCAGAGGGGGCTGCTGAGACCTGACAGCTGAATCAAAAGACCTTGGCAACTTTAGTGCCTTCACTGAAAAATGTTCCTACTTAACGAGGAGTGTTGGTGGGAGGCTGTTTGGCTTCAGTTTTAATGTCTTTTATTGTTATTTTTAAACATGCATGGCCAGGGCCTGTTTATTAACCTCCTAATCCTTTCCCAAAGTAAATAGCAACAGAACTTCAGTGCTGAACATGGGCTTCTCCTGACTGTGGTATTTAGCAAATCAACAGCAGCCGAGTGGCAAGCAGAACGGGCTTTGCTTGCGTTGACTGCACTAAAACTTACACCAGTGATTACATCTCCTATCACAGGGCACAAGTTACCTTTCTTGTGCAGGGTAAAAAGAGGTTTTGCCTACCAGCAGAGGTTCTTTTCTCCCCTCTGATAAATCTTTATCACCTCAAACAGGGGAAGGAGGTCAGAAATACGTGTGGAAGCTCCATCCCAGTAAAAGACTGGCTCCAGCTCAGCCAGTGTAGCTGGGATGCAGCTCCACAGCTTATGGCCCAGGCCGTCGTTCGCGTGCTGGAGCCAGTGGCGTGAGCTGGAGGATGCGTTTCTGGGGCGCTGCAGTGCGTTGGCCACGTTCTTGCGGATGTTTGTCTTGGTCAGCACTGGTGCAATAACTAGCTTAAGGCAAAAGGTGGAGAGGGGACATGTGGGTGAATTTTGTGACTCAGTTCTTGCTCTATTTTGAGCCTATTACTTCTCTACTTCATGTGGGTTTTACTCAGGTTGATGGCATTTAGGGCTTTTCGAAGTGGAACCTTGTTTTTATAGCCAGGGTACTGGAAAGATTGGTTGAAAAAAATGTGCCACTGCCATCCCACCTCCAGTCTTCTCTACTCTCCTTTTGGTTTGTATAAATTATCTTATCTTGGTTCTCATTTATTATTTTTGGGGGTTCAGCCCTAGTTTTTTCCTCTGTGGGCCATTCTTACACTTAGTAACGTTGAGTTGAAGCTGCAGAGTTCATTTGCTGTATGCTGGGTTTTCCTGGGCCTTGTGGCCCCAGGAGGCTGGTCGGGGAAGTTAATTTCTGAATTTAGCTGTGTTGCCCAAGTGTTTCAGTTTTGCTTTGGATGCTTCTCTAATCTCTGACTTTGCCTTCCCTTTCAGATGAACAAGATATGAAAATGTCACCCCAATGTCCTTATCTTGACTTTAGTTTAGCTTTATCTATTTATTGTTTTTAAATGAAGTTGCATCATGTTTTTATTTTTAAAGTCATTATAATCTATTTACAAGTGACCAAAAATCTCTACTGCTTTGTGCAGTGAAGTTTTCTAGAGCAAGCATTGGTCATTCTGGAGCAGTGATGCTGAAGGATAAGAGACTTTCTGCACTTAAAAGACTTCATTTGGTTTAATGTTCCCTTTGTTCCTTGTTAGTCTTTATTCCTTTTGGCTTGGCATAATGGAATAAAGTCATTTGTGTGGAACTTAGGAACGGCAGAGAGTTTTCATTAGGCTTCACTGCTGTTTGCTTGACACTCTGGAGGCTTAGAAAAAATCATCTTTTTTTGGGCAGGGCCCAAGTGGTGACTAGTGCACCAAAATGGCAATATATCATAATCTGGAAGAGTGAAGAGTGTGTGGCAGTGACTGCATTTGCTGGATCAAAACAAATGAAGTGGCTTAAATAAAGTTACTGAAATCCCTAGGGGTCCAGGGCGCTCTGGCCATTGAGGTATGTAGCAGCAAGGTGATCTTCAGGTGGCTGCAAAGACTCCAGCTGGCTGCTGCTCATGCTACGTCTGCTGACGGTCACTGCTCTGCAGAAGCATCACTCCACTGGCTGTGCAGCAGGGAAAGTCAGTTCCCTTAACCTAAAAGGTGCCACCAGTTCTTCCCCAAACTTCCTTTCCCAGTTGTGTAAAGACGTGGATTTAGTCAGATGCTTGATAAAATGTTGTCTTGTCTCAGAGTCTATGTTAGTGCAGTCATTTGAAGTGTTGAAGCCTGCTATCATGCCAAAATTGAAGATCTCTGTCATTATCTGCCATGAGCTGAGGATTTTTCATGTCTTTTGTGCTGGAGAGCAGAAACAAAGACAGAGGAGCAGTGATGTGCTTTGGGGAAGGCTGTAGCTGCTGCGTGCTTTATGAAGGACTTTAAAAAAGGATCCCTGCAGAACTGGGTGCACACCCTGGCCAGCTGCCTGTGGATCTGCCACCAGCTTCTGCAGATCTGTGGGTGCAGTGGCTTTGTAGCTGGATTTCTCTGAAAACTGTGTCACAAGCATGCGGGGCAGGCTGTGGGGCATGAGTGCGAGGGGGAAGTGGCCTTTGCAGAGACCTCCGGAAGATGGAGAAAAGGGAATCCTCCTCCCTCCTTCCTGCCCAGGGGCAGCGCAGTGACGCAGAGTCACAGGGATGCACCAGCCTGGGGGCTTGCATGGACCATAACCCCCCAGCTTGTTCAGAAAATTAGAAATTTGCTAATAGATTATTTTACCAGTTACACTTCGGAGAGATTTCCCTCAGTATATCAGTTGGTTTGGGGGATTTCACTACTTAGCGATTTTTTTGGAGGGGTCTTACTCAACTCCTGAGGCTTTTCGATCTCTTCTCCATAAGGTTCTCTTTGGCGCTAAAAACCATTGTTAAATTTGTGTAGTTCTGGGCTGCAGCTCTCGCAGGGAAGCAGGCCACAAAGAGCCAAGGATGTACAGCTCTTACACCACCACCCCCCCTACCCCACATCCCCCTTGCTGTGTGATTTTTGGATTGAAGAGTTATATATTGTTAAAGCACGTAGAACAATGAACAGGAAGTTGCTATTAATGTACAGCAGCAGCGCAAACTGCCCGGTGTCAGGTTCGGTAAGTGCAGTTAAATGTGCAGCTCTTCTGCGGTGCTCCCCTACGTGCACGGCGTGTGATGCTGCCGTTTGGTGGAAACGGAGCTCAGAGCTGAGTAAAAGAAGAAATGCTGTAAGAAGGGTGACCAGGAGGAAGGGGCAGGTGTGGTTTTATCGAATGAGCTGAGATTATCCCTTCTAAGAGTTGGGTCTTGACACCACTGGCCGTGTGGTCTCCATCTCTTTTGTGAACACACGTATGGGCTCCTGTGTATAGCCCAGCTTTTGGTTTCTTAATTAAACACGGCTTGATATTGTGTGGAGTGGGAGGGATATAAGTTTAAGATTCTGGCCTAAAGAAAATACTGTTGGTGTTAGGAGAATGTCGTAAGGCCCCATTTGTGGATAAAGCTTACTGCTTAAGGTGCTGTTAGCCCATGTTGAAAAAATGTGGCTTGGGTATGAGTTGGCTCAGTGTCCTTCAGACCTGACATCACCTCTGTCTGAGCCCAGGGATATTTTTACAGGGTGTTCCTTCACCGAAACAGATCCTCACCCCTGTCTTGAGGAATATCTGATGTCTCCTAGTCCCGTAGCACACATCAGTGCAGGTGGTGAAGGGCTTACTTCTTTGAGAGGACTTGGAAACATGAAGCTGCAGACAGTATAAAGAAATCTACCTACGTGCCTAAGATAAAACTGTTAACGTAAAACAAGTGTTGAAGCTCCTGATTAAATCCCACAGAAGCCAATGCATGCTTTGATACATGTTTCCCTGAGACAGGTGCTGCTGCAATCAGATATCAGTGCTCTGGGAAGGCTTGAAGTGTGATTATTGTGTAGCAGCGTGGCTGAGCACATGGTGCTGCTGACTGCGCTAGCTCCTGACTCACAGACTTTGCTACTGCCACCTCCTCTTCCTCACTGCTGCTGTCATTTGCTGCTCTGTGGTCACCCCATCCCACAGACACTCTCACCATCCCTCATGCCTGATCCCTCTCTGCTATCAGACCTTTACCATGGCCATTTTGACCCTCTCTGCTTGCTGCAGCGTGACTTCAGCAGGCTTTGTGTTGAACTATGCTTGAGGATAGACCTATAACTCACAGCTAGAGATGAGGATGGGGATTGTGATGAGCTCCATGTGCTCCTTTTTGCCTATTTTTTTGTTTCTTCTTACAACTGAACCAGCTTTTGGGTTTGTAAAGCAGCTCCTGGACTGCCATGGGACAGTGGTGCTGCAGTGTATATAATTGTTGATTCTTGTTGTAAGCCTATAATTCAGTACCTGGCAGCAGCTATTGTAATTGGGGTGCCTGTCTGCTGAGTGCTTCTTTTGTGATGTGAAGGAGAGTCAGTCCCAGGTGAGCATCCAGGAATCTGGGCCGATGGCACAGAGCACCCTCTGCCCTCACTGGTATTGCTGGATGCTGGTGGCGCTTGGTTCCTGCCGCAGTATGCTTAGGTTGACTTGCACTTTTTTTTATTTGCCATGCTTGAACTGTAGTGGTTGGAGTCCTGTGTGAGGATGGGAGGCCACATGAAATACTAAAAAACACCTTTATGTCTGGCCGCTAGTCCCCTGTGATGTGGCTGCTGGCTCTGTGGGACTTGCAGCAACTTGGGAATTCGGTCTCCTCTCCAGGGTGGACACTTAGCTGCGTCCCATGGGGCTGCTCACTTATAGCTAAACACGACCAGGGAACTGGATTTGTCCCCTCCATGGTGTGCTGGGGTCTGGTGGCCGTCCCCACAGGCAGGGGCTGGCAGCAGGCCTCGGCTGCCCACCCAGAAGAGCTGTGGTGCCCCGCGCCACCCTGCTCCCTGCTGCGCTGACACGGCCAGGCCGTACCCATGTGTGAGGAGAACGTGCGTTCCCCTGCTGTTACAAATAACTGCTGCTCCGTGAGGAGCAAGTGTTCAGCAAATTACTGTGGGGAAATAAACAAATGATGGTGGTTTGTGAGGAAGCAAGGCCTGCCCTCATTGCTCGGTGGCGGCCTAGGCCTGGGCGGCCCCCAGGCCTGTGCTGGTGTGGGGAGGATGAGGCGAGCAGCCCATGCTGGGAGCAGTTCTCCACAGGGAGGAGGCGGAGGAGCCGCCATCGGTTGTGTGATGGTTTTGTGGCTGGCTTGGCGGCTTGTCAGGGAGCTCTTTCTTCTGGGGTGCAGCTGGAATGGCAGGCGCTGACATTTGCTGGTCCGGGTTCAAACAAAGAGGCCTGTATTGGTATTATTGGTGATGAGAGACGCCGCTGGATGCGTCCTGCCCTCCGCCGCTTCGTGTCTGCGTTTTGGGCACTGCCTCTGGTGGCTGGCAGCAGCTCTCCTGAGGAGGAATTTGGAGACGAGGGACGTGTGTTTAAAGTGCTTTGTGCGAGACGTCAGCTCAGGGCTGTAAACAGCGCGTGGTTTTGCTCAGAGAAAGCACAGAGCTGCCACCAGAAGCCTTTTTCCATTAAGGCGAGGGCTGGAAACCCTCCTGGCTCAGAGGCCTTTTCTGCCGTGCAGCCACGACTGTGGGAGGAAAGTCTGTGTGCTGCATTTCCACTGTAAAAAACAATAAATAAAGTAAGAACTGTCAAAGCAGAGAAGCAGCATAAGGGTTTCCCTGAGCTGCTTGATTTATAGGGGAGTTTTGCTCCACACAGGGCTCATTGGGCGGGATTTGCTGGTGAAGGGTAGACATTTTGTTCTTCATGTGAGTGTGGATTGACTTCTGGGGTTCTTGGGCACATGCAGTTGTCTGTGTATTGGGTTTCTGTGAATAACTGCTGCAATTGAGATTGCAGTTCTGTTAATTATTAGTGTAACTGGTATAACTGTTAATTTAAACTAATATAAACCTTTTTCTTGTATTATTACTTGATGCCTTTATAACCAGGGAACTCAGCCCTGGTGACTCTTTACCTCCCCTGCCATCCCCTGTCCTGGCCACCTCTCCTGCCTCCCGTGCTGAATTTAATAGACCAGCCAAGTGCGATTTTCTTTCTGTTTTTCTTTCAGATCCGGACTGGGCATCCCATAGCCTAGGGATCTTCATCTGTTTGAATTGTTCAGGAATCCATCGCAACATTCCACAAGTCAGCAAAGTGAAGTCTGTCCGTCTGGATGACTGGGATGATGCTCAAGTGGAGGTACATGAGTCTCGGGCTTGAAATGCCAGTGAGCTCGGGTCATTGTTTTACATCACTGATCTAAATGCCACCTATCCTCTGGCTTCCTCACCAGCAAAGCAGTAAAACCAAGTCCTCTCTAAAGATACTACAGCAAATGTGATCCCAGGAAACTAAATTCCTCAATGCGGGAATGAGATCTGTGGTGCTGTACTTATGAGATCTGGTTGAAAAATGGAATAACCATTTCATGAAGAAGTTGGGAGGATTTCCCCTACCCCTATAAAATATCATTAAAATAGTGTGTAGAAATTATTAATTATAAATGGACTGTCTCCATTTTCTCACATTACCTCCAGCTGTAGTCTACCATCCCTGCCCAGCTCAGCTGTTTCTGACTTTCTTCCACTTAGCATTGAAAGCTTTTAAACTCAGTGTCCTGAAGAACTGAACCCTTACAACATAAATTCTCTGTATTTATACAACACACCTGAATAGATTTGGATGATGTTGCTAAAACCAACCAGGAAACCTATATGCTTTGACTTGTTATCTTTAAAGGCATTGAGAATGCAAACAGTCATTGATTTTTATCTTATTTTGTAGATTTGAGGTTTTTCTGAAAGCCACAGCTCTCAGTCATGTGTTTTATGAGGAAAATAGGCTTTTGTTTTGCATGGGCTTTCCCTTCCCTGTTTTTTTTTTTTTGAGTAGACTGTGTATGTAAACTCAAGAACCTTCAAAACATGAAAGTAATAAAAAAAAAAAAGTGCTTAGAAATAATAAAATAAAAGCTTAGCTGCTTGTTCTGCTTGTGTGCTTGGCATTTGATACAAGGCAAAACATATTTAGCATGGGCTGTATGGGAGGAGATGTTTTTCTTAGGCTTGTAAAGTGACTTTCATTAAATAAAATAACATCTATGAATAGGAAAAGATATGGTTTTGTTTGCAGTGTGTTCAGCTAGCCATTTTTATAAGAGGTTAGGAGGAAAGAAGGGCTGTCAGGGCAGATAATTTTATTTATTTTTTTAATATATTTCAAGTTCCTTTTTGAGGTTGTTGGCATGGCTTTGCAAAAATAAAATCATCCTTTTACAAGCGATGTGTTCCTCACCAAAGCAAACAGCATAGGTCATATTGTCAGGTTATTACCTTGCTGGAGCCATCTCTGGGAGCCATCACGTTCCTGTGCCTGCAGGTGGGACATGCCACTGTGTGCTGCCTTCTGCTGTCGTGGGAACCAGTGGAAATTGCGCACGTGTGACTGGGTTGCGCACCCATCCCCAGCACTGCATTAAGCAGATGCTCTCAGGGAGTGGGATGTGATAATTTTCAGGGCAGTCCCTGCCCAGTAGGGTGGCCTGGCTCCTAGGAGGGACAGCAGCCCAAATGACTGAAATGATCTGATGGGATTTCCTATCCTACAGCAAATCTGTAGCAAAAAACCCCCACCCTGATAGTATTAAGCAGACTGCTGTGGGATATTGAGCACCGACAGTTTTAGCTCCTTTTTCACCTCTGTGCCCTGTCTCTGAAATGCCAGGCTGGATCAGAGATGTAATATCTGTATAGCCAGAGTGTCGATGGGTCTCCAGGGCTAATTTCTGAGGCTTGGTTTGCAGGCACAGCCTTTACAGCATCCTTTCTGCACACAGAGAAGCCTTTTAATAAATAAACACAGGCCTCATCCCACTTAGTTTATTACTCTGTAGAAACAAAGGAGGACAAGAGGAAATAGCATTAAAATTTCTTAATTTTTTTTTCTCTTCTCTTTTACAGTTTATGGCCGCAAATGGAAACAATGTAGCAAAAGCAAAATATGAATCAAAAATGCCACCATTTTATTACAAGCCAACATTTCTTGACTGTCAGTAAGTAAATACCTTTGCTGGTAAACAACATTTGTTTGTTTGTACAGCTGCAGCCTCCGTAATGTTTTAGTTTTAGCATGATACATTTTTTCCGCTGCAGAGGGGAGTTTCATTTATAGAAAGCCCTGAAAATCTTTGTTCTTCTGAACGCATATGGTAGAGTTTATACCACGCGTGGGATCTTATTTAATAAGTCCGGTTGAGATGATGCAGAGAAGTCAATAGTTTGTCTGTTCCCCAGACTCTTCCAGGTTCCTAAGGCTACAAAAATGCCAATTTCTAACCATTGATTTCTGCCTTTTCAAATAGCCCTTCTGCATCAAAACATAGCTCGCTTATCTGATGTATGAGAGGCTATGTTACTTGTAATACAGAAATGCTGGGTTTTAGTGCCAAAATGGTGGATTTTTTTCCCTTCTTTTTTTTTTTTTTTCCCTCTTGACATGACAAATAATCTCCTCCATGGGGACAAGCAAAAAGATATTGTATCCCTTACCGTGTAGCGTAAACCTCCATCGTAAGCTGGGGCAGACTTTACACACCACGGCAGCTGAGCAGACAGAACGTGCTGTACTGGCCAGGGAGCAAGGAGAGAATGAACGGGTGGTGTTTGTTCTGCAGGATTGTTTTCTAGGGCCTGAGCCTGCCGTGTACCAAGGGAGTTTTAAATGTATGTGAAAACGGTCTTTGCAGAACCTTCTCTGGAGGGCATAAATTCCAGAGCCAGTATTTTAGTATTAGCAAACTGGTGAGTAGTAGCCCTGAGATTGCTGCTTGAACTGCTGTCACCAGTGAACAGGAGGTTTTGTTCAGCACCGTGTTATGAAAATGCTTGGTCTGTATATGAGGCTCTGAAATGCATTCAGACATTAAGAGGTGCCTAAAATTGAAATATTGGAAGCATTTGTAGGACTCCCTCTGTGAGATGCTAGCCTTTGAGTAGGAAGGCTCTGCTGTGTTCCCCAAATCTGAAATCACACCAAAAGTGAGCCAAAGGGTTCACAAGAGTCTCGGCTCATTTTCAAGGTGACTTTATATTCTTAATCCTATATTTGTCTTCCTACATCATGCAAAAAGCCTTTGTAGAAAAGAAAGAAGAGGGCACCCGTTGTCCCTGTGAAGTATATTGGTGGTGCATCCATTACCCACTACTCAACAATGCCCAAATGCTAAATGTGGGAAGGCCCAGGTGTGAACAGCACTGCCTGGCCTTACAATAACAGAAATCATTCGTTTGTGCACAGTTGGCAGATCTCGGTTTTGATCTTAAAATGGCTTCTGGCAACAACTTCCGCAGTGCCTGCAACTGCAGGAGTGATTTGAGGGTTGGCCAAGCCACGGTGTGTTGTGGAGAAGCATGCTCTGAGTGTGGTGTGGTTATCTTGCCAGGATTATTTTTCTCAAGAAAAACGTCTCAGTGCCTTACCTCTCCTCGTGCTCCAGCACCTGTGCTTTGTGGGAGAGAGCCCAAGGAGGAGCTGCCAGGAAGGAGCTCCCAGCCAGAGCGGCCCCGCAGTCTCTGTGGTGTGTAGTGTTCATCCTGGGGAGCAGACAATGCAAATTCAGCTCAACATGGCAGCACCATTGTTTATTTTGTTCTCTATTTTGGAGGAAATATAGCTTCAGCAAAAATAGCTTTAGCAAAAGTGACTTTTCTTTCCTTTTTAACTCTGCCTCTCCCAAGAAGGAGAGAGGAAAGAGCCCACATTTGTTTGACCATGTGGGGAGGCTGAGACCTTTCTGTTCCCACTTTGAATGGACGCTCCTGGGTCCTGACTTGAGGAAGGCGGGGGAAGATGGTTCACCGCTAGAATAAGTGGGGTTTCTTGGGGGCTCAGAAGTGCTTGTGTGGGTGAGGGTCTGAAAGGTCAGGGCTATGACTTCATAGGGACTCGTGATGGAAAAAAGATGCCTCAAACTGGGCAGCTGGAGGAGGTGGAGGGGACTTGCCTTGTGACAGTCAAGGACAAGACCTGCCGTCTGACTGTCTGTGCTCAGGTGACAGGATTGCTGCTCTTCTGCCTAGCACTGATTTCCCCACCCAGATGGAGGGATGGGAAGACCTGTCCTGACCCTGCTGCCTGCTTTCCTACGGGCTCTGGCATGCCATTGGCCCACCCAGCTCCATGCACAAAAGCCTGCCTCTGTCTCCCCAGGGCAGATGTATCCCTTTGCTGCAGGGCCCGGTGGCCTCAGATTTATGATGCGTGTCTCAACATCTCCATGAGGGCTGTGGTGCCCCTTGCAGATGCTTCTAGCATCCGTGTCATCCCTGTGCATCCACTGCTTCGTGGATCCTGCTGAGTAAATAGATTGCACTTCCTAAGATGGTGCATCTACAAAAGGAAAACTGCTGCTTATTTCTCTTTTGCTTCTCCGTGGAGTTGGGTTTAAACCAAAAATCTACGGTCTTTTGGCAGAGCATTACTCATGCTTGTTTCCCTTGTCTTCTCCTTAGCATCTCCTTGATGTAAAGAAGAAAAAGTGTGCTGCAAGCTCGCCGTGCTACCCAAATGGCAGGAGGAGTTGCTAGCTATGCCAGCAGCAACTGTGACGTGGATGCTGTCCTTGATAACCGGACAGCTCTTACGGAGTGCTGTGGTCCTGAGAGGATCCAGTACCACATCTGTGTCTCTGAGATGCAAAATCCCAGCAGTTGGTTGTGCTGTTTTCAGACTTGCTTGTACTTGGGATATTAAGGATGGTCTTCACCTAGTGGTACTTCTCCTAGCAGTGACAGCGCTGGGGGAGTTTGTCTCCCTGTGTCTCAAAACAACCTGCAAGCTGTAGATTTAGATGGAGATGCATCCCACTGGCTTTACTGGGCGCTGTGGGCGTTTGGCAGTGCTGGAGGTCAGCACACCTCTGAGGCAGCTGTGCCCTCCTGCGCTGGAGGGCAGCTACTGAACAGAAAAGAGCCAGAAATGGCAGAGGCTCCCGCCCAACTGATCCTCGCTGACTGCAGCTCCTGATGCTAAACTCAGGGGTATGATCGGATTTTAACCTCCTTCAACTGACAAGCTGCAAAATAATTGCATTGAGCATAATGGGAGTGACGTGTATGCAACCCATACCGAAGGGTTTTTGTTCCATCTCACGTCTCGGTTAAATTCAATTAGGTGATGGCGTGCCAGCCCTAGCTGCTGTCGTGTCCTTTTGGGGCCATCCGACCCGTGCTGCGTGTTGTGAGGTGGCTGTGAACTGCGCCCAGCTCCCCTCGCAGCGGTCAGGCTGCGAGCACGCGGAAGCTGGCCCTGCTGCTCAGCCAGCTTTCAGACCACAAGCGTTTTCATCCCTTCTGCTGCTGGGCTGGCAGAAATGACTGTGGCTCGTTCTGAGCTCACTTAGTTTGGCTTCCTTTGATAATGCAGCATGGGCTTTGCTTCTGCTGTATTTTTCTTTCATCCTGTGGTGCTGTTGCGCTCTGGGGAGCTTTGCCGAGCGGTGGCTGAGCTCCAACCACAGCCCTGTAAAAGCAGTCTCCGAGATCACGTTGACCCTGCTGGGGTGGCTGCTCAATCTGCAGCCCTTCCCGGATGCCTGGTGGAGATGTGTGTGGCCAGGCTTATAACCTGTGAGTTATAAGGGGAGCTAAGGTTTTGTTGTTGTTGTTGTTTCTCTATTTAAGGCTTTTAATTTTGTTCTTAATTAGGAGGCAATGCTAGTCCTCCTGCAAGCTGCTGCTTCTGGGACGGTTTATCTGCTCTGTGCTTGTAACTTGTGGATATTTTGCATAGGGACAGTTTTCAGCCTGCATGCCCGAGTTTCAGAGCCGAGCCTGAAGTTCTGCTCGTGTAGGTGCTCTCTGCAATAGCAACATGGCTGTGATCCCTTGCAGCAGCAGGTCTTGTTCACACACTGTGCTGCTGTACAAACAGCTGTGGGTATGTCGTGTGTTGGGGATGTTTTGAGGGTGATGTGCAAGGTTGTATTTTTCTTTCTCTGGTCAGAGGCTCCCTCTGCCTTTCAGTAGATAAATGCTAGCAAAGATCAGGGGAGCTCTGCCTCGTAAAGGGGTGTCTATTTAGCTATCTCCCTGCCTTGCTGCATCCCTATCACTGCAGCAGCATGAGCTGTTCCCAGCTCGCAGCCCTGGGTGGCATGGCCATGGCTAACACCTCCAGCCACCAGTAGCGCCACGCTGTTGTGTGCCAACCTGCGTTCTGCAGCATCTGGAGGCTTTGATGCTTTTAATTACAACACCCCGTGCTGGATGGCTGCGGTGGCTGGGCATGCTTTGTAGAAGCCGCTCTCAAGCTCAGCACGTCAGGATGCTGACATATGAGCCATAAGGACAGGCTGTTCATTCATTTTAGTCTTTTCTTTGGGAATCCCTCTGCCTTGGTTGCTTGAAGAATTGCAAAGTTCAGAACGAGAGGGAAGAAGTGCTCTGGAGCCAGCTTGTCCTTTTTTCTACTTGCCTGTAACGTTGCTTCGTTCCTTGGAAAATATGTGGTGTTTGCCTGCTGCATCTGGCTTCTGCATCCTCCAGAAACCCCATTGTGGCTTCCTGGCTCTGTCAGAAACTTGGCAGTGGTTACAGAAGTTGGAGGGGTGCTCTGGAATTGCCCAGGGAAATTTTACCAGCTGTGCACAGGAAAAAAAACAAACAACCAGACCAAACAAAAAAATCCATTCTGCCCTCTCCTTTCATCTTCCATCTGCCAACAGCTTGGCCCATGCAGCGGGAGCAGTGTGCAGAGCAGCCAAGTTTTGTACATCTGGGGAGTCCCTGAGGCTGAAAAGAATACCAGACCCTGCTCATGCACCAGCACAGCGCTGACCCAAAGAGTGTTGGGTGAGGAACTTAAACCACAGAATCGCTCTTTGGATGGTCATGAGTGATCTTGTTCCAGCTCTGTGCACTGGCAGCAGATTGAGAGCTGTACCAGTAGCGTTTCCTGGGGTGGATACAGTGCGAGCACAGGGTAAAAGTGAAGGAGAAAGGCCTTCTTCAGCCACAGGCTTGACAGAAAGCTCTTAGAAGATGGAGACAAGCTCTTGCTGGGCTTTTGCGATGCTGGAAGTACATCCATGTCCCTGCCCAATACTTAACAGTGGTTCATGTTGCTTACTTGCTTGATTCAGTAACACAGAGCAGCATACATTTGGTCTTCGTGCAAAACACTTAAGTATACTGACTGTACAGTGTGCTTAAGTGCCTTGGTAGGAAAAATGGGGCAGTATGGGTTGTGCTGTGTGGTTGCCTCATCTGGAATGAGGTGAGGCATCAGTCAGAGAGAGGATGTATCCCAGTAAGGCTTAATGATTACGGTTGAGCATTTTGCCTCCAGCTCCCACTTATTGGTCAGATTCTTCAGATCTTATATCCATGGCTTTCAACAGTGCCTTGATGTCTTGGGTATAAAGCTCTTGGGGTATTGCAGCGCAGCCTCTCAAAGACTGGCTGCTCATTGGTTCCCGAGTGCTGGAGCCTCCTGTGATGGCTTGAGTCACGCTCAACTCCTCTTGCGCTGGTAAGGCTCAGAAATAGTGAAAGCTGTCTTACCCCATCGGAAAAGGTGCTGGAGCAAGATGTGAAGCTGGAAGGGCTTTTAGTCTACGCTGCAATGGCTGCCCTTGCACTGTATGAGCAAAAATTTGGACTCAGACTTAAAATTTCATTAAAACAGAGTTTTGACAGAAACTTGGCATAGCCATGTCCACAGAATTGCCTTTGAAAAAGCATTTTTAATTTTTTCCTGGACAAACCTCTGACAAGCTCCAGATGCTGCAGATTTGGGTTTCGGAAAAGACGTTCCTGGATGACGTTCTTTAGTCTTTGTCTGGTTTGGTGGCTTACAAGGACGTCACCAGAAGACTGATGGTTGCTCTTCAATGGCTTTTGGGCCGCTTACAGCTCTGGCTGGGGCTTCTTGACTGGCCTACGTGTCCAAAAAGCTGCAGCAGCTATGCAGCCCCTGTGGCGGGTGCACCATAGAGCACCCCAGGAAAGCCAGCCCTGCTGAAGGTCTTGTTTAACAATAAATTGGAGACTGTAAACTTGGCTGACCAGCACTCCTGTGCGGAGCACAGTGAGGCCATGCAGCCACAGTTTGATATCAAACTGTTGGAACACAAGAACAGCCTTTCCTGTGCTGTTTTGTGCTCTGCAACAAAGGCTTTGAGTATGTGGGACCAAGATAAAGCTGTTCCACTGACTTCTTTTAAATCATTTCTCCCTGATCCTTTGGCAGGGGCCATGTGCTTTCGTGTGGGTGGCCAGGCAAGCAAACAAGTACCTACGATGAGATTTGGAGGTGTTGGTGTTGGCAGTGTGTTGTTGGCCTCCGGATCCACTGCCTCCTTGGTGCCACGCAGTCCTGCTCCGTTCGGTGGGCAGCTACTATTCTGTTGGAAATGTAATCTTTCCCTATTTTTTTTTTCCTTTGCTCCCAGGTTTTCATCCTGGTAATTACAAAGAGCTTTGTTTTAATTGCCAAAACCATGACACATTCCCTGTAAGCAGCAGCCTGCCAGACTTTAGGTGGGCTGTTAAAGCTTTTGGACTTGATCCTGAAAGCTGTGCGTCTCCGCAGTTCAGGAATGATGGTTATATTTTTCTAACAAATACAAACTGCCTATTTGCTGCACATCCCATCACCAGAAATGCAATAAAATACCATAAGGCTACTGCTACAATCATTTCTGTTCACCGAGCGTTGAAATCAAAGGGGGCTTTGGATGTAGTGTCCTGTATTAGGCATGTGATATCTGCCCCGGGTTATTTACGTACAAATTAACCTCAAGAAAAATACACTTCAACTAAAACAGAGAATTCTGTCAGCAGCAAACGTCTAAAAGCCCCCCAAAGGCATACTTAAAATGAAATGGAGATCAGTTCTGAAGTCTAATGGAAACAGTAGAGGGACTATATGGCTTAGGGACCTTTGGCTTGGCCCTGAGCTCTGATTGCTTTCAGATCCCATAGATACCGAGACAAATTCCTGTTTAGATTCACGCAAGGATTGCCAGTGACACTAGGGTTTAACTCCAGACTCAAAAGCTTTTTTTTTTTTTTTTTTTTTTTTTGTGGCAGGATTGCCTCCAGTCCATGGTACTGAGTATGGTCAAGTCCCTGCTCAGCCTCTCAGTCTCCTGTAAGGAGATGCTGGACTCCTCGCCGTCCTCCTTGGGCCTTTGTTTCAGTTTCTTTTGCTAGAGCTGTTCTGCTTTCTATAAATAACAACTGGAGCAGAAGCTGCAGCTGCTGGCCTTGCACCGAGTCATCCTAACTGCAGGCTGCTCTTGGTGTAACTTGATTTTTCGGAAATTTGTTGCTGAAAGAACCCGGGTTTGTGATGATGAGGAAGGAAGAAAGAATGTGTGAGGTGGTGGGAAGTTGTGTGAGCTGGGAACGCAGCGTGGCCATAGTCTTATCTGCCATAGCACTTGCCACTGGAGCCACTTGTGGCCTGGCCCAAGTGCTGGGAGAGGTTACCGAGAGCTTTTTGCAGCTTCTCAGGATGTACACTTGGGCTAGGTGCCTCATGACTGATAAATCTGTGCTCTCTTGCACAACAGCTGTGGAGATACTGAACCACTGTCACTGACAGCGTCATGGGAAATAAGTCATTGCAGAGCACTGTTCCCTAAGGCGTAAGACCAGCAGAGTGTATCTGTTGTAATATTTGCATTATAGAGCAAGAGTGTTTTCCCATTGCTGCGCATGAACCTTATTTAAACATTTGCATTGGAAGGCTGACTTTCAGGGACTCTGAACAGCTGCAGCTCCTGCTGAACCCACTGAAGTCAGCTGGAGCCGAGGGTGGTGTGAATTCTCTTCCTTATCGTTAAATTCCTAATTGTCTTGTTGAAAAGGTCCAAGTTTGGCTACAGTGACAGCAAGCTGTCTGCAGCAGCCGGGCTGGAAAATTGCACGAACAGAAACAAATTTAAGTACTAATGTTGATTTTGTTTGATTAAGTTTCTGTAGCTTTCTTGATGAGCAGCAGAATATAGAAACAGGCAATTAAATTCTTCCTTCTGGGTCAACAACATTCTACATTTACAGTGTTGTAGGTATCGGATCAAGAAAGAGGATCCTGCTCAGCCCAGAAGACCCCCTTGCACACTTCTACGAAGCCCATCTGAACCCCCCTGTGAAGGTCTGAGGATGGGTTATCCTCAGACTAGAGCGTGGCAAAGGGTGGCAGCAGAAGGGAGATGGGTGTTCGCCTTCCGAGTTCACAGTGAAACTTGCAGATGTGTGTAACAACTAAAGATCAGTCCTGAAAACAGGAACAGGAGGGGGAAAGGCAGATTCAGTGCATTATTTCTGTTACAGCAGAGGCTCCCAGCTGAGTTTTGGATGCAGCGAAGCTGTGTTGCTCCCTGAGGCTTGTGGGAGAACGGTGGGGAGATGAAACAATGGGTGGGATAAAATACATGTGATTATTTCCTTCTTTACTTCCAGGAAACCTATTACACCCACGGTTTTGTTTGAATAATATCTTGCAAATTTGATCTATTTGTTTGCTGTAGCCCCCAGATGAATTTTCACAAGCAATACTAGTACGCTTATCTTCTTCGAACGTTTCTGGAATGTGTCTTGCTGGGAAGCTAGTGTTAAATTTGTGCGGTCAGCAAAAAAAAAAAAGCAGAGATTCTTCAGCATATCAACAGTTTTCGTTAGCGGGGTGTTGATGTGTTGAAGTGTGATGGGTTTTACAGAACACGCCTGATGCTGGGGGATCTTTCACTGTCATCAGTGTAGGCCACTTCTAAATGTCTGCTGTGAAGCTGGGATGACACATACCGTTATTTCCATGTGTTTCTGCCTGCTTGGGCTATTTAAGGTTCCCGTGCAATTAACAAAGCGCAGTTAGAGCTGTTTGAAGCAATTGCTATCTTATTCTAGATTTAAACTACTTATGTCCTTCATTAATTCCAGTACTCATGCTAAAATAAAATAACAAAAATGTATTTATAACGTCTGGGTTGTTTATTCCTTTCTGGAAGTCTTGGTATCATTTTCAGCATGAAGAATAGAGGACTTCATAATAGACATGTTTTCCACCATGTGTCATAGATTTCTTTCTTAGGGTAAGCAGTCCAGGCTCTAAGTTTGAATGTACCAAGTTTCGGTTTTCATATTGACAGTTTTAAGGCAAAGAATTTTTTCTCTTTTATGTTTATTGCTTTTTTGTTGTTGTTGTTTTTTTTTTTTTCATTCAATGATCCCATTTACTAAAGAATCCAGTCTGAGGAGCTTATGTTTAAAATTGTTCCTATACTGAGGGAATTATGTGCAGAGGCTGATCGGGTGGGTGGAAATGGGCTATTTTGCTAAATCTGTAGGTCTTAGTAAATTTCCAATAAAATAAAACAATTGATTTGCTCTCTAACACAGTGGAAGAAGCCCTTGACTCCAAAGTGTGCAATTTAATTTTTGGAAGACTTTTAAATCACAGTTGTATTTTGATTGTAGAATTAATGATTGTGGATTCCTCCTTAGTTTATCTTGGACCGTGTCTACTTTTTTCTTTTTTTCTTTTTTTCCAGACTGCTGCGGGAACAGTGGATCAGAGCCAAATACGAAAGGAAAGAATTCATTCACAGTGAGAAGCAGGAGCCTTATTCTGCAGGTAGTGAAAGAAACTTTTGGCAGATAAGTTTTTTGATGTCCAGCACCTTCCATTTTTCTTGTATCTATTTTTTTTATATTGATTATTGCTTGTATGGCACTAAAGAGGAAGAGACAGTATGATTTTTTGGACAAGATTTGGCCTGGTGTTCCATGTATTTGATTGGGAATATTGGCAATGTCAATGCCTGATGGAAAGAAATGAGTTATCAGGAGTCTTTCTGTTGACTTCAGTGGGCTATTCACCCACAGTCAGTAAAGTACCAGTGATTTTGTTGCTGATAGCCGGAGACGTAAATGCACATTAAAATGGAGGTAAGGGTGTTTGTCTCATTACGGTGGCTTTTGCTGTGGAAAGATGAAGTAGGATTAATGACACAGTCGGGGTAATGGTCAGTAAGGGCCAGGTTCAGAGAATGAGTCAGTTTTCTTAAAGAATGGCAGAGTTTAAGGAGGAGGTGCAGGGCTTGGCCAGGTTCCTTGTGCAGCTGCACCAGCATAAGGACCGGCACGAAAGCGCATGAAATTAACTGGATACTTTTTTGCTGTATGTAAGTGGCCTTTAATTTATTCTGCATATTAAGGAGTTGACACCAGCTATGTGCATGCATGGCTCCGGGATAATTTTATTACCAAGAACCATGTTACAGATGAAAGGTTAAAATTCTATTTTCATTCTGCTTTTCAAGACTAATAACAAGCAGGTAGCTCCAGCAGTTTGCTGCTATTAAAACTTCAATTAAAATCTGATCTCATATAGTCTCAATTTATGTTTAGTCTTTCTGCTCCGCTTTTTTCTATATATGAAACCTGCACGTAACGTGCGTGCATGTGCGTGTGTTATCCATATTCATGCATAGTACGAAGCACATTTTAGGTTTTCCAAACAGTCTGCTGGAGTCAGACGTGTTGTATTAACGATAAATCGTTGGTTTCCTAGACAGATTTGGAATTTATCTGCCAGTATGTGTATAATGTTCACCCAGGAATAACGTTGCCATTTCATACCATGCAACTTTTAGATATAAAAGCCCAGTTTCAGCTGGGTACTTCAGGCAAATGCATCGTTTTAAGCACAATTACTCCTTTTGACTCCAAGAAGAGGGTGTACCTGGTTAGAGAGAAGTATTTGTTTCAGTGTTGTTCGGGCAGAAGGGCAGTGTGTTCTGAACTTCCTGAAAAATACCGTAGGAAGAGCTTGAACAGGAGTTTATTTTAGCAACATATTTTGTAGCTTTTCAGTAATGCTGTTGCATAATATTTGACTGCATGGTGAAAGGATAGGGTTTTCTCTCCTCTTTGAAGTTCAAACACCATTAACTGCAGAACATAAAAGAGAACGTGGCAAGCCATTTTAAATGTACAACACTTGCGGGAGAAGGAGAGGCAAGGAAGGCAGGCTGATGGGCACCTTGTCGGTTGTGTACCATTTTTTTAGTTTTGTGTGTTTTCTCTGAGAATCGTATCATCATCAAAATCCAGCATGGGAGCTGTGTAAATTACCTTGGCGACGCTAACCAGGATGTCATCTGTTCATTCTTGTGGACAAAGCAGGGAGGTGGGGACCAGACTTCCAGTGCCAACTTACCCTTTCCGCTTTACTATAACGGCTCCTGAAGTGTGGTTGCATACCTGTGCTTCTGCCTGTGCCAAACCATGCTGCTTCTGCCGGACAGCGTGACGTAGCTCAGTTGGGGACACTGTTTTCAGTTCTCTGGCTGTTGCACTGGGATCAGTTGTTTCCCAGGACTGTGACTTGTGTTGTGTACGGTGCCGGATCACCAGGTTGCCAAGCTGGTGTGAACCAGTGCTATCAAGGAGCTTGTCTGAGCTGTGCCATCCAAGGCAGGCTGGAGTTTGGCACTTGCAGAAGAAGCTCAGCCACATCACTCGTCCCTGCTCTGCCCTTATCACTGCTTGGAGGGGTCGATCCAGCTTAGCAGCTTGGAGGATGCGCCCTGTGTGGAGTGATCCTCATGTGCCTGCTCGTGCTGGGTTCAGCGCTGCTGGGAGCCGCAGAGCATCTGGGCAATTGCTTTCCATTCATGACCTCCTGAATGGGGATGCACTGGGGTGGGACTGATACAAGGATGCCCTCTTGCCCACCTCACACCCAGTTTGTGTCTCATTTAAATTTATGTATCTCTCTCTTTCTCTCCAGTGTTGGCTTAGACCATTTTTTCTCACCATTCTGAATTCCCTGGAGGGGTGTTAGATTACTAATTTCTAAGCATGAGACATTTTATTGCTAATAGAGATGTCGGTGTCCATTTTCTGTTGTTTGTTGGAAGATTTAGTTCCATTTTACAATCCCAAGGGCAGTTTTGCATTCTGATATTTGCTCAACAATTGCATAAAAATAAGAAAATGCTATCTTTGAGCAGTTTTGAGTAACATCCTTTTCCAGGCAGCCTGACGAAACCCTAGTCAGAAATTCAGTGTTCTCGTCTTCAGAAAGTCCTTCGGGGAGAGGCTGCCTGGAGCCTGTAGATGCCAAGCAGAAGCTATCGCAGCTGAACTGACAGACCTTGGAGAAATGAGTCTCAGGACAGGAGTGTCAGATGTGCAGGTCAGCGCTGAGACAGTCACGTAGGGGAGCCTGGCAGGGGGATGCGGCAGACTCGCTGGCTGCTGGTGAGAAGTATAAACAAGAGACACGAATGTGGGATGCAGAGACAATGCATAGCTCCAAAGGGCTTTGTATAGCCCCTGGACCAACGGGAAACTGCCCTCTGTGATGGGAAGTGATGTAAGGCAGCAGAAATTGGAGTTGGGAAACACACACACCTTGTGTGAACAGAAATCCCTGGTGTGGGCAATGTTGAATGTTCAAGCAGGTTCTCAAGCCTCACCCCAGACAGGAGCAATGGCTGGAGATCCACGGCCCCTGCATCAGATGTCCCCTCTCTGGGACACACTGTTACACCTGCAGTCGTGGCCGTTTTCCCTTGGTACAAGATTCCTTATAGGAACTTCCACTGAAATTGTAGGGAGTTTCTTGCTCCCACAGGAAGCCTTTGGGTGTTAGCCCATGCGCCACTGACAGCTGCAGCTTCCAGCTCCTGTGCCGTGGGTTAGTTTTTCAGTCTCTGATGGTTTCATTCCTCTGAATGAGCCGTCATTAATGAGTATGTTAGCACCATTGATTTTAGTGCAAGGAGTCAGTTTGAGTTCAGGTAGTGCAGGAAGATTAGTAAAACAGTGATTAAATGCTTCGGTGATCCGCTATCGATTCTTAGATACACCCTTTTATACGTTTGAGCTCTTAATTCGACTGTAGTATTAGAGCTAAATAATCTGATCGTCATAGACAGACTTCATGAGGCAAAACATTATTTACACCCCGGTAATCCTGACTAATGCTGTGGCTGTGTTCCTCATGCTACTGATACGTTTGTTGCGCAGTGGCATAGAATAATACTGATTTTAAGACCCACACATTAATGTGTTTGAGGGTGGTTTTATCCCTTCTGATAAATGAACTGACTCAATTACTGTCAGTCTCCAGCTAATTGTCCCCTCTCGGGGAGTTTAATGGGGCACAGGCACTGACTTCTGGAAGTGAAGGGTGGTATTAATTGCCATCAAGTTCCGATCTGGAACTCGAGGCAGTTGAAAGGTTTGTGTGATTGTTCTTTAAGAGCTTGGATGTTTTCCTCTGTTGCTGATTGGCAGCAGTTACGGCAATGCTTTCCAAATGTCATGCTGAAAGTTAGTTTGTTTGGGTGCTTTTGATTACTCTTTATCAAACGGATTTATTTTAACCAAGGAAGGTGTGGAGGAAGTAGAACAGTGTTTTCAGAGCTGGAGCATTATGATAAATTGGTAAAGGTGCAGCTGCTTTAATGTATCTCAGGCCACAGACGAGAAGGGGATGTGCATGTGGCCAAGAGAAGAAAGCAAAAGGGAGGCGTCAGCTCCTGTAAGTCTGCCTTTGGCTTCTGACGGACCCTTCCCATTACCACCAAGGTGCAGAGAGATCTTTGGATCTTCACTTTAACATTAGCAAATGAAACTGCTTTACCTGGTGTTAAATCTCTTAAGGATTGTCAGGAAAAAGTGGCATAACTTTACAGTTTGGGTCGTGACAGTACTTACCCGTGGGCTGAGCATGGGAAGGGCAGTCAGAGAGAGCTAATGGGTGATGAACAGAGATGTCAGTCTGTGTAAGAGGAGTTGGCACCTTTTTCTTGGAAACGCTGGCTCTGTCGGTCTGTTGTCTGGTGCTCGTTGTGGGTGAGCCCTGGGTGCTCATGCAGTCCATGCAGACAAAGCTCACCACAACAGAAGTCCCAGCTTTTTTTGACTAATATCTGCACAATTGATGGTAGGCAGATAAGATGCATCTGAAAAAGTATTCTACAAATAAATCAGCGTGAAACCGACTGAGTTCCCTTCTGCTATTGCCTTACTATTCCTTGTCATTGGGGAGAATGTTTTTCCCCTCTTTCTTTGCCTCCTACGCCATCTTTCCAACTGCGATTTCCATGCAGGACCCAGCACTGAGATGTTCTGCTGGAGGGGATGTGAGAACTGGCAGTCGGTAGCTGTTGGAAGATTTAAAGGTTTGAAGTGACCCTCGACTGGATGGTGAGGCGAATCCTGTCTCGTGATGCAATGAGCTGGTCCGGTGCCAAAGCTTTTCTGTGAGCTCCAGCTGGTTGCTGCTTGGTGGGTGCATTTTGCCTCACCATTGCTGGGAGGGGGAGATGCTGCAGATTCCCCAGGGTGCTGCTGTGTGGAAGACACTGAACTGCAGAGAGCAAGCAGCTCGTGTCAAGTGTCTCTCAGGCAGGGTATGTAATAGGAAACTGGAAGGCAGTAGGAATTCTGCTTCCTAAAACCAGATTGATTGTACAAAGTTCAAACAAGGCAATCCTGAACGTACACGTGGTGTTTCCCTGGCCTTGCTAAAGCCACACACATCCGAGCAGACTGTTCTGTGCTGGTCTGCTCCCTGAGCTGATCTCCTTGTTTCCAGCAAGGATGCTGTTAGCACTTCCCTCCTTCCAAAGCTGGTTGTGAAACTCACTGCTCTGCGGAGATGGGGGTGCTCTCAGGGAGCCAGAGGAGCACCATGGATACAAGGAACAACGAGGGATTGGGTTCTGGCTTAAACACTACCAACTATAGTAGTGGCCAAGGCCATATGAATAATCATTTGACCAAATACTTGATGTTGTTTACACTAAAACAAAGGCAGGGTCATCTCTATGGGGGGAGAGAGAGATGCTGCCTCACTGGTCTTCTTAAAGAGTCCAAGCCCAGGAGAGCAAAGCCTCACCAGTAAGGTGCAGACGTACAAGACGTATGTACTGCTGAGAGATTATCTGTGCCATGTATTGTTATTTAATAAGGTCACTGAGATGGTTCAGCAGTGATTTACAGGCTCTCAGACCAGGGTGGAGGTGCTTTCCAGCACAGTGTGAACAGATGGCGAGCACGGGGTGAACTTTGTGCAAGCAACAGCTTCACCAAACGCAGCTTGCTGCAACTTTGCTGCAAATGCTGCTTTCTTGTATTTTCTATAAATAGGCCGGCACGTCCTAGCGCTGTTAATTTATCAGGTCGTGGAAGAGCAGTCAATAACAGGAGATTTGCAGATCAAACGTGCTGCTACCAAATCTGCATGCCAATACCATTCCATTTTAGTAGGACAGGGGAGCAGCAGTTCTCCCTTCCTCACAGCACATACTGCTGCGTATCTTTCACGTTGAGACATTTCCCAAAGGCGTTGGGGATGGGAATGTATCCTTTGCGAGGAGGGAGGATGTAAATGCCAGCAAGCATCATTGCTTTCGTTCTTCAGTCATGGGAGGCTGCAGCTCCTCAGCTGATGCAAATTGTCCTAGGTCCCGTAAAAATGGCAAAGGAATTGAGATTTACACAAGCTGAAGATTTAAACCCTGCCCTTTGGGATGGAAGGCGGAAAAGGCCTTGATTGTTTGATTGGTGGTTTTATGTCTGAGGGTGGCGGCCTATTGCTCCGCAGCGTGAGATAATATGGTGGCGCTGCGGCCTTAGGTGGCTTTAGCCTCTGTTGGTTTATATTCCTTGTATCTGTAGCGTGGACTAGATCTGATTGTCACTGCGGAGGTCTGAGAAGGGTGAGCTCTACCCAGGTAGCTCCGAAGGGTGGGCATTTGGCTGAGGGTGTCCGTTCACTTGCCCTGTGTTCTCTCGACACCCCAGAGATGCCTTTGCTTATGTGTTAGTTTGTATTTGTCTGCAAATATGATAGCACAGTAAATCATGAGACATGAAAGAACACCCCGAAATAGTAAAATCTGTGCACTTTGTATTCCATGTGGCTCTTGCATAACTTGGGAAACAATCTGAATTAATTTTTCCCAGCGCTTACACAGTTGGAAGGCTGCAAAGGACTAGAGCAAACACACGGGATGTGAATATGTTCCTTCTCACTGCGAGGAAGATACCCGTGTTAGTTCAGCCTGACCTGCAGTGATGTAATGCGGTTTATTTTGGGCGTGATCAGACAAAGTGGTGAGCAGTGTTGCAGTTTAAACCCAATTATTTTAAGTGACAGACCTCATCCTCTGCTGTCACTTCCCTGTTTCAGCGAGTGAGCCTGCAGTGACACAGCGATGCCGTGCTTCAGCCCCGTGTTTTTCTCGGCCTCAGAAGCAACCAGAGCACAGAAATAAAGCACCAGCTAGAGGGCTGCTGCTGTTTGTTAAGATGTTAATGCGCGCAGTCCTTAAGGAAATGCTTGTGCAGGAGGGAGCTGGATGTGCTGCGTGAATCAGCACCATCCCCTTGGCTTGGCAAGCACACCCAGTAGGACCCGATGGTGGAGGTGATGGGGACGGGACTTGCTGGCCAGGGACAGGGCTGTGCCCTCTGAGCTGTGGCTGACTGTGAGAAGAGAGGGTGAAAGTGCAGAGTGGAGGGAGGAGATGGGAGATGGCAGGGTTGCAGCTTTTCACAACGGCAGCAAAGGAAAGGTGGTCGGACTTTCCCTGTGAAATGCTTTTTGCCTTTCATCGTCAGATGCTTGCAGGAAGTGACCAGCTTTGGTGAATTCACAGCTTCAAAAGGCAGCTAGAGAATTATCAAACTTCTCATTTGCCCACCTTTCCCTTGTGGGTGGGGGAGAAAAAGTGTCACAGGCAATTTCAGAAGGTTAAATCGCTGCTGCCAGAAGCGCCCAGTCTGATAGGATGAGTTCTGAATCGTGGTAAGCTGAGAGCTTCTGGGAGGCTGACGTATTTCCCCCTCCTCCTGGTTAGTTGGCAGAGCACAGCCTGAGGGTCTTGGGGGTGCTGGAGAGAGGAGAGGGCTTTTGTGGGGGGAGGTTCGTGTCCTGAGGAGCCAGGGGGGGCAGGGATGGTTGGTTTGTGCTGCAGCGTGCTCTGGTGCTGCTCAAAGGAGAGGCGTTTTCGCCGGCATCCTTCTCCACGTACGTGGCTGTGCCAGTAACTCGCTGCCCTGCAACAGAGCCCTCCTGGGCTTGGCCGCTGTTCCCTCGCAGGGAAGGGCAGTTGGAGCAAAAAAGAAATTGATGCTACTGCAAAGGTTTTCTGAAAGAGACATCTGCAATGTCGCAGCTGAGGGCCTGTAGCAGTGTCAGGGTCACAGCAGCGGGTCGTGCACCGAGATAGGCAAGGGTGGCTTTTTGGGTTTTGTTGTTTTGTTTTTTCTTCCCCCCTCTCCTTTTCTGATTTCTGGTAACTCCCCCTTCAGACGGGGGAGTGTATGGCCTGGGGGCTACGGGAATGGCATGAAATTGCAGAAGGTGAATTCTCCAGGTATTGCTGGGAATGCGTACTCTGGTTTCTGCACCCTCCTGCTGCTGCTGTGTCTGAACAACGTGTGTTGAAATGTTGACTTCTTGGGCAAAGATGGCTTTTCTGATGCAAATGCTTTCAGTGGAGGAGTGAAGTGTATTGGTGGGCGGTGTTTGCCTTCGAGCCCCATTTCACCGGTGGGTGCATGGAGGGCCCTGGGGGTCTGCATGCTGCTGCGTGGCAGGGGACGGAGCCCCAGCTCTTGTTCGCTTGGGGGGTCAATGCCGGTGGGAAGGGGGGCTCATGGCCTCAAGGTGAAGCTCCCTGGGTTGCAGCCAAGGTTTTAGGCTGGTGGCTGGTCATGTTTATCAGCAGGGTTGGTGAGCGTGGCCTCTTGGCCCTGTCCTACCTCTCTGAGGGCTGTCTGCTCGCAGGTGAGGGCTGCGTCCTTGGCTGGTGTGAATGTGTGTTGCTCTGTTGAAGCTTGCGTTGGGTTCTGCTCTCTGAATGCCTTGACATCAGACCCGGTCTGTGTTCAGAGCATCACGATGCCGTGGGTAATGAGATCCTCTCCTGACGCCTGACGAAATGGGAGTGTGGGAACAACCTGAAACAGATGATGGAAATCTGTTGTGTGAAACCATCTCCTCCTAGGCAGGCAGCAGTGTCGTAGGTGATTCCTGTAGCATCCTGTACATGCTGGTGAGCACGTTAAGCAAAAGGGTCTAATCGAAACTCTGTTCTTGCAAAGGTGTTACCAGCTGATTGAGGAGCTGCTTTTAGTGCTGGGAAGGCTTGAGCGAGCTGATGTGCTCAGAACGGTAGCCTGATGCCATCTCAGCTTCTCTCATGCAGACTGACAAGATTATTTCATGGTTGTATTTTTGCAACCACATACAACCCGCTGTGGACGAATCCTTGGCTGATGTTCCTGTTTGTTTCCACCAAGTCCAGTGGAGCTCTTCTCACTTTCCCCGGGTGACAATGGCAATATGGTGACAAGCGCTGCACAACCGCAGAGCGGGACTGCAGTGCAGTTGGGTGTAAGGTGAGGGCAGGCAGGCGACATTCGCTCAGAAAAAAAAGGAGGCATTGCCCCGCTGCAAGAGTGGCTCTAAAAAAGTCAGCTTAATTGTTTCTTTTGCAAGCATGTGAATTATCCTGTTGTTTTATAAGCAAGGAGAAGTGGAGCATTTAGCAATCACAGCTGCATCTGGTTGGGATTGTCCAAGACACTGAAAAGCCAGAGGGGAAGATGAGCGGGCAATGCTTGCATAAGCTTTGGTTCCCTAGGACACCAAGCTTACGAGAAAGATAAGAAAAGCCACGTGATAATTTTTTTATTTTTTGTAACAACAAAAATTATATAATTATATAAATATATTAAAATTATGTACGCTGATAATAAAAATGATAAACATTTCCAAGGCTGTCATCAGTAGCTCACCCAATTCGATGAGCAGACACCAGTGCCTGCTGTAGGGGAGTGTTGTGGTGCAAATCCTTTTGGGGCAGGATTTGGTTTCGCTCTGTGTCTGCAGCGAGCTGCCTGATCAGCAGCGTGGCTCTGGTGCAAAGGCAGGTGTACCTGGCCACGCTGCAGCCGTAGGCGGGCTGCCCCTCTCCTGTGTGACGTGGCCAGGGATATAAATACTTCAGCACTTTTTTCCCAGTGCTTCTTCTCTCCTGCCCCCCCAGTTCACAACATCTCCTTGTGACAAAGCAGCTCTCGGTGCCAGCAGGCGGCTGTGCCAGGCTGAGCGGGGCCGCGGCGGCTCTGCCTGCCCGCTTCTTGCAGGGCTGCAGCGTGAGCACAGGGAGCTCACAGATGCTAAATTCTGCAGCTAATCTGGTGAGCGACGGGACTGGCTTTGCAACTTGGAGCCGTTCTTAATCAGGCTGTAAGCACCAGGAAAAGTGAGTTTATAATCTGCGCTACCTGTTTGGTATTTCAAGCAGCAGAGAAATAGCTGTGAAGCAGTTGCAATGGTTTGTGTTCATGAAACCCAAAGTCCTCCCCCAAATCCTAGCGATATTTCTGTTGACAGCAGCGAGATTTGAAGTGTCACTTTATAAACACTGAGTTACATTAGACTCTGAATACCACAAAGGTCTTAAGATCCACATGGATGATGCAGAGCTATAAGTAGTCTTTAAAGCGCAGCCTGCGTCGTGTGTCTGTAAAGTGAATAGAACCATGCAAATAGAGAGTTTATTTTCCTCCCCTTCTGTTTTTATGCTGGCAAGTTTCCCATAATGCCAGTGACTTGACTCTTGATTTACACCATATATAGAAATTTAGGAAAAGGCTGTTTATAATGGGCTCTTCTGCCATTTTGTGAGTTGAACTTCTGAAGATACTGGTTTCATCTGTAATCTCCACCCAAAGATCTGATTTTTTTCAGCAGTTTCTGTGAATGTAAATCTTTATTTAACCTCAGTGAACCCATGACTGATTGGCCAACAGAGCTGTCAAAAGCTTTAGCAAGCCTTGACCTTAGCCCACAGAGAGGAATTTTCAATACAAAGAAATCAGTTAATTTATTTCTACCGCCTAGCCTCAAAGAGGAGTGCCGCTTTGCTCTGGGTGATTTTTAATGCCACTGTTATCTGATGATAGCTGCAAAATGGATGAAAGTCTCTTCTTTTGCTTGAAAGGCTTGAGAATTAGAGCTGGGCTTTGAGCGCAGCTCTGGCGTTTTCCACTGGTGCCTCTCTTTGATGGGCAGCGCTTGTTTCCGTCGTGCTGACTGAGGCAGGGCTGCAGCGTGCATCGGGAAGGTGAGGCGTGCTCAGTGACCTGCAGAGCATCCATCACAGTCTGGTGCTTTTGGTACGGCCCTTCTCTCTCCCATCCCTGCAAGCAGAGCTTTCATGGGCCCGGAGATTGAAATAAAAGAGGAGTGCTGCTTAAAAAGCAGGGAAGCTAAGGACAGACTGATATTTTGCTGAAACTTCATGCAGAGTCCTGCACGACTGAGATTTAGACACCAGCAAAGATTCTTTGTGGGAGGAAGTCATGACAGTGTGATGCCTGCTGGTGCTCGGTGTGCGTACCGTGATTGCGTCACTGGTGCCTTCTGTTAAATCATGGTTTCCAGTAAATTCCCAGCAGCTGCTTCCGGTGTCTGGCTGAACTGAAGTGCCAGGTTTGGCTCTTACTGAGTTCTGCAAAATGTTGTTACAAAGCTGTGCTCAGCCTTTCCCTTGTCTGTGAGATCTTGGCTAGTCCGTCCATAGCTCTGGCTCCGTTTTCAGCATCCCCAGCTGAAACCAGGAGCGATTCCCGTTTGGCATTGCTATACCCTTGCAACCTGGTTTTGTGCCCTGAGGGAGGTGAGGGCTGCCCTCCGAAGATGGGCAGCAGGGATGCTGCACCTCTTTGGCAGAACTGAGCATATGAGCTGTGGCTGGTGCCTGGCAGGAAAAGAGTAGCAAGTGTGCCTGGAGCAGTGGGGATGGTGGCATGCACAAACTTGGGGGGCAAGTGAAGGGACAAAGCCCTCACCAAAATGATGCAAATGATGTCACTCCTTGCGTTTCAAGGGCACACGAGAGCATTACGAAGGGGTTGGGTCTGTGCTCCAGATGCCGTACGGATGTGCCCTGGTGTGCAGATGCAAAAAGCAGCCCTGGTCCAGCGAGATTATAATCAAAGAGCATTTAGCAGGGGTGAGTGTGTGGGTGTCTGTACTGACACTAAAACCTGAATGCCCGCCAACACGCTGCTACTTCAGAGATGTAATCAATCAGTTTTTAAAGCTGCACGTCGAGGTTACCGCAGTCTGGTGGCCAGGAGGGGGTTAAAGCACAAGCTTCCCTCCAGCGAGTGGTCCTGCAGTGAAACCTCCTTCTCATGCAGGCACAGACAGGGCTTCTGTTCTCTTCACTGACATCACCCGCGGGTGGCCGGGAGGTGACGCATGCCGGGAGCCAGGCTCCGCGGGCACTGCAGCACCCAGGAGAGAGGTGCTGGACGTGGCACTGAGTGCCGAGCACGGCACCCGCTCAAAGCCCTCATGCTCCCTCCTCTGTGGCTGGCTGGAGCATGTCCGGGCTGTCAGGCAGGTTGGTCACACACAAAAAGTTGGTTCAAGGAGCGTTGGTGAGTGGCTTTGGTCAGCATCCTTCCCCCCGGGCTCCTCCTGCTGGCCTAGCAGCCCTCAGAGCTGGTAGGTGGCAAGCTGAGATTTCCATAGGTTTTTTTTTTTTTTTTTTTTTTGCAGCCCAGACACAGTGTTTTGTGGTTTGGGAGAAAAGCATCTGCATTGCCATTTGCCCATGCTCAGTCACCTTTTTATGCCTTCCAGGTTTAACCCTGTATTTAATGTTACACAACTCCCCGTCAGGACTCGGTTCAGGAAACCTTTCCCCATCATCTCCTTGGCGGTTTGAGGGAAATGCAGCCATCGCTTTCAAACAAAGGGCTGCTGCTTCCTCTTCCTCAGCAGGCGTGGGGCGTGCTGTGGGACAGCTCGCCTCGCCTGGCTCTGCAGCCTCATCCTGAGCCGAAAGCAAAAACCCCACAGCAGCGCTCAGAGGTAGAGGTAAGGAAAGGTGTACATCAGGAAAAAAAAACCACTAAATAAAATAACCTCCCCTGTAATTCCCTGCCAGACAAATGACACCCGCTGCAGGCATCAGCAGTGGCAAACCCAGTGCTTTTGGAGAGCCTCGCGCAGCCCTGGCTCCGAGAGCAGCCTGCTTTGCAGTACAGGTGGTGTAAGCATCAAGCACAGACCATGCTGCTGCACAGACAAGGCACATCAAAGAGCTGTTTAGCTAACAAAACCAGAAGGAAAGATGCAAGGGGAGATCACAGCATGGTTGTCATCTTGTTTTTTTTCCCAGGTGACGGGGACGTGCCCATGCTGTGTGTCCCTGTGATAGGTGGGATGTGCTGGGTCTCGGCAGGGTGGCGGCATGCACCCAGGGACTGAAGCAGCCTTTCGGTGCTTTCCAGTAACATTTTTAAGGGCTGATTCTCACACAGGGTGACCCCTCTGAAAAAGGGATGCCACCTAATGGGGTCCATTACAATCCAAGGAAGGTGCTGTGCCGCTTCCCCACGTCACTAAAAGGAAAGCATGCGGTACCAGCACCAGAAAACAATGGACAAGGCAGCAAACGCAAAAGCTTTTCCTTTAGAAATAACTTCGGTGCATTTTTACTTTTTCTGCCTTTTGTACAGGCACACAGCCCCCTCTGGGTCATGGTCAGAGGCCAGGGACTGCTGCTGCGCTCTCCAGGAAATCCGTGAGCGCTGCAGTGGCCCAGTGCTGGTGCGCGGGGATGGAGGGAAATCGATATTCTTCTTACAGATAGGTGGTGTGCAAGGAAAATCAAGGAGCAACGAGCAACGTGCTGATGGCTTCAGCTCCTCTAAAGCACGTAGGCAGCCAGAATCGCAGGCGAGGACGCGGGGGTCTGAGTGGGGGTGGAGTCGGCCGAGCGAGGTGTTGGCACCGCCGGCTGCCGGGGGGCTGCGGCACCACCGCCAGCTGAAGCTGGATGTTCACAGCTAGGTTAGGATCCAGCTGTAATTTTAACAGCTGGTTCTGTCAAGCTGCCTTCAACACGGTTCTGATCCAAGCTTCTATAATTAGCCCGGCAGCAGCAGCTTTCTCACAAAAATTAAAGCAGCAGCATTGCTTTTGGCAGGGGAAGCAGAACGGCAAGGGAGCAAGCCTTACTGCAAGTGGAAAAGGCTGGCTGATGAAATTTTAAATAGTTGTGGTTTGGTCTTTTTTTTTTTCCTCTCCATCTAAGTGCTTTGTGCAAAATGTTTGGTCAGGTTTTTTTGTTTTTTTTTTCTTTTTCCCCTCAAAAAAGAACGAGTAAGAAGCGCTGTTTCATTTTGCATCATGCGTAACAGAAAATGTTTACATTTGTAAACTCAAGTCAAAAAAAGTTTCATTTGTGGTCAACTCGGCATCAGGTACGTGAGCTGAGCTCATCGGGGTTCTCATGGGAGAGACGCTCAGCACCTTCCTGCCCTTACACTCAGCGGCCGAAGGCATCCCCTGTGTTTTGGGGTGAGCTCTGGGTGGTTCCTGGCAGCCCCTCGAGCTGCTGTGCCTCCGGGACACTCAGTCCACACGGTGAGTGTAGGCTGCAAGATCAATAGGTGTTTGAAACACCCCAATTATAAATGACAGGAGTCAGTCCTCAGTGGCTTTCCCCGTCTAGGGTCAATCAGCTCGAAATACTGCATTTGGCATTGCTCGGGCTGTGTGTTCCTGTAACCTTGGGTTTCTGCAGTCAATAAATGAATCCATTCGAACGGAAGGGAGCTAAAGAAAGAAATCAGACTGGTTCTCCATGTTTTTTGATAACTTTTAGAGAAAGAATAAAGGAACAAGCCCTTTCTATTTCTGATGGTTTGTGAAGGTAGTTCTTGGTGTCCTGATCTCTACGCTATTTTCACGGTGTGGTGACACAGGGCCAAAAGGCTGGTGCAGCATCTTCTGATGATGGGGAGGGAGTGACTGGGAAGTAATGCTGTAACCAAGTCCATGGAAAAGGCTGATTTCATGGCAACTTTTTCTAGCTTAATTAAATTGCGATTAAAGAACGATCCATTTTATGTTGGAGACCTGTGCGGGGCCAGGCAGTTTCTGTCTCACCAGATAAAGAACATGTTTCCGGAGTGAGGTCATGTCTTTTGTTTTGGAGTTTGCCGAAGACATTGCTGAGCTTTAGATCAAACTTGACCAAGAAGTGTGAGCATTTGGTGATGCCTCTTCCTGCTCGGCACCAGCCCATCTCCATCGCTGATTTCATAATTCTGTGCTCCAAAAATAAAACGCTGCAAATCTGTAAAGCTGTGGAGGGATGGGGAAGATTTGGCATCTGATGCAGGGAAGCCCTGCATGGGTGCTCCGGTTGCAAACATGAGTGATCCAGCAGCGAGCGCTATCTGGACATGTCCGCTGAGCTCTCAGGTGGGGTAAGGGCAGAATATGGGACCATATTCTGTAGTGAGCTTGCCTGAGATTTTACCCTGATGCCTTGGATGCAGCAGATAAGCCTGCAGCAGAGGAGTTGGCCACACCCCACCCCTTACCTCTTGAACGCTTGCAGAGAAATTGGACTGAAGATGCCTCCCCAGCTGTCTCAGTATGACTGTTTTTAAAAAAATTACTGCAGTTGAGGTGCACACACAGCAGCTACGGAGATGAGCCAGGTTCATTTTCATAACCAGCTCTGTGAGAACAGCCCTTGAGGGACGTGATTATGTGGCACATGGCTAACAACCAGCATATCCCCAAAATATCTGACAGGCAAGAAAGCTGCTCAGCAGGGAGTGAATTTCAAACTTGCACGCATTGCAGAGGCTGGAAGAAGAAATTTTAGCATAGTAAAGTTACTGGGAGTTTTGGCCAATGATTTATTTAGGCCAGGATTTAGCCCTGATTTATATAATTACAGGAGTTCATAAAGTGGGATCGCCCTGCTCCAGGGACGGGGGGTGATAGGTATAGAAAAGCAAACATCCAAACGGGTGCAAATGGGAGGTTGTGGCTGCACCGCCGAGCGCGCCTCCCTTGATCCCCCAGCTCCAGGAGCACCGAAACGAGCTGGTTGCTGGGACAGCTGTAAAACTGGCAGCCGGCAGAGGAACGAGTCCTAAATGAAAAAATTCTCCATTCCCCACGTAAAGCAATAGCTTCGCCTGTAAATGTGTCGAACCCTCAATAATAGATGATCAGGAGCCGTTAGCACCGCAGCAGATGTGCTCAGAGCCATTTGGATTTCTCTTCAAAGCAAACAAAGAGGAATGTTGTGTGCGTGTGAGGATGGATTTCCCTGATTTACGATCGTACAGCAGCGCTGCCTACGTGGGGGGAATGCTTTATTCCAAGACGCCCTGGAGAGAGGGTCCTAAACCCGTCTGAAGTCAGTGGTGAACTTCTCTGCTGACTTCACTAGAGCTCTGGTCGATGGTTAAGTTCATTTAATCCTTGCTTGGATTGATCTATGGGAGCAGCTGCCCGGGCTGATATTTTATTTACTGTTAGACGGTCCATCTAAAACTGTTCAGGGCTTGGAGGATATTTTGGCCTGCGCCCATAGCTGTGGTTTGAGACGCCGCACAATGCCTGCGTGAAATCCAAACCTTCAGGTGTTTCCCAGAGCTTCGCAGTCATTTTGAGCCAAAACCTCAGCAGCACGTGGCTTGGCGTAGCCCATCTGCAGTGCATGTTGAAGGCAGAAAGGCTCCTCATCTTCAAGCCTTTTTTTTTAGGGTCTCGCCCCTTTGCAGGAAGAGAGCCTGCTGCATCCAACTCACTATTTTGGCCACGTGTCTTCATCGCGAAGCCTCTGCTGATGGTCGTGTTGGGTGAGAGTGGTGAGGTGGAGCATGTGGGAGACTTGCACTGAGCTCTGCCAAGCACAAACCTTGAGCACGGGGTTTATCCTTTCAGAGCAGGGTTAGGATCCATCTGTGCTGCTGGCTCCTTGGGGCTTCAAGCATTTAAAATTTCACACAAAGCCTTCTGCAGGGTGGTGGTCGGCAATCCCTGTGCCCATTTCCTTCTCAGCAGCACATCTTCACGTGCAGCTTTTGTGCACGTAACTGCACAATGGCTTCTGCGAGGACTTTTGGGGTGTCTGTGTCTCGCCCCAGTCTCTGGTTTGGGAGCGGTTTCAGCAGGGTAATGCTGCTGCTGTAGAGACACTGCCGTGACTCAGTACTGCGTGCCTGTCCTTAGACGTCTTCTCTCCCGGCTTCCCAGCTAGGTCAGACCTCAGATGCATTCGGTGCTGGTAAGGGGAATGAACATCGCATTGCGAACCTCTCAGCTTTCATCTGCCTTTTTAAAATGAAAGACCAGATTCACGAGATCAAAACCTGAAGGTTATTTACCTGTAACTGGAATTTTTCTCCTAGCAGCCAGCAGCTCCC
This sequence comes from Anser cygnoides, assembly GCF_040182565.1. NCBI lineage: Eukaryota > Metazoa > Chordata > Aves > Anseriformes > Anatidae > Anser > Anser cygnoides. The sequence goes on from NC_089887.1 coordinate 6,260,176, forward strand.
AGGTGGCCATGCAGGGATGCCACTCAATGAGGAAGCATTTGATTTCCAAGTAAAATTAGATTGCACATTCAATTCTCAGTAACACAAGCACAAGACTTCCAGTAAAGATGTTTTCTGTAGTAGAGGGTTTTAACCTCTCCCAGCAGATACAATCTAATTGCACTGCAGCAGCTAACTATTGCCTTATCTTCAATATGTAAACACTTGCTCAATAATTAAGTTACCATGGAAGTTGCCGTATCGATGCCCAATTATAAGATAAACTGATAAAAAGGAGGCTGTGGCCGTGTTTTCTACAGAGCAGACCAAACCTGATATGCCTATAATGGTCAGGTAAAGACTTGGGAATTTTGTGTTTCAGTGTATTCTCCCGATATTCATTCTTGCATAGCATTTTCAGGGGAGGTGAGTGCTTGCTGGGAGATCAGCTTTTCCAGGAATTAATCTATTAAAAATTGAAGTTTTTCTCTGGTGAATGTCCTTTGCACCACCTTACGTTGTACTCACCCAGAGATTGCCACATCCTGTTGCCTTGTGCCCCACCTTTCATCCCATGGATGGCTCCGTGGAGGCACCTCCTGTGTCTCGGTTCTGCTACATTCAGGCAGCACAAGGGGCAATAAGATCCCACCCGAGATACCTTCTGGGAGTATTAATGACTGTATTAATGTCTTTGTCACCTGAGAGCTACTTCATAGGGAATGATAATATGTGATTAAAGAAGCCAGTTAAAAACAGTTTAGGAAGCTGGATTAGGTACATGATCTCTTAGTACGGTTCCTTTTATCTGACAGCCCGGTGAAAGAAAGGTGTCTGGATTACACTGGGAGACATTGGAATCAACAAGAGCGTTTTCTGAGTGCTGGGCTTAGTGGTGTCATGAACAATTTTAATCGTTTTTAAATGGTGGCAAACATCACAAGCTTAATGGATTTCAGCTTTATTACTGGGGCTTTGCTTAGAAGCAATTTGGATTTTCAGCTGTGAGCCAGCAATGTAAGTGTACTGAGTGACATTAAAAGGGACTGGAAACCCGGGGACTGACCTTGCATTTAAATACCACGTGCCCATGTATGGGGACAGACCTCATCTTCTTTCCATCATGCTCAAGACCTCAATGCTCTATTAAGCTCAGCCCCATGTTGTTTCCATAGGGATGATGTGTTTGGCTCTGTTTCACGTGCTGATCTCCAGCAGATGGGTAGCTGAACAAGGAACTTTTTCCATTTCAAAGGCTTTGCTGCTCACGATGAAGCAAGATGACGATTTCTTTGTGCAGTGATCTCTAGAGTTTGTTTTCCATCCTTGGCTTCAACCTCAAAGTTCTTGTAGGCATGATCTAAAACGGTCTCTATCCTTTGTGTTAGGGGGAGTGGGCTAGCTGTGCTGGTTTTGGGTGATTTGGCTGGAGGGAAAGCAGTCACTGCCTCCAAATCCAGTTTCTCTGGGTGACTTTTTTACATTGTGGGAGAAGATGCCCTGCAAGATCTCATCGTTGAAGAGGGTTTTGTAAAACGCTTTTGACTTTGCTGGGAGAAATGGTAATGGGAGACAACCTTGTATGTCAGGCACTTGTGGATCAAATCTGCGTTAAGCTGTCAGGGACAGAAGCCCCCAGTTCATGACTGGTGGTCATTGAGGTCTCTTCAGCTGGCTGGTGCTCTTAGTCCGGCATGAACAAGAAGAGGGGGGAAAAGGGGAACATAGACATTTGTCAAGTTCTCCTCAGGAGTAGCATGTGGCATTATTTCCCTTATCAGTAAAGGGAAATACACGTGTTCCTGCTCCTTGTGGGGTTTTTTGTGCCACCTAAAACCACCAACCTAAGGTTTCGGTTGGTTCCAGCGCAGAGTTGAACATTAATAATGATGTTTTCCCCCAGAAGGCCAAGGAGATGTCTGTAGCACTTTATCTCAATCATCTACTGAATCCTTGTTTTGTGTGTGATGTAGCCGTTCAAGCACTAATTGCCTTTGATTAAGTCAATCATTTGCAGAGTGAGTGGGTTAATTGGGTATTGTGGAAGCAATCGATCTAATCAGCTGCTTGCATCCATAGCTGAGGCGCTACAATGCAGCAGGACAATAATTGTTTTATGAGCTCCTGGAAGGCAGCAGAGGCAGACTGGATGGCAACAGGAAACCTTTCTCTGCAAAATGGCCTTTAGGAAAGGTAATTTGCATGCTAAGTGTTCATTAGGAGAGGCCTGGGAGCTGGGAAATTCTCCCCTCTAAAATGTGTGTGCATGAGAAAATGGCTGGTGTCGTGGATGGTAGATCCTAGGCTCCTTTGCTTGTCTGAGCGTGGCGTGGTAAAGGCGTGTTGTCCTGGGGGTGGGTTGAAGAGATGTTGTCTTGATGGTGGGATGAAGGAGGTTGTGTCTAGTGCCATGAAATGAGGGGTCCCACTTGGCATGACACAAGATGTGCCAGGCACCCATCCCTACACAAGGTGCACCCAGAGCTTACCTCCCTGGCATCCTTCCAGGGGCGAGGAAACCATTTGGTCTGCAGGACCACTCAACATACATCCACCCCTTGCTGAGGCTCTCATTTCCAAAGCACTGAACTGTGCTTGAATGGGGGCATCTCCTGGTGGCTCCTCACGTGGCCCATGCCAGCAGTGCCCGGGGGAAAGGAGAGGATGCCATCGCATCCCCCAGCCTCCGAGGTCCCGTCTGCCTCCTGCACGTGTGGCTGCTGACATCTCCAGAACGCCTCTATCTGCACTGCTGAACATGTAACCAGCAGGAAGTGTATTTATCTGGAGATGACTGCAGAATTATTTTCAGGGAAGTTATAAGCTACTCAGCACAGCTGCAGACGGGGAAAAAAAGCTGCTGGTGCTGTGTGGTGGACCAGAGGAGCAGTTGAAGCCTTGGCTGCAAGCTCTCAGTTGGCTGACTGCCCTTGACAACACTTACAGGGGACGGCTTTCTGTGTGGGGAGGACAAATTTGTCTCCAAACAAAGAGCACTGTTCTCACTCCACAAGAAAATTTGGCTTTTTAAAAAATTAGTTTTATTGGAATGCTTAAAAAATTCACATTGAAGTCATTGAAACACGACAAAGAAGTATTACAATTTACAGCAATCAAATCAAACGATTTACACTGATGCAGCCGAACAAGAGGTGTGCGGCTCTTTTCGCAACACTATTAGAAGTCCAGTCCCTTGGGAAACCTTAGAATATGCCGCCACCTCGATCCATCTCTCTGATTATGGTTTATTTTTGAAGAAATATCCTTCAGACTCTTTGTGCTAAAAGGAGGTTGTGACATCAGTGTCAGTGGTAGTGAAGGATGGTAGGGATTCTCCACTCAGCTGCTCCAAGTAATTATGCAATTCCTTAACTTCGCAGTAAGCGTAGGCACATCATCTCCAGTGAGTGCCCATCCACCGTTCTGGTTTAATTAACATCTTACAGCGTGAGTATAGCAGGCTACTCGGCTTCTGACATACAGAAGAAGTGGTGATATGTACCAGGTAATTTTAGCAGCAAAGTGATGTAGTTGTGTTTATATCTTCCTCTTCATCTGCAAAGCTCTGAATCGGGGTCAGAGCACCTTGTCTGACTGCCTAGAGAAAAGAAAACCTACATCTGTAGGTGGAGGGCGCCCTGCCCAAACTCTAGGAAAATGCAGTTGTTCTTGGATTGCACACATGAGTACATTTTTTCCTCTTTTTCAGCCTTCCATGCTTTGTCTTGCAGTGAGACCAGGAAAAAAACAACGCAGTAATGCACTTGTTCTTGGGGATAGTATTGGCTTTATTACTGTGCTTGGTTTGGATATATAAGCATGTTTCTCCTAAAAGCCTCGCACCAGACCTGGTTTTACCACTGACCTAGAAATGTCATGGAAACAAGCAGTTCTGTTCCCAGCTGAAACTGCAAAGTAGAGCACCAAAGAAACTGAAGAGCAGATGTGGTTCAAGTGCAAGTTTATCGTGCTTTACATAGGATGAGGGAAAGCGAAGTCCATGCGTGGTGGTTTTCTTTTTTTTTCCCCAAGGCAGTGTATGTGATTGTCCTTCTCTTGGGATGAGTTTTTTTTGTTCTCTGAGAACAAAGGCTGAAACTGAAAGAGTCATTTTGGGTACTTCCTATAATCCGCATGCTCAGACATACCAAAAGCCCCATCAATAACTACACACCATAACGGCGCTCTGAGCTGGGGAAGTAGCAATATCCCTCTTCTTAAAAATAGGGAACTTGGGCAAATTGCTGGAGGAAGTCAGATGGAAAGATGGTATCTGTGTTAGACTGTCTTGAGAGCAAATCCTCTCCCTTGCTTCCTGTGTGGCCCCTTGGATGGTGAGAAAGCTGCGTTGGGCTGCAGCACCCCAAGGGCTATGCCATTTCAGGTAATATACGTGCTGTTTGTTGGCCGACTTGGTCACAACTGCTTGGCGGCTTTTTTACAAGTGTCCCGGTTTTGTGGCAGAGCTGCCTGTTTGGTTTCTCTTTTTGGCAGGTGGTTAAAGTGGGAGAGTGTTATTTCTAAAGGGTGCTGGCCAGCAGGTCTTCCTGCAGCCACGGCTGGGTGCTGGTGATCAAGCGCGATGTCAACAGGCGGCCACGTCCTTTGGGAGAGGATATAAACGTGTTGACAACAGGGTGCTGCGTGCCCTGGTGCTACGAATTGGCAAGTGGGGCAGGGCTGGTGATTGTTTTGCTTCAGCACAAGCAGAACAACCCTCACAAAGGTCTGAATGTGACCAGATACCTTTACGCTGGAAGCTGTTGGTGAGGTAGTGCAGAGGCGAGGAGGGACGCTGGTACCTCTGCTCTGAGATCTGCTCCCCTCTCCAGCCTCCTGCAGTTCTGCTTCTCAACACTTTCTCCAGCTGTTTTCGCAATCTTTTAGATCGGGCTGCTGAGGACACGTCTTGCTGACATACTGTTTGCCTGGGGAAGCTGAATGGGTTCATGTTCAGTTCACGTCCAGTTCGTTGTGTTTTGCATTTAATCAGCGCTGACAGGGGTGCAGGCAGCAGGTTTGGACAGAGCAGAGGAGCAGCTCCCGAGGACACAGCCCTGGAGGAAGAGAGAAAGAAAAGAAGCAAGCAAAGGATTTAAGAAAATCTGTGCCAAAGTACAGCAAAATTAGCAGCTGGCTTTGTCAGAGCAGCCAGGAGCTCTTTTGCAGAGGCAATGGTTCTGGAAAGAGCTGGCATGTGAACTATGGGAAGGGATTACATTTACTATTGTGTTGGGTTTTTTTGTTTGTTTGATTGTTTGTTTTTTAATTTAATTTCTTCTTTTTTTTTTTCTCCCTTGGAGTGGAATTCAGATAACTGTGTTTTGCCACAAAGGGATGGAAAAAGGAGATCAAAACGATGAAAATATCTATACATACAGGGGCATGAAAACCTAGGCTTCCAGCCTGGCCTTGGCACTGGCTCACAGTATCGTCCTGGGCAGCTCACCAAACCCCTGTGTGCTTCTACCTCTTTGTATAAAACCATTAGGATGCCTGTGTGCTGGGACAAGTGTTATGTGGGCTTTACAAATTTCCAGTTATTTGAGATCCTCTTTGGGGAAATGCGGAGAGTTTTTATTCCCTGTTCCTTAAGTGTTAAGAGAAATCACAAAAAAAAAAATTGTGGAGGGGAACAAGTTTAACAGGGAATGCCTGCAGCATCCTTACACCCTGTGCCATTCAGATATTTGTAACAAAACACTCCAGATGAGTGCAGGAATATGACCCGCAGCCAAAACTTGCAGAGCGGAGCTGCTCTGAGGTTGTGCTGCTGCGGGCTGAGCTGCTGAGCTGGGCAAACCCAGGCGGGTGGTTTTGAACTACAAGATTGTGTTTCCTCCTGCATCACCTTGTGTTTTGCATTTGTCACCATCCTCCACGTGTTGTCTTCCCTCTCTATTATTTGACACCGGTGTCCTTTCCTCCAGATCCAGCTCTCTCCAGCCCCCGACGAGCTGGTGGTGTTTCCCACGTGTCAGCCGCAGCGAGGCTCTGAAACCATCCCTGCCACTTAGCCATTTCCCATTCCGGAGGGCAGCCGTCAGAGCCCTGGCAGCATCTCTGCCTCGTGTTAAGCAAATCTTACGTTTTGTGAACTTATCAGCTGGGCAGAACCTGCTGCCTGTCTCTCTCCTGTCAGCCCTGCGTCGCGGGGGCTGTTGTCCCCGTTGAGCTCCGTCTTGTTCAGGCGCTATCGGGCGCGTAGCGGTTTTGCTGATACAAACCTGGCAGGTAGTGGCCTTCCCTGCAAAGCCGGGAATTAATTTGTGCCGTGGCGGTGATAAGAGCAGCTCAGCCTGTGCCTTGCGTGGATGCTGCTGCCCTGGGCTGTTCTGGTGGCTTTCTTGGCTGGCTTCCCCTTGCTTAGGCGCTGGGTAATTCCGCTGTCAGTGGGTGCTTCTTTCTAACACTGTGAGTGCCCCCCAAGGGCCTGGGCATGGCATTTTGGTAGAAAAGTCCCAGCTGGAGTTGGAACGGGATTGAATTGATAGACTGAATCCGCCAGCCTTACTTGTGGCTTTGGGGAAGATGCACCCCAAGCCTGAGGGACAGACGGCTGGACCACAGTAAGAGCTTTGCCCCTGTAATTCTCCTGATGTCTCTGGTGTCGGTGCTTGGGTTCGCGGGCTGGTGTCTGTGTGCTGCTGTGAGTGGGTCTCGGTGCTCTGCCCACGCGGAGCATTTGTCCAGTGCCGGAGGGACAGGAGGGCTCAGGGATGGAAGGATGGGGCGGGCAGCAGCCTGACATCACGTTTTAAAAGAAAGCCCTGCTGCAACACATGACCCATATAAAATACAGAAACAAAGGAGAGGCCGCTGACAGCTTTAAATATTTCCACCCCTTACATCTGCATCACGCTATCAGCCCCCTTGCAGTCCTGCACGCCAGCAGTTGATGTGAGCTCAGATTTATGGCACTCTATGGTTAGCATTCAGCACTACCGACAGCACGGGCTTTGCCATTGCACTTATTTACGCCAGATGTTGACAGCTTTGCCTCGCATTCAGCAAAGGTCTCTCTGAGGAGCTGGATAAAGTATTTGGCTTGGGGTTTCAGCAGTCCAGGCAGAATAAACTGGTATCTTGGCTTATCAGCAAAGGCATGTTTAGCTAGATGGGCACTTTCTCTTCAGTTAGCATCTATAGCCCCTGTCTGTGTCACTCTTTTCTTTCTGTCGTTTCTGATTGTTAAACGTGCTTGTGTGTGTGGACATTTTTTTTCTCTAGGTTTCTTATGGCATGGAACCATTTTATATCATTTGTACCTGTAGAGTGAGTGTTGAGGAGCCGGCTGAGTGGTTTTTGTGCATCTTTTCATCTGTGTTTTAAATAAATCCTACATGACACTGGGTGACATGAGCAACTGTCTGAAAAGCAGGTTGAATGAGGATTTTCTGTACACCACCATTCATAGCGCTCAGATGAAGGACAGGCTGCTTGCGATTCCATAGTCACTTCCACTTACTAGAACAAATGAAAAATAGTTACAAGTTGTTATAACGTGCAATTTTTAATTTAAAATCCTCCCTTCTGAGAGCCAAAACCAGAAATCTGAAAGGATTGAAATTAAGAGAAAGGGGAACGCTTTTTTCAGTGGGACTTTTTAATAATTGTGTCTTAAACAGCTGGAAGAAGACTATCCAACCCCTCTGCTGATATTCATAAAGCTTTTATTGGACAGTTCTTGGAGGTTCCTGTTTTTCGTCAGTGCAGGAGGCCCCATCCTCCCTGCCCTCCTCTTGCTCCAGAAGTGCTATTTCCATGAGTTGTGAGAGGTGGTGCCAGGAGCTGTGGTGGGGTTGTCCCTTGGGAACAAGGGCTCAAGTCTTTGCCCATACCGCAGCACGTGGTGCATGGTGCAAGTCCCCCTTTACCTGTCACGTCGCTGTATCGGAGCGTGGAGATCTCTGAAGCACAAGAGCTTGGGAAAGAGCATCAGAGTGAGAAAGGCAAATCCGAAGGAAAAAGCCTGTTTATTCTGTCTTGTGCAGTCCAGCCACACCTTTGATCTACTTGGTGTTGATGTCAAAGTTCTCCTTTTCTTTACCCTATCTCTTTTGTCAGTGAAGTGTTTTATCCCTGGTCTCAGCAATTGCTTTCTGCTGCAGGGTACCGAGAAGGATTCCTGTGGAAGAGAGGACGTGACAACGGGCAATTCCTAAGCCGAAAATTTGTGTTATCGGAGAGGGAAGGTGCGCTGAAGTACTTCAACAAAAATGACGTGAGTTTCTGGGGTTGCTCTGTGTGGATGGGGGATCACAGCTGTAAGAACATCTGCGAACAAGTAATTTCTGGGCCACTGTTTAATTTATAGGGTTACAGCGTTTTCATAGCACTGAGTCACCGATCGGTCCAGGAAAAGGTACCAGCTTGCCAGCCTCATTGTAGTGTATGCTCTTGGTCCACCACCACAGTCACAGTGAGACACCCTAAATGACCATTTTACACCCTCCTGCTGTGTTTTAAAGTCCATAAGGCTTTCCCTAAACCGCCAATGAAGGAGTTTTTCTCAGCTCTGTCTGTGTATGATCCAGTTGAGATGGATTTTGTGTCTGTGGCTAGCTAGTGGCAAAGGTAACGCCACCTCATGGGGGTCACTGGGGTCTGAAACCTCCTTTAAGTGACATGGCAAGCAATCCAGAGGGAAAGTCCTCAGGTTTTTCTCTTTCACTTTCAAGCGGTAGAAGCATTTGTCTTTTTCCCCAGAGCAGATTTCATTTATTGTAAGTGAGATACAGAGCTATTACCATGAAAATTGGATGGGTGATGAATGGACAGACACTCTACTACTCTGTACCACATAATGGAGGGAGCTGAGGTGTTTTCCTCTGATCTTTTAGTCTCCCCTGAAACCTTCAATGTGTCTTGATCACCTTCAGAGAGGGTAATGCTTCCATCACAGCTGTGCATCAAGCTCCAGTAAAACACTGACAGCCATCCAGACAGAGCCATCAGCAAGTCTCTAAAAATATCTGGTGCAATTGTTGTGTTGTGATGGGGGCATCACTGGCCATGCGTGCAGAGGAGGGGACCATCCAGCCACTCTTTTCCGTGCCCAGTGACCAGCTTAGGTAGCGCTGTCTTCATTTTCAGCTTTGCGAGGGGTGGTGCAATTATGCATCCTGACAGGAGACAGCCAGTCATAAGTGAGGGAGAAGTGAAAGTCCCAAATCCAGCCCCAATTTAGTTGCTATTAACTGCTATGGTGTGGCTTAAGGCTTTTTTTTTTTTTTTTTTTTTGCCTCACTGGTGACCATATAGCCATGGTGGGAACTGCACTGCCACGGCGCATCCTCTCTGCCGGGATTTCCCCGCCGCGGTCACCCACGGCGAGTTGGCCTCCACGTTAAGTCCCCAAGTTCCCGAAGCAGCTCTGGCATCTCCTCCCATGCAGGGACTTCCCTGTGGCACTGGGGGGGACCATGGCTCCGCTGCGTGGCCTTTTGTCCCCAAGCACTGTCCCCTGGCTGTGTCCCAGGCCGCGTGTCAGCCACCATCCTTATCCTGCGTGCAGAAATGAGCAGTGGAAGGCTACCGAGGAGTTTTCTTCTGTTTCTTGAGATTTCAAGTCCTGTCACACCGTGATGCTTCAGGCAGTGGGAGCATTGGGTTGAAATTAGTCGCCACCCACAAAGCTGTTCAGCTCCCTCTGAAAAATCCTTCTGGTTTTGTCCCCATTGCAGCAGAATAAAGCGATACCAACTTGGCCAAGTGCCATCTAGCTTCCAGGGAGATGGAGCCTCTCTCATCTGTGTGTCCCAGCGCTGCTGTCTGGAGACGCTCACGTCTTCATGCCTGGGTTGAGTCGCATCCCATGAAGTGGGAATTGGCCCTGGGGGGGTTCTCCTCTAGCTAATTGCAGCTGTAAGTCAGGAGACTTAGCACGGCCTAAAGCCGGTGTTACAAAGAGCATAATCTTTATTTCTCAGAATGATTAATTTCTCTGTTGTATTCATTCCATCCTAAAAGGGCGGTGAGCTTCTAGCCCTGGTCTGTAGGAAGACACTGTGCTGCAAAATACAGGTGACCTGCCACAGAGGGTGAGGATGGGGTTGGTGCTTGGGAAGGGCCTGACCCAGACTCACTGCTAGGCTAATCTACCCCAGAGGTGGTTGTGAGGTGTACGTTTGTTCCTCCGGACAGCAAATACCCAGTCCAGAGGGCAAACGAAGGAGCAAAGTCAGAATCCAGTGACTCGTGTGGAAGGATGGGACCGGTGGGGACATGGGCATGGTGTCCCAGGCAGTCAGGTCTGATGTTTTCACGGGGAAAATCCTCCATCCCTCTTGGGCAAGGGTGAACTGGCTGTGGGTGCTTGAGATGCAGAAAGCATTCTGGCCTGTTAGTTAGCAGTCTGTGCTTTTTTTTTTTTTTTTTTTTTGTCTGTCTGATTGGTTTTCTTTCTTCTTTAATAGTGCTCATCCAGGTGTAAATGCTGGTCATTTATCATGTAAAGAGGCTGGAGGAAATCTGTGAGTCAAGAGACAATGGAATTAGAAGCAGGGAGAAGAGGCATGAAGTTGCTTGTCTTTCATAGCACAGTATCCTTTCTTGAGACCTGACTTGATCTTGCTTCTGGGCTGAAATCTTTCTCCCCTTGAACTTTACTGAATTTCACAGAACAGCAGAGCATTTTCCCAAGCTGGTAGAAAGCACTTGTCGCTGCCTGAGCAAAGCCTCAGATATATTATCACCAAGCAGTTTTGTGTGCTGGGCGTCGTGTTGTAGCTAATGGCCTCAATCACGAGTTTGTTTCTGACACAGTGAACTGCTTTCTGGTTTGAAAGCCAATTCTCAGGTGTTTGCTCACTCAGCTGTGTTTTTCAGGCAAAAGAACCCAAAGCAATTATGAAGATTGAACATTTAAATGCAACTTTCCAGCCTGCAAAAATTGGGAACCCGCACGGACTACAGATCACTTACTTGAAGGACAATAGCACAAGGAACATCTTTGTTTATCACGAAGATGGCAAGGTGAGAACATGGAGGTAACAAGGGCTTGTTTGAGATCCTGGGGGATTGGTGCTGTGCAGAGCCAGCCTGGGTCACACCTGCCTCTAACCCAGCTGGGACTTGCTGGGGGATATGGGAGGGATGTGGAGCTTTCTAAAATGGAAATCTGTGGAGAAGAGGGCTCAGGGGCCTGGGGCATTTCTTTGCACAAGGAGGACAGTGGGACACAGAGGTCAGGGCAGTGAGAGGAGGGTCACTGTCCTCCTGGAGGGTGTCAGAGGGGACCTGTCCATGGGGTCACCATGAAAGAACCCTGAGAGTCATCACACTGCCCCGTTGGACTCAGCAGCTGCAGGTTGGGGTTTTGTCTCCATGCACTGGTGTGCATGCGGGGAGCAGAACCAGGTGAGTCTGCAGTGATGCCATCTCACAGGCATATCTTCATCTCTTTCGTCCACCAAATATTTGGGTTCCCCATAAAATAGCAGCGCTGGAGTGGCCAATAAACCCAAACCTAAAACTATCATGCTCATGTTGCATTTACATCCTTTGATGTTACATTTAGCTAAGGGCCCTGTCTGTCTGTGAGGCTTTCTGGGGCAATCCCATGTGGACCAGCACAGCAGGTCCCCCGGGCTTTGTGGAATTGTCTGGATGCACAGCCCGTTCTCCGTTCACCCAGGTGTGGGGAGCCAGCCAGCCTTGCTAGCAGTAAGCAGTCCGTGCTCACAGCAGAGCCACTTGTCTCCAGACCATAGTCCAGTCATGCCACCAAAAACCAAGGTGCTCTTGATTTGAGGACGAGCACAGGAAATAAAAGGAAGGAGCTCTTTCCTGTGAAAGCTGAATCCCACCATCGTGCTGCTGTCTGTGGTTTGCTGGCAGTCTGCTCAGCAGAGTTGGGATTTTGCTGTTAATTGGCTTAGATTTAAAAGGATGATTTTTCAGCCAAGGCCCTGCATGGAAGGAGCATTTTGTGATGTTCAGGCCATTGCTGTAGGCAGGACTGCCAGGTCTGAATTTCTGCTCCCACGGGTTGAACACGGTTGCTCCTGCCTCCGTTAGGGTGTGTGGGCAGGAAGCTCACTGATGCCATCTGATAACACCTAAGCTGAATGCCTCTCGACTTCCTTGAAATTTCTTTGCCCTTTTGGCTGATTGAGGAGTGCAAGAAGGTCAAACACCCTGTGGTAATAACCCCAAAACTCACTGGAGTGAGGCACTCAAGAGGATCAAGGCTCAAGGGCCAGCCTGGATCACCCTGCTGCTGCCCCAGAGCTCCAGGGGCTGGGGCAGCTCTGTGCAGCTGGGGGGTTCGTTAGCGCCTACCCATCACCAGATGGACCGAGCCAGCTGAGGTGAGCCTGAGGCAGCTGCTAGAGATGGACACCGGGTCTGCTGGAAATGAAATGAAGAGCAACACACCTTGTGTGTGAGCGGGAGGGGCTGAGGAGCTCGCTCTTTCACTTTAGGACACAACAACACCTGAAGCTTTAGGCCGGAGCACCACAGCTGAAGGCTGTGCGCATCACACCACATGTCCATTAAACTAAAAATGATCCAGGAGTTCTACCTGGCACCATTTTCCAGTGCAAACAAGGCCATAGTAGAGCTCTGCCTGTTTTGCCAGGAGAAGGGTTGGTTTGTTAAAGGCCACTAGACATTTCGATGGCCTGAGCTGGAGGCAGGGAGGTGCAGGAGAGGAGAGCAGTGGGGTTTGAGTTACAGCTCTCGCACACCGTACCATCAGGACCTGCTCTGATGGTTGAAGGCAGGCAGGCTGGCAGGGCTCCAGGCACGCTGTGGCTCGTAGAAAATCTGCAGAAGCTGATTTCCCACCGCACTGAGCTCCTGTCTGGGGCTGAAGCTCCCTCTGCAGGACTTTTGGAAGCCATCACAGGAGCAGCTCAGAAAGCTGCTGTGTGCTGCTGCCATCCCTGAAGTTATCGTCATCCTTAGCATCCTCAGAGGTGGGCTGGATCTCCAGGGAAGGGCACCCTTCAGGGTGCAGATCGGTATCTTTCAATCTTCTCTGGTCAAATCATCTGAGTGCTCTTCCCCGATGCTGCTGAGCCACACCAGGGGCTTTCAGGACGGGCAGAGACGGCATGGGGGATCAGTCAGCAACAGTAGGAGTTTGTTGCTCGAGCTCCAGGGACTGATGAGCAGGAGGAACAATGAGAAGTTGTATTTTTGTCCAGTCTGAGATCGCATTGGCAGTGCAGGTAACTCAGGGACAGAGACTGGAGGGACACCCAGGTGGCACCATCAGGCCTGTGAGGTGGGGTCTGCAGTGGCACTGGCAGCAAATCAGGAAGAAGCTGAGAGCCTGCAAGAGCCATCTGCAAAGGTACTGCCAGTAGTTTGTTTTCTGTGCTTGCTCTGAGACGTAAATCAGTTAAAGGAATCTCTACTAACGAGCTCATGAGACAACACTTTCCTGTCCAAAACCACCGAGCAGTTTAAAGTTGTTCTTGTACATCAGATATATCCTCACCAAATCTGTGGTGGTGTTCATGATTATAAATGCAGAAAACCTTTAGCAAGTGAGCCTCCTGGCTTTGCAGACACAGGTAGAGGCTTGTGTAAAGAAAGGTGGTGTAGCAATGGGTGATTCATGCTCTAAGAAACGATCGATTGTCTGAAGTCCGTGAGAGTTTCATCCTCTGCTTTTCTGCAGGGTGAAACCCTACCTCACATCCCAGTCAAGGAGGCGACCCTCAGGCAGGACATCCAGTAGCCATGCAACTGGTGATTGTATGAAATATCACCGTTTTAAAATTACAGCTTATTTTTCGTTACCTCTAGCCTGTTATGGTCATCATTAACTTGAGGAGCCAGTTCCTTCTGCCGATCCTCTTTGTGCTGCTATCTGGGGTCTGCTTAGCTGCTTAAGGTAGAAAAGCAAGTGATAAGTTAAGTAAAACCTCAGACAAGTAGGTCAGAGTTTTCCAAAATGCTGTTTGTGTATGTCCTGTTATGTTTTTTCCCCTTTCAACTTGAAATAGGTTACAAGCCAAAGCAGAACATCGGCACTTTTAGAGGATGGCTATTTGCTACATTAAATCATTTTTAAGATACCTCAAGTTCAACTCCTTAAAACTGAGATATTCAAAATTACAAATAAGAGCCTCCCCCCCCCCCCCCCTCAATCATTTTAAAGTATGTAAAAATTTACATCTTACCAAAGGCTGACTTCTACTTGGTTACGGTATTTCCTACACTACAGCAACCTCACCTAGAAGGTTGGTTATCTTAGGATCATGCCTGGCTCACAGAACACTTCACGCGTGTTAATAACAGCCAGTGCATCCGTCTCCTTCATAACCACAACTATTTTGGAGGGGAAAAGAATGGAAGGAGATGTTTTCCATGGAAAGGAAGAAGTGCCACAGTGTCTGGGAATTGAGCTGGGACTTCAATATCATTGTGCTTTTCCATAGAGGTCTCAAGGATATGACCAGTGGTCTGCAGTACAAGGTTAAGGAGATATTTGGTCACTCTTTTAGCAAAATACAGAACTATATTGTTACGGCCTCCAAATCTGGGGAGGATTCAGGCATTAAAAGTTTCCTCACATGCTCTGCATTCAGAAGGATGGGAATGGTGATGGGGAGCGGGCTGCGGTGGTGTCAGGATCGCTTTGGACCTGCAAGCAAACGGGGTGCAACGGGGGTAAAAAAACATGTTCCCAGGATCAGGCTCGCTGCTGGGCTCAGCATATCCACAGTGGGCTTCACCAGCTCTTTGTGCACCAGGAGGAGGGGTTGGGGCCACCAAGCACCCCCTGCATGTCCTGCTCCTCGTCCTGGAGCTCCCCGGTGCTTTGGGCTCCACTAATCCTAAGCGGTGGCTCCTGACTCACCTGAAATCTCATTTCAAGCCGCCAGCTGGGTTTTCCTCTGCTGACCTTCCGCCTCCCACAAGCACTACTTAAGCAGATGGGGAGCTAGGATGAGAAGTGCTACCAGTTTTCTGAGCCCTGCAAGCATCTTTTACAGAAAAATGATGCTTGGGCAGTGGCTATGGCACATAAAGGGTGATGTCCATTGCAGATTATGGAGGTAGTTTGCTCAGAGGTGATGGCTCATCCTGCGTACTGCCTGGGCACCTCACTGTGCTGTCCATGGGGCAGGGAGCACAAGCCTCTGCAGAAAAACCCTGGGTGCTCACTGGGTGCCCCATGCAGGCTGTGAAGCCCAGGAGAGCAGCTAGCTGCTCCCCGGCCTTCACCCGTTTGCTGCAGCCCCTCTGTGTGAGGCTGCCCTGCAAGCAGCTCCCCTGCTCCGCTGGGTGAGCCCAGGCTGCTGTGGCTGGAAGCAGGGTTATTGCTGCCATGAGCCTCTCACTGCAGCTTTATCCTCTCTTTTATGTTTTATGTTTTTTTTTCTTTTTCTTTTTTTTGAGGGCTGCCACTAAACTCCACTCTTGTCACTTGGGACAAAGTGCTGGGAGAGCTGAAATGAAGCAGGATCACATTATTTCGTTACGTGCAGACTACATGACTTGCTGTTCTTTTCCTTTCTCGTTATTAGGAAATCGTGGATTGGTTCAATGCCATTCGGGCAGCACGTTTTCATTACTTACAAGTGGCGTTCCCTGGAGCCAGCGACGCTGATGTGAGTTTTCCTGCATGTTTTTTTTCCTTACTCATTTTTATAATCTTGTTAAAAAGCAGGAAATCTTGGGAGTGCTCCATCCTTCAATGTGTGCTGTACATTTACCATTATTTTGGTGCAAGAGACTTCAGACCATTTTCAGACAAAAAGTTCTACGGGGTAAATACTAAAAACTGAAAGGAGGGAGCCTTACTGGGCTGCTGTGGTACAGGTGGCTGGCTCATTTGCGTAGAATTGCCAACAAAAACCAACAAATAAACCCACCCCCTTCTCCAGAAGCTTTAATAGAGTTGCTGTTCTGTCCAGTGGTCAGTGAGAAGGTTTGGGTTCCCGTGGGATCTGGTGGCAGAGGGGTTGGGTGGGCTTAGGTGGGGGCTTGCCCCCATCCAGGAACCCCTATGGCTGCCTGATTCCCCCCCCAGCTGATGCCTGGTTCTTCTTTCTCTCCTGTTTGGGTTGTTCCAGCTGGTGCCAAAGCTTTCTAGAAACTACCTGAAGGAAGGATACATGGAGAAAACGGGGCCAAAGGTAGGGTATAAATGTTTCTGCAATACCCCCAAAACCAAGGCTTTCTCTGTACCGGGTGGAGAGAGGTCTGCTGGTGGGACACTCACCCTCACTGGAGAGGTGAAGCCATAACACTGTAATCACGTTAATAAGCATTTCACCCCCACGCTTTTGGTTTGGAAGCAGAGGTTAAAAAATCCAAAAGTACCACAGACCAGCCCACCTCATTTCCCTGATTGCTGGCCATTTCTGCAAGCCCGCCTGGTGCATCTGGCCCCAGAAACTGCCTTTCTGAAACTGCCCCAGCCCTCCTGGGTCCTCCAAGCTGCCCGACACAACCCCAGTGCCCTGGGTCGTGCCCAGTGAGAAAGGTGCTGCTTATTTTGGTGTGTAATCTGTCGCTTCTTGACTCTTCAGCAAACAGAAGGATTCAAGAAGCGGTGGTTCACCATGGATGACCGAAGGCTCATGTATTTCAAAGATCCCCTGGTAAGACGAAGGAGCCTGGGCTGTCTGCAGGGCATCATCTGCAGTAAAGCCCAGGCTGGCACTCACCAAAATGCTTGAGCAACCCTCACCAACTGCAGATTTTTCTGCACCTGGATTATGCATTCCTGGTGGGGGGGCTGGGGGGGCAGGTCCCAAGTCCTGGGTGCTGCTGGTGGGGAGCTCCATGGGGCCACCGGTGTTTTGGTGCTTGGCTGCTGCACTTTGCACTTCTGGCCATGTGCAGAGCAAGCCCATGAGATGGATTTTCATCTGCATCCTGCCTCACTGCTCCACTGTCTTCTAGGATGCCTTTGCAAGAGGGGAGGTGTTTATTGGGAGCAAGGAAAACAGCTACAAAGTTCTGGAAGGGCTCCCGCCATCCACGCAGGGAAATCACTGGCAGCACGGCATCACCATCGTCACCCCGGACAGGAAATTCCTCTTCGCCTGTGAGACAGAGGACGACCAGCTGGAGTGGATCACCACCTTCCAGAAGGTTATAAGCAGGCCGATGCTGCCTCAGGAATACGCAGGTGTGTGTTCACGAGGTCTGGAGAACAGCCTCGTCCCGTTTA
Organism: Anser cygnoides; assembly: GCF_040182565.1. Classification (NCBI taxonomy): domain Eukaryota; kingdom Metazoa; phylum Chordata; class Aves; order Anseriformes; family Anatidae; genus Anser; species Anser cygnoides. Next base: position 6,277,301 of record NC_089887.1, read on the forward strand.
TTTCCCATTTGTTAGAGGGCGGGGTGGATGGAGAGGGGTCAGGGATGCAATGACTGTGGGGGCTCCCTTGCACGTAGTGTGAGCAGCCTCTGCGAGGCTCACTTTTGGAGGAGGAGGATGGTGTCCTGCTGCTTCCCTCCTCCTCACCCTGTGGTGATGTCCACAGTACTGTAAGGACAATCGGTCACCCAGTTATGAGGATAATTAGACCTGAAGAGCATCAGCAGCACAAGGTCTGCCCACAGAGCTGGGCTTGTGCTCATGGTGCTCCTGGCTTTAACTTTGTTTTCTCTGTTTGTTTTTTCTGTTGTTGTTTCAGTGGAAGCCCATTTCAAGCATAAACCTTAGATGGGACTGGCTGGTCAGACCTGAGGAATGAGCTTCTGTTTACAACACAACATGGTTTTATTTGAAATGTTAAAAATAATTATTAATAATAATAACAGTAATAATAATAATAATACTTCCCTTTCCCTTCATCATTCACTTGATCATGTTGGAAGCCAAGAAGGGCAGCAGCGAAATGTGAGAGATGCTGATTCAACCCGAAATTTGTTTCCATGGCTCCCCCCTGCACCTCGTGTCCACGTGCAGCCGATTTGGGTGTCTCCTGCAGCAGGTACCTGCCTCGAGGACCTTCCTGGCTGGAAGGGGTGCCCCACCATGGGGTGACGAAGAGTCTTGGTGGCACATCTCATGGGTGCGGGGCTTTCTGTGGACAATGTGGTCCGTGGCCAGTGCAAAAACCCAAAAGGGTTCCTTGCGGCAAGTGGTGACTGTTTTGGGGGACAAGAGGATGTGCTCCTTCCCTCCTGCCCACTCAGACACCCTCTCTGAGGCGCTGCTGGGTGGCGGGGTTGGTGGTAAGCTGCTTTTCTTCCCCTGTGGCTCAGTGCTGCTTCAGTTCTGTGGGAGATGCGGCCCCAGGGCTGAGCTGCCTGCTCTGGTGGCAGAGCTCAGCCAAGGCCCAGCCTCATCAGAGGGCTTCGTCTGGGTCAGCCTTGGTCCCGCTGCTGCTACAGGCGTCCGCCCGCTCCTCCTGCTGACCCAGCTCCCTGCCAGCCATTTACCAGGGGAGACTGCGAGTCCCTGAGATGCTGACATCCTAACGGGATGCGAAGCATGACCCTAAAGACATGAAGGAGAGAAAACATTGTCTTTAAATGCAGGAAGCTGCAGCCGTTCATTGGCAGGGGAGTTTGGAGGTGACCAAACCGTGTGAGAAGGCAGAGTTGTGCATCCTGCTCGCCCACATCCTCCAGACCCTTAAAACACGAAGAAGTGCCAGAGCTCAGAGCATCTTAAATCAACTCCTGGTAGTAAGTTTGTCCCCGCGTTCCTCCCCACGGACAGTACTTTCCATGCAGAGCCCCGGCCGCTTCCACCCTTCCATCCCCGTTTGTGCCAAGGTGAAACTCCTCCTGCTTCCCCAAAAGGGACAGGGGAGTGCTGCCCTTCCCAGCTGAGCCCACCTGTCCTCTGGAAGCCACCACCGGTATCACCGTGGCCGCTTCCTCACGGTGTCCATGTGGGCATGGCCCCGGCAGAGAGGCAGCGGGGGCCGTGCCTGTGTGTGGTCCAGGCTGGAGGTGCTGCGGGGACACTGGGCATGCGCCTCCTGGGCAGCTCGGGTGGAAATGGAGCCCAAGTTTGGCTTGCGTGGTCTTGTGGCATGTAAATGTTGCTAAATGACTGATCCTCCCGCTGTCGTAGAGGTAAACTATAAATAAATTGGGTGTGGGTGAGTGCCACGCCTCCTAAGTGGTGGCGATGCTGTCTCTGGGCTAGTTTCCAACAGAGGCTTCTTGCCCCCCAGCCGGGCTGTCGCTGTCTTTTTGGGGCCGGGTTGGTTGGGGTTGAGCTTTGGGCTGGATTGTGCCCAGTGCGAGGGCAGGTGCCTCCCTTCAGCCCTGCTGGCTGCTGACACGGTGCTTCTGCAAACTGGTTGTTGCACTTTTTTCCCCCAATTCATCCCTTGATATTTTTTTTGGTTAGTTTTTTTTTCTGAAAGATAAAAAAGCTGCTTGAAGTGACATTTCAGCGATGTTTTGAGCACTGTAACTGATGCGGGCGGGGGGCGACGCGTTTGTGGCGGTTGGGCTGGGACCTGCACAGAACATGCTGAATTTTTACCTGAAAAAATGTTTTTCTGCATCCATTGAGTAACAGACCGAGACACTGATCTGTCCGACGCGTTCCTTACGTTGGTGTTTGTAACCGAACCCATCTCACGGGCTGTGTACGTTTGTTATGTCACTGGTAAGACAACTGTGGTACTAAATGTCATTCGCACCAATAAATTATGATGTCAGACGGGTGGCAGTGTCGTGCTGGCTCTGCGGGAGAGGTAAGACGGGGGCTTAAAACCAAACCAAAACCCCGGTGAGGCGAGGTGTGAAGGGTGCTGGTAGAGCGCTGGGCACCCACAGCACCACGCGGCCCCCTGGGGCTGCCCGAGGAGTGGGCTGGGGGTGGGTGGATGTGTGAAATAAGCGTGTTATGTAACACAGCGTCCGTGTGTGTACAGAGCTGTACTGCAGAGTTAGCCATGATACATCTTTATGTATGCATACACACATAAAATATCTTTCATAGAACCCACACAGGCACACAAATATAAACCCCACTTCATGCTATAGGATGCTGTGTGCAAAATAGATTTTTTGTGTGTATGTATATATATATTAAAATAGTTTGTAAGAACATATGCATGCATGGCTTTATGCATCTATTAAAATATACGTTTATAGAAATCTAATTTAATTTACAAATATATAAATATCTCACACGTGTACATACATACGTTGCCTGTTCATCTATAGCTGGTGCTATAGCCTTTTTATAACTAGATTTATTAATTTTTAACAAAAAGCATGCACCTGGGTGTTTATTTTATAATTATATAAAATTTATAAACGTATTGTTCTATGTAATTCAAACTAAGTATAGTGCATAGAAACATATGCACACATACATAGCGCTCTATGTGCGCGTATGTGTAATTTACAAAAAAGTGTGGTATTTATAATTTTTTTTTCTCTCAAAAAGTAAGGCACGTTAGAAATAGGGAAAAGCCAGGACAGGCTGTTTGTGGTTTTAGGGAGCTAGAAATATCATGTATGTATGACAATAAGTAAGGGTGTGTGTGGGTGTGTGTGTAAAATTGACTCATATAATGGGTATTATAAGTCTTATGACAATTATTTAATTATAAATTATATACACAGAAGGCTGTCTAAATTGTGTATTATGTACATGTATATATATAAAATATATGCATATATATGTATATATAAAAGTCACTTAGGGCCACGTATGTGGCCACTGCTGCTGGACACCCATGGACACCTTGAGCCGCGCCCAGGCGCCGGCAGCAATGAAATAACCTGGCTTTGCTGGGCTCTTCCCTGCTCTGTCTGAGAGCATTTATTAAATTTCCCTAGCAGCATCCCTTGCATGGGCTAGATAGTCCCCAGTCAGGGCAGGGGCATCACCACACTTGGTCCGGACTTAAGGCAAAAGAATGACTGCGTGCAGACATTGCTGAGCAGGAGCAAAGGTTGCAAACCAAAGCAATCTGCGCCTGTCACAGACAATTCCTGCCCCAAATGATGCCTTTACTGCAAAGAAATAAAGCTGCAGCGCTGAGATCCATGGGACCCACAGTCAAATGCAGGGCAGGGGCGAAACAGCAAGGAAAGTAAGATCTCTGCTTGCAAAACTCTCAGAAAGCAGCAGTACCGCAGATCCTGGTATAAAGTGTTTATTTGAGACTTCACAATTAACACAGTCTGCCTTTCAATGCCTTTTTTTTTTTTCTTACAGTCAATAAATTTGTATTAATCCCTCCCTCCCCCATGCATGATTGCTGTTTATTAATCTAAGCCTTCTTATTTTCATCATGAAAAAATAAAGCGTTTCCCCATTTCATCCATTCGCTGTACCACTGACATCCGCTGTGCTGCATCAAAGAGGAGGAGATGTAGAATTGCTATGCCTACCATTGGGGTTGAAGTTACTCCATTATTTATTGATTTATTCTTTTTACATGAAGTGTTAAATGAATCAATCACCCAAGAAAAATAAATATATCATAAGAACCAAAAGTTCTGCAGTATCCCTTTTCTTTACATGTAGCTGCAGGTCAAATACATACACAGTTTGTGGCAATTCGCTTTTACTTATGGTGGTGAACTTACACTGAAAAAGAATCTGTTCCAAAGGAGGAGAGCCAGGAGTCAGAGGAGGCATTTTGGATGCCAAATTTTTATACCTAGGCAAGCGAGATCCACGTGGAAGCCAACCACCTGGGTGCCACTGCTCGGCTTTTACTCAAGAGCAATTCAATCTTGTGCTTTTCAGAACGTATCAGCTAAACACACGCGTGGGCTCAGCCAGCGCCAGCTCCGAGGCAGCCTGGAAGGCAGCATGACTGGCGTGTCTGCTACTCGCTGCAGTGGGAGCGAGTTCCTGGGATCAGTGTCTCTTGGATGTGCAGCTCGTATTATACTGCTTGGCTCAACTCGCAGTACTTTTGGCACCAGCCTCACAAATAAATTACTCAGTAACTCACCCTGCCTCTCAAGATGGTCCTCAGAGGTGGCAGAGGTCAAGGAGGCTTTCCTGTAACAGAGATGGTATTGGGCAGGCCGTGAAGTAGAAGACCCATGTTTATGCTTTATTGATCTATTGTGCAAAAGGGAATACTGCATCAGAAACCGTAGAAGACTATAGTTTAATCAAAGTCACCAGCCGCTGTATCGGAAACCTGCTAACAATTGCTCCGATTGGTTCTCTTGGCTACTTTTTTGTTGGTTTCTTTCTTATTTTTTACATAAATAATATAGACCGAACATTATAAACATTTCAGCAACCATTTCTAAAAGACCGGAGGAGCCCTTTTAGGCACCAAGAAACAACTGCAGGATTCAATTCCAAAACTGTCTTTGGAGTCATCGAATCATCAGATTTACACGGCACCCAATGACAAAAATATTCAGTCGAGTTCGATAGGACTGCTATCTTCCTGACCATCTTCTGTGTCATCATCTTCTCCAGTTCCCATCAGACTGTTTAAAAGATTTCCTAGAATAAAATACAGGACAGTCAACCTTGCCCGTTTTACATTCTCATCTCAAAAGCTTTAATTGTAAAATAGTTTCCATTAGTAATTAGTTGATTTGGGAAGCTGCATTTTGATAGCATTTCTTCTTGTAGACTGTACACTGGAAAAAGAATACCCAAAGCAGTATGCTTTCTCAATTCCTTATAATTTCTTGTAGAAAGTCTGTATTAGTTTCAGCATTTCATGAATGAATGCTCTGGGAGCATCTGTTTTACATCAGCACTGATTAGAGCTCTACCAAAACCACAGACTGTACTTTAGGAAAATCAGCTACTGAAGTCTGAGGAAATAAAGCCTGAACACAAATAAGATTTTCCTTTACATTCGGAAGTTTTACCAGAGCATCAGACACTAACTGTAACACCATTTACATGCTTCTCCTCTTCTCAAAGAGGAAAAGTCTAACAGCATCACCAAATTAATTTCACATGTGACAATTAATCATGTATTCTATAGCAGTGATTGCATCTACAGGCTATGAAAAAACAATTTATCAGTTAGAATATATTATCTGTTTCCAGCACACCTGTTTTATGTAAGGCACAGCTCCGAAAAGCCTGGCTGTCTGTATAAACAGCTGCTGACATACACCTTACCTAGTAATCCTCCGTAGGACGATGTCTGCTTGGGCGGCACACCGAAGAAAAGCTGTCCTATTCTATCTAGGTACTGAAACGACACAAGGTGGAGAACAAAGTCAGGTACCTCATTTACAGGTGGAAACGCCACGGGCAGCGCTCGTACCACATGAGCTAGCGCACTGACGTCTATCTACAAGCTGTATTCAAAACCTCTACTGAAATAAGGCATCAAGGAAAATTAAAACGTCGTGCACTACACATGCATGGCTTTCCATTTGCACTCCTAAAACACGCTCTTCAAATATAAAACAAGCGCTGTATGACGTTCTACCAGCATCTCACTACTCAGAGGCAATGCTTAAAGCCAGTGCCCTTTGGTGGCTGTCTCAGCCAGATTATGTAAGCTGTGACCTGCGTGGTTTGCAAAGTCACGGCGCAGGCGACAGCTGCTCTTTAATGCTGCAGGTTAAATCCTGCTTGCAGTCACTGGTAACTCACCTCATTATACATGGGATCTCTTTTCAGTGACGGTTGATACTGTTCACACAATACTGTAAATACTGTTAGTTTTCCCCTAGAAAGGAAACAACCAAAAATGTAATCTCTGTAACCACTGAAAAGGAAACTAAGAAGAAAGTGAGAGAAATCAGACTGTACCCGTCGACGGCCAGTAACAGGAACCAGATGAAGTTTAGCAGTGGTTGAACAAAGGGAGGCCCCTTTTCTATTGAAGGGTGTTTCTGTGTGTATGTTGTAAAAACAACTGATGCGCTGGTCTTATTTTTTAAGCAGAGAAATCTGCAAAAGGAAAACAGAACAGGGAAAGTTAAAAATAAAAGGGAAAGAAATTTCACCTGCAGAAAGAAAAGGAAAGCCACGCATTCAACAATTTCTACTTTATTTGTGCATGGAAGCCTTCTCAGGCTCACTTGTACAAATGCACAACTTTGGCAACTGTTTGGAAATCAACTGAGGAAGGGGAAAATTGCTACTAAACTACATGGTGGAGTAAGTCGGTTACAAGGGGAACTGACATTAAATATTAATAGAATGAGTTTAACCAAGATCTAAACAGATTTTATACAGCACAGGTGTCTGAAAGACAGCATCAATTAAATCAAAACACGTAAAGACTGGCTACTGCACGATTCAAATTAAACATGACATCACATTTACTATTCCAGAGTTTACGATGCTGAGGTAAAAACCTAGTTAAAGACCTCTCTCTGGCCCCATCCTCTCCCAAACACATCTCCTTTCATTACCTATCTGTCAGTGTCCGATAACCCAGTCATTCCCTTAGTGCTAACTCAAACTAACACGGCATCAGGAACGCTGATGGGTTTAATACACACCTCTAAGTTTCATACTAAAGCTACACTTTGGCTTCCTCAGCCATTTGTCACGAGTTAACAGATTGATTTCCCAGACTGATCAGATCTTTCCTCAGTCCAGTTAATTTAACTGGCAATCTCTGCAAGTCCCAGAGGCCTTAGAGACTTTATCTGGGACAAACGTTGTCAGCAAGCACTTGGAAGGCTGCCACGGGCAGTCTCAGTCTTGGTCAGAGGCTCCAAGTCTGTACCCTCAGATGTGCAGGGCATAGGGCTCTTGCGACTTACTGCTGAGCAAGGAACTGCAATTATTTTCATTAGACTATAAACTGCTATGTAAGAGGATTTAGTATGGTATTTGAGATATAGGCCAGTAAAGGATGTAGCAGTGCTTCTGTCTAAACGCTGAAAAAACAATCCCTTACCCATAACCTCTCCCCAGAATTTCTTCCTTCCCCCCCCCAAGACACATAAAATTGTTTGAGTTCTGCATACGGTGGACCTATATAAAGGATTTTCTGCCACTCAACATCGCTGCAATCTATAGCAACCAGCTATGGAAAGCAGGACAGATCTGCGTGACAGCTGAAGGCTGCCAAATGAGACAGACTTGCTCTCACCTCCTCCCTCTCCCCCGACACCTACTCTCTCCTGACTCCCTGCTGCAGTCCTGTCTCCACCTCCTCCTCAGACTCCTCCGTGAGCTGCTTTCCCTGACTGAAGAAAGCCATCAACTGATTAAACTCAGTAAAATTGGCTTTGTCAGCCTTCGTTGTGCATGAGCTCTGCAAAGGCACGTAATAGCTTGCATTCCCACCTCCTACAAAATAAATGCTTAAAGTAAATGAAAGCCACCAGCAACTCTGTTAAGCCATCGGTTTATGCTGCTCATAAACCAGGGTGACCCAACGTTAATTATCTCAGGACAACGAGGCTGAGAGCAAGCACCGTGCTAAATGTAAATACAGAGCCCGCTTAGTGCCAGCCTTGGTAAGACCACCTAGGATAAGTCCTAACTAGGCATAAAGTAGTGTAAACACAAAGAAAGACTTGTGCTTTCAGGGTCAAACAGATTACACTGAAAGCTTGGACCTTCATACATTTCCCCCCCTTTCACCCCTTCAACACGCCAGTGTTGAGACGGTTTTTTTATTGTTACCACACAAAGCGAGTTTTGGAACCTCTGGCCAGTTTCACAGCTGCTTTGGAAAAGATGCCCGGTTAGCCTACAGTTCTCGTGATTAATCAGACTGGCCTCAAACACAGTGTCATCTCAGCAAAACAGTTAAAAAAATGTAACACCTACTGTAGGACTGCCTGTGCTACAAACATGTCCACCTCACTGCGATAGCCTCTGGACGAGGAGTATTCTACTAGCATATTTGCACAGCCTTCGCCATCTGTGGAGTGCAAGAAGTGATACCGAGATTCACTATAGTTTTGCTCTACAAAAGGAAAAAGAAAATGGCTTTTAAGAAATCAGTTCATCACAGCTGAACACAAAAACACATTTGTTAGGCTTGCACGTGACAGCTAGAAAGAGAGCTACACACAAGGTGTGGAAACAAGACAACTAGGAAAAAGACAGCGGAGTTTTTCCTACATAAATTACAGACAATTTATAAAGGGGGTAATAAATGCGCTATCCTAAATGCATTGAGGTAAGTGCTATTAAAATACAGTTCATGCAATGCCACCACAAAGCCCGGCTACCGCTGGGACAAACAGCTTGAGCTGTGGTCACAGCCTTTTGTCCAACGGCACGCAGACATTTCACGTGCTGTCAGCAGCACTTAGGAAAGAAATACAGCAACTCTGTATCAGAGCTTGTGCACCAAGGATGCTGCATCTTCAGCATCCTTCCTTCTAAGTGCACAGAAAGAAGGCATCTCCTATTTTTAGCTTAGCCCACTCTTGGTACCAAAATTAAAACTGCTTCCATGTGCTGAAGAGAACAGCAATTATGCAGAAAAAAAGGTGCAAGAAATGGAAATGGTTTGTTAGAACTTAACTTGAAGCTAAGTATCATGCAAAACCAATGTGATGACAAATCAAAACTGGAAAGCTTCTCATTTCTGGAATGTAAAGCTTTGCTTTAAAGCTCTCAGCATTTCTAATGGATCCCAAAAACTAGAGACTAAGAAAATGTGCACTTTGATCTTCAAAAGAACGGCAAGCAGACACCTACGAAATGGGGATTTTTTACTTTCAGGATGCAACCGTTTCTTATCCTAATCACATCTCAGCTTCTAACTTTTAATACTCTGAGGAAGATCTTCTCTTTCTGGCTGGCAGCAGGCATCAGAAACCAACATCAGTCCCACGAGAACACCTACAGGGTTTCATATGGCACACAAAAAGGCTGCACACAAAGCTGCAATGGTGACCATTGGATCAGGACTATTACGCGAAACCATGATCACCAATTACAGCTACGGGAAAATTTAAAGTAAGTGAACTACCAGCTTGCACTGTCTTTAATTCACAGGAAACCAGTGAAGAGATGGCATTTACACAACTGTTCTCATTCACCTTTGTATGTTTTGAACAAAAGATTTTAAAAACTGATTATCAACTGCAACTAAAATAATTATTTAGTGCATGTTAGCTTATTTGACATCCCATTTGACAATCCCAAATAAATCAAATACAACAGCATTCATTCAGAAATGCCTGAAACAAGCCTGCTGTTCAACATCTCCACAGTACCTAACTGCAGATCCAAAGACTGTGTTGTGTGCTGTATTTTTATCTTTCTCAGGTTTATCCAGGATTTCAAAACAAAACAACAGAACAGCCTTGCTCCCCAACGATTTTGCTTCTAATGACTCTTAATCAAACTACCTCAATGTCCAAAGGATCAGCCTTCCTCTGACAGAGAGCTTTGCCAGCAGCTGTGTTTGGGACTTTGCACTAACATAGAGCCACAGGCCTGATTCTTACTGTTAGTAACATTAAACTGAAGTTATTGCAAAAATCAGGTTAAGAGCAGAAATCATTGTCATCTCAGCTTCTGTAGACTATTTCCAAAGTAGGTCTCCTACAGTATCATATTTTGAACGTTTTCAAAACAAAACACGCACAAAAAAGTTTAATTTCGCTTACCTTTCCAGAGGGTAATTGCTAGTAATTGGTGTAATTTGGGATGTCCGAGTTTTCCTGATCCTCCGCTAGACCACTTCAGGGCTCTGGATACAAAAGCCACTCTTTCAGGAGAGTTTGGATCCATTAAACTAAACAATTTAGCCAAGTTTTCTAGAAGCAATAACATTCACAAATATTTAGCATTAATAGAAATAGGACGATCTGCTGCTTCTAGAGCATCCCTAACGTACAACACTTTAAGATACGGTGCTATTGCGTCTGCAAGCTCCCTTCTCAGTCTCTGTAAGACATCTTAAAACTAAAACCTTGACACTGAACTTGAGCAAATACATCGCATACATCACGTCAATCCCACATCTACCAGCCAGCAATGATCCCTCCACTGCCAAAAGCTGGGCCTTGCAGAGAGCTGGTGACAGCTCCCCTGCCTCGTGGTTTGGGACAGGGCATCCCAGAGCACCACTCAATCCCAAAGAGGAGGACAGACTTCAGGTTACAGGAGTGCTTGCCACTGACTGGGCAGCTGCGAGGGACAGTCTGTAGTTTAGAAAAGGACCACCAGAAGTCTGAGGTGGGATACAAAAATGTTAGAGTTCATCTAAGGGAGCAAAGAGCAGCCTCTGTCCCTTCCGTCTCTATCCACAGTTGTTAAGAGGAGCGGTTTGCCCATGCAGCAGCAATAGTCTGGCCACACAGATTTTAAGGTCTCCCTGAACTCTCTGCTTACCAAATCTCAGAGTCAGAGAAGAAAAATTTCTTTGTGAAGGGCTGATTCACTGCGCACACCACCACACTGCCAGGGTGGGCAAGTGCCATCCACCAAAGCCCTGGAGACATGAGTGACTGTGCAGACAGAACACTACCCTCGCATTGCAGAAAGGAGGATGCCGTAAGACAGTGATGTTTATTCTAAGCATGTCCCCTTGCTCACGGCATTGTCAGTTATCAGGAACCCATTATTCTCTAGTAAATTTTTCCCTCAGTTCATTCATTGCACCTGCTCAGTTCATTTCCACTCCCTAGCCATGTGGGATGACACATAAAAAGGATCACAGGTTTCAAGACTTAACAGTCGCTGTGAGGTGAAAACATATCTAAACAGCACCACAGAAAGAGCAAAGGTCACCTTACCTAAAAGGTCTTCTGTTACTTTTGCATCCGATTTCTCCAAAGACTCCAAAACCAGCATGGACAGATCAGCAGCACTGTTTTGCTACAAAATAGACACATACCAGTAGTAATGAATGTATCAGTAAAGAAAACATCAAGAAAAGTTTTGTTCCTCCCACAGAATTTTGTCAGAGGCATATTATATTTTTATCAGCAGCTACAGCTAAGGCAGATATGAAATTTCAATCCTCCCTTACAAAAATTTGCAGTAACTCAATGGCGTCTAAGAGAAGCCTTCAGGAAAGCAAAACAAACGTGGTTAAGATCATGTTTGGACGCTCACAAACACTTCTACTTTGTGTCCCAGCTTGGATATAATCCTTCTTTGTGGAGAACAGCTCAACAAAGAGACAAAGCCAAAGATCACCAAGCAATTACCCCAAACATTTGCCACTGAGGATTCAGTGCTCATCCCATAAAAACTTTGAATAACCCCTCCCGACCCCCACGCAAGAACACTGACATACCTGGTTGTGGCTGAAGAACAGCAGAGCCCCTGAATACATTAACTCTCTCGCTTCTGGATGTTTTCCTTGTGACATATACCTGAAAACAACACCAAAGTGGAGTATGCTTAAATGAATTGCATTTAAAGGATTAAAGAGCACTGAAATTTAAAACAAAGGCAGCAAGACATTCATTTTTAAATCTGATTAGTTTCAATAATGACGTTCCTTTAATTGCTGCTAGATTTGGTTTCTGCTTGTGACTAGATGGAATACGAGCAAATAGCGTGAGAACAAAAACCGAGCTCCCAAACTGATTTGGGCTGAAGCAAAGAACAAACAATCCCAGAAGTTCACCTAGGCAAAAGATGTCAAGGCATTAAACTGCGCTGATCAGACTGTGGCACCACAGCTTGTACTAAAAGGAAAGCAGGCACAGGGACAGCGTAAGGAATACAAAGTGACTCCAGCCTCCTCCCCAAGGTCTGCTTCCTGCCCTTCTACCCCTCTGACCGCCACTTCTGCCGCCAGCAAGGGGACACCAGCCACACGCTGACCCTCTGCTGAACCAACGTAGCCGGTCCCTCTGGTGGTCTCCAGAAAGACGAGAGTGGCCAGCAAGATTTACCATGCAACACATGACAGAGTTCTCTTAAATGCAATGCTTCGGGATGCACCTGCTGCAGCTTCTGCCTTCCTCACCTGGCAGTTAACCAAGAAATGAAGCAGGACAGAATTTGGTCCCAACGGTTACATCGAGAACAGCAACCTGTTAACATGGCGCGGTGATTACAGCGTCCTGCACATCACCACTACGGGCAACTAAAGGTCTTGGACAGTCACATCTCTGGATCCGAAATTCGGCATTTCCTATAAAAGCGGTTAAGGAGTGGCAGCAGACGTAGCTCCCAATTTTCATTGTTCCCAGCTGCCTCTCAAAAAGCACGTTTCCTGACTAGTCAGTAACAGCAGGCAGTGTGCTCAGGTCAAAAAGATACGGCACCAATTCTACCGCACTGCTTCAGCACCTGCAGCTCTTGCTCTGTCCCAACAGCCGATGGTGCTGGGCCCCTGCTTCACCCCTCCTGCTCCTGAGGGCCAGGGCAGCGCCGCGGCTGCAGGGCCCCATCCTGCAGCGTGACGGGGTGAGGCAGGCGAGGAGCAGCGGGGGGCAAGGGGGACACTGCCTGCAGGGAAACGGAGCGCTCGGTAGCTCCCCAACGCCCTCGTGCTGCACGTGAGGTTCCTGTCACAGGGTGACATTCCCAGGAACAAGTCCTACTGGTAAAATCGGATCTGACAGTGAGCGAGGGAGGAGGCAGAGTCCTCCCGCCCTGCTCACCACCTCGCAAACCACCCAGGTCTTCTGTCCAAACGGGTGAGCAACACGGTCAGCACGGATGGCGTGACAGTGGGGCTGCCTGAGCGAGCACCCGCAGCAGTTCAGATTTGTGATCACCACAGCGAGTGCTTCCCACATCAGGCAAGCAGCTCGGTGGCTCCACCGCTTCTACAGCTGGCCTTACATCCACGTTTGCTTATAGGTTTTGACTCACAAATCTCACTCTGGATCCCACTTCCACAAACTCAATTTCAGTAGATTCCCAGAGCTATTTGAGAGCTCCTAATCTGGGACTTGTTACAGCCAATACTAAAAGAAACTGTAAACAGTTTTACAATATAAAATACATTAACTTTTAAAATACATATACTTTTTAAAAGTGCTGGGATTTTTTGAAAGAACTTTTATCACAAAGAACTTTTAATAAATATTCATTATGTCGATCTAAATGGCATTTAGAACCAAAGAGTAACACCCTGCCAGCCTCAAACACATCTTGGCTTATGACTTTTGGAACCGAGTCAGGATTTCAAGTTTAACTTGCAGTTCATGACAGAGCGGACTGGTATTTTACTGGCTGGGTTTGTTTACGGTGAGTAAGCACGGGGTATCCCAATTCCAATTCCGCAGCTGCGATCGCCCCACTCTGTGTTAATGTCTTTCGAGAAAACTTTACATGTAACACACGTTTTACACAGGACAGACGAGACTATCTGGACTCCTTCCTGGCCTCAGTGACTTTCCCAACAAGTTCCACAGTCCCATTACATCTTTTTGCCTGGAAGGAAATGCCTTCCTAGCTACGCAAATACCACCTTTTCATTTAAATGGGTACCTCCTTTCTCCTGCATTTAAAATGGAAAAGGCCGGAACTTTGATTCCAAATTAATTCAGCGAGGCTTAAGCAAAGCATGTGAGCTAATACACTGAGCACACTGGATGAGAAGTGACCTGCTGAGCCAAGCCATCTCCCGCCACTGCAGCCACCGCATCGCATAATCCCTCCTATGAAACAGGCCCCGCTTTGTCTTAGATTTAGTCTCCAACGCAATTTAAGTCTTAAGACTTTGACGGTGCCCTCGCTGACCCCTCCAGAAGGGTACCACAGAACACAACTGCCTTAATTTAATGGTGCTGAGTACGGGCAGCAGGGCAGGCCACTCAGCACCCATATGCTGGCAGCGTGGGTGGCCGATGCACTCTGACACTTCTGATGACACAGCGAGGACTCTGTCCCCACAGAGCTCTGTGGCTGTGAGGACACCCGCAGGCCTGTCCCATTCCCGCTGCGAGGGGCTCCGAGGGGCTGTGACACGGGGGGGCTGCCAGACCTGGCCGCCCCCGCCCTCCCTGCCCTGCTTACCACAGCTGGGCCGGCCGAGGAAGCCGCCGCGAGGGACGCTTATCCCCTGTCCCTGGAAGCAAGGCTCTGCCTTACATTTAACGAGAAGGAGAGCGCCCGCAGCAACTCGCCATGGATGTGAACAGCAAATAACCATAAAATGTTTTACATCAGGTTTCTCGCGACATAATAGGTGATATTTCGGAATAAGCGCTCAGGCCTGCTCCCCTCGGTCACGGCTGTGAACACAACCACCGCGCTGACGGGGACACTCTTTAACTAAACTCTGTCAGAGGTGACTGGCGGAGCCCCGCGGCCCCGCTGCTTGTTCAGGGCACTCCCGGTGCCCAGGCCGGCGGGGCCGGGCCCCTCAGCGCCCCTCGGCTCCCTCAGCGCCCCCTCAGGGCCCCCCAGCCCAGCGGCGCCGCTGCCCCTCAGCGCGGGCCGGGCCCCGTCAGGCCTCTCAGCCTACCCTGCCACACGCCTGCCCGCCCCTCTCCGCCCCTCCCGCGGACCAATGAGAGGGCAGGAAGCGGAGACAGGCAGCGGCTCTGACCAATGCGGAGGCGGCGTGGGCGCGGCGGGCGGCAGCAGGGTAGGGTGCGTGGGAAGGCTCTGGAAGGCCGGGCGGGGGAGGGGCAGGGCGGGCCGGGCCGTACCTGAAGAAGAGCGTGCGGTACATCTGGTGCGCCTCGTAGTAGTCGCCCTTCTCGACGCTGGCGCGCAGCTTGCCCTCCACACGCTGCACGCCGCCGCGGTTCCTGCCGCCGCCTTTCGCGGCTTCCTGCTCCGCCGCCATAATCGCCGCCGCCATCGACGCGGAGGAGGCGGGGGGGTGAGGGGAAGGGAGGGCGCATGCGCGCGCACGCCCGGAGCGGCGTCGCGCCTCGGTTGCCCGGCTTCCGCCCACTGCGACGGCGGCCGGCGAGGGTCAAAAGGCGCGCCTGCGCGGAGCGGCGCCAGAGGGCGGGGCGAGGCGGGGCTGGCTCTGGGCTCCAAGGGGCGGGGAAGGGCAGGGGAAGGGGGGGCTGGGGCAGGAAAGGCAGGGGGCATAGGGAAAGTGAGGTACTGCGGGATAGGCTGCCCTCAAATGCCTGCTTTTTGGGCATTTTTAGAGTTTCTTTCAGCTGCCAGAACCTCCCCGCTCCAGCCTTGTCCGCCAGAAATGCTGTAGTGACTCACTACACATTCACCCTAGCGTGCCCGTGCTGCCTAACGTGTACACATCCCTCCTGCAGTTCCTGTAATTATAAGGCTAAAGCCATCAGGGTATCCCACTGCCCCTCACAGGGAAGGGCAAAAGGTCTCTCAGCCTCGTGGCTCATTCAGCCTTGTTCAGGCTTATCTGTTCTCGTTAGCTACTTCAATGGGTCATGGAAAATACAGAAAAAGAATCTTTATTTCTTATTTCAAATATTACATGCACTTTCAAAAATTAAAACTCTTTATTTAAACATTTCAATAGCATCTTGTCAGTTTTGGAGGCAGCAAAGTAACAGACGATTTGAAAAGCATTTACAAAAATACATTGCACAAAGTCCTATCTTGCTTTTTTAAAAATAAGTTAGTGTTATTCAAAATATTCCCACCCTAGCTACCTAATTTCAATTTATACAGGATAATTCTAATTTTAAATATGTAACATAGAATATGAAAACACCTGTACATATGTAATCTAACTCCTCTGCATAGGCCATAGGTTCTGTCTCTAGCTCGAGTGAAAAAAAAAAAGTTCTTCACCCAGAGACTTTAAACATTCGAGGACTGTTGTGCAATATACATAGCTCTATTCAGAAAACCAGTCAGCAGTTCAGTGTTAACAGTTCACAGGTAACTATAAAATGCGTTGTAAGAGCACGATAAAAATTCTGCACACAAGTGCAGTTTAGGAGTCTTTTCTGAAAAGGATCTTCAAAAGTAGCAATCCCAAAGGAGGCCGGCCCTAAAGCAGTCTCAACACCTTCTACATAGAAATGGCCTGAGACTGAGACACCACTCATCTTCTTCAGTTTCAGGGGAGGATCTCAAGAACACCCATATATCCCATAGATTCCAATACAGCAGTACTGAGCAGCACTGAGCATAACTCTGTCTTGTACAGGTTAAATAACAAGCTCTACTTCAGTAGTATTTTCCACATCCTGCATTATCACAGCACAACATTTACTGACTATAAAATAAACCAGATTAAGGAATTGTTACAAAGGTATTTTTTCACAAATTAAGATTTTCCTTCTCTAGGGTTAGTTCCAAATCAGCCTTGATGGATGTGCTGCTCGTACAAGAGCTGATAAGCCTCCTAAATTGCTTAGTAAACAGTATACAGCAGTTAAACTAACCAAGTTGCCATGGTAAAAACCCTTAAAGTAGCTTTAAGAAGTTATCCCTGACTTTTAGAACAATTCATGGCCACAAGTTGCAGTAAAGCATTCTCAGTCGCTGGTGTTTAAACTAGTTTTGGTTGCGTTAACTTTCCCTGATAGTAATATTTGTTAAGCAGTCAAGATTTATTGAATAAGCCCTTTTGGATCCCGTAGAAGGACAAAAAAGGTCAACTGAAGGACACCTTTAGCCGCAGTCGGTGTTCAAAGTGTACTACGTTATTTGTCTTACAGTGCCAAGCTAACAAATATGCAGTTGAGTCCTGAATTAAAAAAAAAGATCCTAGTTGCAGAAAAGTGTGGTTTTTATTCTTTTTAAAAACCCTATACATTCATTCGTAATAAAATAGGTATATCACCTGTTTGCTAACTGCGCTTTAAGAACCAGAGTAGTTTGCATGCATTATTTCTCTCAGCATGGACACAAAAATATGAAGCTAACTGGCTATTACAAGCTGAGCATGAGAGCAAATAAATTTTATTTTATACAGTTCTGCTGACAGTCTTCTGCCTTTATCAGAGGATTGGTAATTCCGTAGTATATATCTTGCATCCTCGTCCTTTAAAGATTCCAGTGTTCTAGGCTTTCCGGTATATACAAATTGAGAACAAAATGTACAATAAAGCAACCCAAGCTGTAGTGTAGATTATTCGGCAGGTTTCCCATGCACTCTGAACCGATAAAGACATGTATATTCGGCATGTCCCCAGTTAGAGAGAATTCTCAGTTCCACTATTTGGAATACATTGTTACTTTTCTCCTAGAGAAGGAAAAAGCAAACACACAAAACAGAGTTAGGTTTCTAGGATGAACAAGTACAACTGAAGCTGCTTCCTGCAACTAACAGCTTTTATTAATTAAATTATGCCTTGGGAACTTTATACCACTTAAAAAAAACCAAACAAATCTTTCCTTGCCTTGCAACTACTTGTTTATTAATGGAGTCAGAAGTGTGAAGTAAGTTTACCATCTCTTTGTAAGTTTATCATCTTCACAACATTTGTGTCCAGATGGCACAAACTTTTCCTCCCTTCTCATCTACTCAGACCACATATTGATGTAGACAAGCAGATACTTTCTACCTCTGTTTTTACAGTGCACAGAGAATGGGGCCCTTTTCTTCACTGGTCATTGGGTACTACCTTGCCTGACAAATTAAATCCCATCACCCAGGCTCACCATCACTGGAAACATCTGCAGTGGCTCTCCTTCTTGATCGTAGACATACTGTCCTAGAAGTACACCTTCTTCCTGATATTCATCATCTAAACCCTGTAGCAATAAGACAAAGATTTTGTTTTAATTTCAATTTTAAAGGAAGCAAAAGCTAAAAGCCTATCTACATTACTGATTATCAACAAGCTGCACCCAGAAGTCTATCAAACTAGGAACAGAATGTTTCCTGTGCAACTTAGTGCTGGTTCAGGAATGGCTGCACATTGGAGTTTTCTACACTGCTAATACCTGTGCTATGTTTTCAAGTTTTCACAGTCAACCCCCTTAATTTCTACAGCAGAACCACTACTGCAGTGTAAAATATCAAGTGTTCAGGACAAACAAGAATGAGAGAGCATCATAGTTATAAACAAGACAGAAGTCAAGAATCAGATGTTTGCAGATGACTTATTACTGCAGTTGTATAGCCTAAGATAGATCTATTAAAAAAAGATTTAAGATGTATCATAAATAAAGTGAAGAGCTAGAATTGGGGAGGGGAGGACAGATGAAGGTGTATGAAAGAACTATATACATCATTAAAATCATCATCTCCCTCCAAAGAAACTTGCTACTCAAGTAAGACAAAACAAATACAACTCCCCCCAAATTAGTTTTAGCACTTATTTCTACACCTCAAAGCTCATCAAGAATATAAGCAATTTTAAGAGCAATGACAAACATCAGTTTCTCTTCTTAGCTGTTCTCTCTCAAGCTGTTTATTTGTCAAGATATACATCACAAATATCCTTTACGTTTACAAACATCACTTAAGTTTAGAGAGACTTACATATACTGAAAAGTTCCTAGGAGCACTGGTGATATTTCCTGATGGTGAAAGTGTTTTTGGTATGTGTTCCATCGTAAAGGCAGTTGGGTAGATCTTCATGGAAAGTCTAACTACAAGATACCCCTCCGATCCCTTGAAAGCCCAGCAGTTTCCTGGATACACGTCCGGCTAGACAACAGATTTCAGGGCAAGGAGGCAGGAGGGTGGGGACAGAACACGACAATACAAGAACAACCACAAGAATTTTGTTATTTTTTTGTAATGAATTCTGAATCATTAGGAACAGTCTTAAAAAGATAGATTATGTCCTGCCACTTGCTATTTGGTAGAAATTGAAGTCAAATTCACAACTTTGATTCTAATTACAAGTCCAATCCTGCCTCTGAAGGACAAACAACATGACACTTCATTGTGTTAGCTGGACTATGTAATTTCATGCTACAGAAAATGGAAGATATGGACTGTAAAGTTTTAGTTGCACTCTTCAGGAAGACAGCATACCCAGTTGAACCACCGCCAATGTCCCAAAAAGCCAGCCTGAGATTATTATTATTTTTATTTATTTATTTTATTTATTTATTTTTACAGGAATCTTCCCAGTGCTTACGCTTCACTGAAGTCTGATACACCACTCAAGCCTGCTATAAGAACCTTAGTTTTGCCAAAGCAGGACTTAGGCAATGCCATCAAACTTCAAGAAGAATCCCACTCCCAGAAATCAAGTTCAAAATATCCCTGTCTCCCACTGCCCCCAGTGTATTACAGGCAAATATCCAGCATCCGAAAAACAACTCAGACCACTCAATGCAAGATAATGTTGCTGAATTTGTTTACTTGGCCTTTAATTACCTGAATCACCGCTCTGGGAGACTGAGAGAAGTACCATAAAGGAATTCCAAAGAGGCTAATTAATGCTGTTTTGGTCTCAAAGGTTTCAGAGCAGCGAGTACCCAGAATGCTGCCACCTCAAAAAAGAAAATCAAGTTAGCAGAAATAATTCTTTATTCCTTCCTAAAGGCTTATTTTGTGAAGGCAGAGATTTGTATGTAGCTTAATGAATATATCATTTTTTTCCTACAAAAAATCTGAACTATTAGAGGTATTGTTGGTCTAATAATTTTCCAGTTTTCCAATGCAGTGCTTCTATCAAATGCAATGTTAGTTTAAGAAAATGTGAAAGGTTTTTAGTTTTAGAGGGCTGAAAGAGCATGTATTTTCCATAGTGAGTTCAATGATGTGTATGTCCCACACGTATGGATCCATGGTTCTCAACTACCCAGTTACACACGTTTAGAAGTTATTCTACCCCAGTCCATGCGTACACAGGGAGTCACCTGTTTTCGACTGTGATAAAGTAGGTGGCTGGTATATGACCCTGTAAAAAATATGCACAGACTGCAGTAGTCTGACCATTTGGTGATACACAAGGATGCTCTAACCTTTAGCCCTCATTTTAAGATTTTTAGCAAACACTATTTTTACTACTCATGTTATTTATACTATTTCCTCTACTATTTACCTCCAGATTCTAAGGCAAAATCCACCATACCAGTCTTGTCTTGAGAGTAGAGTTTCAGTGCATTGTTTACAATAATCTGTGCTTGCTACAGATGGACACAGAATAGAATGGAAAGAAATGTTTTAATATCAAGTGATAGAAAAATTGATATATATACCCACACATCTGTGAAGCTGCAAACCTAAGTTTGAGATGTACTTCATCACAAGTCTTTCAAAGGCCTCTGTCAACATAAGAGCTATTTTTAAATGCTTGGCTATCTGGCTTAAAACAAGTTTATACTGTATCTTGACTGATATTTTCTTCAGAATTTGCATTCCTCCCCCACCTTCCCAAATCATTAAGCTTTTTCTTTTTGTACTTTGGAAGTTTTTCAGTTTTTGAGATAGCATACTTTGGGGGAAAAAAAGCACATTCACAATGGCAACAAGAAGTGCTGTAAGAATTCACTCACACCATTTTCTGTAGTTCTCCCCATTTCAGTTTATCTTTCAGGCATCTCTTAAAATCACTACCACTTATACTGACAGTCATGTCCCACAAAATGCCTATAAAGGACAATTTATCTGAACTTATCACTTAGTTTCACTCACCGCTTCCGTGATTCCAGAGATCCCTGCATTGTTCACAACATTTGTTACTACTTCAGATGTTATTCTTTCATTTGTAACAGACATATGTTGAGTAATATTCTTGAGGATCTGCAATTCTAGATCCTGCAGCAGAGTCTGCAGATCACTTTTGGTCACAAAATTGGATGTAAGCCATTGGAGAAGTGATTCAGAGAAGTCCTCATGTTGATCACCAAAAAACATCATCTTGACAGATTCTTTAACCTGGGCATCTACCTAGTAGAAGCCATTATTAAGAGAACTGATTAGTTTTTATAAACCATTAAGTAATACCATCTGCATATAATAGGCACGTGAAAAATCAATATATATTTCCAGTAGTACCGATAGGTCTAGATTTCACACATCTTTTAACTAAACTGACTTACAGTAGAATAACAGATGAGGTAGGTATGCAGAAGACACAGAAAAAATGGATGTTTAAGCGGTTTGGTGACCAATGCACAGCTAACTAAGCCCTACAATCTAGCAGTTTACATTAGGGGGTCTGTTTCAGAATACAAAGAAATTGACTGCAACGTTCAAAGAAGGGACCATAGCAACTCTAAGGGGAGCAGTGTACCTGTTAGTCTAGCTATGTATGTAAATCAAAGTATGCCATAAGCAAGTGACTTAGTGATGTGCTTAACTAGGCCTATCTTGTGATGACACCCAAATATGGTATTTTAGTCAAAGCGGATAATCCCGAATCTAGACCTATATTTTATTGTCTACATTCAAACTGAACCTTACAGAAGGCATCAAAAAAATTAAAGCATGACTTTATTTTTTAAATAAGTCTCAGATCACAAACCTAACTCGCTTTTACACGACCTCCTTTCCATATTTGCATGAGTTAGCAAGATACACCAGCTGCAGCACCAGCTGTAACAGCAAAGTACAATACACACAACTGCTATTGCATCATCTCAAATGCAAATAAAATTGCCATTGTGGAAAATAAACCACAAACTCATCTGGTAAGATGCCACCTAATAATGGAAAAAAATTTCCAAGTACCACAACCTAAAACACTACTGTTCTTTAAAATGAATACTATCCCCATGTTACTTTTGCAGTGCCTTTCAAATAAGTTTATGAACGAAATCTAGTATTACTAAGTTTTACTAGAATGGTGACAGAACTTACTTTTTCATGAATGACATCTATTTTCTCACAACTCGTCTTCACACTTTCCCCAGTTAACAGCTCCGATTTCACCTGAGACAACTCTAGTTCTAGCTTTTTAACTCTGGATAAAAGTTGATTATGTTCATCCTCTCTGATAAAAAGGAGGAGTCAATAATTAAGAAAGAGCAGTTTCAATCATTCCATCAAATTCCAAAGGCATGAGAATGTACTCATCTATCACAAAGTGCTTTCCTAGTTCATTTATTCAGAAATGGACATTGTGAGCTTACAGCTCTTTGAAGGTGCTAAGGCATACTTAGAATGAATATATTCAAAGCAAAACATTTCAAAGTTGTGAACAAATCCAGAAGTGATGACTTTCAGAACATCATCATGTTGACAAGTTAGTAACCCAGACAGATTTCTGGTAGCTTAAGGCTGGACAGACCAGTTGAGCTTTATTTGCCTGAGTTTGCCACTGATTAGAGTGAATTTCAGGTTACCTTAGTTAACACTTGCCTGCCTACAAAGTTATTCTGGTTTTGGTTGCGTCCATAAGTACCAGGTTACATGGCCACTACAGATCAGCGTTCAGTACACAATGTTGGAAAAACAGTATTAGTCAGCATTTAGAAGCTATTTACATCTAATTTAAATTAAAATTCACCAACTGTTTTTCTCCTCCCAATGGGGAAACTACTTAATGAAGTTCTGCAGGTTTTTTTCCTCGTATTACACACAGTACATCAGTAGTGAGTACAGATGACAAACCAAAAACACAAATGAAGGTTAGAATTCATAAGATTCAAAAAATTTAAGTATAAGATATATCAAAATCATCTACTGTATTCTTCACTAAGCAATTTGAGGAAAAATTCTCATGCTCTCATAAATACATAAGAAGTCTGTTATTCTACTCTGCTACATAAGCAGATTTCTCTAGTAAAACACGTAGCTGTAGACAACTCATGTCAGAAGTGGGCCATGTGCCGGTGTTCAGCATTACAAACTCAAGTTTGTGTTTGCTGACAGACTCTTACAGTCAGTTAACTGACACAAAGAAAACATTAACTGTATTTCAGAGAATGTCTATTACCATCAGTTAGCTTTAGTACTGGAAAAAATATTTAAGAATTGCTCATACCTTACTGTTTTTGCTTTGGCTATGTCAAGCTCTTTCTGAATTTTCTTAAAAAAAACACAAAAAGCATTAGGTTTAACATACAGAAAGAATAAACACATCAAATGAAAAAGCGACACTTTCTAGCACCACCTATACAGGATTATGTTCCTACATTATTTGTATTTGTGCCTCTGTATCATAAGATTTTATTCCAAATAGCATCTACCTCCCTGGCAGAGTAATTTTTAACCTTTGAACTGAAAATACCTTCAAGAATGGAGAAGGAAGAGAAAGAACACAAGTTTTGAGATTTAAACAAGTGCTAAGAGCTAAAATGAAGCAAACTGGATTTTGGGATAGCCAACACACAACTTAAAACTTTTATCCTATTTTACCAGTTACCACTATAGCTACTTATCAGAGCTAACTTTCAATACCTCAGATTCAGCAGACAGTTTTTTAAGAAGATCTTCCAGCATCACGATGCGCAGCTCATGTTCTTGATGTAAAGCCAGGAAGTCAGTCTTAAAAACAGGGAAGGAAAGGGCGTGGACTTTCTGAGTACAAACAGCATAACTGACATTTTATAAAAAGCATAAAGTTTCTTTCATTCTGTGATCAAAGCTTTTCAAGAGTGCTTAAGTGACTTATCCTGCAGGTAGCATAATGAATTAAAAAGTCTATAATAGAAAATTTAAGATCTGATTCCACAGCAGTAGGAGTTACACACAGGGAAGTTTACCATAAAATCCCTTCGTCATCACTAGTCTTTCCTAGTGTCTTCTTTCTGTATGAAAAGAGGTAAATCCAGCTGTTTCTCAACGATGTAAGATTCTACTTTAGACCATCTATCCAGAATTAATTCATTGTCAGCAATAACAGAAGAACACCACTGAGCACTTCCTGACATTCACTGCCTAACAGTTAATTCATACCAAAAAGAGAATCGTAAAGACAGATCACTAATAAACCACATTAATAAAACAGTACTTTTATCAGTCTCAGAGAGTGTCAGTAACTGACTTATCTTTACCTTTTCCTCCAGTTTTATCTCTTTAAGATGTTGATCCATCACATTTTTTATTAGCGTCAATATTTCACTTCTGTCACCCATCTGGGCAACCTGATCTTGAAGATTATGGAGTAGAAGCATCACTTTGCTGTATTCTTCATCGTGATGATGGCATCTATCAGACACGAGGGCCATTTGCTTTTCCAGCTCACTTATACGACCGGAATCAAAGATATTTATGGTACCCTAAGGTGTAAAGATTTTTTTTTTTTAATATATAGAAGTTATTTTCATTAATCTTGGGTGTCAAGCAGTTATTGCAAAATACTGAGGACAGGGGAGGTAAGAGGTCTTAAGAGACTAAAGTACTTGCCTAGACTGTTCTCCCTTACCTTTGGAGGCTGTACAGTATGGGAAGAACCAGGCTGGGGCTCAGGAACATAAATCGAGTCATCTATTCTCTGTACTTTATCAATTCTTGTCCAGTTCAACACAGGCAATAATGAAACAAAGCCATCAAACCCCCAGAACCATATACCTTTAGTGAGCAGAAACAAGCAAAAAGGGTGTTCAATCTACGGATTGTCTTCTTATTTAAGGACAGAAGCTACCTTACATTTTAACACACTAGACACTACTCCAGCCTGAATAGGAGTTAGCTACATGAGCCAACTTTAAAAAACATTAAGTCAAGCACTCAAGAGCATTAGGGAACATCCATCAATACCACTTACACAGCTATGAGGCAGGTGACTTCTGCTTGTATATCCTGATATATCCTTAATTTTGTATTACTACTTCCCCAAGACATAGATCCCATTTACTGAGTAGGACAGGCCATACTCACTGAAGGCAGGTATAAATATTGCTTTTTATCTTATGGCAAAGATATTTTCCCTTACACCCTGTTTACTTCATACCGCATTGCATAATATCTAACAGAAGTTGGAAGAAACTTATGCTTCCATGGAAACAGCATTTGACAAAGATTACATTTATTTCTACAGTATCTTCGTGAGAAGAAATAGTATTTCCTACACAGGGTATCTTCTTCCTTTCTTATTCTCCCTAAAACTCCCCATTGTAAGTCTCTAAGAAATTTTATCTTCTCCCTAAAGTGGATATAAGCTCTTTAGGGCATGCAAAGACGAGAAATTGCTTTTCAAAAACATCTCAACACCTTTTATTTCAAAGTAGAAAACTGGCTTGGAACATTACCAGGTAACCTGTCTATAGTAGCAGTATTTCAAGCAGTTAAGGTATGGTCTAAAGAAAAAGAATGATTTAGTGTGCACCGTTCAAAGAACTTAAACACAGTTTTATGGAGATTTACAGCAATCAAAAGCAATCAGTACATAGCCTACTCTTTATGAGCTCAATGCTGTCCCTATAAAGGGAAGTAAGGAAGAAAGTCTTCAGTGCATTTATACATACTTTGTCTGAAGAGCTCTATAAAATTAAACCAAAGTTATTCCTTTCATAGGAAAAGTGCCCAAGGACTCATCAGGTACTTTGAAAGCATTCACAAACACTTCACAAACTGAAACTTGGTCTTTTTCCTTCTGCATCGTCTCCTTAAGCCTAAAGTTCAGCTAAAAGTACTATTTTGGTACAGCAGTAGGAAGTAATCGGTATGATAACTAAACAATTCACGTACCTAATAGAAACAGCAGTGGTATGACAAACAGTAATAGTTTGAAAATCTTTGGAAGGCATCTAGAGAAGGAGAGGAAAGAAACAATGCATTTATTATGTAATATCTGGTTAAAAATTTGCTCACAATAAGTTATTTGGAAAGAATACATACCTTCTAAGAAGAAACACCTTGAGCAAAGACAGCAAAGTAACAAGTTGATACCAGCCAGTTCTAAGCAACCTGAACATGCCAGAAGCTGCCCTCCCTAGAAGACAAAAGCAGTGACATGAAATAGTTATAGCAGCACGTGTCCAAGGAAACCAAGCAGAGGGACGTGCAACTGTGGCCAAGAGTACTTTGCAGAGCAGAGAAAGGCACGAGCACAGGCAACGCACACAGATTAACATCTACGTTTACATCACAAGTATGACAGCATTATGACATCAGGTACTCAAAAACAATAGCCATGCAAAAAGAAGAAACGCGCTCTTGTTGTAACAATGCTATCTTGCTGGAAATTAAACAGTAAAGTTTGAGTCCAAGTTATCACACACTGAGGACCTCAGTATGTTTCAAGAAACGCACAGATAAGCAGAATGAGTTTTTGCTAAGAGGAATACCATGATAGGAAGTGACTACCAAACCAAAACACATCCCATTTTTCTTGACACCCCTTATCTGGGTTATTCACACACACAGTCCCTCAAACAGTCTGGTTAGTCTCCCATTATGCCTGCAAACAGAAGCATACTCTCTCATTAAGCATGTTTTGGTCAATAAAGCACAGTAGCATGTGCATTTCAAGATATAAAAGCTACAGCGTAAGCACAGCAGAATTAGTGTAAGCCACCTACTGCAGATTCTTACTTTGCCAAGGAGAAACAGGCAACATACAGACATACACACACAAATTAGGATAGTAACCTGGAGAAAGAATGGCCAGCCAAAGTAGAGACAACACCTTCTGAGACGCAAGCCACCCAGTTGCTCCCACTGTTCGCAACACGTGAAGTATAAAGTAACCTAGATCATAACAAATTAACTATATGGTAATAAGCTTAAGGTTCTCCTGCAGTACATGCACTAGAATAAACTCAATTACCCTGATCATTACTTGTTCTGCATAATTTTAAACCATACCTTCCAGTAATCTACAGACTTATCTTTTCAGTATTTAAAAGACAAGTAAATCACTCATAAATATGAATCCAAGAAAATCAGGACAGTTTAGAAACAGAATTCTCAGGCATAGCAATAGACAATGATCAACAACCTCTATGTAGTTAGAATACCACTTCTTCACAATGGACAAAGTTTACATTTTGTATCATGGCATTATCAGATAAACATGCCAAATATAATGGATAATACCAAAAAAGTAATACTGTAAAATATGTTTTAAGCACACCATTTTAAAGGTGTCGCATTTGTTCTGAATTACACATCGGCTTTGTTATCTGGGTTCATATGTAAAAAAAGGAAACAAAATTTAAAAACCTAGTGAAAGAGTTAATGTCATCTCAGATATACTGATAAACAGAAAAAAAATCCCTAAGGAAAGTTACAAGCAATTAGTTTTCATTTAATTGAATGCTCCCAGGGATCTTCAGAATGTCAATTTCAAGTCTCTTAAAACAAAAGCCAAAAGCAGCAGGCTACAACAAAATGTTGTAACTTCAATCCCACACTGAAGCCAACAGCTACTGTATCTACGACTAGGACTGTTCATTCTACAGAACAAACTACATAAGAGACATTTAGAAAGTAATCCTGCATTTTTAGATTAGCAGATATGTCTGGGTTAATCTGAGGGATTATAGATATACCAACCCAATATTTTGGGAAGCATTTAGGTGAATGAAGGGTCTCAAATCATTCTCCTTTGCTGAATAAAGAGCACTCAACAGATTCTTGATGCCTCTGCCATTCAAGCTAGGGAACGCTCATCTCACAGGGAAGAGTCTATCACTATAAAAAATTCCTGTAAAAGTTGACTATCACTAGAACAAAAATAAAATATTAAAAACCCTTTAAAAGTTATCTGCATACCGATACCTCATATCTTGCTTTTATTTAATGGCAGCTTTCTACCCTATTAAGAGTACAGACTTCCCCAAAGCGCAATAAATTAACAGTCTGACTTTTCTTTCTAACACACAAGGTGTATGCTGTCACCACACCTTGTTTTTAATAGGTAAGCCAGCTACCAAGCTTGTACAAAAGCCAATATCAGCACAAGAAGTCAGAAAAGAAAGATGTTGAAAGATGTTAAGCAAATTTCCTAGATACTTTACATTTTAGTCTACATTGATAGATGAAGATTAAAAAAAATCACAGAACAGTATGAATGATTAACATTGAGACATTGTGATGCAAAATAAAAGCAAAATAAAAAAAATGTCCAAGTCAACCTGCATAAGAAAAGGTGTGCGAAATGGTCCTTGCTACCCTTTTAGCCTTTGAAGATTGCATGTGCTCTGTGTTGTATGTTTCAAGCTGTTTCTTCCCCTTACAGTCATCACCTGTTGGTTGTGGTAACAGATGATTAATGGGACAAAACCAGGATCAAATCAAGATTGTTACATGATAATTTGAACAAGTCTACTTCATAACATCAGTTACCAAGCCAAGAACTATTAAGCAAACTCCAACATACTAAAACTTGTCTGGGGTACAGTATACCAGGTAATCACTTTTCTTCCCTCTACACCTAAGTTAAAAAACAAGCATTTACTGTGTAGCTTCCATAGTGTCATTACAGCAACACCCTAGCACACAGCCCAAGGCTAAAGGTAACAAATTGTTATACTTACATATTGATTCCTCATTCACATCAAGATGGCTATCCTTCCTGTAAAATTCCTTTACATTCATGCTTCCACAGTAATCTGAGTGAGCTGCAATATATCCAGAAAGGATAAATGGAATGCAATTCTCAAGCTCAAAGCCTTTTATATATCTAGATTTTAACTAAATTTGCTTGGTTCACTATTAAAAGCCACGTTACCCACAGGAAACCTGAAAAATGATCATGGAAGTATACCCTTTGCAATCCTACTTCGTCTTCCTTAAGTAAGACGGGGCTTTTTGGTTCAAAAAAAAAAAAATATCTTCCTGCTTCTTTTCAGATAGCAAAGTTAATTTAAAAACCAAATCCTAAGTAACAACTCATCAAATCCTGAGTCCCTATTCCCATCAGTCAAGTGAGCCACGTCTGTGTTGGTTTTATCAGACATCTTAAGCGACTGAGAAGAGAGCACTGAGACAAGCTATAGAGCACTGAGGCAGAGAGGACAGGAAAACACGAAAAGTTTTATACACACAGAAAAGTCAGTTACCTTCTATCTAGAGTGATTTAACTTCACTCATAGAGCATATGTTACACAAGAAAAAGCAAAGAGGAGTTGAACTTTTTCAAGGAAAACAAGATGAGCATTATAGTAACACAGAGCGACAACTGGAGTTTTAGTTTTACAAGACAGATCTAATCAACCTTTAAGTGCAAAATGGCCTGAAAGATTCAAAAAAAGTCGCCCAAACCTTGGCAGCCATTGAGAAGTTAAGATTCCATACTATCACACAGAACAGTTTTGAAAAACAACTTAAGCTATCTTCTACCATCTTCTAGTAGAAAATCAACCACGGAATCTTAACTGTAACACAGATGTCTCTCACATACCTGGATCCTGATACTTCCAGAACAGAGGGAAAGTATGAAAAGGGCAGCACAAGTGAGAGAATTAAAAAACAAGATAGAAAGACAGAAGCCAGCCAAGACTATAAAAAAGAACACCATAGTGCCATACATGAAGTCTGAAAGAAAAAACACAAAGAAAGACACACTGGTTTTCTGTGGAGACCAAGGAAGACAACTGAAAAGGTACCTTTAAATTCATAACTCAGCTTCAGCAAAACCATTTGAAATAGTTGCACTAATAGGGATGCAAAAGATGTTGCAGTATGTTTGACCAATCGCAGAATCTTACTCATGAAGAAATAGGTGCCCCCTATTAAAAAAAAAAGTGTGAATACAAATTATTCACTCACAAAGATGTACCTCTGTTCTCTGATGACCGTTAACTTGCAGAAAAGTGAGGATGAAGCATCAAAAGCCTTTGTTTAGCCAGGAGCATGACACTCAAGAAAGCATGGTTTGAGAAGTCTAGATGCATTTGGTATTACAGGTGAATATTTTTGCAAGAACTATGCCTTCAAGACGATGGCTTCAGCACAAGTACTTTTCCTTAGTGAGAATTAAGAACTCCAGTGAATAGTGATGAATTCCTTGCTTACAGAACTAATGATTTCTCAGAGATTTGAGCTGTCGATCATGATTTTGTGAGTCACAACTCCAAACAATTTGGAGTTACAAGGGAGAGGATTTTTTACCTTTTTCTTGCATTTACACTAAGGGAAGAAAGTTACTGTAGAGGTCTGCCTCAAGTGCTGAAGAGATTTCTCCTTAGAGCAGCAGGAACAAAATCAGTCCTCCATAGTGCTGCTTTCCTAGTATCAGCCACATTCCAAAAACCTGCCATTATTCTGTGCTGTCCCACCCCCAACTCAACCTCAATTGCTGGATTAGAGTTCAAAAGAGTATATAAAATTGAATTCACTTCTAAGATTATCCTCTGTGAATACAAACTCTGGAACACAAAAAACTATCTCATTTTGCCAAGACAACAGAATTCCTACCTGGACTACACAACTTCCAAAAAGAAATACTTGTCTCTAAGTGTTTGAAGTCATACCTTACACTCCAAAACAGGTTTATTGCTACTGAAAACACGCGTCGTTCAAGAATAACACATTTACAGAATCCCAAAAGAGGTTCCTTTCTAATTCAAGCCCATTGAAGAAACATCACATTAGTGATCAATGAGGACTTCCAACAATCAAGAAACTCAGGATGCTATGCAGATACGTAGACACAGCTAAGACATTGATGCCAACTATCCACTATCCAGAGAATGGAGATTGCCTTGGAAAGGCAGAAGTCTTTTTTTTTTCCCCCCCCCCCCCCCCAGCAGATTCACATGTTCTCAAGTTTCAAGAATATAGTCGCTATAAAGTCTATTTGAAAAGAGTTTTTTCCCTTTTGGAGTTCAATTTTTCGAGTGGTTGCGGTTCAGCTCTTAAAAACCGCTCTAGTAGGCTTGAAGGTTAAATAAAAAACCTACACAGAGGTAGACAGGTATCTCCAAGTTTTCTGGGGTAATAGAAACACTGCTAAGTAACAATTTTGCTCAGTCTTGAAAGTTCAAATCACTTAAAAAAATAATTGGACCATATCAGAAAAGTTTCCATTTGAAAATCCATTGACAGACACATGCGGTCTGATAACAGATCAAGAGACACTTAAATATCAAAGCTGGTTGCAGCGGCACATTGTGTTTCATATCAGTTTGGACATATAATCTATTAAGATACCATGAGTTTCAACTGATATAGAAACAATAGTATTTCATACAATCCAATCTCTAGAATTTAATTATTCGTTAATATAACAGGGAAGGAAGAGTACTTAAACAGCACTACATGGAAAATGCATCAATTAAACCATATAACATTCTGCTATGTAAACAAAACACATGAGAAAGTTACTTACTAGATGCATGTCTCTGGCTTCTGTCCCTAGAGTAAATTCTGGAAGATGGCACATAAGAAGCTGATTTTGCTGTAAGAGCCTCCTTCCGTTCAGAAAGCATGCTGCAATCACTGCAAGTGTAGCCATTTATCATTGTGGTCTGTGTTTCTGCTGTTGCTATATCTCCATTTCCCTGTGTTAGCATAGTATCACTACCTAGCAAACCAAGAGTAGAAAATTCAGTGCAAAAATTACTGACTTCACTAGTTACCATTAAATAGAATGCATGGAAAAGCAAAAGGAAAGCTTAGTTACCTTTAGGTTCACCATCGTCATCAAGACCTTCAAAGAGAAAAAAAAAAGGAAAAAGAGTTCATTCCCAAATATAAAGAAGCCCCATGATCAACTATGATGTCTGACAAACTCAAATTAGGATTCTTAAAATGACTTTTCTTTGCAGTCTTAAATGATTGGTGTTTATCTTTTTTTTTCAGTCCATCACACGAGCAAAGCCATATATTCAGGTATTAATGTAGTAGGGCAACAGTTAATAAAAAGCATTCTATCACAAAAGCAGCAAAATATGAATGACAACTACACTTTTCCTTAACTCCTATTTGACTTGAAATCAGTTAGTTACAAGCTTACGCTGTTTTTGTTGTTTAGTAATTACGCTTTGGTACTACCATGTTTTAAGATTCTGTTTCAAGAGACAAGTAATCTAAGTTTTAGCATGCGTTCTACTAAGTTTGAAACGATTCTTCACATTAGTACTCTCGAGAGGTCACAAGCATACTGACTAAAAACAAAGTAATCTGAACTGGGAGATATAATAAGACACTGATCTCCTGCACAATACTTTATACGGTTAACTCCCATATTTTCCTCTTCAGTGAAAAAAGACTCCAGAAAAGCATACCTGTACATACTTGCCAAAACAAACCAACCAATGACACACACAAGAAAACTCTTGGGAAATCCTGAAGTACTGCTAAGTTAAAGCTTTCAGACTAAGGTATTTTAAGTTCAAACACACTACTACCTATAATAAACAAGAAAATCCTTGTCCTTTGTTCTTTCAAGAGAAACTTCATCAAGTTACGTGTTTACTCTATGCACATTTTGAAGCGATAGAGACAAAAGATAGAATTTAGAATTTGTATCTATAAATCTATACTATCTATGGTGTTGCAACACAAACCAAAAGTATACAATTATGTATCAGCTACACTGTGCAGTATGTCCCGATGTTGACCATGCCAGCACAATCAAGTTTACTGGAGTGCGAATTTCCTGCAGGCATCTTAACAAACAGACACCTACAGCACAAGCAGAAGTATGCACAGGTGTTTGGGGGCAGGGTGGAAAAACAGGTGGGGACAACATGGACGTATGTTTATATACACCAAACCATAAGTGGTTTTCACAGTTTGATATGACCAATAGCAATCATTACCTACCCCAGAAATGATCAACTTCTGTCTGCTCTCGAATCGAAGATTCATCCAATACCATGGACACCATGGATGCATCAGTGGTATGGCTATTGAAACTGCTTTGGCTATAAATGGGAGAGCTGAATAGGGTTTTCCTTGGTGTCTCTCTCACACTGCCGGATTGTTTATTTGTACTTTTGCGCTGCCTTACCACCCTAGAGAACAAAGCAAAAACAAAAGAGACATAGCACTAAAGATACAAGTTTTATTTTTTTAAACTTAATAAAGTCAAGCTTTTTCAATACAGATGTGACTAGACAACTCAAATCAGGTTTCGGAGAAAATTCTCACTTTAAAGTATCTATAGTTCTGCAAAGACTTCATTATAAACCACATAATGAATATCCTGTTCAAAATTATGATAGTAAACATTGAGAACAAGGAATAAAACAGTAGCTAAACTATTTTTTTGCTATCACATTCAAACAGCGAGTCTCAAGATTCCAATAAATTGTGATTATAAAAATGCTTACTTAGACTGTTCTCTGAAAGTCACATTTCCAGAGTAAGAGCTGTCACGAAGGGTATCACTTCGGGCATCATCTGTTTTATTAAATCCTGCAGCAGCTAACCGTAAACTACGCCGTGACATTCTTGGTGAATCAAATACTGGATCTATTTTGTGTTCAATTTCAAAATCCAAAGCATCTGAAGAATAACTTGAACTAAAGCAAAATAAGAACAGCAAAGTTACCAGAGTTGAAGAGAAAATTCCCCTAGAAACAAACATGCCATTCAAGCTAGACTAAGTTTCCATTAAAAGCAGTTTATCCAGGGTTGTGGAGCAAACCCCACAAGACATGCTGTATTAGTCAAACAGTTTAGGAGTATGTAGGTATTCAAGGTTCTCCCAAGCAATTCCTATTACATGTTTAACAATGGAAAGCAAACCACAGTTAGAAAGAAACAACTACCACAGAAAGCACGTCCACAGCTGACCCAGAGGAAACATTCACAGTGCAGCCCCAGACACACAGAACTTTTGAGACCAATCGAAGAGACGAAGCCATTTATGACAGTTTTTGTCATACCTAGCAGCAAATTCAAAATCATGATACACTCTAAGTCACGAGGTAAAGTTTCATTTTCATTTTTTTGTTTAAGTTTTGTTTCATGTTTCATCACACAAAAGGCAAATTTACACATAGACAAGCTTCACACCAATATCCCAGGAACACTATGCACGCCTTCACACTTAATTCTCTCAGAATCCTCCTGAAAACTCACAATGAAGACAAAGCAGCAACACAATGCAAATACAAACAGATTAAGCAGAAGAATCAGTAAGACAACGCATTTCCTAAAAGAGAAGCTTAGCCTTGAGCTAAACTTGCACTCACAATTAACAGAAACATTCAGTTATGTAATTGAGCAGAGCTTGTCATCACAGGGCATCGTGCAGCAGGCCAGCTCCTAGAACCACTCAGCACTGTGAACCAAAGGGTCTAAACTTGAAACGCTCTAGGTCAATGTACCAATGGAGTTTGTCCCCTGTTGGGCCACAGGAATATGTGGAGCTGTAACAGAAGTTGCTTTAATACTCTTGGGGTTGGGTTTTCTTTTTTGAGGGAAAAAAAAAGCTGAAAAACATATGAAGTATTGAAGCAGCTTTCTCACCAAAATCTCTAGAACGAACAAACAAGTTAGAGCTGAGCAAATATTCTCCTGTGCAATGAGAATTTGAAATGGATGCTTTCCCGTTAAGAAGGCATAAAAACAGCTGCTGTAAAACGTATTTTTGCAAAAGCAACCTTTCTGATGCAAACAATTTTCTTAGAGTCAGTAAAAATCACAGAACATTACAAAGTAATCATATGGTAAGTAGTGCGTTACTCTGGCATACAAATAAATTAACATCGCAAGTCCTCCTAGCTACACTTACAGCAGTGACTTAATTCTGATGAGGTGGTGCTTTTGAAGCAAGTTTCTTGATTGCTCCACAATGTGAAGTAAAGCACATCACATGCAACTGAGTTAGAGCACATGAACTGAATTTCTTTTGCCTACAAAAACTAGCTGCTTTCCTGCAGTGCGCTGAGTTCGGTGCTCCAGCAGCAGACAGGCATTCAGCCCACAGAAGCAGACCAGAGTTTGTCTGGAATGGCTTCTATCACCCAGAGGTAGGCAGATATGACAGCAGGTGTTTGGCACCACCTGCCTGATCGTACTGATCTGCCTGCTAATGCTGCCATACACAGTGCAACCTTGGGCAAGGCAGGAGTCTTAAGCACGGCTTAAGATCAATCTGGCGTACTTTAACTATATACATTATGCTGATTAATCCTTCACAACGTTTGGGGTGAGGGGAAAAGGCAACAGGAGTGTCCTCATGTGAGAGCAGACTTAGTTTTCATCTGGATAGGCACAGAAGGATGTAATTTATAGTGTTTTCAAAAACGGTACATTTAGGCAGCTTGCATTGTGACAGATGTGAAGTGAGAATACAGGTTAAATACGGCCCTTCCTGTTGTTCATTCTGAAGTGACCAGCCTCAATAGTTTACTGTTGAATCCCTCCCTAAACAGTTGTTTCAGAACTCAGTTTTGCTATTTACACTTGCCACTATCATTTGCTTTGCCTCATCTTTGCCCAACGTTTCTTACAGACACTCAATTCACAAGAACACAAAGTACACAGGACAAGCTGACAGCTGTAAGCAGCCTCAATTTGTTTCTGTTTGCAAACACTTGCTGCTATTAGGTATGTCAATGAGCATTTATATCAATTTGGGTTCAATACACAGCCTGGAGGCGGGCTCTACTACCTAAAAAAAAGTCACTGTACCTTTTCCTCTAAACTAAAAAGAGCTTCTCTTGCTTATGCAGGAAAATAATTCTTTTCATACTGAAATAAAGTCTCCAAAGGCAGGACGGTATCTACAGATCTAACTTGCCATGTCACTCCCCACATTTTGGGAAACAGATTTTTTTCCTTCCACAAAAGAGGCATTACAGCAAACAAAAACCAGTCCTTCCTTTCAGGAGACAGAAGTGAACCTGTACATGAACGGTATTTCTACCTAGTATGTATGGCTAGCCAAAAAAACATTAAAGGCAGGATGCAGTTAGCCTACTCTGCTAGGTTACCTAGGAAACAGTGCAGATGGGTTCCTTCCCCTGACAAGCAGCTCTCTCAGCTGCGGGCAGACCTGCTGACTTATCCAGTCTTGCATCTATTTCCAGCTTCTTAGCTATTACCTTGATACCTCCTTCACACGAGATCTGCAGAGTAAGAATGCCCTAGAATTCAGCGGGGTTATTCTCAAGTTGTACCTTTACAAGCGGAATGAGAATGACATCTGCCAATTTTAGCACACATACACCTTTGTCTAGAGGACCGTGTCACATATTTTTTGAGTATTTCTTGGAACAAAGTGGGCATTACTGCTCTGGATTAGTTAAGATCACAGTAGAAAAGTGCTATAGATATAGTTCTCTCAGATGTAAACAGACATCACAAAACACAGACACAGGCATACAAACAGCATACGACTGTTTATATGCCTTCTGACCTGGGCATCACAGACTCACAGAATGGCTTGGGTTGGAAGCAGCCTTAATGACCACTCAGCTCCACTCCGTGCCATGGCAAGGATGCCACCCACTAGGTCAGGGAGCCATCCAACCTGGCCCTAAACACCTCCAAGGCATCACTTACAGTAACTGACCAAGGGCACTACCCCGCTACTCTTGAGTTTCAGCTGTCCCTTTGATTAGTCCCAGAACACATAAAAATAGTCATTTACCTAACTGCTTTACTGAAAGATGACTCCTGATTTAATACTTTGGGACAAAAATTAAACTGAAATTTTATCCTTTTAATTCAGGCTCGGAAGAAAAAGAGTTAGAGGTACCTGAACCGACAAAAACATCTCAAAAGATGTTGTTTCCAAAGATCGCAAAGGGAGAGATCAGCCTGAAGAGGGGGCGTAAATTACATGTTGACAAGTGAGTGCGATTCGCAAGTTTGACTCGCATTTTGAGGAGGATAAAAGGTTATTTAGCTGTATCAGTTTAATGTTTTTCTGATCTGGGCTGAAAGAGTACAAGCACAAAGCAGAAGCACTACAAACAGCTATGGATACACAGTAATCCCTGTGAGTATTAATAGAAATTCTATTAATAGTTTATAACCAACTCTATTAATAGCTTTATGGCATCTGGATTCATTAATTTTTTTTTTCCAATGCTACACACACAAACAAATTTCTTTAAAGAAGCTCACAAACAGATTTTTGTAAAGATGGAATTGTCAAAGGCAGAACAAGCCTTAACAAGATATAAGCAAAGCAAACACAGGCGAGGATGGAAGGAATAAATTTCAGCATAAAAACACTTCTGATTAGCAGCTCTGCTAACTCACCCTTTCTTCAGGTTATTCCAGTATTAACTGGCACAACACTGAAAAAATTACACCAGTAATACGTGGCTTTCTGCAGATTCAGCACGCAGACTGCAGTTTACTCTTAACACCCTGAAAGCAGGCATTGCACCAAGCAGTTTTCCCCCATTATTTTAAGATTTTGGGCTTCGTATACTTTTTCCAAGAGGAAATTTTAGAGTGCTGTCTAATCATTTCTTCCTATACAAGGAAGAGGAATAATAAGAAAATTTTGACCTAGTTTACCTATACCTGTCTTCATTAAGGCCATTTTTAAATTTCAGCTTAGCAAGCTCTGTTTTAACACAGCAAAATAGGATGCCAAAAAGCTTTGAGAAGCGTAACCCTCCCCTTCTATGAAGAATTCTTCACAATTTATCAGCTTTGCAATGTAACAATCTTTGTTTACATAAGAAGTCAAACACTTTCTACACAAAAGCTACTAAAGTTAAAATGAACTATACTCCAAATTCCCAATTGGACTTATTTTGCATCCTCCCTTCCTGGCAGGCTAATCTTGCTCATATGGTATTCGTCTGCTTCAGTGGGAAACAAACTCATAGCTGACAAAATACTAAGCAAGGAGACAAACCTAGCTCAGAATGTAATTAACATGGGGTTAGAACAAGCATGCCATTGAAGTTTACATTTCTAATACTTTTCAGAAGAGTATTAAAATGTAAAAAATTAAAAAAATCTTGATAACTGAAGTTAGTACTAAGATCTTCTTATTCTCTCCTCTGCAAGAAAGATTAGTTGCTGTGGAGAAGACTGTAGTGTCGAACACAGTAGTATTGTTTCAGACAAACGTAACAACACAGGAAAAGAAATCCAATTAAATGACAGTTGCACAGCTCAGTTTAAGAAAGATATGCTCACACAGACATCAGATCACCATCTAAATAACCTAAGGAATCAAAGTCATCTTCTATTGTCCAGCACGCCCTTTCCTGAAATTAGCAAGCACAGTTGTATTTAATCAACATTTAACCAATCATTTTCTAGAGCTTCAGGAAGAGCTGCAATTCATTTTAATTGGTACAACATAAACACATGCCATTTTGCAAGAGCTTCTGACAGTCTATAGTTAAGAAAACGACGCTCCCCCAGACGAAAAAGCTACACAGTTTTAGAATATACAAAAGCAATAGTATTAGATTTGACAATTTTGCCAATTCCTGGTTTATTGGCAAGTAGCCAAGTTTTCTGTAAGCTAAATACTAGATTAACACACATTAAATACATAATAATGATTTACAAGCACAGAATAGAAAAAGAATCTTAATGATTTTTTAAAAAAATCCTAAAATAGCCAAACCAGTAACTCAGACCATTCATGCATAGTTGCTTCAAAATGCCTCTATTAACTCAACAGGAAAAACTAGATGGATTTAATCAGCAGACAATCTCCTCTATTAGTATTCAAAAAACTCAAATGGGTATTGCATCTATTTTGAATAGCATAATACTGAAAATAGTAAACGCTACAGAGTTGTTTTCTGAAAACTGAAGTGTCTAATGGTCAGTTTAATAAAAACACAGGGAAAAAAGTTCATTAGAATACAGATTTTTGTATTTGCACAACAAGCAATTTTGATTATAAAGAGTGATCAATACGGAACTTGCAGCCAAATTCCACACTAGCAGCAATCAGGACATATTAGTCAGTATTTTAGAGTGGAAAATAATGCTAAGTCACAAAAGCAAACACACAACTTGCAATAAAAACAGAAACATCTAAGAATTTGGAAACATTTAGAGAGAGAACAGAAATCGTAACTAGGTGGAAACTAGTTTATTCATAGCAACTAATAAACACTGAGTCATATCATAGCCCTTGTCCCATCAGTTCAGCATGTATCCTTTCCTCCACTTGGGACACCAGTTATTTTCAAAACAGACAAGTTAAAGCACGCTTCTTTAAAGAGGCTGTCTACTTACCGTGAAAGCTATACTCTCCAGAATTAACAACAGTCAGAGAACAGACAGTTTCTCTACAAGAAGAAAAGAGTTCTCACCTGAGTGCATATGTATAGCCAGTGTTCTCTGGCACACATTGGGGAGGAGTATACATGTGAAGTCGTGAAAAATCCATGTTGACTGTTTCAAATCATACTGTAAAAGGTGAAAATAAAGCAATGCAATGACTTAGAACTATGTAAAGCCAACGTAAGAGCCCTTGCATTGTTCAGCCTGTGTTATGAAGTATTGAAATAATAAAAGCTGTTACCAAAAATATGGAGCTCTCAGTATTTCAGCAGTATTGCTGCTAGTGCTAGATAGCCCTTATCATTACTGCATGAAGCTCAGTGTACTTCTGACTGCAGTTGGGTGTTTTTTTTTTTTTTTATGATACTCTATTTTCAGCAATTTCCGAGTTCTCTGGAACATTACTGTAGCATGAGCCAAGCCTTTATCACCACTGACCTACACCGCTTCCACATGAACTAAGTGATGCTGCCAGCCCCAAAAGCTAAACAATATAGATTTTAACATCTTGCCTTGCTTTCAGAGGTCTCTTCATAAGTTTTGCTTCAAAAGCCCATTGAGCAAAGCACAGGCTGTTTTGTGCACCAACGAAGTGTAATACGTGAAACCTGAGAAAGTTTTTACATATATTCAAATCATTTTATTCTATAACCTTTGAACACCATCCAGTAAGCAGCAAGGTTCCCTGTGTTTCATATTAAATTGTATTTATTACTGTATTTATTTTCAGTTAACTTACTCCTGTCATAGGAATACTAACACACCCTAACTGAAGAACCAACTGCAAAATGACTCACGTGGCTAGAATTTTCCAGTGTCAACCACTTAAAGAAAACACACACACCGAACAAAAACAAACCCAAAAACTTGTAAAAACTCTTCACAGTGTCTTCAAAAAGATATTACAGTTTTAGGAAGGGAAAAAAAAAGGATATATCAAGAAACCTGTGTGACTATTTGTAGTGCTATATAAACTTTGACTTTTACAATATCTACAAAAAAGCTTAATAGTGTCTCTACTCAATTAGTTACAAGAAAGATGTTTTGCTTTTCTAGAAAATAGTCTTCGATAGTAGGTTACTCATGGTTAACAAGTAGGGACGAGGCTATTCTGGAATTGCATGGTTAGCAAAGTGGAATCCTGGCTATTTTCAGATTATCTACAGCTCTTGTTTCAGCAGCAGTAAGAGATATTCCACACAACTGTATTGACATGCCTAAACTAAAATGAAAATATCCTTAGCTACACTGTAATCAAAACATCAACAAGTCTCTCATTTTG
Organism: Anser cygnoides; assembly: GCF_040182565.1. Classification (NCBI taxonomy): domain Eukaryota; kingdom Metazoa; phylum Chordata; class Aves; order Anseriformes; family Anatidae; genus Anser; species Anser cygnoides. The sequence continues at coordinate 6,317,899 of NC_089887.1, forward strand.
GGGTTGTTTACTATGCTGAACTGAGTTTTCAGTTGTATAGTGGCCTACACATAAGAAATAAGGACAAAAAGCAGAGTCACAGGTACAGCTAATGCCAGTTCAAAAGGAACTCTCCGCACACACTACTAAAACACTGCTCTTTGCCACTCCACCTGCAGCCCCCAAATCCTCGTATCAGGTTGGATGGGGCTTTGAGCAGCCTGGTCTGGTTGGAGGTGTCCCTGCCCATGGCAGTGCGTTGGAAGTAGGTGATCTTTAAGGTCGCTTCCAACCCAACCCATCCTACAATTCTATGTCAATAGGGTAGGAGGGTATTTCCACTGCTACTGCAAGCGTTTCCCTCTCGTTTTTAAATCAAAAGTTACAGACCTAAACACTGTAGCTTTCTGAATGCTAGCACCTCCCATGAATTTGTGGTGTTAATGAGAAATATGATCTCTGGCTTCTGCTCTTTACACACTAGTTTCTGAAGATTAGAAAAAAGGCATTTCCATTAAGTCATCTTTCTCTAAATTTGCTTCACTTGTCCCAGAGCCATAATGCTTTCACTGGCTTGTGCATCACATTTGTTCTTGCTTAGAGGAAGTTTGACTCAGTAGTGCAGAAGCATTAGCAAAGCAGTCTAATTCTTTGCTAGAATAAGCAGCACATACTGCTGGAACAAACAGCAGCCGCTGCCATACTTCAACAAACAGAGCTCAGGAAACTGAGACCAGAGAGCAATGAGCCCCCCGATAATGGAAGTGGAACTACAGTAAATTTTGAGTTGAGGGATGTTGATATTGATTCATCCATAAGTAGTCTTAACTGGCAATTCAAGAACTGATGTCATGCTCCTGACATCCAGCAATATTTTCCCACATAGGGAACTTGCTCGCGTAGCCTAGCTTTCCATAGCTAACAGCCCTCCCCAGGTCTGCTACTCACGTGGGCAAGGCAAAGGCAGACCAAAAAATAACATGCTGGCTCAGTTTTTTTTTTTCCCGTTCTTTTCTCCTTCCCCACCAGTTCTCTCTTTAGTCGATTTCTGAAGAGATCAAATGCTAGAATTCCCAGTATTTTATTTGATAAAGTTTGAAACATACCATTAAGCTACGTAAAACGCGTACTTGACAATGGCGTTGCTAACTAAAAAGCCTTGCATACATTAATGCCTAGGTCTGTTAATAGTTGGCTTTCATAGCACCAAGATCTCCAGTAGGGACAAGGAGTTCACCATCTGAACATCCCACAGCTAGAAATCGCTCTTAGAAAATTTAGGGACTTGGTTTGACTCACTGTTGGTCTGATCCTCTAAAATCAATTCAGAATCAAAGGGAAAAACATTTACTCAATTTTTCGAAGTAACAAAACTGCCTTAACTGACTTAAATAGAACTTGAAAATAATTTTAATAGATATAACTATAACTTTCAAAAATAGGCACCTAAAATCTACTACAAAGCTGCATTTTTTTTTTTTTTTTAAGAACCTTGCTACTAGTTCCATAGTCTAATTTTAGGTAACCATTTCTTTAAAACAATCCCCCCAAAACAAATGATCAGCCCACTTTATTCTGAAACATTCTACAAGCTTATTACAGCAGAACTTTAAACTACAGAGCAGACCAGGTGTGGTGAGTGGAAGACAACAACTCCCTCTAATTTGTTCACTCTTGTTTGACAGCACTCCAGCATTCACCCATCCCATTAATTCCTCCTGTTTATGAAACTTCCATATACAACTGGAGCAGAAAAAAGGCATGCTAACAGAATAGTTTGGAATTTCAAAACCCCAAAACCTGGCAGGGGACCTGAGAGGTAGTCACAGTACTTATTTCCAGTTTCATCATTTTCAGCGGCTCACCAGCCTTCTGACTTGGCTACCATAGATCTGTCTGGACTAGGATTCATGCAGGCTTTGAGTACCTGCTTTGTTGCAAGCATTACTAGGCCCAGATTTTAACTACACTTTTTTTTTCTTTAGAAAGCCCATAAAACATTTTTATTACTATTTTTTAAGCAGTTAGATATGTTTTTAAGACAACTTAAAGGCAACTGAAGAGAAGTAAACGTTTAATCTGAAACAGAAGCAGCGACTAGATAGCCCTGTCACATCACTACCTCCACTTACAAGCCAGCTTCCATGTTCCTACAGAGGAGACAGCTGGATTATCTGCTTTTAGTGGAAGCAGACAGAAACAGTCATCTCAAGCATCATCTCTCTCTTGCTATTCAACTGAATCAGTGTTCCAGTAAATCAGCAGAGTAGAAGTGCAGGAGAAAACAAGTTCTGAGCTGGGCAGAACACAAGGAAGCCCAGGGACTCCTCTAATCAGCGCAGAACTGAGCTTTGAACAAAGCTCCCTGGCTGTCTCCAGAGGATGTTGACTATGAAGTGTCTGAGTGACACCAGCTCATAAGCCTGTTTTTGTGAACAGAACTACACACTTGATCATCACTTTCAGAATCAAACCGCCTCAATAAAACCCTACCAGCACTGCTGGAAGCTTCCTTGGTTTTATTGCTGTTGATAGGATGCTTTGACAGGGGCCTTGGAGCACAGAAGTGTCACGAGAGGGAAGGCAGCACCAAATACACATTGTATATACACTACAAATATGTACCACGGACAAGGATAACCTCCACATACTCTTTTTTTGGGGTACATAGACAAACATACTTTCTAGGCACTTTTTAACGAACACCCCTTGCGACAAAGGAAGCGGTAGATGGCCATTTCACAAGTGGGACCCTGGCATAGTAGAAACACTCACCAGGAAGTCTGCTACAGAGCAGAAAACTGAAACCAAATTTCCCAAGGCCCAGAAAACTTTTGTAATTGCTGGACCACCCTGTGACAGAGGAAACAAAGGAAGCAAGCCAGGACTTTTGCAATACTTTAGCTTTTTTTTGGGGGGGGGGGGGGGGGGGGGGGGGGGGGGGGATCACAAGTACTTATCAATAAAATAAATCAGCTGTCTACAGCAAACTGACAGTTATGTCACAAATCAGGAATGAGAAAGTTTGCAACAAAGTATAGCTTATATTATAGATTACAATGTTGGTAACAAATGATGTATTTAAAAAGGCTTTAGAAAGATGTCAGCAGTACTACAAGTAGAACTTATTCTACCCCTATCTTTTAAAGGGAATAAACTCATTTAAGCGATTTTGATTTAATATACTATGACCACAACAACTACTCCAACTTTTGGGCAAAATTATTAACAGCAATGGAAATCGAGCATGTAACCTTAGCAGTTCCTGAGAGCAACCTATTTTTACTTGTAATTTCAAATTTTATCCTAATATTCCCAATAACCAAAGAAATTTTTTCTTTGTATAAAAGGCAAAGTAATTATACTCCATGAAGTATGTTTCCATATATCCAAATAACTACAAGTTTAAACAGGCTGAAGAGCAAAGAGCTCCATGCTAAATCAACATTTTATTAAAATACACATTCTTAAAAGATCAGCATTCTTTTAAAACAGAAGCAAACAAACAAGACAGTAATAGAATTCACGTTTTAAACTACACGTTACCGTTGAGTGTTATAAGATCCCCAAACACAGCTGTCAAGCTGTAACGCTAGTAATGAAGAAGAGGTTTTCCACAAAGCGGTAATAGCGCGTATTCACAGTAAGCCCCCCTTTAAATGGCTTTTGAAGAGAAGGCTGATAGAAGCCAGCCATACACGCAGCTACAGCGAAGCAATAAACACGGCTGCTCATTGTTTACACACACACAGCACCCGGAGCGCTGCATGGCAAGGCACTGAGTCACTTTATAAAGGAGGGAACCTCCACACTGTCTCACAGACAGGCACCGGGTGATTTTATAAAGCAGAGACCTCCACATTATTCCCCAGACAGGTACAAAGAGCCGAAAGGCGAGGCCGGACGCCGCTAGCGAAGCGGCTCGGCGCCCCGCCGCGGACCTGCCTCCACGGGGTTCCGAGAGCCGCTCCAGAAGCCCGAGCTCACTCACTCACGCAGCTCGCCCGGCCGCGGCCCCCCGCAAATGGCGGCGGTGCAGAGAACCGAGAAGAGCCCGGTACCGGCCCGGAGAGGCGCCGGGCGTCCCGCGGGCCGGCCCCGCCGCGGCTGCCGAGCGCTGAGGGCAGCGGGCGCCGTCGCAAAATGGCCGCCCGGGCCCACAAAGCCCGCAGGCCGCGGCGGTCGGGGGCGGCCGCTCCGAGCCTCCCGTGCCACTCAGAACCGCGCTTAGAAGCCACTGGACGAGGCCACTCGGGCCAGCCCTCGCCGTTCTTAACCTGAGCTTCTTAACCCCTGAGCTTCTGCGAGCAGGAGGGTGGGAGGGATTCACTCTTTCGAAGCGCGGATTTGCGCGGCGTGCTCGTCCGCTGAGGGGAAGCTCGCTGACAGACAGCGAAAGGCGCGCTGTGCTCAGCATCTCGCACTCTCTGCTTACCTAATAAAATAACTTCAATATCAACTGTCTAACAACAAAAATACAACCCAGTAGCCCACTCGGTATGTGGCTCTCAACTCTTTACCTATATACCCCAAAAAATCCTCAACTTCCACTCACCAAACCACAAGTCAGCAGAACAACATAAACATGTTACGTGACGTATCACAGTAGAAAGAAGCCTTGATGACAAAACTTGACAATAAAGTGATCACTTACAACATACGAGCCCCACAGCTCACTTTCCTATTATTAAAATCAACAAATATGAATACAGCCCTACAGGTGAGTGATGAAATTAGTCATTGGCTTGTAAATTCAACAGAAGCATGAACGTCTAACAGCCAACTCCAAAGCACTAAGATTGGCAAACTTTAAAAAATAAGCAAAAATGAGATTTCAGTTCCTTTTTGTGAAATGATAATCAGAAAAACCGAAAGTGAGATACAGGGATTGTAGGCACTGCAGAAACACTGATCCTGGAGTTTGCTATCTAAGATTTTTCCTTTTCTGTAACAGATGATAGACTTGAAGGTTTGTTTTTAATAAATTAAGAGGAAACAAAGTAGGGCAAACCAAACACTTTTTCTTTTCAACCAACATAAAACTCTGTGAGACCACCACAAAACAGGCACTGCATCTGAACAGTTCCACGTTCCACCAGCCCCCCATCGTTACAGGGGGTAACCAAACCTGGTTATCACATTCCAAACATACCTCTATAATCCCAAAGCGAACCCAATACTGAGCTACATGATGATATTCTGTAATAAAACCACAGGCAGAGCTAATGCCTTTTTAACAACATGCTCCCTACAGGAGCAGCACACGGACAGGAGCTGTCCTGAGGCACCAGCCCAACGGGGCACAGCCCGGGCAGGACCAAAGCTTCGATTACAGCCCGTCAGCTTCACACTAAAGCCAAGTGACTATACCATACCAAGCGCTACAGCACACTTACCAACTCGCCCAAAATCATTGTGTGAAGGTCTTGGTTAAGACCTGTAAGAAAAAAACAGCCAAAGGGAACCCAAGCGGCAGCTAGCTACGGCAGAGATTTCCCGCTCCCGTTCCAGCTCCAGCAGCGCCGATTCAAACAGCTTTGGGCGCCAAGCCGAGGCCAACACCTGACCCAGTAACTGCAGCCTGCCTTCCTGCGCCTCCCCGCGCCCTGCCGCCCGCCCCCGGGGGACTACAGGGGCTGGGCCGGGGCAGGCAGGCTCAGAGCCCAGGGAGAAGCCGATGCGAAGGAAATAAACGGCGACAGGGCGAGCCGAGGGCTCCCCGGAGGGCGGCTGCCCAGGGCGGGCCGAGGCGGTTGCTACTACCGCCTGTCAGCGGGCGAGGGGAAGGAAAGCGCGGCCGCCGCCGGGGCGAGCTACTCGCCAGCCCGCCTGCTCCGAGGAAAAGAGGCCAGAGCCGCGAGGGGAAGGGGAGACACCCGCCCCCCCCAGACCCCTTCCCGCGAGGACGCTCCGCCTGCCTGGCGAAAGGCCCAAGGAGGCGGCTGAGGAGCGGCCGGGGGGCCGCGGGCAGGGGTCGGTCGTTACCTGGCGCCGGTGGAACGAGGGAAAGACAGAGCCCGCGGCGGCGGCGGCTGAGATTGGCCTGGCCCCGCCCGCTTTACCGAGGCCGCCGGGAGCCCCCGCCCGCCCCGCCCGCGCTGTGCAGCCAGCAGGGGCCCGCCCTTGGACCGGGACAACGGCTCTGGCCCGCCGCCGCCTCACCGCTCCTCCGTCCCTCACCCGCTGCTGCCCCTGAGGCGGCCCTGTCGCTGCTCCTGCTCCGGGCTCTGCCCGCCGGGCGGCCCCAGGCCTCGGCGTCCCCCTCAGTAACGTGTAGCCGTGAGGCCTTGGGCAGCTGCGAGTGAAAAATGCCCGCTAAACGGGTAGCCAAGCAACTCGGTTTTGGTTTTTCTTTCGTTGCCGCTTTCCGGTGGGACTTCCAGGCCCTCGCACAGCACACCCCACCCAAAGCCCTGGCAGTTTTAAGCGCTTTGGAGCCTGTGTTCTGCACAAAAGAGCTCTGCCTGTGCCAGCATCAAACCCCAGTAACCACTGGACTACTGCGTTAAAACAAAATGTCACGGACCTGGTTTCAGCAAAGAAGTCGAGGCTTGAAACAAGCCCTTGTGCTCAAATATTTAGGGAGTGTATGCAAATACAGTCAATGTGAAATCTGTGGCCTGGTTACTTTTTCTAAATCTTTAGTCTCTCCAGACCTAAGATGGGCTTCGTGCTGTGATGCACTGCAGTCAGGAACTGCACAAATGGAAGAACACGGTCTGTGTAACTTAATGTGTAATCAGCCCAAAAACTTTTATTTATTCGTGTTCAAGAGAAATGACTCAGCCTGCTAGGAAAGACTGGGTCATAAATATGTTACTATTAAATAAATAAAGAGGCTCTGTGTACTTGTTCGGATGCAAAATTGGTGAGAAGTTAGAAGAAAGAAAAGTAACATAAGGACATTCAAATAACATTAGCTAACATCAATGTTGCACTGACTTTAGGCAATGATTATTTTAAAAGAGCTATGCTGTAGTTATGTGAAAATTTTAAGATGCTGAAGCCAAAGTCGAGCGGATCCCAACACCTGAAAGCTAGCACATAATTTGGTAAGACACTCAGCCAGTCACAACCTTTCAGTAGATGGCTGAATACTTTGCAAAAAGGTGAGTTACCTCACTCTGCTGACTATACCTTCTCCTTCTGTACTTTGCACCTGTTTTTGTGTCTTTAGAGCAGAAAACATTTAAGGGCACAAGACAGAACAAAAATCACTGAGGCTAAATCTCTCTGGAAGTCTGGCAGTACAAGGCCAGGTCTTCTCAGGATCTTCTCCACCCGTTCCACTGGAGCCCAGCCAGGGCAGGGTGCACTCTGCTCTGGCAGAACAAAGCACGTATCACTCCCTGGGCACTGCTCCAGCTCCGCGGGCTGCTGCATCTTGTCTTGGGCAGCTGTTTTTCCCTCAGAACCAGGCCAAGAGGCTTGAGAAGGATGGCTTAGATTCAGTTCTGCCTCTGCTCCCTGGCTATAAGGAGCAATAGAGCCTTTATCTTCTAGAATTTAAGTGAAACTTGGTCCAATATTCCAATTTTGTTAAAATAAGCTGGTACTTAGTTATTTTTTCCACAGTTCAGGAAAAAAACCTGCTCTGTAGCAAATAAAAATGATTTCAAAATTTTTCAGCATCCAACAATGAGCTCTGAACATAAAGTGGGCTCAATTTTATCAGCTAAACTGAATTCTGTAGAAAAATGGTCAATAAGAATAAAAATAGATCGTATTAGAAGTGTTTCAGTTTTGATGCTCTAGAAGGCAGTTATGAATTTAGAAGAAGAAAAAAAAAAAAGCTTTGTTAACTGACACCAGGTATAGGGAAACTACAATACATGGCCAAAACAATCCAAGCTCCACATCTACTTACCCTCTCTTCGCACATACTTGCCTTCTTCCCTTCCACTTCCACTGTGATTCCCAGTGAATTCCTGCACTCACACTTAGAAAACCTGTTCTGCTGTGTTCTTGCCCTTGCTATCAACCACAAAGTTAGAGGTACCCACAGCAATTAAGGGTGTGTGCTGAACATGACAGTGACCGGTGTGGCAAGAAGTTTCTGAGTGGCAAAACTGGACGTGGCACACTACTGTGCTTGTGGGAAAGGCTAAGGGCACAGGGAGCTCAGCAGCAGCATGGGGATGGCCCCTGGCTCCAGGGTCCTGTGGCAATGTGTGGCAGGGATATATTGGGCAAGGGGGATTCTGTAGAAATACTCCCTAGTGTGAGGAAGTGTGGTGACCTTTATGTCCATGGATGAGGAGATGATCATATATATGCATTCGTATGAAAATTGCCTGAAGTATCTGAAAGTCTGATTTCTGTCTTGATAATTAAAGAAAAAGTTTCTCACCAGCTGCATCGCACATTTTGGTTAAACTGATGAGGGCCCCTTCTTCACACCATCACTGGTGTCAGCCAAAGGAAATGGGTGCTCCATGCAGTGCAGTTAGATTATCAGTAAAAAGGGGACTGCAAAGCACTTCAATTTTGCCACTAGATCCTGCCATCGTCCTGACTTACAGGGGATTTCAGACATTAACAAGAAAAGCCGATTACACACAAGGCAGGCTGACAGAGCAGCCGTTCTCCCCTCATCTGCTGCTTCAACTCAAGTTACTGCCTTTCTTGAGCTTCCCCGGGGGACTGATCTCAGTAAGTGGACACAAGCCCGTTAGCTGTAATTTTCGTTGATCCTTCAGCTGCCTAATAATGAAGACTTTTTGCTTTATATTTTTCCCTCTCTTTAAAACATGGATAGAGCTTTGCTAGAAGGGTGGAGTTGAGGCAGTTGAGGCTCAGTCCATCATGTATCCAACTGGACCAGATCTGATCCTGTCTTCTATGGGAAAACCAACATTTGCTCACTTTCCCACGCAGTGATCCTAACACAGATTCCATAAATGAAACAAACTTCGCTCTTCTCAAGCCAGCAGTTGATTTCCACAGGCCAAGATGTTACTTGGTGCCTGCAGCACTGCTGTAATGTGTTTATTCTGCTTGCACAAGCGACTTCTCATAAGCAAGGTAAAACCTACGCAATAACCAATCAGAACTCTAATCTGCATGTTCCAGTGTATGAAAGCTTTTCAGTTAAAAGATACAGTTCACTCTAATAGCTTCTATAGCTATTTCAGATGATAAGAGCCAAGGTTAAGAGTAGGGGACTTCACAATCTATTAAGAGTAGTCATCACACACACAATATTCTGCATCAGGTATGTCTGCTCTGTTCAAGTTATAGGTACACTTCAGTCTTTTCGTGATTACCTTCTAACTACATTTGCCTGCCTCTTCAAACAGCAAATGTGGAAGCACGATCCAGTTATAGCTAGAGGTTACTCTGGGGAGCACACCACATGTGCAAGCAGACAAGGTGCATTAGTGCATCTTTACCATGTGATGAGATGACACAGTGCACTGCTGGACACCTGCAGACAGGCTGCCAATAATTTGCCTAAAGCATTTCTGAGGAAATGTGCAGATTGTCTACAACGATCCACATGGGTGAGAGGAGGATGGATGGGGGAACAAACTTAACTTCCAGTCTCTCCTCAAACTGCTCTCTCTGTAGCCTTCTTCTCACAGTCTAGGTGCATTAATTTACAGTGCTCTCTTCATGTCTAATCAATTGATTCTATTTAAGGTAGTCAACAAACATTTAGAAGAGTCTATATTCAGTTAGCCAAATGCATACACTTACCAAAAATTTTGTTTCACTGAGAATCCAAGTCCCAGGATCCTCCGAAACCAGTCTTCTAGCTTGCAAGGACAAAAGTCAGAAGCACATATGTTCGTCACACGATGGGCGGGGCTAGTAAGCCTGCTTATCTAAAGTCTGAAAGTTCGAGATAACCATTTCGCCCAAGAAAAATTGTCCTTGCTTAAAAGTTATGTAATTAATATGATCATAATAGCATTTGCAATGAACCCAAATAAAATCTAGTACACATAATAGCTGATATAGCAAGACGGAAAAAAACCACCATACACTTCAATTGTGTACCTACTGACACAGCAAGAGGTTGCTGAAGCAAGACTTCAGGTTGTATTGGAAGAATTGGCTGCTTTGCAGTGCTTTGAAATCCCATTTTTTTGAGAATAAGGTGTTGAATGAAATCTCAAAAGGGCTCTGCTAAGATGGCTATGTAGTCTATTTCCAGTCTAATTAGATTGGATTTTTAACGATTGATTAGACTGAGAAAACAATTTCACAGAAACACAGAATAACTGAGGCTAGAACGGACCTCTGGAGATCATGTAGTCCAAATCCTGCTCAAGTTGAGTCAGGTAGAACAGGTTGCCCAGGATGTATTAAGTCAGGTTTTGAATATCCCCAAGGGTGGAGACTCCACAACTTCTTTATTTGATGTAATGTTTTCTAGTGACTTATATTTACTGTACATTCTAAGAATTTCTGATGGCCTTCTCATTATATTGAGCTACACAGTTATTAACAGTTATCAGTCAATTAAAATGCTGCTCAGTAAAGGAAGAGTTATAGCTTGTCTTTTCATGAAAACTTCAAAGACAATGTAAATGATTTAAAATGAGCATCCAGTTCTAGAGAAATGGCAAAGAGCTTTTAGATTGCTAAGAAAGTACTCATTTATTCAGTATCTTTAGTGTTATTGTCCCTTTTGATAAGGTTTTCAAAACAACCCAGTATTTTATGGAGGAGTAGCCACAAGTTTGCATAACTTCGCTTCTAAGATAGAAATAGGTCTTGCTTTGTGTATCTCTTTTCTCTCAAATGTTTCTTTGAGAATGCCAGTAGGTATTGATGCAAACAGACCATGGTTTGGTACAATTAGGTAGTTAAGTCTGAAAAAGTAGTTATCTCAGAAGGATAAGCAAACATGAGGAGTACTCCTATAGCATAAGGAGTATTCCCAAACCTTGAAGAGCCTGTTTTTAGACTTGATACAAAGCCAAGGTACTTGGGAGGTAGAAGCAAAAAACATTTTCTGCCTATAATACTAATAATTTTAAAAAATCAGGAACCTGGTTTTCCATGATTTTTGTGTGTACAATAAATAGCACTGTACCCCAGAATGACTTAGACAGGAATCTAAGAAGCCCACTTTATTACATAGCTAAGAATGTGAGAAAACTCTACAACTTGTACACTACAAAGGTATTTAAAGAAATGCTTTAACCTAATATTGGAGAATTTCACTTCAAAGTAGTAAGCAAACAAATGTTGCTTGCCTTCCAAGGCACTATAGTATAAACATAAAAGATGCAGATGCTGTGTATTTAACAAAAACAACATAAATATCGTTAATCTAAGTGACAAAACAGCACATTTCCTTCCATTACAATCCTTAATTTAAAAATTGTTAGTTTTATTCTCAGTCATAACATGTAATACAATGACAATACAAAAACATTTCTTTAGTGACACCTACTCAGAATATGTCCCTGTTATACTAGCACAAGTACTCAAAACACCATGAAAATTCTGCTGCATTATGCAACAGAAGTTTGGCTGTCTTCATTTCTGATAGAACTGTTCCTCACAGACCTGACTCTGCAAAGTCTGAATATTATCCATTTTGAAATGCTCCTTAGAAGACTAAGTACTCGCTGAATTACATAAATTTAACATTACACAATTAGTTTTTAAAATAAATTATCTTTCTGAAATATAAATAGTTTCAGATTCCTCAAAAATATTCCTCTTTTAAACCTTGTACCTGGAAAAGTTCCAATGCAAAGTGAATTTAAACATTGTCTTATTGCTAGGAAAAGAAAAAAAAAAACACCTTCAAATGGCAAAGAACATAGAATTGTGCTAACCTGAGTTTTAAATGAACTAATACTGAACTTACAAAGGAAAAAAAATCTATTTATTGCTCAGCCTACCTTAAGAAAATGAAAATATGAAACCAATCCAGATCAAACAGATTTCACATGCAGTTCACTAAAAAATCAGCACTGATTCATAAAACTGGTTCTTTGGCTGACTGAATGTGATGTAGTAGTTGATTACAATAGACTGGTGTTCGATGCTTATGTATAACCACTTCAATTTCTCTCACAAGCAGTTCTGGATATAAAATGCTCCCTTCTTTTAAAGCATCTGTAAAACAAAAATATGGTTTATAAAACATTAGCTGCTCTGTCTTTCTCTATCCAGGTTCTCTCAAAGTAGCTGAAACCTAACCTGGAAGTTTTCTATAAGTTGAGCAATCATGAAAAACTAATTCCCCCCTCATTTACTAAAGTCCCTATTTTGACATCTATATACTTGAATGCATAAACTGATACACCAATAAATTCCACAGAATCTATTAAGAGATAGGGTATGGTCACATCCTGCAGTGGTTAGTGTCTACAGTCCATATCCTGTTTACTGTCTATACAGGGTTCTGATACATCAGATACACTCATATTCCGACTCTAGTGAATACTAGATAAAACATTCTGCATATAGGTAAAAGGTCTGAGCTCATACTCACTGAAACCCAAAGGAAAGTTTCCAGTGATTCCAGCCTGCTAGGAGTAGTCCCTAGCTGTAAGAGTTTTCAAGTGTTACATGAAAGCAGCATTCTTTGTAAAGCACTGTCAAAAATATATATGGCTGAAAGTCTTACCTAGGACTGCATTTTGAGTATCTTGATCTTGGTCATCCAGATGTATCAACAGTTCTTGGTACAGAAACTCAATATTACTTTTCATTACAGATTTCATATCACTGTCCTTTACACATTTAAACCAATCAGTTAAGGTGCGAGCAGCTGCCAGTCGTACATCACGTGAAGCATCATCCAAACGCTTTAGAACTTCTGAAAAGGAATAAATATACAACCCATCATCACTACTAACAGAGAAGTTACCTTTTAATTTTTATTTCAAAACACAAATTTATTTTGTAATCACTGAAATTGTTGTTGCATTTATATATGTGACATCTTTCTGTCTTTTGAACTTGTGGAATACATGGAGTTTATTCTTCCTAAAAGCATGCATAGGATTGTTATTGGATTGTTTTTTAAAAGTTAATTATGTTGTCAAAATATTAAAATAAATGTATGAAATTATTTAGATTAGTTGGTTAACACTCTACCTACATACCAACATCATCCTAATAAGCTTTAGAGAAAATATCTCTATTTGACATTACAGCACTGTAGATTAGGAGTTTCTTCTTCTTCTTTTTTTTTTTTAAACCAACCCCACACAACATGGAGAACGATGTGACTACCATTTATATAATGCATTACTGTTCTACTTTCACTATAGTTGAGACATTATTTCACATAGTCTGAACTAGGAAGCAAGGCAGATGAAACACTGGTAAGTCTTGGAGACAATAATACTGACTAAAGTTCCATCTAGTGGTCTAATGTATAATAACACCGGGAATACTTCAGCTCAGTTCTGTTCAGCTGGTAGCAAGGGCACATAAAAATGACATTAGCAACAGAATACCTCAATAAAACGAAACATGGCAGTTGAAAAGCTAGCACAGAAAGGGCCTGCAAGAAGCAAGTGCTGTTGGAGTCACACTTAACAACACCTACTCACGTATGTTAACATCTTGATTCTTTAAAATGCATACCTGTACTTTATATACTTTATACAGTCTCACTTGACAATATCAGATCATGTCTTCATCTCTGCAGGATTAAGATGTTAAATTGCCTCTCATATACAAAACTGTTGCTGACCATATGATTTTTCCCAATCTACTTTTTCCACTTCCTTAATATCTATAAAATTACTCTAGGGAATAAGTACCCAAAGAGTTAAAACACCAGATAAAAGAACAGAGAAATAGCACTAAAATATGTTTATGGGAGTAAAATAAGTATGTCTGAGAAACCAAGTCAACATGAAATCTACACCTGTTTGTACCTCAAATACACGTTTAAAGGCTTTTTTGCTCTTTATGTAGGATTAAAGCCATTTGACATAGCAGATCTGTCATTTCCTAGTCTGTGTTAGTACTTTCATCGCTACCAGCTGCAATGAAACTGCAGGTGAGGTGGACAACCTTAAGAGTGAATCCTAAAGCTACACAGCAAATCTGCCAACTGCTCCAGAACAATGATTTTTTATCATTACAAACAAAGCTTCTATGACACTTCAGGAGAAAAAGTAAGTGTAATTCTTCAATATGAAGACATGCCTCCATCATCAAACCCCTAAATTCTTACACTTACCTGGGTAAGTCTTGGTAAGCTGGTCTTCATCAAACTGCCTCCCACAGACTTTTAAAAAAACACCAACAATACAGCAACCCATCAGTCGACTAATTTTAGAGTCTTCATCCATGGCAGCAATAATTTGGGGCATTAGCGCATCTTTGACTTTCAAGATCTAGAATTAACAAGGAAAGCATAAGAAGAACAACAGCTTTTCAGTCACTCTAAAACAATATGCTTATTGGTTACATCAGTTGTCATTTGATCTCACAGATACTGGCTTGTACAATTTAAAAAGATAAAGTTAACTATAATTATACCTGAATCTCTTGACATTACACAGCATCATTTTTGCCTCTAAGGAAGCTTGGGAAATGAAAATCCACCAATAGAACAGCCATTTCATGAATACTCGGTATACATGCATGAGTTTTACATTATCTGTAAAAGCGTTAGACTTGCTTGTCTTTTTATTAAAAAAAAAATCTTGGCAAGACTTTCAGTAATTTGGAGATGAGGATTATGTGTATGTACCAGTAGATGGTGCTCTTATTCTAAAAGGAAGCTTTCAAATAAAGATTATTTTAAAACAACATTTTTAGTGAGTTTCATTATTTGACTTTAATATGTACATTTCATATACATTAATGTAAAAGGCCATTTAGGTCCCCCACTGATTCAGAAAAACATTTAAATACAACAGTAGTCTCTGATGTTGTTTTCGTATATGTGATATCAACCAGTTACATGTGTTTAAGCATTCTGTTCAATTAAGGTCTGTTATAAAGGCAATAAAGACTATAAGCATTTAATAATATTTTAAGTCCATTTGTTTTTAAGTGTCCTTACATTGAACATTTTCCCTTACAAATGCCATTTTTGCTAGCAAACAAGCTTCTAAAACCTCCTCAGATTCAATTAATCCTTGATCACTACAGCACCTAACATTTCTTTAAGCATACTCCTTGCCAGCTCTCTATTTCAGTTTCTATAGATACCCTTCAAGTTCCATCTCAGCTCCTCCTGCCCTTTCCAGGAATCTTTTAGATTTTTTTCCTAAATGGACCTGTGGGCTCCAAGGCAACCAGACAAGTTGTCTTCACCACATTACACAAAAGCATGTACTGGCTAGCTCCAGTGCCGCTCTGCACGTACTGGCTAAGGGGCCAGTTATGTCAAGGGCCTGAGTGTTTGGTGTCTCAGAACCGGTGTTATGCTAGAACAGATCTACAAAATTTTATGACGGCAAGTTCTACAGCATACCATATAGCAGGTCTCAGGTCTTTTATCAGGATATCATCGTCTCCTCACTTCAGATCATTTCAGTTATTAGTACTCAGTTGCAATTAATTTTATTACGAAAACTATACATCCATATGAAAATCCTACTTACAATAAGGATTTATTCTTTTTTTTTCCCTTGCATTTATTTTGTTTTCCTGCCTAAGATTTCAAAGTACACTTGATGAGAAAGAGAGAATTTACCTCTTCTGGTGAAAGTGTTTCACAGTGAATTAGAGCCCAAAGGCATGATACAGCTGTAGTGCGGATGGCAGCTGCTGTTCTTCCAGCATGCCACTGCAGATTAGGAGCCAGCATGTCTTTTATCACAGTCTCAAGGTAGCTAGGGAACAGCCTGGAGCCAAAAATAAGAAAACAAAATAAAGGTTCATGAGAAAGTGGTAAAGAGACTGACAGGATGTAAAAGAGAATTTTCTGTCATAGAAACAAGCAGAAAAGGGGAAAAAAAAAAACCACACACAAAACTTATAAGCCAACATGATTATAATGTATGTGATAAGCCTTTCATAACTTAATTTTTCAAGGCAATATTTAAACAAATACCTAACATTCATGGGAAGGGGAGCCTAGACTTTCTTCCACTTCAGACGATGCCCATGACTCACTGTGTTATCTTGGTAAACTACTTACCTTCTCTCTGTCTCATTTTCTCCGTCTGTGAAGTGGAGATAACACTCCATGTGAATGCTGTGAGGATTCATTAATATTTGTAAGGCCCTTTGAGACTGTCCAATTAAAAGTATTCACAATGTGAAAAGTATGAAAGCTACTGATGAGACCACAACTACTGATATTGCAGGGAGTCTACCCAGAATACTTCAGCTTTCCCTTGGCTCAGAAACTTGTCTCCCTCAAGGATGTGAGGTCTGTAGGATTTTTAAATGGTGCCAGTCCCAATACCAGTTTGCTTTCATTACAAACGTACAAATCTGTGATATTTTTGCTGATGTCTTTTCCTGATCCTCTATTGACTGCGTTGTTACAATACTAAAAGCTGTTGCAAGAATCAAAAATTGCAAGAGGCAACATTCCCTCATACCCATTTGATTTCATCTCAAACAATTTTAAATTAAGAAAGAAAGATATAAATCTTACACACAAGTTTAAAAAGACTTTTCTGCATTAAGAAAGCCATGTCTGCCTGGCCTGTCAGTAGATAATTACGGCTCTGGTTATTCACTTTGCCTCGGTGCTTTAAAGAGCAGCTGGCAGTGTGCAAAACAGATTGACTATTAACAGGCTAAATCTACCTTGACTCACATCCCACTCTATTCAGACTTCCAGCAGACCTGGACTGCAGCCACCTGAGTGCAAAACAGCACATCACCACCCTAGTGCTTGACAGAAAGGGAAGAAGCTGTTGCTGATTTTCTAAGAGTCCTACAATGCCAGGATGAGTAAGTGGCTCCCACAGAGATGTGCCAAGCCACAGGAGGAATGTAACAGGCAGATGTTGACAACAAACAATTATTGCTAAGTACCTTTTAACTTCTTTTTTAAAAACACAAACAAAATTAACAAAAAATCATCCAGCGATGGTAAAATTTCCCACAATAATATTATATCAATGTAATCACAAATGTAATTGTATTTACTTCTTTCCTTTAACTACCCTTTCCCCACTGCAGTTACACTGTGTCACTGAAGTATGATTAGCTAGCCTGCCAGACTTTTGTTATCTACTGCACATACACAAAATTGACAACCTCTGATCTTCTACATGATGAAAATATGTGTACCTGTCTGCTGCTTAGTCACCTGGCTAAAGAAAGGAGCAGTGTCTCAGAAAGTTAGTTCTTGCTTCTTGTCCAGCAGATGGCACTTAAGATTCAGTAATAACAAGAAATCTGAAGTCCCATTAGACACATCTGAATTTGTCAAAAACCTTTAGATTTACTATTTTAAACACATTCCTGAGTGAATAATTTTCCATTCAAAAAGTTGCCAGAAAAAATGTAACTAATGATCGCCATCATTCCAAAGCAGCTCCAAAGCAGTTCTGGGCTATCTGATCAGTAGCTGCTTCTGTTCTTAATAAAGCCCTCTATTAAACTGTAAAGAAAAACAACCTGTCAAAACATAGAGGTAAATTCCATCAGTATTATTCCATCAGTATTATGTTAACCAGAATGCTATGCTATTTGTGAGAAGTCTTGTTCTACTGCTTTGAAATAGAATCAGTAAAGCAATACTTGGCAGTTATCTGACACAATAACGTCAGACTCAAATAAAATTAGATGACCACAGAACTGTGTTTAGTATAATAACTGAAACCCTTCCTATCTAAACTGTTAAAATGTTTTAAGGAGCTGAACAAATTACTACCAGCAATGAATGTGATTGTGTAGCCAAAACTTATTACTACTTCACTGCCCTATCTCTCATTACCATTAAGATGTATTTTTTGCTGTTGCTAATGCAATTAAATTCTCCCTCTTTACATTTTCAAATCTTACTGTTGTAAATCTATGTAATTTACTTTTAAATGTGAACTATTTCCATGAAAGAACATATTTGTGCTATTTATATGCAGTGAGTTGAGACTTTATTTTAAACTGGATAGGAAACAACTAAAATGTAATCTATGCATATAACAATATGTAGTTCTTATGCAGATATAGAAGGCAAGCCTTGGAATTACATTAAAATTACCAACTGCATTTTATGGACTTATATAATTAAAATGGAATGAAATTTTAAGTATTTTTTATATTTCTTTTTCTTGGTTGGCTCCTTTTCTACTTTCATGGCACTGCTGCACTTGGCTTTAGTGTTTGTGGTTTGGTGGTTTGGTTGTTGTTCTTTTCCCCAAACTTAGTATCCTAAATCTAGGTAATTTGAAACAAAATTGGATTTGCTTTTACAAACCAAAAACTCCAAAAATATTTTGTAAGCATCTATTTAAATGCAAAATCTTTATATGTTACTTCCTCCAGTAAAACATTTGATTTTACAGTGGGAAGTAAGATCAAAACTTCAAAGCACCATTTCACTCCCTCTACTGCTTTTCAGTTTCTGAAGATAAACCTACTGGTAAAATTCATTGCTTTGCTCTTGTTCTCAGAGGACAGAGACTCATTATGAGCTATGGTGGGCCATTCTTAGCCAGGAATCATTCTTGGTACAAACAGATCTATTAACCTTACTGGATGTATCTAATCTTGACAAAAGGTCATTCACTCACACTGCCCGGAGCTAAGCAACTTCCATCACGGCTATCTGTGGACAGGCAGTGTGATGTGTGGCCCTATTTGCTGAGTACACTACTTTGAAACATATTCTTCTATTTTTTCCAATGGTAATTGCCCTTTTTTGTGAATCCAAGTGAAGCTAATAGCACAGCGGGTTTGTTTTCTTCTTCCCTCCTTTGGTTCCATTATTTATACAAATGACTGAGTTGCACAGAAAAGATTTTTTATTCATCCTATTTACTTTGACTCTTGCTCAAATAAAATAATACTGCTTGAAATTTACCTTGTGGTCCTCCACTGGCAATCTCTCTCTACCAGCAGTACCTGTGTGCCCTAAGAGAGTCAGGACTATGTAGCACGCTATGTAATGTACCTGTCATACTGCTTGGATGCTTTCCATAGACCAAAATGAGAGGCAGAACACAGAATTAAACCCCCAGTCTTCAAATTCTATTCTGCTGTAAGCTGTAATGTTATTTTTGAGCTGAAAGAGCAGGATACCAAATAACTGCATCTGACACCTGATAAGGATTTGAATATTGGATCCCAAAAATACGTAAACAGATAACAACAAATAATAGCACAAAAGCTTTCAGTTAAAAAAGGACAGCTTCATTACATTACCTCTTTCATACTAGCTCAGAAACTATTAGGGGATGTGTTAGCAGAGTTTCTTCAGCTTATGTGGAACCCCACTGAAGGGTAAACAGGAGGGTTCTTCTGCCCATTCCCTCCGCTACCCTTCACCCCCCATTATGGGATGGAGGCCTGTAATATACTAAATATAAATCTAAAAATGGCAAAAATATGCCTACATTCATCATAACATGGCCTTAAAGAATCTGTATGAGTGTTCAACATATCAGGATGCCCACTGAGTGCCTATTTGCTCATCAGAATCATGAAAAGCTAAGTATAACTGACCATTGCTATCAAAGTACTTTTAGGAAGAATGTTTCCTATGATTAAAAAAAAAAAGAATATTAGAGAGTTAAAAATGAAAAAAAAAAAAGGTGCAGACTGTATCAGAATGCATTTACATACTAAATGCAGCAGACACTGGGAAAATGGAGTAGATGCACTTTATGTATTCAGGACAACTTTGCAGAAGAGTTTTCACTGCTAGTAGGGCTAAATTAATAATGACAAAGGGTCCCGCTGCTGGGATTGTTATAAACGGAGGGTTTTTATACGCATGGTAAATTATAGTTAGACTCTATTTGCAATGCTTAAATACTGCAAGCAACAGGAGACTTCCAGCATCA
This sequence comes from Anser cygnoides, assembly GCF_040182565.1. Taxonomy (NCBI): domain Eukaryota; kingdom Metazoa; phylum Chordata; class Aves; order Anseriformes; family Anatidae; genus Anser; species Anser cygnoides. The sequence continues at coordinate 6,337,785 of NC_089887.1, forward strand.
GTCACTGAGAGTAACAATAATTCCTTCCCAAACATTTAGTTCAATCCTTTTTAAACACCATGCTATACCACAATTTTTAAATGGCCATATTTTTCAAGTGTTTGATTGTTTTCCTACCATAGCTACAGGCAAAGTTTGAGGCTTTAGGAGTTGGCTGGAATGGAACAAACAAACAAGAAACCCCTCTTTCCTAAGAATCCCCATCTTAGCTTTCAAACATATATTCTTTCCAACTATAGTAGTTTCTTTATTTCTTAAACTATCCAGATCTTCATGATATCCAATTTTAATTCTTCCACAGTGACAAAGATATGAGAATTATAGTGGAAGAAGTCCAGACTTCAATTTTCATACTTTTTATTTCTTAATTATTGCCTTTGCATGCCCCTTCTGAGCATTGTTAAAAAATATAGCAAGAAAAATATGCTACAGAATTTGGTGGGAAAGCCTTTCTTCTCCCACACATGCTAACATGGACACAATTATAGGGGTTAAATAACTACCATGGTCATTACTTTTTAATGCTACTTTAGTGTTCAAATGGCCGTGTGAAATTAGAACTCTACTTACCCCTGAGAATTGACGGTTTCATTTGCTTTCTGGAGCAACTGTGACAAAACAGTGAAAAGTTTTAAGCGCATCTGGGGATCTTTGTTTGGCTGAAGACACGTCTTAAGAATGAGAATAAAGTCATCAAGAGCTTCACCTATGACAGGACCTAGAAAAAGAACATGCAATACCTATTTTGGAGCACAAGTAAGTTCTATTTGGATGTTTAATATCAGAGTACTTAAAAAAAAAAAAAGTAATACGCTTGGTATTAAAGTACTATTTAACTTTCTACTCTTGCATGGCAGCTGCTGATATATCTATGTTACATTGTATTAGGTGTTGTAGAAATACCTAAGCTAACTCTCCATGTGCTCAGGTACCTGCAGACTTAGCCATGGCAGCATGGTGCTCCCTGAAGACTGCTTTACCCCACATCTCACTTAACTGTTTTGGTTCTGCTGTGCTACAATGTATTATGTAGCATATCAATGACATCTGCTACCTGCTGGAACCAGCGCAGTATGAAACGGCAGCCTGGGTGGATTAACACATTTGGGGGGGACTAATGCTGTTTGCTATGTAGCTCTGAAAGCTTGAGACTGCACAAAGTTCTCGTTTTATAGAACTTAATGGAAAACTATACTGAAGCTGGTGTGACTGTGATACCACCCCGAACAGCAGAATTGGTTGGCTTCTTTCTTCTTTCAAGTTTTTCCACATGCAGCATTCAAGGAAAAGTGTTCATGACTCCCAGAGGCACATGAAACGGCATGTTTGAAAGGGTCGGCCTCAAAACTTGGATAATAAAATTATTGCAGTTGTTTTATTCCTCCATGATGATTATTTGCATTTTACAAGGAAATCTAAAATATGGTGATTTCTTAGAAGGTACTATTTGAAATAAAAATATTTTCCAAACTCATTCCCTAGTCTGTTAACATTTTCACATCCTATGATGAATTCTGTTTTTACCACTAAACAATAAACAAACAAAGCCCAACTTGTTATCCCAACATCTGAAGAAATGATTTTGTCAAAAGAGGAAGAAGTTTCTACCATTCTCCTTGATACTGATTAATAACTACATGGTTTTAAAGAGGAGTATGTGTAGACCATACACATGCATTATTCTGCAAGCTGCTTACTGTAGAATGCTCCTTCTGCTCTGTTTGCTATAAAATGCTTTCCCCTAGGAACTTCTTCAGCTTTACTTTCTTGTGATGCACATTCCATTCAACTCCAGTCACTAAGAAAACCCTCCCAGAAAGAGACACAACACTTTGGCATTTCTGATGACAAGAACATTCCTCACATGTGAAATGCACAGATTGAAGCATTCAATAATCCAAAACAAGTTCAACAGCATTTAATTACATCTGGAAATTTAATGTTTAAAATTAAAAAAATAAATTAAAAAATCAACCAAACTTCAGTGTCTAGACTTAAGCAACACAGGGTGAATGTTAAGCTGCAGTTTGCTGTATCTCCATGCCAACAAGTAGGTCTCTATTTTCTTAACATTTATTCAAGATACATTGCTTCATGTGAGTTCTGAGGAATTTTTATGACACTTATTATATCAAACTGATAACAGCAACTCAACAGATGGAAAATAAACAAAATAATCTACATTGCTAATTTCATTGTAAGCATACATTCCTGAAAAACAGTAAAAAATGAAAATTTAAAATAAGTAAACCTGATTACATTGATCAAAAATAACATTATGTGTGGGAATGAAAAGAAAGAAAAACAAACAAACAAACAGAATAGCTCCAGGAGATGCTGTGTCAGACAGAAAACACAGACAATAGCATATAACCAGCGTGGGATGCAAGCCAAAATGTTTGCCCAGACGTTTTATGATTTATTTGCCATTAAGGAAAACAGAGACAACTGTCTAGAAGTTCCTCAGTCACAGGATGAGGAATGCAAATCTACAGAAAAGTTGGCTTCTCAGAACTTGCACTGAAAAAACGTTTTGTTCTTTCTAAAGATGAAAAACCAAAAAAAAGTACTTATACTGGTTGATGCACAAACCAGTGAGTGGGTGTTTCATATAGGTTTGATGAGGCCTTTTTTTTTTTATTTTTGAGGTTCAAGTATTAAATGCAGAAGATAACAGTTCCTTAAAACATATCTGTCCATGTTTATCTGTTTGCAATATGGATACTGGTAGCCAAAGTCACTGCATACATTCCTGCTTTAACCAACAGAAAGGAAAAAGCAAATAAACAGGATAAAACATCTTAAAACAGGTGCCCAGGACAAAAAACTGCCTGTCACTGCCTCCCTTGCCTGCAAACGTAATCAGGACAGCTGTGTCAGAGGTATGTTCACTGTGGAGATCTGAAGTTAGCTGAAATGTATGCTAGAGTGTTTCACTAAACCCTGTGTAAGTGGTGCATTGGAGAACATATGTGAGGAAAAGGCTTGTACAGAGAAGCATCTTTTATAAGATAAAGGAATAGATGGAAAAAAACAGATACACTTTTGGTTACCATAAGTTTTTTTTAACTTTTTATCTGCCTTCTCGTAACTTTTCACCTCCCCATAATCCTTACCTGTTTCATTTACCCAAAAGTATACTGCTACTTAAGTGCTTTTGGTAGGCTCCTTACAGCCAAGGAGTCTTTTGGAATTTGAGCTGCTTGAATGTCTTCACTTCGGTTTTCATTATACTTGTGAAGCTTCTGAATATTACACTATTCATTATAAAACACAATGTGTCTGCAGGCTACCAAGATTATTACTTCATTATTTTTTTTAACTGGATGAGCCTTCAAACTACTAAATAAGTCATACCTGAATGATTTGCGATGACATCTAACTGTAATATTTCTGGAGAATAGCAGGTCCAAGAATCATGTGATACTGAAACCCATTCCAAAAGCTGAATTATATGCTGCTTGTAGAGACAAAGAAAACTATCCAATTGCTGCACTTCGGCTAATGAGCACACTGTTTCTTCTGCCTGTTAAAAATAGAGATGAGACACTTCATCTTAACTGGAAAGATATATATATATATTTTTAAAAAGGCAAAACTTTAAAAACTCTCTGTTTATACTATGAGAAGGGAAGGAAGAAGAAGATTTCCATAGTTTCAATTTGGACAATCAGGACCGATGTATGGTGTCTGCCTATAATAAATCCTTTAACTCTGATTTTAAGACAAATATTTGTCCTGATTTCAAAACAAAATCATAAAGAACACAACAATGTAGTAGCAAAATAAAAGAATCGAATCCATTTGAAAACCTATCCAGAAACTAACTAAATATAAACCAGTTCTTATTAGTTTTAAAGATGTTGTGATTTTCTCCTAATTTAACAATGCTTTAAAACATGTTCATAAAGACAATTTCCCAAACTCACATCTAGGAGGCTGTGGCAGCTTCCAAAAATTATTGCTGCTACTGTTTGGAGAGGACAAAGTACTCCCTCTCTCCAGCGCCTGTTTTATTTTTTTTCTTTCCTTTAAAAAATTTGAATTAGGCAAAATGCTCTAAAAAAATTCTCTATGAGCATGCTGAAAGGAGTATCTATAGTATTAGTGATTTCAGTGGACAGTGAGTCGAGAATAAGGAGCAAGGAACAGTCAGAACCCCCACTGAGAAATAACCTATGTTGTCAGTATGATCTCCTGTTCTAGAAGGGAAAGAAGTAGCGGAGCACTATGAGTGACACCATTTGTCTTTAAGTGGTTCAGTACAACTACAAATTGTAGTCATATTTTTAATACTTTTAAATTGAACTCAATCGCACAAGTTAGCTGAAACATGGAAGCATTCTGCCAGACAGTCAAGACAATGCAGAATAACTTGTAGGAAAATACTCCTTTTCTGTAAATAAATTGGAAGATACACGACAACATGGCAAGACAGAAACCGTTCTCCATCAACGACCCCCCCATCTGCAATACCTTTCTTTTATTGAAAAAAATACAAAACAGATACAAAACAATGCTTCATTTCGAGGTGATTTAAAACATACTATTAAGTATGACTGCATGACTGCAAAAAAGTAGGAGAGATCAAATTAAATAGGCCAACAGATTGATGCGTCTTCTCATTCAGAAGGGTCTCATAGTTTAAAAAAAAATAGCAAGGGTGACTTTCTTTCCTGTACTTGAAGCTAGCAAGTTTAATGATGCATTATTTTCATGCTTATAATCAATATGTGCCCAAAGAAGAAGGAAAATAGCACAAGACAGTGGCAATGAAACAAAGCCTTACCTTTAGGTCACCAGGTATACCACTGAGCAGCTCAATACATGCCTGACTAACATCTGATACAGCTCAGTCTATTCGGGGCTGTAAATCACACTCCTCATCACAAAACCTCATTGCTCAGTTGGTGGTCCTGATCTTTTTCCTTAGCCCCAAGCAACCAGAAACACTGATGAACACAGAGCAAAAGGGCCAATCAAGCAAGTAGAAGACTGCAACACTCACAATCAGATCACTTCAATTGTGGCCTCATATCTCTGTGATCTTCTGTCTCCTTATATTGAAGTCTGAATTGAAGTTCTATAATGCGAATTTTGGAATAATTTATTCTTACGTTCAAAATCTTTTGATTCTGAATGCAGGCTTCTCTTCTGAACAACAAATTTATATTAATAAGGCTAGATGTAATCCATTTGTTCTACATGTTCTTGGAGTATTTTAACACGGACTTCTTGCCTTCTGCAAGTTGAAGTTTCATAATACCCAGTAACTGGGAAAAAAACGAATAAACAAACAAACAAAAAAAAACAAACACCAAGCTGTGTTTGTCTTTGTAACAGATTTATATACTGTACTTATGTAATCTCTTTGCCAGATTCTGTCTAGCTGAAAGAAAGGCTAATGAGAAAAAAGATTCTCATCCAAAGTACTGTCAACTTTAAAAATCATCTGTAACTGCAGGAACATCCTAAACCTTTAATAATCTTTGGAGATTAACTTTTCCATATATGAAAATATATGGATTTACCTCCGTGAAACTGCTTTCTTTGTAGGAGTATGAATCCGTCAGATTTTAAATGGACATTGCTGACTTTATGGACCATTTTAGGGCTAAATAGACAAGATACTGGAAAACATACCAGATCAATCTGTCTGAGGTTTATTTGGACAGATTTTCTCTTTAAAACAAAACAAAACAAAACAAACAAACAAAAAAGGCCAAAAAACAAATCTCACTCCCACATTGGCTGTTCATGAGACAGATCTTTGTGCTGTACCTCTCTGTCCTGCAAAGTCTGTTCAATACTTGTTTCAAGCTTGTTCCATTTTACTTCCTTCAGATTAGTTTTCTATATGTATGTCTCCTTGGAGGCAGCCTGTCAGCTATGGGACCATAAATACTGATGATACACAGGCCTTTGGAATATCATGCCTGGGAGCAAGAGAAAGGAAGTAGAATAGCCATCACGTTTAAGGAGCACATTTGAAAAAAGACAACTCGCATAGGTCACGATTATACTGCATGAGGATGGCTTGGTGATATATTTGATATTTGGCTCGGGGAAGTAAGAGGAAGAGAGAACTAAGAGGGCGAGATAATGTTTAGCCAAAATGCTCATCTATTATCAGGGCATCTAGAAATGTCCTTGATTTTAAAGCGTTCCTGCAACAAGATTTAAACTTTTAGTTCTGGTTGGAGGTAAAAAGGTCAAACACTGTAAAATGAGTCTGATGTGTGCCTAAACATAAAAAAAATTATCACTTTTTTTTTTATGGACAGTAGCACTCTTGATCTGTAGGTGAATTGTTCTTTAATTGTCAAAAAAGGAGATTTGAGACCAGCTTCAGAGTTCTGTACTGTAAGTTTTAACAAATATTACCCATCTGACAGCCACAACATTTTCTGGTGATCTCCTTTCACTACATCAACTTTTTGCACAACTTAGTCTCCCTCTTCAAAGTTATCTTCATCTTGAAGTCAAATTCTCTCTAAAGACTGCATTTCCCTTTACAGGCATCCCATTTGTAAACTCTGACATTGGGATTTTTGTCATTCAAGACATAATAGTTTATTAAGATAGTACCTTTAGAAGAAAGATTCCTGCCCCTCTCACCCCTGCATAATATCAGACACTAAAATGAAAATTATCCAGTGTAATGGTTCTCTTGATTGTCATCAAGCCACCTGTTAATACATTAGGAGACTATGCAGTGAAATATTGTTTCTGGATATGAAAACAAACTTATTCAGAACCATCTTTAGTTCTCTTCCCTTTTTAGGTGTGCTACCAAATTTTTTCCTGGCCACTTGTGTGCTTGTGTATATCACCTAATGTTAACAATACTCCAGTGACTTCTATTCACCTAAAAAATTAAGCAGCAACAGTTCAATCAGCATGCCCAAAGCTTTGCAGTACCCAGTGATAAGTACAAACTCTTTAATACCTCCTTTCCTAAACCATTACCTTAACTATAACATTCGCTTAAGTAAAGCATTGTCCTAGGCCAATTGCAGCCCTCACCAACTGTGAGCTTCCCATGCTCCCTTAACGTACTTCAAGCCTTCTATTCTGAAACCTAATCTAAACACACAAAATATCTTGTTTTAACAACAGCCTGCGGACCCATACTGACCACAAAATAAAACAGGACTCTAGGGCCCCTCTCAGAATCGGCACATATTTTAATTCTGTGGGCCTTCACCCAAAGTTATGAAGAAACGTAGCTCTCCGGGCTCTGCTCTCCCAAACTGTAACCCCAACTCCAAACTTAATTTTGTTGTTAATCACATGTAGTATGTACAGTAAGAGGTGCACAACTTTGGACTAACCATAAGCTATTACTCCCCACTGATACAGCCAACCCTTCAGTGAACAAGCCTTACAAGATACAACAATAAGGCCAACTCCCAAGTTTCTTATGAGAGTAATATGTTTTTCTGTTATGTCAGCCAAACTCAGCTATTAAGCAGATTTCTGCTTATGTGGGAGCTAACATATTCTGCTCTTCAGGCACCAGTGTTGCCCTAGATTTTGACCACAAATTTATTCCCATACTAACCCCTAGCACTACCATCTTCCAGATCTATAAAAGAAATACCCTGTAAGATGTAGTCTCCATCACTGCTAATCTTCATTACAACTCTGTGGATTTGCAAAATTCAACACTAAATAAAATCGTGAAGCTGTTGTCTGGAAATAGTTGTAGCACTTAACAAATATGAACTGTCTGATCTGTTGCTAGCAAAGCAGAAATACCAATATTTTGACTGGCAAATTATAACATCCATAGATCTTTCAGCCTTCACAGTGACTTCTAAATATTAACTAACTACCAGAACAGTGCCATAGAGATAGGCATTTGAAGAACAGTTTTATTTTCATAATCCAAGTATTCCCTCATGCTTATTTCATTCTAACAGAGTGAATCCGATGAAGTTGAATTATATGCATATCTAAATATTTAGCTATTGTATTTCTGCACAATTTTTGAAACACCAATTGCTATACACACATGCACATACATATGAAAATAAGCAATCCTCAAACAAAACTAGAAGGATGATACTTCTTAGCTTTCAGATTTTAATGTTTTATTCTTTTGGATACATTGCTTGTACCTGTTTTAAACAGACTAAATCCAAAGCAATTTCAGCCATGGAAAAAGATGAGGAGACAGACAAAGGGGCAGAGTCAGTGTCAAGGTCGATACAACAGCAATTCATTTCAGACTCTTACCAATATTTGTGAATGTGCTCACAGTTAAGGATTTCTGTGGTTTAATGCCTAACAACAAGACTAAAAATCATGGCTCTGTTTATACAAAGTGCTTTACCAATATGAAAAAACAGAAGCACAACAAAATACTAAATCAGTTAATTGCTTACCTTTTCTTTAAGGTGCTGAGAATTTGGTGTTGCCATTACTGTCACCAAAACTTTCAAGAGCTGCAAACAAATTTCTTTGCAGTCTTCCTGGCACACTTCAATTAATCCTTCTATACAACAAAGCAATTGTTCCATATAAAAGACCTATTTTTTTAATAAAGAAGTAAGTTTATTATGTTTGTTAGAAAATATAATATTCATTTTAAGGGAGAGATAAGAGAAGTGACAATAATAAAATATGAGTGCTGTATAATCTCCTGAATTGGTAATATATTGATCATTTTGTGTTAGTTCATTTGATGACCTACATTCTACTTTGTATAGAACTCAATATAAGCTTCTTCCCTTGTCCCGTTAACAAAATAAATGATCCTGCTCTTAATCACACAATTGCTCGATTGTGAATAAAACATCACAGTATTTCAGAATGCTTTCTGATAGTACTTTCTCATTCTGAAGTGTAATTTGTTAATTAATAACATATTTATTACAACTTTTTCAAATACAATTCCATGTCTTACTAGTTTGAATGGAACATTAATAGTTAAATACATAAAACAAGAAAACCTGAGTGTCTGCTTTTATCTTTGCCAATTTATCTCGTTTGTTGCAATATAATGCCTGTTATCTTGATCCAACTAATATCAATGGAAGTCAATATTCCTGTCAGTCAGTTTGCAGTAACTTCTATGATAAAGTGCATCTGATAATCCATGAAGCTGTCAGACTACATTTAACTAACAGAAGGAGCCATTGTTATAAATTTACTTCCAAAAAATAAATCAAGTCTAGGAATAGGTTAGTTATAAATGTTATTAATCTCATGGACATGGTCAATCCTTAGCTAAACAGTGTCTATGCAGCATTTACTCTCTAAAATAGAGAAAGATTGTTTTCCAAGACCAAAGGCTAGAACAATTCCACAATTCCACCAAATGCTTCAGCTGCAGATGAATGTGTCTACTGTATATAATGCCAAATGGAAATGGTGAGCTTAAGACCACATAGCAATTTTGCAGATATACTTCAGGGAATTGTTATTTGAACAACCAAGTTATAGTGCTTCCAGTTATATGAGTTCCTAATCATCATAGGCTTCACAGAGATTAAGGTTAATTCTTTGCATCACTACTATATATTCCATTAGGGAAGAAACCTAATGAGGGAAGAACTTCGAATGTATATCTTACATTGGCTCAAAAAGACAATTATGCCAGATTCAATCTATACACATGAATAACTTTTTTTAAAGGGAAGTTTGAATCTGACACAAAGTCAGAATTTTCTGAAGGCATCACAGTGGCCCTTTTTTGGTCATCTTAAGAACAGAGGTCTAACAAACTTTTGCTTCCATTGAAGCTGGGATTTCATCTGTGGGGGAGATTTTAAGGATTCTTGTTGTGAATGTCTAACAGATCTATTTCTAGGTCTGGGCAAGTGATGAAAAGAAAAAAAAAAAAGAGAAGGGAAAAAAAAGAGTAAGATAATAAAAAATAATCTTGGAAGCTTACAATCTCCATTGCACACTGAAGAGAGCTCTCACCTCCTTATATAGCAACTGACGAATATTTTTCAAATGCCAAAATGAAAATGGTCTTCAGGCTCAGCCATTAGTTAAGGGTACACTCAGGAATAAATTTCTAATTTAGATAGGCCTTCCTGCTAGATTCTAACTTAATGAGAAGCAACCAAGCTGAACAGACAGAACACAAGACATGCTCCTAAATTTACCTGTAATTGTACTAGTACCTTTCTTTTAAAATGGAAAACAATACAAAAATTCATACAAAATAAAAACAAGAAATGACATTAAAACAGAATCTTTCTTGGAAAGCCTGACACGTCAATCACTATGGACTGTGAAAAGTTGTCAGTCATTTTTACTGATGATGATCAAAATATATTATCTTGTTTGGACTGTGAACACAAGGCATTTGAAAACATCAGTTAAATTCTGAACCTGGATCAGCCAAGGGAGTGTGCTATTAGTACAGTACATACTAACCAGCTTCTTCTCTCTTTGTCATGTCTTTTCCTGCTACCGCCTGAAGCATTTTACTACAATTCTCAAACTTGAATCCACATCTGCTGAAAGGATAGATTACCAGCAAGTTTTTGGGAATAGTATATTTGACTAGGTGACTACAACTAGGAAAAGAATACAAGGCGACTCAGGGAGGACATGGAAGCTCCTGCCTTTGTCTCAGACACATGCCTACTACAACTACAACCTATGATAGGATAGGGTGGGTGTGCGAGGGAGGGAGAGGAAAGGGAGCACTTAAGGAGAACAAATACAAAGTTGGAGAACCACCAGTCTAAAACTTGGGACTGTTGTGTATTTTCCAATCACTCTTACCTCTTCAGATTGTTGACAAACTCCAGCTTGTGACAGCATGTTGCCAAGATCAGTCAAATGAGGCTGTAAGATTTCTTTTGGGCTACCTCGAATCACTGCAGTTAGAACCATTATACAAGATGGCTTAGGTGTTTTCTTAAAGGCTGATGTGATTAATTTCAAAGATACCTTAGGGTTGACAAATGTTCCAATCAATTCTGCTGCTTTCACACACTGAAAAAAAAGAACAAGAATATCGAGAGGATTTTTCTGAAAACACAAGACCATTCAACGTATCATGGGATTTTTCTTTTTATGATTCCAGCTGCTATTTGAAATGCCTTGTAGGCCTTTTCCACTCACTCAGTAATGGCTATATGCATGAAGAAATTTTCTTGACATGTGTTCAGTAAGCACATAATAAGGCATGCAAGCACTCTTCTCAGCAACAGACAAACTTCCATGAGAAAGTAATGTACAGAAATGAAGTGTACAACTTTCAGTGTAATAAAGTCTCTAGCTTAGAATAACCAGATGTTGCAGATTTACTGGTTTCATTTTTTTCCTCCAAATGCTGTTCTGAGGCATGCTCTCAATGCCCCCACTACCCATTTATTAAAAGCAACAATAAAAACACAAAAGAGGAATTTTTTGTCATTGTACAATATTTTGACATGGACATTGCTGATCTGGCTTACTGTGGAAGCGCTGCCATAGAGGATCTGCTCGCTGCTTTCAATCTCTGAACTAAAAAGGCTTAAATTACTATCTTTTCCCCATTATATTCATGCTCTTTGATCCCGTCTCTGCCTTGCAGACACATTGGTATGCTGTATTCCACGTTAAATACCATCACACCAGAATTTACTCTCTGACTGGTGCCTAACATTTACAATCAGGTGCATGAATAAAGATACAGTCAACTACTGCACCATTACCTGTGCAACAGGAACATTTCCTCCTAACCCCTTTATAGAGAGCAGCTAGGTAATTCTTATATATCTTATTTGGTATTATTTGGTTAGAGAAAGACATGCACATTTCCCAGCTTGGCAGTTGTTCTGAAATAGGTTCTTCTGTGACAAAGGACGAAGGAGATAATCATAGTATCCTGTGAAGCAGCATCACAGAGGAGCAAAAAAGCATTCATGAACCAAGTTGCTGAAATTTTGGCATAGGGAAGAGTAAAATTAATTTAATCCTCCTAATTAGGATTAAAACTTTTGAAAGCACCTGTGAAGAGATTAGTGGTGGAATTCCAAGAAAGAGACAAGTATGGTCATAAAAGTAAAGGGAAGACTAGGTGCTGCTGGAACACATACTTTTGATGCTATATTTACAGCACTAAGCACTAGATGGAACAGCAGGGCCATATGGGTTTATTCTTCAAATTATTTTTCCTATCTATTTTATATTAGCAGCAGGGAACTTTGAAGAACTAACTCTATCTCCTACATCTGTCCTGCGGCATTGATTCAAAAAGAGGTGTACAGGCATTAGGAAATCAACAAGATGACTTCTGACTATTACAGGTTTATTTCTCTCTGAAATATTGATCACCGTGTGACTGGCTAAGCTTACAAGCTCAATTTTACTGTAAGGCAACGTTAAAGATCAGATGCTGATTCTGAAAACAGAGATGAAATGGGTGGAATAGGTAAAAGGGGATAAGAGAGCAGAAGCTAGGGAAAGGAGAGGAACAGCTTAGAAAAAATCAAGGGAGGCAGACAAAAACTGGTATTGAGAAAGAGTATAAAGAGAACACGAAGAAACTGCAAGAAAAAAAACAACAACTTGAAGAAAAAATACCATTTCAGGAATGAATTTCTCAGCCTGCATATGGCTCAAATGATAGCAGAAACCAAAACAAAAGCTTGATTTAGGAAATCAACTTTTTTGACATTGATTGGATTACTTGCATATAGTAAGCTGAACACATTCTTCCAATTTCCCAAAACAATCAAATCTGCACCTTAAAATCAACGTACATTTTTGTTATATATATGCTGTTTTGCTTGTGTAAAGATATGAACAGATTTTTTCTAAAAATTGTAAAGAAAGTTTTTATCACCTGTTCCTCCTCTGATAAATGTATCTAGTGTTTTTAATGACATACATTTTATTGATTATTATTGAACCAAGTGTTGAGAGCATCAACTGTCTGATAAACTGTTAGAGAAAAAGGACGCTATCTATTCCTCGCAAAAATAATGAAAAAAAAAAAAAGATATTTTACAAGTATTATCTCAAGTACCCAGAAGTGAATATGGATATCACATAGAAAAAACATACCTCAATATCTGGTTGGAATTATGGTTGGATTATACGGTAGGGGAAGATAAGTCAAATTAACTTGAAAGGGCATGACCTGCACATGTTTTTAAATGGAATTTGTTGCCCCAAGCCTTTTAGACTCTTAATCTTCTCTTAATCTTATGATTTTTAAGTAGATCGTTATTAATGCTTCACGGGGTTGGCATATAAACTAAACAGTATTTAAATAACTTTATTATTAGTCTTCATACCAACAATTGAAGAATGACTTTAACATAGTAAGTATAATTTTCACATATTTTTGACATAAAATACTATTAAAACCTGATCCTGCAGTCATGGGAAATTTCCAGTGACCTAGGGTAAGACCATCCTTCACAAGACACACTCAGGACCATAAAAATTAGGGTCTTCATCTACCATACAGCAGATATTTAGACAGAGTGTACTTACATTCCTAACTACCTCACTTTCTTCATCCAAGCATGCTTGGTACAGAGTTCTAAGCAGCAGATCCATGTGTTGTGTTATGTGATCCTCTGCATGTAGCAATAATGTATACAGAAGCTGGGATGCTTTTATTCTTGTGTTTTCAACCCAGTCTGTTATATCATGACAGAGGCCTGGAAGAATTTTGGAGAGGTTTCTTGACACAAGTTCCCGACAACCTAGTCCTGGTCGTGTCACTAGAGAGTAAAACAAAACAAAACAAACATATAATCAAGAACACAATGGAAGAAATATCAAAGGAAAAGCTAATGCATGCTAAGCCTTAGAAAAGTCTAAGGGCTTCAAGATAAAAGGCTCAGTACGGAACAAAATATTCCAAATGCTGCTGAGGATTTCACATCTGTAAGCTGTATTTCTTTAATAGATATTGCAAAATTCAAACTCCACTCAACTCTGAAAATGCATATATTTATTACTGCAAACTTGTTTAAACTATATCCTATAAAATGTTTGCAGAAAGGGAGAGGGAAGAGAATTTACATGAGTATGGAACACTACCCACTTTGGAAATTGTGGCCTCATCATTTCCTTCTAAATGTTATAGCAGCACCAATGTCATTAGAAGAATTAGAATGAAGCCCACAAACAAACAGATAAAACAGAAGTAAGATTCTTCTGTGCAAATTCTGTGGTATCATTGAGTTAAATATAATTTGGAGGGGGAAAAAAAGCAGAAGTCAGAAATAGTACAAAGGACACGAACTGTATTAAAACAGACAGTATCAATTGTGTCCTCTAAAGGAAAAAGCTAAAGAAGCGACAGGCAAATTAGAAGTAGACAGGGAAGTTACTAGCCAAATAACAAGTCTGCAGTATTGGATGTGTGAATAAAAACCCAAGAAAATGGCACTGAAAAAGGAAATTAAAAAAAATACAGTAGGAAACTAAGAATTATAAACAAAACAACAAAAACAAACACACTATATATTAAAACAAAACAAAACACCTCCCTTCACCCCAACACATGAAAATCTGACTACTAAGGGTCTCTGCAGGCTCAGGATATTTTCCTGCATTGGCCCATATAACTACAAATGCTAAAAACGAAATGGGCTACAGTAAATTGTATGAATAAAATAAGCTTTCAGAAATGCCTACAAAATATCTACAGCAGAAAAAAATAAAATAAAATACAAATGTCAGGATATGAATTGCTACCTCTTTTGTCAATGGAGGATAACATTTTGGATTATGAAAACTGACAATGAATAACAAAAGGTCAAATAAAGAAATCAACTCGAGACAGCAAATACTGATGGACATCCTATTCAACCTGAGGCAGAATTTTATTTGAAGGATCCGACTATTCTTTATCAGCAGTTCCTTCATTTCAGATGTTCAAATGCAGGCATTTATCCCTGTAGCTACTCCTGTCAAAGACTTCCCCGCTACAAACTGTCTGCACCTGTACCCTTAGGCAATGACTACTGCTGCTCAATGGAAAGCTATTCAGTTGCTCAGATGACACCAGGTATGAGGTCTAATTCTGCTCCTCCTCTGACCTGCAGTATCTGTCATCACAAGATGAAAGCACAGGGAGGCTCCTATGTCAGGTTCATTAGCTTGAGAGTTGGACAAAAATGGCTAAGTAAAATGTACTATAAGCTCAGTGGAAAACACATTCCAGAATGTTGAATATTTGGCTGTAAGTCAAAAGAGACAGCAACAAAGTGTTCAAATACATCATTATCATACTATACAAAATACACGCGTATGGAAGGGACATGGGGGGAAGAACACATACTAACAATTCATCCATACACGAACTGTGGCAAGACACCACAAATTATTACTTGAAACTAAGGTATAATAGTTTCCTTGCCAAAGCTTTATGTCTGTAAGATTAGGTAGCCAATCATCCTTTCCTCTCATTTTTCTTCTCTCTTGTCACGTAAAGTGTGACATATAAACACATAACACACACATATCACAGTCAAGCATTTGCTGCATAATCCTACCAAGCAAGTCAGTGAAATGCAGGGCTGGAATGTTGCCCAACTTTGTGAAGCGTATTTATTGTGCTAAGAAGATTTCAGAAAGTACATATGAATTTAATGTATGAAGTAATTGATAGATGCCCCTTTTTAAAAACAGGCTACATACACACCAATAAACAAGCAAAGCCCCACACAGAGATAACTGAATAAGGTATTAGCAGTAAAACGGTAGCAACTCTTTGAAGGACTAGCACATAAAGCTTTTTCTTTCACTCATCTCCCTCATCCTTGCCTCTGCTTATCTGAGTGCAGGTAAACTGTGGTATTTTTCACCACAGCTTTAGTTACCTTCGAGTATTAGAACACTGGCTATATATCTGCTATAATGCCATCAGAAGGGCTAAGCACTTCGATGACCTTCACTGTGTCATAACAAAATTAGTGGTTGGAGCTCTGACACTCAACTTCACCAGTTTATACACATTAAAAAATTATCTGACAAAAAAAAAAAAAGGTTTCTGCCATCACTTGTGGAAGTAAAAGCATTTGTCACCATTTCCAAACCCCTAAGGTACTATTACACATCAAATAGGGAAAAATATAAGAAAGGATAACAGATCAACTTGACTCTTCAAAGCTTAAGAGTTCTGTCAAACCAGTCACCATTATAAAGTGCCTCCCCTTTCATTCAAGCATTACTGAATAAAACAACTTTAAAAGAATAGAAAAGAAAAAGAAGAGTAATTTCAAATGAGAAAGGACTCCGGAACCGACTGTCATAGAAAGGATTTTGCTGCTGGGGATTCTGTGATGTGATTGTCAGGGAGGCACAAGTCAAGCATGAACCTGTTCTTTCACACCAAAAGAGTTTTTGTTCTGTTAAATATGAGTACAGAAATCAATAAATGACCCACTTAAATCCTCTCTCTCACCAACACCCATATGCATATTTTTAAACATTAACTTTATGAACCTGAGACGGGACACATGCTTCATGCTACTGCAAATGTATCACTTTTAATGCTACCTATAAATCATATGGTAGTAAAAAGATATCTACCTGTGCTGCGTATCTTGTTGTTTTTTTTTGTGTGTGTGTATAATAAAGGAAATTATTCTTTCTTTTCCCATACTCTTCATGTATGCTGGTAGATTGAAGTTAGCATCCTAGTGTCTTACAGAGAAGTTTAAAATCATTTCATTGCAAATTTTTCCTCCATGAAAATTCTGTATATTTAATGGTATGACTTATTATTCAAGGACTCATTTCAAAGGTTCTTTCATTCTGCTTTCCTGCCATCTGTGCGCCCATTCTCCACCTGGCTAATACAGAACTTTCTGCTGCTTCTACATCATTCCTTTATCTCTTTTTCAGTTGCATATGTGGTATGTAACTAACTCTATATGTGACTGGAAATGAAACTAAATTCCATTCATCATTTCTTCCCAGCAAGAGAGTACAACTTCTCTCAAGTCATAAACCTTTTTTCCCCTTTTAAATACAAGTACTTATGAGAGTTATTTTTAGAACAGTGCTAAGCCTGTCCACCCCCACCACCTCTTTCTCTGAAGATCACTTTTGCCACTGAACATTAGTCAGTCTATGCTACCCTTATACATTAACAAATATTACATCTTGTAATGAGTATTTCACATCCTGCGCTGCAGTTCCAGCATACAGGGATTCAAGATTATTCAAGAAGTAAAAAACCAAACCAAACAAACAAAAACTTTCTGTGCAACACTTACCTCCTTTGGGATAATGAGATGGTGAAACACTGAAATCCATCTTATCCTTCAGATCTTCTTCATTCTCTTTCTCCCATTGCAAACCTATCTTTTCCCAATAAGTCCAAGCCAGTGTCCTAGGCATAAAATAAAATAAAAAATACCATCGTGCCCCCGAAAGGAAAACATTCTAAAATGAAACTTCTGGAAAATACAACTTCTTGAATTCAGCTGGAAGGATGGGAAGCATTCCTATCATTTAAACAGGCATATTAGGTTTATGTACTCAGTGAACAGAGGTCATCTCTTCCAAAGATAGTTCTGTCTCCCTCACTGTCTTCATCTCTCATACTTACTTGAACATAGCATTCAAACAAAAGTTACCAGAGATAATGTTATCACGATTGGGTTTAAAAAGAAAACTTTTTTTTTCTCCAAGCAATGCATCCGTGAATAAGAAAAACTTCCACATAAGCCACCTATTTAGGGGAGCAGAGGGGAAAAAAAGAAAAAAGAGAAAAAACAGAAGGGCTCTGCTTACATATTTTCAGGAATTTCATCAGTAAAGCTTCCAAGTAACAGAGGAATCAGCTTGTGAAAATATGAGTATCTGTCTCGTAGATGCAACAGCCATTCTCCAATGACAGTTGTTACAGCTTGTCGAACCTAATAGATTAAAAAGGGGAAAAAAAACCGATTATTTAAATTAACTCAGGTAAACACTGGAAAAAAATTGCTTTTGGTATCTAAGACTTGGTAACAAGCGCTTGAATAGTCTCAGGACAAATAACAAGAATCCAGGATTTCCTCGCTTGCAGCAAGCATCTTACATAAGTTGCAAGATACGAAGCTCCCTCTTGTGTCCTCTCTCCGGCTTAGGTAGTCTTAGACCATGTGCTGCACAAAAACACATCTCTAAGAAGACACGATACAGACCTAAAGCAGAACACCCTAAATTGTTGTGGTTAGTATTTCTCTGGGAATGTGAGAAATGTAAATTTCTCTGGAATTTGAACCTGTCCAGCATATCTCCAGACGACAATTTTCTTCATTTACTGTAAAGGAAGCCTAAGCTAAATAATTGGAATGCACCCACTCAAAAAATAAAATATTTTAGTTATGGTTATGTAGCACATTTCAAAATGACTGTTGCAACTGCATCTTATGAAAGGAAGTTCTTTAAATGTCAAAAGAATTTAGACAGAATTGAAGACACCCTTTAAAATAAGAAGGTATGTATAAACTTCAACAGCCTGCAGAATTAGACAGCAGCTGAACAGGTCATCCACCTTGCTTTTGGATAGTTTACAATTGATCAAGCTTGTATGCAACATATTTACATACCTCATCTGAATGAATGGAAGCTGAAAATTGAGGGGGGCAACACACAAGAAAAATCAGATTTGAAATAAATCCAGAAAAAAAAAAAAGTAAGAAAAACCACACCTTGGGAATCTCATCAAATAATCGCTGGGCCAGGTGAGACAGAACATCATCCACTGACTTCCCATTTCCAAACTGTATCACTGCTCCGGTAGCCTGAATTACATCAACGCGGACTCTATAGTGCTGGTGTGAAATTGTTTGCATTAATGGGTTTATCAGAGATTCTGACTGCATATGGAAGTGCTCTGTTAAGGGAGAGAGAGAAGGAGAGAGAGAACCTTCAGGCAAGCCTTTTTCAAGGTGGGTGACAGATCTTGAGCAAGATGATTTCTGTACCACTACAAACAAGCTGATTAATGTTTGCACTGCAGCAGCGCTGAACAGCAGCCCACAGACACTTCCCCCACACAAACACTATCACCCACATGCTGTAACTACTCAGCATCCATCCCTCACATGATTCTTCTCCACTGGATCCCCCAAGGCTTACAGAGTGCTCCTGTGAGGGGGTGGCTTACAGAGTGCTGAAGGGGTGTGTAACTGCTCACCCCCTCCTGGCAGCATCCCCACAACCTCCTACTGCCCCCTACCTTACCCCCTACCCCTCCTGGGCGCCGCAGCCCCCATCAGCCCACGGCCCCTGCTTCGCCCATTCCCGGGCCCCACCTGGCACAGCCTGGGCGCAGGCCACGGCACACCTGCAGCTCTCACGCCTGACCTCGGCGTAGTGGTCCAGGAGCGTGGCCTGGAGGATGCGGACCACGTCGGAGAGGTAGGGGGCCACGGCGGCCCCGCAGCGCTGCAGCAGGAGGCCCAGGAGCTGCAGCAGGCCGAGGCGCAGCTCCTCGCAGGGCTCAAAGCCCTGCGGCGGGCAGAGACGCTGGGCCAAGGCCGGCAGGAGCACGGGCAGCGCCTCCCCGGGCCGATCTCCGTGGCTGAGTCCGTGGCGGAGGAGCTGCAGGGCGAGCTCCCGGCACCGCTCCGCCGCGTCCCCGGCCAGGCAGCGCGTCAGGGGCCGCACCAGCTGCGCCCCGAAAACCTCCTGCACCACGGCTGCCGGGAGCGGCCGCTCCTGCACCTCGGCCCGGATGGCTTCCAGGGCCCGCAGCCGCGCCGCCCGGCCGCAGTCGGGGCCCTGCAGGGAGCTCAGGGCCCGGCTCAGGGCCTGCCCCACCTCGGCCGCCCCCGCCGCCATGCTCCGCCGTCGCTAAGGAAGCGCGGCCGCGTTGCTAGGGCCGCGTTACGACGGCGGGCGGAGCGCTTTACGGCCGCGCGCTTTACGGCCGCGCCGGGCCGGCGTTGTGAAGGGGGGGCCTGGGCGCGGGGTGGCGGTCGCTTCTCTGTGCGGCCTCGCTGCTGTGAGGGGTGTCCCGGGCCCGTGGGCGCAGCTGGGAGGGAGGGGGGGCGGGCAGGCAGGCAGCCGCCTCGGCTTCTCACAGAGCCGTGGGGTGGTGGTGGTAAAGATGGTGCTGAGGCTGAGGGCAGTAGCAGAGCAAAGCGGCCAGGCCCCCGGCGCTGTGCCCCTGTGTAGCGGGGAGCCTTCTGGGGATCAGCTGTGGTGGCTTTTTTTTTTTTTCTTTTCTTTTCTTTTTTTTTTTTTTTTGGAAGTTTTTACAAGTCCTATGAGGAGTGGCTGAGGGAACTGGGGTTGCTTAGTCTAGAGAAGAGGAGGCTTAGGGGAGACCTCATTGCTCTCTGCAATTACCTGGAAGGAGGGTGTGGGGAGCTGGAGGTCAGCCTCTTCTCACAGATAACTAGTGGTAGGACTAGAGGGAATGGCCTCAAGTTGCACCAGGGGAGGTTCAGGTTGGAAATGAGGAGACATTTCTTCTCAGAAAGAGCAGTCACGCATTGGGATGGGTTGCTCAGGGAGGTGGTGGCATTGCAGTCCTTGGGGGTGTTCAAAGAAAGGCTGGATGTGGTGCTTAGGGACATGGTTCAGTGGGTGACTGTGGTAGTAAGGGTAATGGTTGGACCAGATGATCTTGGAGGGCTTTCCCAACCGTAATGATTCAATTTGCATCACTTTCCCCTTCATTTTTTTTCCCTGAGAGGATCAGAACTGCCTTGTTAGCAAAGTCATGGGTTTCTATAACACCGTTATATATTTTTTAATATCCACCGAGTTTATGTGTACCCATATTATATTCATATGGCATTTGTGTGCACTTACATCATATTCGTGAGGCATTTGTGCACTTTACACAACACTTTATGTGCTCTTTAGATGACCCTGCTTGGCCAGCCAACCCATCTAACAAAATGCGTTCATTGGGATCTTGTTCCTTGAGCAATCGCGCTTAATTTAGGATGCAATAAACTACAGAACTACTTCAAATCAAGCCTTTAAAATACCCTTGTGCTGAATTTGTTCTGTCACGACGCTGCTCCTAGCCTGTCGGGGAGCATTTTGGGGTCCCTCGGGGGTGCCTTCTACACCCCTGGAGCACGACTGGGTCCGGGAGCCGAGCCGGGGGCAGGGAGCCAGGATCCGCACCGACACCCCCGGGAAGGGGACACCCGGAGGGGGGACACCCCCGGGAGGGGGGACACCCAGACCGGGGACACCCCCGGCTCCGCGGTCGTGCCGCCCTCCCGCCGGTGCGGCGGAGGCGGCGGGGAGGCCGAGCCTGCGGTGAGTGACAGCGGCGGGGCTTCCTGCGGCTGAGCGGCGGCCGTGCTCGAGCCTTTGTGTGCGGGAGGGCAGGGGGAGCCCCGCGGCCCCGGAGGAAGAGGAGGAGGAGGAGGAAGAGGCTGCGCTGCGGATACCGGCGGGGGAGCCCCTTCCTCCGGGAGGGCAGGAGAAAGCCGCCGCCGCCGCCGTGCCGGCCCCACAAGGCAGGTATTTACTCGCTGTCCTCAAGCTTCAGGCTCCGGCGGCCTCTCCGCAGCCTCCCCGGGCCCAGCAGCCTCACGGAGGCCCCTCGAGGCCCTTCCCCGGCCGGGTGTAGGCTCCGCGGGGTCCTGCTGTGGGCCCCGGCTCTGCCCGGGGGATGCCCAGGGGCCGGTGTCGCCTCTGCCCCTGTCCCCCCGTGTCGCCTCTGCTGGGCTGCCCCGGCTTGGAAACGCGAAGGGAGAGGGCGAGGTGCGAGGTCTACCTGAGGCCAAAATCCTCCCGGGACACAAATCTGGGTTTCTGGGAGGGGGAGGCTGCAGGGGAGCAGAAATGCGAGGCTTTAAGCCGCCGTTTGATAAGTGGTTTTGGGGCTCACGGCCTTGAATGATTAACTGCACCGTTATTTCCAAGGGTTGGCGGGCGTCCGGGAGTTAAAATGCTCTTCTTGTAGTTCCCGGTGTGTTGGTTTTACAAAGATGACACGGTTCAGCATTTCCAGAACGTTAAAGTGTTTTGAATTGTCAGCTTGTGAATAGGCGACAGGCAGTGCTAGAATATCCTCACTGATCCACATTACTCTGACAAAGGATTTGAGAATTGTCTTTTCTCTCTTTCTTGCACCATTTTCTTAACCTAGGTCTGTTTACTGTTTACAAGCCTGAAGATGGCTGCTGCTTCTTCCTGCAATGTGGAAGAAGATGAGAGCCTGAAGGGATGCGAACTCTACGTTCAGAAGCACAACATCCAACAGATTTTAAAAGAATGCATTGTAAATCTTTGCATAGCAAAACCAG
The DNA here is from genome assembly GCF_040182565.1 of Anser cygnoides. Taxonomy (NCBI): domain Eukaryota; kingdom Metazoa; phylum Chordata; class Aves; order Anseriformes; family Anatidae; genus Anser; species Anser cygnoides. The sequence continues at coordinate 6,359,978 of NC_089887.1, forward strand.
ATCGACCCATGAAGTTCCTCAGAGAACACTTTGAAAAATTAGAAAAGGTCAGTGGTTTTCAGGTGACATATAATTTTCTGGTTTTGAGCTGAAAATATTGTTTAAAATTTTTCATATATTTTAGTACATTTTTCCTTTAAAATCTTAATTAGCAAGCTACTCTTAAAAAGAAAGGTTTTAGGAAAACCCCTCAACCCTGTGTTTGCTGATGTCTACCAGAATATTGGATAGTATATAAAATGATGTGTAATGCCAAGATTATAATTTCTTGTCAGACAGAACTTGTTAAAATGACCCAAAAACCTAGAACCATGCTTTGTGTTACGATATATGGCATGCTGAACTTTGATCTATAGGAAGAACTTGCCTACAAGAGCAGAAAGTGCTGCTGTGCCCTGGTCATTCTGGTGTCAGGTGATGTGGTTTTCCCTTGCCCCTGAAACCGAACAAAATCAGGGAACCAACAAGTTCTTAAAACCATTAAAGTTTGATTACTTAATTTTATTATTCTTTCTGGTCTGTATTGCGTATCCCAGGATCCTCCATCAAGAGATACATTCAGAGAGACTTCATATACTATGTCTGTCTTCAAGAGCAGTGCAGAGGGACAAACATACTTTAAAACATTCTCAGGCAGATCCTTACTGAAATGTGCTGGTATCTTTTGCAGGAAGAGCATGTTGTGTAAGCACAGCTTTTCTCTGGGGATGGGATTGCTCCAGAAATAATGAGAGGACAGGGCTGCAAACTCTTACGTATACAAGTCCTCAGTCTATCAGAAACTTTCTTCATATACTTAATTTTAAGACGACTATTGATTATTTGTTCTTTTTTTTTTTATGGAAGTATATAAGGTTTGTAGGCTTAAGATACAAGTTTTATGTATGTTTTTTTCCTTCAAAGAACAGAATTTTGTAAGGACAGAGCAAGAACAATTAACTAGTGAATAAAACATAGTGCTGATCTATTACTGGTGATACAAGTATTGTATACATTTCTCGTTGTTTATCTGCTTTTCAGGTAAATTTTTGTATGGGTGGGTATATGCCAGATTTGTGTAGCTTTAAAAAAATGCAAACATTTTACTCTACTGGAAACCTAGTAAGAATGCTGGGAACATCAGGAAGGGATAGGAAGTACAAAATATTTTGTGTTGTATTGCTCATTATTTAAAAAAAAAAGGTGTTTTTTTTTTTGTTCTGCATATGCTAAACTTCTGACAGCCAAGACCCCATTTCAAGAGAATTAAATCCGTTGAATTTCCTTTATTGTGTTATGAGTTGTTTTCCATTTTAATGTATTCCATTCTGAACTTCCTGCCTAGAAGGATAAGTACCGCTGTTGCAAAATATGTTAAAATTTGCTGTAGTATTTTAGAATATTCTCCATAACTATTGGGATTACTTGAGTTGTTTTTCTGCAGGAGTTTTGCTTTATTGATCTTAACACATTACAGGCAAATTCAGAGAGGTAGTCAGTTCCTACCCTTGAGAAATTATGTTCTTTTATGTAATCCTCTATTATTTCCCAAAGAACATCAGACACTAGAATTCTGTACTAGGATATTGATTATATTATTGCATATCACGAGAGATGATTCAGAAACAGCCAGTCCCAAGACATCAAATTCAGTGATTGTCATGCTTAGTATGGAAGCAAGCAATCTTGCAGCCTGTGAGCTAAGCCTTCTGAGTCTAAAGCCTTTAGGATGCTTCTGGAGGTTTCCAGCAGTGTAATTCTTCTTCCCACAGCAGTTTGACTTCCTTGCTCAACCATCTCTTGAGGACTTTCTTGAGATGAATTGCACTGTGAAGGGTTTTCTGCTGAAGGATAGTATTTTGATTTGGTTGGTTACATAATATTGTGGAAGGAAGTCTGTGGTCAGGAAGAGGAGCTGTCCCTTCTTGAATTGTAAATTCAAAGGGTCTTCTACAGTATTTTTCTTCTTTCTGCACAGAGTTGGTCTAAGGGAGCCATGGTTTCTAATTGCCTGGTGTTGGATATGAACAAGTTTAATTATGTTTCTAGCATCATCCAGTTCATCCAGTGCTCCTGTGCAGCAATGACAAGCAAAGCCCTTTTTTAGCGAGAAAACAATGAGTTTTCGTAGGTTAGTTGCAGAATCAAGGCCTAATTATGTAAATGTGGGGGATATCCACGTTTTGATTGACTTGGTAAAGAAATCATTTGAATAAGTTTTATCCTGTTTTTTGAAGATACTTGTCATATGTAGTTACTCTGAAGAGTCTTAATTGAATTGTGAGTTTAGCAATTGTCTATTACAGATTTTTTTGTGGGAATGAGCTGTATGTGATATGGCATATTTGCTATTAACTCAGTGTGTGTACTTTTATTTTGCTCCTTTGTGGGGAGAGGAGTGAAAATCTTTGAGTTTAAGCATAATTTTCTAAAACAAAGGAATGTTTCTTTCCACTACAGTGTGGTATTCTGGGGTTATTTTCCAGTCATGTTAAAATAGACAGTCTAATTAAAATAGACAATATGTTCCACTGAAGAGAGCAGCAGAATAGCAGTATATCTGTCAGAAACTCATGTGGGCAGTTTAGAGATGAAGTGTGGGATATTTTCCCAGTAATTAAAAAAGGAGCTCATGGAAAGTGTGTAGAGCTTGATCCACATCAGTGTACTGGAGCTACTTCATAGGTGAGTACAAAAAAATGTTAATTTCATTTTGCTAGTTCTTACCACATCCCATAAAATAAAATCAGAAAAGCAAAATTTATTATCATATGCAAGATCAGACTGGTTCATAAATGCTTTTTATTATTCTCCTAATGACATCAGTTAGGTCCATTGCCTACATCCGTACTGCTAGATGGAGAAGTGCCAGGGACTAACCCCTGACCCCAAGACACTGGCCCCAAATATCATTCTTCGGTCTAACACGTCTAAGAGCAGGTTTGTTTTGGCAGGAGTTGGTCAGAGCAGTTGAGAACAGAGCCAGGGAATGAGCTAATGGTTAAGAGGTACGGACTGTCCTGGGCTAGTGTTCAGGCCCACGGTTGGGCCACTTCTGTATTTCACAGTGTAGATGCAGCCTGAGAGAGCTGTAAAATGAGAACATGAGTAAATACTTTAAGAATAAAGTGTTAAAGATTAAAGTTTGATGTTTGATTCTGCAGACATCATTTTCAATTGGAGAAACGCCAAGGTTAGAAAGAAATTTGTTACCTTTTAAGGTTGCAGTTTATTGTATCAAGTACAATACTTTTAAAGAAGTATAACTTTGAAAATAATTGTGGAAAAATTTTAATAGATATTTTTCTGTTCACTTAATACTGTCAGGACCTGCTTGCTTTAAGATGAAAGTAATGCTGGGAGTCAGCCTAAGTTTCTGTATTCTGGAATTGTAGTTCTCAAGTCATTTTTATATGCTGTGACCTACAAACTTCAAAATGACATCTGCTCTGATCATGTTAACAGTTACTTTGTACAAATCTTTAACATTCCACTGAGCACAAAAAAAAAAAGAGTTGAAAATGGTTTAGATACCTGAGATTTAAAAAATTATGTAATGTTTTCTTTTGAATAAGTTGTTGTAAATTTTCTTATGGCTGTATAGAACTTCTTGTTGGTGGATGAAGTGAGGAAAACCTTCCCTTAGTGATATTGACTTTTTTTGGAGTGGGGGAATAGATGTTAGCTAAGAAATTTTGGTGTTATTTTAACAGCTGTAATTAACGTCCTGTTCACTTGAGAACTAAACAAGGCATATCAGGGGGAAAAAAAAACAAACAGCAGGGAACCCATCTTTTATCTCTACTTCTTACATTATATAAAAAAATTAATTACTAAGAAATTGGAGGCAGAGACTTCTATTTTCAGCTATCCTTGAGACCGCAAAACTTTCATTAGTGTCTGACTGGTTAGTGCCATGATTATGTGATCAAAGGTGAAGTTGTCTTGCCAGGCTAAGCTAGACTTTATTTCAACAGAAAAAAGTTATAGTAAGAAGTAGAACTAGTGAAAAAAATGGCACAAAAGAGGGGGAAACAGGAGGAACCTGCAGTATATGTTTAGGTATTGGTAATAGGTATATATTACCAAGTATTTTGATGAAGCCATTTTGCATGCACTATATTTTAGTGCAATGGCTTTGCCAGCAGAGCAAGTAGTTGCTGATACCTGCTAGATCTGAGTGCTCTCTTGGTGCCTTCTGTTGCCCTGTGCACATGCAAGAAGAGAAGTACCGTGTTGCACGTGGTACTTAATGCCATGGGTTGCTGTGATTTGGTAGTGGTTTTATGGACCCAGGCTGATGCTGCGTGTCTTAAGGTACCGTCCAAAAAAGAGAGTTTGGAAGAACCCTGGCCCCTACCTCTATAATTAAATGGAGCAAAATGAGGTTGTTTGGGTAGCTCCACCTTGTGGTATTAGACAATATCGTACACAGACAAGTTGAGCAGAAAAATAAAGTGAAAGTTTACTAGGGGTTTGCCATAAACTAGGTCTCTAAACTGAAAATTCATTCACAGTTAGTAAAGTACAGTTTTTAATGTATAATAAAGAGTTTCAGGGCCAAAGGTATTTGAACATCAGACTTTTATTCTGCAACAGTAGTCTTGCCCAGTATTTACGTTTTTTTCAGAACTTACACCAGAACCTGACCAAAACAGTGAATTTAATTCTTGTAGGTGATTATGCTAAGTGTAACTCATTCCTTTAAGATAAGCTGGGTAGAGGTTATGGGTTGGAAGGAAAATCCTACAGAAGAAAAACTATCTAAAATATGCATTAACTAAGCAGTGTGATAAAGATTAATAAGAAAAATATTTCTGTATCTTTTAAAGCTTGCAAAGCAGTTGGGTGGTGTCTGCTCTGGTCAGAAATGTTGCTAAAGCATGTGTGAACATACCTGAGCTACCCAAGATGCTGATAGCAAAGAAACAGCGGGAGCACTGGGTGCTGTGTAACTGCAGTTCTGAGGAGGCTGGGGCAGCCTGTGCTACTGCCACTTCTCCGATAGCAGTACCTAAGAGAGCTAGATTAAAATCAGCTCAGGTCATTCTGTGTGTGCTGAAGTCAGACCTCCTGGACTGCTGCAGTCAGCCACAAGAATTGTTAGGAGAGGCGACTGTTTCAGTCTTGGAACAGAAACAAGAAAAAACACCCATTTAGCAAACTTTCCTAAACACAGGAGATTAAGGGAAAGGTGGAGGGTGAAGAAGGTGAAAGCAGAAGTTCCCTATTTCTTGAGCAGGACAGGCTATAGTCCATTGAAACTGATGTCCAGCAGTTTTTAAAAACAGAAAACCCCAAACATGCATGGAAAAAATATGCTTTCAGGTGCATTGGATTTGCACAGCACATTGTCATAGGAAGTTGTTGAGACCAAAATTATGGTCCCAATAGATTAAATTCTTCAATGGAGGGAATGTCCGTTGTTAGCTGCTAAACTCAGGGGCTTTGATAAAGCATCTCTTTTGGAAACTCCTGAAATTACTGAATGTTACATGCTAGAAGGATCACTTTGCTTGAAATGTTCTTTGTGCTCTTTCCCTAAACCACTGCTATGGGTAGGATATAAGGCTAGGTGGGATTGTGGTTTGAGTTGGTGGAACAGGTGTTATGTTAGACAGCTGATTGTTTATTTAGAAAAAGTAGTGGCAATATCTTTTGTTTGCAGATTCAAAAAATCTCTCTGATGGAGTTTAAAATAATTTCTAAGTAAAACTGCATAAAAGAATGTTAAACATATTTAACATGTTAAGAGCTTAAGCATCAGGTAGAGAATGTGTAGTGACTTAAAGCAAGTCTTAGCTCCTTTTCCATTAAAAAACCAACCAACCAACCAACCAATGACAAAAAACTAAACAAAAAATCCCACAAAACTATGTGCTCACATTATTACTTTGAGTTCAGACAGTCTGCATACAGCCAGATTGCAACTATTCAGGTGCAACTCACCCTCATGAAGATTTATAGCACAAGATCACGTCTTTTTGTGCTGTTAATTCATCTTGTCTTGCTCCTACATCTCAGGAGGATGCCAGTAGTTTGATTTATACTGAGGTAACTGCTTTTTGCCCTTAGAAAGCTTTCTTTAAAAAAAGCAAAAATGATAACGGAGACTCAGGAGACTAGTGTAACTCAGGAAGAAATTATAATGCTTTATGAATGTTATCATTTTTAGGAAGAATATAAATACAGTCAGTACAGGGGTAATCTATTCTGTTGATGAAGTTTTTAGTGCTTATAGGGCAAATATTCAGTGCCTTATCTTTATTTGGATTATTGACTGTAATTGAAAACACCTGTTTCATTTTTAGTTCCACAATAAGGGGAAGCTTGGACTAAATATAACTGGTTTCACTGCTATCAGTAGATGTTATAAGAAATACTCCCATTTATATAAAAATAATAACACTGCTTATCCTATCAGTGATGCCATAGTGTAAGATTGATGTGGTTTCTGGATTTGAAGCATCCTGGCACAAGTTAGTGTTGTTGCTGTCTCCTGAGGATGCCAGCTCAGGTACTGTGTTAACTCTCTCATGGCCAGCTGCTGGTAGCCTGACCACTGCTCAGGCACTCTCATCACTGCCTGTAGATAATTACAGTACACATCCTGTTTCATCCTCTCTCTATAGGACTGGATTTAGCTTCCACACCAAAGTAAGGCTCTTGCCTTTAACAGAGCAGCCAACTCTTCCTCTCTTGACGCTCATGGACCTATACAGCTAGGAGCAGGGACATCCCTTCAAGCATACCTCTGACCGCAGCATGTTAGAGGCTCTCAGCCAGTTTAGTCAGCTCTGTCAGATGCACAGCCCTTAAGCTGATTTAGGGGCCCTCAAGCCCTGTTTCACTAATCAAGTTCCAAAAAAGAGTTTGCCCACTTTGAAATCCTGCTCTTACTGGAATTGGTGCTTTCAGAGCTGGCTGAATGTCCAGCCCAGCGTCTGTCTGCAGTCCAGCAAATCCTTCACTATGTTGGCTTGAGTTTGAGGGGCCTGTTGGACTACATTGCAACTCATTTCATGCAAGGTCAAACATAAGATTATGGGATGGATAGTTTTGAGCCTGTACTCCTGCAATTTGTCCTAATTCTCTTGCTGTGTGGTTTTCAATAGTGCATTGGGCAAGGCGCTCTGAGAACTGTTGAGCCTTTCAGTTAAGGCTGGTTGTCTAGCCAAGGCTAGGCAGTAGCTTTTCTCGAAGGCACTAAACTATATTGTTTCCTTTTATTGTCTCCCCGTTGTAGAAGATAACTTGAGGAAAAGAGTTAAGCTTTGACAGTTTTCCCACAGTAATTATTTTAAGCTGTGGGGCATGCCAAATAGAAATGATAGCAAGGAAAGAGACTGTAAAAATGATAAAAACCAAAACAGACTTCCAATACAAGGATGAATTTTGGATTTGCTCTTGTTTTTAAGTTATGTAGATGCTGCGGTCCACTGCACTCTTAATAGTTAATCATTAATCTCCTAAATGCATAAAAAGGTTGCTCCTTCTTTTAAAATATTTTTAATGCTGCACGAATTCATTTTAATTAGGCAAGTAGAATGGGGTTTGGGAACGTCCAAGTGAACAGCAGTAGGACTGAGTGGAGAACAGCAGTTTTCGCAGCAGAGTTAGGATAATTTGAAGTTTGGCTCTGTTCCGATTAAGAAAAGCACGTTAGGTTTTGAAATGCGGGAAAGCTACTGTTTTTCTTCGTGCTGTGCCTGTCTGCGACTCTGTGCTTGCTGCCTGGCAGCCTGGGTTGGAGCAGTACCCTGACAGCTTCGTAGGCTGGAGCTGGGGAGGTTCTCTGCCTCCCAGGGAGCTCAGCTTGCCAGCTCCACATCACCCCTAAGCAAGACGCTGGGGAGCGGAGAAAGTGAGCTCTGGGAAACCCGACATCAAAATATGTCCATAGATGTTTTGCTTTTGATTTACTGGCAAGTCGTGAAGAGTAAATCGAGTGGGATTTTATGGAGGAGAGGAAAATGTGGCAATGTTTTAGCGATGATTTCCACTCTGGAATAACCTAGGGAACACGAGATTTTGAGTAACCGTCCCTGCTTTCAGCAGCACATTTGATCTGAGGGTGTCAGAATGCTTCTAAACGTTAAGTAGGCCTACACAATAGAAGTATTTTGAGGATCAACATGACATGCTAGCATTTATGATTCCCTCTTTGTCGAAAACCTCAATTGCTAACTTTTTTTGCCTGTGCTCTGGTGGTGCATTTCTGCCTTGTTCATGTAATAAGTCTTGTTGAATTTGGTGGTGTTTCTTTCAGAATAAGTGTCTGCTGTGTTAGATGGCTAGAATGAAAATTAAATAAGCAGCTTTGGCATTACATATCCAGTGATTAAAAACTGTAAAGTGACTTAGGCATTCTGGTTGTTGCTGAAAAATGCACCATAATATTTTTGCGTTTTAGTTTAAATTACTTTTATCCAGTAGAAATAGAGCTTTCTGCGGGCATGTTTCTTTTTTATACCAGGTATGCATGCATACATTGTTATTTGGCTTTTAAAAGTCAGAAGTGTTGGCTACAGTTCTCTTTGATTCTAAAAGACTTTAAGAATCAGAAATATGGTCTGTGTTTTGTAAGATAACCTTTCTTTCTTATGTATTCTTTCTTTCTTACGTACAATAAAGTAAGAAGGGAAGAGGTGGTGATGGGTTGAGATACTGCAAGACACCAAAGGGGAGGACAAGAAGTGTTAACATGTTGCAGGAGGTAAGAGGGCGCCAGTAAAGGGATTCAAGAAGGCGAGCGATGCAGGCAGAGCCACAGAAGAGTAGGTGGATTTTTGGCAGGAGACTTTTGCCTAGATGGGAAACTGGGAATGAACTAAGATGCAGAGAGGCCACAGAAGCTGCTTTGGTAGTAATCAAAGTGGTAGATAAGTATGAAATGGATAAAGGCATTTGTAGGAGGGGTGGATGTTAAAGGGATTTCTTAATGATGCTGTAGAAGAAAGCATTTAACATCCAGAAGGCAGTGGAACAATGGTTAGGATTGTGTGAAAGGTCCCACATTACAAGCCTGAATGATCTTAAAAGATAGTAGAGTTGTCTACTGTGACAAAGAAAAGGCTGGGAAAGACATTAAGACCTCCCAGATTTCTCTCACTTTCAGTGATGGAATCAGTCATTCCTGTGCTTCCAATGGAGTGGTTTGCTATAAATCATTGTGTCAGTCTCCAGAAATGATAGTGTTTCCTCTGGGTCAGTTCCAGTGCAAAGAGAGATTAGTTGCTTGCATATGAACTGGGCTGTGCATTTGCTGTGGATAAAACAAAAGCAGATTCCGGGTCTGTCAGTCAGAAAACTTTGAGCGTGCTTGAGGGGAGAAAGGAAGAAAAAAAGAGAGAGAGAGAAAATATTTCATTTAGAGTGCGCTTTGTGTTGTTCCTTTGGAACACAATGAGTAAGTTGTAGGAAGCAGAGCGGAGGTAGTGAGCAGTGATACCTAACGGCTGACTTGCTTTTAAAAGTCTTCCTGGAATGTTGTTGTAAAGCTATACAGTGATTTGGAGCCTTGTCAGGTGCTATCCTTCCTTGAACTTAAACATTGTGTTTCCAGACAGTGACAAAGCCTGAAAGGAGAGACTGGGAGAGGAACTACTGAAAGCAAATTTCTATTTGGAAATGCTCCAGCTAAGAGAGAAGAAAGCTGCTGGGTCAGGAAGCTTGTGTGCTCCTCAGCAGTAGTCTGAAAGGAAGAGTAAAGCTAAAAACTTGCTTAGCATTGTGGTCGCTTCACTTACAGTGTTTAAACTCATTAAAAACTCCTAAAAACATTAATCAGGAAAGGCAATGACCCTGTGCACTGATGACAGCATGCTAAATTCCTGTGTTTTATACATTAGTCTCCTGCAGCACCATTGTCTTAGCCAGTGGTGAATGCCCAAAAGATAAATGGGCCACTACAGATGTATTTGTTGGTTCTGTTTTCTTTAAATTTGTTGCAAAGATGGTGTATTTTCTTACCTTTCCAATTTATGGCTTGGTTAGCATTGAATTCAGCTGTGGTACTCCAGTTTTACAGTCCATCTCCCCCAAAAATCACAGGGAAGACTTGTTCAGAGCTGCAGCTAAGTTTTTAATCAGTTGCGACATGTTTTTCGCAGAAGTAGGATTAGATCAGATGTATATGAAACAGGGCATTACTGTCACACAGCAGTGATGGTTTGTAGATTTGGGGTGTGTTAATATATCGCATACTGGACGGTAGCAATGACTCGGGAGGCTTCAGTCAGCTGTGCACACATGGCCCACACTGCCATTTAATGCTCCCTGAATTATACAGGATGCCCACTGGGGCTGGTAGGTACAACAAAGGGCTTGGCCTTCTGGACTGGCAGCGGAAGGCCAGGCAAGGTCACCCAAAACGGCACTGGATGTAGAAACATGGACAGCTGAATCAGGCCCTATCTTTTGGAGAGCCGCGTCTCACCCTGCTGCACAGGTCGGAAGCAACTCGCTGAAGCCAGTACCTCATTTTAAGGTGGGCATAATTGGGAAATACGATTGCTCTGCCATTGTGAATTATCTGTGCCATCTGAATAGCGAGTGAGATAGCCTGTTGTCATGACAACAAAAGAGGGTGAGGTGTTTACTTGAAAGTGAGTTCTGCACTAGCATCCACATCAAGCCGTGTCTGAAGATCCCCCTTTGAAGAACTGCTCTTCAGAGGGTCTGTTCCTCCTTTGAAGTACTTGCTGTATTTGTGTGCTTTTACTCCAGGATATATGAAAGATGGCTTTGTGAAAGCTTAACCCAGGATACAGTCTGCGCTTTTATTTTCAAAAGGCACCTTTTAGTTCAGTAATGGAAATCTTACCTAGACTACAAATAGCGGCATATGGAAAAGCCAGCCAGTCAACTATCTGCTGTTTATATAAAAGGAGTTTGTAGCGAAGAGACTTCCTTTTAAAATGAATCATATGGTAACTCACTTTTATAATCCTTTAATATCTTTTTGGCTTTAAAAGGTATTTGGGTTTAAAAGCATGCTTTACGATATTAATTTTATCTCACTGAGCTTGCTTTCTCTTATAAATCTGTGCTGTGGCAGAGGAGATGATATTTCTTAATTCCTTAGAAGTGCCTTTTATACATGTGTACTGGAAAAGAGGTGTATATTTGATATTCAAATGGGGTAAACTATTGCTTTTCTCTGTGAGTGCATGTACCATGTATAAAAAGAGCTGTGAAAGTGCTGCATACAATTAATTACCTGACTGCCTTCTTGTTGTAATTACCTTTTAGTATACTTTCAACTGCTTATAGTTCAGAAGGGTCTTCATTACCTTTCAGTTAAGCTAATGAAGAAGGTGCATTTGATTTTATTCATTTAGTGTAAAAAGAGAACGTTACACTGTCAGAGATCCATGAGCTGAAATACCCACGAATATTATTTCAAATTCTTCAGTCATAGGTTTGGTTTTGATGACTAGGTGTCAAGTATAATGAAAACACGTAGCCCACATACTTTTATTTATAATGTTTTTATTTCTGCAAGCATATAATTGTACTTCAGGAAGCTCGAGGTAGTCAGAGAGCAGTTGTATGTGGGGAAGAAGTTGATGAGAATGCTTAAATAGGACTTGCAGTTTTTACACAATAGGAAAATCTAGCTGAGTCATTTGTTACATATACAGTACTATTATTTGAAATTTGAATTGGAAAAGTTCCAGTAAGAATTTAATACATCTGAAGTCAGCCTGTTTGTTTTTGTCTGCTTACATCACCTAATTTGACTGTGCTGTGACCCAGGAGTTGTAGTCTACTAATTCCAATTAAAAAAAAAAACAACTGATATCAGAAAGAACTCGTCACTTTCTGAGGCAGGTCAGGACCTTGAAAAGTCAAATCTTTAGTCAGTCCTCCAAATTTTATCTCTGTGCTTGTCTCTTAAATATTTTAATAATCCTTTAGTCAAAACAAGAACGTGTGACTTGTTACTTTGAACTATGCAACATGGGAAATACTGTTTTGTTATTTATTTCAACTAGCAATAATACATTGCAGATCAGTGTGAAAAGCTCCTTAAGTTAATAACAGGGGCGATGTCAGTGATGGTGAGGAAAGAAACTGGAATAAGACCAGAAAAGACAAGTGGCATGACTGGATTTGTCAGACATTTGTAAACATCGGTGGCAAAACATATATTAATCATCTGTTTTTCTTGCAAGCTTAAAAATTGTGAACTTTTGCCAATTTTCTGTACCACTCTTCTAGTGTCATACCTGATGAGTTAACTCTAACTCATTTCCTGTGTCAATAAGACCAACTGGCTATGTTGGTAATTGGCCACATGTCTAGCACTGCTACTCCCAGATCCTTCCTCCTCCACTGCCTCCATTTACTAGCTGTAATTGTTCAGTCTCATCGGAAATTAGTTGTATAAGACAGACTGGTATCTCTATCAAAGGGAAGACTGGTATCTCTATCAAAGGGAAGTTGATTTTATTGGGCGTGCAGGAGCCTCAGCATTGATATATTTTTGTTTTTCTTCTGTGTAGCCTGCAACTCCGCTAATATGAATTCTCTCAAAAATACTAGAGTTGTTTAGTGAGTAGTCTGCTGATAGTTGACTGTGTATACATTGATCAACATAACTCTATGAGAGTGCATCTAATGCATATGACAATGGGATAGATGACAGCAAATAAATTACCGGAATACTGCTGTCCAAGTCAGTGTGTGTCTCCTGACAATGTTCATGTCTCCCTGCTGCACAAACTCTTCTGTTTCCTTTATGGGACAAGCTGAAGGCTGAATGCATGGCCCATCCTGCTTCCATTCCCCCCCACCTTATCAAGGTCAGAGAAGGTTAGAAGGAGCAAGCCGAGCAGGCACTGAAGAGGCAGCAGGAAGCTGAAGAACAGGAGATGGGGCTCTGACACAAACTACTACTTGCAGTAGCCATGTGTGTGTAGAACCGGCAGTTCTGCACAATTGTAGCTTTTATTTTTTAACATAGAACTTGCAGATTTTATTCCTGAAAATATTACGATTACAGGTAATTTTGTTTTCTTAATTCTTCAGAAGTCAGATAATTCAGTGCATGAACTGACAGCATCTTGCAACTCTCACATCCTGTCTTGCAGATCTTGTGTACTGTTTCCTGCTCTTGTTACTATCTCTCCAGGGATTCCCCTTCATATTTAACTCTGTTCCATGAATGTGGGCTTTGGAGAATAACCTCCCTATTGGCCAGCTGATGCTAAGCCAGCTGTCAGTTTTTGTAGTCCTCTGGAGCCTACCTTGGATTTTTTTTTCCTTGGAAGTAATCCCACTGGTTGTAAATCTCTTATATGGCAGAAATTCTCTAGTAGGGAGCGTCTTTGTTCTTTCTGGTGATAGTAAGACTGCAAAGCAGAGCAAGATGAAGAAACATACCTAATATATCGACATGTGACTTCTGGTATGTTCTCTGTGCAAGAGACCAAGATATGTACAAGTCAACTAAGAAAATAACAGCTGTGATGTTGGAGAGTAAGCAAAAGAGGTTTGTTCTTTTTGTTTCTCATCCAGGAGTAGCTGCAATGAAAAGTCTGCAGATGATACATTGGTTTCCATTATGTGTGCAGGAGTTGCACGGGTCAATTACTGATGATACCCGTATATGTATTGTAGTTAGTGTCAGTCCTTCCTGCTGCTCATGTTAAATTTTTCATTTTCTTTGACCAGTACACGTGTGTAAATTGACAAATGTCTAAATGTAGAAATGAAGTGGTTGCTGAGAGTTGTAGATGAAGAGCGTATTGAGTCTTATATACATAAGAGCTGTTTCATTTGTCTCTTTTTGCCTTGCAGGAAGAATGCAAACAAATACTGGCTCGGCAGAAATCCAGTTCCCAGTCTGATTCTCATGATGACGAGATTTCCCCTCCTCCTCCCAACCCAGTGGTAAAAGCCCGACGCAGGAGAGGAGGGGTCAGCGCAGAGGTCTACACGGAGGAAGATGCCGTTTCTTATGTTAGAAAGGTAATGTATTGCCATCTGTCTGACTCGGAGGTTTACAGGACAATCAAGTGAATCACATTTTGCTAATAATTTATAGTGCTTGTGATCATGGGTCAGCCTGTAGGGTGGTGTCCTCATGTCAGCATGTCCACGGCTCAACTGTCTTCTCAGCTTATTTGCTGCTTCCTTGACTAAGTACTTTCCCCATTAATTTTGCTTCACTATTCTGTCTTCTTTCCCTTTTAGAGGTGTGCTGCTAATCTGTTTCCCTCTTTAATGGAGTGCGTAATTCTCGGCCGTTTTCTTGCTGTTAGCAGAATTCTTCAGTTTCTGAGTTTTGCCAGAACTTCACAGTTTTGGAAAGTGGCCCTTTCTATTGCTGCATTTCCTGCTTTTTCCCCAGAGTCATGTCTACCTGTTTTCTCCTAACCTAGGTCATGTAGGTTCCCTAGATCATTTCAGCCACATGGTTGCCATGTTCATTGGGTACTGCCTAACTGGATGGTTTTCAGAAGTCTGCTGACTATATTGGGCCACTTTGTGCCCACTGTCTTTGAAGAAATGATGACTGCAAATTAAATAGATGTAGCAGGAGTTAGAATAATGCAGTAAAAGGAATGTTACTGAAATAAGATCTTAGAATGTAAGAGAGACGTGAGGGAACTGCTGAGAGAGGAGAAATTTGCCTAGAACTTGTGGCTGTTAATTGAATAGTTCACTTTGGGTCTCGTCTATATATGTCATTGGCAAAAATAGATACCATAACACAGGTGAGGGTCTGACATTGTCAAAGCCTTTACCTGACAGTAGTTTTCAGGTCTGCTCCTCAGTTATCGATATGAAAATCAGGTCCTCTTAGAAGTAATATGTAAAGTATCTGTTTGTAAGCCATTTGGAATATGGAAACCTGGCACTATTTAATAAGTCCTTTCAAATGGATATTTTGTTTGGGTAGGTTGCCTTTGTTCTATTTGAATGCTACTGATTTTTGGCTTTAGGAAATCATTGGCCAGTATCTCCCATGGGACACTTCCCAGCAAGTTTCAGAGTAGCTGTGCATTCACCGTGTCTGTGTAGCCATACTAGCCTTGCTTTTGGAGTCTGAACTTCTAAAAAGCTTGATGTGTAATGTAAAATAGAGCTGAACTCATGCTTTGCTATAGTAGAAGTTTGAGAATCTGTTTTCCTTTAAAAATAAACCGTCTGTGTCAACTTCTGATCACTGCCATAGAAAGGTGCATAATATAATGTTCTAAACCTGGCTTAGTTGCACAAATTGCTCCCAGGACACAGATCTCTCCAAAACAGAAAATCCCATAAGCAGTAAAACCTGCAAATCCTGCTTTTCTGTAGCACTTTTTTGTATGGATTCTCTACTGTTAAATAAATGCTGATTACACTCTGTGGCCTTTCCTTCCTCTAGATTTCTCTTCTTTAACTGCCTTTTTCATGAAAACGACTAGGTACTTTATATCATTGATACCTCTTAATAACTCTGCAAAGTTGTTTGAAACTGGTCAAAGCTTTTAGAGGTTATTAAATGACAGACATTATAATAATGTATGTCATACTTGTTTAAGGAGCTAGGCTGAAAATGCATTTCATAAGGTTGACAGATTCTACTCGTGTGCTTTCGTGCATGCCTGGAGTAAATTTAACCCAAAGAGCTTTTACTTTATGGGAATACATTTTGTCAGTCGCTGTTTTTTGGCAGAACACTTCTTACATTTGCAGTCAGCTGTGCTTCTGTCATCCACGTATGATACAAGTTTGCTGGCTACCCTGGGATTTTCTGTCCCAGGAAATAAAGAATTAGGAAAGCTTTTTATCCTTAAAGCAATTATGGAAGAGTATCCTTGTGGCAGTTAAATAGTGCTTGCAAGTACCCTGTATGTTTTAACAACGCTGTGGTCAAAGTATTAATGCACTGCACTGTTAAATCTTGCATGATGCTTTAAAAGCCACTTCCAAACATTTTTCTTTTTGTGCAGTCTGTAATATCCTCCTTAAAAACTTCCAAGAGGGGGGTAACATTTGGCTCTGTTTAATACAGGCTCCACATGACTCTCCTGAAAATCAAAGGAAATATTCCTTCCCACACTCAGGTCACACCCCTGAGTAATTTATGTTTCTAATGGAACCTGAAGTTACCTTTATTTTCTTCCTTTTTCAGCAGTGATGCCAGTAAGCCCCAACCGTAGGATTTCTAGGCAGTAATCAGTCTAGAGCCAGAAGAAGCAATACAGATCATATTCTGTGTGTTCTGTGGCAAGGGCTGTTGTGATTTTAATTTCCTAGAATTAGCTGACTGAGGTTAAAAAATAATAGTAATTTAGGGGATAGTTTCCTGTCAGGCTGTAGATGCTGCAATGAATATAGAACTAGCTCTGAGAGGTTTTGTGTCGGTGCTTTGTCTTCTGCCATAAGCAAATAATCCCATGGCGAATCCCATGGCTGTGTGTTTGTGGTAGAGGTTTCTAGAGCAGAGAAAGAAAGGGGGACACTGAAAGAACAAATTATGAAACAAATTTAAAAGTGTAAAAAGCAAGGCAAGGGTTGTATTAAAGTATTGCAAACAGATGGATTTTTACGTAGTGGCCTGGAAGAACCACTGGCTTGAATTCAGGTGTTGGATAGAAACACATCTGGGTCGTAAGTCAATTTAAAGGATCCCTTGAAGGGGTGAGCTATAGGATGAGTAGTGCTAAAGGCAGTGCAATGAGTTATGTCACTTGAGAGAAAATCAAAGGAGATTTAACTGTGTGATTTGAGCAAATATCTGGCATGGTTCCATCCTGGGGAACACAAAGAAAGATTTCTACAGAGGGTTATTTCATTGCTTCATTCCTGAAACCAGAGAAAGCAGTCAACACATCTGACAGAACATGTAGTTTACCAACTAACAGAAAAGGAACCTTGTTGCAAAGTGGATTATCTACTTGAAGAGAAAATTCAGTGATTACTTAGAAAAGTGATATAAGACACGATCAAGTGATTGTTCCAGATGCTTCATTTCATTCAGATGCCTGGTTGCTGTGACATCTGAACAATCTTTCCTGTGTTTTCTGTGTCCCTGTCCCACCAGACCCAGCTAGGTCTCTGCTTTGTGGATTTCATTGCTGCAGGTTGTGACTGAGAAAGGCCGATCAACTCTATTCTATCATCAGCCAGAAAAGCTGGAGTTGAATGTCTTAGTGATTTCTGTTATCTACTCTTGGCTTCTCAGCAGTAAGCTGAACCGCTAGGGTGTTTTTAATAGAGCAAGAGATCTTGACTGCAGTTCGGTCCAGTTTGTTCTTAACCCAGACCTTGTATTTGTTTTTTGGTTGTCATATTGAGAATGTCACTTCTTATCCTCACGTTATGAAAACCATAGTTTCTTACTTTCTTAGTGGCTTTATATTATAGCCTAATGTGGTTGAAGTCAAACTGCATCCGTTATCTTGAATAATGGAATTTTCTATAGATTTCAAGATCTATGAAGAAATACAACCAGAAATGTAGTTACCCTTCTTCCTTTTCTCCTACAGGTTATTCCAAAGGACTATAAGACTATGACTGCTCTGGCAAAGGCCATCTCCAAGAACGTACTCTTTGCTCATCTTGATGACAATGAACGAAGGTATGAGGTGCTTTATGATTCTAAGGATTCTATAGCTTGACCCGAAGACAAGAAATTGTGTTAAATTTTGGCTGAGAAAGCTCCTCAGGGGTCAGAACTACTCACTGATGTGTTAGAGTTATACTAGACGTGCTCCCCCCCCAAGATATTATGAAGAGGGTAAAATCACAAGCTAAAAAAGAGAAAGAACAGATTCAAATTCATTCAGACATGCTTAATATTTTAAAATCAGCTGTGCCTGTGGTTAGAAAGGACAAAGATTCTGTCTGCATTGACGTTTTTATTACTGGCAGCACATCAAGCAATACAGTCCTTCAATGGGATACTCGTAAGCTTTCAATCAAAGCACGTTCTCAAGTGTGCAAATTTTGCTCCCTCTTGCAGCCATTTACACAGTTTAATTACTTTGCAATACTAATTATTATGATACCACATTAGCATGCAGATTTCTGGAGTAATTAGAAGAGGACTAACTGCACATTTCTTCGAGCTTTTTTACCCACAACAGAGAATTCCTGAACAGAACTGCTGAAAATCCTAATTATACCATCTGCGTGCTACCATGACAAGCACTGGAGGGGTGGGTTTTCTGATTGTAAAAGGCACATTTTGGTAAAATGTTATCTAAGTAGGCATGAGAGGGAAAGACAGAAGGAAAAATGATCTGTCCTGCACTGTGCTGATTGTACATCATGGTTATGGTGTCTCCAAACCATTCCCGATGTGTCAATTATTTGTGTCAGCCAGATTATCCTGTTGTAGATATATGGTAGGAGGGAAGAGCTGTGCACAGTGTCACTCCCATGTGTGTGCTGCAGAAGGATCATAGACTGTCTGTTTTTGCAGTCCTCAAACTACGGCTTTACCAGGTGTGTACTGCCTCTGCTGTCAAAAGCTTTAGGATCTTCTTGGTTTCAGGATTCTGCACTAGAGCGAATGCAGCTGGATATCACCTGCCTTGTTCAGGTGCCACATTCAGGACTCATGACAAGCATAGCAAGATATTGCTCATGTTGGAGGAGAAGGGAACTCGCAGAAAGACACATGCATTCTGCTTTTGCAGACAGGATTGTGACGAACAAATAAATTGTTCTTTCTTTGTATTCTACTGAGCTTATTCTTGAAGTCATGCCATGGTCCTTATCTGTGTTTGCTTGTCAAGTGTGGAGGAGTTAGCAAGTTGAAGTTATACCATTGCTGTCACTTGCAGTTTGCATCTGGTTGATGCAGATAGGTAGTTCCGTAAAGTATATGGCATACGACTTCGTTTGGGGTTCTGTCCTCTTGGAATGGTGGAAAACTAGGTGAGGACATTTGATTTTCTGTGCTGCAGTGGTGGTGTTCATTTTCTTCAGTGCTTTCTACACTTAAGACAGTATCATTGTTTCATTTAATTTTGTGGTTGACCATTCTCCAAGATTTAGGAGGTATTCAGGTGGAGGAAGGATGGACTAGCAGGGCCAAAAATTCATTTACAGTGGATAACTCATAATTTTTCTTCTTTGAAAAGATACTTAACTTAAGCTGTTCCATGGCTATGTAGCCAATGGAACTTGTGTTCCACTTGCTGCTTCGCAGCTGTGAAGGTTCTTATGTGTGACGTACACCCTGATTTGTAAACACAAAGTGTAATCGATTACCTTTGTGTCAAATATCCCATACGAATGAACTTCAGCATGACTTCTTACACAACTGATAAGGTAAACAAGTATATTTTTGCATTGGTGTTTCAAATAGTTTTGTTCAGGTTTACATTCATGGTTTTATTTTAGATAGCATCTTTTTATATGCCATGCTTAAAAAAGGTTTGCCGTCTGTCACACACATGTACACACACATGCACATGCTCTCTGGTGTAAAATTATACTGAAAAGTGCAATAAATGAGAAACTGTAACCTCATCAGTACTGAAAGTGATGGAGATAGTTTATCAGGAACTCTTGTCAAAATGTGTGTTTCAAGAGTAGCTAATAGTATAAAGAACAGTGCGGCTCTGAAAAGTGATGTGGCAGTCAGCTGGTTTCTCTTGGGACTTACCCTTGACTTCAGTAAAATCTTGATAAAACTTGAGTAACATCCATTGTTCTCTCCAAGTCAGTGGCAAAATGCCCATTATTGTAAGTGGAAATGTGTTTTTAAATCTAAGGAAGCTCTTTTTCTCATCTGCAAAATCAGAAATGTGTGGCTTTTTAATTGCACTTACACACGTGCACCTGATGGATATTTTATGTGTCCTTCTTTGTCTAGGACTGGTCTGTTACGTGCGCACTGACAGCAAAACTTCCAATTTACATGGATGTATCACGTTATTTATTTTTCTTTAGAATTGGTAAGAAACTAACTGTAAAAAGTTAAAGCAGTGTGTTTTAAGTAGGTATAGTTTGGTTTTGATTATTTATTAGAGTATTTCACACCCAACACAAGTACCTTACTATATTAAAAATCTCTGTGAAATACTCACCAGCAGGATAACCATTGAAGACCTGTGGGAAAACAGGGATGCCTTGGGGGTGATAAGCTTAATTATGAACTGGACAGCTTAGTGAGTTGCAGAGAGTACATGGGTATGTATCGGTGTGCTTACACTGTGGACTTATGCTTGTGTTTTGGCTTGTTATTAGCCCAAACTGAGTTACAGTCTTTTAGGAGCAGGCTCATGTCTGGGTTTGTGTATATGTGCTTTGATTTGGTTTCCTTTTTTCGTTGGGATGTTTGGCAAACCTTGGCCCTTTCACTTTGTTCAGACTTTGGTGTGTCTGCTTTGCAGTTAGGATGTATTTAACAGCTGGCAGTTGAGTGTGGATTTTTCATAGTGCTCTTATATCATCCTGCAGGTCCCTAGGCACGAGTACTTTAACTCTACTCTCTCCTCCTTTCCCCCACCCCATATGATGGCATACTGGCTGGCTTCTGTTCACGTGGGGGTTTTGCCCTTCATTCTGTGTTTCTTCCATACTCCACTTCCTTCGTGACTCCACCCCAAAACTCTTGGAAGAGAGTTTTATTAGGTGGGCAATGAAGCATGTTACTTAAGCTCAGATGTGAGTCCAGCAAGATGTTTTTGGAAAAGCGTAGTTCATACTGATGCGCAAACATCATGCAGAAGCTATGGAGCTGGCCACCGAGGACAGTTTTCCAAGGCAGAGAGCACTCTTAACAACCTGCTAGTTATGACCACTGCAAGATCAGCAACTTGGTGCCTATCTGGTCCTGACTTGGTGCCCCCTGAAGCCTCACATATGTATGAATAGTGCTTCATAACCGATTCTCGTGTGACGGCTCTGGAGGTGCTCCTAGCAGCACAGAACAACTTTTGATGCAGAAGACAATCCTGTGCAGGCTGTGCACCCAGAAGATCTAGGAATTGCCCGGCAGCCTGTTCAAGGATGAACAGCCTTGAGAGCTTTGAGAGAGAACATCAGTGGATTTGGACCTATAGCCAGGTAAGATGCATTCACCCTCTTTTGATTTTACTGGGGAAAAGTGAAATGACAATATTAACTGTGAGGTATTTTTGCATTATAAATATAAATTTAGTTTATATAGTTGATGGTCTTTGCCATGATTTGTCTTTAACTTCAGTTGAGGGCAGAAGCCATCTTGTTTCTCTGTTGTGTTCTAGACGAAGTCACAGTAAAAATTACTTAATAAAACACTACTGATCTTTGCTTATGGTATTTGTGCTTAATAAAAAGAACTCAAAAATTAAATTACACTTAGATGCACTTTTTGAAATACTCTCTTCTGTTATCTTTGTAGTCTCCCTCCATAATGCTGGTAGGAAGTTACGTTAGGTGACCTGTGCTATTGATTCTGATGGCTGAATAAAGTGAAGAAGCTCCTTACTGACCTTACTCCTCCTAGCTCCAACATGATCTCATGGTTCAGGTCCAACTATGCTCCTAACATAACTAATTCTGAAGGTCGTTAGAGTTCACATAAACTTTCCCCCTTCTTTTGGTATGTGGCAGTTGAGAATTTTGCATATGGGACAAATCAGCAAGGCAGGGTGCGTTGTATTGATGCCCTCTACTTAGTTGTTTTTGTTCACTCAGCAGGCAATGAATGATTTATATCTATGCGAAGATAGAATTACACCCATAGCTTGGCAGCAATTTATTTCCTTTCCCACTCTTGGATTTCCAGCAGATTAACATCCTCTAAGGCTTCCTCGTTGTGAAATGGTGTATAAAGTCAGAACTGGTGACAAGGGGCTAGTTTGATTGTCCTAATCTCTTTTAACCTAGCAGTGTAGCTTGCAAGAATGTTTATTGGTTCAGCATGTAATGCTGCAATACAAGTACACACCCTTGGTTTTGCTATGACGTTGTATAGTAAAGGGGAAAAAGAAGGAAGAGATCGTTCATTTTCTTTCTGTGGATAAAAATAAAATATTTTATCTCATTATTTCACTGATAGGTTGTTCAGTCTCTACAGGACTGGGGCAGCCACTGAGGACTCTGGCCTGAAGGGGGACAGCGAGAAGGTTTCGAGGAGACCTGCTGTGGGAATGGAAGTTGGACGCAAAGCTGACGATACTCGAGGAGGAGGAGAAGGAAATGTAGCTGCAGCATAACCAATGAATGAGAGAGCAGGACTTGAGATCAGCAGGCATGTCATCTTGGTTCCAGGATGTCACCAGTGCTTGCTCTGCTGTGAATCATGAGCTGTGCCTTTCAGTCCCTGTTCAGAAGTGTGGTGAACTCTTAACCACATTAAGAAGTGGAATGTGTAAATGTTCACCATGTATTTATGTAAATGCCATGTAAAATTTATGTGTTAAGGCTAAGTAAAACTTTTTCATGAAGGAACAGAGGGTGTACATAGCTATTTAATGTGCACTTCCAGACTCCACTTCTAGAGTTTTTGCTAATAGCATAACTTTTACAAGCATTTTATTCTTTATTGCTTCTGTATAAGCAGCTGTGATGGCTGTAACAGCTTTCAGAATATTTTTGTGTAATTTATTACTTGGATTAATAATAAATCGGTTTGTTTGAACAGTATATTGGTGTGAAAGTACTTTGGAAACAAAAGTTAGGAAAATTTATTTAATGCTTTTGCTAAAATATCAAGCTCTTATAAAGGCACAGAAAAGCAACAACTAAGTGATAGACAAAATGGCTGTATTTACTAAAGCAACACACAGTGTTTCATTGCTTGTGTGTTGCCTGCATGGCAAAGATGTGAGGATAAAGGGCATTTTTTTTAAATTTTCTATGCTCATCAGAGCCAACACATAACATGAAAATTGGCACTTCTATTTGGCATGCAAGTCAATCAAGAGTTTTCTCAAAGTAAAAATTCTTACCTTTTTCCCAGCATCCTTTCAAACATTGTGGTGGGCAGACACTACTGTGATACTACGGATAGAATTGGACACAGGTATTGTAGATACCATTATCTTGCTGTTAGCGTTTCAGAAAGATGTTCTACTACCTTCTTACAAATTTTTTAATGATGTTGTCTCCAATTCAGGCAGTTCTGTAAGCCATGATTGGTGCCAAAGTTGGCTCCTATAGGGAGATACTGGGCATAAACATACACTATTTGAAGGACACTAAGGTCCAAATTAAGATTTCCTCAGCACCGAGATACAGTAACTTCTTAAAATGTATTAAGGGCGGCCTCAAAGTGGAAATGAGTAATGTGTCTGTGTCTTCTGAAGACAAAACATCAGAATTTAGGCTTAAATTGTACAAGATGGATGTAAACTAGACATGTGGTAATAATTTCTAGTGGTAAGGACACTTAGATTGTAGAGTGAGCCTATGATTGTTAAGACTGGTTGGGCAATTTCTTTGAACGTAATTTAGTATGTCCTGTGTTTGGATGGGAGAAGTCTCTTAGCTCTGTTTTTGTCATGCCTGGATCCTCAGTAGTAGGAGACGTTCGTGTATTCCTTGTTTATATCTAATTTTTCCTCATTTTAAAATGTATTTGAAGGGTTATTGTTTCTTCTCACATCTTTTGTTTTCTGTATTGAATCTCATTCTCCCCATCTTTCTTGGCAGACCAGGTACCTCAGACCACTGACCATTTTTGTTCCCGTCAACTTCATTCAGTTGGTCCACATCTTTCTTGTTTCTTTGTATTTTTCACAGCAACAGGAGATTGTTGACTTCCATTTAGCATGTGATCCTTGGAATCATTGGATCCTTTCTGCGTAAATGCTACCTTGGCAGTGAGTCTTCACCATGTGTTTGGACTATTTGGGTTATTTCTACCCAAACATAATGCTTAGCAGTTGTGTCTTTATTGAAAGTTAATCGATTTTCTCGGTCCATTTCTTCAAGTTATAGTCATTTTACATCCTTATTTTGTTTCTAACTGCTTGTAGCTGCTTTTCAGCTAGGTATGGTCTTCAAATTCAGAAAACACAACCTATTCTGTCATCCAGATCGTTAATGACTTGGGTACTTTTTCAGTGTAGGCATAATCTAAATTTGTGAAAAGTGGTTTCCCTTAGCTGACAGGTGAATTTTAGTTGTTGTCCTGTTGATCTCACATTAAAATATTTTTGAAACTTCTGGTGATTAGTTAATTTCAAGGACATTATTATTACTATAAGCTTTATTCACTTCTGCATAATACCATGTTTTATTAAAGCACTGGCTGCAGGCCAGCTGGAAAGTTTCATATATGTGGAAGAAACCTAAGACGGCACCATTCAGGAGCAAGATATTTTAGAAACAGGATGCCACAGCTATGACATATTCATTACACATCCTGTATTTTCATTGCATTTGTAACTTAACTCCTTTGTTAAAAAACAAACACAGATCTAGCTTCTGCCTGTGCTTCATATATTGCACACAGTGTGCAGAACAGTGCAAGAAAACTTCCATTCCCATGAAACTGCTTTATTATTTCTGTAGATTCAGGAGTCCACATTGTGCTAAAACCATGTGGATGTTTAGGGAGGATACTTACTCTGCCTGCTGTGGGCGTCTAAGTTGGCTACTGCTCAAAAACACCTAAGCTGGGAGCCTCAGGCTATGGTTTCACAATTGATTTAACCCAAACCAACTCTGAGCTGCTACAAAAGGAGGAAGTAACACAGTTAGTGCAAGACTTGGCTATACATTGCTTTTGCTGTTCTTGTTCTGGTATTAGCACTTGAGCAGCCACAGGTAGCCAGCGCAGCTCTCTGAAGAGTGGTGTCCCCACCCTCCCCTTGTAGGGATAGTTTTCAAGTCAGATCAGTTCCTTCCACCCTCTACCTGGCTGCAGAAATCCTTCAGTTTGCCTAAGGGAGGCAGTGGAAACGCGCAGCTGGGGGAAGAGTGCAGGGCAGGACCTCCCTTTTGGCAGCAGCAGCAACTGAGATCAAATTAAGGGATGGAAAAACCGCACCTTGAGGTCCTTTAGTAGTCATTGGACAAAATCGGATGATTGAAATAGGTGGTGTGAATACCTCTATAATGAGCAATTGTTCCTTGCCAAGAATGCTCAAAATGTAAAGAGGTAAGCCACTCAGAAGGTGAGAGATGGAAAGAATAAGAGATGTGAGAGAAATTGCACAGCACAGCGGGGCAGAGCTGGGGGCAGAGGGCTTTTTTGAGTCAATAACATGGCTTCCTTGTGTGACATTCATTTTTTTTTATGTGACCAAACTGTTGGAGGGGTTTCCTCCCCCTCTGTTTTGAAAGTAGCAACAGGGAGAGGATGACTGCATCATCCTAATGCACTCTGTGCGGGGTGCACAAGGGATGGGCTGCATGCTGTGAAGGTTTGTAGAGGCGTGAACGTCCCGTCTGTGCTGGAACTACAGGAGATGGTCAGCAGACCGTGATAACTTGGGGACAGAGAGGATGTGTATATACAAATTATATGTATGTGCAACAGGTTTGGTAGTGAACAGACTGGTGCACAAACTCTGTGAGAGATTTTTTTGATGTTCAGTCGTATTTGATGATTAGCATGTTTTTTGAATTCTGCTTGTAAAAACCACGAAGAGGAAGCGCATCTCTCAAATGAACCAAAGCATACTAAACAAAAGGTTTCCTTCTTTGGATAACACCAAGGTATTTTCCAGGTAAACTGTCTGGCAATCCAGCCTTCCTTTGTGTCTTTTATGCCTTGTTTATGGCCTTGATTCAGCACGCTTTTCAAAAGAGCGTGCTTAACTGTAAATGTGATTGTTCATTGACTTGCTGTGGATGTCAAAGGAACTATTCATGTATTTAAATTGAAGCAGATTCAGTCTTGCTGAATTGGAGCTTGCCAATGAGGAATACTACTTAAACTAGGAGAAGTTATGGGTTTTGGAGACAAGAGTCATCTGGCAGTAGTGATGGAAATGAAACCAGGTAGAATTGCCCAGCCACTTGGAAAATAAATGATCCAATTCTCCATTCAAGGATTAGCTGTGAATTTAACACTGACTTTATTTTCCAGTGCATCCATCTCATTTACCCAAGAATTATTGTCTTTAATTACCATTGTGGTGCCTGCAGGCAGCACTCTTTAAATTAGTTATGCAAAGTTCTGCTCTCAGCAGTCATCAGGAGATTGTATCTGCTTTACTATCAATCCCTCTACAGCAGCGTGACAGCATTCAGATTTTGTACTACAGAATCATTTTTGTGATGTCAGTTTTTGGCCTGGTAGATAGGTTATTCTCTTAAACATAACTAAAAGCACACACATTTGGTATTTATGGATATTTTTATCTTTAGAAACAAATACTGTCAGTTCATAGCTTTTTAGAGGTTGTGATTCACCCTCAGTGTTTTGTTAGACAGTTTATATTCTTCATCACAAATACTAGTGGCGCCATTCCTAATGGCAGTTATTTTTAATTCTGCATAGAGTAGTGGTTTACATATGGGCAGTATGTCACCAATTCCAAAAAAACAGATTTAAAGCAGAGAAGTAATTTACCTAAATCCTTTTAAACCTAGAAAAAACGGCCCAAGACGAATAGTATTCATGCATGCTTATGAAAAAAACCTGTATCTGTATAAGTAAAACAGAAAAATTAAGACTGCCGAATTTAACAGGCCTTGTAAAATCTTTCTACCACTGCAGTATATGTGACTGTGCCTTTGTGGGCTTCTTTACACAACAATTAGCTGGCAGTCGTTCTGAAAATGCATTACTCAATGCTAAGGCTTTTCAGAATTAAACACAAAGGTTGAATAAAAAAACATCCACTCTTCTCAGCAAGTCTTTATCCTTCGCATCAGAGCAGCTGGAAGCTTGTTGGGAGCAGTAATTTGTCTCTGTGTATGGAAGAACAATGGTTTATTTCAACTAAAGCTCTTTAAAGCGATGCTTCCTTTTCTTCTTTCTTTTTTTTTTTTCTTTTTTTCTTTTTTTCAGAAAGGTTGTAGGTAACCTGTCAGCAGTTACTCCTACTCTAATAAGTCTTCATTAGGTGACTGATTTTGCAACCTTCCACAGCTTTGAAAGCCTACCTTTCTTCAAGTGGGAGTATTACCGGCACCGGTACCGGAGGATCAACTGTATGATTAAGTTGCTTAGTTATGCATTTAGAAGGGGATGTTCAAAGAGCGTAAAGGAACTAGATATTCACATTGATTGATATACAGTGGGAAGTGAACTATCAACTCTTAGAAGGTTCTCTTGAAAATCCCCGTTTTATATTGTGAATGTTTCGACCTGTTCATTTCCATTAGAAGATGACATCTGCTGAGTAACACTGTTTGAATAGAGAGACAGAAACCGACCTTAGAACAAAAAATAATCTGTAACACTAAGGCGTTTAGTTTTTTTTTTCTTTTAGAAACAGAAGATTCAGCTTAGCAAACAGATGAAATTTCTCTGTCATTCCAGTGCACTTAATGGAAATACCAAGTGGAACTTACTTGATTGTTAGACTCCTAACTCTGTTCTAATGAAGAGAAGTCTGACAAACCCAAACAATGATTTAGTTCTTGTTTTACAAGTTTCTTACTAAAGATTTTGACCTGAAGTACATTGCATCTTGTGAGGTAACAGCTGGTCTATCATTGTCTTCGGAAAAAAGTAACAGTTGCTAAGATTTCAAGAAACAAAGATGGTCTTTGAATCAACTGGAACAGCTGTAAGAGACTGACACACCATGCACTGTCAGCTGCTTAATTCAGATATTGAGACTGGCCCAAACTGAATGCGTTAACCCTTTGGCACCATCATATTCCTTTTCTCTCTTCCTGCTATTCTTTTAAAAGAAGGCCATAAAAATAAATTTAGTTTTCTAATTGCCTTTTATGTCCTGAAATTAAAGAAAGCACAAAGCTCTGACTTCTTTTACATTTATTCAGTTTTTATAAGCAATATGGAGACCTGCTTGTGGACAGAAAATTTGCACTAGAAGCATATAATGCAGTCCGCCATGTAGTGCATTAAATAGAAAACAGTAGTACATATCCAGAAAATGGCATCAGATGCTGTTTTAAGGCACTCTTTGCAGTTCTTAAGTGCAGAGCGTGTTTAGTTTAATAAAGCAGAATGAAAGGTGACTTGATCATGGTCTAGAAGGGAAAGGTGGGTGACAGCAAAGGTCTCTTTAATAGACAGAGGTTTGTGAGATCCAAAAGCTGGTGGCTGAAGTTGGGCACATTCAGACTGGAAAAGTTGAGTTTTTGCTTTTTTGAATAAGCAGGGAACAGATCCATAATTTAAATTAGCTCGGCATGTGGCAGATTTTCCATTGCATGAAGTCTTCAGATCAAGCTTGGCTCTCCACTGCTGCTAGTTCTTAAAGAACTTTCTGAAGTGCTCCATTATATTCTGTTTTTTTTCAGAGATGGCAAAATGTGATGACATGAAAATTTATTTCAGTTAATGAAGAGTCAGCACTCATCTCTTGTGAACAAAACACTTGAAAATATGACTTTGGTATGCCTGAAAGCCAAGCTTGGGGCCTGACTGATTTTTGGATGCCTGAAATAGGCACATGTTGGGTGTCTTTCTAAACTATTGTTTTAGTTCAATTACAAATGATTGGATATTATTCAGGAGCCTCTGAAATTCTGTAGTCTGTGGTAGATAGCATCAGGAAGGCTGTGGCTGCCTTAGCACCTATTAATCAGTCGTCTCTTCATACTGCACATCATGGTTGATCTCACTGCTAACAGGGAAGGTGGAGCATCCACCAGTGGTACCACTGAGCCTTCTGCTTTGTCCAAAGTGCTTATGTGACCAGACGAGGAAACTGGTGTCTCAATACTGAACATTGTGTATTCTTGCCCAAAGAGCCACGTCTGCCCAAGCTCACTTCTAAGTGATAGTATTTATGAGCAGTGCAGGGTGATGGCTTCTTGCGAAAATTATTTCACTGACCACATATAACCTACCTTCTTGTGCCCTGTGCTTTTATGTCCTAATCCTGCACCATTTGGGTAACTAAAAGATTGGGAATTAACTAGAATATTGGCAGTTATCATCACTGTTTGCAGAATCAGGTTCAGTTCACTCTTCTGTCTGTGGCTAAAACAGCCTGAGAAAAGTGGATTTGTATCATGATCCCAGAGGATTTGGAAGTTCTTTGCTAATGTGAATGAATATCCTAGAATAAAGGCTGACAAATAGAATGATTTTTCAGATGCAGTAATTGAGGTAAGAAGAATGAACTGCGCAGTGTGGAGCTTTAACTCACATTAATGGGAAAGCACTTCACTGTCCTGATAATCTATTTTGTATTTAGAGTTACTACAAGGCCCATGTAAAGGCTAGACCTCCTGATATCACTCTTTGAATTTGCAATGAAAGACCGAGTTTGCTGTCATTAAGCCAAATTCCAGCTTAGGTTTCCACATTTTTTTTTCTTTTGTATTTCTGATATTCTGTGAGATCTATTTATCATGAAAAGTCAGCTGTCTAAAGATTAAAAAGATTGGGAGAAATGAGAAACAAAGCAATATATTTACATATTTTCTGAATTTAATTTTATCTTATTTATTTTGTGTTTAAAAGATTAGCAAGAAGACTTTGCTGCTACGTTTGAAATACTCACTCATTTTTCCTCTGTTCATTGTCCAATAGATAAACTCTGGTCCAAGCCCTTTCCTCACAGAGACACATCATGATACCGTGAGGCAAATGGGAATTACTTTTTAATATCCAGAAACAGACCTTGGCCTTTTGGCATTCTGATAATTCCCAGAACAGCTAACTGAACCTTCACCATGATAGACTGGATTTGCTATATTAAAATATTGTAGCCGTGCCATGGTTCCAAGTCCCGATAGTTTCATCACCACAGTTGACCTGTGTTCCTTTTACAGCTGCTTTCATCAGCATGGTTACAACATCAATGCAGATTTTTCTTTGCTTTTAGAAAAGTGGTTTAAAATAGTGATTTGGCATAAGCTGCGTTTCATCCAAGTTTAGTTGCTGTTCCTTAATGGTATGTCATGTGTCATGTTTTCTTTCTTATTTATTAAACCCTGTGCTTTGACTGGAACTTCTTTCCAAGAATACAAAATAATTATTCTATTATTGGAACATACAATTTGATTCCTTGACAGGTGGACAAGAGCTTTGCAGCACTATCAAAACCATCCTCAGCAATGTCAGTCAGTTTACCCGACTTCTGGTACAAAAATATTGCTGAAATAAAGCTGCTCAATGGCTTAGGCAAGTTGTTGTGGCATCTTTTGGACTTCATGCTCTCCTTGTCAAACTCAGTCCACTCACTGCTACTGAGTCATCTTGGAGCAGGGGCTATAAAACAACCCTTTTTAACGTCTGATGCCTTCCGTGCACATCCTAATTGAGCTCTTCGTAGATTTTGACATCTCTGAAGTTTTCTTGGCCATGCTACAGCATATTAATATAGACTCATGGTTGTGTGACTCCTAGCATTTTTTGGTAATACATAAATTGCATTTAGACTAGAAAGACAATAAGCATACTAATTCAGTGCACCTTAGGGTCTTCCTTATGTCATGTGTTCTTTTTGCTAACTTCTAAGTATTTTCATTTACTGTGCTGTTTGGGACTTTGTCCGTTTTCTGGTTTAGAATTCTAGACAAATTCAGCACTTGAAATCTGATCTTCACTTGCATATGTTCTATGTAGATTATTTTTAATTACCTAGGCTATATATCATTATGCCAGAATTTTTTTTTTTTTTCAGTAGCTTCCTATTAAAAGAATTGCCCAACAAATACACTTACTGTGAATGTGAGCGATCTGCATTTAGAATAGTTTCATTTTCAAAGGATGCTTTCTTGGAAAACAAGGTTAAATTGTGTGGGAACAATGGAGATTCTGCAAATAGCTCTAATAGGTAGGTTCTTTCTTCCTTCCTTCCGATACTTAGTGTTATAAATCAGGTTAGAGTGTAAGAGATGCAGTGAGAAAAAGAAAATACAGAGTTTTATTGGTTTTAGACTCCATATTAACTGTATTCTTCATGCCCATGGGTGAAGTGAGGCAAAATTCATGCAGAGTTTGTGTAGAGCTGATTTCTGGTAGGCTTCTCCACATTTCTTATTTATCGGTTTTATTTGTTTGGTTGCTTAGTCCTAGTGCCGTGGTGACACCCTCTGGCAGTGGCAGGATAGTTCCATCTCCATTAGGGGACTCTTCAGCAGATGGTGAGCAATCTAGCTGGAAAGGCATTGGCATGTCCTATGCTTCATCTCTCCCAGAGCTCTTTTGGCTCAAGACTGAAAATCACACACGTGAGGTTAATTAATGTTGTACATGAATTTGGTGGCTAATTGATACAAATTAAAGTACCATCTAATAAATATTGTTGGGCAGCTCTTTTTTTGGTGAGCAGCTTGAAAAGTCTCCCCTTGCACTTAAATTAATTTGTTTACATCAACTCTCAGGCACCCTTTTCTCTCGTGGAGTGAAGCCTCTGAGCAGAGCCTTGCAGCCGCAATGGCTGTTCTTGTGGCTGGAGCCTTGCACCAGGACAGAGGAGATGGCTCACGAGTCCATTGTACCTGTGAAATAAAACAGGTTTGTAAAGATGGAAGAGCTACTGTGTGTGTGCCTGGCTACTGTTAATTCACCATTTTGCGCTGGTAATGCTTTATTTGTGCTGTTTTACATTAAGCTGTTACGGGTCACGGAATGCAAACTTCACGCAGCTGAAGTTTTTTCCAGGCAGTATAATGAGAAAAACCAGTGAGCTGTACAGGCAGTTGGAACAGTGAAGTAGAGTAGCTGAGGCTTGCAGAAAGGTGCTAAGAAGCACAAGTCCTATTAAAATAAATAATAAAAAAGGAGCTGGAGACTACTTAGTGTTTTTTGTTGGATCTGGATCTATGCCTCACTTTTGTAAGCAACTTCATACATGTCTACAGGGCAAGCTAGTAGTACCAAACTACCTAAACGATCAAGTTTGGGCAAAGCAAACTGCCTGGCTGCAACAGCGTGAGGATTTGTGCAGGGTAATTTACCTGGCCTCTCAGCAGCGTGAATTAGCCCACATGGAGGTTGGTGCTGCTGGACTTCTTCCAGTGTTCAAGCAAAGCTGAGGGCTGCATTGTTAGAGAAACCTTGCTACACGAATGGGGAACTGTGGTTCTGAACCAAAAACCTTAGCAGGAGCTATTGCTCTGTCCCCTAAGGACTTTTATTGACCTGCTTGGAGTGAACCCTCCCCAGTTCCATAGCAGGGACTGAGCTGTCCTGCACTGATGACGGGGACTTTTGGTTTAGGGCATAGGGACTTCTCAGCCTCTCGATGAAACGTGAAGGTTTGGCTCAGCTTCTGTAAGCAGCCATCGTTGTATCTGCCACCTGGGGTCACTGTGTTCAAGGTTATTGGAAAGGAGAAGTATAAAGTAACAAAGAAAATAAGTAAGCAGTAAAAACACACTTCCAAACCCTAACCCCTGAGGCGAAAATTTAGATTTCCGTAAGTATACAAATTACTTGAAATTTTTATTGTGTGTGAAAAAAAAATGAAGCCGTATATTTCAGTGAGTAAACAGAAGTCGGCTTTAACAAGCCAGAGTTTTGTATAAAGAAATAAACTATCAGAAGAAAAGTGTTATCTCTCATAGACACTGACTTATTACAGTTTGTCTTAGCTCTTCTGCCTGTTGATTAGTGCAGTGTACTGCAACCGACTTTAAAGATCTTTGTAGCAGTATGTTTTGTGATTGAAAAACTCTCAGTGGTGTTGGGACTGATCTCAGACTTGTTTTACACTGGAATTACAGCACATATCTCAGTCTCTTTTCATATTATTTACACATACGTAAGTGAGATTATAGGTGAGTAATATATATTTTACTCTGCACCCATCTTACGGTATTTCTTAAGTGTGCTATTAAACCTTTATCTCAGCTAACCCCACATGATATATTATGCACCCACAGTACATCTTACAAGCACTTTAGATGAATTTTCAAGCTGGCTGAGCTTAAAGTTGTCAAAATATGTATTTATTTTAAAACTCCTCAGAAGGCTATATGGATGTAAATCTTTCTGTGGAAGTGCCTCATTGTGAGAGAGAAAAGGCTGGGAAAAGAGCAGCTCCAGATGATGCAAATGCTACTTCAAATCTCATATTTACAGCATCGGCAGAGTGTGTGCTGCTCTGAAGCAGAACATACCTCCAACAGCAGCTGCACAGCTGCTGCCTGGTAGCCTGAAAGAGAAAGTCAGAGCTAAAGCAGTAATGCACAGCAACCATTTTTCTACAGATTTTCACAGATTCTTGTATAAAGACCTGTAGGTGAGAACGTGTTTCTACTGCTGTACCTGGCCACTGGGTGGCCTCCATTAGAGCTGAAGAAGAATCGTACATCTAGGCAGTGCATCTTTTATTTCTTATCCAAATACTGCTGAAAGTTCTAGATAATGGGACTATACAAGATATTTCATGAAATTCAGGCTGTTATTTAGTATGGAAAATTGGTAAATTGATATTGTGCCCCTTTTTTTGTCATTCATAATTAGAAATGATGTGTGTAATTTACTTAATGTTTTTGTTGACATATCTGTGCTTTCAATTAGATAAGATGTACTTCAGTTACAGGTATAGCTGAAGGAGAACAGTATTGTGAAAACAGTATTGAACATAGTACTGTTTCTTCCATCACTTTTTACAAATGGAAATCATACACGCTTTGCAGTATTGAAGGGTTATTTAGTCAGTGTAATGCAGAATTGCCTTGCATAAAACTTACTCTAGTGCCTTTTAAAATCAACTCTACATCACTGGCACCATCTCAAAGTAAAATTATTTAGCATCCTTTTTAGTTACATGTTCTTTAAAGCATATGTAAGGAACATGTTTTAGTCTTCTTATAAACAGTATTTGGAGTAATTCATTATGTATGTCATTATGAGGTCAGGATCAGAACATTATGTTTTTGTCTCTTATAGTGAGATAGCTTCTCATAGAGGGTATCGTGCTGCTGTGCTCCTAATTGGTACTATATGAAGAATGTAAATTAACATGTTAGTTTTGATGGGAATGGTGATGAGGTTGGAAAGGCATCATTAGTATGCTCAAGAGTGCAAAATAATACTTTGCTTTCCTTCCGAATTCAACTAGTTAAGCTAAAAATATGGCACAGCTGCTTTCTCTTTACACATGTGAAAATGTGTGGAATGTGAAGTAAGAGAGAGAATTGCAACCCTTTGGGCAAGAAACACAATGTTCGTTGATGAGACACCCGTTTCACCATCTCATCATGTGAGCACTCTACCCAGGGCAAAACGGGGCTTAGTGGTACCACTTGGGCAGGAGCTGGATGCGTTGGTCCTCCTACCAAAGAAAAGCAGCAGAACTAGAGTTAGCAGGCAGTAATATGGATTTTGTTACAGTTATTAGATTCAAGATAAATTGCCAACTCCACTTGGAGCTGCTATGGCCTGAGTTCTTTTAAGCACTGTTGAACTTGAACAGTCCCTCGAAAGCATATCTAGTCCTCACTTAAATGCTGCAAATGGATCAGATGAGAGATTAAGACAGAAGTGGAAGATCCTTGGGGATGTAAATCAATACTTATTAATGACATATAACTGTGTTAGGTCTCAGGAGAAAGGAGAACCTTGGCTGTGAGATCTGATCTGTAGCTTGATAGGAAGCCGTGCAAGAGACCGGGAAAAAGGCTGGATGGCAGTGGCTTGATAACTGAGAAGCAGATGATGGAAAGCTTTGTGAAGTACATTTATATTAACAATAGTTGACTCTTAAAAAGTGCTCTTTGCCTGTTGTGCTTTGGGCTTTTTATTAAGAAGGGTAGGGAACCATTAGCTATGTTTAGCACTTTTTTTTGAATATCCTTTGTTACTGTGATTGATTAATAAAATTGCAAAGTGAGTATCTGATCCTGAAAGTAGATCTGTGCAAACAAGCCCTTACAGTCCTGCAGAGCTCAGTGGACATCAGTGGGAGCTACTACAAGCAGGAGGATTAATCAATATTAAATTGACTGCAAAGCAACATTAGATGAAGGAGCTCTGGACTGTGAGCAAAACGACAGAAAATATTGGTAGAAGAGAATTAAATTGTGCTCTTAGATAGCTCTCTCATAAAACTAACTCAATCAGAAAGTCAGTTTTTAAAAATTCTAGGGCCAGTTTAAATTTGGCTGCCTATTGTAGTTACTGGAAGTCTCACATAAAATAGAGTATATTCCCAATGTGATTGAATTAATGTCTTCTTGTTATTGGAGTCTGCTTTTTCTTTTCTTATTTTTGTTGATTTAATATGCAGGAGTATAATACTAATGCAGTACATTGCATAGATTTGCAAGTGTAGAGCTTTAAAAAAAGTGTATTTTCCTAAATGTCATTTTTTGAAAGTTTCTGTTCTTTTTTTTCTGTTCTTTTGTGTTAATGTTTTTTTGGTCTTTGTTTGGTGATTCAGCCTCTTGGTAGTAGGGTCACCCAGCTTTGCAGTCATGGAAACATGAAAAATCAGAGCATAATTAAAAGCAATATATTAAAGCAAATTTATAACAGTTTGCATTTTTAAAATGCAAATGAGATATAAGACCCACCGACATTTACTATGTCTGTTGATTGGCAAAATCCATCTATTGCAGATTCATCTGTTGGAGATTTGATGATTGGTAGCATATTGCAGTTCTTTTTATTGAAAATTCAGGGTTTAACTCAAAGGATATTTTTAGTTCCCGATTTCTATTATTGATTATAATTTCTGGTCAACTTGGATTCTGTCTCCCTTCCTGTCTCCATTCTCGTGATGTTCACAGCAACGCTGCTCTTCCTTCCTCCCATAAATCCACCTGGATTTCATTCTGGTCGTTTTCTACTATACTTCTCCCAGCCCTTGACATGCTGCCTTACATCTCTCTTCCACTTTATAATTTCTGATTTTCTTCTGGCAGCTGTTCAATTTCAGAAGAAAAAAAAATAGCCCGTGAGTCTAGGGAGGCAATATAAATTCCATTTTTATCAACATTTGTCAATTAAAATCTGATATTACCGAGCCTTTTTATAAATAATTTGACTATTCCAAATGTATGTGGATAATACCTTGAACCACTCACTCCATATATATAACACGTTCATATGGCAGATGAGGAGAGATGTCTCTCTGAGACTATATACATTTACAAGTACAGCAATAAAATCCATTGACTACACCCCAGTGTCACACTCTGCGTGTGTATGCTCACACTTTTGAACATGTGTGTATATGTAGCGTTTAGAGATGAACTCGTGTGTGAATATCTGATAAGATATAAAACTGAAGCATGAAATCTGGGCTCATCTCTTGAGTTGGTTCATATTCTGGAAAATGATTTGAGTTCCGATTCAGCCAAAATCCCTTGAATGTGTTTTTCTGGCAATATTTTTGAGAACAGCTGATCTTTCCACATATTTTCCACTTGGGTTAGAAATCCTAAGAGTAACCAAGATGCCACTGAAATACTGCTGTTTGCTGATCATTGAAAAAAAAATGCAACCCGTATCTGTGGTGCCATAACTTTGGCATTTTCTGTTGGTGTATCTCAAAGCTCTAGATGATAGATAATGATAATAAGGAGACCAAGTTGAAGTTAATTGCAAAACATTGCTTATTAGGCTTGAAAGAGACATAATAGTAGGGCATACTAATTTTTTAAGACACTGATTAATATAACAGCTACAGAAAAAAAACTGGCAGTGAATACGTTTCTAGGGAGTTTGCAGGATTGCTGGTTTATGCATTTTCTTTTACAGCCTACACAGTTGGAGATAATTCAGAATCTTACTGTTTAAGACTAAGCCAAGTATCTAAAATCTTGTGACCATATTTAGGGATGGATGAAATGTTTTGGTTAAAATAGCTCACCCTCCCCTACACATGCCCATATTTCTGTCCTGTCTTCAGACCGGTGAAAGGAAGAGACAGGGGGACCTCAGAGATTTCCTTTGCCTTTTCTTTTAATCCATCAGCTGGGTGTTAATGATCTCACACTGCTTATTCCAGTACCCAAGCACCTGCCTTCCCTCTCAACCTGGCTGAGTCGCCCAGTTTGCCAGTTACCGTGTTAATCCACAACTGTATTTTGGTTTAACCATCCCATGGGCTGAAGCTGGAGAAGCACTTGGTGGCACATGGCGCTGGTGCATTGTGCATCTCATCCAGCACGGTGCTGGGCTCTGCCAAGTGTTGTCTGCTGGCAAGGGGGAAAGAACAGGAGGAAAATTCAGAAGATATTCGGATGATAGCTGGGCCTGAGGCTTTTCTCTTTTCTCGCTGTTCCGCTGGTATTGACTTTCTCAGTTACTGTCATTCCCTGTCCATACGGCGTGTTTGTCTGGATAGAGGCTGTCTGCGTCTCTGCTGAGAATGTGCAAAATATGGAGAGGGCTCGCACAGTTTAAAAATAGCATTTATTAGCAGAAAAATTAAAGGCTAGAGAAGGATGTTGGGTGGAGCAGTGAGAAAGCAGTCCCAAGCCACCTCTGTAATAATGAAGTTCTTACAGTAGTCCTAGACAGCCTGTTCCCGGTCTGTACCAGGACATACAGTATTACCCAGGGCTGTGCCAAGAGCCTGAACTTCACACATCCCTGGTGCTCAGTAGCTCAGCACAGCGCGTGCAGCTAGGCTCAGATTTGCAGAGGAAATCTAGAGGACGCTAGGAAAATTTCTAAAGCAGGCGAAATGAAACAGGCTTCAGATATATAGGAGGTGGATTCTGAAAGCTACCAGTGGCAAAATGGAAGATTGTTTTTGAAGAACAACTTGTCTCATTCCTGACCCCGTAACCTTCCGTGCGAGCCAGGGGGAGAGCACTGATGCCAATCCAATAGGCATGCTCAGCAGATGTCCAAGGCTCTGTTTTATATCCAGTGATACTAAAGGTTGTTTATAAAGGCAAGACGTTATTGTTTTGAGTGTTTGGCACTGCCTCTCGTCTTTTAAAGTTGAGAGGAACAAATCTGATGAGGTTTCCAGCTCTTTTGTCTCAGTTACAAGAGTAGTCTGTCAGAAATCAGTGTGTCCTCTCTGACAGTTGTCCTGCACTTGTTTTACTCGTCATTGCCCTGATAGGAAACATCTTTCTTCTTGTCCTTGGGAGGACAATCTAAGAGCATTCTCTTGGATCACTGAGTACAATCATCTGATAGTGCAGAAAACCAAGTCATATTACCCCTTGGATAACCTAAATGAAGGTATTTTTATTTCCCCCAGTTTATTGGGCTACAGTTGTTGGAAAGCCGCTTCATAACACTACTGTTCCCATGGCAAGACAGTGTCTCGTTTCCAGACTAAATGTTTATATGTGTTGATTCTTCATGCCCTCGTTGTCCATTAGTTAAAATAACTCTTTTTCAACTCTGATCTTCACCCTTACCCGTACCTCTCATCTCTATGTATTTATAAACTACAATGACGTCTTTTATTGTACTTCATCTTACTGCTGTAAATGATTCAGACTCGTCTTATCTTCTTTTATAAAATATACGCTCTCCATTATGCTTATCATCCCAGAATACCTTTTCCTACGTCTCTTTGAATCAAAAGAATCTTCTTTCTTTGTTTCTTTTGCACGTGGTAAACTAGAATTGTGCACGATATTGAAGGGAGATCATTTACAGAAGTGCTTTTTACAGTGGCATTAACACTTCCCTTGCTCACTTGGAAGTGACCCAGTTTATGCTGATACAGGGTGGTTTTGCTTTTTTTCCCAGCCAAGGGTGAAAAGTGTGGCTTACAGTTATCCAGTGATTTAATAAATTCAGATTAAAGCAGAAATTATTGCCGTAACTTTAACATGCGTGGCCTTTCATGTTAGATTACTGCATTTCACTCCAGCTTTATTACTTCAGTCATCTAAAGCATCCATTTTTTTTTCTATGATACTTTGTGCAGTACCTCTGAACATAGCATCTTCTCTCTTAAAAGCAATGAAATATTGAAATATTGAAATATTCTTACTAGAATTACCTCTGGTCTTGTTCTTCCAATATCAACTGTTGCTAGTCTATCTTAAATTGTTGTCTTAAACACATTATATATATATAGTTTTTCTTCCTAATCAACTTTGCCATTTTAACCATCAGTCTACCTCATAACACTGAACATGCTTCCTTGAAGAACTGATTGATTTATTTTGTCTAGAATATCAGTTATCAAATAAAGGGAGTAAGCAGATATTGCAGTGTGTCTCATTTTCCAATTACCTCTATAACTTTCATTATTCTTCCCTTCAAAATTTGTTTTTAAGCCTTGCATTACTGAGGTTAGACTAATGGACAATCTATAGCCGCACAGGTTACCTTGGGGTGACATCAATCTATAGCCATCAAAGATGATGAACAAAGTGTGTTTTAGTTCAGTCTTTTCTGAACTGGTTAATATAAGGTCAGACAATCACAATACATTCCTTACTGCAAATCAGGAAAGGTTATGCCTTCCTGAGCCTTTCTGGAAAAGGATTTCAGACTGGGGGGATGTCTAATGGATTTAGTTTTCAACTACATGAAAACTACCTATAGACTAGCTTCCCCTCAAAATGCTAGTGAAGTAGGCATTATCTTTGAAAATCTCTATTTCTAGTTAAAATAATCAAAGTGAGAGAAGTTGGTGCTTTTCCATTTGTTTGGAAATGGACTCAGTGGAGAGGTAGTAAGTCTCTACTGAGTCACTACCTCTCTTAAAATCTCACCCCCAACTTTCCTTGTTATTTCCTCATCATTTCCTGTGCTGTGAAATAATTACCTATGGAGTTCACTGTATAAAATATATATATTGTATTGCATTGAGAATCCATAGGGGACTCTTCACAGTAGCCAAAAGAGCTTCAATTCTAAGGGAAAATTTTTGACTCTATTTCAAAGTGAACGTGATTAACTATTCTAAATATTCTGAATATAGTAATTCTTATCACTATTCCCTTACAGTCCCTTTATGAGCATCCTCATGGGGTAAATAGTTTGCAAGAAACAAGACCTGTGTAATTTTTAGAGCAGCCGGTGGTAGACGTGTTCTGGACACAGCTGACACAGCTTCCACTCCCTGGAGGGAGCAGTCCTTTTTAAAGCATTTTAAAGTTGTGCTTATTAATTAACTCTGTTTGTCATTATATTTTCCTGAACAGCACTATCCCAAAATTAATAGTCCTTTTGAAAACCCAAATGTGGATTCTTAGCTTCTAATTTTGAGAATCTTGGCTATCAGTTTTATACAGTCATTCTGTCTGTCAAGAGAACACTTAGCACTAGATCTCATCTGAATCTAGAACACTGACTAGAAAAAACATTTTCTTTTTATGTTTGCTGGTTTATTATCTTCTTCCATGCTCCAATTTTTATATAGTTGGGAATCACTGTTCTTTCCAAGTTAAGAAATAAATCTTGTTAAAGAGTGCAACCATTCTGCCATTCTCTGAATTACAGAGAACATTAATAACATTTAGTGAAATATGAAGTGTTCATGTTAATGAGACTTCAGAGGCTCCTAAAATATTTGGAGCAGTATTTCATGGTTTGGTTCGGAGTACTCTCTGTAGAGGCCAGCTGTGATATGGTCACTGAAACCTGTGGCTATACAGTAGCCTTAGGAAACCTGCGTAAAAATAAACCACATCACTTGATAGAACAAAACAGTAAACAGGATACGAGGGCAGAACTGTATACCACAGAAAGCCAACGACATAAAAGAGACGATTAAAACAAATAATATAAATGAGCCCGAGACAGCTATAAGACCTGTAAGGTGATTAATGTCTGCGGTGACAAGTCGGAGGCATAGAAGGAGATTAAAGATCAAGTTAAAGGTAGCAGTGCTAACAGGCCTTTTCCTGCCCAACAGTTCTAATTGTTCTTCCTTCCTGCAAATTCAGTGGGCAGCAATGTATATGCAGCGCTGCATTCTTCTCTTAGACTTGTCAGGCTGGTAGATGAATGAAATTTTTTAAAGCACTTTGTTCTGTTTTTTCTTCCTTTTTTTTTTTTTTTTAACCCTCTTCTATTATCCATGGGGTGCGTAGGTAAAAATTCAAAAGTGTTGTGGAAGCTGTCCCTTTTCATGTCAGACCATGTCCTGCCCTGGGACAGTAAGTCTGTGTTTTGTAAAGCAGCCTCTATCTGCTCAAACTGGTGCACTTTACAAAGGGGAGGCCATCAAGAGGCATAGGGAAGGATTGCAAATTTCTCTCAATTCGCTTTCCAAAACAATTGTTCAAAGAACAAGAAAAAACTATAGTATCAAAAAGGCCCAGTCTCCTGAACCATTAAGGCTTAGTTGTAGCGTATCTACTGCCTTATTTGCAGAAGGTTTTAACACTTGACCTGAAAAGTCAACAAAAGAATCACCATCTCCCATCTTAATAAATTAAGTTCTATCTTCTCTAATCACTTCCTACAAACACACAAAGTCATCTGTTTCCTTTTGGCTTAGATCTTGTATACTGTTTGGAGGAAGAAGGTCTACTTTTGTCAGCACTCCTGTTAAATTTATTTGCTTTTCTAGTTCAAGGAAAAAGCCTATAACTCTGAAAGTCATCCAATGCTTTTATTTATTTATTTTGTTCAGTTTGATTGATAAGTCTTTGTTCTGAGCACAT
Organism: Anser cygnoides; assembly: GCF_040182565.1. Lineage (NCBI taxonomy): Eukaryota > Metazoa > Chordata > Aves > Anseriformes > Anatidae > Anser > Anser cygnoides. The sequence goes on from NC_089887.1 coordinate 6,401,495, forward strand.
ACAGAATTGACCACAACTACAGTAGAAGTGCCTCTTGTTAAAACACTTGCAGAATATCCACGTATTGCCTTCCTGTGCTCGTCTGGTGTAGGAAGCAACTTGACCTTAGATGAAGCCATGCTGAATTTAGAAGGGCTCCCTCATAATCAGTACCTAAAATCTTTCTTGCTGATAAGTCTAGGGTTCAACAATTGTTCATCCGAGTTTGCTGTATATAATTCTTATTTCGTAAGTTACAAGCATCGGTTCTCAAACAAAGATGGCAATAAGACAGCCAATTTGCAATAACAGACTTAGGGGTACTGACTTCCCTTTGTGCCTTGGAAACATTTCACCCAGCTCACTGGGCAAAGAAAGTCAATTGGAGAAGCAGTAATGTTGCCCCTAGATATCATCGGTGTTGACATATGCAAATAGCTCAATCTAGCACTTGTTCATAATTGGTCATTTGTTCTTTCTAGCATAAATAAGAAAATGATTTTTTTAAAAAAAGATGTCGATGATTATTTTTTCAAATAATTTGTGTAAATATCTCTAGATATACTTGTGTCTATAAGTGTATACATATATATATATTTATTTATTTTATGTTTCATAGGCCATCAAGATTTATTGTCCTTGGTAGTAAATATTGACCTTGGATTTATCTCAGTCAGTGTTTACCTCTTAGGCCAATAAATCTTGAGGTTCACCTTAACAGAAGTCAATATCTGCTTAGTGTTCAGCTCCATCATTAATATAAATATTTTAGTGACCTTTGCATGTATTAGTCTATTTTTTAAAGTCAACTTAATGTTACAAATCCTATAGCACATCAGCAGTTTATTTTTCAGATCTGTTTATTCATTTTAAGAATTTTTTTATAACCTCTGAAATTACTGTCAAGTGTGATGTGGCAGAAAGTGCACCTTTTTGAAGAGGAACGTGAGTGTATGATGCTGTTTAAAATTGAGAGGGAAGTGGCCCATAGTAGCAGTATCCGTTTGTGCAGTTCATCATGCATTTATCTACCAGCAGGGTATAAGCATTACTTCCATAGCTGGTTCTTTTCTGAAAGACAAGCATTGCTTTTTTTTTCAAGACTTTCTTTGCATGAGCAAATCTTTCTGAGATCAAGTGTTTGCTTTTCTGTATCTTTCACTGAGTTTAGGGTTAGCATGGACCTTTAGACCACCTAGTCTGACCTTTTTATCTCCTGCCATCTTTATCTCCTGTATTTAAGAAACACTTTTCGCTGCCTTCCTCCTCCCCTTTCTTTTGACCTCACCAACAAGAAGTTTGTCTGCAGTGTTCTTGTTATAGTTATTTTTTTAAATTGCACTTGATTTGGGTTGATAGCATCTCAGTCTAGACCCAAACTGAAGTGTCCTGAGGGCTGGAGTTTTGCCTTGTAGATGGTCATCCATAAACACACACAAACATTGCCCTTTTCTGCCTCTGACTTGGATGTGGTCTGTACTTGGGCATGACCATTGCATCTAAATATTATCTGAAGCCATTCAGCCATGGGTCGAGTCCTTTCCTAGCTCGTGACTTCTTCCCCCTAAAAAGTAAGAAGCAAAGTGGGCTCGAGGCAACCTCCCTCCCCTTCCTCTGCCCCCAGGAACACAGAGGGGAGCCCACAAGCTGGGTCCCCAGGTCGCGTAGCCCTCCCCTTACCACAAAGCAGCCCGATGGCAAGATTTTTACAGGATCCAGGACAGTTACTTAATTCAGGCACTGTGCTCAAAATTCTCCTTGTTATTATTACTGCATTACAAAGCACATATATAATACTTGTGATTACAAGACACTTCACAAGTGCAGATAAGAGAGACGTTCTTTGTCCCAGAATGTTCTCTCTCTAAGTCCCTGATTCTACAAACCCTTTTTCATTAAATTATTCCTTTTATTTCAAGTATGAGTGGTGACTGTTCACACGGAGAAAAGCTTGCGGGGTTAGACCTTTTGCGAGTCTATAGAAAATTTACTGTGAATGTGGAGAGATTTCTATTATTCATTACAAAGGTGCACGATCAGGCTGTAGGGGTAAATGCTTTAGAAGCGTTGGGCTATGGAGAATTCTGATCCCTGTCACATGAAACAGCATAAATGTCAGACCGTGGATTTATGTGAATATTCCTTGAAGAGAACCAAATACAAGGAATTAGTTGTTCTCTTGTCCTATTTATTCCCCTTAATTAGATTTATTTTAAGTGGGCTTTAGTATAGACATTTCTGCTTAATTTCTTTATTGTATTTTGGAATTTGATATCAACACGAATAGAGCCAGCATGCCCTACATTAAAAAGTCTATTTAAACAGCAAATCTTCTGACTTTTTTTTTCTTTACTATTTTTTAAACTTAATCTAAATCAGTTCTCAGTTTACAGGATGAGTATTTTAAGATGCCTGTGCCAGAGCAGTTTGTAGCAGCATATCCAGTTAGGACTTGGGGTTCTTTTTGCAGGAATTATACATGGTGATTTTTTTTCCATCATTGCTTTATGTTCAGAAATAAATGTCAAAGATGTGTTTGTGTTGAGATAATTTGGCTCAGCCATATATCAAGTCTTCAAGAGATGGAACCGTGAAGCATTTTTTCTCCCTAAAGTTAACATTCAGAGGGATTTGTATGCTACAGGCCATATCATCTCTGGTTTATGTGTGAGGCCTGATAGAGCAAGCACGGCACTTGGCTGTTTTTCTGCAGTGCATGCCTCTAAGTCAGACTGAGGAGCAGCTTACTGTTGTCAGCATTTGATTCATAGAGTTGTGTAAATGGGCAAAAAATTCCTTTCTGTCATGCCAGAGGCCAAATTAAACAGAAATCTGTGAGCGGGGAGGGTTATTTAGTTTTGAGGAAACAACATGAGTTGGGTGATAATGTACCCTTGCGAGTTTTTGCAATTTGGTTTGGGCTGAGTTTGTCCTGGTTTATTTAATGCCATAAGATACGATTCTTCCTGCTGAGAAATTGCTGCAGAAATGATACCAGCGTGAAGGCAAACACCGAGCCAGCAGAGCTGAGTGAAAAGGTGCAAACACTCCACGCCGTTTGGCGGTCGACTGAGAGTGACCAAAAATGTCTGCGTTAATGCTGATCTACCAGCCTGCCTGACGAATTCTTCGTGTTCCCTTTCAAACAGGCATCTCAAAAATGTGCCGCAGATATGCAGGAAGGCATATACAATAGTGCTTTTCCCCCTCTCTCATCCTGGCAATGTAATGAAAGCTCAACATAGCTGAGATTCACAGCCTCGCTATCCCTGTGGAAAGATAAAGTAGACCTGTGCACGTTAAATCACTGAATTTAACACTGTCCACTCCTGATTTTTTTCAATGTTTGCAGCAGAACGTAGGAGAAACAGAGTAGTGACGTGTTTGCGAGGCAGTTTTTTAAAACAGCAAGCTGATAGTAAATTAGCGCGGTGAGGTTAGAAGTAGCAGGTGTTCCTGCCAGTAATACTGCTGCGTGTCATAAAGATTGCTTTGATGTTCATTTTAGTGGTTAGTGAAGAGTCTGAAAGAAAATTACTGAGAAAGATGGAACAAAGTAATGCAACTCTGTCTGAATTTATCTCTATTGTGTATGAAGAAAGTGTGCCCTTAGGTCTGCATTTGTACGTTCTATAGATTTATACAGCTCTTCATGCCTAAAAAGCTTCATTTCCTTCAGATCCCTGTAAATACAGATCACTTAAGAAAAAATATATGTATCATCTGATCTAATCGATCTCTATTTTCTCATTTTCTCAATTACTGGAGCTGTAACAAATGAAGCTGCAAAAAATGAAGCTGCTTTAATTGACATAGTTCACTGAAAAGCTCTTACAAAAGAAGTATTTATTGTCTAAGGAAATTTTATCTCTGGTTCGTTTTATTGTAAAGATTCTATCTCAGAAATGCTGTGAATCAGAGATGAAGGGGAGTAACGATAAACTTAGGGAAAACATAAGGAAAATGTGTGGGTGTTTGAGTTTGCACATGTCTGTAAGCTATAATAGATATGCAAATATAAAATCAAGTGCTTGTGGACATGTGGTTTTGTGTCAGCTGTGAATTTTATTCATTAGCTGTTTAACACTACATCTATACAATTTTAAAAAATAATTCTGACTCATTCTAGATAACCTTTATCAGCTTTTTTGTAATGATTTCATTTACTGATCCAATTATAAACTAAATTGAATCCTATCCACTAACACAGGTTAAAATGTTTTTATTATATGCAGCTGTTTGATATCCCCAGGTGTGGGAGAGCACAACAAGGATGGAAATTAATTAAGCAAGATGTGGGAGATGGTTGCGGCCGTATGTTATGTGCTCGTCAGCCAAAGGAGACGCATGTCAAACACTGCTTGATTAGTTGCAGCATGCGCTTCTCTGACTTGCAGGAGGCACGCTGCTGAGTGACTTGGTAACTGAAACTCTGCAGAGGCTTGGCTTCAGTCACTAATCACTTCCCAGCTTTTTCAGTGGCAGGACATATTGATACACATCTTACATGAATTATCCAAGGAGTTTCCCGATAGGCAAAACTGTTTTACATGAAGCTGATAAAAACCTGCTCTAACTACATTTATGCTTAGCATCTAATCACTAATTCTTGCAGTATCACAAATGGCGAGGGCCACCAGGCACAGAAAGGAAAAGATTGTAGCCTAATATCTTATACTTCTTATCTTTTATCTATTTCTGTGGTGATATAGTTGCCAGGCAGAGGTGCTGTCTTGTGGCACTCAAACCTTTCTTCTAGGTGCAGGAGCTGCAGTCATAAAAATAGTGCGTAGGAGCAGTATGTATGTGAGGTGAAGGAACAATCACAATAATCAAATACAATTTAATTTTCCTATATTTATAGAAAACTCTTAGGAGTGAATGTAGCACACAGTGCAAAAAAGTAAAGTAAAATAATTAAAATTGGTGAATATTGGGTTCATGACCAAGTTCCTACAAGCACAATTAGCTGTTTATAGGCATGCTCTGAATAGGAAAATTGATTAATTGGTAGAATAAATCTTTCCCTGTCAACAGTTTGCTAGCCATATAGATGCAAGAAAACCTAAATATATAATGTTTCTCTCTTATAAAAGACTGTCCTCTCCATCTCAATTTCAAAGGTAAAACAGAAAGCACTATTACTGTTGTGGGAGAGGTATTTTTCACTGGATAATGTGAACAAAAGGTAATGTATTTAGTATGTTTTCTTTCATATTTACTTATGCAAGTGTGAAATATAATTTACCATAATTCACTACGTTTTATATATCCCTGTGTAGGGATATCCCTGGGCATATATGCTCCTGTGTCCCTAAGTTGAGCATCTATTAGCTCTTTAAATCTCAGCATTTACTAATGTATTTTCAAGGAACTTCAGCTGTGGTAACCATTTAGATTAGTGATCTTCATCAGTGCCATTTACAAGGGACTTCTTTAGCTATATTATCTGAGTACTAAAGTAAGGATGATGAGTAGTGCGTAGTAACTCTCTGGTTTAATTGGGATAGTCCAGAAGAGGGAGCTTGAAATTAAAGAGTGAAGAGATTTAAAAGTACTAGAAGAAATAAATTGTTCAAATATGGGAACTTTGTTTTGGTCACCCTTTGTCACTGGTGGAATTTGCTTCATATTAGTAACAGCAGAGATTTGCTTTGGGGATGATTTTTATTATTGTGGTGTTTTCTTTCTGCCCCACCAGAAGCAATTAATATATTTTTTTTTTTTTTACTGTGTTATCCACCATTTCTTTTCTAGCATGTTTGAGAAAGAGACAATTAATTAACTGTATGGTGGTTACCTGTACATTGTATATACTCATCTGTGACTTATAGGGCCATTCTCCTCAGTTATCTCAAATATACTGACCTCATTTCAATTACACTAGAGATGAATTTGGCCCACTTTGTCTCAAGTACATGATTTTTCATCATGATAAGCATTTCCCCAGGTCATTTCTGGAATGCCAGTTCATGCAAATAACAGCTTTGACTTAGTTACAGTGCCCTTCTTTGCTTCTAATAATAATATATTTGAGGCTTTCTCAAAGTAAAAGCTTCAATATATTATGCTTGCAGCAATGCTGTATTCTTATAGTGTATAACCTCCATAAACGTCTCTATCTTTAAATTAGAGTTCTGTACCTGCTGGCTAAGGAAAGAGTTTTCAGTCACTTATCCTTTACCTAATAAAACAGAAAGAAGCCTGTGCAGTCTAATGTGTGTGTCTCTGTCTGCGTATTTATATATGTAGATATATATATTTGTACATCATAACCAAGTAGAAACTGTATTTTATTGGCCCAAGTTTCTCAGTTTTTTTTTCTTGTTTGTTTTTCTCTTGGCATCTAATTTTACCCCCCATTTTGAGTCTTACTTCCAAGATCAAAATCTTGAGAATACTTACAAACAGAAAACAAACTGACAAATATGATTAAGATCAATAGAAGTATCATTTTACAATGTCTTATTTTGATATTAACCTTTTATTAAGAAAACTAATTTTGAAATAATACAATAGTGAAAAGTAGATTCTCTGAAGATACCACAGTAGAACACTGAGACAGTTTCAAAACTTTAAAATACATTTTAAATGGGAAATGGCATCAGTCATTTTCCACAGGAATATTCAGTTTCAGCAAACTGATTCTTTTCTGCAGGAAAACATGTTTTTAGCTAATTTGTAATCAAGATCTCCTGATACGCACAGAATTTGTTGACGAGCAGCGATACTAGCAATGCGAAGTTGGGATATAGTCTCTTCGCAATTATTTATGCAGAAGTGCGCAGATACTCCTACATCTGTACACACAGAGCATATTTTCCGTGCATTATGCATGGGATTTCCTCCAGCTGGCCTCCTGACTCCCGCTCCCCTGCCTCCGCGGTGCCTGCGGCTCCGTGCCGTACCGCCTCGCCTCTCCCGCTGCGGGAAGCTCGCCGCCAAGATGGGGCTGGAAGGGACGTCCAAGGGTGCCTCATCCCACCTGCTACTCCAGCCAGGTCCACTCGGGGTTGGCTGCTCCAACCAAGGGCCTTGAAGTGCAGGGTTTGAAATCCTTCCCCCTTCTAGGTCCCTCCTGCAGTGTTTGACCATTCTTAGAGCAAGATGTTTCTGTATATCAGATGGGAATTTCCTCTGTTCCCGTTTGTGCCTGGTGCCTTCTGCTGTGGTCCTCTAAGACGGGTCTGGCTCTGTCTTCTCTACACCATCCCATTAAGCAGCTGTAGAGAGCAGTAAGGTCTGCCCTGAACTTTTTGCAAGTGCAGTTCTAGCACCCTCTGTTCATCTGCATGCTTCAGCCCTGGACTGTTTTGGTGGCCACTGTGGACTCACTCCGGTTTGTCAGTGTCTTTCTTCTATGGGAGAGCCCCACACTGGATGCAGTACTCCGTGATGGCTTAACAAGTGCTGAATAGAGGGAAAGAATCAATTCCTTCAGCCTGCTGGGTACCGTCTTGGTAAAGCAGCTCGGTCTGCAGTTGTCCTTGAACTAGAAGCTGTGAAAATATGTGCATCTGCTGCTAGTTCTGGAGAGCTGTGTTCAGCTGGGCCTGCTTGGAGGGTTGCCTTGTAGCTGCGGCCTGGCATTAGGTCCGATGTGATCCACATGGCCTAACATGCACGTTTGGTAGTGTCCTCCTCCACCTCCCTGCATCCCTCATGTGCCTTGAAACAGGGTGTCTTGTGGAGAATGGCTGATGGGCTTGGCACCAGGACTTGCTGAAGGAAACGTGGGTCTTCCCTCTACCTCGAAAAAGGTAAGCTAGAGATGATAGCAAGAGGCAGACCTGAACTGTATGTCCACTGAGCCCTGCCTCCAGGATGAGTGTGGTACAACAAAGGACTTAACTGCTTGATTTCCACAAACGGATGCTTCTGAGGGGTGGACAGGAGGAAAAGAGGACTTGGCATAAGCTATGGGGTGGGGATCTTGGATCTCGTTACCCTCCAGCCACAAGCCTTGGCCCCTTTTTAGAGGATCACCTCATACTGCAGTCGGCCATGGCAGATGGTTTTCCAGATGAAGATCCCTGCAGAAACCCTGTCTCTTTGAAAGCTATTTTTAATGTGTTGAAGATGATGTGAACCATTGACCTGCAGATATATATAGAGTCTGTAAAATAAATTGATGCTATGCTTATAAAGTTTCATTCAGGTCATTCACTGTAATAATTAATGAACCTATAAAAGGACTTCATAGAACAGTAAAAATGGAAATACTTCACAGAAACAGAAGACGGCAGTTGTATTTTTTTTTTGTTTCACATGCCTCTTAGTTATGTGGACTTGTGACTTAATAAATGTTATGGAATTAGACATGGACTTTAATTTTAACCTGCCATTTAGAATGTCTTCTCATGTCTAATTTCAAAGACTCATGTGGTCATTATAGTAAAATCATTGTGTGACTTAATTGTAATAATAATTAAACATTGCCATTATAATGAAGTAATTAAATGTTCTCAATTGTTCTTAGCCTTGTTTGTTGCTATAATTAATTTGTTGCTCTCCTAACAGGAAAAGAAGTTAACGGAAGTAGCTGCATAATGTTTTTATTAAGGCTTCAGCACTGACTCTCTATCCTAGGTACATGCCTGTGACATGTATATTTGATTATAACAACTGAGGGCTCCAGACCATTAGTTTTAAACACCTCTATAAAGGAATCTTTTATTTTACCTGTGCAAAGTATTGTTTTTATTCTCCATAGTCATTTGATAATAGTGATTTTCTCAGTGGTTTCAGTGTTGTACATCAGCAATGACATGCAGCGTTTTTAGGAACAAGCTGTGGATCAAAGGTTTATACTTACATGGTGTGCACCACATAGCACAGAGCCTCCTGTTTTGTGCGGTGGTGAAGTACTGCAATTATTCCTTCATTGCACAGATGTTAATTGAACCCAGTTTTCGGTTTTAAATTCTGTGCTCTTCATCCGTACAGGGCAGGAGAAGCTTGTTGTTAGAACAATTGCTAGAAAGTTGTTATCTTTTCAGGAAATGAATCATAAGAATATCTTAGACAAGCAGGAGAAGAGAACAACCTCCAAAACTTTAGAAATCTTAAAATAGTCCCCAGATACAAGAGCTACAGCTAAAAAAGGCGGAGTTGTTATCAACCATGTTTACTAAACTTTAAGGATACATGAGTCAGAAAGGCTTAAAACACTGAAATCCTCATGCTAGAGCAGTCTTAATCCAAGGAAAAGTTGCATGTCTTTGTTGAATTATGCCAGAGTAACTACATATCTTTTAAACCTATCCTCAACAATACAGGGCTTTCTTTGTTTTGTTAGAGAGATAGCAAAGCAAGAAAAAATGCTGTGTAGCACTCATATTGAAGGCTTTCAGAGTTTGTCTGCACGATGAAATTGTTCTGATTGAACTCTGACAAATTATAACCTGCAGGTATAACGAGGATTTTCCATTTTTGTCCAACACATATACATTTTGTCTATTCCATTTTTCCTTTCCTGTAATGCATTCAGCACAGCAAGGGCTGGAAAGAAATCTGATTGTGAAACTGATAAATTGTCTTACATAGTTTCCCTATTTTGGCCATTGCCATGGTCTGGTTCTGAAAGTGCTTGGAATCCTTGGTCTCTCGCTTTGTTTTAACAAGCTTGTTCTCAGTTGCCCATTGCCAGTACTATATTACCTACACTGCACATTATTTTTTTGCCTATCTCATATTCTGCGCTGACTCCAGGCAGCCTCAGTGTAAAAGCAGATGAGATGATTTATTTTTATCATTCACTTTTTCTCGTGAGAAAGAGAAGTTCCTGGGCCTGCCCTCTCTACTAGCTTCCTCTTAGCGCAGTCATTTATGTCTTGGCAAATGGGGTATATAAAATGCTACTGAATTAAATCAGCAAAGTGTTTCATCATACTTATTTTGCAATCAGTGTGATAGATTGTTTACTGGTATAAACTTCTGCAGCCTCATTGATTTGTGTGGAGTTTTCCTTTGCATGAAAAGGGAGTTGGCTCAGCCTGTGCAGGTGTCAAGAAGTCATACAAATGACAGACAGCAGAGGGTCAGACCCTATGATTTCAGCTCTGACCACAGCCGTTTCCAGTTCTCCTGTACACACATGGAAGATGCTTCATGTGCTAAAACTTGCTGCAAGTCTTTGATATCTTTGACCTTTCTGAAAAAGTCTTTTGCATTTTGATGTTCCCTAAGAAGGCAGGTGGTATTTTTTGATTGAATAGATACAGATTTCATGTCTAAACACATTTCTTGTTCTTACTTTGTTAGACTACTTAACTGTTCTGTATGTTCTGTGCTGCTCACATGCTTCTCTTGTAATTTGTTTTTGAAGGATACTATCAAAAAGTTACAAAGAATTAAACATGCAGAAATCCGCCTGAAAAACATTAGTAATGTCCTGCTAGTGTCCCCCTTTGGATCCAAATGTGGATATTCATGTACATACAAACACACCTGCACCTATAGTTCCAAGTCAAAAATTGTCCTTGATACCTTCTGGCTGGAACAAATGTTTGGCTCCAGGTGCCACAAGTAAGCAGATACAGATCCTCTGGAAGCAGATAGGGAAGTTGTGAAAAAATCACAAAGACTATCAAAAATTTTGGCTCTGAAGAGGGTCAGAAAGAGCCCTCCAAGGACAGATGCCGAGCCCAGGAGGTGCTGGGTGCAGTGCATCTCTTGTGGCTGCAGTCTCATGGAACAGCTGCTGAAATACCAGAAGTGGTTGCCCTGTTTTCTTCTTCCATCACCTGCACAAGTCATCTGGAAACATGGCAAATGGTAACATTTCCATTTGAACAAAATAAGGAAATCCCTGTGAGCAATTCTCATTTACAGCACAATAATAAAAACCCTGGCAAAAAATCAAGCCCTTTCCATATCAGTTCAGCACACAGAATTGCTAGCACAGTCGATGTCAACAGCTAAATAGCTAGTGCAGAGGCAAAAGACAGAGGCTGCTGTGTTCTTAGTGGTGCAGCTCAGACAGGGAAGATGAAATCATGGTAGTTCAACATTGGGCAAAGACTTAACTAGTGATTTTCTGGCTTTCTGTTTACGCTGTAATTTAGGAACATGCATGCGTCTGTCTCTAATTATTTAACAGTATTTAACAATACTTTCAAAACAAAGAAATGCAACATGCATATTTTTGCAGAGCTGTAGGAGAACATGGCTACAATCTTTGCTTGATAGTGAGATGGTTGCAGCACTGTATTTGTAAGGGCTTCTTTTTTAGCTATAATAGTCAGCAAATGGTTTTGAATGGCTTAAAAACACAAACAGGTGCATGAGGCAAGAAGAAAACAACACGCCATATTTTGACCTTGCTATATTATTTATGCCTTCTATGAGTGCCACTTCTTAACTCGTTCGGTATTTGAAGCTTGATTTGTTTTCTCTACATAGTACAGGTCCAGGACAAGGTTGAAACTGAATATGGAGCATAGGACATAGGTGGAAAATATGTCTGCTTATTGTAGTTTCATATTTTGGCTTGGGTCAGGAATAAATTTTTCAAATTTTCGAAGTATTTTGGCACGATGATCCTTGTGACATTTTTGTGTTTATTTCAGCAACTGTGAATAAAGGCAATAAGAAAGTTCTCAAAACAGATTTTACACTTAGTCTGAATTAAATGAAAAGCCAGATTTCATACAGGGACCTGAAGCATTCGGTACATTAGATGATGATAATTTCCAGAAGGGTGGTTTTCTTTGGTGGTATTCTAAGTGTCCCAGCTTTTGGCTGCCAGACTTGTAGGTTGAGAAACTTTGAGGCTGCCTCTTGATCCGTATCATCTGAGATCTGAGTCTGTTTAATGAATCTCAAACTGAGCATCCAAAAGCAGAAACACTCCAGCTCATTAATCACCGTGAGGGATCTTGGCCTATCCATATAAATTAAGAACAATAGTTCCCAAGTAGAAAGAAACATGACTTTGTGTTTCCAGTGACAGTCATGATATTACTGGTCACTTATATTTGTTTATCAAAGATATGTCCTTGTTTCACTTTGGAGGTATAAATCAACACCGCCACGATTACGGGTAACTTGTGTGTCTGTGTGTTTATATGTGGTTATATGTATTTTAGGCTAATGTTTGATGACGTATCCTTCAAAGGTCTCTTCAAAACTCCAAGCCATTATCTAATAAAATTAAGACCTTGCTGAAAATCATTGTATTTGTGATGCAAGAAGGCAGCAGAATATTTGTGTAAAACTGCTGGTGCTGTCAACAGACTTTGGGTTCATTACACCTTCAACTGAAAGTTTCAGTCCATGAGTTTTTTGATAAAACTATAAAGTGTTTTAGAAATGAAATGTGGAACATTTAGGAGAAGGACATAGTGCTATACATAATTTATTGGGCACTGTTTGTACAGTCAATTGTTAAGTTATAAATAAAATACAGCTTTAAAACAAAGATGAAAGGCTGAAATTGTGGGTGGTTATTTACTCTGCATTTCTATTCCAGAAAAAAAAGTTCCCAAGTTTGTTCAGTCACATTTTGGTTTGGTTATTGATATTCACAGTGTCATGTCTATTTTTGGATGTTTCACATTGAAAACCTTATTCTCTGCCATGTGGAGTGCATTCTCCTCCAGAAAATGTTGCAGAACTCTTCGTATAGCTCAGTGAGGTGACCAGGCATGGTGGAAGGGAGGTCATGGCGAGGCAGATGAGGCTCTGTGATACCAAATATCTAGGTCCTGGAGCTGCTGAAGAACAGGTTGGCTTACCTCGTTGGCACAGGGTCGCTCAGTGTCTGTTCCAGTTCAGCACCTAACATCATGGTACTTTCCCCCAGCACATCTGAACCTCTGCTCCCATTTCTTTTAGGCTGAGTGTGGGCAGAGGAACCAGCTCCACAGCCTACACCAGACTGATGCTTGTTTTCTGCCAACAGAGAAGTCCCTGAACTGGAGAAATTCGTGAACTGAAGAAATGCCGAACCCATTTAAACTCATTAAAAATGAGTTTAGTGGATTTAAGAATACAGTACATATACTTTTCAGAATAATTTATTATAGGTCTTTGCATCGGTGCTCAGAATTGGGTGCGAACGTGGTCTCTGCAGCACCTCTGAGCAGGCTTTTTACCAGTGATGGAAGCGTTTCCTGAATGTGAGTAGAAATAGCACAGGGTGGGCCTGATGAAACAACAGGGGCAAAAAGTATCATCTTAGTATAGGTCTAAGCATCCCTTGCAGGTACTCTGGAGCAGTGGGAGGTACTTGGATCAGGTCTCCCACTTCTCCTGCGAGTGGTACTGACCCAGAGCCCTGATACTCCATCTCAGCCATGGGAGCAAAAACGTTCTGGCTGCTTAAGAGGAAAGACATGACCAATTTGAACTTAGGAGTGAAACATTTCCTAGAACTGAGCCTGAATAAATTCTGGAACAGTTGAACAGGAAATAAGCTAATAATGGGATTTTACAATATGCATTTCCCATATAAGGCATTGAAATGCAACACGGGTTTGTTGCTGATCTTCTGGCTATTTTGATGAAAATGTTACGTTTCTCCACTGTTTGCACTCCTTTACGTTTCTGAGGAATTTGCTCCATTCCATTCCAAGGGTTTCATCTTGCCTCCCTCATCGGTGGTGCATGAACAGACCATTCCCACTCCGGACCAGCGAAGAGCCTAGTTAACAACTCCGCCTGGCTGCCTTTTGTTTGTATCGGGGAGCTATTTCCTTTAGCCCTTGCTACTGATGCATAGGAAGGGGAAGAGAGGTGGGGAGCACCCGTCTCAGTGCTGTTCGTGCGTCTGAAAATAAGTTCCCCAAAACCCCGGTGTGGAGAGAGGAAGCCCTGGCTCCAGGGAGCCTGCTGTCTCCCTCAATAAACAAAGGACTGGGTTTGGGCAAGTTGCCCAAAGTGTTGGTGCAGGGTGCATTCTCGCCCTTACTGCTCTGCCTGGCCTTTTAAGGATATGTGACAGTATGCTTAAGAACACAGTAAGGTGTGTAATTCAGCAGTGATTAATGAGCGAAAGGCTCTTCTGTAGCTTCAGCGTTTCTATAGCATTGGTCAGATTCCCTTCTCACTAGTAACTCGCTGAAGTGCAACTAAGTTTTTCAGTTTGGCCTCCTGTCTGCTGCACTGTAAGTGTAATCTCTTGCCAGCTCTTATGCTATGTTAATTCAGAGCCATCTACCTTTCCAAACATACTGTGCATTGTGGAACAGGTTTTGCTTGTGAATGTGAGGCCAGATGTTCGGAAGAGCAGAGCTCCCGTTTAGGCATCTAGCAATTACTGCTGTGACACATACTGATTGCAGCTGAAAATCTGAAATCTGTCTGCTTAGACAGTAAAATATTCAAGCTGGCTAGTTTGTGTAATGCTGTAAGAAGTGGCCTATGTGCATATAATTCAGGAGTTCTTTCAAAATAGCATGCACTGAATCATGGCCTTAGTTTTAAACCACAGCTTGTGCCAAACTAGTTATTTTGGTTTCTTGCCAAGCAGGGGTTCACTTACAACTAACATTTTCCTTTTCTTTTTCTGCCATATCTCTTAATGAAGGCTTAATACAACAATGACTGTAGGTCTACTGGCTAGATAAGAAATAAGTCTGATTCATTAACAATTTTTTCTTTCCTTTTCCAGTGACATATTTGATGCCATGTTTCCCGTTACCCACATCGCAGGAGAAACGGTCATACAACAGGGTAATCCTTCCCCTCTTCTTTACCCTTGCATGTTTGCTTAGGCTGTATGATTCACATCTCTTCGTCTGAGAGCTCACCCTCTTTGCTTAGTGGGAAGAATGACCATATTCCAAAAGCTTATAAGTGCTGGGCTATATCATAAGTTCATTGATGTAGGCACAATCTTTTGTTCACAGTCTTCTCTAATACATGTTCACAATCTTCTAGAATATATGTAGAGCTCTCCAGCAAAACCACACTGATAGGTCTATAGGGTTTCAAACTGCTATGGTTAAATGTAGATAAGCAGTATTTCAAATTAAAATGTTCATTCCTTAACTTAAAATATTCATGAAGTAAAGCGCAGCTCAGAATGCATAAGGGTGGCACAGACTAGCTGAGAGTAATTAGAGATGGAAAATATTTTTGCAGTTGTTGGGAATATTCAACACCTCATTGTGCTGTATCATAGTTATCACACTTGGCAACTTACCTGCATGCCTGCAGCGTGTTGTGGAGGACTTCAGTACCCTCAGGATATACTAAAGCCTGTTGCTTGTTTACATTGAATGAAGTGTTGAATCAATCAAAACAGATAAACTAATGCAATTGAAAAATACTAATAGGAAGAAATCATAATGATACTTTGATTTATGAAGGAAAGTAGGCAAGGATGTTTCAGAAAATGAATCTCCCTGTAAGTAATCTGGTGTACAAACCTGTGCAAATATGTACAGAATTAAATATGGAGACAGGAAATAAGTGACTAGTTTAGCAGACCTTCAGGAAACATTCACCGTTTATATTTTGCTTCCAGGTGACGAAGGAGACAACTTCTATGTGATTGACCAAGGCGAGGTGGATGTAAGTACACAGTTACGGTCTGATGCTTATTTTGATTTTGCGTAATAAACTTTTATGCACTGGCACACAACTTTATCCAGCTATGTTCTGTGGTTCTGTCTCCTTTGTTCTTGAAATAGATTTCACAGGATTGGTCTCATTACTTCGCTTTTGTTGTGTTAAGTCATTTGTGCATAATTTTATAATTGGCATGTTTTACATCCTAGCTTATTTGTCCATTCCAGGCAGGAAAATATGGTATCAAAAACAAGCAAATGACATTATCTTCAGAACCCTAACCACACCTGGAGGTGTGCAGTCTTTGGCAGAACAGGCCACCATGCTGGAATGCACCCGAGGGTTCAGATCAACCATAAGGAAAATATTTTCTTTAATCAGTTAGCTTAGCTCATGTGTTTTTTTTTTCTTCCAAATTGAGATACAGCCTTAGGCAGCTAGTTTCATCTCAGAAACCTTAATTTGCTTTTAAAATTAGATCCAAATATACGAACAATGCAGCATATTAATAAAGCAAGGATTATTATAAGTGTAAAGTGATCTGTTAGACCACAAAGTGTTTAAGGGAGTATGTGGTGGTTTAATCAGCAAGTCTTTGAAATGCAGCTTTCTTCTGAAACTGCCTTCCAAATTGTAATCTATTCACCTCTTATCATATTTATACTGTATGAAACTGACCCTTTTGCAGTTTTGCTGCAAGTTTCTCATTTGACAGAATTCTCTACACACATCTTTCCTACCAAGAGTTGTTGGGTAGGATGGGTTTGCTCATTAGCAACATTGCTCTTCAAATGCCCGGATGAGTTTTGTCTGGAATACTTAAAGGAGAAAGTGATTTATTTTAAATCCAGGCAGGAGGCTTACAGTTATTTTAGTAAAAGTAATTTTTTTTAGAAGTCTCTGTGTCAGGAGACCATCTAATTGGTATTGTTGGGAATTGAGAAACCTCACATGCTGCCTCTCTCTCTGGAAGCTGCTTCTCAGGAAATCCGCCTGACTCACTGTTCCTATCAGTCATACGTCTCAATAGCAAACATTGCCACATCCACAGTGCCATAAAATAAAAGAACAATATTTATAGAACAGTGCTAAAATTTAGTTTTAAAATAATTGATTCAGGTACTGAGATCCCGATACTGAGATTAATGACTTCACTGGCTTTGAATCAGACCCACAAACATATGCAAATGCACTATTGAAGCTATAGATTAATCTTCTTTAAAAACAATTTGCCTTCACTGAAAACCTTTAGGAAAGTATTCTTCAATGTTTGGCTCAGGAACAGAGGGGGTCCGAATGACCTAAGAAAACAATCTCAAAACGCTTGCAGTTAATTGCAGCAAAAGATATCTTCCACATGCACACATCACTTTTACACACAAAGCGCTGACAAAGTGGGGAAAATAAATGTCCAGGGCTTAGTTTTGTATCTGCTTGTAAAACCATCGCACAAGGTGCTTTGAAGATTTTCTGTAACTGGTGGTTGCCTCTAGTGGCCAAAGTGGCCTTATCTCTGCAAATGTTGAGAAGCACTTGCTTAGAGCATCAGTGGCTCTATTCTCTGTCAGGTAAGATAGCACCTTAGTTTCCTTCCCTGGTAAATCCTGACATCTACTCAAAAGCACCGTTACTACAGCATGCTAGCTGTATATCAGAGGTTCTGCTTGTTTTTTATGAATAAAGTTGAAATTCTTTCTGGACATGTGTCCAGATCATTTTTATTTGATGATTTCTTGAGTTCATTAAAGTCTTATGCAGAATAATATTACATTTCCCAGAACATTTCAAGGGCCTTTGAGGTTTCTAAGGTAGGACTTGGGGTAAACTCTACAGAGGTTTTTGAAAATTTTATCCTAGACCCCTGATTTGACAGGCTGGTGAGCAAGCAGGTGAGCAATCCTGTTGACTTCTGTGAGACTCATGTTTAGGATTAACTGATCTTAGTAGTGCTTTCCTGAACAAAGGAAGTACCACTCATTGTTTGCTAAATAAAGAGTGTAGCGCACAGCTTTTTTTTATGTTGTTAGAGTTGAAGGCAGAAGCTCTGTTTGTATTCTAATTAGTTTGCAGTTCTCCAGTCAGTTAAATAAGATACGGGATATTCAGTTTTCCTGCCTTGTCTGAGAGATTTCCGAAGATTTCTAAGAAAAAAAGAAATTGCTGGATTTCTTTGAGTAGATTACACCTTCATGTTCCCAAGCATTCTCAACCCCTACTACCCTCATTGCTGAAAGTAGCCTGTAACTGCTAGCAGAATGATCAAAGTGGAAAGATCCACAACAATGTCATCCTGACACGTCCCAGATCTGTGGATGGGCAGTTTTCTGACGTGAGCAGTGGGACAAACACATCCTAACAAGACTTAGGAGATGTCATTTTGACTGTGCTTATTCCAGGAACAGCCAAAGCTCCTGACTCTTTATGTCTTGACAAACTCTTCTGTGACCAACTATCATGATGTCCTCCTTCAGCATCCTGCTTCCTTCATCCTGGTGGACCTAACTGCTGCAGTCCCATCTCCTCAGCTGGGTGCTCTCTCTTTCCTAAGCCTTGCTTACATCTTCAGCCAAAAAACCCTGAATTCCTTTGCGAGTTATTTTGGAAGTCACAAGAAATATTCAGTCATCCAGGAGCAAGTTGCAGCTACACCATGGGACCTACAGAAGTTACTTATGGAAATTGCCTGTGCTGTGAAGCATGCAGGGAAACAAGCCCTTCCCCCCCAGAGATTAAAACTTGTAGCAGGGCAGTTGGTGCAGAGCAGCTTATGCCCAGTAACTTGCTCGTGTATAAGGCGGCAGCTCCCAGCCCCCATGGGTGTGCACTGTCAACTCTGTAAATATAGTGCTCCCCAGAAAAATAGTTCTTCCACTTTCTGGGCAGCAGTGCTAAAATCCTTGTTGTCTGAAGAAAATCCAGACCACTAGTAACTGAGCTGCAGTTCATTTAAGCCTTGCCAGATACTTTTTTGGCATGCTTCCACCCTTCTCCACGAAAAAAAAGCTACTTGGAGAGTAGACAATTGACCCCGAGACTTAAAGCCTCAAGCCATTTTCTGCCTAGTTCAGCTGGGGTTGGCATATGCATTGAGGCTTTTAACCCCTGGCCAGGCTGTGCTTTCATCATTTCCTTGATCTGCACAGAAGTGGCAGGTATGCCCAGACTGTGGATTCAAGGAGCAATTTACTCTGAGCAACCAGGTTTTCAGTGCACATGCAAAGATATATGTAAAGGAAATCGCAGTTGCCATCATAAAATTTCCATCCCCTGGAAGAAAGTCAGGGCAAAACTAAAATAAAATCTATCAACCAAGCAAAAAACAAACAAACAAACAGAAACTACCAATAAAATGGGAATAACAAAAGCAGCCAGTAGCGTTTTGAGTTAGGAAAAAACATTCTAAAGTAATTTACTGTTAGTCTTGGGATAGGCTCCCAAAAGAGTAAGTAAGAAATTCTCCAATTTTTTTAGAAATAATTGGAGTCAAATTATAAATATGATTCAATAATATATTTTAAAATATAATAACACATTATCCTCAACTCTTTTCCTTTCTTAGAGTATTAGCACCCCGTTACATATCCACAGATTAAAGTATCTGTATATTTCCTTCCTGTTATTACTGTGGCCAGCCCAGTAAGACAGAATACTCCTCAGTTCGCAAGCACGCTGCCCCATGTGACAAGAACTGTGCACCAAGGGAGAAGAGCACTTTTTTTTTATGTAAAAAGGTTTTTTAATCTCACTTCCTTATGGCAGTGAAGAAGATTTGCAATTACGTGGCAACTGTTGTGAAGTTAATAAAAGCAGACATCCACAGAGATGCTGGTATCTCTTTTACCTGACTTTAAAGAAATCAAAGTGTTCTTCAAAGAATGCAAAAGCCATAGGAGCTGAACATGAAAGGTTCTTGGTTGCTGGCTGTTATTTTCAGGTCATTTCTTTTCAGCAGCTTGCCATCTGCCTTGTATACTTACTCAGCTAAAAAGTGTGTAAGCCATCACCTTACTGCTTTGCAGTACTTCCCAGAATATGGTTGCAATGAAGAAATCAGGAAGAGGTGGGTCTGGGAGAAGCTGGATTTTTTGTGTAATGCAGCAGGTACTAGAAACTAGGAAAATGGGAAAGGTATTGGACCAAAGCAGGCGCTGGGTGGGAAGGGACATGATAAAGTTACCGGTCACAGTCTTCCTTAGCTGTTCAGGGTTGAGGAGAATTGTTAACTCATGACCTGGCCCCGCTTATGGATAAAGTTTATACTAGGTAGATAATGGCATGAGGTTTGAAGTTTCAGAGGTCAATTGTCTACCGGAAGCTTTTCTGCTTCGAGACATGTGAACGTATGCCAAAATGTATCTGGCAGAGCTTAAATTACAGCTTCCAGTAAAGATGTTGAAAGCACCTGCTAAAGTATGTGTCTTGCAAAAATCTCTAATCCATACTTCTAAATATAAGAGTGACTTCCTGTTTATTATTTTAATCTTACAACCTCACATTTTTTACTTTAAAAAGCACCATCAACTACCATTTTAGAACAGCTATATTTTTTAGACCCGACAACTTCCCATTCTATTTAATGTCATGGCAACTTTCTACAGTCATTCTCAGGTTTTCTTCTTGTAAAACAACAGCAGTCAAAATACAGTATAGTGAAAATCAAAGGGAAAATTTTTCAGCATTTTTCTTAAATAGCTTCTTTGTTTACTGTATTAAGTTATATTTGGAGCTATAAAATAATATTGTGGACAATAGATAAGATTATCTTTTTACTGTAGGTCAAATCTTCTTGAGGCCCTTATTTGTATATACAAATTGTCTAGTTTGTATATACAAAGATGAAAATTGCATAGTGGTTTATGTGAGAATAGTGCTGTTTTTTAAAACTAGTTATGTTTTATAATCCATAGTTCGCTTTTTGTTTGAATTCTTCCATCTTTAAGGTTTTTCCTGCTTGACACCTTTCTAATTTTGGAAGGATACTTTCTGAAATTTTAAACATAACTTCTTAAAGCTTGGAGTTTTCAGCTTGAATTTTTAGGATACTGAAAGCAGTCTCCAAGTTAGTATATTTATATTTAAGAAAAACACATTCGTACTACAAATAAACCACTGGCTTTATTTGGGAAAACTACCCACATATAAATATCCTTCATGTCTAAGACATGCTTATTTTTCCAAGAGGAACTAAACTTCATCTTCATTTTTGGATAACAAATATTAAGGCTTGACAAGACACAAAGCACAAATTATTACAAACAGATTTGAGGGAGGGAATTTAAGATCTGAAAGTTGCAATGCCTGGAACAAATTAGATTGTCCACATAGATCACAAAGTGGCAACAAAAAAAATGCTAAAAGTCTACTTGAAATCAGTGATACAAAATTACAGACTTAGTAGTAAAGGTAAGCTCACTCTTATACAGCTCAGAGATACACATTATAACGTGCTTTCAAAGTAACATGGTTATATTACTGTGGTAAGGTCACATTCTGCTTCTCTAGACAACAGGAGGATGGATGAGGCCAAGATGCATTCCTATTACATTGAGCATTGTGTGACTCATTGCATATTCTCTCGCAGTTAGCACATATGTATATCGTGGCCTATGAAGAACGGAACCGCTGATGCTCGCAGACAATTTTTCCCACTTGTCTCCTAAAAAAAACCTGAAGTGAACCAAGTTGCGTGATTTTCAAGCCCACAAGAATTGCACTGCTCATACTACGTGGTGGAAAACAATAGAAATCTTAAATACTCTTGATCTGCGGAAAGTAGGTGGTCCTGATGGCTTTATTCCGCCTCATATTTGGGCATTTGCAGTTACACATTTCTGTCCAGCTGCATGAAAAAAAGAAGGTTCCAGCTATTACAGAGCTGTGATCAACAGGTCAAGTAACAAGTAGAAATAATTCACTTGTGTACTTGCTTTTTTGGTTAGAGTTCCCAATTGCCTAAAACGGTCTGAGCCAAAACCTCAGCCCAGTATTTTTTTAGGGTAAAGAAAGAGATCATCTGAGCTGCTGCCATATAACATTGGCTTTCATTAGCTGTTCTGAGCCTAAAATAGCTTTACTTCCTACACCTTACAAGCAGAGCCACTTTCCTTTCTACTACTTGTCTTTTTTTAAAAACCAATTTGAAAGGGAATTGTGGAGTTGAACTCTGTAAAAGGGCAGAATGGCATTGTGATGTATCATCAATGCACTTTAACATCATCATGAAGACAAAAGTTGATTGTTGACTTAGGCCTTTTCAGGGAATGAAGTGCAATGGTTTTCCTCTTAGAAAACAATAGTTATTCTCAATCTGTTTCGTCTTTTGAAGACTGATATTGGAAATGGCATTTTTATTGGGGGAGTGAATGCTGAGCCCAAAGACTGTCAGATCAATGATTTGGTTTCACTTCAGAGTACTTTAAACCTGACACCCTTGGGGTGGGGGAATGACTATTTGCATAAGCTGTGTATAGGCTAGATGTCAAACATCTTTCGGGGAGTCTTGTCAAGTAAGACAGTAAAATTAGTCTTAGAGCAGATTTGTAGTAGCCTCTGTTTACAACAACTGTGTAACAGCAAATAACTATACTTCACTTGCTCTCTCTTGAGTTTTACCAGCTTAATTCCCTTCTGGGCCACAGACATAATGCATAATGCTTTAAAAAGAAACGTCAACCATACTGCTTAAAAATAGGTGTTGGAATGAGTTTATTTTCTGCTTTTAACTCAAACCCTGGTTTGTATTCCTCAATGAAATTGTTACTGCATTTAACAAATCATTTTACCAAACTGCTTCTTGTGCAAGAACAAAAACTGTTCTTCACAAAAGCGCACAGAAACACATGTATTTTTGTGCGCTAAAATGAATCAAGGATACTGACATTCACAATGTAGTCCAAAATGTGTTAAAATCTATTACACTTTCCCTATCGACCCTAGGAATTTTTTTGACAACCTTCAGAGATTGGGCTAGATGATCTTAGAGGTCTTTTCCAACCTAAATGATTCTATGATTCTGTGACTTTGGTTGAGATTTGTACTGAGGACATGAATTAGCTGTAGTAAACCCAGGGTCCATCTGGTGAAGTACCCCACAGTAAGAGTGTATCCCTACATTCAAATATGCATGTGGTCAAGTTTGCAACGGATTAACTGAGTTTAAAATTTTTCATACATTATGTTACCATTCTTTAAGAATCCTAAATCTATTCATCCATTTCTCCATTTTTTATCAAAAAAAAAAAAAAAAGAAAAAGATCCAGGACCCACAGTATTACCTGCTTGTTTCACCTACCAGGAAAATGCTTGGGTTTGTCAGGGTTTTTAAAACTTCTTTTTCTAGTTTCATCTTTGAGGAGAATCAGAAGTATATTCAATGTTCTGTGCGAATTTCTTTCTGCAGGGAGTGTAAAAGTTTGAAAGGAAACGCTGTTGTTATTCTCTTGTGTGATATTCTCCTACGTGTCATTCCTTCTGTAGTGGCAAAGAAAAGAAGCTGCAAACACCTTTTGTGGCTTGAGCTCTTTCTTGGCAATCTGCTACCACCTGCCTATTTTGGATTCTTTTCCCCCTTTATTTCGACCCCTTGATCTTTGATGCTCCAGGAACATAAAGAACCACAACATTGTCTGGAGTCCAGCAGCGATGCTAATACTGCTCCTTTTCAGCTCTTTCCCAAGAGGTCCCTTGATCAGCTGAACTGCTCCATGGCCTCATCTAGCTCCTACCGAAACAGCTTTTCACTCACCTCAGTAGGAGCCAGATGAGATCTTAATTGAATATTGGGAAGATAAATTGGGATTGATTCCAGCTGTAGTTCGTAATATGCCTTTTCATCATAAAATGAAGTTAGAAGTAAAATTAATACCGACAGTTCGTTGAATTTTGACCCTAGTTCATTTATTTTGGTCACCGTCTTTTCTCATGCCTAGCTTGAATACAGCTCTAATTCATATATTTTTAAAACCTGTTCATCTGCTACTCTGTAG
This sequence comes from Anser cygnoides, assembly GCF_040182565.1. Lineage (NCBI taxonomy): Eukaryota > Metazoa > Chordata > Aves > Anseriformes > Anatidae > Anser > Anser cygnoides. The sequence goes on from NC_089887.1 coordinate 6,424,975, forward strand.
CTGGTAATAGGCTATGGTCCTGTCCTTTCCCATCATTTTCTGCTGAAGACAAAGATACCTGCATATTTTCTTCATAATATTTTTCTTCACAAAGCTTCCACAGAAGTAAAATTAATTCTTGTTGATTTCTGTTGTTGGCCTGTAACAGACTGGGACATATTCTGCACCAGATAAATGCACACAGCCTTTCCTACCCTCTAAACTCACTGACACATTAACAGAATGAAAAGGGTTTATTGTGTAGGTTTATAGCAGCAAGCTGCAGAATACACAATCCATACTCGTTTTAGAATACATTATTATCTCTCAGGAGCTGTATCATCAATGAGAAATTCAGCCCAGTGTAAAGCACCTGCCTAAGTCCCCCTTTCTCTAGCGAAGGTTTTACATAGGACTCAAGTGTAGGACTTCTCAAATTCTGTGTCATCCAGGAGTGATGCTGTGCATAGTGGTATCAATCCATGCCGTGTTTCGACAGGATGTTATCTAACAGCCTTTGGGCCAGACGTTGCTTCACAAGTTCGGATGCATGAGTTACAGATAAAGAATTATTTGTGTAGCTTCCCAAATCCAAAGCACTTAGTACTCTTCACTAAGGGAGAAAGAGATTTCAATAGTTACGTTTAAATGTGGGAGGCACTAAGCTTAGGGAGGGAAAAAAAAACATTCCTTTTCAGAAGATGTTTCGCTGTCTTGAATGTTTTTAATTTCATGGCCATGGTGCTTTTCAGCAAACCTCATTATACGTATCAACAAATCTCCTTCCTTTCAAGTTTGACAGTGTTAATAAAAAGCCAAAGTTGTGACAGTTCTGCTTGTTGACTGTCTGAGCCTCAAACACAAGAGGGAAAAGCCGATGCCAGTTAACCACAGGAGCTGAAAATGCAGAGAGTAAATACCGGCATTGTACTGAAGCAAGACAACTTGAAATTCTGTCCACAAAGCAGGTTGTTGCCCTCTTTGTGACTCACTGAGGAAACTGTTACGCTCTTGTTTTCTTTCTGTGTCCCCAGCATTGACTATTAGAAAGGAAACTGCTAATAGCTTTTTAGGTAACTGGCAGGAGGAGGAAAGCTGCAGCTAAAACCCCAAACTGGTTTTGCTTCTCTTTTTGCGTTGTGCCATGGTAGGTTTATGTCAACGGAGAGTGGGTCACCAGCATCGGAGAAGGAGGTAGCTTCGGGGAGCTGGCACTGATCTATGGTACACCCAGGGCTGCCACGGTCAAGGCCAAGACAGATCTCAAGCTCTGGGGCATCGACAGAGACAGCTACAGACGCATTTTAATGGTAAGTTCATGGAGAATGACTTGTTTATGGAGCTAGTATTTTTTACTTTCTTTTGTAGTGCCAGTGCTTCTATTCTGTGATCAGATTTCCCTGATGGTAGAAAGCTCTGCAGCCTCTGTTTCTAAATAAAAGAGAGAGGACATGACAATAATATTAAGTAACAAAATCAAGTGAAGTAAGAGGTAACAAGATTCAGTAGAAAGATGCTGATTCAGAAATGCAATTGAATAATGTTATTAATAACTCATACCTGAATAACTGCTGACAACTATGAAAGCTTCAGGCCTCCCTTACCCAGTTAATGCAAGTCCTCTCCTTCTCGTGCGCCTCAAAATGTCATCACTACCCCTTGCCTATGGGGTCTTTGAACTTGTACCATGAACTCTTCAAGGCAGGCAATGCTAGGGAAATCCTAAAAAAAAATGCCTCAGATGGACTCTGCCCTCCATCTTTGTCAGCCAGCACACAGCCACAGATATCACAGGATGCGAAGCTGCAGTCTGTGCTGACAGTTCATGGCCTTGCTCCTTTCAAACTCCCTGATCTCTGCAGCAAAGCTCAGCAGACCTTCTGGGCACCTGGGATGTGTGCTAGGTTATGGGTTTGCTGTCAGCTCTTGAGTTGTGTGTTTATAATGAAAACTTTGACAGATAATTATCTTTAGCAATGTCATAACTTTTTTGGGGGTGTTTGTTTCTGATCTCAATGTGCCTATCATTTCCTTCTCCAGAAAATATTCCTTCTTTTTTTTTTTTTTTTTTAGATAATTAACAGCTCTATGTAAAGCTTCTTTCTCAATAGGACTTTCCTATAAAAGCTGCATTGTTTCATTATGATCTGAAGAAAATTATACTATGCTCTCAGCATAATAAAGGAATGTGCATTTTGAGATCATATATATTTCCAGCAGATGTCATGGGTAACTGAAAAATTAGCAAAAGGATTGAGTAGATTTTACAGTTAAATGATTAGTTCTTAAGCAACAGAGTGTAAGAATGATCTTTATTTATACTTGTGATGACTGCTAAATGTCTGTATGAAACATTACTGTTTTTCAGTCTGTATTTCATGGTCTGGGTTCTGTATCACATAAATGAACACCATGCTGACATCCAGGAGAGTACAGCTGATGGAAATACGCCCCATCCCCAAATGTTCAGTCTGGTAGTTCCAAGACAAGATATACGAATAATGTTGAGAATCATACTGTCTTCTCTCTCTTGTCATTAAGCAGGATGAAATTTTTGAATGCTTCCCAGTGCAGGGAGGCAGTCAGTAGTAAATGAGACCTTTCTTCAAGACATTTCTAAACCATAGGGCAGGAGAACTTCCTAACAGATTTAAGAGGCACTCTGAACTTATTTGTCCCATGTCCTACATGGATGCAATCGAGGGGTGTCTGGTATAATGGGTGCAACGAACCTGCATGCTGCAAGGAAGGATTGAAGGTATAAAGGAGAAGGAATGTAGGTGGAAAATAAATGTCAGCACAAGGCCTATGTTCTTTGGCTTTTTCAAGCATAGCTTTTTATGGCTGCCTTTAACTTTGCTGTTTAGGAATTGAAGCTTAAGATTCACAGGCCTCATAGCCTTGACATAATTTCAGTGTCAGCAATGATGAAAACAGTGGAACCTAACGTCATTCAAACTTGTACGCAGTTCGGGTTTGGTCATGTGTCCGTTACCGTCTGATAGCAGGCTTCAGAAGATGCATATTTGATGCAGAGACAGGATTTTGCTAAAAGGGCTTAAAGTCCAAGGGAAAAAGGCTATGTTCGTAATGCTGGCTTTAGCCATACATATCACTTGAATATCATGCATTTACTTCTGTTTGGCTCTAGTGTAGTGATAACCGCTTTTCAAATTCATGTACAGATTTTGTGAATCGGTGGCCACTGTACCTTACATAGCAAGCTCATCTTCTGCAGTCGATGAGACCTTTAACTTAACGGAACTTCCTTACGTCTTTCTCTCCCTCTTTCTCTTCTTTTTCTTTTTTTTTCTTTACAGTTGGGGCCATTAAAATTCTATTACATTAGATACCCAGAAAGCATAGTTGTCACATTCTCTTATTTAGACAAGAAATATTTCAGGTAGCAAGGTGAATTAATTGATGTAAGTATTAAAAATGTCCCATTTTTAGTGCTGCCCACTGCAAAAGCAATGTACTTCCCCAGACTACATAGATTCTGCCATCCTCTTATTTCTTTGTAGGTGCAGTGTGGATAATTTCTTGGCTGTAGGTGAAATGTCTGTGCATTCATATGAGGCAGGTTACAGTGGCTCCCTGCACATTTCCTCAAGCCCAAGAATTAATTACATCATGTTTCAGTGTCCGCATTTCTTACTTGAAGCTAACTCCACCGTTACTTGGCTGTTTTTGCTGTATTCAGTTTTAAGATGCAGTAGTAGGTGCCTTTCAAGTCTCAGAAAGATTATTTCCTGACATTTAGCCTCTAACCTTATGTTTCTAGAAAGCTGCTGGATATTTTAGATGTAGAAATGCTTCTGCCTTTAAATGAGAAGTAGTAACGCTTAGGATAACTTTTGAAATATATCATTTAAGATGATTCAAAAACTGAGAGGGAGCAGTGTTTTTTTTTTTATTTCCTGTTTGCAAGTACTTTTCCTGTTTGCAAAAAAAAAAAAAAAAAAAAAGAATCAATGACCTTTTTCTCCAAAGACTTTTTTTTGTCTGTAGTCAGATAAAGTCCTTCCATAACCCGTGATGATGTTTTTTCTTTTGTCTGCATTCCTTCCTGGCCATGACCAGCCCCGTTTTTCTCAAGCTAGTGTTGAAATTTTATTCAAGTTGTAAATATTTATTTGTGAATCATGCCTTCAGGTCCACACTTGCCAAAAAGATTTTATCCTGTCATGAGACACTTGACTCTGTACCTCATTTCTCCTTGCAGGCTCTGTTTTGGTTCTTTGCTTCACATTCAGTCAGCTCTGGTTTTTATTTCTGCTTAGTGCCATTTTCCCCACTTAGAAGTCTCATCGATACTGACTGGTTTATGGTATGAATAAAATGTATCTCAGGAGGTTTGTGAGTTTCGGTTTTCCATTTTCCTGGATAGACAAAGCCTGATGCAAAAAGTTCCTGCTGGCTTTTAGTTACAGTTGTCATCCATTTATTACTTTTGCCTGTCCCAAAAGAAGTTTGTTAAAATAGATATATTTCTTTATATTTCATTGTCTCAGCTTAGGTACCCTGGTGGCTTGAGGGTCACATTCAAGTTTGTTTTAGCAGCTGTGATGATTGTAAAAGTTGGGATAGTTCTTTTTGTTAAGATTTGCAGAGAAACTGCTTGGCTTTCACTGCAGTCCTTGACAAAGTATTATACCATGTAATTCATCATACTAGATGGATTACAAAAAACACTTCAACATGTTCCCACCTCAGTACGCTCACAAATTATCTACCCATCTGTGTGTTCCATTTGTTTCATAAAATTATCTGTGCTGAGTTGCGTACTTTTCACACTGTTGCAATTTTTTTTATGTACATATTCTCTGTGTGTGCATCCGCAAACAGAAATTTATGTATGTATTCTATATTTAATTATTTACGTTCTTCTGGGAGAGATGTAAAGGAATTTTTGCCTTAGGATTCTCATCTAATTCAGTTGCTAAAATGTTGCTGCTTTCTTCTTTGCATTTGGGATTCAAGAGCATCACAGAGTGGGGAACATCCCAGGGTAGTACAGTATTTGTATTCTAAATATAGCAAATACCACAAATACCAGAGAAGCAAATGTCTGTATCCCAACATCAGATTGATCCCCCAGACAATTCAGTTCCCAGACTGAGGAAATTCGAAGTATTAATTTCTTGTAATTTCTTCTATAAGAGAGCCTGATTCAGGATAATTTAACTGTCTTATAGTTCCCATGGTCCAAGATACCTGGCCCTGAGAGGGAAGTTGCATTGCATACAATACTTTTTGCCTGTTTGGCAAACTTTGCTCCTAGAAAACAAGTTGTAATATTGGGATATAAGTAATAATAAAGCAAGGTTAGTCAGTTCCTAATGTTATGCCTCATTTTATTTATGCTATTTTGGCTTTGCTTTACCATCTTTTCACAGCTTGAATCTGAGAACAAGTTCTTTAGCAAGTGCCTTTTTCCACTCAGATGAAGTCAAGTCAGAAGGACTTTGTGTTTCATAAAATGTAGATTGCATGACTGCCAAAGCATAAAGCAAATCCAGAGCCTGTATTCTATCTAACATCTGCGCATCATAGCACCAGGACCTTGTGGGTACTGTTTTGATGGCCAGTATTGCATTGTTTCAGTGACTTTTTTTCAGTCTCCTGTAAGAATGTACACCCTAAGCATTGTTCAATATCAGGTTTACATGGGGATTAACCAGCGCTGGAGCAGTCCAGAAGGCCATTCCGGCGCTTCCTGCCAGCTGCATACCTGCCAGCATTACTCTTTTATTTGAAACTTGAGCCATGCTTTGCCTTTCGGTAGCCATTTGTTTGGCTTCTTACTGAAGGTGGAGATTTCTAGGAAGGGCCCAATCAACTCCAGCCAGCCCATCTGCACAGCTGAAAAAAAGGGAGCAAGAAAGAAGACAGTAAGAGTGCTGGAGGAACAAAGCAAAGAGGCGAGCAGAGGGGAAGAACGGCAGAGAACGGATTAGAGAAATGGGCAGGAAAAATGGAAGAAAACAGAGGACGTGAAGAAGAGCCAGCTGGAAAATAGATGCGTTAGTCCTGTTCAACAAGACCCACTGTAATCTCTGTGGCATTCATTTTTCAGAGCCTGTGTATTGCCTAAGCTAAGGCCAGTGCTTGCTATGTTAAATGGCCCTAAAAATGGCTTTGAGCTCTTTTCTGGGTGGATTTGGCAAATGCAGGTGATCTCGTTTCTCTGTGACTGTTTCGGGGAGGAGCACTGCAGATTAGAATACTAATGACTCTTCATAATTAGTGAGAACCACCGTCTTTAGGAAGATGAGGTTGTGCCTGACAGCTCAGAATTGGGGAGAAAGTGAACAAAGGAAAGTGGGGAGAGGGAGAAGCAGTGACTATTGAAATAAGAAGATATTAATAGGTTAGAAAAAGCAGAAGTAATAAAGACTTTTTAGAACATGCCATCAAGAACCCTGCCAGTACAGAATTATTCATGTACATTTACTATTGTTTTTATCTGGCTCGAGCAGTAAGATTTCTGCTGCTTCCCTTGGGGAGCTTTTCTGCAAGAGAATAAATCTGAAGTTGGGAAAACTTCTTTGATATTCATCTTAAATTAGATTTTCTTGATTTTCCCCTATTACTTTGAGTTATGTCAAATTATGCTGTATTAAAATGTCCTATCTTTCTGTCATATATCTGTAGGTGATTATCACTATCTGCTTAAAAACTTTAGAACCATGCATGCTAACTATGAGAATAGTTTACCTATGATCCCAGTGCTGAGCTAACCTATACAGGCTGAATTTGTTTTGCTCCTTCCTTATCAGCTCTCCCCAAGTGTTTTAGCGGTTCTTCAGGCTTGGTTCAGCTTTGGAGCACTTTTGTGGAGAAGAGGTACCCACGCAGAGTGTAACACACCAGGCGCAGTCACATCAGAGCCATGGAGATGGGACTTCATTCCTGAATGATGTCTTTGGGTATACAGACCAAACTAGCCTTGTTGCAGGATGATGTTGCAAACCAGGTTCTCCTCTACTATCTGTCAATCTCTTTCAGCTTTACTGTGTTCCAGTTTTCTTCCCTTCCTCAAATATCTGTGTTTTGGAGCTCTTTTCCTTTGTATTTTTAAGCTATATTTTCTGAACAGAAGCTCATTCTGTTATTTTTTGCTTCCATTTCTAATGTCTCTAGATCCACTCTTGTTATTTTCCTCTCCTGGGAAGCATTCATGTTATCTCTTAGTCTGCAGATATTATTACTGTCTGATTTGTAGGTGCTTCTAGAATAACCATGAAAATACTGCATAAGATCAGACTTAGCACATATCCCAATGAGATTGCTGGTTCACACTTCTACAGAGACTACTTGAAGGGTAATAGAAGAGGTTACGTGGTATTCATACTCCTGGCCTCATGGGTACAGTGGCTAGACCAAATGAAGCAAGTATAAAAGGGAAATCAGGAGTTAGGTAACACTGCATGCATGGTGGGGAATGAGAGGGTAATATTGGGCTGATGGAGGAAGGTGAGAAAGTAGGCAGTCAGCGTGTTCTCCCTGTTACATGGGGAGGAAAGAAGATCAATACCAATGGCAATAAGAACATGCTTTGATTTCTTATAAGAATTCTACTGCTGTTTTTTTCTTTTTTTTTTTTTCTTTTTAGCTTATATTAGTGTTCTCCCAAAATCTCTTCCCCTCATGCTTATGAAAGCTTGAGCAGGAAAACACACACAAGCAAAAATAAAGCGATGTTCTGGCCCCTGCTCGAGCGTGAGCTAGACATCTTCCTTCTGGAAGAGGAATTAGGATCCAGTTGTGCTGACTGGGAACCAGCCTCATGCTATGCAAATTGCAGAGATGCATTGCATGCCTGGCACAGTGAGATGAAACTCAGCTATCAGGTGGCTCCTGGGAACCTGGAGGCTGTTGTTTGTCTCCTTAAGGAGAGATGGAGGTTTGGAAGGAGCCATTCTGCAGGCTGAATTGTGAGCCATTAGTTGGATCACCTTGGATTTCACTGCATATGCTGGGAAATAGGATTTTAAAGTCTCACCCACTAGTTCTTCAACAGGCTTTGTTCTCCCTTATCTATGTCAGTGGTATCATTTAGAGACATGGGATGTTTAAGTTATACATGAAGAGGAGTCCCAATTGTAGTTGAGGTTTGAGATAATGAATACACAATACAGATAATACCACAATACAGGTAATGGTAATAGCACATTCAATTAGTTCTTTCCCCTTCTATTTTGCTTATGCACTTCTCTTCATGGTGAATTGTGCACCTCAGCTCTTAGTTTAGCCAAGAGCTAACACACCCATCGTCCTGCAGGAAGTGATGGGCTCTTGCCCTCCGGGCCAGCCGGGATGCCAGCAGTTCCTACCTTCCTGGGTCTTGTCTGCATCTCTAAATACTCAAAGCTGTGGTCAGGCGGCACTTATGGCTGCTGATTACTGCTTCTTAAAATTCATCTGTGTCCACAGTCATTTTAAAAGCATTTTCCACATCTGTCCCTGGGTGCCCCGGCCCATCGCACTAAACCACCAATCTGGTTTTCCACAGCTGTCAATTTTGCTGGTCTAGTTTCCACTCGATTGTAGGGAGGAAAGCAACAACTGTGCAGTGTCCAGTTTTCCATTCTTTGTCTCATGGTGAGCTGTCAGGATTTGGCGTGGTTTGCAGAGCCTCCCCTGTTTGAAGTTCATTTTTTTCTTTTTGGCACTTCAAATGCTCCAGGGGCCTCTGAGGTTGAGAACCAGGTTTGTCAGACAGAGAGGTCAGACAAGGGTTAGTGATGCTATCTCTGAGAGGCCAGCTGTCAGCACCACGCTCGGAAATTATGAAAGGGGTGCAAAGGAGGGAGACCTTGGTGGCTGCTGCTGATCCACAGAGACCTGGGAGGAGCAGCAGCTTCTGACGGTGCCGAGGCTGTTTTGGAGCAGAGGTGGCCCAGGAGAAGAGAGCACCCGGCAGTGTCTGCTGATGCTCATGCTAGAAGCTGGAGCCACGGCCTGCTGAATTTGGTGGAAGAAGTCCCTTTTCTTTTGGTTGTTGGACCAGGCCCCACCTGAACAGTGCGTGTAGGAAGAGGGACAATGCTAACTGCTTAGCTATATCACTGTGCTTGAATCCACTGGCCTTTCCCAAGTATTTCTGAATGCTTTAATGGCAACAGGTGAAATGTTTCTTTTAATTTTCCTTTGTATATCCTCACTTTCTCTGCTTCCAGCACTTACCAGTGCTCCCTTTGAGAAGGAGGAGTAGAGAAGTGTCTTTTTCTGTAGCAGACACTGACATTTGATTTTTTCTTTCTGGCCTGTGAATGAATGCCATCTTCATTTCCTTTTCCTTCAGAAGATGAGCACCATCATCTTTATGCTGTTCTCCTGCTTTGTAGATTTGACTAGCAGGCACAAGACAACCTTCAACATCTACTAAGAATTTATCCAGACAGAAATGATGTGGGCTGTCATATGGCAGAGTAAACTATAGGGTAGCAAGGAAGACCCTGGAATTCCTCTTTGGTACCTGGGAAGGGTTTCTTTTCCAGTCGCTTGTGTCCCTGAAGGAGTTATAGATTAATTAATATTTTTTGTCTTGGTAAAGTTGCATTGTGTTTATTTATAACTGAATCTCTGACAATAATGTTTTCTGGAATGACTGCTTAAGAGTGCCTTTCTGTGGTGATCAGACTTCACGTAAGCATAAGTTTTCTCAGTAATTTGTCACATAAAAAGTCTTACTAAATTGGGAATGACTGTGCTGGTGGCTGCACATACATTGATGGATTGTCTGCTTCAACACACTTAAATCTTGTTAAAAAATAATATGAATAGGTTGCTCAGCTGTAGCAATACATACAACATTGTACAAGATAAAAACAAAGGCTTGCACACAAACACTCCTGTCACGAAAGAGGTTCTGACCTAAAACAGTGGGACCCATGAGGGGGCATTTTATGTTTTATCCTACTTTGTAAATTCCCTTCTAGTAGGGCCTCATTGGTAACAAGATACATATTGAATTAGCTAAACAGTTAATTGATGAAGCTCTGGCTTTAAATGAGTGCCTGTAAATAATGGATACAATACACCCTTGGTGTCCAGTAACACCAGTGAAGTCAGTGAAATTACACCAGGGTTGAATTTGATTCCTTCTGTCTTTGCTTATCAGGAATACAACTTGCCCAGACATTTTATGGGGAAATGTTTGCCTTAGGCTGTTTATACTGGCTATGCTTAAGATTTGGAAGGGGAGGGAAAAAAAAAAAAGCAGCTGTAGGAAGAAAACACAAAAATACTTTGTGTAATGTCCTACCTTCTTTTTCTCTCTCCTTTAATAACAGGGCAGCACACTGAGAAAGCGGAAGATGTATGAAGAATTCCTGAGCAAGGTCTCCATTTTGGGTCAGTTGCCCTTTGGACTTGTGTGTTAGTTCCTCTGTTAGACATGCTGGCTGAATGAATTTTGGTCTTCGATGGCCATGGTGGTCAAACAGGAGATCTCATAGTTGCATCATTTCCTAAGGAAAGAAAGTGTAAAGGGCCCTTTTTTAGGACTTGTTTTTCTCATTCTTTAATAAGCACTGAGCATTTATGTTAAGGGCAAATCTTTCCTTAAATATGCCAACAGGCATGCACTTGTAACCTTTCAGTAGCTGCTGTTACTGAACTGCATATAGATAGAAGAAAAAGCAGTACAGAGTTATGAATTTATCGTAAAGTCTAGTTACATCCTTTCAGGTGACAGGTGAGAAGCTTTTTCCTGCAAGAATACTGTATTTATGTGCACTAAGCAAACTACCCTCACAAATCAAAATGGACTGATTTTTTTTCTTCTGTCTTTTACAGCCTCTGTCTCACATTCTTAAAACATCTGTTTAGCTTCTTGTCCTTGGATTTTGTTTCCCTTTGATTAATGTGATAGCCACAAAATTCGGACATGTTCTTGATGGCCTTCAGTAGGAAAAACAACAAACCCATAATGCCTGACCAATCAATCACCATTAGGAGAACAAAACTTATAATAACGAGGACAGTGTCAGACAGTACAATGAAACGTTGATTCTGTAGGAGAGCCATCATGTTTCTACTAGGGCTATTTTGAAAAAAACAGTTGAGGATTAATTTCCTATATAATTAAAGTACTTGTATTACTGTTTAAACACTTTATTTCATGTTTATTGTATTCCTCTATGATTTGAGCTTGGGTACCTGAAATATGAGAGAGTCTTGATGAAAATAGATTTGAACTTTTGAGAGGTTCTATGCATGAAATTTTCAATTATATTTGTGTGCTTAAAGTAAGGCCAAGTGTATTACTCACTTATTAATGAAGTTTTCATCATTTAAATGCTTTCTTTTATGCTTAATTTAAATCTTTCTAAATTAAAAGCTTAAATTATACTAAATTACAATGAGTATTTAAAGAAAAAAAACATCTCTGCACCTGTACTAATAGGAAGCAATTACAACAATGAGACATCTCAAAACAATTTCAGAGTAGAAAGGTTATTCAAAGATGCGCTTCCTTAAACATGCGGTTTGCCATATAATTGTATCCTAGTTTGTAGTATGGTTCTTCAATCTCAGTAAAAAATGGGTAAGGACTTCAAGATTTGAACCTTTTTTAAGTACAGAAAAGCACCGGACAAAATAACACATCATTTCAGGATCTGTGAGAATTCAGGTGAAGTGTTTAAGGATCTATTTCACATGTCTAAATAGTAGGTGACAGCTGGAAAACTGCAAAGTATTTTAGAAATCTCAACACAGTACTGGGAAGTCAACTTCACCTCATGCATTATTGTGGTCAGAACTTGGCGATTTCTCACTGGAAAAACCTCTACCTGCTTCATACACATATTTTTCAAGGCTTAGTGTCTGTAACTAGGTATATAATTATAAGAATATATATATTTTTAAATCTTAAGGATTTTTTAGATTATCAGTAGCTGCTTATCTAAGGAGATACAACTACTCCATTTAAATCTTTTCTCCAGCTTTTAATTAAATGTAAAGCCGTGAATTTGTATGTACCTTTTAGAAATTAAAAAAAAAGGTCTACTTTATTTGATGTTTGAATTTAACACTGCAACTAAAACTTTAAGAGTTTTATCATGTACAAACTTCTATATCATACTCTGTTTGCAGGAACCATTAACCAATGTATTTGTAGTGGTACAATTCCTTTGGACAAAAGAGAGACACTTCGTGACTAGAGCTGGAATTAGCTTTGAATTTTTCATAAAGGCAACTGAAGAAAAAGTTTAAAGGGACTCTTTCTTTTCATTGTTAATTGCTGAGTTCTTTCTCAAAAAAAAAAAAAAGAAAAAGAAAAAGCCTACTCTAGTCTGTATGAAAGAGTTTTATGCTTATTTTTAGTCAGACAGAGCACTTTTGAATGTTGCATTGACAATGTGAGCTCGGACTTTGATATTAATGCTTCTACAGCAAAGACCATAAATATACCAGGAAAGTGCATTAGTGATTATAAGTGGAAAAAATATTAGGAATAATTGTTTCTCAAAGTGCAACAGGAAGTGCGTAAAAATATGAAGAGAGATGTATGTGTGTCCAGCAACTGATTTGATGACTGTCCAGCAAAATTTACCTTTTGTGCATTTTCCACGTTGGTCTGGCTTTGTCGGGCCCAGTCTGCTCTTCTGAGCTCAGCCAGAAGGCTTTTTCGATTTTAGAGAACAACTCTTTCACCTTCCCACAATACTTCTATGCAATATATTGAACAAAATGGGAAAGACAGAGTCTGAGCAAACAACTTAAACCTAGCCTTGTTGTCAGAAGGCATATCTTGACTTAAATTGTTTGGCGATTCGCAATGAGATGAGTAAGAATCAACAGAAATTTAGTAAATGAATTTTAGCCCAACTCTTTAAGGCTGTGGTGGTTATATCATTGTGTTATCTGTTTCTTTTAATAACTTTTAAGCCTGTTGCTTTTCTCAGTCACATCTGATAGAAAGACAGAAGTTCAAATACAATTCATTGGCTTGAATTCTCGTGCAAACAGGCAGAAGAGAGAGACACAGATGAGCATCCTTCTTCTCCCCAAGGGCAGAGCAGGTAGAATTCATCCCTTAGCAAAGGCACTGGGAGGAAGCCAGCAGGTCAGTGAGTAGCCCTGAACCAGCCACTATGCAGACTGTCTTTTGCCAGGCAGGTATCACAGGGGATTTATGGCAGCTGCAGGTAGGTGATAAGAACACAAAGGGGCAGGAGCCAGGCTTTATGAGTTCTTTTACTCATAAAATAGACTGTTAATATTTTCTTATTGAAGTTTACTTTGAAGTTTTTTTTTCTCTCTAAGTGGCATAAGGAAAAGAAAAACAGCTCTTGCACTTTTGTGTGCATTCCCAATGGCCAAAACTGCAAATGAAACAGAGGTGCAACTTTACAGAGCTATACCTGATTCCACTGCCACTGTGCTAACTTGGACTTGCTATTGGTGTCGATAGTTCCTGATCTCACTCACGGGGAAAGAGTCTTCTTTTGGATTAGCACCTTTGCAGTGCTTATTAAGAAGGCCATCAGTAACCATCTGAGAGCAACTCTGATGAAAAAACAGCATGACTTGTTCTGGTATCTGGGTTTCGATGTGGTAAGAGAGGATCTCAGTAGTATCTCACAACAGCTAGGCTGCTCCAGTGCACTGCAGCATCTGGGCAGTGCAGATCAGACCACAGACTTGGGGAACTGTCAACTTGTCCTGTCCAACTTTTAAGATTATTATCTGGGTGATTATGAAAGTCTAAGGCACAATGAATAAATTCATTTTCTCAATTTGAAGTTCGTGCAAAGCGCGTGGATGAGAGAAATGTTTCTTTTGTAACAAAACCAGGCATATCGGAGCTGTCAGTTTAGATATGAATCTTCAGCCAAAGTAAGAATCTTTTTATAATAAAGTTTTATGATCTTCAATACTTTAGAGTCCCTGGACAAATGGGAGCGGCTGACAGTGGCTGATGCACTGGAACCTGTCCAGTTTGAAGATGGAGAAAAAATTGTTGTGCAGGGAGAGCCTGGTGACGACTTTTTCATTATTACAGAGGTAAGTTTGGCATCCTGATAAAACTCTGTCTTTTCCTGGTAAAGATTAAGACTTATTATTAAAGACATTTGGTTTCAGTTTAATCTCTTGCTTCAGCAAGATGAACTAATTCCACTCAAACCAGGAGAATTACTCAAAATTCGTATGAATTCAGACACCAGTTTTGTGGAAATACCTTACATGAGTGGAGGAGGACATTCCCTAGTTTCCAGGAAAATGTAAGACATGGAGTTTTGAGATGTGTCTAGTGGCTGTACTGTTTGAAGGTTTCTTTTCTACTTAATTTTGCTTTTGTTCCAGATTGCCAGTACTTTAACAAGGCTGGCCAGGCACACAGTGCATTGATCTTTGTTCCCAAAGGGACTTACAGGGGAAATCACGATGAACATCTGTAGAATGGAGCAGGAGACCTGATCTGAAAATAGATAATTTGTTCTTTGTTTTGCCTTAAATTCAGTCCAAATGGCTGAGCCATTTTCTTGTTTACTCTCACACAAGCAGACAGATCTGTCAGGCAGCTGAAAATACTGACATCTTTTTGGGAGATTATCTGACACTTCAGTTTCACTGTTTCACTTCTGCAAACAGATGCTGATGGGATTTTTCCTCCCTCTCTGACATAAATATTTGGGTCTTCAATATCTCACACAAATACTTAGACACTGTGATGTAACAAGTTATAAAAAGGTATTAGAGAGACTCAGATTAAGGCTAACAAGCCAGCGTTAGGATATGACTGTGTACGTATTGAAGTAGGAGTTTGGGGCATGGTTTTCAGTGCCAGCTGTGAGCGTTCATACCCAGATATATAGACTGGGAGTGGCTGATGTATGTCCTTGTGGTGACAGTTCAAATGCACATCTCAGGCCAGATGTTACATGACCAGCAACAAGGCAGTGATGGCAGCACAAGGGGTGCTGGTAATCTGAATTCCTACCAGTGGGAGATGGGTTAGATGGATGTAATGAAACTGGTGTCATTGTGTTGCCTTGGGAGGTAGTTGTATGTACACAGAATGCGTCTCTGGTTCCATCAGACTGCTGCGTTGTGATGTGATTTTAGGAGGAAAGAAACCATGCCCCACACAAACGGTAAAGGGCTTGTACAGCATCCATTCCAAATGGCTTAGAGGCCAACAGGTTTTCCTTTGCTTGCTACTTATCTGTGAATTTTTGAACAGTTGCCTCTATCCAAGGCAGCCAAAATTTGGTTCATAATCAATATATGATACTTAAAATTCCATTCTTTCTTCCCTCTTGAGTGTTGGATGCTGGTGCTGAAATACATATTTGATTTATGAACATAGTTTCTCTTCTGAAATAACTGCACCTGCATAGTGCACAGCTACACACTTGAGGAACTTTAACTGTGATGAGCCTTCAAATCAATAGTGTGAGAATAAAACCAGACTAGATACTAGATAGGGATTTTTTTCATTAATGATTTTTTTATTATACAAGAAAAATATAGGAAATAATTTGCTCCTTTAGAAATATGGGATTTTTATTCCTACGAGAGTTACTAGGTGTCTTGTTATTCCTTGCAGCAGCATGAGACTAGGAAAACCTGATTTTCTTAGCCATCAAAACCCATGTGGAAAATTGGCAGCTTGCTAAAGAACTACTGAGGGCCATTATTTTCTCCTTCTAGAAGGAACAGCTGTTAAGACTTGAATGGGTAGAAAAGTATTAGCACTGTGTACTGTGTAATCATAAAGTATCTGCTCACCTCAGCCATCCACTATAAATCTAGCATAGTTTCTTACTTTAGAAATTGCCTGTATTTTTCTACATTAAAGAATGAACATCCAGTATCAATTATTTCTTGTGCTGCAGTAGTATTTTTGCCTGCTCACATATAGTTTAAGGTTTATATTTTAAACCTGATTTGACAGGAGTTTGCATCTTTGATGTTCAATTTGTCTGCAGGATTGCTGATGAAGCCACCAGGAATACTTTATTCCACAAACTTTGGTTGAAATTAATTTTGGCTGGTTTGTTGTCACAACATGTTGAAAAGTCATTAGCTTCTTTCATATATTTATTGATGTTTGTGGCCTTATAATCCAGAACACTACAAATATAGCTAATTTGTTTGGCTGCTACGTGTGCAGAAACCATTTCATATGTCACCAGAATGCAGCTTCCTTTGGAGTACAGTATGTCCAGTAGTACAAAGCTGAACTTTCCCACAGAATTTTTGGGCAGGATTCTTATTTGTTATAAAACGTGGTTATTCATGACATGCCTTAAACAAATCAGTTACCAATTTGTAAGCCTGTAGTGCAACTAGAGAGATCACCAGCATCACAAATACAGGTTCCGAGTGGGATCTTGTGACTCCTATCATAAAAGGTTCTCAAAGACACCCAGGACTCACAGATTTTAAATTGTTAGCACAGTTTTCTGCGAACTTCGTAAATTGCTTATTTGTGGTTAGCCTGCAATGCTGCCTTCCTCTGCGACATCCTATGGGATGCTATCTTTTAAGTATACTGGTTCTGCAGGAGGAAACAGCCTACAAGTGAACTGGCACATTCAGGCAGACTGAAGTGCAACCATTAAACACCTTTTTTAAAGGGAGACTTCCAGATTGATCAGAAAAGCAGCTCCTGATTTAAACGAGGAATATCATCCTGGTTAGTACGGATAAGAGTATTTAGTTTCCCCTTTCTATCAAACAAGCAGATTAACCTTTTCCCTTTTTTTCTTAGTATAACCTTTTTCATGGCTTTCTGTACAGCATCTGCCTCCAGTGTTGCGCAGATCATGGTAGGGTGCAGGCTGTTTGAGTTGCAGGCTGTATGCATGAAAATGCTACGTGGAGGCAAAGGCTGCAGCATGAGCTCAGCCAAATTATTAGAATAACACAAAATACGCATGGGGAAGAGCCACAGGAAACCAGGCTTGTAAAGTCCACTGCTCACAGTGCTGTTTGTGGTCATTTTTTGTTAAAAATCCGATGAGAAGAGTATTACCCTGAGATTTTTTTAAGGACTGCAAGATTTTTTCTGCCATGCTGAGTCTTCACAGGCAGCAGTAAGATGTTTACCAGTAAGTTGGCTGGGTGTTTTTTCATTCAAATGTTAAGCAGCCTTCAACAAGATTTAGTTTAAATATTTAAAGGCTGCTATTTTTTCCAGTGATAGAATTATTTTAATGTTTATACCATACTCCTTAATTTGAAGATAGGATCAGAAGTGAATGCATGCTTACAAAAGCAAAATAACCACTTTTGTGAGGTTGATTTACTGCACTTGAAACTGGTAATTAAGAAAAGAAAAAAGAAGCAGCCCTGCAGTTTCTGTATTTTCAGATATTTCCAGGTTTTATTTTCCCACTATGCTTTTCACACAACAAACTCGGGCTTTCCCAGACCAGACAGATGTGGAATGTATCTGTTGGATTCCAAGGTCATGGAATTATCCCATATGAGATTCCTGGCACAGAGGTGAAAAACTTTAAGCACCATGAAACAATTGTTGCCATAAAGAATTATATTTTGGCAAGCGTAAATCATAACAGATGTACAGTTTCTAACAAATACATTTGCAGTTGTATTGTACACTGCCACACTGTGTAACCAACGGTAGGGAGGATTTATTCATCTGACTTCAGATAAAGCAAATATTTTTAGCTAGCATTTTAAAGTGGTAGCTTGCAAAGGCATGTGAGCTTTGCAGAGTTAAATATCCCAGAAAATGTTACGTCCCTTTAAATGAAATGCCATTTGAACTAGGGCTGATTTTTTTCCCCAACTCGTGTTTTGCCACTGACTTCAGTTCGAGCAGCAGCTCAGACTAGTGTGGTAGTTCTATGAAACTGGAAAGAACCGAGTTTTTTGCTGTTGTCTAGGTTACTGAACAAGGTAGTGACAATAGTATTAAAAATAGAGGTTAGGATCATGTACCATTCTATAACTTCAGCTTCAAACTTGGCTTGGTGGCACTGCACCTCGGAGAAAAGTCCATAATGCAGCTAGCAAAAATGCTGGGATCTGCAGCCGTGAAGTGCCCTGCTGGGTTTTCCAGCTCCCACCCCTCCCTGTGTCAGATCACTTGGATCTACTTCTCACTGCTAAGCACCATATACGACACACAGTTATTGTCATGGGACTCCGCTGAATGTGCTCGGGGAGTCTTTTAATATCAGTTGCATTCTGAGAGCTCACTGTGCCTGACTGGTTGCTGAAGTGCTGCCAGATGGCCCCAATTCTCCAAAAAGTTTGACATGGCTTAAGGAAAATGCACACACGGATGCAAACGTGTGCAGGTGTGGGAGGGGAAAACAGCAAAATTGTTATGATAATGCCCCGCTGTGCCCATGGAGGACAGCTTGTAACTGTCCTTTAAATGTGCTGTCCGTAGCCTGTCATCTCCTCAGAGGACAGTTTGGTTTAAGTGGTGCATAAAGCAAAGAAATAAAACTGCATGAGAAGCAAAACATTTCCAATTAATAGCTGGTTGAGCTGCCCAGCAATAACATGCAGCAGCCTAAAAATAAAAGAACTAAAAATAGAAGATAATTGGCAGGAGAAAATTCAAGGAGAAATGGACCCATTGTATCAAGCAGTTTCACATTAGAATTTTTATTTTAAAACATTTTAAAACCTAGTATTTTTAATTGTAGATTAGTGTTAGTGACAGTGGGTAGTTCCAGCCTCCTCTATAAGTCCTTTGTGAAAAGCACTGAAAAAAGGCTTGGGATTTGTGTTCTTTATTGTTTTCCTGGTGGCTAGAAAGGAGGCAGTCAGGGCCTCTGATTTTCAGGCTTACTTGTATTATCAGTGCAGCCTGTGGGCAGACTGTTACCCACCCTGGGCCTCTGTTTCCACATCAGTGGGAGTAATCCTAATGACACTCCATAAAGGTGAGTAAAAGCTTCACGGGAAAATGTATTAAGCATCCACTAGTACTGAAACCAGGGAATGGGAATAGCAAGATTGGAAAATAAGAGAAAATTTTCACTGACAGTGCAGAAATCCTTCCAAAACTAGTGCAGAGAGCTGCCTGACTGGTAGAAATCAGTGAAATGGATTGCTAATAATTATTGATCCAGCCAAGAGTAGTGCTGATCACATTCAAAACAGCGCTGTGATTCCTGGGGGAGCTGCTAGTTGTCATGCTGCTGTTGACATTTCAAGTCAGGGCCACTAACTGGCTCCAGTCTGGGCAGGATCCACTGTGAGTTATTGTGACTGCTGAAAGCATGCTTGAGATACTGTCCTGTAGGTGAAATCAGTGTTTCCAACCCTGCTGACAGTCTTGGCATGCTGTGGAGGGCCTCTGCACAAAAACAGTTCAAAGCCTTGTTAGGTGGAACAGTGTTTGTAAACTCTTTGTAGCATGGTAACGTGACGGAGCGGAGGAAGATCCTTGGGCTAGCTAGGAAGGGCACTCTGCTCCTTACAGAATTGGGCCTTTTTGTAGGAAAAGTAGACTTGAGTCTTAAATTGCACAAGAAGCATCTGAAGATTTATGATTTAAAAGCTCTTCAAGGAAGAAAAGAAAGAAAGAAAGAAAGAAAGAAAGAAAGAAAAAAGAAAAATAATAGCCCAATTGTTTCCTGCTTTAAATTGTTGCTCTTTGACATTCTAACCCAAGAGAGACCCCTTTGGCAACTACCCCTACAACAGGCAGGAGAACTACAAAGTAAACTTCTTCCGTATGGTTAATGAAGTCACTGCCTTAGGCACACTCTGCTATCACACCTGATAATCTCTTTAAAAACACAGTGTGATTAATTATTAATTAGGAAGATGAATGTTGTCTAGAAAAGGAGTTTCAAAGGCTACAATCCGAATTGCTTAGTGTTACCAGGATTTTGTTGATACCAGGTATGTTTGTTAAAGGCAGTCTGCAGCAGCTCCTAATACGCCTCATAAACAAAATATACCTACTAAGCAGAGCCAGCAGTCACTGAGGGCTCTGTTCTTTGCTTATTTTCATCTGTGGAGACATTGTTTTCTGTAGAGCTCTTACAGGAACGGTAGACTCAATTTTGTTGATATCACCTGGCTGTGCTCAAACAATAGCGCTTCCATTGGCCCTGCATCAAAGTTGATCGGCGTTCAGGATGGCATTTTTAATGGCCAGCTGATGTCAAAGATAAAAAGGTAGGTGTGCGATTGGGTGCCATCCTGCCTGGGGATGGAGGTGATGTGTTTTGCTGTGTCAGAGTGACTGAAATGCTCGCTTAGTTCATCTCTGGTTGGATTTGCTTTAAATTTGACTTCTGTGAGCAGTGGATCAGGCTGCATATATATGCAGTCTTGAGTGTATCCTTATCTCTCCTCTGTTAGAAAGGGCCAAAATTTCATAGTAAGCATCTGGCTGCTCCACTTCTTGCTCCCACCAGCAATGGGAGGACCTGTCAGTGACTGCAGCTTTTGGTCCTTCCAACTCTTTCTCTAGCCCCAGTAATAACCATGGCAATGCAGGCACCTCCTGTAAATTCTGCAAAATCTGAAACCACAGAAGTGATGTATGCTGGATCATTTTCTTAACATTTTTGTGAGATTTCAGATTAGCCAATATTTCTAGTCTATTTTAGAACTTTGCAGATTTTGTTCCTCATTTGTGGCAGAAACCAGGACAACTGTATGTAAATTCTCTGAGTTGCTATGAACCCAGAGATTGGAGAATAATGTATAATAGTTTAAAAATGTATGGTTAAAAAAGTACTGTCAAACCCAGTCATGACTCAATCTCTAGTCCACAGTCAGAATTAAGTCCTTTTGCATCATCGTTCTCCAACCCCATTCAGTTTAGTTTTCATATTATAAAAATGAAACATTTTAAAAAGAAGTCTGATGGATAGGAAAACAATGTAAAAGCAGCATCCCCAGCCAACATTTAGTTATGGAAAGAAAATTCTCGCCTGGATTGGCAAATTCATGTGGCTTTCTGTAAGCATATGACCAAATAATTTTGAGAGCCATAACTACTGTGGTATATAATGTATGTAACCTTTTTACCTACTCATTTTATCTTACTTATCTATTGGTCTTACTTGAACATCTCATGAACTTCATGGAGTTGATGCTCGCTACACCTGCGTGATGAGGTGCGTGAAGCAAGCTCCGTGTTACGATCTGAAGCATGGGCACAAGAATTAAGACAGTTCTTCATTCCTGCTGAAAAATATCAGTGGGAATTAGGTGCCTTGAAGGTCTTGGTCTTCTTGCTTTTGCTCACAGAAGGCCTAAGGCAAAGAAGAAATGTGAACTCTGTAGCCAGAATCCCAGGCTGCTGCACCAACTGACTGTTCTTTTTCCTTTACATTAAATTTTACTGCCCCAAAATGATGGGTGCGCTTTTCTACTGCAGCTTATGTGGAAGTCGTTTGCACTTTGTGTTGCTGACTGAAATTTGTTTGTTTCTTCCCTTGTTTTTGTATAATAGTCCTTCATAAATCAAAGGTTGGCAAATAATAAAAACCCAAGATTATTTACTGGCTGAAGGAATATTTGCAGTGTCTTTGGCTACGTAGTTCAAAGGATTTGTCTTCTCTTGGAAAGTAGCCCTAGAACTGCTGATCCTTAGCTGTAAAATAAAAGCCATCCCAGGAATGATGCTATCAGCAGTCCCAAAGGGCTAAAATGGCAGCTGAGGAGTGATATGCTAGTGGTCTTCCAGGACACTGCGACTGAGAACATTGCTTATGCCAGCATCATGAGGTACATGCAGGACTTTCTGTGTTACTCCATCTCACTGGGACACTGGTAAACTTACATCTTAAAGCAAAAACATGAGGAAGAGGCAGTGCAGCAGTCCTGTTCTCAAAGGTTTAAAAGTAGTTTTCATAACCTCTCTTTGCACATACTACACCCGGTGCAAAAAAATGCATATGAATGTTTCCCCAGTTCATTTCTGACATGACAGCTTGTGTAGGAGTCTTCAGTCTCATTCAGTTGTAATTTAAAACATCTGATTTGTAAACCCATAAAATGTAAGTTTTAGCTGGAAATTCAGCCACACCCTGCCCTCTTAGCACTATAGGATATGCGGAAAATGGGAGATGGTTTGCTGCGCAAAGATGTAAAACCCAGTGTTAATAATTGGCAATTTCATGCTTAGTACTTGTGTGCTCCATTTGAATTTTCATAAAAATCAGTGCTAGGTTTTCTTTGTGTTCAGAACCAACTGTGACTTTCTGTGTACGTAACACTTGCTTTAAGGCATGGTTTTGGTTTTGAGTCTTCTCTCTTTAGTCTTGTTCAGTAGAGTCTTGCTACCGTGGAAGTCTGCGGAAGCAGCGGAGGTTCCCAGGTAATGAAATGCCTCTGTGTGAGTATGGAGAGCAGCCCAGGCTGCTTACTCCTTAAGGTTTTCAGGAGATTCTCAAGATCCTTATAAACTCTTTTTGCATTGAAGACTGAGCTCACAAGCCTGGTTTCAAAGTACTTTCTCAACATGACCACGAACATTATGATCTCCATGATAAACTCCCGTTTCCTCTTCCCCCAGTTTACTCCAAGTTTTGCTTCTTGCTCTGAAGCTGTTGCCCTAGCTGGCCACAGCTGCCAGCCCAGCCCTGGTCACAGCATTAGTTATGAGACTTTAATTATGATGTCTGTCTCAGACTTTTGCTTGGTCTGGTTACTTCAGTATCTACAGAATGTTTTCACAAAGAAGCAGATGGTGGTAGGAGTAATTGGGCCGTAAAACAACATTAACAGCTAAAAACGATTTTCACCAGAAAGGATTTCGCGGGCAGGGTGAAGGAGGTTCAGCACTGTTTTCGTGTTTTCTCTCCCTTGCATTCAACACTGCCCATTCTGTAGGTGGTAGCAGGCAGCACTGTCTGCTTCCAGGACATGATAACTGTAAGGTCAGTCACAAATATGAACAGTTGATGAATAACCCATTATAGAGTCACTTTTATGTTGACTCAGTGGACATTTCCTGGCTTCAGAGAGAGTAAAGATAATGGCTAGCTTTGTAGAAAGAAAGAATCTCTAAAATGCAACATTTTTTTTCCTTTGTGACTTTTATTGCTTTGTACGCTGACATGTCAGAGGGAGGAAAACAGTGCATTGTTGCCAATAATCCACAGCGCTTGGCACAGACAGTCTTTAAAATCTGGCACCGGGATGAATATTAATTCAGTTGTTTTCCCACAGAAGCTACTGATTAGTCAAGGCCAAGTATCCCTGAGATGATTCATTAAAACCCAGCATCGGAGCCCACCTTGACTGAGCAGATCTGCTTAGTGTCACCACTGCAGCAGGTGGACTGAATATATAGTAGAAGGGGAAACTAGAATTCTAGAACAGAGTGAAGATAAAAATGCAGATGGACCCCAAAGTCCAGACTGTGGTGCAGCCGCTTCCCAGCTTTCTGCCAGCAGCAGCTGGGCACAAAGCCAGGATAACTAGCCACAGAGGATTACACCCCAGGCAAGGGGCTCCTCCCATGTCTAAGAGCTGCTATCGTCACCCCTGTGTCACCGTCCCCTTGCTCCCAGGCTTCCCAGTGCCAGTTGGCAGCTGGTGATTTGGGAAGGAGGCATGGGACTACCACGGCCCCGAGTCTGGGAGGCTCAGAGGCCACCGTGACATGCCCTGCTCCGCGCTGCTCCCTTGCTTTTTGGACTCTCGATGAAGTCTTGAGGCTCCCAGCACTTGTAGGTGCCTCTGTCGGACTCCTGAGAGATCCTAGCTATGCGTCTAAAGGGCAACATTTTGAGGTCAAAAGACTACAAAGCTTAAAGTTTTGATTTTGAAAAGCCTTTCAACAAAAAAAGTCTTAATGAAAAAAATCCCAATTTTTTAATTCTTTGTGCAAAACCACTGTTTCACCTCCACGCATGAGGCAAAGTACACTTCGTGCAATAGTCTGCTTCTTTTGGTTTTGCACTGTGTTTATTGGTCTCTGCCTGAATCTTGTCTTGTTCCATCTAATAACGTTTCTTTTACTTCAAGGGGAGTACATATAGGTACAGGACAACTTTCATGCAGGCTGCCTTAAAGAAATACTGAAGGGAAAGATTGCCTGAGATACCGCAATAGGAGGATGAACAAAATGATCTAAAAGGCCTTCCCATGTCAAATGTCTACAATTTTAAATAGTAAATGATCAAGGCAAAGGCATTTCCTGGTGATTAATGACTGACTGGGTGTAGTCATGTCTGGGCCTTAACCCTGGCCTCTTGTATATCCCTAGGAAATGCCCTGTGGCTCAGTTGTTTCTGCTGGTTTAAGCTACACTTGGTTTATGATTGATTGTCATTTTTAAAAGTACCTTTATGTTTGTCGCTATTTTGGTGACTGCTCTAGACAGCTTTGTTCCTCTCTCTCGGGTGTGGATGTTATTCCTAAATCAACATAAATGTGCCTAGACAGCAGAAGCAATGGAAGCTTCGATATACGTACGGTAGTCCTATGCAGGTGTGATACAGCTGGTAGACATGGCGAACTGCGTATTGTTTAGTGTCAAGCATGGCTGTAGAGCTCACGTATAGGATCCGTGCCAGCTGGGAAGTAACATTTGCTTCCCACCTTTGCTGAATTGCAGCCCACATTAGTGTTGTTGGCAATTAAGGCCAATAAAAAATATGATGAATTAATGTTATAAAGTTATGATGATTACATTATGATAATCATGTACATTGTCACTGGAGTTGTTGCAGTATCAGGGCATTTTCTACGGCACTGCTCTCTCTCAAGGAGGTCATAGGGGTACCCCCATGCTCCCATTATTACCATAATGCTGCCCTTTGAGTTCATTTGATGTAGCACTGTTAAATCTTAAAGATACTCCCAAGGTGCTGGCTTTCTGAATATCTGCTGAAATCAGTGGCACTCAACATTTCGAGAGTTGCAACTGAATTAAAAAGACCAAATGTGCAAAATATTTTGTATTTGTTTTCAAAAGCTGGCAGCAGATCATGTTTCTGACTTGGGCATTGTCTCTTCTCTCACTGTAATCTACAGAGGTCCCTAATGGATGGAGAAAAGAATTCATTTGCTGCAGATAAGGAAACCAAACAACAAGCACTTTTTCACTTAATGCAAACCTGGGGGCTGTTCTTGTAGACCTTACTTACTAAACAGCCAATATAACAGGCACACCATAAATGACAGTCATAAAAGTAAAGTTTGCCAAACTGGATCAAAGTTGTTTAAGGTTTCACATCAAAGACAGACAATTTGATTTAAATGATCATTTTTAAAGTGGAGGGTGAAACATGAGCTGACAGACCTCAGCAGGTCTCACAGATCCACTAGGCAACTGTTATTTTCAGGATTTTTGTAGCATCAGGAGCATTTGGCCCTTCTTAATTTAAGCTAGTGATTTGGAGGTGCTCTATGGGTGATTTAATTGCGTGCCTGAACCAGTAAGTAGGCAGATATGGTTGTGTAGCTTATCGTCGTTGTACCTATGGCAGTGTAAGAACATTGCCTGGGCAGTGTTTGTAGGTAGGAAAATGGTATCTTTTATTAGATTTATCTGGAGAAATAGACAACTCAAAGAAAGGCATGTGTGCCCAAAAGCATTTCTCTTTTTTTCTAGCTAGTTGGTCTAATAAAAGATATTACTTCCACAAACCTTGTCTTGCCTGCAATCAAATAAAATAATCACAGATTCACACTGTGTGAAAGATCTTTTAATTCATTTCATATCTGCTATTGCTTCCAGTAAAACCAGTAGGAGTCCTCACATTGAGTCCCGTGTGATTCGCCGTGTGTATAGGAACGTTTTATACCACTGCACAGACTCTTCCTTCGTCTTTTGTCATAACTTAGCGCAGATTTAATAGCAGCATATAATGAGGGCTTGTGTTGCTGGGGAGTGAAGGGAAAGTTATCTTTTGAATGTGTGAATTATGGAGTGTGTGGATTAACAAAGTGAGAAAGAGCAAAGGTATGTTCATAATAGAAATTGATGGAGTTAATAGCAATAACAGATGGATAGGCCTGACCTTTTTCATCGCTAATTCTATAGAAAAACTACTGCATGGCTCTTTTCTAGTGGATTGTGCAGAGGAAAATGAAATAGGCTAGAAAAGCATTCTAAGCTCAAAACTAGGGTAGAAGTGCAACATTGAGGACATGGAGAAAAAAACTGTCTGCCATGCTTTACTTTAAAAAATAAGTGAAAAAGTAAAAAATAAAAATGGAAATGGTAATAAAAATAGTAGATTCCTGCTTATAAACATTAAAATTATTTTCTTCAAGATGTAGAATTTTAATTTGTGTACTTAGTGTATTAAAAGGACATAGACATTGACGTTGCATCCAATTATCAGAGTAAATAACCATTCTTCAATTTTAATAACAATAAATGTGTCTGTTATCACAGATGGAGCCTCACTATATTTTTTACTGATTGCTTTATCTTTAAAGTGGAAGCTTTGACTGGTGGAAATAGAACATTAACAAGAGTGACTTTTAAACCAAAAAGTTAAAAAAAGCTGGGCTCATTTCCCTGCCCATCCCCAGCCTCTGGTAAGGGGCCACCCTGCACAGTCCACCCTACCCAGTGGTACCCAGGACACTTCCCTGCCAGCACAGGGGGGATCCCATCTGATCCACAGAGCTTCCTCTGCTGGAATAGAGGAAAAACTACAGGATTTCCCCTTTGACCTTCTTGTGGACCACTCGCCTTTTATAGCCAGGCTACTTAGGCCAGCTCCTGGCTACAGGATTCATAATTAAATATAAAGATAGGGCTCCTGTAGCACTTGGTGCTTACAAGGACATGCAGGATCAGTCATGGGAATCTTCATGTTGATCCAGGTGGGCCACTGTAGGATGTCCAACTCATCCCTACAGTCTGATAGTTTGAAAATGAAACATCTATCAAAATCTTATTACTTTGGAGAGGATGGGAGCTCATGGATTATAAACCTTAACTTATTTTTTTATATCTTAAATTATGCTGCTGTATCTAAGCCGTAAATTTTTACAAAACAAACTGCTGATGCATTTGAAAGACAGGAATAAATACTCTCAGCGCTGTGACAGAAGCGTTACAGAGGGAGTGAGCAGGTGCGTGGGGTGAGGATGGCAGAGAGGTGGTGATGGCGCATTGCTGTTGGAACTGCTACTCTTGTTGTTTTTGCAATAAGATGCCTGTATTTACTAAGAGCAGAGGAGGGGAGGTTAATGATATCGGTTCCTGGGAATACAAGCACTCCCCGTGGCTGAAAGGGAATATTCCTCGATCCACCAAAGATCATTTCACTCCCAAGTGTCTGCGAGGAGAACGACATGCCTGTCTGCTTTCAGTTTCGTATCATCACAAAGTGCTGATTTATTAAATGGTGTCAAACTTCTTCACAGTGTTTGAGCATGTACTCTGAAAGTTTTGCTCTGTGGCGTAGGAGGCTGAAATGACTATCAGGGTACAAGACAGTATTTTAAATTGAGCAGCACTAAATAGCCTGATCCTGCAAATCTGGGATTGTACACTTTATTTCACAGAGACTGATCCTGCCAAGTTTTGTGTGCCATTTAAGGGGAGATCTTTTCCACTGAGACCAAATGGTTTTGGTGGGTGAGAGTGATAAGCCCCTTGAATCCTTACTAGATAATACTCGTACCTCCCAGGATAGGGCTCAGGAGATTTATTCAGGGCTACCATTTATACAAGGCAGGGCTAAGCACAAGAAGGATAGAAAGCTCAATAACTGCATTGGAAAGATTTGACAGGTAAACTAAAACGAAATTCAGTCGTGAAGCCTGTGATGGGAGCAAGGGTAGGGGTCAGCACCTAACCCATTTAGTATGAGAACTTCATTAAGTGTGTAAATATTAAGGGATTGTTTCTGTATTATTTTATTTTTGCTCTGCTTACACTGCTCATGTACAATTGGACTCTTCCTCTAATACAGTTAGAATAACTTTGTTTCCAGAGATAAGATACCTAAAGCGAAGGTGAGGCAGATAGATAATTATAAATACATCTTCTTTGTTTCATGGTGTGGACGGTTTTCCCGTGAAGGTCACTGTGACAATGCTCCAGGATGTACTTGTGGAGCTGGTGACTTTCGCAGGGAGAGGCCAAACGGCGTAATCAGATCTTACATCTGGGTGCTCGCTGTCAGGGTTTCAGGAAACTTCTTTTGCTCCATGATAGACCTGTGCTCACTGGGCAACGGGAAAAGCCTATGTGACTGTTAAAACAAGAGTGGAAAAATATGTATCTGGAATATGCATTGCTTTGTCCTGCCAAGCCAAGTGTTTATTGTGGAGGCCAGACACATCTGTCCTCCTCCAACAGATAGCATGGTGTTTCTTGGATTAAAAAGGCCGACTGTAGTGGAACAGTGGAAGAAATTGCTTCAGAAGACTGACTTATTGAAGTCCTATATCATATGGACCCTGTCAAAAAAATATTAAGCACAATAAAAGCTGACACTAGGGGAGATGAAAGCAATATTGCTTGATATTGTGATTACCTTTATGGCAATGTGCTCAAGATGAGCAATGGGGAATTGACTCTTTTTTTCATTTGACCTGGGCAGTCAATATGATTACTTTGGGGATTTTTTGTTGTTGTACGTAATAAAACATCTGTAATAAAAGTTTAAAAAAAATAGTTTTGGGAAAGAGAATGGAGACATGGATTGCAGACAGCTATTTGGGTCAAGGGGTTAGGTTTTTGCCAGGCTCCAGATGGGGACTGAGTGGAGGACAGGGGCTGGAAGTGATTCTGAAGCTGATTCTGACTCCATTGCACAAGCAATAAGAACAGCATCGAGTTAGGCCCATGCACTGCACCTGATCTGAAGTTTGTCCAGAGAGAGGTTGATAAGCGCATTATTCCCTGTATGAGATATTTCTTCAGAATGCTGCTTAGGAAAGTGTGTTTGTTTTTAAAGCTTGCAGTAAGTGCGAATAACAAAACTCATTGCACTATCTTTGCATTTTCACCCCCTTTCAGATTTACTGGAAGATCTTGGAAAACAGCAGCTTTGGCGAAACAATTTAGTTATATCAAGGATAAGGAATTCTTGCTGGAAACTTGACAGGCACCAAATCACTTTCTTACATGCTGTCCTTTCAGTTACTTTTGTGAATAGCCATACGCTTGCTGTGGACAGTTTTATGTGCATGGCAGGTCTTAGCAGCAGATAAAACCCCAAGCAACCGCCACCAAAAGACAAAGGCCAACTTCCCTTAGTATGTTTAGCTTATTTCTGAACAACTGATCTCGAAACAACATCGCCAGTTCAGGTGTCCTTGCTCCTGCAGGTTGTGCCAAGCACATGGTTCTGTATCTTATGCCATCAGACGTCTGGCATATCAAGAGCGAAAGCACTGAAGCCAAGGAGAGTTTTGCAACTGTTTTCAAATGGACTAGGATTTACAGCTCTGGTGTTTATTCAGAATTTTTTTTAATGCTGATATGGCATGTGGCTGGTGGAGTGAAATAGTAAATTGTCATGGCCAATATAATGTGGTGACAGTCTGCTATCTACTAATTTATACTAAGCACAATTACTGCTAATGGGCAAAATAAGACATTATAACTTCTACTGTGTCAGATTAATTTGATATACATCCAAGTACATATAAAAACCATCAGATGCTTAGCACCTTTCAAACAGTGCTTGCACATTATTTGATTTTTGGCTCTGGTTCCTGCCATCTTCAGAAGTAATTTACCTCTTCATTTGTGTAGCATAGAAAGGTTACATTATAAATTAACCTAGAGAGTGGCCCAGCAATTCATAAATTATATGGGCTTAAAAATAACCCTGTTATGAAATAGGACATGATGCAATACAACAGTATTACAGCATCTTAGTAGTGCTCGTTCAGAAGAAAGCAAATTATGATAATTTGCTAGATAATAGTGGATATTCCTGGGCCCCAGGTCCTAGAAAAGCAAAAGTCAGACCTGAAGCAGCATTACATGCTGTTCAGATTTGCATTTCAATGACAATGTTCAGGATCCTATGGGGTGTATTTAAACACAGCACAGAGGTGAAGGGCTGGTTCTGCAGGGTGCTGAATGCCTTTAGCTGCACTGAAGCCAAGGAGCTTGAGGTTGTTCAGTGTCTCCTTAAGCCCCATTGTAAACTGAAGCATACACATTTATTTCGACGCAAGGAAGCTGAAAGATGTTTGCAGCTGTCTCATCTGCACTGAATACTCCACACTGGAGGGAGGTTTGTGCTCCAGGCTGGAGTGGTGCTGCAGCTGGTTACAGGCACCAGTAGTGCAGATGAGCAGAGAAATGCAAGGCTTGTGTGTTAAACTAGGGGGTCCCTGTGATATTTTCCAATAACTGGCATCTTCCAAGCATAGTTCACATTACTGTGTCTCCCCGGCTTCCCTGTCCTGGTTGTACCAGCTCCCAGGTATTGTTTTCCAAGCTGAAAATTAAACAACAACAACAACAACAACAACAAAAACACACATTGTCGATGCTCTCCAACAGCACCTAAATTCTTCCTTTATTTTGCACTGTTCTTGCAGCAGCATCAGGCCACTGTCAAAAAAATTGGCCCTGCGGTCTATTTAAAAATCTTGTTCTATTAAGAATCTTTTTAATTTCAGTTAAAATCAAGTATGTTAACATTTTGCCTTTGCCATGGCTTCTGGTGTGGACTGAACATAATTTCTAATGTCATAGTAATTTTTTTGCAGGAAAGCAGCTACCTTCTCTATTCCCCTACAAAAACTTTGTGCCGCGAATAATTTAAGATTTCCTCCAGGTTAGAATATTTTTGCATGTAAAACCCCTTTGAAGGTTTAAATAGACTGTTACTGAGTTTTGACATGTATTAGCACGTGTTAAGCACTGCAGTTATTAACGGTCGTGGAGACAAGACACATTCCATCTCTCAAGCGACTGACTTGCAGGTGTCCAGATCACTAAAGGCCATGAGAAGGCAAAGACACTAAAAAAAACACCTTCTGTTGCAATAAGCATTAAAAACTCCCTTTACCAACAATCTTGGCAAGACAGCCAGTGAACGGTCAGGTGAGGAATAAACTCTAGTTGCTGTCTTATAAATTTCTGTCCCTAGATTGTGGCTGGAAAATTTGCCTTTTTATTGCTTATGATGAAAATCTTCCCTGCGTCACTTATAAGGTTCCCCATCCACTCAGAACATACTTTTAAAGTACACTGAAGCATACATTTTCACAGCATGATGTGTATTAGTTACATAGGAATTACTGAATTCTGTTCTGTTCCTCTTGTGTTCTGCATGAGACGAATCTGTCCGCATCCAAACAATGCCGCATTCATAGAGGGAAATCAAGTTTGCCATACTGGTGGATTTTTTTTTAATTCTTCAATTCCTTTTATTCACGTATAAGAAATTGACTGAGATTGTCATCTCTCCCATAGCAGAACTAAAGGGGTGTGACGTGTCCTGCGAAAGCGGATACTCCGGACTCAACATTTTTCAAAGGGATAGCAGGTTTAAGCAAAGCAAAGTAACCTTCCCCTCTTCTGTTCCCAGGGCACAGCTTCCGTTCTCCAGCGCAGGTCTGATAATGAGGAGTACATTGAAGTGGGAAGACTTGGACCATCAGATTATTTTGGTAAGAAAATTCAGCTTAAGCATGGTTCAGAAAGACAGCAAATGGGATTGTATGAAGTAGTTGCTGTCTTAATTAGTGTTCTACTCTTTAACGAACAAGGGGTTATGCATAGGTCAGCTTCTGCTTTCAGCAATACTGAGAGATTTCACTGAAGCTGAAACTATTCCTTGGTTTACATCAATGTAGCAGATAGGAGACAGCTCCAGAATCAGCAAAACAGTCTGAATGCATTTGTTTTCAAAGGCGTTTTACAGGCATGCATTATGCATGTGTAATGCACTTGTACTGTCAACAGAATTATGTAAAGTGTCTATCAAGATAATATAAAGGGGTATGTTCTACAACCGAAGCAACTGTATGGTGGCCTGAATATGCACCCTCCAAAAAAGAGGCACAGACGTGTGATGGCGTATTTGTCCCTGTTTCCAGGTGAGATAGCATTATTGCTCAATCGGCCCCGGGCTGCTACGGTGGTGGCACGTGGACCCCTGAAGTGCGTAAAGCTCGACCGGCCCCGCTTCGAACGAGTGCTCGGTCCTTGCTCTGAGATCCTCAAGAGAAACATTCAGAGATACAACAGTTTCATTTCACTCACTGTCTAAATGATTCCTTTGGGAAAGCTGCCTTTGTGTGACCTTGTGCACTTAAATTTGCTCTGTGCAGCTCCATAGCTTTATAAAGAAAAAATAAAAGGTGTGCATTTCATGTGTATTTTTTCTGTTATGTCATGCACTGGATGTCAGTTCAAATATTATGTATCATTTAAGAAAGAAGACAACTGTTTGGATAAGACTAGCTTGGGGGTACCGTGCAGGGAAGATTAGGCGTTTGGCTTGCAGGCAAGATTTTTACCTGTTGTTGGATCATATAGATAAAACTGTGTTTTTAACTATTTAAACTACATATGAATGTCTGTTTCCCTCATTATCTTACACCTACCCTTAAAGTTGGTTTTATTCACCTTTTGTAAGCTTCTTTGGTAAAGTGATGTCCCTCTGCCTGTCACTTCTAAAAGCC
This sequence comes from Anser cygnoides, assembly GCF_040182565.1. Lineage (NCBI taxonomy): Eukaryota > Metazoa > Chordata > Aves > Anseriformes > Anatidae > Anser > Anser cygnoides. The sequence continues at coordinate 6,457,501 of NC_089887.1, forward strand.
TTTTCACTGCTTAGGGACTGGAGGTTTCTGAAATCCACGTGGTCAGTGACAGTTGCACAATCTAAGAGGGAAGGTTAGAGAAAGGTTTTGATCATTCCAGTAAGCCAAGGAAAAGTAGAACTTTTGAGTCACCTTGTTTGTGGTTTAGAAATAGGGGCCATATTCCTCTGTGTTACAAGTCCTTTCAAGTCTGCTTTGTAGCTCTGAGGGTGTGCTAAGGCAAACAGACTGCTCCAGTCTTCTGGGTAAGGAGTTCAAGGAACAATGTTTTGTAAGAAATCAGATGGAGCCTTTAGGAGCTAAGGTATCCAACTTCACCTTTTTTAGATGAGGGTTTGCATTAAATCCCTTAAAAGCCAATGGGACCTTCTTCACTTAACTAAGCGGGGCTTTGTAACACATTTATCTGCACCAGAGTGTCCTCAGCCACTTCGAATATTATATGAAATACTTAAGAGATAATGGCAGCTGTACATCAGCAGTTTGACAGGACTCTTTTACGTAAGGTCCACTTAATTAAAGTCAAATCCTTTTTTTTAAGTATATGACCAGGATTCTCTCCTCCAGAAGACACATATTGCAGAACAAAAAGCACCAGGAACCTGCAACAAGCCCAATGTGGGCGCAGCCTTGCTGGCAGCTGTGTCTGTGTAGACGTGGGTCTCCTCTTGCATGGGGCTTTTTGCAGAGCCAGACCTTACTCTGCTCTGCAGCCCCCCAGGATGGGATCAGTTAGATTACTCTTTGGGGAAGCTTTTCCTTTGAAGGAAAACTTCTCTTTGCTGACAGCAGCAAACCTCTGCATCTCAGCTACTCTAAATGGCACTGCCCACTTTTCAGTTGCAGCAAAATTGTATTTATTCTTTATGATAACATTACTCTGAGTAAATATGAACTTTCTGTACCTTTTACACGCCAAAAGTTATATAATGAAATAAGGCAGAAATCTTCCTTTTGAAACTAGAGGTGTTAAGAACATGTCTAGAATTACTCATACTGGTGTGTAATTTGTTCTCCTTTTTGGAGTTAACAAAATATAATTTGGGATTTTCCTACTGACTCCCACCAAGAAGGCTCTTGGGACCCAATATTCCAGTACCTGCCCACAGTGGTTTTTACAGAGCTAACTGCTCCTTGACTTCAGAGTCTAAGTCCTCCCATGACTTCAAGGTGCTTAATTTATTTCAGCATATTTTCAGTGGTCCTGTCATTGTATATCAGTTGCTACTATTTATTATGATTATGTTATGCTCCTTGCATGTATCAAATATGACCATTCACGTTTTTCAACCTTGCAGTTTTACGACATACATTTATATAGGCAGACGCCCATTATATATCTCAATAAATGTATAAGCATTTGCAAAACTTGTTTTGTTTCACTTTTTGTATTCTCTTCTGCTATTTTTAAGTCATATTTTTAAAGGTTACCAGTCACTCATGTATGTTACTTAACCTATTGCATTTCTGTTGTATTCATAAAAAATGTGTTTTGCATAATATGCAAGATACATTTCTTGTTAAACACAAAGTTATTAGCCTCACTGTTTAGAAGTTACTTGAGCACACACACAAAACAGACTCTTTATTTTAAACCTTTATAGATCATGAAGAATACATTTGAATTATGGTTCTGTTATAAGCAAGTTCAAGAGAAGTGTAATCATTTAACACTAGGATTCCTGTGCTTGAAGTAGAACAAACTGATATTCTATGACATTTGAAAGATAATTGTAATATTTGCAGTGGATGATGGGACAGAATTGCAGTATGAATAAAATTCTTCTACATTACATGCGGCTGTTGTGGGTTTATTAATACTGGAAGTCTATATGAATAGAAGTCATGTTCTAGTTAAAATCTGCATATCATAAAAAGTTTGAACTCTGCTGAAAATAATCAGATGCAAAAGGACAAAAAATAGACCAAGAATCCTAGTGCTATATATAGGAATGGAAACCAAACTGGTTTTCTGCAGGATTAGCGTGAAGAAAAAAAAATCCTTGTGTTTAAATGTAATCATATATATCTATATTAAGAAGTAGGGGTTCGAGGTGTCTCTAGGCTCTTCATGTTGTTGAGATGTCAATTTAGCAAGGAATTTAAGCACATGTGGAACGTGAACTATGTGAGCTGTCTCAGTGGTTTTAGGGACACTGTGTAGAGCTTTGAAGCCCACAGGATTACTGGTGCAAGCTGTTGTATGGAGAGCTGGAGGAACTGGGTAAGAACAGAGCTGTTCTCTCTCAAATACCGGTACTTTTTCCCCCAGTATCACAGACAAAGCCCACGGTCCTGACCACAAAGAATATGTCCCAGTCGTTCCTCTCTGCTTTGAGATTTTAGAAGTGCAGCTTCCCTAGGACTGAAGCATGAAGCCATTTTTGGCACCAGAGCTGTGCTGTGCTGCTGCCATGGCTTGGCCAAGAAGAACTGCATCGAGGACAAACTCCTCAAAGAAGGCAGAGCTTCTGAAGGAACTGCCTGTATTGCCTGTATCTGGATGGATGAGGATTGAAGGGCTGGAGACTATGGCTGCTTGGTGAGAAAGGTATTTAGCACGTTGTTAGTGCCACACGCTACCTGCGGTGTCAGCCAGAGCTCTGGGTGGCCACATACGAAGGCATCTTGTGGTCCAAGCTTGTCTCTGGGGCTGGAGCTGTCACCCAGAGCAGCGTGCTGGGCTTGCAGACGCGCTCCTGCAACGTCTCTGCGGTGGCCCCCACACAGGAATCTTGGGCGGCTCCTGGCCTCCAAGGGCTGTCCAGCTTTCCATTTCTGGACTGTGTTATTTTTCCCCCTTCGCAGTGATTCAGGCGGGAAGGACTCATCCTTCCAGAGAATTACTCACATTATGTAGCAATCAGAAGTGACCACTCTCTCTGAGGTTCTTCCAGATGGACATTACCAGCCCACGCTCCCCCAAAAAGAGCATCTCACCACTCCTCATTGTCTTTTTTTGGTTGATTTTAATCGTCTCGCAGCCATTTCAGGACTCCGAGACGAAAGAAAAGACTGTATTTTTAATAGAAACTGATTGTACCTCTGGGTTTTTTACAAGCCCTGTATGAGTGACCGTGCTTTAGCGTGTGTAGCAGATTACTGCAAGCAGTCTCCAGCATTCCTACCACTTTGTGGCAATGGGTGCCTGAAGTTGTGCAATGGTATCAGCCCCGTGAATCCTTGATCCTCAAGCAGGCGCGGTCTGACATGACGTTACCTGTTCCGGTGTGAGTGGAAAACAAGAGCTGTAGCAGAGAACAAAGTAATACCAGTGCACACTGGCTTGGTTGTTGGCTGCTGCTTTGTTTTTCTTGCAGTAAGTGATCTCCAGAAATGGAGCCACCGCACGAAGGGTGAAATTTCTCCTGCTGTGCAGGTTGCACGACCTGTGTGCATCACATTTGGCTCTGCAGTTCTCAGTGGCTCGTAGATCCTTCCTTTCTATCTGTGGAAGAGATCGTATTTGTTCTTTGTGCACATTTCTGTATAGCAGCAGAGAGAGACAATATTGTCTTGTGCAGAGGTAAAACCATGATGATGTCCTTGAAAGGAGACAGAGGCCGTGGTGCCTGCGGTTTATTGCAGTGCTACATGGATGCAGCCACCGCAGTTGTGGTGTCCCCCGGGACTGCAGCAAGTGGGTGGGATGAGCAGAGCAGGACAATTAGGGTTGCACTGCTGACCCTCTGAGCACTAACTGGTTTAAAAGACCACATTTCAAAGAGCAGCTCACAATTCAGAGACAGAATTATCTACTCCTGCATGCCCAGGCATGTTTTTTAAAATTTGTTCCCAATGATTTGGCAACTCTGCCTGTAGTTCATTTTCCCCTTCCATGCATACAACTGCTCAGAAACCCATAAGGGTGTTTTCACAGCCAGAGGGACCTCTGTAGGTCCCCCTTCGCTCTGGAGAACAAGAACGTACTGGCTAGGAGCGTATGCGTAGCCTTGGAAAGCTGATGTTACGGGAATGCGTTGGCTTAGATGCTCCTAAAAAGGGTTTTTCTACGGCCATTTGCTGCTCAGCAGAGTTGTATCTGGGATGCAGCACTTGCACAACAAGCTGGCCTTTTCTCTGAAAAAGCTGCCTGGCCAAAGGAGCTGGCATCTGCAGCCATCTGGTATTTTTGTGAAGGCTGAGGATGTTTTCTGTGCTTGATCAGACTCCAATACCAGAGCGATTCTTCTGAGCTCTAAAAATCTGGATGCAGCTTTTAGAAAAGAGGCTGCACTTTGCCTGGGAAAACAAAGCAGAGCACGAATGTCTCACTGGACACACTCTGGAGTCCTGTCTCAGAAGTGCATGGGTGACTACTTTGGCTTCTGAGGGCTTCAACCTACCCCCAGCCCTGTTTTAATCTCTGTTTTCAAGTTGCTTTTTGCAGAAGTAGCACAGAGAATCTGTGCACAGACAAGCTGAAACACCCATCCCCGGCTCCTGCACTTGTGCAAGCGTGCAGAGTTCTCTTTAAGAAGTCATGAGTTCTCATGGAGGAAAAAAATAATCATTTTACCCAAAAAGACTGCTCCTATTCCAGTATAAACCGTCTCCAAACATGGAACAGTGGTGTGCCATTTTGCTCTGTGGGCCAGCAGTGCTGAATGAATTGGCAGATGCTGCGCTTCTGCGCGATCTCTGGTAGCTGCTCCAGCGACGCTCCCCTTTCTTTACAGCTTGGGTTCATGTTCAAAAGCTTTGATTTCCAAAAAGGTGCCCCTCACCCAAGCTCCCCACCATCGGGAGTTGCCGGGTGCGTTCCCGTGCTCTCGGTGGGTGCCGACAGCCCGCGCCTGGCTTTGGAGAGCTGGCAGTTGGACGCAGGACATATAGACTGATGATGAGGTAGGGATTTTCTCACCACTGCCTGCTGTTACTGGCTCTCTGGATGTTCATACTGCTGGCTCTGGGGAAATCAAGCCTTTCTGGGAAGTGGCTACTCCCTATCCTCTTTATACAGAAAATGTATTGTTATTGTTTGAAAGCACTTTTGTATTGCCCTTAGACTACAAGCATGGCAATTGTTCAATTAGAAGACATCATGGTGCATAGCAGTGAAATACGACGTACAGTACCATGCAGTATGTATTTTCCAGATAAACTGGGAAAATAGTGAAATGGATCTGTGAAGTAGGGGCACAATAGCTGCTTTACATTCCTCCACATGTGTGGAATTTATATGCGCTACAGAGTGACTCTGTTTTGTTACCATGTGTTTAAGATAATCTGACAATTCGTCGTATTTCTAGCAGCTTTCATTTTCTCAGTTGTGTTTGTGGTCCGCGCACAAAGTAGCAGAGACTTCGCGAGAACATGGCTCTGAATTAGTGCTGGCTGAACCCTCCCACCATTTATTTCCACTCCGGCAGGGAGAGAGAGAGAACAGACTTAACAGTTGAGAAATACAAGAGGCTATTTCTCCTGCTCATCCAGGGGCAGCTCGAGCAATTTGCCAGAGAGGAGTAGCTGGCTGCGGTCGCAGACCGGGGGTTATTTCATCCAGACTTCCCAGCCTCGAGGTGCATCGCCTCCGGACCCCACCCTGCCCAGGAAGCCGGAGTCTGTGGCGTGCGGGGGGGGACACGTCACCCTACAGCCAAACTCGTGTAATGGTGACGGCAGGAATTGCTGCAGGAAGGGAAGCTGCGTCTCCTGGCACTGGCTCTGGCACCGATGGAGAAGTCCCATTCCTGGTCCTGCCACCCAGGAGTCGTGCATCCTCACAGGGATCTTGGCGAGGCCAGAGGAGCTATCTGGGAAAGCAATAGGGCTGCTCCTGAGCCTGGCGAGCCTGCAAACGGCCACTACCAGCATCACGTGCCCTGCTCCAGCTGACGTGAGCGCTCGGATGCGTCCAGCATGTGTTACGATGGGCCAAATTGCCATGAGATGGCAGGATGGTTCCTATCCTTGACACGTAGCCAGTAAAGCATCACACCCTCTCCTATTGCCTTGCATCTCTGGCACTTAGCCCGGGATTTAGCTTTCAGCGAAGTAAGAGAAATCCAGAATTAACTCAGGAGGGCTTTTTAAAACTTGCATTTGCAGGGGGCAGGAGAAGGTACCAAAGCCGCCTGGGGAAGACGAGCACCAGCCCAACAAAGGCGCCCTTGTGCGGGCGGGGAGATGCAGCAGAACCTGTGTCCGGATGAAAGCCGCCCTATCAAAATAGCCATAAACAAACCCGCCTCCTCTGCTACAGAAAAGCTGTTGTGCCAGGAGCATATTAAATTGTATATGCTTTTTCTCAAGGCAAAAGAATTGCAGCAGTGACGGCAGCTGTGCGTGCTGGAGCCGAGCCACCGTATTCAGCTAATGAAGGCCTTGCTGAGGACGGGGTGGGGGAAGGACTGCAGATGAATGTTTTATTCAGAGGGACCCACACTGAAATGATCTACCGGCACTGGGGATATGTGGTAGGGAAAAAATCTGATGGCCCTGCCACCGAAAGCTGTTTGCCAGAAGGCAGCACAGGTGATGGGTCGGATCCCTTCCCACGCCGGGATCGGCGGCCCTGGTGGTGCTGCAGTTTATAGGATGAGACAAGATGGGTTTTTTCCTTCCATGGGTTTCCCTGGAGAGGTTCTCGGTCTGAAGCCCCGGCAGCAGAGCTGGGCTGCAGCTGCCCATCTGGCTCAGGTGGAGGAGCAGGTTAGGGGCAGAGGGGTGCAGAGCTCGAGGGATGCAGGAGCTGGGGCTTAAAACCAGCGAGCAGAGAGGTGGGCAAGCTGCTCCTTTGGGGCGGTGGGCTCAGGACTCACCCTGTGCTGCCTTTGCCAAGGTGAAACTTTGCTTTGTGAGTACCTAAAGCCTCTTCCAGCGTGAGCTGCAATTTCCTTATGAACAAAGTTGAGTTGTGGGTAAAGGATGTAACATAAATCCCCATCACCCCCAAATTTAGAAACATCAAGAAAATTAGCGGGATATTTTCCCTATTAACTCAGGAGCATGGTAACATAGAGGCACCTCACGGCTCCTCCATAGGAGGGAGCGAACTGAAAAAGAATAAATCCAGAAAGGACAATTTATGTGAAAACACCTCACAGGTGCCTCATCAAAGATGAGCTTGTCCTCAGGCCATGTAGTTCAGATGCTGCGGCAAGGAAATGGGATAGAAGAGCCCCACACCCTTTTCAGCTTAAATTCAGTCACCGCAGCCTATTCTTTAAGGTAAAGAGGAAATTTATGGCCCTGCTGCAATGTGAGCAATGCTCTGCGAGCGCCCACAAGGTAAATGCCCTTTTGTGTTTGAATCTGTTACATTTCTGAGGTCACTGTGCACATACGGCTAACATGATTCAGTGAAAGGAACCCATTTTGGTTGCTTTTTAAGCAGATTACAGCAGATTAGCTGACTAATCTACATGGAATCCTCTCTCCAACAATGTCAAATGGTAAACAAATCCAGCCACTTTTGTATTGCATATAAATATTTACTGTGGATTTTATTGAGATTAACTTCAAATGATGTTTGCAACAATGGTTTTATTTTGTGACTTGCTACCTTTAGTAACGTAAAACCTTTTGAAAGAAACATACCTTCAGCAAAGCATGAATGTAGGGCCGATCAGCTGTACAGCAGCATGTACCAGAGCATGTGTACAAACAGAAACTGAGCACATTATCAACAAGAGATGAAGGAAGCAACAAGTAAGAATGAGAGCTGCTGGTGCAGAATACAACTGCCTGGGATTATTACCACATCAAGTAGTCTTCCCTGGAAGATCTGACTTGGCGTTAGGAGCTGACACCTCACTGCCATTCACTGTCAGCTCCTCAGGGGCAGAAAAAATTGTGTATGGACTGCAAGCAGGGGGCATTTGATGGATGTTGTTGAATATCCTGTCAGTGCACCCCCCTCAGATGTCAGTATGCACAAACCTGGGCTTGTAAGAATCAAGGCAGCCCTTCTAACGGAGCAGGAGCAGAAGGGGGCTATGCGCAGTGGGTGCCCAGAGCAAAGAGCATCCTCCCAAAAACCAATGACCACTGCTGCGATCATGCAAAAGCCAGTGTGGGTCTGCGTCTGGCAGCACATCACACTCTTGATGGCATTTTGGGGGCAGACAGCTCTGGCCCTCCCGAGCCACCTGTCACCATGGGGCTGCTGCACCCGTGGGTGCAGGGCTGGAGCGCTGCGGTGCGCTGCGGTGCCGGGAGCGCAGCTGGCCCCGCGCGCCTCTCGCCTGGGACGTGGGGAATGTTGTGTCTACCAGGCTAGCGGAGGAATGCTCGGTTTACAAGACAATGGCTATTTAGGAAGCCAGAAAAACTTAAACAGCCTTCCCAGATGGAAGATCGTCCCTTTCCACCCTTTGTACAATTAGGGCAGCTTCATACTCCTGTAAAGAGATGATCTGTTTAATATAAGAGATTTCCAAAGTCTTAGCAAATGAGTATCTGAGAACCAGCTTCTGATGTGGTTTATGTTCTTTTTGATAGATTTAGGTTATGGGAATGTTGGTTACAGAGGCAGTGAGTGATTCATGCTGAAACCATCCGGGTGCCATCTGATACACGCCGTCCACCCGAAGGTAGAGGCGGCTGCTGCGCGTGTTGTATTAGTGCTGGCAGTTCCAGCTGCTCTGTGGTAAGTTCTAATTGCAGGAAAACTACTACAGCAGAGAAAAAGAAATGACTGCATTTTGCAAAAGAGAGGTAATGCTCACTAGGTCAGCATTCACGTAGCAAGCTGGGGGGGTTACAGCAATGCCTGCCTCAAAATCTCGGAAGTGCTGCGTGCAAGGAGCTAAACCAGTGCTGCAGAAGTGCAGGTCCCCCTGCAGCATCAGACAAGGGCAAAGCAGCGCGGGAGGGAGCTGGCTGCTCTGTGCTCACTGCCCACCTTGGAGCTCTCTGGCAAACCCTCTTCTCCCACCTGACTCCAGCTTTGTCTTGGTAGCACCTGCAGGATCAAGCCCTGAAGCAGATGGGGGAAAGAAGCAGCGGGAGGAATATCTTTCTCCTCTGTATTTTTTCCCTAGAGTCAAGCATTTCCATTTGAAACTTGTCAAAGCCAGCAAAAGGGCAGAGGGTGGTCTGTGAAAGATCTCACCAGGAAAATCTCGGAGGGGAGATGCTCTTCAGGAAAGGACTGCATCCCACCAGCCCTGCTGTGCTTCCTGCAGCCCACATCCACCTGCTGAGCCCTTCTGGCTGGTTGGGGCTAGTCCTTGTGCTGGAAAATCCCTCACTGGTAACTCTTAGCACCTCAACTGGAGAGCGGACACCAAGAAATGATGCCAGCACACTGCCTTGCACAGAGGTCTGCTTCCAGGTGCGGGCTCAGTGCTGGATGTTGGGTGAACAAAGCAGCAATGAGAGGATGCAGTGGCCACTGTCAGCCACATGCCTTGCAGCACATCTCGGTGCTGAGCCCTGTCACAGACAGGCAGCGAGGGAGGAACTGGGACAGTCTTCATCAAATCTCGCAGATTCCCTTTGGACTTTCATAACTTCTCCTAGACCTCTGTGAGAGCCGGGCTAGGCCACCAGCCAACAGCTCTGCAGTGTCACATACCATAGTTGCCATGTAATAAGCAGAAGACTCGAGGATCCTATTTTTGTTTGCAGGGTTGTGTTTTTTTTTCTTTTTTTTTTTTCCAGGTTTCCTCCACTATTGCTCGAGTTTCAGTGATACATAGAACCAGAAGGAAAGATTCTGTCTTCTTTTATATCAAATTTATAGTTGAGTTATAGAGTTCCCTTGATCGTTTACTCTGAATTTATTAACGTTAAGATAAATTCAGAGTCAACAGGGATCGCCAGGCTGGGCAGGCATCAAAATGGCCTCAAAATGATGCATGAGGCTGCTTGTGCTGGAGCGGCAGCCTGCAGCCCACTGTGCCCTGAGGGTGACACAGCAACAATGGGACTCGGGGTGTCCCCATAACACCACACATCCAACCCAGTGAAGCCACCCCACTCCTGGGCTCTCTCCACCTCCCGTTTTGCATCGCTGTGCAGGCTGCGTGCCCACGGGTAGCCCATGAACCCCACTTCACCTGCAGCCGCCTCACCACGCTTGCTGGGAGCACGAAACCTCTCCAAGGAGAGCAGAGGGCAGCTGCAGCAGGAGGGACATGGATCATCCCTGGTCCAGCACCAGCACGTGCTTTGTGCATTGCACAGGTTTGTGGCCTTGGGTGAGGCACAGCGCCCCAGATAAAGGCGCAGCAAGGCAGCCTTGCCGGGCTGGCAGAACAACAGCTAAAGCCTTGCGCCTACAACTCCTGCCTGAGATAGCACAACGCGCTTTCAGGATTTATTGCCTTTATCCCCATTTGTGGCCAGCCTGAATGTTTCAATTATCTTTTCATGTTTTGGCATTTCCCTAACAAGCAGTGTTATTTTGTTGCTTCTGTTTCAGCGGAGACAGACAGGGCCTTGTTTTCCAAACACTGCACGCGTACATTGAAAAGCAAGCGGGCGATGGCGAAGCATATTTGGTCTGCCTTGGTGGTTGGAAATGTTATTTACCGACCTCTGCCTCATCACCTTGCCCCAGAAGTCCAGCAAAAGCTCTGGTCTCAGCCCTTCAGCAATGAATCCTCTTTCCACTGTGATGGGCTCTCGATTTTGTTGCTGACCCTAGCAATTCATTGCCACAATTCATCCAGTCTGAGTTTCTTCGTAGTCTGCTCCCCAGCTTGACTTTCTTGAGGCAAATTCAGCCTTAGGGTAACTTAAAGAGAGGAGTTACATCAGCACTGACTTGAGCCCACGGTTTCTGCTTTTTTGGCTCTATTTAGTATCTCAAATTGCTTATTGGCATCGGGTGGTTGTTTTCAAGATCTCACATAGCTTCAAGTCTTCCTCTCCGATGCTACATACGCTGATAATGAGCCGCGTTCGCTAATCTCCCATCAGGATTCGTAATGTCATAAGAAAAACCTGGTAGAAAAAAAATGTTCATCACAATTTGTTCTGCAGCACAAAAGGTCATTCTGGCTGAATAGTTTGTCAGAAAATTTCCATTTAGTGTGAAAGTTTTCAGAGAAAAAATGTGAGTTTCTCCTCAGCGACAACCAAAATGTTTCATTTCCGATAGCTACCAACTGTCCCCTCTTCAGAAGCGCAAATGGGGATGCAAAGACAAAAAGGGTGTTTTCAAGAGTCCTCATGAAGAGCTCTGCACGTTTCTCCAGCAGCCCTCCTTGTGGTGCCGAGTTATCCATCACCCCCCGAACAGCCTGTGGAGTGGCACGGTGCTCGGCCCTGCGGCTCGCCCTGGCACCTCGTGCTGATTTCCACGGGGAATGGGTGGGGTGGTAACTGCAGGAGGATTTTCTGCATCTGGACCCTTCACAGCAACGTTCAGGGCTAGACTGCTGAAGGGAAGAAAAGTGGAAATAGAACCTGATGAGAACTCTCCTTATGCTGTTGCCAAACGCGTTCCTTCGGCATTAGCAGATTAACCTAAAAAGATTCTGGCCTCTTGTTTTCAATCTCATCCCACCCATCGCTACAGGCAACACTCTTGGCTGACCTGGGTGTGCACCTGAAGCAATGGGACTGCTGTGTGTCCTTAGCAGGGGACGCATCCCAAAAAACCAGCATCGCCTTTCCACCAGGCAGGGAGCGATGGTGACAGGGTGCTGTCATGGGAAGGGATGCATGGCTCTTGAAAACAGCGTTGCAATAACCTCTGGGAGCCAAAATGCTTCGTTTCAACAACAGAAAAACAATTGCACATGAAACCTCAGCTCCCAGGAGGGCATGATTAAAGGAATGGATTTTGGCCAAAGGGGGAAAATGGATCGACTCTGCACATTCACACCCAGCAGCACGGTCCCACGGGTGCTGTGCAGGTAAGGGGAGGGCCATCTGCTGAGCAGGGCTCGCCTGCGGCTGCTGCTAAACTCATTTTTAATGCAGCGTTTTCGATTATTTCCTATTCACTTGATACGCCACCAAAATAGATCCAGTTCTCCCCTGTTTTAGCCTCTGCTAAAACCCTCAGACCACATCTTCTCCTATAACAAAAAGTATGTGGAATTGGCTAAAAAAGAAACATTCCTGTTCTCACAACACTTGAAAAAAAAATAAAAAAATCTACTCCTTTCCTAAAGAAAAAAAATAGCACTTATAAGACTTTATAAAACTGCTTCTGTCCAGAAGGCTCCTGCGTCAGATCAGCTCTGTCCCTTTAACCATTGCTGTGCCAAGCCTCACTGTAAATTATTAATCATCCAGAAATAGCTGCTGAAAATAGAGGCTAAAGGGAAGGCTTGATAACAGCAATGCGTATGGCATAATTTATTTTGATCTTCCTGAAAGTCTAGCCTAAAGCCTGCAGCCGAAAGTCTGATCTGTAAGAAGGCAGGGCAGGGCAAGGGAGGGAGAAAGCTGCAGGGACACAGCCAAAAATGGATCACAGACCGCGTGGTTAGGGGGGCAAATATGGGGTGGGTTCATCGGAGCCCATGAATAGCTTGGAAGGGGAGAATAAGAGGGGGAGAGAGAAATCAAGCAGCAAGCTGAACTTGTGAATGCTTTTGGCATGAAATCATGAGGGCAAATGCAAAGCTATCCACCCACGCACACACGCATGGAGCTGCCACTCCACGGGGACAATCCTATATATATATGTACATATAATGAGTCTCATATAAATAATGAGACAGCGAGGGGGGTTCACTGCCTCTTTACAGTGGAGTGGGAAAGCTCTGGGCCACACTGCCCCCCCCTTGTGAGCTCAGCACTAGGCGCAGCACTGGATGAATGCAGATGCTGAAAGAACAATATGGGATGAAAGCTGGATAAATGCAGACACTATAAGAGTGATCTGAGATGCAGGGTGGATAAATGCAGATGCTAAAGGAGTGATATGGGATGCAAGCTGGACAAAAGCATTTTTTAGCAGCTGTGAGGTGTGACTCTGGGCAGGCGCCCAGCCCCTCGGGAGTAGGGATGAGCCCTGGGGATGGGGACAGCTTGTGGGTGCTCCTTGCCCTGCGGTGGGGTGACACTGCTGATGCTGCAGAGTGGGGAAGAGCAGAGGTGTGCAGACCCTGTGTCCAAGTGGCAAACATTGGGAAAACTGCAGCCAGGCAGAGCTGCCGGCAGAGAGAAGGACATTCTGTTGTGAAGTGGTTTTTCTTCTTCTTGGATGTATTTTTTTTTTCCAAGTTGCATTTCTTTGTGAGGCTTTGTGGACAGTGTGGGCAGAGCCAAGTGGAAGGAATTTAAAGGGAGAAGCCAGTTCAGGGTCACAGCCTGATACGCGAACATAAACCAAACAACTGCTCATGGGACAAAGCAGATCCCCAGAGCCGACACGGGGCCATGGACGTGTGGGGTGGGATCGGTGCCAGGGGCAGCACGGGCTGCGTGCGGCCACCAGCCAGGGCCACCTGGGCAAGTGAGGGACGTCCGCAGCCAAAACAAGGAGGGAGGCTCGAGGTGGGCCTGCACAGGGAGCCGAGGGGGTACAGACTCAAGTAACAAGCCTGACTTGGCTGGTTTGGTCCTGGCCCTTCATCTGGGGAGGGAGTTTCTGGGCAGTTTTCCAGTTGGGGCGAGGGGAGCCCGGGAGAGAGCGGTTAAGTGAACATGGCCTGAGGAGGGACAACGTTCGAGTCAGGCACAAGCCAAGAAGCCTTGCAAGGAAAAACAGTCAAATTGTTTGCTCTGTTGCCTTCACATACAGCAAGGACTTCACCAGCAAGGAGTCTGATGCACTACTCAGCTATCATGGCTCTAGGGAAGGAAACCAGGAGGGCTGGGTTACTTTCCTCCTGCTCCATTAGTACTGGTTCATTGTCACCTCTCCTCTGGCACCTCCTTCTTTCTAATCCATGCACAGCCAGGTTAGAAAATAACCATCATAATGAAAGAAGACTATTGCAGCTTAGCCTAGTATGGCTTTGACTCCTGCATACACATCCAGACTTTTGTTCTCACACTGGTTTCATCCTAGGGATGCTCCAGACACAAATTTCTTACTTGCTGCTTATTCTGGGTACCGCCCCTTTGGCAAAGTGTCCCTCAAAGCCAAGGAGCCTTTCCCTAGGTGCACGTGGGATCAAAGGCAGACCTCTGGGACTGCGGCATTACAGGCCCCATGAGACTTGGCCACAAGGACTGTGGCCCCATGAGACTTGGCCACAAGGTTGTTCTCAAAATGGCTGGAAAGGCAACTTGGGAGGGAAGGAAACAGTTTTCGTGTGGAAGCGGGCCTAGTGTGCAGCACAGCCATCTGACCAGGCCTAGTGTGCAGCGTGGTGATCTGACCGTGCCTTGCCAGAGCCTCTGTGAGGAGATTTTGCCCTGGGGTGAGGTGATGGCCACACACCTCTGTAGGCCTCCCAGCCACAGCAGGTGGTGCTATATGGGGGAAGCTTTTCTGGCATGGCCACACATATGCTGGAAATTGAATTGCAATCCTGATGTTCACTGTGGATCAGAGCTGCATTTTGAAGCAGTGATGTAGAAGTTAAAGACTCCATAGCTGATTCTCAGTCTCTTGAGCCATCTGGCTCCCTATCACTATTTTATCTCTCTCAAACGCTGCGAATGCTGAGGCCCTGTTCTGGAGTAATGGTGTTTCAAATTAAATCGACAGCCAGTTTGGGTTACGCAACCACGAAGCGAAGAAACACCAGAGGCAACGCAGAAAGCCCCTCCCAGCAAAAGCTCCCGATGACATTTATGGGAGTAGGTGGCTGAGGGGCTGCAGGGGGAATTCCAGATGGATGGGGGAAAGTATCAGTGGTACCGCCAGCCCCTGATGGAGGGTGGGACCAGGGGCACCCAGCGAGCCGCTGGGGAAACTGTGGTTATGAGATCAGAGGGACGGCCTGGGGAAAGTCAGCGGGGACGTGTGGAAACCCAGTGGGCAGCTAGCAGCACGGTGCTGGGATGAGCATGAGATGGAAGGGTGTGGTAACGCAGACTCCAAAAGATGAAATGCTTGCTGAACGCCAGGAAAAGAAGCAGGTCTGTCCTGGCGACGTCAATGGAGTGCTGCAGGCCCAGGGTTAGTCATGCTCCGAAGTGCTAGGCTCAGTTGGGGCTGTGCTTGACCCTGCCTCTCCATCCCTCAGAAAGCCAGGGACGAACTAGACCACACAGCACACTGTGCACCTCCAGAGGGAAGTGATTAAGCCATGAATAAGAGATCCGCCAGCTGTTGTGCTCCGAGTGTGCGCACATGCTGTCGAAGAATGGCAGAAAGCTAAAACTTAGGCCAAGAGTGCCTGAGACTAAAGGTGAGACCTCCATGAAGGACCATGGCAACAGCTACAAGACTAAAAGCATGAGCAGTGGAAACAGATACCAGGCTAGCATGGGTGTTTGAATTCTGACATCTTAATTTCAAACAAAGGAGGATAGGAAACTATTTTTTAAATCCTTCTCATTAAGTAATGCTCACAACTCCCAATTGGATGGGAGCTGAACATACACAACTTCTGGACACCCTTCCAGCACTTCTTTGCTTCCTTAGCAGCCAGGAGGAACAGCTGGCGTGGAAGCGGTGCCATCCCCTCCTGGATGCCCGGCACCGGGGCAGTATCCTGCTGCTGTGAGGCTGCTGTGGTGCAAGGGAGTGTTTGGGGCTGCCTGGCTGCTGCTCTCATCAGCTCTGGCATACACAGAAACCAAAGTGAGACAGAAGAACTGTGGCAAAAGAGGGAGAAGGCAAAGAGGCTGAGGAGATCTGGAAACCACAAACGGGGAAGGAATAGGCAGGAACAAGGAGAAAATGCAGCGAGAGGAGGGAAGAAAAAAAAGTCATAGTGAAGGAACAAGAGTAATAAACTGTGCGATACAACCAGAAGCAGCAGAAGCAGTTCACCGTTTGTATGCACTGTGGCTGGGCTGTTGCCTGTGGTATTTTACTTCACAAACTCACCCAGCCATTATGCACCGAACGATCATTAATACAGCAGATGCAGCCAGACGTACGTAGGAGTGTGTTAATATAGGACCTGATGTAAAAAACACCTGCTATTTTGGCAGGGTGTCTCAGGAAAGATACATGTGGCTCATGTGATTCTGCAGTATTTACAAAGGTATCTACTGCTTTCTCATCACACCATGTGTAATTCCCATTTGCTTTTCCGGGAGCTTTGCACAGTGATGGTGTAACAGAGACACCCGACTGAAGTTAAATGTAGCTGGTTCCACTTACACTAGCAGAGAAGCTGACACCTTAAATGTTCCTTCTCCCCCAAATATTCCTTCCTCCCCCCCAGCTTAAATACCTAGGACATGGAGAAGAATTCTCTCTGCAATACCTAGGCTCTGAGGCCTTGATTACAATGGCTTAGGCTTTTACAAGCCTGAAGCAATTGTGCTGATGTCACGAAGTTACACAGGGAAGAGGCACTTTTTGGAGATGATCACAACACGGCCTGCCTTGTCCCAGTCCCAAATTCCACGCCGCTGAAATGAACATGTGTCATTGCTGAAGTCTTCGAAGTGCTGACATGCTCTCCTGGCATAAGATGCTCCTACAAACCCAAGGCCGGGATGGTACCTGGCAACCCAAGAGCACAACAGGGCTGCTTGCAGGAGCACTGCAGGGACGGAGGGCTCTGACTCACATGCAGACAGCAAACAGCTGCAGGGAGTTCAGATGTCACCACCCCACAGCTGTCTGCCCGGGCTCTGCGGGAGGCTGCCCACGGGCAGAGGCGGCCGGATGGGATGGATGCTTGTGCCTCAGCTGTCCCAGCCCAGGGCCCAGAGGGATGCACAGAAAGGGCAGGTGGAGCGAGGGCACCACGAGCTGGGGAGGCACCTCTGGCATGGGGGCAAAAACTGACAGAGGGAACACCATTAACTCTCCCAGCTAATTTCAGCTCATTTCTTAGGATCCTCAGCAAACGGGTTTCTGCTCTGCTTCCCTGTTACTCCATGGGATTTCTTTCCCAGGGTTCGCCCACTTCTGGTCTCTCCTTGCTGCACTGTCCTCGCTGGAGCTCCCACTCCCCACCTTCACGCAAGGTGCATGCACAGGAGAAAGCCTTCGGCACAGGTGGTCCTGCTGTGGGAGCAGCACGTCTAGGATGCCTGCAGAGGTGGGCAGCCAGAGCTACTGCCAGCCCTAGCAGTTATTCCAGACACAAAGCAGGGTTGCAGAGAAAGCTGCTTTTTTATCCCTTGTCTCTTTGCTTGCTTCTTGGCATTTTAAACCTTTTCTGCTCACCTTTCTCTTCTCAGATTTTCTTCTGGCCCAAAATAACTGTGGCGACACAACCTACCGCCTTGAATTTCGTTCTCAGCCTCACAGTCGCCACTTTATTTTGCCTTTTCCCAGTTTCATGAAAGAACGCAGTCGCATGAATAACAGGATTATTTATCATCCTCTCCCTCCCCTTCCAGGATGACTTGCTGTTTATGGAAAGCACTCGAGTGCAGGAGAGATCGTGCTACAGTTAAACAGACAATGCTTAAAGGGCCATTGCCTGTGCTCTGGTTTAACATCGCATTTCTTACTGATTTCTAAGAAAGAAGGAGTTCTGTATCTGGACAGATGGGTACCACATCACAGATCGATGCTGCAAGGTAAACTAATGCTACATGCAATAGGACAGAGAAGATGATTCTGCATTTTACTTTTTGCAAGAACCAAGAAATTCACTTTTGGTGTAAATGCAGGCACACATCCCCTTTGCAGGCCAGTACCAGATCACAGGCATGAACATGATCTTTGTGAACACAGAACAGTGGCTAGCAGGTCACAGACCAAGGTAAAACACCCACATGTGTCACAGCTGAGTGATGTGACCACTGCATGACTGCAAGAGCTCCACTGGACCTGGAGTACAGCTGGATGATGGTGGTGAGTGGCTGAGAGATCGGGTGGGTTTGGAAATGGTTGCCCCCAGCTTCTCATCTGCAACGTGCAGGTTGTTTAGCTTCACCACGTCCCCTCTGCATTTCCAGCCACGTGCCTAGTGGTTATAGAGCTTTAGCAGCTTTTAGTAGGAAACTATGTAAGCACAAAGCACTGAGAGTAAGCAGCTGGAAAGCACTCAGTTCCCTGGGAAGTTCTGTTGAGGAAAGCGTGCCGTAGCATGGGTTGTTTGCTCTGCTCTGGTCACCACCACTAGTGGGTCTGTGGGTACCATTTGCCTCGAAGGATGGAGGTGTGCTGAGAGGATCAGCTTTTAGGGGGACTGTTAGCGTGGTCTCGGTAAAGCCCTGCGGAGTGATACTGCACCGGACTGGGGACTTCATGTGTGGTCCTTTGAACTATGCGCAGCCACTGAGACCATGGAAGGACCAGGATGCTGTATTTTTAGAAGATGAAGATGAAAGAAGAAAGAAAAAAAGAAAAGACAAATGTGCAGAACTCTGCAGCAGTTTCTTTAAAAAAAAAAAAGTCACGCTTTCTATTTGCTCCTTTCCTTCCCCTCTGTTAACTGGGTTTCTGTGACAAAAAGGGTCAGAAATTCAATTAGGAAATTTCACAGCCATTACAAACATCTGCAGTTCAAAATAAATTAGCGATTCCACTACAGCAGCCTTCCTATCTCCTTTTTCCTTTGGGCATGGCTGGATCCTGCAGCCTCTGGTGTGTGTAGGGCTGAAATTGCATGCATCATTCTCATGAGTTTTTATTGTAAGGGAGGGAATCTCACAGGACAAATGTGTAATGTTGTAGGAGCAACAAGGTTGCATGGATACAAGAACACAAACGGGGCGGCCTGCACTTTGAGAATACGAATTCTTCAGAAGAACAACTATCTCACTGTGTTTGGATGGTGTTTGGATGGAGCTTAATAAAATGGACTGCTCCAAGCTAGGCCTCCGCAGGCTTCCAAGCTACAAACAATGAAGAATAATATCACAATTTTATGGTACTTAGCATGGCTGAGTTACATCCTGGATGGTCTCCACAGAATCTCTGCGACTGGCTTTGATTTGAGTCAGAGGAGAAGGGTTTTACACCCACATTGCTGAGGATAAATGAGTACGTCACGCACAGGACCCTGGAGACCAAGCCCACAGCATGTTACTTTCATTTACAACGCGTATCAGCGCGGTATACCTTAAGCTGTACTGGTACTTTTACAGTTATTCAGCTGGATGAACTAAGCATTACTGACAAAACACAGCCCATTTTTAATAGCTTTATCCACTAGGCAGAAGATATCCCCGACTTGCAGCAATTCTGCTGTCCCATAGGGCTGGAGAGCAGGGAGCAACTTCATCTACCCACTAAAATAGCGGGCCGTGCTGGTATGCAAGTGCCCTAGTTTAATGCCTAAACATGGTATCTTGCTACCAGGCTGGCAGGGCTGCCCGTTTGTGCTCCAGCCCTGAAGGTGAACTGCGTGTCACTCAGCATGGCTCCTGCGGCAGGGAAGGTCAGGCAGCCCCTCGCTTTCGGCTGTGCTGCTCAACCTCCTCGGTAAGGAGAAGCTGGGCAGGGGGAAGAGCACGTTAAACAGAGCGCTACTAACCGCCTCTGCTATTAAACTAAGGCATTTCTCCAGGGACTAACCCCTGCTGAAGTCCAAGGGGCAGTTCTGGGAAGTGTGTGGCAGCCCTAGAGGGACGCTGCCCCACACACAGGGCAGCAAACCCTCTCCAGAAATATTGTGGGTTCACGTGCCAAGGTGCATAGGTGGCACTGGCCATGGCCACCCTCTGTGTTCACTGGCAGAGACATGGTGACGCTGCTGTGAGCCCCTCCTGATCACTCTGCTTAGCTGAAACCCTGCAGCAGATTTGCATCTTATGACTATTTAAGAAAATTATCAACCATGAAAGTGTCTGGAAAGCTGCACCAAAAAAATGTTTCAAAGAAAACAAAGCCTGGCCAGAGGGACGGAGCCAGTGCAAGGATCCAGAAGGAAGAGCTGGAAAAGGAGGAAACAATATTTGTAGGTGTACCAGCTGGAATACTAACCGTCTTGCTTGTTCCCCTTGCAGCTTTCCTTGTTGCTGTTCATAGGCCAAGTTTCAGGAAAGAGGTTGGTTTGCCATTTCTGCATTTGCAACCCATTGCCTGTACTTCACTTGCACCTGGGTCAGCTTAGTTCCTGTTTCCAAAGGCAGGTAACAATTGAACAGAGGGGAGAAAACCTCCTGCACCATTGGCATGTGCCCCTCTGAAAATACAGGCCAAGAAATGGTCAAAACTTGAAAGAAACTACCCAAAGTGGGCGAGCTTCTGGATTTTATGGTATGAACTTCTATCCTTAGAATTATGTTGTGTGACAGTGATGCTGAGCAGTGTGGGTCTGAATCCCTGAGAGCATTCCTTACGGTCCCTTTCCAGAGCCAGGATGCTCTTGGCTCTGGGTCCATCTTCAGCTGCCATGGCAGGACACATCCTGCAGAGCATGCTGAGCCCCAAACAGCCCCTACAATAAAATCAGGTCATCCCTCAGAAAAAAACAACCCTTACCCAACCTCACTCTCATTCATTTCAATGTGATTATCAGCGAGGCAAAATCCCCACTGAAATCAACCCTGGGAAAGAATTAGATGGCTTTCCCAAGACTGCTTCAACAGGGAGGTGATTGCAAAGATGCTGTTCCTCTGGCAAGCGAGTGCCAACATTTCAGCCCAACCTTTGAAACAGCGGCACCCGCCTCGCTGCTGCGGCTCTGTGCCCTGGCTGCCCGTGCTCTCGCGTGCATCGCGGCCCCGGCACGCTCCTCTGAAACATGAGTTGGTCCTGCCACGTGGCCTGAGCTAGCCGTGTTTCTAACAACTGAGCCTGCATGGATTGAAATGAGCTTCGTGACTGGTGTTGGAAGCCTGATTTGGGGCAGCCCGGCTTTATGCATCGCCACTTGCAGAAAACACAGGGGCCACTGAAGTAGTTTAATTTTGTGTCAAGGAGCGCCTGCATCCCTTCCCCCAAGCCAAGTGCTGTGCAAACCCTGGAAATCCTCCCTCTCAACACTCTGTCATAGCATAATTCTATTATAATTCCTGACATTTGAGGGGCTTCTAGCAGTACGTGCTTCAAATTAGACAAGCAATATCTTGCTTGCTGCTTTCAGATAAATAAAAAAGTGCAAAACCTGATTTTCTGATGCTCTGTTCTTTGTGCTGATTTTCATTTCAGCCTATAAATACCACCCTGTCACTCTCCCCACATGTGTGGTTATAGGCATTACATAAAAGAGGAAATTTCATGTTAGGTGCACACATGTTTAATAGACTTGTAGACTGTAGGAAGGTGCCATGCAGTAGAGAGATGTCTGTATGGTGCTTTTCACATAGCTTTGCACGCTTGTGAGGACTCTTCTGACTTGCTTGGCATGAATGCATTTTTATATCCAACAAAAGGCAAGGAGAAGATGTGTTTCATAACCAGACAGACAACCCAAGTACAAAGTCGTGTGCAGATTCCGTGTGAATTTTATTTGTGTTCCCCGGTCTTTGGTCTCTTCAGGGATCTTACATATTTTGCGTTATTATCAAATATTTGCAATGATCCATATAAACAGCCTAATGTTAAAAGCTACTCCAAGTGTAACTCGACCCAGAGGAGAGATGCTTATCTGAGCTCCACAATGACAGATTTAAAAAAGATGCTGATGCAGTGTGTTTCTCATAAAATGAGGGGAATGCAAGAAAAATCAAAACTGCATAGATTTTTTTAACATCAGATAAAGTAGGAGCTATCTCTACATTGGCATTAACAGAGGGTTGCCACTTGGAAAAGCTGCAAATACCCAGCACTTGTGATCCCAGGCACACCAGCCAGCAAAAGGAGGAAGGAAAGAAGAAAATGCTTAGTGAGACCAGTACTGTCAGAATCTATTTCACTGTTTGGTAATTATTATTTTTATTACTATGACAACACAGACCATAAGAGTTGTTCTTTTAACCCAAGCTAATGATAAGTGCAGATGAGACTTTTTTTTAGCTAAAGTCATCACCTTTTGCTTCTGTGATATACGAAAGTGCCATCAAGTAAGAAAATGATGGCAACAACCAGAGTGACCTGCCCCTTCTGCTTCCAGCTGCCCGGATGGGTCTGCTGCAGTGTGGCACTGGGATCATTTCTTGTTATTTATCAGGAGGCAGTTGAGAATGGCTGCACACTGGCTCAGCATTTTCCTTTAAAAAAAAATCCCCTTTTTAAAGTGCTTCCAAATCTTTTACATCTCTTTTCCTTTTCTCTCTTTTCAACCCCCACCTTTTTCTTCCCCCCCTTGTGGTCCTGGAGACCACCCTGTAAGTCTACATGACATCATGAGAGAGAATTAAACGTACTTGAAAGGCCACTTCTGTTTTGGTGGGAACTTCTATGCAATTGCAAAGTGCCCATTAAAGCACAGGTTGTTTCCTAGAAGCATGTCCAAGCCAGTAGCGTGCAAACCCCTTCAGGGCTTCTAGAAAGCATTCGCTTTTGAAATGCTGAAGGAAATTCAGAGATGAAAGGATAAGTCTCCCTGGCTGTGCATTTACAGTCTATTGTCTTCCATGAAGGATAGTATCACTCCTCAGTTGTGTTATTGCAGTTAATCCACTTAAATGCTATTGGATTTTCAGATGAGCTGAATTCTTTGCATCTGCTATTAAGATGCTTTGTTTAGATGAGAAAGGGCTGGTATTTAAATCACAATGAGTTCAGGGAGATGTCAGGGTGCAGCAGGCACCTTGTGCCAATCCGCGCCGGGGAAAAGGGGGCATTTGCTCGCCGGGGCGGCGGGGAGGGAGGGAGGGAGGGAGGGAAGGATGCGGGAGGAGCCCCACCTGCCACTGCCCGGCTCCGGCCGCCGTGCCCCCGGAGGGCTGCAGGGGGGGCCTCCGGGACCGGCTGCGGCGGAGCCCCGGGGCGCAGCGGCTCCGCGGCCGCGGAGGGGAGCCCCGCAACCGCGCATGCCGCAGCCGGGTGCCGCAGGGCGGAGGGCTCCCGCTGCTTTTATTAGTATTATTTTTTTTTTATTTTTTATTTTTGGGAGGAGGGGTGCTTTTTCCTTTGCGACGAAGGCTGCGCTGCAATAGCTGCGTAAAAAATAAGAATAATAATAAAAAAAAAACCACAACCCGCAGCCGCGCTGCCCCTCCCCTTCTGCAAAAGGCGAGCTCTCCCCCCACCGCCAAAAAACAGCAGTTAACGATGGAAAAAAAAAAACCACACTCTCAACCCCTCCGTGATCATGGCGATCTCTTCCGCCTTATATAAAAGGCAGGGGCACAAGGTGGATCCCGTAAGGTTGCAGGGCGGCTGTTGCGCAGCAGCTCCCAGCCCTCCCCAGCTCCCCCCGCCCCAGTGCCGCAGAGGGCCGGGGCGGCGGACAGGCTGCCCCGCTCCCCTCCTCGGCCCCCCAGCCCCTCGCTGGCTCCTCTTTTTTTTTTTTTTCTCCTTTTTTTTTTCCTCTTTTTTTTTTTTTTCCTTCCCATTTTTTTTTTCCCCGTATGTGGGCAGAGCCCCTCTCGCCGTGCGCGCAGGGGCTGCAGCTGGCGGCACCCCCACTACTTGTTGTTTGTGGGTTTGGTGCCGGGAGTACCGGGAGGAGGGACGGGGGAGGCGCATGGCAGGGAGGGAGCCCTATATGCTGCTCCTCCGCTCAGCCACGCTCCAGACAGGCCACCGCTTCGCAGCGAGCCCGGGAATCCTCCCTCCGCCAGGAGTTGCAGTTCGTCTCCGATCCCCTTGGGATTTAAACCTTCTTGCATATATATAATTTTTTTTTCCTTCCTTCCTTCCTCCTCCTCCTCTCTTTTTCTCCCGTACAAAGTGGGGAAGGAGCTGCACCGAGGCAGCCCGCGAGATCTTGCAATATTGCTCCGATTTATCACTGCAATTATTCATAATTAATTACCATTTTTAACCTCCCCCCAGGCCGGGGAGGGAAGCGGGACCATTCTCGGCCAGAGAACCGTTTCCATCCGTACCAATAAAGATTTTTTTTTTTTCCCTTTTTGCTAAAGGGGGAGAGGGTGGAGGGCAGCCCGGCAGGGGAAAGGGGGGGCAAGAAGCCGGCAAATCGAGCAGCCCATCAGTCCCGGCGCTGAGCCGGAGGCCGGGGAGGCGGGCCCCAGCGCCGCCCGCCGCCAGGGGGGCGAGCCGCCCCAGCCAGGTGATGGGCGTTTCGGCTGCGCTCCGGATCGACTCCTTGGGTTTCACTTTGGTCTGATCTAAGCAAATATGCAGAAGTACCGGCTGGTCTAGTCCTAAGAGCCAAGAGGAGCGAGCGAGAGCAGCAGCAAGGAGAGCGCGGCCACGCTCCCGTAGCGAGGGGAACCTACAAACAGCGGCAGCGCCGTAATTAAAACCCCCGCCGCCCCGAGGCAAGCCCCGACCCCAAGCCTGGATGCGGAGGACCCCCGAGCCACCCCGCTGCCTTTCCCCTGAGGGATGGTACTGAATTTCTGCGCGGCAGGAGCCGGCCTGCAGCTCCTCTCCATCAGCGTTGCCTTCCCTCCGTGTCTAAAGTGCACCAGACCGCGATGAGGACCTGGGCTTGCGTTTTGCTGATAGGTTTTGGCTACCTGTCCTTCACCTTCTGCGAGGTGGGTGAGAGCGGCGCGCTGCGTGCTCGGGGCTCCCCCGGGGACACCGCAGCCGGGGCTCGGGGGGGAGCCGGCGTCGGAGGAGGGCAGGGGGGCGCAACGGGCTGCGCACCTGGCCGCGGGGCTCCGCGGACATCTCCGCGCCCTGCTCCTGCTCCAGCCCCTGCCCCTGCTTCTGCCCTTGCTCCTGCCTCTGCCCCTACCCCTGCTTCTGCCCCTGTTTCTGCCCCAGCCCCTGCGCAGCCGAGGCCGAAAGCAAGTTGCCATTTCCCGCATGCCAACGGCGAAGGGGGAATGACCGTGCATTCCGCTCCGGAGCCGCCGGCTGCGCCTAAAAACCCCAATAATCTCCATATATACGCATGCATGGATGCGATATATTCTATCTGTCTCCGCGGCGGTGCAGGCGGGCTGCGGTTATTTGCAAACAGAGCGGTTTCGCGGAGCCGCCCGGCAGCGGCCGCCCCCGCGGCGCACGGCGCTGCACGCAGCCGGCCGCGGGCACCGTTAGTGCCGCGGGCACAAGTGGGGTGCGGGCCCCCCTCGGGACGCCGCTCCCCGCTTCTGAAGCTCGCCCAGAGCCTGGGACAGAGGCTGGGGTGCGGCCTGCCATCGGAAGGCTGCTCCCCGGGGGCGCGGAGCCGCGGCTGGGGCTTGCTACAGGTGGCCCCCGGGGGTACGAGCGCGGTGCTGGGCGCTGCGGGGGGGGGCTGTAAGTTTTTGGGACCGGGGCCGTTGGGCACCGGGAGCCGCCGGTGGGATGCAGGAGCCCCTCGGGACCCCCCTCCCGGCCCGGGGGAGCCCGGCCCCACTGTGAACTTTACGCCCGCTCGGGCAAACTTCGGCAGGCGGCTGCGCGGGTGGGTTTCCAGCGGCTGGAGAAGGGGGGCTCGGGGAAAAGCGGCGTCCCCCCGGCGGGCACGGAGCCCGGTTCCCCGGCAGGCCGGAGCCGTGCCGAGCCGTGGCGCAGTTCAGCGGGGGGCGCGCAACCCCCGCGGGCGCGCAAGCGGGGGCGGCGGGGCGCGCTCCGGCAGCCTGCGGAGCGGAGGTGGGGAGGGGATGATTTTTTTTCCCCCTTGCTTCGCCCAAACGCACCCTGCAAGCAGCCCGCACCCTCCTTAAAACCCCGACCCCTCCATCCCCGTCCCCGCGGCGCCCGATCCGCGGGGCTGCGCGGTGACCCGCGGTGTGCGTGTGTGTCTTTGAAGGAGGCCGAGATCCCGCAAGAGCTGATCGAGCGGCTGGCGCACAGCGAGATCCACAGCATCCGCGACTTGCAGCGCCTCCTGGAGATTGACTCCGTAGGTAAATTAGTCCCGTCCTCCTTCCTTCCGCGCCGTCGGCCGCCGCCGCCCCGGGGGGGAGGCACCGCGGGCGGCCACGGCGCAGCGCCCCGCACGCCTGTCGCCGCTCCGGGCAGCCTCGCCTCGGGGACGAGAGCCGTGCGGGGACCCGGCCTCCAGAGCCGGGCTGCCCTGGGCAGGGGAGCTTCATTTCAAAGGGAGGCGGCGGCCAAGGGGGCAAGATCGGGAATGAAAACTTCGGGGGGTTCAGGGTGGAGAGGGACCTAGTGACCCTCTGTGTTTTCAGACCTCTCCGTCCCTCAGCGGAGAAGAATTTCCTTAAGGTTTGTTGTTGCTCTCGCATTGCTCTGTTATCTTTAAACTACTGTCCTAGAGGTATTTAAAATATTTGAAACAATATTTATGAATGAAGTAATGTCTCTTCAAGCGCTGGGCTTTATTAAAAGGAAAATAAACCATCCGCGCTGATTTTAAACAGGAACCTGCATATGAAGCTAACTCTGACAAATACACTTTTTCCAAAAGAAAATAGCGCAGGGTTATTTTCTGCATCATTAGGCATGCAAATGGGTGTAGTGAGAATGTGCAGTTCAAACAGATCATTGCAGCAGTAAATCAGACCGAGAAGCGCTGTATTACTCGGTTTCTTATCGTTTGGTTTCACTTGATGCACTTTGTTCCTGGCGATTTCTTGCCTTAGTTGTGAGAGAATAAACCCGGCACCTTTGATGTGCCCAAGGGAAACCTGCATCTTTCTGAAGAACAAACATGGAGAAAAATGAATGAGTTCTTGCTTGCGTTGGTACTGGGCCATCTCCTTTTAAACCATATGCTGTGTATTTTTGTAAAGTCAGTGCCAGGTTCAGTCACCTTCATTCAGCGTTGCAGGATCCTTCTAGAGTTTAACTCGCTGCCTTTAGTACAGTACTGTATTAATGAGCAGAAAGGCACTAGGAAGATGTTTTACAGACATGGTTTTCAATTTTCATGTGATTAGGGAGCAAATAGTTTCTCATTACACTGAAAATGGGAATATTTCTTTCTTGCACAATACTTTACCATGGAGGCCAATTACTAATTACCAGATCTGTTGGCATTGGTTTAATATTTTTGGAGAGCAGTGCTTCATCATCACTGCAATTAAAGAAGCTTTCACAACAGGGAAGGGGTATGCAATACATATTTCCCCATTGAAGGCTGTTTTGGACCAGACAAGTGCACTACTGCTAAAATGTTTTTCCCAGTGAACTCAGTGGAAGGCTTGGCTGTTGTTGCAGAAGGGCTGGATCTGAAGACTAGGATTTTAAAATACTGCATGTTTTTTCTGCATTTGATTCACTATACTGTAGCTACCAGAATACATTATTTTTTCAAATACCCCAGTGTAACAAGCACATGCTTCATTTTTAAATACCACTTGCAAGGAGAGCAAAAGTTCACGTGGCTGCATTGCAAGAGAATCAAGCAGACAAGTGAAGCAATGGCAGTAGCTAAATAAATTAGTGGAGGTAGCGGAGGAAAGAAATTTATTTAAGAAAATAATTGTTTACCTTGTGGCAAATATTAGCCAGAGGATGCATGACCAAAAATTGAAGAGGTCAGCCGCAGGTTTGCCATTTCATTTCACAGTTTCTGTGCAATTTGTCAGTTTAGAAACCATTAGAGAAACAAGACATACATATTTTACTATTTCAACATGAAACAGTAATGCCTTAAGACATGAACTCAAAACAATATTTAAAAATAAAATATTCAGCCTTTCACCCTGTTCTTGCTTGTGTGAGTGCTCAGTTTCCATGCTTGCTAAGCCTCATCCTGAGCTGTGCAGGCAGGATTGGATCTTCACAGACAGTAACCACTCACTCTTTGCTATCTACATTTATGTTTTCTGGGCACAGTCCTGCAGTCTTTACTGTCATGAGTAATTCTTACTAAGGGTTTATCAGAGTGACTAATCGAACGTTGAAATTTCCATGTTTTCTTCAGTAAACAGGATTGGGCCTGTTTACTGTATTTAATATTAGCTTGGATTAGCAAATCAAATGTTTTCTACTTGTCACTGATAAGATGATACTTCTGAAACATATTTCCTTAGGGCTGTAATTGCATTTAGGAAAGGGTTACTTCAGTGAGGGCTTGTACAGTAGATGTATTTCTGTTGAATAGCATATACTGATTTAACCCGGGGATCAGAATAAAAACACTCCACTGATTATTTTCTCCTTCATTTTAGTGCATGGTGTTGCCAGTCCTTCTGCATGCGAGTAGCCCTGTTTAAACTCAGTGGGTGGACTTGAGAATTAAGAATGATCTTGTAAGGGAAGAGCTGCAGGATCAGGCACGCATGCAGAAAATGTCTGATATTCTTGAGTAACAAGGCAAAATCTTGTGGAAAATGAAGGAAGAACAGTCATTTTCTTTCCTGCAATGCAAAGCATATATTTTTAATTGGGAAAGTAAGTTTTGTAAGTCAGAGTGGGCAGGTTTTTCTTCTATTCTGACAGATTTGGTCGCTATATTGTAGCACAGAGATGACTGATAACCCCCTTCATAAAATTAGAAACCACACCCCCAGACCATCTGGCATATTACTTAAAGAAAAACACTACCCAACATGGAGCTTATCATTGTTTTCAGAAAAAAGAAAATCCAGGCCAATTTGTTAGAGCCCAGTGCCGCACGTCCGATTCAAGGAGAAATCACAGTTAAGACAACATGAAAATGCTCTGTTTATATCAGAAAACAGGCTTCTACGTTAATTTTCTGCGACTGGGATCCTTAGTCAGCAATGGGGTTTCATTGGCATGACGGAGAGGAGAGGCTGACCCTATTTAAAACAGAAAGCACGCACGATCCCAGGAAGTAGGCAGCTGTAGCGTGCAGAGTACAGTTTTACTACTAACAGACGAAATCACCGAAACGGGGGCACTTCCTATATTCCGCCTCTGAAAGTTCTTATGGCTTAGCAGCGTGGTTTTTCTCATCGCGCTTCACCTCTCCCATCTGTCCTGTGGGAGGTAGAGTTCATTTCATCACCTATTATGTTTGCCTCCTGCTGGGAACAGACTTTCCCCCAGTCATCTCCCTGCGTGGGGAAACGCAGGGCTGAGAGCGTTTCATTGCATGGTTTAAGGGCATCAACCGCAGGGTCACCTTAGGCCATGTGAATTTAACGGCCTGTGATTAAGAACTAGCAGAGCAGCTTTTTGTTAGGTGGAGAAACTTCTAAATTAACAGTATGCATTCATAGAACAGTGTTAGATGGCTGCATCCCAGAGCTCTATCTATTGGAAAACCTGTTGACTTTGTGGCTTTTGGTGTGGCATGCAAATTGAAGACATTACAACGCCATGTGTTAGCTTTCCTTGCACCTCTTAAACATTATGAGAGGCGGGCATCTGCCATGTGTGTCGTGTGTTTCCCTGAAACAGATAGAGGGAATACTCCTCCTCCTTTACAGTTGGTTGATCACATCTAGGTAAAGGGGAAAAAAACACTAAACAAAACAGGATCTTGCAGGCTGCTACTTATATTTCCTTTAATAGATCAAAGTTGAAAACTTAATGACATCTATCTCTGCATTTGGATGTCAGAAGGGCATATTTTGCATCAGCCAGAAAGAAGATCAAACAAACAGATTGACGTTGCCTTGGGCTTTCTGGCTCTAGGACCGATTTGTAAGACAGACCATTTCACTTTATTGTACCTCGCACTGAATTCCTGGAAAAAGAGATAATGAGAATCTCCTAAGCTGCTGCTGTTGGTACTAGAAGTCTTGGACCTACACTTTTTGGATGTACATCAAAGTGACATCTAGAAGGGTTTGCGTTAAGGCTGCATACGCTGGGGATTGTACCTCACATGTAAAGTTGTTTGGGAAGGAGATGGCAATGTGAAAATGTAAAATGATAAATATAAAGTAACAGTAGTCTTAGGATGCTTTCCACATGCTTTTTTTTGGGAGAAGAGTAATCACATATTGGCAGAATGTCACAGGAACACTGTGATTTATACTCCATGACCTAGTGGAAAAATGCCAATCTGGCAAAAAAGAACAATTTCAGCTACACTAATGGATTGACCAAGGCTAGTTGCAAGAGTTTTTCTACCCATCGTTGATATGTTGTCAGTACATAAAAGATTACAGAGAAATTTCTTGATCGGCTGCCATGAAAACATTTTTTTTTATTATTAAAACATTTAAAAAGAGCTGCATTAATCTGGCTCCATGCAGCATCCTCCATCTTCACTTAGGGACAAGCAGCGTTCAATTTCTAAACTAAGAACCATCCATTTCTAAGCTTTCTGCTCTAAGTTTCATTTTGTTTGGTGCTAAGCACCCATAAACTCCCATTTTCTTTGCTAAGAGCTGAAAAACCTTATCCTGCAATTTCATGTTCCTAAGTCAGTACATTGGTGGGAAAAAATGATGCAAATTAAGACATGATTTGTTGAGGAAACCTTCTGCCAGGTTGTAAATTAGGTATCAGGCTTTTTTAAAGTCAAACTAGAGAGAGCTATTTGTAATTACTGTAGCATCATTTTTTTAATGAAGTAAAATAAAGTCTTCTGGCCACACATCCAGAGTCAAGTGTGGATTTCAAAACTGACTTTCTGATTTTTCAGCCCTGCTCAGGCAAGACTCCTGTTGACTTCAAGATCGCTTGAAGTGCAGTGATTTTCCCTTTGACTTCATTGGGAAGTGGAATTACTTCCAAATGCCTGTGGGGATCAAGAGAAGACCAAGTGCCTTTAGCATGATAGTGTTGTCTGACACCAACCATGTTCTCCGTAATTCTGTTTATTAAAAAACCCAAAACAACATCAATGCTTTGGCGATAGAAATAATGCAATTTGCATTGCATAATGCATTGAGGTTTGACTGGAACACGTTTTGCAGTCTGCCGTGCTAGCTGTGTAGATCTCTTTTTTTTTAACCCCCGCAACGAGACATGAACTTATGAAATGATATACATGCCTAAGATATGTAGTGAGACAGTGAGATACAGTATGAGCCAGAGGCCTTCTTCACCTTAGAAATCATCTTATAAGCAACACATGCTCCTCGACATGTCATTTTTCTTTATAAATATGATGATAGAATATGGCTAATTGCAGCCGAGTTGAGCAGTTAGATATAAGCACATGGCTAAACATATTGGTTAGCTGATCATACTATTCCTTTAGTCTTACCAGTTTCTTTAAACAAGACAGCAAGAAATCAGTCATGTTAAAAGGGAACTATGCCAGCGTGTTGAATAAGGCATTAGGACCCGTGGCTCAGGCTGGCATCATTGGCAGTTTCTCTTTTCAGCAGGATGGCTGTGTCCACCAAGCGCTCAGGATTAACGGCATCAGTTTTGTGTTTAATCTTTTTCAAACACCGTTTGCATGCAGACAGAGATGCTTCTTGCTCAGAGCCGAGCTGGGATCTTACACTGAGCAAAATTCCTGCTGCTTTCTTTTGAGTATCACTTCATTGCCTCAAAGTGAGGGAGAGGTCGTGACTATCTGAACTTGCCAAGAAGGAGGTCAGTATTAAGGTGTTGGGTGGCTGAGTGTTAGGGAGCAGAAAAGGGCTGGAGGAAGATCAGAACGGATCCTCATTTTGCATAACACCGTTTGGGGTCAGGTGGATGGCCCGGTGCCATTGGAATGGGATGCAGGAGACCTGGCTCTGCTCCCCAGCTGAGTTGCAAACTTCCTGTGGGATCTCAGGCAAGCCTTTTTATTTACCCCACAGATGAGTTTTGTGGAGTATGGGGTACAATAAAAGCAGAAATAAAATGCATTAGTCATTGCTGTGCTACGTTACAGGACTGGGACTGCAAATAAGGCTTACAGTCAGCTAATCTGTTAGGTTCCAAAATTTCCCATCAAAATCAATGAGAAGCAAGCACTCAGTGTAGGAAGAAGGAGCCTACTTATTTGGGTAGATTGAAACTGGATTTCACAATGACTTACTTCAGACAAGGATCTGGCCTGCTGATGAGGAAAACGGGACCAATGGGTGTTCCTGGCGCTATGTCTTGGATCTCCCATTTCATCTCGTTTTAGCTAACTATGACAGTATTTTCCAAAGAGTGAAGATATACCTTGAGGCACAGAGCTCTTTTTAAGGTGCTGAAGATGTCACTGTCTTCTTGTCTTACCAGGCTCTGCAGGTGATTTCACAAGTTGCATGCTGTTTAGGGCAAGATTTCTTGGAGGGAAGAAGAAAGGAGCTGGTTTATTTGCAGAGTGTGCCCTTTACGATGTGTGTTTCTAATAAAGTGAAGAATAAAGCTAGTTACAGAGTCGCAGTCGACTGTGCATGGAAAGAGTACTAGAAGCAGGGAGCGTGACAGTGCAGAAGACAGAGGAGTGTAGGCTGTTGGTAGCATGTAGAGAGGGTAATTGAGTACACTGTAATAACCATTTACATTTTTTTGGTGTACATCACAGTTTTCTTTGGAACCAGCAGTGAAACCTTGAAACTCTCCAGTGACATTATAGAGGGCACTCCAAGCAGCAGAGTGCTAAAAGTCTTAGTTTTGCTGTACTGGAATCTGCATGCAGTCCTCAGTCTGCTTACTTCTTCCTGATCCCTTGTTTGCTGATTGTGCTTGCCGTTTTCAGAACCCCACTGCATGGGACACGACCTGGACTGCTTCACTTAACAAAACCAAATAGTTGGAGCAGTTTTTTTTTTTTTTATGATAAATGAAATGCCAAGTTTTCCATCTTTGCTTTTTCTCATGGCCCTTTAACCCATGTGGTAGGCTTATTTAGGGAACAAGACAAGCCTGGATGCAGTCCCAGAGTTTGCAGTAGCTTCAGATGCCCCTCCAAAGGTTAGGATACTTCACAGGGGATTTGTTCTGCAACAGAGAGGCTAAAAGGAAACCCATGCTAGTTACTTTTTGCTTTTGATTCTGTCCTAGTACAGTGCTGAAAACCAAGCAAGAGAAAAATTACAGAGGCAGCATTGTTGCTGTTGGGTGTGTAATACCATATTTTCTACTGTAGCCTTATGCCAGAACTTCAAAAAACTTCTCAAAATAAATGTTTCACATGAAATATTATTGTTCTTATTTCTACACCTTTCCAGTAAGAAAAGCTTTACTATGTCTTTCACATAAAAATGCAACTGTTTTACTTTTAGATATGGTTTTGTGTCACAGACTATGCACTGTTTCTGGGGACTTCTGGTAAAATGGATATTAGAATTACGTTGTGCACACTTATACATGACATTTCGTGTTTATGTCTTCCCTGCCTTATAGCCTTGCAATTGCACTGATAGGAATTATGTTAGAGTAATTGCAGAAGGATTTGGTCTTGTGCATATGGAACAGCAGTTTTATATGTATGTATGTAAAAGCACTGTAGCAACATTCAGGCTAATAACATAGTTGAGATTTAATATTTTCTTTCCTCTTTCAGGATATGATGATGTTTCAGAAACAAACTTGAGGTCTTATAGTGTTCATTCTGCTAAACATGTGCAAGAGAATCGTCCTGTGCCCATTCGCAGAAAAAGAAGCATTGGTAAGAAACAAGCTATTTGTACTTAGGGAGTAAAAACAGAGGGGTTGCTTTTGGTCAGCCAAGCAGGACATTTCACTGGAAAAATGTGACACACACAAAGGAAAAAAAGGCCATTTCTAGCTTCTGCCTTTCTTTCTGTACAAAACGAGCCGCTGCCTGAGAAGCTGTCTTCTGGAGGATGTCCATAGGAGACAGACAAGCGCGAATTCTTTACATTCACTTTCTTGTTGCAGCATGTTAGAAAGCTAGACCTTGGTTAGAAAATGCTGTGATATTCAATGTATAATTCATAGTGTGGGGAACAACTACAGCAGTGTGCTTTAAAAAACATCAACAGTTGGTAGAGTTTTCAGTACAGAAGCTCCACAAAAGGAAACAGCTTGACTCTTTATTCAAAAGAAAAAAACAGTTTATCCCCAAAATTAAAAGCCATTGATGGAAATGCTGGGGCATTGATTTCCATCATTGTGTAGGGCACCAGGCATGTTTACAGGGGATTTTTTTCTATTTAAATACTAATGATTGTGATCCAAGAAAGCCCAAATACCAAATTAAAGAGATGCTGGGGAATTTTAGAACATGTTTTATAAGCAAAGCTTGTTCATCTGATTAGATCTGACTGTTTTACCATTCTAGTCGAAGGCAGAAAACATCCATGTTCTTATCTATTATGGGTTATTCCGAGTCAATATATTCTAACTTTAAGCTCTGGTTGTACGCAGTAGATAGCACAGCATGCTGTCAACATGGATTTGTAGTGTGAATTGGCAAGCGCGTGTGTCACATTGAATGCCTCTAGAGAACAGCGGTTCTGAAACAGTCTGCTACACTTGGCACCCTGCTCTGCAAGGTGTTGAATGCGTCCCCGTAAAAGTCAGTGGGAACTGGATATGCTCAATAACTTGTAGGAGTTGCCAACTATCTTGCATTATTGGATCCTTTAATTTTCTCAAGTTCATGGCACTGGGGATTGAGAAGAAGAATTTTCAGTCTATTTAGATGACCAGAATGTACCTCTTTGAAAACCAAGCCTAGATTTTCATGTTACAGGTGCAGGACAGGCCTGAACTTCTTGTGCTTCAGGAGTAACTGAAGAAGCGCAGGCAGCACTCCAGTTCCCTGCCCCATATGACCCAAAGCTATCACTGCTTCCACTGAAAGGCAAAAAAATCCAAGCTGTATTCAGAGAACTTAGCTCCAAGCAAGCAGTCTCTGCGATTGCTATTATTTTCTGGACCGGTTTAAATTACCAGCTTGACTTCTTAGGCAGTCCTAGGTTGAAAACGATGCCTAGTTTGGAGTTTTCGTGGCAGCAATCATGCACTGCAGTGGCACAGAGCTACATGTTTTGATGCTTATGTGGCTGAAACTGCCATCTACACGCTCACCTTACCTGAGACCAGCAGCAAATTTGTTTAGCTGAAAATTACACTGCAGGTTCTTCAGTCATGTTACTCTTGTCATTTTACCTCATTCAAAAAATAACAAATTAAATAAAACCCAGCAGGTACAAAGATTTGATAACATCAATTTAGAAAAAAAAAAAAAAAAGAAAGTAAAAAAGAAGGCTGCTGCCCTTTGGGGTGGCAGGTGGACCGGACTCCCTGATATGAGGATGTTAAGAGAGTATAAGTAGAAACCCAAGACTCAGAAGTTTCAAGCTGGCACAGGTTGTTTCCCAGCTCAGCCAGTTTGGGTGTGATAAAAATATCCTCAGTGCAACTTCTGCTGTGGCATTTGCCAGGTATTGCATGTTTGTGCGATAATATATGCGTGCAATGATTGCCCCAATACTGTAAAATAACAGCTGCTGTTAAGCAGTCACTACAAGGCTGTATTGGAGGATCATCTAATCGGGAGTAGCCTCTGGCTTGCTGTCACTTCTAAAGAGCCAGGCTTGCCTTATCTAGTGGTATGCGCTCCGAGCTATGTTGGGAGCCAGGCCATTGTCATCCTGCATTTTAGGGCTGGGTTTTTGGCAGTGAGTCCAGCTTTTCTGTAAGGCAGCACCCACAGCGTAGTGGTAGGCAAACAGTACTCAGCACTGGCTTGTCAGGAAGCGGTGGGAACTGAGAGCACCATCTCAGACCTGGCTAAGGGTGCCACTGGTAAATCGGCAGTGTAAAGTATCTGGGCACTCTGAGGTGAGAGCAGCTGTTCACCTGGAAGTGTGAATTTCTTCTGTTCGCAGAGGAAGCCATCCCGGCTGTCTGCAAAACACGGACGGTTATATATGAGATACCTCGGAGTCAGATTGATCCCACCTCGGCCAACTTCCTGATATGGCCACCTTGCGTGGAGGTGAAACGTTGCA
The DNA here is from genome assembly GCF_040182565.1 of Anser cygnoides. Taxonomy (NCBI): domain Eukaryota; kingdom Metazoa; phylum Chordata; class Aves; order Anseriformes; family Anatidae; genus Anser; species Anser cygnoides. The sequence goes on from NC_089887.1 coordinate 6,493,093, forward strand.
CTGGCTGCTGCAATACCAGCAGCGTGAAATGCCAGCCCTCGCGGATACATCACAGAAGCGTCAAGGTGAGCAGATCGTGGCTGCAGAGCCCCAAGAGGCTCCGCCTAAGTCTAGAAACTTCAGGTATTGTGGCTGTTCTGCGTGACCTGAATCTTTATTATCCATCCTCTTAGCAAGAGGTTCAGATACAGTGCTCCTCTCTATTTTAAGTGAGCAGAGGGCCTTTTCAAATGACATCATCATTGGAAAATCTTGGGTTTGGATTTGATTTTCACAGGATTCCCTTTAGGTTTTTCTCCTTTTGTAATTAAAATAAAGTTGATTGTGTCTTTCCCATGATCTCGCACAGTACAAATCTTAAAGTTAAGAAGATAAAATGACTCAAGGGGCATTGGACTTAAAAAAATAAATAAATCACAGTATGGAATGCTGTTTTCTTAATTAAATATTATGCAGGCTAAATTGGGCTTTTATATTTGACAACATAACACTTTTGATCTGAAAAAATGTGTTTCAAATTATCTTACCCCAGGGATAGAAGACTCAACAGCTTCATGCTGTATTTACTCATTAGACAAAATCCCTGTTGCAATTTTCCAGTAAATACTACGTGAAATATTTCTTATGTTCATTAGGCTTCACTGTGTTCTAATTTTTATCAGTGTTTAAACAAGTAATGTTGATTTACATCAGCATGTAGGAGATTAGACTTACATTTACCATTTATGCTGCTGAACGTCTGAGTTCATGTTGCTTTGATTATTTTAAGTGCAGAATTTGTTAAAAAAAAAAACACATTCTTGAACAAAAAATTGCCCAGCTCAACATACGTATCTCTCTTTGGAACGGATTTCATTGAGAAAGGTGCTGTTAACTCATGTAGTGCTGTATGTTCTAAACACAAAGAATGGCATCTGGGCCAGTTCATTGTTTTTCATACACACAGGCAGACATCTGAGAAGGACTTCTTTTTCTTTTCCTTTTTTGAACATTTGAAAAATGTTTTCACACACAAATAAGCAAGAAACTTGTCCCAAGTAAGAGAGAAATCTTTGACTGTTGCAGTCCCCTGTTGCCCAGGGTCCCCAAGGGCTCCCTAAAAGCCTTGAGGTTGCAAACTCAAAAAACAAGTGGCAGCACCTTTGCAGGATGTCATTGCTGGGGCTGTTTCCCCAGCACACGTAGTCTCGCACTCAGTCTGCTGATATGGTTGTTGGGCTTTTAGATTTGCATTCATTTTAATAGGGTGCAAGCTAAAAGTAGGCTCAGCTGAGCAGCTGCTTTTTGTGGTTGTGTAAATATATTGCCCCCAGCAATATCAATATACGTCAGCCAACTTTGGAGGACTTTTTTTTTTTTTTTTTCCAAGCTCCAAGACTGCTCCAAATAGTCATTAAGTAGAAGGGAAAGAAAAAGGACAAGAGGTCAAGCAGGAACAGGATGTTCATTGTAAAGGTTTGTAGGCTGACCCCACTGTCACACCAGAAATCTCTGAACAGAATCCATATTTATGCCCTCCAGAGTCAGATCTTCTTGTAGCTTTGATATAATTGATGGTTTTATGAGCTTTTTTGCCAATCCGACATTCAGAGCTGAATGTCTGCTCATGCTGTTAAGTAGCTGGCCCAGAGTAAGGGTCTCTGGAAAGGTAGGGGGAGCAGTTTTGGAGAGCCTTCTCAGCTGTTCCTGCAATGCGGTTGGAAAGCTGTCTTGTATTTTCCCCTGATGTCAGACTGCATAAAAGCCCTCTTTTGATTAAACATTGAAAAGGCTTTCCCCACTTCCTCTTCATTGACAAGGTAGTGAGATCATAGCTGGCCCATTCACACTAGAAAAATGTTCACCCAGAAAGGTCAGTAAGTGGGTTTGCTTCATCTAACAGGCTAAAGCAAAGGGTGTTTTCTTTGTCTCACTGAGGGCCACTGTAGTCAAGATTAAGAGACAGCCGTGGCAGTGTGGGAGGAGCACTGGAGGGGCTTGTGTGGGGCATTCCTTTCTTGGGGACGTGACTCAAAGGCTACAGGGTTTGGGGATGTCCTCATTTCGCCTTTACTGAGCCTTGGTCAGGTGCCCAGTGTACTGTTAATGGGCTTGTGGAACTGGAGCTGTAGGGAGGCTCCAAGCCAGGGGTGTTGGTGACATGGCTTCCCTGAAACGGGTCCTCTTAAGGTTTCCCCTTCGTGGGGTAGATGAGTGAAAGAGAGGCTTCCCCTGCATCGTAACAGACATGGAGAGCACAGCCCTCCTGGTCCTAAAGAAATCTCTATTCAGTAAGCTGTACCTGTAGAGTGTTGCAAAAATGTGATTGAAATGAAGCATCTGGTTGGGAGTTACACTTCAATAGGAAGGAAGGAAGGAATTGCGTTACTATCCTTCTGATAGAGGCATGGTGACAAGGACTGGTGAGGAGGGTTGCTGGTGTCTGTTACAGATCTATTTCTTCTGTCTGCAAAAGCATTTCAGTAACATCTGCAGATTCTGTTGCTTCTGCACAGCGAGATCAAGTATTTACCAAGTACTAGACCTCAATTTATTTTTTTTTGGGGGGGCGGGGGTGGTGGTGGTGGTGGTGGGTGGGTTCTGAACTGAGTATTCCAGTAGGTTTTTTTGTAATGTTCAGCATGATGTTCTTCACGTTTTTGGTCAGGGCAGCAGAAAACAGTTAATATTACAGAGCAAATCCTGCCTATACTGCTAATATTAAATAGTGAAGCTGAGTATTAGTGTTGATTGCAGCAAGGCTTGTTTCCAAACTAAGAAATGAGCTAAATCACCTCAGCTCTGCCTTCTGCTTGGCCTTGGGCCATAGCCATACGTGCTTTTTTTGCCATTTCTGAATATTCAGTGTTGAGCTGATTTGGGAGAATTTAACCTAGTTCCTACAGTAAATTAATATGAGAGAAAGACCAAGAGAAAAGGGGCCAGAGGGGAGGGAACACAGGAACTGCTCCTCGGTTGTTGTTTGGAATTTAAGAGAGGTTTTCAAGAGAAGGAGAAAAACACAGCAAGTCAGTGTGAGTTGTTCAGCAGAGCTGCCCAACACCTGAAAAGGTTAAGAAGGCCTTGTAGAATGAACTATGTATGTAGGTAAAATGGCTGTATGCCGTATCTGCAGGTTTAAGAACATTTTTCCTCAGTGACTGTTTCTATCAGTAGGATAAGCAGCACTTTGATTTTAGCTGTGACCTAACTGAAGATTATTGCCAGCACACAAACGGACTGGCAGGCAGGTCCAGCTGACAGGTATCAAAGGTCAGTTTGGGAATGGGAGAAACAAGGGAAACCCTGTTCCAAGTGAGATGAAGACTGAAAACTGGAGAGGTACCGTCAGAGCATGAGGAGAGTCCTGCCATCCAAGTCACCTGCCAGAGGGCAAGGCCTGGCTGCTCCGTTCTGGGGTGCTAGGACATGGAGACCTGCCATGACTGTACCCCGCTGAGGGGGCAGTGGGGCTGCTGCAGCACTCTCAGGCCCTGCCCCCGGCCCCACGGCTGTGTGCCCTGGCTGAAGCATGGCCACCCCACCGCAGGAGGCGGCTTCTCCCTCACTGTCCCCTGGAGGCCTTCCCAGCGTGGCCCGTGGTGGCCCCTGCCTCCTGCATCATTGGGACTGCGTTTCTGAGCATGCCTGCTGCTGTGACAGGGCTGCCCCTGCCTCAGGCACTGGCTAGGCCTCCCCTTGTCCCAGCAGCAGGGACAGCACCCTGCATCCCTGGCTCCCTGCAGGGAAAGCTGTCCCAACCCCACCCTACCTAACTGTGCATAGGGCTTCCCTTAGGGATTTTGCTGGAGGAGTGCCCTGTGAATGTCTTTAATTGGGTTTTTAGCATGGGTGGCAGCCAGGCTCTGAGGCGGATGGCCTCCCTGCTGCTTCCTATCCCTCCTGTGCTGGAGAGGCGCACACAGCTGGCACAGTGTCTCCTGGAAGGCACCGTGCCCATCCTGCTGTCCTTGGAGTGGCGGCTCTGGTCCCACGAAATGCACTGTGACTTGCCAGGATCCTTGCTCAGTCCTTCTGATGCCTTTGCGCTCTGTAGGCCTGCGTCTTGCTCGCAGACCTGAGGGCTGTAAAGATCACAGTTGTGAGGTGAGGGTAGGTTTTCCCTCCATCTTATCAGAACACGCCTACTTTAATATGGAAGAAATAACTAATCCCAAGAATCATCCTCATTCAGCCATTTTTCGGTTTTATTTCCCATCATTTATTTAGTGATCAGCCACATGAGTTTTGCTGCTTACTATGTTACAAGGAATTTTCTGCATTGAGACTCATCTTGCAAGTTCCTGCCCTTGATAAATTCTGGCTTTGTGCTAGAGGTGTTCTGTATGCTTTTACTTACAGTGTTGCTTTCCACCTGCTGCTACTCCCAGATATTGTCTCTCACGAAGGAGCGCTATGTGTTCCCATGACGTTCCATGAGACCACATATTTTTCATATATTTTTATCAAATTTTATTTTCATTTTTACCTAGCCACTACACCATACTGCAGGATAGTAGGTAGGCTCTACTGTGAATTAGATACAGTGCCTGCCACTGGTTACACATCTTTTAACTAAGTTACTCAGTTAATTTACTGTCTTTCTCTTAGTTCTTATATAGTAATATTTTGCAGTTCTGGAGGGATTTGAGGTTGTTGTGGTTTTTAGTTTTGTTGCTTTAGAGACAAGTAAAAGAAGCTGATGTTGGTGTGGGTAGTTTGTTGACGACTGGCCATCTCAAAGAGTTTGGTAATAATACTCATGATAGTACCTGCACAAGATAAACACCAGGGACAATAATGCAAAGAAGAAAAAAGATGCTAACAGAAGGCCAAATGCCATGCTATTAGCATAGCCATCCCTGTTTATAGTCACTGAAAATCTGACCTGCAACCTTTATCATTTTAGATTAGCATTAATTACAGATCCTGTTTGGCAGCAGGTGCTAGGAGATGACACAAGCACAGCAATTTAACTCTATTGTGTGCTGCTTCAGTTTGAATGTTTACAACATACTGAAAAACGTCATTCCTTTAACTTGTGTAGCATGAAACAAGGCAGTGAGATGTATGCTGGATTGTATATTAACTACAGCATAGTAAAAAAAAAAAAAAAAGAAAAAACAGACCTTTAAACTGCTTCTTAAATTCATTACTATCCTTTTCTTCAAGGCATCATCTTATTTTTTTTAATTTTAATTTTTATTAATTTTTTTTTTACTGTTGTTTAATACCAAATAGCCACAGGAACTACATATATCTTTCAGTTTGGACAACAAAGCAAAACAGGGACAGACTTCATAAAGCTTGATTACAGTTTATTTTTGTTGCATGTAATTTTCAATAAGTCTGGTTTATTCCAACAGCTGTAATAAGCATGGCAGATCTGAAAAGTGTTTCATGATTGCTGGGTCTCTTTCTTTGTCTCTAGTGATGGAGGTGTCTTAATTACTGTTTGTTTTTGTAAATTTTGAGGATTAGTCATCCTTTGATGCCAGATGAGTCAGTCTTACCATACATTTTCAAATCTTTGCGTTCAAAGGCTTGATGGAGTTGGGTTCTGATAGGAGATTTTGAAACATACTGCTTCGACCCATAGTTAATCTTCAAGCAAAAGCATTCTTGTATGTCACAGCCAGCACTTAATCTGTTTATATGGAGATCTGACAGTTTTGGAAGATACCTTTTATTGTGGACATTTTTGTTACTGCATCTGTCTTTCTGCAACTTTTGTTTGCTGGATAAATGAAAATAGTCTCCAGATCCTGTTGACAGAAGAGGTGGTGACTAAAATGTGGATTTGAAATCCTGGCTCTGTGCAAGCAATGGCAGATCTCCCATTGACTTTAATAAGGCCAGGGTTTTGCTCTAGCTTCTGTTACTGTCATTCAGAGGTCCCTGGTAGTTTTTTGTCCACAGAGCCAGAAGAGTGTTTCTGGGAACTGGGAATGTGATGTTTTTTCCAGCCACCACTCTCGTTTTGTGAGACTGTTGTTCCATTTTTGGGAGGGCCAGGGAATGGTTTTTGCAGTGTGAAGGTTGATTTGGAGCATTAAAACCCCACCAAACACACAAGTAAAGTATTGCCAGGACAGTCTGTAATTGTGAATGCTTTATTTGGTAGTAGCTGGAGGTTTTGCTTGGACTGGACTTTTTGGCTCTGTCATTTAACTTCTTTATAGGCAACCATCCTCTCTTGTTCTTCTGCTCCCTCATCTATCTCATTTATAATGCATACCTGTGTTATGTAGTCTTCTTGTTTGCTGGGACAGACACAGTGCAGTCCTCTTTTGTCAAATGGTAAATAAATCATTAGTAGGACTGAGAAGACATGATTTCATTTCAATGCTTTCCATTTCAAGCAAATGGTTACCACCTATTCATGCAGTGTTCGACACAATTGTAAACTCAACACTGACCCCTTACACACTGTCTATCACTCTCTTTTCTCACAGTATGCCATATGTCCTGTTGCACGGACATGACCATCATACCTGTGACACTTAGCACAACTCTACACCCAGCACCCCACAACCCATCTCAGAGTCCCAGCCCAGCAGTGTTCCTGCCCCCTGTGCTGTGCCTCCTCTCCTGCTTGCTGGCACCAAGCTGGTCAGGTTTCCTCATGTTCAGTGTCCCCTCAACCCCAACGTCCTTTTTTTCTGCATTGGTTTCCTTCACATCGGAGACTTCCATGTAGCCAGAGCTTCTCCAGCATGCTCCTTCCTTCAACCTCACCTTGCCCTCCAGACTTTTCTCTTAAGGATGCCAGTGCTTTGGCCCAAAGTGGAGCAATGCAGTTGGAAGCTGTTGGATGGATCGGAGAGGAATAGTGTACCTGCTAGCCATCCACAATAAAGCCAAAGGCTGGATCCAGTTTGCAAGTGGCAGTTCCCTTGGACCTAACAACAGTGCATGGGCGCTCTTGTAAGCAAGTCCCAGTCCCTGCAAGAAGTGAGTAGGACTGAGATTACTGCTTTCTAAGCTGATACTTGGATGCTGGTTCTCTGAAGAGCTGGGTGCTTTACGTTCAGAGGGCTTTGAAGGCAACAGTTTGTGAATTATAAAATGTGTTACAAACCAACCTAATGTCTTCACTGTTAGCCTTCAGCTTAAGAACAGTGGTCAACATATACAGAAAAGCATGCTAAAAGTAGCAGTCTACAAGAACAAACACTGATTGAAATCCCTACATAAGTTTATTGTGGTATACGTGAAAAGTGAGTTGCTTAAAACTTCAAAACAAAATGAATGGGAAATTGTTTTACCTCTTGGGGGAAAAGAAAATTGTTTCAAAGTGCTGAACTTGAGTAAACAAATAGTCAGTGCAATAAATGGTTACATGATGCACAATTAAGATAAAAGATGATTAGTATACTGACATTTTGTATGGGTTTGGCTTCATTCAAAAATAGGGGTATATAGTTATCTGTCTTCAGTCCTGAACTATGTTAATGTGTCTCAGTACGTACCTCATCGTATTTTATAGGTGGCAAAAGTGGAATATATTAGAAAAAAGCCAAAATTAAAAGAAGTTCTGGTGAGATTAGAAGAGCATATGGAATGCACCTGTACATCATCAAATACTAATTCAGATTATAGAGAAGAAGAAACTGGTATGTTTTCCTTTTATTTTTGCATTATTGCTTATTTCATATGGACCTTGTTTTTATATTAGTAAAGAATGTAAAGCAAATTTTACTTCCGGTGAACTTAAGTAGAGAAGCCCCCAGCTACTTCTCCGTATGTTGAAGATGCAAAATTAGGAACAGTTTGTGCTGGATAAAGAGTTTGGACTTGAAGTTTAAATTCTATCAATTCTCATTAGGTCAGCCTTTAAATAAAAGTAAAGGACCGATATTATTCAAGTCTTGCTTAACTAAGTTAAAGGTTGTCCTGTTGCAGCTTATTGGTGAACTCTGTTGCCTAATTTTTTTAGACTTTGTGGAGACAGGGTTAAGGCTGAGATTTACTTGACCTTGGGGAAAATATTAATGAAATGAATATAAAGCACTTAGGAATAAATTTTTTATTCAGAAGTAAGGAGTTCTGAAACAACAGTGCCAGTTCCTGTTGTTTTCTTATGCATATATAGTCAAGAATTTATTGGCAGTTGTTAGGTTAAATATGTGTTTGCCTTCTCAAGACAACATTTAAATTATCATGGGGAAAGGTTTGTGGGGAAGAATACTTATTTTCAACGTGACTTTCATAAAACCACCTAAAATTGCTAGCTCAGATCCTCTTGCTAGGGTGCAATAAATGCAGGACTTGAACGCCTCCCATTCTCCTGATTTTGGTTGAAAGTAACCTCAAAAGTTTGCTTTCACTTCTGCCAGGAATTTAGGGGTTCAATAGACCCAGCTCTGAGATTAGAGTCAGTGAAGAGCAAGTAAATATATATGAGGAAAGCTGCCCAATGGTGATGGATTTCATAGGTGTCTGGGTAACGAAGGATTTTCTGTACTGCCTCTGTCTAGCTTGGAGACATAAACCTGGTCTAAGTGAATGTAAACTTCAGTTGCTATGTACAGAGCAGAAGAATTAGAATTTGTGTGAAAGCAAAGATAGGTCTCTGCTGTGATTTTTATTGGACATAATTTATAATCCAAGCTGAATGTTTTAGCTCAAACTAGGTTGAGTTATGAGTAGACAAAAACACATTAAAAATGGTTATTCTTGTTGTGTGTATGGCTTGATATTTTTTCTGTCTTGTATTTGGAAAAAACAGTTCTGCTAGATCAATTGTGTGTGAAAAAATGGGGTAGAATTGGAATGGAAGAATAAAGTTTTCTAGGATTTAATTACCGATAGGAACAAAACTTGTACCAGCAAGTGGATGGTGAGCTGAAAATAGCTTAACTACAGAGCTGAAAGCAAATGTTGAATACAGCATGGTAACAGTAATTATAGATGGATCTTGGAAATGACGTATGCAATGCCAACTTCGTTTATTATTTCTTTACTTTTGTATAATTACTTTGTAAACGGAATGTCAAATCAGACGTTATAAAGTTATTACTTTAATGCAAAGTATAATGAGATTTCTTTGAAATGTAAACGGTTTGAGTATTTATTACTTCAGTGTTCAACGAAATGCATTACCTTAGGGCTTTTTACCAGCCCTGCCCTTATGTTAACAGGAAGGCCTAGGGAATCAGGTAAAAAACGGAAACGAAAAAAGTTAAAACCAACATAAAACCTACTGGAACTATTTGATATTCAGGTAGGACCTATATGCTGAACACCCTAATAGCACAAGTACTGGAAAACTTAATCAAATATCATCACTTCAACTTAATCACTGTTCAAAATCTTGACACTTGCTACCTCAAGGCTGCAAAGAGATTAGATTTGATTGGCTTTGATAATTCTACCTGCTGGTATTTTTCTTTTAAGCTCCACATCACCATCAGCATCTTACATTCTTGAGCTACTTCCTCTTCTTGCCTATTTTTTTCTTCTTTTTTTATTTATTTATTATTTTTTGGAGGGTGCTAATACTTCAGCTTCTGAAATTTCAAGTTCCATTGCCTCTGCTTTTGTTTCATTATTACTGATTTCTGAGGTCAAAGCATCACATAATAATGCATGAATGAATTGCCAGGTTACAAATTGTTGTATTCTAAGTCATTGCCTGTAAAACATTGAGCATATGTACATGGTAAATATTATTACATGCATGACCATCAAACCCTTGTTTTGGCATGAACTGGGATTGATTGTACATGCACCCGAGGTGGTCTGTTGATCTGCCTACCTGAGAAGGAAGATGCTTAGAAATTCCATTTTTGTGTTGCAGGGCCCTGTGCTACTTACACCAGAAAATTAAGATCTTTTTTTTTGGTCTGTTCAGTCTCAGTAGGATGATGCCAGTCACTTATCAAAATTCATCAGTTTTTCAGTGTAGTGAAAAACTAACACCCTCTCAATGCAAAAATGACTGAATTCCTTTGGCCAACATATTAGCAATGTATGATGATGGCAATACACATTCCAAATTAAGTACAGAGTTTTCATTGCTTAATGACTTGAAATTATGTAAACTGCAGTACTTGCAATTGATTCTAGTATTTGGAGTGGGAATTATTTGAATTTTGCAGTGGATGTGCCTAACGCCTTTATGACAGTGAATTTAATTTCAAGCACCTATTTTTGCACATAAACTCCCAATGGCAATTTTCATTTATACTGATGTATCTTTTCTAAAAAATGCTAAACTTCATATCCTGTTTCAGATTAACAGGTATTTATTGGGAGTAGTATGATAGAAGCAAAGATTTTCTAAAATTCAACTTTAAAAGTGAGCATGTAAACTCAATCAAAACAGCATTTAGAACTTCTTGTCCCAGGTTAGTGACTCTTCATGCAGAACAGTTTTTTTTGTCATCTACTTAGAGGATAGGACCTTTGATTCTAATCATAGAGTTATTGTATCTTTTTTCTCTCCTGCAGATGTAAGGTGAAAATAAGCTAGAAAAAAAACTTCTCTCTGGGACATGGATGTACATGGTTTGTTACATTCCTGAACCTACTATGTATGGTGCTTATTGACTGTATACTTTATTTGTTCTCCTATGTGAAAAACTGGCTCAAAAGAACACTTAATGAGAACAAAGAGACAATGTACATTTGTTTAATGTGACATCAAAGCAAGTATTGTAGCACTCTGTGAAACAATAGGAAGCTTCCCTGTCCAAAAAAGAAAAAAAAGAAAGAAAAACAGAAAAGAAAAAAGACAGTTGAATGAATGGAGGATACCCAAAGTACCCAAAAACATGACAAAAATCTAAGTGAATAGTGGACTTCTGTCAGAGCAGTCAACGGTGCTTTACGTCAAGAAATGTGCCTGCGTTCTTGATGAAGATGGATGGATGCTGATGGACTTCAGGCACAAAAAAGCAGGAATGTATGAAATGATCAAATGCCACGCAAACACTATAGAACAATACGTCCTTGCTTGGTGGTGTTTTAAAAGTCTATACAAAAAAAACCTTCTGGGGAGCCTTAAGTGGATTTTTTTTTTTTTTACACCATAAAGTGATTATTAAGTTTTCTTTTTACTCTTTGCCTAGCTTTTTATTATCTCTCGGACTACATTTGCCAATAACACATATAAAAGACTGGTATAACAATAAGCAGAACACAAAACATTATGGTATTTCTCCTAGTGGGATGCAAACTAATGAGATGTATTAAAATAAAAATGGTATACCTATGCATAATTTTCTAGACGTTTCTTGGTTTATGTTCCCCAACCTCCCCCGTAATTTAAAGCATTACAAAAAAAAGAAAAAAAAGAGAAAAAAAAAGAGACGTGCGTAAACAAATCATAGGATATCCATGCAGAAATCCTTTTTTTTTTCCTTTAAGATTTATGCCAGTTGCCTACTAGTGATATTGTGTTAGCAATTGTCATTCTTATCAGTATACAGATACTTTTATTTCACATGTTGGAGCTGTGTGAAATGTACAAATTCTTGTATCTGCATTGTACAATGTCATGGTGGCATGGGAACTACCTTGCTGCAAATATTTGAACAAAACCTAAAATTCTTTATTTTTGGTAAAATGTTATGCTTTATGTGTATTCAACAGAAATATGTGTTTTTGTAAAGGTGAAGTTTGTATTTTTATCTAAAAATTAACAGTTTTATATACCTGAGAAAGCCTGCTATGTTTTCTTGAACCAAAAAAAAAAAAAGAAAAAAGAAAAAAAAAGCATTTTGTGGTCATATTTTTGTAGTAGAATAGCCCAAATAACATCAAAATCTATTTTAACTATAGCAGGGCAGATAAAATACTCTGGCACAAGGTCCTGTATTTTCAAAGTGCCAAAGGATTAAATGTTCAGCTCCCCATGGATTTCAGTGGGAGCCACATGGCTAAATCCTTCTTTACTGCTTTGGAAATTCAGGTTTGTGCCAGATATGACATGGCTACTCACTTGGCCAAAATCACTGCCCCACCCCAGTAGTTTGGATTATGTACCCTTTGTTTTATTTGGATTATCTCATTGGATATGTAAAATGAACTACTGGTTTCTTTTCTTTGTGAAACATCTACAAAGAGATGAAAGAGTTTTCTCCTCTTAGTTTGGAACGACAAAATGTTATCTTAAGACAGTGTTTCCACTCAAAAAATATCTTCAAATGTGAATGAACTGCAGAACCTTAAAACAACAGAGAGAGAGATTTTTAACCTTTCCATTTCTTTAAATATAGTTCAAACATCCTCCCCTCCTCCCTCCCCCCCTCCCATTCCAGTAGCTATGTCCAATTTCAACCAAACAAAGCAATGTTAGCTAACAGGCATTATTGGCTTCAGATGCTAATGCAGAGATAGAGTTAGTCACCGTTCTATTTTGTGATCATTTTCCCAGTGTATTTGTTGAGCACCAAAACTGGAAATACATTTAACTAAGATTGTCTGTGCTTGTTTTCCACTAAGTGTACTGTTCACAATGTTATGCACATGAATGTATGTGTCTGCGTTTAAAAAAGTGTATAAAATGTAATTTATATATTTATGTTTCAGTGGGATGCCAATAATGTTGCTCCGTTCCGTTTTTGTCTAAAAGATATCTAATGAAAAAAAATCATTTATCCATTAAAATCATGTAGATGAAAAGCATTATGTGACCCACTCAGACACTGTGCAGATATAAAAGGATGTCAAAGTCACTTAAGTGGAATAATTTGCAAAACAACTTTTTGAGAGTCCTTTGGTTGCACTGGCATAAGAGGTTGCATTCAAGTGGGCCAGATCCCCTGGAGTAACTCTGTTGAGTATAATGGAGCTCTGCTGATTTACACCACCAGTGAGTCTGGCCCTCTGTTAAAGTATTGGAAAAGAGCAAGCCAAGGCATGCATTTTCCTGGTGCCAGCAAATAAATTTGTTATGCCAAATTCAGCAAACCAAGAGGGAATGAAGACTGAATGGAGTCTTCTCCAGTAGTCGTTTGTTTGAGACTTGTAGTGTTGAGTTAATTTTGTTACGAGGAATGAAACGCACATGAGTCTTTGCGCTCAAGCACAGTGTTTATATGGCATGCAGCAGAAAACACAAAAATCTCAGGGCTATATTCTCAGCTAGTATAAATTGGCAAAAGTTTTTTGACTTCAGCCTCCCCTAAGCTAATTTACATCAGATGAGGATCCAGTCCATGGTTTTAAAATATGAGGAGTAATGTCATGACATAAGTATCATTTACTGTTGTCCGGCTGAGATACTACCCACCAGCCTTTTGAACATTACAGGCTATGGTGTTAGCAGGCCTTCTTTGAGATGGCAAATACAACCAGAAGGAACAGTAACATTAAAGGTTGTGACACAGGAGACATCAATTCAAAGTTAAGTTGGACATTTCAAGGCCCATATCCTCAGCTGGTGTAAATCACCATTGCTCTGTTGCCTGCAATGGAGCTGTACCAGCTTACACCACTTGAGGGGCTGGTCCCTCATTCTTGCTCATCCCTTTCACTACTTGGTCCTGCAGGGATCTCAGATTGTTGTGTACTGTTAATGTAATCCTGTGTTCTCTAATACTTAAGCACAATAAGTGAATATAAGAATGAGTGTCAGACTTAACTTTGAATGTCCAAGCTCTGAAATGGTTTGTTTCACCATTGTGGCTGTAAATTAAACAGTTCTCTGTGCATTTGTGAATGCGGTGTCATATCTTCTTCCACTGTCTATTGGAGCTGGACTCCATCTGGACTTTAGAGTGCAACATGCGGAGTGTTAGGGGGAAGGGTGTGAGCAGTTGGAGCTGCTAGATATGTGTTGAACAGCTCTGTTATTCATGGGGTGGGTGGCTAGTGGGGCACTTAAGGAATGAGTTTAAAATGGTAGTTGTTGAAAGTCACGTTTCCATGCAATCCTTAAATATCTTGTCATTTTTGTCCTTGCACAAACTAAGTAGAGATCTGGGGGCAAAGTGTTTTGGCAAAATGTTATTCCATTTACATTCTACAGTCACTTCCTCTGTTCAAAGGTTCAGAAGTTGTTGGTCTGATTTTGTGGTCTTTTCTGATTGAAAAGCATATTTGGAAGACAGTGCCTGAAAACAATCTCCATGTTATAATATGGTGCATGAGTGTTGATTCTCTAGTCAAGTCATTACGTTTAATACTGTGCTTCATCTTTCCAGAGCTGCCCTTCAGTTGCTTTTATTGAGTGAAATCAAGGAATACGTGCCAGTTTTCTTTCCTTTTCTTCTGTTCTCCATCCTGCTTGGCATCTGCTTTGTTAGCGTGTGGTGACTGCAGGCAGTTGCTCCTCTCCAGCCCTGGAGGTTCCCAGGCAGCTCTGGTTCTTCTGTGTCTTTGAGCTTAGGCTTTTTACTCTGCTTGGAACAGCATCTCACACATCTCCTCCATCCAGTGGGCTTCAGTATTCCAGGTTCTCTTGGCTGTCTTCCTTGGGTCCATATTCCCGTTCTGTGGGCTGTTTTCCAGCTATTTTCTGCCTGACTTTCCCATCTCTCTCTTTTTCTCTCACAAGAAGGATTTTCCCTTCCTAGGTTCTTTCTCATCATATATCTCTTCACTCTCCTCCTGCCTGAGAGAACAGTCTTTGATCTGTTTATCTCTAAATCAATTGCTTTATCTAGGCATGTGCCCTGAGATCCTGTCTCCCAGGCCAACAGGCCCATAACTGATCCCTCACGTGAAAAACAAATGCTCTTATATAGACAAGCTTTTGTGGAGAGGAGAAGATTCATCTTTGCATTTGGAAAAATATTTGTTACTGAAGGCTCACTGCCGAAGCTCTGTCCAAATCCAGTAGCAGTGTAACTCTGGAATAGTGGTGTTCAAGCTTTTCCAGACATCTGACAGTTCAATTAAAATCCATGTTCCCTTCGTAATTTAATTTGAAAGTGTACCCAAAAGCAAAGATGAAGTTTCAAAGCTCCCTCGGATTTGCATGCTCATATTTTACAGTAAATGGAAGGAAATCGTATTTGTAAGCCCCTTCCATGGCTTTGAAAATCTTATCCTGAATATTTCACTTACTCTCTCTTGGGCTGGAAATCTTGGTTGCTTTAAAACAGAAACAAAGCAGAGGTAAATAATTGTATTCAAGGAAGTCGTTTTCTTGGTGTTTCTAACTCCACAGCTTCTAGACTAGCAGATCTCTAGATAAAGATTTTTTAAACCCTTGAGGATCCCACTTAAGTGTTCTTTAATTTCAGGTAAAAGAGAGAAGCCCATCAGTGTTTTATTCCCCAAAATTGAGCCTATATTTTGTATTTTTTATTTTATTTAAATAATTACCTTGTGTTTTCCCACATTTTAATAGACGGTATTATTCATGTTTGAGCTTTTCTGTGCTGCTCTTTGCTGTAGTGTCTCACTGCAGCACAGCCTTGAACAGGTTTGTACTCATACCCCCTCTGAAATAAAGAACTATTGTTATCCCATTTTAGGCGAGACCGAGGCATGGAGAAATGACTGTGCAAGGTCACACAGCAAGGCTATGGCAGAACCAGGGATAAGACTCAGATCTGAGTGCTCATCCAGTGCCCTAAATCACACGACCATCTTCCCTTTCCAGGAATGAATCCTTGCACCCTTAGAGCTAAATACTGAAAAGATTGAGGGTAAGTCATTTTGCCTAATTATCGTGCATTGGATACGTGATCAAAAACCACTGCCATATCAAAGAATGTAGTGATGGATGAAAATCCTGCTTTCAGCCCATGCACTTGTGCGGCCTGTTATGCTGTCATGAGCTGGTCATTTCCTGCATTTCTAAGGAGTCAACCTTTCATGACTTCGTAGTAAAAATTACGCACATAGAACAAATGAAGACTCATATTTTATGGGAATTTGTGAAAATTCAGTAGACAATTTTTCATTGTACTTCTCACATCATTGTTATTCATTCCTTTTATGGTGTGGGTAACGTTTCCTAAGGGAGCTGTTTTTATCATGGGCCCAATCCTGAATTCTTTTCCCAGGCCCTAACACGGAAAAGCACATTTGCCCTTCTTCAAACTAGTGCCTAAACATGCTTGTAACTTTGGACAAACATCCCACTCACTTTGGGCAAATGGAGCAGAGATGATGTTTATTACTGTTTTTGAGCAGGGTGTGCTTTTCTGACACAGGGTTCCACTTGTGGGATGGGGGACTGCTTGTCCTTAGAGTGTTGAAGTATGTTGTAAATAACCCCAAAGATGAAGTAACAAGACTAGTATATACGACTAAAGAACAGCTGGGAGAATTCCCTTCTCCTTTGCTTCTATGGAGGTTGCCGTTTTGCCATATTTTTTCTTTTCTGAAAAACTCTTTTCCTGGCATGGGTGGATTCAGGACTGCCATTACTAATGCCAGTGATCCCCTTTAAGATGATCTGTTCAGGTACCTCAGAGAACATAATTTGAAAACTCACATTCATATCCATAACAGACAAATTTGAGATGGGAAGAAGATAAAAATTCATGTGAAATGTGGCACATTTTAGTTTAAAAAAAAAAGATGAAAATGCACAAGATCAGAAGATTGATCATTCATTTTTCAGTTGTGGAATGTTATCTGTCCCATTAGTCATTCTAATTATTTGCTGCATCAGGCCAAATTATGTGCTGAATTAGCTCAGAATCACCACAACACATAAAAAGTTATGGCTGGTTCTCATTGAACTGCTACCTATTATCATGGCATATGACTGTAAGGTGGGGCTCACAATCACAGTTGTAAATCAAAGAACGAGTCATAGGTTAGGTACTGTTTTCCTTGGATATTGTCTCTAAGTTTGTTTTCTGTATGCTAGTTTCTTGAGGGATGTTTGGTGAGCTTTTCAGTTAGGTGTAAAGTCAAGAATACGTAGTTCCCAACCTGGAAGTTGCACAGTCATCCTTCCAAGATCAGGTCTGTTTTGGCCTCTGTAAACTAACTTTGACCTTCTGTAATGAAGGCAACTGGTTTTACTGTCCATCTTTGAAACTGAGAGTAGCTGTTAAGACCTGGCACGCGCAGAATAGAAGCACCCAGAAGTGCAGATGATCCATGGGGATTTAAAAAAATCTTGATTCTTGAGAAGAACTGGAAATTAGTAGAAGAAAAGCATTTTAGACAGTTGAAAATCCCACCCTGGCTTATTTGGCAGCTGAAAAAAGAATCCAGAAAATCTACTACATGTAAAGATTATTCAGTGACAAAGTAGCTGTTGATGGAAAATGTTTGTGCTTAAATCTTTCAGCAGTTAATAATCATCTTTATAGACCATAATACTTGAATACTTCACTTATCGATACATCAGGGCTTGGATGGACTTTGAGACGTATGAAAATGGGACACTCCTTAGGCCAATGGTAGCTAGCTCTATGTTCTAGTAACTGATCAACCAATTACATAACTGGCCAGATCACTAACTTACAGAAATAGATACAACCCTATTGACTTCACTGGAGATGACAGTTACCTGAGAATTGACCCGAAACTCTTGACATGAAGCAGATAATGGTTTCATATTTTGCTGTTTAGTGTTGTAAAAATAGAATCATTTCCTGGAGCAGTTAAAACAAGAAAATCTGGAAAAGCAATTTCCCACAGAGACTCATCCACCGTGGAATTTGCGAAGGTCCCCGGATGTGAACATGTGCTGTTAGAAAACATAAAACAGCAACTTTGTTTAGGGAAGCCTCTGACCTGTCAAAAATGCAAAGCATTCATTACCAGACTTTTCCTTGGCAATTAGTGGGTAGAATTACTCATAGAAATTGTTTTGTTTGCTCACGAGGGGAGAAGCAAGACATAAATTCAAGATATCCCCTGTTTGACCACAAGAAAGAAGACTCTGTTCAGAGGGGGCCTGTGGGTGAAGTGCTGAGCGGCCTCAGATCCCTTTGGGGGTGAACTCAAACTTGTAGACTGCACTGAAGTATCAAGAGCGCTCCAGAATTGCTGGAGTTCCTGGCTGTGACTTTTTTTTCAGCATTCTAAGGGATTTGGGCATCTGATCCTTATTCTTATTTCAGTAAACCTCAGCTAGCTTCAAAATCCCTCTGTCTCTGTTCTGCAGAGCAGCCAATTTTGACCCAAGGATGTTGCTGTGAGTGTTACCTTCCTTCCCTAGGCTGTGGCGCTCAAACCTCAGATTTGCTTTCTGCTGTTTGCTGAAAGTGTTTTCCAGCAGTGACATTTCAAGTACCTGTTGCATGCTCAGTTCACTGCTGGAACAGCCTGACATTTCAGATGGGGCTTCCTTGCTCCAGCCATACTTCACCTTTTCCTTCGCACTTTGGTTTTTCCTCTCTTTTCTGTAGAAAGGTGATGCTGGTTTAAGCTGAAGACCAGGGAAGTTATAAGAGGCCAGATTTTCTGCTCTGAGCCCTGCCCTGCTGGAGCCTGATGCCCAGCTGTGCCTGCTGTGTGGAGCCAGAGAAGGAGGGAGAGATGCTGCAGCACTTCAAGGAAGCCAATATATGCCTCCTCGTGCTCGAAAGGTCCTGCCTGAAGATGCATCCTCCCTGGCTGCCACCAAGCTCTGCAGTTTCCCCCTTCTCCCCTTGCCTAGAGGACCCATGTTTCCCTGATGCTGACATGTCCCTCATGCAGGGGAGGGTCTCATACTGCAAGACGTGGTTGAGGAGAGGTGGTATCTACTTAGCAGCAAGATTCCCATGGAAACTGAGGGCTCTGTGCTCACGCACTTGGGAGGGAAGACTCTTCTTGGTCCAAACTCACCCATAGCAAATTGAGCTGCTCAAAGGTCTCATCGGAGCAAGGAAGCTACTAAAATATGTCTTCAGGATCTGAATTCTCCCTTGACTGCAATGGGTTTCCACAAAAAAAAGTGACAGAAGCAATTTATCACAGTTAGAATGGTTTCTTCAACAAGCCACGTATAAGTCCTGCAGGTTAATGCTTAGCTTGTGCATTTTACTGATGGCCACAAATGCTGCTTTTAAATCATGTTGTCACAATTTGTTCAGGGATGTCTGTTTCTCTTATGTGCACTTCAGAATGGTTTGCCTAGCAGCTTGTATCCATTTGTTGTGAAGAGCCTGCTGGCCAAACCAAAACAGTTAGGCCCTGTCTGCATGTCTAATGGGGGTTTGGGGACCTAGCAGCTAGGGTTAGCAAGTGCAAGTGTTTCCCATTAGCTCCCTGCATTCCCCTAAGTTGTGATTCAGCAAGGTACTCAGTGGAAAGCTGAACTTGAAGCATGTGATATGTTTCTTTGAAGTTACTCATGCTTCAAGTTAGGCATGATCTGAGTTGGCTTGCTGAACTGAGGGCCTGAATAGCCTGCTGTGGTATCAGTGTAAACATGATGTTTTCCTTTTGTGCATTGCTCCGAGTGATGCTAGTTTCAGAAATGATCTGCAACCTTTCAGGAAACTATACCATAGCACTGAAGGAAAGCTTTAACTTTTCAGTAGCTTTCTGTCAGCAACTCTGCTACAGTAGAAAGCCTGTAGCAATGGCTGCCCTCTCTGGGCCTCTGAGGTCTCTCCCTTCCGTATTTTCTTCAGCATGTTTCTTTTCTAAGGCAAGTGAAAAAAAACAAACAAACAAACAAACTTAAAAATAGTACCTTAAAAAGGTGGGAAATTAAGCAGATCATATCATCTTGATTCCTTTATCTAGCTTAATTAAGGAGAAGTTTGCCAATAGCGATCTGGTATTTCCTAAAACAAGCATACATGAAGAACACTTTAAGTGACTTCAAAAGAATTTGCAGACTAGATCAGGAAAAGATAAAACCAGAAGTGGAAACTTCTAATAGACTTTATAGCTCATTAGTTACAGGAAATACATTGTTGCATAGGATACTAATGAATTTTGCAGGATGGAGTTTCAAAAAAAAAACACACCTTTTGTACCTTAGAAGAAAGGTCTTGGATCTTTTAAAAGCATGATAGACACACTGTGGCTGGAAAGATTCTACCTCTGGGAACAGGCTTTCTAAAGTTTCAAATGTGTACACTGTTGAATTTCTGTAGCAACTTCCTGGATGTGCTGCTGAAAAGTGGTAAAGGAAATGGTAGATTTCTGTCTTGGTTTCAGTCGTCTTGTTCTACACCCCAGAAGGCAGAATACTGCATTGCATATCTGCAGCTGTAGGGAGAACAGCAGGATCACATTTGAATGTGTAAGGATGAACGTGGTGAAGTTGGTGCTGATGTTCTCCATCAGCTAGCGAGGCCAGGAAAGTCAGGGAAGCAGCATGGATACTCAGGTTTACCAGTGACACTTGCCTGGAAAATTAATATTTGCCTGATTCTTAACTAACTTGATTGAAGAAATAATCCTAAAAATCTGTTTCTGGACAAGGGCCCAAATCCCAAGTTACTGGATTTTCTGCTAGTGAGTTGCTGCTCCTCTAGGCCTCAGAGGTATTGTGACACAGAAGCATTTCATGGAGATCCTGTGGATGACAAACAGCATAGTGTCACATGATTTAAATTATTCCCTGGTGTAAACAAGCCCCTCGGTGGTGACTAGAGAGCTGAGGGGTTGTGCCCTGGCTCATCTCATGGTTTCAAGTGCAGATGTGCTGTCCCCAAGGTAACACCAGCTGGTGTGGGGAATATCCCCCCACAGGAGATATTTCACTCGTACTGCACTCACATTGCAAGGGCAGCTTTGCTGGAGGTTCGAACATACTTCAGGCAGCAGGGCATTTGCATCAGGACTGAAACATCCAGGCAGTGAAGCTTGAGCATTTTTTTTTTCTTAATTACAGGCTAAATATTTAAATATTAGGTTAGCTGCTCTTTCTATCTTTAGGCACTAAGATACCTCTAAACTTATGGCTGCTGGAAGGCCGTCTTATTGAAAACCAAGAAGCATTTGCCCTTGTAAAAATTTCTACTCATGCTTGAAAGTGAGGTTTAAGCTCCTAAGTCATGAAAAGGCTTTTGCAAATGTTTGTATTTGTCTTCCTGTTTCCCTATAGATCAACCTGCTTGGCCTGAACTGAATGTATAAATAATAAACAGCTGAAAGACAGTCTGATTGCTTCTTTTTGAGTGTTTCCCTTATGGAGTGCTTGGGGTCACATGGCATCTGCTATGACCTTAAGGACCTGCTTTCTGGAGGCTTTTTTAAGATGCTAACAAACCCCTCATTTTAACTAGCCATCAAATGAGCCAGTCAGTGGTAACCATTCAGGAGAGGCATTAGGAGAGCGTTCTTGCTGGGATACAAGATGGCTCTGTCCATGTGCTGGCCAGGGATGAAGGGCTGGAAAACTGTGTGGTGGAAGAGACTATTAATCTGATTTTCCACAACTTTCCTTGCAGCTGCATTTTTGAGGAGAGAGAGAGAGAGATGGCTAGGCTTGCAGTAACATGTTGTGCCGTCATAAATGCTACAGCCACCATCTGTTTCCAGCCCACGACTTGAAAGAAAACTGAGCAGTAGTCTCATAATTCACATGAGCATTTTACACTTGTGAACCCTTCCCAACCTTTGTCTAATAATGAGGGGAGTGCATGGTGCTAAGGTTTGTATTTTTCCTGCACATATTAGTGTTTATTTGTATGTCTCTTTATGTTTATTTTATTTTATTTTTTCCACGGGCCCATAATAAAAAATTGTCTGGGAGGAAAATCAGACCAGTTCTGCAGTCAAAAGAAGTGTAATGACGGTGAAATCCCAATTCCATTGACCTTGCCGGCAAAATTCTCTGGGAGGAGGTGCATTTAACATTCCTTGCTATGTCTGCTTTAGCTACTTGTTGATTAAAAGAAAGACATTAGAAAGTGAAGAGGCAGGTTGCTGAACTGCCCTTTCCCTGCAGAAACACTACTGCTAGAATAGCTGGACATGCGCATTTGAAACCTTCACCATCAGATAGGATGGTAATGGTAGGTTGGATTTTAATGAAAACAAATTCTTCTGCTAATCTTGGCTTCGGGCTGGCCCTCCGTGGGATTAAGGATACCACCTGCTGTGCCAAAGACATGCTCAGGTTCGAGGCTGCTGGTGGGTGGGAAGAACACAGACATCTGAGAGTGACGCTGGTGAGCGATCGCAGTCTGTCCTCTTGCAGTGCCCTCGGGGAAGGCAGAGTTGAGATCGTGTAGTTGGTGGAAATACTGCTCCTCTTCAGCCTGAAAAGCAAGGCTAACGTCATTAAGGATTTCTTTTTGACTGTTCCACAAAACCAAGGGCTGCTGTTTCTCTTGTCTTTGGACCCAATTTGCACACCTCCTCCTAGCACAGCTGAACTGGCTGAATGAACTCCTGCACTCCTCTGGCCTTAGGAACAATGACTTCCATCATCTCGATGAGACTGCAGAGCAGTTTAAGGATGAAAGGGCTTCTCATTTCATATATATCCCACTGCTGCTAGAATTGTAAATCCTTGATGGACTGAGTTTATAGCAAACTGCTACTGCAAGCAGGTGAAATATATTTTGTGTTGTCATATGTATGGTCAAACTGTTCAAGAAGCCACCAAACAAAGAAGTGAGCTTCTGATGGGAAACCAATCTCTTTCAATTTTATTGAAAAATAATAAATGCCTATCAAAGAAATGAACTTATCTTGACATGTGATACCTGTTGGGTGATCCTCAGTATTTCCAAGATGTGCCAGTAAGTGAAAGAGTGTTTCCAGCTGTTGCCAGGTCCAGCAAACATGGCATGAAGTTCCACCAAGACAGGGTTTGTAGGCTCACTAGGTTAAGGGAGTAGATCCAGACAGTCTTTTTTTTAGCACTACTTGCTGTTCTGGTTGTGTTTTTTAAGGTAGCAAGGGTACACCCACACAACTCAGCTTTTTGGTCTCTTCCTCCCCATAGAAGCCACATCCAGCCACATTGACCTCTGTTTGAATCAATGACAAAGATTCATTAACCCATATCTTTCTGTGGTCCTTCTGACAGAGTTTTATCAAATATGGATTATTGGTGGGCCTTTGGGGTCTAGAAATGCCTATTTTGGTGCTTCGTGACAGTTGATGAGCTAAAAAGGAGACAGTAGAAACTCTTCAAGCTGATGGGGGTGTGAATCATGTATACTTCTGTGTCATTTTCTCACAGAGTGAATGGTCCTGAAAAGTTAACTTATTTTTTACCCAGGCTAATTGATTATAGGCAGGGGGTGCTGGGAGCTATTGGATTAAATAGTCTCTCCTCATTTACTGCTCCCATCCTGCTGGATTCAGCCCCTGCTGCCTCCCGCCCCCTTGTCTGTAGCTTGCAGCCGCATCTGAAGTGCCTGCCTGCTCACGTGCTGGTACGAGCCTTCTCCCTGCTCTTCCGCCGTGCCCCTTGGTGTCCTTGGAGCTGCAAGCAGTTTTCCCGAGGCTAGGTTTCACATGAGAGGGAGTACATGAAGGGCAGCAGCAGGGAAGGTCTCTGACATGAAATTCCCAGGAAAAGGATTTGCACATTTTATGACCGTTCAGATGGAAATGCAACGGAGCTGAATTATTACTCCTTAATCCTGCTTTCTCACTTTCCCCCCAGCAGCCTCCTGCCCTCAAGCTTAGGTAATACAGAAGCTTATAAACAAATCCCACTGCATGAAAAATAGCAAAGGGGGGAAAAAAAGGGGACCTGGGTTAGGGCTGTGATGGATAGACAGGTGGAAGGCAGGCACCAGAAAGGACGATGAATGGTAAAAGCCTTTGATGGAAACACTAAAGAGCTATTGAAAATCCAAGGGGTGGGGGGAGGGAGGAGAAAGAATAGCAGGAGGAGGGAAAGCAAGGGAGCCGTGCCCCCCTCCCCTCCGCCCTCTTTCTCAGGATGTTGAAAGTATTTGTCCTTCGTTACAAAATGATTGAACTGCCGCCAGGCCAGGCCACCCTTCCAGCCATTGCACTGGGAAGCTGGCACTTCTGAAAGCCTTGTTGCCTCTCAAATTTTATAGCTTTCCCTTTTGTGGGAGTTTTTATTTTGTGCTACTTGCAAGATTGTTTTCAGTTTTGCTGCATATCAAAGAAACTACATTTTGTTGCTCTGACCAACACAGAGTCCAGGTAATGAAAGGAAGAATTAAAAAATAAAGACCCGTTTTTATCAGAATACCCAGCTGTCTGCCTTTTATTGAATCAGAATTTAATGCATTTGGTATTCATGATGTTGCATTAATATTCCTTTGGTTCATCTCTAGCACTTTTTGAAGGAGGAATTTCATCCTGTAAATAAAGCTTCTGCCTTGTTGATGTCTGTGTGTGTGTACAAAAGCAGTGCCTGTTCTTCATAGACATGAGTAGTGAGAATGATCTGTTGTATCATAATTAATTATTATTATTATTGTTATTTTTGTCATGAGACATGCATGCAACAATGGGAAAAGGTAATCTTTCCCCTTTTCAGAATGGACCATGAACTTCTGGGATCTCCCACCTTTGTCCTGCGAGATCTACAGATGGAAAGAACCATTGAAGATTCACATAAGCGACCGTTGTTGCTGCTAGAGGATGTATTTATATCATGTATTTATATGTGTATCTACTTATATAAGCTTGTGAAGGACTAAAACCATGTGTGTATTCCTGAGAATTAGATCTGGATGTCCAGATAGCCATCCTATACCCAGGCCCTTGTTAACCAGGTGATGACCCAGGGCCATGGTGCGTGTGTGATGCCACCCACGTGCTGTCACTGTCCAAGAGCTGCAGGCAGGGTGAGCAGGGCCCTGGTTGTCCCGTGTTAGCTGTGCGGGGCGGCTTCATCAGCTGTATCACACTCAGTGCAGCCTCAAGGGCGCTCCTCTGACAGTCAGCTGTCCCTTGCCTCCAAGATTAGACTGTGGGATTAGGTCTCCTATGGGCTGGCTGTGCTGTACAATTAAAATAGGCCTAGGAGAGGCAATATGCAGCACATTCACATCTGAATTTGGAGGGGGGAGGGGGGAGAGGAAAGGAAAGGGAAGCTGTGCTTGATCGTAAACACCCTGCAGCTGAAAGAAAATCTCTAGTAAAGTAACTTTGCAATAGCACTTTCCACCTGCACATCTTCGGTACCTGGCTGCATCCATTAAAGTTCACAGTACCCCCGAGGGAGGTTACTCTGGCTTTATCCCTACCTCCAGGAGAAGAGAAAGGGTAAGTGATTTGCTCAAGGTTAAATGGGGAGTCACTGGAGATGGTGCTTCAGTCTCCTGCCTTCAAAGGAATTCTCTGCAGTGACCAAAGCAAACAGCCCCTGCTGCTACAAAGCCGGGCCGTGGTGTGTCATTAACACTTTGTATCTGAGATGCTGCGTCCTCAAAGGTATCTCTGTCCCTGCAGACGAACTCTTAGTTCTTGAGCGTGGGTGAATGCTTGTCATTGTGCCAGGATGACACAAAGTCTAGAAATTATGGTGGCAATTCAGGTCATGGCATAACGGGGGAAAAATGCTGCCTCAGAAGTGTCCCCGTTTAGTGTCACTGCTAATGATTATTTAAGCTGTAGGACATGACAGATGCAAAGATCAGGTTGTAGCTGATATGACTCATGCCTTGAAATAACATTTTCCCTTCTTACATTGTGAAAATTGAGGAGGTATGGGAAGTGAAGGAAAATGGGATTTCCCTGGAGGTTAAAGATTTTCCTTTAATCAGGTTTCATAAAGTTAATTAAATGTTTGGAACAATGGCTCAGTCCCGGGATCCGCCCGCTCTTGCGTAACCCTCTCACAATACCGTTTTCACTTTCATGTTTATTTGCCAGCACGATTCAAAGTGAGAGCTGAGCAGGACTCCCGCTCCGAGGAGCTACTTGGCTTTTGGGAGGACTCGGCTCCCTCCGTTACATTTCCCAACGAGATAAGATGCAGACTCTCCCCTCCTGAGAAAGGGCAGCCAAGAGGGCTCACAGCACTTTCTGTACCATCGCTATCCCATCTGCAAGTGGGGATAATAAAAACTCACTGGCTTTATAGAGGTATTTGGAGGTTGGTGCATATAAATATATACCCACCCATGTGGAGAAATAGGTGTGTGTCAATAGAGATTGATACGTGGATAGACGTATTCTGGGTAACACAATATATCGCAGTGCTACGTGTTCCTTGACGTTTTCACTCTTCCTGTAGGGTAATTGCTCTGTGCCCGTGGGAACCATAATTTCTGGTCCTTCGGGCAATGGGTCAAGTGTTTCGTGTAACCCAGGCTCGTGTGACACACACTGAGAGCCTGAGGGAAGAGAAAATTTGGGGAATGGTTCATAGGCATGGGATGACACTGATTTCCCTAGCGACCTCACCCCACGAAAGCAGGAGCAGATTGCCACAGCCCAGGAGGTCTTGGTGCCAAACTCGTCTGTCTGTTCTGGTGGTCTGAGATGTGTCTGTGTGTCCTAGAGCTGCTCTAGCAATGTCATCAGAGCACCCAGAGACATGCACAAGGGTGTGCAGGTGGGCAGAGCCACAGTCTGGCCACCTTTGTTCTTTAAGCTGGAAAAGGTTTTATTCAACGAAAATATTTTTGAAACTTATGAATGTCAGGCAGTATCAGAAAAACCAAACAAACAAGGAAACAAACCAGCCCAAGAACCTATTCTATTTTAGGTCAAAGTGTTATCCAGCCCAAGATTTTTAAATATACACAAAATGTGGTCTCTGCAGGAGGAGCATTAACCAGCAGCTGAAAGAGCTGCCTTTTCAAGCTGCAATGATGAAAACACAAAGCGGTGAGTGCAGGCGCAGTTCCATGTCCCTGTGGTGGGGACAGCGGCTCTGGGTGCAGGAGGGCACCTACATCGGTGCAGGCTCTCGCTTCCCCGGCAACACGTTAACATCTCCGCCAAAGCTGTTTAAACACAGCCAGCCGCTCGCCACGCAGACTCTCAATGGCAGTTTCCCTGTTGACACAATGCTTTTGTCTGCTCCGAGGAGGTGCTCTGCAAACACGAATGTTGGACGGTTTTCATGTTACTTATTTCTGATTCATTGGTTCTAAATTAGTAGCTCAGAGGCACGTAGCTTTTGTACAGGCAGGGGAAGAATTGCCTCTCTTCTCCCCGCCTCTGAAAACTTTGACCTGTTCAGATCACAAACTGTAGGAAACCTCCGAGGCGAAGTCCCAGGTACCGCTGGCAGCCAAGGGCTGAAGTAAACAGATTAGGTGTGTTGGAAAGGCGTTTTAAGGGAGTTTGGAACACGTGGCTGCTTGCAGCAACCTAATACACCACAGGCAAGATTGATTTCAAGACTGATTTTGATAGCGCGAAGGCTTCTCCCTTAATATAGTAATTGGCTGTGTATTCAGTACATAAAATCCATTTCTTTTCTGCTTGGCAGTGCGGGACATGAGAGATCGTAACTTCCTCTCCACACCCCTTTGATTAGCAGAGGAGTGGCAGGAGGAATTTTTCTTCTCTTGGTCATTTGGGCAACCTTTGAGCCCAGTTTTCCCACCCTGTTCCCCTGAAGGAGCTGCAGAGGCCACGCGAGCGAGCTTTTGGCCAGCTGGGAGCCGTCAGCTGCCTTCAAAGCCTTGGCCAGCCCTTCCGCGATAAATCCATGGCGAGGTGTGTAATGCGCATGGTACCAGCCCTGTATCCCACACAGTTCCCATCCCAGCAGGGACAGCATTTTTTTTTTTTTTTAACAGTGGAATACAAAAGGAGAACCCATTTCTTGAAAGTATTTTATCTGGTGGAGCTGTCAGGGTTATCAGGGTTGGGTCTTTTCATACTCATCTTCCCTGAGGGCTGCTGGCTGTAGGTTTTTCCATCCTTTTGCAGGCGTGGGGTGACAAAGCCCAAAGATCTGTTCCCTCCCAGATCCTCCCTTGCAGATGGCAAAGGACATCATTAACTTACACACGAAAGAAACGCACAATCCTCCACACATTTTCAGCAGAGATAAATGGAAGTTTCATCATCAGCCTGGCCTGGCATCACCTCCCAATTCTCTTTTGTTTCCTCTCCCTGTGAATCATTTCTCCTTTCCACTTCTCTTTTGTTTGCTCCATAATTGCTGGCTTAACCTGGAGGCACAGGTTTCCCCGTGGAAACATCTCCACGCTGTCAATCAGCAAAGGAGAGGTGGTACAGCTGGTACAGTCCTTCCTCCCTCTCAGGACTGAATGAATCATCCCTTGAATATGCAATATCATCCAGGACAGGAGCCAGGATCCTCAACAGACACATGAATTCCAGCATCTCTGGAAACATTATTTCCACATTTTGGGCAGACTAAGAAACAGTAAGTAAACAAGCAAGCTGTGGCATTTGCAATCTCTGTAGTTTTATTTAAAGTGACTGCCTGTGCTCTAAGTGCCTGTGTGGGTATTAAAAGTACAAGGAGAAAAGCATGTATCCTTGATCTGATAATGCCCAAGGCAGCTTCACAGTATGGCCCATTTAATGCCATTGAGCAGTCCACTGAACAATTAAGAACCTACCAGAAACAGTAACTGCCTGCTTTCCTCCTGAAAATTCACACAAACTGATGCATCCCAAACCCCCTCTGTTTTTGGCCTCTCTCAGTTTTGCTGTTTTTCCCTTATTTCAGTTCCTTATTAAGACATAAACCCAAAGATGTTCATGCATTTGCTGAACATAAAAGCGCTTTGACTGGGAGCAATGGTGTTCCTTCATGGAAACAGGAGCAGGTGGCCCGGGTGTCCTGAGACCTCTGGAGGAGACCTCTGGAGGAGACCTGCTGCTCTTCCCATCCGTGTGGATGGAGCTCACATTGCCCAGAGCTCTGGCTGTAAGGTTCAGTCTATACATAATAGCAGCCACAAAGGGCATGTGGAGAAAGTTTCAGATGCTATAACATAAGCGGGAGAGTAATACAAGATGAAAACCTCTGTGCCTCAGTTTCCAGACTGGGAGGTTAGCTGGGGTCCTGCCATCCCAGCCAGTCTACCCTCCTTTGCCTGCAATTCCCAGCTTTTCTTCTAGATCAAGAGAAGTCTCTCACCCTTCCTTAAAGCCACTTCTTTTGATACAATTCTGCCTTTAAATATAACAAAAACATGCATATTTTTCCTTTTTTTTTTTTTTTTTTTTTCCTGCTCCAAAATGCACATTCCTACAGAAATCTTCATGTCTCCTTAATTTCTTCTCTTTCTTCTGATGGTGTCAGTGCTGTCTCTTGCTCCCATATGGAGATGTTTCCCAGCCTTTTGTCCTGTTCACACATGAGCAGCGAAAGGCACAAGGGCTCCTTCCCTCAGACAGGTTCTTGTTCCAGAATGTTTCCCTGCCAAGGAAAGGCCAATTTCCTCTGCTTGATGTAGGATGTAGGATGTAGGGATGTAGCTGGGGAATCAGGGAAGATTCACTGTATGATCAGGTAGTCCATGATACAGCATTTTGTAACATCAAATGTTTTTCCTAATGTCTCATGAGTTGTGTTGAAGAATTGAGTAAAACTGCCCCTGAATAAGTACACGTATGCATTTCACTGTTCAATGTGTGTAAAATGGGTGAGAAACAATGATCTGACTGAGTGGAGAAACACTGGTCAGGAGGGCTACAATATTGTTTTCTGTACTCTTATTGATACTAATAGCTAAGATTTTTTCTGCTTTGTTTTCGTGCCAAGGTTATGGCTACATGTTAACCTTCATCAGTCCTTCTGACGATAATGGTGAAAGTGAAGTACTATTAAAATTATCTTCCTGTATGTTTAAACCACTCTGGCACTTTTCCAGACAGTGTTTGTACCCCTGTTTATGCCGCAGACCCTGGTGACCCTAGAATACTTTTATTTACGACAGCATAAGCATCATTTCCATGGCAACATGCTTTTCAAGCTGCAGATTGAGGATTGCAATTTCCTAAGCAATAGAAGAAGCAATGGTGGATTTTTTTCCTAATCAGCTAGTAGCAACTTTCATGTGCAAAATCCTTCAGCCACGACAAATCATTTAAAAGCTACATTATAATCAACACAATTTTAAAGCTCAGCATGTTTAGCCTAAAAATAAATAGTTATATCCAGTTGTTTAGTGGAAATGAAGATCATGCAATGACATCCTCACTGCTACTCCAGCAAATTGGCTTCAACTTGCTCTGAGATGCAGCCTAATGAGGAGCAGAGCGGTTTACTTCACTAGAATGAAGCATTATTTACAGAAAGACTACTGCATGATTATAATCCTATATGGTTTTGGATAATGCTTTCCCATATTGGAGGAGACGACCAAACCTGTTTGAACGCAGTCCAAGCTATCAACAAAGGAATGTTATTAACAGATAGGTTGGTTAGCGCCTTGTGTGAAATTGCACTTAGTGCTTTCTGCCTTCAGAGAGCACTGGGGTGGAGCTGAGCCCCGAGACAGAGAAGCTGCCTGTGCACACACACACACATGCCTGCAGAGCCCTTCCTGCTCTTGATGGCAGTGTAGGCAGAAATAGAGAACTGGGTCTATAAGGAAATACTGCTGGGCAGCACCACAGCATTGCTTCCCTCTCCAAAAATCATTTTTCAGAGGTGCTGTCACCTCAAAAACGGGGAAGCTGAGGTGCAGAAAGATGCAATGATGTGCCCAAGGTTCCCTGGCTGGGGTCCCAGGACACTTTCCTGTCTACATGGCCCATTGATCAGAGTAAATTATATCTAAAATATTGCTTTAGGGAATTCAGAAAAAGATGAGGATTTTTTCCTGTTGCATTGTCCTTGAAAGCAATGGAATCCCACTTTGTATCCAGGCAGGTTTTGCTGCTCACCTGGCCAAGCCCAGGAAACTGCTGCATGTCGGTGGGCTTAGCAGAACTGAATCAAATCACTGAATATTATCAGTTACTGACATCTCTAATTCCCAGTCAGGGACTACTGAATATTTTCTGCCCCAGGGAGAATTGCTCACCCTCATGTTGGCTGGCGATGGAAAAGGAGGAAGGCTTTTGAGCGTGCTCTTATGGTTTCAAACTTGAACTTGGAACTGTTTGTTTTTGCTACGCCACCCCTTCCGCCCTAGTTAATAGTCAACTTTGAAACCCAGCTTTATGTCCCATGTGTTTGATTTACATTTCAAATGCAGGGCCAGCAGGGCAGGCTGTCTAAATCACTTGTCAGCTCAAGGGAAGGAGGTGACACAGTGGGAGGAAAAAGTGAGACATGGCTATGCCCAGTATAAACTCTCTAGCAGCTGGGTAATGCTGTTGCAGGGAGAGTTCCCAGCAAGCAAGAACTGCTCACCTTGCTCAAAGGTTGAGGTCTAACCCAGGCAACACACAGGGACTAGCTTGTCTCCTTTGATTTACGCCTGATTCTTCCAACACTGCAACCCTGCATCCTGTTTTCCTTGTCTACTGCAGCTGTACATTAAGGTGAGGGCTTGGAAAGACCTAGCGAAAGAAATTTCTTTTGAAACCAAAAATAGCCTGTCGTGATTTTATTTTTTTTGGTCAGCATCTTGCAATCTTAAATTTATCACCTATCTGTAGCTGGACTGACACACAGGAAACCTATCTAATGGCGAGTCGGAGGGCACAGGGCAGAGCGAGTTCATGGGCCACTTTTGAAAACTGTCTGGCTGGAAATACCATTTTCAGCTCTCTTTGATGAGGTAACATCAAGGAGCAAAGCGACTGCACACACCACGCAGGCCAACACTGAATGGTTTGCAGGGCCAGTCAATGGAGCATTGAGGAAAGGGGAAACATTTGCAGAATCAGTCAAAAATGAATTAGGTGTGTTTTAAAGCAATTACTTTCCAGACTGTTGACTCTGAATGACACAAATATGATCAGCTGGTCCTTAGAGACCTTCACAGGCTTGACCTGATGGACGTGGTGATGCCTAATCCTGCCCTTGCTGATGTTGCCCAGAGTCACACGTGTGCTTGTTTCGACAGCTTTTGAGCAGTCCTGCTGGCTGCCATGCTCTGACCTGATGTGTTTGTACAACAGGACGACCCGCTCCTTTCATCTTTTAAATTAGACACTAGATCCTCAGGCTGCAGAGGGAGAACCATCATGGAGACGGCAGATGACACAGCCAATGCAGAGCCCCAAGTCCACCAACATCAGAGGCTAGCATGAGCCTCGTGCCTCTCCAATAAGCCCACACCCACCACAGCTTCCCAGGGTTTTACTGGAAATAGCTACGTCTGCTTCTTGCGAGCATGTTAAAAACTACCTGCCAGATTCAGCCAATGTAAAGCCCCATAAATTCATTCACCAGCTTTATTCCCGGAGAACTGCTGCTTAATGCTCTGCTTCTCCATAGCTACAATTTCTCTCAGTTTATTTTAACGACGGTGCCTTGCTCTCAGTTTCACCACACACGTCCTCTATATTGCTAAAAACATACTGATGAACATGAGCTGTATTACCAGAAATCACATTCCAGTTCCTGTTCCTTGGCTCATTTCTCCCTCATTTCCCATTACCTTCCTATTTTAAGACTGCATGCATGACATACCTGTCAGCTAGATCCACTCAAATATTTATCCAGTAATTTAATCAGTGAATTTCATGGTAGGTTGCTGACTGCATTGATGATTTTCTCCTCATTCACATAGCAGTGCATTAGAGAGCTGGAAAGCCGCAGGTTCATGGAGATGTATGAACTCAATGAAATTTATAAATTGTAAGGAATTTCCCCTTTTTCTTGCAGCCCTTGAGACCTGTGAGGTGCCTCAGCCATATGCTGCGCTAATGTGGAAGGGGAAAGGACCTGAGACTGACCACACTTGGGCATCAATGTGACCCTGCATTGGTCTCAGCAGTAGGCCAGCCATCAGCACATGCCAAAGAGAAAGCAAGTAGAAGAGGGGTAGACTCCAGAGATGTCTCAGAATGTGATGAGTTTTGGCTTTAAATTTTAGAGGACACCCTCTTTTTGTCTTGTTAATCTCCAACCTATATAAAGGCAATCATTAAGGAGAGAGAAACTACAACCTTTCATGGGAGACTGTTCCTCCCAAACCAAACTTTTTATTCCAATCATACTTGCCAGACTAGAACAAAGTTATACAATATACCAAGCCTCCAGACTGTGCTCTTGAGCCCCACCATGATCCCAGGCTCAAGCACTCCTCAGCTGGGCTGAATTCCCAGCCAGAAGGAGCTCCCGAGAGCCAGACACCAAGACTGAACCCCCAAACCCATCCCTCTGCATGCCCCAGGGCTGGTGAGCCCCAAGCTCTGGTGGTTTGGCTAATCAGCTCATTCCTCACCTCAAAATGGGGCCTCAAACAAAGGGAGGAGAGAGAAGTGGCACCCTTTTATAGCGTGAGTAACAGCTCAGCAGTATGTTCCCCCA
Organism: Anser cygnoides; assembly: GCF_040182565.1. Lineage (NCBI taxonomy): Eukaryota > Metazoa > Chordata > Aves > Anseriformes > Anatidae > Anser > Anser cygnoides. Next base: position 6,526,199 of record NC_089887.1, read on the forward strand.
AGGCAAGGCATGCTCCGCACTCAATGGTTTCAAAAGAAGCTGAAAAAAAAGAAAAAAAAAAAAAGGAATGAGGAACTAACTCAACACACCCTGTAGGTAGGTTTTGGCTTCTCTCGGGAAGATTAGAGTATAAAATTCTAATTCTGTATCTGCTTAATGTGTTACAAACAGCTTTTCCTTTTTCTTATTCCCCCTCCTCAAACCTGAAACCACTGCTTCTTTGCCAGATAGTGCTCTGCCTTGACAGGATGGGAGAGATGTTGGGTATGTATAGATAGAGATATTCTATCATCTACTTCCATTAATAGGTATGAAGAATAAGGATATAAAAGATAATCTCACGTTGTTGCATCCTGTGACCAGTCTTCAAGAATCTCGTTACTTAATGTTTGAAACATCCTTTGGAGGTAGATGAACATAATCACCCCCCACTCATTCCTGGCTCTGGAAGCAGCAGCGCACTTAGATACACGCTTACTGCAAGCCCTAGCTTTAGCCACAGCAATTCAGCACTTAAAACGTGTATGCTTAAGGGCTTTGCTGCACTGGCTGAGCTAGTGTGCTTGATATCTTGCAGGACAGGGTAGGAAGGCAGAGAGAGATTAAGTATTTTATCGTGTTCCCAGGAAAGTTCACCACAGTTTCATTGATTTCTGCAGAAAAGAAGCCATTCCTGAATAGTTTGCACAGCTGGGAAAGAAGCCTAGGAGATCCCAGTGTCCCTTCTTTTCCTCTAACCATTATGCCATCCTTCTCCCGAAAGGAAGATGGGACATGGGGGAGTTTACACATTCTCTTGCAATCATGTAGGTTGCTCCAAAAAGAAGTAACATTCTTATGTAGCTAATGTAAATCTATAGTAATTACATAATGATATAACTAAATCTGCACTAAGCCCTGCAGAAAGGCTGCATTAGGTGTAAGTGCAAGACTGGAGACTGCCTTTCAGAATACCTTGGCAGTTTTACTAAAATAGCAGATAAAAAGAGATTCATGAAACATTTTCAGAAGTGCGGATTTTTTTATTTTTTTAATTTTTTTTTTTTTTTTTTTTTACATTAATTTAATTCCAGAAGTGATTGCATTTTACTTGGGAATATCTCCTGCAGAAGTGGCACAAGCTGTAGTAGGAAATAACTTCAAACTTATTGAAATTCATTGCATTTTCAGTATATCAGCAACCTCAAACAGTTCTTGTTAATTGCTGAAGAAATACTGCCTTCGCTTCTCAAACAGCATTAGCTGATTTCAGCCAAACTAGGAATATGAAAACATTTCTCAGCTGGAACATCTCCTCTCAAGACTTTCATAGATGCAGTCAGACTAGGTAGTTCAGCGTGCCCTGATTTTCTCAAAGCTCTCTCAAGAATTATAATAATAATTGCAGTATGTTAGTTAGTCCTCAGGGATAGCTCCATTTTCCATGCATGTAACCTTTACTGCTTTGGGATGCAAGCTATTTGTTTTGGCAGCCTGAAACAACCCATAACTTCACCATGATAACCATTTTTAGTTTGGCCTGTGGATTTTTTTTTTCTTTTTCAAATCCATCTGTCCTGAGAAGTCAAATTCCTGATTTTATCTTGCACCACCCACCCTCTTTACTTACAAAGACCTCAGAACAATCCTTCTTCTCTCGCCTTGCTCTCTGGCTTTCCCTTGCCGTGTTCACAAAGAGGTCCATGTTTCTGTTTCACTATTTCTGTGTTAAATATATCTGTCCCTGAAATTTCTGGACACTGAGGTAGGGAGGTTCCATGTTTATTACCTCGCAATAACATCTGAATTACATTTGTTGAATTTACAAGTTTTAAGAACAAGAAAAACAATCCAGAAATCATTTTCCTGTCTGCCAATATTACATGTAGGATTTGAGTAGTTAGGTCTTGCATCATTACTGGGAACAGAGATTCTGTTCTTTGGACTTAACAAAGCTGTTGAAGATGGGTGCGTGCGTTAGAGAAGAAAGCAGCTCTTTCTGCTATGCTGTTCTATTGCTTTCAGAGGAGAAAATAGCAAAAACATATCTGCAAGAAAAATTATTCAGTCTGGTTGGCAACAGTTTGCCATCCAACAGGTTCATTCAGGCTGTTTATATGGGTGATTCTTTTTTCAGATGTCCAGCATCCAAATATAGCTGATTTAGCTGTTTTCTGTATTTAAAAAGAAAAAAAGAGACATTTTTTTGCGGGCAGCAGGATGAGTGCAGAGCATACGCAAGGTGGAGACTGAGACCTGAGTGCCCGGTGAGAGCCCTCAACTGATTTTGATTGTCACATCATCCTGGAGGAGAGGCTGTAATTAAATTATAGTAAAGTGTGGGTCTGCTTCACACTGCACCAGGACCAAGTTCAGAACAAAATCTGCACAAGGGAGAAGTGCCACAAGTCTGTCTTTGCCTTCTTCCTTCAGAGTGTGCCCCCCATGAGCTACATCACTTTTGCATGGTGTGCTCTCAGCAGCTGCCCAAGTGCAATTAGACCTGAGCAAACCCAGTGATGGGAAGAAGAATTGTTGAAGAATTGCCTTAGGGGTGCTGGGAAAGTTGTGGAGATTTGTGTGACACTGCAAAAAATTTGCCAGCAAAGCATGTATTTTTTTACCACTATTTTAGGTGTAGGAACAAAAGGATTTTGAGTCTTTCTTGCTTCCCACGGAGTGAAAAGCTGTTCTTTCAGGTTCATCCCAAATCATCTGTGTGACAAATTGCCTTCTGGAATTAGCAGGGAGAGACACTTTGGCCTGTTATGCAGAGAGTTAGCAGGGTTTATTTGGTTTATCACAGCCAGCTTTCCTGTACTCCTGAGCCACGCTTGCTCCCAGCCAGATGTTCAGAGGTGATCCCAGCATTTGTGCAATGCCTCACTGGACCTGCTGAGTCCTCACTGACAAATACATGCAGAAACACTTGTTATCTGCTTGGTTTGTTAATGGGGGGCATACAAAACTGCCTCACGGGCTGGATTCAGCTACTTGCACTCCCAAATGGCCACCTGTGGTGGGTAGTCGGGGACTTTTGGGGTTTTGAAGCTATGTGTCCTTAGACTCATGCAATCACCCCATTTTTGTTCACAATCAAGACTGCAACAAACTACGCTGTGTTTTGAGAACCCAAATGTATAGATGTAGAAATATATTTCAGCAACATTAATGGGTTTATTCCCATGATTAGGAGTGAATGAGCTTTAAAATAATTAATATTAGTGTATTAATAACAATATATTTAATATTTTAATATTCTTCAGTACATATGTTAATGAGTTAACATTAATTCCTAGCTAATTAACATCAGCACTTTCTCTTCCCTGATGAGTCACATCACTATTAAACAGTTTGTTCTTGGGAAACTGGAACTCAGAAGGGTCCCAGTTCCCCCCAAGGCTATACAGCATGCTAGTGGAGGAAATAGGACCTGGGCTCAGGAGCCAGCTTAGTTCCCAAGCAGTCACATGGGGAATTTGGTTTCTTTACTCACAGGCTTTGTTCAGTCAAAAAGTCTATTGCTTCTGGGAGTTACATTTGAAACAGACTTGCAAGATCAAAAATTTTGTTTTGGTTTGGTTTTGTGTTTTGTTTTTGCTACTTACTGTTGTTTTCAACATCCCAGTCTGAGGAAGTGCTGGACCAGTCTCTCTGAGCCGTAGCTGGAAGGCGCCCTGGGTCACTTAGGGGTGGGAGTGTTGCTGGGTGAGTACAGACACGCCACATCACAGGCTTCCCTGCGTGTCGAGGGAATGGTTTCCACCACATGCATAATGGCAGAGTGGCAATTAGCCCAGGGAGAGAGTGAAAACAGCTGATCCTCCTCTTGTGCACAGGGACACAGCATCCGACGCTACCAGCAGCTGTTTTCGGCTGCCCACAGCAGTGGTGCAGCTGACTTTGGGGCTGCCCTCTTGTTTCTGCATTTTCCTACTGCCTCCTTCAGTGCCTGCCCCGGTTGCTTCTTTTCTCTTAGGGAAAAGTATGTTTTGCCCTCAATATTTAGAAATGACCCCAATTTTGTCATTTCCCATCCCCATGGTTACTCCTAATCCAACACTGTGAGGAATTAATCTCCTTGATGTTGTCTAGGAAATGTCTTTGTTTAAATCTGCTCTGCCAACCCACTGCCATAACCTAAGCTCACAGATATGTCTCCCTGCACACAGGTGTCATTCCTCTGGATCTTTTCAGTTCTTCCGCTAAACTGCAACCCATTTATTCTAGTTATCTAGAAATCCTCCCTTTCCCTCCAGCCCAGTCCACCTTTCATCCCAACCATCTGGAAAACTGCTGTTAGGCAATGGTATCTTGGTCTAATTTGTACGAAATAATTGATTTATTGCTGCTACATACCTTTCCTGATTTTCCTGGGCATGGTAGAAATAACAGGCTGTTCTAGTCTTAAAGAACTTTATATAAATTGCATTCACATACAACATATCTCAGTGATAAGGGGACCTGAGCTCAAAGGAAGCCGCACCATATCTTAACTCTCTGGAGTTTTGGGGGGTTTATTTTAATAATAGCCTGACTTTAGCATATACAATCTATGGTATTTGAAAAGCTTAAAACAACAGCCACAGGAGGATCCTGTCGTACGTTTTGCAACCCGTTCTCACACCAACAGAGCGCTGATCCTGCATGGAATTCATTCCACATTTTATTCATTATCTGAATGAGTTATCAAGACAGCTCTCTGCCTGGCTTGAGGTACCAACATAGTGCAGACAGATTTTTTCCCACAGAACTCTCTGAAGCGATACTGTCAGCATAGCTATATTTAATGGGTTCTACCCATGCAGTCAGTCTCTCAGTGCAGAAGAAATAGTTTACAGTCTCTGAAACCCTACACTCCTTTCTGCCATGGAACAGGAAAAAGTAACATCTACCATCATTCCTTTTGCATTTTGCTGGATCCAGGGGGAAGGGAAAGCTAATAAGACAATGAGGACATTGAAAACAATATTCTAAGAGGAAGAGTAAGGCAAAAAATAAAAAATCAGTAGTCAACATCTGCAAGCAATCTTTAACCACAGCTAAAGACTGCCTTTAAATCCACATGTCATGCCCTACTTACCTTTGCTTTAGGCTTATTACTGGTTTAGAAATAACCTGTGATCTTCCATATATCATTGCTTTTGCTGAATGAAGAGTTAGGGCAAAGACTGTTGTATGCAATGAGGTTTTTCTCCGAGCTAAATGCTGTTAAGCAGACAATAACTGACATTTTAGAAAGATAATATAGGGCAGCTTTATGTACCCTCTGAGTTTTCTATGACATCTTCCTTCAGGATGCCTGAATGAGCTCTTTGCCACATACATTAATGTAAAGGTCATCTGTCCTGAAGTGATTTCAATGAAATAAAATTTCCTGTTTCCTGATTTCAAAAAAAGGTCCAGTTCATGAACATGGCAAAGAAATGTCATTTCACAGTAATCAGGGGACTGAGGTAAGTGATGGAGTAATGGTGTGACCTTCACTTCACATCTGAAATAAAAGTCTGTTGGGGATTGGAAGAGGGACCAGTGTGTGAGGCTTGGGGTTAGGGTATGGATCTGCTCCACACTACGCATGACATAAACACCATGAGGGGAAAATAGTCATTTTAGTGTGGTTTGGCAGGATCTAGTGTCAGAACAATGACACTGATGAAAAATAAAATGGGCTAAACATTCTGGTGGCAAAATCTTTTTGTGGGTGAGTGAGTGAATGACCAGATCATACAACTCAGCCTGGACAAGAGTGCCAGGGGGATGGAGCACATCCGACCTGGGAACTTGGCACAGCCATGTTGGGCAGCTCATTGTGATTGAAATGCAACAAGGCCACGGCAGGGAGAAAGCCAGGAGCTTACATGAGACATCTTCCACCTCTGTAAGTCCAAAACGTTATTTCTAACGTGTTATTGTTAGAAATATAACTGAGTTGGGAAGTGCGGAGGTCTTGAAATACAGATATTTAAAGACCAGCTTCTAGCTCAAAGCTAGATCAGTGTTCATTACCTCTCATTATGGCCTGTGTGGTTTGTGACTAAGTGCCTTTTTTTTAAAGTCATAAACCTCATCAATTTTAATGGCCCAGCTCAAGATTTGTCTTTCTACAAGGCATATGAATAAAGCTGGCTGCTCTTCTGACACAGTTTAATTCTTAATACTTTGGTTAGAGTGGAAAAAATCCACAATCTTCTTGCCCACTATGTCCTCCTCCTCCCCCCCGTTACAAAAAAAATACCAAATGTGCAGGTTATAAATAACACAAGTTATCTAACATTTCACCATATAAGGAATGAGCAGAACTGGAAATACTGATTTCTTTTTTGCCTTTAGCATTCAAATTAAATGGACATTGTAGCAAATTGAATATTCCCAGAAAAAAAATGACTTTTCTTGTCATACTGATCATGTAGATCTGGTGTTCTTGTGTCTCGCTTTGACCTTTGTCGGCAAATGTGCTGGTACTTACAATAACCGAGAACCGTAAGTTTGACCTTGCATTACTAAAACATAGGTCTATGACCAATTTGAAAGCAGGGCAAACAGGGCTCCTCCACTCTTGTGTTATGACCTGTGTAAGGGTAGGGAGCACACTGGAAGGGATGGTCTGTTAAAGCTTATGGGCCAAGCATCTATCTGCTGAAGCCTAATAGGAGCTCAGTAACACTATCTTCAATAACATGGCTTTTTAAGCCAGATTTGGGGGGCAAGCACATCACTTATATCTTCTCATATAGCTTAAGTCTGAATAAAGGACTGACGCTAATCTAGGGCTAAAATAGGAGTTTGAAGTAATGGGTTGGTTTGTATCACTTTTTTTTTTTTTTTTCCTTCTTAAATAATGGGTACCCTTCCAAACCCCTTTTCCCCATGAACAGGAGCTGATTCAGTTTTGGCAAGCAGTCCCCTTCCTGCTGAGCTTCTTCTCTGATGCCTGAATTGGCCTCCAGTTAATTCATATGGAATTAAAGAAGGGGATTAAGATATGAAGCTGTTCTGAGCCTCTCTGTCTTAAATGCAGTGATAAATATCAGTTACTGAAAAGCAGTTTTGTATCCCCTGGTAACACTAGGCTTAAGAAACATTTCATGAATAAAGAGTCTGGCTACCTGGTTATTGACAGTCCAGCACTCACTTTCACTTATCTCCTACCCTATCTGCTCATAAACAAACAGGTATAAAATCATTTGTGTAAATAACTGAAAATAATGGAGATATACACTGATCCTGGAAGTGAAGTGAGTTAAAGCAATGAACTGCAGTACGTGTTCTTTATGCATGTACAGCAGCATAAGGAAACTGTGGGAAGCTAATTTGCAAGCCTGTTTACTGGATACCTGGAACAACTCCCATTTCCCATTTAAATTAGCTACAGGAAGCTGAGTGTCTAATTTGCTCCTCCAGTACCTGCTTGTTCTACTCATTTATGTCCTTACCCTCAAGAATTTTAGTAGACAATCTCTCCTGGCATTTCAGATATGTTTATTGCTGCATCTATACCCTGTAGTAGCATCTCCAGGGAAAAAAATAAACACAAACTGCTAGCGCACTGCCCTGGCTGGCTTTGAACCTGCTTTGCACTACATGGGCACAAATTGCTATTTGGAGTTGAGGAGAACAGCAGGTTAGGTGCATAATATCCAACAGATTCCCAGGCCAAAACCAGTATGCAGCTCTTGCAAAAACAGAGATTCTGAGGAGCAGATTTCTTGCTGCAGTTTATGCTAAACCTGTTCTGCATCTGGAGGTGTCTGTATATCCAATGTTATAGCAAACAATACATAAGCATTGTAATAGTAGTATTCAAAGTAATCCCTTCCATACCCAACAACATCTCAAAACTTCTTTCCAACCTCATCTACTCAGGGCCAACCCAAAGTGTGAAGAAAGCCTCCAGTGTCCCCATCTTTGGCCTCTCCTTGGAATAGGAGGGGACATGGCTTTGGATGTGAGAACTGCTCACGGAAAATGTCTTGGTTTTAGTCCCTGTGCTCTGGTCTCCAGAGTCTCTGAGCTTGAAAGCTCAGCTGTGCGTCTCTAACCAATTATGGGCTGTGTTAACAATGCTTCTTGCTTTTCCAGAGGTAGATTTCTCAATGGAAAATTGAGAGAAGTGTCAATAAGCAATGACAGTTTTGAAAGCAACGGACCAAGTTTTCTTCTTGCCTATGGACATGTCTGTATAATGGTTTGTCATCATCTGCGACCTTTCTTAACCATAAGCCAACTTGGAATATGCCTGTAACCAAGGAAGTGGAAGGTAAATGCCTCTCATTTAGCAGTTGATAACTCTTGTCTACTCAGGATTAAGACTTGTAATGGCACAAAGCATGTTGAGCAGTATTTTAAATGTCTTCTCCAGCCACTGCTGGTAAGATACTTTCACCAGCCAGCCTGCCCTTTAGATTAGAGGCCCTTCTATAGAATGGTAAATGACACTCTCATACATTTCTGCATTTGCTTGTTTGCTACTGACAAGAGAAGAAAATTCCTTTTTTCTTTTCTCTCTGCTCCCTCCAGAGAGGTCAGGATTTATCCCTGAATGATGACATGATCTGTTTCATGCTAATTAAATAGAAAGCAAATAAGAACTTTCGCTTATGGTATCTTTAAGCCCAGAGGTCTTATTTTACATTTCAGTACAAGACTGAAGGAAATTGAAAACATTATTCCTTAGAGAACTGAGATATAAAAACACTGGGATATATTAATGTAAGCACTGCACACAGAAATATCTTTCATTTATGTTCCCATTTGTTAAAACAAAATGGTACTTTTTAAAGCAAATGATGAAAATTGAATGCTTTCCTCACAGTAGGAATATCGCTGTTATTAGTCTCACATATAGAAAGGGTATCTCCTCCCTAGCCCTGGAAAACATCCTTTACAACCATTGGAGTCAAAATATGTCTTAGTAGGTGACTTGTCTTTTTGAAGCCATTGTAATTTGCTCAGCATTCTTCTTTAAAATCATCATTTAAAGTAGAGTTGGAAGAAGAACTGTCATTCTTTGAGTATCGATATTTGATCCGCTGTTTTGACTTTTATGAATGTATCATTATGTCCTCCTCAAATATCATACATAGTGAATGAAGTGTCTAACCAGTAGTTAAGAAAGATGTATTTGTAAATCAATGCTGAACACTAAGTAGTTCAATGGAGTTCTAATAAAAAAGTGCATGTGTTCGCACACACACAAAATAAAAATCGAGCTAGCGACTTGGAACCTGCAGCTTTTGCTTCCACAATGATTTAGGCTTCATTTTATAGGTTTCATTACAGTATATAATCTCACACTCTCCATTCTCCAGGTGGATGAAAACATGTTCATTGAAAGGATCGTCCCATGAAGCCACAGAACTCAACTCAGTGGAGGAATAACAGGGCATAGGTGGTGAATGTTTCTGGGGCTGTATTGCCTTGCTTTTGTGCTAGCTTCTAGTATTGCTAAATTAAATCACAGTTCCTACTGAACCTTCCTGGAGAAAAAAAAAAATAATAAATTAAAGCAAAGCTCATGGCAAGACGTAATCAGTGGAATAAAACCTTGAGATGAATCAAAATGCTGCTGGAGAAGAGGAATGATGGAAAGACTTCTTTAATTGGCTTTGGATGGAGTTATAGGTAAAATTCCTTAACTAAGTTTTTAGTCTATATACATGAACCAGTGATTCAGTGGAAGATATATGGGGAAGGCAGCAACAACCCATGAACGCTACAAGAAATTGTCAAAGCCATTTATCTTTGAGAGAGTCATTAAGGGAAGACCACAAAGCTCCTTTCTCCAGTGGATGCCTCAGCAAGCTTTGGCATACCAGTGCAGTCACCCATATCATCACCATGGAGCAAACTGAGGGTGCTTTTAACCATAACACCGAGTCAAATGAAGCCATTACTGCAAAATTTCACAGAATCTGGAAAACTAGACCGCGTGAATGTCCTCCCCTCAAATGTGGGAAACACTAGCTCAGCCATACTATCCTCCATGGCACCTTCTTGAAGGATTGTGTATGTACCTATAAAAATCCCTTCGATTTCATGGTTTTTCACTGGCTACTGATACCAATGAAGTACTTCAGGAATCCTTCCATGCCAATAGCAGCTGTTTTGCACCTGGTTTTATGGGAAACTGTGAAATGAGATTTTCTCAAGATTTTTTGGGGGTTGAGAGTGGGTCGAGACCTGATGAATTTAAAACAACTATATAAAGCTTTATTACACAAGGAAAAACATGCATTCCAGAAGAATTCGTTACTAGAAGTCTAATGAATTATCAGGACCTCATATTTCATGTTTTGATCTTTTACTGATTTCTAATGATTTTTTTTTTTTAACCAGGAACACAGATTATGGTGACTAATCTCAAAAAAATCTTTCATGTCAAAAGTAAATCACAGAGGATTTGCTTTTCTGTATATAAATAACTCAGAGAATAAGTGTAATACTATCAACTAATTTTCAGTTATACAAAATAGTGTGCTAAGGCTGCTTGAAACTTTTCCATCAAGATGGAAAGTGGATTGTTAGCTGAACATTTTTATTAGTATCTGCTTTAGTTACATTTCCATTTTTTGTTAGAAAACTGATATTTTGTTGGCTGAAAATCCTTCCCTCCTCCAGTTCCAAGAGCAAAAATGTCCAACCATTTTCAACTAAACAGGTTTTTGGTTTTCAGGTTTCCAAGAAACAAGGCAAATATATCCACCATATCCCTTGTCTAAGCCACTTGATTTTACTACAGCACTGGGTAGATTCACAGCTCACTAGAACAATAGTGTGTGATGCATTTCAGCAGATCTGCGGGAGAATCATGTCTCTGCCCCTACAACTTGCAATAGAGGGACAAGAAAGGGACAGAAAGGAGAAAGAGGAAAGATGTGCATAAGCAGAGCTTTTGTTATATTTTATAAGCCCAGTAGTTCTTTCTGTATAAGACCTTCAGTAAGAAGATAAGCCCTGGGGCTAAGTTTGGAAGAGAATAGAATGGGTAAGGCAGGAGGGAAGAGTGGTGGAAAAATTTGGAAGGGTGAGAAGGAAAAGTGTGAAGGGGAATAAAACTGACAGAGAGGGGAAAGATCAGAAAAGGAACAAAACAAAACAAAACGAAACAAACAAACAAAAACCACAAGTCAGGAGACTGATGGTAGGTGATGTGGGGCCTGAACAGATAGGAAGGAGCAGGATAGAAGGGACCCCACAGTGTCACTGCAAACAAGAGGAGCAAAGCCTCTGGAGCTGAGGAGATGGCAGGAGACCATGGCCATGCCTCTCCCTGTGGCTGCTGCTTTTCTGTATGCGGGATCACTTGGCTTTGTGTCCCAGATGGGATTCTCTAGGAGGGGAAGCTGGGAATGGCAAGGTTGTAACTTTTCACTCTCCCCAGCCCTTTGTGCTGGCTGGAAAAGCAGCACTGATGCTGGGGCATTGCCCTTGTGGTGAATCAGCAAAGGGGTGGCTGGGAGCTCTTGGTGGGAGCTCTTGGTGGGCTCTCTGTGGGGGACAGAATGAAGTGCATGGAGTTATTAACCTGGTAGCTGCAGATAAAATATTTACTGCAGTGGGAAAAAAAGATACAGAGATGCATTTCATTCTTCTACTGTTAAATCAGTAACAGGCAGCACAGCTGAGTGAGCCAGGCGATCCTATTACATTTCAAAAGGTAGCTCTAGGGATTCATCATCCCCACACTGCACGCTCCCATATGCTGTGTGAATGAGATGGCTTTACTGGAGTCACTATCTCCTATTGGCAAGATGGGTATATTCCAGGAAAGCTATTAAGTGAAACATTTAAGTCTGATGCCAATGGTATTTCCCCACCACCCCCAAAGCAAACTTTCTTTCTTCTCTCTGGCTGTCTTGTGTATTAGCACATATGAAAACTTTACTGATATGAATTATAGAAATCCACCAGAGAGGCTGTTCTGCAGTAGCACAGAGTAGGGAGGCTCGGTTGTAACACAAAGCACATCATGGATGAATGAATGTAACAGAACAACAGAACATCATTAACAGTCCAAAGGCTAGCTAAGTGTGCTGACCATAATTTATTCATATTTGCCTAGGTTTCTCTTCTGATTCTGACTAGACATAAATTAGAAAACCTGTTCAGCCATATCATGGATCCCAAGGAGAAATGCACCTTAAAAATTGATGAGAGAAGTGCCTTCACTTCAGCACTCCCTACTGGCTTCAGAAGACTGACAGACATCTTTTGGTGAATTGAATCCAAGCGGTGTAAGATCTCACCCTGTCTCTGGTAACAGAAGGTAGCAGCATTGGTCAAGTAGTGCCCAAACCTCTGATGGCCTCCTTCATCACCTTCTTCATACACATCTGGCTCAGCAACAGTGGAGTAGTGAAGTGAGGAAGAAAAGTTGCTGAGGGAGGGCCCTCATCTGGAAGGTCCTGAGGTCTAGAATTCAGGGCCCAAACCTCCAACATCCCCTGGAAGAGTTCAGGCAGCCTGAGAAGATGTTCACAAGCAATGGTGGAGGAAAGCCCCATCCCAGATGGGTGCAGAGAAGCTGGGCAGGTGCCCGGTGGGGACATTTGGCCAGTGTGCCTATAGTTTCAGTACTCCACGCAGACCCAGGCTGCAGGATGATGCAGCTTATTCCTTAGAACAACAGTGAGCCAAGGAACAGAAAGGCCTGGTTTCAAGCCATCTCCTTGAATCATGTTATGGGGAAAGGAGCAGCCCTGGCTCTCACCAGTGCTGCCTGATAAGTCACTGAATTGCTTCCCAGCTGTCCCCAAGTCACATTCCCTCAAACACCACTTCGACACACCATTAAGGTCTGTTCCTCAATAAACATTTCCCTCTTTAGGAGGAGACAGAGCCCACCCAAGTCTGCCCAGACTGTGAAAATTTGCTCTGTGCTTGGCCGTCTGAGTCAGATACAAGAAAAAAAACATTGTGTGCATGAAAGTCCTTTTTGTCTCGTGTGTGGGGGTGGGGGCCTGCTGGCATTTCAATGAGCTTTTCTGGTTTCTTGTTGAAGCTCTCATTTATGTGCCATACTCTATTGCTAAGCTAGGGACACATCTGAAAAATCTCATATGGAGACAGCCCCATTGGCTTCCTGCAGGATTGCCAGACAGGCAAGGGAAGTGCTGCACCACTGGTCCTTGCAGAAGATCTCTTGCTTGTTGGGGATTTCAGATTTGGTTCTCAATTTGGCTAACACAGCCAACCCCCCAGTACCCCTTCTTCTTCCCCCAGAAGGAGAGATAACAGATCAGTTTACAACTTGTATGCATCTGCGGTGAGGCTTGCAAAGGTGGCAGCTCTCCTAAACAAGCTATTTGCTGATTTCTGCAAGAGCCTTACCTTCATGCAGTGCCATACTTGTTCTCCCCAGGGTTGCAGTGCCACTGTGTCTCCAGCTGGATGAGAGGGGGGAAGGTGTCACAGACTCACAGAGCTCCCTAGGGCAAGGAGGTGCATGTTGTGTTCATGGTCCTTCCCCTGTACAGGGGGACAGCTGTGACGTCTGAGTGATAAACATGCTACTAGTTCTCAGCCATGAAAATCCAAATCCAAATCCTTTTTCTCAAGGTGGAATGCCTTCCTGTGGTCTTTTTATATCCACTGGATGCTTTAGTTAGTTGTGTAAGACCATTGAGGAAAATCTGGCTTATATGAGAACATGGTGAGCAAGCTGCCACAAAATCCTTTAAAATTAACCAGTCTATAGTTTGTTCAGCTTTCTAACTCAAAACCCTCCAAGTCCGCTGCAAGAAACATGGGGAACACATGTGAGGCAAGGGCTGAAGTGAAATTTGAGCTAAGTTACTGAGTGGTTTCACGGTCATCTTCCCCTCAGCTGAGGTGGTCAGAGAAGGATGTCAGTGTCAGTGACACTCTCCAGCTAAACCTCTGCTCCCTTGCCTGGACCAGAGCCAAAGGCAGAAAGGGAAAACCAAGAAGCCATCAGCGCTGCAGCCCTGCCAATAGGCATGTGGCTGCACACAGACAGGAGACCACGGGACGTGATTGACAAAGAAGAATACGTGTTGGCAACAAGTGCTTGATTCACATTTTAAACAAAACACAGCAGGCAAGTTTCCCAATGAGTTCAACATTTGGTCAGGGGATAGGAGTGCCTATAAACATATTTGTAGTTATGCTGGTGACTGTCAACCTCCTCATCTATCAGCAGGCTAATAACAGCGAATTCACATGTGAGGAACTGCCAGTTTGAACTGTTTTTGGAGCCGCTTTCCCAAATGGAAGGAGAGGGTCCTGCAGAGGGTGCAGGTCAACAGCTGCCTCTGCCATCAAGGCCCAGACGAGGCCAAGGCAAGGAAATAAGAGAAGTCACTGAGATAAAACTTTCAAACACACTCAGATGACTTGGTTGCTTTGGTGATAATTGGCATGTAGGGTCCTAATTGCTTTAGGTGACTGATGACATTATTTGGAATGGCACAGGTACTCAGAAGCCTGATTCTCATTGACTTTGAAATCTGAGCCACAGCACAAAGAGTTGAGCGGTTCTCAGCTACTGATCATCCTTTCAGCAAGGCAGTCCTGATTTCTAAGTCTCTTTTGAAAATAGGTCTTGAGATCTGAGATTAACATTTCCCAAGACATCTAAATAACTCAGGGGCCTATTTTCTGGTATTAACATTTTTTTAAGCAACAATAGTTGTAGCTTGGATGATAGATTATTGCTTTTGATTAAGAAAGTACCTATGTAAGGCCTCCAAAATGCCATACCCTATTGTTCGAATCTAATTCTGGATTTCCAAGGGCTTCTCCTACTGTATAGCCTACCTGGAATCTAATACTATCAGACTGGGTCTCTCAATCCCTGCAGAGCAGGTGACCACTCTTCTCTTCTTGATGACTCCATGGATAACATCCCAAATTTTTCTCTCTTGAAGTATGGGGTCATGGTGCAGAAGAGGCTGAGAAGCACTGATCTATATTTATAATTTCCTGTTCTGTGCCAATCCTGTTATCGTTTTGCTAATATACACCGCTTTTATCTTCCCATGGGTCTACTTCCTTTGAAATATTTTCTTGGTATTTGTTTTTGTTTCATGTTTTTACACTGACATCATCTAGTTGAAAATAATTTTATTTTTCATCTTGTATAAAACTGTCAGTTTCAAGGCAATAGATTGTTGCATTTCCTAGGACTTCATTGTATTCAGGTCTGTTTGTCCTTTATTTAAAATTCTCATTGACCCAATAAAAGCAAGTTTTATAAATAATAATAAAAATAAAAATATTTAAAAGATTACAAAAAGAATGGATTATTCCATTGCCTTTTTTTTTTTTTTTTTTTCTAAAATTGGAGCAGGTAATTAAACAATTGGATTGGGTTTGCATAGCATATTTATCTATCAGATATTTTGTATGTTTCAGTATGTTTCCCTTACCCATTTCTAATTCCCTGCTGAGCCAATAATATTTCCAAACATACTTAGACAGAGGGTAAATTCATTGGTGTCCTACTAAATGATAGTTTGCCCATATTTTTATGATCCAGTCAAAGTAGGAAAGTTATCATCCTCGGAAAAATAAAAAATAAAAAAATGCTGAAATCTATATAATTGTTCCTCTGCACTATCTAGGCCAGAGAGTATAAATGACATTATACAGAAATCTCCTGTGAGAGTCAGGTAGAATAGCAGGAAACCAAACAGCAATAACGCTGTGCTGTGCCCAAAAGAGCTGTTCACAATGACAATAGCTGCAAGGACCTTGGACATCTCCAGCCACTCCAAAAAATGCAATTAATAAATAGCTATGATTAAATCATTGCTGAGTCACTATATACATACATCCCTTTTGGCCTCATCTGGGCAGACAGGAGCTGACCACTGCTTTGCAGTTTTTGGTCTAAACCAGTTTACCATTAAGCAGGTTGCCATAAATGAGTTAGAAATAGAAGAGCACTCAGAGACAAGTTTTGGCCAGTGACTGCATTCACCATGAACTGTATGGCTGTAGGTGCAGTCAGCTGGTTCGTTACCTAATAACCAGAACAGGAGTAGCTGTAATAAGATTTTTATTTTTATTTTTGGAAAGGGCCTAGATGGGGAATACTAATAAGTATTGATTTTACATTACAGAGGTAATTAGTTAGAGAACATGATAAACTCTTTCTCTTGCCCACTTGTCATTGGGGTTTGTTCTTTGGGTGAACAACCAACACTTCCAAGGCATTTCAATGGCGCTATGGGGCCCCAGTTGTGCTGCCCTAACATGAGTGGTTAATAATGACAGCAACAAGCAGATTGAAAGCTGTTGCAGCTCGAAATATATCCCTTGCATCAGAGCTCGGGTGTTGCAAAGGGGATACCGCGTTGCTCAATGTCCTTAGCGACCATCCACATTAAGAAAGCTGTAGCAATAATCAGCGTTTGGAGGCCTGAGCTGGCAGCTGGGCCAAATGCTGATTTAACCTTCCCATGTGTGGGGATAGGTCTGCCTGTGTCTTTTGTTCTAAATTTCTGTTTTTCTCCCGTAGTGTCAGCCACATCTGCGTTACTGGGACGTAGCGTGACGGTGTGGCCCTGAGGACAGAGCTGCTTCTGACTCGCAGTCAAGCATTTATGCTTAAATCATGTCCTTTTATTCAGGAGCAGTGTCATAGAAAGTTAATAATAAAACAAAGTCATGTCACTGGTTCACTGAATTCCCCTGCAAGTCCTTCAAACAGTTAGTTTATTCCTCAAGGAGGTGCTCTGACACACAGGACCACTAAGTTTCCAGAAGCCAGCACTGAAATGACCTTTCCAAAGCATCAGTAGATAGGCCATCCTTTTGTTCTTCCTTCTCCCTCCCCTTGCCATTCCTTAAGCCTCCACAGAAACAACACTGTGGAAGATTAGGTAGAAAACAAGCAAGAAGCTATAGAGACCCCTTTCACCTGCTGTGAGGTGCACAATAGCTGGAGGCTGAAAATACTTGCTTGATTCTTTTAAGAGAAAAGTCTCATGTGAGCTCTCAGAATAGGACTTTTGTGGCATGCAAGCCAGAGTTGAATTTCATCCCAGTCCCACTCTCTGCTGGAGAAGGAAAAACTTGATATTATTAACATAAGAGGTGAGGTTAGCTCAGGAATCTGTGCCAGAAGAGGCTGAAATCACTGTTGTACGTTTTGGAGAGCTGGAGAACGATGGTTACAAGACGAGGTAGGTGCCCAATTCTGTTGAGTTTCAGCTGGAACAGAATGGCTAATGTGCCCTTCAAAATCCCAGCCCGCATTTCTTCCCTGCTGCAGTTACAACAGCACAAAGACAATGTGGTAATGTCTGCTGTGTTACAGAATCTCTTTATCTAAAAAAAAAAAAAAAAAAATCCTGTCAGACTAATCAGGGAATTAGCAGCATTACAAAAGTGCTCCTCACAAATGCTAAAATGCAGACATGACTCAGATTAACTTTCAGATCAGGAAACTTATCTTTCTGGTGTACAGCACTAGCCTGTAAAAGAGGTTTCTGGCTTTATTGCTGACTTGTTTGGTGGCACTTGGCAGAGAAACACAGGGCTTTTTTTTTTTTTAATTATTATTTCAAAATCTACTGGAAGGGATTTAGCAGTCTTTTGGAAACATTTCATTTTCTCTATTTTGAGGAGATTTTTGACCTTTATTAAAGACTTTAATTGTCCAGGATTGTCACATCTGATTTCTTTAAATACTCATAAGAGGAAAAACTCACAAAGCAAATGAAAGGTTAGTGAACTTTGCTTTATATTGCTCACAATGCGAACTTTCAAACGATTGGAAAATAATTTCCTTCTATTTTGAATGACAGAAGTTAAAGATAGGCATGACCTATTAGATCACTGTGAGCATTTCCTTGACAGTGTGGTTTTGTTTCACTAATCGGAAGAGAGGAACATAAATTTCTGAGGTTGAGCAGTTCCAAGGGCCAATAGTGGTTTATAGAGACCCTCATCATGAGCAAGACCTGAGCCAATTCAGCAGGGACCGGATGCCTTCACCACTCGGCTTCTGTTTGGTGGCCTTATGAAATGAATGAGTTGCGTCTGTCTGATGTAGAGTGAGTGGGGATGAATAGCACAAAAAGTACGCCTATGACTGCTTCTTTTTATTGGCTTTCTTGGCAGCATGGCTGAATAGCAAATGGATGTGGAAACTGCTGTCCCTTTGCTCAGAAACTCCCAAACAGGGACCTAGCTATGTAGAGGAACCTGCACTTCCTTCACCCTTTGACATTTGATTATTAATACTAATTTTGAAACACACAATCCGGTTGATGAGCACAAAGAGAGCTAACTAGGAACAACAATCATTTTGTTGGTTCAAAGTACCCATCTATGCTCCAGCACTCACATGACAAAAATTGTTTTCCACAATGTTTCCTAGGCATGACTTAGCTGGCAATTTTTATTTTCATTTAATTTTTTTTTCCCCTAAACCAGTATTACATTAGTAGAACGTATTTCCGATGGCAGGAAAAGACTTGTTCTAGTCTGGTTTGGAAATAATCGTGGAAAAGTCTCTTAGCATATCTCAGAACTGGAACAAATTTCTGCGCTGCAGTGTGCAGCTCCTGCTGCTGCCTATCCAGCAGCAACTTGGGACAATCTCACTCAGTTCGAGGATTTTCCAGGGCCGGTCAGTCTTGCAGTTTAAAGGTCTTTAATGGCACCAGGGGGTTTTGCTTTCTGTACATTTCCGAAGGGTGATGGACACAATTACTTGTATTCTGGTTAAAATTTACCCTGAACCTTCAGGGCACTTTACTGACTTTGGCTGAAGCTGGCTTAGTGCTACCGTGTGGCAGGGGCGATGTATAAGGCATATATTGCAGACTTTAATCCAATACAGTACAGAAACTGTGATGGCACCTTCTCAGTGAGCTGACTGAATGTTAGGTATTCAAATACTATTACTGTTAATGTTCACAAAGCTGAGCTATATCCCATAAACACCAGAAGAGACCTATTCCTTCTTCTCATGGATCCAGAATAAAATCCTCTGTCTTTTGGGAGATGAGATAGGAATCAGATACCATCCCAAATGTGCCAAGGGTAGGGAGAATTTAGTGGGAGCCAAACTGTCATAATGTACTGGCTACAGCCAAATGCAAGAGTTGCATAAGCAGCTGTTTCTTTATCAGAGACTTGAGTGTGATATGCAGAGTTTGGAGACATATTACAGCTGTAGAGGATCACATCTGAAATGTAATGAGATCTGAAGAGGTTGAGCTTGTTTGGACATTGTTGTGTCACTGAGAATGTCTTGTTGGGTTAAATCCAGACTTATGGGCCATGTTGCATCTGCAAGCATCGAGGAGTGAAATGGAAAAGAGGGGGAAGTCTGTGAGGGGTGGGCAAGGAGGAGGGTGACGTCAAACTGCAGCACCGTGTCCTGGTTCAGGTGGCCTGATGGATGGGACACAGGCACGTGGACTCCATATATCCCTCATGTGGCCTCCAGCATGGGATTTTCTCTTTTAAATGTGGGCATTCCCTGGTGGCTATCACTCTGGTATCACTGGGGCCAGTTCCCCATGAGACTGAAGGTGCAGCTGATGTAGAGCTTTTCCCAGCAACTTGAAACACAAGCTGATCTCAGCACATGTGCTGGGCTGTCTTCCCTGGTGGCCAAAACTGTGTCATGGTTGAAATATGAAACAGATCCACGTGTGAGAACTGCAAGGCCACAGAAATTGAGGAACACAGTGCTGAAAAGTCCAGCTTCCTGCTATCTCAGGTACCATATCCAATAGTCCCCTACTAATTTTAGGAATTAGCTTCTCTCTGTCCTCTCTCCGCCTCTCTTGGGTGTGGCAGGGAAATACACTGAGACACTGTGACAAGGCGGTTAGCTGAGCTCCTCTGAAGCTGTACATTTTGTGGTGTGTCAATCCAGAATTGTTCAGAAGCAGGGGTGACATCTCCACATGTTATCTAGTGCATCTGACAGTCTTTAGTGGTAGTCCCCCATGTTGTGTTGTAAATGCCATGCAGATGAAGATTTATTTCCATGTGTATAATGTCTCCTAAAAAGACTTGGATGGAAGAAACGAGCATAATGACAAAAAAAATCCTTTTAGCCTGTGCATGCCCATTTATATGCTTGAATAGAAGTGCTCAGTGACTTTTGAGATGCCTTTGGAAACTTTGGCCAAACTATTTCTTAAAAGGCCTTATAAGAACCCAGTTTGACTTGGATTTTTCCCAGCATGGTCTTAGCTGCAGAGCATTTGATTCCCTTGAAGTAGGTAGAGTTTGTTTAGTTCTTCTGTATTTGTGGAATTTTGCATGTCCTGGAGAAACCCTTTATTTCCTAGGTTTCGAGAATGCTGTCCGCTAATAAATTTCTGCTATATTTATCTCATTATTTGGATTTTATCCTTGTTATTCTTTGCCCTGACACAACAAATTGCTTTTGGATGGGTCAGCCCTTTGAGCTCTTGCTTTCCCTCTGTTTCCCAGTTTTTCTGGGAAATGATACAGAAGAACATACATTCCACCTTGGCATTTAGCAGCCCCTTCCCCTCTTATCTTTTCATGAGCTTTTGGAAAAGTCCTGCAGTAGGCTAGCCTGACTGCTGGGTGTTTAAGTAGTTCTGTTAACTTTAATTTTACTTGATTTCTCTGTTCTGTTTTCATATGCATGCCAGACAGCTCATCCCCTCAAGAATGTCCTAAAGGCATCCTCTGCCATAGTAAATAACAGAAGTGATAGTTAAAGTATACATATATAAATAATATTTACTCTAGTGTGTGTTTGCCTTGCAAATATGAAAATGTGACTGAAGGCCTCCATCTCTGCATTCAGACCCTTGCTGTACAGCGAAATGAACTGGAATGGGCTGCAGAGATTTTCTTTGATAATGTCTGGCTTATAATTTACTTTTGGCTGAAGCAATCAGTGAGGGAAATCCATTTGAATGGCTTTGTAAGAACACTTTATTTTTCTGGTGCTGCAGGCTGCAAGTTTCACACTCTGAGACTAAATCCCGTTCGCATTGTCCAGGTCCTGGGGAGAGACATTTATTTAAAAGTAGCTGAAATGAAGCACAGAAACAAACTATAAGTGATTTTTGGCATTAGAAGTGCAGTGACTGTAAAGTAATGGCTCAGCTCCATATTTTAATAGGCTTTAACGTATCAATTATAGTGCTGAGTAGTAATTAGGGCTATACAGCAAAATGCAGAGTGACCGCTAAACGGTTCCAAAGTTGTGGGAGTTGGTGGGAAGGGGGATTTGGGAGCAGACTGAATTCTGGTAATAATACCGCTGGGTAGGGAATAGAAAATGTAACTATTAAAAGATGAATTTTGATTCAGAAATGCAGGCAAGCCTTACCTACACTCTGATTTCTCCCTGCAGCATGAAGCTAAGTAAGTGAGCTGAGCAGTGGACAACTCTTCTGGGACCACGAGCAACAGAGTGTTCATCCTAACAGCCTGCACAGCCTCTGCCTGCTCCACTAAATGAAATGCATCTAAAAACCCTGCACCACTCGACCGTGCTCAGCTGTTTGGAAAGCCTCAGGGAAGAAGGGTGAAAGCTGAGAGCTGGGGAATGCTGCTTCTTGTTTCAGCATGGCTTACATACACCCCTAAAATTCTACTGTATAAAGGGATGCCTGGCCTCCAGATACACTCCTACCATCCTGCACTCAGCAGGTGAAGTTGCACTGATTCTGGCTTGGAAAGGGCACTCTAAAATTTTGGGGGGACGAGGGCGCTGCAGCCCATTAATAATAATCACACTCATTGCTGTAGAAATGATGCAAACCACAAAATTACAAGTTTCCTTCTCGTGCTGGCTGCTTTCTGCTCAAATTGCCCTTGAGACAGAGTGAAATGTCCATTGGTGTAGTCCCAAGCTATGGGACTACTATGGATGGCTGGTCGTAGAGATGGCAGTCTTTATCCATGTGAGGCTGCCTGCTCAGTCCTGTAATCCTAAATGAGCCAAGCCCCAAAGCTTCTCTCGTTTTCAGGGCGGAGTCAAAGCCACAAAACACTTCTCCAATGTTTGTAGCCAGTGATCAATTGTAAGCTAAAGAAATATTTATTTTAAAGTGTAAACTGAGCAGGGTGAAATTTTTGCCCAGGATATTCCTCTTGATGTTACTATTTTGATATGCCTAAGTTCATTGGTATAAATAGTGTGCAGTTGTCATCACATTTAACTAAAAAAAGCCCTCCTCAGTTGACAGCATAGGTATCATGAAGTCACGTCACCCCCTACTAAGTAACTTTCACTGGGGCTGAATGCAGGCCTCTGAATGACAATTCTGCTTTTCTGGCCTTGGCTGTGATATAATTTAGGAGCAAGGGAAGACTTTCAGGAGCGAACGTTTGTAGGCTTGACATAGAGCACCGATGAATCATATACTTGAAAACTTTATCCACCATAGCTGAAAACAAAATCACATAGGAGCCAAAAATGCAAAGCAGGCCCCCTGGATGTGACATAGCTTGGCTGGCTGCCAGGAAGCTTCAGCAGTCCTCTAGCATGGTTGGAAATGAGCCAGCAAGTGTCCTTCATGAGGGTGGATGGAATGAAACGTTCACAAGAGCTGATTTCTTCGTGTAAGATCCAACAGAGAGAAATGGTTGTACTCTCCTCATGAAGAGTGAGTTGAAAGATTATCCCATTTTAGGACTCAGACTTGTCTATCCAGCAAAGTACTTATATGGGCTCCATTACTGTTCTGCCTGAGTGTGCTGTAATCCTTAATGCATTTATTTTTGTGGGTAGGAAGGCCTGATGTTAGTGCTTCAGATGGTGAAAACATGAATGGGAACGCAACATTATGCCACATGCTGACAGAATAGATATTAGTATTGCTAGTCTCAGCAGCAAAGTAAGTTGTTTTACTTGAACCAGCGTATCTGAACATAAAAAATTAAAGGAGAGGAGAGTCAGTCTGTATGAGGATAGGGAGAACTGCCAAGACTCAACTGGATAAGTAACACGTAGTAAATGCTTAGAGTCACCTTGCCAGAAAAATATTTGCCTTTCACTTTGAATGAAGACCAAATCACGTTCTAACTAGTAGGACCAAGAAATTCCACACATTTTAGTAAGTTGAGTGTCCTACACAAACTCCCAAGGTAAGTATATGAGGGCAGACCTGAAGGGTTCGCTGGATAGATAGAAGAAAAGAAAAAAAGACCTCAGGAAGATATTTCAGTGTAGGAAAAAAATCAGAGAGAATGCTGGAAGCTGGAAGGAAAAGCGGAAAAAAGAGGTTTGTAAATGAATGCAGTTAAATACTACTGTATTTGAAAGATACACTTCCTATTTAGAGATGGTCAGAGGGGTGGAATCCAGGAGCTGAACAGGTCAAAGCCTCTGGGGAAACACTGGAAAAGAGCTATGTCTTGTCCCTAAATCAGATTAGCTCTGAAAAATATCCTAGGGGAAGAATTAAAATATAGTGTAAAGACCATAGTCCCTGTACCTTTCTAGTCATTTCTAGCAACCATGTAAGCTTCTTTTTCTTGTTCAGTGAACCTAATGCAGAAGAACATGGTAAACAAAAGACTGCGGTAAAACTGTTCTTTTTGTGACAGATGTGACCTTGGTGTCATTATTTAAGGACTGCACTTAAGGGCAATACTCATATTGTTCTTGCATCATTTGCTCTGTCTGCTGTAATAGTCTTTTATGACCAATTTTTGGAAATAACGGATTTTAACAGTAGTTCTTAGTATATGAGTTGCTTTGCTTTGACTTCAATGCAACTAACACAGTTTAAATGAAAATATTAAAAATAAAGGGAGAGGAAGGCTGAGACAGGCCAGCTACTTGATCAATGGGCTAAGCAAGAGTAGAAATCAGTCACTGGTTGTGACCCTTATTCAGCACAGACTTCTCTCCTACAGGTTTTTATTACTTTAAACTGAGCCAGAAATGACGCCCTCACGATTTCCCTTGGGAAACCTGGGATCCAGAGCTCTCTGCATTCAGCAGGAGTCTTTCCATTGACTTTGATGGCCTTTGGACTAGACCCTAAATTTCCATGGCATTTCTGGGACTTGTGTCTGAAATTCACTTGCTTTCTTTGAGCTTTCTCATGCATCGTTCTGGCTAATACATGTACAGCCATAAATATAGTGTGGCATGCAGTTAAGAAATTCTACAGTTTTTAGTCAGTAGGAAACACTGTCTGATAATCTGCCTGATTTGCCTTTCCAGTTTCATCCTATTATATCTCACTATATCCCCTTGGGCCCCCTTGATTTCTCTCCTTTCTAGCACCTGTACAATCATGTTTTGTTACCTTGTATCATGCATGTAAACATGGCAAAACTTAATTAAAATGAACAAATATATCAAATTGTTTCACAATATACGATCTAAGTACTTATGTACCCTTCAAAGACATATCTGAGCCACCTGAATAAAGCAGTGTTTAGCAACTATTAATTAAGTGATGTTTAAACAATGCTTTGAACATGTAAAGCGGTAAAAGTTTCCAAGTATATCATGATCATTGTTATCACTGTTGTACAAAAATCAGGAATGTACTGAACTTCTGTGAATCCCTCCCAATTACTGAGGACTTTGTGAGTTGAAGAGAATCAGCCATGACAAACTAACAGATTGTCTTTCTTCCATCTAGGTTGTCCTTTTGTTTCAAGAAAAGGGTATAAAGTGTACTTTTTTTTGGCCATCTTGTTTATTTAAGCACATTTGTAAAAGCCTACCGCAGAATGGTTATTCTAGCTTGAAGAAATCCTTCCGGGTCAGAAAGTCCTTTGGATGGCTTGGATCCAACTGCTCTCCCTTCCCATTCCTCCCTTTTAAGTTTTGAGTTTCTGTCAAAGTCTGGGCTGAATTCCTGAAACCAGTTGGAGTGTAGCTGTTCTTTTGTTCCCTGCTGCCAACTGCAGAAAGCTACGTTCACCAGTTTTTGTAGTCACCAGCTTTAAAATCGCTAAGTCCCATTGCTTCCTTTGAATGACCAGATGCAAAGCAGTGCTTTAAACCTAGGAATGATTTTACAGAGCTTTTCACTTGTAGTGTTGGATGGACTGCTGTGCTGTCTCTCATTTCAAGGAAGAATGCCTTAAACAGGCTGTCTGTTTCTTAAGACTGTTAGAGGTAAGGCTGAAACTTGCAAAATAACATCTGGAAAGCCCAGATTCTCTAATATAGAAATACTATTTTCATCGTTGAGGTTTGAAAACTATAAATATAATTCTATCATTGTAATTAATTCAGCTTAAAGGGATGTCTTCTGTTTTTAAGATATAAACATTTCTTATATAACATGGTTTAAATGGAGAACTGGTTCAAGTGCTTTAGGGCTACTAAGTTTTATTGCACTTGAAGGTACTAGATGTTTGGTTAATTTTTGTCCTCTTACTATTCATCAGTGAATTAAATTACTGTTCTGCTTGTGGATAGAACTACAATCCAATTCATTAATCATATTGAGATTTTTAAACCTGCTCTAGTCTGTTAAGACTTGTTCTTCATAAGGCTGGAAAATATTTCTTTCATCAAAATGGCTTAATGCCTATAAACATGTTCTAATTATATTTTCTTGGAATTAATCAAGTGCATTATGTTAAGTTTGGGATCTACATCTGAAGTGAATCTGAATTGTGAGTGTCTGCCATATTCCCTTCAGACATTACTGATAAAAATAATGGTGTGGGATTTTCAAAAGTACTCATTTTTGGCCTAATCCTGTTCCTCTTGAAGTCAATTGGAGTTTTACTCTTCCTTCAGTGGTGTGGACTTCAGCCAAATCTGAGCATTTCTCAAAACCTTATAGTTCTGGAAATTTTTTCAAACAACCTAAGAAAAAAAGTCTACACAAGGTATCATTTGATTTAGTATAAGTAGTACTTATCCCTGTGGCTTCTCTTTCTTTCTTTCTTTCTTTCTTTCTTTCTTTCTTTCTTTCTTTCTTTCTTTCTTTCTTTCTTTCTTTCTTTCTTTCTTTCTTTCTTTCTTTCTTTCTTTCTTTCTTTCTTTCTTTCTTTCTTTCTTTTTTCTTTCTTTTTCTTTCTTTCTTTCTTTCCTTCTTTCCTTCTTTCCTTCTTTCCTTCTTTCCTTCTTTCTCTCTCTCTCTCTCTTTCTCTCTTTCTCTCTCTCTCGTTCTCTCTGTCTTTCTTTTTCTTTCTTTCTGCCTTGTTTGTCTGTCTGTCTCTCCCTCTCTTTCTCTCTTTCTCTTCTCTCTTCTTCTTTCTTTCTCTCTTTCTCTCTCTCACTTCCTTTTTTCCTTTCCTCCTTTCTTTCCCAAAATAGAAGCTTAGTGAGCATTTGGGCTGAAAGGTGATTAAACTTCAATGTAGTATGCTATCAGATATTTGTGGGTTTTACATGAGGAAATCCTTCAGTAAGCTCAAGAATCCCTTCCAGACTAAAAAGGACAATGGATTTATAGAAAGAAGCCCACTTACACAGAAACTAAGACAATCTTTTTGTCTGAAAACCCTCCAAGAGTTTGATCTTTATCTCATTAGTTCAACCACAGTTGTTTCCATTTTGCTTTATTTACAGGGACCATGTCTTGAGGTCCTTAACTGAAAGTTTGGTCAGGTCACTAAAAGCTTTTTCCTGAGTGATGGCATCAAGATTTGGTATATTGCAGATTTCTGATCTTTATCTTGAAGAAAAGTGAAATTATACTTTCAGCGTTGTTTGAAATTAAGGATGTTCCAAAAGGAACATGTTGAAAATGAAAGAACTGTTTACAAACCAACACCTTTCATCTGTGTTCATCATATTCTGTTTTACTGAGTCCAATCTTATGACATGGTCAGGTAACATCCTGAAATACCCTATCTACCAATATAAATGCTTCTTGCCCTTGAATTTATTTAGCTTAAATACTATGGAGTCAGCAGTGGAAGTGTTGCAAGGGGATGCAATTCTGGGAAGTGAGAGAGCCAAAAATAATTTATTTCCCACAGACAATTGGGCCTGTCAACATTTATGAATCTTACTAATTGCATTCCAGCAACACTGAAGGCCCCTAGCTGAGATCAGTGCCTGCCACTGTCGACAGGTATATGGGGTGGATTTCCTCTCACTTGTCTCAGAATTGGCTGTCTGGCTGCAGATAGGTGTCTAGACTTCCATCATAACCTGTGGAGAGAAACAGCTGCCTCCAAAAGCCAAGTCACGGCATCCAACCCATAACTGAGGTGTGACAAATCACCCTCTGGCAGTTCCTACCTGTCTCCATTGACAACAGGGGAAGCCCAGATGAGTAGACACCTCCATGCAAGGCAGCTGAAGTTGGATGAGAACAATCCCACCCAGGCTGCTCACACATCACTAATTGCGGTGACAAAGGATCTTGCGTGTGTTTAAAATTGCCAACTCAGGTGCTGCAGGGTGTAGGCCCCACTGGGTGAGGTCTGGGGGGTTGTTGTTGGAGACCATACTGCGAATGTCCCACTGACCTCCTTCAAAGTCAACATGGCCATGTCACTGTAAGCTACGTCACTAGTCCAGCTACTGAGGTCTACCTTGAGAGGCCATTCCTCACATCCACAGTGTATGTGGACAGCAATGGGTGAGGGAAGGAACAAAAGGCCTATGCACATGGAGGTAATGGTGGCAGCGGAGTCCAGGTCCCTCAGCTGTAACCATTGGAAAAGTGGCAAGACAAAAGTGCTGCTACAACCATGAAACGCTATATTTGCCACCAAACTTGAGGGCTCCCAGGATGAAAAGTCTTGTCTTGAGCTTTCCAACACAGAGCTTCTAAATGTCTAGGATGCAAACAACTTAGACAGCTGATGCATAATTAAAAAGCCTCTTTCATTCATTTCACAGGCAGTGTGCAAGTTTCCTAAGTGTCCATTGGTTACTATCAGGCTATTGCTGATAGACTCTTAAACTTTCCCCCAGGCTTTAATTCTGTGCCTGCCTTTTTGTTAAGCACATGCATTTGGAGAACTGTCTGTCAATAATTACAAGGAATTGAATCTTGGCACTTTTATTCTGGCAGCTGCCCTGCTGCTGGAAAAAATCTAACAGAAACATACTGTAATGAAGTATTCAACATTGTGACATTGCTTGGCATGAGAGATAGCTCTTTCTGACAAGTTAAATGCTAATTTTTATTGAAGTTAACAGGAAAATGTGAAATTGGTCTCTGCACTTCACTTATGCAAGAAATTAGGAAGAAAGCCACCAGCAATTGCTGTTTCAACATTATAAAATTTACTTTACAACATGCTGTTGAACCAGAGGAAACCCTTTGATTTGTTAGAAATGCATGCAGATTGCTGATCACTGGGGAAAATACATTATTTTTTTCCTCCACAAAGAGACAAATACTCATTTCTTTGTGGGCAACTAAAGCAGTAATTATCATAGTTATTGCAATGCAGGAATGGAGTAAGCCTAGGCCAGTAATCCAAGATTTTAATCGATCAATGGCAATACCTTCTGCAAAAGGAATACATTTTAAAGCAATAGTCAAAGACCAGGAAAGGGGAACTGACCTTTTGGCAAAGAAAAGTTGCCAAAAGTTTCAGCAAAACATGGGAATAGTTATCCAAACAGTTATGCCAATCCAATGTCTAAACTGCTCCCTGCCCCCTGCCCTGATTATTTTACTTTGTATTTTGATAATTTACAATCAATATTTGTATGTTGTAAAACAGGTCTCCAAATATAATTAGATGAGCCTAGAAAACAGAGATGGAATAAATATAGGGTGAGAAATATGGGGCTCCTTTCATTCAGCTTCTAGGCTGTTAGAAACGTCATTCCATTTTTTTTCTCCATAGGTACCAGGAGTTAAAAACTTGCTGTTTTTTCTATTTTAAGGGAAAACTCTGATCTTCATGCACTCACTTGTCTCCAGGGAGACCATTTAAGAAAAACAAAATACTGAGAAATGAGGGATAATTCAAAAGGGCTAGAAGCAGTGTATTTATGTTAAAAATATTGATCAGTGGTTTTGGAATTTAATTTTCTGCTTCGTACTCTAAGGGCCTTGGGTATAGAAAGGTGCTCAATTACTCATTTTATCTATACGGTTCTCCCCCTCGCCACATCCTGTAAAAGCACTCAGGATGCTGTATGGTAATTAAAAGGTGATATTAATGTTTCCTGACATGCACTATAAAACATCTCCAATCAGCTTCCTGTAACTATCAAACACATAAAAAGGAAAAGGAATATAGTGTAAACAGAGAAAGAAAATCATTATGAAGGTGGTTCTGTACCAGACTCTGCAAGGATTCCTCCGACTTTATGCTTGAGTGTCCTTCCTTGTGCCTTTTTTTTTTTTTCCACAAAAAGTAAATCATCTTGGTTTCCCTGTCTGCTCTGTCTCTTAGACGAAGACAGCTAAAATCTCCAGATGCTGATGTTTTTCAGGCTTGTTTCCCATTTGGAGCCTCATGGGCAAATTACCCTGTCATTCAAAGATTTTCTGTAAGAAAATAGAGGAATTTATTCCACTGAGTTCAGATTTCTCCAGCCTTTGTGCTGTCCCAGCCACTGGTATCTGAGACGCCTGATTTGAAGTGCAGTGGTAATTTTTTGTGCTTCTGTTGTGACTCTCTGTTATATGGGCTGTAGGCAAGGTTACCTGCCAGATGTTTACATCACTTGGCCTTCCTGAGAGGGAGAGAGATGTCTCTCAGAGCAGTGCTCTGTAAGAAGAGCATGGTTGTAAAATAAGGTCACAAATCCAAACTGGTAAAACACCTGCTCCTTCACGAAGGTCCTAATTCTGTGTATTGTAATTGGAAGTTCTTTTTGCTGTGGGATTTGAATTTCTGTATCTACTTTGGATCTTCCTTTACTTGCTTCTTCTCAAATATTTTTCTCTCTGAACTGAGCTAGATATCTGCTGCCCTCTTTTCACACAGCAATTTCCATGGGACCTGCATGACTTTTATCCAGGAGCAATTTTGTTCTAAAGTAGAATGATGAGTAATCAACCTCTTTGTATGATTTAAATGCTCTCTGGCTATCCTCAGAAATATTCAGCCCCATTTTTGATACCATTAAGCCCTCTGCGGCTTTCTGTAGTGGTAGCATCCATAAATTTATTGCACCTGGATTTAAAATGTGTTCCCTTTGATTGGTTTTGGATTTGTGTTTTTCCATTGAATTGAATGTCACCTTGTCTTTCTGTGACAGCAACATGTAGGGCACAGCACCTACTCTTGACCACTGTCTGCTTTATACAACACAGATAGCCACAAAGGGTTGTTTCTAAACTTTCCAGCCTCCTTTCTTTAGCTGAAAGCTTCAGCCATCCCTTGAACACTGCCTTCCCTCCCTTTACCCTTCCCTGAATCCCTTTCTCTTTTGAGTTTAATGCTACGTGTTTGGTTTACGCTCTACAGTGCTTCATCATGTCAAGGCTTGAGACTCCACGCTCAGTGATTCAGCAAAGCACTTAGGCCCACAGTGAACTTTAAACTCAGAACATGCTGAAGTGCTCTACTTAACAGAGATCAGATTATTCATGTGCTTAAAGATAAGCATTTGCTTAAGTACTTTGCTGAATTCAGGCCTAAACACACACATTAAATTCATCAGCTAGGACCCTTGACAAATTTTACCCCAAAGGTGCCTATCTCTCTCCATTGACTATAAAGGGAGTCTAGATGACTAGTTTAAACTAGATAGCTAATCTTTAGACAGCTGAAATTAGGTGAGAGGAATCCCACCCTCTGTATCTATCTATGGTGTCAGGCACTGATCTCGGTTGGGGGCCCCGTGTATTACTGCGAGGCAATTAATGAGAATCAGAAACGGTGATGGGCCCAAGTGGTTGTGGGGAGTGATTTTTTGGCTCCTTCCCTTCAGCAGAATGGCACCCACTTGCAGCAGGTCTGAAAGTTAATAATTTATTTAATTCTTGGACTTGAATTCTGCTCTGCAACAACACCGTGCAATTTTAAAATGATCTCCTGTAAGAGATGAGATTTTGAAGTCCCGGTGTTTTGAAGTGAACTTCACACTGTCCTTCTGAAAAATTTACTGGAAAACTTTCAGCCTTGACCTAATGGTTCAAAGTTACAAAGACTGAGCTGAAACGTGACTTTAATGTTATCTAAGCTTTTTGTTTCAGTTTTGATCTTTAAACTCAGGGTTGTCACATAGTCAGGAGTGATACTGGGTTTCTGCCAGACCTGCCAGTGGCACAATCATATGATCTATTACATACACAGTAACTCAAGAGTGTTTTAAATGCTCATGTGCCTGCAGAGATGCCATCTTTATAATGTAAAATTCCAGTGAGAGCTCTCAGCTTTATACTTGCAGACCAAGACTTCAAGAAACCGCCCTATGTGAAAAAGCATGGTTTTGGGGTGACCAAGGTTCTGCATCTGGAAGCCCAGATTGTGGGTCCTGCAGCACCTACTCCTGCTGTGTTTGCAAGTCTCACAGCTCACTGGGACCAGGGGGAACAGATGGTCTGTTGCTCTGTCGTTTTTGGGAGTCACCAAATCTTCATTCTTGGACAATGGTGGAGTAATTAATCTAGATACAATGCTCTTCACTCGGCTTATCCCAGATAGAAAAACCTCCATTCATCTTCTATAGCTGGTTACCCACACAGAACAATGCTACCAGCTCTGATCTGAGATAGATTTTTGACCACTAATAAACCTTGCCTTTCTTTTGTGATGCTCAGCGTTCTTGATGATGAGAATCCTTGGAGTGGAAAGACTTGGGGTTTCCACCATGCAGTGGTTCATTTGAAAATAAAAATGAGTCAGAAGCTGACACTTCTTGAAGCCAAGAACACTGTTGGCACTGGTGCCTAAGTAGGGAATTAGGGAAGTTTCCCCTGAGCTGGAGTACTTCCTGGCTGATCTGTGGGATTCCTACGTATTCCCCACTGGGTCCTGCTCCAGACACAAAGGGAGACACATTTGACAGTGGAGGATCAGATCATTCAGTCTGTACCCTAGGAAAGAAAATCTTGTGTCCTCACAATGTATTTGAGCAGTATTTTGGGCAATACATCCAGGTATTAAGCTGAGCAAGAAAATGAGAAGTCATAATGACTCAGATATGAAAAAAAATCAGCAGGGAAAAATTAAAAATGCTCATCCCCCCCAGAAACAAGCATGTCATTTTTTAACTGTGTCTCTGTAGTGTTAGTTTGCTTTTGGCATTTTTCCCCTTTATCTAAAACCTCTCAAATAAGCCATAATGACAGCATAAGTTGCATGTTCCTTCATGCACTACCTTGCAAAGTGCTGAAATTCCTTAGATGTCTTAAATTATGGGCTTCTTTACGACAAGTGACTTATATTCTGCCTGATATTTACTAATATGCTGTGAACAGCACATATATTGGGTAGACTTCATAACATTATTAGACATTCATTAGTCTATGCACAGTTAAAGCTTCACATGTTTTATTGAAAACGGATTTAACAGTCTAATGAACTCTCACATGGGACAAATGCAATGAAAATACTTGTAGATCTGTAAGTGAGAACCAGCAAAACTAACTGTATAAAATAAGGAGGAATCTTTACCAAATTTTTACCCCTAATTTAAACTCAGACCTGAATGGAAGAATTTGTGACATTAAGTTTAATTTTTCAAAATTTCCTTTCATTTTTCTACTTGCCTCCTTTTTCTTAATTTAAGGGAAAAGTCTCACAAAAGCATTTTAAATGTATTTTCATTGGGTTGGGACCAGAATCTATTAGAAATAACACAAGAAAGTCTTAATCTCAGGGAGTTTTTCTTAAAAAAATATAAAAAATGTTACTGGGGAGTTCAGTTAAACATCGGCTGTGATGGGGCTGATTCTCCCCTGGCCTGTAAGTGCTGTCATTTACACTTCCAGAAACTGGGAAAGCAGGAATATTTCCCTTATGTAGTACAAGTTTGTACCTAGTTCACACACATTTAAATGAGCACAGGAGAGACAAAGTGGTGGGAGTCTGGACTGTGGATCTTGCACAGTCTGGACCACTAAGCTTTTTCGCTGATTCCCATGGTGAGGAATGATTGCTCTGACACTTTTTTCCCTCCTTTTAGCACTGACATTCTTATGAGAAATCCAAAGCTGCTATTTTTGGCAGTCATGAATAGTATGATTTTTGGTACCTTACAAATGTAATCAATTTTTTTGGGTCATAATTACCACAACAGCTTTATGGTCCTTGGCACTAATAAAATGTTTTAAGCATTAAAAAAGAAGTCTGTAAACTAATGAAGAGGGCCTTTAACGTAATGTCCTGCTTCCCACAAAAGTGTAGTCACACAAAATATCAAGACTTAAGAGATCATACACTTAACACTTTCACTGATATGAAGCCAAATTCTGCTCTCATTTTAACTACATCAAATTTAGACCAATGTAGATGAAAAATACCCGAAACTTACAGTTTTCATAATTGCAAACAAGCCATAATACACAAGTGATCTTTGCAAGTGTGAGTTTTTTGATACTACCTCTATGCCTTTTTTTGTGGAGTACGATCCTGATTTGGTAGTGTTGAATGTGATCTTTACGGGGTTGCCAGCTGTGCTTTGAAGAACTCAGGTCATGAGAAGTGCTGTTTTCTTTTGCTCTGGGTGTACCTATTTGTTTCAAATAAAATAACTCAATGGGACTTACGCATAGGTTTGAATGGAAGCAATTGCTTATGCACTGTGCTGATCTGGGGATAAATGAATATCTCAAGAACTTGCCATTAACGGGTATTGATATTTTCTGAGGTATTTGTAGGTGAGCTTTTATTAACAGCTCTGTCCTTCAGTAGTGGTTAATGAATCACTGTTGAAGTTGCAGGCACTCTCAGAATACATAGGAAGCCAACTGGGCTCTGAAAGATTGTTCTTCTGTTTATTTACAGATTCACAGATTCACAGATTTCTCTAGGTTGGAAGAGACCTCAAGATCATCGAGTCCAACCTCCGACCTAACACTAAGTACTCCACTAAACCATATCCCTAAGCTCTACATCTAAACGTCTTTTAAAGACCTCCAGGGATGGTGACTCCACCACCTCCCTGGGCAGCCCGTTCCAATGCTTAATAACCCTTTCGGTAAAGAAGTACTTCCTAACATCCAACCTAAAACTCCCCTGTCGCAACTTTAGCCCATTCCCCCTCGTCCTGTCACTAGGCACGTGGGAGAATAGACCAACCCCCACCTCTCTACAGCCTCCTTTCAGGTAACTGTAGAGAGCGATGAGGTCGCCCCTGAGCCTCCTCTTCTCCAGGCTGAACAAGCCCAGCTCCCTCAGCCGCTCCTCGTAAGACTTGTTCTCCAGACCCCTCACCAGCTTGGTTGCCCTTCTCTGGACTCGCTCGAGCACGTCCATGTCCTTCCTGTAGCGAGGGGCCCAAAACTGAACACAGTACTCGAGGTGCGGCCTCACCAGAGCCGAGTACAGGGGCACAATCACTTCCCTCGACCTGCTGGCCACACTGCTTCTTATACAGGCCAGGATGCCGTTGGCCTTCTTGGCCACCTGAGCACACTGCTGGCTCATATTCAGCCGACTATCCACCAATACTCCCAGGTCCTTCTCAGCCAGGCAGCTTTCCAGCCACTCATCTCCCAGCCTGTAGCTCTGCTTGGGGTTGTTGCAGCCCAGGTGCAGGACCCGGCACTTGGCCTTGTTGAACTTCATGCAGTTGACCTCAGCCCATCGCTCCAGCCTATCCAGATCCTCCTGCAGAGCCTTCCTGCCCTCGAGCAGATCGACACACGCACTTAGCTTGGTGTCATCTGCAAACTTACTGAGGGTGCACTGGACGCCCTCATCCAGATCATCAATAAAGATATTAAAGAGGACCGGCCCCAGTACCGAGCCCTGGGGGACTCCACTAGTGACCGGCCTCCAACCAGATTTGACTCCATTCACCACAACTCTCTGGGCCCGGCCATCCAGCCAGTTTCTAACCCAGCGAAGCGTATGCCAGTCCAAGCCCCGAGCAGCCAGTTTCTTGAGGAGAATGTTGTGGGGAACGGTGTCAAAAGCCTTACTGAGGTCAAGGTAGACCACGTCCACAGCCTTTCCCTCATCCACCAAGCGCGTCACTTGGTCATAGAAGGAGATCAGGTTCGTCAAGCAGGACCTGCCTTTCATAAACCCATGCTGACTGGGCCTGATTGCCTGCTTGCCCTGCAAGTGCCGCGTGATGACCCTCAAGATAATCTGCTCCATGAGCTTCCCCGGCACTGAGGTCAAACTGACAGGCCTATAGTTCCCCGGGTCTGCCCTCCGGCCCTTCTTATAGATGGGCGTCACATTGGCTAGCCGCCAGTCAACCGGGACCTCCCCCGATAGCCAGGACTGCCGATAAATGATGGAAAGCGGCTCGGCCAGCTCCTCCGCCAGTTCTCTCAGTACCCTTGGGTGGATCCCATCTGGCCCCATCGACTTGCGCACATCCAAGCTCCGTAGCAGGTCGCCAACCATTTCCTCATGGATAGCGAAGGCCACATCCTGCTCCCCATCCCCTTCCACCATTTAGCCACTGGCTCTCTATTTGAAACCGATAGGTTTAAGAGATGGGAATGCTGCATTTCCCTGTATGCTTTAGTTGACTTGTTAGAGATAGTTGTTTGTGTCTAATAAATGAGAGGATGATGAAGAGCTGGCTAAATGCGATGGGGGTTGTTATCTGCAAAGGTTAGGGACGGGAATTCCTCAAGTAGGCAAAGCCACTGGCTTCTGGCAATGAGTAACTGTTTTGTCTCAGATGCAACCTGAGCTCATTAGTGCTCGCTCTTCCTTTCACACATGCACACACACCCTCTTGGGTCCGCTCCAGCTCTGTGAAATGGCTTAGAGGGAGCCAGACTATTTCTTCTCTTCGGTTGGCTTGGAAGTCTCAAAGTCTGCAAAAAGCACGTGGATATCTGTGAACCTCCCAACTGCTTAAAGACATGCTTGATTGCACCAGAAAATGTGCAAAACTGCAAATGGAAATGCGCTAAAAGTGCAAAAAGTGGAGCATACAGGGAAAGTGGAGACCTGTTTGAGGGTGCCAGTGTGGTTTAGTGAAGTATCAAAATGGAATGGGCAAATTTAGGAGCCAGATTTGTTTTCAAGTTTGGTAAACACAAGGACATGCGGTTTGCTGCAGCAATAAACAGAAAACAGCAAACAAGGCATAAACACCATGACCACTGGGCATCAGACTGTGTCTATGCAGGTTCATATGATATCTAACGAAAGTTGTGTGGACAGTTTGTCACTAGGAGAACCCTCAGCTTTTCTGAAAGTCTGTACATAAGTGCACAACGTAGGAAACATTTCAATTTAAAAATCCCATTGCAGCTGCTGGCATTCTAAACATCTCTCTGCTTTGTTCTTCCAGATCTATATTTATGGTATCTGTTAGCTGAAGTTAATGCAGACATTTGCACTACACTGAATGCTCCCCAGAGATACTGTCCAACCTCAGGTATTCCCTGACTCTATGAGATGTCTTGCTCTTGGACATTGCTATATTGTGGGTTGGTTTCAGTTTGCAAGTTGTCTTCAGTTTGGCTTTTCTGGCTTGCATTGAGACTACTTCTTATAAATGTATAATTTGCAAATAATGCTTTGAATAAAATGATTAGAAGCGGTCCAGAGAGACTGGGATGTAAATAGTGCCATGGGAGTTTGGAGACAGCACATTAGCTGGTAGCTCCTCAAAGGCTCATCGAATTAAAAAAAAAAAGTGGTAAGTGCAAAAAAATTGATAGTTTGGCAATCGAAGTGACTAGTGATTGAAAATTATCCCTTATCATTATTAGTGGAAAGAAATGGGTTGAGTTATGCTGGGTTGTCTTAATTGTAATATGGCTTAATGAGGAGTGAACACATAGTGTGAAAAAATTATATAAAACAGCTTCTTTTCCTGTGGAAAGCAGATGTTTAATTGCCCAAGACCAGAAGCAGAAGAACACATGGCCAGTCTATCTACGTACTTTACAGCTGCAAGTGCTGCTTGTTTTAGCTGCTGTTACAGCTGATGGCTGCAAATGGAATCTTTAAGGTAACTGTGAACATTTCCCTATTGTCCAAAAAACCTGACTCACCTGGTACAGTGAGTGGACAGGGAAGGAAATAACTTCTTACCATTATTATTACCTCCATTGAAAGAGTGGGAATTAGTCTAGTACAATGCCCAAGGTTCTTTTTGTTATCAAGTACAAGGTGATAACCCCAATGTAGTCTTGCACAGTAGTTTCTAGAAGCCTATCTCTCTTCACACTGCCCCTCCATGAACCTTTCTTGTGTCTGCCTGGGGGCTCTGCACCCAGCCAGGGCTGCATTTCAGCAACAGTGAAGCTCTTCCATCCACAGGGACCTCCTCTGGGGTTGAGGGACTGTGGAGAAGCACTGCCAAGTTCGTAAGATGTATTAAAGCAGTGGAAGGAGAAGGAACTTATTCGAGACAAATAACGTGGTCAGAAAACTGTTGTTTGAAATCTGTATTAGCAGTTTGCTGGCAGCTGAGCTGCAATCACTATTGTCATTGTTTGTAATGGGCAGTGACAGATAGAGCCAGCACAGCACTTACCAAGGCAGGACTTTCATGCCAAATACACTCCCCCTTAATTTCCTTTGCATCCATCAGGGCAGGGAAGGGAGGACAAGTCACTTCGCTCTCGGTGCAGCTGGTGATGACATTACAAGAAGCAAAGGGACATCTGGGACGACTGGCACTCTGTATGATTCTTGCAGGGACAGAGCCAGTAAAGATTAACACCTGTTTCCAACATCCATGTTCTTAACTAACAACTTCCTTCCACAAAAGCTAACTTTAATTTTTCCCCTTTCTTTTATTTTGTTGCTAGCAGTGCACAGTTTTGTTGACAGCGGAGCTTCGTGTGTTGCAGTAAAGCACAACTGGTGTCCCATATGCCCTGATAAGTCTCCCAAAAGAGCATGCAGACATGCTTCCCCTTGGAAACTCCTTCAAGACAAAACAGCCAGAGCACTTTGGATGTCAACATTACACATGGTTTGTGAAATGGGATCTCTGAACTTCAGGTCCAACATACATAGAACTCCCCCAAACTTTAATTTGGGAAAAAAAATAATCTGTTTGATGAATAAGCTGGCTATTTTTATTTGAAAATATATCCAGATTGCTTGGGGCTGAACCTCTGGGAGAGCCTCAGGAAAAAAGCATCAGGAAGAGAGAAAAAACATGGGCTTGTGAAAGTCACAAATAAGGGAAAATATGTAATATTCAATTATTTCTGGTTGCAGAGCTTATTTTTATTAATGCACAGACCCAATAGCTGGTTGTCATGATACAGGACAGTTGTGGGAGAAGGTGTGGAGCAAGGAGGGGATAGGACTCAGAGGACTCCAGAAAAGTATATGCTTTTTATGGTTTTACAGCCTCTGACCTCTTCAAGTCTCTCCCTTTGTGTTGCCTTTGATGCACTCCTGGGAATTCTGGCTGTACCTCC
Organism: Anser cygnoides; assembly: GCF_040182565.1. Taxonomy (NCBI): domain Eukaryota; kingdom Metazoa; phylum Chordata; class Aves; order Anseriformes; family Anatidae; genus Anser; species Anser cygnoides. The sequence goes on from NC_089887.1 coordinate 6,564,535, forward strand.
TTTTCTGCATGGACATGGAACTCTCTTCAGAAGAGAGATGCCACTGGCCAAGTTCCCAAGTCTATTGCTATGACAGGCAGCTTGGTAACTGCCCTCCTAACTCCCCTGGGGTTAATAGTGTTAATTAATATTGGAATGAATACAAATAACTCCAAGCCCACTGGAGAGCAATGGGTGTTATAAAGAGCATCTGCTCCTGGAGGCACTTGGCAGGGTGGTGATGGGAAGGAAGTGGTGATGGGAAACGAGAAATGTCTCAAGGAGCTAATGAGAGCATTGCCCTGCCATGCTTTAATGGCATGCACATTGTTTCTGAAACAATAGGATGCTTTGGCTGGCATCCTCCTAGACTTATTCCTATGGTTTTCAATCCTCAGGTGGCAATAATGGCAAGGAAGGCAGCTCCTTCTGGCTTGCCATTAAAGCGTGGGATTTCTGTGTAGGTGAGGATCTGGCCATGGGCTTGGAAAATTCATCAAAGCCACCCTGTACACTCATAACTAGTTAGATCTGGAAATGAAGGCAGTGGCAAAGAAGGAAGTCCCTGAAATAATGGACATTGATGCCTCACTTCCTCAGCAGGAAAATGAGAGAGTGTTGGGGCTGCAGTGTCCTTCTGCTCCCTCCCAAGGTCACTGCTCATGCCAGCTCATTGCCTCAACCATACTCTTTGAGCTCTCAAGTAAGCTGGTCGCCTCTCAGATCACCCAGATCTTTCCTAACCTATCACAAAGCAGTTTATCTGTGCTACAAAGCAATCCACTGGACTGTGAGGAAGCTCTTCCAAGCTGCAAAGTGCTTGGTGCTTCATGAAAGCCCCCATATGAGGAGTAGTGACAAATTAAGTGTTGTTGAAGTCCTATTTCATAATAAATGAGAAGAGATTACAAGCACAGAGACAATAGGAACCTCATAGCAGAGCTGTCTATGTCAGCAAGGGAGGTCTTGTGCATCTTGATGGATATACCTTGTGATCTAGCACAAGAGTGATGGAGAGTACCCATGCCTAGTTCAGAGGGCCAGGACACCTGGGGCCTTCTGGAGCCTTCTTTGTCTCCCTCATTTTTCTCTTTTCCATGCTGAAAAGGCCAGTTCCACCTCGGCTCTCCACCATGCTCAGGATCAGGGTCCAGCACAGATTAAAAAAAATATGCATATTTATGGTCCCATTATATGGTCCTCACCTTCAAGCAATCAAAATACCTCTATGGACAGGACACCTATTTCTTCTCAGTGATGGTAAGCTGAGAGTTGCAGCCCACTAGGTGAGCACCTAGAAACCCAACAAAAGGCTTCAGTACTGTGTGTAAAGAAAGAACAAATGTATCTCATGTCTGTATTCTCCTACTACTATCACTGGAGCTGAGAAGGGGTAGTGCAAGGAGATTTTGCTGACAAGTTCAACTCATTGTGCAATTAACTGGCATAGCCTGACACCTTGTATTCATTTGCATATGTTTAAATGAATTTGGCAAGTACTAATGCTGAAGATAGCACCCAGACATTTGTATTTGTGCAAACACACCCACCTTTGCTAAAAAGGTCACTATTTTCAGCATGGACTTTGCCTCCTTTTCATTTGATTACATGTACCTCCTCACATAGAGTGTTTTAAATTATTTATAGAATATGCCTAGATCCTTATGATATTTCTAAATGAAGCATAAAATCAAACATTGTCTCACATATTTTAAAACACACAAGCTCCATTACTGTTTTATAATTGCTAATTAGCAGATAAATGTTTCATACTCCCACATTTTTTATCCTCCAGATAGAGCAAAACAAACAGATTAACAGAGGAAACCTGAGGACTGCAATATCTGTTTTATGATAAGAGCATTTAGTAATGTAATCCCTACTATGCTCAGCTCTCAAAGACAATGTACTGGTGGCTGTGTGATACAGAACAATGAACGAATACAGAGGTACATTTGTGTTGTTCCCTGGTTAGAGTGGGAACAAAGATTTAAAGTGTGGCAATTTTATTCCTGGGCTTGCTGCTAATTTAAATGACTTGTTTATGGCCATAGAATAATTTCAACCATTTTATGTCTTGCTCTGTAAAATGGAGAAAATATGTAACACACTTTCAGATGTGCGCCCTTGTGTATCATTGCATGATAGTATCATCATTCTTAGACTACAATAATAACCTAATGCAAAAGTCTAGTATAAAAAATAATGATAATTACCAGTAATACAAGATATCAAATAATCAACTTCAGGTGACAAATACAGGAAATCTGAGAAGTACAAGAGGGGAATGGGACTTCTTCAGTTGCTACTTAAAACCAAATTATCTAATAAAAACAGGATGTGATTGTATGATACTGAGTCATGGATTCAATGTGAGACACTGTGCTATATTAGTGGATGAAGTAAAAATGTATTTTGAGTCTCTCTGGCAAGAAGTAAATCTGGTATCTAAAAACCACATACATTATGGTTTCAGATATCTGCATTTTCCAGCCTAATTCTTGATTGTTGCAGAGGAGATAATTGTTTAGCATGGGTCTCTTCCCAAAGTATCGCCATTTAAATTCTCCAGCTTGCAGCAACACACTTTCTATTTTGGCAAGATGAATCTCCTGGTATCTGCATACCTCTCCTGTTCCTTCCTTCCTGTAATTAGGGCTAAATCTGTTCCAGGACCTGTTCTTTTGTAGAAGGCACCATTTTTAGAGCAATACATCATTGGCAAGTCATTACATTAACAGGGCTGCCTCTCCAAAGAGGTACAGTATCACCTTGATCACTCAAAGCAGTGCTCAGTAAAGAGCTCCATCAGTTGGTGAAGAAATAGGAATAAACTCATTTTAGCTATAAGAGTGCAGGTGGAACCTGCCTATCAATTCAACAGTCTTAACAAGGTACCTCTATTTTACAATTTCCTAATCCTTGTCAACATTCCTAACAATCGTGGTTTGATTTTAGGGGTTCAAGTTGAGATGGATGGATAAATAGTATTTGTTTTTGCTTGTTTGCTTATTTTCCTAGAAATATTTATTTGCCTCTGGAAATAAAATCACTTCTATTTTTGCACTTCCCTTGCCTTTGCTTTCCATGAACATTGGAGTGACAGTTTTGTATTAGCACAAGTGTTTGCAAAAGAAGCTCGTTGCAACTCCTTTAACGGGACTGAGGAATAACTCATGTTTACATGGTGTACCTTCTTTCTCAAAGTACTTGCCCAGAAAGAGGCTTGTGAATAACTTAATGACCCCTGCCTAGTTGAGCTGCAGACAATAATTCAATGCTTTCATAAAGAGCTGCTTCACAGGTTAGTCTGGTCCCCACAGCTTGTCTTTCTTTATTGAAGATCAAGATCAGCTGATCAAGACGCTGAAATGAACGACACGACTTAACTTACCCACTCACCAGAACAGTGTAGAATATTCCCCAACAACTGGAAGGCATTAAAAAATATTCAAAACCCAAACTGAAGAAACTCACATAAATAAATCTGAAAAGAGCCATAGATCGCTCATTGTGCAATAAAATTGTTTTGGTGTTTTTCTGTGCTGTTGTGGGGACAATTTAGGATAGCTGAATGATATCTTCAAATATCATGAAGGTCAGTCTGGGTGACAAAAATAGATGCCCAAAGTTAGAGACTCTGAAGAGTACCAAGCTGTTGGCAAACTCAGCCTTATCTTCAGTTACCTGGTATCTCCTTGAGGAAGCGGATGCTGCAAAGTGAAACCGTTCTTCCCATTATGATGATATTTTCCCTTCTTACTGGCACTCAGAAGGAAACCTGATGGATTAACACTTTGGTTATACTGACAGGATGACTCACAGGCTTTGAATTTTCAGTGTTTCGGGTGTTTGCATGGAATGAGAGCTCTTGGCTCAAGACTTCCATGTTACTACTTTTGCTAAAAAAAAAAAAAAAGAGAAAAAAAAGAAGGGGTACAAAGCAAACAAAATCATCTTTAATCCAAGATCAGCACCTGCCTTTTGTGTTTCCTCAGACACCAGCAGTTGTTCCCCAGTTTGTCTGGAAGCTGAACTTCAAGACCTAAGCACAGTCTTTCAGTCTTTCCAGGTGGGAGTGTTGCTGTAGACATGTGCTTGCATGACCAGCTAGCTGATGGAAGGCACAAGGTGGCCTCAGTATGAACTCCTGCACAAAGGGATTTTTTTTCACACATATACAACCAAATTTTGTTAATGTGTGAAATTTAAGGCCCCAGATCTGTTTCTTTTTATAAAAGAGAGGTACATGAATTATGTTAATTAGGTGTGCAAAGGAAATATAAAATATAGGTGCAAAAATGTGTGTCCCTTGTCCACTGCCATTCCAGACTACACGTCTCTGAGGCCATGTCTCTTTTTTTTTTTTTTTTTTTTTGTTCCTGTCAATCTCCTTTGAATAGGTGAGAGGAAAGAGTATTGTGGTGCAATTCCCCAGTTCCACTCAGGAACTGGTACCACTGGACCACTGGGAACCTGGAAACCACTATGGCAGCTGCAGTCATCTGAACAATGCTCTGAATTGGTCCAACAGAAGTGGTTATCTCAGTTGCTGTCCTCTGGTTGTGAGCTAAAATATGCTATAGAAAACAATCGGATAATGTCCCCTCTAGTTGGGTCCACATGCCTTGCTGCTCCTCAAGATCTGCTGACCTGCTTCATCCATCCATCCACCTGTCCGTCCATCCATCCATCCATCCATCCATCCATCCACCTGTCCATCCCAGCAGCCCAAGCCAAGCCGCCCCCTCTGGAAACCCCAAACTTGCATTGTTCTCAGCTGAGCCCCAAGCACATTCGGAAGCAACACCCAGAGCTGGGATTTCCTTCATGTCAGCACATGGAGGGACTCTCTGCTGACTCACTGGATCGGTCCCAGAAATAGCAGGTTCAGAATAGAAACTTCTGTGCCCTTTCTGTCCTGGAGAACAATGTCTCACACGTTTTTTTCTTTTTTCCCTTAAGTATGACAAAAACATTTTGCTTCCAACTTGGCTGGGTTAAGCTAAAAGGGTTATGCTCAGTGCTCAGAGCAACTGACTGTATGCTTTAAAAGGACAGGAGTTAATCACTGGGACTATTTGCTACTTTCATAAGCCCTTCTTTCTTTCTTTCTCTTTCTTTCTTTCTTTCTTTCTTTCTTTCTTTCTTTCTTTCTTTCTTTCTTTCTTTCTTTCTTTCTTTCTTTCTTTCTTTCTTTCTTTCTTTCTTTCTTTCTTTCTTTCTTTCTTTCCTCCTTCCTTCCTTCCTTCCTTCCTTCCTTCCTTCCTTCCTTCCTTCCTTCCTTCCTTCCTTCCTTCCTTCCTTCCTTCCTTCCTTCCTTCCTTCCTTCCTTCCTTCCTTCCTTTCATGGAGAGATGGAAAATTAAAATGGAAGGAAATTCAAGGTAAAATGTTTCTTCCCAACCTGATTCTTCATATTTTTGCAGGACAGTTATTAAAACAAGGACCAGTGAATCCAACAGACAGGAAAAGGAGTATTACTGAAGTGTAGGATCCCTCACACAACTCAAGTTCCTGTGGGGTTTTGGAATGTTTGCTTATTTTCTGTTATTATTTATAAAATGCCTAAACATCTATGAAATCTACCTCAAAAAGAGTAAGTCCTTTCTGTGTGTAACTAAGCTTCAGCACTATGCGAATCTTGTAGCCAAATCTCTGTGGTTTGGTGGTGATCCCTGCACCAGCTCAGTTCCTGTTTGGCTGCAAGGGAGTTTTCAGGGAACCACACTGGCTGTGGCACCCAGCCTGTCTGCCGTTCTGCTCTTACCACCCATCGACAGATGAGGCAGTCTGGCTCGTCTACAAGCTGGCAGCACCCTGCTTTGGGAACTGATCCCCTGGGTTTTAGCCAACTGCCCTCTCAAGGGACCTTATCCAACCTGCATTGCTTCAGTTTAAGACTGGCTGGGTTGTTGAGTTAAGCCATGCACTCTTTAAGCACTAGGCAGAAAGCTTAATAATCTCTGAAATGTTGCAGAGCTTCAATCTGTAAATTATTCTGAAAATCCAGGTCTTGCAGTCCCGGCTGAGAACACTTTCAGGAAGCAGGGCTGTTTCCTCAGTGGAGGTGGTGACTACCTCCCACTGAACCAAGAAACAGAGGAAACAATACTCCCGTACAAAGCAATCATGAACACTGGAGAAGTGCATTTTAATATATGCCTCCCCTAACAGTAGGAGAGGAGAGATTTGAATGGTCTGTTTTTCAGAGAGAGAATCCCAAATCATCTTCTCTAAAGTATGTGTTGAGCTTTTGAAAGTCTTCCCCTTCCCCCTCCTCCCTGCCCGTCTGTACAATAAGTACAATTGTTAGACAAGGCAGGTCTTTGTGCTCCAAATTTAATACATAGTTTTTGACCCATGGAGTGATAAGCTGGAAAATAAATGGCTGGATTTTCCCCAGTGTTGAAGAACGCCTTTCAGATTGACTTGGGAACTTGCCTATTCTCGTCTGCCCACCTGGCTTTAACTTTGATATCCCTAACATTATCATAACTTTTATTGTCTTTTCATGTCAGTCAAACCTTCTTCACTAAATTACTTTCATTTATACATCCTGTCCTGCTATTTGGTCTGATCATCATCTAAGATTTAAGGTGAAAAAGCTTCTTCTACTTGACAGGGTGGGAGGTGGAAATTACTATGTGAACAGTAAACTACAGGTTACATAAATAATATGTCATTGTATATCACCCACCGGAGCCTTAAATCAATTCATTAGTTTGTATAAAGCTTTTGTGTACTTTTTAACTGCATCATATCCAAGTTGATTGCACATTTGGTCTAAGTTTCTTTTTCTTCATGTCGTCAGCTTTCAGCTTCTTATATAGTTATGCTGAGTGTGTTTCTAAAGATTGCTTTTCTTTCTTTAGAGGCTTGGTTTATATTTTTCCTCCACTTCTTGACACATCCTTAGCCCAAGGCAAAAGTGTGCATTTTGCTCATGGAAGGTAGACACAGGGTTATTCTTGACTGTGCAGGAGTGAGAGGCAAGCTGAAATACGCCAGATTAATGAAAGGGGTACTGAAAAGCAGCTGGTTGATTCAGAACAAGCTATTCACCTGCTTTCATGCTGCTTCACAGTAAAAAATAAATAAATAAATAAAAATCTATAGGCTGAACAGTACTAGAGAGATAATTTATCCTATTGTCAAGGAGTCTCCTACATTTTCTTCATGGGGTAAATTTTCTTTTACAGGCATGCCAGAAAAGACTGTCTTGGTTGAAATTCAGGAGAGTAAGATAATACAGGAGAAGCTTGTTCTGGAAAAGGGGAGTATTAGTGGAATAACCTTTCTTTTTTTTTTTTTTTTTTTTTTTACATGCTTCAGTGAAAAAAACTTAACAAGTTACTGGTTTGGAGAAATAAGGAAGAGAAAGACAACATTTTATTATATTGTCAGTAACTCCCCATGCTAAAATACCAGTCTAGCCTGACTGCAAAGGAAAAACAGACATTGCTTTGATACAATGATCTATTTTATTATTCCAGCTGAGGTTTTCTCCTTTATTTTTCTGCAGATCTCTTCTGTCAGTAAATCAGGAACTACACAAAGCTCCTATACAATGTAGACTTGATGTACAGCAATGTCAGCCAAGACAATATTCAAACAGTCATGAAACAGTCATCAAAAGTATGTCTTCTTGTTTTAGTCCCTATAAGAAATCAAAACCTTTCAAACAGAGCCATATTATAATGGATGGTGGCTGTTTAAATCTGAGTTACCAAAACCTTTGTCTGTGCCTGGACTTTTATTTTAATTATTTGTACCATTAAATATTAATAGGTCACATAAATCCCCTCCCCTGAGCAGATGAAATCTGTACAATGAAAACAAGCTCATTGTATAACATGAGCCAATGTTACCCACAATTATATCAGATAATATGCAAATATAGACCCTGATTTCCCTGGACAAGTTTTCTTACTGGTGTTTTGTGAGACCAAGAGGGAAATCATAAAAATTAAATAATAGTCAAGGCACTGAAACTTTTAAAATCTGATTCAAAGCTTCAGGGAGCTTTGTCTCTACTGGCTTAAGGAGCTTGGAGTGCTGCAAAACCACAGTCACACACAACGAAATCACTAAGTGGTGCCACAAAGATGAGGCAATATCATATTTGGTGGCAAATATATCCTTAATGGCTTAGCTACAGGGATGAAAAAGAAAAATGTGGAGCAGATTGTTCAATTTTTAGTGGGATCTCCTGTATAATTTTACTGCAGGCTCCCAATCTTTGCAGAAGTCCTGGCAGCAGCTCAATCCAGCCAGCCAGGCTCTGCACATTGTCTTCCCAGCTGGGAACTGCATTTTTGTCCCTTGGATGTTTTTGTAATTTTTTGCACCTTACTGATGAAGAGAAGCATGGGAGATCCTACAAGAACTAGAGAGATGTCTCAGGTCTGGGACCTTGGTGAAGTCCACGCAAGATGTACTCTAGGCCCAGCTCAGAGTTTGCCTTTTGAGGTGTATTGATGAAAAGCATGTAATAAAACTGAAAAGAAGAAGTAATGAGCAAGGATAGAAACTGAGAGTTTCTTGGATTGATTAGTATGTAAACATTCTCAAATGATGTCTGGGCAGGTTCCGGGGGAAGCCCTTGCCCTTGATCCTTTGATCTCATTTGACCCAATCTTCAATCTTGACATGAGAAGGACTTCTAGCTGTGGTTAGATTTGTGCATTGAGGAGCAACCCCTATGCAGGAAGCCTGGTTTCTCTGAGATGTGTGAGCCTGCATGTGAAAAGGCTTTGAGTTTGACTTGAATATGGTGAAAAGTTAGAAAAGTTGTAAAAAATTCCGTGGACTAACTTCTGTTCCTTGCTATGCCTCATCAAGTTAGGAATAAGATTATTAAAATTATGGCACTGGCATCACAAATTTAGGCAGCTGAAGAGTTAAGAAAAATACTGTGAAATTTAGAAGCCTTCAAAAAAGAAACAGGGATTACTATAGCCAGAATATTCTGATAATACACCAAAAAGTGAATGTAAAAGTCCAACTTAAAATTTTAAAAGCGAACAGTTCCACTACCTCAGCTGCAATTTGCCATCTTTTTTATTTTATTTTATTTTATTTTATTTTATTTTATTTTATTTTATTTTATTTTATTTTATTTTATTTTATTTTATTTTATTTTATTTTATTTTATTTTATTTTATTTTATTTTATTTTATTTATGTTATTTTGCTTGAAGAACATACTATTATTCAGCAGAACAGCTAGTAAAAATGATTTAAAATCATTCCCCTTATAATTGCAATTTGGTTGCAGTAGGAGATCATGTTTTGGAGCAGATAATACAGAAGGACATATATTTACTTGAGTGGTGTAGAAACTAGATTTTCAGCTTCCCATGATTTTCTGTAGTTGTGAAATATTGACATTCTCACTCAGTAAAGAAACAAAATCAAAACCATAGCAATATTTCCTCCAGAAAGAAGAGTTCAGGTTGATCAAAATATTTCAAATATTAAATAGAAATATTCAAATAGAAAAAGTAATTATTTTTGTTTTTAAATAGGTCCTAAAAATTTAAGAAAGTTTTATCTGGTAACAACTTTCCATGTAGTTTTTTTTTTTTTTTTAATAATCTTTCAATTTTGGTGAAATCAAAGGGGATGTTTCTCATTCTGAGGTATTTCAATTAAAATTTTTAACCAGGTTTTCTAATGACATGCACTATTCTGGAGGCTGCTTCTTAAACTGTAACCCAAACAGTCTAAATATCGCACTTTGGCATGCTGATTTGAATGAGACAATGCTTGCTTGGCTTAAAACCAAGTGCTCAGCCCTTCCAAAGCACGCTGATTGGAGTCATAACCATCCAGCTAAATTGAAGCTGGTAATTAAAAATATGCAAAATGGTTTGGAAATAATGTGGATCTCTCTGAATGTGGATTTTGAATATGGGTGTCTCTCACATGGGTGAAGTGGATAATTGCCTGCCTATCCTGCTTCTATTCACTGTAGATAATTGAGTTGTTGTCAAACACTTCTAACACTGCCTATCACACTAAATTTGAGACAACAGAGGGGCTCTTTGAATAATTTCATTTTTGAGGCTAAGGAAGCCATTTCCTTTGTATTTGCCTGGGGAACGGCATAGCAACAGGAAATGAGAACGACAGAAAGAATGGAGAATGCACCAGACTTTGCTGCACTCTAAGGCTGCAGAGTTTCACCAAGGTGACTCAAAGCCCCTCAGAGCACAAAGAAGGCTGACTGGTCCGTGACAAATGCAGCCTCTGGCTGTAGGTTTAGGTGTTGCCACCTCCAGACAAGCTCTGGTGCTGCTGAGAGCTTTGCTTGAGCGCTCAGGTCTGCAGAACAGGAAGGACTCAGGTGATACTTTCACCCTGATGGCTCTGATGATGGTCTGTCTCCCCTCACAGACCACCACAAGCTCCAGGCTTTACTTCTGCAGCAGCCTCTCCCACAACACCTCCCTGGGCAGCTCTTTGAAGCCTCCTTTGTGGTACTGCCCCAGGGTTTACCATGGTTGGCGTGTTTGGACTTTTGCATAGAGACATGCAGATGACACAGGTCGGGTCACTGCAGCATAGGAAAGAGAAAAGCGACGCTCCCAGAGATATGAAGAGGACAGGTGTATTTTTCACTCTGTTTGAGGCTCTCTGGCAGTGCAGCAGGAGATGATGGGATGTCTTGAAGCAGCTGCAGCAGGTAGCTCCTGCTCTTTCTAGTGTGCTCCCTGGAGAAACCCTGATATTATTTTCCTCCCTTTCTCATCTGAAGTTGGAATTTTAGTTTTGCTCTGAGGTGTCTGTTCTCCACACTCTCTCAGCCCCTTTCATGTGATTTCTTAAATGATAAAGCAGGCTGAGCCTGAAGAACAGACCGAGACAGAATCACACTCACATCTGCCTCCTCGTTCTCCTGAGGAACAGGATCCTGCCTGGGGTATTTCTGGGCACATGGTGATCAGTTTCACAAAAATTCCCTTTCACCATTAGGATCTTGGCATTTATGCTCCCACATTTATTATAGTAAAGAGGTTAACCTGGAGCTGCTACAGCAGAAAGCTCTTGCATGTTGCAGCAGCCAGAACAAACCTTTGAAACCTGGGAGCAGTTTCAGCCATTGTCTTCAAAGAGCCCCCACCGTCAGAAGACCTTTTGCCACAGTAATAATGCAGCAGTCTTAGGGACTGGAAATGGCTTTTTCTGAGCAGCATAACTTTTATAGAGATAAAATACACTTGGGTCCTACTATAATCCCTACACAAAGTGCAGCTGCAAAAAGCTGCTGTCCATACAAGTTAATTAATCCTATACCCCTGGGATAAGCATTTGTCTTGTTTTGATGGCAAAGGTTAGCAACTGGCATGAGCCAAGAGGCATTGATGCTGCTGCAGAAGGAAATGGTGTCTTCTCTGTTTCTGGGTTTGCTGGGATGATTACAGCATTGTGGGAAGCAGCCCCGTGCTAGGGACTTGCAAAGGGGCAGCTGCAATTGCTCTGCTTGGTGGCTTCATTGGCTTTAATCTCCTTCTGCTTGGGCACAGGGTCCTGCATGGATGAGGAATCTGAGAGAAAAAGTCCAGCCCGTGTTCGAGGCAACACCAAGGTGAAAGAGCCGATGCCCATCAGTCATAATTGCATTAAGCAGCCCAGGGCTGCTGGAGGGAAGAGGCTGGGCTGGAGTCACCCTTAACTCAATTTCTACAGCCCAAGTGGCTTCCAGGGGCCACACAGCAAGCAGGTGGCACTGCCAGCCCTGGAGTTCAACCAGCGCCTGGCTGCAAGCAACAAGCCACAGCATCGCTTTCCATGCTATAATTGTTAGTGTGTTAAATAAATTCCTCCAGGGACGCGTGCCACATAAAATGTTTAACTCAAACAAACCGGAAAGCAGATCAGCTTTGCACTGTCATTTATATTGGAAGAGTAGGCATGTTAAATCCCTTTTTCCACAAATCCCTTTCAATAAATCAGTTTTGGAGCAATGCAGCCGGCTGTCAGGTACTTTAACAGTGCTGCACTTTTCAATGACTCTCTGTTTTAAGAGACTTTCTTGAAAGTTATGTTGAAATAGACCAAACAGTTTTGGAAAAGAGAGGTGTATATCCAAATAGTTGGAGTGAATGAGCTCATTCTATGTATCAGGGGAAATGCACAACAGGCAAAGGGTGGCCAAAATTATAGGCCAGGTAATTTCGAAATGTTCTTGGCTTGCTGCGCAAACAGGTGTAAATCTGCTGGATGCATTAGAAGCGAGTGCAATTCAGTTGCAAGGCAGGAGGGTTTGAGAAGCCTTGGGTAAGACACAGGAGGAAAGCCTAGCTCCAGCTCATTAAAATAACTGTGCCTGGGAGCTTGCTGGCTACACCTGCTCTGTAGGAGTACTGGCAGTGCTTTCTCCAGCACACAGTGACCTGCACTGTCTTTTGAAAGCAGGTATAAGGCACGGAGGCAACCCCCAAAATGATCATATGCATGAGGTGTCCCGGAGAGTGCAGCGTGCATTGGCAGTAGTTTGCATCACTGGGTAAAAACATTATGGGGAAAGAAAGAAGTGGAGGTGATGAGAAAATCCGGCAGGCCAGCATTGTCAAAATTATCTTTCACTAGCCCTATTCTAATGAATTCTCATGGCTGCTGACCAGGAATTCTCCATCCCAGTGTCTTCGCACTGCCCTCCTTCCTCACAGTTTTGCAGAGCTTATCTTTTAATGTGGCTGAGTGGAGTCCCAGGATTTTAGTTTGGATACAAATGATCTAGGAACATTATTAGCCTCAGTAAATACCCTTCAGGGCAAAAGACTTTGGTTTCTACTTCATATTCATGACCTTTCTTCTTGGCTTAGAGGTGTTTGAGCAAGGGGAAGAAGGAGCCATAGAACCCCAATTAAATATCACAGGATTTTGGTGAGCTTCCATTTTCTTTTCTCATTTTTGAACTTTAAAGATCTGTGTTGTATTCAGTCACATAGCTACACAAATTAAGAACTTAACTTGGCAAAAATCACCATAGAGTCCTTTATTGGCATCTTTCCTGGAATGCCAGCTGTTCGAGCAAAGCAGAGAGGCCAGGCTCTGCTGACTTCCCTACCCTTGCAGATACCTGTTCCAGATTTGTTTTTTGAAGAAATAATTTAGCATACAGGTGGTTTTGGGGTGGAAAATCACTGTTTTTTTGTAGATCGCCAAGACTGATGTGACATTGGGTTTGGATCCAACTGCTAGCATCAGGGAACTGAATTCTGGTTTTAGAAAAGGATACGGTTTGAAGTCCATCTTTGAATCCAATTGCAGGTATTTGGGGATAGGAATAAAACCAAGAACTTCTTTCCTCTGAACTGCAGTTCAAAAGTCCTGTATTGTGAGTGGTGATTAGTAGAACTGATTTTATTATGACAAAGAAAACAGTAATGAAAAGTGCCAGCATCAAAGCCTGTGAACATTTTCCAGGTTTGCACTTTGGAAGATATACATATTTTCAAATGTTAGGCTTTTAAATGGTTTGCAGATTCCTTATGTACAGAAGGACACAGTAAATCACTTTCATGGGGCCACACTGCCTGATAGCAGCGATATACATTCATTAACTACGTAACTGTTATCCCAGTCTGAAAGCTGTACTTCTGTTTCCCCGTAGTACACTTAGAGTTACTGGAGCATGTTGATTGATTCCCATTACTGAAAGCTTCTATCAGGTGACATGCATGCAGAAAAATCATCCTGAGTTGAGAGACAGGAGGTTCGCAGGGGGAACAGGTGAGACAATGTGATAGAGGTGATAAATTAAAGACATGGATCTTACAACTGACAAAAGGAAAAGAAAAGAAAAGGAAAGGAAAAGGAAAGGAAAAAGGAAAGGAAAAGGAAAAGAAAAGAAAAGAAAAGAAAAGAAAAGAAAAGAAAAAGAAAAGAAAAGAAAAGAAAGGAAAGGAAAGGAAAGGAAAGGAAAGGAAAGGAAAGGAAAGGAAAGGAAAGGAAAGGAAAGGAAAGGAAAGGAAAGGAAAGGAAAGGAAAGGGAAAGGGAAGGGAAGGAAGGGAAGGGAAGGGAAGGGAAGGGAAGGGAAGGGAAGGGAAGGAAGGGAAGGGAAGGAAGGGAAGGAGGGAAGGAAGGGAAGGGAAGGGAAGGGAAGGAAGGGAAGGGAAGGGGAAGGGAAGGGAAGGGAAGGGAAGGGAAGGGAAGGGAAGGGAAGGGGAAGGAAGAGGAAGGGATGGGAAGGGAGAAGGGAAGGGAAGGGAAGGGAAGGGAAGGGAAGGGAGGAGGGAAGGGAGGAGAAGGGAAGGGAAGGGAAGGGAAGGGAAGGGAAGGAAGGAAGGAAGGGAAGGGAAGGGAAGGGAAGGAAGGAAGGAAGGGAAGGAAGGAAGGGAAGGGAAGGGAAGGGAAGGGAAGGGAAGGAAGGGAAGGAAGGAAGGAAGGAAGGGAAGGAAGGGAAGGAAGGAAGGAAGGAAGGAAGGAAGGAAGGAAGGGAAGGGAAGGAAGGGAAGGGAAGGAAGGAAGGAAGGGAAGGAAGGGAAGGAAGGAAGGAAGGAAGGGAAGGAAGGGAAGGAAGGGAAGGAAGGAAGGGAAGGAAGGGAAGGGAAGGGAAGGAAGGAAGGAAGGGAAGGGAAGGGAAGGAAGGGAAGGAAGGGAAGGGAAGGGAAGGGAAGGAAGGAAAGGAAAGGAAAGGAAAGGAAAGGAAAGGAAAGGAAAGGAAAGGAAAGGAAAGGAAAGGAAAGGAAAGGAAAGGAAAGGAAAGGAAAGGAAAGGAAAGGAAAGGAAAGGAAAGGAAAAGAAAAGAAAAGAAAAGAAAAGAAAAGAAAGGAAAGGAAAAGAAAAGAAAAGAAAAGAAAGGAAAGAAAAGAAAAGAAAAGAAAAGAAAAGAAAAGAAAAGAAAAAGAAAAGAAAAGAAAAGAAAAGAAAAGAAAAGAAAAGAAAAGAAAAGAAAAGAAAAGAAAAAGAAAAGAAAAGAAAAGAAAAGAAAAAGAAAAGAAAAAAGAAAAAGCTCACCATGAGGACTGTCCACATTGGAATAAGTTGCCTGGAGAGTTTGTGTTTGGAGGGTTGGGCTGGACAAAGCCTTGGGCAACCTTGACATAACTCAGTGTTGATCCTGCTCTGAGCAGGAGGGTGGACCACAGATCTCCTCATGTCCCTTCCAACCTGAATTGATCTATGATTCTGTGACAAATTGCCAGTAACCAACTTTTGCCATTTAAAAATAAGTGACCAGGTTTGCTTGTCCTCAAGCACTCACCTCATGAACTCCACCTTTTGAAGTGAAGGGAGAACAAATGCAGAAGCTGCATGGACTCCCGTCGACTTTTGCAGCAATTGTTGCTGAGCCATGAAGTAACCGCTCAGCACCTCTCCCTGTCTTGTTCTGTTTGCTGCCCAGTTTTTCAGCCTAAATTAAAAGTGTTGATGGGCTACTTTTGCAGAGTAACAGGCAAGTAGTACAGGTACAATCTGAGTATTTGTTTCTGATCACCACAGTCATAATTTTATTGGTTGCTGTTGAATTAGGATCTGGGTAAATTCCAGTCAGCAATGTACAATCTACCTCTGTGGTAGTAATTACTGATTTGATTTCCAGGTGTCCTACAGCCAAGTACAGTAGGTGCATGTTGATATAAGTGTTCCAGCTTTCCTTGTGAGTTAATTATGTAACATGCGTATAAGAAATAAGCCATGAAAAACATGGAAATTCCCAGATTTTCATTTCCTCTCTCTTATTCAAAATTCTGTTGAATAGATGGGTTGGGTGAGCACAGCTACAACAGGACTTGGGGATTTTGTGCAAGCTGTAGTCAATGTACAAAGAAAAAACAGGTTAGTTAGCAAGACCTTGATTCTGACTACATTAATATGAAGTTCTGGGGAAAGGAGCGTGCACAAGTTTCAGTCTTTCCCTCTCCATGTACTTATGACAAAGCCCTGTGCTACAGGCCAGCAAAATTGATCAGGGTGAAGGCATTTAGTGCTAGCAGACAAGAATGGTACAGTGAAGTTACAACCATCACCTTCATTTGATTAGGCAGAAAGGTTTGGTGTAGTAGCTTTTAAAATGACGAAAACTTGATCCAGACCAAATAAATGCTTTGCAGTGCTTGCTGTCCAGGCATCACAGATATGACTCCTTCATACAGTATGCAGCTCTGGCAATACAATCAAAATGGCAAGAAGGTATTGTGAAACTTGCATAGCCAAATGGTGTGAAATTATTTTACATTCCACTTCTCACTGAATCAAACTACCACTTCTAAACTGTTTTTTTTGACACTATGCTTTTAAATGGATGCTTCCTTTTGTGGCTGCTCTGGATAGGAAGGCCCTTAAGGCTTCAATATCAGACTAGCTGTAGGAGGTCCTTGATGCTGACAAAACTGAAGGCTTTCAAATGTGAAATTCACTCTAGTGACTTGGCACAGCCAAAGGGATACACCAAGTCTCCCTTCTAATGCTATATCAATGTGGGCATAAAAAATCAGAAAGGTGACCCATTCCACAGGCATTTATGCAGACCACTGCAAGCAGAGACTAGCTAGGATGCATTGCAGCCAAGAAGTAGCTGGTCCCTGCAGAGCCCTAGTGCTGTCCCAGATAAAAGCCCAAGCCTGGTTTCTCCCCGAGCGTCTGCTCTGCCCCGCTGCCACCCCCTACAGCTGCAGCAGAAGTGCTTCTCCCTGAGGCCAGCTTTGTGTTGTGTTTGGCACGCAATAAGGCCCTGAAAATAATCTCTTGTATTAGCTGAAACCCTCTCATGCCAACTTCGTGATCCCTCTGACATATTTGCTGCCAGCTTTTGGTGTCAGTGTGTTGGCCGGTATCTCAAAGCAGTTACATTTTTAACACTGCACAATGCGTACCTTCTCTCTGAGCTTCCCTCTTTTGTGGATGAGCAGGACGTGGGGAATTTGGCTGGATCATCGCTTTCCCCAGTAAAGACTGGGGACTGATGGAGAAAATGATCTGTTTTCCCCCACAGTGTGCACCAAAATGGCATGTGGTAAGTCTCATTCTGATTTCTGAAATGCTGGATAACAGCCACTGTCTCTCCAGCCCCATACAAACTCTTTGGGACTGTCAGTTCTCCAAGGCCTTATTTGAACAATTCACTGAAGAACTGGAAGGGATAAGGTGATCTAAAAACACAGTGAAAATCTCCAAAAAAAACACTGGAAGGATATTATTGTCTTTTACTGTATTAAGAAATAACTCCATCCATAGAAAAATAGTATCAGAATATTGAAGAGATGTAAACAGTGATCCTTATTAAAATAATTTTATAATAATCAAATGAGCATACATTGAAATAAAACTTGAGGAGGATTAGGAAAACAAATGGTTTAGTGTCCTCCTATAATCTTCTGTTCCATTTCTCTCCATCTTTTAAGAAGCCAAATGGTTTATTGAACATTAACAGAGGGCAAGGCACAAAACCTGTTCCTGGCATGGAGGACCGTCCTGCATAAAATTCCCTGTAGCTGTTGGGAGTTAGAAACTGCTTTCAGTGCTATGATGTAGAGCAATTACAAGGCAGCTATTGAATCCTCTATTGGCTATGACCTGCAGAACTTTAGTGACCACAGAGCAGCACTGCATGGTGCCAACCATCCCATTGCCAGGGAGCCTGGGACCAGGTATTGAGATGATTGCCAAAAGAACGGGCTTTGTAATAGCAAGAGCAAAGCAGACAGCAACAAAAGAATGAAAGCATCACAATGAAAACAAAACAAAACAAACAAAAAAGGAAGGTGGTTGTAGCTATGGCATGAAGCTATGGGGAACATTGGTGACAGGAGAGCACTACCCAAGGTTGCTTTCATACAGCACTGAATGTGCACCTGCAGAGCAACCCAAGCCATTCATCAACTGGAAAATGAAATAGCATCTGTGTTTTTCTTTAGCTCAGCCTGCTTTCCTGTATTCAATCCCATCACTGAATATTTTGCTACAATGGATTTAATATTTCAGGTGGCATTTCACTGATACAACAAAAATAATGAAGTGTACACAATGCTGGAAAAATTCTTCTGACTCAGCACCTCAGCTGCCCTTCATAGTGTTGGTATTTTTCAGGCAAATACATTTGGTCTCATGAATTAAGAGATCAATCTTAATTTTGTCCACAGATGGGGAAGTTTTCCTATTTCCATTATTTTGTGCTACATGCACAAAAAATAAAAGCAAACTGTAATATATTTTTGTGGACAAAATGAGTTTGGGTTCTTTCACTTTTCTTTTGGCATACTCTCCTGTTGACAGCATGATTTGCACAAAATTACATTCTGTTGATAAAAATGTGCTGAAATGTCTTTCAGTTTCATTGACTGAATGATTTGAAGTAAGAGGTTTGACAAAATGCATGTTGTCGACAGAATGAAATGGGGCGGGTGGAAGGAAGAGTACACTTCAGACATATGGAATGAGCAGTTATATATGCACTTGGTTTGTTAAAAACTCTCTTCAGAAAATATTAGGAAGGATTTTGTGGGATTCAGTGAAGACAATAGTTACTTTGGAAAATCTCATTTGCACAGATACATCTGGCAGTGGAAAAAGGCATAAAGAAAGTTAATGGGTGCAGAATTTGGCCAGAGATCATTGCAAGTGCTGTTATACTTCTTTACATGTCTTTCTATCCAAATAAATTTCCTCCATTAAGTTTACAGATTTCCTCATTCAGCTTTTAAGGGAATACTTGTACTGGAAATGAATGAGACAGGGAAAAGAAATACGTTAAAATTTATGAAAACATCTGTTGGAAGTTCTGAGAAAGATGCTTTTGTTTTAATCATCTTAGCAAGATTGATGGATTTTATCAGGGCTAAGTACCGAATAGTCCCAAATGGGCTCTTTATCCCAAAGGCAAAGCACTTAAGCATATGCCTAATTTTAAGCACATGAATAATGGCCTCATTGACTCCAGTAGAAAACTCAAATGCTACAAGCTGAGTATCTTGGACTCTAAGGTACTTTGGACTAGGGTTAAAATTATGACCAAATCGTATCAAAAACTAACCTTGAGTGTAACCTTATAAAAGTATTAGAATTTAGGACTAAGAGTTTTCTATAAAATAAACCAGATTATGTACACACAGCTTGTTTTGTAGGATAGAAAGGACAGAAAGACAATTGCCTCTAAGACAAGTAGTCATTTATGGAGACTTACATGATATTAAGGCTTTGTGTAGTAACACAGAAAGGATCAACCTGGTGAGAAAGCAAAAATCTGTTGTCCATAGTGAGATTGCTTCATTTTAGCCAAATTTATTCATTATACAATATGTGTACTGCTTTAAGTCAATTCTGAAAAGAATTTTAGCACTTTTTTTTTCCTTAGCTGTTTTCTTGCAACAGCATCCTTTTGTTGAGCACCAAGTCTGCCTGTCAGTCAGAGAGGTGGAGGAAGAACAAGAGTCAGATTTGTGCTCTCTTTCAAGAGTGGTTCTGTAGGTGTGGTTATGACCTGTGGATTCTTCTGGGAAATTGGCTTGTGAATTAAGTTGTAGATGGTGCTAAATTTCCATTCCAATGTCCAGCTCAAATTTTTTTAAAGGTTGCTACGTGTATCAGAATATGGTGCTGAACTACCTTAAATTACTTCTCCAGACCATTATACTCATTTCAGAATTCACTCCCACACCACAAATGCTTACTGGCAGGAGCTGGATCAGAGTAATAAACAATAGGGCTTCACGTGCACATACTCAGTTCATCTCACTCTGTTGTAAAAACTGATTGCATTTCTCTGTTCAAACAACAAGTGAATCAAACTAAAGGAAACACCTATGCAAAATACTTCTTACACAGGGATGATCTCCTTGTGGTTGGATGTGCTGGAGTACTGTAAAAGCTGAGCAGTAAAGTGGGCTGTAGTGGTTATGATGTGGAAAGACGGAGCCCAGCATGCATCTTTTGAGAAAAAAGTATGCTTTGGATTAATCTGATGTTTGTAGTCCTAAAAGAGAGAATATGGGGGCGGTTCAGTCTGACATAGTGCTTAACATGGGAGGCTGTGTTGAGGAATTACCAGATACATAAGCTAAGAACATCTTTATGGCATGTATCATCTCTTCGGTTCTAAAGAGGATGCCAATGTTCATGATCTTTCCAGACAGGCATTACCCAGGTGATCAAATATTATCATGCTTGACTCATTCCACACTTGCACCTGGTGGCTATTGATTCCTGTTTTTGGAAAGCCTTACTATACATTGCACATGCCCATTTTGAATGGAAATGCTCTTCAATAATGTTTAATGGTGTAGGAGTCACAGCTGCAAAACAAAATGTTTTACAGAAATTTTGGAAATAGCTTTTGTTTGGCCATGAGAAAGTTTTTCTATTTTGCTTGAATGATATCATCATTCTTTTAGCTTTTAAATGGCAATTGCCATCCAACTCACCAAGACTTGGAAGTGCACATTTGTTCTCAGACTTAGGATGCAATGGTGTCTCAAGAAGCTACGCACAACTTTCTGTTTAACATAGCCTGTGTTTAGGGCTGATCCTACCCATTGGGCAAAGGTGGTTGCCTGTCTCAGGACAACAACAGTCCAGGTAGATCACTGTCTATGAAGTCATGAAGAAGACAGATGGAGGGAGGATGTAATGCATGTACTATAATCAAACACATTCTTTTCTAGAATGAAATTTGCATGGCAAAAAATTATACACAAAAAGATTTTCCAAAGCTGTGAAAAAAATTGGATTAACTGATCTGATGTGAAATAGAGAACTTTGGTTAAATTACTTCACAACACATAAGCTATAAGCTGCCAAAAAGAAGTCCATCAAAGCAAACTTTACACTTGAGTGTAAAACACAGCCAGGCAGATTTTGCTGGAAGAGGAATGCTGGGGTACAGTCACCAGGCACAGAGCTGGCGCTTACCTAACCATGGAAGAGGATAGAGTCTGTCAGACCATTTTCTAATTCTGTTTCTATTATCTGAGAGTAGAGCAGATGACAAATCTGTTAGTTCAGAGTGTTGACACAATAAGCTTTTATCACTTTTTGTCAACAGAACATAATTGTGTTCAGATTACCCTGTCACAGGGGAATAGCCATAAGATCGTGTTGTCCATTAAAATAAATGTCATGTTCTATTTCTGGGCAAACAAGAGGGAAATAGGAAGAGCAATGCAAGTAAAGAAAAAGCATGAACAAACTATTTTTTGAACAGCGTTTTAGTTACACAGACACTGCAATAGAGCAGCTGTTCACCCGAAGCTGACTCCCTCTAGCCCCTCTATATTAGATGCCAAGCCCTTGTATTTCTAACGTCTTTCCATCCCCACCCCATCAAATCCAAACAGTTCAGTGCTCTTTTCTTCCAGCACTCTTCTGTTACCGATGCCAACTACAAACCACAAACAGTGTGTCAACAGCTGGAGTGAGAGAAACTCATCAAGGAGTGAGAGCAATGCTCTTCAGGGTTTGGGCATGATTGGTGGGTGGAGGGCCATGACTGAGGGCATAGCTGAGGTGACATGGGGGTCTCTCGTTCGAGTTATCACCGTATTTGCCCTCTCCGTTGGTCTTCAGGATCCACCTTGCCAAAAACCTGAAGTATGGTCCCTTTTTGGAGACAGTAATTGCGGGGCTATCAGCTGGATGCCCATGGCAGGGAAGGCATTATATTGCACCTTGCTCTGTGTCCACAGAAAATCATTCTGCCTCAAGCATCCATTCAATAGACAAAATGCAACCTCAGCTGCAGAAACATGTTGCATTTTTTCAAGATTAAGCAAAGCAAGAACTAGCATTTTTAATAAAGCAGATGGAAATAGTTGGCTTCATTCTGATGGAAATAAAATTCTGCCCATCCATCATATTTTCTTGTGACACTCTGGAGACAGATGTGAATGGAAATCTGAAGGCTGAAGGGGTTTTGGACAGGTAGCATTGTTTGTGAACAGCAGACAAAGGGGATCCATCAGTGAGGGGAGGAATCAGCACCACTTTGTGCTTCCTGTTTTTTGGGGGTGGCTGCGCTGCATGGTCCAACACAGGTGCAGCCCCTTCTGATTTCCTGTAGCAATGACAGTATGAATCACAGCAATGCATTTGGATTTAAAAATTGAAAGATATTCTTAGGGGAAAGAAATAAACAGAAGTTCCCCTTCAAAATTCAAACTCCATCTCCCTTGGCCCAAATTTTCTTTCCTCATAAAGTCATGTCACGTCTCACACCTTCCCATTAGTTTTTGACATGATACTTTACCAACCAAGAGACCCAGAGGGGTTGGGGGTTGTAGGAGCTTTAAAAAAGAAATAATTAATCTCCACTGAGAGTAATGTGCTGTCACATATCACTCAGCGTTTCATCAATAGCCTGATGGAGTCAGGAGAGGTGACTGAGAAGG
Organism: Anser cygnoides; assembly: GCF_040182565.1. Taxonomy (NCBI): domain Eukaryota; kingdom Metazoa; phylum Chordata; class Aves; order Anseriformes; family Anatidae; genus Anser; species Anser cygnoides. The sequence continues at coordinate 6,586,848 of NC_089887.1, forward strand.
AAACAGGAACTAGCTTGTGATGTTTAATGATGGAAACTGAGATATTTAAAATCTCCTGTGCCCATTTGCTATGCAGGCTGCTCAGATGCATTCAGTGTAATTACAGCACCCAGACAGAAGAGTTTCATCTTCTACGCTCTTGGTGCCACTTTTATGGCAATTTAGAAAGTGATCACACAGAGACAGAAACACTGATTAGTTAACACATACAGCCTTTGTGTATTCTGTTCATGCAAAGCTTTGAACTTCTGGAAGCTGTCATATTGAGCTAGAAAATGCATATCCCAGAAGTAGCTATGACTATGTTGCTGTCTTTATTACTTTCTGAGTGACACTGTTTGAAAGCTTTGTGCATGACACAGCAGGTTTCCAGTCCAGATGGGCAGCTACAGTACTAAGTCAGATCCAAGGAGGTGTTCCTTGAAGCTAAAGGCTGTTGGGAGAAAGCATCTGCCATCCTCCTCTAATTGCTGTCAGTTTTGGAAGAAAGGTTGGTACTGCATCTAGACATAAAACCCAACTGGGCTGCTGTTTCAGTCTGAGTTTTCACTCCTGCAGCCTAAAAATGACATTTAGGCTGAGATCCAAAGGACTGACCCTGACAGCTTCCCACGAATTAACTGGGAGCAGGTACCCAGACAGCCCATCCTCTCTATATTACTTAGCCTCTCTCTCCTCCCTGACCCTGCTTGTGTCTCTCTTACCTTAACACCACAGAGTGATGGAGTCTGGTCTTCAGTGTCATTTTTCAGCTCATCCAGATGCACTTAAGCTACTTGGTAGGGAACAGTTTTTGGCTTTTATACCTGGAACAAGGTAGGAAGAGTACAAAAAGCCTCCCAAAGACCCCCAAACCAAAGTCTTGTCAAATACTACAGATAAGAAGAGAATGCATAGCTCTAAGTGGTTTGCAGGGGGCACAATGCCATATCAGAGAGGACAGCAGGCTGCAACCTACAGCTGCCTGTATTTTGCTCTCACTGACTAGGTCCCTTACCCCATCCCAGTATCCCTGTACATGCCTGATCAGTGGGATGCCTCACCTTGGAGTCTCACTCTGCATTCTGCAGCCAGGTTTTTACTGGGGTTTTCCACAGCTTCTAGCAGTTAAAAAGCAAATGGTTTAATTTCCCCTTGTATTGGGTGCAGAGATATTCATAGACGGGATGGAAAAAAGGCCATAGACACAGCTAGATACCCAGAGGAATGAAGCTAGCAGTGAGGAGTCAGTGAGCAAGTAGCTGGGAATTAAACTGATGTTTCAAAGACAGAAGGGAATATGGTGTCATCTAGTCACAGCTGTTCAGCCACTCACACGAGATATGGAGGGATTCTCAGGTGGAGCAGGCAGGAGGTAGGCACTGAAATATGTTTTCATCTTTTCTTCTGGAGAGTCTAAATGAGATCACAGCAGAGTAGCAGCAACAGATGTTCTCTCCAACCGCTGTGTCAACATCCAAAAAAATCAGTATGACAGGTAGGTATCAGCCCCTGAAGTATCATATTTGACAAAGTGGCCCTGGAGCAGGTGGGTAGCTTCAGATAACTGTTTTTGCTCCATGACAGTTGAGAAGTGTCTTGAGAGATGTTTCCAGGACCTGCTGCTTTCTGAACCTGATAAATTATGACCAAGTCTTAGACATAACCCCCAAATTGACATGGGGTCCCAAATGTCATTAGGCAGATCATGGCAGCGCAGCAGAAAGACATAGAAAACATATGAAGCTTGGAGACTACAACAGTATAACTGGTATATGCTGAGAAGAAAGCAACATTCCCCATCTCTTGCTTTACTGTTTCAAAGGGGAAACTTCCTTGTTAATTTGTGAAAGAAACATTCCTGACTTTTCATTAAGCTTAGCTTACTAGAAATTTTAAAAGAAAGCTTTAGTGCGAAGTAGCTGAATTCAACCTCCTATTTTTGCAGAATCACTGGTTCCAAGGGCCAAAATACAGCACTTTTTAATAATTGAGGTTTTGAAAAATATTTGACATCAATGTCTCTCTCCAATTTCACCGTCACCATTGTCCATCTCCCCTAATTTCATGCTTTATTAAAAAAAGACTGATTAGCTGTACTAGGCTTATCTCATCTTTACTTGGAACGAAGTGCAGCTTCTCTTTATGAAGACTCCAATATAAAACAAAACAAAACAAAACAAATCAAACAATCAATCAAACAAATAAACAAATAAACAAAAACAACAACAAACAGGAGAGAAGAAACTAATCATATCATACAATCATAGAATGGTTTGGTTTGGAAGGAACCTTAAAGACCATCCAATTCCAACCCCCATACCATCAGTTTGTCCAGGGCCCCATCCAACCTGGCCTTGAACACCTCCAGGGATGGGGCATCCACAACTTCTCTGTGCAACCTGTTCAAGTGCCTCACCACCCTCTGAGTGAAGAATGATTCTAATAAATGATTCTGCTTGACACCTTGGCTAATAATATGAATGTCAGCACAGCCACAGATCAGTGAGACACTTACGTATGTGCTTGTGTTTAAGCATGTGTTTAAGACTGTTTGAGTTCAGCTTCCTGCCGAGGACATACTTCACTTCTGGGACATGTGTGACTTAAGAATATGTTAAGTGTTTTAGTGATTTGGTACCAGCCCAATGAATGCCCTTCACAAGTAGCTGACTAAGTATGTGCAGTTATTTCTTAGATAAAGAGAGTTCACAACTGTATTATTTGGTTGCTCTGCTATCAGCCCTGCTGATCCGCAGGTGTTGCATTGATTGAAGGACACTGAAGAGAAAGAAGAAGCCTCTAATAATCTGTCACTGTGTTTATGTACCTAGACTTTGCTTTGTGAGTCCTGTTTAGCTTGGTTTGATGGCTAAGAAGAAAAACACCACTAATTTGTGAGTTACGGATGGGAAAGAAGTGCCCTAACATGATGGGCTCCAGTATTGGCCAAGCATGCTGTGGTAGGGCAGAGGAAAGCATGTAAGCAGCTAGACATGGCAAGCAAATGTGTGAACATCTTCAGAAATGGTCCAGCATGTCAGTAATGATCTTTCCATTGAAGATGTCAAGGATCTCCTTGGGTTTCCACAGATTAAATGCACGGTTATGCTTACAGTGTGCTGGATGGAACCATAAGACCTGTCTTTGATGCAGAAGAGATTTATGGAACTTACTGGAATCTTAGAAATTTGCTAATGACTTTGCTTTGCCTGTGGAAATCATCCCAAGCTGTGCTTTTTACATCTTTTTCCTCTCTAGTGACTACATTTATGGCCTCAGTGTTAAGTATGCAAAGGGCCTTGCTGGGCAGCTGTAGGTGGTCCTGCTACTTGTTAAACATGACTGTTGAATATGTGGATGCACAGTAAATGAGTGCAGTTCATCATAGCCTTTGGAAAGTTAATTGGCTAGTAAGCTTTTGAGGGGTCAAATACATTAATATCTGTCCCCACTCCGCTTTTTGAAAAGTAAATGGATAGGAGTGACTCTGATCAGCATGCCTCTTCACTGTCTTCTAATATATACTTAAGAATGACCTTTTTCTGCAGTGTGTATGTGAAATGGATAGAGAAAGACATGACTCCTATAAATAGCTTGCAGACAGAGAGTTGCAGGTTATGCTTAAAACAAAGAACATATGGTTTTTAAAAAGTAAATAATTAGGGCTAGTTTTGTGGGCCTTCTTTTTAGTTAGAGTTTGAAGTAGATGAAAATCATTGGATTTGATTTTCAAGCCTTCTTTCAGCTCACATAAGAGCTATAGACAAACTTCAATTTACATGCATTTCTATCCAGACTTGTTCAGTCTGTCTGTCAATGGCTGAAAATCCTTCAGGATTATTTTTGCAGAATGTATTTTTCACGGTTGCAGATTTCCTTGCTTCCACTACTAAACAATCCTTTACTTTCAGAAATATACTTTTTGGGGTACTCCCTTGTTTTAACAGGATGGACCCCTGTAATAACAGTAGGTGAAATTATTCACTTGTGGGATTTCTGAAAAGATGGCAGAATGTCTGAATTGGCTCCAGGAATGCTAGTTACTTTCCTTAACTCAATTTTAAGAACAATTTTGTGTGGCCTGGCTGCAACTGGATGAACTGCTTGTCTTGAACCTTCCCCAGAACTCGGATAGATACTTATTTATTATTAAAATACAACCTAAGAGTGGGAAACTCTTAAAATTCCCCAAAGCTCTCCTCTAAAAATAAAGATTCATTAGTTGATCCTCGAAAAATAATTCTTACTTGTTCCCCAAAGTGAAATCAGACTCCTAGTTTCTATCTCCCTGAGTTTCCCTTTTGGCTTTCTTTGATTGTGGGTGCAGCATTTTTGTCTTGTTTTGCCAGCGACAGTCAAGTGTTAAAGCCAAATTTTGCGAAGCCATGCAGAGGGTAATGTCAGTTCCTAATGTAATTCACATAGTAGCCTGGAATGACCTTCATCCTCTCATGGTGACTTGTGTTTGTTTTGGCCACTGCCTAGAGCTCCAATTTCCCCCTCTGTCTGGAAGATATCTCGCGTATCCTCCCTGTTTATGGTCATATTCACCTCTGATGTGTTCTCTTTAGCATTATTATCCATCTTCTGGATTAGACATAAACCCAAGTTCTTGAATACTCTTAGCCATTGAAGATCTGACAGCACTTTTCACAAAAGGAGATGACTAACTTCCATAACCTGGCCACAGGCCAACTTGGCTCATTACGCTCTGCCTACTAGAAATTCCTCCTGCTGTTTCAATGGCCATGTTGTTTTTCATTTTCTGTCCTAAACAACTACTGAATAGATGCTGCTTTTTCACTCCATGCTATGGCTCAGTAGTGAATGACACTTTAAACTGATAGCACTTCTTTCCACTTGCAAAATGCTTTGGATCTTAGGGGCATGCTTATGTGCTACATTTTTGTTTCAGGAGAGGTGTCTGTGCAGTAGTGGTCCCCGATCACTCCACACCTTATCATGGCAGGATTCTCTGCCAGCCCTATGTATGTCCTCACAAGCTCAGTTCCCCTCGATGCTCACAGAATGGTTACTCTCTCCCTGACATTTTTTTTTTTTTAATAATTCCAGTATTTCATCAATTTCCCATCTTGTTTCTCTTGATGTCCTTAGAAAGAAACACTGGGGAAAGCACTTAGCTGCTAAGAAATGGCCTACAGACTGAGAGGAGTTATGTGCCTTTCCAGCTGCTGAGAATCTGGGCCAGGGACTTTTTCCATATATGGGAGAACTTCTAATTTAAATGAGTACTATTAACTCGGGTCGTCTTCTGGTTGGTTTTTAGTTTAAAATTAACTAAATATATGACTGAATTTTTCTTAGAGTGGGTTCCAAAAGGATCCAGGGGACAGGAGACTGTGGTGAGACTTGGCAGGTAGGAGAGCTTCCCCTGTGAAGCCCGCTCACTCCAGCTACAGAGCGCTCTCTCTTATGTTCGCCTTATTACAATTTTAAGGATATTTTCAGATCTCAGCTTTCACTAAAGCAAAAAAGATCTGGTGCAAAAGAAAGGAGACCAGGTAATGCCTAGATGTATGTGGGAAGGATGGGTAGGATGTGTGAAACACCAAGAATTATGTGCCCAGGGATAATTGTATTTGTACCATCTTCTCTATTGTTTTCTATTTCTATTTGATTATGGTTTGCCAAAATCAACAACCCTGATTTTGATACAGGTGCTTTTGTTCCCAGAAATGGTCTGAATGAAACTTGGGATCATGATTTCTTTCCCACAGTCATACTGAACCTTGGGAAGCTTTCCATGCAAGGGGTCATCCTTTTATTTTTGCTTGCTCTGTTTGCTGTTATTAGCTTCTCCTACCTAGCTCTGATACTGCTGTTGTAGTATTTTGCTCCAGTACACCATGATGTGACAGAAGGGCAATAACCATTAAAGATGGACCTTGTAAATGTGCCCTTGATTGCTAACGGGTCTTAGAAATCCAAGACCCATATAATCCAGCCAAAATAATACCTGAGAAGTTCATATTAAGAGTGTTGCATGGAGGGGCTGCCAGCCTTAGGAGAGTAAAATTTGTGATCAAGACTGAAACAAAAAAAGGTCTTGGAATCCGCATGTTGCCTTCTGCTCAAGCCCTTCAGGCACATTCAAACATAGAATGTGAGAACTAAGTATGAAAATTGCAGTAATGAAAAAAAAAATGCCCCAGTTTCACTTTTCCTTAAAAATTTGAATCGCAGCCCAAGATCACAAATAGGTCCTCTCAGGTTTACAGACCTATAAAGAGACCCTGGGCACTGTTTTGAGTAAACTCGGACTAATTAATAGCTTAGTATTAAAAAATGCATTAAATCTGTAGTTCTGAACAGTTCCAATATAAAAGCAGGTGAAATCTGTTAAAAGGGAAATGTGGCTTGTGGCTACTCACATACGTGAGTAACAAGCAATGAGATTCCCTCTTATGGAATTTTTTTGGGACAAGTCATGTCACATCATTCTGTATCAGTTTTTCTATCAGTAATGACAGGATGGGAGGACTTATCTGCCCTAGCTGCCTGTTTCATTTGCAAAATAGTTTGAAAATCACTAGGGATGGTGCAATGTGTTAATATTGCATAGTTCAAAAGCATTTAAAATTTCTGTCTTAGGAGGAGTAGGAAATCTCACCTTTTCTACGGTGAAGAGGCAACAGCTGACCTATTAGTCTGAGTCCTATATATAGTGATCCATCAACACCAGGATCAATTTCCTGAAGGTCACTAGCTCTTTTAAATTCCTCCTTCTTTGAATTCAGGCAGTGAATTCATAAACATGAATTTAGCTTCTCTTCCTCACCTGCATTTTCCCTTCTTTCTCTCCTGATAAACACAGGCATTGTAACTTTAAGATTTTAAGACCTTTCCCAGATGGAAAAGGTCATTTGTCTTTCGCTACTCAACACTTCCTTCATGAGTTCATTTAAACATTGCCAGACATCAGAGGAACAGAACTCAGCTGTAGGGTTATCTATGTCTTATTCCCCTTTTGTGTAGGTGGCAAAACTGATCTAGAACAAAACTGTTTGGTTCCCATAGCAATTTACAACATGTAGCTACCATAATACTGTACTCTTCCCACTCCTTATCTACACCTGTTATTTCTTTCTTTGCCACCCAGCTAAGAGCTATAATGTCAGCATTATTTTGAATGGCATTAGACAGGCTATTTTCTAAGCTTCGTGCAGTTTCTCACTGTTTTCAGTTAGGACGGGATGTGCTTTTAATCTAAGTAGTAAAAAGCATGCACTGTATTAATCAGCCACTTCCAGTTGGAGTCTCAATGAAAAGTTAATTAAAGGAGTGGAATGAAGGGATATTACAGTGCATCTACTAATCTTGGTGCATTATTTATATTAAATCAGTCATCAAAATTAGTCATGTGCATTATCTTGCTGTGTGTGGTCTGGTTTGAAACGGTGTGTTTGATTCCATTCAGCTCTACTGGATATGGTTAAGATACGCATTTGATGTGTTACGCAGTTAGATCATATTTTGAAAGTTTATTATGTTCTCTATCTCTCTGTATCTGCAGGCTCAGCATCAAGGGACCATTAAAAGCTTTCAGCTGAACTTTGCAGTGTGTTTGAGATGAGACAAGTGACAAAAGTCATTCTTTCCCATAAGTTAACAGGCACAACTGCTGAAGAGTCCACTGGCTTGGTGCTGGCTGCCAGGATGTGACCTCGCAGCCTTTTGCTGCATTTTGAGTGCTAGTGGCAAGTGTGGCAGTGGGGTTTGCTGGGGACAATGCTTACAGGCAGAATGGTGGCCCAGGCCCATGCCAAACTGCAGAGTGCTGCCTGCTCTATCAGGGAGCAAGATCCCTCTGGCTCTGCTGTTAGATACTAGCAAACTCTTACCAGGTATCGTATCTCCTGCTTTTTATCTTTTTCTCCAACTTTTTTCCTAGGATGTATACCCATGAAGAATCAAGGCTGACAAAGTTATTTCAGGTTCTTCTGGCGTTCTGGGTGGTCAATGAGCTGCTCCTTCCCTCCCCTCCTTTTCTCATCCTCTCCCGCAGAGGAAGCAGATAGAGTTACAAGTTTCAGGCGAGGAGAATAGTTTAATGATCCCCCTTTAAGGTCACTGTCAATGCTGTTGCATAAATTCACCTACTAGGAGTTGCTGTAAAAGCAGTGCTGTTAACCAGGGACAGTGGGGTGTAGCGTTACAAAGCTGTGCATGGAAGTTGCCCACTTAAATCACTGAAACATTTTAATTGGCACTCAGTAACTCTCCTTTTCTGAGGGCTGCATTTAATAGAATGAGCATGTGCTCCTGGCTTGAGCTGCATTGACAACACAGTCCCTGAGAATGCATTCAATTTTTTTGTCTATTGACTGCAAAGGGGCAAACATAAAAATACAGCCATTCGTTCAAACACAACACATAGCCATGAGCAAGTTCAGCCTGAATGGAAGAGCCAGGCAAAGAAAGAAGTGGCTGCATTGGCTGTGGGCTGGGACCACCCTATAAGCTTTTCCCAGAAGCTGTGAGAGAATTTGCTCATTTGGGGGAGCAGGGAGAGCAGTTTAGGGAGGTATGGCCCTTCTCTTCAGTTCTTCCCCAAGTTTCCTCACTGCTGTCCTTCAAATGTCCTTCACATGTCCTCTGTATATATTTTGGAAATTTATCTGGAAACAAATGAACGTGTATAGCTGAGATGCACTGTCCTCATGAGGGACTGCAAAGTGGTAGTGAACTATCAAATCCAGTGAACTATATACAGCCCCTCTTGCTCCTGTCAGATATTGCCTCACTCTGTAAATAGTCTCAGCTTTTTTGCAAGGTTTACCTCCCTAGTTTTTTTCTCCCCGTGGATATAGACTGTGATCTTTTATGCTACCCTTCCTATAAATGTGACAGCTGGGGGTGAAGCCCTCAGCCACGATGTAAATTAATTGGAGGATGCCCAAAATGGATGGAAAAATGCTCTTGATATCCAGGACAGCAAAACTGGAGAGAAATACATAATCTAGATAATTTTCCATATTTTGTAACTTTTTTCTCATTGGCTTTCTGGTTACAATGACTAAGAAAGGGGTTAACATCTTCAGTTTCTCATATAGGCAAGAGTTCCAGAATGAACTATAGCATTAAATACAAAATGGGTATCTCTTGATCAAGGCTACATCCCCTCTGACTTTCCTCATAAGATATTAATAAGAGAGAGGCATTATCACATTCCATTTAACAGGTGTGTGGAAGAAAAAGAAATCTCATGATCATTTAATTCCTTCTACAGTAACATCCTTCATCTGCTTTTGCCAGTTATGAAGCCAAAGCCATTTTCTACTTTGTTTTCCATTTAAAGCTGAAGATGAACTTCAGGAGATATCAAGAGCAATTTATTTTCTAGGGTTTGCTTTCTTCGTGCCAAGGAATGTCAGGGTAACCTCACTGGGTTTCATTTAAAAACAAGATTTCAGAGGAAAAATACCATGGCTTTAGACCACTGTCTCTGTTAGTTTATTAAAATATTAGTCTTGTAGGTGTGTTAGATTGATTTGCCTTCCATGGTGTTTAAAAATAGCTGCGAGAATAATGGGTTTCATCAAAAGTCATTAACTGGGTTGTTACTTTCATTTTTTAACCACAGAACAAGGTGTCACAGCCAGATTAAACAAGCCAGAAAGCATTTGGAGTATACACAAGCAGCTAGCAATTTTTATATATACCTTAACCATGGAAAATCCTGAAAGATGTTAGCCATCTTCTACAGCACATTAGTCAGAATCCCCAAGAAAGGTCAGATTGTTCGAAATGGCTGGTATTTGTACCAGCTGACCTGAAAAGGCTCAGTTATTTATAGTGGTTTGCCTGCGTCCCCACAATGCTAGGGGACTGAATGAGATTGCAGAGATGAAAAGACGTTTCAGTCTAACAACTGCAAATAGCCATAGCTCAGCTAACTTCTAAATTATGGCATTAGTGAGCAGGAAAGTTACCCAGCTTAAGCACAGGCTTTAATTCTTATGGAGGTAACAAGACCCCATGAGAACTTTTTTTTTTTCTTTTTCTTTTGGGGAGTGTGGGGAGGTGTATGTTTTATTTTGGTGATGTTTAACTCCCTGTGTAGTTCAATCTGAACTAAAAGGCTTCCTTTCCAAGTTTTCCTTATAAGCTGCACTGTCCTTATCTGTTCATGCCAGCTAGCCACTCTGATGGTGTTATTTTTTTAGCTATAGGACTTGGACGGGGAAAGCAGAAACTGGGGTCATGTGAGGAGAGCGATGAGCAATGGGACTGGGAAGAAATGCGGACCCAAGTTCGTGAGAGTGAAGACTCACCCTTTTGCTGAGTATTTCACAGCAAGTGACCCACTAGAGATCACTAGAAAGAAAAATAAGAGACATTTCTGATGAAAAGGAAAAATTGATAACACTTACGGGTGAAGATAAGAGCAGTGACCATGGCCAAAATGAACAAAAGCAGCTGTCAACTGGCATGAAATTCTCTGAGATCTGGCCTGAGGAAAGGAAACCATTGCTTCTGGTTTTACTGCGCTAGTCAAGTCCATGGAGAAAAGCTGCTTCCTATTCACCTGCAGATTTCAAATCAGCACAGAACGATGAAATGAAAAGTTGGCAAAATGGGAGAAAAAAGGCCCTTTTAGTCAGATAGATCCTGTGGGGAAATTCTCATTTTGCACCAGAAGCAGTATGGCATGGTACAGCTGAACTGTTGTTTCTTTAAATCAGTGCTGCAGTTTGGTGTGGGATGCCCCTTGGAGCCCGGCTGGTCAGGCCAAATATGAACAGGGTGTTATCTTTGAACAGCTCATGAGCCTTCCTGAGCAGATAGCCTGGAAGCAGACCCAATGACTAGCCCTAATCCTATAACTTTCCCTTGCTCAGATAAACTCCCTACCACTAGAGAGGCAGAGGAAATTACTGATATTCACTCATCTATTTATATTCAGACAAAAGATTAAACAACTTGGAACTGTAACAATATGTCCATGGCACAGCTCCTTCAAACATGTAAGCACTTGCAAAACTTGTCTTCATAGACTTAACTGGAAATGGACTTGGGATTGTGGAAATTGTCCAACAGAATATATTTATTCAATGAAGTAAAGTTATGGCCAAACCAATTTTTTTGTTTGTTTGTTTTTTCCAGAAAATTACAGAAAACCACCATTTTGCTGAAAACAAAAGATTTTATCTTCCCTCCAAAACTCTTATCGAATTTGTATTTTAATGAAAGTCTAAACAGTCCCATGGAATTGAAATATCATGAGCTTGTGATGACAGGGGAACATTAAAACAAATATTTCCAATAGGATGTTCTGATGCTATCAGAGTGAAATCACTCGGGATTTTCATTTCACACAAAATTTCATCTATCCAAGTTCTTCTTCCAATTAGGAATAATAATAAAAAATAAAATAAAAATCAGAAGATTGTAATATCCCTGTCTTCCAAGGGAATTTCCAGTTTTCAGCCAGCTTTGCTAAGCACCTCTCAACTGTTTACTGCCTCTGGGCCATTGTCAAGGTAGGTACCTGGGAAATTTTATGGAATTACAGTGTCATTTCATTTTCCCTTCTGCCACTTTCTTTCTTTGAGTAGTCATTTCCTTGCAAAGAACACCGTTTTTGTCAGTACATGAGAAAAATGAATGAGATGAGAAGCAGCACCTCTGTTCCTGCTGTGCCCTTCCTCGTGACATGGCATGGCACAAGCAAACTTCAGTGGGCCACTTGGGGATGCTCTGCTTTTCACCCTCATGTTAGTTCAGTCAAACTACCTAGACAGAGTGGGGACTTGCAGTTTGATTGTGTTTACGTGATTTTGAGAGATATCTCTAAGAAGCAATTTCTGACTCTTGCTGACTGCTTGAAGAAGAGGTTTTTAAAGGGGTTTCTTTGTTAGAGAAAAAGATGCTAGCAGTTGGTTCTCAGAAAGTGTTTCAGGCTAACTTATGGGAGACTTACACAGGAGTACTATCTTCCTTGCATGACTTCCTCTGTAAGTGTGCTATGCTCTTGTGTAGCTCCCATATGCCTTACTTTTCCTTCAAAACCTAGAGTTCAAAAAGTAGACCAATAGCTAGGGATACATAGATATTTTGTATCTGGGATACAAAATATATGAAAACAAAGAGTGACGACTCCCACACAACAGGACACTCCCTCCCTCTATCAGACCTGTTTCTGCAAGACAACAGATTTTTTTCCAGGGCAGATCTGAGAGGGTGGGTAGGATAAATGTCTGCAGGAACTCATCACAGACATCTTCAGTTCCTTATTCAAAAATGCCTGGACTTTTTAAATATAAATACACAGCAAAATCCATCTGAACCAACAATTCAGAAATCCAGGCTAATGAATCAGGTTTGCCCCCGGCCTCACAAGACACAAGGCCACAGCACAGCTTTCTTCCCCAGGAAGAGACGAGGGAAGAGCCTGGTGACAGATGTTAATTAGGCTGCAAAAATCACCTCTGGAAAGAGCTCAGACGTGATGAGGACCCTTCCAATATAAATTACTTTTCCTTGGAACTTGCTCATGTGCCCTACAATTAGAGTGGGGTTTCACCTACTCTGAAATGCACAGTTTAAGCAAGGTGGCATTAAGGAGTGCTTGTTTTCTTAGCATAGTTATTTTCTTCCTTGCTTTCTGCAGAATGTGCTTTATGTTAATTGTAGTAATACATCTGTCCTCAGAGTTTATCAGATCCAAGGAGATAAGCTATTGCCATCAAAGCCTATTTTAAGCTATGAGTTCCTAAGTAAATCAATGTTACATGAATTAAGATTGCCTTGAGATTGTCTTTATAACATTTCAGCTGCCCATATCTGGAAAGAGTTTCTGATCAAAGCCCTTTGAAAAATACGGCCTTAGGAATTTTCTCATATGGTTTACAAACTCTGGCCATTCCATCTCAAATGAGTTTTAATTACCAGGGCTTTAATACCAGTGATTTTATGATGTTTCAGAAATGAAATGTTTTATACTCTGGTGATAATGACTGCATAAAAGCCAGTCAAAAATTAAGCAGAATTCCACAGCAGGGGATGAATTTTTTACAGATTTCTGCTATCACAGAGTACTGGAAAACAGTGAATACTACGCTGTGAAGGATCTGAAACCAGGGACACAGAGAAAGGTCTGGTTTAATATCTTACAGGTCTGTAAGATCTCAAAACAACATCTGGACTGATAATGCTTGGCCTTGTTCACCAACAGTGAAGAGAGAAAATGCATCAATGGACTAACTGTGTCTTCTTTATTTTCAGTATCTTTACCTGTTGCTTCTACCTTTTACCCTGCTATTTTTAGAAACAAATTTAACCATAATTCTGTCCATGTGAATATGAAAAATGCCAAGCATACCTCCACCTACCACAAAATCTACCTTTTTTAGAGACCACCTATAGAGAGTCTTTTCCTTGACTCCAGAGGTCAGCTGTCACCACAACACAAGCCCTACCACAAGCTTCACACAGTTTGGAGTGATTGGCATTCTCCACTTGCATGATGGCCACAACGGAGAATAAATAGGGAAGGGTGGTCTTACATGTTGGAGCTGAAGAAAACATGTGGTAGCACTGGGTTAGGCCGAGACTGCCAGTACATACAGGAATAACTTCAATTATCCTCTGCTGCATAGCTCTGGATCTCCAGAAGAATAAATTTTTACTACTCTAAATGAAATATATGTCACATGCGTGCTTTTTACAGCCTATCTTGGTTAGTTTAGGGAAGACTAAAAATTACATAATTGTCAAGTGGTTTCTGACCTAGAAGCTCTCACCCTCATAGAGAGGTGCTGTTTTGAAGCTCTACCACCTGTGGCAATCTTCCTCTCAGTTAGAGATATACTCATCAGAAACACTCAGATCTATCTAACCAGCAACACTGTTGTCCCTGCAGGCATTGTGGTCTAGAGCAGAGCCTGATAACTGACTCTTCATTAGCCCTAAAACCTATCCTTGCCTTTGCCACCAGTCTTGTATGAAAATTGGCAAATTTTACTCTGTGGCTGTGTCAATATTACATCTGAAATGAAGGCCAAGCCTCTGCTCAAGGCCAAATTTGTCTGAGAAATTTGCATGTCAGTGTAGGTGAAGTTCAAATCACAAGACAAAAGTCAAATCTGGGTAGTGCTACTTTTAACAAAAGAAACAGACTGTTTCGTTCTTTCATTGACAGGACAAGTAAAGACATAGTTGAGCTGTACTGGCTTGAAAACACTCCATATACCCTATAAAGTGCTGCCATATCTACAAAGTAGGAACCCCAGACCCCTGCCAAAGCTTGATAGCTGAAGGTGAAGGTGAAGCGAGATGGGTAAGGTGAAGCTGCATGGGTGAAGGTGAAGCGAGATGGGTAAGAAAACATACCATGGGGCACAGTTCTCTGTTGGTTATTCTCTTTTATTTCTCACTATTTCTCTTTAGATAGATTGCAGACTCTTCTGAACTGTGACTTCCTCTGATTACATGGTGAAATGCCTCCTAGGAGCTTCTACAAAGCAAATAATAATACCACAACTTTTTGCAGTTTAGTTTTATCTCATTTGAAGGAGTGAATCTGACCGAGTCCTGGCCTAGACAAGCCTCTAACACATGAAGTTTGCTTTGATTTATGTCTGCATTTGACAGGCTCCAGGTGGCCCAAGGAGAGCATAAGTTGTCATTTCTCCCCTCTCCAGATGAGTCCCGGGTGTTTCTCAGCTGTATCCAGGTCACTCAAACAGCCATATAATATTGGTCCTTCCACAACATTGTAAATCAGGCCACAAAACCCCACATTTGGAACAGTTAATGTCATTGCCTAGGGCAATGCTGCAGACAGGACTTTATTTGCTTTGAACACAAATGAAAATTAGAAATAAAAATGCTGCTTTTGACAACAATTTAATTTTAAATAGATGGCATATTAAATACGGTTTATTAGGGCAGCAGGTTAATTATGCAACCTCTTTCCATTGCATCTTGTTTATAGGAACATACCGAATCACCCCAGCTTGTTGTGCTTCACATCTGTTAGGGCTGGCTTTCATTTTGGCAGAGAAGCTACCCCTTTGCAATATTTTGGTACACATCACAATGTTTTTGTCTGTAAAGCCATATTATCAGACTCAAATTCTCAGACAATCTTTGGGCAGAGTGCGTTTCTGAAGCTTGGCAACACAAATATCTTTCTATTTACCATCCTCCTAAAAATAAAAGTTGTTGTAGTGAGGGTAATTAATTGTACTCAAGAAACTGCTGGTTTACATCTACCACAACTTCCTTAACCCTTTTGCTGGTTTGGACACGTCTGTAATCCACAAATTGTCATGCTTCCATAAAGTGAGTTTTATTTTAACATCCAATAACATTCCTGTGGGGAAGCTCTTAGTGACAGGCAAGGTACATGCTGATTTTCTTGACAAACATGGTCTTGCTCATTACTATCAAAATTTAGTCACAATATCTGGTCACAGGATTAACAAAATATCTCACTCACTAGATTAAAAAAAAAAAAAGGAACAGTAACAGGGTGTCTGTGTTTGTACATGTGTGTGCACATACACATACAAATGGTATTACTTTTAATCCTGTTTATTGGGTGCCTTTCTTTTTTAGGAGCCCAGTGTATGTCGAAAAAGCGTAATTTTTACCGAGTGCAGCTCAATGTATTTGAACAAAACAGCTTGTATCAGAATTTGGCCCTGAACGACTTTTATTTATTTATTTATTTATTTATTATTCTCCAATGCTGCATAATAAATCTTCCGTCTGAAAGATTTTCACACACGCTCCTACTTGACTCAGGAGTAGTACTCATTGGAAAAAAAAAAAAAACTGTTGAAATTTTTTTTCCATCAGTAAAATGCAGTAGCACTAAACTAATAATAACAAAAAAGCAATTTGTGAGCTCATGTTGCTTTTGGGGAGATTTCATTTAAAAAGTGATGAAAAAGTCCTACAATGTTGAAACGTTATAAATTAGCTCTATACTTGGGAAAAAAAAAAGGCAAAACCAAATCACCAGCAGATATATTATTTTCTTTGAAATTGTGTCATTTGTTTTTAAAAATTGATACTACATTATACATTACTTCAAACTAGAAAACAGTCAGGAGTGAAACAACATTTAATTTCTACCAAAGCAAAAGTTTTCCATCTCAAAGAAGATAAATTTTGCTCTGACTGTGAATAATATAATTGCTAGCATCCCCAGATCTCTGTGCAATGAAATTTCAATACCCTGCTTCATTTTTTTGAGGAGCAAAATTATCAGTTATGAAAAAAGATCCACAAAAAGAAACCAGTGTATTGATTCATCAAGCAGCCCATTGATTTCACTAAGTCCTGTAGTCTTCTGGGTTCCAATTCAACTTATGTTACTTTATTTCAAACGCCACAGTTCATATTTTATAGAAAGGTTTTCTCTTCCAGACTCAAGATTCAGTGGCTGAAATATCAGAGAACCAATTGGTCCATTCCCTTTTTTTGACTTCAACATATTTTCTATTCAAGTTTGCTGCATGGAAATTGTGCATACAATCAATCAGCAAGGAATCACCCACTGATAGATGCACCCACATAGCTTTCTCAATTTTACAAAAGTAAAAATGTGCATTGAAGATATGATGCTTTCTCCTGTGGTCATAGGTGATATACAACCACAATTAAGAATGCTTTTTTTTCACATTTATTTTCAAGATCTTGTTCTGTGCTGTGTAATAAACAAGGAATGGTGACCCACAAGCATTACGTCCCCAAGTGAACTGTATCAGCAGCAGTGTACTGATGGAGAGCCACAGCAAGGGAAAGTCCCAAGGACAGCAGACCACCTAGTTGATCACCATCTTCATGAAACTACTGGCTACAGTTTCCTGAGGAAAGTCTTCTGATAGTTTTGGGTGATTATGGGGAATAACCTCAACACGTTTCCTCTGAGATCTTGCCCAAAGCCAGCTGCCTTCCTCCAAGTACAGAAAACCTGTGTGACCACACTAGTGGGAAGCTCCAAGGGTTCCTCTTCTAGGAAAATGCAATAGATATCAACCAGTATATGAACCAAAGGCTTATTTTTCTCTCTCTCTTGGGGAGTGATCTCTTAAGGGAGAAGAAGTGGGACATGTTCATACAGAGCTGGCAAGAGACTTTTTGGAGAAATCTACTGCTTTTGATTTCATAGCTGAGATTGCACAAAGTAAATTGTAGCAGGAAGGGTTTATGAATGGGAGATTAGATTAGAAACTTGCAAGCTGATGTGACTCAAGACTTTCATCCTCTTGTCATAAAAATAAGTAAGAGACGCCCAAATGCTCAGCCTTATTAACAGAGAACATTTTTATCCTGCAAAGGTGCTTTTCTTCAGGCTCTTGCCAGGTCCCTCAGGCTCTAAAACCAGTGACTGCAGATGCCTCTGTTTTAGAGTGCTCCACTTACTGGATGATATCAGTCATCCTAAAGTGTAAAAAATAGGTAAATTATTTCTGGAGAAAAAATAAAGCAAACTTTTCTTGACGGCATATCAACCAATTCTCTCTTGTAGGTGGCTGTGGAATAGTCCTCTCCATACATAAAGTTCTTCCCTCATTTCCAGCAGAGAGAACAACAACGCAGGGAAGTACAGGACATGAATGAAGGCTCTTTGGTGAAAGAAAAGTCCAGCCATCATAGCTGTCTTGCTCTAAGTGAAATTTCTGCTAGTGCCATTTAGGTGACTCAGGGTTAGTACATCTTCCTCAGTCCTTGGAGCTGGATAGCAGCAGCTTACAACTGGTACCTTCAGAGCATGCCCCCTTCTTCTACCTCCAGTGTTCCTAAAAAAAGGGAAAAAAAAAAAAAGAGAGAGAGAGAGAAGTTGACACTTTTAATTTAGCAAAAATACTATGGTGAAAGAAGACTTACTGCTGCAGGAAAAAGGGAAAAAGAGCCAAGCAGAAAGCCACTGAAGCCAGGATTGCCAATCCACATGGCAGCCCTCTCTGTTCCTCTTAGCTGTGGTAGATGGAGGAAAGGTAACATTCATAGGATTACCAGTTTCCCTATCACACCTTCACTTGGTTGTGCCAATAAACCCAGACTCTTAGGGGTGATATGATTTTCTGTTTACTGTTTGTACTCAGTCCTTCCTGTCTTCCCAAAACTACTCACAGGGAGAATTTCAAGGGCAAAGCATTTAATTTTTCCAAGTACTGGAGAGTGTTTGCTGTGATCTTGCTCCAGTTTTAAGTGGTGTCATTGTATGCATTAAAACATTCCCTTTTTTGTGTGCTTTTCCATTCAGCTTTGGCTTAAAAATCCAGAAAAGATCCTTCCAGTTGTTGTTTTTGGGCATACAATGTAAGCATTGTATGTTGCTTAAATGGAGCGGATTCTAGTTGTTTACACTTCTTCACGTGGCATTGTTAGGCTTAAGCAGTTTGTCTGCTGATAGCCCCATATTAGGAGTTCTCATCTGCAGTAAAACTGGAAGATATGATCAGAAACAGATTCGTGGTAGTCCACACATCACTGCCAACTATGTGGAGTGATAGACAGCCTCATAAAAAGGCTACAGGGTGAGCTGAGCCAGAGACGTTTTGCTAGTCTGAGTGTCACTGTTTCACGTTAGTCATGAAAGCAAGCACAAAAATCTGTCAGATGGCATCTGAAGAGAAGGTAGCTAAGGAAAAAGATGTGACTACTTCCAGCTGGAATTTCTTTTTTAGGCTTTGGAGTCTCTGAGCTGAAATGCATCTGACTGCTGTAAAACATAGTGATGATAATAATAGTAATAATAACAATAATAATATGCCCTTAAGCCATTTCAGGTGTGTTGGCATTTGTCATCTGCTTTGAACTGTTGATTTTGCTTCTTGAGCTAGAGAAGGGCATGCTGAGAACAAGAGCAATTTGATATGGCTTTCACTTTGGAAAAGCTTTCTTGGAGTTTTCTACTTTCAGGGAGCTGTCTATGAAGCTACACATATGGTCTAATTAAAAGCTTATGTGGTTGAGGTAGATAAATAAGGGGAGGTTTTATTTGAAAAGAACATGCTGCATTTTAGTGGGGCTTTTAGTTGAGAGATATTATGATTTTGACTTGCCACATCCCACAGATGTTTTCACCTTCATGCTGGCCTGCAGATAGGCTGCACTGATTCCTGTTCCCAGCCCTTTCTGTCACAGGATCTGCGTTGCTGCACTCCTATCTGTATCTTATAAACTTAAATTCTAGTTTGCACCAACATGCTTTACCTGTTATCAGTCCCTGCTGTGCAGCCCACCATGAAGACAGTTCACCTTGAGCTTCAGGCTCTGTTTTTTTTAACCTTGCCCTGCAGGAAGCCAGATTGCTGGAGCATAGCAATCCTTTCAATTGGGAAAAAAAAAAAAAAAAAGCTCTGTGACTTTGTGACACAAATATCCTTGTTTAGTTCCATCTTTACAGCTCCTTGTAAGTGTAAAACCACTTATTTAAAGTACAACTGTGGCCCGTTGTGTTAGCATTTACTAAGAAAAAGTTCTGGTTTTTGAGCACAAGAAGTAACATGTGGCATCACTCGACGGTACTGACTCCTGGTGTCATTCCACATGGAGCTGACACCAGCAGCTATCACTACAGCAGCCTGTATCTTCCAGTTAGTGTCTCGCAAAATTACAAGGAGTTGGTAACAAGGCCTTGTAATGGTCTTTACTGGATTTTTTTGTACTAGGAGTATTCCTCTGCCAGAATATTTTGGGTAATGTTCTAGTAAAAACAGTTCTGTTATTTTGAAGTGATGAAACAAGAAGAAAAAGTCATCTGAACAACTTTAAAATGCTTTTTGCAGCTTTTTCATCTAAAAGTTCTGCTTTGCTTTGGAGTAGGAGCTTGAAAATGAGCTTGGGAGCTCACCTGAGGATGAGTATTTGAGTTTTTAAAAATCACTGAGATTTGCTTTCTGTATTTTCTCAAACTGTGACACTCTTGAGGACACCATAGTGATCCTGAAGACAATGGCTTCAACAATCAGACCATGATTTACAAGTGCTCTTCCAGGTTGATGAATACCATTCAATAAGTGGTAAGGCACAAGATGTCTTTCTCTCACTCTCTCAGCTCACACTGCAACACGGAAGACAAAATGAAGATGTTGGTGAATTCCAGAGGGAAGCAAGAGGAAGGCTGGGATGCAGCACGGGCAGAAGATAAGGACTGGATAGGTTAATAGGCATTTCAGATGCCATTATATCCCCTTTCAAACTTGGAGACAAGTTTCTCTGCTTGTCTGCTACCTTGCAGACTGTGTGTCAAGTCATTTGTCTCATCCCTCATCAGAGGAAGATGCTTTTTTTTCCTTCCTCTTCTTTTCAATTTTTCTTCTTAAAAAAATAATCCAAGGGTTTTTCATTAGTGAATGTTCAAAGAAACGAATTTTAGTGTCTGCCATTTTGGCTTCTAGCACAGTATGAGAATGATATTGAGGAAATGAATCATGGTTTGTGCTGAAGGAGACTGTTGTTAGCCAGGCCATTGCCTCACATATCCCAGGAGCTGGAACGCGGACATTAAATGAGGCAGGGACCTCGATGAAGAGCACGCATGATGGTGAGGGTGAGGGAACTGAATCCCAGACCAGAATCCTGTTTTTTCTCCTGGAGTCTGCCAGGGAGTTCCTATGTGATGCTAGATAAATAACCTAGAGGAAACTTTCCATATGACTTCATTCATGGTGAACTCCTTCTTTCCTACATTCCCCTGAGACATAGAATGAAGGATCTCACCTAGATATGGAAAAATGAGAGTTGTGTTTTTACACACAGATTGTCCTGTCAAAGTGTAGGACAGGTTGTCAGTCAGCCCCTATGTGACCTACATTCAAAAATGTTACAAGTTTGGGCTTAATCCTGCTAGGCCTTATCTCACAGGGGTGTTGTAAAGATAACTGATGTTTGTGAAATATTCTCAAACTACAGTAACAATATAGCTGGAAATTCAAAGAATATATGAACACACCTGGTTCAGTACAATGCTTGGCTACAGAGAACAGTAGATAAAACCTGAAAACACCTTTGAAATTATGGAGGAGTTACAAGACAATACAAACCACAAATGGATTTTGTGTGCTTTAGCCATCCTTTGTGCTAAATAAAGTGAGAAAAATAGCACACATTGAGATAATCAAAGTGCTGTAAAGGACATGCAGAAAGGCAAATGACAATTGCACATGCTACTTCAGTGGACATTTTCTACTGTGCAAGTGTGATATATGCCAGCCTTAGCTTTTGGTATTATAAAACTGTGTGGGTTTAATTGTAAAAAATATATACATTTCACAAGGCAGTGTGGAATACCTCAATGTGACCTGAAGCTGTTGGCATACAGAAGCCTCTCCCATGTGGTGGTGCTCTACAACACCAGGATCTACAGCTCTGAGGCACTGCAAACCTTTGCCAGTACTTTAATCCAGTCCAGGAGGAACTCCTTGAATTGTGGCCTTGTAAACCATTGTTACAAGAGACTTTTAAAGGAAACATTTCTCCCATCATGGAAGAACCCTCGCTCCGGGTCTGAATAACTTCTGTAGCTGAAGCAGTGCAGAATGACTCTGGAAGAGGACAAGGAACGGCTATGAGAAGATGGCAGTTAAGGATGATCTGAAGAGGGTTTAGGAAGCCCTTTCCAGAAAAGAAGTGGAATTTATTTTCCCTTGCTAGACTTCCTTGTCCTACATTTTTCATTCACCATGAGCCAAAAGAGACCAGAATATTAACCCTCAAATTATTGGCAATTTGTTCAGCTCTCTAGAAAAATGCCTCCAATAAACACAAACCCAGCTAGTCAGTGTAACATTAAATCAAACCCTAAAAAGATGAAAAATGCTTTTTTTTCACTGTTTTATCTGAAGCCAAAAAGGATATTGCTTTACATTTTTTTGAAATAGAAGTGCATAGCTTTACTGCTGCCTTCCAGCATAGAGAGATGTTCCCCCCGGTAAGAGCTCATTAATTTGAGAGTAGGCTTGATTAGACTAGAACTGAACAAGACTGAAACATTTCATTTCATTCTTTCATGCTAATCTCTTGGCAGAACAGCCACCCTTTTGCCCGTCGCCCCCACTCAAAACACAAACAAAAATAAGAGCTCCCCCTCCATCAGAATCTGTATGGACCACAAAATAGCCTGAAGGACTCTTTTGTTATTACCATAAAGTGCATTACACAAGTGAATGAAATAGCTGTTGGTAGCTCAGGTCTATGGGATACTAGTAATCCTATATAATTGCCAACTTGTGGGGTGATTGGTGAAAGAAACCTTAAAGCCTTTTTATTTTATCTTAGTAATGATGAAGGAGTTACCCAAAACATATGAATGCACCTCTCCTCCTTTAGACCATCAAAGGTTCAACAATGAATTCCTTTCTTTGAGAAAGCTGGGCTTTAGTCTGCCATGAAACTCAATCCATGGCCCTCTAATTAATTTTGCTAAATAGATTAACCAATTGGAGTTGCTGCTTCAGAGGGAAGCAGCCTCCAAAACAAGTTTTTCCCCATTCTCAAGGTGAGATGTTTTGCTCAGAGGACATCCTTTCAAGTGCATTGGAGTACTTTTAGACTGGATTAGCTGAGGCAAATGGATTAGTCTTTGTAGGTATTAGAACCAAGGGCCTTTAAGAAAGGAAAACAAGGTGCCTAGTTTCACCAGTATGCCACTAAAAGCTACTTAGTGCAAACATCCGTAAAACTGTCAAGAATGAGGACTTGTAAAAGCAACTGTAAGCACATCCTCAAGCTAATTGTAAGACACACATTTACACAGAAATATGCAAACTGCAAACACAAGTTGAATAGGGACCGTCACACACATATCTGATCTTAGTGAGCATAAAGAATTTTTACTGGTGTTTTGAAGGACACTTGAAACTCCGCAGCATCTGTTAATTTTTCTTCCGAGCAAGTCAGTTGATTACAGCATTAATCCTCTCACAAAAGTAACCCTGAATGACACTCCTCTTTACTGACTTTCTGTTGGTCCAAACCAGAAAAGTGCTAAGCTTTGCAGAGTAGGGGGACTCCACACATCAGTGGCAATGTGCAGCCAGTCGGGGTTGGGTCCAAGATATATTTTGTGCATTTCTTGTCCAAGTGTAAAACTACAGGAGAATAATGCTTGTGTGAAGCTCATAAACTGACTGAAGAAGGGAGGAATTTAAAATACTTCATTCTCTCAGAAGGTTGCCTCCTTTATCCCATAACATGGACCTAACTTAGTATAAAAGAATGCATTCCTATTTCTGTAGAAAAGTAAAAAACAAAACAAAACAAAAAAACTAATCCCAAAATGTAATTTAGATGGATAGGAAATACATACCACAAGTAATAAAATACACAGATACAATTAAAATATAGTCAATATTTGACCTGCTACCCAGGCATATGAAGTATATTAATCTCTGTAGAGGGTTCAAAATCTGAAGAAGAAAACATACTTCTCATGGCATGCTAATAGGTTATATGAATCATATCCAGCGTCTACATTATACACGTCCTCAAACTCCTCACATGGACTGTGTCTCATATCCTTGGTTGTAAGGGAGGTAGTCACCTGTGTTTGTTCCAGGAAATACATATTTCTTATGAGGAATGTCTTACTATATCTTGTTTAAAAAGGGATTTTGCAATTATTCAGTTCCTCATTCAAAATTTTAGGAATTACTTTTCTGCAGTACAATTCTGGAGGACTATTCCTTTCCCTTTTCTTCTATTCCACAGGTTAAGGAGGGCCTTGCTTTAATTTCTGTTCTCATGCAAGGAAGGGAGTTACCGATTTTTTATTTTTTCCCAGGTACTTTCCTTGTCTTCTTTATCAGTTGAAATATGCTTTCTCCAGTGATACTGGTAATCTTTCTACTGATTTTATAAAGCAAAGAACTTGGTGAAAGCTTGTTTGCCCAGCACCACGGGTAGTAGCCTTTCTTCTGATAGTGTATGGTAACATTTTACTTAAATGACAATATCAAAGTTGAGAAATGGAAGAAAAACTCTTGTGAGACATAGTTAACCCTTGGTATTATCAGACAGGTTAAACAAGAATCAAGTAACTAAAATTTTAAATAATATAAATACATTTTTTAAATATAAAAATACCTGTAAATTATTGTGTATAAGTAAATAACCCACACACAAATTCAGTAAACCAAACTTGTATGTTATGTTCATATAGTAAAACCTCATTAAGTATCCTTTCGAAATCCATCTCTTTTGTCAATTGGGTGACAGAATATAGAAATGACACATACATTTGAAAATGTGTTCAAGATAACATTTTCCTTATCTATCTCATGAGTACTGTAGAAATGCCTGTAAAATCCACCCAGAGATAATGATCAACAGTTCAGTAGCACCTTCAATTCAAGGTCTCACAGCTTGTTACAACCATTTGCAGAATCTTACAACACTCTGAAGAAATGAACACATTTTTCTGATCTAGATATGTCCTTTTGGCAGCTACACCTGGAATAGTGTACTTATCCCAGGGATGACACTGGACTTTTGTCTGCTTTCAGAGCTAAGCCTGCGATACTTAGTGGCCAGAAGCAAAGTTGCAAGTGCCTAGACCCTTTCCAGGAATACTGAGATTATCTTCTGGTTTTGTATTCATAAGGATATAAAGTATTGATCCAAATTGTAAATGTTGTGTTCAGAAACACAGATTACCTACACATCCCACGGTCAATAGTGGGAAAGTTGAGTGCTCTGTACATCTGAAAAACCAGGCCCTTGGGATGCAATGTTCCCTGATGTAACCTGCAGACAGCAATACTGTCTGGCATACAAGTGACTGAAACAGTGTGAGGTAATCAGAAAAGGCCTTTGTTATCCCAGAGTTTTGTATGTGACCATATAAAGCTTGTCATACCCCAAGTACGTTTACATCACTGTTCTCTGTAGATGTGAGAAAGATCTCTTAGCTGGAGTGTAAGCATCTTTGTGAAAACAAACCTGCTTCTTCATGCAGACCTCTAAGCCACCAGAGCTCCTGGAAATCCAACACAGGTACCTTATTTACATGCCCTGTGCTTGTTTGTGTAGTGTAAAGGACAGCTTCCCACTAAAGACACACTAGGGTTTATGTTTGTTCTCATTGCTGACCTCAGTGAGAGAGGAACAGGCTTTTGGTAATACTCCGAAAACAGTCATGAAGCAGTTTTCCAGTATTAGAAATTTGCATCTGAAATGTACTGGCTATATTGGAGGTCAAGGAAAGCAGAAGTGCCCCGTGCAGGCTGATGAGAAATACAAGTACGCTGCATCAGATCTGCTAATAGATCAGATCATAGATCAGACCAGCAAGCAGGGACAAGCGATAGTAAAGTAACGTGAATGAAGGTAATGAAAACAGACTGGAAGCAGATTTAGGATGAACATAATTAGAGTTAATGTTAGCACTGAAAGCAGAGATTTGGGGGTTGGTGGTGCCTGGGGCTAGTTGACGTTTATCAGCATAGCTTGACTGTCTCTCTAAGTGGGGTTTTGTACCTGGGAAGGGATTCTGACATTTCGTTCACAATTGGACCACCTGCTCATGTCTCATCAGCTAAAAAGAGCTTAAAGGCTTCTTAGCACACAGGAGGTATGGATCAGGCATGCAAAAATATTTGTGTCTTGGATGTAGCATCTCTTAGCCACAGCCACAGGAATAGGTAACATTTATTTATGCCTTTATTCAGCAAAATCAAGGCATACATATCTAAATAAGCCCATGTCTACCTAGAAGCATGTGAAGAATTCCTTCATATATCTGCTGCTGAAAACATGCCAAAGTGCCAGGATGTATTGGGCTTTCCTGAGCTCCTATCTTTCCATGCTTCTGCCCTACACTTGGCCCCAGTGAGATTCTAGTCATCAGCCCAGACCAAGGGCCTCTCCACGTGTCTGGTCTGGTGTGTCCAGTGCTGATTCAGGCAGCATGTCACAACTCCACTTTGGAGTGTAGCCTTGACCACTGAAAGTCCAAATATACTGGGTTCACAAGCAAGGTTTCTTCTTGCTCCTTCCACCTGAAGATGCTGGAAGAATCCTATTAATGAGAAACCAATCATTATTTTTTGTAAGCAATCATTGGAAAACTGGTATGGGGTAACAATTCTAGTCCTGGCACATATAACAAATGTACTAGAGCCAAAATGAAGAGACTTGAATATTTATTTCTGTCATGGGTTGAACAGAAACTTCCAGTTGAAGCCCTTGAATCCCTCCTCCCCCCTTTACTCTCCTCTCTCCCCCCAGCACCCTTTGCCAAAGTTCAGCTCAAGTTGATGAAGAATGTATATTTTTGAATGGTAAATGCCTGGCAGGCCTAGGAACGATCTACAAGCCAGGTGTGTGGCTCAGGCAGCTTCCAACTCCCTGCTTGGGACTGATAGTGCTTTTATAAGAAAGCAGTTTCAATCCTGTCCTGGAAGAAACATTCCTGCCCCTGGGGGACAAGTGATTCATTCAGTCAATGAGGTCAGTTCTGCTGCAGATCTACCTAAAAGAAGCTGCCAGCTATATTGAACTTAAGTCATAGTCACAAGCCATTCTGGAATTTGTGCTTTCTACCATTTTGAAAAATGATAGAAATCATGACCTTGGACTGAGCTAGGATCTAAAATTCATTGTCACAAGGATGAACCATTAATGTAGCTGGACTGGGAGAGATTCATTTTTTTTTTGTGAATGAAAAGAAATGAACCTGCAAGGGAATGAATTTCCCCTAAACTGAGAGAAAAAGAGAGAAAAGAAGAGAGGAAGTGAAGAACAGCTAGAATCAATCCACAAAATATCTCACGGCTGTTTCCCAATGGAGGTCTTCTCACTGTGAGAGGGTTCCTAGCTGAAGGGGATGCTCAGTTGCAAAGGAGAGTGAGTGGAGAACCAGGCACACTCAGAAAAGACCCTAAAAGAAGAGCAGTTTCCAATGAGCTTTATGGGGTGTGTGATGAAAACTAATCTGCTGGTGGGTAAGAGCAGGCGTCTCCAACCACTGGGTATGTGTCACCACAGCAGAAACATCGTAAGGGAAGAATATGTAAAAGGAAAGTTGTAAAGCTCTGGGTTATGGCCCCCAAGGTGGGGCCAGTGATTCCCCAGGACTGTTGGAAGTCTGCTCACATCCTCCCTCCACAGAGGACAGAAAACATTTTTGCATCAGCCACTCACATCCTGCCAGTCTCTTCGAGGGGCAGTCTAGAGGACAGTCCCCAAGGCAGGTGTCCTATCCGGCTTGGTTCTCCAAGGGAATGGCATTGCAGGGAAAGTGGCTATTTTTGTTGCTTTCTTGTCTTTTGAAATAAATATCTTAAGAGGGGTTAGAATATTTCAAGGATAGAAAGTGGATATTCTGGGAGGAAAATGCATGTCGCTCTGACTTTAAGAGGCTTGGTGCTGAGAGGACTGCAATAATCCCAAAGCCAGGAATATCTGGTTCTGCTTTTTGACTGAGGTCATATAACCCAAACAAAGAGACTGAAGGAATATCAAATCATAAGGGTGCTTAAATAATTGAATTAATACAGTAAAAAGAAATCAACTTTGACAATTTAAATAGGAATTTAAGAAGGTACCTTTTCCTCCAGTTCCACTTCAGTCAAAAAAAACAACACCACCACCACTTTCCTCATCATTGGTTTACACGGTTTTCAGGACTGACTGTAACTGTTTGATGGTATTCTTACAACAGAGATTTCCTCAAAGACTTTGTCCTAATTACCTTATGACTTTAGACACTCTTGCTTACTGAGCCTAGAGGGAACAAACTAGCACTGTTTTGAGATTACCCTTTAAGGAGAAAACATTTGAAGTGACTTCTGTATAAGGAAATTTTCCTCTTTGGCACCTCTAGAAGATCTTACAAATATTTCATGCTCCCACGTACACCCAACACCCATTACTGACTGCCCTCCTCCCTTTGCACCCTGGAGTAAGAGACATTTAAGATGTCTCGTGCAGTTTTTTATACAAGGCCAAATGCGTTGATGTGAAAATAACTGGGTAAAAAGAAGTACAAAACATCTAGATCCACGTCAAAAGTGTGGGATGCAACAAAATATGGGGATTTCTTGGGTGAGGGAACTGGCCAAGCTGGTTTAGGTCATAGGAATCTTCCCCTTCCACTTCTACAAGCCCATGGGTCTTGTGTGAAAGAGCATAAAGCTTCCTTGCCCTTTTGACCCCACTCTTATAGCTGTGAGTCTTGCTTGCTTCATCTTTTTGAATAATGAAAGTGTTAATGTCTTTATGTGTTGTGCTCCCATGTCAGATACAGGCTAGCAGTTGCGGGTCATCCTGTGCTGCTGTACTGTCTCCTAGGGTCAGGACTGATAATTGTTGATATATTGGAATGTAATTTATATGGGCAAATGCAAGCCAAGTGACACTGAAATTAATACTAGTCTGGGAAGTTCCTCTTGAATTTGCCATTTCATCAAGATGTGAGTCATAGTAAGTCACATGTTTCGCAGAACCCTAAAAAGAATGAAAATGGAAAAGAAAAACAGGAACTGTTATGGGGGAAGTTGCTTTTACCCACATTTCCGGGGTAGACAACCACAAGAAACTGTATGACATTAATTTTGGGTTCAGGGCCTCTACAGGTGCCTAAAAACAAATAGTTGCCTGATAAATCACAACTTTCCAGACAGGCTTCTCACATTGCTTCAGACTTCTTTAAATATACCTAAATCACTATTCCCTAATCCTTCTATAATCTTCAGGACTGGCAATTGGCGTATACACACAGTCTAGATGACAGTTTATAAAACTCTCAGGGAAAAAAGTCTTTTTGTTGTTGTTGTTTCATTTCGTTTTTACAGTACATCTGTAAAAGTCAGAATTCACAACAAATACTAATTTAAACCAAAAATAATATAAATGGCTTTTATCCCATTATTCCTGCCAGCTATTTCTCTATTAGGGTACAAGCCGATTTCCCTATCATTGTGTGCACCACAGTTTCTTCTATCCTCTAGATGTCTTCCTCCAGACCCTTGCGTGGTCTCAAGGCTGCAGAGGAGGACTATTGGGGGTTCAGTGCAAAAGGGGATGAATCTCTGGTGGATCTTAGTCTTGGTGATGCTCATGTGGCTACCCAAGTGTGTTGATAGAGTGGTGGCCAATGTCTCTTTTGAGTTTTAGGAGGCATTTTAGACCCCATGGTTGCAGTTTCTCTATATTAATTTTTGAACAGTTGATGGGATCAAACAAGTTTCAAGGCAAAAGTTCCTACATGTTTACTCTTTTTATCTTCTGTGACTCAAATCAGTTGTACAGGGCCTGACACAACTGAACCGTGAACAGCCATGGCAAGGTTTCTCGGGCTGTTTTATCAGCATAGGGCAGGAGGGTTTAGTGAGGGCAGAGAGCAGCATATAGCACACCACACTTCACAGCTACCTCTGGCCCATGTCAGTGTCAGCATATCTGTTTGGCAGGGAGCTTGGTATTCAGCTAAGATCAGTAGTCAGCAGCTCTGGCCCAGTGGAGTTCTGGCTAAAACTCACTGCTGCTGCCCCACAGCTGTTGACTGGGGTGAGATGACAGCAAAAGCAAGCTCCAAACATGACCTGCTCTTCAGGAGCATCAGCAGAATCTCACTGAACAGTCTGAACGCCAAAGCCTGTGGGAGACAGAGATGTTGCTACTCTGAGAGTTTCCACTAGCCTGTCAAATTTCATGCATGCTTTGTGAGAAGCACATTGAACTTGAAACTGTCACACACCTATATGCTCTCCCACACTCCCTATGTCCTCAAAATGCCTGAGTTTTTACTCCAGTAACTCTGTCTGCCCAGCTCCTGCAGAGAACACACAGGGACCCCTAAAGACTGGAAATATCGATTGGCATCTGAGCTCAAGAATAACATTTCACAGATGAATCAGGCAAATATTATATTCTCTGTGGGCTGAAAATCCAATAAATGAAATACACAAAGTAATAAAATGGCTTTGGAAAGCAAGTTCTGTGTCAAGCAATGTGTCAGTGTCCTTCAGAGTCTCTGAAGAATCCAGCCCAGGGCAGCCAAAAAATTTTGATCCAGTGTGGAAATAATTCATTATCAAATGTGGAGAAAATCTGACAGATTCCTCTGTCCCATAATATTGTCCTGAGCTTGAGCTTAACCACTCAGTCATATATATAAAAAATATATTGCCAAATGTACTCTGAGGGGGCTCCATTGAAAGGAAGGAGCTGAAGAGAGAAATGCTGTACTCATCTCAAATGACGAATGGAGTTCTAAGATACCAGTAAGTCATCTACTTTGATTTGCTCACCCAGTTAAGAAAGATAGACGTCTTGAGGCTCTGCTGGAGAAGGCAGTCTGCAAGCAAATTAGCTGGAGGCAGGCAAGACAGTGGTGTCTCCTTTGCTCACCAGGTAAAACTGAAAGTGTCTGCATTGCTGAAGGAG
The DNA here is from genome assembly GCF_040182565.1 of Anser cygnoides. NCBI lineage: Eukaryota > Metazoa > Chordata > Aves > Anseriformes > Anatidae > Anser > Anser cygnoides. The sequence goes on from NC_089887.1 coordinate 6,617,202, forward strand.
GCAACAGTGAAGATGCAATCCTTTCTCTGGAGTCAACTATTTGCTTTTCCCAAAGCTGTCGGAGCACTGGCTAGAGTCTTGGCACCAATTCAACTCCATGGTCAGTGGAAGGAGACTTGCCTGTGAGGACTGTCCTCATTTGTTACCCACTTGCACAGACCTTGGAGCAATAAGTTCACAAGAGGAGCTTCTACCCTGTGCAGCCTTGGCTTCAGCCTTCAGACAGCAGGAAATATTTCAACATGGGTTGGTCGTGAGGGATGACGATGGCCATTACCCAGTCCCAAACGAAAACCTGTGTGATTGTGCAAATGTGCCCTTTCAGGTATCATGAAAATTACTATGGCCTTGATGCAGTCAGCTGAAGTGATGTCTTTGATTCCTACCAGAGCATGGCGAGAGCCGAGAAGACTCTGCATTGTCTCTGCAGATAGATCTCCTGGTCTGCCTGACTGTTTTGGGTGCACAGGGACTCATTCCATGCTGTGCAACAGTGGATGCTGAGGCACCGTGTTAGCTACAGAGGGGAAGTTTCTCCTTGGCACTAAAATGCATTTTGTTCCTATCTGTGTGAATATCTATTACAAATTTCTTCCTCAGAACAAACCTTCAGCTGCAGATGAATATAATTTAAGGACTCTGCATGTCAACAGCTTTCCCAACCATGATAGCTCAGTCACAGAATGGAGAGGCATCAGTATACAATAATCTCTCTGAAACTGAGCCCAGTTGAGACCCACTCCCACTGACGCTTGCTATGTTCTGCAGGGCTGCAGAAGAACAGGATCTAACCCTTAGCTTTTCAGTCTCCCAGGCACTCCTGTTCAGCTTTATGCTTGCTGATTCATGCCAGAGCCTATAAGGGCAACCCCGTGATCCTATGAAGAACTTGTGAGTGAACCACACTGCAAAAAAAAGGCAGTTTTCCCTAACGCCCAGGAAAGTTACCAGACCCAGAATTCCTCTCCCTTCTCCTTCTCACTGCTTCCTCCTGCCACACACTCCTGTCTCTCCAACTCTCCAGCCTCTGTGCCCCGTGCAAGGAAGCTGGTGACTTGAAAAAAAAAAAAAAAGACTGAGTCATGAGGTCATACCATTATCACATTTCTATTCCAGTGCTTTCTCTCACTGCCTACAATTATCACTCTTTTATTCTTGTACTTGGCTTCTTAGACTTTGATCTAGTCCTTTGCTTCATATCCTTTGATGCATTTTAGCTTACATTGTCTGTAACCTGACCTCTTGCCATCTAATTCCAACTTCTCACAACCCATATCAACCACTCTCTCCCCCCTTTCATCTTTCTTTTGTATAAATGTATACAGAGCCGTAACAAAGAAACTACAGTGTAGTTGTAGCACTTCCAGGATCCTTAGAAGTGCTGGATAAAATCTTTATGCATTTATTTTGCTCCTCACTAGGTCATTTTAAAACATCTTTGTTTATTCCTTTTTTTTTTCCACTAGACAAAATGAAAAATGTTAAGAAAAGATGAATATATATATATATATATACACATATTTCTGAATTGGTTACGAAATCCCTTTAAAATTATTTTTCTTATAAACCTATCTTCAAGTTCATTCCAATGACATTAAGACTGTAGAGACATGGTACATTTTCATCATTAAATACTGGCAGTCTTTGATCATGTTTACTTTCATTGACGAAAAGGAAGGAAAGGCCAGTGCTTACATTGCAAATACCAATTAGTGCAGGACTACAGTCTGTGCATGTGTATTTATAAATATATATTTAGAGGAAAGAAAATAATTTGGTTTCTGCAATGTAGGAAATGTGGGCAAAAATATATGGTCATTTTTGTGATGTCTAAATAACACAGAAACAGACTTTTAGTTCTCAAAGGTGATTCGGGAGATTGAATTCTCTTTAAATCAATGGATTATAGGATTTGAGCATGTCTGAACACTTGGGAACATTCTTAATTCCATCTTTGGGTACCTATATTTATTTGGTATTCTGCTCCTAAATTCCTTTAGATATTGGATTTTGAGTTCAGAGTCAGTGAGGAAGCTTTATATGCTTTCATCCTATACTTCTGGGTGTATATTTAGCAGTGAGTTGGAACTGAAGGAACAGAGAGAGAAAAGAGATTTTTTTTAGATGCCTCTGAATATTCAGAAATATATTTACAATAATATTTCTCACTCTGCATGATAATAATAGACTTGTAAGGGCAGAAAGAGACAGCTGAGCACAGTTCTGCATGGTGGCTGTGACTTTCTAGCTCAGGGTAGCTACTTGCTTTATTTTTAGCTGCTGGGAAGTGGTGAGGAAGACAGAGTGTATTGGGCTGTGGGTGCATAGGATAGTCCTGGTACCTCCTGGGCTGGTCAGACAGGTCCCATAGATTTAAGGCAGTGGTGCTACTTCGCACTTGCATGTTAAAACTCTCTGGCCATCCATTTGTGGGTGTGATCCTGCTGAGATCTGATACTTCACGGTCTTCAGTCTCTCAGCTGGGTAGCTTAACACCGAGGTAAGGACTCAGTGGTGTCTTCAGAGCAGTGCTGAGTTGCAGCCCAGGCTTTTGCCACACTTCCTTTCTGCTCCCAAGTCCTGCCAGGCCTTGAAGACTTCCAGCCCCTGTGGCCACTGCAGCCCATGCGGCCACTCCAAACCCTGTGACAGACCCAGCAGTCATTCCAACCCCTGTGACAGGCCCTGCGGCTGTTCCAGGCCCTGTGATGGGCCCTGCGGCTGTTCCAAACCCTGTGATGGGCCCTGCGGCTGAATTAAACCACAACAGCCCAAAAGTACTGTCACTTACTGATTTTGATTTGCCACATTTGTCCCTCCTCCAGGAAGGCCACAAGCCAACACAACTAGACCAAGCAAAATGCTATTTGGGCTGTGTATGTGACCAGCTCATGCAGTCACAGGAGATGCTGAAGACTCTGTGTCCCTGTTATGTTTGATCAGGACAAGCCACTTAACTCTGCTCTCCCCCAAAATCCAATCCAGCATGGAAATCTGGTGGGAATCAAGTTCAGGGCAGCAGCTATTTCTCCACCAATTTGGATTTCACGTAGAACATTGGGAAGGAACAAAATCCCTCACCCATCCTCTTCTGCCCTCCTCCCCCAGTGATACTGAGCAGCTACTGCCTCGGCAAGGCAGCACATATAAAACATACTGTATTGTGTTATATGCATGGTCTCTCAGTTTGGAGAATCATCCAGCCTCAGAGCCTGAATTTAGCTCCTCTCTCTCCTGCAGGTTTCTTTCTGTCTGAAATGTTGCAACTGTGAATAATATTTCCTACAAATACTTTGGGAAATTTCTAGCTAATAAATTTCTCCACTGCCAGCAGTTCCCAAGGATGTTGGGCAAGCAGTATTGCAGGTGTCAGGGGAAATAAAAACAACAAAAAAGAATAAAAAGAAATATAAAGAAAACCTTGACTTTTCCTTTGTCCTGCAGTAGCTGTTTGGTTAAACACCTTTTCTTGCTGGCTGATTTCAATCTCTAAAATCAGGTTTTCCGTAACAGTGGGCCAAATGGTTCCTGGGTAGTTTGAACACCTGTGAACCTGGCATTCTGAACCTCTAAATAATGCAGACGCTGCAGTTTGCTCCGCAGCTCTCTGGTTCATGTCCTTTCCAAGCTGGCAAAAACCTCTGATAGTGACAGTATTTTGCAGCTGGAAAATAGGTCACCTTCAACCTTATATATTTATATACACCTATACAATTTCAGTTCAACTGAAGTTGAACAAATAAACAGAGCAGTTACATTCAAGGGACAATTCCAGTTTTGCCCTTTGTCGAGATTCCTGAAGGGATGGTGGAATTTAGTTGGACAACCAGGTTGCAAATATAGTAGGATGCTTCAGAGGGAACCCAGATAAACTGCTTTCTTGGATTACAGCCCTTCGAGAAAGAGGAGTCTATCTACGCATGAGGGTACGGTTCCAGTTTGGTTAAGGTTTGGGTGTTTCACCAAACGTGTTGATGGTTGCGTGTGTGCGTGCATGTATTCAAACAGAGAATGTGTCCTTGAGATAAATTACAAGAATTCTGCCTCTGAATAATCAATTATTTTATTTACAGGTTTCTGTGTACAGTGGTGAATAAGCAATTTTATTTATACTAAAGAAGTTTCTCATCCATAACTGATGACTAAATCAGCTCTGGTCTTTCCATGGCCTGCAACTCCTCTAATGTGGTCATGTGTATGAAGCAGCTTTGAGTTCAGCATGAATGGTTTGCTTACAATCAATTATGTGTGTGGTAGGCACAAAGGAATTGGTTAGGGGACGGGGGAAGCATCTCTCTCAGCTTTCAGGTTTCCAGGGACAAACACTTTGTAACAGAGGACTCAGTCTCAGAGTTCCTATCTCCCCATGCCTTCCCTTATTGTACTTAACTCTCTGTCTATTCAGTAGCAACTGCTAATTCACTGGCCATAAAATCCAGAAAAAGCCCTTTGGATTATGGTTTCAGAGTTAAATGGAAGATATTCAGTTTGGAGCTACTGCCCATGACTTTTTTTCACAGATGTATTGTTTAGTATTTACTCTGTTCCAGAGCATCACTTCCATTTCAAAAGAAACACCACCCATGTAATGATTTGCTGCCAAATCTATCTGTAGTTATGTAAAACACAACATAACCTCAGCTTTGCTTTCGGAATATGTATGAGGTTTTAAATATACAGTGCCTCTATGCATAATCGCTGTAATGAACTGAACTTTTGCTGGAAATCATCAAGAGTTTTACCTTTCACTTCAAAATAGCGAGAAGGCTCCCCCTAGCTCTTTGTGGCACTGACACCACCAGTACTTGTTCAGACATGCATTTTAGCATTGCTACTAACCTCCCCTATAATTAGTTAAGAGAATAAGAACACAAAGAACAGGACCTCCTGCTCAAAAAAATCCATCCACACTTGTTTGGTCCAAACCCTGAGTCCTGTGCCAATTTACACCTCAGAGATACTGATCTTAATCTTTTTTTCTGCATAACTGATGAACATATGGAAAACTGCTACTTTTGTGGGTATATCTAGGCACTGTGGGAGCTGGTCTGTTTTTTGGTTCATTCACCTACCCCTCCTTTTGTCTCTATGGGGAAGAGTCTTGCAAAGGAAAGGGAGTCAAGCCAGAGATAAGGCGCTCCCTGTTTGCTAAATCCCATGGTGTCTTTTTAAGCTCCTTTTCTGCTCTCTCATGGAAGGGAACTCTTATTCTGCATTTTAGTCCTCAAGGACCAGGAGGTCAAGCAGCCTGCTGAGCTCTACAAGACCACTGACATTAAGCGGCTGTTGGCCACTTTCTTTTCCTGGTATTAGAGAGGATTGAACTGAGCTGTGGCTGCTTCACATAACTTTAGCTGAAAGGACATCTATACAGCAATAAAAACTTAACCGCCCCAGCCATTAAATCAAGGAGTATCAGATCCTTTGATGGAAATATGAGTGTCTCTAAACTGGAGGTAATCGAGGACCGAATTTGACACACATGGTACTGACATCTCGTAAAATGTCATGAATGCTTGACCTGAGATTTTCGAGACACAGCTGGTTCTTCAGGGTGGGATTTATGTGGTGGTGGGAGGTTGGGGAGGTGATGGTTAATGTATCTTAAGAGCTTGGTGAACCATTTATAATGCTCAGGTTAAAAAAAAAAAAAAAAAAAAAAAAAAAGCAGTCACTTATTTAGATGAGTTGGGGAAGCATATTACAGCATTTCTTACGGTCTGAGCTGTGCCCTGTGAAGTCTTCCCTGAGTCTTTATAGGGCAATTAGTTAGTGCACATGTATTTTTAAAACAAGGGTTTTTGTTTTTTTGTTTGTTTTTGTTTGAAATAATCTATTAGTACTTAACAGAACTTCAAATGCAACAGTTTTAAATGGCATATAAAGTTCCAGGCTGAGATTTTTTCCCCCCTTTTAACAGATTAGATGCCAAATTCCAATTCCAGCTATTGGTAACTCCTTATCCAAATCACTTTAACAGCTTTGAACATCTCAGCTGTATCATGGCAGATTAATATGACCAAAAATTAACTGTGAGGAACATGGAATAAAAAGAGTACAGCAAACAAAACACATCTGTCTTTGTATGCTCCTTACCCTGCCAGATCTCCCCCAAATCCATGACTTCGCTTTCTAAATGGGTGCATGTTTTGTTTGCTTTTGAAAGCACCTCCAGGAGTATTTCTCCCCACTGAGGTTTGTGGGTTTTGCTCAGTCCTCATCATGAGTGATGCGGATGGACACTCAGGGATTCTGCTGAGGGTAAATGGGACTTCGTAAGTTTTTGCAGCAATGCTGGAAGGAATGCAACTTCCTGCAGTGCTCCAGAGCAGGGCCTGAGGCAGGAGAACTAGATAGGCTCAGTAGTGCCATATGGGATGATTCTGATCCATCCTTCCCCTTACACCTCTCCATCTTTGATGAGTTGTATGTGCCAATTCTTCAGAAGACCACATCATGTTCTTTCCATGTGAACTGGGACAAGTTACACAGATGTGTGTATTCCAGCATGGTACCAGTTCCATTTTCAGTCCATCCAGGGTTACAAGATTCTTCTTTGTTCTTCATAAGCAGCAGCTCATGGCACTGTGAAATGCTGCATTTCTCAGTCAGATGGCAGATAGCAAATGTTTCCATTCAGAGCACCTCTGCCTTCTTGTAAAAAGCAGCCTATACATGACCATTTCTATACATCGCTATTTTTAACATCTAAAAAAAAAAAGCAATCCCCTCTATTTTTAGATACAGTTCAGTTCTGTAGGCTGGCTGGTTCTAATAAAAAATTCCTCACTCTCTAAAGAAAACTCTGCATTGAAATCACAAATCCAGGGGAACGTCCTGTACTATTAGCAGACCTACTAAGATGAAAACCTCAGCATGTTAGCAAGCCCTCCAAACAAAAACATTAACACAGGCTCAAGAGAAAAAACAGCCAAGGAAGAGGCAATCAGCCCAGAAAGTTTTCTACTATGCTCTCACCCTGCTATAAAACAAAACAAAACAAAAAGACCAAACAAACAACAAAACCATATCCACCAGTTCAGAAAGGAGGTCAGGACCTCGGATGTCTTTCGGATCTCTTTTTATCAGGCCCGCTCCACTTGGCTTAGTTGCCAGCCATGTTTCCAACAGCTGTTTCTCTTTTTGGTAAGTTTGGTGAGAGATGATGCCATACTGCTCTCTGCTGCTGGCTTCACAGTCCCTGTGGACTACAGGCTCTGAAACAAAAGTCCCGTACTGTATTCTTTGGGGGGTGGGTAGTAGGTTTTCCTGCTTGAAGGGTGCTGCTTTTAGGAGGACCTGGTTGTTGCTGCACCAGGTCATTGCAGTCCTGGACATGCATCGCTACGGTCATCCTAGTGTTTTTTCTGTCTCCAGGAGGTAAGTGTCACCTTGTTCACACTTGCTTCTTGCAGAACAAGGGCTTTCCCCATGCACATTCACTGTGGGCATAAGTGGGGGCTGCAGGCCAAACATAGCTCTCTCATTATAGCTGTTCCTAAACCAGCTGAAAAAAACTCCTTTAGCCAGATGTTATTTAAGGGACAACCTGTGGAAAAGCAAATGTGCAGTGTATGTGTGCTAACCCCTTGAAGGACTCAGTGAAGCGACTTTGGGAAAGGTTTTCCTGGGCCTCAGTGCTCTAGTTCTGCACCCTGGAATATTCAGGGTTCCTCAGCCTATTGGGTTGGAGTTCACATGCACAAATTATGGGAGGATTGACAGTCCTTTCCTCCAAATTTTTCAGAAAGAGCTCTTCAGGTCTCTGCCTTACTGACTCCTAGTCTGACCTGGTCTGGCATGTCACTGAGGTTTGGGTCTTCAGTGCTATCAAGAGTAAATTGGATAATGCAGCTTAGAAAACTAGAGGTCTTTGGAACCCCATACTTTTTGAGCCTTACTTCCAAACCTGCAAATCTGAGATTCTGTTAATAACTTAGCATGCATTGCAGGGAGAAACATCTTAAAGAGTTTGTGAGCAACGCTGAAACTGGAAGTGGAGGCACTGAGAATACGGAGATGAAGAGATACTTTCTTGATGCATATACTAATCCCCGGGGTATAGAGCAAAGTACATTGTGTTTCCCTGTATAAAAACTGCACCTCAGGGACATGAACAGGAATGGAGTGTGACTGACAAGTGATTGCCCTGCAAAACTTGTGCAGCAGAAAGAAAGCGACAGATCTGCTCTTCCTTTGTGTGAACGTTGCCATGTATATTCATCTTTCAACTGTAAATCAAGTGCCAAGGAAGTACACCAGGAACAGTCAGGGGGAAACCTGCTTCAGCAACCCTGCACACCTGGTCATGCAACTGAAGAAGCGTGGAATGAGGGGGAGAGAGAAAAAGAAGATCAAACTGAGTTATGGCATGTTATGGTGTCTGCATATTACAGTGATTGACAATACAGAATTACCTAAGATAGATACCTGACCTGTCACGGTATCACCTGGATACACTCTAACTTCTAAGTCATTTTCAGACAATTAAAGTTTTCAGAAGACAAAAAGCTCTGTGAAGAGCACCTTACAATGAAGGTGGTGTGTCTAGCATAACTATATCCATTTTCTTCCTGTATCTTTGGACAATCAGCCTAATCAGTGTTTCACTCATGCTTCTTTCCCTACTGGGAATAAAAACAGAAACATTTTATTCCTTTCAAATGAAAGAAAAGAGTGATTTTTTTCAGCCTTTACAGCAGGAAGCATTGTAGCTAGAAGTAGAAAAAATGAAGTGATCTTTTTTCTTTGTGTGGGTGAGAATCAAGGACACATATCAAAATGTATCCCCTGTCCAAAGTGGCGTTCTGCCCATTCCTATTTACACATTGCCATTGACTCAATGGAGCCCTTTGTTTCCAAAATGCACAGATTATTCCAATTGTGTGTGGAGCTTGGGTTTGTGTGTTACTGTCCACTGGGGGCTAAGAAAACACCAAAGATGTTATCCAATACCATAACTAACAGAATGGCATGAAGAAGAATTCAAAACCTGTGAGCAAAAGCAGTTTTTTCACTCTGACCCTTGGACTTCTCTGGCTTGTGTTTCAAGCGTCTACATTTTTATCTGAAGAAGGAAACTGCTTCTGTTACCCACCAACTTGCTCACTTTCAAGGTGTCACACACAGGGTTCACATGCACTGGGTTACAGGGTGGTCTACGCTATAATTTATAACAGTAAGTCACAGCTAAATAGTACAAAATACCGTTTTTAATAGCTGTTTCATTATGGATCTAAATCATAAAATATTGTGCTGAGATAAAGCTCTCCACTAATATAACCTTTAATTTTACTTTGAAGTGATCAGGATGTGTCCTGGAACTGGTGGGTTTGTATACTTACTTTTTGGAATTAAGAGCAAAATTTTTCATTCTTGCACTGGCCATCATTCAGACTCACCTTTGCAGCCTTTCACCATCATCATGAAGCAGAAAGCAGACTGGGCACATGTGAGAAAGAAGCTGCACAAAGTAATAAGCTGTTAACTTCTCCTGAGGCTGCAGGGCTGATGCTGAACACATGGTTTGGGACCTGGCACTTCTGATTGAAATGAAGGTGGATAGAGGAGATAACCCCCCGTTTGTTTAGTTAAAGACAGAATCAGTGGCCAAGGTAAGTCTGATGATTGTATTTGCTGAAGATGAACAAGAAGAGAGGAAAACATTAACCTAATAGTATGCTGGAAGATGTTATGAAATTCCTAGAGTTTTATCCAAATCGTTCTAAATTGTATGTCAAAATGGGAGGTATGGGTTTGCAACTGAAAAGCTTTCTGCATGCTGTAATGATGCAGCTTTACAAAAGTCTGTGTATGATGAAGCCCTGCTTTCCTTGTTTCTCATAGACTGCACAGTCATAATTAAATGCACTAAAGTGAAAGTTTTCAGGACTGGAATGGAGCTAGCTAAGGGTGTGATGTTTGCTTAGAGAAGGACAGAACTATTAAGAAAAATAATCATTCCCCAGTGTATACCTTTATCTGACATGCAAACCGATGCCCTCAGTGGGCAAAATAGCAACCCAAGGCTTCAAGAACAGCTTGATCAGGCAATATGTTGTCTGAAATGCCTTGTTATTTGCTGTTTCCAAACTCGCCTGCCAATGGCTGTCTCCGGTGGGACTCGCCAGCCTGCTGCTCCATGAGAATGTGCAACCCCCTTCTGGTTTGTGACCACTATTTAGTAACCGCTATGGCAAGAGCAGGCACAGGTCCAGATTTGGATTGTACAAACCAGAAGGGTGGGAGGCTGTGGAGGGAGGCACACGCTTTCTCTGCTCTCATACCTTCCAACAATGCTGCACGATCGGGATCTGGTCTGGCTCACTGCCAGTGCTCTGACAGACTGAAATGATAGAGGATGCTTGATAAGAATTTGGAAATGCATCTACCTGAAGGTAAGGGTTAGTGGAGGTGTTAACACTGATGCTGTATCTGACACCCGCAGTACAGAGTCCTAGTTCTTGGCACCTGTGTTTTCCCATCAAGTAACACTCATTTGTTATCATATATACACACCATAGATTTACATAGCTTGTAGGGGTGAATCATGCATAATTGTGGCTTCTTACATGACAGTTCATATATTAACAAGTAACTTATTTGTGCTCTGTGCTGAATGAGTGTAGCAGGAGTGTGTGGACCTCTGGTGTCAGAACTATATTCATCATTATCTGGAGGTAAAACAGTTTGGTGGTTAAAAACAACATAAGAAAATAATTGCTGGTTTGATTTGCCTATACCCTGGGAAACATTGCTTTGATTTATGCTTATATCTCTAGATACCTAGTGAAAATATGATAGTAACCAGGATTCAACCATTCTTATGCAGAACATAAGGAATTATATTAAGAGGCAGACTCATAACCCTTTTCCCCATGCCCTGCAGTGCCTTTTTGGATGGCAGCATGAGATATGGGCACCAAGAGAAAGTATTCTCCATAAATTAGAGGCTATGACTTAGCATAGGCATGAGAAAGTTTAACAGGCAGTGGTGTTACACCACATATGACACTGTCCTTAAGTGTGGCAAAGCTCATGGACTTCACCTGGGTGCAACAGTGTCTGACACCTCGTGGGCCAGCACCAGCTCTTTATGGGTTATCCTACCCCATAATATCCTGGGGTTGTGGAAAGTTATGTTCACAACAAGTGCTACACCAGTCCCACCAGGTAGCATGGGACTCATTTCACAGGTACTTCTAATCATCAGGTCTCCCAGGGGGCCATAACCTGCAGGATTCCTGTAAAAGGGCTACAAACCAACAAAGCTTTTCTCTCCTGTGAGCCAAGCGGAGCAGAGCAGGCTGCCAGCCCTGCTCCCCCGCCAGGTCTGACACCTTGCTCTCAGGCTCCCAGCGTATGAGATCTGGATGTGAGTGCAGAGGGAGGGGTGGCACCACCACGGCCATCTCCCCCTCTGATGAGGTGTGCAGAAAACACGCAGTGTCAGAGCGTGCAGGCTGTTTGGCCAGAGTTTAGGGAGCAAAAATAATAATAAAAATCCTCGTGGAGAGACCTGCAAACAAGCAAGGGGAGACACCTCTGCACGTTACTGTTTGCTGGGTAGGGCAATTCTGGCCACAGCACATAGCATCCTGGGGAGTGGGACCCTTGGGGTGTTGAGAGTAGGTTTGTTAATGGATCTCCTAGGGGTTGATGGATTTAATGGGTGAAGTAAGTCTGCTTGTATTTATTTTATTTTTTTGGCAGCTGCTGCAAGTGGAATTTTATGCATTTTTCTGGCTGTTACTGCTTGTCTGGGCTATTTAGATGTTGAGGTACACTTGTTTCCTTCTTGGTGGACCTTTTTCTTTCAGAGCAGTCGAGACACCTTCTGCAATGGCACATTGTAGTATACTTCCATTTGCAAAATGTTCTTTCTACTGCTTTCTACTGCTTTCTGCTGCTGGGTTGACTTGTATTATACAGATCAGGTTTAAGAGCTGACAGCTCAGTCTTTAGCAGAACCTGTTTGTTCTCACTCAGGTCACTGAAAACTTCGGTAGACAAAAAACATTCTTCAGTTTTAGGCCTTCAACAAATCTCGGTGTTTGAGAGCTTAACTGACACTTAGCACAGTTTTTTTCCTCTTCTACAGAAATCTCTGCTCCTGACTACAGCTTTTTATACTACAAAAAACAAGCTGCCTTCCTCCTGTTGATCTCTTAACTTTTTTTTTTTGATAAAAAGCATGCATTCCCTTTGAATTCCATATTAAAGTCCAAGGAATAAAATGGTCTATGCAAAGCAAACAAGGATGTCAGAAGATAGAACCTTTGCTAATATAAATCAGTGCAACTCTACACATATAAAGCTTTGCTCTAGGCACAGATCGGGCTGAAAGAAATATTTCATTTTTGTTATAATCTCTGCCTATAATTCAATTCCTCTCACTTTGTAATACTTTCACTTCTGTCTGCGGCGCACCTTCCAACTTGTTCCTTTCTTTCTCATTATTGGTTACCCAGAATAAAGATGGGGCTGGATTCTGAAGGTCTGCCAGCCTCTAGCAGTTGAGGGTCAGCCTGTTGTCCAGGTGAGGCTGGATCAGAGCTACATACAAGCCGTCTATTTTTCTTCTGCCTCCTGACTACAGGGTCTCTGCTGAAGGAAAACAGCTCTCAACAAAATTTCCTTTTCTGCTACCTCATCATCTGGCAAATTCTTATCTAGGATGAAGCATAGTTATCCATAAATCTCTTTTTCCTATCAAGACTTTGCCCCGACGCCCTTTCTAAGATTGTGAGATGGTTTATATACACATGAATGTGTAGATAATTTTTCTACTACTCTTGGTAAATATCAGAATATAGTGCATATTTATCTCCAGACTATGTAGTAATATCAGCTAGCAGTCCCATTCTATTACTGGGAGTATTACAACCGACATAACATTTCTTCATCTTCAGTAAAAGTATAGAAGGAAGCCACATCTATAGGGAATTATATGAGAAAGTAATGTCCTTCTCTGATATCATGAATGCAGTAACACCCAAAATTAAAGCTCTACTGCAAATTTGCATTTTCTCAGTCAGAACACTTAAGAAGCTACTGTGAGATTATGACCTTGCAAAATAATGATCTGGAATGTCTTCCCTCTGCTGTTATGCCCCACTGAGTGCTACTGGTTTTTATAGTTAATCATAAACTCTTGCCCTAAGTTAATTGATGTCCTCATTATGTCATACTTAACTGCAGCTGAGAAGAGTCTTTAGCCATTAACTTTTTTTTTTCTTTTTTTTTTTTCTCCTAGCAGTTAGCCTTACCGCATCGAGCTGTGGAAAGTGTGAAGAAAGGATCTCAAAAACAAATGGACTGTCAGTGTGACCACTATATCACCACTTAAATTTGCAAGTACCAGAAGAAAAAGTTCCCATCACCCTACATATTTCTCACTCTGCAAATTTCATGAATTTTCTGTAATAATCAGCAAACAAGTAACTGCCTACTGGTGACAATCAGGAATTACAGTTCAGGGTTTCGTACCCTTCTGGAAATGCTAAAGAACTAAGGTTTTCATGTAAAACTTGGGAATCTCAGAGATATCAGTGCTCTGGTGATAAAGCTTCAGATCCTCACTCTACAGCTCTTTTGAAGGACCAAGTTTGTTGAAAGTTGAGGATGAGAATGTATTTCCCATTGCTTGGGCTGCAAGGGTCGAAGAAAAAGTGATATTATGAGGTAGGGGATGAGAGAAATGGGACAACTCGGGTTGTGGCTATGGAAGGCAGTTAATAGATCTTCTTTTCAAACACGTTTTTGAGTCTTGGTTCATTTATTTATTTATTTTAACTGCTTTTTGCAGCAGGAGTTGAAGCATTGCTGTAAGGTTTAGTTAATGAGATGCTCCCGTCTCTCCTGTTATCAAACATGTCCCCTTAGCTCTGACCACTTGCTGGCCTCTTTGCTGGGACAGTTACTGAGGACCCCCTGCCTCAGAGCCACACTGACTGACCCTCTTGCTGAGTGCCTACTTTTGCTCTTTCCTGTTTTATTCACCTCTTAATCCTAGTTAAAAGCTATTCAAAGGTTTGATCTTTGTAAGCATTTTACCTAAGGCATGATTCCATCTCAGGCCTTAATCCCAATAATCTTGGAAACCAACCTGTCTGACTGACCTTCTAAAAACATCCCGCGTAACAGGATGACATGGACACTGCTGATCAATATCCTTGCTAACAACTGATGCTTACTCAGGGCAGTCAGCAGACATCTTGGCCCAAGGCTTCCTGGCAGAAATTCCACGTGGTTACTCTGGAGATAGTTAAAACTGCACTTTGAGTTGTTGCATCAGGGTGCAGTCTATCACTAATATTATCTTTCAAAATTCCCAGCCTTACACATCATGATGTGTCATGTCTGGTGAAAAGCAATACATGATTTGACTGATGTGCTGTAGCTGGGGTGAACTTATTAGTCATGATAAGCCTATTAGTCATGTTACATCTGCCTTAGTATAGAGAGGTTCCAATGCAAGTACAAGAACTAACTCCTATGTATAAACTACAGTTGAGTAAAAATCTTCCTTTGGCAGCAGGCATCTTCAGTTTCAAAGCACCTTATGGCTGATATAGGATATTCCAATGAATGTCCTATTTATTAAGATATTCTCAATAAACTCCGCAAAATAAAATAAAATAAAATCAAGCTATAAGTCTTTTGGCAAAGACAGTAGGAAATAATTTAAATCCAGTGACTTGTGAAATTATCATCATCATGGCTTGAAATACCCCTCTACCAGATTAACAGTCAGCCACCAGGCCAAGAAGAAATTAGGCTGAATTTCATGGATCAATCATTTTGCCACAAAAACTATGTGAAACAGATAAAGTTGAAATACAGCCCTCACTGGAAGACTTCTGAAACCACATTTCTGTAAATCTGGGTCCAGCATCAATTAAATATATTTTTTTTCAAACTTATCCCAGACCCCTCCCAATGCAGATATTATCAGGTAGCCAGAGGGACGAATATTACAAATCTGCTTGTACATACTGAGTGCAGGCTAAGATGTTTCAACGGCTAACCACCACCTCTGTTAAAAAAAATAATAAATAATAATCTTATTTTTTTCATTGGATTTGTCTGGCTTGGATTTTCAACTGGCAATTTTTAACTTGTTGGAAGCTGAATCCTTATCACATACCAGTGGACCATGCTTTTCAGGAAGTGAAGGGAAGCAAGTAAAGAGGGAGGAAGATTTTTTTTTTTCCAAAAATTCCCACAGTGTTATCACTGAACAGCAAAGATTTATGTAACTGTTTGGTGCAGGGGGGTGCTCAAGATCGGCCTCTCCCAAGAGCTGACACAGCAGCGAGAGGTACCTGGTTTGTCTGAACAGCAGCTGGCTGGAAGACTGTGGTCAAGTTGTGCATTAATCATCCTTTAAATCTGTCCCCAAAAGAAAATAGGTGCCACAGTTTCTCATGGCCAACACTCACTCTGTGACAGAACCTCAGCTTCTGTCTGTCTGATGCTTAGCAAGCCATTAATATTAGTCCTACAGTCAAACAATGCATGGTTTAATGTCATGTTCTGCTGTCTGATGAAGGTAGGTGTAGAGATGGCTTTGATATCCAGAAACCCCTGCAAAGAGGTGTCTGAGCAAGACAGAACTTCACCTGACTCTGTTGATTGCTTTCAAAATCTTTGCAGATGTCCCTGCTCGAGCACCTAGGAAATCTTAAAAATAAACTAGCATAAAATCATCTACCAGCAAAAGAAAGCTTTTATTCCTTTTAAGATTTATTCTTTCCAGGCTTAGATCTATGTCTAAGTCATTTAGGGACTGAAGTAAAGCCCATCCCAGTGATTAGAAGGATTCTATTATCTCCCCTGGCTTTAGGACAGTGTCCTCAAAGTTTGATCTTGCTGCTGTTTAAGTGGAAAAACTCTTGTTGATTTGAGTGATGCTGGATTAAGGCTGTCTTTGTCCCAGGGAGGGCAGCATCTTATGACGCAACATGACCTTTTCCTTTCAAAACTTGATCTTTAGCTCTGCCGACTTGGCAATTCCAAGTCAGTGAGACAAGCTCATCCTCTCCCTCTTTTATGAGGCCATCTGGGAGGATGTTGCTCTTATAAGCACTACCTCTGCAACAGCTCCATCATTTTGAGCTGAAAATTCTCGTGCCAAATATAAATGTGGGGAAACATCCCCCTCCAGCTTGTGATAAGTGGTTGAACCTGGCACAGCCGAAGTGAGGGAGAATCTGCCAGAAAAGCTCTGCAGTGTCTAAAGAGAAGAGAACTTGGATCCTTCTGATCTTGGAACAAGGTCCTCCTGCAGAGATGGGATGTGTTTCTCTCCCTGAATTGCTTGGTTATCTATTCCAGATCAGTGCCTGGTTGCTCCTCCTGCGTAAGATGCTCTTCATATAAGTGAACTGCACCCTGTAGAGACCAAGGGTTTTTTCCATAACTCTACAGCCAATGACCCATTATAGCTCCTTGCTTTTTTTAATGAAGAGAAGTCATTCCATCTTTTGATCTAGCCATAAATGGGTCAGTGTCTTATTTTCCTAAAGCTGTCCCTACAGACTTTTTCCAGCTGGCATAACAATTACGCTGGTGGAGATACATGTAGTTTAACAGCTTTATTTGTGGAGTGTTGATGACGCACTAGTTGAACTATTAGCAGGTATTTTTGCATTTCATTTTGTTCCTTATAGTAAAATTTCCCACCTGGACTTCTGAGGCAAGATGTGTTAAGTCTGGCAGATTACTCAGACTCTGTGCACTATTTCAGATAGCAGCTCCTCTGTCTGACTTCACAGATCAGAAACTATGTGTTTTTCTGTGTCACTTTTAAGTCTGAAAACTTGGACTCATTTCTGAGCCCTGCCAGTGAGATCACTAACCCTCAAATGAAGAAGATTTGCTGGGTGGCAATCAGGGTAACTTTTCTTATGCTTTCTGGAGCTCCTGTCCTTGATTTGGGTCCCCATGCTGCCACCACAAATGAAATAACTCATGCTCTTAATCAAACACATTTTCCTAGTAGGTCTCTAAGATGACTGGCCTGTAGACCAACCTGTCATGAGTATTTCAGTGCTTCTTGTAACAACGTATACATAACTGCATAACTGGGGATGAATCAAGCTTTCCCTCCTCAAGGAATCAGAAGATGTTCAAGTATTCTTCTTTATTTTTTTATTTTTATTTGACTAGTTCTCTAACCTTTTGTAATGCTAGATCCTGAGACTCTAATAGACTTTTTGTCTGAGACCCACGATGAGAATTAGTTGGAGATTGATGGACCTCTTCACAAAAGATAGGGTTATGATTTGATATGTATTCCAGGCAGGTTTTAAATTCATGAAGATTTCAAACTGGCATCAGCGTTTGTTTTGAATATGTAATGAACATTGAATCCCTGTATTTTCCCCATTAGTGAAGCAAATAACCAGTTGGGATGTTCAGATGCTGCACACCCATGTGGGACCCACTAAGAGTCCTGAAATTGCCACATGACATTCAGAAAACATTGATACAGATGAAAAATAATCATAAATAATAGGGTTGCCTTTCTTATATTTTTTGAAAAATGTTTCAGAAACAAAGTAAATTATCCCTCTCCTTCCTTCCTTTGAAAAACAAAGCCAAAATTCACCAATTTAGTAAATTTCACATTTGACAGGATTATTGCATGAATGACAAACTGACAAGTTTTGTCCCTCTTTACTTGTTCCAGCCTCACATTTGCTTGCTAATTCATGCAAAGTTTTTCTAAGTGCTCCATCCTGGAAGATGCTGTTTCATCTGTGAAAAGCAGTTTCTCAACCAACCTATCTCCACTCTCCAACTCAGTGATCTGGCAAAAGAGTGAAAAGTTAGTGCTGCTCAGGCCAAAGGCTCTGGAAGAATAAAAGCATGGTGTGAATGCTGTCACGAATGCTGGCATCTTGATGACACTCCAATCTCTTTCTTCCTCTGTCACCTCTTTTTATTTCATATAATAGTCCAAGAAAACAAGGTAGAAGAGGGCTGTGCAACTAAGTGTACTTAAATAAGGAGCTAATAACAAATTATTTGCAAGGGAGCACTGGTTTGCAATGCTTCCCATTGCAGCCTTTTCTGTACCGAAGGCGCTGCATCCTCTCAGTGGGTTTGACCCTACCTGTACTGCCCATCAGCACATTCCTGTGTTGACTTGTGGAGAACCACTTGAAAACGGCTGTAGATAGTGCCCTTCAGGAATGTGCTAAACAAGCGCTCTCCCCTGCTCCTGCAGCTGCCTGTCTGGAGAACCTGGTTTCCAGCCAGGGCAGCAGGGAGCTGTGGCTCTCTTGACCTCATTTAGATCCTGCCTAAATGCCCAAATCTGCAGATGTGAACCAAGCAAAACACTGATGGGCACTTGCCATAACAGTAGGGAATGACAATGAGCATCAGGCCATCACAGGGTTGTGCACCAATGTCTAATGGCTCACCCCTGCTGTGGGCAATTAGAAACCTTGGTATCTCTTTTTTAGAGATACCGTATCACTTTCTTATCTTTTCTTTTCTTAAAAGAAAACATGTCTGAGATGCAGTCCTGATACCTGCGTACCTAAGAAAGGCGGATTAGTAATTATATACTTTGTGTGCTGGTCAACCCCTTCCTTCACACATTTTCTTCTAGCAGCCACCCTCTTCCATCTTGAGTTGTCAATTGTTCACAGTCCCCCTGAGCTTTGCCCATCAACCCTGGCAAAGGACACCTTCCCACCAACAATAAAGGCTCATGTGCTCAAGCACTGGAGATGTACACCTCACTTTAGACCAGCCAGCATATGGAAACGGAAGACAGGAAGCAACCTTGTGCTGTGCAGATTGTTGTCATGCCTTCAGTAACATCTTGTGGAATAGATGGGCTTACACAAAAATAGAGAATTATCATGGACTTCTATGTGCATAAAATCTTTAGCTAAGGGCATTTTTCCAAGAGGCTTTTCTGTAGGGGTCACTCCTAACCCAACCTTTCAAGCTTTTTTTCTTGGATCTAAGAGTTTCCTTAAAATGCTCCCCCCCCCCCACCCCCCCCCCACCCTTCATGTTTTATTAGAGATAAGTTCTATTTTATTATTATACAGCATTTGATATATTTTTTTTTTCAATACTCAGGCACTTCAGCTGGGAACAGGCTGCCAATCCAGAGCTCCTATTATCCAGTTAATGAGTAATACTTGTTTGAGAATGAAACCCGGACTGAAGTGCTCTTGACAAAAACCTGGGTTAAGAAGGAGTTTTTCAGTAGCTTGTTGAGCAAAGGCATTTAGCATGCAGAGCCTCAACAACGTTTTTTCACAATTTCTGTCTCCCTCGGATCAAATCCCCTATCGTTTAGATACATTGCTTGCCTTTTTCTAAGACCCTGAAGTGGTCTTTCACTCATCAGGTCTAATATTTTCCACTTTTTTTAGAGAAGAGAAGGGACTGCATGGAAACATTTTGGTAAGATTTTGCCATATTAAAAATCAGTGTTGCATTTCCATCTTTCCCTTAGCACTTTTAGTGAAATGTCCTGTTTTGGCCACAAGAAATTCCAGATTCCAGGCTGTTAATGGCAATATTTATTTAGTCATCAATGTCAGCACTTGTTTTTCTAACCTGGTCTTGATCATTAACATCCCATAGCTAATGAGGTTGTTCCTAATAGATTGTGGTATCAGACAAAGGAGCATAAAAGCTTGATCAATACCTTTCAGTGATAATTTCACTCCTAACTTGTGATTTGAACATGAACCTTCAAAATATTTTAATGGCCAAGACAAACGATGTCTGTGCACAGTTATGTTTTTACAGTATTTTAATTCCAGTGAATCAGTACCGTAAATATTGATACACTGTTTTGCCTTCAGTATTTTTGGACTGCTGTCAAATTAATTAAATAGTAAATAGCAGAGTGCATATCCAAGCACACTGTCCTATTAAATGTTAAGCAAGAATAGAACGGTTGATAAAAAGGTCTTTATGCTACTGCAAATAAAGGAAGGACAAGGTGTTATACCAGCCTTTGTTGGCGTTTCCCATGTGGTTTTCTGAAATGAACATTTACTTTGTGTTCTTTAACAGATGAGAAAGCTTCACAGCTGTGAATGTGTGTGCAACATACTTTTATAATTATCTTTCCATCCTTAGTGTTTATTTTCTCCTTTTTCACCATGATTCCTCCAATTTGCAGGTTTTGCCTTTTTTTTTTTTTTTCCCTTCTTCTTGCAGAACTGAAAGAGACACCCGTAGGTTGCTAACTTCCATCTGTGATGGTGTCTGCAGAGTTTGTCACTGCTATTTATCTGCCTGCACATGGATCACTTTGCATTTCTCTGGGACAGTTTTCAACCACACATAGAGGGAGCTGTCCTATTATCCTTCTTATTGTCCTTATCCTACTACATCCTATTATGTCAACATGCAGAGAAAATCAAACAGAAATGATTTCTCTAGATACCAGCTATCTCCCTCATGGTCCCCTTCTCCTGGCCAAGCCACAGGTATGAACTTGCTTCAGGGGCTGAGTTAGGAAACGCATGCTTCCTCTCAGGCAGCAGCACTATGGTTCGGAGTAGGCAAACACCACAGAGCTCCGACAGCCAGGGGAAGCTGCTGCTGCCACGACCATTCAGGTGATGAAGACAACAAAACATGTTGTCTGCAGTGTCTTGCTTACTCAGCATTAGTGCTGATTGGCCAGCAAACCCTGGAGGTTGTTACAGTAGAAGTTTGTGCTTTCTGACCTATTTATTGACTATATTCCTGACCCTACAGGCTTCTGCTTTAACAAAGCAGACATGTGACAAAGGAAGCAATGGAAATTGTATTATATGGTTTGGTTTTCAAAGCTGATGACCTGGGTGCCTCCATTTCTCTTTGGCGTTTATCTGTGTATGTCTTCTGTGCTTATCTTTTGTATTGATTGCCTTGAGAGGTTACAAAACTCCAGCTCTGACTTTGCCTTCCTGAATTCACAAAAGCTGAAGATGTAAGCCCTTTGGTGCCAGGTTTCTGCAAATTTACTTTTTTTTTCTGTGTGGATAGCTTGAAGATTCAGTATGATTCGGCTTTTAGTATGACTTGCAAGCAAAACTGGAGCCATATTGATTGAAGAATGAATTGGCTTTTATTGACAGATACTTAAGCTCACATTCATCACATCACAACGTTCCCAAGTAAATTTTGTTCACAAAAACAGATTGAAAACTTGACCCAGACAGACTTCAGAAGAAAGTTTGT
Source organism: Anser cygnoides (assembly GCF_040182565.1). Classification (NCBI taxonomy): domain Eukaryota; kingdom Metazoa; phylum Chordata; class Aves; order Anseriformes; family Anatidae; genus Anser; species Anser cygnoides. The sequence continues at coordinate 6,638,418 of NC_089887.1, forward strand.
TGTCACCAGGAACTGAAAACAAATCTCATGAAATATGAAACAGACTTTTAAATAGATGGGAGTCTGTCGGGAGTCTGTATCAGTAGAGGTTTGGATAACTGCAGCCCCAGTGTCTTGAATTATCTGTTTTCTGTGGAGGATGGGATACCTGGAAGGCAATCTGCTTTGCAGAAAGTTTATGATAGTTTTGATATAGGTAAGTAGCAGGACATATATTCAAGTGGATCCAGGTTTCATGTAGTATTTCTCATTAGTAGATACATTTCACTTGTAAGCATTAGGTATGATCCCCTACAAAAACCTTGCAGGTCTTAACGCCCCAGAACTCCTCCTGATTCTAAAGAGAAGCCTCCAATCCAAAGCTGCATGATGTTTCCCCTTGCACACAGGAGCTTCTTCACTATTGTTCAGAGTAGGTAAGGCAAATACTTTTGCAGAGCCTGTTTGAACATGCATGTTTTTTCAGAAGGGAACATAAAGCAATTTGACATGGTCTTGTTATTTTCTTTTGGAACTTTGAATCTGTCGGTACACATTTTTATTTATTTTTTTAACTCCCTTTCTTTTTCCACATGAACTAATTTGGGAGAGGGCAAGTGAAGTCCTTCAGGAGAAGGAGGCACAATGTGCACTGGAGTGACCCTGGGGGCTTTGCCTCTGTCACTGCCCTCTCCAACTCTTGATAAACAAGTGAAATGGATTTACAAGCTTGCAGAAATCATTTCATTTTCTCTCATTTTATCAGCACAGATGGAAAGCAGGGCTGTATCTAATCTCAGTCCAGAATCAGCTGGAGTTGGACTGGTAGTGTATAAAGACAGCAAAAGCAGCAGACTTATAAATTTACCGAGATGTAACGTGTGCTGTGTGAGTTAGTAGGACGGAGTTTTTCAGTAGTTTATGCTTAAGAAAGATAGAGATCCACAGACATTTATTTTGACATTCCATTTCTTTAAAATACTCCCTAGTCCTGCACCAGATGCTACATTTGCTGACATTTCTAGTTTAATGTTTGCTGTGAAATCATTCCTGGAAATGCAGTCTAACAGGGCCAAATCCCAGGGTCCTTCCTCAGACAAGGTACGAGGGTGCTAGTGCGTAAACATCTCACTGCCCGGCCTAATCAATAGGATTTTCCTATATGGTCCTGCAGTTTATTGCACAGATGTCTTTTATCTTTCTCTCCTTCCCTATATTTTTTTTCCTTGTCCTGAGTTCTTTCTTCAGCATTTGAAAATGAAAAATGTTCAGTGAGACAGACGTAGTGCTTTGCAGGCAGCCAACTGCACTTCTAAACCGCTGCACAGGTATGCATTCAACCACATTTGGCAGTACTCGCTGCAAAAAAGAGCTATTAAGACTGGTTGAGGACCGGGACTGAATTGCCCTCTTACCTTAGACTGTGGTTCCTGTGATTTGGTGTTAAGTGGAGGGGGATGTCAAGCATACTCGTTAAGAGTAAATTGATAAGTTATACATTTTGTCTTTGAACAGGCTAACAAGCTCCTGCAGAGCATTCCAATGAAAATATTAAGGGGACACTTAGTGTAACATGGAGCTTCTACATATGTTCATTCATTCACAGAAGCTCAATTGGTACAATACCTCTGCGAAGTAGCTAATGTCTCCCCACAGCAAGGGCTTGTCTGACACATTGCTGTATAGATGAAGGATTGAAACGATGTACAGTAAAGAGAAACACGTGCAAAAGTAGTGAGAAAGGTCATTATTTCCAGGGAAAAAGAAAGCCTTCCTGGATTAGCTAGTAAACTGTTGAAGCACTAACAAAACTGTGTTATGTCTGCACAAGTCAATTTCACATGCATTGCATTACAACAAATAATCACCCCAATGTGTTTTACAGCAAAGTTCTTAAAGTGGGGGCTCTGGAAGAGTATATCTGCCTTTTCTTTCTAGAAATGTGGATTAAAATCCAGGGTTAGCATGCGGTGGAGGCTAACAGTATGATTTATCCACTTGCTGCCTGAAAACGCAAACCAAAATAAAATCAAAACTATCTGTGCAGCTGATGGTCCTTGCATGGTCCCAAGTTCTGGTAAAATATGAGAATAAAGGTTGAGCAGCAATATTAACATCTAGGAAAAAATGGTGGTGTAGCAAGAGGTGGGGGGAAATCTTCACTTTCTCCGTCTGCTGAAGCTTCCAGCATTTGTTAGATCCAATGAGCATTACAACAGCATTCATGTTTCACCTGGTTGGTTGTGAGACAAAGTGGATGTGGGAGATCTGGGGTCCTTTCCTAGCTCTACAGAAATCTTGGATGACTTTTAAACAAAACAGCTGAGATGGAAAAGAGAGGCTCTCCTGAGTCTGGCATCCTCAGTCTCTTGTAAGCCATTAGGCTGCAGGAGCTCTAGAGCTCTTGCAATGCAAATAATACCGGTACATTACATTGCAGACAAAGCTTTCTGATGCTGAGGTTAAAATAACTTCTTTCAGAAGCTTTAAAATTTCACCTCATTTTAAAAGAAAAAAAAATGAATATGGTCTTCAGGGTTTTTGGTAAAAGCTGCAGTGTTTTTCTTCTTGTTAACTTGGTTGCATTTAGAAGAATAGGAAGAAAAGGAAGAAAACAAGTGCCAGGAAGTTTCAAGCTTGAAAAATGCAAGTGCATATGGGCCCCTTTTTGCTACATGATGTGTGTGATGAGTGACAGTTTGTCCTTCCTGTAATATCTAACATCCTGTTTGCTTGGCATATAAATTCATTTCTGTATATAAATATATACAGTATACATTTTTCCCTCCAAAGACCCCCAATTGCCATAATATATCTCCAAGACTATAGTGGATGTTAATGTTTCTGTAAGCGTTCTCCTTACACTGCTCTGAGTCAGATTTCTGTTGCCTGCTCTAGTTCTTTCCTGGCTTTCAAGAAGCAGGTAGGAGCCAAATATCCAGCAGATTTCTCCATCTGATATTCAGTTATGGGGAGAGGAAATACTGAAGATGGGATCTGGTGCAGTCAGTGGTATGATGTTAAATGAATGTCAGTTATTTCTGGAGGCATTAGAAAGTTATACACAGGTCTGATTTTACCAAAATTCACAATATTATAAAAAAAGTACTATTTTATTGCAGCAGAACTAGAGATTCTCCAGGCTAATGACTTTCAAATGGCAATGACCTTGGGGCTGTTGGCTGGGTAGGGGCACATTCAGGCAGTCAGTGTGAAGGCTTTGCGTTACTACATGCCATCGCTTCTGTCACTGGTGGTGCATTGGTTCCTCAAGTTGATCCACCCCAGTGGGGCTGCTGTGCCCCAGATCCAGTAAGAAATCAGCCCAAGATCCAGGGAACCAGGGCTGGCACATCTGGTGTTTTCCCTCTCTGCCTACCTTCCCTTCCAAGCAATGGGTTGCAAAGGGAAACTGCCTTGGTTGTAGTTTTTAACATCTAGGTAAAGAAAAATGCTCTGTAGTGAATGGTGGAGTTTAGTGAGTTTTGCTCCATTTATTCTAATTTCTCTTCTTACTGCTGGATCCTGCATCAAACTGCCTTCATCAGGCAGATATTAAATACAAATCTGGAGCAATCCAGGTCCTCAAGGAGCCTGGTGCGAACTTTGCTTCCCGTCTAGCAGCTTCTCACCCCTAACTCGAAATGTGGGGAATATTCATTTTCATGCTTCCCCTTTCAAAAACCACAATTTTTTTCACTACCTGTCAGCAAAATCACATAGCACTCATTTCTGATCTAAATTTCAGAAGTCTCGCCTTAAGACTCAAGGATTACATCAGCAATTAGAGCTTTAGAGACCTTTTGTCTTAAGTGATTATTACTGCAGAGTTTATTCTAAAACTTTATCTAGCCTTACCCAGCCCATATGCATCTGGACTGCATTCCAGGAATGCCATTCCTTCTCCATTGTTTCTCTTGTGTTTTTATGTAACTATTCAAAACCAGAGATGCACTCACTTTTACATTGTAGACATGGTTTTAACTGGCACAGCAAACATTTTCCTACACTTATCTTTAGAAAAAAAATATATGTAAGAGATAATCTAATCTTAAATTTAAAGTTTAACACAAATACAGGGATAGATGACAACTTGCGAAACTATTTCTCTCTAAGACATGCTAACACGGGTGATAGGACAGAGTACACATTATTTCTCAAATAGGGAAAAATGAATATTTAAGACCTACTTAGAAAGTTCTACATTGCTGTTGACAGCAGCATTGTGTCTGAGGGTGATCAAACAGAGCCCATTGAATAATTCATGGAGTGCATTTTGCAAAACTGTTTGTTTAAATTATTTATCCATTTCTATGTGGTAAAACTCAGAGGGATGAACCCTCTCTAAAATACTGCAAATGTTTTACCGTATTTCCAAAACAGAACCACTTTCCTATAACAATAATATTAGCTTGATGGTATTTAACTTGCCTTTGTGCAATACCTGATACTGAAATGAAACACAGTCCTTCACCACCATTTATCATGCACGTCCCCACAGCAGACATTTGGCCCAATGCAGGGATGTAAATGGTTTGTGGAAAGGACTGGGTTAGCACATCCAGTCCTGGGAGGGTATAAGCAAGTAAGTGAACTTCAGACAGCATTTGCATTATATGAGCAGTGTTTTCCATGGAGTAGTGATTGATGAGGGGAACGGGCAGAGATTTAGGAGCCAAGAGACCTGTTTTACACCTTCAGATTTGCCCAGGATTTAAGCTATTCACCTAGACATATGCTCTCCAAACACTGAGTAATGTGGAGCACCCTGAATGCTCTCAGATGCCTTATTTCTAGAAGATGTAAAAAACATGGATTGGCAGGAACTCATCAGGTGTGTAACAAAGAGGTTTTAGAGCTCTTGTTGCCCTTCTCTAATTTTTCTGGCAATGCCTGGTGCATATTCAGAGAACTGAGCCCTTAGATGAAAAAAATAGCTTGCATATGTTCTGCATGTAGATTACAGTAGCAAAACAGGGGAGAACAGCATTAAAACATGTCTCAAGGTCCACAGTCACGAAGTGCAAAGTGTACCTAAAGTATCCCTACCCTGCCCCATTCTATATTGTTATGACTTGAACTAAAATTTTAATAAAATACATATAAGGATGTGCTTGGCTTGTCAAAATAATGCTCTGTTTATTTCCATCAGACAGGTTCCATCTCAGTCTGGTAGAAATTTTGCATTTGCCATCACTGAGAAAAAATAACTCCTAGAAAACTGAGTCAAACTGATTGCAAAGTGGATATTAACAGGGACATACTGCTTATTTAAATCCTTTGAAAATACCACTGGATGTTCTTGCAAGTGAAAGAGAGGGTTATAAATATTTGCTGCAGAAGGAAGCCAAAATAAAAATTAAATGTTTGAAATGCAGCAAGCTCTTTAATTACATAATGAGCATCATCTTTGCAGTGGATAATTCTGATGTGTGAAGTGATTTTTTTCCCCACATACTCCTTTTATTTTTTTTCTTCTTTTTTCAGTTTCAGAATAACCCTATAATTGTTTGATATTCCCTTTCCTTCTGTCTTGTGTTATACTTTCCTCTATGGCTACCTGAATACTTGTCTCATTAAATGAAGAAAGTTCTGTAAACTGCAGAGTCTGCATGAGTAAGAGCTTTCCAGAAGCATTTAGACCAATATAGATGGTGGGAAAATTACATATAATGATTAGTCAGGGTGCTGCCATCTATAAACAGTATAGCTTAGCTTTTTCCTTTGAGTTGATATTTTAATATTTATCTTCCTGACAGTTAAATTAGCATGAGCTCCACTCAGAAAGAGTTGCAAGCCTATCCTTCCCATAGGGCAAGATGAACATCAGATTCTGCAGTCAAAAATACTCATGTTTTATTCAATTTCTATGCAGCTCTATAGCTTACAAAAGAAAAGCAGAAAAGGTTAAATCTTCAGAACTCAAATACTTGTGGTCAGATGTAGCAGCTTGTAAACCTCTAAGTTTGCTGCCTGTCTGACCAGCTTTGCTGCTGGTTTTGCCTAGAAATGTCTCCCAAGTTAACTTCCTTTGTATAATTGTCTAAGTGCTCTAATACTCAATATTGGCTCAAACACTGGTGGCATATACCCCCAACAGGCTATGGGAGATATTCTTCTGAGTAACACTTGCCATTTATTCTCTGCCCTGGGAAAAGACCAGACTTTCTGCAGCTCCTTCAGCAGAGGATGGAGGCAGCGTTGCTCGCATCCTGCAGCCATGCCTGGTGACCAGACCTCCTTGCACCATTTCCTATCAAAAAAAGGGAAGTGCGTTACACTTGCAGATGCTTTCAGCCCTCTGCTGAAATCTGCTGTTCCTGGAGCTCACACAGGGCAATCTGGAAGTGCCTCATACACAGGTATACCCTCTGCAAATGCACGGGCCTGTTTTCCTCCATGGGTTTAAATAGAGAATAATTTGGTTCTTTCCTCTATGCTAAAATTCCCAGGCTATATCCACACCGTGGAGTAGCTCTGTATTCCCATTGTCCTCCCACTCACGTCAGAACTATTGTGGAATAATTTATAGGTACTACATTGCTATGAAAATCTTTGCCTTTAGGAAACCAATAGAATAATTTTTTCTTAAAATTCCTTAAAGATCGATTAATTTCTGACTTGCCCTTCAAAACTATTTGAACTGGATCTATAGTATTTTGCTACAGGATATTTTCCCATGCTCATTTTCTTCTTGTCTTACACAGACACACAGAGAACAGGCTGGAAGGGACCTCAAGAGGTCATCTGGTTCATCCCTTCGCCCCAGGGGAAGATTACTTGTCCTCTGTGCTCTTCTAGCAGTTTAAAAACCTCCAATAAATGGGAATTTCACAGCTTCCCTAGGCAATCTCTTCCAGTGCCAGCTATCCTTATCACTGGAAAGGATGTCCCTTGCTGCTTTTTGTCAGTATTTCTCCTTGTCCCGTCCGTGAGGGACAGGGACAAGAATTTGTGTCTTCCCTTCCTCGAGTTCTCTCACATACTTGAAGACTTTCTTTCTTCTTCCCTAGACTAAACAATCCTAGAACTTCAGTGGTCCTTGTTTGCAAGACCTTTGGCCATCCCTGCTGTCCTCTGGACTGTCTCCAATGGTTCACATCTTTCTTGAATTGTAGTGCTAAAATAGGACAGTCTCCCAGCTTAGGCCTTCCCAGCACTATGAGGAGGGCAGTGATTTTTGTTTGTGTGCGTGTCAGAGACAAGACTCCTGGGTATTACATCTCATGAGTACATTTGTTGTAACAACATGGACATTCCTGACCCATTTTTAGCTTATGATCTACTATGAATCCCAGGTCCTTCAGTGCAGAACTGGTATGTAAACTGTCGGTCAAATCGTGTATCTGTGTAATCAACTATTTCTACCTAATTTCAGAAAATTCTATTTTCCTTATTGACTTTTATTCTTTCTTCACCATTTCCTCAATCTGCAAATTCCTTACGAATTTCCAGCACATCATAGACCTTCCTAGCTTGATGCCATCTCCAAATTTAATAAGCATATTATCTAGGAAATTGTACAAGTTATTATTTGAAGTACCAGACAGTAAAAGATCTGTAAAAGGCTTTTAGAATATCCTAGCCCTGACACTTTTCTTCTAAGAGTAATCTGTACATAGGTCTTCATGAGAACAGTTTTTTCACACTTTGCATTCCCATCTTGCATAAGTTTACTTTCAATCTGTTTCCCAAACTGGCTGATAAGAATACCACGAGACAGAGTCAAAAATTTCACTAAAGTCAAGGTATTTCTCCAGACAGTCTGGAAGATTTAAATCTCTCATTTCTAATATTTCCGTGGAAGACATGATCATTTTTGGCTCCAGAATCCGTCTTCTGAGCTCAGACCAAAAGCCTTGTCCCCAGGGTGATGACTCTGCCAAGCTGCATAAAAATGCACTTAGCTGTAATTCCGCTACAATATTAACATTTTAAATCCACACATTTAATAGAAATATCATTAATCTCTCCTTCCTGAAGATAAATCATTTGCCTCGTTAGGGATATTACTGAAACACTGAAGTAATACCTCCCTTCCTTCTGTCTTCAACATCATCACATGTAACGGGTCGATCTGCGGCTTTTCAGGAGCACTGGGAACTCTCCCCAGAGTGAGGTCCTACATGAAGGTCCATGGGGACATGGGCATGTGAGTTTAGAGGGAAGCTGTGCTGATCCATAGCAACTGAAAAATATAAAGGTGAAAGCCTTCTCACAGCCAGCCTCCTAGCTGGAGAGATTAATTGCACTCGGTGAGACTTGTTTGATTACTTGGTCCCATGAGTAATAATGGGTTTCCTGAAGACTAAAGAGAGTAATACAGAAAAGTCAGAAAGAAATATGGGGACGTATTAAAAGGTAACTATGAAAGGGAGAAAAATACATCTGAAACCACAAGGCATGTAATTAACTTAGCATGGGACTAGATTTGTTTGCTTAATTATTCCTGCAGCTTCATACAGCTCTGAAGGAAGTTCATAAGTGGCTTAGAAAAAAAAGAACTCATTTTAACAAAAGGTCATTAAAATTCTGAATGAAAACTGTGGCCTTCTTAAGGTCAATGACTCCTGTTGGTTCATTCATACTGGGATCTCTCCATACGCCAAGTGTGGAGTTCTTGACACTTTGGGAAGTATTCACGTGGCTTAGTTTAGGACTTTTACCTTAGGTATCCTGAATGACTCTCTGGAGGCTGCATTGACACTACAGGGAGGTTGGCCTTGAGTTAGACCTAAATTTAGAAGGTGTCAATGCTCTCCTCTGTGTGCACAATCTTAAAAGAAAAATATTCTGCAACAGACCTATGTCTCTGTGAGATTATGCATTCCTCAGGGAGGTGACACTGTAAACAGGAAATCAGGGAGGCAACTCATATTTCCATAGACATGCTAAATGTCAAATGCCTTGTAAAAGGTGTTATACATAACCTTGTCACTTCTGGGGAAAATAAAATTAATGCAAAAGAAGCATAGTTTGACAAGCTAGAGCATTTATATACAGGCTGTGCATTTTGTACAGTGCTGCCAACTGTGTTTTCCATGTGGGAATCTTCGACTCCCTCTGCAGTCTTATCTCCTTCTTGTAGAGGAAGGTCTTACACAAGGGCAATGTTGTGAGCACCTGGAAATACTACTGGTCAGGGGGTGAAACCAGCTTGCCCAGCAAATGCAATGCTAAATATTAGTTCACATCTGGAAATTAGACAGAATTAGTGAGGCTGTTTAGGATGTAACCTGTCAGGGTGGGCAGGAAGGGACATAATCTTAAGAGCTATATTCAGAGGACAGAAGACTGTAAGGAGAGAAATGAGGCTGAAGAAGGGGGTTGGGTGGAAGGGAAAGCCCTGTGCAGGTGGAGAGACCTCAAGCACCCTTGAGGACTCTGACCGAGGAATGCTAAGGAGGGATAAGGAAACTTTGGGCTTGCAGGTGCACTGGGGAGTTTGGATGTTTTGTTAGATCTGCATATTTCTTTTAGTATCTGGCTCGCAGCATAATTGTGTTACAAAGTCCAGGTGTTATGTGCTTGAGCTACTACCTGCATCTGGAGAGGAAAGCTGTGAGCCAGGGAGCCTGCAACACCCCAGAACCGTGGAAGGACCGACCATACCTGGCACGTGGGGGTGTGTGGAAAGGAAGGGGCTGTCACTGGGCTTGGGGTGGCACCTCTCCTCTAAGGCTTAACTTCTGCCAAGAGGAACAGAGCTTCTTACAGATATAATGCTAAAGAGACCAAACGGAGGCATCTCTAGTCACTGGGTTGCTGGTCTCAATGCAGAAACCACCAGATATTGCTTCAACTTGCCAAGAGAAAGTGAGACTGAGCCCTGAACTAATGCATAGGTTTAGAGCTATAAGCGGTGGATCCCATCCCCACTAATCTCTGTGCAAACACAGGGTGCTAAATATTTCATAAAACACTTCTTAGTCATAATAAAAAAAAAAAAAGTAAAAAGTAAAAAGTAAAAGTCATCTTCCCTCCTAAAGCACTCGGTTACTCAGAGGGGACTGGGCACGCTTGCACGCACACACCCAGGAGATGTAAAGGTCCAAAGGACGCAACTTTGGTGCCGCCCAAGTGAATGTCGGCAGTACATAAACCTGCTGCCAAGGGCTGTTCACCCAGAATAACAGCTTGGCAGCGGCCGACTCTTTTGTCAACACCTCTCCTTGATGAGGCTGAAGTTACTCAGATCTGCCTTGCCCCATTTTTCATATCAATAGCAACCTTCTTCTCCTGCCTCCACTCAGGGTGAAGGTATCCAGGATCTCTTGCTGGAAAGCCTGGCCTGGGGCACTGGTAGCTGACCAAAGTGGCATCCCTCTGATGGCAGGGGAATGGCTTAGTTTTTCTCTCTTGGAGGAAAATTCAGAGTCTCATTTCAAGCTGAAGTTGTGGTGAATTTTGCCCCCTGACTGGGAGTGCAGGATCAAGTGCTCAAGAGATGGGGAGTTCATATGATGTAGTTTAAGGACAAGAAAAAAAAAAAAAAAAGAAAGAAAGAAAGAAAAAAAAAGAATGACAGGCCTAATTCATGCCCTTCCAAAATTATTATTATTTTTCAGCTGGGGAAGGAGGAGACAGGATGTGGTGGAAAAACATTTACAGGAGTTTGGCATGTAAAAACCTGAATGATGGATTAACAGCTTATGCCAGATTTTACCTGCCTTTAAGCAGGTAACATTTCTTGAAGCTCAACAAGCTCCTGCTTGCCTAGAGCTATACTTTTCTTCTCCAGACAAGCGAAGCCAAAGAACCCTGTGCAGCTTTCGTTTGCTCCAACTTTCTCTCAAATGTTTTCTTCTGCAAGTTTAATTTCATCTGGAGAAGTGGTGGCACTTGAGTAAATTAAGATCACTTTTTCCTATGACTTTGGTTGTGGGTTTTTTTTTTTTGGGGAGAGTGGGGGGTTCTGAGGCTGGCAGAGTCGCATGCACAATCACAAGGCTAAGGGCAGGAGCTGGAATGCAGAGGATAAAGCAGAATGTAAATCCATTCAGTGCAGTAATTTAAGGTGTGGGAGGTCTCCTCTTATGCATAGAAAGGTCCTGTCAGTAAACGAAGCAGGAATCTTTAGCCTGCAAAACAGAGCTGCCTTTTGAATCTCTGATTTCCCCTCTGCTTTGTGCTCCTGCAAAAAAAAAACATAAAGCAGCTCTTTTTCCCCTCCCTTGCTTTGCAAAACATCTACAGAACAGACTGGGATTGCAAATGGCTACTGTATGTGTTGGTAACATAGCCTTTCCCACTGCATTTGAGGTAAATGGTTCCTTTTCTGCTTTTTATTTATTTTTTTTTTTGGCATGTCCCATGGTATCTCTCATAGGAATGGAAGTTTATCCTCCATGTCTTGCCTAATTTTCCCCTACATGATTTTAGTTTTCCCACGGTAAGATTAAGCTATTCTATATACCATCAGTCCCATAATAGTCAGTGAACTTTAAGTGAACTCTAACATCTAGACTCAAGTCATTACATTATCCTAATAAGTTCATTGGATAGCTGAGTATTTTAATATTAATCTCCCTACTAAATGCCTATATACACTGCACAGACTTTTGTACAAATGGCTTTCTCCTTGGAGCGCAAGAAGACTGAAAAGGCCAAGTCATTCTGAACGTGGCACTCCATGATTTAGTAATACACTCCAGGAAAAAAGTGGAATTTGTCATCTGAACCAAAAATCAAAACATGAGTAACTCCAGCCTTTGCAGTCCTGGAAAACTGGATCTGGACAAGCAAGGAGCATGGTCTGAGCTCTGATGGGGTGAGGGAGTGCAGGCAATGGGAGGGAATTCCCTGGTCCAGCAGGGTTCACACCTCAGTTGGAAGGACCTCTCCTTTCCCTCCCATTTTGCCAATGATGTCTTTGACACCCTTTCCTTTTCATTCTATAAACAGATATTGGTGTCCTATGATTCCTCAAAATGCAAGCAAGGTCCGTTAATGGGCTGACTTATGTGAGAAGTGAATAGTTTATCTCAGTATCTCCTTTGGTAAATATTTTGTCACCCCCATCACCATCCCTTGTTCCTGCTCTTCCCTCCCTCATGTCTGGATGCAGTAATGGAGCAATGGGTAGAAATATCTAGGACCTGACACTTGTTCTCCTGCATCCCCTTCATGGACTCATTGCTGAAAAGATGGTTAGAGACTTGATCTTTTGTATCAACCTGTCCCAGGGAAAATATTTGCACAAGAGGCAAATGAGAGGCTCTGGAGAGGCTCTGGAGAGGCAGCAGTGCTGCTCAACTCAGGCTGCCCTCTCAGCATGGGGAGCTCCAGCAGAGTGCTTCTCCTCCAAGCTGGGCAGACACATGCCAACCCCTAGCTAGGAATGAGCAGGTTTCAAATTAAGGTACTTTGTTCTGCCTCTAGAAACTGAAAGTATCGACTCGGGTATTTTTTACCCAGCTACGTAAAGAACACAGTCTCCACAAATGTGAAAGGTTACATTTCAGCCAGCCAGGGAGTGGTATTACTTTATAAATATTTTGGAAAAGCCCAAAGCTTAGATAAAGGTCCAGAAAGCTATTTGGGCCAGATCCAAGACCTATTTAAGCCAATGGGATTTTTTGTATTGGTTTCAATGGGCTTTGGATCTGGCCTTCTACAGGCTGCTACTACAAAACAGCTTGTGAATGAAAGCTGGATGAAGAATTTCCTGCCCTGTTTTGGTGAAGCTGCAAAGGAGGAGGGGGAACACTGCCTTTAAAGAGATAACTATATTAAAACCCATTTGGCTTCAGATGAAAGGCGGTGCAAGGCTGTCATTTTAAGTATGTGCAGGACTTAGGAATTGCACTCAAACATTGGCAGGACCTGAACTCACACAAAATAGCAAAAACATCTCTACCACTAAAATGCAATTTTAAAAGATACTGTGCAAGGAGGTAAGAAATGTTAGGCAGTACAATTCTAGGAAATGTGGGAATTCTTCCTGGAAGTAGAATACATCCATGAACAATATAGCTAAAGAAGACAATTTATGCTCATTCTTGGCTGGAAAAAAAGAAGTTTAGCTCCTTCAGTTATCACAGAATATGTGCTGATGTTTTGTGATGAGGAGCAACAATAACTAGCACTTGGTTTATGTATATTTATTGCTCCATGATTCCTCGTGTAAGGTTGTTGATTTGGTCCAATAGTTACTGGTTTTATGTAGAGTTGTTCAGGACAGAGTAGAAGTTCTCCAACACCTACCTGAAAGAAGGTTTAATTTCCCTAGTGTCCAGTCCTCTATCTCCCCCTCCATTTCATCAACCCACATATAGCCATCCCCTAAAAAGTCTTGCCAAGTTTGGATCTCGTTACGGTTTGGCCTGGGCTTAGTGGAAGTTTGAATCTTTTGAGTGAACACTGGTAGAGTTTGAAAAGCCCCTATATATTGGTAGATTCACACCAAAAAATCCACTTGCAACGTGGGCTGGACCTCATCATGCACAGAGCTTAGGCCATTTTATTCTAATGGAAAGCTTTATATTTTGGCAGTTTAGTTCAACCTCTGCTTTGATCACTGGCTCAAGCCGATCAGAACTGCAAAAACCTGGTTTAAACCCACAGGGAGTCATTGGATTGGATTATTTCTCTGGAGAAGAGGCTTTCTGCACAGTGGTGTAAATAAATGTGAGCAGAAGTAGGTGCGAGTTTACAAATATAACACATCCTTATAGCTCCAGATTGTGAACATCACAGCTGTGCAACCACAGCTTTTATTTGGTAGACTGGATCAAGATTTAAGGATGCCTATGCATTTTAGTTAATCTTGGAAGGTCTGAATGACATCATCTCGAACATCTCCTTGGATTTGGCTCTTTCACCATTGTTCTTGTTCTTTCTCTGGACAGCTGTGCTCAGACACGTGTCCTGGGAGCCCCCTAGCACGTGTCACCATCACCCCACAACACCTAGCAGGTGAGGGTTGTATTGCACAAGGATGCATTGTTGCTCATTTCCTGTAGTGGGGTCCAGGAGCAAGGGGAGGAAGTGACTAACAAGGCTGGTGCACTCCAGCTAGATATTTAAGAGCATAATAAGCTAAGAATTGCCTTTTTTGGGTAGTTCCAACTAGTACTGTCAGTGTAGAGCCATATCCTGCTCCTGATGGTGGGCAGAGGTGAATGCTCAAGAGGGATAAGAAGCAGAACGGCTTTGTGGAGATACGTCCCTGGGTATATTCTCCCATGTGCAGCAGCAATTGTGATTTCCTGAGCTGGAGGGTTCTGAGAATCTCACCCAGGTCTCTGTGAGTGCTGGGTTAGCAAACCCTGTGAGGAAATCTGGATCAGAGCATTGTTCTGTGCAGGCTGGAACAGGAAAGCCAACAACTTTCCTGGAATTAAAATATAAATGAAAACATTGCTTATAAAAAAATACTTCCTAGATAAGTCATTTGTAAAGCGTAGAGAAGTTTATGACATATAAGGCAATTTGCACAGAGGCAACTCTGACAAATACAATTAGCTAATAGGCATTGTTTCTCCAAATTGCTACTTTAGTAAGCAAGCGTTACCAGTTAGAAAGGACATGGTGCTTGGCTAAGAACAAACCAGATCATCCCCAGGAGAGTCATTTAGGGTAGGAAGTGGGAGTTCTCCCATGTTCAGTGTCATATGATTCGAGTGAAACCTGCACACCACCGCCGACTGAAGCTGATCTGCTCCTGCTCTGATGCCTGGGGAAGACACAGTGCTTGGAGGACGTGGCAAGGCAGGTTATCAGCCTCCAAAGGGAATAAATCCAGGGTTACCAAGGAGACAATAACCAGAACTCAGAAAGCGAGAGTTGTTTTTAATCCAGATTTAACTAAGATTTCCTCATGCCTGGGAATATTCTTGCTTTTAACAAGTGTGTCATTCCCATCCTGTGTATCCCCCAACTTCTGTAGCTCCGACTGCATACCTAAGCTGAGAAGTGGTATTAAAGTGTTCCCTGCAATAATTCACAGGCGAGGTTTCTGTGCGGTAGGCATCAAAAGGAAATATTCAAAGGCACCAACAGGAAGATAGCTGATCTCTAGGCCATTTTATTGCTTGTAAAACTTTATTGGAGGTAGAAAGAGCAAGGATAGATAATGTTTTCACTGTGAAATCATACAACATTATCTTAGTGTCAAAACAAAAATGGGTTCACTTCTCCAAAGATTAACACTTGGTACCAGCTGGAGCAGTGTCTCGCACCTCAAGGGGATATTATTATTTTTATTTTTCAGTTAAAGAATTCCATTTTAAATAGTGTCTTCTGGAATTTACAGACCACCTATGTCTGGAATGCTTGCACAGAAGTTATAAATAAAATTATTTGCTAAAAATGTTTCCTAGCACAAACAGACTGGGTTTACCAATGTAAACATACTATATGTACTCACACATATTTCACATTGGTTACTGTGGTTCATTTAACATTGGCTTGCAAGATAACACAACGTGAGTACATTATATATTTCTAACTCTTCGCAGTGTGGAGTGACACTTGAAGTCTGGGACATTAATTAAATAAGTTTTAATCCTCCTCTGACTTATCTATCTACATACTCATCTAAGCACCTTATCTTCATTAACAAATTTCAGCCAACCAAGAGTACCCTGAGATGGGGAAATTATTTTATATATGGGGAAAGCCAAAACTGGGCAGAAAAGACAGGGTTCATGTTGCTCAGCTGAGAGCTGATTTCAAGTTCCCATCATCCCACTCCTGTGTGACTAACAGAACATATCACACATGTTGTGGCTCTAGTAGAATTGATCACATTGTAGTTTCTTATTGCTGCTGACATCGAAGATAAGGCAAAGATGTTTTATCAGAGGAGTCCACTCTGGACTAGTTACAACTCACTTAATTTTTCAAGGTATAGAGCTGAAAATGGAGAGCTACAGAAAACTAAGGTGGTGTATACGGATTTATTTTTATCTTTTATTTTTTTCACAACGGAATGCCACACATGATTTCCTTAATTTACTGAAACTGTTTATGTTGCATACCAAATTAATTCTCACGGTTTTGTGAGGAACCATTCATTCTTTTTAAATAGTAAAAATTTACAATTATTAGATGAGTTTCCCCTTGAAACTTGTTAAGGAGAAATTGTTGGAGAGGTAAAAGTGCATGTGCAAAGTCATGTCTTACATATGTCCATGAATTTCTGTCTTTATCCTGCCTTGCTGAAGCCTGTAGCTCCAGCCTTGCAGGGGCTTTAAGAATTAGCACTGGTAACATTCTGAAGCTTTGCACAGAGTCTGCAGTTCAAAAGCTGTGTAACACTCATTACACCATTTCCATCCCATAACCCCAGGTCTTCAACTCAGACACTACACTGTGAGCCTGCCAAATGGACTCAGTGAGATGCCCATGCTGAGGTGTATTACTTGCCTAAATAGAAATCTTCTTCTTAGCCAGTGTTTTGTGTCTTCTTCCCCTTCACTAACGAATGATCTTTAAAAAAATATGCCTAATCTTATTTGCTCTGCATATACAATAGGACAGTTGAAGATTTCTTTATTTCTGGTTAGAGCAGAGGATACTGAAGGCAATACAGCTTTGCTAATTTTCACTAGCAGAGGATCTGGCTTGACGTAACCATGTTATACATGCCAATAAAACTGAGAGGTAACCAACTGTTTTATTCCAACCACTATGCATTTTATTCCTTGAGGAATTTTGCAATATGTGATTTATAAAAATTACTTGCATATATAATTAACACAACGATGACTATTTTCTGAACTGTAACTTTTCCTCTAATTTTGGTTTCCTACACAAATCTAGCCAAGTCTTAGCAAAGAACATATCATCAGAAGAAAGTTATTGCAACAAAGCCAGAATAGATATCTATAAAATAATGCCAATATTATTTTTTAGGAAGAGAAATGCATAGTAATTTCCTCTTAAATTAAAAAAAATAATAAAAAAAAGTATTTTAAGAAACTGGAGGATTCAAAAATAATTTTTAACATTTTTATAGAGTACTTTTAAGGTTATACTGAAAACGCTATCAGTTTAAGAAATCTGAGTCAGTTCCATATATGAATAAAATTAATTCGGCATACACAGCATGCCTTACTGAAAAGGAAAATGATCCTTAATACATTACATGTTAGTTTTCATTTGGAAGGAGACAAAAGAAATTGATGGCAAAGCATATATATTGTTGTAATGCACACACACGGCTCCACTGTACATACTCTAAGGGGCAACCATTTCTCTGATTTATGCAGTGAGTTCACTGGTCTGGTCTCTGCAGGGACAAGAAAACAAACAAAACGTGCTGTGTTTCAGAAATAGCACACGTCTCCTAGACCATGGTAGAAAAGCGACTGCTCACTACACACAGCAAAAAGTGCGCGTGAGGTGCACGAGCGCTGTCTGGTGGGACGGCCCCATCCATAGGGCTGGATCCAGCCTAGGATAGCTGTGATCCACTGGTGGAAGAAGACCAGCAATGGAGCAGATCAGAAGGGCCATCTTGCCTACCATCATGTCCTGTGAGCACATACACGGCAAGAGCAGAGCATGACATAATCCTTCTTCAGTTCTCCTTCAGGTTTTGGCCACATTGTGGCTTCAGGACCTCTGAGCTGCAAGGTAGCATGTGAACCCTTACGTTTAATAGCCACCAGTGGACAAATCCTCCGTTAACTTACTGAATTCTTTACAGGCTCTACAGCCTTCACAGCTTTGTGTGGCGCTAGGGACTTGTTTCTGTAGCTGATTACTAGTGCAGAGCAACTACATATATACCAATTCTTTTTCACTGATCCAAGCCCAAGTACAACAGAGAAACAAAACTCCTGAGCAGTGATCTGGCTCTTCATGATTTAAACACGTGGCTCTGAAACAAAACACTGCAAAGGCTTGCCTAGACCACACTTTCAAGACACATCCAGCTGTGAACGTCCAATGACTTATGTCTGAAGAGATTAAAATGTGTGTGCCCATAAGTGGTAAGCCCTGATGTTGCTTTGGATAGGCTCTTGGGCAAGGTGTTCAAATTGCTGAGCTCTGTCTTCGAAAGTGAGGAGATATATCTGAAGCTGAATGTGAAAAGCAGCTCCATGAAGCCAAAGCAGGAGCCAATGCATCAGCTAGGATTAAGTCGTTGCTTGAAAGATTGCAACCCTGATGGGATCTATGCCAATTTCTGATAACCAGGCTCCACTTCATATTGGCTTTCACTAACGTGGGTCTGGCAAGCAGAATAGCTCCTTTTCTTCTTGTTAAATTTGGAAAAATAAAATAATAATAATAAAAAAGAACAATTCTGAATTATAAGCAAAGATAAAGATAGGCACGGGAGAAAGATATAATGAAAAAGTTGATTTTCCACAGTATTATAAGCCTTTGGGCATCAAAGAGCTTCCTTTTCCCTCCTGAGTCATTACAATCCATTAAATCAAGACCTCAGGATCTAAAAGCTGTAAGCAATTAGACATTGACCAAAACAAACCATTTTGCTGCTGTGTCTATTGTGTCAGCAACATTCACATTCATGCAGAAGACCCAACAGAAAAGGAGATATAGTCAATAAGTCAAGAACTGAAATACTTTCTTCTTCTGTAATTGCTCCTTTATGTTAGGAATTTGCATTTTAATAACTCCCTAATTATTTATTTACTCAGTATGGTCCACAGTATGCAATTTAAGGTGTTTTAACTGCATGTTTAATTGACTGTACATAATAGATATTGGTGAAATGTTTATAATTAGGAAGAGTATAAAATCTCTATTATATGTAAGTAATAGTTACTGCTCTATTCCAGGGACTGTTTTTAAGAAGGATTGTAAAAGTAATTAAAAACCAGAGCTAACCTAATCACAAGAACCTCTACATTTCTAAGTGTCTTTATTTGAAAAAACAAAATAAACAAACAAACAAAACAACAACAAAACAACAACAACAGGACTGTCAAGAACTAAATCATTTTCGTTTCTGTTCATGTCATTGTGCCTCTTCTCCACCAGCCATTCTGATGGGCCGAGCTTGGGTCTGTCAGCCTGGACTTTTATCCTTAACTGACTGTCCTTGCTATTGTAGGCTTAAGACAGCCTTTTAATACTACCTTAAATGCACTTTCTTGTGGTTGAATTAATGATAATGGTGAGCATCTTGGCATCAGATATGTTCTGCTTTAGTGCTACTTTAGTGTCTGGAAACTCCAGTTTCTGGCATCAAAAGGCTCCAGTCACTTCCACAAGTTCTAGAAATAGCTGTGACCTACTGTTTGCACCGTTTCTATCCCTTCAGGCTAACCCAAGAACCTAGAAACAGAACGTTACTGAAGTATAAGCCTTTTTAGTGCTTGCTGCTTGGTAACTTCACTTTTCCTATTTAATTGCAGGTTTCATGTTTACAGTACGAAGAAGGACATCTTGTAAAGGCACCTTTTCATGTGTGGACCGACCATAAAAATGTAGGTAGGGGCTTCTTTTCCACCGTGAGTGCCCCTGTGGCATTCAGAAATGTCTCGCTGCTCAGTTATCAAGTGGAGCTCTTTAAGAAATAAAAAAAATCCCCAAATACAACTGACACCTACTGGGTTACCTCAGACCAGACACTATTTCATCGTGTGGGACCAAATGTCAAGCGAGACAAAGAAGGCAAGTATACAGTGAGTTGGGCTATTGTGGAGATGGAGAGGGAATAAAAACAATGTGGACAATAGTGACATTTCTGTCTGTCCAGTGGGTGCAACACACCCACTTGCTTACTCTGAAAACCTTGTGGGGTTCAAGTTCTAGTAGTTAGCATTGTTGTTATTAAAATCCACTACAGTGTATGTAAGCCATTAGATTTCTTATTGTTAATAACTGCAATTTTCTTAGTTAATCTAGATGAAAATAGATTAATTAAAAGTTACCCTAATTAGTATGATTATTGCACCAAATAAAGAGGTAACACATTAATGTTCTCCTGAAGCACACTTCTTTTCAGCTCTCCCCTTCAACTGAAAGATTTAGCATATGACTGACTCAGTAAATTACTGATTCATTGATTTATGCTTGGGAGGATGAGAAAGTTATTTTGAATAGAATAAAATCTACAACATACTGATGTAAGAGACTCCTTGTAAGATTCCTCATACTGTAAATCACTCCATTTCTCCCAGTTCAGGGATTTGGAGCACTAGCTAAACCAGCTTTTACCATGAGGGTTCAAGAACTGTTTATTTTTCTTCCAGATAGGGTAGATTGTGCTTGTTGTAAGTCAGTTGAGGTGAGGAGCTAGGGAGGAGGGATAATGAACCTACAGGATATAAAAGCTAATAACAGCTCTTCTTTTACACAAGACCATGAACCACTTGGCAATATAAGATCAAATGTGCAGACAGACTCCTACTCCAAACACATCTAGTCTTTTAAGAGTTATTACTTTTTTTTTTTTTTTTTTTTTATTTCATGGTATGAACATCTTCCTACTTAGCTTTACACTGTGAATGTAGCCATCACAGTAGTCCCATTAGGCAAGTAGTATCCCTGCCAGCGTCTCTGGGGAGAGCTCATCTCAACTCTTATTGTTCCACTCCTTTTGATTGCTTAGGTGACAAGAAGTAGATGGCTCTTGCATCTGGTAGACTCAGTCACTGAAGTGTGAGACCAAATTAGATCCTCCAAAGCACCTTGGAGGTATTAAACCACTAAAGTACTTAAGCTGTAATTACTCATGTAATTCCAGCTCTTCCTTTGCAATAAGGGCTCATCTACACCACAAATACAATGCCAGCAAGGGATCTAGTTATGACAGAGTTACTTGACTGGGAAGAAACCAGTTATAACAAGAAGGGTGAATGGGATCTGTGTAGCTTGGTGTTCCTCTTATTTGAGAAATAATTATTATTTTCATTTATTCTTTCTGAAAACTTTTCAGACGAGAACTCAAGAAAATTAAAGAGAATCATGAATGTACTTGGAAAATGCTAGTCTGATTTGTGAATGTTTCTGCTCCCGCAGACCTCTGTTTACTGAACAGCATCCAGCCCCAATGAGCTTGGAGTGGAAGTGCGCTGGTTCATTTGCCAGGTACCTACTAACGTCTCTGTCAAGTCAGTGCAAATACTACATCTTTCCCTGCTTTAGTGTATGTGACCACAAGGTGGTGTGCTCAAAGGTCAGTTGTTCTGAAGTGTGTGCATGTTTTGTATAATTTTCCTTTTAGTAAATGTAGCAATCTGTTTCATATAATGAACACTGTGTTTTCTTAAAACCTCTTTAAAAGGTTGTCCTGAGAAGATGTTTTTCTTCATTTTTTGTTTAACACCATTTCTGTTCCATTAGTAGCTTTCATAACATGGTGGTAAAACCATGCAAGAATAACAGCAACGCTACATTTATATCACATTTTATATCAGAAATCCATGTGATCTACACATTGCAAAGTAAAACATAATACTCTTGAGATCCTGTGTATTTCAAACAATAACTGAAGGGGAAATTATTCCAGCAAAGTCCCAAGGAAAGGCCTGAGTGAGGGTAAACAGGTCTTTTTGGCTGAGAGCAGAGGACAGAGCAATTGCTGCTGCTGGACTTCCTGGAGGATTTGAGGTCAGCTCCTGTGGATAAACTCCGACCGCACTGCAGGAAGCAGGGTTGGGAGGTAAGTGGTGGTGAGTCTGGATTTATGTCTTGGATTCAGCAAATGTCCCCAGACTGGACTAGAAGTCTCCTGGAGATGTCACGGTGAAGATGTTAAAGGCTGGTGCGAGAATACCTTTAGTGTTTTAGGCGGCTGGGAGAGTTGTAGCCTGAAGTGAAAAGGGATTAAGTGGTTTGTACAGGTTCATGCATGAAATCCCTGCAGTTTTTGAACTTCTTGGTTCCTATCCACTGAATTTATCTATGAAGCCATCCTCTTCTCTCAGGTAGACCAGGAGTCACTGAATGTGTGGGGTGTTGGCCTGTTTGCAAAATATTTGCAAGTGCTGAGAGGTCTGGTGGAAGTATTTTAAGTATGCTGGAAAATTAACATCACATTACTGAAGAAAAGCCAATTCATCAACAATGTGGACTTCAGAAGGGCCAAAACTCTGTTTGTTTCATTTCCTCTGACCATTTCTGTTGGTCACAGAAGCTCATCAAAAAAACCCCACCACATAATCAATTAAAGTTTAATGCCCTGTGGTTCATGAAAGAATAAAAAAGTTTTCTGAAAGATGCTTTTAAAATTGTAAACAAATCCTAACCTTCCCTGAAGCTCAGTTTCCCAGTGAGGTTAAAGCAGTTGTTTAGTCCTGCATTAAGGTTTGCAAAGGCTCCTGAAAGGGCTGCCTGAGGAGGAGAAAAATGGCCCAGTGCAGATGGAGTACTTGGGGCAGCTGCTGCACAAAGCTTTCTGACCCAGAGTCTTTTAGAGCAAGGACTGCAGGAGATGGGATAAGTAACTTTGGCCCCAGTCTTTCTCAGAAAATACATGACATAGCTACACTAGCAGTTAGCAAAGAGGGATCTCTTTGAATGTCCATCACTGAAGACAGCTGTGGCATTTCTCTTGGTGGCTGGACTCCATTTTCCAAGGCAAGGGAAATTCCAGTGAAACTTCAAGATCCATCAAGGTGGTGCAGCTCTTATTCATCACCTTCCTGACATCCAGACTTGAAATTCTAAACAGTTGCCTTAGATCAGTGCCAGGGAAACAATTTTTGTTCTCCTCAGCTTCACTCACAGTCCCTAGTAGAGCACAAGACTTGATGATCAAGAAGGGAGGGTTCACCAAAACTTCTTTATTTATAACTGTGGTGAAATGGCAGGGCTCTCTCCTCAGCTTATCTTTTCACGGACCACTAATGTCTGTTTCTGGCATAACAAATGGAGCCAGAACAATTACAAAGGTCCACCATAAAAACACTGAAAAGGCAGAACACAAAACTTAAACTATTGTGGCAGAAGTAACATCTCATACACTAGCAATCAGAGGAATGCCTGAATGCCTTCTAGCATTTTGACATTGAAATTCTAAGTACTTTTTTTTTTTTTTGTAAAGTTACTGGCATGATATTAAGAAACTCAGTGGAGATCTGTTAAATGCATAACATCCCTGCACAAAGGATACGTTCTTTCACCAGATTTCTTCCTTTAACCCATACTTCCCTTGGGTACTTGTATGCTCTGTGGTTGCCAACCGTGATTTTGCGAACTTGGTCAAAACATTTCAGTGGGACCAGTCACCACCTTTCCTCTCTATCATCCTCACAAATTTTCAGTCACAGCCTTCATTGCTTTCAGTCAATTTTCCTTTTGCTTTCCAATAAATCCTGCTAACCTTATTTCATTAGAAAAGCCTAGAGGTTTCAACTCTAAAGAACGAACTTCTGACAAAAGATAAGGATTAAGATAAAAAACTAAGGTTTTTTGGCAGGTGACTACAGCATGGCATAGTGATAGATAAATCTTAAGCAGATGACTTAGCTGTATTTCAGTCTCATTGGAGTATGATGGAGGGTAATATTTATAAAAAATACAAAATAACTGTTATGGACAAAACTGTTCCTGTAGGGAATAACTAATGTAAACTCGGCTTACTGACTTTTACTTATCTTATAAAATACCATAGCAGATGCTAGAGGTGTCACTTTGATTTGGATTTAGCAGCTCACAGCAGTTCACAGACAGTCCTGTTCAGAAATATTGCTATAGCCTATCTGAAATCTATAACACAGTGTACAGAAGGGTACAAACTTATCTAAACCTGAGGTTTCAGGTTGGGCTGCAATGAAAGTACATGCCAGACTTGTGGTATTGCTTTAGATTTAGTTTTCACAAAGGTAAAATGGCCTTGGACCCAGGACGTGTCAATTAACATCAACTCCAGTATCTTCCAGCTAAAACCATGGCTGGTGTCAGGTCAGATTAATGTTAGCAAAGATACATTGAGGAGGACCATTATAACAGGTGCAGCCACAATCTTAGAAAATGGAGAAAGCCAGGTGGCATCATTTCATAACCTCTTCTGTAAGAAATGAAGGCAAAAGTCTTGCCACACTGCCATGATTTTTGGGACACTGTTGAAGCCCTGTTTGCCCTTTAAACACATATTCCCCTAGAGACCACCAAAGTTATCTGCCTTTACGTCATTCCCAAATTTGGTGTCCGTGCTGCAATTAACTAATTCTCCTACGTAAAATGAACTGAACCATTTCTGCTCATACTGCCTGTTAGGATAAAGCTCCAAAACTGAGGTAATCACTGTCCCAAATACCCGTGTCTGAACATGCACCATGTCTAAGGCCAAACTGCGAATAAATCACTCCTTCCAGTCCCTCCTCTCCATAGTTGTACTTTTTTTACCCAGGTAGCCTGATAGCATCCTGCTGCCCTGGAGGCTGGACCCATTCACACAGCTCTGCCTTTCTTCTCCCTACTGCTGCAAGACTTGCTTTAAGCCCACTTTGTACCAGGTGTGTTATCTAAATTAGGGACCCCCACAATTAAATTAGTAACAAACAAAACCTAATTGCATTGTAAATAAACACCTCTCGTGACAAACAGGCAGCACGCTCCTGAGATGGTAAGTTTCTCTTGTCTCCCCCTCTTCCCACATCCTCGTGCTTTTGCTTCAGGGTGTGGGAAGAGTGGTATAAACCTCAGAACAGGGGTCCCCATTCCTCATGTTGCCATTAGTACAGGGAAAGGTCTTCCCTACCATGGGAAAAGGCAGATACCAGGAACCTATCTGATGTGAATAACTGAAGCAGCATAGTAAGTGGTGAAGAGGCTATGGTCTTCTGAGCCTTCATCTCTTTTTGCTGATTGCACAATGCAACAGAGGAGGAATTTTAAGACTTTGTATTTTAAAAATATCTGTAACTCCCACTCAAAGCAAGTGATTTGCAGAAATTGCACAAGTGGACATAGTGGCTCAAAACTTGGTTTTGTCTGGAATAGTGAAGGCAGGTTGTTAGCAATCAGCCCATCTCTTGTCCTCTTCCTCAAAGGAGGTAAAGCTGATCTAATTATCATGTCATCATTATCATGTGTTCATTATGAAGATGGGGAATGTTAGAACTATACACTTAGTTGGCTTTAACTGTGACCAGAGAGTAAAACTGGCCCTGAATAGTGCAGCCATTTAGTACCTGTCTTAGTACAAATGCTGCTGATTTGTCTGTAGAAAAAGATAAGTTCACTGCTGAAGAAAGAAAATCAAGATCATTAACATAAAGCATAAGGAAAAGATTAAAAAGAACCTACCTTCTATAGCCCCATACTCCTACTCCATACAGTTCCTACATCAACTGATAACTGAGGTGTTTATAAAAGTTATCTTCACAAGCATTAAAAAATCCAATGAATCAGAAGAAATCATGAAGTTGAACATCACTGCTAGCAGCAGAGGTCTGAATATATCTGTAATGGATGTAGGGAGGGAACTGTGCATTTTGCTCTTAACTGCGGAGTGACTGGAAACAGCTTGGTTGGTGCTTCTGCATCAGCACGGCATGGTTCCTTAATAAGACATCTTGTAGTATGCCATTATATGTCTTCAGGCTCTTCCATGTTATATCACACCCCAGTGTTTTAATACTTCCATTTGCATACCTCAGAAGACCTTGATATAAGGCTATGGAAGTCAAAGTGATCCTTTTCCTTCACTTCCGTAGGGTTTAAATCAAGCCCTAGATGTCCACCTTTTGTGGCTTTTGGTTTCATAGAACATTTGATTTTCCATTACTTCCTTTTCAGCTCCAGACCCAGCTAATGCTGAAATCTGTGCCTCCCCAGTTAGTCGAGACCCACCTTCTAGGACTTTATCTTAACTAGAAGTGGTCATCTGGGTTATTCGGAAATGTTTCTGTAAATACACTCCTAACGGATGTCTGTGTAATTAGAGTCCCTTATGAATATGATAACATGTGGCTTGGGATAAAGTACTAATTTATCTATGAAACATTCTCAAATCCAACTGGACTGTAGTTTATGTCCAATGAGTTTCTCTTTGTTTTTTACTCCATGCATTACATTTGGATAAATTCATCACAACCATGTTAATGTTTCCTTCTAATGAGATTAAAAACTCTCAAAAAATTATCTTCAAAATTCAGAGCAGTAGTACTAAGAATTAACCAGATAGCTTTGACTTCTACCCTCTACTGCAGGGCATATATAATTTGCTCATTTAATAATGATTTTAAAATGTTTAAAATCTAAACAAAACAACAAGTTCCTACTCTTGTATTCAGGTGTGATTTATCTCCTTTTCGTGATGAGACAGGAGTAATAATTATATAAGCCCTTGAGCTAGTATACACAAGCATTAAAGTGAATTATGACATGATCAGACTGCTAAGAAAGCCACAGTTATTTTGCAGAGATGGGGCCAAACTCTGCTCCCCTGTAACTGATTGCAATGCTGGAGAAATCAGCAGAGTTACCTGCCTGCAAGAGTTGGTCCATGCAATCTGATGTAAATTTGAGCTTTTAGCATTGTCATACTTGTGTGCTCTCCTGCCAAGATAATAACACTGAAACAACATGATAATTGTTCAGTTTTACATTGTAAGTGCACATCTAACACTTTGTGAAATAATGAGAACAAAACAAGAGATTACTCAAATACACAGATTTAAAATATGTGTGGTTTCCGGATTCAAGGCATAAAGGAGGAAAACAAAAGAATTCTAAAGCTACAATAGTTTGACCAAAGATCAGAGAAGTCAATGGGACTCTTTCCATTTTTCTTTCAATGAGATTTAGATCAGATCCCTTTGGGGAGTCACAACGAAGTTTATTTGCATTATAAATATACAGTTGATATGTCAAGTTATACTACCATCATGAGAAAAAGATTACATATGGAGTCGCAGCCCAACTTAATTTCACATGAAAGAAAAAATATATTAAGTAACTATTGCCAAATTCTAAAGGGAATGACATTTGACAAGGAAAACATTCATACTTCTTAGATACAATCACTAAGTTTTGTTCTTTCAGTGGTGATAAGTCTATTGCACCCACTAATGAGCAATCTGTCCCTCTTAAAGAGTAATCCTTGCTGAACTTTTTCCATATCTTCCTCCTGATCTTATATTGTGCCTTAACTGGAGGAAAATATTGTCTGTTTTCACTCTGAAATAGTCAACTACTAGTGGAGATAGGGTAGGTATAATAGTTGTGACTAACTCATTTTTGAAATAGATTTGTTTGTTGTCTCCATGGATTTATGGGCAATAACTAATAAATCAAGCTAGCAATGACTGGATTGATTTATAAATGAGCTTCTTGTTTTCCTGTAGTGAAAACAAAGCATAAGTGCAAATGTAATTTCTTTTTTCCAGTCACAAACTAGACTGTCCGGTTTATGGCTTTCATTCTCTGAGTGTCGTATGTATATAAACAACATCCTACTTCAGGATGAACCACAAATTAAATACCTCTGCACTTAAAAAATATTGTTAATTACACAGGAAAGTGATATGGAAAAGATCCTTTGACATGATTTACAGCAAAATCTCTTCTTTACTTTTCGAAAAATGAAGTGATCAACACACTTTCATCAGGCACTCAATATCCATATTTTTCAGCCATTGTCATTTATAAACATAGCTTGGTTTTGGTGTGTAGAATTCTCATTAGACTCAGAGCTGTTTGACATGTTTTGATAACTCAAAAACCAAGTCAAAATCTCAGCAATGTGAAAAAAACACATTTGTTTATTTTCCTAAATGACCCTACTTGAATTCTCTCCCTAAATTAAAAATATTGTAATATCTGGTGATGTCCCTAATTTTGAGAGATATCACTGATTTCAATCCTAAATTACTAAGTTTTCCATAAATCCCGTATTAGTTCTGTATTCACTGATGTTGGAAAGAGGACATAACAGCATGAGAGCTAAGAAGAAAATTACAGCAAAGGGATGGAGGAGTGCTGTTTAACCGTCTGTCTCCTGAAGTCTTCAGATGGTGACTAGATGCCTACAGATAAGACATTTTTTAATCAAGAAGTTAGAGAACACCCTAGCTGAAATGACATGGAGTGAGTCATATGATAGATCAGACCAGATCATCTAACAAAATCTTCAGTCTTTAAAATATACATCCCTCTGAATTCAGTTAATAATATTTTCCAAGAAAAGATCCAAAGACAGATCTTCCTAAATCAGTTATTTCAGTGGGAAAGGTGGTGTTAGGGGACCTACATGACATTTTTAAAAAGACGTGAATATTAGAGTTGACCTAGGACAATATGACAGGCTGAAATTCTGGCTCCACTGAGTCCAAGTGGGAGTTTGAATTCAGTGAGTCCATGTTACCACCCAGCGTGTCAATGGGAAAATTGCCAGTGAAAGGCAGGAGAAAATGATATAAAATATTTAGCCCCAGGAAGCAAAATAGAAGAGATACTCTAGTTAGAAAAGACATGCTAGTCCCTGGTTCCCAACTCTCCTGAAAAAAATAAATAATACATGTGTGTATATAATAATATATAACATATATATATATGGGCCAAATGAAGAGTGACATCAGATTTACTGGTCGGTCTCAGCACAAGACATATGTGAAGAAAAAGGCTGTTTTTTCTTTTAATACATGAAACCAGTAACTGAGGGAAGTGAGAAATTGCATAGATTGAACAAAATAAAGTTCATTAGCAGGTTTGCAGTCACGGAATGGCTGAGGTTGGAAGGGACCTCTGGAGGTCCTCATGCACAACCCCCTTACTCAAGCTGGGTCACTTAGCACAGCTTCCCAGGACTATGTCCAGATGGTTCCATTTCACAGAATTGTCCAAGGACATATTCCACTCTTCACCAAAAGAGTGAAAGGTTATCAGTCCTCATCAAATTTCAACGGGGATGCTATGAGACCCTTCTTCTAGGTGTAAACTCTTCTCCAGCTCTCTCAGTACTGCTCTTTCTCACACAGCCATGGATCTTCCTGCAGGAATTGCTCGATATGTGGGTAGCTAATAAACTTACAGTCATTAGGAGAGGGCAGAGTGTAATTCTAATTACAGGAAACAGGAGGTACAGGGGGGAAATTTTTGGAGTGTTTTATTGTAATTTAAGTAGGCTTCTGAGACATGAGAAGCCGGCAATATTGTCAGAGGTTACTAGGAGTTTTCGTGCAATTGCAAATCCATATTTCTCTGTCCTAACACACAATCTAGGCTAAGGGCAGCCAGAGGTAAGTGGCAGAACCAGGAGGAGGAAGAGAGCTATTAGCCGGCTCTGGTTTGTCTCTCCCTCTTATCAGATCGTAACTTCACAGTAGCAGCTTCAGCAGCAAACTCCTTGTAGCCCTTCCAGATTAACTTTCAAGCCTGCCTCCCTACCGATGGGAAATTTCAGATGCATGAGAGCAGCTAACGAGGCAGAGGAGCAGTTCTTTCTGGCTGCAATGGGCTGTGTGGAATCTCTCCATGCCACAGCTTGGTTTCCTTTGTGTACAAGCCCTAGTGATTCCCGAGTGAGATAGAGTAGGTTAATTTGTCATTTGCTATTAGGAAGATCCCAAAAAAGATCAAGACTATGCTGTGAATGTTTGATGGGTACCTGTCTGTGTCTTTTCTAATTGGCCAAGATTTCCTCCGCTAGCATTTTAGACTTCTAAAAAATCAGTCCCCACTCAACTATTCCATGCTGGTAGGCATCCCAAACAATGGCACTGAAAAAACTGAAGTAATTTGGGATACAACTCAGCATAAGAGATCACAATCACTCTGCTGAGTTTATTCTGGTTTTATACCCACTTTATGAAACTGCAAAATAAATATGTCCACTGGTAGGATTTGAATTATTATTTTATTTTTTTTTTTTTGCTTGTCAACCTGCTTTTCCAACATTTTAGATGATATTTCCTGTTTTAATCCATCCGGGGTACAATAGATTATTTTTTTCCTTGCAGTTCCCAGGGCAGAGTGAAGAAAATGGGCATCAATTTAGATTGTCTCTGCCAGGAAACATGTAATAATGCTGTCGTTCTTAAGAAAACTCTGCAACAGCAGGCTCAGACAGCTACAAGGTAG
Source organism: Anser cygnoides (assembly GCF_040182565.1). Lineage (NCBI taxonomy): Eukaryota > Metazoa > Chordata > Aves > Anseriformes > Anatidae > Anser > Anser cygnoides. The sequence continues at coordinate 6,668,352 of NC_089887.1, forward strand.
AGCACATGCATGGATTTGTCATCCTGCCTTGCTTTTAAACAACATTGGCTTCTTTGTCAATTGTGAAAAAAAAAGGGGGAAAACCCCTTGGAGGTGTGCCACACATTTATTTGTTCCTGAGCTCTTATAGCAATGTTGGCTGCAAAACAATCTTTTTTTTTTCTTTTTTTTTTTTCCCAAAAAGAAAGGTGAGCATCTGTGCAACTTGTTCTGAAAAGTCAACAGACGTGTTTGACAAATGCATTTTCTTGACACTTGTTGACTTGTGACATCCAAGGACAGCAGGACGCATGTGACTGTGTAAATCCAATGTTCATGACAGGTCATGAGTGTAACTACCTGTCCCCTCCAGCTCCACTTCTGGTATGGAGAAGCCATCCAGTGTGGGTGTGATGTATGGGCCAGAGGTGCCCTGCTACAGTACTCGTTGTGTAGCAAACTCCAGTGACTAGGTTGGCAGAAACCTCCTTTTGCTCTTCTGCATCAATTTTAACTATTGTCTCTCTATTTAAATCAGTGACTCAGTATGACTGGTTCTTTCATGGACCCTTCACATATTTCAGGGTACCTAGAACCCTTTGAGCAACTGGAACAAATCAAAACTCTCCAAACCTGTCTTCCTTCACCTATGCTTATGTAGAAAATCATCCTTCAGCATGGCTGCACAGGCAGCTTCTCTGGCTTACATTTTCCCTGATCCAGAACATAATAAATGTGAAGAGTCTGACCAAATCCTTCTAGGATGCAAACCTTGCAGCAGTCATAAACACAGCAGTTCAGGGCTGGCCAAAGCTGCAGAATCTTGGTCATAGTTCCCAGTTGCAAGGTTGCCATTTTCTGACATCACAGCTAACATGCAAGTGCTTTCACATTCAGCCTGTTGATGCTCAAAGTACTAACTTGGGCACAGTGTTGCACAGCTGCAGCAGAATATTAAACATTACAGACATGGTGGTGCTTCAGGTAAAGTTCTGTGCTGGCAAAGATCCTCAGGCCAATTCATCCACTTATGAGGGAATCACAGATTGAAGTAACCAGACTTATTTTTTTGGCTGTTGTTAAATATCAGCATTTTGGAGAACTAGGGGACTGTACTACCACTTTTTTTTTGGAACCATGTTGCACTCACTGGTTCTCAAATACAATTTTACCTGAATGTGGCAGGTCCTACTGACAGGGAATGTGTCTGACATGAGTGCATCTCCTGTTTGCTATATGCAGGATACAAGGAGGTTCAGCTGTATCTGTAACTTGTGGCTGAACGAATACAAGATCTGTGGAGTTAAACTTCTACCAGTTCCTACAATGCCTGTTTCCATTGTGATGGTAGGAAGAAGCAGCTTTCCAAAATATCACTATTCAAGAATGTAGATTATTCACTATTTTTGCCTTCACCAAGAACATGCAGTTATCGTAAAAGCATTTGCTTCTAACCATGAAGAGAAATGCCTTTTCCTGGTAGATTCTGTGCTTTCCTCAGGCTGTGTACAAGAAACAAAGCTCAGTGCTCAAAGATAGCATTTAGGTGGTTGCGTTCCCCATCCTTACAGTGCCACAGACTTGGTCATCCCAGGGGCTAAGCAATGCTCTGACAAACTTGTGACACTGGGACATGGGCTGATGGTGCATTTGAAATGCATTCTACAGATCTTTGTAAGAGGGTCTAAACAGTCCAAATCTGAATGTAGAACAACATGAACTGCACCCCAGGAAACACTGAGACATACATTCAACCTGTCCAAGTGCTTCACGAGGGACCCAGTGAGCACGTGTTAAGAGGTTTGGCAATTCAGTATGAGTTCTAAAATGTACAAACACATCTGTGTCAAGCCCTAATGAGAGAGTGCCTCTGAACCACTCCAGTAAAACACCTGCAACCTGTGTGACTGTTTTATATTGCCTTCAGATAATCACATGCTGCCTTATAATAGCTGCCTTGCTGTTTAAGTTGAGGTCGTTGCAGCTCATTGAGTATGAAAATGAGGACAGGTAATACTGCTGCTGTAAGTCTTGATGGCAAAACACATTTCCCTTAAGAAATGAGTGTCGCAAGTGGTGGATGAAATCTAGTTGAGTGACGCACTTCCACACGCATTAGCACATACTTTGCCCAAAATAGAACCACTCTGTTTTAAAGAAAATCTCTGGAAGGGAAGGGGAAGACATTCTCCTTCCTCCTTCCTTTTTGATGCATTAAGAGGACCTGAGATTTCCCCACTGTCCCACTTGATTTTCTACAAATTCAGCTCCTGTGAAAGTCTTAGGAAGCACTGAATGTCTTGTTCCAGACTGTCTGTATGAAGGGAGATTTTCGTGCAGAGCCCCACTGGATCCCAACAAGAAGAGATGACTAACAAAATAAATGCTTTTAATAGCACACACAACTCAGATGAGGCACACCAGCTCTTTTGCTATTGCTTCATTTACAGAAGTTTATTCGCCACAGAGGTCATCAGCAAGAGCACCCAGAGCTACCAGAGAAACCTGTAAAGCAGCTGGGACCAATTGCTAATGCTTAGGCATAATTCAGATGCTCTCAAACTAAAGAAGTTCAACAAGTGCTCCCTTTACCTCTTGCCTGGCCTCTCCTGGACCCCCACAACATCATGCTGCTGGCACATGCTCTGTCACCTCTCAAGGAGAAGCCGTGGTGCTCCAGAGCTCCCTCTCATCAGCCTCACAGCCAGTCCTAGCTTCCAAGTAATAGATTCATATAATGATGCTAGAGAATTAACAACTAACTGACTGAGGTTTAGAAAGACCAGGAAAAGAATCGCAGAGCTAAGGAGCTTTCCATAGCTTAGATTGGAATTAAAAAAAAAAAAAAAAAGTTGGCACATGAACAATATTTAGCTTCTAATCCTCCTCTATCCCTTGTTCAGTCCCAGTGAGAGAAAGATACCTTTGCCTCTCTTTTCTCTTTTGTAGGTTTCTTCATTAATCTTCTGTTTTTCCTCCGGTGAGTCCAGCTCTGTTCCCATTCAGCCTCAGGGAAAACCCTTCAGACTCTGGAAAATATCTTCTGAATCTTCAACAGGTATTCCTCTCTGCCCTTAGGAAACATAATTCATTAAAGATCAAGAACAGATTAATTCAAATATAGCTTTTATTTACAGCATTTTTTCCTGCTCTCCCTCCACATCTCCTCTGCATTTTTCTCAGTATATTTTATTTTCACCAGCTGGACTCTCCTCTCAAAAAAACCTTTCCAACACTGTAGCCCCATCAATGTTTGCAGAGTTATCCTACACAGGGAGAATAAAGACCCCGTTTTATGCTTCTTTGTCGCTTAACCAGTGAAAACTGCAGTTTACATTTTCTGCAATCTTTCATGCTTTCTTTAATAAGGAGTACTTGTGCTTGTCACAAAAAATGTAACCTTAGGATTATACAGGGATAAAACTTTCTTTTGTCTTTTCTTCCAGGTGTCCATATGTCTGCAATGGGGAATCTGGCCAGCTCACAGAAACTGCTTCTCCTCCAAGAACTGCATACTGATGTAAATTCCCAGCTTATTGAAAAATAGTTTTGTTATTTTGCCATCTTGTTTGTTCTGCAATTCCACTGTATTTTTCCCTTCTCTCTTTTTATTTTGCCTCTGGCTTTTGGAAAAAAAAAAAAAAAAAAAGACAAAAAAAAGAGAGAGAAATGAAAAAGAAAAAAAAAAAACCAAGAAATTAAATCTTATATATATCTTTACTTTGGGCCTCCCAGTGTCATAGAAAAAAACAGTGCCACTTCCAAACTTTTGTAGGAATCAATAAGAACATTCCAAAATTCAGATGCTGATTGTCCAGTGAAGAGCAGTTTGTATGAAGAAGCACAAAGGAGCTTCCAAAAAAATTGAAGAGCCTTAAAGTACGCTATTCAGCTTCTCTCCAACTTGTGTCGAAAGTGCTTAAACTTTATTGTTGCTTAATTCTTTTCCAAAATAAATTAAATAAAAACTGTAATAGCTAAAACTTGAGTAATGTTGCCCCAGAGTTTAATGCGGTCCAAACACTTCACTAAAAATTTAGGTTAGTTGTTTTAGATTAGTTTTCCTAAGTGATTCCTGAGAAAACTTTTCCTTTTTTTTTTTTTTCTTTTCTTACATGTTTCCCTCAGCTTATAACTTTGAAAATATTTTTCTAGACTTTCAAGGTAAATTGCAGTTACACCGAGACCTGGGAAACTAGTCTTTCAAAATAAAGGAAAATCTTGTGGCCTCTGTCTTAGTTCATGAAGTCCTTGAGTTTGCCACGACAACTAGTTATATATTTTTAATTATACTCTATCCTTTCTTATTATTTTGAAAGAAATGATTAAAATAAAGAGAGAAGAATACCTTATATCCTTTCTTCTTTAAAAGTTATAAAAATTCTAGAATTTATTTTTTTTCCATTAGGAAAAATATATAGTATATTATACATATACATATATATATATTATGTATATTATGAATATATATAATATTTTTTCCTATTAGGAAAAAAAAAACGTGAAAAAATTGAGAAGACAGTGTGATATTTGATCATGAATCATCAAAACGGCACCCAGACTCCATGCTTCAACACAACAGACAGTTGCGTAGCTGTTTGCAACTTCAACTTAATTGAATGTTGCAATATGGTTTCACAATGCCACTTTCTACCTCTTAGTTTTTAAGAATCCAGTTGCTTACTATTTGAAAATCCCAATTAGGCTTCTGAGAGGAGACTTTCAGTTCTCTCCACTCCTAGCTTTTCCTAATCTTTCACCATATGACATCTCCTCCATGCCCCAGGCTAAGCTATCTGAGCAGCACATCCATGGATGTTGTTTGAGTTACTGGAGGTGCACCTCCCAGTCATAACACATTCTTATCCCTTTACGTAATGCAGCGAACTGGCAGCCTGATTCAATCATTAACAGACTTTCGTGTCTCCTCATTGCACAATGGTTAGCGTTTTAAATTTTCTCCACCAAGGTCTCTGTGTTTTTCCTCCTCTACCTTAGCAGAGCCACCATGGTTCTTGTTTGTCATCCAGAAAGCAGCACTGTTTTGGCAAATTTTCCAACCTATTTGCACGCCGTAGAGCCAGACTGTGGGAAGAGCTTGTTCTGCCTTACTCGTCTGCGTAGGTTCAGAGCAGGGCTGGGAATGCCGGGAATACAAGTGTTTATGAAAGGAAGAAAAGCGAAAAAGGGTTTTACTGAGAAGTATGATGTCACCGAGATCACAGCCTATTTCTGGAACTAAGCTGTGAAACCCATGATACATTTTGACACATAAATGTTGCCAAGTAAAACTGATAATATATAATTGTTTAATACGGTCACAGCCAACTGTTTTCCAGATAAGGAGCTGAACTCTTCTATGCAATACAGTATTTGTGGAACGTAACACCTAGCTGGTTCCATGCTTTCATTGGCTCTGGGATTACTTCCTATCATATTTAAATAAAAAGACTAGATTATTGGGTACCATAAGAACAATGGATTGCTTAATGGCCTTATGGCACTTATCTTAAGTCAATATAAAAGTTTTGAGTTTCTAAGGCTATGTCAAGGGCAGTGAAACAAGGGCCACATTCAGTCATTTGTTTATTTTTAATGCGCATTTAAGTATCTTATTTGGGGGACACAGATATACTTAGATGATGCAGTAAAATACAGATTAATTTTTTTTAAATTGCCTGTCTGAGAAACAGGATATGATAGAAAATACTATTATGTTATTATGTGTAATTTGTTCTAGATAAAAATAATGATCAAAAAACCTCCTTGTCTCTTTGCCATAGTTCATATTTGCCTGTGATGGAAGTCTGTTTCGTATAGCATCCTTCACAGGAGCTTTGTTCCTAAAAGGTTGACAGGGCTCTGTAATAAAATTATGGTGTTATTAGAAGTAAGTAATACCAAAAAAGAAGAGATACTATAGAATTATAGATATGGAAGGGAAGGGATAGGTTCAGATATGAAACAGATAGCCCAGAAATGTACGAAAACTGCTCAAAGGGGCTCAGGGCACAGAAGCAAAGAGCGAAGGCCCGGTCTCAAGGTGTGCAAGGAACAAGTGAGGGAGAAAAGGGTGAAGGCTGGGCTTGAAAAGCAAGTGGAGCATCTCTGCCATCTGCAAAAAGGCAGACATGCCACATTTTAAAGAATGTTTATGTGACCACTTCAGAGTTTCAGAGAACCAGAATTTTTAGTCTATCCTGAATCTTAGAGTGACTATGTGCTTCTCATAATAAGTCTCATAAAGTCCTTATTTCCATCATTACAGAAAATCAGATGCTTTTAAGTATAAAGTCATAAAATCTTACCATTTCTTTTTTATTTATTTATTTTAAATCAATGCTTTCTTATCCTTAACTTCTGAAATTTGTGATTAAAATAAAATAAAATTAATTTCTTCCTGGGTCTGAAGTGGATTGCTGCAGTTAAGTTGCTGATTTGGCCAGTTTACTCCATTAAAGAAAGAAAAATAAGTTGTGTGTTTCCTCCAAACACAAAATAACTTCTCTTTAGCACTGACCCTTAACTCTCTCACTGTGAGAATGCAGTGAGTGATTCTGGCCACAACCACACTGCACTTCTGACTTTTATGTTGTCTGAAGGTCTATAAACAATTCAGACTGGAGCAATTTGTGTTGGTGGCATTCCCATTTCCTTGAAAACAGCTTTTCTGCGATGACACGAGGGCAGCAGTGCAGAAGCTATGCTGTGTTATCCCTTGAATGGAGCGTGGGGGTCTCTGTGGCCAGACCCCCGTGGGAGGACAGAGGTGCCTGCACAGAGCTGCTGTGGCTAGGCTGCATTTTGCCAGCTGCTTGCTAGGCTTCCAGCACCAGCTTGCAATGCTCACCTGCCCTTAACACACAACCTCACTGCTGTGGAAAGTGATCTGATGAGCTCCATCTGATGATCACTCCACTGAAGTGATCAGTGAGCTCCATCGGACTGCGTTGCATGCAGTTAAGGAAACGACATACAAGAAAGAACCACCTTGAGCCCTTTTCTTCCCAACAGCCTGTCTCTTCACCTTGCCCAGAACTGCCTGAAGGCGAGCCTGCCTTTCTCTTTTCCCTTCCTTGATACACAGAATCACTCTACTTCACTGAACTAGCAGATAAGCTTGGACTCTGTTGTCCTCTGGTTCCCTGACTTGAGCCAAAGCTTCCTGTTATTTTTCTACTGTACACTGATTTATATTTGCTTTCTTGAGTAGCACTTTCCCATATAACAGGTCACAGGCTGAATGGGAGCATGGAAGTGGGCTGCCAGAAGCCATTTATAAGCATTGTTCTTCCTTACCCAAGACAGAATATTAATTCCAGAGGTTTCAGTATAGCTGCCAACTCAGCATCAGCTGAGTGCTAACCTTTACCGTGCACAGAGCAGCCGTTTGCTGGAGACCAGCTAACACCAGAGTGTAGTCTTGCCTGCTGAAGCTTGGATTTCTGTGTAATTGGTTCCCATGTTATGGAGATTACAAGGTCCAATTACATTCCCTTGCTGTAGCAGGTGCCTTTCTCTTGGCATGGCTCTGAGCCTGACAGCCACTTGTCTCCCATTCTGTAAAAGCTGGAGGACCAAGGTTCACCCACCTGTGTCCTTGGGCCTCCTATCTCCTACTGCTTGGCCACAGGTCTTTGACTGACAAGCCCATAGCAAACGCTCATCACAATAACTTGGGCAGAAGTTAGGCAGATGAATGCTGACCTTAGAAGGAAGAATTAGGGGGAAGGGAGAATCACCGTTCTGTGATTCTGTGAAATGTCTTAAGAACTGGTGTAAGTGTACCCTGAACCGGTCTTGCTGTGTGATTAAATGATTCCCATCAGCAACGGTGTCACAGACAGAAAACGTGGGCATTTCTGCCATTCCTCAGCCCTCAGCAATCTGCTCACTTTGGTATTTCTTGAGAGTCCCACCTCTCTCCGAGGCACTTGCAAAGTTCATAAAAATCATCAGGAGTTGGTCTTTTTTCCCCATGTGAGCACAGTCGGTAACTGCTGTCAGGTAAAATGAATAAATAAATCAGGAAGAAAATGGTAAAAAGCAAAGCAACCCCAAATTCCAATCGCTGGTTCCCCCATCTCCTGAGGTTCCCCATGGTCAGTGTGGGAGCAAGCACCCTGTATACAGCTCTGGGGTAGTGGGAACCACTGTTGGTAGCAGTGGGTCTCCAGCATGGGATTTGTTTGTGATGGAGAAAGTGACTGTTCTGGCCATGGCTGACCTGCCTGGCGTGGCTCTCCTCCATCCCACATCTCCTTCCTCCTTCTGTGCCGAGAGCCAATTCCACCATTCATGTGTCCACAGCCTGAAAAAGCAGGTGGAGGCCACGGGCAGGAAGAAGAGAGAAAAAGCATTGGTGACTGGAGTAGCGGGGCTAAAACTCTTAAAAATATTAACTACCTCTGTGCAGCACTAGAAGCAGCAATTCCTTTGGCACAGCACCACAAGGCCAGGCGGGGCCATTGCCCAATTCTCGCCAACAACCTGGATGGAAACTTCTTCCTCCACGTGTTGGGGCATGCTCCAGCACTTCAGTTCAAAGGCACCGCCAGCTGAGTGCAGGTTTCTTTTCCACAGGAGTGCGGTGCTCTCACTGCTTTCTTGTGGCTACGAGTGGTGAAGGGGAAAATAATTTGATAAGTCTGCAGAATGTTTTTATTGTCATGTCAACAAAATATTTTCTGCCTCCACAGACTGTGGAAGTACTTAGCATGCAGCATCCTTCCAGTTTTGGAAAACACTTGAAAACCACCGACAGAATCTCACTATTCCTTTTTTTAGCTACATAATGAAAAAGCAAACAAGAAATATGCTGATTCCCAAAATGAGCTAATTTTTTTTTTCTGAAGCAATTTAATTTTTTAGCTTTGATCTGATACCAGAACCCAGAGGACTTACTTGCTATTTCTAAATAATGAGTCTAATGTTTATGCTCTGAGCCTGAACTTTTCTGGTTTTGGAAAAAATGTGACTTTACATAAAAGTCCTTTGATTAAGAGATCCGCAGTCAGAGGAGTTTTCGATACAATAATGAAAAGGCCTTTCAGATTGCTAACTCGAACACTGCTCAGCGCGATATTACTCAAGAAGGGGAGAAGCCGACAGAACAATCACACTATTAGTCTTTGCTTTGCCAAGTGTTGTGTTAGTCATATTCCTGGTAAAATCTCCCAGAAGTGGCTAAGAGAAGCCTTATATCACATGGAGCGATGCATGCCTGATAAATGCACCCTGAACTGGGTGGTCTGTTGCTCTGGCTCTCTCCTTTTATTTATTTTTAACCCTGTTTCATTGCGGCTTTAGGAGGTGATTGTTACACAGAGGGAAAGTGCCTGGAGGAGAAACAGGGGCTATTTCCTCCTGCTATGGTACACATTCCCCTGCAGCAGGGACGGTACCTATCTGCTAAGAAGGCCCTTCCAAGAAAGACCACACCACAAAACATGGCACTTCCTTGCTTGCACAATGAGGATCACATTCCTTGCCCCATCGGAGCATGCAGGCATTGGGCAAAAGGGCTGTTGAGCACCCAGTCTCTCCCTGGGTATCAGGAGCACCTAACGTCTGCACTTATCCTGGCTCCAGCTGTTGCCATGGCTGAGAAGGTCACCCCCTGCCCTGGTCCCTGCTCCCCTAGACCCGAGGTGGAAAGAGTGACTTTAGCCCCTGCTAAGTAGGTTGGAGTTTTGAAGTTGAATGCCTGTGTTATTTATGCAGAACTGACACGTCTCTTTGTCCTGAGCCATGTGGCCCAGATTCCAGCCCTTGTATCTACAAAACATTACTCATGTGCGCGCTCCTCTTTCAAGTCCTTGATTCCAATGGGATTACTCACATGTACACGCATACCGCGACTGTGCGCCTGATCGCAGCTCACGTTTCTGCAGAGCAGGGGCAAATCTAGCTGCTTTCAGCTGATTTACACCAGTATGCCGGAGATAAACATCTGAAACAGGAGTGGCTTGCTGGGAAAAGAAAGATCAACCTGATACCTATTTCTCCTCCTCCTCCTTATTCTCTCTCCACGTCTCCCATCTCCACTGCCATCAAGGCAGCCTGCGGGAAGGTCTGCTCCTTTGTATCATCATGGCACTGCAGCATACCAGGGGTTAAAATGAGAAGGCATTTTGATTTTGGAGATTTATTGCCTTCCTCCTGCTGTATTTGTAAAGCTCATCATTAGAGCCAGCCATCCCCACCCTTGCAGCTGTCTGTACATTTTTTTCTCTGGTTCTAGAGTTGTACTTTACTTAGGAAATTATAATTATTAAAACACACAAGGTCATGCTCTAGATGAACTTGGAAACTGTTCAAATATGTTTCAGGTTTGAAACTATTTAGTAGCTATGGCCAAGCAGTGATTTCATAACAAAAGAATGGTTAATTTCACACTTCAGATAACATTTCCCCCGGAAAGCGGTAAAGCATGTTGGTACAGAAATTATTAAAGTTCGAAAAGACTGGAGACGCATAATCAGTCATTAGTGCCGATAATGAAATATTAAAGGCAGGCTTGGGGAAGGGGCAGAATGGTACTCCTTCTATGAGTCCATGACTGTCCCTTACCTTTAAATCTCTCTTCTCTTTTAAGCTTTTTCATTTTCAGAAAGATGCTCTGACTTGAGGACTTCTAACACGGCACATCTCAAATGCACAAGTGGAATTCTGCTCTTTCTGCAGATGATGCACTTCTGGTTGTATGTCACTGGACCACATCATCAGGACACTCCTAAAATTACAATTTGCAAACTATACACTGAAATAGCAGCAAAGAAATCACCAATATCCCTCTCCCTGAGTTACCTTCCTGTGTTTTTTGGGGCTGAGGGAGGACAGCAGTGGCAGGTACTTTGTGGCCTTCCCAGCAATCTCCATCTAAATTAAGCACTGCTTTTCTGTCACAAACTGGGAAAGGGATTTTCACAAAGCAAGTTTTGAAAGATCAAACCTCCTTTGTGCAGACAGCAGCCTGAAATGCTTCCCTGTAAGCCTATGTGAGATCTGTGGCTAAAGTAGATTGATCTTGACTGTTTTTTGTTTTTTGTTTTTTTTTTTCCCAAATAAAACCTCAGCAGCCCTTCAAAACAACAAAAAACTACTAACCAACCAACCAAAAAAAATTTAAAAAAAAAGAACACTAGACATTACTAATCTTTCCTCAGTATTTTTCCCCTGTAAAGAGCTACAGCCCACCCAGGGTCACCCAGACTCAGCCATGCCCTCAGGTCTCCAGTCTCACCCTGCACTGGGGGAAAACACAAAGCACATTTGACTTTTGCAGCTGGAGCTGTGAAAATCTGCTCAACAGAAAGCCAGGAGGTGACAGATTTTATGAGCACATCTCAGAGGCAAGTGCTATTGCCACCTGCATGTGTCACTGCCATGGCTGGAGGGTAGCATTGGACTCCACTCTGTGGCTTTGGAGGAAATCATTGAAACTCCTGGGTGCTTGGGGATTGGAAAGGTGATGCTTCATCTAGGTTACAGCCCTAGCTGAGGGTCTTTTATTTTCTCAGCTTTGCATAGGTATGGACATGCACACAGACCATCTCTGAATCATTTCCCAGCAGTGGCAATACAGCTGCTCAGCAAGGATGCCAAGGGGCTGAGCCTAACCTTGGAGTTTTCCTCCTTGCTGAGGTATCACATTTTATTTTTCATTTAGAAAGATCTTGCTCATTACTTTGTAAGGAAAAAAAAAAAAAAAGGAATGGTAACGAGCATAGGAATGGTAGTGAGCATTCAATGCCAGTTTCATTTTTCATCATCGTTATCAAGCTTTGGATTTTAACTTTGGAATGTCCTTATCTGAAATGAAATCAAATAAGCGCTTTGTGGCGGGGGGTCCAACACTCCCTCCTCACCTAAGGGAGCTTGTGCAATGCGGAGCATTTGCCCCACCACTGCATGCTCAGTTCACTTCACCTAAGCTGACACACATACACGTGTACCTACAAGTAGTGCCACATGCGCATATAGCTGGTAACATAGCCAAGCAAAATTAAATGCACGTGAAACCCAAAGCACATTTTTTATGACCATGGGGGGCATGGCAGGGTGTAAGCAGGGCCCCATGCTCCTGACTGACATGAAAACAAGCTCTGCAGAACAGCAAGACCCAGGAAAGTGTTTCATGTCATCCAGCCTCATGGTCCATGTGCTTCAGAAGAAACTTACCACGTCTGGCTTCTTTCAAAAGCTGGCACAGGAAGAAAAGGGCCCAAGGACTTGCTGATGGACTAACGGATGGCTAATGCACTCAGGTGCACCATTTTGCCTCATTTAGAGAAATCAGGCTCAGTTAGGAGCTACAGTTGTGTGCTCACGATGTAGACAGCTGGAAAGCTGAAACTGGAGAACAGGCTTGGGCCTGGGCTTGCTTGCAAATATGGATGCGGACACCTAGTTTTTTCTCCCGACACCTTTCACACCGTGAAAGCCCACAAAAAAAGCAAGTTTATTCCTGCCTCTGCTCCTACCCCATGAGGGATGGACAGAATGAGCCCAGGCACCATGTCATCTGCTTTCTGTGGGGTAGGGAGAGCTCGGCTGAGTCCCACGCTTGGATCTGGGAGGGCTGGCAGCCCTCTGGTTCCTCTGCAGCTTCCAGGCTTTTGTTTCATCCTGAACCTAATGGGTGAATGGCAGCAGAGTTCACGAGGATTTTCAAATGAGCTCAGAGGAGCTTGTTCATGAGAATTTGAATCCTTGGCAAATAGCCCACAATAGCTGATATTTTCCAGTTTATGGGGGAGTGTGTTTTCCAGCTATGCGTATTCTTTAACTCGCATAACCGACACATTATTTTAATGCTAATTCCTCTGCATCCCCTTTGGAACCATGTGCGCTCTTTGGAAGGGCACATGCCCCTGTCTGAAAGATTCATGTTTTTTTCATATGGGTCTCCACTCTCTCACTCCCATGTAGGAAGTTTGGCTGCTGGATAACCTAGCTTGGCTGCACGGGAAGTGGAACTGCCACAGGATGGCAAAATGAAAGAATGAAACCTCTAGGAGTTGGGTTAATGCACATAGAAATTAATAGCTGAAGGACCTGACATAGCAAATAAAAGAAAAATAACAAAAAGGGAGAGATGACTGAGAGGAAGCCAAAGAGAAGTCCGTATCAGGTATGTGTTGATGTTGTTCTCCTGACCAGTTGGCTATGGACCACAACGGACCTACTGCCCATATGCACCCACAGCTCTGATTTCTCTGGTTCAGTGCTGCCTAGGCTGCATGTTGTTGTTTGAGTAAATCTTGCTTCTTTTGTCTTTTATAAACATTGGGGCCATTATCTGTGATATTCCACCCTCATGTCATTGAAGAAGAATGTTCTGAAAATGAACTGCTGAAGGCTATAGGCTTAGTAAATACCAAGAGCCAAGAATTGGCTCTCATGTAAATCCGTTGCCTTGGATAGAGTTACTGCAAGGGTGATGCCCCCCCTAGCCCTATCTTAATCAGTACCATTTCACTCTAATTTCTGTAATAGTTTGGAAGGAGAGATGGGAACAGCTCTAGCTGCCTTTTTTTTTTTTTTGGCAAAAACATAGATTCAGCAACATGAAAACGTTTTGTGAATTTGCCACATTTCTGCTGGATTGTTCCTGCTGAGGCAAACAAACACTCAGAAAAACCATCCTTCAAAACAGAATGTTTTGACCTTTTCAGTCAGAATAGCTATCTTAATATTTGTCACCATCCTTAATGACAACTTAAAAAAAAAAAATTAATGAAATTTCTCAAAGTTGAAGAGAAATTTAGCATTTTGCCCCAAACAAGTTATTCTGTTGGACTCAGAGTCAACACTAAAATTTAGTTGCTTTTTCAGCTAGTTGAAATATGTAAATCTTTGTCTTCTGCATTGATCCATTGATTTCAATATTGTTTTATGAAATTGTCAGAAACACAGACCAAGAAATAACAAGGAAACAAACAGTGATCTCATATGGCTCTACATGGAAGGCTGGAAAGTAAACTGAGTTCAGGTGCTGATTTACACGGTTACAAATTTAGAGTTCAAGTTCTGTGAAATATGATGGGAAGATAAGACCATCTGGTCCAATGAAGTTCTTCATCAATATGCTGTCTTTACACTGCTGCTTCAGCTTTCAAGATGTTCCAGATGTGGCAGGGGCCAGAATTTACTGGTGCCATTTCAATATATCAATTTCAAATCTTCTTAGTTTGTGAGTTTGCACCTAAACTGCTATGTCACTTCTTTTCAGCGTGAGCAATAAGCAGAAATGTGTAGGTACGGTGTTTAAGCAAGTCTTGGTATCATCTCACTTACATTGGCCTGAATCATGGCACTACACTGCAGTAATCACAATAGCTATAAATATGACCCTGGGGAAGTCAGCTGTCCCTCTTCCAAAATCAGGACTGGAAATTCAGCAGCAACCCCTGATTTGGGAAAGGTTACTTTTTCTTGGATTTCCTTGCGTGCCAGGGACCAACTTAAAAGCCAGGAGTTTACCCTGACTCATACACAGAGGTCGCTTTGTTAAACAATATCAGTTTCACTTTTCACTCCATTGCTTCTTCTTCCAGAAGCAATGAACTGACTACTTAAAGATGAAAAGTTGTACAAGCCTGTACAAACAACACAATTCACAGTATAATTTGCAGAACTTTAGTTTAAAACCAAAGATGTCCCCTCTGACTCACGCCAAGGTTCATTCAGTACCCTTCTTTCACTCCATATCCCTTGCAACTCACAAAGGTCCACCTCAGTGGCAAATAGTTTTCAAAATTTTCAGCTGGTGGATCTCAAGATTTATTTTTTTTTCATGTCTGCATATCTTTTGAAATCTCACATTCACAAACTGCTTTGTTGAACGTGTGAGCTTGCGTTTCTTTGCCACTGTTGGCAGATTCTTTTGTGATACTGCAAAACTCAAGAACAGGCATAAAACTGATGGCTTTGGAGAGAAGTGCCATGCAGTTCTGAAAGGAATGATGGCTTGCTGCCAAATAGTGAAACAAAGCTATCACTACATGCCCTTTGCACAGTACTGCCCTCTACAAAGAAAATTTCAGCCTCTTTGAGGTATAATTTAATGTTTACACTTAACTGCAAAAATATATGATGCGGACACAAATCTGATCTTATTTCCACTTCTGAGAGGCAGGACCCTCTATGCATTGAAATTAAACCATTATAAAAATAGCATCAATGAAAGGGCAATCCAGCCATCTCTGTTCTGGTAACAGCTAAAAATACTACTAATCTGTAAAATGATGGACTATTATCTGCTTTTGGATGTACACCGTGGTTTCCAGTTGGGTAATTTTTGTTCAAGTAGTGAAGGCAATACACTCCCATGGCAGCTTATTTCATAGCTTCCTCATTTCATGTTCACTAGAAAAGTGTGCTGGAGAGAAACACCAAAGAGAAAGTATCTTTGGAGTGCATAGTCCAATGTAGATGGACACGGCTCTATCCATTTTCCTATGACCAGTTTTAGATTGGAACAAAATGAGTCAATGTAACTCATCAAAGAGATGCTGCTTTACGTGTGGGACTAATTCAGAAACCAAGAGAGGGAGCTACTTGCTTGCTGTGAGTAAATAAAGCTCCATTCAAGTTAATGGAGTTACACTAATTCGTCTCCACCAAGGATTTGCTCCTGTTCTCAGAAGTACCAGCTCACAGTGGTTAATGGGTGCCTTGGCATGGACTTAGGAAAGCCTGAATATTGTCCCAGTTAGTAAGTGATGATATTAAAAATAAAAACAGAATAATATTAAATAGGTAAACCAATATTTTAGTGTTATTCAAGACACACAATCTGCAAGATAATTGGTTATTAAAGATATACTAGGACTGGATATTCCAGGTACTGATACAGCCTGTGTTGTGTCAGCCTGATGACATCTAAGTAGGTAATGCACTTCATGTCTTGTCAATCCATAGACAGCCTGCTGTTACTGAGCTCCAGAATTGATCTAGGTAACTTTATCATTATGTAAAGGAAGAACTTGATGGGCTGAACGAAGTGCTGTGCACTCCCTGTCTCCATCCATCACCTTGTCCTCAGGACCTTGCTGTCTTGCTTTCTTGGAACTGGCTCCTGTTCAGAAAGAGATTAAGCAGCAAGTCTTCAGACGCAAGATAAAAACCAGAACTATGGGCTGTGCTTAGCTTTGTTCAGCAACCTCTACCTCCCTTCTTTGAGAAGCTGGACTCCGCAGCTGAACAAGGCGTGAGGTAGAAGAAATCGCAGCGTCGGGGAGAATAGTATGTGCTGGCATGCGTTCAGTTACAACTGTGTTAACAAGCGGATGTAGTTCAGGGGAAACACAGTAATCAGGTTTATCTGTACACTGTCCCTGTGTAGGTTTCACAGCCATGTCCCCTTGTCCCCGCAGGATTTGGCTGAGACACCAGCTGCTAACAATGGAAATAACTGGGCACTGTGTGCTGCTGGTGTCAGCCTGACCCTCCTTTACTCTTTTATCACTATGTTAACTAAACATATTTATTGTAAGGAAGTTCCAATAGATCTAAATGTTTCCTGCTGCCTGAAATACTTTCTGTCCAATCCAGCAGAGACGAGCAGAACTAAGAGAAATGCCCAAGGAAATCAGGGATTTCTAACCCCCCGTGTGATGGCCAATCAGATAAGGTGCTCATTAAGGTCTTGCATGCTGGGAAGGGACTTAATACTGAATACTGGCAGTTGCTTAACACTACTTGATGTATGAAAGGGGAAATTTTTTGGAAAGGGTCACTTCTATCTGCTGAAAGGCCAGCAGTGATGTTTGTAAAGCAGCCTAACAGCACACCTAATAATATATATGTCAATAAATCATTTGATGGGCATGATTTAAATGACACTCAGATAATAGTGGTGCCTAAGGACAGCTCCAGATGTGGGTAATGTGAGGCTGTGCGGCCCTTGTTATCTTTTGGTCAGGATGAAGAAACTGGGTGCACATTGCTGAGT
This sequence comes from Anser cygnoides, assembly GCF_040182565.1. Lineage (NCBI taxonomy): Eukaryota > Metazoa > Chordata > Aves > Anseriformes > Anatidae > Anser > Anser cygnoides. Next base: position 6,685,291 of record NC_089887.1, read on the forward strand.
CACTGCTGGTGAGCACTGGAAGTTCTGTAAGGTAAAATATAAAGGCACTGTTGCTCCCACAATCATCTTGTACTATGTCTGCCTTTGAATCTACTCTGCATATGGCTTGGGCAGCAACTGATGGTTGTTTTTCTTCCTGATATATTAACATGGGCTCCTGAAGTAATGATTACTGTGCCTAAGGAGGAAATGGGGTCCTATCGGTATGGTTGACATCTTCTTTGGATGTGTTGTTCAGTTATCTAAACGATGAATAGAATATCGATCAGCTGTTAAAGCGTGATATAAAGTAACAGACCACCAAATTGCCTCACCATTTTTTTTCTAATATTTGAACATCTTCCATTTAGAGTCTTCAGTATGTTCACCCTTGGAGGAAAAAATGATTCTTTTAAAAGCACAAATACTAGATCAAGGGCTTGATATGTCCAAGGGATTTTTTTCTGCCCTGAGCAAGGGTGAAAACTCCAAAGCTCCAAAGCAATGGAAATCTCCAGAGATGTCCAAGCCAAATAGGTTCTTGCCTGTCCTTATTCAAAAAGCAACTACAAAATCCTGAAGGCATACCCTAGAATTTCAGCTCTTACATATTATTTCATGTGTAGTAATTGTTAACCTGTTTAAATGAGTCAATTTCAGTATGAGATTCCAGTGTTATTCCTCTCTGGTCCTTCCTGAGTGATTTATATTAATTGTTCAGGAAAGCCAATATAAAAATACTGGCCCCTTGAGACCTCAGGCTTTGTGGCAGTGGCAAACACAGCACAAATAACTGCTTGTATATGGCTTAGCAGTGGGCATGTACTCTTATGCAATTCAAGTGGCCAGAAGCAGAGTATTTTACTCTTTCAGCTTAGGGCATCTGTCCAGGAATTACATGTTAAAGGGTTGAGAAGTGAAATCCACTGGAGTAACTGATGTGCTGTTGTTGTTGGACTCGCAGGGAAAGATTTCAGCCAAGATTCCTTCTCAGACATAGAGATCAATTTAACCGATGGCTCCTTTCTTGGAATCATATTGCATCAAACATTTGAACTGCAGACAGTTCCTACTCTGAAACAGACCCGATCTGCGTACACAGGCACAGCTACTGTGGGGAAGGCTTTGCACTGAGCAGGACACAATCGTGGATGCTTGGACCAAGCTCTCAGCCAAGGTGAACTGGCATGGTCCTATGGAGATTGCTGCAGTTCACAGTGGCTGTTTGACTTCTTCAGGGCTACCTGAGGATATAAGGACAGAGCATGGAGTTTGGGACAGATGTGGTGGATTCATAGGGGGAGTGAGGCTCTGTGAGTTGCCTGAGATGGTGCAGTCTGGCCTTTTGTTTTCATGTGTTTGCCCCCAAGTAAAGGCAGCAGTAGGTGTTAGCACAGCTATTTTAAAGTCTGACTTAGGTGATGTTTCGTTTCACCCAAGTACCTCATCTACCCCTAGATGTTGAAGGCAATAAAAGGTGCAACAGCCATAGCCTGCTTGCCAGAATGTACATGGCCACCACCAAAACAGTGGCAAAAGAGACTGGGGAGAGGCCAGGTGGTCCCTAGAGGCATGGCAGTGTGCTATTCCTGCTGTGAATGCAAATGGGTGATGGCAGGGTTAAAGTGCTTTACGGGGGGCTTTCCTGCTAAATCTGCACCTGTCTGCTCACACATATCTGCACAGTAGATTGAGTGCCTGGGACATATAAATAAACTGCTTCCTGGCAGGTCATTCGAGATGGTGTAGGATGGTATGTTTTTATATCATTCCTTCCAGTTCTGGAGATATGAGCTGATCTAATCACTGAAGATAAACAACATCAGGTCTGGTCAGTATAGAGATGTGAGGGATCTCCAAGAGAAACACAGGTGCTCCAGGAAATGCCGCTGCTGATCCAGCACTGCAGACAACACTGCATGGAGCTTCTGGAGCATGGCTGCAGTGGCAGCAAATCCTTCAGGAGAGCCATAAATCCCTGGCACTTCTCAAGGGAATGGGGTGTTAACTCCTGTGTGCATGCTGTCATGTTGTAATTCCTGCGTGACAGAGGAGCTCCAGCTCCACGCTTCATCCCATGCTACAACTGATGTACCGGCGTGACTATGATGAGTGCTCTTGGAGCCCTTCGCCTTGGCTGCAGCGTGTGTCTAAGGGACTCAAGGCTCTCAGGTGACACACAATGTGCACCATGACTTGGCTGCCTAAAATATCACCTGCAGCCTGTTCCTTGCCCCTTCTGCTGTCCCTGCACAAGCTGCACACTGTGGTCAGAGCAAATCAGCTACCCTGCTCCGCCCTGGGGGAGGGTGAACGTCAGCATTGAACTCATATTTCTGCACAATGGAAGATGATAGGGGTTTATTATTACCTCTTGAAATGATGTTGCAATATTGGTCAGTCAGCCCTAGCAACTGACTCTGGATTTATTCTCCTTTCATGTTTTGGGAGAAATGGATGGCAAAGCAGTACTTTGAGGAGGAAGTCATTTTTATTTTATTTTATTTTATTTTATTTTATTTTATTTTATTTTATTTTATTTTATTTTATTTTATTTTATTTTATTTTATTTTATTTTATTTTATTTTATTTTATTTTATTTTATTTTTCTGCTAGAAATTAGATGGGTAGAGAAATGTCTGACCTTACCGGAACATTTAGGCAACTTTTGTGCTTTGAAGTCTCCCTCATTTGCTAAAGAAAACTCGAATGTTGCAATTTTCTCAGTTCTGAGAATATAACTTTCTGTGAATTAACATTTCACAGAAGCTGCAATTATGTGTTTTGGAGAAGGAAAAGGTGGGAGGAAAAAAAAAAAAGAAGTAAAGAAGATATTCAAAGAAATCTCGGAATCGTCTGCAGTCCTCTCTGGATGCGTGAGGATGAGAAGTGGATGCAGTTTCTAGTAAAGTAGCTGTGGTGGTTGATTTCTCCAGACAGAAAAATAGAGCTATATTATGCCACAAGGTAGACTGAACAGCAGCCCGGTTTATACTTTGAATGGCTTGGGAGCTTCCAGAAAAATCTTTTATGTCAAACCTTTACTACTATTGCCACCAAGTGGTGAAATCCTACAAAAGGCTCCTCTGGTTGCCACAAAATTTATTTCTCCTTTCTGGATTGTCACATATGAACTGAATTCCAAGATATTTATTATCTGGTAATCCCCTTCTAACCAGCAATGTCATGGGTACTCCAGCAACAAAATGTTTTTGGGTCCAGGGGAGCTCCCCTAGCCCCTTTTCCCTGAGGATGCAGATGGGCACATCGAGCAGCGCTCCTCTGTTAACCGCCTGGCACTGCTCATGAGGACTCGTCACCAGGCTGGCGAGATGAAGCTGGTGCAATAACCTCTGTCACATGCAATGCTGTGTTGTCGATGACAAGACATGGGATGAAAGGAAACATGATAGGACTGAGACCGCAGGGTGATTTTCCTGGCATCTGTCTGCAGAGCTCTGTGCTCGGCTTTGCTTGTCCTTAAAACATGCTTAGTAGAGATTTTTGGAGAGGGAAAGAGCAGACAGGTGCTTTACTACTACTACAAATCTACAGGACTGTATTTAAGCCTCCAAGTCTGTATTTTGGTTATTTCACCAGTTTGCCTAATGCTTTAGGCAATGGGTTAGGAAATCCTCCTGCAGCATGTGTCCCACTTGCACTCTCTTGCCCATTTGCACTCAGGTCTGGTTCCTCCATGATATTTTAGCAGAAAAGCAGTTATCAAGTCATACCTACCTACCCCCAATTTTTGTTCCAGTTAATCTTGGCCTCTGTTCTGCCTTTTTTTCCCTAGTCATATAAAACAGCCAGTTTTCAAGGGTCTAAACTAAGGTACCAATTTTGCTTGTCTCCCCTTTGCATGGCCAGGGGCCTGTGCTGAGATCGAAGGTAAGGGCAGGGATTGTGGCTCATATTTTCCTGTGCTGGGGGCTCGATCTGCGAATAAAAGTATAGAAAGTGTCTGACACCTCAATCCCTACAGGTGGTTTAATGCATCTACTGTTTGCCACATTCACAAAGAATTGTTTAGTGATTCCTTATGTGTGTTTTTTATTGTTTTTTTTTTGTTGTTTGTTTGTTTGTTTTCAGGGGAGGGACCAAGTTCATCTAATTTTAGTGTCTACATTTAGTCATCCTACATCCCTTTTCACAAACACTTATAGAAATAAGCACGGCACCTTTCAGCTGATCCTATTGAGAAAGCAGCATTAAGAGATGAATCATGCTTAGACAGCAATGAGTGTCTTGACTACATCTTGCTTGACAGTAAAGGAAACCCAAAGGGGGATATTTTATGTAAACACCATACAGCTGCATATATCTGCACCCAGCCTACTGCAACGAGCCCCATCTTCAGTCAGTCCTCCCCTCTAGTCCTTTGCAAGAGATGTCACTGGAAGCTTCATCTTTGGCTTAACTCAGACCAGACCAAGCTGAAGCTGCCTGTCCTTCTCCCGAACAAAGAGGTCCTCCAGGCGTCATCCAAGGATGGCTCCTGGGCTGCCACGTTCCCACCCACCATGGGAACAGCCTGTCCCCCTCGCTGCGAAACAGCTCCAGTGCCTGCCCTCCTGCCCTCTTAAAAATTTCAACATACAGAAGAGCCACTGATTGATAGACATGGGGGCATGAAAGACCTAATGGTTCTGAGGGCAAACTGGGGAAAAACAAAGTGAACTGGGGGAGATGTTGGGTTGGATTGAAGTGAAAAAGGCTTTTGGAAATTTTTTAATGAAATAAAGTGGACCTCCCCCACCTCTGAAATTTTTCTTTTTGGTTAACCAGACATGTTTTTGTTTGTCTTTCATTTTCAGGCTATTTATCCTTCTCAAGGCTTGTGAAGTGATTTTCATGAAATGAAAACCGCTGTTTGCAAAACAAGAAGTCAAGAAGTTTTACTTTGGGAGGCATCAAAAACAAGAACTGCAAAGTTTTTCAAAATAAAATGTTTCATATAAGAAACATTGAAATAATCTGTTTTGAAATTCATTAAAATTATTCCCTTGTTTTTTTCCTTTTCTTTTTGACCGAAAAGATTTCAGTTCAGTTTTTGTCTTGTATTTTATTTTCTATTCATTCAAAAATTAGCAATTGACTAATTTGAAAAATGACCAGATTGGGATGTTCTAAACCCTTACATCCCTTAAATCAGCAAATATCTGTGTTATAGGTGCTAAAGAGCAAAAGGAGAGGCTATGAAGAAAATAAAACCTTTCTACTATCCCGCATTTATCTGTTGATTGATGTGTGCTATCACCCAGACACCACTGCCACTGTAACAACCTTTTTTTTTTTTGAGCTGGCTCATTCATCTATTTTAGAGCTGCTGATCATTTCTCAACCACAGCAGGTGGCTCAGCCACGTCCTAGTACACGACTCTTTGGCCCCAGAGCTGCTTTGCTGCCCTCACCTTCCCCTTGTCTGATAACGCCGGTGGTGCCTTTTTTATGACTCACGTCATGTTCTGACTTATGCCAACAAGCAACTGTGCTTCTGCCCATATCAGCTCCCATTCCCAAAGTTTGGGATGGGGTTTGAATCTTTTTCCTATTATAATTATATATATATTTAATAAAGTATATCCATGGAACTCTCTGAGTGTTTATATCAACCAGGAAAAACAACAACAACATTATTTTACTGAGAAAGCCTGCGACGAGTCTCGTCAGAAGATAATAGGGCTTTAATCACAGCAAGACTCACCCTTTTGAACTGCACTCATGAGCAAAAAAGTACATGAGGCAGACACAGTCTTTGGCACATCCACATGGAAAAACTTCAGAGCACTCCACGGCTTGGCCTCCTGAATGCGAGTCTGAGCTCTTGCTCTGTCAGTCTGATCGGATTTTTTACTACAAGTTTTTTTTTTTTCAGTTGTTCCATTGTTGGGAGAGTGGGGATCTCTAGCTGCCAGATCCCAAACTGTGTATGATCTTACTGAGCAGTCAATGAAAAAAAAACTAATTTCCCTTTCTATACATGGTAATGAGAGAGCTGTTTCTTTCTTCAGGCTTTAGAGAGTTGTCTTTGGGTTGGGTTTTGGGTAGGTTGTAATGACAGTGGTTGAACGTCATGATGGATTCTCAGCTAGAGCTGTTAGAAGAAAATTCCTTGAAATAAATGGCGATGTTATCGCAGCATCTCAGAAGCATCAACCATGCTAAAGATACTGTTCTCAGCAAGGAAAGCTGCTAGTAGTGAACTTAGCAGCTATTCCAGCTGAAACAACATTAGGAGTTTCTTTTCCCTCTTTAAGAGCTGAACTTCAACAGTGTGATACCAGCATCTTTCCTTCCAGTGTAATTCATCCTGTTTTTTCTGTAAATATTGGTACATATTAATATTAGAGACAAAAAGTATGTTAAACTAACATTATGAGTTCAATGCCAATGAAAGCAAAAAATAAAAATAATATTAAAAAAAATAGTACTGAAATGATTACTTGACTTTAAACTCAGTTTGTGTCTGGCAGCATGCCAAAGCATATGATTACCAAGGTCATGCACTTTCATGAAGTTCCCTGGCACAGTGGGAGAGTTAAACTAATGTATCGTAGTTCTTTTTGCTGTGGGGTAATATTACAAGCGTTTGTTTGGTATCTCTCCTGCCTCCAGCCATTCCCACTTCAGACTAGGAAGGATTCAGCTCTCACAAGTTAAACAGGGTCAAAAATGGTGAGGTGTTGAGATGTGAACTGGGGGAATGTTTGTGGTCAAATATTTAATGAGCAAAAAGAAAAAAATGTAAACGTAAGTCATTCTGACAAGCTTGTAAATTAACTCAAATTTTTAAGGTGCTTCAGCCAACTGAAGATGATAGCTAATAACAATAATTCAAAATCATAATTCTCTAACCTTTGCTTTGCAGCATTCTCAAGATGAAGATTTGCTTTGCTTTGATTCCAACATTTTTGTTGGAACTTCTATTTAGAGATGGATCTAAGCATGTTTGTGTTTCAAGGAGGGAGGAATAATGGATATTAAATATATCATGTTTGATTTTTGCTTGAAATGTTTTGTCTGAGTGGAATTTAAGATTTTATTTTTTTTTCAGTTCCAGATTATATATGTTAATAAATCAGGTGGACCAAGGAAGCACCAAGTCTGGTCAGGAAACTCAATTCCCATCTTTCAACTTTGTATGACCCATCCTGCTGCCCAGGGGTAATAGTCCTGGAGGTCTGGTGGGTGGGCTCCTTCACTTGTACTGTTGACTCACTGCTTTGGAAGTTGGTCCCTGGCACCTTGCTGCACAAAGCTAAAGGTGAGGTGCTCTTTCCTAGTAAATATTCATCCCTTGGTACTTTTTGAAAAAAAATGTTTAAAAAGTCCTGTGCATGGGATGTTCACAATATTTCTCTGGTACCCTGTTTGGTTGTCATCCTCAGACCTTCCTTCTCTTCGGATCTCATTGCCAATCTCATTGTATTTGATGTATAAAAATGCCCAAGCTCCTGGACTTGAGTCATCATGTGACAATTTCAACTTCTCTTTATGAGAACATCATTTTCACCCTCCTGATTTATGGGGAAAAACTTGTTCAATATGTCCTAATCAATCCTTCATTCTCACATGGTGAATGAAACAAGCCCAAAATATGGAGAAGGTGTTGACCTGCAGGGAAAGGTTTGAGTAAAATAGCAAGTATTTTAACCAGTTCTGGGTTTTGGTTCTTGACATTTTGGATGCTGTAAATCAGTCACTGCTTCCTCTGGCTGTTCTCTGCTTGTTGCCTACTACACCTAATGAGATACTGGTTGCTTGCCTGGAAACAGCTGCCTTTCAGCAGCCTTTCCTGGTTTTCTACTTTGTTGAAAGGTGCTAGAACGTACCTCAGAACTGCTAATTTATATTTATTATTGTCTGTCATGGTAATTTTATTTATACTTGATTAAAGCTCTTGGTTAGGGAGGCTGAATTCATACAAGCCACTCTTGGCTGCTCTACATTAAAGTGAGGCCAATATTTATGGAAAACAGAATATGGCAGAAAACTCAGGGTTTTGTGGTTACTACAGAATGTCCCTATTGTTTTCTTTTCTGGTGCACTTCCCTCACTGCTTGCCCTCAATGGCCAGGTTTGCTTTTGTTTCTTGACAGGACAGCTTGCCAAAACCCTTGTTTTCTGATTAATATTGTAGTTTGACAGCAGTTTGGATGGGTAGATAGAGCATCTCTTCTTGCTGCTTCTTAAAAAGCAAACAGCCCTGAAATCTCTGTGCTAGTCCTGCTGAGGTGAATGGTGCTGCAAAACAGCTGGATTTGCATACAGTTAAAATCAAAACCTCTCCAAGATAGCATCCTCAAGCCCAGAATTTCCTGGCTGGAGTGTTTCCTTTCTTTGCATTTTGCCTTGCAGGGAGGATCTGGAGATGGCGTCCCAGCTTGCAGAGGAACAGGGAAGAGATGGGTTCCTGTGAGGTGTCCCTTCATCTGAGCAGGCTGGACACGGGGGCTGTAGCTTCTCTGGCATGTGGTTTAAAGATTTGGTAGGTGTGCTGAGTTGCTCTCTCTGGAGACAGTTCCCTTTGAGGACCGTGGTAGGCTTTGATCGGTTTGTGTTGATACACGGCTGGGAGTTACGGGGCCCATGAGAGTGGTTGGATGTGTGCACATCCACCAAACACACCATGTAACAGCAATGTCCCCTTCCTCCAGCCTGCTCCCACTGCTTGTCCCCTTGTCCAGGCACCAAAACGATTTTTTTTCTGCCCCACACACTCCACCAGGCTGACTCAAAACCCAGAGTCAACAAATGCAAACCAGCAATGTGGAGTGACCCTGAGAGCCCATAGTGGGGGCCCTGTTTTTAATCAGGGGATTAGTCTGAAGGAAGAGGAGAGATCCTTGCAACCCTCCTAATTTTAACCATAGTTAGCGCCTAATTAATGAAACATTTAGCTTGTCTGGGACATGGGTTTGGGGATGGATGGAAGGGGGGAGGAGAGATACCCCAGGCCAATCAGCACTGATGTATTCTGTTTCTCTTGCACTGAGGCAGAGCACTTCTAAGTGATGTGTGTGTGATTGCTTCCAGATTTACGATTACTTCCATCCTTTTAATGCTGGATTAAAAAAAAATACTCCAAAGAAGCTGGTTTGGCATAATCTAATTTTCTCATGTGAAACAGTTTGCAGACCAGATGACCCCAAACAATGGGAGAGTTTGTCTCAGCCTGGCTGTTCTTGCTGCAGGCAACCTTCCTCTCAGCTGCCCTCCTGTAAGCAAATGTGACAACTGTCCCTTATTTATACTTGTCAGCTCTGGTCAGGGACTTCAGTGTTGTTGCCCTAACCAGGTTGCGATGCTGGCAAGCAATCAGCACATCACAGCCGATGGGACCGGACCTGCCTTGTGCCAAAAAGAGGACCAAATCTGGAATGAGTCTGAATTTTTTTCCCCACTAAATACCAGATTTTGGAAATTCTTTGTTAGGCTAGCCAGGGGATAAGGGACATGACCTTGGAGCAGTTGTTAAGATACAGATGAACTCAAAAGTTTTTAAAACCTATAATGGAATCTTAAATATCTCAGTTTGGGTAGGCTCCCCTTGCTGAAAACCAGCATTTCTCCCAAGGAGTTGCTGAAAGGTTTTTATGAGAACTTCTAGGCTGGTAAGGCAAGAAAGGTCTCCAGTGCTTCTGTCTAGTGTCTGGGAAAAGAAAGAGCCTGAGGTGTGGGAGGGCTCCAGCAATCTCTGCCCACGGTGAAGACAGTCTCCACTGCCAGGATGTGACCCTGTTAGCATATGGGAATTAGCTTAGAATGGAGACTACAACATTTATAAGGCTGAGGAACTGCACACTTGCCCTGCCCCCTTCATTTAATCTGTTCATGTATCTACTGCATGCTCCTTGGTTTTCATGCAATATCTCTGACATCTAAAAGTGGGTAAGGGATTTTGTTCCCTGCACTAAACTCAGACATGCAGAGAGGGACTGGAACTCAGTGGAGTGGTGCCTGGTCCCAACTTGGCCTTTGGTGTAATAGGTGTCATCTTCTGTGGAAGGGAAACAATAGATCAGAGAAAAAAAAAAAACGGAAATAGAAAAAAAAAAAGAGCCAAGTTGTTTTTAATTCCTAATGAGTAATTTAGATACAGTTCAACTCTTCTGGTATGAAAAAGAAACAGGGAAATAGTGTTCCAAACTCCTGCACCTGGGTGTTCTGTCTTCTTTCCTTTCTGGGATCTGTGTGCGTATGGTTTTTTTTCTCTCATTGAATTACTTTATCTAGAAAATAATTCAGCTAGACAGAGGGATGTATGGTTTGTTCTAAAGGGAAATGTTCTAAATATTTGTATTCAAACATCCCAAGACAACAGCAGCAGGTATTGCCACACTATATGCAACTGGATGTGGGTAGTTCTGTGGAAATAATTGAACCAAGTCACACTAGAGCAGGTTCAGTGAGGTAGGAGATATCATTCCAGGTGTCTACACTGAGATTGACAGGAGAACTTGTTTATGGGTAACTACCAAGTTTTGTGCACAGTTTTTTTCTTTACAAGCGGTCAGGTGTAAGTGGCATAGGGTGCAGATCCGTAGAGGAGGAATCTACCCTTTCTAGTCTTGAGCTGGCAAATCCTCATGCTTGAATCAGTACTTGAGAAATCAAGGGAAAAATTTTCCAAGAAATTAAAATAAAAGGAAGCAAAGAAAATAAAAAGATCAGTGACATTTAAGTTGGAAAAGCTCAGTGACGCATTGAAGTGATTGAAAGTTTCAGTTGAGATCATTCTGAAGCTGAAGATGGAGCAGGAAGGAATTCATCATCCTGACCTGACTGTTACAAAAGTCTGGTAATACCCTCCTTCAGACAATCTAACTCATCCTCATGGGGTAAAGCTGAAGCTCTGGTCCCAGTGGGGTACTCCTCTGCCTATCTACAAGGGGAACCTCTGCCGCTGCAGACTTTCTTGCCCTGTTTGTGTTATCCTCACCATTCAGTGGAACAATAATCTGACCACCATAACTGGTAAGAGAGCTGGCCTCAGTATCTCATCTTTGCGACAGTCGGAGTGTAGGAGGAATTCCCAAAAGTTGGTGGTTTCAGAGGTCTGTCTCCATCCAACACTATTATTCATGTCCTTGAGGTTTACCCTAGTCATGTGCCTTTTTGTGTTTGTCTTTGTAGTTTATTTTGCAATCCTTCCAATTAGCATATAAGTGAATGACATTTTGAACAATAATACGATTTTCTTTTATTTCCAGAGACAATAGCTATGTGTATCAGTAGGGCTCCACTAATCTACACTGAAGATTTTGGAGTTGTTGAAGTTAGTCTAAAAGGCATGGGAACTAATGGCTGTGGATTAGCTCATTATGCACTCATTACAATTCCATCCTTGAAGGTGCGAGTATTGAACCTTTGATTAGAGCACTCTATATAAATGTGGCGAATGTAGTTGAAAAATCTGTAAATCATAACTTTACATTGCAAGAAAAAGCCCAAAATTAAAGAAATCTCCGGCCAGGGCTTTGACAAAGAGTCAGACTTATTTTAGCATAAAGACTTGCTCTTCCCAGCAAAATATGTTGTAATGTTTATCAGAAAGGCTTTCCTGCGTGTGGATCTGTGATTCATGTTTGACTACATTGCTTCAGATTACAAAGACATTTTTCCGCTTCCTTCTCAGGACAAAACGCAGAGCCGTGGGAGCTGGCTGGAGGTCAGGGTGGTCTTAATCTCCTTCTGCATCTTTCCTTCCCTGCCCTCTTCTGAGGACCTAATTTAGATAGCCACGGCAGGCTCTCCCTGGGGCTTAGCGAATGCCAGCACCGTGCAGATCTCCCACCCTGCTTGCAGAACCACAGCACGGTGTTTGATCGCAGCCCCGTCAGCCTCCCCATGTGCCTTTGAGCTGCCGTGGGAGGGCAGAAGCGGAAGATGTGGCTGGCTGAGACCAGGGATATTTGCCTTTATTTGCTGTCCTATTATGCAGGTGTCTAATCTGTGCTTTTCTCGACCTGTGCCCCAGCAGATGTTGCAGAGGATTCATGTGTGTCTGGGAATATTTCTCCCCAAATTTTATATATAGGCAAAATATGGTGGTAAGTGAAACAGTACTGAAAAAATACTCATGAGCTGAGGATATGGTTCAACTCTTGCAGGCATTTTCAAGAAGACATGGAAAAAAGGTACATAAGGAATGTGATTTCCCTTATTATATGCATTCATAGACAGAGGGAAAGGGACAATAAAATCACATTTATAACTTTGGATGGCTTAGAGTCATCAAGAGTTGAATGACACATCCACACAGGACTTGTACACTGCATGGCCTATCTCTATTGCTGAAATATTCAGCTGCCTTCGCTGAGCTTTGAAGAGTCCCGTTACCATAGAATGAAGAAATTTTAGGGCATTTTTCAATTGACCAAGCCTCATATCATTATATGTCTTAATCTCACTAGAAGCATTCTGGATGCCTGTTTGGATTGATGCCCTTCAGGAATCTGGGGGAAAACATTCCCACTCATGGCTCTGCTAAATTAACCAGAAGCAAATGATTGTGATCTTCTACCTGACTGCTTTTAAAACACTGCTCCCACAGATTTCTTGCAGTGATTACTGCAAGATTTTACGTATGATTATCATACGTAACATGATATCATCTGTGATTCTTTCAGAAAGAAACAAGGCAAAAAGACTGAGCCAGGGCCTCTGCAGTTTTTGGAAGTGCAGAATGCTCCCTACTTTGGCAGCCTTCAGCACCCTGCCCGCCAAAGTGACAGCTAGTGAAAAAGCTAGATGGCTTCCATGTTTTTGGCTAATAGTGACCTGGAAATGATGCTCCTGACCTTGAGGACTCTCTTTTGCAATTTCCTTGGGTGGATAAAGCTTGAAAGGCTGGTTTTATCTGTTCATATTTTGAGGTCTGGTGACCTGATTCTCATTTGTGCCGAGTGAAGAATTCTGTGGCCTCACATTTCTTTCATGAAGAGTAGTGGAAAGAAACGTTTCTATGAGTGACCGTAATGATCTTTTCCTTGCTCTGTTGGCATCAGTTGCTGTATTCCATTCTGATCTAATTTGTGGAATTTCCTCTTCATATTTGTTGTTTTATATTATATATTTAAATATTATGTATCCATAATGTAGAAAACATGTTCTATACTTCTGAGTACATTTGTACAAAGGCTAATTCTTATGCTGTAATTTAAAAAACATGAATCAAAAGCAAAAATTAAAAGGAACAACTGCTTTAAACGTATTTAAGGTAATGGCATACTTTCAGAAAAAACAACAGAGCATTCATTTTTATACCAAGCCAAATATAAAGCCCTGGAAGAAGACATGGATGTTAATATTCTCCTGTTTAAAAATCAGTGTTATATCATAACTGAAACAGAATGAGGTATTCTATCTTTATATGGCTATGTAAATAAAACAAATTACTTATTTTTTATTATTATTTTTTTAAGTTACAAAGACCTGGACTCCTAACAGGAATCGAGTGCGCTTGTGAATTTATGTAACAAACATATCACTACCAACACCAAATTACATCTCAATCAATGTTAAAAGGCATCTGACATTTCTCTTTGATTTATGGATTAACCTTTACAGTTAATACAGTCTAGCATTTATTGTTTTCATCAGTTTGCGGTTTGGTAGCAACCCCAGAGCTCATTGCAGGGAACTGACTAAATTAATAGCTTTTCCCACCATGATCAAACAACTAATGAAAAAGGTCTATTTTGCACTGCTTGTGGATGCTAATATTTAAACAAACAAAACAAACCTTTACAAAGGACAAGGAAGTCTTTGGTCCTGATTCTGGTCAGTAAAGTTATTTGTCTGGGGAAACATTAGAGGTACCAAGACCAACGTGCACCTATTGACCAGGTTTAAACTTGGCTAAAATGTAACGTATTAAAACCTAAGTGATGTGAAAGCAGTCCTGAAGTGGCAGCCAGAGGAACGTACTTTATTTCTGGATCAATTTGCAGGCAAAAAATAGAAAGTTTGCATACCTCATTGTCTGTGATATTCTGTCTTTGGCTCAAAAAAGATTGGGGGGAGGCAAAAAAATAAATTACAGGTAGTTTTGCCAAGTTCTGCTCCCATTAATAATGTTCAGATGCTGAAGGACTATGTATTAGAATGACTAAGCATTAAGCAATTATCTGCATCATTTTGTGGAAATAATTCAAATACAAAAGAGCCTTCTTGAATAAAACACAATGCTGCCTTAAAACAACCCAGCTAGTCTACCAAATGAACCTGATTGAGGACTAATTATTTTAAGAAAAACATTATGCAACTTTAACTGATTTCAGTAATGAAAAGTCAGTTAACTCGGGACTTTTCATTTCAAGCATCATTTTACACACATTTAACCAACAGAAAATTTCCATTAACTTTTGTATTGCAAGAAAAAAGGGGTTGGAACCTGACGGAGCATAACAAAGCCTGGCTCCACATAGGCCACTGCAAAGGTATGACAGGATTGCCCAATTTCCAAGTATATTTGTTCCTCTTCCAGTTGGTTTTGATCAAAGATAGACTGATCCTAAGAGCTTTGAGAAAATTGATAAGTTTTATTACGTTTGTACAAGTCTTCTTAATGTCTCTTATTTTGTTCTAGACACCTTATGGTAGTGGTGAAATTTCCATTCTGTCCCATTTGGAGGAAGGAAAAATTCACTAAGAGTCACTCATCACATTTTGACATATCTGCTTCCTCACTCTCTTAATTATCCATTTTTCTTAAGGGTCACAGAAGGTTCCAAGCCTTAAAAATCTGGGTTCATTACAGGCAAACTCCTGTCTGAATTGCAAACAGCTAGTATTGCAACAAGATAGAAAGTCCTATATTTCACCTTTATTATAGCTTATAGTGGTCCCAACAGATGCTACCTTACACCTTCAGCAACGGTTGCAGGTAAGGATCTCTGTAATTACAGTGCAGTTTTATCTGCTTTATTCACACTCACAGCTAGATTTTGGTGCAGCTTCGGTGGGCAGTCACACATGCAAAGCCCCAGGGACTTGTGAAGGAGAGAGGAGGGCAGAGCTCATTAGTAAAAGCACTTTTCTCACAAATCAGACAGGCAAGGAAAAAAAAAAAAAGCCAACAATAACTTTCCCACTTCTGCTGAACTTTTCTTCTGAAAAGGTTGGCCTGTCAAGAAGCCACGATCCATGACAATTCACTTTTTCTCAGCCTCTGCGTAACGGATGGCCATGGATCATTACTTCAGGATGGCACTGAGACTAGGTTTGTAGCAAATGCTAAGTAATGAGCTTGGGTTGGCCTGGGAACTTTCTCCGAAGGCAAAATCAAAGCTCTGTTTTTGTTGAACTTGGGTTGTTGAATGCTCTCCCCTACTAATAGGGTTGGGAGTATCGCAAGAAGAGTTGGGCTGGATTCTCCAGGAGGTTTAGCATCCAGGGAACATCTGCTGTGGCAAAAGCTATTTTAAGCTCCTGAATTCCTTGGGTTTGAACAAATATCCTGGCAGCATAGAAATCCTTTACAGAAGCCAGTTTAATCACCCATTACTATACCATCATCCCCAGTGCTAGGAACTCTTCTTGAAATTTCAGGAGTCCTCTACTCACTTTTTATTGCGAGCAAAATATTTTTTGTGGGTCTTTATGAGAAGAGCTGGGTGCAAAATTCTTCTGCTTGCTGTAATGGCACAAAGTTTGCTAATGTGGGTGGTAGTGGGTGTGACACAAGTTGGAAAGCTTCTTTCATTTAGCTGGATACATGGGCATGTTCATCTTGAAAATGAGAAACAAGAAGATTAGTACAAAATAAATAAATAAATAAATATTTCCAAGTCTTGTGATCTGATCCTAGTTCTCTTTATATATTTAGATTTTTAATTTCTTAAAATTCCCATTCCCGAAGTCATGTGAAAGAAGGAGAGCTGGTAGCTTTTAAACATTTATGTATGACTCAGGCATCTGCAAATCTGATCTGTGGCAACTGGTCAGTGACAGCAGGGATGAATTGTTCAAGCTCTAGAGTAGACTAAAGCAAAGGCAGAAAAGGTGATAGCAAATGAATATAATATAGAATGTTAATAACTTGAGCTTACATAGCATATTTTTAATAAAATGCTTTGCAAAGGTGAGCTCTCTGCGCTGCTTTGCAAATGAGAATGTGGAGGCATAGAGAGAGAGAAAAAACGACTTGCTCCTGATACAAGGGGGCAACGTTACAAATGCATTGCCCCTATTAGAGTCAAAATGGACCTGAATTTCTGGAGCCAGAAGGTTTTCTTCTTGCAGTATTCCAAAGCAAAGCCTGAAATACATAAACATACTAAAATGTTTTCTTGGGTGTAGTGTAAAAACAAAATATAGAATTTCCTTCTATCTCGAATGCATTATGATTAGAATATAGTTAAATCTAATAAAGGGATCCACGTGCCACCACCAGCAATATTCCTTCTGTAATTGCCTCTAGCTATTGCTACTAGTAGTTCAGATTGCAATTTCCTTGTACCGTATGTCAATATTACCAGATCATAAGCGAGGAAACAGGAAGCCTGATTATCAATTTCAGTAGCTATACAGTCATTTAGCTCACAAGTCTGGCAGTTGGAAAAATTTTAAACTTCATCTCCAAGTAATTGCAACCTAGAATTAAGATAGAGATATCAATTTCATATGTGCCGTACACGTGCTCATGTACTTGTAAAGCCCAATACACAGAAAACTCACTTGCTAATAGGAATATTCCTTACAGGAGTACATAGCAGTTGAGTTTGAGGCTCAAGTATAGTCTTTGTTCTTCCAGAGCAAAATGACAGAAATGATTCAGATTCAGGCTTAGGGGTAAAATAAAAAGTTTCTATACATTAAGGCACATTCCTTCCTGTAGCTGTGGTAGGAAATCAAGCAGGTTCTCCGAGCAATCTGCTGCTGTGGCGGAATGGTGCCTTTCTGCTGTGGCCAGTCCTGATTTCTGCTCTTCCCCAGGTGCTCCGCTGAGCACAGGTAAGGCCCAGCAGTGGGGAAGCACTGGAAGAAGGACTGAATTGTGCCCCACTCCTCTCCTCAGCTGACCCCTCCATCCTTGTCTGAGGCAGGAGCCAGCTGTTGCCACCTCTGGTCAACAAGAAATGTCTTCTCTTCTCCCACCTCAGCAAACCAGCTTGAAGTGCATGCCTGGCTGCATGCTCTCCACCTGGTCTACGCTCGCCTTGGTTTCACGCACTGGGAAGCAGAAAGCACCAAGCTTCCTCTTGACTTTAGAACCAGAACTGAAACTAGATTGAAATGTTGCTGGCTGAATTTTAAAATGTTGTTTTCAATGACATGATTATGTGACCTACCTTTGTTTATTATAAATCTAATACCACAAGTTACAGTTCAATGAATTCACATTTTATTTGAAATTTTTGTCTGAAGTAGCCTAAAGCTCTTCAAGAAACAATTGCACAAAACCATATGAGAGCTGCTAATTTATAATCTGCAGCATCACAGCACAACTAGTTTTTCATTTGGTTAAAAGGAAATGGTTACTTAGAACAACAAAGCAAACCATGTGTCCATAGTTTATATTAAATGCCCTTGGTATTTATTAGGGATACACAATGTATCATCTTGAAAACATTTATTTTCCTGTAATTTCATCAACAGCAAAACAAAATAGAAAGTAATACAGTGTCACCCCTTTGCCAAACTGTAGCAGATTTGGGACAGTTTCCGGCTGAAAGAAAATTTGAGATCCCAAGTTCGGGTGTTAGCCTAGCTTAACATGTTTATTTGGATGCATACACCAGCCCCAGAACAGAGGTGCTCTCAAAGAACATACAAACATCTTTGCACCAGGAATCTCACCCCAGATGCCAACATCTGGTTCCGCTGTGTTCAGCCCTTGGGCTTTGAGGAACTTCTTCCCTATTTGTACACATCTCCCATTGAATTCAAGGAGTATGTTTTCTGGCTGAAAGACAGAGCCAAAGAAACCTGTAGAAACAAGCTTCTATTTTGTTTTGAGAAGACCAAATTACTTCTAGAAGGTATTTAATTTTCTCTACAGTCAACACGGCATTTAAACTGAATAATCTCTGGTTCTGGCAACAGAAGATGAAGTTTTGATCACTTGAACCCAATGGCAAAACTCCCATTCATTTCATAAGAATCAGGATTCAACTGATGAAGCCAGTCCCAGATGCTCCAGTGCAGAACAATGTTATGGGCTGATTAGTACTGAAATGCCTCCCAGGGCTTGATAATTGCTCATATAGCCCTCAGCTTTAGAAAAGCTTGAGACAGATTAATCACAAAACATGGCTCATTGCACCTGTTATTTTCCAGATTCGTTTTATGGAAAAACTGCTTCTGTTTCCCATTTTCAGATAGTCCATGCTGGAAGGAGAAGACAGCAACAGAGGATACTGGTGGCAGTCAATACAAGCACAGCCTAATGCCTTGAGGTATAAAGGGGGAAACAGGGAGCAATTTTGATGTAGTGATAAATATCTGGGCATGAAAACTCAGAAAGGATTTTCAGCT
Organism: Anser cygnoides; assembly: GCF_040182565.1. Classification (NCBI taxonomy): domain Eukaryota; kingdom Metazoa; phylum Chordata; class Aves; order Anseriformes; family Anatidae; genus Anser; species Anser cygnoides. Next base: position 6,703,756 of record NC_089887.1, read on the forward strand.
AGAGCTGATCTGCTTGGGACAGATGGCTAATGGTCAGTGGAGCCTTTGGGCTCAAGAGGAAAGTTGATTCTTATTTTTTTTTCTGGACAAAGGAAAACATGACAGTGTTTCACCATTAGCAGCTATGGAAACTGCAGCTTCTGGGGGGCAGTTAGATTCACATACATGGGGCTGTAAGGCCAACTACTAGTACTAACAAAAGATTTTTATGACTGAGAGAAAGAGTACCATTATTGTAGACATTCAAATTTCAGGAAGTTTCTTTTTTTCTTTTTTTTTTTTTCCTTTTTCTTTCTTTTTTTTTTTTAATTAGAACCACTGATATCACTCTGAAAACTGAACAAACTTCCAAGCCTATTAAATCTTCATTGCATATTTGACTAAGACCTGAAAGGGAGCAGATCTGTCAGAACGGTTCTTTTGTGGAGCTGTAGCAACAGAAAAGCTGTACTGTTAAGTCAAAAAGCATTTTGGTATCTCATTTCCCGCCTGCTCAAAGCAAGACAAGATAATATGTGCCTAACATAAACGTTGATGGTGAATAACGACAGCTCAATCCTGAAATGCAAAACGTTTTTTCTGAAACACTCCAACAGAATGACAGTCCCCCAAAGATGAAAGGTTGTTCCCATTGCTGCACATTGCCATTCCCTGCTAGGAAGTGACAATGAGCACACACAGAAATGCTCATGACAAAAAGAGAGTTGGTTGGGTTATTGCAACTTCTAGCTTTCTTCTCCGACAGTACTCTTTAAGTGCTTATTTTCAGTTTCATACTTATGGTGAGAAACATGGCGTGTTTTGATTCCTAATTTAGATTGTTTATCCTGAGAGATTCCAGGATCTTCATTTGAAAGATAAATTCAAACCTTGTTTTTCCTTTGCAGCGTGCATTCCATAACAAAAACATTGCATGCCATACTCCGTTACAGGGCTTGGAAGACCTTCACAACCATAAATTTAGGATCTTGTGGAACACAATGGACTTTGGGATGGAAACAAGCCAGTTGGCCTATCTGGTCAGGTCCATCCCTTCTGTTTGAATTAACAGCTGGATTTCACAGTGGGAGAAATCCTGCAGTTCTTTCTCAGGCAAAATTCTCACAGTTGGATTTGCCTCCAACTGTTGTAGCTAGGGTGGGAGGGAGCACAGCTTACTTTGTTATTTTATGTTAGCTCTCTGGGTAAAAAAATGCCAGTGTGAGTTCCATAGGGCTTGGACCTACCCTGGTCTTTAATGACCCTACACTCAGTAAGAAAGACATTCTCAGTAAAAGAGACAGAGGGTATGTAGTAGGTTCTTTGTGCCTTGCAGTGCATATGGTAGCCATGCTCTGGAGCAAGAAATTAGAAGCTGGAAGCTGAGGCAAAATAAGGAGACAGGACCATTCATTACTCTGTGAATGCTATCTAGAAGATGAGTTGCTGGCACAGTTTGGTAGACTGTGTAAGTAGAGACACTTGGTACAAAATGCAAAGTTCATTTTCACATGTGCTATTTAAGCTCCAAAAGCAATTGCACTAAAGTTAATGTATTTGCAAGGATTTACACCCACAGAGCTGGGAGGAGAATGCACCCCAGAGGATCTAGAGAAGGGAATGTCCAGCTAGAATGATCAGAGTGGGATTTCCACATTTTGGGTTTGGGATCTGAAGTACTGGTCACAGGGAGGGATGTGTTACCCTGCCAGAGGTGAAGATTAAGACCCTGTTTGCTTAGGCATGATGCAAGCACATGGGCTAGGGTCCCTCTAGCACCTGAGCTTGAGTGTGGTGGGATACTGGGAGCTACTGCCCATTTGCAAGGTGGTGTATATACAGACCTGATGCAGAGCTCCAAGGACTCTTGCACCAAACCATTTGCAGAGTCCCAAACAGCTCTATACTTTTGGAAGATGTGTAGCAGAGCTTTTTCCTCAAGGCTTGTCCCTCCATAATCCTTCCCCACCCAGGGTGTCCCCTCTACCAAAGAGAGAGTGGAAAAGACACACAACATTTGGACCTGAACAGGCAATTCCTACCCAAAAGGAAAAACCTCTAGGAGCAGAAAATGGTCCAAAACTGAAAACCTACATTCATCTTTGAGGGAGCATGCAGACCGCCCTGCACAGTGCTTGAGGACCAACTTGGCGCGTGGCTGAGGAGGGCTGTGACAATCCAAGCAATAAAATGCAGCACAACAAAATATAGTCATGGTGAGCACCAGCTCTCTAGCATGGTTTGCCCTTCAAATGCTTCTTGAACACAGCTTCTGTTTACACTGTGATTTAATGAGACTCAACTAGTAAGGTCTATCTGACTGTAGGAAATGTAGGGCAACTTGGCTTTACTGACAAAGTTTGGTTTTAGCTCTCCTAACTTTTATTAGTGCTCCCATAATGTGGGGAAGGTTGTGCTATGAGGGAGATGTTCCAGCATTTGAGGTCAGCCACTGACTTGCATTGGGTGTTATCTGGCCTCTTCATGTTGGTTGTAGGAAAAAAGTGCTTGCACCTTTGCCCGTGTACTTTGGATTTTACTCTGCAGCAAGAGCATCATCTTGCCATGTAAAAAAAATGTTTCTGTGATATCAGTGACAAAAGCCCAAGATATTAAATCACTGGAAATCAAACCACTACAGAGTAACCTGGCACAGCTCCACAAAATCTTTGATTTATCATGGGAAGCGTTTCTTTAAATGGATACATAAATAGAACACCCTGGGGTCCCCCAGCAAGGCTGAACCCAGCTTCTCCCCAGGAAGAAACCTTTCATCTTTCCCTTTGCAAAGGTATTTATGATCCTAAGAGGACAGGACAAAAGGCTTGTTCTCCCCTGCCAGGCAGGGAGGAGCTGCTCCCCTGCTGCTGCGTTTGGGACAGGCAGCATCAGCCCCCCAGGGGAAGCAGCTTTTTTGGGATTAGGAAATCCAAGGCTCCTTCTGGGTTTCCATTTGCCATCAGGAAGACCCCATGAAATGAAGACTTCAGCCAAACACCTTTACCGTTGCTCATTTTGGCTGCTGTGCACAGCATAACCATCCCAGGGATGGCATCGGTGGGGTGCAAACCCCTGTCCTCATCCTGCCCATGAGGAGGTAGCCCCCTCCTGCAGCCTGCATGTGCTGCTCAGCCCTGGCTTCAGCTTTTAACCCAGGCACCAAACTGTTCTCAACCACACCAGCCACATCTAGGGAATATTCAGCTGTTTCAGAGAGGAGCAAGGAGGGATGTTCCTGTGAGATTTTTCTCTTTCTTTGGTTATGGCTGTATGGAAGTAACTGGCAGGCTGTGATGGAACTGAAGAAATAGCACTGGACTCAGAGTCCAGGGATAAGAAAAAACCATAGACTTTCCCCCCCCCTTCCCTGAGAAAAGGTAATTTACGTAAATTTATCCACGACCAGCATACGGCAATAGCTCACAACTTTGTTAATGGAAACCTGGTGATCCATAACACTTGTGTGGGAGACATTTGCTCGGGGGTAATACAATATTAATGTTAATATCAATGATCGATCAGAGGATTTGCAAGAAAGGCATAAAGTATTTAATTATAATTACATTGGGAATGGCTTTGTAATGGCTACGACATTTGAATAAGGTCACGTCTAGCCCTCACCCCTGTTATGTTGTTCTATATTAAATGCCATTCACTTTAAGTGCTGGAAACCTTTCTGGAGTCGTCAGAATATAATATACTGGGTAAATTGAAATATGTCCCTTCATTTTTTGAAATATGATTGATATCCTTTGCAAAACAAATGTTAACACCTATTTGTACACAAATTTCTTTGATTATATGTTAGGGAAACTCAAGTATGACAGTCTCTCCTAGCAGGCACTTTACTGCGAGCAAAGGAAATGGTTATTTGTGAATATTAATTCATCTCACTGAAAATGGTTTTGGAGCTCTGCTGCAAATCTATATGGGTATATTTCTGCCTTTCCTAATGCATTTATCCTGTAGTGCTTAGTAGCTATAACTGTTTCACCATTGGTCTCAGCAGCCCACTGCATTCATCTGGGCAAGGTGTATGCTTGGTGGGAACTTTTGCTGTCATTTGGTTACCTTTTGCTAACAGCAGTAACAAAGAACACATAGTAAGAAACATATGCACATTTCACTGCAAAAAATATATATTTCAAATATAGTGCCATGTGTACTATAACTATCAGCTTAACAGCAGCATTGCATGTTTAAAACAATCAAGAAAAAATATGCATATGAAGCATGAATATATAAATGTAGAGGTGCACACATATCGACACACATGTGAGTGCATGCATATACTGAGGTACTCACTGCAGACATGCTTCCCACACCTATTGACTACTGAATATAAATACTAAAGGAGCAAATTCTCATTTATCTTCAAATGAGAATCCGTCTTCCCAGTGACCCCAGAGGTTTTCGTCTTTTTCTAACATCAGTGTAAACAGATGATCAGTTGGGTCTAATGAGTCAAATTTTGCTCTCAGATAATAGCCTAGAACAACCATTGATTCACAGGAACTGAAAACTCCCATTTGAAGGCAGAATTTGGTCACAAGAAGGCATCCCTTAACAGTTTGGGAGACACGCAGTGATGTGACTTTGACATGATTCTCCATTTTGACTTTTTTGAAGAAGCAAAGACTTTTGCATGCTATGGAAATGCCAGAAGATAGCAAGTTTTATAGTTTTCCCCAAAATGAGCCTTTATTACCAATCGGCATGAAATACTGCTGATGGTAAATTTTCAGTACATGGCAGGATTTTCAGCATCATAGCAACATACATCATGCATTTTTACAACATATAAGTACAGTAATATTGCTCCTTTTCTCAATAACAATATATAAGAATATATAGTATAAATGTACAGTATATATTAGACACAATGTAAAATAACTTAGTGAAATGTCAAAGCTTCTGCATAAAAATTCAAGTCATGCCTGAGCATTCCTCTAGCACAATTTGCTTAATCTTATCTCATATACCTTCATTTACCTTTAGTTCATGTTGTAAAGATAATTTTATCTCTATATATGTAATTGCTTAAAACCACTAGAATCCTTGTATTTTTTTTCTTTCTTTTTTTCCTTTTTTTTTTTTTCTTCTTTTATCTTCAATAGGCAAAGTTTTTAGTAGCCAAGCCAAAACCAAGATTTTGTAGTGTCTCTGCTGATGCTGCCGTTAGGTACTGGGAAGCAATTTATCATGAGCAAGTTATATAAGAACAAGTTCTTAAATGCTAGTTACAGTTCATCATAGTCCATCAGGTTCTGTCCTGAAACACCCTGCTGCATGTAAATGGTAATGAAAGGGCTTTCATTAGAAATGGAGCTCATTATCTGACATTGCTATCTGTAAATTATAAACCTCACCAGCTTTCCTGAAATCGTATCAGGTACCACTTTGGTAGTTGCTCTCAAGAAGGATCAATAAAAATCTGTTTAATAAGAATATACAACTTGTTTCAAAGCAGGTGGGTGGAATTTTGGCTTCGGTTGACACTGAACACAGCTTCTTGGAAAAATGTGTCTCCCCTCATACTTGCTAAATGAAATATGTTCAAGGACTTTCCTACAGCATCTCAGGAAGCTTTCTGATAGTACCAGGGGAAAGTGTTATTTTTGCTTTTAAATCAAAGTATTAGGAGACGCTATGCCTCTGCCACATTATCCATCAATGTCTACCAGAGTTCAACAGCCTTGCAATTTGCTTTCGTGGAGTTTTTCTGAATACAACTTTAACAGTTTAAACCAGTCTGTCCTGAATATCAACAAAAATATACCTTAAACACTTATTAATAGATACATTTACTAAATAAAGATGGATTAAAACTGCATAGTACACAACAGTTTGAGACATGATGCTAAAATAAAAATTAAGGGAAGACAGAGTGATTTTCTGTGATTCCTTTTAAGAAAACAAAGCCCCCCCTGCCCAACTCATTACATTCTCAGGCAGCACATATCAACAGAATTACACTGTTTTAGATCAGCTCAAGATCTGACCTATACACTTCGGTGGAATTGATACTAATTTCCACCAGTGAAAGTGGAATCCGATTCACTTTGTCTCTAATAAAGTGTTGGGTGATGAGCAAGTCTCTTTTCTGTCGGATTTTGCTTAAAAAAGGAAATTCTGTGTGGTGGTTGGTGATGTCCAGGGTATTTTAGAAAACAAAGCTAGAATTTCATGGATTTCAGCATAGCAAAAACTGATATTGGTTACAGTTATTTAGACTTTAACCTTATCAAAGTTCTTTGGGGATAGACAGAGTACCAGCTGGTGAATCGGTAGCCCTTTCTGCGTACTGCTCGGGGAGAGAAAAAGGAGGCAGATGGCTGATTTTCAGTGACATGAGGCTGCTGAATACACTGCAACTCAGATTTTGTTACCATGTATAAATAACATCACATTGTCCAGAACTGGAGATTAATCTGCTGGGCCTCCAGTAGATGATATTTATTTTCTTGCATATTGTACTGAGATCTCAGGACAGGCAAAGGGTCAGGGGCTGAAAGAATGTAATCGATGCTGAATTTAATTTCAGAATCCGATTTTGCTAAGGAGGAATTGCTCAGGCTCTGCCTGCTGGTCGTGTTGTTTGGAGCAAACCCACGAGGCTCCAGTAGTCTTGGTCCTGATCCAATTCTTTCGTGTTTACTTTCAGAAGAGGAAATACTGTTAAAAGCAGAGTCCATAGGAGACATATCAGGGGATGAAGAACCTTTCCCTCTGCTTGATCTCTGCTCTCTATGTTCCCTTTTCATGTTCCTCCTCCTCCGTCTTCTCCTGTAATTCCCATTTTCAAAGAGATCCAGCATGGATTCGCATCCCGTTGCAAAGCTCCAATAGTTTCCTTTCCCCTTCTCATTCCCTTCTGTTCTGGGAACCTGTATTTATTTAAAGGCAGTTCAGTATTTGTATGTGTTACAGATGCTGCTGCTTAACATCTGCATTCATTTACATTCAAGAATGGTGTAAACACATATGACAAGACTTTTAAGCCTATTCTCTTTCATTATATGAATAGGATGTAAACTCCAGCCTCTTCAATTTGTTATCTATTAGCACACATCAGACAAGGACATACTCTTTATCTCTATAATTGACAACTCAGGAAGATTTTAAGTGATTTGCAGCTCAGCTGCTCCTTTTCCTTCTTTCCTAGTTATGGGATTATTCCTGCATATTTTTTTTAGCCATGCACAGTGTGTATGTAAATATATAGTTATAGGTCTTACCTTCACAAAACAACTGTTTAATGATAAGTTATGTCGGATGGAGTTCTGCCAGGCTCTTTGATTTGATCTGTAGTAAGGAAATTTCTTCATTATAAAGTCATAAATGCCAGAGAGGGTGACTTTATTTGAAGGACTTTGCTGGATGGCCATTGCAATTAAGGCAATGTAGCTGAAAAAAGGAAAACTTGCTGTTACAGAGTCACCTTGCCCACATACTCCGTTATTAGGACTACACAGGTATGTGTGTGTCTATGAGCCTGCTTCCAAAAGTTCTCCTTTTCTGCACCCAGGTCTCTGGTTCTGTACCCTAGCCCGAGATGTCCGAGGGACGAGCCCCAGCGCAGTCACTGCCTCTCATCTCCGATAACCAGCATGAAATGCAGGCATTACTTCCAGGCAGCAGAGTCCCAGAGGATTAAAGAAAGATCACCCACCTCTCAAGCCCCGTCAGAAAAGTTCCCCTGAGCTGAAAGGCTGCAGTGAGACTGACCAGGCTCAGAGCCCTGTCACCAGAGACCTTGCCTGCTCCTGGAAAGGACCTGTGAGCCCTACACCGTGCATCTTCCCACCACAGCACCGATTATCTGCATCCAGCTCCCCCATTGGCAAGTTACACATTTAATTCCCCTTCTCCTAGGGCTCCTGGAGGTCAGAAGAGACCATTTGAGTTCTGGTCGCTCAACAGCATGCCGGAGTTGCTGTGACCCCACACAGGAAGAAACAAATCATGAACACTTCAGGCACAGAGAGGGGGGGAAATCTGCCCACCACGGTGCCAGCACCAGGACCAGCCCCACTATGCACACCTGGGGCGAGGTACCCCACTGCCCCGAGTGCTCTGATCCCACTCTACCAGAGCTCAAAATCCTCCCCAGGGATGAGGGGACTTGGAAAAACTTCATCTTACCTATACGCCGGTCTGGTGAATTTTTTCTCTTCGTCAGAACTACAGGTAGGATAATCATCCCCATCATAATTAAAGCAGTTATAGGGGTACTGTGTGTTGTCAAACATCGTCCTGCTCCTTGCTCAGCTCCTGTGGAGTGAGAGAGATGGAGTGATGTTTCTCAGAGCTTGGGCTCCCTCCTCCCTTCTTCCCTCCCCTCTGTCTGCCTCGTTCCCTCTCTCCCCCCTCCTCACTCTCCCTCTCCTCCGTACACACATACTCTCCCTGTTGGGGTGGGGATTGTTTTTGCAATTCTTGCATCCCAGACAGCCCGTCTGTTAGCATATAATTTTTTTTCTTTTTTTTTGGGGGGTGGTGTTATTGTTGTTGTTGCTCTCGCCTCCAGTGGGGCGGTGGGGCCGGGCGCTGGTGACTGATGGAACTGGTGGATTGGGGGTGAACCTTTGAACTGGGGTGTGCGCCGCCGGTAGCTCTGCGTGGCTCGCTGGGTGGTCCGGGCTGGAGCGGGGCCAGTGCTTCCCCCGCCACATCCACAACGTGACAAAAGCAAACAGCATGATGTTAATAAATCATGCTTCAAGGTCCCTGCTTGGAAATTAAACTTTGAGAACAGAGTCCAGCTCCCCCCCACACCCCCTCCAGCCCCCGAGTCCTCCCCCTTCTTATTTTTTCTGTCCCCAGTGAAGCAGGGTGGCTTTCTTATTTATTTATTTTTAGAAACCCGACGTACAATAAACAGACAATCCAGGCAGTAACGCATGCTTGTCCCGATCTGCAATCTATAATGCAGTATAATAGACATAAATTATATTTCCATGACTAAAGGAAAATGTGTATGTTCAAAGAGAGGAGAACAGAGGGATATGAGGGACTACTGTCAAGCAGGAAAGTAAAAGGAAAATAGCTGTAGGCAGGAGAGCTGCCTGTGTGGGCTTTGATCTGAAGGATGAATTAGACTAATAGCCCTGTGTGTTGGCATCCAATACTGTAACAATTTAATAGTTTTTCAATGCTTTGGAGTGTTTTCCAACAAGTGATGTAAACCGAAGACATCACACACCATTTCAGAGGGGACTAAAAAGGTGTATGCCACATGATAATTAAATTATTTGAAGACAGCTCTGTCCCAGGAACTAGCCCCAGGAGGAAATGGGTATTGGAAAAGAGAAAGCAAATTGGTGTGCAGAGAGTTCTGTGGATCGAAATATAAAAGCAGAACCACTAGCAAGGCAACTCTGTTTTCTATAGCATCCTTCATACAAAGTATGTCCCCAAACCCCTTTTGGAGTTAAAGGATACAATTAGGGGAAAATTCATCCAAGTGATAAAGAGCCCTTCCAAGTGATGTTTAAGTGTCTCATAGGGTTTTGACAAAGATGGGTATAAAGTAGCTTTTTTGGTGGAATATAATGTTACAGTATATAGCAGAGAGTAAGGAGAAATACATGGCATGAAAATGTAGATACAGGAGGTACTTTCTATGGAATACAAAGCCAAGTGAAGAAATCCAAAATAAAAAAAAATTATCTTCACTCTAAAATACATCAATAGGCATATGCATGAGGCATCCACTGCAGAGGAGGTCTTAATACAAAGGGTCAGCTACTGCTGCCCAAGGCATTGGCAGGGCTTTAATACTGAGTAAGATGGAGCAGATTCAGTGATAAAGAACGAAATATATAATGTCTGATCTTCATTCATACTCTGTCCAGATGGTTTAAAATAAAGAAGAAGAGGGGAACATGGACTCAGGAAGATTTTCCTGCACTAAAGCAGAAAACCTTGAGATGCAAATAAATGTCTACTTGGACTTTTAGCAGTGGTTCTTCTCTTTGAAGGTGTTTTACTTCACTGACATTTCAGTAATACAAGCATTGTTGTTTCTGATTTATCACAATTTTTTTAAAGTTGGGCTAGTTGGCTCTGATATTACATAACCTGTCAGTACCCTTCATACTCCATTTACAAAAATCAACTTGATGAAAAAGTCAGACAATACACTTTGACCAAAACCTTCATGTACTTACTGAGAGTAAGTAGTAAGTAAAGATTTCTGTAAAGGGAATGACAGCAAATTAATGCAGTGTCATTCTTTTTGTAATATGATTTACCTCAATTCCTGCATCTTCTAGCCTTGGTGAGTGTAATCAGCCCACTCCTGTCTAGCACATCCATAATGTTCATTGCTGTTGGTGGCTACCTCTGCTCAGTGAAAGAGCTCATTGCCACCATATTCCTCACCCATTTCAGTGGAAAAATAAAAACAAAACAAAAACAAAACAAAACAAAAAACTTAGATTAACTTTGTATCTCGGTGGTTGATTTGTGACTCTAAATTCAACAAATGTGGTGAGTCATGAGAACTGGCTCTGGTGTCCTCAAGGAGCATCTCAGGAGTGAGACTGTGGTGGACTCTGCAGGGCACATTTGTAAGATGCATAAGGAAACTCCTGCCTTTTCCTTCTGTGTAATAGGCAATCTGTGAATAAATATTACTTCCTAATTGCCAGCAGTGGACTGGAGGATTTAGGTTTGGGATCTTTAAATATCACTAAATTCATTTGTTGTAAATTCATATAGACCACAAGAAGAATGCAAACCATTTTTGAATCCAACAAGATCAGAAAAGAAGCATACATTGCCTCTCATAAACTTGCTGTTAAAATCCAGATACGCAAAACCGACGGACTATTTCTCAAGGTATTTTTTTAAAGCCTACATACTGATATTTTATCCCCAAGTGAATGTTTATGGTCCAATTATAATCCTTGAAAATAATACTCATAAAGAAAGGCTAACACACTCTTATATGTACCATGGCAGAGTTAGCAGGTGTCGTGCTTATGGTGGCAAAACATGTTGTACAATCGCTTTTTCCTAGCATCTGTGCAGCCGTTATAGTTTAACTAGAGTAACTATAACTCATCCCTGTCATTACCATAAAAGTATAATTTTGCCGGGGTAGTGTTTTCTTATGTTGTATATTTTCAGAACACAAAGTTGTAAACCATTTGATTTGAGATTGTAAATAGGCAATAAAAACACTGTGAAAGATTTACATTTTTTTTTTTAATGTTGGTATTAAAAAGTTATTTGCAATTTTTGTAATTATGACACAGATTACGGAAATTGTGCATGAAATGCAGACTGGCCATAAATCCAAAGAGGGATGAATTACCAATCATTTTATCTCCTTGGAGTACCAGTAGGTACTTCAGAGTGTGGGACTGCATGCTGGCATCCCAGTCCTCTTATTGGTGTAGCCTGGCATCACCCAGCATCACAGCCTCTCCTGTTTTCTCTCTGACTTGGGCACCAAAGCTGGCTGCAGTTTGGGGTTTTATCCCAGACCTTTTAATTTCATTGGAAACGTGGTGGTCTTCAGCAGCTTTCAATGGTAGTCTATATCACCAGTAAACTGCTTTCTTTTTAGCATGAAATCTACAGCTCTGGCAAAAGGATGGGGAAATTAAGGTGGTGGTAATTACTCTCCAAGTTGCTCCGATATGGGATAAGGAGAAGGACAGTCCCCAAGACGTGGCTGGGTCTGTGGCTGTGGTGGCACCTGATACCCCACATACGTGATCTTCTGACATTGAGCTCAGTGATTGCCATTTTGAGGAAAAATATGAGTCTTGCCAAACTGTACATCCCCATTTCATCCTAAATTACTCTCCACTTCACCCAAGTCTGTTTGCTGATGTTTTCCCTTCTGCTTGTCTTTTATGTCCTTGCATAGAACTTTATGGAAATACAGTTTGCACCACAGTTTGCAGTTTTCTGCTGGAGCTCAGTGAGAATTGTTTATGTTTCCTAGCGAGGGGATTATTTGGAGAGGCATTCTTCATCTGCATGCCTTCTAGCTGCAGCAGTGTGAAACTCATGCATAAAACACAACACAGGTTTCTACTAAAACATGGAACATGGATAAGAAATCTTCAATAACAACTCATCACATTGGAGGGTGGTAATAAGAGAGCAACTGTATAAACTAGCTCAGATATATTATTCCTACCCTAGGTAAATATAGAGATTCACAAGACATACGTGAAAATCCATTCCTGGGCATTTTTAGTATCTTTCAGTAGTGAAAAATAGGAAGAGTTTTCAGAGTCAAAAGCTGTTTCCATACCTACTCCTGGTTTGCGACTATTGGCCAAATAAGCAGTTTTGTCAGAAATTCCATGTGACCAAACTGAGGGTTTTCCATGGTCTTGTGAAGTCCTGTGACCACTTTGTCACCAGGAGAGGCTGCATGTCCCTTTGGACCAGGCAGGAGTTTTCCTCTCTATGTGGTGTGCAGACTTGGTACCCCAGCCCGTCACTCCCCAAAGCAATGGATTGATTTATTCTCTATTATCTCCCTTTCCAAGAGAACGACAAATCCTTTTCTTGAGGGAAGCTCCCAAACAAATGAAATAACTACCAAATGGGTAAGAAGCCAGGAGCTGCTTCCATGGGATCAAGGTTTCAAAGACAGTGAAGGGAGACAATAAGCAGGTCTCTTATTTTTAGTCATTTATTAAGCAAAAATTCTTGACTTTTTTGAAGTTGTTTTCTACTTAAAACAAAAAATGATAGAAAGAGAAATTAAAAAAAAAAATCCAAAGAATAAAAAAAGATAATTTGAGGTTGGACAAAATGGTTTGTGTTTACCCCATAAATTTTTCAAAATTTTACCCTGGACCACGGACATTCTGTCTTGGTTTGCCCAGGACCGTTCTGTAGGAGGGATGCTGGTGGTTAAAAGGCCACATATGGATTTCTGTATTTGATACAGATAAATGAGACAGAGGTTCAGAGTTTGCTTGCTCATGCTTGGTATTCTCCTTCTCGGTGGCACAAGATTAAATCCTCCTGTTTGACTTTGCGTGTAGATAGGATAAAACACAGTAGAAATGTGCAAGGCTGCGAGGGAGATTTGGCCTTTCTGCTGGTGTGTTTGTTCCTCCCTCAGCTGTGAAAGTCTCCAGAATCACTGATCCATGAGACTTTTGGAGACAAGTAGGGAGAGATGGAGGATTTGAAGAGGGGATAAATCAAGAGGTGATGCTTATTCTTCGCAGCATAGTGCACCTCTTGGACCGGCACAGCACTCATGCCTTGACTCATGTCTACACTTGTTTACCAAAAACGGACATTATCTTGGCGCAGCTGCCATACCTCATCCATCTTTGGTCATTTCTCATTTCAGCTATGTACAAAATCATTTGGCTATAGACCTCACTTCATACATTGTTTGAATTCTGCACCAGACACAGCTAATAGCTCGGGCCAGGAAACTTGTTCCAGATGTTAATTAACTCCCTCTGCATTAACTGGAATCACACAATTAAGGCCTGATTATTTATAAAATCATTTTGTCGAGAGAGTTAGGAGAAAGAACATAAACATCCTGGCTCACACTTTCACAAAAACGTCCATGTGCTGTTAAATTGGGGAAACTGGCACAAGTTGTCACATTTATTTTCAGCCATCATGGTTGAGTATAAAGGACAACAGTCAACCAAGCATGGAGGAGCAATGATGAGGCAAAGAAGCTAATTCCCAGCTGAGCTAAGGTTTACTCTAGGGACAAAAATGGGTGCCAAAGATGCCATAGGTAATGGGGTTTTCCTACCACCATAAATCTAAATGACAAAACAGACTCACCTTACCCAGTCACAAATGGCAATATTTAGGAGTTTGGTAGCCACTTAGGGGCTGGCCAGTGTGTATGGTACTTTGCCTGTTCTCTACCACATGGCCTTTGGTTTGAGGGCCCTTGTTTGCAAACAAGCTTTGCCCAAACTGACTGTATGCATGTGGCCCGATAAGTGCAAAGGTAACAGCCCCATGGCAATGCAGGCTTCTTGAAGGGTGAGGAGGTGGGGGTCTGGGCTACTGAAGCACATGCACAGCTTGCTTGTGCTGCCTGCACCTCTGACCACCAGAGACAGGCCATGTGAGAAACCATGACCCTCTAGGGACCATTGGAATCACATCTGAATCAAGGGACCATTTGAATACAGAGTCCCTAGACTTCCAGTTCCTACTTTGGACAAGTTTGTGAGGTTGGGTTTGTGCATCTGTTGATCTGGGACCCACAGCTGTAGTGGCCCATGGTCATTTACTGTCTCTTTCTGCACCCTGTTGGCCCCTTTTAGCATTACGATTGCTGCACCTTGGGAGAACAGAAGGGGCAGGGAGAACCAGCACCATTATGTTTTGCTGATTTTATTTTCGTTTGAAAATAATAATTCATTCCAGTTCACTTACTCATAACTCTCTCACCCACACAGAATTTTCTGGGAGTTGCATGAACAATCCCAAAGCAATGCAGATCAAACTGGCAGGAGAAGAGCAACTGTAAACTGGGTCTTAAGCAAGTGCTGCTGCTGAAGAAGGGGATGGTAGCCAGGGACTGTCCGGTTGTGTGCAAGTGAGCTGCAGGATCCCCCCTCTCCAGACCTTACATCTACCCTTTTCTCTTCAGCTATTCTCTTCTGATTTCTTCATAAGCTGCAACTTGTGGCTGTACGAACCCTCTAGGGTATTCCAGTTTTCCACAAAACCTGTCTTTAAAATGGAATCATGCCTTATAAGATGTCTCCTCCCTCTCTCTTGACAAATGGTATTAATGTTTCTCCATTACCAAAATTTCTTTTTTCCCATTAAAAAAAATATATATATATTCTCCTAAATCATAGCTGTGATTTGAAGTATTTTTCCCTGTAAGCAAGTTCAATTGTCAAGGGTTTTCTTAATTCTGAAAAAAATACCAAACATATTATGTTTTGATAATACCAGTTAAACTGCTCTATTCCATTCCAGGATAAACACTTAATGGCTAAAATGTCAGGGACATCTGATTACTTTTTCTTCAACGCCAGACATAAGTCTTCTTCTCTCCCTCTGAATTAAGATAATCATTCAAAGTTCAGCATTTATCATCCTTCAAGTATATGACCATCTATCACATGAAAGTGAGTCTCAGCAGAGAATCACTGGCTAACATTGCATTTTGAGGTTTCTGCTGATAGCTCCTTAAAGAGGTGTAAGCTTCCTTCTTGCTTTCCAGCCTTTTCATCTTGTGAAGGTTTCCTGATGCTTACAGTGGAGTCTAAAGAAAAATAAGCTTTGATCTCTGCCTCCTGAAGTGCATTATCACCATTAGTGTAGTTCCATGTGAAAATATTTGGAGTGTAATGCTATTGTCTTCAGTTCTGCTGTCTTTGGGATGGTGGGAGCTTTGCTGTGTGTCTGTTTGTGAAGTCTTATTTTATGTCTGAACTGGCTAAGTGTGCTAAAAGCAATATATATATTTAAAAGAAAAAAAAAAAAGCTTAGATTTTGCTTCTTCCCATTGATTTTTGACCCCAGATTATCTTTCTTCATCAACATTTCAGTCTGGTCATTTTGATACGTCTTTGGGATTTAGAAGTGTCTGAAGCCTAATTGTAGTGTTTCAAGTTTCTCACCTGTCTTGTGCTCAGCATGTAGCTACCTTCCTTTAGACAACTGAATTTAACAAAACAAAAGCTTAGAGAAGCTGGGTATTTTAATGGAAAATCATCTCCTTCCCGTTCATCAGGTGCCTGGTGCTTTCAGGTATATGTAAGTAAATTCTCAGTAAACCACATATTTTGATTAAGAGTTGAAGATTTCCTTATTTGAGAGTCAAATCCTGTGCATTTTCTGTCTAACCTATTTTTGTAATAACATGTTAGACTAGGTGTGCAAGCAAAAGGGCTGTTATTTAAGAGCTCAGTTAATGAGTATTTGGGAGAACAGTTTGTTTTTATTTAGTATCTTACTTATTTTCCAAGTTGCCCATCAATTCTTATGAATAATTCTCAGGACTTCAGAATTTAGAAATACTGGTTACAATTTGTGAGCTCTGAACAGAACACTTTCGGGGAAATAATAAATGATGGCATGCATATTTATCTGCTGGCATGAATTTTAAGACAAACAGCAATTTATGAAACTTCAAGGATTCAGGGGCTCTGTATTTGTCTGTATGCTCAAAAGTTAACAAATAGGATCTTAGAAATCATAGGGGAGCAAACTCAGCACTTTTACTATGCAAAAGATATTCCTAAATCCAATTGTTTATGTGCACGTCTGCTCTAATACTGCTGAACAGTCCCCAAAGTGAACAAAGCATATCTCTCCTTAGAGCTGCAACCCAGCCATATGGTAAAAATGGTATTACTTGAGGTATTTCACAGCTTCACAAGAAACAGAGCTAGGTTTATGCCAAGTGTACTGCCCACACAGCAGTCTGAAGCCACAACTACTAGGGGACCCAAATTGCCCAACATTGTCCTGGTAAAATAGAGCCACAAGTAAAGGACTTCTATCAGTCGACACCACAGCAGCTGCCCAGGGTGGATGGAAGCAGATGAGGAGGAGCTGAGTGTGTGGGTGGTGGCGAAGGCAGTGACACAACCCAGGAAACAAGGAGGAATGTATCCATATTTAATTGCAGATCCTGTTGATAATGATAGTCCCAAATAGGAACTTTATGTTACCATTTGTAGACTGTGGCCCATAAAGGGACAACCAGTGGGTGGAGGTGAGACACAGGGATGGTTTCAAGCATTCTTTCTTTATAGCTTTCTGGGATTCTTGACAATTTTTTTCTCTCTTTTTTTCTCTTCAATACTAGTGAATTTGGAAAAAAAAAAAAGATAGAATCACACACACAAAAAAAATATATATATATTTTAAATGCTCAGAGCCTAGTAAATAATATGCTGACCCTCCAAAGCATGTACTACCACTGCCCAACACCCAGCATTGATCTGAAAAGAAGCAATGGTACAAGACAGTCCTGCCTATTCTGCTCCATGTCTCAGGTTTTATCTCAACGGAACAACACCATGCACATATTAAAATGAGCAGCAGAGATCAGTAGTAGAAGCATCCTCCTGATGTGAGCTGCATTTTCCAATGCAGGGTCTGACAGCAGGAGAATAAGCACAGCTCTCTGCTGACTAAGCTGGGCTCGATGGTGCTTGGTGTTATTTATTTAGCATACCTGGAAAAGACTTGAAGCAGCATCTACCTGATGAGCTCTGGGCTACTAAAGGTAATTTACACTGAAGAAGCAACTTAGAGACAACCTTAAAAGTCACTCAGCTATGAAGAGATATGCGTTAGTATTGACAACGATTCCCTATTAGAGCTGAGGTAGAATTATGATTTCTAGGAAGCAGGATGCAAAGCAGCCAAACAATCACTTAAAATAAGCAGCAAACCCTATTCTGGCACGTACTGCAGAGAGATCTGCTGGCAGTGCATCACGGTATGCTGGTGGGTGAGAAACTGGAGCACAGGAGTTTTACAGGTCATACAAAATACTTTGGAGCTATTCTGCAATAACTAAGCTTGGGCAGAGAGCACTTCTTTCTGTTCGTTTCACTTAATAAATAAAAATCAGACACCAGTGTCACGGAGAGGCCGTCTGAATCAAGAACTCACATTTTGAAATAGAACTGAATATAAATATTGGATCCCAATAACTCTAAATTTGAAGCACACAGAATTCATCTCAGTCTTTTTTTGTGGCTGAGGGCCTCTGTATCTCTTGCTAGCTTTTGTGGGGAAAACTTCTAAAAAAAAGGCATCACGACTATTTATATTTGTTTGTTTGGTATGGGGTTGAACAGCATCAAGCAGAAAGCCAGAGATGTATTTAGATTCATTTCCCTGGAATACGGGTGGGGATGGACATGTTCTTGATTAAAACTGGGAGTTTAGAAGATTGTTTCCCAAGGTTATTTTTGGTTGCTGGAGTCTGGATCTAAAGCTTGTCGCCTGGCTCCAACCCCTACACATTCATATCTGATTTGGCCAATTTGGAACTTAATCTTTATTTGGAAGCAAAGGAGAGCAACTGTTCACAGATTTTAAGGGATGCCCCAATTTTTCTTAGGACAGTGTAAAGCTATTTGAGGTAATCTGGGTCTTACAAATGCATCTGTTTTGCAGCTTGTCAATATATTTTGTTACCAGATGAAGGGGAGATTGGGAAATCTCTGAAATTCCTTTTGATGTCTAGGGAAAGGAGAAGACTTTTGTATAAGGACACCCACCTGAAAAGTTTTCTCATCACATTGCCCTCCAGAGCAATTTGGCTAAAGGTGTGACGTCAAAGTGCATTCAGAAACTGTCAGCATTGTGATGCACGAGCGGGTTGTCACCGCAAAAATGTCCCCAGCAAGGGTTCAGCTGTGTCCTGGGGCAAGGCATCAGGATGCTCCCAGTGGAACATCAGGATGTGGCAGGATGTCGAGGCCCATCAAAGGGAAGGATCGCAAAAGTCACTGCCTTCTGCTCCCCTCTGCCCTAGGCAGGGCAGGTGTCCCTGCTGGCTTTGTCCTCTCCATGCTTGTTTGTGTGACCAGACTCATGAAGGTTTGACTAAGGGGAGAGCACAGGGTATGGCAGACTGGGAAGAGCAGAGGCTCCTTCCACAGCTGTGCCTCGCTGCATATTCCTACAGGGTCAGATGCTGTTCCTTGCCAGGGATCAAATCCCCCTTAATCCATGGGAGGGAAAGACCCCTGATGCTGCCTTCTTGGTTTCATTATGCAGGAGCAGAGCGGAAACCGTTAGAGAGACCATTTCCAAGCACAGCTGCCCAGAAAACTTCATGGTGTATATTCATGGCATTTCCCTCCGGATGGCAGAGCAGCAAGGATTCTTTGTGTAAACCCCATTTAAAGATTTAATTTAGCTTCATTGCTCTGCTCCCTGAGGTGGCTGGAGCAATGAGAGGAGAGTCACCACTTTCCTTTCAGAGTAGAGCGCTGACAATGAAAAAAATTAAATTTGTATGTTCTGTCCCAACAAACAGTACTTCTAAAGGGAATATTATGTCAGTACTGTGGCTAGTTATTTTTTAGTCCCAGTGGTCTGGGGCTGCACAACAGCCACAAGCATCATATCAGAGTGTCCACTTCCAAAAACCTTTTCTTCTGCAGAGTCAAGAGGATCCAAGAAGAAGTTTTAATTTCAGTCTGGCAGCAGAGAAAAGCGAATGCATGTGGAGTGAGGAGTCAGGAGTACAGACCCACTAGTTCTTCATGAACTGCACATGAGTGTTTTTACACTGAGTTGTTCTACTCAATGCAAAAACATTGAGGATGGCACTGCTGGTCTTATCACAAACTGCTTGACAAACCACTACTCCACTTGCCAGGTGAATTTTGTCAAGTACCTGCGAAGCGAAGCCTGACACTAAAAAACAGTAAACTGCAAAATGTGGGTGACCTTCGCTGGTCTCGCCATTTAATTTGTACATTTTCTTTGTATTCCTCCAACATGTCACTGTTAGCCTGTTTGTATTAGAACTGAGAATTATCTGAATGCAAATACTATGTCTCTGTGTACGTATTGGTGCATCAAGCAGTCTCTTGCTGCCTTCTCTAGGCCTGTTTCAAACAATTGTTATAGCAGTTCATAATTTTAATTTAAACATTTTTATTAGTAATTCATTCATTATCTGATGGGAAAACTGAGCCTGGTCTCATCTCTTGCTGGACACCTGAGACCTAGCATGTACCTGCACTTTGGAGGTAGAAACCTGTGGCTCTGAGAAGCTTCACTGCTCCCTGAATCATCTGCTGCCGTTCATAGCAGCACCCTGGTCCTCCTGCAGCTGTGCAACACCTACCAGCTATCAACCTCTAAAGCAACAAGTCAATAAGAAAATTGTTTTCTCGCTACACCACTAGATGCCCACCTTTCTAGCTAAGTGGTCCAGGGACTGGAAACAAGTTTTTTTCTCTTTGAGCGGTGAATATTCTTGAGCTGTCACAGTGTAGAAGGGTATTTTTTGACATACAGATGACCTCAGTTCTATCTAAGATTTCATGGGTATGTACCCTGGCAAAAAACATTTACCTTCCTCTGAGCAGTGCATTGATTAATACAGTAGTACATGATAATATCCTAACAATAAACTGATTAATATTTTGATAAATCAGATGTCACACAGTAAACCAGGAGACACTTCTCCTGCTGAATAAAAGATTGTTATCAAGCTTAATGTGAATTTAATAAGAGCACACATGCAACAGCTGGCTCCATGGTGTTCTGGTCGACTATGATGAACTTTCACGTGAAGATGGGAAGAACGTGTATTCTTAAAAAGGAAGCAAACAGAAGACAAGAAAGAGGACTGTATATATCATACTGTATGAATACTTATTGTTGGTTAAAGATTGACCATAATAACAAAGGATCATAGGAATAGCTTGCTACTATTGGGGGCAGGGAAGGGTTAACAGGGCCAGGGTCACGTCTCTGGAAAGATTTCATCCTGCTGTGATGAACACAGCTCCTTGACAGCATTCACACAGAGCCAGGAAAACCTTTGCCGGCGCATGTGGTTCTGCAGAGCTGCTCCAACGCCTACAAGGAGGCAGCAGGGATGTGGAAATGTTTTCTCTACCCTGGAACATAGCAATATCTGCAGCAAGGGTACTCCTCCAAGGAGCAGTCCAGAGCTGGAGCAGGGTGATGTTCCTGTTGCCCTCTAGATGGTGCAGTCTGATAAAAAATTTGAGGAAAAAAAATGCTTGGATTGCGATCTCTCTTTCTTCTGGGCAGAGGTTTTTAATTGCATTTACAGAAGGGCATATTGCCAGTGATTGGGAACTGGAACACCACAGTGCTGGTAATTCCCTTAAGTGGTGGGATGAGAGCCAGGTCCACGACGGCATATGCATATTTTCTATAACCTGGTGCACTCTTAGGTATTGTACCTTGAGCTATTTTGCACATTAAGTTTCTACCTAAACCATTTTTCTAAAGCTTTTTATATATATATGTATATATATATATATTTAACTTAGGAGTCTGTGCCAGGAAATGCACTGAGTTTCAGAGGTCAGACTGGGAAATATCACAGAGCTGAGTAAGAGACCGGGTTTAATGTTTTTGAGTATTTACAGTTCATAACCACAGGTTCCTGACTGCAAATTTCTACTGAACAAAACCAGTAGTGTATATGCTGTGCTGCAAAGGAGATATTAACAAAGCTGACCATTGTCAAATGGAATTAATGAAAAAAAAAAAATGAAGACAAGAAAACACACACACACAAAAAAAAAACACTAAAAATTGGCAATTTTTAAGAAGCAAAAACTCATGCAAAAAAAGAAATCTGTTTGAAACAGAGGACAGCAATTTGAGGTGAAAGCCCACTTTTGATTTACAGATGAAACAATGACACCACTAGAGTGAAACAAAAGCAACATACACCACTTGAGAAAGAGTGTGTGTACGATGGGTAACGTCCAAAATAAACTGGAAATCATTTGGCCCACAAAATGAATGCAAGTGGAAGATATATAATTGAAAATCCAGAGCAGGAAGGGTTACGGAAGATAAAAAGGGTATTTGTTTTTAAGCAAAACATATCCTAGCAACACCACAGTCCTAATATTAGGTGGAGATACTGAAGCTGACACAGCCATGGGAAAGCGAGAGGTATCCAAAAGATACCTTCTGTATTTGGAAAGCAGATCTCTTCTTGGCTGGTACCTCCTGGTCTGTATAGCTAGGAAAATGTTAGACATCATTTGTCAGTGAAAAAGTCAGATTTGTTCCTAAGAGTACTAGAAGAATTGGCCAAGGAAGTCTCTGACCCATGAGAATTAATTTTTGGGTAGCTTGAGTGGGTCAAAGTCCGGGACTAGAAGGACATTACTGCTGCATTTATACTTGAATGGTACAGCCAGTCCTGCAGGTGGGACATCTTGTCATCCAAGAGGCTGATAAGGAATCCTATGAAGATGAAAAGCATGCACAGGACTATAATTAATGCTAAACAAATAGAAAACAGATAAGGCCTGAGTTTACAAAGTTGGCAATTGCCTGGATGTGGTACGATTGCCAGACTGGAAAATAGGTATATGGGAGAAGGCAGTTTTACCTCCAGTAAGGCAGTTTTACCTCCAGTTGCACCAGTGACGGGACTGTCCATGAGCTGAAAAGTTTGGAAGTGCTGATGGGAGTCTGGGAGAGACTGACACGGCCAAACTGAAAGAGCTTAGCTGAAAGAAAGGTTGCAAGGGACCATGACTACCAGCTATACATGGCAGAGTGAAAATGGGCATAGCAAAAAGGTGACACATTCAGGCTGGAGAGAAGACACATTAAGTGGAGGCCATCAGAGGAAGCTGCCAAGGGGAGCAGGCTGCTTTGCTGCTTCCTCGTGGCTTCAAATCAGCTACAGTCACCTTTTAGGTAACTGCTTAAGTCAGATAATTACTGGGCTCAGTCTGGGGACCCCTGGTGAAATGCTGACAGAAGGAAGATCAGGTTTGGATCAGGTCTCAGGTCTTCTCCTGGCCTTTATCTCTGAAGGAATGAAAATTGTCTCTGAAGAAAGATTGATAGAGACAGAGTGCGAGAGGAAAGGGTAAGCTGGGGATTTCCTTTTTCCCCCTTGTTCATATAACTTGAAATCAGCTGCTGCTCATCTCAAGCTTGGTGGGTCTCTTACTCAGTAAAGTAAAACAATGACGTTTTTAAAGGAGGGCTTTGACACATTTTTAAGGACAAGGAGCACCTGTGAGTGCAGCCCCAGCTCCCACCTGTGTGCAGTACAGCCATGCTGGTACAGCATCACACCTGAGCTCAGGAACCTCACTGAGACTTCATTCCCCCATACACAGGCACATTCACTGGCATTTAAGCAATTCACCATCTCCTCCAAGGTAGCACGTTACCTCCAAGACCCAGCAGGCCAATGTGCCATTGCTGTGATGGAGATGTTGGAGTCTGGGCCCTGCTCTGTAGCACTGACAACCCCCTGCCCGTGGATGTCCCTTAGTAGGGATGGACACTTCCACACCAACAACCCAGCAACAAACCAATATAAGAGCTCCAGAGATTAAAATTTGATTTTTTTTTTTAATCTTAACAATTTCTTGTCAGTATATAATTACTATTTACCGTGAATTGTTCCTCTCCTGCCCTTTGAAGTGACCTTCGCCCAGACCTGCTGGCCTCCTCCAGGCTGTGAGGGAGGCAGCAGGGTGTGTGACTTCGCTGAGGCAGCCAAGACTCTAGTCAGACCAGGGGACATGGTGGCAAGGCATGTGGCTGGTTTTTGCAATCGGTTGTAAGCTCCGGTCCAGTGGGTTTTTAAAAGTATTATCAGAAGTGAAAGGCTACATTTAAAAATGTATAAGCAGGGGCTTTCAGCTCCGCATGCCTTCATTCATAATTCACCAGTGCTCATTTCTATAGAAGATTTGGTATTTTTACAAGGTAAATGTATTTTAAAACCTTTCTTTACTTTGCAGTGAATGTGAGATTATGTGAACTTCTTGAAAAGAGGTAGAGGGAAGCAAGCTTTAGAATAGGGTCTCCCAGATAGCCATGAACTGATTGTAATTTCCATGCAATTCAGCTGTGATTGGGAAATGTTGTTGCATTCCTGTTCATAGTACAGACATGGCTTTGGTGCTGGTAGAGAGACTTTTCCAAAAAGATCTCCAAATTCTTGGCTGGTGACTATCATTATCTGCATGTTTATACCTGAAGCAAAGGAACTACCTGGTGGAAAAGGGGTGAGGTCAGTCTTGTCTCTTCCTCACAGGCCAGAGCGCCAAAATTCTGAAACCAGTTCAGCAGACTGGTCTGGCCTGAAAGTCGCACCACTGTGTCCTAACACCTAAACCAGCCCTGAAGACAGTTGATATGTAGGGATGACAGAGAGCTCTGTAGATGCTAAGCCAGAATTGGAGCAAATTCTCCGCTGAGTAGGAGACCATTTTCTCAGGAGAACAAGAAAAGAGGTGGTTCCAAGTCCCTGACCCTTGCCCACAGCCACAAGACTCAGTTGCTCTGTTCACTCTCTTCATGTGCAGACTGAAGTTGTCTGAGTTATAAATTATCTTCCAATGCTTTCCCTTGGCAGCAGACAGAAGCTTTTCCTGTAACTCAGTGGGAAAGAGTTATAGCACACTGCAGGTCACTGTAGGCCAGGAGCTGGGCGGACAAGTTCTGGAGAAGTCGGGGCAGACATCAAGTCACAGCACGGCAGGGATAGTCGTGCACAATAGCTGGTCACATTTCAGCTAAGCTACCTCAAGATATAATATGTGCATATTTCATTTAGCTTTGTTGCAAAGACACACTAAATTGATTTGTCCAAAGTCACCGTCTGTGGCAATATAGGGAATTAAGCTGTGGTTCAGCCCCTAGCTGGGTCTGAGGTGTAAGGCTGTAAGCAGTAATGCATCACACCAACACGTAGCAGCTCTCTGGCTCCGGGACAGTTTGTGCCAAACATGACAGATGAGTGACATTGTACTTTGAGGGTCATCTCCAAAAGAGCTGGACCATGAGGGCAGAAGGACTCTGATGCAGAGTGAAGATGTGAGGATGCTCAGTGCTGATGGCAGCATGTACCTTTACCCAACTCCATCATGCTCAGGGTCCTGCTGGCACCAGCCACCTGGGTCCTGCTACCCTCTCACCCGTGTGGTCTGTCCACGCAGGCCCAGCATCTGAGCGTGATTGGGGGAAGGACAGAGAAGCTCTTTCCTCTAACGAGAGATACCCACTGTGTCAGTCTCCACGGTAATTAGGAGCAAAGCACTTTTAAAGCACCTTCCCTGCACCTATTATACAGGCACAGTGTGAGGTGCAGCCATTAATCAGATAAGCTGCTGGAGATAACTGCTAATTGAGAGCAGGCTGAATCCCTGAAGCTCCCCTCCCTCTTCCTACCCATGCTGAAACGTATAATTTGTTCTACACACTGGTGTTTGAGGGCAGGTTGTGGCAGGTTGGGACTGGAGGAGGGGGTAAGCAGTGCTTATACAATAACAAAACATGCATAAGTGACATGGCCCTGTCCACATGTGCACACTGGTGAGGATGCTGTGTGTTCTTGTTCCAGCTCTGCAGGGGGAGGTAAGGGTGGGTGGATGATAGGAAGGAACTGGGGAATTTCCATGGACCTTTGACTCTGAACGTCCAAATTGGTGGCCTCCAGCTCACCAAATCAGCAACAGGATAAAGTGTTTCTAGCAGGTATCAGAAAATTCAGCATGTTTATCTCATTTGTTTAATGCAAGATTGTGTTGTAATACCCAGTACTTAAAGAAAAGGAAGACTTTTGCAATGGCAGCCTTCCTGAAATGACAGAGCCACTTGCGGGTGAAAGTATTGCTGCTCGTTATCAGACCTCCAGAGAAGGACTATCTGGGACTACATACAGAAATGAAAAGTGAATTGTCATTGGCAGAATAAATCAGGTGGAAATTCACAGAAACCGCTGGAGTTGCACTACAGTGAAATTAGAGTAAGAGGCATCAACCAGGCCCCATGTCCCGGATGTGCTACACCACACTCAGCAACCTCCAGACAAAGTTGCTGCTACCCCTACCACTGTGAATGATCACCTGCTGCTTTATTTTCAAACCCAAAGCTACATTTTCATCCTAATTTCCTTTTCTGCAAATGGCTGCATTTTTCCCCCATCATGATCATGAGCAAAGGATGCTATTAAAAACTGCACTAACTCAGAATTAACTGTGAGAGAGATTTTGACTTGGCCTACCCCTCTTAGGCACTCTTATCCCTCCACTTCATTGCTGGCTCAGGTGGGTGAATAGAGGCATTAGAAATGTGTGGTCCTTGGGACAAAGACAGATAGGATAGTGCCAGTCTCCCATGTGGCATCTGGAAAGGAACAGGGAACCATTGGTGGATGGAACCAAGACAACTCTTTGTATGAGCTGTTCATGCTTATTTTTGTACCCAGCACAGCCTGATTATCCGAAGAGCAGTCTTTCTGGGACAAATGCAAAGAAGAAAGCCTCTCTCCCTAACAGGGCCGTTTGGGGACAGTCTCTGCCCGAGCTTGTTCCCATGCAATCCCCAGCCAGACTTGGCTCTTTTTCTCCTCCTCTGCTCAGTTTCTCATCCTTTAGGAGATGCCTAGGACTTAGTGATGAAAGCCTGCCTCATTCCCTCAAAGGATCAAATCTGTTTGGCCTGTTTTCCAGCCTGATTGATGTTTATATCTATTAATTGTTTTTCCTCTCATTTTCTGATTTCCTACTGATATCACAGAAAGCCCTGAAGAAAACAATCTTTGATGGAGAATAACATATTTCAAAAGACAACTTCCCACCTCCAAAGTTTGTGGATAATTTGAAGATTGAGTATAAATGGCTTGCAAAGCTGCTTATCAATGTGTTTTTCCTTCCAGTACCTCAAATTATTCATTTCTCTGCGTATGTTAGGCATCCCAAACCCAGGCATTTTCCATAGAAAGGACAGAGGTGTTCCCTGTGTGCTCACTGAGCTATACACCTCTTACATGTCCTGCCAATTTCAATTCTAAACAATATAAAATTTTTAGCATCTACTGTGACAATGACTTGTGTGTTGCTTTATCTTCCACATGCATTTGCAAGTGAGAACAGCATGCACTTCCTGAGGCAGACAAACCCTGTGAATTTCTATAGATGGACAAACTGAGATGAAAAAAATGTAGCGAGGTCACGAGATCGCAGGAGTTGAGATGAATTTTGGAACTGGAGATTCTGCTGCCCAGAACTTTTGGCTACAGATAAAGTTACACATTAACCATGGGATGTGACTGTATCTGAGCCAGGTTAAGGTTTTCAACATTTAACAATGCCAAAGTTGGGAATTCAGTGGAAAAGTCTTTTGAGTCACAATATGTGGCAAACTCATATTCAGGACAGATGGCATTTTCTAAAAGTAGCTGTTTACTCCTAGAATTACTCTTCTTCCTTCCTGTGGCATATCTTCCTCATTCAGTGGTGCTCCTGCCCACAAGCTTGTCTTTTCCAGCATATTTCTTGTGGTAATTTCAACGATCTTTTTTTTTTAAAAAAAAAAAAAAAGAAAAAAGCTATAAAAAAAACTCTCTCTCTGTCTTTGTCTTCTTACCTTCATGTTCCTCTCTCACAACATCCTGTCCTAATTACGGATAAATGTACAATGCTTAGTTATTTTGGAAAACATCTTCCGTCTTCATATAGAAGGTATAATTACAAGGTTAGTTCATCTTGCATTTTGTTCAGCTAAATGTCACACCCTCTATTTGTGTTTTTCTTTCCTTTGTTTCCCTCTGACTAAGGAAATCAAGAATAGATTGCAAAAATAAATATACTTTGCTTCATTTTCTTTTGGAAAACTGATTTCAGCTGTGTTTCCTTTAACCTTTCAAAAAGCACCACAGTCTGTTTCAGGTGTCTGCCACCATGACCCGTCCTTTGTGACAAACTCCTCCTGTTTCTATGCCAGTGTGCAAATCAAGACAGATTAGGATTTTTCCCAGCAGACCCAACAGGAGCCATACACCACGCTTGACCCAAATCATTAGACACCTTACAGGGCAGAACTAAACCCAATTAAGTATCTTGAAGGTGCCATTCTGTGTCAGCCTCATAGTCCCATGAGAAGACTCTGTGGTATTCCTCATAGTCTGAACATTAGATTTTCTGTTATTTAAGCCGTATTTTCTTTCAGTTTGGATTATGACTTTCCACTGGCACTGTGTTCATTAAAAGGCCTTTAAGTCCATAGCAGTATTCTTAAGTGTTGCTCATTAACTCTTGGAAAGCAGACAACCTTTCCTCTTGTATGTTGGAGAGGATGAAAGCACTTGCAAAAGTCTTCGTTATAGAAATAAAAGTAGTCCAAGAAACATAAAGCTTTTTTTCTTCCTGTTCCACATGGGTTGCTCTGTTAACACAGTCTTATGTTATTTCTGGATATATTTATGATAACCCTGGAATACTTTAACACAGATTCTTCTCTTTATGTAACAGCTAGCATTCCTACCATAGTGCCTGGAGGTCTTGCCACTACCCATCACTCTGGTTTCAACACTCGTTTCAGGATTAAAGACACAGATGTTGAATTTTGCACTACTCACAATGGAGAACTATTTGTCTGTTTTTAGTTTTTAACTCCACGCTTGTTACAAAATGAAAGACATTACAACTCTCAAATGATGGTGTTCTTACTTTGGGCGTAATGGAACTGCAAATGTAATTATTAACTTATTTGCGAGAGAGAGAGAGGGGAAAAAAATAAGAGAATTCTTATTGGTACTGCAAAAGAAATATGGAAAAAGTGCTGGCTTCGGATTGCACATGATGTGTGTCTGAAAAAAAGGCAGCCAAGTGGGAACCTACAGTGCCAAACTGCAATTAATCCAGGCTCAACAAAGCTTTGAACACAGATTTTCAGCTAATATATATTACCTAGTGCCTTGGAACAGGCAGGCAGCAGCTCCATTTCTCCGGCAAAATAGTTGCCTGTGCAGGCAGTTCACGTGTGCAGAAAAAAGCTCTTTCTCTGGGACCCTCGGAGGTTCTGGACTGGCTACTACAGCAGAGAGGGGCTGGTGGGACACCCTGCTGCTCTCCGCTTTGATCCTCACATGCAAGTGCTGCTTCTGGGACTTTGCCTCGTCTGGCAGAAACAGAGCAACGGGATCAGCTAAAGGGGGAAAAAATCCCCCAGACAAAAGACACACTTCACTAAATCCATATTGCATTTGCTGAGTAAAGCCAGCTGGGGCAGATGTCAGTCACTTGCTGGGAAGTGCCAAACACTGCCAGAGACGGAACTATCGCTGCCACTCACCCCCGGGTAGGCTGGTAAGAATAGGTGAGAACAGAAGGATAATGACCTTTGGCTGAAACATGGCAAGGCCACTTTTTAGGAAATAGATGAGTTCTTGAACATTTCCAGCATTTTCTTCTTGTTCTTCTTCATTTTTCCCCTCTGGAAAAATAATTCTTTTTCTTGTTATCCATTTAACGTTTGCTCTTTGGAGTGCTATTTTTCATAACCACCGTGGTTCATTTTTCAAAAAATGGTTATTCTTTCCCTGATGGTATGGTGATAGGGATTTGGGGAGAACACAAATACACTTTTAATGTTAATTAAAAAGAATTTTGAATATACCACAGAACACTCCTGTTGCTGAATTACCACTTTAAGACTTTTTTCATCTCCCTTGCCTGTGTAGGACTATTCACCGTGTCTCTTCCCAATTTTCCTGTTATTCTGTCCTTGTTTGGCTTCAGTCTTCTATCTCCACCTGTATTTTAGCTCTTGCTGAAGTGAAAGCATGAAAATTCTCCATTGAATTAATTGTCTTAGAGCCAGTCAGGCTTTTGCTGTCACAGCTTTTTAATAAGCCTGGGCATGTAGAGCTTCAACAGCCTTTAATGCTACTTTAAAAGTATGAAAGAGCAGCTTCTTTCATTCACAAGCACCAAGCATATTACTGCAGTCAGGCACAGACCGATGGTCTCATGAGCAACACTTATTTCCACTATTGTTCATGCTCATGCCAAAGATTAATCTCTTTGCCCACAGCAGACTCCTCGTCTGATTTATTCTGTGTATGAAAGGGGACCCTACCCAGGGCTCTGACTCTGTGCAGTTGCTGCAAGGACACCCAATTATCATTTCATCATGTTAGTTTGATTAAATGATAGTCGTGATGAATAGCCACGCTGGCGTTGTGTCCGCTGCTCTTTTGTGTCGCTGTTAACACACTTAGCGCTGCCTGCACACAAGACCAGCCCTTGCCTGGATGCAAAGCCAGCTGAACCCACCAAGAGCCTTTTCTGTGACTTCAGTGGACCTTGGATCAGCCCTCTGACACCAACTGGGATAGGCCGGTAGTCTCAATAATTTGCTTCTTCAATCACAGGAAATTCCGTGCTTCCAGCTAGAGCCAGCTCAAACAAATACATATTCAAATGAAAGCACACCATAGGTGGGAAGATAAATATAATTGCACCCAATTTTGCACTTGCACTTGTCCTCTAGGAGCTAAAATGAGATTTTTAATATACTTATTATGAATATGTGCATCTGCTCTGCCATTTTTGCATAATGAGCACATTCCTGATACTTAAAGAATCAGCTTCCTCTCTCTCTAGGAGACAGGCAAAATGAGGCATGCTGTTATTCATGTATTTATTTATTCATTCATTATTTTTTGCTTGAAACATACTGGGCAATCCATCTTGTTCCCAGGAAGACCCCGGGGGCTATGAAGAAGGCTCAGCATTCAGCTCTGAACTCAATTATCACGAATCTCATCCTATAAATTAGAACATGTTGCAGAGAAAGGAGAAAATGCAACTCTCCATAACGCATTCCCTGAAAGAGAGAGAAAAATAGATATTTTGGGACAGTTGCCTTGAGAAACACAGTGACAGGTTCTTCATCCTCCCCTGGATCTGTGCTGCAGGAAGATGCGGGTTCCTTCAAGTGACACTTGTAAGCAGATGTGATTTGCAAGCAGGGTGATTGTGGTGGTCCTCTTGATGAGTTAATTTACAGTAAAAGCTGGACACCTGACTGAGCCTGGCAATAGGGGAATAGGGCTGCAGTTTGTGCTGCTGAAGCAGGTAGTGGGACCTGCTCTTTAGCTGATATTGGGGCTTTGCTGCCCTTAAATCTTTTGCTCTATTTAAATAGCGGTCCTATTTAAACACATTTCCTTGTTTCATATCACTTCTTACACTTATTTGGGTTCTGACTCAATCTGCACAACTGAAGTGATCTTTATCGCAGTGAGTGGGCAACTTGTAGCACGCTTGCAGCTTTGCACTGAAGGTTATAAACTGAATATTGAATGATGGCCTTCGGATGCCCAAATGGCACGGATAACCCACCCTATGTTTTATGGGTTTAGATGAGTTGCCGCAAAGGGTTTTGAAGGCTGATGAGCAGATGAGAAGCTTGTTGGCTATTTGAAGCTGTGCCTGACCAGTCAGTTCACCACGATTTCTAGCAGCATAGGGGAAGGTGTAATGAATGGGCTCTCAGGCTGCTGTGGGATGCTGTTAGACAGGCAGTGTTCTACAGTCACCAGCATTCAATGTCTGAATTATCCAGTCTGGGGTGCCAAGGGTGGAGACATGGCAGATAAGTGCCTGAACCTGTTAAAAAGTTAATCAAGCATGACAGGCTTGAGATAGGATGCTGTAATAAGAGTGAGGATGTGTGAAATGATCTCATGAATATGCAGTAACCTGCCAGCTGGGTTGTATCCTCTTTGAAGATTACATAGAACTGGACAGTCCATATATTTTTCTTCTGATTTCTTAGCCTCCCTGCTTGGTAGGTAACATTTATTTTCACCTGTTGCAAAACTGAGCCCCATGCACATAGCTGAGGTGTTACTGTTTAACCAGGAACCAGATACACCACCACTAGGTCAAATGGCATGCTGGTACAACCATTATGCTCTTTTAATTTTTAACATCCTAGTTTCGAGGGTGTTTTTCAGCAGCTCAGGGAGCAACTCTGTGCCACTGGCCCTCTACAGCTGCTCTGGGCTGGATCCAAAGAAACTTGAAACCACTGGGAAGGTTTCCATTAACTTCACCAGATTAGGTCCTCTGACAGGAAAACACTGATCCTTTCTGGTGAGCGAGGAGGCTTTGTGGGATGGTTCTGCAATTGCCCGTTTAAGAGGTAAAAAAGTCTATTTTTTCCACTGAAGCTGTCATTCAAATACCTGAGTCATGACGCAGCTTTCTAACCTTATTTCAGCTTCTTTGGAGAGAAATTTCCACCAACGTCTTGCATCATATAGCCCTCAGATGGACAATGAAGGTAAAGCATTTGGTCAGGCTATCATAAGGGGGCTCCAGAGGAATATGGGATTTCAGATGAATTATCACATGGTCTCCTATAGATGTCTACTCTATGTGTCAAAAAGTGAGGGCTCTGTAGATAGGAACAACATAAAGAAACTCGCTGCAAACAGTTGACTATAATGCCACTGCCAGCATTTAAACAAAGCTGCAATTACAATGCAAAGACTTGGCTATAGATGCCTCAATTTATAAATAATGAATTTTGGAGCATATTCAGGCAAAGAAAGCATCCATTAAAAATGGAAATCCAGTGCAATTCAGTGAAGCAAACAGCTAACAATCTAGAGAAGAGATAAACAATAATAATAAATTATTTAATCTTATAGCTAAGAAACCCATGAAGACGTCAGCGAGACTATTCATCTGTAAATGGGGCAGGAGAGGAAGAAAACAGGCCTGAAGTCTGCTTCTGTGGAACTCTCACTGGCTTCACTGATTAGGAAGGAGTTGCTTAAAAATCAGCAAAAAGAGTTTGAATTTGATCTGGAAAATGATGTGAACCCCCCTCAATGGTCTACTAGGAAAAGCCTTTTATCTTCACTATTTATGAAGCGCTGCCTGTAGCAAGGACTCTGAGTGCTACTCTAAGAGGCTGCAGAAATGGTAATGGTGAAGCACTAAGGAGGGTATGCCAGAAGGAAAGCGACTTGCAGTTTGGGATAGCCTGATTCTCTCAGTTTACTACTCAGAAGAGGATTTGTCCTCAGTTTCCAAAGCTTAACACAAGATCAGAACAATAAGTGGTGCTCCTGGCTCAGGGATCAGTGTCTGCAAGGAAGAGTTTGAGCATCAACTTGCCTTTGTCAATTTTTTCCCCACTTGGGCTTCCACAGCTGTCTTTCTTCCATTTTGCTGACAACTTTAACTTTCATTTGTCATTTAGCTGGGCAGGAGGGTTCAGAAGATGCATGCAGACTGTAGTTCTTGCTTGATTTATGGCACCTTCTGCAGCATCCAGGTGCTCCAGCGAGCAATGCGGACGTACAGAGATCGCTGTATTTCAGCACGCCCCTGCCACCACCTCTCGAGTGACACCTGCCTGGCGTTAGTACAGCACCAGACATTGGAGGGATGAGATTTTAAATTGTCTGTCTTTCGATTAGGATCTATCTTTAGCCACCCTGGGATGTATTTTGAAGTTATGTCTGTCAGGGTCAACCGAAGCTTGTAGGTGGTTTTATACGTGTCTATTAATCAGTGAGCTCCTTTCTAGAACAGGTGGCAGAAGAATTTATGTAAGGATCCTAATGTTGTTCATTACACTGTCCAAGGCATGACATGACCCAGATTCCCACATTCACAGCAGTGGAGAGTGCTCTGATCTGACACCTCCAATTTTGAGATATTCTGCTTCGGCTCAAGCTGCCAATTCCAACTGCAAGCTGTTGGGTTCAGACCCGTATCTGAGCAAGACTCAAGGCATAACACATGCAACTTCTGACAAGGGCCAGTGATAGTTGTGTACGAAGGTCATTTGAAAGAGTGGAGCTGATCTCCTAGCACATCAGTCTCCATATAGTGGATTGGACACAAATTCAGACATTCCCCAGCCTTTTCAAAATCCCCTTACTTCCTGAGGCCAACTACATCAAAGTTGCATAAATCCTTGGAAAGTATTTAATATCTTGAAAAAGATGGAGCAGCTGATGGCATGCAGTCCAGCAGCTCTTGAAGACAATCTCTAGACAAACTTTTGCTCTGACCTTGCTTTAGAGGAAAGGGTACTGCTGCTGCCAAATCCATAAGCCTTCCTTTTTGCTTCTGCTTCATTTCTTACACATGACTGGAGCTGGCCTGTCCAGAGTTTTTAGGTCTTTCGGGCCACCAAACTGAGTTGCTTTTAATTCTTTTTTCCAGACAGTCCCCAAAAACACTGGATGGGTACTTTACTGAATTAATTTTGATCTGGTCACAGTCTGAGTACTGGCTGGAGGCTACCAATGAATCACTTTCACAGGTATACTGTAAAAAATATTTCAGTGAATGATCAATGGCTAGCAAGTCTATAGAAACAACTGATACCTGGACTAATTTCTGGGAAATTATATTTGCAGTCCTACATTCAGCACTGGAAGGATGCTTGGCTCTATCATTAAGGCTCTAGCATGGGCCCAGCTCCACCCTGGAAACTCAGGACAGTTAGGCTGGGGCCACAAATGCCTTGACGCAGGGACAGCCTGCAGGTGGAGTTTGGAGGTGTGAAGGTGACGATGTAGTTGCTGCAATAGAAGAGAGCGAGCAGGGTGCCCACCTAGACCCCTGGGTACCACATAGCCTTGTATGGCCCCACTAGCAGGAGCCACATCACATCACCCTTTGGACACTCCTTCCTCTACCACCCACGTAAGGCGAGCTCATTTTCAGTTTAGTGCCCGAAGGCAGCAGTCGGGCTGAAATTCCATGTTCCCTCCTCCTACGCAATGTTTCCTGCTGTTGCTTACACCGCAACCTCCTTCAGGCTTGCAGCTTGTATATACATCACGGGCTCTGCCCGGTACCACTGATCACAACAGCGATACCTAATTCAAACAATGAGAGTTCTTTTAATTTGTGTGAATTTCCTTTGATGCTTGAACAACATAAAACCAGCAAAACAAAATGAGGCTTTCATCTGTATTACTCAGGAGAATACAGTAAGCTGTTTTAGGCTGTCAGATACAGTTGTAATTAAGTGCTTTTAGAAGTATATTATCTATTTTATCTGTTATTTATTGTGCATACTGTATCTATTGTGCTGAACATGTTATGCCCCTGACAGACAACTGCAGATTTCTCAGTATGTTATTGTCTGGATGCCGTTCCTACACCATTTCTGAGAGTCGGAGACAAACCAATTGGATTCTGACATTTATTTATCTTCTTAGAGCAAATCTTTTTGTCTGGGAGATATGTAGGACTCCTAAAGAGATGTTACACCACCTCATGCTAATCCTCCTTAGCTCAGGGATTACTGACCTAACGCACAGTGACAGCCCTTTCGGAGCCAGCAGCTCGCACTGTGGTAAACTGCTGCCACGTGGGCAGGCAGAAGTGTGCGACCTCCGTACATCAAACCCCCAGTGCCCTTTCTATGACACCCCCCCCCCAAAAAACAAGCTGTCCTCATGCAAAGGGGCCCTCAAATTACAACTACTGCTGGAGGAGCTCAGAGAGCTCCTGCTGCCCACAAAGGACTCATTTCACCCCTGGAGGGCACTGCCCCTTGCCTAAAGGCTCAGAAATACCAAGGAGGTTTTTAAGAGAAGAAATTCAGGCCAGATGCTAGCCCTGTCTTAGCACAATGTGGATGCCCCCAGAAAGCAGAGGCTTGCCCCTCCCTGGGCTGTACAGAGCTATTCCCTAGGCTGTTTTAGCCCAGGAGCTGAAAGGCAGCAATGAGTTCACTCCCCTGATCTCCTGTCTGTCATGCCCGCTCATCTATACCCACATCAAAAAGAAATACTGGAAGAAGGCGGTAATTCCTTCCCCTTCCCAAATACCTAGAGAATTAATGAGTCAAAACTCTAGCTACCTGGCAGCACAACTACAAACACCGCAGAGCTTCCTGGTATATACTGAGAAGCTCCACAGCCTGTTTCATTAAGCAGCCCTTCCACACACAGCAACCTCCTCCAGGTCAGCCCCAAGTCCTCAGCCCCCCCAGCTACACAAAGGGCTTGAACTCAGCTGTTGCCATTTATTGCCTGAGCACCCCAACCTGTATTTGGGCTTGCACTTACTTAGGTATGGTTAATTCACCCCAATTTCTCACCTGAAGTACAAGGGAAAGGAAACTTCTCCCAGTTTCTTAGTTAACACCTCCCTTCTTCCAAGGCACTTTCAAGTCCTATCCTACAGAGAAGACCCCCCACCTTTTCTGTATGTGTAATTTAGGATCAGAGGTAACCAAGGATTGCGGTTTACTGAAGACAAGAATAATTTCTGTAGGATTACAAAGGGCTGTAGCACAGAGCTTGCAAGGGGAAGCATCAAAGTTCAGGAAATGGAAAAACTTGGAGACCTGATGGAGATGGTTATAATATAGCAAGGACAAGTAACCTTTACTTAATTATTCTACATAAATACTGCTAGTTAGCTTATACAAATTCCAATTTATAACAGTGAGTTTGTATCTCTGACCACACCAAGCAGCCCTCTGCAGAGACCTTCAGCTTGAACCTCCCTGCCAGGAGCTCCTGACCTACAGCCCAGCCTCTAAAGAACAAAGATCCTCACTGCGTTTGCTCCTCCCTCAGCTAAGAGGCTGCCAAATGCTGCTTTCCAAAAGAAAATCAGGTTTGCAGACCCAGAGCCCTGGCTGACCTGACCCCAAGAGCAGAAAGCAGAGCTTTTCCCATAGGAGATGCTTTTATTGTCCCTGTCTCACAATCTCACAGAGAGAAAAAGCTGCACCTGCAGGAAAATCACAGCCAGGCACTGAGGATTAAGCAGGGGAGGCAAATTGAGTTTGTTGAGGGAGGAAGAGAGCGCAAGGACATGCAGGTAGTCCTTTGTAACCCCTGAGGGATGAAGGATACAGATAAGTATGTAAAACCCATCTCACAGTTTTGCAATCCGTTTTTTGCATCTCTTGGATAAATGAGAGGGAGCGGCAGTGCAAGTGCTGTGTTGCAGAGAAAATCCTCAGTACCGCAGCTGGATCTCAGGAAGTGTAAAGAGCCACAGGGTAACATAGAAATTTTCCAAGTGCATGGACAGCTGCAGAATCTGAGCTGTTCTGTCATCTTTGCATGCCATGTATGTGAGAGTCGTGGGAATTTAAAATGGGTAGTAAAATAGTAACAAAGGCATTTTTTAGTGATCATGTATCAACATAAGAAGTGAATGACATGATAGAGCAGTTCTTCCTCTTGTTCACAGTGTGAATACTGCTGGGTTATGCTGTAATGCCTCTCTTTTAATCTACCTGGCTACAAGCTTTTAAAATATGTGTTTATAAATCCTTGAGAAGAAAGACATAAAATGAAACAAATGACAGCTGAGAATTATGTCTGTGATGAATATTGTCATAATAAATTCTCTCCTCCACCCAAAAGAGTGGTGAGGGATTCCTTCTGTACCACTCCACGTTTTTACAAGTCAAATACAGCCACTTGTTCAATTTATAGCTTGCTTTTGGCCTGAAAGTCTCAACACATATTACACAAGCTCAGCTGTGCATGATTCAAAATTATTTGCTTGAGAATACTGTGTTTCTAGATAATGTTAGCTGAGATTTCCTACTCTTCAAGGGCTTTTGCAACCCAATCCAGAGGAACTGATGATCTAAATTTTCTGGGCAGTGTGTCAAGCCATAATCTTTTAAAGGTGTGGCTATACAGCTTGTTTCTACAGCTATAATTGCAAGAGGAAGGGATGCTGAAATGATAATCAAAATAATGCTTTCATACTAAAGATTAGCCATTTTCAATGTTGTGTTCCTTATCAGAGTTGTACTGTATATTAGTCACCAGCTCCCTGCTTTAGCCTGACTTGCTGTTACTACAGAAGGGGACAACAATTTAAACAACTACTTCTGGAGTATTTGGGTGATGTACACAGCTTTGCCCTGAACAAGATCTGCAATGAAAAATGAATCCATTTACACGTGATGGCTACACATTTTGCCATATCTTTATTGCACTTTAACCACATTGCAAACAATTCCACAAAAATGCTGCAAAAGTAAGCCTAGAGCTGCTGAAAGCAGCTTTTTACCCATATATGTATATATTTACACAAAACTATCAAAAGCAAAGTTGAAAAGTAGCAGCTCAGCTATGATAGTCTAGAAAGATAAGAGCTGCCACCTCCTTAAGGATAAATAGTACAACTTGTCATTTTACATCACTTTGTAAAACCAACATTCAAGTATTCCTGTCAATGCACAATTAGTGAAATTCCCTTCCGGTAACCACTGTTTTTATTATTATTATTATTTGCCTTTAAAAGTTCATAATGCCTTAACCCTTTAAATGCTGAGTAGCTGGAAAAAAAAAGCATTCAATTTAAATAAGATACAGTGGATTAGAGCACTTAAAGGGTTAACACAAAATACTAAGTGGACTGTCACCACAAATAAAGTGTGAGTCACAAAACTATGCCGTCCCTCTTAGTTAAATTTGGTAGGTAGGTCTGGGGTTTCATAGATATACCATATATAAATAGAAAATATTAAGTAAAGGCCTCCTTTCTATACAAAAAGGACAGGAGGTGTTTTGCTATCAGACTGTTGTCTGTCACTGAATATTTTCTCAACCTTTTCATAATCTCTTCTTAGGAACTAATGAAAACGCATCACGTTAGACTTATTTTTCTTAATGAACTAATCCTTTGCAGAGTCTACACTTTACCTACTCTGGGAACAATTACATCTCATTTCTGAATTCACTGAATTCACAAAGTGGCATACACAGTCTTTTGCAAGACTTTTTTTTTTTCCTTTTTGAATCTTCTTTATTTGGCTGGTAAAAATGTAGTCTTGCGATTTCACTACCTCTCGGTCGCAACAGTGTTAACATCAGTGTTAAAGTCATTTTCAACCACATTGTCATAACCATCCTTTTCTATACAGTCACTAACAGCCTTGAGGACAATCCGCAGCCGCCTGTCCATCGCCTCCAAGTGAGGCTGGTAAAGAATGGGAGCTATTTTATCTTTTAGCAAAGATTCCTTCATCAGGAGACTGAGTTTGTACTCCTCCTTGGCTAACAACTGTAATCGCAGATAGGTAGACTTCCTTATTCTAAAAGAAAAAGGAAAAAAAAGCAAATTAGTATTTTCACCACTATTGATCTCAACAGGGCTTGTAGTCAGCATAGTGATAATAGAGTAAAAATGTTACTGTGTGATCTGAAACGATCAGAACCAGACGGTGTCATACTCTGAATTTTCCAATTTTCACCTGGCTAGGAGCGCTTAGAGATGGGCATAATCTCATGCAAAATTGAAACTCTAAATATCACTTGTCCTCTGAAAATCTTGGCCAGGGGCATCGAGGAACAAATACCTTTGGGAAGCACTCAAACAAGATCGGGGGAGTGTTCCCACTTGACTCCAATGGGATGTGTATGTTGCCTTAATAAAGCCACATCTTAATAAAGCCTCTCTCACAACAGCTCACAGCTATGCTCCTGCTGGAAGATCTTGACTCAGTAAAGCACTTCAGCACATCAGTGCCAATGCTCGGGGCTAGGTCAGGTCAGGCTCTTCAGGCAGGATCACAGCATCTCCTTGTCTCCAAGGTTCACAGCAGAAGATGCACTTGAACATTTCAGTCCTACTAGTGGAAACAACTGTATAAAATGGGGAACAACTACAGAGATGAAACATACCTGCAGCACTGGTTTAAAGGCACCAATATGGAAAGTTCATCATGGGAATATTTTCCAAACCTGTTTAAAGGTAAGAACAAAGATGTGACAAAAGCTGTTTTGAAAACTCACTCACTCACTTCTTTTTTTGTTTGCTTCAGGAAATGGAAGTAAAAAGTTCATAGTTGTGTATGTTCTGCTTAACTGGACTGGAGCTGAGGAAATCTGGACTCCAAGTTCAGCCACTTATTTTGAATAGATGCTATTGTATTGGCGGGTTTCAGTTTTTCTGTTCTGAAATAGGGGAAAAATATTTATTTTGTACCCTGCTCTACTAAAGTGTTCTCCTTATAAACTCTGAGGTATGGACAAGGCAAACCTGTGCCTGACCAGCACATAGCATAGAAGAGTTTGGCTTCCCTTTGGAGTTTGTAATATTGCCCTATTATACGCATAATTGCTACTAAATCGTAAATCACAGGATGCAGAAATCATCTTATAATGGCTACTATAAAGTAATTAGTTTGGTCAAAATTGTTTGATTGTTCAAAATGATTATTAAAGGTACTTACCCTCTTCCATTATCTAAGTGGATAATAAATGTTTCATTTCCAAATTTTTCAAACGTTTCATAGTGATGTCGATCCATGTTACCTATAGAATAAAGACAAGAAAGACCAGACCATTCTCACTCAGGCTCGCTGGGTGTGCAGGCCAGAAGAATGCCAAAACCATGGTTCAGCAAGAATCCCAACACTCCCCAAAGGTAGAAGGTGGAAAAAATTACAGATCTATTGGCACTATTCATTTCTACTGTGGAAACCCCAAAGTATGATACTACAAAATGGGCTTTTATGCTAAACTGTACCCATAAATTCCCTGGAGAATCCCCGAACATCTCCTTTAAACGTCTCACCATCAGAGCCTCTGGGAGGGAAGATGAGTTCTTCTGTCTCCCTGTAGCTTTTACTCTTAAGCTCTAGAGGACCTATCAGGAGACAAAAATAAACCTTCCTACCCTCCAGAAAACCCTCTCCTGGAGTACACCAAGGGAAATTCCACTCGAGAACGATGGCATCTCAATGGCCTGTTCATCCACAAGGCAGCCACATCCTGAGCCAGCACAGCTTCGTCACTGAAAATGACACCAACTGCTCCAAGCCTCAGTCTATGTGGAGCACAGAGCAGCAATGGTATGCATGCTGGGTGCAAGGTTTAGCTTAGGGGGGGAAAACGCACCCTTCAAACAGGGATGATAATCCATATGACTTCACTAATATTTTTGAACCATGACCAAATACCCTGTTTTAACTTGGTTAAGATCTTTCCCCAAATTTCTGTCTGTCTGGAAACCCAAAACAATCTTATGGCTCTAACATTGGGATTAGGGTGCTCCTGGTACAGCTGAACAGCTCTGTTTGGGCACACACGTCAGTCCGATGCATGATCTCCCTTTTACAGTCAATGTGCAGAGTATTAGTGTCAAGCTATGAATTTTGTCTTCATGATGTGGACTTTAGTCACTTCTAGATGCAACATATGGCTCCTGAGCTGGGACTTGGCCTCTCCTGCTGCAGTCAATTGCAGAAACCTCAGTAGTGGGAATGGCAGAGGATACGTCCATGTTAGCACGTGTCCAAGGATCGAGTATGTGTGCTGGCACCGTGCAGTTATATTGGCTGCAGCAGGACAGGTTTCATGTGCAAATGTCTTAGTGTTAACCACTGAGTAGGCTTGGAATAGGTCACTGTTATCTACTTGTTAAAAAATTACTTAACTGTGGTCAGGTTACCTAAACAGAAAAATCTTCCTGTTATTTACTGCAGTTGCCTTCATGACAAATCAATACTTCTCCACCCCCCAGTCCCAACCCCCAGGTTTACAGAGAAAGCAGCAGTGACTACTGCTGGAGGATGAAAACAATGTGCCAATAACCAACGATCCTTGCACAGGCATACATTACAATGGCAAGGCACTCACTAAAGTGAATTGTGAAGCCCTTAGCTGCTGTGAAGGAGACTAGCATGACCTGCATTCATCACTGTGCATTTCTGAACATCTTTGTTCTTTTAATCTGCGCTGATGGGAATACATAACCATGTAAATCTGCATTTTCTCATAATCATCTAGAATGGCATATACTGTAAATGCAGCTTCAACCATGCTTTAATAAATTGCTGAGCTATGCAGAGCGGTGTAGAAAGAAGTGGTTCTTATTCTAATTAAATGTTGCATTTAATTTTTGAAAGAGATGAAACATACCCATTAGGAAATCAAAAACTGTCATATCCATTATATCCAGAATTCTGGTCCCACTGTCATACGGGGGTGTTTGTTTAACCTCTTCACAATAATCTGGATCAACTTCCCATCTGGAAAAGCCGATATTTTGATATTTTATGTGACATGCAAAGCTTACCGAGTATCAAAAAAAATAAATTGTTATTTTGCGAAGATCTAGTTGTATCATGTTAAACTGAGGACAGGGTCAGGTGGAGGCAGCAGACTCTTCAGGCTGCTTTCAGTAATCCGAGCAACTGCTAAAGATTGTGACTGATTAAAAAGGAAGGAAAAAACACGACTGGAAACTATGAGGCTAACAGCTTCAAGATTTAGGAGACCAGCTGCACCATCAGTCAAAAACATTTGAGACTTATTTAGGGCTGAGGAGAGCAGTGAATCTTTCTCTTTCTGCTAGGACTTAGGACCCATTGCATCCTTTCAAAAGCCACTGCAGGTATGTATCCCACCAGGGAATTATGCCATTGAAGGTCATTTCAGGTTCAGACCATAATGCAGAGCTCCTTGCAAGCACAAGTATTCTGTCCCTTCCCAGGAGCTGGACCCACCGAAGGAATGCAAATGTTCTCCTAAGCTTTAGTGCTTTAGATCAGGTAAAAGAAGCACTGTTTTATCTTTTTATTGACATTCACAGCAGGTGAACGAACCCTTTGCTCACCGCTACTCACTCTGCTTTTTTGCGCTTGTGGTAGGAACGTCTCCAAGGGTTTCTCCAGGTCTTCCTTTTAGCTAAGGACAAATCAGGAAGGAAAGCAGCTAGAGACCCTTCAATCTGATCTGGTTTTCCACACAGGGCATGCTCAGTTGAGCAGTAGTAGGAGCATTCACCATAGAAGCAGATGTTGTTGGCTGGCAAATAAAGAAAAACAGTTTTAAAGCCTACTCTTAAATTAGTGTTCAAGAATTCATAAAAATACTGATGCGTGCAACGGAACATAAGCAGAAATAAAGCCCTAACCCAGAACCCACCGTTACCACGCATAGTTCTCTTCCACTGAAACCACTAGAAAGACTGATTTATTTCAGTGGCTGGGATCACGCCCTGTGATGAGCTCTCTGTGACTACTTCCAGTTTATTTATATTCCAAAACCACAAAATATATGTTGTTTTTTTTTTTCCTTTCAGTCCCAGACTGACAAATATTTTTGCATATATTTGTTACCCCAAGCTAACTGGGGTGGCTGAAACCCCAAATCCTGTGGGCGAACAATGACATGACCAAAATTAAGCCTCTTTCCAAATCTTGGTTCACTTCTTTAAGAACAGACAAAAAACTTTCATCCGATTACTTGCTGGTGTGAGAAGAACTGGCAGCTTTACCAAGGAGAATTATGCAGCATGCAGACTCGTGTTGGGGTGTGTGGGGAAGGTGGAAATAGCACAGAAGTAAATCTTTCACCACACATCCCAAACAGAAATTTTCTCCTCCACACATCACATTACTCCATCAACCACAGAAAAAGGACCTGCAGCGGATTTGGGGTGTGTGTTAACCTGAAGTTTCCCCAGAGCTCCTACCACACATACCTGTACCACCAGGAACCATCCACCTTGTTACAAGAACCCCCTTCCCACTGGAGGTGGGAGAGAGCAGTTCATCCCCAGACCCCAGCATTGGACTATGAACAAGAATAGGATCATGATGCTGATGTTGTCAGAGTGCAACAACTCTTCCTACAATTGCTTTGTGAACATAAAATGTCATTAGAGGAGGACTGTGCCCTTTGCTTACAGTAGCACAAGGATGCAGAAGTCACATTGCTTCCTAATTCCCCCCAAGGCCTCTACATTCAAATATTGCTTCTGAGCTACTCTCCCTTTGGGCAGGATCAGTGTAAAGGAGGCAGGAAGGGCTGGTGAGTAGATGGAGTCTATTTTCTGCCTGCTGCAG
Source organism: Anser cygnoides (assembly GCF_040182565.1). Lineage (NCBI taxonomy): Eukaryota > Metazoa > Chordata > Aves > Anseriformes > Anatidae > Anser > Anser cygnoides. Next base: position 6,747,055 of record NC_089887.1, read on the forward strand.
AAGCCCACGTGGCTCCAGGAGGCAAACTGGTGGGGTTTCATCGCAGCTGTGCCCTGCAGCACCGTGCTCTGCCCATTGCTGCGATGTCCCCTCAGCCCTGGGGCACATCCCCGCAATCCAGAGCCCGCCTAGGGCTGGCAAAGCACCGGTGGGACTGGGGCACTGCTGGTGTGCAACAGAAAGGAGATAACGGGTGAAGAGGTCAAGGAGCCATCAAGGCAATCCCCAATGCCATCAAGGTAAGAAGAGGGATGGAGAAGCTGGGCACAAGGCTGCAAGTGGGGAAGGAGGAACACAAGAATGCGGAGAAGGTCTTGCGATGGTTTTGATTGCATTAACTAGCCATATTACATGGTTCTGACTGCTAATCCTGGAATTACATCAAATAATCGGACTAAAAGGATGATGTTTTACTGCTTGGCAGTTTGAATCAGCTCTTTATTCCCAAGCCTCTATCGATGGTCATCGGATCTGTCCATCACACTGTGGTTACTTTATGCTGGACACACACTTTTCAAATCTCTCTGTTGTGACTGGCTTCGAACGGCCACCCACCTCTCTGTCCTCAGGTACAATTCCTACCCGAACTGCATATTTACATTCACACAGTTGGCTCATACCAGTCAAACACATCCTGATTCACTCCAGAAATATTTACCCTGTGGTCAAAAACCTCGCCGACAATTACTGAAAGAAAAGTGCTTAGGAGAAGAGAAAATAAAGAACAGAAATAACAAAAGCAAGAAAGGGAACACTCAGAATGCCTGCACTTTTCATTCTGTTATTAAAATGTTTTATTGTGCAGAATACCCTTAAAAATATTTTTAAAGCTTCTCCTTACATTTAAGATATACTTAGTCCCTTAACAGTTTAACTAAAGGAACAGTGGTTTGAGCCTTCGCGTGAGCTAAGAAATGACCACGTCCTTGGCCATAAAGCCACTTGGCATGGCGATTGCTGATGAACCCCAGCACAAGCCTTGGCACAGCTCATCGCACGATATACCTAACTTGTAAACAGAAACCCCACTCATTTTTTCTTCTTTTCACCAGGTTAAATGAATCTGAATCCCTCTGCTTCTCCTTGTACCCAGGACCATGTCTGTGTCCCTCCTTTGGACTCCACTCATTTTCTTAGCCTAAAATCAAGCAACAGCTAAACAAACCCAACCTAACGCAAGCTGTGGGCTCACAGCCCTGCAGTCTATGATCTCTCATGGGTTTCCTGTTCAAAAAATGCTATCGCAGTACGGACTTGGCGCAGTTTTTACAGGGCTAACACAGGTGCCTTGACTTGCCTTTGATCATCCTGGCAAAACCAGGAGGGCTTCATGCCTCCATGTGAACCTCTTCCATAATTCAGGATGAAAGTGAAAAGTTGTCCAAGCACCTGCGGGCAGCACTGTGAGCTGCAGATGGTCTGCGAATGGGAGGATCAGAGTGGGTCATTAGGAAGGCTGAGATCTTCTCAGCCAATAAAAACCGGGGGAAAACATCTGTGATTTATACCTTTAAAAGAAATGCTTGCAGACCAAGTATTTCAAGGGGCTCCAAGCTGCCACAAGGTATGATTTACAAGAAATCACATACAGATGCTGCCGCTCGCTGCAGGCTAGCACAAGAGAATTAGGAGATATGAAGAGATCCCTGATTTCCCAGGTGCCTGCTGCCTCGGTGGGAAGGCAGGGCTCTCCCCTGCGCTGCAGCCAGAGCTTATGTTTGCACTGAAGCTGCAGTGGGGCTCCTGCTTTGATTCAGCTGTGTCAGCACCACCTGCTCCTGTGTGCAGGGAAGGAACCCACTCGTAGTTATCTTGATCACCTGAGACAATTTATCTTCCGGAGGCTGGACGACCTGGCAGAGGGAAGCAGATGTGTGGTTATCTGCAGCTGTACCAGTTCTGTAAAGAGGAAACAGCACGGTGATGCCCCTCCTGTGCTGCCGCAGCCTCTGCTGCACACTATGTAAATCTGACCTTTCCAGAAAGGAATTACATTAAACACAGCATTTCGCACAGCGGGGAAGATAAATACTGTGTTTAATAGTTTGCTTCCGAATTTAACTTTGGGAACAATGAAACCCTGCTTGGTATTGTCAACGGAAGCAACTGGGACTAATCATCTGACAGTAATCACACATTCGTATCCAGATAAATCTTCAGGAAAACTCGGGGGCTATCGCAGCCATCGCATTTGCTGCTGCAGGGTGACACGGCTGGCACATGGGCTGCTCTGCTCCCGCTGGGCTCCTCCGGCTATTGACTTTCCCGCAGAGCCCCCACTGCCTTCAAGAGGAGCCCAACCTCTGAGCGACGGCAGGATGCGTCCTGTCATTAGGACAGCAAATGTGCGGTAAAAACACAAGCATATTTCTTGGTGAGAAGTTTCTTTTGATGACAAAGCTTTTTCTGACATCTGGTATTCTCTCAGATATGTAGTATTTACTTTCCATCACTCTTGTCTGATTTCTGGGGGTAGTGGAGGTGACAGGGTGCTGGATCTCAAGTGATTATTAAAGAAATTAATTGCTTTGATGGATACAGAATAGATATCCTGGTATCTCTACCCTAGTTATTGTACACAGCAAGTGAGATGAAGCAGCCCAAATTATCTGGGGAAAGATTTTTAAGGTTTCTTAAAAATGCAGAAGTAAAGAGGTACCAAAGATAGAAAAACACAGTTCTCATTTAGGACTTCAAAGTGCAGTAGCAAGCCTCTTGGAAACCGAAGTAGGTGACCCACATTCTGCACAGCGGCGTGCCGAGTGGGAAATTCCAGCTGGAGACACAAACCCGGGGCTTTGATGGGAGGCCCATGCTGAGAGCAGGGTTTGGCCTTTGGAAGGGAAAAATGAGAGTCCCAAAGTACAGCTGCAAAAGGAGCAGCCACCAGAAATTTGTGCTCCTGTGGGCTGGGTAGAAATGGCAGCAGCAGCACTGCTGGCAAGGCAGAAAGGGATGTTCATATACTGTGAAATGTTCAAATGCTGCGAATTTGCAGCATGTAAGCTCCTTCTTCATTAAAAAAATACAAAAATAAACACCAACAAATAAACAAAATTGTTTCCCCAAAGCACAATGGAGGCAAGAGAATCCCGAATGGTGTTACAAATGTCTGACTTCCATTATCTGAGGATGAATGGTCATGATTCGTAATGAAATCCATGCAAAAATCACCACGCCTGTTGATCGAAACTCCACCTAATTACAATTAAGAAGAAGAGATTGTCTGTGTACTCATCTGAACATTTTCTGTGCGTCACCCTGATAGCTGAACAATAATTCTTCTTGGGAAGAAAAGGAACAAGTGGAGATACCTTAAAGCAAATTGCTTGGCAGAGCAATTCTTTTATTGAGATTTGCATGACTCTTAATAGAGGACATTTAGCAAGCCTGTGCAATTCAAGCACTGGAAAGAACCCTGAATATTTACTAAGCAATGCATGAAAAGATCTTTCATTTACCTGCTCAAAATAATAGCTAATTCAGAATTACTATTGTTTGCTAGGAGGAAAAAAAAATCCATAATTCCTAGGAACTGGTTAATATGAACAAAAACATAATGCTTACTAGCTGTGTAACATTGATTTCTTTAAGCTGCTGCCTCAATTACTTCCAAAACGAAGGCTGACATCATTAATATGTCTCTTTTTTTCCTAGCAAATTACCATTCATTTGTGAAAGTAGCAGGGCTACTGCAGTCTACCCCACCGCAAAGGATGTAAAATTAATTTAAATAATTACTGACCTAATTCCATTTCTCATGTTTAGTCCAAACTGCCTGGAAGAGCATTTTTCTGCAATCTGCTTTCTCTCCTAATGCATCGCCTGACCCCGTCCTGCCCCTCGCAGCCCTGCCTGCTCTCAGCCATTTGCACTCCCTGGTGGAAGGACAGATGCTGCGTGCTGTGGAGCAACATCTGCCGGTAGCTTTATGGCAGTAAGAGGCCCGTTTCCATTCCTGATGGGACAAGCGAGGTGGCCCAGGCACTGAAAAGCAGGGAGGTGTCTTCCAACACTTCCCAGTGCTGGTCCAGGGAAAAATACCACGTGTTGGTGAACATCATCGGTTATGATGCTCGTAACGAACCTCTGAAGGCTGGAAGGGGTTTCTTTTGCAAATGATGGCCTCCCAGCCCAAGGGGAAGGGTTTTGTATGAAATAAATTACATGCAGGGCTTGTTGCATCACTGGCAGACATAGTGTGTCTCCAGTCGCTGTCATCAGGCATTGCTGGGGAGGGAGGTGCAGAGCTACAGCCGACTGCAAGGCAGTCCCGGGGGGCCTCGACAGCTTCATGTGGGTGCGCAGACTGGTTCTTGCAAGGATCCATGTAGCACAACAGAATTAATTGCTTAATTTAGGGCTTTTATTACTTTTTCATTAGGCATTAATTAATGCCTGCCTTTTAAGGTCAGTATGAAATACAAGACTGAGGCTGGGCATATGTTAATGAGAATCCTACTAATTAAATGGGGGCCTTGTAGGGGAGAACTTTGGCAAGTAACCAAAATGATCTAAGCAAAGTATATTGATTTAGGAAATGTAAAATTGAAAGAAAAAATAATTGCTTAAGTGTTTCATTCTACGGAAAAGCCTGATTCATAGTTAATCAAATATTTTAATTGAATTTATCCAAGACCTCTAAATAAATTTGAATAAAGGATTATGCTTGGATCATCCTTTGGATGTCTGGAATTTTGTAATGACAAGATAAAGATCTTCATCCAAATGGGCAGCATTAACTCAGCATTGCTGGGCTGTGGCTGCTGTAAGCTGCTCAATACCCGAGTACAGTTTTGTAATTCTCAGAAATCACTCAAGTTCACCCCTAAGCCTTGATATATAACCTGGGAAGACTAGAACGCAAGCAAGCCTGCTAATCCTCGTCTTACTTGCTAAAATGCGAACAAAATGTCTTATATTTCAAATGAGCCAAAGTATCTTGTGCATGTGAACAACTGCAAGGATTTTTGTCATCTTTGAGGGGTAATTATTTGCCTACAAACAAATCAATTAAAAAATAAATAAATAAAATATAGACAGAGACAGAGGGAAAGAAGGGGAGAGAAAGGGACTGAGACAAGTGCCCGGCTGTGCACACAATGCCTGCACATCACATTTGTGAACACTCTCAGTAGTATGGGTAAAACTGGAGCACACATAATGTGTGGTAGGACGAAACCTCTTGTAATTGTGTAATGTATTTCACAAGTGAAGTTACTGGAATTAATAACGGTCTTCTCAGCTGTGTCCTGCAGAGCTGAATATAAATATTAAGCTAAAAATAACACTCACAATAATGACTTTATTGGTGCTCACAACAGTGTGATGAACATTTTAAGAGAGAAAGCGCTGTAGTTACATGGCTGTGCTTTGTAGCTACCAGCATAAATACTGCTACACTGGGAGAAACTGCAATGAAGTCTTTGGGTCTTGGCTTTGGGGATCTGGAATAAACAACTGCCGGCCAATGACACAAGCTAAGGAGAGAACCCTGGAGATTTCCACTCGAGATTTCCTGTTTACACAAGACATAGCCCAAGTTCAGCAACACATTTGCACACAGCTGAACTAATATCAGCTAAGCTCACTGGACATAGCTAAATGCTTTAAAATGAACATTTCTCTATATATTCTTTCCCTATGAACATAATAAAGAATGTACATTTGTGTCTTAACCTAGAGCTTAATTCCCCTGTTTCAGCACCCCAGAGGCTACCATCTCTCTCCCACCTTTTGACCGTCTTTACCTATTTTTGTGTATTCTGGGACCAGAATGTGGTTTCACCCTGTGTTTGTACAGTTCCCACCCTGTGGAGCTCTGTCCTTGGCGAGGGCTACCAGATGCTGTGAAAGAGTGAAAAATAATGGAAATAGAGGGAGGTAATGGTTCCTGCAGTCATTCCTCAAAGCAAGTACGAGACTGGGAACAATTCAGATCATTTCCAGTCCAGCCTCTGCACAGCTGTGAATGTGAGCTGGAAGCAGGATACCTTACACATTTATTGCCTTGCTTTTCTTTCAGACTCCTCTTGTAATAAGAACTGAGGCACATGACTCTGAGAAAATTAGCTTTTGGTCCTCCAGTAAAAACCAAGAGATAAATGCATCTGACCACCAGAACTGATGGATCACATAGCACTAGAAAAAAGGTCTAAATAACTAATGGACTAAGTAATAAGGTTTTGGGTAAACTGAGAGCAACAGAAGAAATTGCTTTAGAAATTGCTCTGCATAAAACATTTGTTGAATACATTGCTTTTGTGAACATAAAAGCCTGTCTCTGCGGATAATTTGTCAAGGGGAAAGGCACTCAATTCAAAACAATAAAGTCTTCTTTGTAGGCTATGTCTCCACATTTATTTTTATTCAAAGGTCTAGAAGACAGTTCTATTAGAAATATCTGAGCAATTAAGCAATCTACGCATCGTTCCCTTAAGTACGTGTTCGGCAGGATAGAAAGAATACAGTGCTATTTCCAAGACTACCTGGTGAGATGAAAAATGTTCTCCACAATTTCTTGTCGCGAGTAACATCTCGTATTTCTCTTGTCATGTTAACCAGTCTACCTGCAACTGGTGGAACGCGACGGAAATCCAGGATCCTGGGAGAAAGAGAGAAGAGGCAGTTTATGTAAAGGATCAAATTATAATGATAGTGATAGGTTTTAGGAAGGTTCATTACACTCTGAAGGCACATTTATCTGTGGCCTTTAAGGAATAAAAAGCCCATCAACTTTAAACTGGATAATCCTTCTGATAATATGCTAAAAAATACATCCTGAATATGATCAGCTCTGACTTGCCTACATAGGATGAAGCAGACTCAACATAAAGAAGAGGATGGGGACACACTGTTCCATGAAAAAAATGCAAGTGACATAAAATTCCACAAATAAGAGACAGCAGAGACTTGGTTTTGAGCTTGTGCCAATTCAGGATTGTTAAAACAAGCATTTTGCTCATCAATTTTTAAGTGACTTCAGGAACGGGATTTCAGCCTCTTTCTTCCATAAACACCATCTAATAGATTTAAAAACTAGTACTTTTTTTTTTTTTTTCCTGACAGTCTTAGTACTTGTTTGATTTATATGCTTCCACTCCTCCCTGTTTAAATACCCTTATACCAACCTAATCAACCTCTCCAAGACTAAAAATTTTCCCAGGGGCAAAGGCTGGGTAAAGACCCTTTTTCAATCCCAATCTCACCAGCTTTTGTTAAGATTTTCTACACTGCTTTTTCTGCTTAGCATGTGGATATTTAACGTATCTCCCTGCAGGAACTCCACTAATGTTTTTTCCTACAGCACCATCTGCTTAAAATGGCAATATAAAATATGAAACAGAGGGAATCAACACTAAGGTCAACAACAATAAAATACAGAAGATTTTTTAAGGATGTGACCTGCTGACAGATTCCCTCATCCTGACCATCAAACCAGAAGGCACCAATACTACATGTACCCCCAAAGAATTTGTGGCCCAAAACTTGAAGCTTTTGGAAGGATGTTTCTTAGCACTTCAGAGTGTCCAGTTCAGTTCTAAGTCAGCCTGTGAAAGGCCTGAAATGCCATGGTTTCTAGCCCTACAATTAATAGGTCCTCAGGAATTAATTCCTGCTTCTAATCTGGGCAGGCCCCAGTCCATTTCCAGTCTTGGACTATCCAACAGACTCTGCTCTACCTCTGCTGGAGGCACATTTTTAGCTAACAGGAACATGGGATGAACATCAGTGTCTTCTCCCTCCTACTATCTTGTGGTCTACATATGCTCCCGACACAGGAGAGCCCCAACTGTTGGCTGTGAAACCAGAATTCCCTTTCCACTGCAATTATTCCTCTCTGAACACACACGAATCCCTGCACTTGGATTTGTGTGCCCTGGAGCTAATTGGGGTGAGCCAGATTCCCGTCGTACTTGTGCTGCCTATTCCCTAGGAGACGGGTCCTCTCCGTATGCACTTCACGATCACAGGGGAAATTCATTTCTCAGCTTCCCTTCAATATCATTTCTCTTTCTTTTTGAGAATTACTTACTGCCAGGTTTCTCATTCCCAGAGTAAGTCACACTTCCTAATTATTAATCTACTGTTTCATCATCTTCTGTTTCTATTATTCATGGTGTTGGCCAACCTTTGTTCCATCTTCCCCTTTTTTTAAAAGTAATTTGGTTACAGAGCCGGGCAAAGTGCAGAAACTTATCACAATATTTCCACTTTTTCTTTTAATGCAAATCCATTTTACTTGCCTGTCCAAATGAAATGCTGCTATTTCTGCATTATGTCTTTCATAGTCTGAGAAATAAAAAAAGTCAGGCGGCGTTTCTTGTTCTCTGGTTTGTCTGCAAAGAAAAACAAGGAAAGTGTTTTAATGAAGGGTTAGCATTTCTAAGGAGCAGTACTCAGTCATCAGCACGTTATTCAGGAGTTCAGTATTGTTTGCTTAATGGAAGGCCTTTAAATACTTCTTGTGAGCATTATTTGCAATGTAGCCTTCATTTTAACTTCTGTTTTAAACTACTCTAACAAAAAACAGTATTCCACGACTTGTGCATGGAGGCTGCTGTCGAAAAGCTATTCTACTCAAGGCTCTCGCTCTATTTAACAAGATCTATTTTATCACTCTCAAACATTTCATTAGTGATAGCGGTGAAGACAATGTCATTTCATTAAATTATCATTAACTGTAATTATGAAATTTCCAAAAGTAATAACATTTTTCTTTCATCTTTGGCAGCCGTGTAGCTCCTATCTAAAATATGACTCTCCCTTTGTATTACTTAGAGCCAAAAGTGACATGTTTTTCTCATTTCAGAAGAAATGGGATCATTGCAGTTTGACGGCCACGACACATGTCATGTTTCAAAGAACATTAACAAGACCGTGCTCCAGAGAAGATGCAGAATTTGTTGTTTCTTCATTTTAAGAAACAATAAAAAATGTCATTCTGATGGAAATAGAAAGGCTCAAGCTTGAACACCCAACTACATAGAAAATAGAAAGTTCTGTATTAACAGGAGCAAATTTCTGTCTTAGGCAATTTCTAGTCCTGGTGGCTTTTGGATGGAGCACAACTCAGGCGGTTCACCAGTACAATGTCTGGGCCCCACCAAGACCTGCATCATACCCTTCAGTCTTAAATATGAAATAAGGACTGCAAAGCTGTTCTGTACAGCATCTGCAAGGTAGGACACTTCCCCAGAAGAGGAAAACATGTTTTTCCAAAGCTCTTTCTCATTCCCAGCTGTCACAGGTGGCCAGCTGACAGCTCGTGCATCACCTATGCTACACACTGGCAATTAAATTAAAGCTTCTGCGCCAGGACCTTGTCACATGAAAGGCTTTGGGGTGGTGCTGGTGCAGAGCTCAGATCTGCAGAGAATTTGCAGCAAGGTGCACTTATAGGGCTCGCTGGGAACCCAAGGCTGCATCTAGCCACGCTCATTTCCACCCAGACCATGATGACTGACAGGAGTGGTACGCCTCCGAGTCCCCCATGTCCACCTCGCTCAAGAAACCAGATGAGTCTTGTGGTTTTTGGTCATGTGAAAATTTTGCTATGCCACCAGCAGGTTTGAAAAGCTGATATCCCTTCTCAGGCATTATTCTTTATATTTCTTTCTTAGCAAGGTACTCCATCTCACCCTAAATGCTGAACAATTGCCACCACAGAGAGACCATCAAGGTATTTGACATGTCCAGTATTACAGGAGGTCAGAGAGGTGTCCAACACCCCAGTGATGCCCCAGCCAAAACAGCAGGGACCGTTCTGGTGGTTACGGAGCTGGCCAATGCTTGACAGATGTTACAGGACAAATCAAATCAGCACTTTGGCTACTGTGGCTGCCAAGGGTTCACCCGGAGACAAGCTGAAAGTAAGCCTGGCATAAAATAAAATAAAAAATAATATCGTCCATTGTCTCATCGTAACTGCAAAGGGGGAAGGATTACACCAACAAGGAGGAATACACGAGAGCCAGACGCCTGTGGCAAGTCACACAGTGCAGTGTGTAATCAAGACAAGAGCTAGGGGAGCTGCAGCCTTGTTGTGCATATTCCCCTCAAAAATTAAGAAATGAGCCCTGATTATAAATTCAAAGAAAAAGTTTAAGATATTTCTGTTGGGAAAATTACCCATCTGTATATAACTTCTCCTCCATTCCAGATTTTAAGAGTCAATTTTTTCAACAAATCAAAGAAAAAAAGACTCATACCAAGCTTTTCCAAACTTTACACATACCAGCACTGCCGACAAGCTGCAGAAAATATTATTAATTAGCTAATCAATGCCATCTGCTTTTTATCTCCCAAAGACTTTAAATGAATCGTGGCTGTTCCTTTACAAGAAAATCTCGCTCCAGAAAATCAGACTTAAAGAAAGGGTCGATCTCAATCTTGCAAGCACAGCTCTCCCCATGGCCCCGCGACGGCTCGACACGCTGGGCAGCCAGTACATCACCGCTGGGATGGTCTGGTCTCTCTAATTTCACTTTCCTATTTGTTCCCTGCCACCCCCGGCAATGGCTGGGGATATTATTCATTTGGGAATAAGTACAGTTCTCCTGCAGGCTTCGACTTGTTTGTACATACTTCTCTCCTGTCATAATGTATTATTAAATGGTGGCACACCCTTCTAGAAATCGTGAACTTGGTTGCCCTAAAACCTTCAAAAATGGACACCAAATCCACAGTGCAATCTAAACAGTGGAAATACCAGTATTTTTTCAACCTGGCTATAGATCATGAAACAAACTTCTAAATTCCTTCAGTGCTCCAGGTGTTTCTCTTTAATTATCTACAGAAGAACAGCCTCCAGCCCCAGTTGCTGTGCTCCATGCCCGCGACGGGCAAGCACGGCACCCGCTTTGCTGTCTCTGGGAAATACTGGGTTCTTCTGAATGCAGGCTAGAAGGAGTATTTTTCAGCTCCAAGTCGCCTTTTAAGTTCCTTTGCAAAGCTCTGCAGAACTACTATGTACAAGGTCCTAAAGTGAAACCCTCTCCTGAAATAACCTTGAAAAACCCTTTCTGATGACATATTCCAATATCCCACTTGAGAGAACTGGAACCTTGCTCCTTGGATCTGACCTTAGCTAGCATCGGTTTCATTCAAAGAAAAATTATCGTTAATTTGACGTCTGTAGCAGCACCTAAAGAGATTTGTTGGTAGCTCCTCAGCCAGAGCTGGCTACCATACCACCAGCAGATGCTAACACGTGTGACAATCATAGCCTAGGGTACACAACTGAATTTTAAAAGCCACATGAGCCTAACACAGCACTGAATCAATGGAATCAATGGACCATTATGAGAATGGCTTTCATGGTGTTAAAAGGGCACCTACATCATAATATTTATTTTTGAGTTATACAAATGAATTTATACATGATTTTATCATATTAGAAAACCTGATAGATTTTAGTGTGTGTGGTCTTATCAGTGCATCACCTGTTTTGGTGCTAATTCTTCTAATGATCTTCTATTCTGATGTGCAAATATAGAGAGGTGGGAAATTCTATGATTCTATGAAATCAAACTCTGCTCTCGGTAACACAGGTGGGCAGTGAGCAAGTCCTATCGGTTACACCGGCTTCGGAGCACTGTAACACCCTCAGTCTCTAAGAAAAAGGCTGCAAAAGGAGCATGTACACTGAGCCCATTCCAGGTCAATTAAAATACCTTATAAAACAACGATGGAACTGATCCAGCCCATAGCATGTTTTAAACCAGAGCTGTGTTTTAAAGGAAAAAACAACAACAATATATATATATATATAAATCCCTGTTATTTTGGTTTTATTACCCAATGGTTATTGAAGGTTATTGCCTAATAAAATGACACATGCAATGAGGTATTTGAGCAAACAGACCGACGTGCCCAACCCTCCGCAGAAGTGCACGCTTCCGACAGACAACAAATTGCAGACGACGGTCAGAGCTCCTTAGTGGCAGCAATAAAAGCTCACAACACGCAGGACACAGGGTCCTGCACAGGTTGCAGATGGTGGGAGAGGATTCCTGGCAGCGTCTCTTATTTTGTAAACAGTTGGAATCTGGTGATCCTCTCTTTGGAGGAGGATTTGGCAGATATTTATAACGGCAGGCTGGGAAGCTCTGGAGGAAAGACAGATGGAGGTCTGTTGATACTGCACACAGTTAAAAATTACACAGTGGCACCAGCCCAATTACTGCATGAGGAAAAGACAAATCAGCACCGGTAACACTAGTAGGGGAGAAACAAGAACTAAGGGGAAATCAAAGCCCACGAAAATTTCCCAGCCATGGCACAACTCGGAGAAAATACAGGAAATAAAGAACGATTTTAAACAGGCTAAGAACACATTTGCATGATGAGATGCAACTGTCATCTGATCCTGTGGCTAGAAGAGCAAGGCATGCTCACAAACAGCAGCAACAAAGCTCCTCCAATAAATGAAGCCAGTCATGAGTAATCTGGTGAGGCAGCTCCATTCTGACCGTGGCTGGGGCCTGGATTTGTGCTCAGGCATATTTGGATAAACCAACACAGTGATTTGTGTGCAGGCATCATTGCAAAGCTTCAAGGTTTTTGTTTGTTTGTTTGTCTTTCTTAAATGTTTCTGTAAGTATTTTTTGTCCAATTACTTCACTGCCAAAAACAAATACTATTAATTCCTCGTTTTTTTTTTCATGAACCCCATCAGCACACTGGGATTGCAGGCTCTCTAGCATTTCAGAAAGCATCGTTATGAAACCTTTAACGTGGAAATCTCTATTTAGTTTCCAGAATTCCTCGCATGCACCTGCCTAAATTACCAGGATTAGTACCCACCAGGGCCATGTATTACTCGAAAGAATCCTGCCTCGATGCCAAGCTTCCTCTGCACTGGAGGGGTCCTATTATCTGTGCAGCAGCCAAAAAGCTAGAAAATAGGGCAAACAGCCCAATGTGATTCAAGCTTTATCCTGACAGACACATGCTGCCTTCCTGTGCCGCGGCCCAGAGCCATTTCAGGACACCTTCATCTCGAATGCATGTACCTTTGCTAATCAAAGGACATGCTGATGATCTGAAAACAGCTCCTCTTAACTAGACTGCACTCCTGCTCCCACACGTAATCAGGGGAATCAGCCAAAGGGATTAGGGATGATTACGGATCACATCTCCACGGCAGCGACAGGTCTGCTCGGGTTGGACCGTTTTGGAGGTGGAGACCCTGACCCTCTCCAGCTGGGGAATTTGGCAGCAGCAAAATCAGCAAGAGATGTCACTGGCCAAGGTGGCATGGCAAGTGTATGAGCAAGCACATGACTACCGTTGGTAAGAGACTAATTTGGCCATGGGAACAGATAACTGGAGATTATCTGGGGCTACCCACAGCTATAGGTCGCTCTTCTTCTCCTTCAGAAAGCAGCTTTCCTCTGCTACTACTGTTCTCTGTTCCTGTGGAGTGTTTAAGGTGCTTAAATACCTGCACTGGAGCCAAGTTGTGAACGTAACAGTTAAAATACAGTGTTATCTAAATGATAAAATACAGTTAACACAAGACTAAAAGGGGCCACTCAGCAGTTAGCTGCTGTTTCAATTATTTTGCAGCCTGGGAGGGACGTGGGGACCTCTCGCATTCGGAAGCCTCACGCTGGGGCTTTGGGGTTGCTTTTACTCTGGCAAGCAACCAAACCACAGCTCAAGAGCAGAAAGCCTTTCTCCCAGCACAGACAGGCAGGAAATTTCCCCAGCCTATGAACTTCTTTGTACTCGTGGAAGACGCAGACTGAAAGTCCGGTGTCTGCTTGCAAGATTTTCTCCCCCCTCTGCAACCCTTACGTCAAATTGGATTGTGCAGCACTGGGATCCAGACTGCCCTGAGATAATCTAAAGTGTATTATTGTAACTGAAGGAGGCAGCCCATGGTAAAAAAAAAGGGAAAAAAAAAAGAAAAAAAGAAAAACAAAACCTTGTCTCTGAGGCAGCTGCTGTCCTTAGGAGTGCACTCAGGTTTTGCATACAGAATCCTATCACCGGGGAGAGCTTTCTGTGCATTTGGCACTGGTTAGAACAGGTGGAAAAAATGCCCTTAATTTTATAATACATTTTAGTGGCTTAGTAAGTCCTTAGGAAGATAAATGATACTGCTAATGCAGCTACGTCTACAGTAGCGAAGATATCTGGTGCCTATTTCCGACTCCTTATGGAGTCTTGGCAGCTGATGGCTTTGGCTTTATCAAAGTGCTCTGCTACAAAGAGCACTCCCAGGAACCATATGAGCTGTTTACAAGAGCAGAATATGGTCCAGAAAATGAGTGTCCAATCCAGGAATGCAAAGACATGCAATTTAAGTGGTACAGAAAAGATGTTTGGCTGGTTTCATTGCTATCATCCAAATGACAATATGGGCCTCTGCAGGATATTCAGGCTTCTCCTGCTTAACTAGCAGCTCTGCAGCTAGAAAAATGAGAGAATATTTACTGTGGCAGAAAGACAGAAATTCGTACAGGGATGTGCTAGGAATAGGAATAATTAGCAAACCGCCAAAAGGATAAATACCGAGATCATGCTATTGCATGCCAGCCCTGGAGGGCTTTTCTCCCGAGAAGACGAGGAGAACTTAACAACTGCACATGCTCAAGGACCAGTGAGCGTCATATAAATCACAAACTTCTGATACAGTGCATGACAATAAGCTTCATAAAGTGCATTTGGATATATGACTATCTTGTTACCTGGCACAAGAGGGTACTGGGAGGGAAGAGGGAGAGAAAATCCACAGGGAAAACAGTGTATTAAGGTGTTTTTTTTCCACTTCCACTTGCAGAGTCAAAGAAAAAAGGCTCAGGTCACCTAGCTCATCCCTTGGCCCCAGGCCAAGATCAGCTGGACCTAAACCATTCTTGACAGACATTGCTATAAGACGATCTTCAAAACGTCCTTCCCCAATTCCCTGGCTACAGCCCTCTCCTCCTTGTTGCGACATGCTGGCCTCAGTCCTCTGCAAATTTCCATCTTCAGCTTTCCTCCTCGCTCCATGATCGAGGCACAGCCATCCCAGTAAGACGTGCTGCAGCTGGTCAGTGCGTCTTTCCGAGGAAGGGATACATGCAATAGATTTACCAGAATAACTGGCTCCCATTCCTGAAAAGAGCACCCTTAAGCCAAGACCCAGGAATTAAGCCTTAATGCCTTTAGACTGCAGATTCCTCTGCTCAGAGGCCCCTTCTTACTAAGCACCATTCATTTATTTTTAATTCACTGCAATTCCCCCCAACCCAAAGCCTTGAAATATTTACTTTAGCCTTTCCCCTCAAAACCAGCACTGTTTCTAGGAGACAACGAAATAACCTCTGATTCCTCAGCACAAATCAGGGCATTCGGGAAAAGACTTTGTAAAACTAGTCCCTGGCTCAACGCATCAAGAGTGAAAGGTTCCTGCCATCCCATGCACAAAAATATACCACTAGTATATATAAAAGCAGATTTTCACCTGAGCAAAACACAAGTTACCACTCCTGACTACACAAGCAGGTAGGATATGAAGGGATGAATAATCAGAGTAACTACAGGATACAAGAATTTGAAAGATTCATTTTATTCTCCACCAAAATAAAATAATAATAATAAAAACAGACTTTTTCCTCCACCTTGGGGCTTTTCTGTTCCTTCTAGTGATCTGGATTTGGTATTAATATCTCAAAATGGTCCCTCTCTATACCGTTGCCTTTACTGACATTGTGCTGACAGTAGAGTCAAGGCATAATCTCACCAATCATCATTTCATTGTCTACCAGCACAGAAGAATAACTATTTTTTCTTCATTCATTCTTCTGTGCTTTCAGATATATAAGACATGCAGAGAATCTTTGATCAGTATAAAAAACACATAGAGTTTGATCAACTGGGAACATTTCCTTCAGCAATTCAGAACATGACTTCCAGCCCTGCCTAGTAAGTAGCTGCCTGTCATCATGGGAAAAGCAAATGGAAAAATATTATTAGTGTAAGCATATTTGTCAGGACATCTCCCCACCCGCACATTTTGGTGCAACAGCCAGCAGTCCCCTTCCCCTTCCAGGGATCTCAGCTAAAGAGAGCTGGTGTGGGGTAGATATCAGAGTCATGGGTCTATTGCTAATATTATTATTATTATTATTATTATTATTATTAGTTAGAAGACAGCTGAAAAGAAAGCAAAATGAAATGCTGTTACAAAGTAGATAAGCCATACGCAATGAGAGAGCAGAACTCCAGCACTACCAAGCTCCAGATAGATGCATGTAAGTGCATGCACAGAAGCGTACTTCATGCATAGTTCCACACATACATCAATATCTTATACCTCTTGTCAGGGTACTGGACACAACGTGATCAGACGGGTATTCTTTATAGATCATTCTTTGCAATATCTGCTTCTATTTCCCTTTTACCACCACCCCCTCCCCAAGATATCTCAAAGTTAAGAGGCAGACACAGTGTTAAAAAGCATGAGAGTTTAAAAGACTTCAAACAAGATGAGTTTTTCCAGCTCATTTCATTTTATGGGACAGAGTTTGATCTCGGTTATTAATGAAATGCAGCGCCACTGAACAATGGGGTAAGTAAAGATCTACCCCAACATTTTTCACAGCTGCTTCTGGAAGCTGTGTACAAAGCTGCTTCTGATGTACAGAACAATATGCAGGGCTGTTTTGGGACCAGTAGTGGGGATTGAAATGTGTATTTCCAAAATGAGAAGCTCAGGTCTCCGTGCCTTGCTTTACAGAAGGCTACTGTCTGTGCGGGTTGCTCAGCGGGAGGTATATAATCCACACTGGTCCACTGATGGCACAGGAGACGACACAAGCAGAAACTGCGGGTGTGCAAATGTGGGACTTGTTGCAAATTCTCCTTCCTCTCCCTTTTTTGGGATGCTGATGGGGACAGGGGATTTGGGACACGGAACAAACAAATGCTGATGCTTCAGTGGCTAAGTGGCAGCGCATGTTGGCCAGGAATTTTTTCCTACCATCCAGAAAACGCTTGTACAGAAAAACAAATGAGTCATGGTATGAAGAGAACAGCAAGCTCTGGGAAGCTCCTGTCACTAATTTACTTTGCAGATAAAAAAACAATCCTCAACACAGAAATAAGGTTTGATTCATCTTTGAGACAGAAACCCGCCTCGACGTACAGGAGTTGGAAGATTAAGAGGTACTTGACAGCACTACAGAACAGTTCCCAGTACCAACGTTAATATGGTCAATGCTGTTGCCACAGCAGGGAGAAAAAAAGGCTCATAGCAATTAAGTAAGCAGGAGAGATCATTAATGAGGTGCTATAATGATATTTTGTTCTGTTCTTTAAGGTATCTTCATTAAGAAACTAGATCACCATCACTATTTTCCGCCCCTATGCTAGCCTTTCTGGCATGGATTCCTTTGTGCTCTTGGGCAAGTGGTGTGAGCATTTTTGCCATGCCAAGGCCATGAAATCTGTCATCTTTCCCCTTGATTTATCCCTCTAAGGCTCAGTTGTACACTGCCTGCTAGCCATAAATTGCAAACCTGAAAAATGATCCAGCTGCAAAAACTATTTTTAAAAAACCAGGCAGTGCAAACAGCGCTCAGTGTGAGCCCAGGTACCGGCAGCCTGTCTTCAGGAAAAAGCCTACAGAGTGCTTTCTGCAGAGAAGGATTTTCAATATATAACATTCTTAGAGTGCAGGATGAAAAACTGGTGTAAAATTAGAAGTCTGAAGCATTTGTTCAGCCCTGAGAATGTTATTTAATATGTCTGGGGTCATTAGAGGTAGGGATTTGAAGGAACAACAACATTAAATGTATCAGAAGCACCAAGAGCTCAAATTTCTTTCGGCTTGCTGGATTTTTTTCTTTTTGCTGTATGTGATGTATATGCCATTGAAATTTCAGGGTTCATGGTAAGTACCAGTTCAAAACACATTCAAAAATTAATTACTGTGAACCTGATGTATTGATACATATTGTCTTCCTTTTTATTCATTACTTTCCTTCCCATCAGTCCAAGAATCATGAATATTAGTAAGCCTGTCCTCCAAATAGTGCAGGAAGCAGGGAAGTATCAGCTCCATTTTTTCAGCAAAAGCTGCAAAACACGGAGCTATTAAGGATTCAGCTCTGCCCTAAGCAAAGCACTCTAGCCTCATTAAGCACATGCTTAACTTTGGGCACGCATATATTCAGTGAACTATGTGTGTCCTTGACAGTCAAGCATAGACTTAATACTTCCTTGGAGCTCTTTTGTGCTCAGCACTTTGCAAGAACAAGGCAGTGATGAGCACGGGATCCCAGCAGCAGCTCTGGCTGCTCACCCCATCCAATTCCACACTTAGTGGTTTTTTTTTCTTTTTCCTATTCCACCCATGACAACAACTACTTTGGGAAAAAAACATGTGGTTCCACCAAAAGTACAGATCGGCTTTGGCCATGGGCTTTGGTGGCACCCAGATGTCACCTTGTGCCCTCAGGACATTCAGTACCCAAGCAACAGCCCCATGCAGAGCACTACAACAGACTCAACATTTCCCCAAGGACGCCAAACAACTAACTTATGGCACTCTTCCTCCTCACCTACCCATGCAAAAGCCAAATATTTTGGGCTTTTTATCCAAAGTTAATCAGTTGAGAGCTACTGGACATCCCATTACACTGAGTGAGGTGCCCAAGACTTTGCAGAGAAACAGTTATTGTCAAAACCCATTAGGAGGACAGAGTCTACACGTGGGGACTGACAGATAAAAAAGAGCATCAAATTCTCATTTGTACAGCAAGTGTTGCACTGTCCAGCTGTTAGCAACTATGGATCTCCAGGGCTGAACACTGCTCTCCTGCCTGACACCAACCCAGAGACAGGGGGTCAGAACAGCACAGAGCACCCGAGGATGCTGGTGCCCAGGCCAGCTCAGGGCAGAGGGGGTTATTCCCCCAGAGAACCTCAAGTTTTGCTTGTCCAGCTTATTTAAATCCCAAATCCCGTGAATAATTATGCCACAGAGAACAGCAGGCATGTGGTTACTGCGAAATAATCACTCCCCGGGGCTGAGTGCTTCTAATTCCTCGGAGGTGTGATTTCCCACTAAAGCGCACGCACCCCTGAACTCCTTCCTGCTGCTATTAACATTCCTTAATGTGTGGCAAAGGGTGACGTGCCTCTCTGAGCTGGAAAAAAGATGTAATTGCCTGTTTCAGACTACTTTGTGGTTACAAAAGAAATGGGAATTGCTTTGATATGGTGTGGTATTTCATTGCTCTAATAAAGCAAACTACTCCACCTCCCGCTTTTCTTTAATTTTTACTCCTGTCTCTTTACTTCTCCAGCTGTCGGTGACTGTGATCTCCATGAAGGGTGGCAGACTTATTCTTTGCCCCACGCTGCTTCTGCAGTTCATGGGTAACCTCTGCGGTTCATGGGTAACCATCCTTTTTTTTTTTTATCGTGTTTCTTCCATTTTTTTAGTGTGTTTTCTTCCCGACAAGAATTTTGCCCAAACAAGGGTTACAGAACAGCACTTTGCTGCTCGTTGTCCCCCCAGGTGTGATGGGACCGGACTCAGGCTGTGCCCAGGCACCAGCCCCATCCCACTGCAAAACCAAAACAGCTCTTTGAGGCTGGTTTCACAGATGCTTCATGGACACGTCCCACCTTGGTTATTCCGGACTGCAAAGCTTTACATGTTTGGGAATGTGGTGACATCACCGGCTTGCCATTTGGAGCATTTCTCAAGTAGCTCCCTTCTGGCAGGCAGCTGCCAAGGTGATTTACAAACCCAAATTCTCCAGGGTACTCCTGGACCTCTCGAGCACTTAGGAACAGCCTCGCTCAGAGGATGCCCGGCTTTCCAAGACTCCACAGTCCATCTCAGCACCAACCCAAACACTTCGTTCCCTGTCCACATTCGAGCTAACAGGGTTCTTCTCCGCCTTGGTTGGCCATATACTGCATGAGTAAGAGGGCACTGGGTTGGGAGCCCCTTTTTTTGTAGCCATTTCACAGACCAGTTGTGCCTCACAGAACTATAAAAAAATCTCACTTTCCCTCTACACTTCTCCTCTTCCAGGCTGGAAACCCCCACCGCTAATCCGCACTTTATATTAAAGGCACTGCGTGAGTCACAAATTACATTGGAAATTACACATCAGGGCCCTTTTAGCTTGCAAGTGTCTGGATAAAGGGTGGGTTAACGCTCTGCAGCCCCCGGGGAGTCACTGCATTACTCCCAGGGGAAAATCAAGCTGTATTAGCATCTCTTCCCTCTTCTGCCTTTGCACTGGGAAGGAGCATTTTAATTTTAACCTCCCAGCCTCTGCATTGGCCCTGCTGCTGGAGGCTGTAGCGGAGTGAGAGAAGCAAGAGCAGCCCTGCTCTCCACGCAGCCATGAGCCTTCTCCTCGTTTCATCCTAGCTAAGGGAGCATTTTAGGGAAAACCTCGAGGAGAAGGTTTTGAGGAGCATCTGTCGCAAGAGCAGTAGAAGCAGGATTTTAAAAGGGCTCAGTATTGGCCTAACCCTGCTTTTAATTAAAAATAAAATAAAATAAAAAAATAAAATAAAATAAAATAAAATAAAGAAATAAAAAAAAATAGAAACCTTTGAAAAACACCCTACATGAAAGAATAAAGAGCAGAAGGGTGGCAGAGAAACTGCTCAGCACTACTGCAAGGGGAAAAAGCCTCTCGCTGGCTTGGCTGCTCCCAGCAGCACATCTCAGGGCAATTGCTGTTTTATATAAATATCTCCCATCAAATAGAACGAGTTCAGTGAACTCCCATGCTCAAGGTGCAGAGAAATATTTACGCTCTGTGGATCACCCAACCACACACACGCAGACCTGAAGCGAAGCTCAGGAAGGGCACGTGTGTGTGTGTGTGTCTACATGGATGTGGAGGGGACACATTGCACTGATGTCACTTGGCTGAGCTCGTGTTCAGTGTGAAACAAGTGTGCTCCTTGCAACAACACTTAGAAATTAGTTTTGTCTAATTTAAACCTAAACCTAAAAGCTTACCTATGCTCAGGTTGTTCAGTAAGATAAGAGGAGATTGTGCTAAAGCATGCAGGGGCTGATAATAAATGCAGAGATTAGGAAAAATGACACAGGGACGAAGAGAAAAGCAAAAGACAAGAGAGAGGAGGAAAGATCTGCGAAAGATCTGCAGTAAAACATTGTGTGAAATAACACTGTTGCCAATTTTTTTTTAAATCGACCTGATTTATGACATGCAGCTGCTTTTCTCCAAATGTTCATGTCTGGCTACTTCTCCTGGAATTTTTAACTGTGTTTAAATGTCTACAAAATATGAAGCTTATCTCCTGTACAGTGCGATAGATGCGTGTACAACCTGCAGGAGTTTTGTGGGAGCCTGGTTCCAAAGAGAGGACAGTGATTTTCCTAAAGCAAGGGACACTTGTATTTCACAGTTTTCCTGCCTTTTACTGTGAACTGTGAGGACAAGAATTCAGTGGAGGAAAGTGGTTGCATGAGTTAATCATTGAATTGCGTTTTTACAACCCTTAAGTACTCACTAAGTATTTTTTCTTTGGGTCTGATCCAACTTGCCTTCCACTTAGTGAAAGGTCTCCCATTAACTTCAAGGTGAACTGGATCGGAAACAACAGAGGCAGTTCCTAAACTGGGACCCGACCTGCCCATACTCAAATCCAAAGGCCAGCAAAGTCATGGGAAAAGCCCTCACTAGTTTCAGTGGAACGTGGGCCAGATGCAGATTGAAGGGAATAACCAAATGAGCTGGCTGTGACAGCAAACACCCCTTTCTTGTCCGTGCCTGAATGTGGGGGACAGAAAACATAACCTTTGCTTTTAGTATTTAGTTTGAAAATGGCAATGACATCTTCCGCAGCTCTTACTAATATCAAGGCGGATATTGTAGAATTAGGCAAGGCTAGGGAGTAGCATCTGAAATTAATATTGGAATTTCAACTCTGTCCAAAACATACTGTGTGTTTGACACTTCCAGGACTCAGATCTTGGATAAAAAAGAATACACAGGCCATTTTCTCGTGTTTTAGTATAGATCCCTGAAGTTCCCTCCTTAGCCATGCCCAATAGGCTGCTATTATCAAATGCTTGAGTAAATTCCAGTAAAGCTGAGAGAAGATCTTCATTTTATCAAAATATTGATAAGAACGAAACCTGTGTTTTTTGCCTGGGCACTCTGTTTTCCATGCAGCTCACAGGCGATGACTTTATTGACAGAAATGCTCAACAGCAATATGAATGTCAAGAAAGTATTATAGGATTAGTTACAGACAGTCTGACTACTTTCGGACTGAATTGGCTTATTGGTTGAATGAGGAAAACAGAGGAGACAAAATAAAGTGGGTCTGTTGCTTACCTGCAGAAATACCAGCAAAATGACCAAAAGGTGCAACACAGGATTAAATCTGCCATTCTATTTTCTACACGTAGAATAGATTTTTTTGCAGATGCACCTTTTCTTCCCCAACATATAGTAAGTCTAGAAACTATAAACTGGGTTTCCTTCATAGCAGGCACGCAAGCGCTGTGGCTCAAGCCTTCATGCCAACAGCAGATCTATTTTCGATATGAACTTAATAGTTAGAGCCTGCCATTATGTACATGCACACAGCTCCCCGAGCCACAGCAAGGCTTCCCCTACATCTCGCAGCAGTGGTTTTGCTAATGATTAATGTGCAGTTTTGTAGGTTTAATGAAGACATTGTTTCCACTTATCTACAGGTCAGATGGCAACAGCAAAACAACTTACTTGCTAGATGGCTGTGGATTCCCTGCTGATATGTCTGCTTATTTATGCACAATGTGCATTTCCAAATAGATGACCATATTAAATTATATGCTTCTGCCTTATTATTTCATGAGTTTTAATGGTTTTTCATTCATTTTCTATTAGAAAGAAGGGGTAGTCACTCGTGCTAATGATGTGCTGTTTTACATCTGCATCTCTAATGTTTGTGGAATTTCTTTCTGCATCTGTATCAAAGAGCAGTTGAGTGAAAACTGTTGACTTTTACCCTGAAAGTAAAGGTGAGAAAGCAGATGGAAGCCTTTTTTCCTTAGACAGTGCACTCTTTTGGCTTTTTGAACTATTCTGCCAGATCCAACAAAAACTTCACTGAACAGCCTCGTGCTAAGCTGAATTCACTCCTGTACAAAGCTCCTTTGAACCAGCTACAACAAACCTCAGCTCTGAAAATTAATCCTTTCTGAAACCACAGGGCAAACACATGCACTCCGTGGGCACAGTGCTTGAGGGATGGGAAAACCTAGGCTGGATTGCCAGAGAGCAGCCACGCACCACTTCCAAGCCAGAGCTCCAGGCTGGCCAAAGCCATCCAAGTGCTCGGCACACAGCTGGACAGGAGGAAAGCACAGAGATGCATAGGGCTGCTTTGTGGGAGGTTGAAGCCTGGCTCCAAGCTGCGATTCATTGATCTGAAATGGCAGCCCCACTGGGGGCAGTGGGGATTTGGCTTCTCCTCCATGAGCCTGGGGACATGAAGGTTTGAGATCAGACAAACAAGCAAGGTCTGGGAGTCACTCTGTGCAGCACTGCCACGCAACGGGAGAATTTCGCTGCTCCTTTCTAAAGGCACCTACTCCTGTAACGTTATTTCACTAAAAATAACCCAGGCAATTCTAGCTCAAAATGTGATCAGCCCATAAATAGTTAGATAAACTCCTTCCAGGCACATAATGTACTCAATTTCCATTTGCAACACGTACTAAAGCCCTGCTTATGCATAAGGAATGCCTACAAATGGTAGATGGTAAATTTTCCTGCCTTAACATACCAAACACTCCTACCTCAAGGGACGCGACCGTGCTTTTATGCACTGGCTGATCTTTGCTGTCTGAAAGCTGCAGGAGCGACTGCTATTTTTGCAGAAGAGATATTTTAACATCTGAATTGCAGATTTCTAACAGCAACATGTGCTCTCAAACAAAAACAAGCCCACAAGGAATTTTCTGGGGCCTTGTATTTCCCAAACTGCTCAAATGAGGTTTGATTTTCTTTACGGCTATCGATGGTGGGTGTTTGGAGTGGCAGGGGAGGCTGCAGAGTTTTCCATCTCCCCCCATCTTATTTTGTGCCTCTGAGTCCTAACCCTCAGCTGTAAATTCAGAGCCCACTTTGATGGATCCCAGTTTGACTACCATGATGTTAAGTTAAACAACAGTCTTATTCTGCGTCATAATTACTGCAAACAATTTCATTGTCTGAGCTATGCTGTGCAGTGTTATGTATTAGCTGATGCTGCTTCTGTCACTGTTCATCACATGAACATTCCTTTTACCTGCTGTGTCTGTGTGTGCCTGAAAGAATCATGGCATTTTTAATGGCATAATTTCCTAGGAAGAACTGAAAAGCAGCGCAGCATGGTTTGCATTATTTATATGCTTACTCCTACAAATGGCAAGGAAAATACTGTAGATTTCCTGGAAATAAATATATTCATTATACTGAAGTCTTGTGCATAATAGACTGTATGTCACTGAAGGAATTTAATTACTACCTAGAAAGTATCTTCATTTTGCTAGATTTGTAACAAAAAAAACTGTCTAGACACATTTTAATTCAAAGACAAAAGATTCCTTACCCGCCTCAAAATATCCCATGTTGATAAATCTAGAAACGTGCCCTGCTGCTGCTGCTAATCAGGAGAAAATTCTTAGCATTTTTATAGCATGAAATAAATTGTAGATTGAGCCAATTGGGAATACTAATGACAGAAGCCATAAAAAAATTTGTAACATCAATTATGACTAAAGGAAAAAGACTTGCACCATAGATCAGCAGAATATTTTGCAACCGTGCTTCATTTAAGACTATGATTCCTGAACATGATTTGGGAGTTGACTTGCCAAGGAGGATGTTCAGGAATATGTAATTGGCAGCTATGCAATTGTGGTGCTCCTGCAATTCAGCTATAGCTGCAGAATTAGCTTAGACGGAAGGATGCAGGTCCATTGAACCTATCTGACAAATCCCCAGACCCTAGCTGAATCTTCCAAATCATCCTGCAATCAATACGACTAACCTGATTTTGGACAAAGCCTTGAAAATAGTAAGTTAGGTTGAGTCCAGACCTAAAAAGTGATCTGATAGCTCAGATTTCTTTTTATTCATTCCTTACTGTTATGCAGAGGCTAACCCCTGGCCATGCTCTATAGCCAGATTCCAGGGAAATGACCATTCCCTCCTCCCGGCATGCAGTATTTATCAGAGGAGGTGACTATTTCCTGCTTTGCACACTGTCATATGCAGTAAAATTAATCTCAAGTCATCACTGTAATTTCACCTTTTTTCTACAATAAATGCTTTTGTGCATCTTTCCATCCTGATGTAATTGTCATTTTAAAAACTGAGAGGCTAACAAGAGAAGTACACTGCAACAGGGGAAAAGGGGAAAAACTACTGGGAAAAAAGCAAAAGCCAGGTTCAAATTTCCTTCCCTCCCCTCTTTCCTCCATCTGCAAATTATCTCTTAGCCCCCAAATAAACAGATCAGCGGGTTTTAAAACAATATATTTGAAAGATCTTGTTTTCGCTCTGGTGCAGAATACATTTCCAAAAGCTATACACAACGGTAAAATAATTTCCCACCCAGACACAGGTCCTCACACTGGACTTGCAGCAGCTCCCTTTCTCAAGACAGGCACTATTTGGGCACAAGGTGGTTAAATTAAATCTCTCCTCAACATAGAGGAGTTATCCATGTTCAGCCTACGATGTTCCAGCCAAATAATGCTTTGCTAATGATGTCTGCAGTTAGATGACAAATCAGGCTATTTAAATTGCTTCAGCACATACATCCTTTACAGGCAGGGTATCCAGGTAACCATTCTACCACGACTTTGAGGTGGGAGGGAGAAAGCAATAGCTAATTTCTTCAGCTAGGTGGAAAATTAATCCTGAAGAGATTTGTCTGGTTTGTTATGGTCAATTTGAAGAAAATCAATATAAAAATAATTATTTTAAAATGTGTAGTTATGCAAGAAAGGGCAAAATAATCGTCCTTCGAAAATACAATAATGGCTAGGTTTATTTCTGAAAATAATTAAAAATATTTTAAAGCCCTCACTAGGAAGGTTTTCCATACCTTAATGCATGTTAGCATCAGGATGCTTCAAAAAGGAAAAATATCAGTGCCGAATTTCAGGAGCAGCTGCCAATCACCACATCTCAAGCTTACCACTAACTAAAATAACAAATGTTAGATCCTCCTTTCCCTTTTATTATTTTTTTTGTTTGTTTGTTTTTCCCTCCCTAAAGTGAGCTCAATAATCATTTAAATACCTGGTAAGGAAATGCTGCTGCTGACCAGTATTAGATGCTATTTTGGCTCCACTTGAGAGATGCCTGCTAATGGCCTTGGGAGGCTTTGGGAAGGTCTAGCTACATCAGTGACGATTGTGGGATGCAGACAGGAGAAAGGGTGCCTTTTTCCAGCAAGAGCCTGGGCTAAGGCTTATCTGGGGGTTCAGAGAAGGTTTCTCTAGCAAAAGGGGTGGAATAAGGAAGGGATCATCGTGGTCTGCCCCATCCCTGGCTCAGCCACACTTCAGCTGTGAAGGAATTTGCTGCTGAAGCCTTTCAGACTTTGCTTGCAGACTATTTTCAAGTATTCACCAGATCTATTTAACAGGAAAATATAAACAACTTCTGATAGCCCTTTCCTTGAAAACTGTTTTGGAAAATATGACTCATTTACTTCTAAAGAGGAGAAGTAATATTTTCTAACACTCCCTGAGGATGCATTTAACCAGAAACTAAGCCAGATGTAGAAATGTCTGCAGAGGTTTTGGTTCCTTTCATAAAAAAAAAAAAAAAAAAAAAAGAAAAAAAAAAAGGCTGCAAAGCAAGAGTCAAGGTATTATTGTGTTTTAAAGCACTATTGACCTTTTGATTACCCTTAAGATCAGATCACAGAGAAAATACAGCACATGATCAGCTAGAGAAGGTCACATTGCAAAAGAATGCAGGGGGTCTCATTTTTTAAGAGCGAACGTAACAGAAGCACAAATCTTCCAGCCACCAAAGAGCCTCTCCTGGTTTGGCAATTGCCACGTATAATATCTGATGAACTCCGATGTCTCACTGCTCAAGGATAAAATCCCAGCAGGCACGGGCTGAAGGAACAGCCACACAGTCAGAGGGAAAAAATCTTGTATTATTACAGCAGCCACTTATTTTATTCACCAGAATTAAAACCTCTTCACAGATAAAAGTGGGGATTTTTTTCATCCCACAAAGCAATTTTAGATTTCTATAGAATCATTCTAAAGCAATTAAAATCCTGCTCCTGTTGATGGATTTGTATTCCTTGCTCACA
Organism: Anser cygnoides; assembly: GCF_040182565.1. Taxonomy (NCBI): domain Eukaryota; kingdom Metazoa; phylum Chordata; class Aves; order Anseriformes; family Anatidae; genus Anser; species Anser cygnoides. Next base: position 6,774,376 of record NC_089887.1, read on the forward strand.
GTGATGTCAGGCTTTGAAACTCAGGGCTGTTGAGAGTAATTCTTTGGGGCTTTGGAGTCATTGCTGAGTGCCAGAAAATACCTTCCGTAAATTCACAGATAGTAAAGTCTTTGGTAACACCAAAATACTTTCAGGACCTGTAGGTCTTAAAATCTAAAAGATACTGCAATAAACAATTGGTGCAATATCACACAACTCAATACGCTGCAATCTCACCTTTTACAGTGAGTGAATTTTCAGGGGAAGGAACAGAAGAAAGAAACCAATAATCTAATAAGAGTACAGTGAGATAAGAGGGACCAGGGAGCTCTTAACTGTGTTACTGCATGGAAAGTGATAGACTGGCATTTGCAGGGACAAAAACAAAACAAAAATCCTTCATAAACAAGCAAATGAACAGCCTCAACCAGTATTTACACAAAAATGATTCATAGTCCTCATCCATTCAAAGGACTGCATTATATAATCCTGAAAGTAAGCCTCCAATACTGGTGTTTTTTTTTGTTTTGGCTTTCTTTTACTTAATAAAGGAAATTATAGTTAAAAATGTAATTCAGATGTCAGAAAAGTGAGGCCATTTCCATTCTTGATTATACAGCATTAATGCTGCTGTCTGAAATTGCACTGGAGGGATGAATCCTGATACACTACGCTGAATAAAAGGATCAAGCCATGCCAAACGTTATGGGTTTTAGATAACTCCTGCAATATGGGTATTATATTGATCCTTGAGAAGGTCTGTCTCCTGCCAAAGGATGCAGCACATAATAGGAAACATGTAGGGTCAACAATATTGGACGCAAAGCTTAGCACAATCATCAGCAAAACACTCAGTGATTATGACTATTGGCTTGTCAGCACCACTGATATTTTATCAGGACTGGCAAAGAACTTGCAAGCTGATGTTTAGGGATAAACGGGACTATTTCTTCTCTTAGGCCACAGATAGCGTACAGATTTGCTGCATTGCTGCTCCTGGAAAGGCAAATGCAGACAAAGTTAAATAAAGCTATCATTATCCTGGTGCCTGACATAGGAGGTTATTAGAGGTACAACTGGCAGGAGATAGGGGCTGGCTCAGAATGATTAGAGCCAAGTAATATCTTCAAGGACACCAGCAAAGTCCAGCTGAAGTCAGCACAAGACGCATTTGTCCCTTCCACTACAGCTGCGGCTGCAGCTGGACTCAGCACTTAGCACAGCTGGGGCTGGGGAGGACAGAGGGGAGGTCACTACGCTGGAGCTAACCTGGACAAGAAAGAAAGTTTTTCTGTCCTAATTTTTGGCCAAAACCTTTCAAAGCATGGCCAGCCTGAAGGGAGGTATGAGACCATCCACATGCAGAGCTGGGTCGTGTTACAGACAGATCCGGCACCCTTCCAGAGCCCATCCTACACTGCGGGGAAAAAGGCGAGGCTGAAAGGCAACAACAGATTTATTTTTACACAGATCTCCTTCTCTACATTTGGAGTAATAGACGCAAATAGTCTTGCTCCTGCAAATCACCTGCTTGAACTGCAGCTGCCAGGAAATGAGGGTGGTTGAAGGGGGGGCTGTAAAAGGTGGATCATTAGGCCTGCCTTCTTTGTGAGCTTCTTCAGTCCCAAAGACAGATGGGGTTGGGAGTGCAGCAGAACAGAGGACTCCTTTGTTCAAAGAAAGGACAGGATCCAGGCCCACAAGGAGATCCTCCCTCCCTTCAGATTAGGGGGTTAATTAATAACAGTTAATTAATGATCTGTCAATCACCTCCAAACACTTGCCTGTGTGAGAGAAGCTTCCCTCCAGGCAGTAAGCATTAAGGCCTTCCCTGGAGTTAGGCTTTAAAGAAAGCCCTCCTGACAATTTCTGTGAGGCCCCAAAGAGGATGTTTAAATCCTTTTATCTCACAGCGCACTTGTGGCAGGAGGCAGCCTCTCAGAGGACACTGCCTGGCAGAGGTAGTTAAAAACCTTGCTGCGCTGCTGCCTTCAAGGTGAGCCTCTGGGGGACGCCGGACGGTGCCAGGGGCTGGCTGGCACCACCACGCCGTGCATCGAGATGGGGAGCTCGGGTTGAAAGCATCTCAGAAACTAGCCTGTCCTCGGTGTTGGAGTGGTATGGACTGGATGGAGCACAAATGCTGAAGGAAGGCTCCCCTGCTGCTATCTCCTGCCTGGAAAGAGAGATCTTGGTTTCCATAAGCCATGTCCTTGCATAGTCAGCACCTTTGATTGTAGGGACACCTTCTCTCTCTCTCAGCAAATTAACCAAAAAAGAAGTGGATCTAGGGACAAGTCATGGCCATGAATAATAACAACTTTTCCCTGCATAAAGACTTGGTGAGTTAAGGACATGGCAGCAGCCTCTCTTCTCTTCAGCTTGCTTAAATCAAGGCTCCTCTAACCCACCCCGTCAGCAGCCTTCGGGAAACGCACCTCTACCAGCGCTGTGCCAGAAGGAGATGTGACACCCCCGCTGCGAAACACCCCGTCCGAAAACCAGGCCCCCCGTCGTGTGCCAGCTTTTCCCACGCTGACTTCAGGAGGGAGCTTGGCCGTGCACGCCGAGGAGCTTTGCTCCCGCTCCCCCCTGCCAGATGAACACCCCGGGCTCTTGGCTGCCGGGCCATCCGTGCCCATCTGCTTGCATGGCACGGTGCCCGCTCGCAAGTTGTCAGACAATTTCACGGGTGCCAAAAGAGCCTGGATTTGAATAGGTGGCCTGGATACGCTGCAAAACCCAGCTCTTCCGCTGGCTGCTAACAGAGCTGGAGCCCTGGGAGTGCTCGCACCTCCTGGAGCCACGCGTCCGCTCCGGATTGATGCTGCCCGGCAGTGCCGCAGCACAAACGCAGAGGCTTCGCCGGTGCTTCGGGCAAAGCGTTACTGCCCCAAGTGCTGCAGAAGCTCATAGAATGCAGCTTCTGTCCTAAAACACTCAATGCACAGCAAAACAACCTTGAGGCACCACGATGCAATCGGCAGTGCAAAAGACCGACTCTGCGAAGCAAAGAGTGAGAGGAGCAGAAACCCCCACAGCTGCCACGGGCAGTGACAAGTAGGCCAGGCAGAGGAAAACGGGCACGTTTGGGGCTAAATCCCCACCCGTTACCCAGCTCTTCTACCTGGGGCCAGCAAGCTGCAAAAATAGATGGTGTTAGCTCTGAGCTGGCTCCAAGAACAGGGTAATTAGGCAGGTAATGAGGAAAGGAAGCTCTCCCCTCCTCTGGCAGTCTGTTTTGCTGGTGTTGGAGCCCTGAGATGTCAGGCTGGCTGCTGCTGTGGATCGGGGTAGACACAGAGGCTTGGGGTGGCGTTGGGACCATGTGGAAAGGGACAGCTGCTGCCCACGCCTTGCCCATGGCTGGCACAGGTCCTCCTGGCTGTGCCCCATCCTGCCAGCAACAGCTCATGGTCCCGGCCAGGCCTCACGGCTTGGTTTTATGGAGAAAAAAAACAGGATTTTGCTTTAAGCTGTCTCTGCCACCAGCAGCCCCGGGAGGCAGAGCTGGCCGTGGAAGCACAGCACTGTGCTCCCCTCCTCCCTGCACGAAACCTGGGCTTGCAACATGAAAGGCAGAAAAACCTCTGGGTGTTAGGCCCCGGGAATCAGATTTTCTGCTTAATAAATCCCTAAAGAATCAGATGCAAAAGAGGCTCGTTTGAAAATTTTGGATGGATTGTCATATTGCAGTGATTCAAACAGGCAAGAAATACAGGGAAATAAATACAAATGTGCTGGGTAGAAATGCTCTGTGTATCACAAGATAAAATCAAACAAAATACAAATAAGCTATACCAAAACCTAAAGAAAATAATAATAATCTTCACTGCTCTATTTCCCCTGCACCTACAGATTAATTCAACATTTCCTTTGCTGCCTCATGCCAGCATACCAAAGCAGCTCAAAATCCATGGACTGGCTGTGTACTGGTATCTGCCTGCAATACTTCTGCCCTTACAGGTCTCCATGCACAGCTATGGCATTATTCGTCCTCTGGCCCAGTGACCAGCCCTGCACGAAGAAGTCGGACCACCGATTAGCAAGGTTTACAGAAGGGGCTTGAAGAGCTAACAGGATCAGTTGGACTCTGCTGCTGAGAACAGGAGCTGGCTTAAGAGCTGGTTTGGGGTATTTTATTATCCGCAGTGCATAATCCAGCTCTTTAAACGGCTTCTATTTACAACAGTTTTGCTGTCCCCCCCTACTCTCCCGCTCCCACACATTTGCAGATGCTGTTTACTCTGGGTTTCTGCTACTTCTTCACATGCAAATGAGTCTTTCAGGCTTTCTCACTTTTATTTACCCACAAGCAGCACATTACAGCAGGGTGGAAAATCGTAAGTTAGAAAGAGAACGTACTAACGGTATTGAACCAGACACTGAAAATGAAAATAAAAAAAGAAAAAGAAAGTCAGAAATGCCCAGCATGTCCTAAAGCTGTATTATTATCAGCTATTAGGGCTATTTTAAATATATATTTTTTTTGTTTGTTTACAGCAGTGAGTCACCAACAGCACCATGCCAATGGCACAATCTGAATGCACTCTGTGCACTCCCTCTTAACCATCTCAGCTTTGCCAGTGTCCCTATCTCAACTTGCAAGACATTGTCACTTCAGTTGTGGGTCCCTCCTGAATGCCACGACTGCTTTTGCCTTGTCACTGACCATGGGGCCTGAACCAATGCCCTCTGCCAAAGCTGGATGTGGGTCCTCAAACACTGAAACTGCTTCATCAGACCCAGTTCACTGCTGCTGATTTCGTGCTCCTTCCTGTAGATGCTTGCAGGGAGCCAACCCTAACTCAAGGAATATGCAGAAATGTTGAGGGCTGTAACAAGGTGAGCGTTAGAAGAGCAAAATTATTCCAAACAAATCTCAGCACGAGTGATCAAATCCCCATCTGCATCCTCCAAGGCGGTGGGGATGCCTGGACCACAAAGACCAGTGGCAGAGGGGAGTAATGTAGCTCCATAAATGCCTCCAAAAATAATTCCTCCCAAGGGTGGAGATGAGCACAGCACAACTGATCACTAGGAGAAACCTGTGCATGCTGCTCTGGAGAGAAAACACTGCACAGCCCAACGGCTTCAGCCTCTGGTTTATGCCACAAGTCTTGCACAAATCATTTTCCCTCCCTGAATTTCAGTCTCTTGAGCCTAGTTTAAGGATTATAAATTGTAAAGCAATGGAGACAAATTCTAATGAAATATTTCAGGGTAGCAATATCTGCATATCCCACTGAAAACATTTTGGACATATTTTTTTTGCTTAGATTTACTAAGGGCATCTTACCCCACTGCTACACCAATGAGTCCCTTGTGTGCTAAGCCCTGTTACTTAGCAGTAAATTACAGGTTATGAATTTCATGCCAGCTCTTCCCTCGATAACATTTGCTGCTTTTCTGCACCGCCAATGCAGGGTAAGTTGTGTTAAATAGGAAGGTGAGGAACTAAAAATGAGTCTCTGATTAAAAGACAAATCCGCAGGACTGCATCGCTTGGTATGTAGAAAATTAAAATGGAGAAATAGCTTGATTAAAATCAGACACTGAAAATGCTTCTTTCCTAATACACTCTGGTAACAAGAGAAAAAAAAAAAAGAATAGCTCCTGCAGTAGCTGGCTTTTAAAGAAGTAATAAACAGCATGTCTCTGTTCCTGAAGACTAATTAGCGAGATTCTGCAAGCATTGAGATAGAAGAAGGCTAATCAATGGCTTCATACATGCAGACACTTTGCTACTGAAAAATATGACTGCCCACCCATCTCTCCCTTAAAAAGGTGATATGGGGCTGGTACAGCCTGTACCTGTGGCCCTTTGTGTGTAAGACAAGAGCCAAAAAACCACATTGAGCACCGTGTTATCATCCACAGGAGAAACCCCAACTAATGAGGTGTAGAAAAATGCAAGGCTTGAATTATTCATGCAAAAACCCCGGACACAGAGATTGTGGGCTGGGACTTCTGTGAGCCGCTGGGTAAAGTCTTCTCCTGCCAGGAGCTGGAGATGCCACAGGGAGGTAAGGGGAGAGGGAATTTTTGAGAATTCACTGGTGATGGTGGAAGGCAGCTTCCCAGTGCTTTCCACCCCCTGATATGGGATGGACTGAACCCCACAGACGAGGTGGCATCATCCAGCATGACAACACTGTGACACGTATTGCCCCATCTCACCACTGGGCAGCTCAGCTCGGGACAACGCAGCAGAGCCTCAGCCAAAAAGAGGAAAAGAGGTTTGTTTTCCCTGTCCTGGCTGGTGAAACACCGCTGTCATGCATCCCTGCAGACCCTAATCAGAGTGGACAACCTTTGAGCTACCTGGACTTTCCAGACTTTGACTCTGGGGTCATTTCATAAACACACTTACAGAACTGGAGAACAGATTGCTCTTGGGCTGGATGGGATTGATCAATATTTCAGGCAGCAGTTGCTGAACTGTGGCAAGGGGAAATGCAGCACGCACTGGCAGACAGAAGACTGAGTTTCATTGCTGTCCAGGGCTATCAGTCAGCATCAATCCCCATCCAACTCCCCTTGAAGTCACTGCAAATTTTCCAATTTGCATAAATGAGACTTGGACCACAGGCACTGCTGAGTGCTAAAACACAATTTGCATTGAAATAGTGAAGTATGTTCTGATGAACGGGATTCATTATAAAAGAGAAGAGCAATTCATGCATAATACACAAGAAGTTGAAGAACCAAAATACTAGATGGCAACCTCTACTTTAGGACCACAATCAGATTTCATGCACTTTAAATATCAAGTGATGTAATTCATCCAGCTTACTCCAGGTTTATTCCTGATGTAAGCACAATCAGAATCTGCCTGTCAGTCTGAGACAGGTAAACATTTCAGCAGGGATTTGGCAGGCAAGGATTTGAATATATCTTTTAAAAGCCCAAAGTCTCATGGATGAGGTCCACGGAATATCTGATTATTGTTTGTTACTTCGAGCAGCAGAAAAGCATTTCTTCTTCACGATGCAATGAGACAGCACTCCTCTCAGTTTCAAATACACTTATGTAAACTGAATACCGGGATTACTAACATCAGCCTTTCCCACCAATTTATTGAGCCTTGGGTCTCCAATAACACACCTCGCACAAAACCAAAGATCTCCGAGAACATCTCTGTACAGTAGAACAGCTTACGGACAAAAACCAAGTGACAATCCCGACTGGCCGGGTTTGTACTTTGACCAGCATCTGCTCCGTTGGGTTTCACACGGCACATTCCAGCGTGCCCAAGTGTTAATCCTGGAAGGCTTCTAGAATAGCAACTACTGTATGCATATCTCACTTCTGTAGCTGCTCAGAGAAAACATTGCAATTTGATTTAATTGCCATGTTGACTTATAACAGTATGTTTATACTGGATGCCTGCCAGCTGAAATGCAACAGGTTTGCAAAATGTATTTCCTCAAAACAGCATGATATGCAATGTAATAAGGAAAGCAATCTTCCAGCCGCCCTGATGCTGAAGTTCATTTCAACTCCTCTGACTTGGAAGCAATGCTACCAAGTCAGAAGAATTACACCGGGCTAATTGATATGATAATCAGGCCTAGAGGCTGCCTTTCACAGGTACAACAGCCACACTGCAGCTTTGGGAAGGGAATATAACTGTAGGAAATGAAGGCGATTAACAGTTGTTTGTATTACAGGGGTTGTTTGCCCTATTTAATATCCCTATCAAAAGATGCATTATTTGTTGAGCACTCCAAAAAGGAAATCAAAGAGAAACTTCAAGAATGCTGATAATTCTTTGTCTCTATAAGTACGACATTTAAAAGACAATAAAAAGCTGTGCTTTGCCAATCGAAACAAATACGTTATCTCTCCCATGACCTTGGTTGCTAGATTTCAGCCCAGCTAACAACCACCATGTCTTTGAGCTACAGGAACATTACAGAAGCTAGAAGGCAAGTGTGCTGGTTGTATTCCTGTAAAGCACCAGCTTTGTACGACACTGTGACTACCATCTTATCTGGAGGTTGGCACTGGGATGGGTCACGACTTTGAGAGCTGCAGGAGCAAGGAGACTTGTCTGCGATGGAAAAGTGCCCCCTGCTAGCCAACGTTCCAGCAAAATCGGTCTCAGTGTGACGCATTTCTTCTGTAAAGTCCCAAAGGAAAAACTTCTGCAGTTAAACTGTTAAATTGCAATCAATATTTATCTTGCAAAATACAAGAGACCAATGGCACTGTTGCTCAGTGCACTCACAGCAGCAACTTTCGGGAGGAATAACAGGGGCAAAGGGTATAAAAACAGTGGTCAGCAAGGTTGGATCAGTTTATAGATGAGATTTCATGAGATGATTGCCTGTGATTTAAGGAATCTGGATTTTGCGACCCTAAAAGTCTCCTCTGGCCTGATATCACCCTGATGCTAATTAGTTCTACTTTATTAAAGACTGTAACTGCGAGCAGCAGATACTGAAAGAAGCAGCCACGTGGCTCTTACCAATCCTGCACTGGGACTTGTAAAAACAGAAGGAGAAAAGAAAAAAGATGTTAAAAATATCAGGAAAAATCTGAAGTTGGAACAGAACTGGCTTTAATCTCAGTTTCAGTCAAAATTGAGTTCACAAGATACAGTAGTATTTCTTCAAATAGAACAAATGAACCTCAAAGATTTTCTAATGAATACCCTTTCTACACATTTGTACAAAGCAGCCTATAAAACTGGCAATGAGAGATGTCATTGTTAAAAACATACCACTGGACACTTTTCTCACAACTCTTATAACAAGATATCATTTTCTATTCGATTCTATTTGGCTTCTCCATAAGGAACTGTAAAAACCTCTCTGAAAATCCTGGCATCAATAGGAGTCCTGACACTGACTCTGCTGGAGCTGAATCTCCCCCTTCAAGAATAAAGCCTTGGGAGGAAAAAAAAAAAAAAGTGTGTTGGTTTTGTTGCTGAGCCAGCTATTTAACTCCACCAGCTAGCAGAAACAAAGAGAAACCAAATAAAACTATTAAGCACATGTTCTTTTTGGACAAATACGCCAAGACCCTTTGAAATTTATGGCTCTACACCGTCTCTACCTGCTAAGTTATATAAAAAGCTGTGGCTGCAGATATCAGCGATCATGTAAATAAATTTTATTATGCTCTACAATACTAATATGGTTAGACACACTAATCATGGGAGAAGGGGAGGTTGCTATTTTTTTCCTGTCCCATATGGTAATAATTTTGTATGATTGAACTATTATGAGCTAAATAAAACTACACATTAACTGTAAGATACATTGCAAATACATTAAATCTTCCCTGGAGTTTTAGCAAATATTCGCTTTTTCTATGAGGCATTTGGAATTAGCAAAGGAATCTACACTGGGCCATATGATTTATAAATAGATTTGGCTTCCTCTGCAATCCTTTATGGGCAATTATTTCAGAAATGAAGATGCAGAGCCACAGATAAATAAAATAATTGCAGCTGATCAGGCTTTATTTACTGCTATCACATTTCCCCAACTGATACCCTTCCCGCCTCTCATTTGCTCCACTACCCTGGATCGATGACCAGATGAAGAGTTGTCAGTTAATGTCAAACACTGAGCACAAAAGGTGCCAAAAGCAGATTCTGTTTTCCACATTTCCAAACCCTGACTGTTTTTTTTTCCAGAGCTGGCTTGCTCTCTGGATAAATTCAATGTGGAATTAGGAGGCTGGGAAAGGGCAGAGCAAGACCGATGAGTTCTGCAGGGTTTCGAGCGACTTGCCAGGGATTTGTTTTGCTGCCACTCTCCTTCAGAAATCACTGCTTGAAGTCTGGAGAACTGCCCTTCCACGAGCAGACACCTGGCTGTGTCAGGCAAGGGTTCCCATGGACTCCCCATTCTGCAGCTATCCTGCTCAAAAAGGGTATTCAGTTTGGAAGGTGCTGAGTACAGCTGTGTATAGCAAAACCAGCTTTCCAGGTAACTTAAATGAATTGAAACCAAGTAAAGACTGGCCTCACACCTGCATATTACCCTCTGTGGACCTCACACCATTCAGTTTTCAGCACTTCAGATGCCGGACACGGTAGGAAACACAGGTTTATCAGTTTTCCTTAGGATCAAGCTTGAAATCCTACTGATGCCAACTCTACTCTCCAAAACACTTTGGCACAGCTCAGTTCAATAGAGATGTAACTCCTATGGCCTCCCCCAGCACTGAAGGGACAAACTCAGGCCCCAGTCTTCACAGAATCACAAAATCATGATGTTTCATGCTCCCCAAATTATCACTTTTTTTAATGACCCTTGCACCATCAGTGCTGATGGCCAGGCTACACTTAGGAGACATGTGGCCCTGATCTATGACTCTCCTATAGCCTCCTGCCCTCAGAAGGCACAGCCAGCTTTGTGAAGCCTGGATCAGAACGGTACCCTGCAGAAAAGGAGCACCAGAAGCAGCCTGGGAGGTGCCTAGGGACTCGGTAAGGTCTTACAAGAAGTCTCGTAGCTTTTCTTTTTTTCTTTTTCAGTTCAAGGCCACTTATTTCTGTATCAAGAAAGGATGCTACAAACACTTCCAAGAACTTCATCAACAACCGTTCATAAGCTGGTGAAAAGAGGCCAATGGGACCAGATGCCAAAGGAGCTAGGAAGATTTACGCTAGCTGAGCATCTGGCTCCCTGCTCACTGCTACCAGAATGAAGACAAATGCTTGCAAACATAGTTATTCAAAATCACTAATGTGCTCAGCGATGATCAGCACAAACACAGCAGTGTTGCTGCTGTAAGGTGTGGTGCCTGGGAACACAGCTGCTGAATGTTCGAATGCTGCTTTTTCCAGATGTGTATTTAATGCAAAGATCGGTGAGAAAATAGGGTGTTGCTGCCCTTTGAATCAAGCAAAGGGAATGATTAAGACATCATCATCTTTTGTTGTTGCACTGGTGGATGGTGGTAATTGCTTCTATACAGGAAAGTGGCTATACATCTATTGTCATCCATCATCTTGCCAAGGCTGTGTATAGTACAGTAGAAGCAGTAAACTTTTGATTTAACCTCATTAGCATTCCTCGAATTACAATGTCATACCAATGATAAAGATTGAAATTATCTGCCTCTCAGCAAACGGAGAAGAAACAAATTTCACACTATGTAAAAAGCCATGGTAAAAACCATACTTCTTCCTAGTACTTAAAAGCTGCTCAAACCTGCTCAGTTGTTGGGTTTGCCACGTGGGACAGGAGACAATTAGGAATTGTGCTTAAATGCATCAAACTTGCAAATGTAGGGGGATGGACCCATGGAGTAATAGATCATGGAGTAAATGATCTAAGGATTCAGAGCAGAGGGCTAGGAGGGGAAGATGCTGTGTAGATGCTCTCTGATAGCACCTTCCCTCTGACTTGTATTATCTGTGTTTACTCTGAACTCCCCCAGGGAATTGTGGTTCTACCAGGAACATGGAGAAATTTGTGTGGAATTTGGGAAATAACATGGAGGCATCTGGCTTTTGCATAAATGCCTTGGAAGCTCACAGGATTTCCATGTGAATACCAGGACAAATGCACACAAGGTGAGTTCTTGCTCAAACTTGAGTTGAAGGAATTAGGGACCAATTATTTGTCCCTCCTGGCAGTCAAAATAAGATTAAATAAAATCTGTACTTGTCTGAGGTCAGTCTACAGCAAAATCTATAGTAAAATTGGGAATTTATCTCAGCTGCCATCCAGCAGCTTACCCGCTGAGCTGTGTACCCCACTATAGCTGTAACACAACACCAATACGTACTTCAAACCACCCATTCCGAGTTACTCTACTCTTTTATGGACCATCCTAGAGGAAATTAATGGATCTTCCCTACAGTGGCAACAAAAGAAGGAAATGAATTTATTATTCCAGTGGTACCCTTGACACAGATATTGAGTAGCTTCATTAAACATTTTGCAGCCCCGAGCGTCTTTGCTAAACCCTCTACAATGAGCACAGAGTCATTTTCCTTATTACAACACAAACATACAGGTCAGGATTCAGAACTCATTTACATCTGCTTTATATCTGAATAATCTCTCTGATCTCGGTGGAGTCTGGCCAGCCTGATACTGGTGCAAAATCAAGTCTGTATCATCCCAGTCCTTCCCCTTCTCTCTAGATTATCTTGCAGCATCACTCTCAAATTTCACAGTCAGCATAGCCACAGCCAAATGACTAATACAGCCTTTTAATACAAATAGCAATAAATCAATGGATTAAATTATAATTTATCACACAAATGCTATATAGGTCTTCCCAAAGCTATTCTGAACCATCTCTCATATCTGGTCACATTCCTCGGGGGGAAACACACTAGATAGAGTTCATGCCTGCAGTGTAAGTTTACATAAGAAAGAAATGCTGAAAACACCCTGTATTTATGATAGGAGATTTCACAGAGATCTGAATAACATTCCTGAGAAGACTGTAATGCCTATAAGAAGCCTCCTCAGTATCTCTTTCAAAGACCAATCCAGCACGGCAAGGTTTCACTACAGCACGAAGCTCTACATCCAGCAGCAAACCTAGAGAACTAGCCGCACCAACCCTGAGCAATACTAGAGCAAACTTCTAATGCCTTATAAAATGACAACAGCATATTCCACCACAATTTCACATTACAATACAGCCAGACATTTTTTCACTTACTTCATTGGTTTGAACAACGCCTGTCCATAATTCTGGAACGTCATGATCAGCTTCAGTTGGGTGCCTCCTGATTTCATTGCTGTGGGAAGAAACAAAACCGCTTTAAAATGCTACATATGGGTCTACTTACATTCAGCTTCCTTGAGACAAAACCACATATCTTTGTTCTGTATTAGATGCAGCACTGCAATATCTGAGCACCAAGCAGGGTAATACTAACTGGATAACAATTTTCAAAAATTATTTAGTGGGTGCAGAGTACATGGGAGGGCTTTGAGCTGATGACTAGGACTAAAAATGGATGTATGAACACCATAAGCACCTTAACTGAACAGCATGTCCAGGAACAGCTCATTGGAGCCTTGTTTTCTCTATCTTCAACCACTTTTGGACTTCCTGATAACAAGGGACACACATTGGGAAAGGAAATAGGATGTCTTCAAAGACAACTGTGGCTGGGATTACAGTGAGACACGCAGCAGACATCCCCTTAATTAAAAGTATGAGCAGATACTAGAGCAATCTCTGATCTCTGCTGTGATTTTAATAATGACTGCTGAGCAGTAGAGATATGTAAATCCATCTCCTCTTTGTACAATGGAGATTTATCCAAGCCCATCCACTAACTTCCAGGGGATCCCAAGGTGGTTTGTACATGTGAGCAGAGCTGCGCAGAGAGGGTCACTGGTTCATTTGGGAGGGCAGGAGAGGACACGTGGGGGTGGCAGGTGCCATCCACACCGTGCACCAAGGGCTCTCTCTGCTCAAACATTGAATGCACTCCCTTCCCAGCTGGGAGCTAATGGGAATTTAAGACTGACATTCATTCACACCAATGTGTACGATTTGGACAATATCATGTTAACAGCCAGATTATAGTGTTTTTAAAGCCAGAGACTTTTTTTTTTTTTAATGTAAGAGTTCCTAAAATGCATTTCACTTGATGATAAGGTTACTAAAAGAGGTAAATATGTACTTTGGCAAACCAGCTGCTTTTTCACGATCTCAATCAAAACTGCTTTGAATAAATGAAATGACCCATAGCCTGACTCTTTAATTCACTTCAGCCTTCGGAGAGCCATGTCAGTCCTGTCTGTGGGGATGAGTCAGTCCTTTCAAAATGCTTCCCATGAATGATCAGATAATCAATCCCTTTCTTTGCAGTTCTGACAAAACCTTTGTCGACTGGAGAACTACATGAATGTCAAGTTACCTTGCTCTGTAAATTTTGGCTTACAGCTGCCCTTGTTTCACCTATATAGCTTGTACATTTTCTTCCTCTAACCAACACCATTAGCCACACAACCTTTTTAATTACTCCTCACTGTGCTTTATTACTGATAGGTCACCGGCTCTCTTTCAACCCTTGTAATCCATATTTTTGTAACAAAATACTATGCAAATCTGGTCAGTGTGATTCCACTTCCCCTAGAATAAAATCCCTCCTGCCTTGCTGTTTTGCTGACCCCTGCCTTCTCTTACATTACCAGTTTATCCCAAAGGAACAAATAAATAATTAGAAATTAAAGGGCATCAAATAACTTGTCCTGAGCAGGTAAAGCAGAAGCGTGTGGTTTTCATGTATTAAACTCCCTCTCTTGTGCAGAGCAGGTCAGCTGATCTGCATCAGAGGGAAGGACTTGGCTCCTTCTTCTACCTAGCCCAAAGCCTGAAGGCAATGAGAAGCAACAAGCCTCCAGACAAAAACATACATGTGCTGCCCTAGGACCATCGCAGCCTAGCCATTCACTCTGGAAATGCTCCTGATCGGTTTGAACAGCAAAATCCAGGCGGAACTGCCCTTTGCCTCATGCCCACATAGACCTACAGCCATGCCATGGACCCTTCCTGCCCAGCTGCTGCCAAAGGTGCAGAGTTTGCCTGGCTTTTTAAGGCGTAACCTGCACTTGCACCCCTGTTCATGTGGGATAGCTCCATATAGGTCAGCAATGTCAGTCCCAGTACCAAAGGGCAGATTTGTGTCAGCTGTAATGCTCCCCAGCTCCACCAATCTCAATAGAGGAGCTTGCAAACTGTTCACACCAACTGAAAACAATGTGCTTTTTTTCTTTTCTAAAATTTATACAATTTCCGCTTTTTGGTTCAATTATGAGGAGCTTAGGGCTTAGACCTTGACTCCCTCTATGCCTTCAGACATGTATGTCCAAAATGTAGCAAATATCCCATAAGCCCATCAGAGAAAAGGGAAGGATAGAGCCTATTTTGAGGTACAGCTAGGAAGCCAAGGCTTTGGGAAACCACAGCAATGCAAAGAAGAAAAAAGGATGTTCCAGCATGCCTATTTCTAAGCACAAAACTTCAGATACATTAAGCCGACCGGTTTCTCAGCAAATTGAAGACACTCGACAGATAATGATTTTGTTAGCAGCCGAACTCAACAATGAGTGTGTCATCACCGAGAAGGGAAATGTATGAAGAAGATTAACAATTCAGCATAATTCTTCCATGAGACACAAAGGCCTGGTTTCCTGTCAGAAAGAATTGAGCTGAAGTAAGACAAAAGCAATTCCCTGGTCTTTTAAGATCCATCTTATTGTACTGCCTTAATTGGTTGCAATAGTAGCCTCGATCAAACATGGGTTTTGCTGGGATGCTGTCCCCCTGCTGCTGCCAGGAGAAAACTTAGGGCCTCCCCAAAACAGAGGGTGACATCGGTGGGAGCGGCGCTGCATCGTGCCTCGTGGCAGGGCATGCTGGCAGCCGTGTGTGCCACAGACACCACCACATGCTGCTCAATGCCAGCTCAATGCTGGCTTCCCTCCACACGCGCCGGGCTCACACGCAGCTATTCCTACTTCAGCCGGTCGTTCTGTGCTGCAGATGTGCTGGGCAGGCTGGTGGGGATTCAAAGAGGCCCTCCAAGGCCAACACCTGCTGTTGTACTCCCTGCACAGAAACACCCGGTGCTGGGCCCACTGAACTCAAGAGGATCCTTCATGCATCGCTAAATGACACAAACTGGGGAGTGGGGCCTGAGGAAGGCCACCAGCTGTCCAGGGTGCCCAGCTCCTTGGGGTGGCAGTGCTGGAGAAGAGCAGGTCTCTCTGGAGATGACTTACTCGGACTTCTAGGTCCGGTACACTCCTTGTTCCTTCGTGTTACATCTGTGTACTGGCTTCCCTCTCATTTTCTGAGCTGTATTCCTTTAGGATCTCCCCCTCCTGCTCAGACCTCAGTTAGACATGTCCCTCTGGCCACGATGGCCCAACAGCGGGAGCCCCGTCACCTCCCAGGCACTGAGCCTGGACAACACGGTTTGCTTATCTGGAGATGCCCTTGTGCTGTCACCTACTGTCCATATGAACACTTCTGAAGAATTTATAATACCCTGGAGCAGAACACACAATTTTCTGAAAAATTGGAAGACACTACACCATTGCAATCTGTCATGGCTACAATCAGCAGGCTTAGATATTTTTTAAGAGGGCCTTATAATGTAATGCTGCTCTGACTCCAAAGGGAACCTTTAGTCATGCTCTGAATTTGTTTTTTGTTTAAGGTTTCTGAATAAACTGTAACATCACAGGTCACAAGCAGCTCTGGGAAAGGAATGGAGGTACCTCAAATTCTCTCTTATACACCTCCTGGACATGCTGGCACAGCGTTAGAAACAAACAAATCCCAATGCAACCATTATTTTTTATCTCCAGGCTACTCGAAGTCTCTCTTTTCCCCCCAAAGTAGAAAGCAAAAGAATGCAATGTTAACCTTTCCTGTTAACCCAGGGCAAGAGCTTGTGGATGTGATTAGAAATCTTCCTAACTTCAGAAGGCCTTGCAAAAAAAACCCTGAGATATCCTTTTGCTTGAGTGTCTGAGAGATTAGGGTCTTGTCCAAAGATCAGTGATATCAGTGAGATTCTTTCTGTTTTCTCTGATAGACTTTGGAACAAGCTTCTAAAAATTTCTTGTTCATTTACATCTAAAGAGCTTGTTGGCACAGTACATAGCATGTCTGCTCCTTCCCCCATCTTGTCCTCTCCTATTCCTTCTGAAAACTCATCAGTACACAACCTGAATTCCCCTTCCAATCCACAGATACCATCAATATAAAAGAAGTACTACCAATTGTCTCTCAAGCATGTTTTTACACCTGTATGCTAATTGAGTTCTAGTTCTCTCTTCTAAAGCATTTGGTACAAACTCCAGTAGAGACCCAATGCTGCCCAAAGTGATTTGACCCAGAAGGACTTGGAATTGGAACTGATCTGGCTTTCCAGCTCCTCAGTTTTGCTGTAGTACTCTCGTCTCTAGACTGTATGCTCTTCTGATGGACAGCAAAAGTCCCAACAGGACCTTTGAACCTTTTTTTTTTTTTTTTGGTCAGAGTCCAACAAACATTTGAAAATGTATTTATTTATGCAACGCTAATGCCTGAGCAGTGAGGTCCAGTCAATGCCTGGGATGCACAAATATCTGAAACAAAAGTTCAGACTCATTTTGGATTCCTATTTATAGACCAAGCTTAAATCTAGCATAAACATGTTGATTGGCTTTAACAAGCAATACTCTGCCCCAGGCTAGAGACATGGCCCCATACAAGCAGTAAAGAACAGGTTTCAAAATAAATTCAAACTCTCATCATCTCTTAATTTGCTCTTGCTCAGCCAATTCTGCTAACTTGTTTTTAAAGACCTTTCTTGCTTTAGTCAAGATAGTATAGACTTCTGGAGGGGAAGAGATCCGCGAAACCATTCAAAGACCTTGTTGTACATTTTAAGTCCCCTCCTTTCATTTGGAACTGTACATTTAATCAATCTGTTGACTCTTGGCAGATTCACTGTTTCCTTATACAGTAAATCAATGGTGCTACATTTCATTATGTTTTTCACACATTCTCAGCAGCACTATTTTTTCTTTCCTTTGGATGAGATTTTTATAATTTCCTTTAGTACCGGAATTTAGGTTCAATATTCAGTGTCTTTTCTTTTTTTTTTCCTGACTTGAAGCAGAGTCCACCTTACTTAATTGCAGCATTTCTTCACTGCATGAGTAATCTTGTGTGCTTGCTTTCTAATTACTGTCTGTACAAACTGAAGGCATTGCAGGCTCATAAATGAACTCAGTCAGGTAATGTTTCCAAACCTTTCCAACCAGAGAATTTAAAGAATCAAAAAATAAAACCCAACTAACTAAGCCCAGCAAACACAAAAGCCTGTTATGCTCAACCGCAGCCCGACGGCACAGCGCTTCTGGACAGAAATACAAGAGACATGAAGACCACATTGCCTCTACAATGCACCACGCCATATTCGTTGGTAAATTGCTGACAGTGCTGCCACAATTATGCACAGACATTTTGTAAATATGCAAGAAAACAGCTAACTATGGTTATTTATGCATGCAATAAACAGTTATGAAAGCCAAAGGAAATGTGCAGTTGCCTGTGCATGTGCTTCTTCTGAAAACTGTTTCAGTGCTCAATGTGCTCAAAACAATTCTCTCTAGGCTCCTATTTATGGTGGGAGGAAATTTTCACTGAATTAAATCAAATTAAGAGCTATCCCTTTATGCTGCACAAAATGAATAGGAAATACTTATATTGATGCAGGGCACAGAACACATCCTCAGCTTAAAAGCTCTCGGTAACCCTGTCCTTTCCAAGGCCAGCTCTAGGTGTCACTGTGGGAGCTGAATGTGATACTCCTTCCCATCCATGGATTTGTTCCATGTAAACTTCAACATCAAGAAAATGTCACCTTGCTGCTCCCTGCTCTTGGGAATTGCTTCTGTCACTGTTTTCATTTTAAAACAACACTGCACATTACAGAGTCGTGTGAGCTGTTCTGATAGATGGTGCAGGATCAATCTGGTCACCACTCTCCTCCATAAATAATGCAAGCAGAGCAGAGAAATTACGACGTGGCTAAGAAAGCTGTTTAGCTGCAGTTTGGATCTAATTACTGAAGGTATCAAAAACCCACACAGCAAATCACCTAATTCTATTAGAGCCACAGCAAATCTGAACAGTGGGAAAAGACTGGACAAAGCAATATCCTGTTTCATGTAATGCATGTAAGCCTGTATATTTAATTGTCCTGCTTGCAAAAAGAAGCCTGAAGATTTGGTGTTATGAAGATTCCCATTTATTTTGTACTTCTAACCTAGAATATTTGCAGCTACCCTGAAAAAAAGAAACAGAAAGCACAGAAAGCAAAACAATAAAAATTGACCCTGCAGAAAAAAAAAAAAAAACAATAACCAGACAAATTGGAAAATATGCAGAAATATGCAAAAGACTGTAAAAGTCCTATAAATGTCCTTTGGTCAAATATATTACTCTTTATTAATCAGCTTGCATGCTTTCGAATCCCTGCTGTGGCTCTGCAGTAAAGCTGAAAAATGGCAGATGTTATTTAAAAGCATATATTTTTAAACACCCAAAGAATTTGCAACATGAAGGAAAAGATGCTGCACTGTGTATTAAAAAAAAAAAAAAGTGTATTACAAGATGCTCTTTCTTGCTTTGCAACCTAACTGAAAGCCCCTGAAATCCCACAGAGTCAGGCTGTGGATACTATCAGCTAAACTCAGATCCTGACATCTTTACACAGGCAAAAGTCCCCTTCCACCTCCACCTACTTAATTTTAGACTAGGATTTCTGTCCAGGAATCATTCCCTGACAGTTCCCACTGTGACTAATACCTATATCAAAAGTAATTCATATTTTAGCTTATGGAAATAATACTGAATCACTGCTAGAAACCATACCTCTGTGTTTTTGTGCTAGAGGTATAAGAGGCCCTAAATTGTTCAAACACTAGCAAAGAGACAATCCTGTAGGAAATCATTGTTAACAATCATCAGCCTTCCTCTGCGGGCCTGTGGCCCTTTCCCTCTGTTGATCTCAAAGCTCTATCAAAATCATAATTAATGAAAACCTCACAACACATCTATATGACACATTAGGTGAAATCATGGCCCCAGGGAAGTCAATGAACAAAAGTTCACTTACGTCACTGCGGTCAGGATTTCACTCCTATTTCTTATTATAACAATTTTGATGCCAGGTTAACTGAAGCATAGAGGGGTTAAGCAACATGCCCAGAAGCTCAGATCAAGCAAAGAATGAGTACTAACTTATTATTTCTCATTCCCATCTCCCTTCTCCCACCAGCTTGTACGTCCCTACTTCAACCTTAACTGCTCACAGCTCTGCAGAAGGGACAGACCTCATGGCCCCAGCGCTGCTGAGTTTGCTGCAAATGCTGCTCTCCTCCTGCGCAGCCAACACTGCTCAGCTCCAAAGTGTATAAGAGGTAAAATGAGATTGATACACCTAGCAGCCGTGCAGTCTGAAACGCCACTACAGCCCATGCATGTTGTGTACACCTCAACAGTTGAGCCAGAAGATGGTTTGGTCGAGCATCACCTCCGTGAGGACCTGGGGACAGGCTGGTCGCTGCCCTGGGGCTCTGCTGCACTCCGCGGCAAGCACGAAAGGGCAGAGCCTGCGTCTCTTCCTCCTTTCTCTCAACGGACGTGCTCTAAGTGCAACGCTAACACGCCTGCTGGGAAAAGCTGGCTCAGTCCCCATTCACATGGGTCACTAACACTCCAGGAATCATTAGGTGCGTCAAGGGGAAAATCAGACGGGCCATATCTGTCCCGTGCCCTCGCTGCACAGACTGCAGGAGCGCGGGCAGTGTGCTGCTACCTGCAGTGTCACGTCTGAGCCAGGGATGGGAAAATACATGGTTCGATCGCCACACCTGTGCTCCCTAATTAATCGTTCCAATCCAGAGCTGTAGGAACAGAGAACCCAGCACATGTTAATAAATGAGCTTGTGTTTGTCCTCTTTCATGAGCCCAGGTGTCCACTAGCCCCTTGCATCCAAGATGGGGGATGGCAGCCAGGCACCACGAACTGCTTTATCCGAAGCCTGGCAGAGCTCAGAGCTGAGCACAGCCAAGGAGCAGCTCGATTCACAGGGCAAAGCTCTCCCACGACATCCCACCTTTCCCACCTACTCCACCCAGGTCAGCCCACTCTTGATGACCAAGGAGCTCCCTTTTTCCTGCCCAGGAGCTGCTGAGATTCGCATGATGGAAAACGTAAACCTTTGGCCTGCTCGATGCTATTCTTGCAGGGACCATTTCCTGCTGAAGCCAGGGGAAATTTTGCCTTGCAGGGTTAAAGACCTGGTGACCTCATCCCGTGGCGGCAACGTACAATCAGCAGTTTTACAGAGCTCCTGCTATTTCATCCCTCTGAAACGGACTTAGCAACTTTGTGGTCAGTACAAGTAACTCCATTTTCCCTGCGACTGGTGAAAACTGCTGGCTATGCTGCAGCTCTCTACCTCTACAAAACCACAGGGTGTGTGTTTGTTTAGCATCCCAGGGCTTTCGTTCAGGGCTGTGGGTTGGTTTTTTTTGGCTCCCTGCGCAGCTACGCAGCTAAATTCGAAGAGACACACACTGTCATTAAACAGCCCTGGAGAAAAAAACAAACTCTGTCACCTTGTTTAACCAGAGCCAAAGGTTGACAGAGGCATATCCCTGCTGTGGATTTACAAGCAGAACAGAGCTGAGCCATGCCCAGGGAGACTGCAGCTCCGCTGAGCCGCAGAGCCCCGCGGCGCCGGATGCTCCCGCAGCCATCGCTGCAGGGCTGCAGGTCAGCCGCCTCCCTCCTTCCTCCAGACGCAGCCTTTTAAATAATGATCAGCTAATAACACAGATCTAGTGCTGCTAGGATGCTATCTCCTTTTGGCCATCCTTTTTTTCATTATCCCTTTTTTTTTTTTTAATAGGGCACTCTCAACCTGATAACTAAAAGATGTCCGAAATGAATGGGGTTTGCCTCGCTGGCAGACTTTTCAATTATTCAGGTAATACAGAGCTGGCAATATCTCTTTATGTTTAACAAGGAAAATGAACGCAGAAGTCAGGAAGTAATGTTGCAGGCACACCAGAGAAAAGCCATACAAAATATTCATTAATATTCAAACAGCAATAAGATCCTGAACAACAAGCAAATAATCATAAAAACGATACATGTCCAAACATACCAACACTGGTTATCTTTTGGGAGACCAGGTCTTGTAGTAAAGCCTCAATTGCAGGATTATGTCTGGAATACAACTCATACCGATTAATGCCAATGTGGAATTTTAACCAGTTTGGGTAGGAGTCTATGGAGGTTTCTCCAGTTGGCAAAAATTCTTCATTATCTTCATTTTGCCTACCACCAAAAATAAACAAAAAAAAAGGAAAAAACATAAATGATGAGTAAGAAATAATGTTACAGTTTGCAACTGGCATCAAGAAATAAAGCTTCAGGAGGTGACAGCTTGGAAGGGCAGAGCCCTACGAGGTGGGAGAAGTCCCCAGCCTGTCCCTGTGCCCACTGCACGCCAGGAGCCCACTCCCACCCAGGGCCAGGGTGGCTGGATCTTCACCTCTGCTCCTCACGCCTGATTTAATGCCCACGAAAGTCAGGAGGAAAATTCGGAGTGACATCACTGAGTGCTAGCAGAGGCCCTTATATAGCCGAAACATGGAGCTGCAAGGTTTATATTGTATTTAGACTGCATTATGTACAAACATCTTTTACAAGTTTGACCCAAAGGAAAGCATCATCCTGATCTTTTATTTAACAGGGAGCTGGGTCTGGAAGCTGACAGTGGAGCAGGAACTTGACCTGTTGTACCAAATGTTCGCACTCTCTCTCTCGTTCTTCTCTTTTTTAAACACAGAGAATGAGAAGAAATCGGATCACTCTGAACCAGTCACTAAAGAAAAACTCTGGGTGGCTTTGCCCCTTCCTTAGGAGTAAGATATTATTACAGAAAAGGATGGTTAGGCTGACTTTTAACTCCTACATTTCATGTTAGTTCTGTGAACTTCGGCTGCAGCCAACGAAAACAGGCACAAAAGGCAGCTGCATTGTGGAGGTCAGAGATATTTTCGCTCTTCACCTATTTGACACAGTCACATATCTTCCATCCAGAGGTCCTCTGTGGTTTTAGTCATCTCCAGATGTTCATACTTTTGTGACTTTTTTTTCCCTTTTTTCTCAGAGTAACCAGAACTTCTTCAGCTATTTCACTTCACAGTCACTTCTGATTATGAAGTGGAATGGGCCTGGACCATTCACACGCATATGGGACAGAAATCAGAAATATTTATCCTCCCTTTCTGAGGATTTAGATCATGCTGGCTGCTCTGCGGCTTTACAGAGCTTTTGTATGGTACAATGCAGCTGTTTAAACATTACAATGTCGGTGTGTTTGGAAGAGGGTGCTGTTGTATTAGACAAGCCTTTTGATTTTTCAGTCATTGAAATTTTGCAGTGTTCCTTACAAGCCAACAGGGCAAATGATTCACAGAGGCAACTCGGTGCTTTGAAGGCCGGAGAGCAGCGGAGGTGCCGAGACACTGGGAATTAATTGAGGATGAAAAATGTGGCACAGATCAGATCCTGAAGGCAGAAATACCTGCTAGGGTGGATGCCTTTGTGATACCAGACCTTGCTTTTGAGAAAAGTTAATATGCTGCTGCCTGGCCTCATTGCTCAGTCCCCGCACCTCTGAGCAGAGACTGGGAAGGTGCTGGGGCAGGAGGATCACCAAGAGCCTGACCCCGTTCTTATGCTGTTTTTCCAGCAGCATCTGCCTCAGGCTACAGCTGGACACAGGATATAGGGTCACAGGGACCCTCTGGTCCCAGCACTCCAGCCTTCTTGCTCTCCTGTGTTATATCCCGCATTTTGTTGCATTTTTCGGAGGAAAACAACCGGCCAACCCCATGTACGATTCTCTTCCCCCTCTCCCACCGGCGACACCCAACTGCCTCCCCTCAGCCCCCCACTTCCAAACCACCCATCACCCCAATCCCCGAGCACAGCGGGCCGAGGACCAACCCTACAAACCCCAAGGCGGGGACCCACCGCCCCGTTCCCACACCGACCCCAAGCCTCCCCCCACAGCGGAGGGGCACCCCGGGCCGGGCCCCCCGCCCCGTTACTCACCACTCGGGCTGCTCGGCCGCCCGCGGGTTGAACCTGATGTCGCTGTTGACATTGAAGAGGAGGTCGCCGTCGGCCAGCGGGGGCAGGGCGGCGCGGTAGAGCGGGTGCTGGAAGAGGGCGGCCAACGGGGCGGCGGCGGCGGCTGTGGCAGTGCCGGGGGGCGGCGGGCGCGGCGCCCCGGGAGCTATGAGGCGCCTCGGCCTCGCCGCCGCCGCCGTTCCCCCGCCGTCCGCCGCTTTCTCCGCCGCCTCCCGCGACTGCGAGGAGAGGTTGGAGGCCGGCTCGGCGCTGAAGTCCTGCAGGATCCGCAGCGTGTGCTTGCTGGGCCAACGCGGGGCGGCGCGGGGCGGCGGGGCGGCGGCGGCGGCGGGCGGCGGGCAGGAGCAAGCGGGGCGGCCCTCGGCCCCCCGGCGCTCCAGGCGCGGCAGCAGGTCGATCATGATGTGCATGGTGCAGGCGACGAGGAACACCATGAGGATCAGCAGCCGGAATTTGCGGACCAGGAGCATTTTCATGGCCGGGGATGAGGCTCTGGAATTAGCCGGGGAAGGGGGAGGGAGGGGAGGCTGCCGGGGTCTTTCGCGGAAAAAGGCCGGGCGGGCGTGGGGCTCGCTGCAACCCCCCCGGGGCCGCTTCGGTTTTCTCCCTTCGGGTCGGGCGGCGAGCGATCAAGTCCGTAAAGTTACCTCCATAGGCGCCGCGGAACGCACAGGCTAAAAACAATAGGTCCTCATGTCTCAGGAGCATCAAGAACTTAGGAGGGGGGAGGAAAAAAAAAACAGGAAAAATAAAAATAATGATAAGAATAATTAAAAAAAAAAAAGGTGTACCGGTCCGAGCCTTTAAAATCAATAGGAAAACAAAGCCGGCGGCGTTGCAATTTATAAAGCCATCTGTTCACGATTTCTCTCTCTTTTTATTACAGGGATCACAACAAATAGGGAAAACTGGTTCTTGAAGAGAAACCGGCATCTGATGCTAGCTCGGATTAAATAATAACAATAATAATAAAAAAACGGGGAGGGAAGGGGGAAGAATAATATTAAGAAAACCTGTACGGAAAGGCGACAGAAGAAAAAAAATCATCCATAATATTTGGCTGTGCAGGAAACGCTGACTCCCTTCCTTTGAATTTGACCAGTGATGCAGCAGAAGCACTCTCCCGCTCGCTCTCGCTCCCTCTCTTCTGTGAGACTGTTTAAGAACATTGGCTGGAAAATCATTTTCTTAGAGCGGTTCCAGTTTCTTCATCCATCGCGTCCAGTGTTTGGGAGAGATTAATATGTTCAACTGCGATCAAGTCTGAGTGGCTGCTGTATCCGAGCTGGGCTTTTGCTTTGGCTTGGGTCGTTTTTTTTGGCCGCAAAACTGTCTGATGGCACAACTGCAACATAAAGGTTAAATATGGCACAGAAAAAAAAAAAAAGGATTAGAGAAAAGAAACTAATAAATCAGTAGAGGTTCTTTTTAGCAAAGAGGTCCCGTCTTTGATCTCTGCTGGGTCTTACAGATCTGCCTTTTAGCGAGAAAGGAAGAAAGAAAGTGGGGGGGGGGGGGGGGGGAAGAGAGAAGGGAAGAGGGGGGAGAGATCTTTGGCAGGTGCAGAGTGAAAACCTCTTTCAGCTACACTGAATTCTGGAGACTGGTTGGACTAGTAGCTCTGCAGCTCCAGCTTTCAGTGGGTGTGTTAAATATTATGAGCGAGCCATGATTCCTGCCTTCCTCACGTCATAGTTAGGAGATTGGCTAAATAAATGCTACAGTGATAGTAACAGGAAAACCTCAACCAAAAGCGTTTTTTTTTTTTTTCTTTCTCCTCCTCTCCTCCCTCCTTCCCACCCCCCTTTTCATTCTACTGCAGCTCCAACTGGGGCAAGGAGAGGGCGTCTGTTCCACAAAGGTTTGCAAAATCATTAGAAAAAAAAAAAGAATATAATAATAAAGCAGTGGCGGAGTGGGGAAGCTGTGTTAATAGTGTTGCAAAGTATTAGCACGGTCTGCTGCTGGGAGCAGCAATTTTGCTCCGTCATTGTCTGGGCTGCAGAGCAGGTGGGTGCCCGCTCCCCCTTGCACCCAGCCCCTCACCGTAGCAAGGTCAGAAGGGAAAGCTGTGCTCCGATTCCTCTGGAGGAGCAGTCTTTATTTTTTAATCCCAGATCCTGTGTGTTGTGATAATCCCAGGGTGTGCTGCAGGGTAATCTGCCTTCCTGCAGCTGTTAGCTGCCCCTGCAGCTCAGTGCCCAGGTGGCTAGTGGTGCTGGTGGCCCTGGGGCTAATAGGAGGTATTAATGGCTGTTGGAGGAAGGGACAAGTCACTGCAGTGGTGTTCAGGTGCTCAGGTAGGGGTGCTCAGGGGTGCTGATTTTGTCTTTGGGAGGGGGCCACCCTGGATTTGTGGTGCTTAGCAGGCCTCAAACGGTCATGAAGTGGGGACACAGTAGGAAAGAAAGGTATGGGCTTCTGCCTACCCTCCACCACCTTTACACAGAATCATCTCAAATGCTGGCCCATTTTGCCCTGGTTTAACCAACATTAAAGTATTGCTTTCCCTCCAAAAAAGTATTTTTTACCCAGACTCCATCCAGCACTGTTCCCTCACTGCGAGCTTCTACAAAGCCTTGCGCCCTGCACACCACTGGAACACATCCGTGGGGTTACCGGATCGCTAAGTTCCACACAAGGGAAGTCAGTGCTTTTCAAAGGGAAAAAAAGACTCTGAGAAACAAAGATCTGATGGGGCCGTGATCCTATGGACTTCTCTGTGCCTTCATGGGGGAACAAGAGCTATTGCTGCCCTGGGGGGAGCATTTTGGTGCCAAGGTTCAGATGCAGGCCTTTGATTCTCACGGAAGCCATTTTGTCACCCTGGAACTTTTAAGTACAAGCATATTTAGTGACAACAAATCACTTGGGTATGGAGCCAGAAGCAACACTTTTCATCCTTTTCTGCATTCTTAGCAAGGTTCGCTCAGGAAAGAATATATATCAGGAAACCCACCACTACGCAAAGAGGATATGGTATGTGGTAGGCGTGCAGCATTAATGACATGTGGAAGAGGTGTTTTTTTGTTTTTTTTTTAAACCTGCCAATGGCTACAGCTTTTCTCCTGCACAGCTTCTGGTGCTGTCACTTAGGGAAGTCAGCTGGGCTGAATTAGCAATGAAGCCCAAGGAAACAAAAGAAGGCAGGTGGGAGCTAAAGTTTGGGCTCTGGGAGGTGGGGGGTGGTGGAGGAGAGCAGTCAAAGCAGGCCCTCTGGGAGGGGGTGAGTGTAGGCTATGTGTTTCTGTGTAGTTTGCTTGTAGTCCCTTTACTACAGCTTTTCTAACGGGTTCTGGGTGAGTTCCTTGCAGCTCTTCATGGATCTCTGTAAGGTTAGAGAACATAGCACGTTACCTACTTTAGTGTGCCACAATAGGATTTGTAGAGTATGTGCTGTAGCTAGGGTTGTTGGTTGTTTTTTTTCTTACTTTATGTCTGGCCTACTAAATTTGAAGGCTGTGATATTAGAGGGGAGGTGGGCCTTAACAGGTATGATGAAGTTGAAAAATACTTGTTTTTTGAATACATCTGATATTTTGCAGCAACAAATTGCATTAGATGTCATAATTCTGCATGTGAGTTTTATATAATGAAAGTGGGATCAGCTTTTAAGTGTAATACAGAAAATTAAATGTAATTAGTTACAAGGCTTTCAAAGGTGAAATGAAAGAGCAATATGGTGAGCAGGTAACTGATTCCTTGAAACTTGATTCTCATCAGAATGACCTTTAGTGAATATTGTTACCAAACCAAGTATGATTTCATCTAAACTTTGCCTATGTGAGAACTGACTCCTGCTAATGCTGTTCCATGGACTTTTTGTTCCTTGGGCCTTTCAAGCCTTACAGACCTATCTGGTGAGGGGAAGCTGTTTGTATTCCCTTTGCAACTGGACTTTTGTGGACAAGAGTTCCCTAGAGGTGCAAATAAAGGAGAGTTTCTTAACTCTGCACATTTTTAGGAGAACTAAGTCTCTCTTTTGCAAGATCATACTTACTGCTTTGGGCAATGTTTTCTATAGTGTAGATACTACCCATATGGTGGTCAAGTAAAGGTGTTGAAAAGAGTGTCACTGGCTGGAGATCTCTCCTTTCACAGGATCTGTAATGGAGTTATGGCTCCATGGGCATACAGCTAATTGCTTTAAGAGATGTCTTTCACCTCTGTTTCTGGCCTTCCTGGCTTCCTTAAAGTATTGGGCAATATCCTACAAGCTAATAAACTTGGGCTGCCTCCTGTGTGGATTTCTGTTCCCCATGACAGTCTGGGTACTGGGTATTTTTCCCTAAGTTGCACAGCATCTTTCAGGCTTCAGTCTTTCCCAGCAGGGATGAGCAGATGCTGTCACCTGAATCAGATTTTTCTTTCGTCCTCTTGTTCAATGCAATACAATGCAATACAACAGTCTTTAAAGGAAAATAACATCAGATGATTATTTCTCAACTTCAATATCTTCAAATGTCTTATTTCACAGATGACTATGTCAATATGTAAAGATGCAGAAGGCAAACACAGACAGTGAGCTTGTGGCTTTACCCTAAAGGAAGGGGCAACGTGTAATTCCCACTGCTGTATTTTCTGAGCCTTTCATCCTACTTTCTGGAGGCTGTTAATGATCAGCATCAGTAGAATACTACATTCCCTCTGTGCCTTTAAGCTGTGATGGTTGGTGAGGCAAGGGAATGAAGCCAAGGTACATCTAAATTTCTCCTCTTCTGTGTGGGCTCCATCCTTAGCACATCTCTCAATGCAATGAGGACACCAGCCTCCTTCTTTTCTTACTGATCTTTCCCATGAATAGGTAGTGAGCAAGTTGTGCTCTTGCTCTGGAGGTAATATACCTTGGATCTGAGTAAAGGGGCTCTTGCCTCTGTAATCCACTATTTGGGAGCTCAGAGTAAATGGGTCTCAAGTTTGCGTTCCTGTTGGTGGTCCTGCAGGGCTGGCAGGAGTCCTGGTGTTTGTTTTGGAGTTGGGTGCCTGAGTATCTGCTGGGCTGGGAGGGCCAAGGTGGCTCATGGCTGAGAAGCCGCAGGTTGTGGGTTTGTGAAGCCAAAGGGTGAGGCAGGAGTGAAGTCAGGAGCTGGGCCACAAGTCAGGAAAGCCTGGAAATTGGACAGCAGGTACAAGATAAGGAGCAGGCAGGACTAGGACAGACAGGTTCAAGGAACAGGACTGAGGGCTGCCAGGGCTGGTGCAGCTTCCCAGGACCATCCCTTTGCTTACTCTGAGCAAGTGTGGGCATGGTGCATGGGGGCTTTTGTGCTGGGGTCTGGGGGTACATGACCCACCCCTAGCAAGGAATGGCTCCCTTCCCCTGCTGTGTGGGAAGAAACAGGGATTTGTGTCCAGCCAGCTGGACTTCAGCCCTATCTCTGTGCCTTGATGCTTTGGCCCCTTCTCTTCCAAAGTAAGTGTAACACTTGAATGCGTTACCTCCCTTGACTTCAAACATTTGCTTTTAAGACTTGGAGTTGATAGGGAAAATGCTGATTTTGGTAACTGCTGACTGGTGTTGAACCTTTTCTTCAAATAAGTTTTTAACCACAGAACTGATCTGTGTAGAGACATAAGGCCTTTCTAATAATGCCTGATTTGGAGAGTTTCAGTTCATTGTTTTACTTTCTAAGGTCCTAGGCTCAGTAAGAAAAATGTAAATATTTCTCCTTATCTAAACTCTATGCCGTTGTATGGAATTCTATTATGTGGTCAACAGCTTCTCATTTCTGCTGTTTTGTGTGTTGGGCCAGCATTGCTCTTATAATTGCTAGCGTTATGTAAACAATGAAATAACTTCTTAATGGAATATTACAACATTAGTAAGTTATTGCATGCAGCTCACTTTAAAAATTTCAATAAAATCAAGTCTCTCCCAATCAAATTCTTGGTTATTGAATTCAAATACCCTTCATTTTCTTGAAGGTATTTGAATGTTATTGGAAATTTGACATTAAATTACAACAATCACAAGCCAAGATGGCTTTGGATCTAACAAGTTTTTTTTTTATCTGATATTACAAATTAGCATTTAATGCATTTTTGCATGTTCTGCCTTTGCTTTTATTTAACAATACAATCAAGAATTCAGGAGCAGTTGTTATATATCCTGGCACTTCATTGTTTTGTGCATGAATTAATAGCTTTTCTGTTGGTGAAATCTGTGCAGAAGTTTATTTTCCCCATTTTGTCTGCTTGCCTCGCTGAGCAGCGACAATGGTCAGTGTATGTGATAATGTATTCAGGTAAATAAATGAAGCGTGGTTTTGGGTGAGTAAACATACCCAGCTATAATTTTCTATTATGACTGTTTACAGCCCTCTGATGTAAAACCTGAATGCAGCAGGGCAAACTGGAAGTCAGGCCTGATTGCACATTTTCTATCAACATATTTTTATTGTTCCATCTAATGGGAAAAAATGGGTTTTCCTTTCTGAAAACCTCTATCTCTGATGCTGGGAGCCCCAAGGGCATCACATGCCTTGTCTGGTCCCTGCGGTGACACTGCCTAGGGTGCTCTTTCTGCTTTCCTTCTGCATTTCCTCCTTCTGTGAAGATGCATGTGCTGACCCAATTTATTGGTGCTTTGCCTTACAAAAAAGGATCACACCAGAAATCTGACAGGTACTGCATATTAACCTCCCACTCTGTGAAAATCACCTTTTATTGCTGAGAATTATGCTTGATCTGTCTACTGAACAGAAGGCAAGTCCACAAGCTTGATTTCATAGTCAACTTTTCAGTGTATGAAAGATCAGGGATACCTGTTTGAAGTGTTATGTTAATGTGTTAATAACAAAAAAGTACCCCCTACGTTATTTTGATTGCTTTCCAGCCCAGGATTTTGTTAGCTACATGATATTTTTGATCCAAATCTTGGCCAAATCTCTTCCCAAAACCAGAGGCAGTTAGGCCACTCATTCCTTCCTGTAATGGTTTTGCTAAGGTTGACTGGAAGTGCATTGAGCTGTGAGCTTGAGCTCAATAATAATGAAAGGAGGCTTTCCCTGTTACCAGCATTGCTGGCTGGTGTTGCTGAATCATCAGTGCTGGGCAAAGTGTAGCCTGTCCTGGAAATGCATCACCAGACCCAACTGATTTCAGAAAGCCAAAACTTCTAGCTTCAGCTTTGAGCGTTTCCATTCTGTAATTTGGGATACAATGTTCTAGGTGATCAAAAAAAAAAAAAAAAACAAACCTAGGAGTAGCTTGAGAAACCTGTTGAAAGCAGAGAATTCATTATATTAGGACAATGAAACAGAAGGCTTTTCCCTGCCTGTTTGTTCCTCATCAGCTATTGCTGCTGCAGATCAAGGGTTAGCTCCTCAGCTGGTATCAGCTGGCCCCGATTTCAATCAAATGCTATTTAATTGTATCAGCTGAGGGTCTGGTCCACAATGCTTAATTCTTCCATTGGCTGGAACAAAGGGCTGCCTGGCAATGCAAGAACAAAACCTGTTACTGTTGGTGCTAGAGCAATGGGATTGGCCAGTAGAGGTATCACATTTACTCTGGCTGTTCAGGCAGAGCAGTAATCTTGTGTGTAGATACATCAGAGGGGCTGAAAAATTCCACTCTTAAATGGTAGAGCATCATAAAGAAAATTAACTGTTAGGAAGCTGTGTTCTTATCTAAAAATGACTTAAACTAAGTCAAAACAAATTATCTTGACTTGCGTGACATAAGAGCACGCACTACTTAAGTTAATTTTATCCTCTTATAATAACGAATTCCTTTAAAAAGATTGTCATCAAATATCCTGTATTCCTTGTGGACTGAGTTCAGGTAATAGTACATGGATCTTTTGAAAGTGTATAAAACAGCTTGCTAAATTACACGATCATTTTGCAGATTCATTGAAATTGATGGTGCTACATGCGTTATGCCTGGAAAAAGTGTGTCCTAATGCTAAAACAAGTCTAGTTACACATGCATGTAGGAAACTTAGGCTTACTGGAGTGAGCATGGTCATACAGACATGTTTTAGTGCATATGAACACGTGAATGGAGGCACACATGAGCAGTTTAATTGTATACTGGAGAAACTCTTATGGGAATACATTTTTTTTGTTGCTAATTTGGATTTGTATGGATATTTTGACTTAACTTGAGCCTTTTTCCCCTTGGCTGGTTAAATTTTCGATCAGATCATTTAAAGAAAAACAACCTGAGGAAGTAAGAGCAAGCCACAAAGACATTTAAAGCATGCCACAGCCTGAAATAGAAATTAAAATACTAATAAAAAAAATCTCATGGGAGAGCCTTACAACTAGGCAGTATAACGTAGCAGGCTGTGAATTACTCTGCCCCTGGGAGACACCAGGGCTCTTCCCTACTTGGGCGCTCCCTGGCTACGTGATGCTGGAAGTAATTTCAGTTCTGTTTCCTCATTTGGTAGGAGGGATACCCTAGAGCATTTTGAGATCTATTAATAAAAGTCACTACAGGAGAGAGAGAGAGACAGACAGACACTATGATATCTTTGGTCTCTTTGGAGAATAATTCATGCTCTTGATTTTAACCTCATGAGAAACTCAAACCCTTAAGAATGCTTCTGTAGAGGAAGGCCTGAAATACTGGGACTATGCAGAAGTCTGGGGTCAGAAAAACCCTTACATCTAGTAGCACCCTCAGGGCTATATGATTGAGGGTTATATGATTGCTCACATACTTCAGGACTTCATGATGTGACTGGAAGTGCAAGCACATTGACTCCAATAACAGAGGGGCTTGCAAGAGCCCCCTTGCACCTCCTCCCCAGCCTTGTCTGTTTTCCAGCTCTTCTATGTTTTTCTCGCTTCCTGTCCCTAAGAAAGTGTTTTTTGAAAGCTGATCAGACGTAATCACAGATCTACTTCTGATGGCTTGATATTAAAGTCACTGAAAACTCTGGCCATGGTGAATTCCTGTACAGTAATTATCACCAAAAAAAAAATTCCCCTTCCCCAACGCTTGATGATACTTTGTTCTCTAATCAAGCCTTGCCATAAAGCTTAATACAAGCTTAGAGAAAAGCATGGGAAAGGCAGGTGCTTGCCAAGGGTGCCTGAGCTCCCAGCAGTCCTCTTTCTTTTCCACCTCCTGAATTGTTGCTCAGTAGGTGTTAGTGAAAAAGCTTTTGTAGCTGTTTAAAAATGTATGCCTTCTGTGCTCCTGTCCCTAGCAAATGTATGTATTCTGATTTATTAGCTTGGTGTGAACTTCTTTTCTAATGGGTTGTCACCTTCTCTGTGGTTTGGGCTTCTCCTTTCTTGGTTCTGCTGGGGCATCCTGCCTCAGCAGGGTTACAGCAGCACCAGCAGTTCCCATCCAGCCTGCACCCTTCCTGCTATGCTCCCTTGATATCTGAATTGATATCTCTGCTTTTTCTCTTCCCTTCCTGTTGGTAGGGCTTTCTGGAACTGCTTTGGTGGTGATTTCCACTCTTTCAGTCCTAAATTTGTCTTTGCATCTCTAAGGGGTTTACCACACACACTTTTTTTTCCTCCTTACTGATATGTTGCAATAAAACTGCAGTGATTAAAAGGGGTTATTCTGTGTTTGCTGTTGGAGGTGGGAGGATGTGTGGCCCTCATGGTAGAAGCAGATGCCCTCTTATAGGGAGGGATGATCTATGAGTAAAGGAGCATGTCAGGGTGCTGGGCAGGTTGGTTTTCTGGCTCTCATTTCTTGTCAGGTCTTGGGCTTCTCCAAGGGATGGGCTCAAACACTAGAGACAGCTTAGGTGGTTGAGCTGGAAGCATAATTGCCATACTCCCTTGCAGGTCAGACCTAATTGCCTTTGGGGTTGTTGTGTTACTCTTTCAACCAAGACTCCCAGCTACAGGCTGGAGCAACAAGATTATCTGCTCTCTTTTCAGGGTGGGAGAGCTTTGATTCAGGGCCTACCCTTTATTCTTTGTGCAGTGCCTACAGCAAGAGAGCAGTGTCCTCAGGTGGATTAGATTAGAAGAAAGAGGATGATCTAAATGCACAGCACCTATAATATGGCAGGGAAAGCAGTTGCTCACTTACCTTCTCCGTTGGAAGATGAAAACTTTGGGCAGTTGCTGAGAAATGTGTCAGGGTTATAACTCCCGGGTGGGCCGCGAGCGCGAGTGTTAGACATGCAAAATGAGAGTGGTTGAAGTGCAGGCTTTTTCCTTCACAGGCTGTTTGAAGACTGAGGTAACATAAAAAAAATAAATAAATAAAAATAAAAGGTTTCCATGGAAATTTCAAAACCGAAGGAGTGAATATCGGTGTGCTTTGTATGTTCTTCACAGCTTCTTCACAGCTGATATAAGTCACAGTGTAAATGGACCTAAGTGCTGAGTGACCTTTGAAAAAAAAAAACATAGGAACTTTGTTGTTGTCAGTGGTGTGGTTTCCCCCCCCCCCCCCCCCCCCCAAGTCATTTTCAGTGAAGTGATTCGCTGGTTTAACCAGACAGGGATATGGTGACAAGATGGAGGCTGCAGTGAGTAACAAGGCCCAGTCAATTATTGACTAGCCCATCTCAGCACCTTTGTTTTCTTTGCTGACAAAATATTGTGACCTTTGTCTAGGGAGCTGAGCCTGCAGGAACCAGGAGGTGACCATTCTGGGTGTCACTGTGAGAAATGAACATTTTCTTGTTATTGGAGTGAATTGAATTTTCCCCTTGCAAAGCTTTTCCTATTATCTTTTAGATTAATGTGCTGCACATGGCTGTCTGCTCTGATTTCTGTCCTTTCTCATAGGAAAACATGCAGAATAAGCCAGGGCCGTAGTTGTTGCCTTGTGAAATATTTCAGGAGCTCTAAGTTAGAGCAGAGCCAGGTACGGCCCAGACCTCAGCTGAGACCCCTTAAACACAGCTGCCATACATTTAAGCACTAATACAGTGACTTGTGTGGATTTTTCTTCAAATGGCATCTGCTTGTCCTGCTAGAGCTTAAAAATTCAAGGGCACAAGTAGGTTTGCAGTAGTGCTCTGGTATGTTCACATTTGCTGTGTGGAGGTCTGCATCTCCCCTTCCTTTCCAGCTGTCTTCAAATACAGATCATGCTCATCCGGTGGGTTAGTCAGGGCACAGGGACCAGGCTTCTCTGCACCTTTTCCATAGTTGCTGCTCCTTTGGGCACTGATGTAGCCAGAAAACTCCGGGGAAAAAAGGAGGCAAATGCCTGAGATCCCCAAAGGGGCAGTGCCATGTCCTGGGTGTTCCTTGCCCTGTTATGGGGAAGAGGCTGTAGTGGCTGCATTGGTTCCCTGCACTGGAGGTGGCAGTGAAACACAGCTGGCCTCCTCAATTGCTCCCTGAAGTCAACAGAAGCTCTGATTACTGATATTCAGCGTGGCAGTTTGATATCTGACTGAACATATTGAATTGAAAGGCTGGTAGAGCCCTTGTATGTGATCCTATCACTGGGGATAGAGGTCCTGCTCAGCTCTGTGTTGGTCACCGCTTTGCTGGACTAAGTTCTGCAAGACCCACATTCATGTTATCGGAGACCATCGTATAATATAAGGCCATAAAGACTTTCATTCCTTATCTGAAAGGACCACTCTAAAATTCCGGTCTATAAATGGTAATGATATAGGTAAATCAAGGACTATGGTTAATAAACTGAATGCTTGTATTTAGTTAAGATACGAAGTAATGCGATGATGTTCCCAGTACCTGATAGCTTCTGTGCCACAGATAGCAAGCAAGCCAGCAAAGAAAAGTTCCAGGAAGAGCAAAGAAGTAGCAAATCCAAAAAAAAAAGAAAAAGCTTCAAAGACAGCCCATTGAAACTGGTAAGGTTTAAAAAAAAAAAAAAAGCTTTTAGAAAGAAACATTAAAAGGATCAACATCAAAGGAAGAACAAAAGGAAATAGGGACAAATAAATTAAAGAACAAAATTATGTAGAAAAAGAACAAAATGTCTTACACAGAAGACTGAAAATGAAGGACATGAAGAAATAAGAGGAGTATGATGCAGCTTTGAGTATCATTTCCATGGGTGCTCACAGTCCAATGTGAGCACTTGCATTATACTGCCTATTTTATTTTCTTTCATTTTATTGTACCTTACCCTAGAGAAGATAATTATAGGTTCCTTTTAATAATAATTACAGGTGGTAGGCTGTGCATTTTACCTCTGGTCTTGAGGGATAACAGAAATAGCACTGTGGGTTGTCAAGAACTGCTTGGATGCTTTGCTTTGCACCACTGGCAATGGCAGAAGTGGTCTGGGGGTTGCAGAGAACTGCCATGTGATCAAATATGGGTAGGATTTGGGTACATGTCACGGTAGGTGAAGGCTTAGTAAGGATAAGGAGGAAGCTGCCTTCCCTACTCGAGGTCTACAATGCATGACTTGCCCTGTCTGCCACCTACGGAGAGGTGCAGAAGAATGTATGAAGTACCTCTGCCAGTGAAGTCACAGGGCTATTTTATGCACCAAGGAAGATGCTATTTCAAGTAACAGGTACATGCCAAGATACTGGGAGAATTTGATGCGGAGACTGGAATATAAATTAGGGCCACAGAGTCGTGCTGTGCAGCTGCTCCACGTGTGCTCCCCCTGCACCAATGCTCAGGGCACAGCAACAGCCCTGGGGTAAGGGACGAGGTGTGCTACACGTGAATGGTGTGTAACAGATGTCTAAGCGTGCTCCAGGGTGAACCCATTACAGAGGTAGTGCAAAAGTCAGAGCTTCATCGTGCTATTCCCCACCTGTTGTGGGGTTATAAACCTGTGGCAAAATGGGAAGTGAAATGGCTGATGGATCTCATGAGTCCAGCCAGACCCGAATTGTTTCTCTTGTAGAGGACATGAGAGAAACCAGCTGAAAATCCCCTCCGTATCTGCTCCAGCACTTTTGGTTTATTCTCAGAAGGCAGACATTGGTATTGCTGCAAAGCACTTCAGGAGGGGTAAGGATGCTGCAAGGCAGTGAAATACAAATTGCTCTACCCCAGAGGGAAATGCTGACAGTTTGCATGCCCCAGTAGCCTCTCTTCCTCCATCAAATTTCCAGGGGCTGTGTTCTGATGCAGCAGTGCTTCCTCATCTGCTCCTTCAATGCAGTGGCAGCAAGAAAATGGGGAAAGACTGCAAACACACTCCTGTTTGTACCCCACAGTAAGTGCGATCTAAAGTCATTTGGTTCTTCGCTTACTGGCACCTGACAGCCAGAGGGGTTGAGAAACAAACAGAAGGAGAAAAAGGAGGAAAAGGAAAAAAGACTGAGGCTTAGAAAGGTGAGAGGCACAGCAGTGGTGATCGCCTCTGAAGTCTTTTAATGGAAAGGTCTGTGGAAAATGATTTTCTCCTTTTCTTTGCTCTCCAGACCCCAGCGTTCAAAGGGCAGGCAGTGACTGCAACTGCTGCCAGCTGGATCCTCCGCAAGTGTTCTTTCGGCTTGGGCAGGCTAATTCCAGGAGTGGGAAAACTTGCCCTGGGTGCTGAATATGCACATTTGCATTCTTCTTGAAACCTAAGCTGTACTTTTATTTAGTCTGAGTCATAATTCAAAAAAAAAAAAAAAGGCACAAATCTTTTGTGGAGAAAAGCAGCAGAAAACTTTCTTGGCACAAACATATGCAAGCCATATTTCTACAACAATTTTTTTCCATGTAACTTTAACCTCTGAAGGACACAAGTTAAATTGAACGTGTAGGTTTGGTAATATACAATGGCATTGTCAGCCTGGCAGTCACAGAGCAGTGATACACCATGGAAGAAACAGCACACCTGCGTTTAGAGGCAGGGTGAGGTTACCTTGCCAGGGTCCACATTAGTGCTGTCATCCCTGTGTGACTGTGGCCATGTCATTTAATTTCTTTGCATCACTTTCAAATGGGTGTGAAATTAGTACCATATGTAGTATGCATGCAAAGGCCAGGGGGATAAATCACAGCGAAAGATCACATTGTCCTTAAGGAAGAGAAGTCTGGGGCTGTGCACATCTGAAACAACGGTGCTTTGTGATCTGCCTGGTGAATGAGCAAGGAGAGTGCTCACCCTGCTGGGGTGAGGGGATGTGATAGGAAGGGTATGGGGAATAAATACAGAAAGTGCCTTAATCCCTACTGTACAGCTTGCTTCCCGTGCAGGTGTGGATGTGTTGGAGCACGGCAAGGAAGTGATGGGCAGAAGCCTCCACCTTGGCTGCATGTGAGTTAGTTTGTATTTGTGTCACTAAAGGCGTATTCGTGCACCGTGGTACTCTGCTGAAAGGCTTTGAAGCTCAGGCGTATCTCTGCACGAGTCGAACAGGGCTGTGTCTGGACTGGAGCTGACAAGTTTCGCAGAACTATGTTGGCTCTTGCAGATTTCTGCTAATATGGGCATCTGTGTCCTGTTCCTCCACCCTGTGAATGACAGTTCCCTAACTGTGATGGGCTGGGACCTATGTGTGCTAGATGCTGGCTGTGGTGGGGTTGGCCTGGGCAGCCAGATGTGCCCATGCTAATAATAACAGGAATTGCCTTATGAGCAAAGCTCCATCTGGGTCACTTGCGTAAGCCACGGGGTATCAGCTCTGTCTTCTCGCTGGACAGGTTATGTAACTGCATCAGGAATCAAGCACACAACTTGAATTTTACCTTTGCTGAACATCTGGCCATTCACGTTTTAGGCCGGCTGATCTTAGAAAGATCCTGGTCAGAAATAGGTCTCCGTGCATGCGTGCAGGCATGGCAAGCAAGTGCTGGAAGGTTGCCAAGTCAATGACCTTGAAATTCATTTCCAAATTCTAGTGAATATCTTGCATTTTCTCCACTCTTGCCTCAGCTCCAGGTTTCAGTGAGAGCAGTGCTGTGGTGTGCTGACCTCCCTAGCCCTAATGCAGCACTTATTTAGAAGATTCCCTCTTTTTTTCTCCTTCTGCTTTGCTGTCTTTGAAACCAGCAGCAAGGAAGGCAGTGGAGCCCTGAGAGGAGGCAGGATGTGACCTGAAGGAAGTGGTGTCTGTGAAAAGAGACTAGTCGACTTCAGCAGGTTTTGGATTGAGCTGGAAAAAGGCTGCTGGCAGGGTGGTTGGCCGTGCCCTCACAGCATTTTAATTTCCTCCCTTCCCTGGCCTCAGCTAGTCTGACCCTGCTGACCTTTGGTGAACACTGATCCTCTGGTGTTCTCCACCAAGAAAGCAAAACCCAGAACAAGTTTTGTTGGAGAATTGTCAGGGAAGTGATTGCAGCTTTTAATTTGCTTGACTTGCTGGCTGAGGTCCATGTTGGCAGATATTTTGGTAGCTCGTTTATGCTGGAGGCTTTTCTCTGTTCTTTAAAGCTGTGCTCCAGGTACCTGGTACACCCTGATCCGTGTCCCTTTTGAAGGCAGCCTCAGGATCACCTGCTCACATAAACGAACCCAACGGATTGTATGTCACAGCAGCAACATGTAAACGTAAAGAAAGTTTTCATGTTCCTAATGTTTTTAATCCAGGGTTTTTGAAGAAATAAGAATAGTATGACGGTTTGTTTCTCAAAGCCTGCCCCCCTCGGCTCTTTAAACTGCTCTTCTTATTCTCAGAGGAGGTGATAAATACAATACATGCACCCATGCACATAAACCAGCGTTATTTTGTGCTTAGTCCATGTGTTTCGTGTAGAAAGCTGGATGACGGCCAGATCAGTAAATGACTCTGATTTTTCATGGAAATCAAGAACACAACAGATGTACTATATACTGAAAAGAGTTAAGAATAGCTGTTTGCCATCTCAGTGCTTGCCTTTAAACAAA
This sequence comes from Anser cygnoides, assembly GCF_040182565.1. NCBI lineage: Eukaryota > Metazoa > Chordata > Aves > Anseriformes > Anatidae > Anser > Anser cygnoides. Next base: position 6,813,734 of record NC_089887.1, read on the forward strand.
ATACCTAACGTACAGAGCAGCAGTTGTTTAGTGTATGGAGAATTTAACATTAATAATTGCCTTTGCTGTTTCTGAGAGCTTGCCAGGTTTATGCGGGGGGGCAGAGGTTGGGTTGAAGTTAATGACAAGTTTTGCAGACAGGATTTCTGCTAACATTTTAAGCACTCTCCGTGTTCAAACCCTCTGACTGCTATGAGCTGTGAAAGTCTTCTCATGACCACTTGCATATTGCAGTAAGTTTTGAGAAAAGATGTGCAAGTATGAAAATTAATTCCCATTTTTGTCCTGCTGTGGAGCTGGGTATTTTTTTTATCTCGTATCTGGGGTAAATTGAGAAGCTAAGTCAGGGTCACATAGCAAGCTTATTTTGAATGCTGGTGCCTCTCTCTGTCACTGGTACCAATTCATTCTCATTACAAATCTGAGTAGCTAGTTCAGCATTACACGGAGGATTGGCTGCATCTGGCAAAACTGGATTAATTCCAGCATGCTGCATAACTCCAGACTGACTGCAATCCTTGGGAGAAAGATTTGTCTTTAAGAGTTAATTTGAGCGCACTCCCAATGCATGTCTTTCAGTGTGTTTGGCTTCATTGCTGCTGTCAAATGGCATGGGGGCCTTTATGTAAATAATTTTGACAATATGCATTTGTAAGCTGGTGTAAAGAAAACATTTTCTTCCTTTGCATGTTGTATAGTGGAAGAGCTTCATCTCCACATCACATTTCTGCTCAAATGTACAGCAGTTTTAAGTAATTCTTTGTGCAAGAATATTCCACGTAGACACAATTTTAGGGAACAGTTCACCAATCTACCTGGAAGGCTGACTTTTTTAAGACAAATTTTGCTAATTCTGTAAACTTCCATACGGTGCTTTTTTGGTTCAATATGTTGCTTTGGGGGGGGGGGGGGGGGGGGGGGGAGGGGGGGAGAAAAAAAACAAAGTTTTCCTAGAGGGCTAAAAAAAGACTTTTGAAATGCCATGAGAGTATAGTGATGAGTTATGCTGGAGAAACCAATATTATATCTTTCATCATTTGTCTGGTGTCCTTGCCAAACTTCTAATTTAGCAGTGCACAGTAGTGCACCAAAGTGAGTCATGAATTCTTCAGTGTAATTACCACGCAGTGCAAAACCAAGGCTACAGAAGTCTGAACCTTTTCCTGTCTGTTTTTCCCCTTCTACTTGCTTTTCAAATACCATATGCTTTGCAGGAAAGCTGTGCATAGCATCACAGCTTCAACCCTGTTCTGAGCAGATATGATTAAAAACTAAATTCTGAATTAATGAGTAAAAGTTCCTATTTATGGGACAGTCATAGAAGGGAAAAATGCCTTTTTTGCAGCTACATTTTTTTATTTAGGGACTACAGCGTTGTAGAGGTAACCACTGTAGTGTAGTCTTGATATGAGAAAATGCTGGGAGATAGTCTTGTTGACATTTAAAAATTTGTTTTTTCCTTGAATTGATTTTTATATCCTTGTGTTTTTCTTGCCTATGCATTTTCAAAAATGATGCTTCCACATGAGGTAGTTGCCAGGGGCATTTGCAATGCTTGTGCATTCCTTCAGGGTCCGGCCCCATGAATAACTCATGGAAGTGTCCCAATGACTGTATCGGTAAGTTGTGAGGGTGCACTTGCAGTCTGGGGTTTCAAAGCTGTTACTGTGTCCAAATTCATGTACATCTTGATGGGTTCATTGAGGATCACTAACTTTTACTTGTTTTGTAAGTGCACATAAGGACTCTACATTTAAGATGTGACTCCAAAAGACAAATCTCTTTAGAAATTTGCTGACAAGTGAAGCCTTCAGAACAAGATACAATATTAACAATGGGTTCTGTTGGTCTAGTAAAAGGCCTGCAAATTCTGTTTAGTGTCTGTTTTCATAGTGCAAATATTTATATCTTTCAAGTTTTTAGATTTGACATCTAAGTTGCTGTACATGATTGTTACTTTGACCAAGAGTCTTCAGTAGACAGACTTAAAAATTCAACACAGTTTCTTCAATACAAGGGACACTTAGGTTTCTTCAGACTGTACAAAGTTGAATGGTGCTTCCAAACATGCTGCACCAAATGGATTGAATATGTTAAACTACCTCGGTATCTGAATTATTTGTGCCTCCCTGTGTGTGACTTGGGTAACCGCGTAACAAAAATCTGCCATGGTATGGATGTGGGCGGTTGCACTTCCTCCAGCTGCCATGAGGATGCCTGATGCTCGGTGGAGCATTGTTCCTAGGTATTGTGAAAAACGGCTTCCTGAGTTGTTAACTGCACAAACTTACTTCCTGCAGAAATACGTGGTTGTGTTTCAGAAGGCATACTTGAGCCACAACAGAAACACTGCTGTTACAAGGTCCAAATGCACCATGGACCTTTCCCACCTCCTTCTGGCTGGCATTTCCCTGTACATGAGAGGAAATGTGCCTTTCTGGCACACGTCTTTTCAGCAGCTATGGACAAACTATGATTATTTAACTGTGACCACGGAGTAGTACAATGACAAAAGACATGTTACAAACTCCCGTTACAGTTCTGGAAACTTCTTTCTACTCTATTTCAATTAGTGTTTTGGTTACCAGAGTTTGGTTCAGGGTTGTGGCTCAGTCCTGCACTTGTTTCATTGTTGGGTAAAGGTGATTAAAGCAGAGGGCTTGCTTATGAATGGTGTCCCACTCTACTGGCAATGCTCTTAACCACCACTTCTGTCATTGCATTAACTGAACTCAATGGTCTGAATTCCTAGAGGTCATTTCTTTGCCTGTCATAACTGTGTTTATTAGATTGCACTGTGGTGAGAAGTTAATTCTACATCCATGCTGAATGAAATGCCTCACTCTTCCATTTTTCTGAAGTTTCAAAACTTCAGTGTTGTCATTGTAGGAACTTATATAGAGAGGTGAGGCTAAGCTAATGGCTTCCTACATAGACTGTGTTCCTTTGCTTGGAAGTTGAATAAGTTATGTATTTCAGGACAGTTGTTCTTTAGGTCATGGAGAGGTTCAGTTTGTACATCAGGTGATCTCTCAGTTACGGCAGCATCAATAGCGTTTGTAATATCCTGAGTTGTAAGGATCCACAAGGATCATAAAGTCCAGCGCTTACGCCCCAGATTAATTCATGTGTATTGTGGAGTTTCAAAGCACAAGTAAAAACCGATTTCCAAAGGAGTCCACAGCCTAAACATGTATACATCAAGAGGAGATAACAGTGAATAAGACATGCTTGGCATGGTGTATGATTGTAGTTGTGCAAGAAGCTAGCATAATCATGAGTTGGGGGGGAAAAACATTAATTGTTTTGTGTTACGTTGGATAGAAAACTTAAAGGGGAACTGCTGAGAAAGGGCTTATACAAGAGAGGCAGAGTGGATCAAATCCAGCTGGATACTTCAGGCACTGGGATGGCACAAACAAACCTTGTCTTACTCACTGTAATTATAATAGCCGCCTTGGAGAGATGGGTTCGGTCTAAATGCTGCATTACTTTGATTTTGTCAATTAAAGTCTGATGCAGTTAGATGAAGCCCTTGCTCTGTGTACTTGACACTGCAAGATGTTGAGGAGACTGGCCCCGATCCAACAAAGCACTTAAGTGATTCCATTAGCCTAAATGGCACTACCTGTATGCTTAAAATTAAGCATGCACTTAAGTGCTTTGCTGGGTTGGTGCCAGTGTGTGCAATGGGTGGCAATATCAGATTTGTAGTGAGCACCAAAGCCTTGCTTTGGTTTTTGCACACATGAGGTCTATATGGTTTCATTTACTGCCTCTTTAGTCCAGCTCTTCACGTTGTGATTTTGATAAAAAGTGACGACACTGAATAAATCACCCCCCAGAAGTGCTTCTTGCACAGAATTTTTACAATGCGTGCTATCAAAACCTGTTCACCCAGAGTAATGCTGAGCTGAGCAGGTCCAGTTAACAACACTAAAGCATGAGGCAGTTAAATACAGAGCCTGACACCTGGTAACCTGTGAGTGTGGTTTGGGAGCAGCTGAAGAACATTTGAAAGGGCTGATGTTCTTGACTGAATGGAGGCTGCATAGCCAGATGCTTAATGGTGTTCTTGGATCAAAAGGATCTACAGTCTATATATAATTGTGATAAAACTGTATCATAAAATACTATAATCAGTATTACTTAGTTTATATACTTTTCTTTAGAAACCCCAAAGGCACTGTGGATTCAGAAATAAGCATATCCACTGAGTCTGAAAAGTTAGAGGTCATACAGGTGCCAGAGTCCACTGAGAAAAATTGGAAATGATTTACCCTAAATTAAAGACAATGGGCTTGGAAGGGACCTCAGGAGGTCATTTAGTTCATCTGTCTCTTTAAACCACCAGCACAATATATTCCCCAGTCTCCCCAAGCTATCTATTCCAGGGTATAACAGTCTTTTACCATTAGAAAGTATTTCCTGATGTCCGAATTGAATTTCCCTAGCTGTAATTTTATCTCATTATTTCTTGTCTGACCTACCATGCGCACAAAGAATAGATTATTCCCTTCCCCTCTGCAGCATCCTTTCGCAGCAGTCTCAGGGCAGCGCTGAGCTGCTGTTCCTCAATCTGCATCACTTCCCTTATTTCACTCTTGCAGTTCTTCATGCTCCCTTCATTTCCAGCCCTCTGAGATCTTGCCCCCACAAAATATCCATGAGGGAATAAGAAGGGGGTTGAGACTGTGCTCTCAGCTTTCTAGGCGATAGTCTGGTGCATATGGGTAGAAGAAATTCTGCAGCCCTGCCTTGCTGTACATTAGAGTGTATCAGACCACCCAGTCCCTGTGTACATGGTTATTTATTGAGATGACTTTCCTTATTAAAGAAACACTTAATTCTCTCTTTTTTTTTTTTTTTAAACTTAGCAGCAGGTGATGCAGGAGATAAAACTGGTCGGACACAGCCGTTGCTGAAAGGCCTGTTTTCCCAGGGAAGCCGGGGCATGGGCTTACTTTCTTGCTCTTTCCCCTTGACTGCTAACTCACTCCTCACAAGGGAGCCTCAGTTCTGGTCCTGAATTTTGGGTCTGTTGGGAGGTAGGCAAAGGACTGAGGCTGATGCGGTTAACGAGCTGCAGTGCAAGTTCTGCAAAGCTGGGCTGGAAAGCCCTTCAGGAGGGACCTGAAAGTGAGAGGTATAAAACAGACAGAAGAGGAAAAGGGAATCTGCTCCTCCAAGTCTTCTGCACTGCTTCAGCTCAAATCCAGGAAGGACCTTTGCAGGCTCAGGATGTTCCAGCAGCATTCTGGTGACGGATTTTTCTTTTTCTTTCAAAGATGCAGCTTGGCACATTTGATTGCCAACCCTATCAGTGCTTGGACAGGTCAGATGCAGAGCTTTCTTCAGCCTGCTCTTTATTCCAGGATTACCCCCGAGGGCAGCAGCAGCTTGGGCACATCAGGGATCCGCAGGTCAGCCCTTGCATTGCACGCTCAGCGAGCAACCCTTCCCTACGTGCGCACGTACACTGCTCTCTTTATTATTCTTGAAGCACCTCGGGAAAGTTTTTGCAGTGCACGGCCCTGCCTGCCTTGCAGCTTTGATAACACTCCCCTGTCGACAGCTGATATTCACGTGGGTACAAAGCCAGTTATATTTACACTCTCCCAGAAGGCTCGGTGCAGTTGTCACAACTTGTCAGTGGTCAGGACTGAACAGTTCGCTGCTGGAAAGAGGCTTTTCTGTTACAGAATTTGGCATATTTAAAAAGGATCTGGGTGGCTGAGATTATTAAGATGTAATCAAATGCATTAAGGCAACTACTTCCTTCACCATTAATAATGAGAAACCTGGCAATATAATCTTCCCTTCACTCTCTTGTTTCATTTTTGTGGTGAGAAATGAAATGAAAGCAATCAGGAGCTCCAGGAGCCTTTTCACATCACGTATTTTTGTTGTCATAAAATCATTGAATAAGTACTCCTGTCATGTAATTTTACTTATTTTTTTTTTCTGGAAGAAGTCTGTCCCTTATCATAGCTCCTAAGCATTCCCATAAGTGAGGGAAAAAAAAATCCCATTAATTCATGGAAGTACTTCAGAAAACTTTTCCTTAAGCCTCACTTGCAATATATACACTTCCTTCTCAGGTAGTCTGTTTCATTTTTAGCTTCCTGTATGTGGTATATTTGTTTACTAAATCTTATACAATTTATTTTAAATCCTCCCTAAGAGTTAAGGGATTAGGAAATGATGGATTATAGCAGTAATGATAGATTATGTTTAATGTCTTTCATATTTTTCCACTACTGCAGGTTAAATAGTGACCAACCCTTACCTTATAAAGCCTCATTTAAACCTAGTACTCAGAGGTAAACATCACAGAAGTTATCTTCTAATGCTTTTGTTTGACGTAGACTTACTGTTTCCTCAATCGAGGAAAATGAGGAAAACTGCACTGAAGTGGTTGAATTCCATTATCTTTGATTCTGCTCTTTTAAAACCAATCTTTTCACCATTTGTCTAATGACTCCCTTGAGTTTGTTAACCTTTGTAATTATACCATTTAATTTTCATCTCTTAAATCAATTTATAGAGTAGGTTCAAGACAATTTCTTCATATCCTGAGTTAAGCTCTGTTCCCACCAGAATTTGGAATTGTAATTAGACCTCCAAGGTTGAGGGCTCCTGGTGTGCTTTGCCAGTGCTGGTCTTGGGCTGATCTACCTGCAATAACCCAGACTGGCAATTGCCATCGGGAGATCTCAAAGGTAAATTGGGAGACCTCAAAGATAATTCAGTAGAGCAATACTTTTGTTCTCACTTTCCAAAAAAGCACGCTAAAGGGAGGTGAAATTACTTTCACGCAATAACAGAGGTAATGCTACTGACAATGAGGACTTCTGTAAGACTCGGTTCATTTCGGTGGCAGTGGGGCTAGTCTTCTGAATCGGGGCAAATGAGACTAGGTGGATGTCCCTTCACAGCTGGTGGAGGATGTGTGCAAACCTCTTCTCTAGCTTGATTTGATCTTCACACTGCTTATGTATGTGCACACAGGTGCTCATCCATGCGATGTGAGTTGGTTTGCAGAGGCGACCTTTCTTCTGTGGTCTGATTGAGTAAGTATTTTCAAAACCAGATACCTAAGTGGCTTTGTTAGGAGTCAGACATGCACATGACTGTAACCTCCGTCTTCTTCATGACATAAGGCACCTGTGAAATCCAGTTCTAAAAATAAGTCCGAAATAAGATTTTCGTCATCATTGCAGAGATTGTAGGGCTCCGCACAACCAGGATTAAGAATAGCTTCTGCTATACCATGAGGGACATGGATGACATTGCTAGCAGAATAAGTCACTTTATGGCGTTTAGTTACCATAGTTAATTGCATCCATACTGTTTTTAAGGGAGCTTCATTTTCAGCTGGGAAGTGTCTTAAACATAAATGGGATCAAAACAGAGGGGCCATGTCCTCCTCCTTTCAGTGCTGGACCAGAGGGGTGGAATTTGCCCAGACTTTTCTATCCCCTCTCCAAAATGCATTGCCAGCATCACCTCAAAGTGGGACAAAAGAAGGGTGCTTTTTTATTAATTGTTACATGGGAAATCAGCGACAGCACTGCAAGGCTGAATCTATCCTCCAGCTCTTGGCTTGTACTTTAGTCATACTTTGTCAACCCGACAAAGCTCATCACTTACATAAAGCCCTCGCAGAGGATACCCAATAAGAATGCACGAATGATGAAATAACAAGTCTTGGCACTTCCTAAAGAAGCAGCCAAACATTCAGCTGCAATCACTTTTATTAACAGGAGAAACTGCTAGAAACAATAGCGGTCCAAATAATTGATGAGAGAAGAATTTGGTCTCTGCCTGGTGGCTGCATTAACTTGCTCTTGTTGGCTCGGTTCATGTACTGCAGGTAGGAGCCCTAGCAGTGATTAAAGAAGCAAAATATTTTAGGCACACCAGAATGTAGCCATTCTCCCAGTGAACTGGGCAAAAATAGCTCTGCAGGTAGATAAATGGAAAAGGAGGCGCTTTTATTTCGTATTAAATTAGGAACCGGTTATTTTTGTTCCTCTCCCCGTGCAGGCGGCAGTGAAGCAGAATGATATTTCTGCGGCCAGTGCCTGGCACAGGCTGTGTCCGGCTTTTTGGTCAGCACCTTGGGAGCTGAGGCAGGGAAGGCTGTGCCTTTCCTTCGTGCGCTCACCAGGCAGGAGGAGAGAGGAGTCGGTGCTGCTGCAGAAGAGGGGATGGAAAGTTTGTCCTGCCTCAGTGCTTCATGAATTCTCATCCTTTGCTCTGCATTTACCACCGGAGGGGTTCGTGGCCTGGATCGCCTCTCTCCCTGCTTGTTGGCCACAGGGAGCAGAGAAGGGAATGGGAAGGACCCTGCATGGAGAGGGGCAGCACCTGCTGGGTGCCCACATCACCCTGTCCCTTGTCTTCTCTCCCACCATAAGTAAAACCATGTTAGAGCTCTGCTGCTGAATACTGGAGTTGTTTTCCGCGAGGACATTTGGACAGCCTGAGTCCCAGTCACATTTTAAAGATCATCAGACCTCAGCAGAGAAAGCCCCACGGCCTTCAGCAGGACAATGTAGGGCTGGAAAGCACCACCAGGGCTTAAAAGAGCAGCAGCTATGAATAATTCAATTAATCTGTGCAAGAAAATGAGTAAATAACAACGTTGTCCTAAGAGTTATGCTTAATGTTCCTTGAATGCTGATATTTTTTTTATATAATTTAGCATGCTGGGCTCTTCCATCCCTGGAGTTCCTTCCAGATGGGATAGCAAAAGTGAGAGAAAGAAAGCTGTCACTGCCATCAGCGCGTTGTTAGAGCTAACGCAGGACTTGTCAAATGATGCCTGGTTGCTGCTGAAAAGCTCTGTATTAGAACGAGGCTGCAAAACTGCAACATTTATCACCTGTGAGCATTATTTGAAAAGATCATTTAGTATCTGTCAGGGCTGCTGTAATATTTTTTTGGCCAAGGAATTTAAGTGGGAAGATGTGTGCGCGCGCTTGCACTTCTGATTAATTGTAATTGTAATCTCACATAATGCAATCCTCAGCTTGACATTTTTAAAGTAAGGGTAGGTTGGTTGATTCCTGAAATTAATTATAATTCAGATTTTGGAGTGTGAAATGGATAGAGAGCTTTCTGTAAACCCTTTAGCCACAGCCAGAATTTGCACTGATTTATTATGCACTGCTACTATGCTCTGCTGCTCGTGTCATGAAATCTTTAGGAATTTATTGTGAGAAAATGGCTCCTTTTCACAAGTTTGATGCAAGGAGAAGATGGAATTGGTATTTTAATTACATTTTTATAAAGGAAAACAAAGCCATTCAGGCCGGTGGTCTTTGGTCCCTAATTCAGAGAGCAAGAAAAACTTTTATCTGCATAAATCCCTGGGTGAAAGTTTTAACAACATGAAAGGTTGCATATGCTGGGATAACTTATTTTCCTTGCTGTGGGGGAATAAATTACCCAAGTCAAAACACTTCCTAGCATTTCAGCTGGAGTGGTCTTCCTGTGCTTCCCCTTTAGGTGTTAGATTCATTAATGCTTTGCTCTGAAAGCATTAAATCGCTTCAGGAGAACTTGATGGTGGCGGCAGAGTTATTAACTTTTGAAATCAATGAATACCCAAAATAAAGGTCTACTCCTAGGAGGAGGTTTTGGAATGACAATGGTCTGCACAAGGTGTTACTGAGGAAACAGCAATTGCAGCATGAAGACTGCTATCTTAATCCGAATTACCTTTAATGTGTAAACAGTTCTGTTTAATATTAATGAAGAAACTTTCCAATTGATAATTACAATATAGTAATCTTTAATGCTCTGAAGTCCAGAAGATGGAGGAGAAATACAATTAAATGCTGTCTGGACTCTTGTAGAGTAAGTCAGATGTGTGATTTGGATCTAAGTAAATGTTTGTAGCAGTGTGATGGGTATGGGTGTATCTCTGTTGGGTATCAGAGCCTCAATGGGAGCTGCAAGCAGACTGTTACAGAAGAACAACAGATTTTTTCATTAGGCTCTTCCCTGTTGGCTAGGAAAGATAAGGAAGCCTTCTCCCCTGCTTGACTCAAGCAGTAGATAAGATAAAGATCTTTGTATGAGATAAAAGCTAAGTACAGCCAGAACTTGGAAGAGCCATTTTCTAGGAGACAAACATTAGCAGGCATCAGTTTGAAAAAGAAAATAAGACATTGATTTATACTGTGTTATTGAAGAATTATGAATCTGGTAGTGAAAGCAAACTCCTAGTTGTTGATTCCAGATGTACTTTCTTTTGGAGACCGGGACCGGACAGAGGCATTGTCTGCAGGTTTCAATTTCCCCCTTTTGAGGCTGGGGAAATTTTGTCCTTTGCTCCGAGATGGCCTTCATACCATGTCAACATGCATGGCAATTACTTGCAAAAATTGCTAACCTAAACAGGCTGCAAGGTTTGTCTTGTAGGGATGAGCATTTATTGAATTTGTTCTGTGGTGAGGGCAAAAAGACTTCTTATTCTTCAGTACTACCCAATCACTGTTCTGGTATTGTCCCCCCGTCATTGGAATAACTCAGAGCCAAGCAGCAGGGCTTTCTTTCCTTGGAAGGCTCCCTCTTCAAAACACAAATGGAGTTTAGATTGTCCATTTCTCTCCCTCAGATTTTTTTTCCCTTTTTTCCCCCTCTAATTATCTGCATTGCTGCTCTCTGCATATTATCTACCTCACTCACTCCCATGAATATAGATGCTAGGGATTGTGCTAGCACGCTTTCCCTTCTGTTCAGAGATCCAGCCGGTGCTATGTGCAATATTCTAGCAGTGCACACAGCACATTGTACACTGAGGCTGCACGATGAGCTCTGAGTGAAGCCCCCAGGGACAAATAACCCAAATACAGGCCTGTGTTCCTCTGGTAACTTGGCTGTAATATACTGTTCATTATGTGAGTGCTGGAGCGCCTATGCTTTTATGATTAATGATACACAAAATATAATTTTGCTGTTGCACTGTCTCCTATTTCACGAAATATTTTCCTTCTAAGTGAATAAGTTCTTTTGTCAATAACTCAAGTAATACAGTTTTCACGTTATCCAAATTCTTGGGCTTTCCTCCCCCACCTTCCCCTTCATATAGCCCATCTCTCTGGAGAATGAGGATTGCACCCTGAAACCCAGAGTAAAACTCAGAGACGTATCTTAACATTACCTAGGTTTAAAAAGAATATTGAAACACACACAACTCTCATTAAACATCTATATATAGGAACCCCATTAAAAATGTGCGAACGTGCTTTAGTGGAAAGGTATAAATGAACCAAAGCAGTCTCCTCTGCAGTGCAACACCTGAGTAAGGCAGAGGCTCAGGCAGAAGAATTATTTGCTCTCAGTCAGGTTGGATGTAACATGGTTTAGGCTTGCTGCAGTCCCTTGCTGCACTGATGCTTGGCTGTCAGCAGCTGGCAGGCGGCTGTCTTTTGGGGAGCAATGGGACTCGAGTGCCCAAGGTTTGCTGAAACCAACTAATTAGAGAAAGAAAGTGAGAACGAAGTGGAAGGATATTCAGGTATGATCATCAGGTATCTTACATAATGGATTGTAATAGAAAGTGGCAGAAGATGCTGGCAATAAAATCCGAAAATGAAGTGCATTCATTTAGCCAATTAAGATCAATCAGTGGAGTGAAAGGCACTGTATTGGTTGCAGCTAATGCTGAGTTAACATTTTATTGCTAGTAACTAAAAAATTGGCTTAATTTCCTATTTCAAATCTCTTTCCAATGTTTGCATTCATTTATAAATAATGAAATAATAGTATTATGATTTATTTAATTTTTCTCACCCATCTTTCCTAGTTGCTGGAGTAAAATCATAGTGTGCTGGAACATGAGCTTTTCCTCTAATTCTAAATAGCCAATTTTCCCTGCCTTTTTGTGACCTCTCTTCAAAACTGTTTCCTAACAGTATCCACCCATGCTTTCTTTTACTGAAGTGAAAAAATGATGAGGACTGTATATGTATTTCCTTCCAAAAATAAAAATCTTTTCTTGAATGCTGACCCTTACCTTACTTCTCCACAGAAATACGGTTTTCTACAATTGTTTGATTTTGGAGAAGAGCTTTAATTGGAGGCACAGATATAGCAACAATGTCCTTTTGCTCTAATAGCTTGTTGGCTCAGAGAACCAACTGGAGCTATCCTAACAAATGAATTTTTATGGGTGTGAGCTCTATTTCCCTTAGGGGTGTGTGTGGTCAAACTGCACCAGCAAATCCTTCCTAATGTGAGCCAGTCCTGGGCTTGGAGGAATAAAATGCACTGGGAGAGGCGTTCTTCTGCTGGTGAGAGGACAGCCACACCAGGTAGTGGGTGCTGGGAGCAGTGTGGAGCTGTGGTGTTAACGTGGGCTCGGAGGATGCTTCGTATTGAGCAGCTCCATGCTCTCTCTAAGGCCCCATTTCCCCATCCTTCTGGCCATATCAAATGAGAGGAGTTTGGCTTGCAGAGAAAAAGGGTTTCAAATGACTCTGGGCTTTTAGACTTGGACTCCATCCTGTTCCAGGGGTGCTGAATTGATAGCAAATCTAAAGCTGGACAAAACGCAGCCAAAAAAGCATAGGTGACCTCTCAGCTGGAGAAGAGCTTTTGGCCCATGCATGAACTAAATGTCTCATGCAGACCTCTTCCTCTTGCTAGCTCCTAGAAGCAAATATTTCTGGTCCTGAGCGTTGTTTGACAACTCCAGGGCTAGGAACAGACAGCTGTTTTTTCCTGCATGTGTCTTTGTTGAAACTGACTTCTTCCACAAAGTAGAACACTCTCAGACAAATGGCAAACCATTACAGTGAGATTTTGAGAACAGCTACTTTCCACTTTCCTGCCAAAAATATAAAGTCATAAAACCAAATCCCACCCCCCAAACAAAAAACAACAACAACAAAAAAAAACCATAAAATCTTATAAATAAAATACAGGGCAGAGGAGCTTTCTGTGGTTTGGGGGAAAGGAAAAGACAATAGAAAAATATGTGGCATCCTACAGCAAAACCCCACATGGACAGCAGTGCATACTTGATGCAGTTAAAAACACAAAAACACAAGAAAACAAAAACAAACCAAAAAAAAACCACCCCAAAATAAGGTAGATCACAAGTAGTGTGAAGCCCCATCGCAGAACTTGTATAACAGTTTTGATGGCTCTTTCTTCCAAATGAATGAGAGATCAGCGTGCTCTGTGGTGGGAGCTGATCTGCAGAGTGCCTGAAATCCAGCTTGGACCTTGTTTAGAGAAACTGTTCATGAGGGCTGTGTTTTGTAAATGCAATACTAAGAAAATCTGCAGCAAATTTAGGAAGAGCAGGGAGATGTTTGGTTGTATTTGTGAAATGTCACAGAGCATTTCGGGAGCGCTTTTGAGTCTGTTTGGTATTGCTTTTGTTGTGTCTTACAGTAAAAGCATGATTGCAGTGTCACCTTATAAATTAAGGAGATGCCTCAGTAGACATTAACCAACAAAGGACTTCTTTTACTGGTGCAGATAAACCTCAAATAAGAAAAAACATTTATTCTTGGAGCGATAACCAAACAAGTAATAACATGGGTGCAAAGCTTTACCTGGTTTTATCTAGCACCTGCCTGTTCTTTTAAAGGCAGCCCCACGAAAACACTGCTACTTGTAAATTCCCATGTGCCTAAATTAAGAGGGAATGGTGCTGAGTGTGGTAAAGATGTGGGAAACACCCTAAGGCCCAATTGAAAAGAAGAAACCACACACAACACGGTTATCATCTATCCTGGGATGTTCTCCTCTTTACTACAACGTCTGAATGAAAACATTTGCTTATATCCTGCAGCACTGTGCATCTGATTCCGCTTTTGCTGACGTCTGTGGCAAGCTGCATTAATAAAATTGGGCTCCTGCCCATTGATAGGATCTTCCAAGTGCTCACTTCCCTGTGAAAGGCAGCGAAAAGCAGCGTAGCCTCTCAGACTCCAATGACCCTTGTCCAGCAGAAAGCTGAATGCTTCGTGCTGATGCAATTAGTCTCCACTGGTGTCTGTAATAGAGCAGGTTTCCTGCCAATATACTGCTGCAAATGTACTGTGGCCAGTGAGGATGCTGGGCTTGCCCTGATGTCTTGGAGAGGAGAAATGGTGTTTAGGATACGTCTATACTGCTAGATATGGCTTCCAATGTAGCTGGAGCAAATATTTGTGGCTTTAAGTTGATGAATTGGGCTACCACGATCACTGGGATGGATCCAGTAATTTTCAGGGTCTTTGCCAAGCAGAATGTCCAGCATGGACTTGTCTTTTGTTTGGTTAGATAGCCCTGTCTTGCACAACGGCGAGGTGGGATCCAGCCCAGGCACTGTGTGATGCTGAGCGCCCTCTTCTGCTGTTGCTTGGGTCCCTGGCAGGAGGTTGGAGGGGATGCGGCTGCGTGCCAGCTGGGCATGCATTTCCCCACAGCTCCCGGACGTTTCTCTGCTCTTCCCCAGATCTGTGGCTATAGCCCGGAGTCATATTGGAAACAGACAAATCTCCAGGAAAGGCCTCCAGCAGTGGCACAAATTAGGCAAGGATTCAGGCAAGTCTTAACCTGACGTTTTTCAACGTGAAACGCAAGACCCGCTGCTTGCAATTGCTTTTGCCCAGTAACAGGCAGTGAAGTGTGAACAACATCATTGAACATGGGCAACAACAAGGAGAGAATAGTTGAATCAAATCTGGGAGGAAAATAGTTAGATGGGGGTTTCTCCCAGAGATGTCACACCTCCAAGCATTATTCAAACCTTGCAAAATTAACTTCTGCAGAAAAGCTGTAAAAGCAGGGAAAGGGGAAAAAAAGATTACATTCCAATGGAGCCAAAGACCATGGCCTCTTTAAATGTTATTAAGTCAATAATTAAGTGAATTTGAAGTGTGAACTGTGTATCCACTCTAAATGGATTAATGATATGAGAATTCATACGAAAGTTGCTGTGTTGATTTTATGTTAATGGCTGTTTGAATATAAGCTGAACTATTAACCAAGGATAAGTGGAACTAATGTGCCAGCATTACTATAGAAATATAATTGAAAGGATGGCCTGCAATTTGCAGAGGGCCTTGTTTCTATAGAGTAGGTTGGGGGAACAAAAGCTCCCTTGGACAGATTGGAGGGATGTCAGTTTGGGCAGGAGGGCTGTAAAGGGAGGGATGCCTAAAGAAGCATGCATGGCTTAAATAAAAGCTCCGGGGAGGTGAGTAATTCAGCTGTCAGTAGCAACGTAGGAGACATCCCCAGGGCAGGGGATCTGTTTCAAGATCACCAGTTTGTGCTGAGATTGCAACCAAGGAGCAAATATTCCCCGGACCTTGGAGGTAAATCTGGGCTTAAAGCTACATTTTATGTGAGCCAGCCTTTCCCCTTGCTCCATCCCGTGCAGAAAGCAGGGCGGTGGGAATGGGGAAGCTGCTTGAAACACACGGGAAAAGTTGTGTCAGGTGGTGGAAAGGAGGCACTGTGGGTAGGGACAGCATGAAAATGTGCAGAAGAAAATGTAAGCTGTCTGTTGGAGTGCTTTTCCAAACAGCAAAGTCTGCTTGATAGTGGAACCCCCATTTCTCGAATCATTTCAATGTAAGCTGGACAAAAGCCCTCAAGAAAACACCCCAGACTGTATTTGTGCTTTGACAAGCTAGGATGAACTATTCAGTCATTCTGACTCTTACTTCCTGGGGGAGATGACTTAAAATAAGGACAGGATTGAGGGTGCTGAATGCCCATCCCGGTTCCTTGCAGCTCTCCCTCCCCTCTAGGAGGCAGGAGTTGAGGTGCTGGGCGGGCAGCCTCTGGGCACAAAGGCAGGAGAAATCAGGGGTACCAGGGCTCTTGAAGCCTTGGTACCCCCTCATTTATGGCTGTTTTATGTGTTAGTGTGGTTCCTCGTGGTCTGTGGGAGCTGGGGTCTGCTGTTTGTAAAAGCATTCTCACCTCTGCCTCTCCTAGGGCTGGCTAGAAAGCTGTAAATTTAACGCAACTTCTGGTTTTGAGATGAAGCAGCAAGTTCTCAGATGCTATCGTGTGACTGCTAGGGACTGGAAAAATACCAGGTGGACCTGGTTGAATGCCCAGAGGTCCGTGACAGCCGTTGATTCTTGACTTAAATGAGAGTTAGATCAAGCTCCATAGGTTCGCACATAAAACCAGCAATGATTTGTCAGAAAATAAATCAGGGCTCAGAATTTATGAGCAAGTAGTGCTTTACAAACACAAAACTGGCTAGGTGATTAAAAGTGTTGTCTGTAATATAATGCTGCTGATACTTAAAGAAAATGTAAATAAAACCTTAATCATGTTTTTCATCCTTTTGAGGCTTGTCTGCCAGAACTACAAACAAACAGTAGCAGCATATAGATGTTTGGAAATTAAGCTGCATGATTAGCTAATCTCATTTTACCGGGTCATAATGATAAACTGGATCGTACCTATTTTGTAGTTTATTAATGTTAGTATGGCTGTGCTTCAAGGTCAGAATTTTTATTCCTCTAACTTAATAAAAATGCATGTTTGGAAGAAACTAAAGTTCTTTTGTATTATACATTGCAGAAAACACCAATATTCATTGCTTAGAGGCATGAAAAATAAAACACATCTTACAGCTCTGGGTGAAATTCTTCCATTATTGATTTGGTTCTGACTATTAATACACCAAACGTTATATTTTTCACTCAGAGCCAAATCTCCACATCCCCAGAATATGCAGCACGCCTAGAAATCTACATCTTTGTGTGCAAATATATATCTGCAAGTTTACAAATGTAATTTTGCATATTTACATGTTCAATTTGTCAATGCCCTTCTCCTCAAGATATTATATACATTATCAAGCATTGAGGCTTAGCTCCCTGGGTCTCTCTCCTCGCTGGTGCAAAGCTCAGTACAAGTAAGCATAATTTTCCATTTGTACTGGGATAAATGCCTCCTTAGTGCTAGGTTTTGATATGTTCACTCATCCTCCTTGAATATCCCTTTATTTCCCTGGTAGCCCAATTTAGTGATGGGCATACCAATAATAGAGTAATATAACACTTGACACAGGGAAAGATATGTGAGTAGCTCTTTGTAAAAGAGAGGATGAATGAGTGCAGGTGGTGAAAGACTGAAATCCAGCAGCAGAAGTGGGAGCCTCTCCCTGGATGAGGAGCTTGGCAGGGTGGGAACACCAGTGGAGAAGGCTGGGAACAGCTTACCATTGCAAGCCTTTTCTTTTTTTTTTTCTTTTTTTTTTTTTTTTCTCCACAGTACCAGAGCTGTGTGTCCTTTCAGTGGCAGACATATGGGCAGCCCTTAATGAGGCTTACATTATTGCTACTTAATATGCAAGTTGTTTTAAAGCAAGCGAAACTCGCAATGGTAATGAACACTTAAGCAAAACACATTTTTCTTCACCGGCCCATTACTATCTGGAGATAGCTAATATCTGGTAAATGATTTTTCTCTCAAAGATAATGCCCAGCTAAGCTGTTAATGCCTCCTCCCATGCAAGGATGATGTCAGGTCCTCTAAAAGTAGGAGCTTGGCTTTACAATACCTAAAAGCAAAATACAAAATCTGGTGATGTTTCCATTTGCCTTTGGTGCCTTCAAGGGAAGCCCAGGTTGTTTTTGAGCTTTTATCCAAAATCGTCAGAGCTAACCAGTTGTTTTCTATTTTGCTTGTTCTCAAGGTTAAAATTCTCAGTTAAATGCTTTCAGTAGGTGAGGCTTTCAGGAAGATGCCAAGTATAACAGAAGTCATGTTATGGCCACCAGCTAGTAAGAATGTTACAACTCGGCGAGGGAGTGGGCACCCAGAGCATATTTTGCTGCAATGTTTTGGGCAGAGGCGCTTCCTTTGCAAGCTCTGGTCCCTGAACCACTGCCAGGAAAGCCGCTTCTCTCAGAGAGGAAAAGGTGACTTGCACACAGCTTCTTGCCAGTCCCTGAAGCACACTGCAGCTCTGATGGTCAGGTGCCTCTGCAGGGGCAAATCTGGTTGTGTTCTCGTTTTATGGGCTCTCAGAGCTGTCAGCTACAGGGCAGTGCTGGCCCTGTTTTGCCACATCGTTTGGCCACAGCAGACCTTAGCAAACCCCTTTCTGAATGCTCAAGGAGAGAGCAAAGAGGATTAAAACCCCTATTTATTTGCAAGCCTTTCTGTTTCAAAGAGCAGTAACACTTCAGATGCACCCGTGGTGTGCACAGCTCTGGCACCCTGAGAGGCAGAGGAGAAACCCAGCTTGGGAGCTGGAGAAGTGCAAGAAGAAGTGTAATTTGCCCTTTTCTGTTTCGAGGTGTTTCCTTGAGTCTAAGCTGGCTCTAGTTGCAGTCCTGTGGAAAGGGGCGAAGAAGATGACCTTGTGCAGAGTACAGACTCTGCCACAAGCATGGGGACTTGCTTTGCAGAAGGTGCTGCTCCTCCCACCAGCACCATCCTCCGATGGCCTCCTTCCCCAGCCAGCACCAACAAGCCCTTTGCAAGCGCCCAAAAAAATATTACAGGTTGCTGTTCTGCCTCCAGAGAGTTTGTATTCCCCACTTCTTTAATAACCTAGGCTGTTAAATTAGAATAATATTAAGGGCCAGTTTAGTGAGGTTGAAAAGGAAAAAGCACTGCCAACTTGGGTAGAAAAAATATCTTGAGTTAGGTTTTTGTGAATTGCACAGAGGTCTTAAAAATCATGGTTAAACAGATTAAATTGGCCCCTTTTTACTTTGTGTTCTGATTTCTGGGTCTTTAGGGTACAATCATAAAGTCTAGAAAATTACTGTTAATAAAAACTAAGAGAGGAGCTAGCTGAGATCCTCATGTCATTGCATGCTCCTGGCAGCCAAAGCTGAAAAACGCTAAAAAAAAATCACAAGACTCGAGATAAAAATCATGTGAGCTAGCAACGCTCTCCCCGTGAGATCCTGTACCTCCTTCAGAGAAGGTAACTGTGCTTTTAAAATTACTCCATTACAAAATTAATCAGGGGAAAGGATCAGCTGGAATAAATGGAAGGGAGTTTTGCAATGACGGAGATTTATGGCCAGAGGAGGCTGACTCATCCCTTGCTGCAGCTCTGGTGCACGTCCTGTCACGCTGCTTCGTTCTGGGCTCTGGCCACGTCTGAACCGAAGGCATGTTGCATGTCTTGACTTCCTTCGGAGAATCAGCAAAATCAGAGCACCCTGGGTCGGGGACGTTAAGCGCTTTCTTATCGGGAGGGTGGTGAGGCAGCAGGGAAGTGAAGTCTGTACGCGACCACAGTGCACAAAATTGTTGTTTTCTTCCCTCAATAAAGGAAAAGGCCGATTTTCATCTTCACCCAGCCTAGGTAATATTTCTGAAGTTAGTTAAACTCACTTCGTGACTGCAGAGTTATACTTAGTCTGTCAGATCCTATTGATTTCGACGTATCAACATTTTGTTGCAATATTGCTAAGTATATTCTAGCTGTTCAAATAGTACTTTCCAAGGCTTCGTTTTCCGTTTGATCTGTGAATGATTTACAAACTGCTTCTGATTTCTGAGCTCACTATTAGGTGCTGGGCCATGCAGTTATTTGGAAATGTGTATGATTCAAGCAAATCATTGACAGCACATGAAGCACTCGTGTGTGAGGGGATGTTCAAAAGCACGGTAGATAAGTGAGCGACAAACGAGCGTTGAAAGACCAGAAAAGCACAGCTTCTAAGCCCTACTTGTACCTGTCTTCTAGGTGATGTGGTGATTTATTATTTGTGCAGTGTAATTGGCCATGTTATTTTTACTTTGTAATTTTGATGTTTACAGCCATCCCGGAACAGGAAAATGATGCAAAGGGAAAAACAGATGGTGAGAGGGACCTATGCCAGCCCAGCAAGCCCATGTCTGCCTCTTTGGAGTCCCTGATTGATTTTTCCCATAACTGCTAGTGGTGTTTTGACCCGGAACATGGAATGAATTTTGATGTTTGTCAGCAAAACCAAGGGGCTGTGAGCTCCCTGGGGGTGGAAGAGAAGAGAAGACTCTTCCAAACATTATTATCTTCATGTGCTTGTAGTACTGGAATTGAAATACAGGCTTGGCTGCTTGACTAATTGTGCTCTCAAAGTTGATAGCTGGAGAAAATGTAGTGAAAGAGCCCGAGGTTACTCCGTACTGACACCTCAGGTGTGGTTTGTCCCCAAGTCCTGCATGTCATTTGGAGGGAGGTTGGTACGAAGTGTGCAGCTCCAAGTGACTCTGCTGTGTGCTTGTTTCAAATATACCTCAAACAAATGTATGGAGGAGGATTATTTTGGGACTTCGTGAACACAGTGCTAGAGATATAGAGAGCATAGCTGTAAATGCCCGGGCGGGAGATGGATGGATGACAGCATGTTAGTACTTGTTAGGAAAGAGTTTCGGGAACAGAGTGTACCTATTTCTCCTTTCATTGATACTGAAGAGCTCTATTACCACAAAGCAAAAAATATCTTACCCCCAAAAAGGCATTTCTTGGCAGAAGGATACCAGCTGTGGCCTGTAGGTCGCAGCAGAGTGTATGCTTTTCAATAGGAAATACCACTTCATCCTTTGTTTTCCCAAACTGGAATTCCCCAGTAGGATAAGCCAGCATGTATCTGGCCATATTGCTAACAAAAAACTCAGCCTTGACCTTGCTGCCAGATGACCGTCAGAAGGATTTTATTTCTTTAGTTTTTCGCTCTGTGGGTGTGAGCCGTTTTGGGTGGGTCAGAGCACGTGAAGCAGCATCGGTGCCTTCCCCCTCAGCTGTTTCTAAGCCTTTCTCCCAGAGATCTTGGCTCAGACATCAGGGCCTTGCACAGAGCCTGTTTGCAGAGTTTGTCCCGCCAAAACCGATGGAAAGGGCTAAGACATAACATAAAGAACCAGGGAATAAACAGGTCCTGGAGGCCCTATTCCATTAGGTTAATTCATATTCTTCATTTTCTTTAATGCACTTTGTATCTGACCCCAAATTTACATAAATGCTATTTTACCATGTATTGTTGTTGAGCAAAAATTATATGCAAAAAATACAATGCCACATAGAGTGACGCAGTGAGAGACTGTTCTGCCACGCTAATGGGGTCCCATCACACGCTACAGGAATGCAAAACCTTAGCAGAGGTTAGTGCTGTAACTTTGAATGTAAAGGTAGGAATAAACAACCACTTCATACATCAGGTTTGTTCACTTCATTGACTACTCACAAAACATTAAATATGGGTAAGAAAAAAATTACAAACCAAAATTGTATGGACGTTTCAATGACAAAGTGTTCTGGTTTTCACCGGGAATTGCTGAGAGGAATCAAGCACTTTGTAAAGACCATCATAAACATGTAAAAATATATGAATGCCAGTGGAAATTATTGACTGAACAATCTCCTTTTTGGTGGGAAATATGTTTTATCGATATTTGTACTGATCTGCTTGAAGTACTCAAGGAAGAATGGGAAAAACAGTCAAAACTCTGAAAAATGTAAGGCATGTTTGGGACTGGCTGAAAACCAGAAGTCATCCTGAATTTATTTTTTTTTTACAGAAAAAGCAGTCTGTTTCTTCAGGGTTTCATTTAGCGCAAGACAGAAAGGACCATGAGATCATTTACTTTGGCATTTTGTTCAATGAAGGCCAGTTACCCCTATATTCAGCCTAAAAACTTGTATTTGGTTCATTATTTTTTTCAGAGGAGTAACTAGTGTCTAGTTTTGATTTGTACATGCTTAAAACTGCAGAATCCACCATTTCCTCAGTATTTATAGAAGCAGTTTATAACTTTCCCTATTAAAATGTGTTCATAATTGATCACTTAAAATTGTATGGCTTCACATTTAGGACCTTGACTCTAGTTATGCTTTGCTTCATTAGATGAAAGGGTCCTTTGATACCCCATGTTTTCTTTTGTCTGTATGAACACACTGCAATCAAGTCACCTTTCCATGGTCTTGCTGGTAAATTAAACTGATTAAACTCCATAAATAGTATGTAAAATATTTTGCTGAATGGTTTTAGTCTTTTTCTTTACTCACTCCAATTTTCAGCAGCCCTAAAAAATGCAGATGCTAAAAGAGGAGAGGGGCTGTGTGCAGAGATAAAAATATTCTCCCCTCCCCACTTCCCGTGTTCTATTCTTTCAGTGTATCAGAGGATAAAAAAAAAAAAGGAGGGCTCATTTCCAGTTGTTTAACTTTGTCCTGACTCATGGCTTTCCATCTTTCTGTATAGTCCTCCTTGCTGCAGGCACGGCCTATGTTCCCCATTGATAGCTGTGAAAATTTTCATTTGACTGCGTTAAAATGTATCTTAAGTGCCCTGAATTGCTCAATACTGCACATCGTTCTCCACAGTTAATCTCTTCTTATCTTCTGATGTTGATTCCTACATGTCAGAAGCTGCAGCCCATTGCTGAAGCTCCACACTGTGGTTGGCACACAACCATTTCGTGCTACAAACAGCCTCTCTTCTACAGATGTTTCCTAATGTTTTTATAATCAGCATGTTGTGTTCTGCTGAGCCATATGACTCACCAACTCCAAGTGTGTTACATCTATGCAGCTATCTTTATCAACCAAACTCATAACCTCATCAATGAATGAAATCAGATTTATATGATGAGACCTGTTTTCCATAAAATCATGATTACTGGTGTTAATTATATTTCTATACTTTATTATTTTAATTAATTACCTTTATTAATTGAAGCTTTTGTCAGCTTTCCACTGCTTTTCTTAGCACTGACGCTGGCCAACTGGCCTACAGTCACCTGGGCCATCACCATTCTACTTCTGACTCTCAGCACCACATTAGCAGCCATCCAGTGTTTCGGAATCTCCTTTGTGTTAGTATATTTATTAAAAGTTAACTTTAACAGGCTGGATGTCTGTGGCCCAAATACTTCACATTACTGGTATTCTCTGTGCTCTTCTACCTCAGTGATGGCACTTTTCTATTAAGGGCTAGGAGGGGGGACGGCCATCACAGATACATGGCCCTCAGGAATCCCTCTGCATCAGGGCTATGCTCATGTTAAACTGGCAGGTATTCTCACCTTCTGGCTTCTCTGTCATGACTGGGCAATTGTTTTAGTTGTACTTCTTATGCATGGATGAAATCAGATAGGAGATTTTTGATTTCATCAAAAACGTCAGGACAGATGTGCCCAGCACATCAGCAACGCCAGTCACCAGAAGTATCGTGTGTAAAGATTTCTGTAATTCTGCCACAATCAGAGCTAATGAATGATTAGAACCTGTCATACGTGCGACTTGAGGCTAGTGTTACTCCACAGAGCAGAATACCCTGCAATCTCCCAGTCATCCATGCAGAGTGACATCTGTTACTCCACCAGCATAGGCCACGAGACAGCTGGGGAGCTGTCCCGGTTCCTGGGGAGCAATATCCATTCTGGGAGGGTTACAAAGGAGACCTGTGTGGTGTGGTATTTCCACGTGAGCACAGCTAAAAGCAGCCTGAGGCACGCTGTCAGTCATTTCCAAACAGAGCTCGTGGTTACTTTGGTTTGTTAAGGAAAACTCTGAGCGTCTCTTAGGCATGCTATCCAGACAGATATATTTTATAGGAGCACTCTGCAAAGCAAAGAATTCTGTGTTTTTTATCCTTTATTTCAGGTAAATAAACAGAAGTACTTATGACAATTAATTACCTGCCAGTTATTCCCAGGGAGCCAGGATTACATGCCAGAAAGCTGAGTGAATTTCTCTATCAATTGTTGGATGTTTAGATCCAATGATCAAGCAGCCTGTTCAATGTAACACATGCTCCAGTTTATACAACTAAAGGAGGAGGAAAGTCGTGATGAAAGAACACTGTTTGGATCCAACTCCCAGACATGACGGAAAAGAAATGAAATGCAAAATCGTCCAGATTGCAGCATGGATCCATCCGTCTACAGATTAATATCTCTCTTTCCCCTCTTGGAAGTGCAGATGACATAGTGGTAGACTTGCAAATGGATCTAGTGCAGAATGTGTGATCGAAATCAGCCGTGTGAGTGAGGAATTTTGCCCAAGAGGCAGGTAATTTAGTACAAATCTAAAAATCTCTGCCTTGGGAATAAGTAGTAGTCTCATTAGCAGCATCTCCACCCGCTACGTGTCCCCTGTTGCCCATTGTTCCGTGCAGACCTTAACAGGAGAATCTTATGTATAAGCAATGGTTGCTCTGACTTGGACTGTAGTCCTATCAGAGTTTTAAATCAGGCTAGAAAATGCCAAAACCTTGGCTGAAAATTTGTGATGTAAGAAGCACTTATTAAAGGTGCCTGCGAACACAGCTCTCATCGTCCGCATTTGCATACGCAGAGGTTACTGCAAATAATTGACAATAATGTCAAGCATATCTTATTTATGCTATAATTATTTTACTCACATATGTCACTGAGCGTAATTGTTTTCTCAGTGTTGTAAGATTCCTCCTACAGACAGGGAGCTGTAGAAATGTCTTTCTAGCATGAGCTCAGAAGTAGCTGGAAGAAGCTGCAGCTAAAGAGAGCCTGGAATATGCGCAGCTGTTCTTATTTCCAGCTGTTTTTTGTATGTTCCATGGGTGGAGCAGATGTTGATAGCTGTTCCCTTATAAAATATGTAATACTGTACTTTATGACCTAATATATTTTCCAGTCCCGGGGCCTGATCCAGAGTCCACTTAGCTCTCTGAGCAGGCTTCCAGCAGCACCAGTAGAGCTCTATCAAATTCTTAATGAACCAATGCAAGTGAGAGGTAATTTAGGGCCATTATCTTTGTAGGGTTGCATATGGTTCGGTGATGCTCTATCATTTGCCTCCAGAGTTCTCTCCCTGCTGCTTTACTTGCTTTCACTAGTTGTTTTTTTCACCAGCCTTTGGAGATTTATATCCGACAGCTCCGGGTCTCTTACTCTCTGAGGCTACTTGCCACTGAGTTGCAGACTTTGTACTCTCTTGCCTCCTTGGCAAGCTTCCCTGGGAAAGCTCCAGGCCCAGCAACGGCTGATAATGTCTGATGACATTTGGTGGCACTCCTTCTGTCTCATCAGTCTTGTCATACTTTTCTGTGTATGTGTCATCAACTGCAGCCTCCCTAATTGCAACTTGGTATTTAAGTTCATTGTAAAGGCTGTTTGCTCGTGGGTTAGGATATCTGCCTGCTGAAGCCTTGGGGAATGGAGTGGCAGGAGCACAGTGGAGCTTTTTGTTATGGTAGGCTGCTGCAAATCCTTTCTCAGGAGGGTAATTTTTGCACAGGAGGTGCAGGCTGAATTTGGGACACAGGGAATGTAAGGGAAGGCAAAAGCCTGACTGCTGAATACATACGGAGATGGGAAAACCAGGCGGAGGGAAGGGAAGGGGCTTTGTTCCTGTACTTGCAACTCAGTGTGCTGGTTGAGACCCATCTCTGCTTTCTTAGGATGGAGTCTTCAGGTTGCAAAAAATTGGCTTAAAAAATAGGATATGCCCTTTATGCTAGGAAGTGTTTATGTTTGGTTTGACTTCTGTGTACGACTCTCATCTCCGTGCATGAGCCACTTGAACAAACAGATATTGCTTTGTCTTTTCTGCAGAAGATGAGATTAGACTGGCTTTTTGCTGCTTTGGATATGATTCAAAAGGTCTAAAGCAATTTCAAAACCAGCACAGATGCGCCAAGTACATATATATATCACTGGTTTGATGTGGTTTTGCTGGGGACTCCAGATATTTCACACCTACTGGATGTTTCTGGGAAATGTTGTTTCCACTGCTGCGATTTGTAGGCTTTGCTCTTGTTTGTGCTTGTCCCATTAGATCAAATGAGGCTAATGACTGAGGGATAGCCATGCTTCCCAGGGATTTGAAGATTTAAATGCTTGAAAGCTATTAGCAGACATGCTCTGCTGCTGAATACATTGAAGCCTTTTGCTGCAGGGGATCATCCTAAAGGCTGCAAGAAAACAACAGCTCAGTATTTTGACAACATCAGCTCACAACTTTGTTTTAGCTAGAACAGTCTTTTCTGATCCTAATGTAGGTCATGGCTGCAAGTTAATTTGTTCCATGTGAGGCCATGATGTTGGATATGCTCAGAAAAACAGGGTTCTCCCAGGGTGAGAAATATTTATGTTGAATAAGCACTTATAGTTCATTTCATTTTCTGCCTCCTGAATTTCCCACGTCCTTTCCCATGCTTTGCTTTGCCCCTCTACCTTCTCCTTGTTTCCCTGCATGAGCAGCCTTACTCCCCATCCCTCATGTAACCAGATGAACTCCCTGTGCTCTGCAGAAACAGCCCCATGCCCATCAGGGCACACGGCTCTTCTGCAGCTCTCCTTGACCGTACTTACATTTACAAACCGGGGCAGGGACTGCTCTCCCCCTGCCAGGCATTTTGAGGCTGGTGCGTCAGAACCTGTGTGACGTCAATGGCCAGCTCCTCTGGACCCCTTACAAACCTACCCCAGGTCCTCCTCAACTCCATTGGGCCCAGGGCAATGCAGATGTCTCCTATGACTGCTGGCTTTGCCTGAGCTTTACCCAAATACCAGGAAGAAAAATGCCCGTGTTGACTCTGGGCTGTGTATGCAACAGATTTGGTTCCTGTCTGTCTGTTCTGCAGCTGGAGGACTGGCATACCTGGGCATTGATTTAAACCAGGTGATTGGTAAAAATGTATTCCTAAACTCAGTTAACACGCTTTGTCCTGAGCAGAGGCCTGCATAAACCAAGATGATGCCATACTTCAATAAACCATGTATTGGATGAGTAGTTTTTAAGGCTGGTTGGTTGGTGATGATAAGCTGAGGGGCTTTGCAAGCAGCCTTCCTGGCACTCTTGCAGTGAAGTTGCTCTAATACCGTGTGTGTGCAGAAGAATAAAAAACCTAATTAGTGTCACCTGAGATGAAAGCTCTGTAATCATGGCTGCAATCTCAGAGCAATTAATCATCCACCTACATAAGTCACCAGACTAATTTTTCTGTTTTGTCTCTAACTTGTTTTGCAGATTTAAAAGAACTGCTGGAGCAAACTAGACAATGTGGGGCTCGGGATCCCAGCTCGGTGAAGCTGACTGGTGAGTCATGGTGGGATTGCAAGCCCAGAAAATGGCCAGAGGGCTTAACAGCTTCTGTCCCAGTCCCCTGCTGCCATCTCTCAAAACTTCACCTCCCATTTTATGAGCTCTCTGTGTGCCTGAAAAGGCTATTTCTGGAAACGTGAACTGAACTAGTTCAGCCACTTCGAAGACTGCAGAGCCTGGAGAAAGAATAATTTTCCCATACATATATATCTGTGTGTATATATATATAGGTTGAACTTCTGCCTATGTAGGTTTTTTGTATTTGTTTTAGAATGGTTGTGCTAAAATGCCACGAGCCAAAAGCAGTGTAATCTTAGTCCTCATAGCAAAAAAAAATAAATATTGAAATTGTAGAAAAATTGGCAGGGATATGGCCAAGTTGAATGTTTAAGCCTCTTACTTGGAGCATCTCTTTCTAAAACAGCACCATAAAATTGCCAGGTTGCCATAATACTGGGTGCCTTACTAACTGGCTGTGCAGTAAAACAAGCCCACAAAGGAAAACATTTTCCCTATTTAGCTTGTAAGTTCATTGTGCTGCATTTCCAGGAAAACTTGATTTTCATAGCGTGTTGGAGACCGGGTCTTCAGTTGTTATGAAGTGCTATAGCTCCACCTAAGTCAATGGATTTCCGATGGTTTGTGGTAATTAAGGGTGGCACCGAGCCTCCAACACCCTGTCAGAGAAAGCAAAATGTTCAGTTTCTCTAAAGCAAAATAGCAAATTTATTAACTGCTAAAATCTGGGGGAAAAATATATCTTGAAATAAATTAACTTGATGTGCTCTTTACACCAGCAAAAGGGGAATTTTATCCCTTTCATCCTACATGTAAAAATGTTGTACACTTTTACAAGCAATGAAATTGTGACTAACAGTGAGATGGTGACAGTGTGAGTTACACGAAAGAAACGGCAATAGGAGAAAATGTAAATATTTATAAAAAGGTGAAATAGAATCTGTAAAATTACCTTACTTTGAGATATATGGATACTATCACCAAGGATAATAGAAAAAGAGAAAGGAAAAAAAAAAGAATTAAATTCTACTTATAGGGACTTTGGACTAATCTAATAAAATATACATGGCTACACAGTACTATTTGTTTCTACAGCTTTAAGTTCAGGAAGAATATATCTCAGGATTACATTTGTGACTACATTTCATACTGCTTTTTCCCCCTCAGATCTGTGTCTCAAGTCGGACCCAAACTTTCATCACATATTAAGGCAAACTCCCGTCATATGCAGTGGGCTAAATTCTCTTCTCATTTACATGGAAATGGGAGGGCTGATGGATATTGTATGCAGGTCACAATGTCAGATTTCCAATCAGATCATCAAAATTAAGCATCAGTTTGATAAACCCAATTTTCCAGCTGGAAACACAGTAGTCCTGATAGCTGTAATCTTGGTAAGTGATTTCTGACCCAATTTTCATATATAAATGTCCTTGCAGCACAGGCTTTTTTTTCCATCTTTCTCTTTTCAGTGCATTTTTGCAGTTTCTATCTGAGACACAAAACATTATCATGTAAATGATAGTTTTCTTAGAAAGCAAATCCACTGGGATTGTTAATTAGAATATCGTTGTGAACATCTGAAGCAAACTGTAGCACACTATGAAGTCTTGAAGCGATGCTGAACAGCACTGCTCACATTTTTATTTCCTGTTCACTGCTAGAACTACTTGGCAAAGATGATGTCTCAAAACACACAGCTCAGTCACATAAAAGTTCTTGCAACTGTGACAAAGTGAAGGAGCTAAAATATATACAAAAACCTTCTTTGGAAGAAGGAGCAGGGCAAAACGTGCAATGAGAAATTATATTATAAAAAATCTTTAATTTATCACACGGGCAATTTTCAGATTGCTGTGTCAAGGTCCTTCATGTTTATGAAAATTTTCTGCACTCACCTAATAACTGAGAGTCAAGGAGAATCTATCAATTTAATTTTAGCTTTGGCTGGAGAGTTGGACTTTTTAAAGAATGCTAATGATTTTGTCCAGACGTTAATAAATCTGCAGTAAAACTCAGCATGCAAAAGACAGATGAAGGGACATTTTTGTCCTTCATTCCCTTTCTCTTTTTGGAGGGCTAGAAATATTACTCATCTGTGCTAGGGACAGATTTTTGAGAGCACGGAACAAGATTCAGATGTGCATTGCAGGCTAAAGGCGAAAATCAAACCACAGAGAGACTGCTGCCCTTTGGCTGCAGGGAGACAACCAAGTCCCATGAAAGCGGATTGGATTGGACCTTTGAGAGAGCACCATCACCCTCAGAAAGAAGAAACTGTGTGGCAGCTCTGGGGATATATCTGGGTGAGGTGGCTCTGTAAGGACCCTCAGTTTTAGCCACTTTGCCAAAGCATCTTCTGCTGAGCATTGCTGGAGACAGCACGTTGCTCTGGTGCAGTCTGGCTGAGTTTACAAGCTTTTCCTTAATTTTAAATCAACCACCACCATTGGCACTCCCACAGGAGCAGGTATTGCAGTCTTGTGACCACGTCGGGTCAGAAACCCACTTAACAGCAGGGAGAACCTGAGCATTTTCAACTCCCATTTGGCTCACCGGCAGCTGAAGACTTTCATCATCATGCACAGGAGCCTGAACATCTCTCACAGTGCTAAAAGAGGATAAAGAAATAAGTTGACTGTTTTTGCAGAAAGGTGGATGTTTCTGAATGTGAAGCCCAAAACACAGTTTAGTCCTTTTGTTACCACCTCTGCAGGGAAAACTTTGACTGTATTGAGCTCTGAGTAACTTAGTTTGTGACAACTTATTTAGTCTCTCTGAAGTATTGGTCTGTTCCCCAGAGCATTAAAAAAACAAATGCTGGTGTCCAGCCGATTGCCATGGCACCCCTGTGAGGGCTTATGTGATGCATTGCACACCAGAGTCCTTCAGTTATTCCTCTCTAGGTTAATAAGGAAAACAGAGCTGTGGAAGTCTGGGGCTAATGCTAGATGCAGAGATACAAGAAAGCCTGGGTAAACACTTAAAGTGAAGGAAAGTAGTGGCCAGAAGGCCGGGTTTTCTCTATTTTTGTTTCCTCGTACATACAAATACTCAACACTCATTGCTCTCTCCTGCAGTGTCCCAGGTTTGGGTCAAACATGGAGTAGCTGTTTCAGCTATCAGCAATGTATAAATCACTAATGAATTGCATCAAGACAACACGTGGACTTTGCTGGGTGGCATCACTCAGGATGCTTCCTGCAAACTCCATCTCAGTTTAAGTTCCCAAGGGATTAACAGAAAGAGACATAGCAAAGAAAACAAGCCCTGGAATTTGAAAGCAACCAAAGCAAACTCCTTCTGGAAAATGGACCCGATGATCTTCGGTACCTTTGGGTATCTATCTATCTATTTATTTATTTATTTATAAGAGCTGGAACACTATTTCTATTAAAATGGGTTATGGGTGAGGTTTAGGAATCTTTTAGGATTTTTTTTTCATAAGGATTTCTCCAGCTTTCTGTAAAACGTTTTCTCTCCATACATATGGCATATATTCTCTTTCCAAGCAAAGTGAGTGAGGAGTACAGTCTCAGGATGAAATGTTTCCAGCATTATCTGGTGTAAATACGCAGTTGGATTGGTTCCCAAGTCCAATGTCTTCTCTTCTTACTTACTTGCAAAGCTGTGGCAAGACTCCAGGAAAGAGGTGGAGCACCCTGTAAAAATGCAAAACACACAAAGGCGCTTGAAATCTGAAGGTTTTGCCTAAGGAGTTTGTTGTGCAAAGGAATGATAGGATAGGAAGTAATAAAAAAGGCAAAGAAATTTAAGTTGATGGACAGAGATGTTTATAAAACATAGCTCCTTCCCATCTCAGTGTGAATTCTGTCTTTGCCCCCCTTTCCTCTGCTGAGGTGATGGGCCTAAATGGAGCAAATACCTAAAGCATGCCTCTTCAGGGAGGATTACGTAAATGAAAACTCCAAAATGCCAGAAAAGACCCCGATCCTGCAAGGGCACCCATGGAGCTCTGTGCTGGTGCACATCCCCAGAGGTTGGTATGCTGCAAAGAGGCTCTGCCCTCAAAGGATGCTCTCACCCACCAAGAAGTACTGAAGAAATCAGACTCCAGTCCTACAAGAATTTATGCAAAGAAGAGCTGAGTAGGGCATTTTCCATCAAAATGCTGTTTCAAAAGAAATCACATGTGAAGGTGGAGAAATTGATGTTTTCTTGCAGTTTTTCACTAGAAAAAAAGGAAAAAAATCTCCTTGAGAGTTATAGCCTCATGCTGCCTTGATAAACACACACATACTTTCTGGCAAATGGTACAATCCTGACATGTCATCTCATTGTCTTGTGAATAAGTAGCAGATCTCTGAGTATCGGTGAGAAGAAACAGATGATTTTTTGGCTACTTCACAGTAGTGAATACTCCCCTGCTTGAGCATCTTTAATAGACACTTCAGTACTTTCACATAAATCATTTAGAGTCTATCCAAATATTAGAGTTTCTTAATGTTTTAGGGAAAAAAAAGAAGTGGAGGAAAGAAACCCTTACCTGGCGCTGTCTGATACTGCAAAAATTTGCCCAACTAGATAATACAGATCAGACCCAAACCATCCTGTGGGTCTTTACATGAGATAACCAGCATTCAGTCAGTGTGCCAGACTACACATCTGGGTAGCAGGTTAGTGCATTTGTGGGAACAGGCACATTCCACTCCAATCTATAACATACAACAAATGCTTTTTTTTTTTTTTTTTTTTTAGTATTTGGTATTCCAAAAATAAACTGTGGGAGAAAGAAAGAAAAAAAAAAAAAGAAAAGAAAACCTTGTTTTATTTTTCTTATGGAAACCATAATCCTACATGATGGAAACAGTAAAAATTCGAGCTCATAAGGATTTTTGATGATGGGATAACCCTATGTTCTTTGTTCTGAATATAAATTGATACATTAAAATGTGCTCATAAGAGCTGCAGCTTTAGTGTGAATAGCCAAGAATAAGAAACTCAGCTTCATAAAATGACACCTAATGCGAAAGCTGTCCAGAAGACATTGTTCTATATATACTCCAAAAATATGTCCATTTGCTTTTGAAGGAAAAAAATGGGTAAAATGCAGGCTGCACTAGAAGATTTCGTTAAAAACTGGGTTGGTATTCATTTTTCAGTGTTGGTGTTTCTTTATTACAAACCTTTATAAAGCCAGTCAAGCCAATTCCAATGAAAATTAGCTTTTGTTGCCTTTATTTTCTTTTATGGAATAATATGGGACATAGAAACACCCTTCTAAGCTAGTGGAATCACTTTCTCTTGTTCCAGAAAAAAAAGTCCTGATGAAATTATTGCCCAGTACAACCAATTACAAAGCTGATTTACCCCCAGGATTTTACTCATGTTCCCTAGATGTGGATATACTGGCAGATCTGCTTTCATTTGTACGAGCACATCTGGAGCAGCTCTCCCAGCTGCAGTGAGAATACTCTGTATCTACCTTGGTGCTGTAGAGTGAAGCCAAGATTTTGAATTACATAGATTAAACTTCCATTACTGATTTTCACTTATCTTATGCTGATTTGATGCCAATATAGTTTCAGGGACACAAACAGAATTTGAAATGACAAAAGTATTCCAGGAGATCGGAACTGAAAGCAAAGAGCAATTTTGTTCCAATGTAAGTAAAGCTGGCTTGAAAATTAATTGTATTAGGCTCTATACTCTTTCTGCTGTTGCAGCTGAGGGTATGAATGTTTTAAATGAATGAAGGCAATTTCTTGGTGGAAATGAGCCTCGGTGGCTGCTTACAGGCAGGTAGGAAGAATAAGCTCAACACATTTCATGACTGTGGGTGATTGGGCAAAGAAGAGAAATCCTATTAGTGCCAAGTTAAGAGAATGGCTGTATCATGAATTCAGTGCTTATTAAAGGATCCAGGGGGATTCCTGGCATAGAGACACAAATCCATAGGAAATTAGGCCCCTGCATTCTAGTGTTGAGAATCACTGTTTTGTGGAAGTACTCTCAAATATGAATGATGAGAAATTGGTCTCTTTTATATTCCTGAAAATCAAGAATAACCCCAGAGCAAGGAGATGGAGTCATCATTCTTAGATATTTCTACAGCTCCCATGACCTCAGAATCTGAGTGCTTTCTATATCTACGTGGATCAATTATTGCCTGTGAGTCAGGGAGACGCTAATATCCTCATTTCACAGATTGCATCTGAGACATCGGAAGACTGGATTCTTATTTTCTAACAAGGTTTAAACCTATAACATCTATTGGTTTCATTACAAATCAAGGGACTTAAGATAATCTGTACTAGGTGGTTCGCTCCAGAAAAGATGCGTTAGGGAACTGAATTGAGCTGACATGTTTTGCATCCATGGTTACCTCTTTAATCATAGAGCCTTCTTCCCTGGCTGGGAAAGACTGTGCCTCTTCCTCGCTATGCAATAGCCTGCAGAGCTGATGCAGGAGGTAAATGGGAAGGGGAGGGAGGGGAAGAGTGATGCCCTTATTTTCACTTTATCATTTTGGGAGGTGATCAGATACTGCAGTCATAAGTATTCTGCAAGAACTGGGTAAATAACAGAATCCATCGTCTGATGGCAGTTGCTCATTTGCAGTGTCTCACATCAGGGCGTTGTTTCTTTCCTGTGTTTTCAGAGAAAATTCCTCCCGGGGTAATGATGAAAAACTAGTCACAAATCAACACAACTCAGAATATATGAGAATCATAAAATATTGCAAAATAAAGCAAACAATACAAAAGCCCAGTGCTTTCATCATGTAGAGAAAGACCTCCAGAACACCAAGGAATTTTGGAACTATTTCAGAGAGTCAGAAATCCTGAAACTTGGCCATTTTTCCTCTCAAGGCTTTTTCTTCTCCCTTTCCTCTCTCCTCCCCAATGAATCACTCACTAATAGAATACATTACCTGGAAACACAGCAGGAGTCTTGGCCTTAGTATAAGAGAGCAGATTATAATGAGTATCATGCTAAAGAAGAGGGAGTAGAGAGCATCAGCAGCCAAAAAAGATATGCAATTTGTGGGATCTGATGTAACTCAGACAAGATGTCAGTGACGGGGTGGAAATAAAACAATGTCAGTCACTGTGAATTAATTATTTTCCTATAAAAACAAATCAGCGGAGCAACGTACCACTCAGTTGAATCTAGTCATGAGTCTTGGCTGTCACACAGGGAACTGGTCATTTCATACTGCCTGAGGGCTTGTGTGCTAGTCTGGTAGAGTACTGAAAGTCTCATTGCAGGGCAAGCAGGCTGTCAGAGTTGAGCCGAAATTGCAATTTCCATTATAAGCCCCTTATACTGAGGAGCTTATAAACCCAGCCAGAAAATTTTGCTTTAGGCTGAAAGTGAGCTGACAGGGTCTCAGCATGAGAGCAAGTGTTTCCAGTGGGGAATACTCTTCGTTGAAATGAGAGCAAGGTTTGGGTTCGATTTAATGAATGAAGGGAGGTAAGACAGTAATTTTGCTCTAAGAGGGAAGAAAAAGCAAAACATTCAAATGTACACAATACCAACTCATATTACTTTTTGGAAGCACAGTTATGCATTATATCAGTGGTAGACACCCATGCAATGCAAAAGAGCTGTTGCTCTGCCTTGCAGCAGGGTTTGGTTTAATGCACCAATTGGCAATGTCTGATAAAAAGTCTTTTTTGTGCCCAGGCCTGACCTTCCATCTCCACCTTAAAATACACTCTCTCAACCTTTCTGTTGTCACCCCCAACTGCATAATATTCACAATGCAGCAGTTTCTGACCTGCAGAAAGCCTCCAGTGCCAGGGCGTTTTTGTTCCCAGCACACAGTTAATGTAAGGAACGTATCATCCAATTTAAAGCATCTGGGAGTCTGGCATCAAGCTGAGCTATAGAGCTGCTGCAGATGTATAGGCACCTCTGAGCCCTCCAAAATCAGAGAACAGGAGGTGCCTGGTTTTCTCCAGTGTCTGCAGAAGGATCTTATGTGACTTGGTGTTTAAATCTTAGATGGCAAAAGGTAGAGGCAAAGAATCCCACCACAAGCGTCTACAGAGAAAAAATTGTCATTACATCCCCTCGTCACTATCATACTTCGCATAGCTGTAGCAAAACAGCCTGTAGGTGATGTTGGAGACTGAAACACCTACAGCCCTTGGAGGTTTGTAATGATGCTCCAGCAGTTTTACAGACCATTTGGAATGTGTGTTCTTAATGTGTGTTCTTAATCACAAACTTTACTCCATGCTGACAGTGCTTTCCAATCAAAGTAGACGTTTTAAACATCATTAAAAAGCAACCAGTAACTGGAAAAGAGGTAAAACAGTAACAGGAGCAGATCTTCGGTTGGGGTGTGAAGTTCCTACCTCAGTCTCTTGTAAGGTACCATGTTTTTCTCTCCTTGAAAAGACTTAGCCCGAAGAGGTGGGTTCAGAGAGTCAGGCAATCCCTTTGCTGAGAGTTTGGCTTGTGCATAGTGAGCACTTGGGCTTCTGGGGGTCTGCCAGATGTCACAACTCTAAAATGATTT
This sequence comes from Anser cygnoides, assembly GCF_040182565.1. Taxonomy (NCBI): domain Eukaryota; kingdom Metazoa; phylum Chordata; class Aves; order Anseriformes; family Anatidae; genus Anser; species Anser cygnoides. Next base: position 6,849,265 of record NC_089887.1, read on the forward strand.
ACTTCATGCACAGATGTAATATTTTGCAGGGGAAAAAGAAAAAAAAATAATAAAAAAGAAGAAACAACAACAACAAAAACCTCTACACTGTAAGTGAAGGAACATCTGAGAGCCAAAGCTGATCATTTTGGCTAGGATGCTTAGAAGAGCTCAGAGGAGCGACATTACCAGATATCAGTGATTATAAATTGCTGTTGGAGCTGTAATTTCTTACAGAACAAGGGGCTGAACAAGTCCCGCACTGAAAATAAGACATTGAAGTTGTAGCTCCTTGACTGCCCCTAAGAGCTGCTCCTTGCCAGCTGCCTAGAAAATGAGCAATGCCCAGTTAAGCAGTGGGATGTCTTGTACACAGGAGATGCTGTAACGGCGAGAAATAGGCAATTACTATGAAATAACCGAGTGTCCACGGGCTCATGCTGAGGGTTACCCGGCAGTAACCCCTGCATGTACCCTTTGCAGATCGCAGCCTCTGACTTCCTAAATCGCTGCTGTGGACAGATATGCGCTACGCACCAAGCTCTCAGAGCCTGCAGTCAGCACACTGCCTCATTCTTCCACCAAATGCTTCCTCTGAAATTTTAAGCAGAGGCAGATTGTTAGATCAAGGTGTGCTTCGCTCTTTTGCAGCATCCACAGAATTTACAACATTCTCAGGGTAAGACCACACAACTCACTCACACCTTGCTTGGATGAGTGGTCAAACACAAGTTCAAACGCTGGAGGTGAAAATCAGGGAACTCACTAATCCCTGTCCTGCTTGGACATGAAAGAAGAGCTTTCTATAGCCCATTAATTTGCATGCATAAGGGGATCCTCGTCTGCTTGTGCATAGCCTGGGAGTTAATACATATATGTAAGCTTTTACAGCCTGCTGTTTGCTTTACTGAATGGTGCCATACAGCCCAATTATATCTGAACTCAGCAGAGCATGCGTTTACCTGCTATGTGTGTTTTTACACAACTTTTGGAGTTCTATGTGAAATGTGCATCAGTATTTGCCATTAGTAATTTAAAAACTATACGGGAACTTTTTCAAAGGAGCAGAAACAAAACCAGCTTCTTTTACCTCCATATATATTTCATTCTACGGTTTGGAAGCACCTATTTATGGATATGGTCCATCTATCTACATCTCCAATGGTGGGTCCTAAATGAAAATACTAATGTTTTTAAATGGAGAATCAGTTACACTACCTTAGATGAGGACAGAAAGTAAATATTTTGGCGAACGGTGATTGACCTGAAGTACCATCAAAGGTTTCTTTCAGACAGATGTGCAAAATCCCTCCTTTTTTCTCCCTCTGAACATAGATATTTCAAGCTTATAAATGGGCAGAAATTTTCTGGAGAGCAACATATTGCAAATAAAGTTTAATCTATAACCGTCTGACTTTAAAGGCACAATCCAAGCTCTCTATTTTGTCTTCTTGACAAAGCAAAACAACTCAATTTTAAACTTGCTCACATTGATTTTACATCAGGGAATTCCACCAATTTCTGGGAAATTATTGATCTAAGCAAGATCAAAATCCATCCTTTTCTTTCTTTTCCTTCAGAATTCTTTTTCATCTATTGATTATGATTGCACAACGTGGCTTATTGACTCTGAGCTAATAATGACCAAGTGCTGTGGGATAAACCAAACCAACTTAATGGGCCACAACACCAGAATTGATCCCTACAATGACCAAGAAATTAATTAAACTAATCATTCCCATCTAGCCATCTATCAGGAGGCCTCTAGTACTGCCATCCTCCTGCATTTAAGCCCACACAAGTTCCAACTGTTCAAAAATACAAAGGAATCATCCATCTCTAACATCTATAAGTGGGGTCAGCACACAGTGACACTCAGTGTGACCCTAATGTCACCAGATCTCTGTGTAGTGTAGTTAGGATTGAGCCAACTGTACGCAATAGCAACTTCTTGCCCTCATTTATTATTCTTTTCTTTTCTGAGGTCAGATGGTTCACATCTATGAAAGGATGTATTTCTTCTTGATCACTTAGAGCCGGTAATCATTTCTCACAGCGTTTACAAGTCTTCGTGTTTTAAAAATATATTTACAGTGTTTGACTTCCTCAGTGACCAGCTCCAGATGTAGAAGAAAAGGTGCAGCTCAGTGAGGGTGTGGGCTGAGTACAGTTGTAGCTTGTTCTTCCCAGTCCAAAGGGAGAGGGCTCCAGACTAATTGTGTTATAATGGCATCAAACCCTGCCAAATGGCATGCGGGAGCTTGCAGTGCAAACCTGCACCTACAGAGTCCAAAATCAGATCTGAGGAGTGCTAAGGGCAGATGCAGCTCTGTTTTGATGGGAGGGGAAAGGCGTGTTGCAGCTCTATGGCTGCTACCATACGAAATGACAGTGCAGTACGTGGTGGCACTAATGGGGAGCTCAGCGCCCTCCTCAATGTCTTTGGATAAATACCCCCCCCCACACACACACTGGTTTTGATGAGGCTAAAAGGTTAGCTTTCTTCTCTGCTCTAACTTTGGTGCATTTAACTTCACCAGCTTGCCAAAATACTTGTGATTCACATAGGATACGGTAGGCTTCAGGCCAAGCCCCACTGTTTTGCAAGAATTTGTTTTTCACAGAATTCTTCCTTAACTGCACATGGGGCTTTTGCTTGTCTTTCTGGGGAAACCACTGCAAAACAATGACTTGCTTCCACATACAGCAGCATGGTGGGGAATGAGATTTGATCCTTAGAGAAGTTCCAGGTCAGGAGGCTTTGAAGTGGTGATACACTTGAGCACATGCATGGGAACCCTGAGGCTGAGGAGCGAAATGTCTTCAGGACAGATGGGGGATGCACACTTGTGAATAAATCTCCAGCGAGCACATTAACGTGCCTGAAGTGCGTGGTCCTCTCCCTACTCAATACCTACTCTGCCACCTCATTTTTGCAGTTACTGGTAATACCCCTGCTATCAGGGAGATATTTTCCTCTGACACATGGAACAATAGTTCTGAAGATAGCCAAGAAATCCAGTTCACGTGCCTTTGCCCCTCTCTGCAGGGTGAACCCAAGTGCAGTATTTGGGGATCCTTGGGATGCTGTCTTTAAAGTGTTTGTCTGATTTGAACTATCACTAATTCAAACTCACCATCTGTTATCTCTGCTCTGCATGCAGCAGATCTACTGAACTCAGCATTGTTTGGGAACCTCAGGGAACTGTGTTTCATTGCCAGGTGATGAAATCCCAGAAAATAAGAAAATTGAAACTAAAACAGGAAACCAGAATGGCATGTGGTGTGGTCACTCTGCAGGGGAAGAGTAAAGCCTGGCAACAGTTGTGTTTAGAAATGAAATCTGTTTCAGCTGCAAAGTTGATAGCAATCACGTGCACAAGGTTACATGAAAAGTCCTCGTTCTTGTTAACTTTTTGGCTGCTCTGGTGTCTGTAGGCTTCATGGGGGGATTGCAGGGAAGGGGTTAAGTCCTTCTCTTTAGTAGAAGAGAGGCCGCAGCTGCATGCCCTAAGCACTTGGGGTGGTGGGGTAAGGACAGCTGTCACGAATTACAGGATTCCCTTACACACTATAAAATGCCTTCTCTCGAGCAAGCCTGTTTGGCTGAAAATAGGGAGTGTGGAGGCTGGACTTGGTAAGGAAGGGGGAGAAGATCATGCTTACTTGCTACATCCCCTTTTTATTCCAGATGAGGATGTTTGGTGTTAGGTAAGGAAGCTGAGTCTTCTTTTGGAAGTTGCCCTTTTAGCAGTGTTCTAAGCCCTGTTGCCTTGTTGTTTCTGAGCAACTACTTGGATGCTGATTTTAGGCAGCTCTGTTTGCTTCTTGTATCTGTGCTTCTTTTATAAGAGACAAAAGTCAAATAGGGAGAAGACAGATGAGGAGATTAAACCAGAGAAGGGAATGGGAGGAAAAGAAGCAAGTGTTAATAAAACAGAACAATAGATCTGAGGTAAGCTAAGCAATCTTAATGGAAAGCTTTATACAAGAGTGTCTCCAGACCTCATTTATTTTTTTTAAAGTAAGTGATATTCTTGTTGATGGTTATATCTTAAAGAAAAGAGGTAGCTGCTTTAAGAGTAGGACTTGACCCTGGTAATGGGGCCTTGCACTGACCTTTCTGTGCTTTATCTGCCCTGCAGGGAAGGAGGTTGGGATCCACCTGGGTGCTTGCATGTGCAAGCAGAAGCAGGTTTTTGGAAGCACTCTGGTATCATGGAGCTCCATAAGGTATGGCTACAGCTTTGGTGATAAGGGGCTGAGAGAAGGGCTTTGACTTCTCTGGGCAGTTGTGGTCTCTGCCTTGGAAATACTCTACCCAGTATGAATGAAGAATAAGTAATCTTATTTTTTTTTTGTCTCTTGGAAGGAACAAATGACTCTATGGGGTTCAGTAATTAACAATGTGCATGTATGTGTAAGAGATAAATAGGGAGGTTCTTTGTGTGTGCAACAGTTCTGTAGAAGGAAACAGATGCTGTGTCTGTTTAATCCTGCCATGGGGTGGATGCACAAGGAATGGGCTGAGCCTTGTCTGTCTGGTGTGCTGTAGGCACAGGCCAGCCATGGATTAGGTTTGGCATGGAAATAGAAGAAAAACTAGGCTTTAGATGGACTTTTAAATCCTAGACCACCCTTGCCTAGCACTGCCTTGAACAGGTCTGCCTCCTGTCTAATGCTAAAAAAGAAAGATAACTTAGTGGTAGGAGAGTATTAAAACAGGCAGTCTATTGCAGAGGAAGCACAGAGGTGCTGCTTTGGATTGTGCTGGCATAAGTGGAATGATAGAAATAGTCTGCACTGTCCTGTTGGGTTGTGGAATTTGCTCAGACAAAGAATAATATGTTCCACCAACCTCAGTTCATGAAGGTCACTGAGGGCTGCTCATTAGGAAGCACAGATAAAAATGCTGTTACATCCTCTAATTCAAGGGCACTAGATGAGACTGGAATTGATTGTTCAATAATGCTGAAGATAATAAAATTGAGATCGCATGGTGTCTGCCTGGGCCAGCCAGGACATGTAAGCCAATGTGCTTGCAGTGAAGAAAACTATTCTGTTCACTGAAACCTTTCTTCGGTAATTCCTGCTGTTCCCTGAATGTTGATCAGTTCTCAGACGACTATCATGAGGCAGGCACCTCTCATGTCCAAGGGGTGTATATAACTTCAGAAGAGAGGACAGCTGCTGGGAAAGTTTGGGGTGGGTAACCCTGGAGGAATTTAAAAAGCTTTTGCATGTTTCCGTCTCCAAATATATTGTAATTCTCCTGCAATGAATAAAGACCTGTTTTAATTTTCTTGCTCATAAGCATGACTCACTTCTAAAAACAAAAGGAGGAATCTTATTTCTACTTCTAAATCTTAAGCTGCAATGATTAAAGCCAATTTGAGGACTAGTTTGCCTGGTTCTCACTCAAGGCTAATGGGCATTGGCCAATTAAATCCTCTTTTGCCTTGAAAATTCCAGTCAAAATACTTAAACTAAAAGAAAGGGTTTCTGCAGTCTCTCAACCCTATTAAAAAGAAGCTTGGGAAGCATTCAGTTTAATTTGGCACTAATGAATTTTAAACCAATTTCATATGAGCCATTTTCAACTTTAAACTCTCCTTTTTGGAAAAAGTGATCTATTTACAGTTGCTGCACTGAAACCCTCCCAAGATCAATTGATGTTCCATCTTTCTGTGTCTGGCAAAGACCTGCATGGTATTGTCCACGTGTTGTGACCATAAATTAACATATGAAAAGCTTGTTTTACTGCTCTTGCTGTTTATTGATGTTACTTTGCTTTGGTGGGTGGTGTGAGGAGGGTCGTAACAGAATTATATCCTAAGAAATGGGCTTGACTGTAACAGGAAAGCAACCAAAGACCCAAGCCAAAACCAAGAGATCGGGGCTTGTGACTTGTGGAAACCTGGCTTTGATTAAAATGCTATTCATACAGTGTTAGCACACACTGCCTTCTCTGCCAAGTACTTCTCTTTGTTGCCAGCTTTGCTATGCTGCTTACTGTATTGGTGTCACTGAACTGTGCTTAATTAGCTGGAACCCGTATGTATATTCAAACTCTTGGTTGTACAATGATGTTACGCAGAAAGCTGGCTTGAGTGGTTTACTCCTGATATATGCTTTTTTTAAGTTGATGAAAGCTAAATCCAGGTCACTTATCTGGTAAACGCAAACATTACACTTGCGAGCTCTTGAGTTGCTGAATGGCTACTTCAAATGAATGTGAATGAGGTGATAACAAGAGTGGCACTTAGGTCCTATAAAGCAGAGTTCAGTGAAAACATCTCTCATCAGTTGTGTTCATACACAGCCAAATAATATTTCAGAAAGTGCTCAAGCATGTAATAGGGACCTGTTTCTTACAAGAGGAGGAACCTCATGTTTGCCTTGATGTGATGAAAAGGGCAGTTCTTTGCCTATTAAAGTGATTGAAAGATTTCCTGCCCCATCAGGCTGTCCCAGTAGGTCTGACTAGGTCAGAAATAGGAGTTTACAGAAAGTATGTGACATCCAACTGACATACATTTTTGGGATCTGTTGATCTGATTTCCATGGAAAAGATCAGAAGCGTCTCCTGGGTCATCGTATTTAATCTTGTGTAACTACAGTTGGCTTTCTCCAGCACTTTTCTTTTAAGCTACGTTCAGCCAAGAAGGAACGTGTTATTTTGGATTGAGCATGTAGAAGGAGAGCGGAGTGGAGGAAGATGAATCACTGTAGGATATAGTTTGTGTTCCCATGTGAAGGGTAAAGGCAACCAAACAAATGTATATCCTATTTAAGGTGCACTTACTATTGCAAATCCTAGACTGGTGCCAGTGGTCCAGGGATGCCTCTGGGTCTCCACAGTGCCCTGTCCCAGGCTGCAGCATGGGGAAGGGCTTGAGGAGCACAGCAGAAGCTGCCTGGCTGCTTCCACTGCTCAGCTACCATCTGAGAGCCACTATATGGACAGTGAGGAGTTAACAAAATGCAGCAAATAATGCTTTCCTTGTTTTTTTCCCCCCTCCTCCCATGAGCTTTTATTTTTGTCTTGAGCTAAGTAGAAGTGTTTTTTCTTTGCCTAAGCTTATGTTGTTTGATTTTTATACGATCCTCAGGTACCTAATGAAATTGCCACATGCTCAAGGGAAAACAAGTTTCATAACAGAATGATGGTGAAATGTTGCTAAAATCCTCCAGGATAGAGGAAGGATTAGAAGAAGAAAATGCAGAATAATGTAGACATTAGCTTAAAGACAACAAAGGGTTCCTAGTCCACTGACATACCAGAATCCAATGGAAGTATTCATAATTACTAATAACAAAAGGCTGGTCTATTATAACAACTCCATTCAAACCAAAACACATGTAAAGCTTGTATGGTGGTGAGTGTATTTTGATGATAGGTCTGGTTTAAACCTAATCTGCTGAAATACAGACAGGATAGGAACAATGCTTTCCCTGGGGATCAACAACTTTGTCCCTGAACAGACTGCCTTATATAAACACCCATAATTGAGTTAAAATTCATGCAGACAGCTTGGATTAAAAAGAAACAAATATCAAGCAAATAAACAAAAGTCATGAGCAACAGGGGTTGGTAGAGCCATTGTGGGGGGGAATAAATATCCTTTGAAGCATATGCCAGTGTATACTAAATCAAGAAAATTAATATTAAACAATACAGGTTACAGTGATTAATGTATGTTCCACCTTTCTGAAAAAAAGTAGCTGAAAAGCCGCCTTTAACAGTGGACATCTTGTTTACTGTTTTCTTATTTTTACTTTTTTAAAAACACAGACTTAGATACCATCACTTTAGCCTTTGCTTCCCCAAACTCTATACACAAGTTAAAAATGCCTTTTGCTTAGTATGTAATGCTTTCAGCTTGTCCTAATTTAGTCAGCTGGGTTATAAAGGTGATTTATCCAGAAGACTTAGCTATAATTGTGTGTATATTTTAACTGAGTGAAGATAGAAATGAAATCACTCAAGTAACCATTTCCTTCCAATGTCTCTAGGCTCACCACAGTAAATGAGCCTTGTATCTTGGAGCTGATACAATGGCCTGGAAAATTCCTGGACTCTGCTTTACCTGGTGGCATAGGGTTAAAATTCTTCCCTATTAAGGAGACTGTTCTCAGCCTCCCAGAATAAATCTTTTACCCTATGGTGCCTTTATGAGTCTTTCTCTTTTCTTTGCATTCTTTCACTAAAATAGATGATGGGTAGGCTTTGGAGAGGTTCCCCACATTTCTGATGAATGTTGGTCAATTGAATATTCCTCTAAACTCCTGTGCTACTGCTTCTGCCATGTACCAGATTTATTTTTCTCTTGTTAAAGGCTTTGGGAAAGGGTGTGTTTGAGGCATCCTTTGGGGATGCCAAAATATAGGGAAAAGAAAAATAGGGAAAGAAATCAAGCTCTGTATATTTGCAGATAAATGAGATTTATATGAAATGTGCACTTGATTGGTACTTGGTTTCAGTAACAGAAAAGAAAAATAACCTATGAAGTCTGGAATTTTGACTAATTACAACACTTCTGATAATGCACTTGAAAGGAAGAAAGCTTAATCATTTAAGCAAGTTTCTATTTAATGTACTTTATTTTGAAATTTGTGATCAGTGGGTTTTTGTGGATTTTCCTACCTGGGACTGTTGCAATGATCGCAGCCCTGCAGAAAGACGACTGCCCCCGAACAAACAGCCTTTCAAGCAGTGACTTTGCCAACTTCTACTTCTTGAACTTATCTCCAGCCTCTATTAGTGACCTTTGCATGGAACCCTGCTCTGAATCAAATCATGATTTAAATCATGTATGAGAGCCCTCTGAAATAAGACTGAACAGAAAATTCAGCTAACTTTGAATTCAAAAAACATTCTCTAGGGGCTTGGTATTTAGCTCATATTTCAGTTTCAGCTGCTTACTTGTGTTGGAAAAGTTATTTTTGGTTGCTTTCTGTGGTTCATTATAATTCTGAAAATGACTAATTTGATGTGACATTTACTAATGTAGTATGATCAGACATAATTTGATCTTATTAACTTAGATCGTACCATATTAGCAAACATCGGATTCTATTTGAGAAATTTACACATGCTGCAAATGTGGATACACCTTGAAATCATACTGTATTAGTATAATTTGTCAGCTTAATGTTGTAGTTGGTAAAGAATGTCAGAGTATACTGTAATTTATAGCTACCTACATAGAAATGACTGCAAAGATTCAGAATGGCTGTGCCGTTGTCATTGTTTTCTCTTAAGCAAAAACCTCCTCAGTGATACAAGATACAACAGCAGTTCAGATGTTTGATGTCTTTGTTTGGAAATACTTTTGCTGCTCTGTGCTCTGGTGTCTGAAATCTAAGCTAAGTGGAATAAAGAGTTCATTTCCTGCCACCCCCCCCCCATGTGTGATCATGACCAATGTGGCCTGAGAGGTCCACATGAACAAGAAAGCTACAGATAATGAAGTGCTGCTGCTGTATCAGCTTTAAATCATCACATTGACCTGTGTGATACTGCTTTTTGTTTTCTTGCTAGGCAAGGAAAGGCTTTCCTGAAAGACTAAAAGCTTCAACGCTGTATAGAGAACTCCAGTATTCACTTCCTGTTGGCAATCTGGGATGTCTAACAAAAACTATTTCCCAGCAGCAGTGATAAGAACTGAAAGGAATAGTTAATCCCTATAAAATCCAGTTCTGAATGCCATTATAGTGTCATCTCTTGCTCTAAAGTAAACTGGGACGTGCTTTGTGCACACTAACTCTAAGATGTCAGGCTGAACCTTGCTGAGTTGATAGGGAATTGCTTATATGTACCTTGCTATGAGGGTTGTAGGATGAGAGCTGAAGCTTGAGTCTTTGACTTCAGACTGCATGGCAAGAATGATGTGTGGCATTTTTACTAGTCTGCTAAAATACTCAGGGGCTATAGAAAAGGCTTCCATTTTCTCAGTTATCAAAACCTATTTGGTTTAGATGCATTACCCCTTTGATACCAATTTTACAAAAAACTTAATTTCTCTAATTTTCTAATAATCTTATCAAAGCTGCTTATAAACAGTAAGAATTTTACAGAATGAAAAATTGAGCAGAGCACCTACAAAAAATTGAGCTCTCTTCGTTGACCACCATTTTGAAATAATAAATAATCTTGTTTAAAACAGACAATTGTGATTCAAAACTGATAGTGATACATCTTTTCCCAACAGATTCTTTTGTTTCTTTCATGCTCCATTTGGAAAATAGTCAAAAGCAATTCCAGGCTCTAAATTCCTTTTGTTTCCACCAGATTGTTCCAAACAAAGAACAAATACAGCCAGTTGTCAGTCTGAGTTTGGTACTGATGCTTTACATCTCTGAAGACAACACTGCCTCCTGCACTGTTCTTCAGATATTTTAGAAGTGTGATGATGGAAGTTTATTTCAATAGATGGAAATGGTTTTTTTGTCAGGTGACTGCTGCGTTCCCAAGTATGCCCCAAAATAACACACTGACTCTAAATTCACTTCACCATAGTGATGCAGGTGTGTTAAGAGCTGTTGGTATAGAATATTTTATCACAAATCAATAACATGGAGTAATTTGGGCATTTTTTCACTTGATGAATTCTACAGATGAACCGAAATAGGCAAAAACTCACTTCTTTGATTTACACCAGTTCTCCAAATCTTCATTTCAGTAGAACCTTGGCTTGTTCTTCTGGCTTTACCTTCTACATAGTTATCTACTGACCATTTTTAAAGGAATTGTATTTTCATGGTACTTCAGATGTGGGTATGTATTTTAGGTGGACTGGCTATTTCAATTTAAATCAAAGTGGACCATTTTGCATCAGATTAGGTGCTGTGTTGAAGTTTAGCTTTGTCTGCTTCTTGTAATGTTTAAGATAACAGTTCTGGTACACACAAGCTTGGATAAATATTGTCAGCTACAGTGTAGGTAATGGTGGCTAATAGAAGCAAAAATTCAGGATCAATGTTACTGGGCTTTTGTTCTAGATGTTTTTCTCTATTGTGATGGATTAGAACTTCATGTGTGTATGTATATCTGGACATACATATTTTTACATGAATAAATCTGCACTGTAAAATGTGAAGGAAAGCAAATTATGAACATAAAGCAAAGGCTATTCTTTAAATAATGCAAGTGCCCTGTGAACTTTATCATGGGACTAATAGCTCATCCAATACCAGTTCAATGGAGGGAGAATATACAGGATTTTGTTTTTAGTATTCCATCAGCCTTTATAGCTGTGACCTGCTGTTAAATGAAAAAGTGCTTGTTGGAATGGAGTTAGGCTTTTAGATTAGATGTGGACTATCAATTAGACTTTGCCTAGCCAAACTTCTAAAGATGCTTTTTTAAATGCTGCTAGTGACCATTTAAGTACTGCTTTAAATCTGACCTGTAGCTGGTACATGACAATAAGCAAGCAGGTTTGGGTTTTGGTAATGAATTATATGTATTGAATGGGTAGCCATGTGGAACAGCTCTGAATTATTAAATCCCCATTTTTTACTGGGATTCTTTATCATGTGCTGCACAGAAGTGTTTTCAACTGAAATTAAATATCAAAAATGAAAGATGATGGTCCATAATATTTCTCCTATAAATGATGCTTGTTTTTAAGCAACAATGCAACTGACTTACATAGTAATGTCTTAATTATCTACATAGAAAGGTATGAGCAATGTAATAAAACTACTGGCAAAACCTTCTACTAAGATGGGAGCTGTTTCATACCCATGTGCTGCCATCTGTGTGCAGTGGAGTTTCACCAGTTGGCTGTATGACTATAAAAATATCTGTGGACTCCTCAGTGAGGGAAAGTGTACCATTCCTTGTGGTGTGCACAAGTAAACTGAAACAGTGTGAGAGGAGCTGCTGATGTGTAGAGATTAAACTGCACTGATGCCAACAGTGGTATGAGATAGAAAAAACAAAATGGATTGAATCTATTTACTACCATTCCAGTCATCTGTCCTTTCTGGAGTTACAGGACTGTTTCTGCGCACCTTCTCCAGTCCTTTTCTCCTTTCTGCTCCTTCTCAAAAGTCACTACTGGCAAGGGAAGTGGGGTGGAAGCTCTGGTTCCTTTTGATGTAATTAAATGAATTCCTCTCTAGAAAAGTCAAGGGGACTTTATGGACTTGCTTCTTTTGAAGCCACATTTGCTCTGTAGTTAAATTCTGTTCTTCTCCTCCCAGGCAAGGCACTAGAAGGCTTTGTTCCTTTGTAGTGCTCTGATCTTCAAACAGTTCTTCATTGCTCTTAATACTTTGAAAATGGACTACTGTAACTTGCTATTTGCTGGGCTGAATAAATCAGATGCTTTGTTTGAATCCCTTTACAGTAAAGGTACTGCTTTGCCCCAGTATTCAATACTTGTGTTACAAGGGAAGGCAATGGCAATGTGTTGTGAATAGTCTAAAGTTTCTGCAATAAACTGTGATCAAAATCTCCATTTTTCTTTAAAGTTGACCTAAATCTTTCAGTCTGTCTGCAGGGCAAAAATCTGGTAGAAGGAGAATTAGGTTCACAGTTGGACTGAAGTCATATGCTTTAATGTTCACTTGTAGAGGTACAGTTTTCTTAGGCAGTGACTCACTAATAGAAATCTTCACTGCTCAATACTAAATTTGAAGTCAAAGTTCCAACTATTCTCTTTTGATGTACACTTAAGTACCTATGTCTGTTAAATCATACTAAGTTCTATTAAAGGCCAACAACATGCTGTACTATCAAACCTTTACCTGAAAAGGGTTTACATGTGCTGTTTGGAAGGCATCCTCTGATCCAACCATACTACTGAATAGCCACATTCACACTTCTTCCATGTAACATTGCAGTCCAGTCTGGATTAAGATAACTAGTGCTTTAGTGTTATCCATACAATTACACAAATCAGGGCTGATTTGGATTTTTTTTTGAGAGTGATCTTAAGCACTCCCTTGCTTCTTTAATACCTTCAAGATTTGCTTGTGTGACAAAGATCTGTGGTTCTTCACAGGTATGGTTTGAGCAGCCACTGTAGTGGAGCTATCTAACCTCTACCCAAGCACAATTTATACCTAAGCAATTCACTTCCTGAATTTAGGCAGTGTTCTTATGCAAGTCTCATAACTGATCGTTCTAGGACTATGAAAGGACAGTATAGACCCCTCCAGAATAAGGCTATTTCACCAGTATGAAAAGACTCAACTCTCTCTGAAGTTTGAGGCTTTGACCTGTTCGGCAGAACTTGCATCAGTTGTGTTGAAATAGCTCAACACGTTTCATGTCCCATGGCACAGACACATCTTTCTCCCAGATTGTCCCACTGGATTATAAACATCTCTGAGTACAGATGTCCTAGAAATAACTACTGATTAATTGGATTCCAGTTTCTTAAGGATTACAAAGGGTATGGCTATCCAACAGAACGGATGGCTGCTGGTGGAGGCTGTTGTGGCTGTATTTTGGGGTCAGGTTAAATCTAGGGAGGAAAGTCTGCTACTTCATGGAGAGCTACTGGATGCTCTTCAGCAAGAACTTCTGGAGGCAAATGGAGGGCTTTCTGCACAAGGACATCTGGAACTGCTCAAAAAGGAAGCTGGGAATTTGTGGTGTAGAACAGATACCAAACTAGCAAAGATGATGAAAATCAGACTTATGTAGGGGCTTACAGGGATCTTTGCAGAAAGCTGTTGCAGTTATGTATAGCGGGTTTGGAGTGAAAACCTCAGTTAACAGTATTACATTCATTGTAAAGCTCCTTGTTTTAATCTTCTGTTTGAGCTGAGTCCCTCCTGTTTTAAGTCTACAATGCTAGTAATCAGGTGCTTTTGGTGTCATTTTCAGGAAAAGGAGCAGTTCTGTTTCAGGGCTGTGGCTGACCTGGATAACTTTCTACAAAGCCAAACTTCTTTGTCTCTACAGCCAGCATATGAGAGGCTCTAGCTTAAGGGAATGGTTAGTGTTGTGTTTCTGGTCCCCTGGGGAGATCCATTGCAGAGCAATGAGTATATTGGAGTATCTGGAAAACATTTCCTCCAAGGAAAGATAGAAACAGAAGTTGTTTTGTCTAGAGAAGAGGAGAGACCTCTAAGTGAATAGCGTTCTTAAGGAGGAAGACTCTTACTTGTTCATGTCTGCAGTGAGTAAACCTGGAAGCATTACAAGTGAGTGGAACAAGGAAGACTTCAAGTTAGACTGTAGAAAAAGCACCCTTTTCAGGAAGGTGGGCCAAGGGATGTCCTGTCTGAGAGACATAGAGCCTCTCACCTTGGAAGTAGCTAACTTTGGATCACAGGTGACATTAGCATGATTCATTCTGCATCGCAGTAACTGTGACCTCTGATATTTACAGGTCGCTTACAATACTATAACTGTGTTCTAGCAGAAAAGTGGCTGAAATATCAGTTTTACAGAAGCAGTGATGCTGAAGGTCATGTGCAATGAAATCAGGTGCATTGGCCCAAAGTGAGTTCTGTTATCAATGAATCCAGTTACCTGTTGCTGAAATGCTGGGTTGTTTTATCACTTCTGTGATCTCTAAATATAGTTAACAGCTATAGTTAATTATATTTGACAGATGATTACTGAGGTAGTAAAAAGGAAATGAGTGTAATATCTGGTCCTCTATCCACTGGTCACTATGCTGAAGCTAGCAGAATCACTGGTATAAGTAGGAGCATTCCTCTACAGAACTCTTCATGTGCAGATATCTAATTCATGGTTTTATCACAGGAGCTTCAAAATACATTCAAGCACTCAATGTATTCTGTTTTGAAAAATACATAAAGGCTATCACTTCAAGTTGTTTGTGAAAAATCACTGCAGCTGGGAAGAATGAAACTTGATTCACCTAACCTCTGATGTTTAATATTATGTGAGGCCTTTTATGGATGCAGACTTTTTTGTCATGCACTTGCATTAAAATATGTCTAATGTAAACATTGGCAACACATTTTCAGATGTAGATTTTCTTAAATGCGGATATTGTAATATATGGTAGTTCTGGACTTAGTGGAGTAGACAAAAGCTATTACATTACCTACGTCCCATTGTACAGCTGAGAAGAAACACCTATAGGATTTTTGGCCACTTTGATTTTGTTGTATTCTTTTCAACTAAAGCATCCTCATTTGTAAGAAGTTGAATAAATGAAGGAGGATTGTGGGAAGCCTCTTCTACCAGGGACAAGGTGAAGATCATTGTGGCACTATCCATGTGTTAATCCATTAGTCTCTATTCTTTGTGTTTCCAGGACATGAATGCTACAATCCATTTTAATAAGATTTGTGTTTCAAGTACCAACTATCTAATATGAATTTTTGGTATGGAAAGAGTTCATGTCTCTTGTGGGCAGCAAGATATTTTTTTAGATGTAACCACATGCAAAAATTGTGGCCAATCTTAATTTAAATTCAAAGCTGAGCGGTGGGTCCTGATCAGAATTAAATTGCTTTTTCGAATGAATGACAGTTGTAATCATTATTTAGTCCTGAAATTGGCTGGTTCATTCAGAGAAATTAAGATTTAAAAGAGGTTTCTGTAGAACCACTTCAAGAAATTGAATGTCCTTCTAAAGAAAAAAATAAGTGAAGACATTAATGGCAAGATAATGAAATAAATACAAAAATACGGTTCTGATTTGAAATTAATTTGCTTGTTTTAAGAAAGCTAGTTTGCTCTACACCCTGTTCTAAGTGAATGCTGCCTTGAGCTATTTCTGCTTACATAGACTATCACAATAATAGATGAGCAATTCAAATGTTATTTTATTTTAAGCTAATTTTCAAAATAAGTCATTCTCGTGTGTGGGGAAACTGTCAGAAATAAAAAGGCCTGGTCACAGCTACGTTTAAATCTGCACATGAGGGCAAATCTGAAGCCTAGTGTTTGAGAGATTTAATATACGAAAACATTGAAGATCGAGTAGGTGGCTAAAAAAAAAGGATTTTAATCTCTGTTCTGACTTGCTGCTCAGCTCCTAATCCTAATTTACACTGTTCTTAACTCAAGGATGAGCGCTAGCACAGGAGGGGCTAGCGCTTGGATGTCTGCGGGTGTCTGAGTGCTGTGGATAATTTAGAGCTTGTGCAGTCTTCCCTTGGGAACAATCAAGCAGGGATGCTGATTACTTTCTAGGGTGAATGGATGAATTATCATGGATTTTGTAGGCTACTAGAACCCATTCAGAAGTTTGTAAGTGTGGCCCTTGAACTGTATTTTCTTCACTTGGTTGTCTTCTGGTGTATCCTGAACTCCTGCCCACTTGCTGACTATTGTGCTTAAGGGACAGGAATCTGCCCTTCTGTATCACAGCTGCAGTGGGACATAAGGGACTGTTCTCTCCCCTTGCAATGTTTATTGCATTGACTCAAAAATCAGTTTTAACAGATAACTCTAGGGGGCTTATCTTGTGAATCCTCATTAGACGTAACATCCATCTGAAGACCTTGGCTAAGGACTGGAGAGATGTAAGCATTCATGTCTCTGCAGCAATACTTTTAACCATATGCTTTTTCAGGATAAGCTGAGCACAAGTTGAGGTCTGTTGCAGTGGCTGGGAGCAAGGACAGAGCCATTGCTGGTGTGTAAGGTTGGTTACTTGGTGCACTGAACTCTGCCTGGGGATGGGGCAGCATGGCAGGCGCTGCCTATCTGCTTGCACAACTCAGAGCATGGAAAATATTGTTGGGAGAGCTTTAATGCAAGAGCAAAGGCCTTAGAGGCGTCATGGAAACTGTGTGAGCCCTGCGAAATTTGTTTGGTAACTCCCCTCAGTGTACAGGCTGGTGGTGGCTTCTGGGAGGAAAATGAGAAATGCACTGCGGATGGTGTGCTTCAGCCACTTATGCTCTGCTGCTGTAGGGTGACAAGGATGTGAAACTGCATGGAAACAAACCCAAAGTGTAATCTCAAGCTGTGTAGAAAGCTCTGGTTGTATA
The DNA here is from genome assembly GCF_040182565.1 of Anser cygnoides. Classification (NCBI taxonomy): domain Eukaryota; kingdom Metazoa; phylum Chordata; class Aves; order Anseriformes; family Anatidae; genus Anser; species Anser cygnoides. The sequence goes on from NC_089887.1 coordinate 6,866,185, forward strand.
AGAAAGCTCAGGTAACAGGGTACTTTTGGTAAGGCAGAAAACCCTTGCTAGCATGAGCAAAGCTTCTGAAACAATCTTTTCCTCTGCTTTTTGTCTCCTTTCCTCTCATTTTCAATGCACAGTAGATATGTATGATATGTATCCCACTAGCTTCAAACCACTGCGGGGTTCCCTACAATGAAGGGCACATGTTCCCACAGCACTTCTGGGGGGCTTAGCAGAGCTTGTTCACTCTGAAGTGTTTCTTCAGGGTTTTATCTTTTTTACCCTGTAGCTGTGCTGACTTGCAGACTCTGCTCGTAGTGTTTACTGACTTCCAGTGTTTCCACTGGTAGCACAAATTCAATCAATTTCATATTAGTTCAGCAAACCACAGTAAAAGTAAAGGCCGGTAGTATTGCAATATTATAATAGCTCTGTGCATGGGCTTGAAAAATTTGCTGTGGTGGCTCACGTGCCGTTACCTAAAATCTCAACTTCATGCATAGCCTCACCAAGCAGGGTAAAATACCTCTGTCCTAAGAACTTGAAGGCTGTTAGGCAAACATCTGCTAGGAATGGATTTGATGTTGATTTGGCTTTGGGACACACATTAGGTGACTTAAGCACTTTTCTATGTTTCTTCAGAGGGGAATACAGGAAGGAGGGTTTCTCCTGTTACTTGTTGGTGTTATTGTAAACAGGTTTCTCTCACTTAATTCAGTGTGTGACTTGTGTGGCTGTTTCCAAGCACTGTTGTCACTGCAGCAGAGAGAAGCCATTTCCTTAACTTCTGGATGTGGGCCAAGAGAGTTGGCTCTTTCCTTTCCCACCACTGAGCCTGGCTTCAATAAAGCATCCTGGAGAAGTGCTGGTTCTGCACAGCCTCTCATCCCTTTTCAGGAGACTGTCCCCACTCTCCAACCTGCTCTGTCTCTGTAGGAACAGAAAGGTCAGAGGCCATGGCTTGTATCAACCAGGGCAGGGTGCTCTGGCAGCCCTCTTGCCACTTGACCACTGTTTGGCCAGGAAGACAGTGCTAGAAGTGAGCAGCATTGCTGGTCTCTGCTGCAGGAGCCTTCATGGTACATCTGAGGGCTGAAGTGCCCGGGAGACAGGGGCTTGTGGGGCCAGCAGGTACCTCCAGAGCCCTTGCCTTGTCCTGGCAGGGGAAGGATGAGGGAGCAGGACAGGGCCATCGGTAGCCTGCCAGGCTATTGAACAAAAAGCATCAATTCCCAACTCTTCCCCTGTGCCCTGGTTGAAAGGGCCCATACAGCCAAGCAATCTAATGGCTAAAATCAGCCTTTTAGCAAGGGAGCCTGCTGCCTTGCTACCTGCAGGTGGTTGTTCCCTTGTCTGGTGGCACTGGTGCATCCTGCCTGAGCTGTCTGGGAGAACTGGTTGTGTTTATCTAAAGCTGCTCCTCTCCTCCACAGCACAGCCTTGTCCTGCTAAAGAGGAGGCTAGGTTGCCTGCCTTCATTCCTTGGGCCTTCTGGGAGAGAGCAGTTGTGGGCTAGGATGATGCATAGTCTATGGCATGCAGCAAATACTGGCTTGAGGAGCATACTTCAGGATGCCTCAGATGGGTGGAGACAGGTTTTTTGGACTCAGAAGGCAGTAAGATGTCCTCTGTGTGTGTGAGTATCCCTTCCTGGAGGAAGGGGCTTTGGGGAAGACAGGCTGGGAGCAGAGGAATTGGGAATAATCCTTCATGGGAAGGAGGAGAGCAAAAGGTAGAGGTGTCCAAGCTGAAATACAGTGAGAAACAGGACAAGCAAAAGGCATGTAGGGTGCCTGGAGAAATAGCAACTCAAGGTACAACTCAGTCATCTCCCTGCTTGGCACCAGAGCTGCTGGCTCTCCTTTCACTGCCAGTGCCTTACAGGCAGCCTCTGTGCACCCAGGTGAGCCAGAGGGCACAGTTAAATGAAAAGCTCAGAAGCTGCTGCTTACAGGCTGTGCTGGCAAGTGTTCACAGGCTGCCTGGTGTGCTGTCCTCTGGGAACCGGGTGCTGGCTGCTGCCTTGCTGCTCGAACCATGGGCTTCCTGGTGGTGCCTCATCTGCCAGGTGGAATCTGTCCTTGGTGCAGCAAAGCTCTTGAGCTAAGTCTGGAGCAAACACACACCCTGTGCAGTGTGGTGGTGAAGCTGTCCCTACCTAAGGAGCAGGCAGTGAGGTAGTTACCGTTGTGCTGAAGATTACAGCAGGTACAGTTCCTTTTGGTCATGTGTTGCTGGGTCACGTCAGTGGAATATGAAGACCATAGCATGGCTGCATGCAACTATGTGGAAGGAAGTGAAAACTGGCCTTACAGCTTTTGTGCTTTACTATCACTCCTAGGCAAAACCAGGATATCAGATGGGGAAGGGACTCATTCAGATGTTGGCAGACTGCTTGCCCTGATGCCCTGAATTTTCTTTAATGTGGCTGTGTTCAGCTGTGAGCTAAGGCCATATGAAGGCAGCATGGCTATATTAAGAGTAGTAAGAATGCATTTTACAACTTTTATTGATCTTGTTAATTGTAATTGATCTAATATTAACTTTATACTGGAGCTGTAACTTGTGAGTTTAAAGCTGGAGAAAAATGCTGACTCAGACACAACCATGAGAAATACTAACTTCATGGAAAACTTTTGTAATAGATCATCAAAGATTCAAATGGTGGTGATGAGCAGCTGATTCACCTGCCTGTTTTTATGAATTTGACAAAAAGCTAAAGCTATTGTGAAGGGATCTTATGTTTCCTTAACAAATGCTTCAGTGACTTGTGTAATTATTTGAACTTTCTAAACTGTAAATTGTATGGCTACAGACGTCCTTTCTAGTCATGCAGGAGCTTCACAATATTTTAGTGTTAACTCCCTTGAAACTCTCACTCATTTCTGTGCAATTTATTTTCATGTTTACCATAATGAGTTAATCTATTTTGAATGAAGTGAGTTGCTTGCTGTATGACTGCACTGCAAAAGCTGCTTCCAATTCGCATATTAGCTGTCTGGCACAGCCCCATGTCCAGTTCCCCAGCATTATTGCTGTTTCAAGCTCAGCTCCGCACAGAAAATGTGCATAGGTCTCCCCTCGTTGGGATGGGTAAGAACAAACAAACCTGGCAGTTGGTCTCCAAAGCTTTGACACCTTGGTGAGTATCTGCCTGTACAACTGCTGTTAAAAGCCTCCCTGAAGTTGTGTTTACAACTGCCCAGCCACAGACCAGGCTCCCACCAAGCTCAGTGCCTGCAAGACCCAGAAGGAAGTTCTGCACTATAGATTTTACATGATTTAAATCTAAGAAAATCTTTCCTATTGATGCTTTCAGGGCAGAGGAGACTCATTCAAAGGTCACTACTTAAGTAAATCCAGACTCCTGGGTAGGTGATGTATGTGCTGAGTCTTTGTTTTTGTTATTAGAATATGAAGAGAAACTAAAGTAAATGACACAGACCCTAGTGTCCTACCTGCTAGGCATGTGGGATGTTTGGAATATGTAAGCATTTCTGCTAATGATAAGCCATCACTCTAAATGCTGTATGCAGCTGCAGGTGCTCTATTATTCAAGACAAATGATTGTCTTCATTTGTTTCCATCAGAAACCAACTTAGAGAGCACATCTCTGAGGATGGGAAATAAGTGACTCTTTCGACAAGAATTACATATTACTGTGGCTTGGCATTATCAAGATCTACTTTATCAGGGTAAGAAAACTGTCTTTTAATACCACTCTGAGATGTATTGAGTTTGGTGGCAGTAGTTGTGAGGAATGTGAAGAAAATGAAGTGATGCAAGGGAAGAAATCTGGAGAACTCTCTGGCAGCACTTTAGATATTCGAGTAAGATGCTTAACTTTGAAACTATAAGAATTCTATATCGATCTATAAGATCCATATTTTGCAATCAGATGCTCAAACTGGCATTTGGTCTGCAAGATCCACTGGGGTTTATAATGCACAACTCCAGGTCAACAAAATGCAGGAGGTTTGTGCTCAGCTCAGCCTTCAGTTGTGTGCTGAAGTGTTTTGTTCAATCCTGGCCTGCAGTCTGATTTCTAGTTCTCATCTTCACAAGGTACCAAGTGCCTTTAATACCCTAGTGAATAGCAATTAATGACACTCAGCTACTTCAAATGCTGGGATAAATTGCAGCATCTCCCAAAGGTGGCTATTAGAGCTAATCAGAAAATGTTGTACTTCCTGCAGAAAATGTCAACTTCTTGTTTTTGAAAACCAAAAGCAATCAGAATAAGTTGGATCTCTAAGGAAAGGTCCTCTAAAATAAAGCTGCATACTTTTTCATAAATATTTTTCCTGGCCAAAACCCTAGATTTGTCAGAAGTTTTTCTGGCCAGGTTTAGTGACTATTACTAATACTGCCACATACTATGATGCAGTTGCAAGAAATTTTAATAGACGCTCATTCTTTGAGAAGTTCATCTCCCAGACTGACTCTGTGGTTAAGAATATTATGGCTTCTGAGATTTGGGGGAAGAAGTATTACAAAGCAGAATATCAGTGTTTAAAAAGAATGACACTAAAAACCTCTTGAGGCTTAAAATTTATGACCATCTGTACCACAAGATTTGAGTCAAAGGCAATATTTCAGTGCAAGTGAATCAAATGCAATTTTGCTGAACTTGAAGCAGGTTTAGATGTTTTTTCAGACTTGGCTTGAGTTCAATTCTGAATTTTTAAACTCATTTAACTTCATAATTTTAACAGACTTTCTCTGTATGAATTTGTCTGACCTACAGGAGCCAAGTGCAAAAGCAGGTACTGCTGTTGAACACTAACTGCTTTTTTGGAAAGTGCTGCAGCTTTCACTTTAATATTAATTTCAACTCTTCTGTTAAGAAATCTCTTTGGTGGCTTCTAAAATCCACTTGCTGTTTTATCTCCGATTTATTTCTACTGCTTCCAACTGGACATCTAGAGTATACAATCGTATCATTAATATTTTTAATTCTGGCACAGTAATTGCTAACAAGTTCTGCCTCTTGACATTCCTAGAATGATTTAGGCTCAACTTGCAAAAGGTGTAGTTGATAGTAACACTTGTCCTGGGGTTGCTATTTTACAGCATTAAATATTATGTTGTGTGTTATGACAAACAAAATTGACCACTTTAAAAATTAATTAAAATAACCCAAGTATTCACACTGCTTTCTGGAAGCAGTATTTGTAAGGGAGATGTGTATTTGACCATTTTATCAGACTATTTTCTAGGGATGAAATGAGCATCAAAAACTTCTGCCAGCCAGTAAACAAACCCAAAAGCCTCAGATGTCACCTCTGGCTTTTAAACTGAGATCACAACTAACATAAATGGAAAGAGCTTCACTTGTATTCTGTGGGCTGTTTGATACCTGAGGTGGTCTGAATAACTCACTGAACAATGTAAGCTTGGAAGGTTGATTTTCAACATAAATACCTCCACCAGTGACACTACCTTCACACCAGATCTACTTGGCAGGAAGGCAATAGCTTTAGTCCAAGTTTTTATTGAATATGCTAAAAACCAACACAGAAGCACAGAAAGCAATTGCAAGTAGAGAACAACACCATGAAGTGCTCAAAGAAAGGAGAGCATTAATGTGTGAGGCTCCAGCTGATGGCTCCTGGGCAGCCATGCATCTGACATCTCCTTGGCATCTTGGTCAACATTTCTGTGGAATTCATATGCTTTTGTACAAGGCAATTATCAGTCATTTTGGGCATGGCTGGGCCAGCCAGTCTGGTGGTTTGCTGCCAGTGCTGAGTGCTAATCAGTTGCAGCCTCCCATCCTCGTGTTGGCAGGTGCAAAGGCAGGCTGAATTTGCATGGAGGACACTGCAGCAGTTCCTTGAACACAGCACAGATGGATGCTGCTTTGTATAAACATGGATGTTTATGTGGGGTTATGGCTCTTCCTATTGGTCATCTGCTTCCAGGTGTCCAAATAGTTCTGGGTGTGATCTTTAGTGTGTTTTGGGGGAGGGAATTGTGGAAGGAGAAAGAGGTATGCTTTTAAAGCTCATATTGCTCTGTTCAAAAGCTACTGTCTTCCTGCAGATAAATAAAATAATCACAAACTAAGAGCAAACTCAACTTCTGCCAAGTGAATATATACTGAGAGCTGGCTAAACCATGCAGTGAAATTGAATTCATTGCTGAGCTAGCCTTCTTTCTGCCCCTGTGATCTGTGAGGTGACCCTGATTTCAGCAAAGGGAATGTTCCTAGGGATTTTCTGCTTAAATCTTGTAAATAAAATTCAGCTTGTAAATTGTTTTTTGCCTATTCACTACTTGTGAGATGTAGCTGTAATATGTTTATTCAGATGATGCTTGGAAGCAGAAGTATTTCTCATGAATAATGGCTTCATCCAATGTAATGAATACAATGAATGCAGTGGGTTTGGGGTTGGGTTCAAAATGAATGGCATGTAGAAAGCAGTGAGGATTTATTCTACCGTGCATCTCATTTTTTCCATCTCAAGTTATTGTCATATCTTGAACCTACTTAGAGACAGGAACCTGACAGATCTGTAACTTTGCTGGCTTTCAAAAATATCTGACTGAAGCTGGAGGATGAGTCAGGTTTGGAATAGCTTCATACAATAGAAGTGGAAAGGCTGTTACTTAATAGCAGTGCCTGTTTTGGGGCAGTAACGTCTCCCCAGTCAGATGGGTAAATGCATGATACTGAGAAATATTTTGAGGGATGTCTTAGAATACATAAATTGGTCTAATAAATTGGTCTAAGATGAAAATAGCAACAGTAGGAAACAGTTATCTTCAAGTAATGTGAACCCCATTTTCAGTTATGTATGGTTTTTGGCAAACATTTACCAGCTTGAAGGTTTTTTTTAGTTCTCAGAACAAACTTTCCTGTGGAAGTCGGGCAGAAAGGCTAGTGAGAATGTTTTAAGCTCAACACTGAATTTTTCTCCTATGTAGGTCTAGTTTAGCCCTTTGAAATGTGGCAGATATTGTGTCCTTAGTGATGTGCTTGCTGTCTCACAGAATCTATGTGTTCAGATAAATATTGCAGTGGGGTGGGGAAGGAAGTCCCTGACAGTTGGTGCTCTCTGTGTACAGTGCAGAGGGTTTTGGGTGCTGGCTCTAGGTTTACAGCAGAGGGGTGGGGACTTTGCAGGCAAGGGGGGAGACCTCTCCCATCAGTAGCTCCCATATGAAAATAACCTTTCCACTGGAATTTGGATCGTGCTCTTCATTGATTACTCTACCAAGCCTACCCCCTCTGTGCTTCTGTATGGGGCATTGAAGGAAAGAGGCTGCAGGAGGAAGGGTTAGAGGAAGCAGCAGTCATTGTATGAGGCTGAAATGCTAGCTATGCACACAGCATCTCTGGTAATAGTTCTTTAATAAGTCAGTTTAGTTTTACAGGAAAAAACGTTAAAATATTGTTGCCCAGCATGCAGGATACACAACAATTCTGCATAACTTACTTGGTTTCATTCCTGTTGGTCACAAAACATATTGGAAATGGCTGCCTCTTCCTAGATAACTGGTTTCCTGTTCAGAGTAGACAAGCTTGGAAATGAGCAAGACTGAGGACTGTTTCTTGGGCAATTTGAAATGATAGCCCACTTTTTGGATGTACTGAATTTGTGAAGGTATTGCCTGCGGAGGTGACAAATCTATTAACTCCCACCACATGGGGTATGAGGAGAACTTGCTCCATATTCTGCTATACCAGCTCTCCTATGCTCAGCGCTAGCTATATCTTATTCTTTCACTTCCTCACACTCCTGGCTCTTAACAATTTCTATAAACAAACGGATCTATTCCCAGCATGTATATTACATAAAACAGTTTTGTTTTTTTCAACAGACTGATATTGTGAATGCAGTGAAATAAAGCATCTCTTTAATGCAAAGAACAGAGCTACTGAAAGTTTCCATGTGTGATAGGAAGGAGTCCAAAGCTCCCTTCCAAAGGCAACATATATTCTTTATTGCTTAGGAAATTACTGCAACTGGAGTAAACCTGATCCTGTTGCAATCAATGGGAGTTTGCTATTGGCTTTGCCAGCAACTCCTTCTTCCCTTTATTTTAAATCTAGGATAAGGCAGACAGAAGGGTTTGGGAGATAATACTGAGTTTTAGGTGTTTTTTTTTAACTTTGCTAGGGAGACTTTGCATTTACTTATGCCATGGCTCAAAAATGCCATGGCAAAGCAGGGTTTCAATCAACAGCTTTAATGATGTATGATTATTCATAGCTTTCTGAAAATGTCATAAGTAGTTCCACTTCACATGATAACATATGCTTTCCAAACAAATACTATGGAACTATCTTGATTTGCAGTTTCTTACAGTACAGTTGCAGGCTGCTGAGTGAAGGAAAACTATATTTGAGATATGGAGTTAAGAGTGAAAGTCAAAGATTAATCACTTAAGTGCAGATATCTAGTCTTCAGAGCTGTTTCAGGGTTTTACCTGAAGTACTTCAACTGGTCTGAGAAATGCTTGTTATGTGTAAGATCTGTGCTGTTTTTTTTGTATGAAATACAGTCTCCCTCCTTAAACATCCCTCTCAGCGTAAATGTAACAGTTCTGGTGGAACCTCTAAATGCCTTTATATTCTTGGCCTAATGAAAGTCTATGTCCCTGTGATAACTACTTACAACATGTGCTGTTCTTCCCAGTCTATAGAGGCTGACTCCCTTTGAAGTGGGAGACCTGGGATTTATTTATTTTCTCTTTAACCAGCTTTTTCACCAGGGCAGTGGCATATCAGATCACATTTCTTCACTGCTCCAAGAATTAATGATGTAAGGGGAGGGCAGAACTGGCATATTCCATAACTTGCCATGGGGTCAAATAGCACAAGGCAGCTCCAGGCAGAAGAGTATCTTCTGAGACAGCTTATCTGAAACCAGTGATTCTGGCAGGGATCCCTAGTAATGGCCATGCTAGGCTCAGAGTAAGACCTCATCTCCACCAATGTTCATCCCCGTGTGATTTTTTGGAGTGACTGAAGAAAGAAGATAGAAATCTGTATGTTAAGGTCCATGCGCATCATAATGTTATCCAGATGAGACAAAGATGGCTGGTGAAGCCTGTGCTATTGTGAGATAAATCCCCTGCTAGTTTGCCTGCTGGAGACCTTGCTGTTGATGTTGCTCAGGTGGTTCCAGGTGGCCATGAGACATCCATGGTGGCACTTCGTTTTTGCATTCTTCATTAATGGAGTCACATTTCTGTGTCTGGGGAGATATACAGCTTGGCTAAACACATCTTCCCCAAAACAGCATATTTCAACAGTGAAAAGGCCATGTCCCTGTGATAACTACTTGCAAGATTTAGCAGTCTTTTGAGGACCCAACTCTTACCCATGAGCTTAACACAGACTGGGTGATGACTAGCACTCAAAAAGCTGATGCTGGACTAGGTTCCCTGGTCTTTCCAGAGTTCCATTAAATAAGAATTGCAGCAGACCTAATGAAGGCAAAAAGACTGTTAATGTGTCCACAATAAATGTGGTGTCTAAAGGGAAGTTGGGGTTATCTCTGGCATTGTATGAGTATCTCAAGCTATATACCAGTGATATCAAGTATTACTGCTTATACCATGTTAAGGCTTTATAAAACAAACTGTCATCAGTGAACCAAAGATTACTCCTGTTGTCTGCTATATATAACAAAGGAGGGTGACAGCAGTCAGACTGCTACAGAATGGTAAGTTGAGAGGGAGAAATGCTGTTGAAAATCATCTGTGACAGTGACACTTTAACCCTTTCTGTTTGAAAGATGGCCAGCCAGAGAAGGAGACAAGTAGGTGGGAGAAGAGGCGGGACAGGGGGCTGTGCGGTCAATTCTGAAGTGCTCCGTAATTCTGCCTCCGGGGAACTGAGGATGATGAATTAAATGTCACCCACTGCATGTGCTGTGCAGTCAGCAGTGCCAAAAAGAGTTGCTAAATGATCTAATTGCTCCCAGCAGGCCAAGGGAGCCTCAGCATCAAACCTCACCCTGTGCTGAATCAAGAGGAGATCACCTATTACTAAATGTTAAGAGGGATCAGGATTTTTTCAGGTTGCTATACTTGCAGGATCATCTGTGTGCTTTGCTTCCACCATAACTTCTCTGGGGAACCGAAACTTGCTGTTTAACAATGATGATGCTGAAATGCTTGTTGTGTAATATAAACACAGAACCACTCTCACAGCCTTTATGTCTGTAATATGACACAGCTATCTTATTGTTTATATTAAAACCTCAATGTTTACTGCAGGGATATCATCCCAGAACAACAGTGCAGAAAGTACCCTCTGCCTGGTCTGTTCTACCAGAGTAAATTGTAGTAAGACAAGGGGTTTCCTTTGAAAAACCTCTTGCAAGTCCAAGGCAGAGGGAAAAAAACCAACACCAGCAGCCATATAACCTTCAGTGAGAGCTCCTAGGGAAGCAGTACCGATAAGGGTGTGTTGGCATTAGGAGAACAGGATTATTTATATGCCAGATCATTACTCTTTACAATTGTAAAGCAGAGACTGTTGGAAAGCTGTAGGGAGGAAGGCACTGATGTTCAGTATTGCTTATAAATAGGATGGGTACCTGCGTTTGCACCTAGCTCCTGAGAGCTAGATGTTTCAGCCTGATTAAATGCAAGGGTGTCTCTTATTTTCAGCACAGGCTCCCCTAAGAATTCCTGCCACAACTGCTGTGGTGGATGGGTTAGATGTCAGGATATTAGGCAGATAGATAGGTAAGCCTATCTTTCTACATAAGTCTGTAGAAAGGTTGTTTCATTGTATTTCACTGTTTCATCTAGTTCTACTCTGGAAATGCTGTGCTACGGGGGAAAAATCACTATGCAGATCAAGAAACATGAGTGTGTTGCTATCATAGGAGGAAAAATATAAGTAATTAAATATTGATACTTCTTTCACAGTCCTAATCTCATTAATATAAAGCAATTTCAGAGATGGGGAAGAGCTGATAACAGCATTGGGCTCGTGAGATATTTCTGTTTTCCATCCATCAGGCAGGTAATTGTGGGAGTTATGACTTTGTTAGGCAGAAATGTACAGCTCTAAAGAACTGATAACTGAGCATCTCTGCTCAGCAGACAATGGAGCAGCATCCAGTAATTGAATACATCAATAAGCTTTCACATCTCGTATAACTTCAGTGCCCTGGACAGGATAGCATTAGACATAATCATATTTTGATCAGGAGAAAATAGAAGTTGGATGAAATAATATCAATTTTATTTACAGGGTAGAGAAGAAGCCATCCAGTCTGTGACAGAAAAATGATTTTTTTATCTGGCTTTGATCTGGCTCTGGGCTTTGATTTGGTGGCAAATGGGTCTATAACTCATTTACACCAGCTGCCAGGCTTTTTCAAAGCACAGAACATTAAGCAGAATCCTGCTTTGAGGAATAAATACACAATCAACATAATGAATGGTGACAAAACAGCCCTGGCTCATTCTTGAGCATTTTAAGTCACTACAGCCTATGAGAAACACTTGATACCCAGCTCAAAAACTGCATATTGATTTGTGACCGCCTCGGGCCAAAGAGCATCTCTTGTATAAGGTCTTAGAATGAAAGTAAGGGGGTTGGGGTGGGGTGGGGTGGGGTTCCTTTTTTTAAAAAAAAAAAAAAAAAACTTTGTAGCATGTTGCAAGAGGAGGAAAAATTGGGGAGAACCTGTAGGGGAGGGCAAAAGAAGGCTTGTTTATGCTCGGGCAGAACAGGCTGCTTTTCAGTGATGTTGGCAGCCTGCGTGGTCTGGTTGGGGCTGTCAAAGGAGCCAGGCAGTGCAGGGCAGCGCGGGGAGGAAGCCGATGGTGCCTACGTTAAAATGGGATTAGAGCTGACACAGAGCAAGACAAAAGCTTGTTGCTTGCATAAAGCCTCAAGTGTTTTGTTTCCTGGCATGGGAAGGGCAGCAAAGGAGCGAGGTCTGAAACCTTGCCAAAGCCTGGTACTTTTGGGGAGCTGTGCCAGCTTCCCACTGGGGTGCAATGGTGTGTTGGTTGCAGCAGGCTTCGAAGCCACTGTGTCCACATAGAGATGGACCTGGGGCTCTGGGTATTCAAGCTGCATGTTGGCTGGAAAACTGGGTTCTAAGCCCAGGAAATCATCTAGGCAGCCATTTTAGTGTGGCTTTCCACCAGTCTTCTGAGAAGTGCATTTTATTTTCAAGATGCTTAGTCTGCCTATAAAGATGCACTTGAGCTGTATTGTGTGCTGCTGTGGGGATAAAATGAGTGTCCTCAGCAGAGCTGGTCATGATGCTGCTTTGCAGGGCTGACAGATACGCAGGCATAGCAAATCCTGCGTTGTCTGCTGGGGATGTATGGGGCTGGTGTTTGGCTGAGAGCATTGAAGGCTTGAGCAGTGGTTTTCAGGCTGGAAGATGAACACTTACTGGGGCTCCTGGGGCTGTCAGTGAATTTGCTTCCTATGGAAGGGTTCATGGCAATGCTTTCTTTATGAATCTTACTGAATCCTGAATTAAGCAATGGGGTCTTGCAGGAGACAACAGCTGAAAGATGGTTTGGGCTGGATGCCAAGAAATAAGTCCCACTCTTAATTTGAGGTAGAATATCCCCAATAACAAGCTTTCAGGTGAAACAATAGGCTTTTGTGGCTTCCAGTCAAGACAGCCAAAAAGGTTATATCTATATATCCAAGCACAGGTTGTACCCTGAAGTCAGAGCACTTTCTTTAAGGCTCATGTGTAGGAAAAGGTGAAGACTTGTGGTCTGTGTTGCGTAGTCTGACCAGAGGATCCTCCTAAAACATAAATATGCTTTGATACAGGCAATCACCTTAATGAGGTAAATCCAGCATCATGATTCTGTTCTTCCGTGTTAGAGCTACAGTCTTATCTTGGTTTTGTTCTGTTTGAGATGTGGATCATTGTGTTATGATGCAGACTGTTTGCCTTGGCAGATCCTAGGAAAGGAATAGTTCAATTACTTGAGCTGGTTCGGATAGGCAATAAAAGTTTCTGTGAAATCTTTTGCACAGTTCCTGATTTCTTTCAATATGGAGCTCTGTTTGAATTAGCTGGAGAGACAAATCAGGGTTTATATTTGCGAACAGTAATGGAAATTCATCATCAAAGTGTTTTAGGGCTGAAAATTTTTGAACAGGTTTAAGCCTTTTATTGCTATGAGTTAGCAGTCTATGTGATGAGCTCTGGAAGAGAAGTTTGCTGTCCCTACAGCCAGCTGACTGCTTTGGGGAGAAGGCTGATCCATAGGAGGTTCAAAAACAGAATAAAAACCTGTGTGTTGACAGAGGGGAGGAAAGCCACTTCTATATTGAGGTTTCTTGCCCTTTTTTGGGGCTAGATTCTGATCTTCTGTTATGTACAGAGTGGCAAATGAAGTTTTCAGCCCCCCTGTTTTTAAAGAAAGTGACTTCAAGCCATTTTCCTGAATCCCTAAAGAAAAATACTGAAACTAAGAAAGCATTCATTTTCTGAGTACCAGCAGACTGAGAGAGCATCTCAAATACCATGTGATTAATAAAAACTCGTTTGAACAGATTAAATACTTTGAATCCATTGATCATGTCTAAGGTATAGTTACTTGTGGTGGTAGACATTTCAATGTAAGGACAATTACAGCAAAGGTTTGGCACATTCCTACTTAAATTTCAATGTTTTAACTACCATAAACTCCTTGGGTGGGTAATATTGCAAAACAATCAGATCTTTACAAACACAATGAGTGTGATGACTTTTGAGTCTTGTTAGCAGCAATATATTTTAACTATATGAGCTCAGAAACAATGTGCTATTGAGTTCAATACCAAGTGTTTGTCAAGGTATTTTAATGCAGTACAAAGTATTTTCCTTTTTGACATGTAATCAGAATGTTAGACAATGGAAATCTTGGCTCTGAACCAGTCTCACACTAGGGCTTCTAGATTCATTCATTATCTCTACTACAACTTTGCTGTGATCAATAAAAGCTCCCAATACAGTATGCTCACTTCTAACATTCAAAAGGTGAATATATGACAAAATAGTTCTACCAGGCTCTCTACCTGTCAGGATGTCCTTTCTTCTCATTAATCTGCACAACAGATTAATTGGCTTCAGAATATCCTGGGGACAAAAAGGAATGTCAGCTGTGTTATCACATGCTAGGCAAGGGTTAGCTCAGTGATTTATAAAAAGCCTTATGTTTCAGCTCCTGTAGTCCAGCTCACACTGCTGCTAATGTGATGTTGCTGAATTCTAGTTCACGAAAGGGAAAGACTTTATTTTGGCCATAAAATAAGTCATTCGTACTACTTCCAGTGAAATGTGGGGCTTTATTTTTTTTATTCCTAAATTACCTGTCACAACATGCATTTCAGATTTAGAAAAAGGTCAGGTTTTCTAGGTGCTGTAAACCAGCAGATATGAAGCACTCTGTGCAGGGCAATGAGAAGCCAGTCTAGACTGCCAAAACTGGACAGGTAGGTGAGTTGTATCCCTGCCTGCCCTGTTGGGATGTTTCTCTTTGCCACTTTGGTTTCTAGCAGCCAGAGAGGTGCTCCATGCGATGGGACTTAGGTTAGGTGTTGGGTTAAGATATAAATCTGCATTGGAGGGAACAGGTCATGAAGACTGCTGCTTCACTTGCTGAGCAGGGAGTAATTTTAATTTGGGTAAAACAGCAAGTAATGTTGCTGGAGTCTGAGGCATGAACAGAGGCGGTTGTCTGAGTCTTAGACATGCTGCCTGATCTCCTTTGAGTCCTCAGCCAAGTAACACAGCAGCTCGTGACTGAGCCAGACACATGTATGCCAATCCCAGAAGTGCTGCAGGGACTTGGTGTTCATCTACTGAGTATCTTAGAGCTTGTAATAGTCAAGATTAAATAACATCAATTTAAGGCAAATAATCCCTGTGAATAAATTCACTTTAAGTACACTTCACAGGCTTTTTTCCCCCTATGTATGTGTTTTAATGGAAGAAAACAGGTTGTGTGGTTTAGAAGCTGGATAATTATATAGAAGCTCAGATAATTGTGAAATTTCTGACTTTTTTATAATTTTATGAAATTGCTTTCTGGACTGTTTATATGCAGTGTTTAAAATGGCTTGAAATTAAATGTTAAAATAAGATATTAAGCCAGGAAATAAATCTTAACAATGGTCTTGTTAATACTGTATTGAAACTGATTAGGAAATCAGCTGTGGATGTAACTAATAGTTGCAATAGATACATTAGTACTTGTTTCATAGTAAGCATTACATGGATGTTTATTTTCTCACATCTCTAGCGATGTCTTATCAAGACACCAGCCCTTTTCCTTGTTCTAGGTAGTCCAGTACATAAATCAATGAAACTTCTAAAACTAATTTTAGTTGGAGTGATCATAATACTGCAGGCCAGTGATAAGTCCTGCTTTAGAGATTTATTCTGTTAGATTAGTTCCGTGTTATTGATTTGTCTGTAGTTGGTATGAGTTTTCCTGATGAAGTGAATAAGCTTGAACAAACTGGGTGGTTTTCTTAGTTTGGGGCACTTTAATCTTATTTGTCTACACTAGATGATACAAGTGTATCTAAAAGACTTGTTCAATTTGTTTTGTATTTTGTCTAAAAATGCTTCAGATTGGAGGATAATGTGTTAGTTTTCTACTAACTTCCTCTGTCACTAAAGGGTTTGGCTTTGTAAACTAAAGACTACAAAGATACTTGTAAATAAAAATCCACTTGTAATGTTTTAGTACTACCTTTATTCTTTCCAACAATTGCTTTGTTTTGGCTTTATCCTTCTATTTATTTCAGGACCTATCAAAGTCATGCTTCTTTTTATCCTTGTTGACTGCAGGAAAAAAAAGAAATCAAAAATCCGGACTCTTGCTTTAGCAGAAGGTAGACAAAAACCCTGTATTTGGAAAGAACAAACCTCTCAGACTTTGATCCAATGCAATAACTTGAGACAAACTTTGAAAGACAACTATATACAAAGGTGAAGATCATCACTTTTCTTGATACAGTAAAATTAAATGACCAATTCAGGGAAGGCCCACCTGATGAGACTGAAAGGGCAGGTGCTCTGCTTTCCGTAAGTGAGGGATTTTGCTTAGGAAAATCAGGACATGATCCTGAGAGGAAATGTTGCCAAGGGTTTTAGAAGCTACTAAAATTTTGTGGGGTATTTCCAATAGGAAAAACTAAAGCACAGAAGTGTATATATTTGCAGAAGAAAAATATGGGTAGATATTTGTTTTATCTTCTTTATTGGTTGGACTTGATGATCTTAGAGGTCTCTTCCAACCTAAAGGATTCAGCGATTCTAAAATTATTGTCCTTTAACAGGTCAAGTGAATGCAGGACACAAATGCAGGAGTTATCAGTTGTTGTTTTTGCTAGGCACATCATAAATGATGATAACCTTTGTAAAAGACAAGTCAATTCCCCTGTGTTAAATACTACTAAACTTATGAATGTCTTGCATCACTTCAGAGGCAAAAGTGCTTTTCTACTCCATTTAGTGTGTAGACTGGCTTTCTGAGGCATGAGTAGTGTAACGTGCTTCTAGTCCAGCTAGTTGGGCACAAAAGTGCATGCTCACACACTTAAAGCACCTATTTTTAATTATACTTTTCGAGATCTGGAACCTAAGACCTAATCTTAATTGTTCTCAGTGAGTACCACCTGTCAACTCTAGCAGAAAATGTACTCAATATAATAGCATGCAAACCAAGTGTTACATAGCTCTTCTTCAAAAGCTAGCTCCAAATGATTAATCTTTCTACAGTGAACATCCAGCAAATATTGCCACAGAAGGTGGCTTTTGTTTCTAGAACATATTTTTGGTCTTGTGTGAGAAATGAGTTCTCCATACATAAGCAGTCCACAAATTATGCTTGTGCACACGAGTCAGGAATGGAAAGTTGTCTGATTGTAATGAGAAGCCTGTTTACTGGGACTGAAATCTTTTGCTGTTTACGTAAAAGGGAATTGTTACGGATGTCTGTGGAGACAGGATTGCATTCTCCTCCCTCTAAAGTGGTTCTCACTATGTAGCTCTTTACCCAGAGGCCTGGAGTAAAACATCTTTATTACATGCTTGTGACTTGATAACATCTAGAAGCTTGTGTGCTAGGTAGGTCACCTGCCTCTGAATGCTAAAAGCATGGCTCAGTTCCCACTTGCAAGAGCATTTTGGCCAGAGGTAAATTGCTTCAGACATGTCTTATTCCTTCATAGTCAAGGGTGAAACCTTACGGAGAAATTGGACTTTCCCTAAGTGTATTGTATACAGGATGAGTTCTTTAAGATGTGAGTTTTGTGGTGTAAAAACATTTTTCTTGGTCTCTATTGTCCTAGTTTTGAAAGGCTGAGTAGAGAAAAAGGTAAATGGGGAAAGGAGGTAATAGAAGTGGAACAGCAGACAAGGGGGTGGGGGGATGCAGAGTACAAAATGAGGGGAAGCCTAGAATGAGATGACTTTAGCTGTACTAACTTATGTGCTTATAAAGCACTGAGTATATTGAGACTTAGGTGTCGACTTCTGGGATCTTGCAGTTTTAGGACAGTCTGATTTGAAGTTACTTTTTAAACAGTGAATTTTCAATGGAGAGTAAACAACTCTTCCACTGCCTGTCAGGCCATGGAAGCTGTTGCTGGTTAGGGAATGAAACCAAGATTTCTTCTGGTAAATATACTTAGATTTTTACATCAGTGTTCAGAATTCATTCCCAAATTTATGCTGTTTGATTATGTAAGAAGCTTTTAAACAATGGGTTTTGATGGACAGCAGCAGCATATGCAGTGATACTCCAATTCTGTGAAAGGTATCTTATTTTGATACCAATCAAGGCAAATTTCATGTTGTGATTCACCTTTTTTTGATGTTGTTTGTTTTTTTCTACCACTGAAGCTGTGGAAAGAAGCTCATTCCTGGTATACTGAACTGACAATGCAGCTTGTTCCTTGTTGATCTCTGTCCTAATGGCACACTTTGTAAAGGATTTCACACTGATTTTTACCACTTGGTCAAAATGTTCAGTAACAAATTTGCAGTGCATGTTGTCAACACTTACTCTTAGGCCAATGAAAATTTTTGTCCATAACTTACAGGGGTTTTACTGGATTCTTTTAATTAACATATTTCCTGCAGGGGAATATTTTATACTCTAACATGTTTGAGTCAAGGGGAGAGATTCAGTCTCTGTAGACACCAGCTACTTCCCCCTTTATTTTCTTCACAGATATTCCTAAGGGAAAGATACTGAATCTACATTGCCACTTACTCCCTGTTGTCCCAGCCTATCTACCTTTAGAAGCCTGAATGCACACAAATTATTTGTTCATAAGGAGAAGCAGTTACAGGCTGTATCAGTCAATCTATGCCTTCATTCCAAAAATAAAAATGAAAGAATCAGTTCCAAGTAAACTCATAACTGATCCTTTTGATTGGGATGTTGTTTGAGGTCAACTAATCCCCTCTTTCTGGATTTAACCCCAGAAACTGCCACATGATGCTAGGGCAAGATATTTACATTCTACTCATTGCGTAGGCTCCTAAGATGCGTGACTTATGTCGTCCTTGTTTGACACCTAAACTTTAAAAACCAATCTATAGTTGGCTTCATCTTGGAAACCTAAGAGAACTGCAATCTCTTAATCCTGGATTAAGCATCTTTCATATCCCTAGGAATACATCATCCCATGTTAACACTGCGGATGAGAACATTGTGAACTTGCCCCTGAGGGATAACTTGGTGCTTTGCCTATTGACACTATTGTCCAAAACTGCAGACTGATGTCCCCTTCCTGAAGCAGCCTTGTGAGTGTTGGCAAACCTGTGCTCTCATGACGTCTGTGGCTTTCAAGGCTTTTCTGCATTGGCCTCACTGAGTGTTTGTGTTAGGCTACGGAACTGACTTTTATCAGTCCTGTGATGAGCACCTGTGATATTTTTAATACCCATTGAGACAGACAAAGACCTGGCAAAGCAAAGTTCTGCAGAAAGGTGCTGTCCAATCTTGAGTTTGTCCCATTGTGTGCCCAGCTGCCTTGGGGGAAGGATGCAAAAACTAAGATGCTTTGTTTGGGAACGGGCACAGCGAGGTCAGCTGTCTGGGTGCAGATCTCACAGCTGCCACAAGCCAGGAACAGCTGCTTCTTTGAGAAGTCAGAGGGGAAACCACAGAAGAAAAATGTCTGTTTCTCCTTAAGATCAATGTAATATAGTAGTGGTTTGTCCTGTCAGCAATTAAAAAATGTATAATAATCCTTTTATTTTAAAGCCAACTGTGAGTAATGTTTATGAATTGTTCCTTGTGTTTAAATTTTCCTGTTCTGCAATATTCTTCATGTCCTATGTAGTAGTGTTCTCTGGTGCCTGAATCGATATTTTCTTAGTGATCAAGTGCTTTTGCTATGAAAAGGCTTTTAGTGCTGTTATGAAGCAGTCAATAACTGACTGACCTTTCAAAACTCTCAGGCCTTTACTCTGGCCACTTTGAAAAAGTGAATCTGTGATCTGCTTGTGTTTCTTGATGACTGTTTTAAAGAGCATGTAATCAGCGATCCTGTGTTTGGTGGAGCCTCTTGTTGCAAACTGGAAGGTTTGGTTTGTTATGTGGCAGTCTTAGGCAAAAGCAAACCATCAGCATAGGTAGAGAAAGTACAGCAAAGCACTGCTTCTGTCACAGAAAATGTTTTGAAAACTCAATTTTCTGAGCAGTTGCAAAAGAGTATAGCCATCCCTATTTGGTTATGCCTGAAGGTTTCTTTAAGGTATTACGCATTTCCTTTTACTCAGTCTGTTGGTGGTGCCTCACAGCAGCTCTAGAAAGGGGGGTGAATGCCTAGGCTGACCTTCTACAGGGCATGTGGTGGCGGACTTGGCTGGTTTGAGGGAAATCTTTTCCCTGCATGTGGATGGGAAGAGCTCAGGCCCATTGGCAGGAAGGAAAAAAGGTGCTGCCTCTGGAAGTGGGATGGATCTGCAGAGGAACAGCCTTTTCTTTTTTTTGCGTGTGTGCATCTGGAGATGAGACAAATTCCTCCAAAAGGACAGCTTTCCCAGGCCACTGTCTCTTATTTTGTATTTTGCTCTAATTAGGCATACAAGCTTGACAGGCCCAAACTTTGTTTCTGTTGAGCAAATGAGCTGCAAGCATTGCAACTACCCAGTGCAGAGACATTAGCAACACTTCTGATTGTGCTGGCATATCCCTCTGACAGCTCTTCGATGCACTCTTCCTTCTTTAGCAGCTCTCCTACTTGCCCTTACTTACTTTGTCCCACAAAGTGACTCTCAGTTCATGTCTCCTGTCTGCAGCCTTGGTTTTGCTGTTGGCTTGCAGTCTCATCAGATGAAAAACTATATTAAATGCTTTAGATATAGGCAAGTGCTAAGAGAAGGACTGGGAAAGAATCCTACCCATTTGTTGGACCTTTCTTAGCAGGAAAAGCTTGCCAGCCTCCCCAGCAAAGGCAGAAGAGCTGTGTAAAGAGGTTCCTGCCCTGAGATCTTTGAAACCTCTGGCTTTGTGTTCTTGTCCTCTGTGCTTCTGCAGGGCTTTGAGATCTGGATAGTTCTCATCATGGGCAGCAGCTATGTTTTCTTACCAAATATTTCATGATGGCTGTCTCTTCCAAAATATAATTTCTGTAAGGGGTCTTGCATAAATAAGGGTAACTTTTCTTGCCAGTGAAATACTGATTTACTGATTCTGAAAACATCATGCTTGAAAACAGCTTATTTCAGTAATATTTCACAGTGGCAGGTACACAAGTAAAAAGGAATCATCACATTAGATAGCAGTAGGTATTTTATTGCTCATGCCTCCTTTAAAACCAGACTCCTGTTTTGCTTAGCTTAGGAAGAGGTATCTCCTTGCAGAGAGCCTATTGATTAATGGTCTTCTATCCTGCCAGTTACAAGTAGTGACTTTGCTGTATTGGCTGGATTTGCTTTCAGGATATAATTAGAGAAAATAAAATATTACTGGAGACATTAGTGAAGTAATGGTGTTTTCTACTCTCCTTTCAAACCTGCAGTAATTGATACCTCGTTATTAGATTATTATGCAAGATGGACTAGAGTGAATTGCAACTAAACCTACAGCATCATCAACCAACATGCTAGTTTAACGGTTCATAAACCATCTGTTTAATTATCTTAACATGACAGATAGTAAATATAGTGTGGCTCATTCCTATCAAAGGTGATCACATGTAAGCTTGCTTGGATGAGAGGGTTTTTGGCTACTTTTGAAGTCATCCCTTCTGCATTTTTGTGTGAACAGTTGGATATAATATGAAGAACTTAAATGGGGTGGATGTTTCCAGATCATACTGAGAAATAAGTTATTGGCATTCAAAATCAATATGCTTCTGCTTCTGTTTTGTAAGTTGCAGTCAAAACTTGATATCTGATTTACCTGTATAAATCTCTGGAAGGCGGAATTACAAGTCAGGAGAGACATCTTTAAAGGGCTTCCTGTGGTGACTGTTGCTAGGGAAACCTTCATATTGCACTGGGCTTTTGAAATGCTGGGAGCATCTGAGATGCACAACTGAATCTCATATGTTCAGGCCAAAATTAAAGATGACAGGTAAGGGGGTATAAGTCATAGCATGTCCCAGTTATGGAGAAATAACAGATTGGAGCTGGATGCAAAAAATACACAGGGATTCATAGTTTGAAATACTAGATGATTTATGCTCCTGAGATTTTTAGTTTAAGTGGAGAAAAGCTGCCCAGATTTATCAGATGATATATTGACCTAGACATGAGTGACTAGCTGGGGGTCATATCAACATCTGGGTATGAAGGGAATTAAGTGCAAATTAGTGTGTATTATTAATGTTGTAATGGGATTATGCAACAGAATTGAGGAAGATTCTGAAAGTGGGGCAATTAGCACAGATGCTACCAGTGATGTAATTGGCCAAGGGCTGATGATTCAATACTTGAATTGGTCTGTCTTTCCTCCTCCTCTCAATTTATCTACTTATCTTAGACATGCATATTGTGCATCCTTCCTCTGCGGAGCACGCGCACAAGCAAGTCAGAACAGTTCCAGAAAGAGGGCTTCTGCAGCTGCCTAGGGAGAACAAGAGCATTTAGTTGGGCAAAGCACTTGTGCTTGTCTGAGGGTGCATCTAGTCTTGTATTTATAAGAAATCATTTTAAAAATAGCATTAGTTGCTTAACAAGAAATACAAAATCTACTTCCATATCTTCTCTCCACATATGGTCTGCACATAAACTCTAAGCAGAAGTTTGTGCTGAGTTTAAAAAAAATAAAGTAAAACTTCTGCAGATAGGAGAGGGAACAGTTACATCTGCTTTGAAAACCTGATTGGAAAGTGGCTGTCAGAATCTTTTCTTAAAGGAGAAAAAAAAACTTGGTATGTACTTCTAAATGTGGCATAATCCATGAGACAGGGACAGAAATACTGTTTCCAGAGTGGCTGTTTATTGATCATTGGGAAGTTTCACCATCATGGAGAGATATAAATAACCTCTTGAACAGCGATGTCAATTTGGATTCTTCAGAAAGTGCTTTCTGCCTGTTGATTCCCCCTGAAATATCTAAAGTGCATTGTCATGTGCAAAACACACCACTAGAGTCTACTTATTTGAGTCCTGAGTTGTTAAGCACATGTTGCTACTCAAAAGGATAAATGGTGATAAAAGCTATCTTAGAACATTGTAACTAATTGCGCATTTCTTTTGTTTCATTTTTTGTCATTTCACATAAGCACCAAAATAAAACTCACAACAGCTGAGAAATGTGACAAACTATGAAATATATTTACTCTACAAAAATGTTGAAATGCATGTAATATGAATATAAATTTCCAGGGCTTGCTAAATAAATTATTATAGATGTGTTGTAGGATGTAGCAATAGATTTGGGGTTCTGTGCAGGCAAAGGATGTTTATCTCTAAGATGTAGAACAAACCGTTTGTATGTGTAAATGGCTGACTTTGTGCTCATGCAAATCAGGCCCCAAATCACTGTGTTTTGTGCATATAGTGACTTAAAGCTTGGGCTTTTTGTCTTTTTACAGAAGGACAGATTGCATTTTCTTTCACACCAGTGCAAGCAAACTAATATTTCTGACTTCTAGGAGTAATGCATTTTTTTGCCTTTGTCAGCATTCCTCTGCAATGGTATTTCTCCTTGAGAAAAGCTAAAAGTTGTGAGACTGATCTGGCTATGGAAAAAAATTGCCTAAGCCACCTGGTCTTTTTCATAACTGTGGCTTCAGCCATCTGATGGTTCTAATAGGTAAAGCTGTAAAATCTGCAGCACTTCTATCCTACAGGAACTTCCCTCACTAAGAACAAGCTTTCATTCAAAACAATGAAAACAAAGCTGTTTTTCCTATGGGGGGAGAAATGGGCAAATCTTGTTTTGAGGGAAGAAAAGAAGCAACATGTTGATGGTTGCCTCCAAAACAGAATAGAAGTGATCTTCAGCTTTTTGGGATTCAGTTTCCTTCTGTGCAAAGGGGAGCCACCTGGAGCCTACACCTTGGAGCAACCCAAACACTTTACACAAGGGATGCAGGTTTTGGTAGCAAAATCTGTCAGTGATTTCACAGGGATGTTCCTGTAAGAGATGATCTGAATGTTCCCCTAAATGTTTCTCTGCAATAACTCTTCTCAGAAAACCCTAGTTAGGTCTCCTCCCACTTGAACAGAAAACCAGCTTCAGGGATGCTGGATATCAGATCAGGATTGCCAGAGCACTGTGGATCTTTGCCATGAGAATCAGCCATTGGCTCAGACCTGACCATCAATGAAAAAATGCCTGTTGACTTCGTAAGAATTAGGTGGGCCAAAGCCACCAAATTCTTGGTTCCAGCTGGGGCACAGAGCTATGCTTTGATTAAGGGAAAACACTAGCAACTGGAGCATCAAGGATCCAGCCTTTTTTTTTGTTCTGGAGTTAAAGAAATGACCAGTACAGCATGTAACTTGTCCTGAGAACTTACTAGCTAGTTATCCACCTTATTAACAGCAAGAATGAAATAAAGCTCAATTTAATTCTGCATAGTTTATTCAAAGTGAATAAATGAGCAGGCAAAGATTGCTGTTTATACATATTTCATAGCTTTTGATTAAAAAAAAGAACTAACAATTTAAGTTTAATTGCCTCCAAATAAATATTTCCCATGGCTACTGAATAATACAACATTGTTTTTGTTCTACCATGTTCAAAAACAAAGGCATTTCATAGTAGCTTGGGAGGTAAGGTGTAAAAGCTTTTATTTATATGTACTGTGGAGGGGGGGTGGAAGGAAAGTAATTACAATCTGGTATTTCAGATAAGGCTGGCTAAACCTCAGGTACTTGGAGATAAAATACAGTTTAAATGAGAACATCAGACAAAGACTTGAAAGAGTTAATGTGCCTGCCTGTGCAGTAACTGCATTAAGACTTTGCAACTAGAGGCAGTTATGATTTTTTTGTATTGATAGCTTGTACTGTGAAGGATGAGATTCCCTGAGGACTCGCTGTATATAGCATTAGTATAAGGCTCTACACTGCTTGGCCCTCTCGGGAGCTGCAATTGTTGCTAACAAGGCATCAAGAAGAGAAACACAAAAAATTGGGTTACATGTACGTGCTTCTCAGAATACCAGAAAAACAAACAGGATATTAGAAATTTATACGATTGTTATGAACCTCTTTGTCTTGGGACATAGTGGCATACTTACATTGCTTCCTTATGCTGTTTGGTACTCAAGTATCTGAATGCTAAAGCTGTTTTTACAAGGCCTACTGGTAATAAGGTAATATTTTTTTAAGCAGGATGGAGAATGTGGGAGAACTCTTGCCAATGAGCTTGCTTATGCAGGTGGTCTTTTTTGGAAAAGTTTTTAATGTTTTAAGATGGACCATTGAACTACCGGAGCCTGTTCGTCAGCATGAACGGTTTGTTTTATGGTGGCACCTGAAACTCCAGCTGTAGGAAATGCAGTGGATGAGACAGTTATGGTATATATTTGCTGGGAACTTAAGTAAAAACTAGGGAGAGTAAGTGGGGGGACGCAGAACCACTCTCAAAAGTTGCTATTCTTTACAGAAAACATCTGCTGCTTTGGGCTGGTCCATTGAGATGGAACCAGGCTTTGTTCATACAGCATATTGCCCCAAAACAGTACATAAATTATACTCTTACAGAACAACTACTAATTAAAAGGTGATGGAAAATTGTACTTGCAAAGTCTGAAGTGAGTCCTGTAGCATCATAAATCATATTCACTAAAAAAAAAAACACATTTAAATGTTAAAAAAAACCTCTAGAATTACAACTGTTTAATCAAAAATAGTTCAAGTGTTCATTTGTCAAAATATTGATCAGTACATTAATTCTTACAAAAAGGTAGAAGAAATGCAGAGAAAAATGCTGCAGATGTTTTGTCTTATTTTTCTGCAAAAGTATGCAAAATGTGTACTTGGCAGCTAACAGCCTGTGTTGTGAATGCTGACATTAACATCAGCCAGAAAACCTTAGCCCCACTGAAGTCAGTGCATTTAATAATAGGAGGTGACTTTGTTTCAGTATCTTCTGTGGCTGTGTTTTTTTCCCCTTACAGTACATTTAAAGACAATTAAGGATAAGTATGCTATTACTGTGATCCCAACTCTGGATGGAAAATATCAGGTCTGTACTGATTTACCAGAAAAACAGCTCTTCACACATCTCCCAGAAGGCTCATGGCACTCCAGAGTATTTCTGTCCAAAAAACATCGGTTATTTTCCAATAATGTACGAAGATGTAGGAGGACTGTACTTGGGAGAGCTATCCCCAATGTACATAATTAAACTCCATTTCAGTCAGAACAGTTGAGTAAGTGTTGAGTTTAAGATTCAAACAAATGTGGATGCACTCAGTAAAACATCTGTGACATTGAGGAAGTAGACTTGTAACTAGCAAGTTTTCAAATAATTGCATGCTGCTTCTAATGTTAAATAACACTCTCTTCCTTGGCTAGCCATTGCGAGGGCAGTTCCTTGAATTCAGTGCATCACCTGGTGCATGCTGAGCCAAATTTCTATAAATCCACTGTCTGGATGGCTCCAGGTGAGGGTGAGCTTGGGCTGTTTAGTCTTAAGAAGGCAGAAGTGGCTCTTGGACTAACCTGCACAATGATGTGCACTGAAGTCAGCCCTGCTGTGCCAGTGTAATTGCGTGCATTTCAATGGATGCTCAGCTTACATTGGTTTTCGATTTCTTGTCAACCTGAGTCTCTTGAAATTCTGGTAACTGCAATAATTTTGTAAACAACAAGGGGTAGCTTTCTTGGACAGAAGATTATGGCCTGGTAAGCTGTCTAGCAATTTAAAGATTGCCATGGTTCAGTCCCCTTGCCTATTAAGATAAAAAGAAGGCTTTGTTTTAGTTTTAGGACCTAGTTCACATTAGGTACACTTTTCTGAGTTGGTGGCTTCTTGGAGAGGGGAAAGTTGCAGTACCACCTTCAACCTCCAGCCTTTTGAGTAGCTACCCTTACTTTTAGCAGGTGCAAAAGGGTCAAAATCAGAACCCTCAGATTCAAATGTTTCTAGAACTTAACTAAAAGTATTAAGTTTTCCACAGGGTAGCAGTCCCTTCCCTTGTCAGATCTTTCATAGAAAACCAGAAAGAATAACAAGACAGTTCTAGAGAAACAGCTCTCACCAGCCACAGGAGATACTTTGCATCTGC
The DNA here is from genome assembly GCF_040182565.1 of Anser cygnoides. NCBI lineage: Eukaryota > Metazoa > Chordata > Aves > Anseriformes > Anatidae > Anser > Anser cygnoides. The sequence continues at coordinate 6,892,829 of NC_089887.1, forward strand.
AGTGGTCGCCAATTCTTTGCGGATTTCTGAATTGACTAAAATATAGAAATTAGCATTAAAAAATTACAGAACCTAAGAATCATGTGCCTGTGAGACCACAGGTAGACATTGTGACTGTTGGTGACACTGATTCTTATTTTAGAGGTAAAATGGAGGTACAGGATTATAAAAGGAGCGGTGGTTTCCTTTCTTTGGTCTGTCATCTGGTTTGTAGGCCATGTTACTGTGTCCAGCCTCAGGTCAGAGTACATAAACTTGATTTCTTATAGAAACCTTGGCCACCTCAAAGGTTTCCAAGTTGCTCAGAGATGTAGAAATTACTGTTTTGAAGAACAAATTGAAAAACTGATTTCTATTGGTATAGTTAAGGACATTGGCATTTAATATCTGCCAATCTTCATGTTATCTCATAAGCTTCAGAAAAGGGGTCCCTAAACAGGTTTCCCTAAACAATGTCTATATTTTTTAATTTAAATGGCAGACCTCAAGGGGATTTCGAACAATGAAAGCTTTACACAGCTGATTACTGTTAGTATTTCTTTTATAGTTGTACCTTGTCTGTTGGTCTCCTTATCCCCACAGCCCAACAGTGTTTCCCACTTGTTGCTCTGGGACGTGTTTCCATTCTCCTGTTTTCCAGGCAGAGTTCTTTCATTGTATGTGTTCCCTGAATCCAGCTGATCTTTGAGATGTATCAGAGGTACAGTTCAGTCCAGCTTGATCTGCAGTATTTGCCAGGAGTATTCAAGTGCTACGGTCCGTATCCTGACAAGTCAGTGTTGGATTAACTCCATGTACTGAAATAGCAAACAGTATGTCCACAAAGAATACTCATAAATTACTACAGGTATATTTAAGCATCATGCCTATTTTTCTGATTAACAGTATGTCTCTCTACTTTAGACTGTTATGCTTGTTTTAATTCTTTCATCTCCTTTGCTACTGAAAATTAAGACACTTTGTGCTGTTTTCTTCTATATGCCAGTGGTGACCTTTGGCCCAGATCTGCTGAGCTCTGTTGCTAACAGGAGCTGGCACTCAGATGGGCTATGTAACCCCAAGGAACTGAAGGCACCATAATATCCCAGCTGAAGTAGGAATTTCAGTAATGTCAGAAACAGTACTGCTGTGTGAAAGCACAGCCTAGTTAGAGCTACTGGATCCCTCTGGGAGTCTTCAGAAAGTGCTTCAGCAAGAGTGCTTGCAGAGCAATCCAGAAGTAGGCCGCAGGTACGGGCAAAAAGGTAACTGGAGCTGAGGGTGCTAGGCCTGCTCTCTTCTGGTTTATGGGCGCACAGTGTTTAGTTTTCTGTTAATAGGATGTTCTTTGACTTATGAATATGAATCCTATTAGATTTCAATGAGAAGAAATGTTCTCAGAGGCAACATAATGCTTTTTCAGTATGTTTGGTAAGGAGGCCCAGTTCTGCTCCTGACTGTTGTTTAAATTTTGAATTTAAACAGTAAAAGGGCCCTCTTGAATGTCACCCACTTACATGCTCCTTCAGCCTCTGGTCCTTTAATTTTCTGTGTAGTAACTGCACCAAGGCTTCTCGGCATCAGGGAGTATTATGGAGTATTTCGGCTTGTCATAAAAAAACTTCTGTATGGCAGATTCAAGACTTCGATCTTCAGATTCCAGTGCTCTGGTTCAGATTGTTATGAATAAAATTTTTGGATCTTATCTGAATACTGAGAATAGTGAAAAGCCGAGCTCTTCCAACAACAACCAGGCTTCCTACCAGTAAGGCTAAGTTGGTTTGTACAGGAGATTTTTGAAATGTATAAGGCAGAGTCTGATTTCAGCTCTGGTACTCTGCTATACCTGCAAAGCTGACTACTTGTCTTACAGTTTTGTGAATTCAGTGCATACATTTAGAAATTATCAAAATACTGTTCCCTGTGCCCCTGGTTCTCTTAGCAAGGTGTTCAGAGGGTGAATGCTTCAACAGTGAGCTGGGAGGACAGGAGCAAGGACAGACCTTGAGGGAGTTACCAGAAGGACCTTTTGGGCTTTTTGCAATGGTGGATCCCTATGAGTTTAGTCTGATTCACAGAACCTAGCAAAACAAACCAAAAACTCTGAGATTTTGGGAAGTCTGAAGGGATGGTGGCTATGGGCCAGCAAAATGTAGATCTTAATCGACTTCAGTGAGACTGTTTGATTGTTTGAAGTTAAAATATGGGATTTACCAGTTGCAGACATGAAAGCACATGGTTTGAGCTTGCTCTGCTTTCAGGGGAGCTAAGTGGGCTTTTTTGGTCCCTGTCTGTGTGCTTGGTGTCCAACTGGAAACTTCTGCAGCTGCAGACCTGCTATACTCCACAGCAGACTGCTAAATTATGCATCTCTTTCCGCATGTACAAATACAAAACAAGATAACAGTGAAGTCATTTTCATGTGTGACCTAATACAGCTTCCACTGAGGCACTAATGCTCTTTCTCACATGGTATGATCTCCTAATGAGACATTAATTGCTTATGCAAATTTATAGCAGACAATGAGAATTGTATCAAGAGTTTAAGGGCCATATAACTACTCTGGATGTTCACATAATTGCCATTAACATTTATTGGAGTTGCATGGAGATCAGTCTGGTATCTTCAAAAGTTACAAAACAGAACACTGGATACTAGTAGGCCGACTTGTAGCCATGTATTGTTCTTATAAGCTCTTTTAATACTGGTTGCTAACCAGTCATCCAGTGCTAAAATGCTCCAGATGGCAATGGAAGGAGTTTAAAATACAGAAGAATTATTTCACTGAATGTCAGGAATGTGGAACTTTATCCCACATGATTATAAATAAAATACAGGGGCCAAATATTTTAACCTCTTGGAAACCTCTGGAGTGTTTTAAACTATGCTGGTAAAGTAAATATAAGGAAAGGTACTGAAGTTGTATTTCTAAAAGTAACTCATGGACATGTTGAAATTAATTAACTTGGTGACTTAAGTTCAGGGTCTACTGATGGACTATGAAAATGGCGACTAAAACTCTGACCAACCAGCTATTTGACACATGCTGGTAGCTCCAAGGTTATCTCGGTTGTCTGCCTTAATAACATCTCTGCTCTCATTTCCATCTCTTGCTGCTCCCACGTCACTTTTAACACATTTCTTGCAGCCTGCTTCCCATGCAGCTCAGTGCATCTTCGTCTAGAAGAGCAGCATTGCCTTCGCTTGGAGCTTGTTTCTGCTGTGACAGACAATCCATGTTCATTCCCTGTTGAGAAGCCTCATTTGGCTTGTTTAATGCCAGATCTTTTTAGGGTGAGTACTGGGAGTCCTTTTCCCTGCTCCACTGAGTACTAACCCAGTGTATATGTCCCTGTCTGGAAATGCTAGGGTCGATTAATTTGGCAAGTAAGGCACAAACTCATGTATTTATGAATGCCTGTGTGTTATAAGCAAGCCTCTGGCCATCTGGGGGATTTTGCAGTTGTCACAGGATCATTATAATGGTAGAAAACTGAACTTGAGGAGGTGACAGTGTGCTGCTCCCCTGATGCTTGTTATCAGCACAGGGTGACTGGCACATCGTGCTCACTCACCTGCAGACAGGGCACTTGCAAACCTCACTGACTTGTATTAACTGCTACAGCCAGTTCAGTTGACTTTAAATTGTTTTGTCTGATTTCCAGTCTCTAGTTAGGCCTTATGATGTTGTAATTCTAAGAACAAATGTGTCACTGGGAGCCTGAGATGTGCACGAGGTCAGTTAAAATGACCTGCGATGCTAGGGGAGTTAAACAGAAGGTTTAGCAAACATGTGAGATAATAAGCTATAATTGTCTGCAAATACTAAATGTCAGTTAAATTACTGGAGTACGTTGAATTCTGAGTGAAGGAAAGAGCTTGGCAGCACAATCAAAATATCTCACAGTGGTGCTTTTGGAACAGCAAAATAAGGAATTTGCCTTGTTTCAGTGCAGCTGAGAGTTCTTAGAGCAAGGAGATATGGCCATTAACTGTTATTTTCTTAGTAACAGCATCCCATTGTCAAGCAAAATGCTTACCTTAGTTGCATTCAAAGCACTAGAAATCACAAGTTAAGACCATCAAATGGGCTCTCACTGCATTCAGGTGGTAATATATGGCAATTCTTGCAATCCTAGCATGTACTTGGTATGTTGAATTAGGTGCAATAGAAACAGCAAAAAATGTCTGAGGAAGTACAGTACCATACATGGTACGAGTTGGGTAGTATCAAACGAAGGAAGGGTGAGAAGTTATGAAATAGCAAATGAGTTTTCTGTGGCATTAAGGCAGAAGAATATTTTTGAGCAATTAAACATGTTCAATTAACAGCAACTCTGGACTTTCTGGTCTGTAATTTTAAAAGAGCAACTCATGAAGCTGTAAAGGTTTTGGACTGATGTGCAAGGGAGAAGACTTCCTCATTTTCAGAAAATATTTTCATTACTCTTTTCTCTGGTACTGGAAGTTAATGGGAAAGAAATAATGACCTGTTTCTAACCTGTTTGGTAGCCCCAAAGTATATTCTGTCACCAGAACATGGGATGCTTTCAGCCTGTATTTTCCTAGTTTTAAGTGAGGAAAGCTGGCAGGACAAGGAACTGTTCAAATTCCTCAGCACAATGAAACAATCCTTTCTCTTGGTAACCAGCTGAGATGTCTTTCCTATCTAATGCAGTTACACAGAATGATGGGAGGAAAGTAAATTGGAGACTAAAAAAAAGTTTAGCATTTACTCAAAGGAGAACATTGCAGCAAGTTTAGTAATGACAAAGCAGCCCTACAAGGTGCCGGCTCCAGAGGAGCTGCACAGTAGAGTTCTATTAAAAGGAGAAGAAAAATGAAGGTTTTGTCCTGAATCTATAAAAACTCATTCATCATGGAGAGGATTAAGTGAAACAGCTCACAAACAAACATGTAAGTCCTTAGAACAAGACATAGCCATTGAAGGTAACTAATTTCAAAGGCTTCATCTGTTCAGTCCTAGGGTTACCTTGATGCCATACAGGCAGGCTGCCTCCCTACTGTTTAATCACTTAAATTTTACATCAGAAATGGCAGCTCCAGGCAGGGAGGAGATAAACGAGATTTCTTTAAAAGAGGATCAGTGTTTTAACTTTCCTCTTGCTCTGATGCTGTGGATCACTCAGCATCCAACCTTTGAACCTGGGCAGGCAGCAAGGTGTGGTAGGATCGTGGGCATGAAAGAACTGAGCATCAGCTTCTTCCTTTCCCCTTCCTATTTCCAACCTAAATTGTTCTTCCCATGCTCCCAAGAGCAGGTGCCTCTGTAATGTGGCTTTCCTTGCTATGAGCTGTCGTTTGCAGGTTCTGCAGGGGCACTTTGATTTTTTGTGGTGACTTCACATTCTTTCTCCAGATAGAGAGGGGTGTAGGGGGAAGAGAAAAACATCCAGAGTGAAAGGGAGAGGGGGAGGCACATCTCCTGCACCTAATTGGTTTCCTGCTCTGCATCCCAAAGTGCACAAATGCACACCCTGCTTCTGAAGAAACAAATGTTTGATTAGTATGCAAACAATTTTCTATCTTTTCATTCCATGCTCTATCCCCCCATTTCCATCCATATCTGCATAAAGCACTGTGGTGTATAAACAGAATCACATGTGCTGCTTTACAGACAAATGTTAAGCTCTCCTGTGCCAGAGGAGCAGAGGAAGGTGTTGCACCTCATGAGGTTTTACAGCGTGAGTGGGCTCAAGGGAGAAAACAGATGGAGGGCAAGGGAGCTTGAAGCTTGCTCTAATTTTCCATTCCTGTGGTTAGTTTTTACTGATGAATGTTGTACCTATAAGAAAAGAAATAACAGCCCAGATGTGTCCTTTTCCCATCCTGGCAAGAGGAGCCTCTTCCTCTCCTTTTTGTCCTTCCAGAGTGTCACATGTATGTCAGTAAAACCTTTTCCCTCTCATCAGGTGTCAGTCTCCCCAAAATCCTGACAGTCTTTGCTGGCAACCGCTCTGTCCAAAGTGCATCCCTCCATTCAGTGGCAAAGTCTCCTGCAGCTCTGCCCACTGGTGTGGTTGGCAGTGCTGTATGTTAGAGCAACACAGAGCCACCTGCAAGTGAACTACAATTTCTTCATCCTGCAGCTTCCTGTCTGTTTTATACGTATTACAAGGCTCAGGAAATTGATTTAATTTACTCTCTAGGCAGATAAGCATTCCATTAGTGCTTACTCTGACCTTTGCACACAGCAAGGTATTTGCTTTTCCTAATTCTAGCATCATTAGCAGCGCATAAGTTTTGAAATCTTCTTACACCAAAAAGCAGTAATGGTTATCTGCTATGCTTGCTTAATGAGTCATAAAATGAAATGGCAGATGATTTGTTCTGCATACAATCAATCCAATAGTTAAGTAATGGCCAAGACTGCTGAAAAGGGACAATAAATCTGGTAACCTAGACAACATCTCAAAGTATTGGCTTTACTAATCACAATCAATTAGACTTTTTTCCTGAAGTCTAAGAAAAAAAGAAACTTTTGGCTCTTTTTGCTTCTTTTGTGAAGTTTCAATAACAATTAGACTTGTCTCTGTCATTCAGGGGGATGCTTGCAGCATTGATCGTTGTTTATTTTAATCATGCTAAAAGGGTTAAGCCAAAGACTCAGAGCATGTAGCAAAGAGCTGAGTGCAGCAGAGTGCTTTTATCCCACTAATGAAAAGAAATTGTTGAACAAGATTAGGTGCAAGTAGGCACTCGAGTCTGTTTTCCTGATTTGTGTGCAGTCGTAGTTCATGCAGGCATTAAAGATCAAAGTGAGAAAAAATAATCAGCTTGGCAAACTGTTATGAGTAATAAAAAGCAGTATTCCTAATATTGATTCCATAGTTTTTACAAGCTTCATTCACAGGACAGAATCCAACCATTAAAGGCATTATACAAGTGCAGCTGTTGGACCTAGCAGGTTCCTGCTGCCAAAAGCTAAATGTCCTGAGCATGTATGTGAACATCATAAACTGCTTCTGTAGCAAATGTGTGCTGACCTGGACGTTGGTGCAACTGGCTTTTGTTGAGCCAGCTCACGGAATATAGTGCTCTTGGTAGTGGGTGTCAGGACACTAAGCAGCGTGTGCAAGCCTCAAATGGGTATTTCAGCAGTCAACTGTTAGAACGAAAGCTACAGTAGAAGCAAATGAATTTACTACAGATGGGAACTTAAGTATTCTGTGTTCCTGGCTGAGAAGAAAGTTTGTGAGGCCTTCTGCCATAATCACATACGTTGCCTCTTCAAAACTGTCATTAAAATGTGCATATTTGCAAGGCTGGTGGAAATTTATTAAGTAGATGAATACATAAATAAACAGCTGGATGCAGACAAAATGGGTTCCTCTTGTCTGGTGATGCTTTATTGCTACTTTTATTTTAACTGATTGAATTTAACAAATCTGTTGTATACCATATATAAATGACAACTTGATTCAGACTTTAATTTTGTATGTTTCACTAGCTGTGTAAATATTTTAAGGTTTAAAATTACATTTTTCATAACTGTCAGGATTAGATTCAAGTATTGCTCAATATTACAACAACAGATTATATAAAGGAAAACTAATAGACTCCATTCTCTGGAGAAGAGCAGTTGCTCTGAAAGCAGATAGTTATTTCTGAGAAATGATTTTTAATAAACACCGTAGGAAATATTGCTCTATATTTCAAGCCTGCACCTCCCTTAATCCTATACATTATTTTAATCTTCTAAATTTTCTACATGTTCCTCCTGCTCTCTAATCCTGCATCCAGATTTATTTAAAGGCCTCTATCACATTGGTCTTTCAGCCTGTACCTTCTCTATCACCAGCTTTTAAACCTTGTTCCCAATCAACGTGCAATACTCTAGAGGAAACCTGCCACCCGAATTTCTTCCCATCTCTCTGCTTTTCAGCCCACGTGTGACTTCTGTTCATTTTTTTGGGTGAATCTTGCACTCTGGGAGGCAGCTGGATGTGCAGCATGCAAAATGTACAAGTTGGATTTGCTTGAACTAAACCAACCAAATTTCAAACTTGTCCTGTCATGCCTTTGTGTTGAAATGTGAAATTAAGGCAAATAGTGTTTTGCAGGAAGTTGCCACTTCATCATATCTTCAGGGTAGGTAAATACTGGCTGATTTCTTCTGACCTTAGGTTTTCCTGAAGTGTTAGGTTAGCTCCCAAGCAACCTATTTCATGTGTGACCTTGACCAAAGCACTTAGTTTTTTCGATAATTCATTTTCATATCTGCACAATGTGCTATGTTTCCTGCTTCAGCCAGGATACTCTATAAGGAATTCTCACCATTTTAGACTATCATTGACCTTACTCGAGTCATGTCAGACCGATCTTTCATTCTGGGGGGTTGTTCCAGCAACAGTGCAGTTTCAGGAATTATTTTCATGCTATACCCAAAGCTAGTTATGTGAGTATACTCGAGGAATGGGCAAAAGGGCATCAAGTAATAGCTAAGACTGGGAACTCAGTGGCAGCATTGTAAACTCGTGGTTTGACGCTTAGTTGGTGTAAGTTACTAAAAGGATCTTTTGGTTACTAGAAATGAATATTAGAATAACACTGTAGGGTGTTTTTTCCACAGGAGCAACTAATAAGAATAATTACATTTATAGTTTTCATCAACATCTTCATTAATCAATTTCTGCTCTTTTGGATTCATCCCATGTTTGCAAACTGGAAGTTTTACTAGGTTGAATGCTGTATTTATAAGGTGGGGGGATGCTTCATAGCCTTGATAATGAGCCAGCCTTTTAAAGCTATCTAAACGCATGACTGAAATGGGAACAGAGTCTAATGACTTGTCAATGAAAGCTGCAAATATAAGGCAGGCTAAGGAACAGCTTGGTTGTGGCCTGTTTTTACACAGACATTTAAGCTCCATTTGAAATATAAAAACAAGTTCATGTAGAATTGAAATCTCAATTTGTTTATTTGTTGTGTGCTTGTGTATCTGTTAAAAGCTTCAGTAAATTTTTCAATGTGTTTGGTGTTTAAGAGCTGGAGGTGCTCTTGTGTACTCCTTTGTCAGCTGCAAAAGCATTAAAAGTTCACGTGCACTGAAACTGTTCAATTTTTATTACCACCTAAATCTAATTTGTTCTGATTTAACCCCCCTAAAACCAGGTCAAGACTGAAAACCAGATCAATATATTGAAACTCACATAGAGCTGTTTGTGGACGTAACCATTCAAGAATGCTTGTTCCAGTGCACCTTTATCACTGGGCAGATGTTTTTGTGAAATAAAAAATGAGCACATGTTCACATTATACAAACTAAAATGGGTGTGTTTTGAGGGCAGATCCAGCAAGATGTTAGGTTTTGAATGCAAGATATTCTGTACTTCTATTTTAAAGGAAGGATTATGCCTAGCTGTAATCTATAATCTCATTCGTGGGTTGTATAGAGGTTTATTCTTGACACAGCAGCAGCTGAAATTGTTGGCCAGTTGGTGGATGTTTTTCATGTTTCACTCTCTCACACATGCTTTTTATGAACTTAAGATTTTCTTATGCCTTTAAAATATTCTATGCAAGTATTCTCTAGGAGCCCTAGCAATGTATTTCAGTTAAGATTTGGATAACTAACTTTCAAAAAAGGTCACTAGGATCTGCTTCTATTCTGGCCTTCTGAACTTGTCTCCTCCCTTCTTTTCTATGGGCTGAAGGCTGGTGAAATTTTCTGCCTAACAGTTTATATGGGGGATTTTAAGTTGAATTTTACTTAAATATTTCTCATTTAAACAACTTTCAGTTGGAATAAGATTTTTTTTTTGAGACTTAATTATGGCAGGTGCTGTCAGGAGCCAAAAAGCTGATGATCCTTCTTAGAAGGATGTGGATCGCCGAACTTTGAATAACATTTAGAGCAGGGTTTGGTTTCACATCTCCAGGGTGTGAAGTGCTTTGTTCATACTGCAAACCCATAAGGCTCATGCAGAGGCTGCTGCAAACCTGGGATGATATCTGCTTATTCTGTCTCCGGGTTGGAGTGAGAAGCTGGAGGTGTAGAGGACCTTGTGGGAATAAGAATATTGGGTAGAGGCCTGGGCTTGTCACTTCTGCTTAGATTTTGGGTTGCTGAGCTGTGTTCAGTGCAAGGCTGGTGGTCAGCCACAGCTGAAGTGCTAGGTGTGTGGTTGGATGTAACAATGCCTGCAGGAGCAGGATGAAGGCTGACAGTAGCGTGGGAAAACAGCACAGACTGTTTTTTGGAAAGCATGAGGTGCTGTGGTGTAATTAACGTTTTTGCACTCTAATGTATGCAGAGGGTTTGCCAGAGGAAGATCTGAGCTATTGGCTCCTGTTCAGAAGTGGCTTTTCAATTTCTGTTGCTCTTCATATGAAGTCTGTGCTTTTTCCAGTACTACAAGTCATTGCGTGTCCTGCCTCCCCTGCTGAAATTCTTCCAGCGGCTGCTCCACCTATGCTCCAGCATGTTAGTGCTGTTGTTGCTGTGCTGCATTGCCATGTGCCTTCCTACCCGTACCAGGGGGAGCTGGATTCCTCCCTGCCATTGCATGTTTGCCATGTGTAGGTAGCAAAAAGATGAGGCAACCTGCAGACCTGCTTGCTGTCTTTCAATAGAAATAATCTGAGTTGCAGTCAAATGTGGCAAAGATCTTTCTTCCTTGCAGATCTTTGATTCTTCAGATCCAACTCCTCATCCCCCTGCTAAGGAACTTGCAACATAACTGTCGCAGGGTTTAAATCTCCTACTTTTGTCTTTATTTTCACATTTACCTTGAATCATGAAGGCAGTGTTAAGGATTAAACTGTTCCTGTCCTTACTGACCTGGTTTGCTGGCTCTGTGTGCTTCTGAACTTGCCTTGCTGGATTTACTCAGGCATGTCTTGGATAAATTACTTCGCAATCTGAATTTGCATAGTGGATGTGAAACATAAGTCTCCTGTAAAAGAAAGATCAAGAAGTTTGTCACAAGCCCAACTATTGCATGCTTTAAAAGGCTATAAAGCTGCTAGGTATGTGATAAATGCTAGGAGAAACACTGGCTTCACTGCGGTGTGAGGGGAAATTCTTTCCCAGAGGAATTTTATAGGGTTCCCAAAGCTATGCAGTGACTTTCCAGCAAAGATTATTGCAAAATGTTTGTGTTGGGATCAAATTGTGTTTTTTCAGCTGGGAGTCTATCTTGTAATGTTGGACTGCAACCTGCCCCCAAAACTGACGCTGTCTTACAGCTACTTTGTGTCTCAGGAGTTGTAAGCAATCCTTATACTTTCCTTTGTTCCTCTTTAATGGTTGTTTTGCTCAGGAGACCGTCCTACACCCCACTAAAAAATGGGGACAGGGAGCTATAAACTGCTTGGGGGGGCTCCTGGTTGGAGGTCTCTCTGGGATCAGGGTTCTTCTGGTGAGTAAAGACCTTGGTTGGAGTACAGAAGCAAAAGCCTCCAAAATTTCTTTCAAAATACTCTTTTGGAATAGTTAAGGATAAAAGTGCCCCTTGACTGAGATTCCCCTTTAGGGTGTCTGGAGCTGGTTCTAGCCTGTAGATACAAAAAGGATGCTTCAACCTACAGAAGTAGTGGAGTTCTGCCTTGGGTTATTTAGGGTCTGAAGTTGAAAATCATAAATCATGGGGCTGCTCCATCAAGATGGGGTGAATAAGCTTCCTTTCTGGTGAATTCTGGTGAATTTTTCAGTGAGAAAGCTGAGAGGCAGTATCTAGGCAGCTGCTTTTGAAATGCAACCACAGCCACGCATGAGAAGATGACTCTTTTTGTGGCTCAGATGGCAGTCGGGCCTCAGGATGAGGCAGAGAAGGCCAAAGGAGCAAAAGTAACTTGAATATTCAAATATTTGGATGAGCAAAAAAGTTTCCATGTTCAAAGGAAATGGGAAGTTTAAAGTGTAGTCTCTGTGCTGACAATACACACTTCAGTAAAACATCAATACTATCTATGCCTGATTACTTTTCCCATAGTAATTTTCATAAAATTGTTGATAAAGTCAATATACTGTTTTGACTAAGAATCACTGGGGATAGCATACTCTCATTATTCCCTTTTCAGCATAGACATAGCTCAAAGTATGGATATGCAGATTTTTAATGCAGCAATGAAATGATAGAACAGAGCCATTGTTCAGCTATCACAAAATTTAGCAGACCCAATGAATTATGCCTTGCAGCCACTTTGTTTTACTTTTCTCCCACTATTTTTTAAAGGCCTGTCCAGTACCAACTCATACTTTATACCAGATAGACATAGGGAAGCATTCCTATGAAAAATTATGTCCACCAGACTAAAGCTTTGCTTTGCAAATTTAATCTTTAAAGCCACCTTGGCTTTAAATGCCCTGCATTATATGCACTACATGGTGGTATGCAGGTATAAAGCAAGGGAGGCTGCAATAAATAAATGAGTGGCAGTGCTTTGCCTTCCTGTAGCCCCTCCAGCAGTTGGCTTGGGGCCCACTAGCACAGTCTAGAGCAGCCCCTGGGCTGCCCCAACCTGCAGCAGGTGATGAGCAGGAGTGCTCTTGCTTCCTGCCTAATCAGTTTTGTTTTAAAGGCTTGGTAACTAACATGGGAAAGAGCTGGAAGGAGATCTGCTCAGTTATGGTCATCCCTTCCTGAGGAGAGGCCTGGAGGTGAGCAAAGTGTTGTTGTTTTCCTCCACGGTATGTGTATGTGCTATACCCCTGATGAAAAAGTGTGTGTTTTAGTCCATTTCAGACTCACTAAATCTCTGACTGAGGTTTTGAGTTTGCTGGTAATGCCAGATGTACTAGTAGGGATCCTGGCTGTAAGTCAGATGCAGAGTACTCCATGGGCTGCGTTCAACCAGGCCGCTGTTGATTTTTGTGCTATTTTGTGTCCAGTGCTGGCACTTGGGATGCCAGAAACTCTTGGGGGCTTTTAATAAGGAATTTGGTTGCTTAAAAAAAAAAAATCCTTTCCTTGGTGAAGATACAGACAAAGGAAGAAAATGTGGAAAATGTTCTTTAGCTATTTACTGTCTTCAATATACAGATTTAAATTACTGTGTATTGTGGGAAATTATACAACCTTTAAAATCACCTTTATAGAGTACTGCAGTTCTGTCCATCTCACAATGCCCCACATGGACTTGCCAGGACAAACTCTGAGCAAGTTTCATACTTTTTGCCTCCTTTCTTAGCAGCTGCTGGAATTTGGGACCAGCAGCTTATCCACTGTCTGGATTTGACTGCCCAGCTCCCTGATACCTCAGAAAGCTGGGGTTTTGGTTATTGGTCCAGGCTTTCCTATCCAGAAACTGTGGGAAAGAGCTACACTGAACCTCTGCTTCCCTCCGGAGGATCCTGAAACAGCAGTGCAGCATCTCTGTTCTGCTGTCAGGGCAAAGCAATGCAGGGAAGCATCAGCCCTCACTCTTTGTTGTAAGACAAATCACTAAGAAGGAGGACAGTTAACAGAGTTGAATTCCTGATTTCAAGGGTTTTGTTAGAGTAAATATCTAGCAATTCATATAAATGCATTTGGGATGCTTTTTTTCCAGGACAAATATTGCATATCACCATGTATTTGAAGTATCTGCTTTCAGAAGCTTAAGTTTTAATAACAAATAGATTAAAATACAGCTACAAAAAAAAATCACATGTCAATTGTACAGATTTCACAAAAGTTTGGGAAAATAAAGCCTTCCCTAATACAACAAAAAGTAACGTTACATCAGCAGATCTCGTGGATGATTACTGTGGCTCTTAGTGACAAGGGTTAACCAATTTAGTAAGCTGGGTCTGCCAGAGCTTTGCAGAATAAGTCTTTCAGCCCCTTAGGACTAAATGCTTCACTCAGATTCTGGGAACTCAAAAGATTGATTTTGTTTGCCTTTTGATTAAAAGAACAGGATTTGGACATGAAAATCCAATTAGATGATTGCTGGGGGTGGGAGGGAGAGAAAGAAATGAATGGCATACAAATCTCCTGCAAACAGACCTCGTTCTGAAATCTGGACTACATCTCCACTAGCTTTCAATTAATTGTAAAACAGCTGTTCTCTGCCTGTGCACCAGAACAAAAAAAATACAAAGTTTTAGGATTGCCAGGTGATAACACTGAATGCTCACAAAAAGAAAACTTGAAAGCACTGAAAATAAATAACAGGAGTCTTAAAAAGTGAGAGAAGGCAATATTTTATCTTCGCTATTTCTTGCAGTTAAATGTCTTGAATGGTCTTATGTGCTTTACTATCAATATGCCTTACGGCAAAGCCCATCTGTCTGTCATTCACAGAATGAGATGGTACCGTTTTGCAGAACCATAAACCACATTGGGAGCTGATCCAAAAAAACAGATGATAAAAGTCAAAGTATAATGATCCAAACACTTTCTAAGTGAAAGAATATTCAAAGCAGCTGTTTTTCTGTATTATTTGAGATGATTATACTGTCATAACAGCAGAATATGAACTTTTTGTGTCTGTTTCACCTGTTTATAGAGTGCTATCCAACTGCAGGAATGCCAGATGCACTGTGCCAAGAGTGATTGTGAATAATAAGAGACTGCGTGAACCTGGAGACTGCTCTGTGTGGAGCAGTGGACAATCTAGTCCATTCAAGAGCTAGTAAAGGCCTGGGGACATCCTTTTAAAAGAGGAAAAGCTTGCTATAGACTCTTATGACTGTCCTGACTTCATAACTTCCTTCTAAGTTCCAGCTACGTGGTACAATCTTGATGTGAAGTATGCTGGCTCTTTTTCTTCAGCAGAACTCGTTTTGGTGTTTCTCTGCAAATTCTTTTTTTGCAGAACACCTCTTTGAAAACATCCAAGTTCTTCAGTCTAATGAGGTCTTGTGGCAATAAGTTCATAGACTTGTTGGTGTCGCCATGGGGTAACTTGCAACAGCAATACAATAATTGCTACTCTACAGCCGTTGTCTAGATTTAGTAAGATATGGAAAAAGACACTTTGATTTCCACTGAGATCTTTATGACTATGAAAAAAATGACTTGTAGAATTTCAGGGCTTATTTTACAGTGATAGTTCTAAAGACAGCTGAAATACAGTTTTAGTAAATGAAAGACAAATCACATGTGAACGAATAGCTGCAATTTTTCATGCATATGTTTAGGGTATAAATCAAGTAGAATTTTTCAGGAGTGAGACTTGAACAATGCTATCTATTGCTCAATTAAAGTCTACAGTTTTACCCTAATTTCCTTTTGAGAACCAGGTTTTAGGAAAATAGCTGTTTCTCTTTAAGTGTCTTTAAAACTTTCTGTGGTTAGTGAGTTTGCAACATTATCTCTTATCTGGGGAATGCTAACCATGATAAACAAGGAAATAATCAGGGCCAAATGTGAGTTTTGGCAGTTGTTTTGGATTTTCAACATTTGTTACATTAGGGATGTGCACAGATCAAAATCCTGCAGGCTCTATAAACATTGCAGTCCAGAAGCTAATGTGGGTTCTGCAGCTTTTTTCCTTTGTGAACATAACCTGATTGCCAGTGATTAGTGGCTGTTATTTTGTCTAGAAACCACTAACTGCAGTTAAAAAAAAAAAAAGGTAATAAATTCACGTATAGGAAAGCATGTTAACCAGTAATTGTGTTTAAAGGTAGCACTTCTGTTTTGCAGCTCTAACAGAAGTTGTTCTCTGTGTATCCACACAAAGGTGTGTGTACATGTGTAGGGATACGTGTATGGGAAACCTCATCTGGCTGGGTCATTTGAGGCATGTTACAGCAGTCAGAGCCTGGCACAGGGGTGTTGTCATGCTGCTCTTTGTGACAAAGGGTAGGTCACCAGGGAGCTGCCTGAAAAACCCATTTGCTGAAATCAGTGGGTTTGCTTTATCCACTTTTTCAAAAGAGCTGAACACATCTGTACCCCATGCCAGACAAAAACCAGTTTTAATAGCAGAGGGAACTTCTGCAGTTGTTGGCTCAAGTTGGTGACTTGTTTGATGTGGCCTGGGGAAGCCTCTGAACTTCTCCATTGTCCTCCTGTATGAGAAGATGCTTAAGTGTTAAATTACTACTTTCGTGACCTGCACAATACTTCGTGGTGATACTTAAAATGCTGTTTCAGGTAAACTGGGGCGAGGTATGACCAAGATGAAAAACTTGTTTTCTTAGACTTTGTAGTTTCTTAAATGAGGGGAGTGTAAAACCAGATATAAAAAGTAAATCTTTTCGTAAAGGATAATGTCATCATGAATTGAACTCAAAGTTTTGTAAATAATGAATTGAAAGTCACTAATGATGAATTACTCCACCAAGAGCACCCTGATTATGAACTTGGTTTTCCCACATTTCTGGGCAAGGGTAAGAGCCAGCTTACCTGGGACTTCTGAGGAGAATAACAGACCCTATGGGTTTCATGTCCTCAGCAGCACCAAAGGAAGGGTAATGTGTGCACCTTGCAGCCATGACCCCATCTAGGCAGCATCTGGTTCCCACTAAATGCTAGTCTCTTTGACTTCGTAGGCAGAATGTGCTCTAAAGAGGAGAAAACTATTACATGGAAAAGGTACATTTGCGCAGGGACCATTGGAACTAGCTTTTTTGATTGTAGTTTGTGTGAGGAGGAGGCTAACTTGCCTACAAGGTCAGCATTATTTTACTAAATCAGTTCTTAATTGATTGTCTTGCACTATTAGGTTTGTTTTTTCCTGTCATTTCTTATGCAAGTCAATAATCCATCCTGATTTTTAAGACTGCAAATCGCTATGCTTCTTTTATTTACTAGTCATCTGAAACTCCTACCCGCTACTTATTCCCTTCTATGTGTTTAGCTCACAGCTACCCAGCATATATGTCAAAACAGTTTTACTTGAAACAGCAGCAATTAATTGTTATAATTCTACACATTCCAGAAAGCCTAGAAGGTATAAACTGAGACTTGCATTTGCTGTGTGTACGTGATGGATTGGGCTGACATCTTAGCAATAGAATTAATTGAATCTTTTTCACTCTAAAAGGAAAATCTGGATTAAAGGGATACCTTCTGGTTAATATGATGTAATTAGTATTGTGTGTTCAGGGTTGCTATTATTGAGAAAAGTATTCAAGATAACTGAATATGATACTAATACTGGTGAAATGAGCACTGCTACATCAGTATAATTTCAGCCTACAGAAAATTAACCTGTTGTAAAATAATTCAGGTCAACATTCCACTGATTTTTTTTTGCCACTCAAGGTTTATAGTATATTTGGGTAAATGAACTTAGCAGATAAAGTGCACTGATAGGTCAGGCTGGGGATGTATTTGTGCATATTTGCTGTCATTTAGGCTTATGCATTTCCCAAAACAGTACATGGCTTGTGTATTGGTATATGTCAATATCTGCTTAAATAACTTGTAAGTCTTCTACAGCCTGATCATGCACTGGAGGGATTACATGTCAGCTCCAGCTGGTCTGAGATAGACCAGTAACCAACCTTTTTATGACAAACACAAAGAGAAATACAGCGGTGCAGTAAGAAAGTCTTGGGCACGTGGCTTTTTGTGGTCACAGGGTGGCTCAGAGCTCATGGGATGCCCAGTTAGTTAGATAGTGCCACGAATGTGTGTGGGCCTGGAGAAGTCCCACTGAATGCAGTCAGGAGCTGCATGCTACCTCTATGCAGCTACACATGTTGACCTACAGCATGTTCACCAGAATCCTGGAGATCAAAATATGATTTCCAGGTTCTGGAAAGGTTTTCTAGCCATTCACTTTGATTTCAGCCAGCTGCCAGAGATGCCAGTTCTGAGAGCATAAACTCTAGTTGCTGACACTACTACACAACTTCATTTTTTGTCTGTAATGGCTGGAACTCTGTACACAGGGAAGGCAGATGATGAAAGGTTCCTGTCTTTTGAATTGGCAGTGTATTTAAATAGAAAGAAAGCAGAAAATTATTTTTCTCTGGTCTGTTTGTGTATTTTTTAAGAGATGATTACATTAGAGTATGCCTTCAGGCTGCAGATGAGATCATGGCTCCATTGTGCTACTCTCTGCAGGTGTCCACACAAGAAATACTTGTGTCGTTCCTTCCCACCCCACAAAATAATCACACCAAAAGGACAGGATGAAAAAACTTAAGGGTGGGAAAACCTTTCTGCAGTGGTGGTAAGATCAGGAATGGACATCCTGGGACAGGTGCTGTTGTGTGCCAGCACACCCAGGGGCTGGTGTAAGAGCTGGGGGGAAGCCGTGAGCCTGGGGAGCATTGCCAAGTATGGCTTGTCTAGCAGCTCTGCCAGGTCCTCAGCTCTATACCAGGATAGATGGCCTGAGCCAATGCTATTAGTAAATTCAGGCTTTCCCACGTCCTTAACTGTACTTAAATTTCATACAACTGCCTTTTCTCTTCTTGCAAAAAAACAATACCTGAGCCCTATCTTTGTGTGTTCCCGTAACAAACCTGGTAGTTCGAGGAGCTGTGCTCTGAGTTGAGGGTGTTTTGAAGTTTGGGGTCTCGCAAGGAACACTGTGGAGGCAAGAACTAAATGGGGGTGTTTCTGTTCATCTAAGCTTGTGAACTGGGTTGGCTCCAAGGTGGTACAGCAGCTCTGCAGCCATCAGTTCTGGAAGTCCTCTTGACTCAAAAGTGATGGAGGGAGCAGTTAAGATCTTGATGTGGGAGCACACTCCTCGTACAAATTGCTCAATACAAGTGTGTGTGTGTATATATATATATATATAGAAAGAGATTTCCATGGCTGATCAGCATTTTCTGGCAATAAACCATTGATCAGAAAATTCCTGATGCAGTTTGTGGGATTTAGCCTTCCTAATCAGAATGCCTTGTTCTTCCGTGTAATTCTGGAAAATGCTGAACTACTTCTTCATTTTGTTTTTATAATTTCACTGTAAACCTGTCCAAAAATCCTAAAGAACAAAAAGCCAACAAACCAAAACAGAACTATGCTGTTTTCATTTAAATATTTCTTAACCAGGCAGATTTCCCGTAAGTAGAATCCAGAATTATTTTATTTTAGGAAAGCAAAACAAATCTATGAGCTAAATAATCTCTCATTTTCTCCTCCATTTATTTTTTTTAAGTGACTGGGAGAAGTCTTAAATTGTGCACTCTCTCTAAAATAGAAGGGAGTTCAACCATCCAGAGGAGATGTGTTAAGCTGATGGCAATGGATTGCACTGCCATTTGCATAAAATAATTGATGTACATAAATTTTCAGGGTAAAAGTGGAGCCAAAACAAAAAAAAACCTGCTCATTAGACTTTTCTGTGATGCATAATCTTGAATATT
Source organism: Anser cygnoides (assembly GCF_040182565.1). Taxonomy (NCBI): domain Eukaryota; kingdom Metazoa; phylum Chordata; class Aves; order Anseriformes; family Anatidae; genus Anser; species Anser cygnoides. The sequence continues at coordinate 6,912,034 of NC_089887.1, forward strand.
GAGGCCATTTATTAGTGAGTTGAGTCTGTGCTTTATTTGTATTGAGCTGGGAATGTATGAGCCAGTGTAAAAGAATCTGTTTTCAGAAAGAAATTTGTTTCCTAGTGTAAGAGTTCAAATCCTGTCACCCTACTGACCAGCAGACATGGTCCAATTAATCTGTTGTGTTTATTCAAGCCTCAGAATGAGTTTAAAAAAAATGGGGGGAACTTTCTGGCATCTTTCAACATGTGAACTTTATCTTCCACTCAGATACTCAAATAAAGTAACAGCGAATGTTTAAACAAAGATTTCAACCCTGAATACTCCTTGCCTCTTTGTTTAATTACATGTCTGGAAGGTTACAGCTCTCCAGCAAATCTGGGCTCTGTTTTTATAGGCCTATTGAATTCTCTGCTTGCTTTGACCCTGCAATCTCTCAATTCAATTATTCAGTACAGAATAAACAGAGCACCCACTCACCTCTGAAGCCAATTCCAGCTTGGGTCATGCATTCACCAGGGACTGAGCAGTGAATCAATGTTTTCCTCCTTTTTCTTATTCTGAACTGTTACAGCTTGGAGGTTCTTAAACACATACCCTGATGTCTGGAAGGGGGTACTGATCATGGAATTGTGTGCAGTATAAAGCAAGCACCTGAGTTTATGGCCTCATCTGATCTCAATGCCCTGCCTGCTGTCTTGTGTGCTGGTGGCAGGTTGCAGCTACAGATCTCATTTCAAGCAGAGTTCTGCCCTCGTTTTTTGTTTTACCAACTATTTCTCCAGTCATGGGCAAAATCCCCAACAGCAACTTCTCATTCTCTCAGTGTAAAATAACTTGAGGGTTGACCTGCAGAAATATCCAGAAACAAATGTGGGGGGGGGGGGGGGGGGGGAGGAATCAGACATCTTTAACCTAAAATTTCTGACAGGAAAAAACATGTTAGCGTCTGTGGTGTTTCTCCTGAGTAGTGGATGGGGACTGATTCACTTTTAGGATGCTAAACTTAAAGGTTGCTATCCCCTTACGTGCATGCTTCATGCTCACAGTTACCTCTGTAGTTCAATGTAATTTAAGTTCACTAGTCCTCCACGTATTTTTCATCTTTCTTCATTTGCATGAGGCTTATCAAATTATCCTGGCTCTTTTCTGAAGGCTCTTAATAGTTCCATGACCAGGGAAACCCTTTTATGTTAAGCACATATCTAGATCTTCATAAATGGTACACGTTTCCTGCTGAGGTCTGAGCAAACTTTCCCAAATACCATCTATTTGCATTTTAATAGCATCTGCACTCTAGGAAGCCTTTGTTTCACTGGTCAAATATGAAAACACTATTTGCAAAATAATAATTCAGTGCCATTTGCCTATCAGGTATGATCCACAGCACATGGAAAGTCAAACCATCATGAAAATTAACAAGAAATAAATATCAACTGAAGAAAAAATATTAACATATACAAACTTCTCCTTACACATGCATACACTGACACCTTTAAATAGTTTCACAGTTCTCTACTCTGTGCTTATGTTTGAATTGTAAACATTGTTAAAAGCTGGCTCAATACTTATAAAGCAATTTAATATATCACTGTAGCAGCATACATGCTTTTTTTCTGAAGTAGTTGAATTTTTTAAAAATCTCCTGGGCAAATGTTCTCTCTCCAGATTGTCTTGCTACCAAATATTTCATACTTGTGAGTTGATTTTGGTTCCCACCTTTTTCCCACCCAGAGGAAGATACATGTTCAGTGAAAGATCACCTGGGGAATTGACCGTATCTGATTCCTTCTGAAAACAGATATTAAAAGGGAAGTTCCTCAGTTCTGCAAACATACTTGCCCTACTACTGCTTAATAGTATCAAGACAGGTGTATTGTTTTGCCTAGACTGCCACATCACTATTCCTCAATGCAGAAACCCAATGAAATGAGTGGTCTTTTGGCATCTGAAGACAAACCAGGGCATGTCATTGGTTTTGCTGATCCAGTCTTTGGTGGAAAAAGTAAAGATTGTATTTGTTTCTTGGAGGTTTCCTTATTTCAGACTTATCCGATGAATAAAACAATTTTGTAATCTGAGCAAGAAAAGCAAATGTGGAAGTTAGAAATCCCTTCTGCTTTTCTCTGATCTCATGGCACAAAGCCCTATGCATTATATATAATTCAGAAGAATCAAAACTGTTTTCTACTGTCTCTAATTTGTACAAAAAATATAATTTCTGTAGGAAAATACAAGCCTTCCTCTTGCACTCCAATTCCCCAAGCTCAACTCTGCTGTAGGCTACACTCAACCTTGAATCAATAGCTGAAATAGAAAGGTCTTAAAACCCATCAAAGTAACAAGTTATACTTTGCAAAAATGACAAATAACTTTGTCCTAGTAGAACATGGAAACAACTTTACAAGCAAAGCAATAAAAAAATGCATTGTTATTGCTTGAGTATGTTATAACTCTCATTTGAAAAGAATCTGTCTGGTTTGAAATCACTCTGTGCATATGGTACAGAAAGTCTAAAGATGTTTTGTTCTTTATTAATGAAGGATGAAGAAAATGGTATGGAGACTATTTTGTTTAAAGTCCCAGCTTCCTTATGTGTGCTGTGCATTAAGTCTTCCCTAATTACATTTTTGTAAATAAAGACTCAAAAGGACACAAGCACCCTATTTCTATAATCAATTTTTTTCTTCCCCCAAAAATATTCCCTGATGTTTGGTACGCTGTGTCGCAAGAGATCATCCTTCTGGCAGCTGAATGGAGACAGGAAAAGAATTGTGAAACGAATTGATCTGTTTGCTTGCAAATTTGGAACGAAGATTGGAAAATGGGAACATCCTGGGCCTTACAAAGTTTGTCTTGCTTAGCCCCATTTCTAAACTCCTGATGTTCAGAGGAGCCTGGGACCTGCCAGAACGTGAATTCAGCTGGTGATGTGTGCTGGGAGGGAGGCTCTCCTCTACCCTTGTACAAGACAGTGCAGTTCCTGTGTGAGCACAGGCAGATCACATCACTTTGCTGGGGCTCTGCTGTTCTCTCTTCTTGCTTCCCCAGGCTATCAGTTCTTCAAGGAGCTGATCATCGCAGAACGCTCTGACAGGGCCTGGTAATGCAGAGGTCCATTGAGACTTTTCCTTGGCTGAAAGGACCTAAGAGTTAGGCACTGAGAATCTGGCCTTCAGAGAGAAATTTAACTCTTTAGAAAGCTGGTGGTTCTGGCCCTGAAGAAGCCAGCACATTTCTACTGTCACTCCTAATGGTTTTCGTGGAGCATTACTAAAATAACGAGAGCTTTGAAGTGATGCAGGTCAGGCCAGGTGTTACAGGCAGAAGTTATAATTTGGCAAAAAGAAAGCTCTAGAGCGTGGTAGTTTGGGTCCCGATTTCAATCTTTAAGAAACATTTGGGGGGTGAAGAGGCCTATTTTAATCTCTAATTTTGTTTCTGCTGTGCAGGCAGCAGAGCTCCATGCAGGGACAGAAAGCAGAGCGCTGCGCTGGCGTGGCTCCAGCTGCGGGGGCTTGGGGCATTGGATAAACATCAGCTTGCTCCTACGGGCAGGACCCAGCAGGGCAGTGACAGTGGCAGCGTTATCTGCGAGGAAGCAAAGTCGCTTGGTTTCCAGCTTCACAACTTGCAAATGGAGGATTTGCAGCTGGCTCCAGTGAGCTAAGGGGCAGAAAGGAGGCAGCCAGCTGAGCTCGGTATGGTGGCTCTGTCCATTCCCCCCTCCATTAACAAGCTCTTTGGAATTGCTTTGTACAATTTCTGCACCTTTTGGTTTAACACGTAATGCCTGGAAGCTTGTGCTTGTGTTTATAATTCAAGCTATAATGGAAAAGGAAATTAAGGTATTCCTAACTTATCAAAAGAATTAAAATGGCATTCAGAAAGGGGAGGGGAAAGAGTTTTTGCTCTTCAGGGATTTGAGAAAATTAGTCTTGCAATATTTGTTCCTGAAGAAAAGGAATATTAGATACATTAACTTAATTCTTGCGTCCTTTCCTCTTCAGTGTTTTAAATTCTTTGTAGTTAGGGGGGAAAAAAGGGAACTATCCAACTCTTAAACTGATACTGTCTTTCTCATTTTATAGAATTTTCAAACTGAGCTTTATTTGACAAAACACTTTTTTCAATAAGCAAAGCAAGATTTTTATATAAAAATACACGTATAAAAGCAACAAATAATGTGCAACTGACCCATGTGAAAAACCCTGGTGTATGTGAGGGGCAGGTGTGTGCATGTGTATATGTTTGAGGTACATTTTTACATTCTAATTAAGCTAGTAGCTGATGTTTGTAGCTGTAGATTTTTTTCAAAGTATAATTGGCTAACCAAAACTGACAGTTATTCTCTGAAAAAGGTGGAAATTCAGCCTCCTGAGGGGTTGGTGGTTAAGCATAGTAGGATTTGGGGAGTGTGGGGATTTGGGGATTCAGATTTACTATTCCTCTTCCTCATGTTTTCTAGCTCCTAAACTGATAGCATTGTTATTTTATTGCTTATTACGTACAGAATACTGCATGTGCCTTCACAAGAGTGTGGTGCTGGTGCTCCTGAAGCATCAGGGCTGCTGGACATATCCCAGGGAGCTAAAATCTGCATGTACGAGGCAGTGGTTATCCCTGCCGGGCTGTCAGCACACTGACAGGCTGATAAATTGGAGGACCTACCCAAAGGAAATCTGTAGGAAAAGTGAAGCTAGAAGGTGGTTTTCCTGAGGCCAGAACTGATATCTCTGCCACAGGGACCATAAGTACAATGTGCAAATTATTCTTGGTATTTATTACCTCAGTAAATTGGACCTGGGGAAGGAGAGACCTTCCTCCCCGGGTACCCTAATGTGCTTTATTTTGTTACTCTGGGATTTGTGGAAGGTGAGGAGGAAAGAGGGAAGGTGGTTAAGTGGTTGCATCAGCCATTAGTACTGGTGTTAGGGAGGCTGGGAGAAATATCGACCTTAATAAAACAACAGAAAGCCTTTTCAGGGTGAACACAAAGAAAGCGATGTCTGTCTCAGCAGTTCCCTAGCCAAGCTCTGAAGTGTTTTGTGGACGACCTCCATGTTATGACAGCTGAAGGAGGTGACAGCGGCCTCAGGCCTCATAACCAGAGATCCTTGGCCGGCTGCTGGTACCCACAGTGACAGAGGGGGTGTTGCTGGAAGGACAGCAGGGCACTAAAAAAAAAAAAAAACATCTGCTAGAGGAGAGCCTGGATATTTGAAGCAATGTTGGGATGGTGCCAGGGAAACAGGGCCATGGCACTGAGCTGGGTGTTGCTGCAGGTCCTGTCACTTTGAATCAGCATGTTTTGAAGATAATGCACAAGATTTGATAAGGCCACTAGTTTTTACAAGGCAGTTTCCAAGAAATGGAGGAGAAAGATTGGAAAGAGATGAAAAGTATCATAGACATTTATTGCATATAATCAAAACTCTTATTTCCTCATCTTGGAGCTCCGAATTTATGAGCAGAGCAGCCAGGTAGGACAGCAGCTCTGCATGTGAAGTGACTTCTGCAAACCAGGCTTTGAAAATTTGCCTTCAGAGGGCATGAAAATAATTCCACTTTTCCCCTCCTTGGAAGAAGGGAAGGATGTATCTTGATGAGTAGTATCTGGTCCAGAGGCGCATCTCCTTGGTGCCAGATTACTACTCAGCAGGTGGGTTCTGTGGCCTGTTTTAACCCCAGGGCAGTGGGAGTGGATGGTCAGGAGAGGAACTTAAATGTGGGACTGTCACTGCCTGGATGGCAAGAGCAGGACTGTCACCAGTCCTCTGACCACAACCATTGAGTCATACCAAGGTTTCTGATTTCCTGCAGATTTGAGTTGCTTTTTTCTGTTGGGCTAAAATCAGGCATGACTCAAAGCTACAGCCATGCAACTCAGCTATTTCCCCCAAAAACACAAGTTTTGAGTGGGCAGAAATTATACTCAGATTTGTGCTGAATTAAGCAGAAAGCTTCAGTCAGGAGAAAATGTGAATGAAGGCAGAACAGTTCATCTCAAAATGGAGCATTTTCCGCTTTCCTTTTGAGAAGAAATGGGAAGTGAATAAAAACAAGACCAAAACCCCAAGAGAAATAAAGCTTCAAGTTCAACACGAAAGTATTTTACAGTACTCCTGGAAAAATACAATTTGCTTCAAGTTGGCCCAAAATCTGCAGTGGTCCTCCCTGACTGTCTTGGCTGGCCACTGGGTCAGAAACACACTGGTGACATTGCTCAACTCTTGCTGAAAGTTCCTCCACTATTTTCAAGTCCCCTTGTTCATGTGCAAAAAATACACACACATAAGCCACAGCTATTTTAAACAGACATCCAGGGTTGCTTTAAAGAATCATAAATCAGGTCTTTTGCAAGAGCCTTCATGACACTGTATATAAATGCCAGCTCTTTCCTTCATATTTCAAGGGCTGCCTGCAAGATGCTCAGGGCAGCTTCTGGCCAGGTGCCTCTTGCTCACTGCTGTTAGCCAAATCCCACAGAGGTTTAAAAGCACAGGGTTACCTGGAGCTGTCCTGATGTCAAGGATGACATCTGGGGATAAGGCCAACTGCTCCTGGCTTTGAGCAGTCAGAAGGGGCTACAGCTTTTAATAGAAATCTCTGAAAATTAGGCTTGAGATTCAAAACTTGAGAATGAGACCCTTGATCCATTTGTACCAACAGATTTTTCCCTGACTTCCTTAGGTTTTAGGCTCTTGTCCTCCTTCTTTGCATTTATGCTATGCTCTTTTCCACAGGAAAATAATCCATCAGGCTTTGAGGTATTTTAAGTACAAGCTTAAATCTGAGTATGTTCATTCTCCAGCTGAAATAATGTTGTTGCAGTAACAAGAACCTGTCTTTTGAGGGGGGAAAAAAGGAATGAATAGGGATAAAAAAAAATACCCTTTTTATGACTTGAAATATTTTAGCACTTTTGCTATGTTTTAAACCAGGTTCTAAGATATATGCTTCTACATTGTCCTTGTGTCTGTCAATCCTTCAGTAACATATTTAAACCCAATAGCCAATTTGCAGCTATATTTGGCAAAGGTATTGTGTTAAGTATCTACACTTTTTGTGAAAATAGGCAGCTGGCCTTCGGGTAGAAAACTCTATTCATTCCCAAGAGAGAAAATGGTTAAGTTCACTTTTACCAGATATCAGAGGATCTGCGCATGAAAAGTAGGTTACTTGAGCTCAATTGCTCTCAGAATTATCATTATTTATCTTTTAAACAATGCTAGTGAAGGTATGGACTGTTTGTTCCTGAATTCCCTCTTTCCCAGCTCGTGTAAATTGGTCAATCTCCATTGCTTCCAATGAAGCCTCCTTGGAGGGGAGATGCAGGTGGAGACAGCAGTGTGTGCACAGAGTGAAAATGCACCTGCAGGGATAAAAACATCTAAATAAAGCTGTTAACTTACAAGCAAATGGAACATTTTACTTACCTAAAAGTGACATAATAAAGAAATGGTAACCATATTGGCATGCAAATGGTATTTTAAGCTTGTATTTACTAATTGCATAGGAATAAAAGTAGGTGAAATTACAAAGACAAATGTTCTCAGTAAGTGGAATAAGCTTTTTCCTGCATGGTGTCTCCTTCAGAGGAACCAGTGCATTCATATCTAGTACTTTTCTAAGAACAGAAAGGTAAGTTTACTAAATAGGCAGTAATTGGTATGAAATGGGCAGCTAGTTACAGCTGAAAGCACTTGTACCCACTTTCCTCTTCATTATATTTTTTGTGTAGTGTAGATCGCAGAAGTGCAAGAGCCTGACAATTTACTTGATTAAAAGTGACATTGTAAATATAGTCAAAGGCAATTTGTATTAGAAACTATTTTTGATAAGAAGGTTGTCATCTGTAATGCTATTAGCCTTTATGAGATGAAAGACAATGAAACCCTGATTTGCATATAATACAGCTTAGTATTTTTTAATAAGGTTTCCTGTATTATACAGCCATGGGTTTTGATTTGCACAGATGGAACCAAGAGCTGGAACGTTCTCAAAAAATGTAAATGTGAGGTTTGCATTTGGGGCTGGTTTCACTTGTTTTCAAGAGCATTCATGCAGGGAGAAGTAAAGCAGAGGTCAAAGGAAAAAAAAATAATAAATCCATGGGCCATATAATGCCCTCAGATCATGCTCTGATCTCCCACTGATAGCACTTTCTCTCCCCTAGCACAAAAGTCATTAAGTCAAGATGAAGAACTTATATCACCGTCCCCAAGGCTATGGTTCATATCAGTCTTTTTGGTTTGGTTTAGAACAGAAAAGCACCAAAACAGGCTTCAGAGACTTGGCTATTCCAAACAACAGTGCAGGTCTGTAGTGCCACTGAAGAGAACTAGATATTCATCATATTCCATTTAGTGATAAAGAGACTGAAACAAGCTGTATCATCATCTCTGAAAATGGCACTTGTGAGGCTAAACAGCAAGTGTTTTTCTGTTGCTCCTTTATTAAATTTGCTGTGTTTATTAGTCCAAGGACATTTTTACCCAACTGCCAGTACTTCTAATCAAGTTGGGAAATATTAAAATCAAGCTAATGGACCTGATGTGGGTACTCAAGGTAGAGAAAGGCCTTGAAAAATCCCTCTCTTTCTGCTGGGTTAACTTGACAGAGGTAGAAGGCATAAAACTTTCCTTCGTCCCTCCAGGAGTATCAGATAATACTGTTCTGGTTTTAAATTCTGAAGTGTATGCAGAGGGTACATATATATATACTCAAACTTTCACATCAGACTTTCACGTCAATAAAGAAAACACAAATCCAGTTTTCCATGGCATAGCAGGTTACTTACTCTGGAACAGTTTATTGAATTGACTCACATTGTTTCCCTGCTCCATGCAAAACCAGTCTGGGAAATTCACTGTATATAAATATACAGCATTAATGCAAGGAAAAAAAAAAGTCCCCTTTATGCTTGAACAGATAAGCTAATACCTAAAAGATACCCAAGGAGTAGGTCTGCAAAGTGAGGATCATTGCTACTCCTTTTCCTGGCTTTAATCATACTTCAGAAGAGACTGTTGGCGTTCCCATTGTTGCTTTCTTTAAGGGATGGTGGCTGACAGTGTGAGATGGATGTTCTGCTTATGCACAGCCACAGGACACGTTTGAATGCTTTTGCTATCAGCCATATCTATTCTTTTGACCTGTGCAGGCACTCATATCCATCCCTTTGCATGATAGGAATCATGCAAAGGCTTTCCATGGGCAACTCTTCTAGTGCTTGGGAAATACTTGGTTTCTCAGTGGGGCTGCAGCTTGGAGAGGGACATGGAATGGAGGAGGCAAATATTTTAAGGGAGAAATAAACTGATTATCCCTGGAGTGTGTAAGAATTACAGAATGGTTTAGGTTAGAAAGGACCTATGGAGGTCATCTGGTCTGACCCCCTGCTCAAGCAGGGCCACCTAGACCAGCTTACCCTAGGCCCGTGTCCAGGCAGCTTTTGAAGATATCCAGGGAGGGGAGGCTCCAACAACTCTGGGAATCTTGTTGCACTGCTCCATGACCTGCACAGTAAAGTGCTTCCTGATGTTTGGGCACAACCTCTTGTGTTCAGGTTTGTGCCTGTTGCCTCTTGTCCTGGTACTGGGCGCCACTGAAAAGAGCCTGGCTCTGTCCTCTTTACACCCTCCTTTCAGCTATTCCTACACCTTGATGAGGTCCCCTCTGAGCCTCCTCTTCTCTACACTGAGGAAATATTCCCCATTACTTAAGCTTGTCATCGTATGCCATTTTCATTTCTTTTATTCCTCCACTCTTATATTCTTCATGAACCTAGCCATCAACTTCTGCAAAGCAACAGAACCTGTGACCCATCACCAACTGCTTACTTAGAGGCAAAAACCAAATGAGTTATAGAAACTTTCTTATTCTCCTTGCACCTTTCGTTTCTATGCACTCATCTCATGTCAGCACTGTTTTATATACACAGCAGTGGTTGGAGGGGGAACCAGGTGCGTATATGTGTGACTTTGGAAATGAGTTAAATAGTGCATAAGGGAAGGAAAAATTCATCAATACAGGATTAAGCAAATCAAAAAGAAGCAAATGAAGACGACAGACTGGAAGGGGAGCAATGTCACATGCTAAAAATGCAAAGAAAATTAATGGAAGAATATAAATATTACTAAACAGCTGCTGCTGGACTACAAATGTGATGTCCTATGAGAACAGCAATGTGCACCTCTTCAGGACATGATTCCAGCATCACCACCTGTTGTGGTCAGGGAGGTTGAATTAAAAACTGAACAAGAGGGAAAATGGCTATTTAGTATGTCCAGATTTCAAGGCACTGAGGAAGGATAATATCCAAGTCATGTCTGTTGGGCAGAGACCAGAAAAGAGAGGCTGTTGGCAAGACAGCGTTAGTTCCTCAATTACTATCCCAAGGGAGATGCCTCCAGCCTTTTGGTTGAGCACAGCAGCCTCCAAATGTCATTGCCCATAATTGCTGAAAGCCACATGCTTGACGAGCCATTCCATGAATTTCCACTCTGTTCTTATCTTGCACTGGCTGCTTCCTACCCCTGTTATGAATATTAACACAGAGTGATAATGGTGTGAGCTGGAGTATGTGTTGATAATGATGAAAGGGATAAAGTGAATTAAATGCTTAGCTGTGGAGGAAAAACTAAGGGAAGCGTGGTGTTGCCAAAGTAACTGGGGGCAAAGAAGTTGGTGCAAAGGATAGAGATGAGGAAATTCAGGGTATTCACCCCCCAGAGAAGATGATTGACAGCAAAGACAATGACACAGGATGAATTGTTAATAGAAGACAACTGAGAGACTAGATTAATGGCTGAGCAAAGCAGCTCATTTTGGGGGTTGTCACAAACACTAGATAAATAGAGTGTGGAAATATTTATCATCCAATGCATTATTTGGGGAAATTGTGAAGGAGGATGATAGGCCATGGGAAGGGAATTGATTGCAGCATGGCTGGAGGAGGAGAAGAACTGGGCTGGAAGATGCTGAGTGTCAGAACCCACCTGAGGAGTTGAGGCAGAAATTAAGTTAATGGGATTGGGAAGGAGGAAGAGTTGGAGGTGGAAAAAGAGGAAGGCATCAGAGACAGGTGAGCAGCAAAATCACACTAACAGAAGAAAATTTAGGTTAAAAAAAAAAAAAGAAATGGGGAGAGTAACTGAAGAAGAAAAAATGTTAAATGCATGAACTGACATAAAAACCTGATTAAAAATGGAGGACAAAGCTTGGAGAATAGAGTAGAAGACTATCAAAAGGGGATGGTCTTGGAGGAGGAGGACAAGAAGCTCACTACAGAACATTTTTTCAGAACTCTGTTATTTTTTTTGAGACAACAATGCAAAATAGAAAAAAAAATAAATGTCATGGCTGTTTAGCACGGTGCTTGAGACGTAATGTTAAGGAAATACCATGCCCTTGTAAGGTTATTTGGTGAAATCTCTTAGACGCTTACATAGTGTAGGACGGTAGCTTGACAGTCCTCGTGGAGGGGAAAAAAAAATCTTCATTTTAAATTACATATTTCAAAAATGAGAAGCTGGCCTGGATTTCTAAGACTACCTCCTCTCTGTGGTTTAGTATCTAATCTAAGAAGGCCTGAAAAGGTTTATTCGAGGTTTATGAAAGCTATGTTCCCTTTATTTATATTTAAACACTCAAAAATCATTAGTCACTTAAAAAAATATTGGCTACTTTTTATATACTACATTTTTCTTTGAGTACTTGTGTATTATGCAAAGTACACCATGTTTCTGAGCCAAGGGATTTCGGTATAAATTGAGTGGGTTCTAAAATGAAGCATAGTTATAAATAAATATAATTTATTGCACATCTCAGGATTTCTCTTTTCCCTTCCAACCCTTAGTCAAAAAGTCAAAAACACTGAGGATTGTGTGCTCTGGAGTTTGACAGAGGAGGACTCTTGATTCCTGTGTAAAAAGGTCTCTTGCATTTCTACAATTCCCAGTTTGTATTTGCAGGCAATGGTACTGGGCATCTGGGTCTTTGATCTTTATGGAGCCAGAACCTTTGAAGGCAGTGAATGACTGACTTCCTATCTGCTGAAAAATCATGCCCATTCTTATTTCATGAATCTGTGAGAGACAGTGAGTTCCTTCATGGTGTTTCTGTTTATTCCATATATAATGACACTCTGTTGATTTTTGAAGCTCCCGTTTATGAAGCCAGGGCATAACAAGATCTTTCTTGTAGCTTAGATTCTTCCTCTCAAAAGGAGCATGTCATTTGCACAGGAAACTCTGCAAAAAGAAAATAAGTGTCTCTCAAATTAGTACCTGTTGAGGGAAAAATGCTAATCCTGTCCATCGGCTCTGCAGCTTCCAGACAACCTTTAACTGAAACAAGTGTGGTTTGAGTTGATGTTTGTTTTTATTTTATTTTTTCCTGCCAACTGAACTATCCAGTTCATGGACTGTGAAGTGGCAGAATAAGTATCCAATGATGCTAGGTAAGAAGAAAAATCAAGAAACGTGCCCGTTTATAAAGCATATAAGGGGAAACACATGCTTGTAGCAGTGCTGCTTGGTGGCTCTATACCTTCAGATCTTCCCAGCCCACCCTCTTTCTAGTCATAGAGAGGTTCAGTTTTAAGAATTAATGTACAGCTCCTGCATACATGTGGATGGAAATGATAGCTATATGGTACAATATGAAATGTTGTAAAGGGTAAAGATTATAACAACCCAGAAATTAATTTAGTGTCGAGCTTGATCTAGTTCCCACTAAAACCCAATGTAAGGTTTTCAGTGACATTTGGGTCAGGTTTTTCTGTGGTCTTTTTGTGTGACTTAAGATTATTTTTCAAAGGTCAGTGTAGCTGAGCATAAATAATAGATAGCCTTGAAACATTGTCTCCCTTTAAATTTGCCTCCAAATCTGCGTTTGGGATTTCAGGGCTCTTTTCACTGGTTTGCTCTCTCTATAACAATAATTAGATAACGATCCACTTGCAATTGTGATTTGTGTTGCCAGATAATAGAGAAATGTTTCTCTGTGAATGGCCAGGTGAGGCTCATGATACATCTGCTGAAGTGAAAATACAGCATTTAAATACAAGATGAAATACAGCAGATTGTAGACTGGCTATAATTCTAGGGCAGTCTGTGTTCTTTGCAACCAGGAAAATAGCATTGGTTATCTAGAAGGCAGGTAATTTTTCCCTAGGTTTTGGAATATCCATTATTTTCAGATGGCTTGGGATCCTTCCTAAGAGCTAGGAGTGTTGATACAAACATAGGTCTTTAAAAACAAAAGACAGGAGCATTTCACAAGTGAAAGCCACTGTCAATAAAGAGGCATTAGCTGAGTAAATATTACAACCTAGCTCTACTTAATTAAATGCTTTGCTAAACATGTGCAAGTACTTTTACAGACACTAAGTATGCAGGGGGATGCCAACTGACTTACTGGATTTTTATTTAGTATTTCCTGTTTTCCGGGCTGCAGTGTCTTAACAGAGCTGCTCTGCTGCATTCCTTGAGATCTGTTGAATGTTAATGTTCACGGACCATGGTGTTGCTACCGAGTAGGCACATGAAAAACATAGCAAGGGTTGGATGAAATGTGGGGTTTTTGTGCTTCATGAGGCCCTGAGCAACACCTTCTATGGACTTTTGTAGACGGACTCACTTTCTATACTTCTGTATTAGTCTGGGGTCAAAGCTAGCTGCTGCTTACCTATTGCATGGGGACCACGGTGCGTCTGGTGGTCACACTCACCATGGTATTGGCTTTTCCCCAGAATGCCTCTTGAGCACAGGTTCCCTCTTTGTTTGTTTCCTGTTCGAGTTTAGCTCATCTTGCACAGGCTTCCCAGCCTCCTCCAAGCAGTGCAGCGTGTCCTAGCGTTCACAGCGGTTGCCTTGGACAGGATCCAGCTTTTTGTCTTGGAGAGATCGATTTAAATGGATGCTCATCAGAGTTTAATGACCCTTGTTAGCACTGCGCCAGGGGCAAGATCGTCTCCTGACACCTCTGTGAGTATTATCACTCGGTGGAGGTAAAAGACAGCAGGAGAAATCCTCATTCAAAATGGCGTCTGCAGAGCCCCTGCTATTAATCACAGCTCATCTGTCTGCGTGCAGACAGACTGCCACCTTCCACGTACATCTAACATGAGATATTCAGAAGGTTGGTGGCTATTCTTTTCCCTAAAGGGGACTCAAGTTTTATTAAGGGCATTTATTATTCCTGAGGATTTCGAGTTTTTATTATGGATGCTTGTAATCAACTTGCATGCTATCTTAGAGCTCAGTAGCTTGCAGGATTTGCTCAGACCGCCTATTTTCAGAGAGCAGGCAGTATACCTTCCACCCAAAGAACACAAACTCATTCCCAGCAGGATCATGATCAGACTGGTGAGTCATTTTTTTCCACAGTAACTTCAGTTCTCCCTGGCATCTCATTCATGCGCTTTTTGACTCTGTGCAGATGCTTGAGCAGGTATTAGGAACCTTGGAAAATCCAACCTTTAATTTTGTTCTCGGTGTGACCTAACTTTTTTGTAGTACACAATAGGGTGGTGAGAGTAATTGCTGACAGCATTGGTTGGATTCGTTGGAGTTCTGCAAAACAGATATCTGTGTGTAGTGCAGTGGTGGGAAGTGTGCTCTGCATGCAGGCACTTGCAGATTTGAGTCTCACTGAATGCATCACTGACTTGGTTGTCCTTGTGAATTTTTAAACTTTTCAAAATCATGATTTTTTTAATTTATTTATTTATTTTACATACCTATACACCAGGGTCATGGTCCTTAGTGCTCACTTTTCTGCATCAGGGGTATGTTCAGAAGGGTTTAAGTATAGAAGTGGTCCACAGGATTTGAGCATCAAAATTACTTTATTTGAAACCTCTATCTCCTATGCTTTCTCTGTTTTTCTTTTTCTTTCCTTTTTTTATTTTTTTCCCAACATCTTGGTAAAAGAAAGAAGGTATAACAATCTTTTTTCTTTTTACTTTTTTTTTTTAAATCAACAGTTGAAAGTGATTTGATCTGATTAGGCTCTCAAGAGTGCTTTATGTTACAAGATTGCTGGATTTAAAAAAGTGGATGATTTTTCAGTGCCACTTAATCCCGGTAGAGCTCACATTTTGCTTTCTAATCCCGAAAGGCCCTTTCTCCCTCCCAGATCTCCACTGTTGTTCATGCTGCCATGATGGTGATCTAAGCATCGAGTGGGAACTACTGGGACTTGCGTAACCCCAGGTGGTATTTTTGGAAAGTTAAGCCAGGCCTTCATTCTTCTGAGGTGAACACATCCAAATTTCCCATAACTAATGGTGGATGGGATTTTCAGATTTAATCTTAAAAGCTGAGAGGATCAGGGAGATCTCCCCTGGCACAGTACTGCCCCTCTTGCAAAGGCTAGCACAGAGCATGCCTGCACAAAGGGCAGAGGTGAAACCAGAAGTCCTCAGAGCAAACCTCTCTGGGTTTCTTCTGAGCTGTGGCACCACCTGTAACGGGACAACTAGGAAGCCAAAGGAAGCTCCCCCTTGGGTTTGCAGATGTTTTGGGGGTTGTTGATTCAGTCCTGGGACAGTCTGGAGGTGCTGAGTGGTTTTGCATACCGTGGGATCAAAGGGAAAGCGGAGCCTCAAACCTCCAAGTCTGGGAAGTCCTTAAGGACATGACAAGTGGCACTGTGCATCTAGATGTGTTGTTGTCCTGAAGGCCGCCAATGCTGTCCTTTGCACCCAGACTACTCCAGGGATGCTTAATTTCTTCTGATAAATGAATGGCATTAAGGAACACCTTCTGCCCTTTGGAGATGCAACCAAGACATTTCGCTCAGTTTAAGCACAATATAATGGGGTTGTTACTCCCAGAGATTACCCTCAAAATATGCCTTTTAAATGGTTTGAAAGTGCACTCCAGAAAAGTCACCTAAATGGCTTGGTAATAAACAGACATTTCTCATCGTACACCAGAAAGGAGAGGCTTAATTTCTCAGTGGTTAAATAGGAGCATTAGGGATGAGCTGCTTTGTGATTTTGTTTGCAGGGTGAATGAATTTCCAAATATATTTTTGCTGAGGAAGAGCTATCTCACCATTGCTGATAAATAAATGCAAATGTTAGAGTCATAATCTTCTTTAACCAAATAATGCACAACAATTAAGTTTTAAATTATTGATGTTATAAAAGGCAAAACAGCCACTAGGCACAGGAGTTTCCATGACTTCAATACTGAATAATGAAAACTCTTTTTTTCCCCATTTTCATCGAGTGCATTATTAAAATGCAATTCTGTTTTTTTTTTTTTCCCTTGTCTTTTGAACTTTGAAGTCTATTTTAGCAAGGCCATTAGGGAAAAGTTAATTAAATTGGGAAAGTTAGCTGACATATTTACCATTTCAGGGGACATACTGTATTTTTGCAGTGAGAGGTGAGTTGAGTTTGCTTTTGGAAGGGTAACCTGCACAAAGGCAGCCCTGAACAGTAACAAAGCACAGAGGCAGAATTTTGTTATCAAAAATAGGTCCATGGCTATAGAAGTTTATATTTCAATTTAATCTCTAAGACTAGTCAGTCTTTTTATATATTGCTAAATAACTGAAAGTGGGATTAATTCAGGGGGATAGCTTTTTTGTACAAGGAAGAAAAGGAAGTTTGGGGCACACTGTAGCTTTTTTGTTTGGTATAGAAAAACTGTAACAAGGCTCAAGAACTAGAAGTAGAAAGCATATAAATTCAAACCAAATTAGATACTTTTAATTGTGGATCTGAATACTGAGGAGAGCTCTGAACTCTCCATCTCTGTACATCTTAAGGTATATAAAGGCAAAGCCGAGACTGCTGATAGAGTGGTCCCTAGGGACAGTGAATAGGCTATGTCGGACGGGAGGCATGGGGGGCTTGGAATGGTGGGTTCTGGGATGAAGAGTGATGGTGGAGCTATGGCAGGGTACAACCTGCTTTCTCTGGACCTGCAGACGTGATGTTGCACATTCCATAAGCACTGCCCTTCTTCTGGCAGAATCGGGTCATTGGTATTATCTGCTGGCTTTTGGATGGCAAAAGGGCTCAATGGCTGGAGGTAGTGGGCACAGCTATAAATCTCTTCTGAGAAATAAGTAACATGATGGGAATCTTTGACAGGTTTAATTTAGCAACTGTGCCAGAGCCTCAATGGGGCTTTTGTTTGTTGGAGCCTTGTTTATTTTTTCTTTATTTTTTTTCCATGAGTCTGTTAAATTATTTAGGGGCTGAATTTTAAAATTAGAATATGCGGCATTAAAAAGCGATGAATATTTTATGAAGGGCTCTGGGATTTCATGGTATCAGAATACATGCCGCAGCTCTGGAGGCTCCAGGAGGGAGCCATGTGTGCCTGCATGGGGCTCTTCCACTTGCTCCCCTTTGGCCAACCCACGGCACCCTCACAAGGAACCCAGTCACTGATCCACCTTGAAGCAGATTTCAGTAGTTCTCCTATTTGGTCGTAGCTGGGAAAACAGGATTTTATGTCAGTGGAATTCCTAGGGATTTTCGGAGACTGGCTTTCAGATGGCAAATGCAGGATCGTAAGCCAGGGCTTGTTTTGTAGATGCAACAGGAGAGGCAAAAGGAATGGAAAAGCCATTTGAGACTGCTCCTGGCAGCACTGCAGGATCTGCAAAGCCACAGGAAAGTCGGGAGGGTACTGAAGGAGGAGCAGCCTGCGCAGGAACCGCAGCAGTGGGAAGCACAGGCTGGCAGCGACAGCATCCGGGGAGGTCTCTGTGCTATGAGGAGAGCAGCAGGGATGAAATGCACGAACCCTTCTCAAGGATGGCTGCTGGGTATCCTGGAGGGCTATGTTGGAGCAGGCTGCTGCACACTGAGGTCTGTCTGTACCTCGGTGGATCCCTCACCAGCCCTTCAAGTCAGACAAGATCTGCAGCAAAGTCCTAATGGCTACACTCAGGCTTTCTCCAGCATAATTTGCCAGTGTCTAAACGTATGTAAAATAAGTTCTGATGACACCTTTCCTTATGAATTAGCATGTCTTGCTGACACAAATCAGGAACTCAATACAATATTCAGCAAGCACATTAAATCTCCTTCTAACATGCTGCATGCTGAGACACTCTTCGTTATTACCTTAAAGTACCAGAAGCTGGAAAAATGCCAGCTTCTCCCCTCTGATGGCAACAACAATGACATAGACAGAAATAATTAGCTCTCTGCTACTCAGCTGGTGTGGATGCTGCTGCTCTTCAAAGCACGTTTCTCTCCCTTTAGCTGCTATGCAGAAATCCTTGATAATTAATCAGCTCTTGGTGACACTGAAACACTAATAAATCCTCAAGAGTTGCATTTAATGTGTTGTGCAGATACACAGACCTCAGTATTGTCAAATTTGTTGCGCTTCAGACTGAGCCTGAGCTGGGGTAGCAGCATGGCCCTGCTGAGGTCGGGGGAGCTGGGAGAACATACCCACACTGACAGTCTGCCTTTGAGTGCAATGTCAGAGCGGTTTCTTGTCCTTAAACCTGAGAAAGCAACAGCCCTTTGAGTTTGCTACTCTCTTTGACTACAACAGTTGGGAAGAAAATATTTTCTGGCAAAGAGAGCTTACTCTGATTCAGTGGCTTTTTAATGGAGCTAAATTAGCACCCCAAAACACAAGCTGAAACTTTTTTTCTAGCAGTTTGTAAAAATATTAGTTTTTTCGTAATTCCCTATTTTGTTTTTCTACACATCTGTCTCCTGTTTTGATTTCCAGAGTGAGAGACCTGCAGCTCTTGGTCGGAGTGCTCCATCAGAAAGTTGGTGCAGTTGTCTGGGGCTCTCACCTGCAGGAGTGCGTCACCCTCAGGAGTTATCTGAGGGCTGGATGCATGCTTATTTTTTTTTTCCATCCTCAAGAAAATCAGAATGAAATTTCTTCTCTGAAGGTGTGATTCTGGAAAGACAGACCAATTGCTTGTTGAGAGATGACTTCACTGAGTGCATGTCCGAGGATGCACAAACCTGTAAACTCCTGGGAGTGAGGGAGCACCCCGGGCTTATCCAAACATGTCTTTACAGCTGCTGAGGCTGTTCGTGGGAATCCTTTAGTACTTAATGCCACAACTCAGAGTATTGTTTCACAGCATCATGAAACAATCTCCTTGATCATATCACAAGAAAGGGTTGTTTTTTTCACCAAATTACATTGCAATTTCTAATCTGTACCAGAGAATAATTTATTCCTCCATTGCCATGCTGGAGATGCTTTCTCTCTTTTAGAGCATCTATTTCTCCTGCTGTTGGCAAATACCGTAACAAAGAGCAGGAAATGGTTTCAAATGTGTCCATCCCACTGACATGGGCTGTAATGAGAGTAGAAAGTGGGCCAACATTAGCTCATGTAGAGTCAGTAGCATAAGCCTAAGTGCCAAGCCATTTTAATTAATTATGTGCTAATAGTCTCTGGGCTGATGCAGTGCTCAGCATACTCTACGTGTGTGTGTTATACTCATCAGTTCTATTTTTCCTTTTTGAATAAAAATTAGCAGTAATCCTTCAATTCTGTGGAAGCCTTCTGTTGCAATCCAGAAGTCAATGCAGCATTCAGGCTTCATATGTACTTTACTGTTCCCTTAGGCATTTGTTTAGATGGTATTTTTAGGAAAGTTAAACACCATTAGTATCCTGTGGCCAGCTTTGGCACGGCAAAGTCACTCTTGAGCTGCTTTGGGTAAGGTTTACAAGTACTTCGGGGCACCAGGCAGCTGAAAGAACAGGAGCATGATGGCAAATAGGATCCTAAGAGCCACAAAAAAAAAAAATCGTTTGTTTGGTTTTGGGGTGTTGGTGATAGTTTTTAGTTTGTGAGTTTTTTTATTCATTATTTTTTAAATGCTATCTCTTTCCCCATGGAATGGCTGTGTTGGTCCCTCAGCCACAGGTTGATGAAAAGTCCATTTTGCATGGGGGGATGCTGTTTGTCGACAATTTTCACTGTGAAAACAAATATTTCAGAAGTGTTTAGACCATTCTGGAAAGAAATTAGTATGATTCAATACAAAACTGGAGGGAAAGCAAAATCTGTATGTGATGTTGTGGTGAAGTCCCTGGAATTGAAGGTGGTTTCTCTGGTAGGAAGCAGTCCTGGAGGAAGACAGCTCACATCTCAAGGCTGATTTGGAAGGATTTGGGAATTTGCTGTCTGGCTTCTACTTTAATTGTACTTTAGCTATAAACACTCCCTTAACGCAGAGTGGATGGCAAATACCAAAATCAGAATAATTGATTGCACGTACAAATAAGGTTCCTAAATAAATGAAGACATTCAAATGCAATAGGGTTCAGAACCACTGCCAGGTCTTCACATCTGTGAGACCACAGCTTAAAAATAAGGTACGCTTTTCTCCTAGCTCACCAAAGTGCAACATTTTACACACTAAAATATCTCTTCTGTTCAGGCAGGAGAGCTCTGTAATGCTGAAGATATTTTTGCAATATAGAAAAGATATAGTAGTCATGGTTGTCTTGACTGTTTTGTCTCCTAATTAGTGTTTATTTTCGAAAGAAGGGAGGATAGCTTTCAGTGCAGAGTAGAGGTAGGTACCATAAGGCGATGTGTACTGTAACCCCATTGCTAGGTTATAGTCATAGTTTTCTTATGCAAGATAATGTACAAACAACCCAAAAATAAACTCAAGCCCTTTCTTTTAGTGACACAAAAAGAGCTCTGGCTAAAAGTTTGTCTTCCTGATCCACATTTTTGTTCCATATTAAATTGTCTAATTTCAACTCACACCTTTACCTCAAAGACCTCCCTTTGTCCTCTGGATACACAGCTCCACAGTACCTAGATCTCTCATGAGCACATGGACCTTCCCATAGAGGCAGGAGTAGTATATGATGACCACATCTCAAGAAAACCACTGCCCTGCTCATCGAGGGAGTTGTGATTGGGGTCAAGGATCTCTCTTTGCTGCTTGAAATAAAGATGAGTAGAGCAGGAGGATGACTTTGGAAGTTTCTAGTGGTAAATATCCAGAGACTACTATCCCTGTCAAAAGGGATGGATGTTTCAACAGCTAGTCAGCCAATTTCATGCTAAAATTAAAGTTGTCAGTCATCAGGTATCCTGCTTGGTAGATAAGTGATATTACAGTTTCACATACCCAACGTTTTTTCTGTTGGTCAGAATTTGATGCAGAATCCTTGCTGGCATGCTATTGACACACAAAATGTAGCAATTATTGCTAGCATTTTTATTTTCAAGGTTTTTTGGCGCATTCAGCTCAGATTCCCATTTGCTTAGTTTAATACATGTAAACAATCCAATTTTTCATCAGTTCTGCTCAAGAGCTCATCAGTGACTGCATATGGGTGTAATCAAGTAAGCATCGTTTACTAAATTCAAAGCTTAGTTCTTTCATTTTCATCAGTTCCTACTTTTTAAGTTTTCTAGAACAGCTCCAGATTTTAAATAGCATTGGTCAGGATTCTTGTTTGTTTGTTTTACTTTTATCATTTTAGTCCTTATATTTTACTGTTTGAAGTGTAATTCCAGTTCCCCCACAAAATGTCTTTACAAAGCCAGACGGACAGAAAAGGTCCAATGTCGTGCTGAAAGAGCCTGTCTTATTTATACAAGATACATTTTGCTCCTAAACAGTTCTGAAGAACTTGCTCATTATATAATAACTACTGAATTTGTCATTCAACTTATTTCATCTTTCATCATTCTGCTCTTCTTCTCTATATACGTGTAGTGGAAAAGGGGAAAAAATAAAAGCTGTAGAGAAGATGATGACAGGAATCTTGTGAGCTGGATGAATTTGTCTAGCAGCTATTTTGCCCCCATGATGACAAACAGATTTTTTTCCCTCACCCTTTTTATCTCTTCTCCCAGAAGAATACAGAGTTCTCCTGGGTTAAGAAAAACTGCTGTGTGCCTTTGCTGGGGAGCAGAGTACAAAGCCATGCTACATGCTTGATGTCAGGACTCCCAATTGACTTGCTGATTTTCTGCGCTCAGAATTTCGTGTGTCTAAATACTCTTGATGTTTATCTCTAGAAATCCATCCATGATAAAAATAGATTTTTCTCATCAGGAGAGTATGTTAGACTTTTTGGGAACATGCATTTGTAGTGAGTAACCTGCAGTACACATCTGACATCTTTATTCAGATACTGCTCTTCAAAGCAGTTTTTAAGGGCAGAAATCCCTAGTGCTGTGCTTGAGGACTGAGGCTTCAGGGCAGAGGGAGTAAAAACCCTCCCACTGCAGTGAGATGTGTTGGTGGACGTCAGCATTTCTGCCTTCTTCATGCAGTGCCTGTTGCTGCACCATTATAATCATCAGACTCGTGAAGACAGACTATACTTTTCATTTAGTACAATGGCAGAAAGCTATTAGTATAAAGATGGGGGCTGATTTTTTGACCCCTTTGCATCATTTGTCTTTCTAAGCTTTTTAGCTCAGTCTCTGACATTCTCCAGGCCACTCTCAAAGACCAAGGGAAAGAATATTTGGGTTGGGCAGCACTAACAGAGGGGCAGAGTCCTTCTGCTCACACGTTCCTTGCAGACGTGTCCAGGAGTGAGGCTGTACCCCAGAGAGGAGGAGATGTGCTGGAGAATTTTACCCTCCGTCACATCAGGTTCAGCACCATCCTTGACTGAAATCATCCTGTTGTCAGGATGCTGATCTTGTCCTTTGGGGTAATTCTTTCCCATTTCCTCGTGCTTTCTGCCTGTGTGTTTGCAGCTGTTTTTTCTTTTGTCACATTTATGGGAAGTGGCATGCTGTCTTCCTTTTTTTTTTTTTTTTCCTACTTCTTTGAATTGAAACAAACGTTTTCCCCAGGTGCCTTCCTATTTCTCCCACTTCCTGTGTCTAAGATGCTGGGATCACCCTCGTCTGAACCAAGGTGACTGATGACTATTAAGAGATGTCTTAACAGTGCTAATTACAAACTGTTGGTTCTGTCGCAAGGGTAGACTTCGGCAGTTTCACTTCTTCCACTTGCCTGGGGCAGAGTTTCTCCCCATCTTTACTTATGTACTTGACTTTAAGGTGCTTGAATTTCTACTTTCAACAGTTGAAGTTAAAAATTGAGTTAGAAAAACAGCACCAGTTCCTCATGTTCTGTAGGATCAGCTTCTTCATTGCCAGTTTATTTCAACCGTTGTTTACTCATTTCACCATAATTCCCCATTTGATCTTCCTAGTCATATGTTTTGTTTCCGAGCTGTGTAAGCAGCATAGGAATGCTGCTCCATGGTTCACTAACAGCAGTGGGCAGGAAATGATGTTTTCTCCACAATGTTCAGTGTTTCCAGCTACAAAAGGTCATCTGTAGGAATGGTCTGTGTGAGGAAGCACAATGAAGGTGTGGAAATGATTATCTAAATCAGCTGCAGGTTCACAGAGGGCACACAAGAATAGACTTTCCCATTCACTCTAAGCTGGAGGAGGAAAGATTCCCCATAGCTCATGAGTTTCCATATTAAGAAAGAACAGCGCTGAGTCAAATAGCAGAAGTACCAAATGAGCTTGTACTCTTCAAATTACTCATTTTTACCAGTCAGTCCAAAGGTTCTGATTCCACAAAGTGATAAAGCAGAAATCATCCTTTTCAGCAAGCCTTACTGTCTCAGTTACAATGTGGGCATCTCAGGAGTACAGCTCTAATGTCTTCATTTACTATCACAGTTAATGAAAATAAGTTGATCCCTGTGAATGCTTCTTAAAATAATTTCAAAGAGCTTTTTGCATGGAGAATTTCAAATGGGCCACATTACAGCCAAACAGAAAAGGGTTCTAAGAGTCATCATCATAGCAATAAGGCCGTGTTGCGCTGTTACTTCCGTGGTAGAGCCATGTTATAACCATGTTCAAGAGATCAGGCAGAAAACCCTGGCTTGCATCTTAAATGCCATGTTTATAACAAAGCACTTTTGAGCAATGTATCATTGCAGTGATTTATTACTTAATTAATTGTGCAGATAGTTAATTCCATTTGAATGCTATATTAAGGAAAAAAATCTACCAAATATTATGGTTGAAAATCCTTTTGCAGTAAGATGCTCACATACCATTTATAATAGTGGATGAGCTAGTCACATAAAGAGTGAGAACAGAAAACTGCCATTCTTTTCTGCTACTTCGTTCCCCATCATTATTTATGCACCTGTTTTCTTAGACTCCAGTTACTTATTTAGTAAAAAAAGAAAAATTAGTAAATGTAGTTGTAAAGGTACCTGTAGTTTTACAGGTTATTAGACTCAGATCCAGTACAGAGTAAAAATAGAATGTTATCTATTTATACTCTATTACATCAATAGTATAAGATAGACTGTTTTTCCATTTCTCATCTTTAGCTATGGAAAATAGTTAACTAGTCAGAAGTGGTAGTGAACAGCACAGTGGAAAGTCCTTATGAATCAACACTTTGGAAAAAAAAATGTGATCTTAACAAAACAGAAGCTGGAAGCATTAAGCAACCTGTAAATAGTTTGAGTTTACAGAATAAAAGGAGGAAAGGCCGCAGTCCCTGAATTAAATCGCTGCCATGGCCAAAGTTGGTCAGGAACGTAACAAGTGAAAGACAATCCCTTAAACACCCTATACAGTGTCTCAGGGCTCATAGGATAGTCCCACAGTTGCTTCCACACGTGGCTGGAAGTGTCTGTAAGCTCCAAGGCCAGCATGTGGTGAGAACTGCTACCAGTAAAGGCTATTAAAGTGATTGGGACCAGAAGGTGTTCTTGCAGCATGGATGGTGGCTAAACATTGAGGAGTGTTAACTCATTAATGCAGTTTAGGTTTCTTCTCCAAGTTTCCATATGACAGTGTGGATTGGACCACACATAACTAATGTAAATAACACAAAGAATTGTATTCTTCAGTTTGTGTTTTCCATCTGAAGATCCAAAATGTTTGGAAGTGGCATGGCCCAAGCCTGGAAAGAACCACCTGCAGCCTGTAGCTCTCTGCACAGCCTCTCCAGGAGGTGATTCACAGCACCTGAGCCTCACCTGGGCTGGCCTCCAAAGGAGCCTCTTTCCCCAGGGACTAAGAAGTTAGCCTCTTAAATTAATCATGAAAATTGTTTTTTCCAGTGTTAAACAATGCAGCATTTTGATCTAATGTCTCCTCACCCTTGGCTCCCACGCTGCATTGCCAGTTTCAGCAGTGGTGGCTGAGGTCACTAAGCAGGTAGGTCAAAACCCAAACCTAAGCAGTAAGAAGCGTGTCAGTTCTGGTCGTGTCTGGTGCCAGTACAAACCCGACCTCTTACTGTGCAAAGGTTTGCATTGTTTGTAGCCAAGCGTGTGAGAAGGAGAGGCAATTTGCTCAGCAGAGTTAGAAATTATGAGCGTTGTTAATGGTTTGTTAACAAAATGTACAGCAAATTCTTTCCAAAGGCTGCGCTAGAGCTGTGATTTGATCATGCTGATAGCCGGTGCTTTAAAGAACATTGGTATTAGCAATTACTCATAGTTGCTAGGAGGTTTTGACAAACTTTCTTTGATGTACACGTTTCATTGAGCAGCAAGGCTGTTCTCTGCTGGATTGCTCAGCAGAAAAGCTCTTGCTCTCTTTCCAGGTTTTCTAAGTGAAGAATTCAGGTGTGTGAGACAAACAAAATGGGACATTGCTGTGTTTGGGGGGTTTAAAAAGTTCAAATTCAAGTTAAGCATCTTTTAATGTACAAAATGAAACAACATATTGACAGATTTTTTTTATTTATTCAGGTTTATTTATTTATTTGTATTTGTAAATACAAAAGTGAGTGGAGATCTTGAAATTGCATCCCAGCTTTGACAGGAAATCCGTCTCCTGCCCAAACCTGGCCATTATCTCAATATGATGATACGGTTTTCATGTCACTCTGCAATTTCACAAACAAGTGTCAGCTATGAGCTGAGATGCCAGTTAGCTTCAGAAGAAACCTGCACAGAGCTGCAGGTGCTGCGAGCGAAGCATGGTGACCCAGCCTCGCTCTGCCAAGAGCAGTGCCATGCCCACCTTAGCAGAGAACAGGTAATTCCTGAGCATATGATCTGCGCCTCTCTAAGTAATCTCTTGCTATGTAATTTAAGACCTAAAATAATTTTCATGAGCAAAAAAAATATTAAATGGGTATTTTGACTACTGTGATTTTAAACATTTTGTTAAAAAGAAGAAAAATACAAGGCGGCTTTTCTTCCTATTTCAAATTAAGAACTCAATTCTCTGGGTCAGTACTTCTCAAGCTACTCCTGTTTTAAGCAAATTCCCCCATTTGTATCTTCTCAGCCTCACTGGCCCTTTGCAGAGGGTGAAGCTGATATGGTACAGCGCGGCTTCACCTGGACACCATCCCACGCTTCCACCTGCCGCATGCCCAGCCGCTCAGACGTCTGATCCTTCATCAACAGGCACAGCAGCATGCGGTGATGGGGAACGTGACTCCAACATATTTTGCAGGTATCATCCTCTAAACAGCACTGTCTGGTTTCAATTCCAAGAAATTAGACCAAATTGAATTGTTTTGCACTGAGTTGCAGTGAGGCAGTACTGTCAGTTTAATTAGCTCTTAACTCCAAGCTCGAAGCTTCTAATAAAGGTGCTTGAGAACGTATGGGTAACGGAAAGAAAACAAATGATGGCAGAGCTGTTTCTAATGAGGATGAAGCAGCATTCTTCAGAAAGGAATGGTGTAGGGAGAACATCTCAGCCCTTCACCAAGCTCACAATCAGCTGTGTGATCTGGAGCATAGGGAGTGGGGAAATCAGCTGGAAAATGTTACACGTTGTGTTGGGCCTCACACAAACAAATGTAGGGGGAAAATGTCCCCTGCACAAAAGATCAGCATAGGCACGACCACATCATAAGCTTTACTTTTCAGTGTTTTTAGCAGATTTAGGCAACACAGACCCTATGTTGGCCCATTAAACCATGTCAGATGGAATCTTTAACAATTTTAAAGGAAAGATTCCTAGAGACATGTCATTTATAAAGACAAATCTCTCAGGAGGGATTGAATTTGCAGAAGAGGAATCGACTGCAAACACCAAATTCACAGTTGCTTACGTACTGACCAGAGCCCACAGGCTGTTCGAGCCTGCACAGCTGGGAATGGAGGTGAGAGTTTGTCTCTGACAACACCGCTGCTGTCAGGGTTTTTTCACATATAAAGTCGATCTGAACCGCAAGCAGTGGGACCAGAGCAGCCTTCAGAGGCTCTGAAATCCCCATTCACTCCTGTATTAATGAACTGCTCTTATTCTATTTTTGCCTCTCTGCATTGTCACCACAGGGAATGGGTGAGGTATATGCAGCTAACTGGATCACCTGTGCAGATGTCAGAAGAGGGTTGATAGTTTGTAATATTTATTTGACTTATTTTGTACATTTTCTCCCTTCTGCCACACGAAATTCAACTTTAGAAGCCAGTAACTTCCCTGGAAATAAGTCTTCATAGCAAACCCTTCTCTGAACAGTTTTGGGGCTGTAGCTTATGGTAAGTAGCTCATTGACAGCATTTGGTACTCAAGTTTATAACTGTTTTTATTGGGCCTTTCAGTCTTGGGAAATACTATGACGCTCTCACTAGAGGGCCAGCAAATGCATAAATCATATGTTTACTATGGTGAATCAGCCATTATGACTTTTTAAAACTTTGCTTTCTGAAAGTATTTGCTCTCTTTGCTTGAAACATATTGTTTGCAACAACACATTTGCTAAGAAGTTGGCAGAAAAAAAAAGCAAAGACAAAACAGATACAAAGGAGGAAATGTTTCAAAATAAGAGAGACTCATTCTTCTAAAAACATTTGTATGTTTTTTTTAAGTCTCCAAATATGAGCAATTTTTTTGTTTATACTGAGACAGACTTGAAACTCAACTAGACTTGACATGAATTGGTAAGAAAGCCCTCCTAAAATCTGCCAGTAGAGGAGAAACAACATGTTCCTGTATCCAAAACATTCAGAGGGGAATTATGCAAAGAGATTACTCATCACTGGAGCAAAGTCATGATTTCAAGTTCCCAGCACTGATTTACATCAGGGATGCACCACCAACCTCTCTCCCTTGTGCAACAGGAAAGGCTTTTGCCTTCCCTGCTGCTGCTGATGGCTGAGCCTGGCCTCACCTGCACTGACCCCTGGTGAACACGAACATCTCTGAATTGCCACAGCACAGAGCCGACATGAGCCTGCTCCAGCAATACCAGCTCAGGTAGGTGGCCAGCAAGGTATTGAGCCTTGAATTAAGAGAGAACGGATCCAAACGTTCACCTCTCAGCTGTGACTTCAGCTGACCACTTGTGTGGCAACTTCTATTTTGATGGATGGAAGCATCTGAAACACAGCGTGAGTTCCTGCGTAAATGGAGCTGGTTCAGGATTGCTGCCTGTCACAAAGGTATGGTGAACTTTCAAATGCCGACTGCATCCATTCAAGGAACACACAATGTAGGCTGTAATTAAACAAACAAAAAGAATTTACCTTTGTGGTTGCAGAGAAAAGTCTGCAAATGAGGTGGTGTGGTATGTGGATGGCTGAGAAACTGAGAAATGTGAAAAAAGTGAAACAAAAAGAACCAGAGGCTGTGTTAGTCTTAAAAATTTCATAACTTCAAAAGAAATTTTGGGATGGTCAAATCCTTGAAGCAGAGGTTAGCAACTCTGCTTGTTTGTCTGTCTGGCTCTTGGTGTTGGCAGCAAGCTCGCAAAGTTGTACATAAGTTTAGAAAAAAAAGAAACAAATCATAACTTAGTATGTTTCACAGCTTCTATCAATTATTTCTGAGTGTGTAAACAAGCCATAAAGGAGTTACAGTTCTTACTCCAGTGATGCACTTTCTGTGCTCTGCAGCTGGAACAGCTTCATGGTGCTGCTCTGTGACCCAGCCGACCCACGTGCTATCTGGGGTGTTTCACATCTGTGGCCTCCTGGCTCAGTTTAACTGCTGGTGCACAGCCCTACAGGCTGCTCAGGGAGTCCCCTTCTGCCTCCTGATCCTGGTGGAGGGCACATTTTAGGCTCTGGCTTTCTTTTGTCCCTGCTCTGACCCAAGGACCAGCCCAGGATCTATGGGGGGCACCTTGTGGGCATGAATGCTCAGTTGAGGAAATCAGAGAGTAGAAACCATTCAGGAGGGAGAAAAGAAAAAAATAAATTGCTTTGGCACTCCTCATCTGCCCCAGCAGGCTGGCAGGAGGTCCCCGTGGTCAGGGATGTGCTTCCTCGGGAATGTGCTGAGCTCTGCGAACCGTGTCCCTGCATGCCAAAGGCAGGGGGCCCAGGGCAAGAGAAGGGCAGGTGAGGTACAGAAACCAGGACTGAGGAAGGAAGCATTTGGCCTTGGAGACTCCTCTGGTTTGGTTCTCTGGTTTTCTGCTGCCTTGGACAAGCATTTCTGAACGTAGGTGTGGGGCTGGCAACAGGCTGCAGAAGGGCGAGAGGCTTTCTGCACAAACCCCATATGGGATTGGGATGGCAAATGTGTTTCTCTTGCATTGTTGCAATGGGTTGTTTTGTCTGCTTTTTGGGAAACAGCAGGGGCCTTCTTTTCCCCAATTATATGAATAATTAGATTTGTTTCAGTATTTACAAGCGATTGCTAAACACTGGGGTTTCAAGAAAGCTGGGAGAGCCAGCTCTCTTGGGGGTCATGCTGAGTGGGTGGAGGAGCGGGATCTGACTCAGGTTGGCACCAAGGGCTTTCTCAGCCTCTTTGGGGGAGTTAATCGGATCCTCAGAAGTGCTCAGGTGGCCTCCCACAGCCTCAAAGCTCAGCCCCACCTGCCCCCATGGTGCCTGAGGTCCTTTTCTGGAAAGGGAGCAGGTTTCTGAGATTACCCCTTAGGGATGGTGAGGTAAGAGCTGTATTACTGGTACGTTTGGGGTTATCTGTCACCAGTTCTGCCCTGCGTGGTGCAGGATGAGTTAAGGTAGTGCTCTGTTATACCCTGGCAAGGAACAGTGCAAGTCAGTGATCATTTTTTAAATGACTCCTATGGATGTAGCCATGTGTTTATTCACTGTATGCTCCTTTCTCTTGGCCGGACAGCTCTGAGGTTTTGTGCTGTGGTGTGCAGCTCCTTGTCCTGCCCAGTGAGACTGAGGCAGGGCTGTGCTTACAGGATGTGTTGATGCAATGTGGTTTACAGGGCTTAATTTTAAAGAGCCTGTATTGACCTCTCGCTTAGGAGAGAGGCAATAAGCTGTCCTGCTTACCCGTCAAGATCTCTCTGGCTCTCTAGCCTTGGCACGGCACCCACTGCGGTCGTGTCTGCTGCACAAAGGCAGAAGCTGGACATCTTCTTGGAGTAGGCCTGGGGCTTTCAGGCCAAAGCTCGTTAGCTCTTTTCAACAGGCATTGAAAGCAAAATGTGAGCCTCTTAGGGCTGGGATGCATTACTTCTCTGATGTTGGGCACAGTGAGGTCTTAATCCTGGAGACCTGAGGCATTACCCAGATAGTCGAAGGATTGCAGGGCTGCAAGACATGTCCAGGAGTTGGAGGGGTCATGCATGAAGGCCTGCTGATGTGTCTACACTGGTCCTGACCACAGTTTCTCTTACCCACCTTCAGAAACCTCTTCTGACAGAGGAACCAATGCCCCCTTGGCCGGGACACAATGCTGTGCTCCCAGGCATGGGGTGCGCTGAGCCCAACTGAGCAGCATCGCAAAAATGTATTGAGGTAAACTTGCAAAATGGTCAACACTTAGAAAAGAAAACAAAGTATTTTAGTGTTTGTTTCTTTTTCAAAATATATCAATGTGTCCATGATGTATTTTTTTCTCAAAGGATCAAACAAACCAAAAGTGTTTCAGCTTGGGGCTGAGTGAGATCTCTTTGATTGGCCCCAAATGATGGTGTTTTGTTGTTCGGAGTTCCATTTTCCTGAGGCTAGCAACACGATCGTTTGGCATCAATCAAAAAATGCTTTCAATTCCTTGCCCATTTGTGGTCTGATGGATCCTCCCTGCTTTCCTAGCACTTTGGGCTGTCATGCTGTGGGACCTCTGCGTTTTCGGGGCTTGTGCCCTCAAGGCAACAACTGCTCCAGGATTACAGAAGCCAACGTTTCCGGAGGCTCTCTGCATAATCTGACTCCCAGCTTGTTCCGAACATCATTCCTAGTCCCCCATCATCCACCGTGAAGGATTTCTACCCACTCATACAATGAAAATATTTCTCTTACTACATCCTGCGGCAGCAAAAACATCTGTTTAAAAGAAAAAAAATATTTCTGAGAAGGAATTTCTTCCATTTTTATTTAGATTAGTAGAAGTAATAATGATAATGAAAACAAAAATTAATAACCAGACAGGGCCAGTGCTAGAGGCGAGCAAAATCACTGCAACTGCTGGCAGCAGCAAAGTAGCTGTGCCCCAGCTGTTTTCTGCCTTGCCTAACAGATGTCTGGAAAGCCACTGCTGCTGCCATCGCTCCAGAAGGCAAGAGACAAGGCTGGGGGGCACCAGTGGCTGCCAGAAGTGTGGTTCCTCTTAGCCCCTCTCCTGCAGGAGGTAAAAACCTCAGTTCTGGCTACTTTGCGAAAAAGCCCGGAGCTGCTTCCATTTAGGCAGTGTTTTGCACTGAGGGATTTTATTGACTTGCACGAGCTGAGGACAGCAAAGCAGAGAACGCCTTGGAGTTACATCTCAAAGCATCCTGCAAAATGCATTTTGTAAAATACCTTTTTTAAGGATCATTCCCTTAAACATGGGAACTTAGGTAAAGGGAAGGGTTAATTGGCTGACCTAAATGAATGTAGCAGGCCAGTGGCAAAGCTGACTGTTACCTTAGTCTTCATTCATAGGGCCAGGAGAGCCTCTGTTAGTCCACAGCAGTGTATGTATTACCTACAGATAAGAAACAGGACAGAAAATCGATGTTTTTCTTTATTTGTGCAGCAAACCCCAGCTAGTGCACCCCAGAATGAAGCTCATTTATAATATGCCACCCAAGTCCTGGTGTCCCAATGCAGAAGTACACAGTGAATATCCCGATGTCTCTGTGCAGAACCTGCGCAGGGATGAAGAACATCATCCTGCCAAGTAGGGGGAGAGGGAAGGGCATTGTGCAGTTAAGTGCAGTGTGACTTCGTGTGTGATGTGTGAGGCCTTTTTTTCCACTGACGCAGCAAAATCTCAATAGATGTCGAGCATAGGCAGGGCAAGCAGCTGATCTCTATTTGAATTTTGGGAGTAGCTCTCAGTGGGTGGGATTTTCAAAATTTGGGCTATATTTGCAGAACAGAAGAGCAGAGAGCTCCTGGGAATTTATCTGGACCATTTCCCTTAGCTGGAGGGACTTACCAAGATGGGATACATGTGGATGGGATGAGAAGTCACAGGCTCTAATTACCTCTCAGGAAATTCAGGTTAAACATTAGGAAAAAAACTTTCTAATAGTGAGGACAGTTGAATATTAATGGAAATTGCCATGGGAGGCTGTGCACTTAGCATCACTGGAGGTTTTAAGAACAGGTTAGAAAAACATCTGTTAGGAATGATGTATGCTGGATGATCCTGACTGGGGAAGTAATATGAATTAAACGACCTCCCAAGTTCCCCTTCATCCCAATTTTCTTTTTCCTGCAATGTTGCATAGCAGCACTTGGCAGATAAATTAGCTTATGGTGATTTCAGTAGATTTTTTTTTCCAAAGTAGATGTTTTGAGTTCTCTCTCCAGTGTAGCATGAAGACATGTTTCAGTCAGCAAACATGCATGAGCAAATACATCTCAGAATTATTAAACTGGGATGCAAAAGGTACACATTTATTTATTTTAGGAAATACATTTTCAAGAGGAAGAAGAGAGGAAAAAATAAGGTCACCAAAAAAGATGCATCAACTCAGGGAAATTTGTGGTTAAATAAGGAAAATAAATCTATAGTAAATCAAAGGTTCTTGTCTTTGGGGAGAAAAGAGAGGAAAGGAGAGGACAAAATGTACATATATCGTCAGAACAGAACCCTAAAAGAGAAAAATTCCTAAACAAATTAAATTATACATCTAACGAGCACAAACAGACTTCTACTTTCAAAAGAGATTTAACCCAATTCTTCAAAGAAACAAAACCCAGCAGTAATTAGTAAGTGCTTTTATCTCTTCTGGATTAGAGCATCCAATAAAGCTCAATTCCTAGAGGTGATGTTTCTCCTCCCCAAAATAAAAATCATTAGAAGATGCTGCACAGTCCTCCTGCTTCAGCCCAGTTAGATGCCACCGAAGTTGGACTGCCTGGGCTGGGCTTATTTTGCTTAGCAGGACGTCAGCTGTGACCAGCCCCCAAATAGAAAAATGAGGAAAAGAACCTCAGGAAACCGGGGCTTCTCCCTTGATGTTCTCATGAGTTAGGAATCAGGCCTTAAATCCCGCTGGTCCCCAGTGTGTTGAAATAATTTGCAGCCAGGGTGCGATGGTGGCGCGCAGAGCAGCCTTGGTGCCCTGTGTGGACGTGCAGTGAGGTGTGCGGTGATGCAGGCTGCCTTGCTTCAAGGCGGGGGGAACCATGGAAAGATGAATCACCACCACAAATATAGGTCAAGGTGGAAAAATACAGCTCTGGAAAGGTTTCCAAGCTACTTGGGGAAAAAATGAAGATCAATGAATGTGCTGCTGCCTTTGACTTTTCAGCCAATAGATGCGATACCTGCACGCTGAGCCAAGTGGATGTTAGGAGCCCAGATGAAGAGTGGCAAAAGCTGCCAGGCATGTTCTCCAGCCAGTTCCTCCAGCTCAAACATGCTCATTGCTCCTCTATGGATTCAGGCGTTTCCCAGGGGGCAGCTGCTGCTGCTTTAGTTCCTGTGTTTCCAGAGACTAAGCCAATCTGCTTCAGCGGAGGTGCCTGGGCTCTGAGCTGTCAGCAAGGTTCGTGTTGGTAGCATTCATTATGCGGTACCTGCTGCTCTGTCATTTCCTTTTGCTAACTTGTATTTTTGGCCGGCTTTCTCCCCTTCAAAGCCAGGGATCTCTTTAGGCGACCTGTAGGGGCAGGAGCAGCATGACAGAGCACAGGAAGGGAGATCTGCTGAGCCACAAGCTGCTGGCCAGGGGCTCACTTTCTGCTCCTCTTGCTGCCAGTCCCACCAGAGCTGGGATGATGTTTCTGAATGGAAAACTCCTCGCTTGCCGGGACTCACACAGATGTAGCATTTGTGCGGCTCAGCACCACACAGGAGCTCGCAGTTTCCATCAGGTAACAAATCCCCCTGTCTTTTTATCCTTCTTCTTTCATAATTACATCATGTAAAAGTTATTTTTTTTTTCTTCAGACAAATACCTAAGCAAGAAGGTATAACTTTTGTTCACCAGTTATCCCACAGAATAGGTAAAATTCTTCCATGATCCATATGCATGTATTTCTTTTTTCTATTCCTATTATTATTGAGATAAATTTTTGAGATTAAGTGAGCTGAAGTCATCTTGGGAAAGCTTATTGTTATTCTTATCATTGAGATAAGTTCCTGTCATTAGGAATGGTGATAATTATTAGTAATAGTGGCAATAATTATTTATGTATTGGTATGTGCATGTGCACTGTGGTTTCAAAGCAGGTAAAAATTACTGCTGTTTAACTGAGATAAAAGTCACAAACGCAGCAGCTGCAATCATGGCACTGTTTAATCACAAGATAACATCTTGTAAAACATCATCTTCCAAACTGAAGTGAAGGATTGCAATGCTTTTCAAGCCACAGGCACGTGTAAGGTGAGTTATGGATTGGGACTGTCCTGGCAAACAGGCTTGATCACGTCATGTCTGAGATGTACGAAGCAGAAGAAGCAATGAGTGAGAAAGCACCGTGGGAGGGGATGCAAGGAAGAGCAGGCACTGAGCCTGGGCATGCAAGGGGAACGTGTCTGCATGTTTTTTGTTTCCCAGTCACAACGTGTAGTCAAACCAGCAGGAAAGAAATCGTTTCTCCCTGTCCTGCCACCTTCGTGGCCAAAGTAGTGAAAGTCATCGGCTGCTTCACTGCAGCAGACGTAAACCCACTGCTCTCCAAGTATCCCAGGTGTTTCCAAAGCAAGGCAGTGTGCAGCCAGAGGAGCTCAAACCCTAAGAGTTGCGTTCTTCACCGCCACAAACAGTTGGGCTGTCGGTGGGGTTCATCCCTGGCCTGCGCTGTGCAAGGAGGCAGCCCGGACAGCCGCAGCCTTTGGTCCTGCAGTTAGTGTCTGGTATGGAGTGGATGTCTCGAGTGCCTGCGACTCCTTTTATTTGATTCTGTTTTTCTTTAAGCACCATAGGATTTTTGTGATACGTTTATCAGACCAAAGCAGTACTACTTTTTGAATTCTTGAACTTTTAGTTTGTGAACATGGCAAGAAAAGCAGTTCCCAGTAAAGGTCATAAAGTCAGATCCAAAAACAACCAAAAGCCTTCTCTTCTTCCTAGGCCAGCTGCAGACGGGCAGGGCTGGATGCAGCCCCAGCGAAGGGAGTGCCACGGTTCTGAGCTCTGCCAGGGCCAGAGCTGGTCTCCAAAGCACCAACCTGGCAGGGATGAGTGTGAAAAGTCCAGAATTTCTCCAAACCCTCCTGGTGAGCAGCCAGCTGCCCCAGGCAACGCAAGGCTGAGCAGCCAGACCAGGTGCTGCCTGGCTGTGCCGTACTCCTGCCCTTACTGTATCATCTGCGGAAGGCAGCGCTTCTGCCTCTGCTGCAGCGCTAGATAATGCTCTGTGCCTGCTGTTGCTGCTCTCCTATAATTACCAGAAATGCTGCTTTAAGAAGTTACAACTTCCTGGAATGATGTGAAAAATGAACCGTTTAGAGCACCAGTGAGTAATAGGTAATTGCAGGCTGGAGCATCTTTAATCACTTTCAGCCTTAAGTACATTTTTGAAGAGCGTGGCTCATTATTACCTTGCAGATCTTGATGGAGTTGTACAATTCTGGTAGCCTAGATTACAAATGAAAAAAGAACTTTGTACACAGGGGGACTGGATGGCAATTACGGCACAGCCAAGCCCACGGGGAACAGAGGTTTAAGCCCCTGCTCTGCTGCAGGCTCCTGTATAACTGCAGAAAAATCAGAGGGATGTGTTTGTACAGAGGGATTGTAGTGCTGCAGTGGTCCCTTAAAATCCAGGTCCTGTAAAATCGGATTCCTTAGGCACATAAATATGTAATGAGAAGAGTGACCCCCGAGAGGCTGTGTATAGGCTAAGAATTATGTACAGTAGCCAGCAGGAAAGGTTAAGACTTAGCTTTGTTGCTGCCTGGAGAAGGGTGCCAAACTTCTTCTGGGACTTTCTGTGGTCCCAGATACATGCCTTCCGATCTATAAAATGAAGATAAGTGTTAGTGCACAGGTAAATACATTGACATGAGAAGCTCAACTGTAGCTTTCAAGTGGTATATATGCAGACATTTAATAGAGGGTGAAAGGGGCATTTTCTTTTCAATTAACATCTACACAGTATGTTTTGCAGGGCTTGGGCATGCTCTGTGCCTGGGCAGTGCTGAACCAAGGAGGAACCGGTGCTAGTGTGTCTGACCTTCCTTTGTAGGGCAGTGCCTTCCCACGCCGTTTCTCATCACCTGCCCCCGTCTTGTCCCACTCCTGGCTGCTCTCCTCACCAGGGTGACCAGCAGCAGCGTGCACTCAGCCAAGAAGATGTTTCTGCCTGGGACTTTGAAAGCGAAGAAACCACACCACCTGGCTGTAGTGAGGAGAAGGGAGGACGGCGTGCTCCAGCCACAGGCAGATGCCCTCATCCCTCCCAGAGTTTTTCTAGGGGACAGGTATGTCTGGAGCAACAGGATACCTCTGCTACGTGCTGTGCACCCACTCATTGGCCTAAGACTTGTGAAGCTGTGCTGTTGTCCCTGTTCCTGCTCCTCATCTGTAAGTGCCCTGAATTCATTAGCAGCGTGTTGATGGAAATTTCTTTTTTCCTCCCACTTAAAATATTTGCAAATGCAACTTCCCATTGTGTGCCCAGGACGTTTCTTGCCAATAAAGGGAGTCCTCTTCCCCGTTTTCTTGCTGTAATAGAAGCTTGAAGGGGAAGGATCCCTCCTCTGCCCAGAGCAGTGTGCAGGGATGTGCTACTTTAGCTGAGCATCTGGTCCCTGCATACTGCCTGTTCCCAGGTATTAAATATTGCCCTGAGATGTTTTGGAGAGCCGAGAGGACAGCAGCCCACGAATAGGAAGGATTGCATGTTTTTAAATAAAACTCATTCCTGAAGCAGGGAAGGACAGTGTTTAAAGAAATCCCTTCCCCATGAAGAACCTGGCCACGTATATGATTGGCATTTGCACTGGTAATGAGACCATTTCCATCGTAATGAGCTCATTACTATTTTTATTGCTATTGTATTTTGCATGTTCCACAAATCAGGCAAGGAGCTGCTTTTTATTTCCACTTTCTCTTTCTACCATGGAAACTCTTAGGGCAATCCCAGCATCTGCATAACACCCAGGATTAACCCCTGCAGAGACGAGGAGAGGTAGCTGCTCTTAACTTGCTGTAGGGGCAGGAGAACTGAGTTGTGCCTGGAAGCTAATTCAGAAAGGAGTTCCCACGCTGCTCTGAGCCCCAGCGACAACATGTTTTCATGGACGTATCTCCCCATCAGGAATGTCTGTTCAAAATTAGTCTGTTCCTAAGAGGAAGCTTGGCATATACATTAAGTTCTTTGTTAACAGTTTATTCCAAATATTCATTTGGATCAGTTTGTTTCTCTGATATTTTGCACTATTTTGTTTTAATGAGCTTTGGATATGATAAGGCAAAGAAGTTTTGGCCTTGCAGCAGTGCTCAAGTTCCCACTGTTGCTCAACCAGTCTGATTCACACCCCTTGAGATCCTTCTTGCCTTTTTTTGAGCTCCAAATGTACGTGCATTAGGGCAGTCCCCAGAGATAGCTCTTGCTGGTTTCCAGTGATCCTTTTGGCTTGGACTGCTTTGGCCAAGCTCTATTAAAACTCTGGCTTTGGGTGTTTACTATTACCTCTTCCAGCTGGCTCCTCAGTAGCCACTGCCTTAGCTCAAACTCCCACTGAATATCCAATACCCTGGAAAAAATCCTCTGCTAACTTCCAGGCTCAGTGATGCACCCGCGCTGCAGCTCAGAGAGGGGATCGAAAGGGGCAGCTCCACCATGACCCTGGGGAGGTTTCCAAAAACCTCTGGAGTGCAAAGGAGACATCACTGCAAATCAGCTGCTGGAAAATCATGCTGCTTTGCCACATTGCCGCCAACAGTAAGTGCAACCAGGCCAGCTTCTGAGGGAGCAGAGGAGCAGTTAGGGTGCATAGTTATGGAGGTGGTTGAGCCTTTCTTTGAGTTCATACCAAAGAATGCATTGATTTGATCAAGAAGAGATTCACACATGTTTTTGCATTCTCTTGGTTGTTATCTGAAATAGGACCAGCCTGTTTTAGCTTGGCAGGTGGGCGAGAGATCATAGACTGTTCAGTATGGAAATAGCTTTCTGCTAGACCGGATTCTTAATCAAAATAACATTACATTTCTTTGGCCACTAGTAAGGAAGAAGAGTGTTAGCACCTCTTTGTGACTTCACAGAAGTATATCTCTGTGTGTGACACCTCCAGACCTATTTTCTTTTTCCTTTCTTGTACAGTTCAGACATATTCTGCAAGTCATGTGGAAAGCCCAAGAATTGCTTGAGAAAATGAATTGCCATCAAAGAATATTAACAAAAAAAAAAGTGTTTATGGTGTGTATGTCTGTTGGCTGTTGGAGCTACCAAACTACATCTTGACTCTTGGATTTGGTATTTTGATAGTTGGAAGTTGTAGTTTTTTGGCAAGCTCCTTCTGTCTCATTCATTTCCTCTGTGTCCTGCGGCAGCCAAGACATCATCACTCTTTCAAGCCCAGGGTTAGGGCTGGCCTGCTTGTAATACTCTGTAGGCTTTGGTGGCATCTGGCAGTAGTACTGCCAGCTGTTGCAGGGAAGATAAAGAAGAAAGCAGAACATCAAACATCAGAGCTTTCTTTCTTTCTTTTTTTTTTTTTTTTTAAATTAAAAAACACATTCAGGGACTGGGTGTGTTCAAAGACTCGCAAATGTATGCTGAAGGAAAATTTGGATACAAAACTTCTGTGCCTTTCAGATGAACCTTCTGCTACCTTATTCAGATAGCTCACCAAGGGCATGGGAGAATGAAATAGTATAAATATTCAGAGACAGAATTACATGCTGTATCTCCTTCAGGAATTGAGAAGCTGTTTAAGAGAACCTAGAGTCTTTTTTCCTAGCATCTTAGAAATTTCCCTCTGTTGTCATTCTTTTGTGAGCTTTGTGTTTCACTGATACTTTATGTTTAATAACATATGGAGTGAAATGGGAGAATTAGCAAGAATTTAGCTTCTGGCAAGATCATCTACACTATCTGCCTTTGGCTGGATGTAGCAAGTGTCTTTTTGGCAGGTTTCTGTGAGTGCTTTGGGGTTTGTGACAAACCCCTGCAGGATTCGGGTGGTGCACAAATCAACAGGAGCTGGCTGAGGCTGGTTCCTTCTTCAGGGAGTTGTGAGA
Organism: Anser cygnoides; assembly: GCF_040182565.1. NCBI lineage: Eukaryota > Metazoa > Chordata > Aves > Anseriformes > Anatidae > Anser > Anser cygnoides. The sequence goes on from NC_089887.1 coordinate 6,951,496, forward strand.
AGGGGACGAAAGGAGAGGGAAGCAGACTGGTGTCCTTTAGGCTTTATACAGGTCCCATACAGCCTAAATCCCAAGGGCATTCCCCCAAAGTAACAAAAATAGTCCTCCATTAGGCTCTCCTCCATGGAGCTGCTACAAGCTCCACAAAGGAGCTTTTTCCTTCCAACTACTCTCAACATCCCCCTTTTCTCCCAGAGTGTGGTACCCCTTGGTGGGCTCCCATCAACTTGTTAGTACTTTGCCAGCCAGTGCTGGATTTATACTCAATACCATGGGCACTGCACTATATTTATATATCTTATTCCTTGCTAGAGGTTGATATGTTGAGCTATAATACATATATAATAATAGAGAAATGTAGCCAGGCTGTTATTTTTCAGAAACTGGCAAGCCTGTGTATGTGACTGCTATACCAAGAATCTCAGTGTTTGATCCCAGCTGGAATCCAGAAGGATGAGGGTGAAAAAGTCAAACTCATTTTTTGCAAACCACAAGGGGGGTTTGGTAAGGGACGCGCCAAAGCAGGAAAACAATACAAAGGAAAAAAAAATACAAAAAACAACCCACAGTAGCAGATACTGATTAAATCTTCCTTTCCACTGTCCCTTTGTACATGTATTACAGTTATTACCCAGAGTTATCCAGTCCCTGGGGTTCAATACATCTCCACTTGCAACTTAACTGAAATCTCCAGTGTCACACAGGACACATGAATGATGCAGGGGGTTAAAGAAGGCAGGGTGGCCAGCATATAAAATAGTCAAGAATTCCAATAACTTGATGACAGTTGAACTTTATTTTTAGAATGTGATTGGCAGGTGTTGGTTGAGTAGTGCTGTGTCCAGTTAGCTCTGAGGGACCCAGTAAAATAACACTGAAGACAGTGACAAACTGATGTCATTGTTGACTGAGGACAATATTTGGGTCCTGTATGGCATTTCTGACATGAAATGATCCGAGTGTCATCTTTTGCTCATTTTTTTTATGGCTCATTTCTCTTTTTCTCCCCTGCTCTTGCCTCTGAGCTCATGACAGGAGGATAAAATGTCAGCCCTGGATACTTCTGTGATAGTCCCTATTGTACTTTTTTTCCCTTTGGAAGAATGAAAGCATTTAACAGCACAGAGGTATTAATCAGTGACTGCAACGCGATATCCCAAAGCCAAGGCTCAGCGCTGACATCAGTGAGTGCTGGTAGGCACTGATTTCTCAACACCCAACGCGAAGATGAGGGCAAATGATCAAGGCAGAAGGAGCTGACAAGAACAACTGTATTTTTGTGGAGTCAGTGCATTCTGTGCTTTTACAATTTATTTTCTTTCATTTCTTGTCAGCGAGGGAATGTTTCGTTTCTTTCATTCCTTTGAATCCCAGTTGTGATTCAGCTATCATATCAGTTTGGATCTGGAACAGTAAAATGGCCATGCATTAATATTTGGACTTGACCTGATGATTAATGGTTTCATGGAAGATGGTTTACAGCTTTCATTCATTGCCTGGGCTGGCCTAATTACTGCCATTGTAAGAGCAGCAGTGTGGCTGGGGTCCTACTTTACATTTTTCACTTCGTTCCTTTTCTGCAGGTCCTTAGCAATAAAGAGATATTGCGGTGCAGCACTTCTCAGGATTAATCTGTCATCGGTGTCAAACCAGAGCATCGAGGATATAAATCTTCGGTCAACTTCTGGCCTCACTGCAGCCAGGTTATGCAATATGTGAAGTACATTCAGCAGCACACTGCTGGAAGTGGTTCTTCTGGATTCTCCATTTGTGTAATGCAGGGTGATGTGAGTATCAAGGCATATCAATGATCTTCTCAGTTTTGCCACAGATAATCATATGCACACATAACAAAGTCTTTCTCCAGAACACATCCAGGAATTGCCTGCAAACAAACTTGATGTTTGTCTCCTACAGGTAGGTTTTTGTTAACAGTGGCCACATGCACATAGCCTCTATGTTCTGCATGCTTGTTTCAGCTATCAAAATCAAATGTGTCTAGAGTTCCCCCAAACAAAACAACCTCTCCAAATTGCCTCATACTGCGATGTTAAGTCACCAAGTTGAATTTCCTAGCTAGCCAACTGTGCTGTTTAATTAGGGTGCCTTTCCAAATCACCTTCAATTGCACCGTTGTAACATACGGGTTGAGATTTAGCCATATGGTCCAAACACAGAAACAAAGCACACCACTAATTGTCTGAACACACAGAACCGCAGCACACTCAGCCAGGCAGAGAATAGGAAGAGATGTTCTGTTTTGTAGTAGCACCATGTTTATTTTACTATGTGACGTATACATTTAAAATGAACAGAGGTCCACGACTCCAGGATCAGTGCTGGTCTCTGCAGTTCATGGTCAAGCTAAGCAGGTCAACGCTAATGTGAGTAGCTCTACAGGAGCAACAAGAAGTGTCATAAGATGTGCATGGAGATGCGTGATAACCTGAGCACTTGGTGCTACCGAACAAAGAGCATCAGAAATGAATCCTCTTCATCCATGAGAGGAAGGAGATGGAAAGCCACCTGCGGATTCCTGGCCGAGTCGGAGCACTTGCAGTAAGTTACCTGGGATGGTGCATGGCTAAGGTAATCTCTCTCCCTTTATCAGGAACAGACAGCACAAGCCCTGTTAATCTCCTTTACCTCCTCAGGTAAAAGTCTGGACATTTTCCAAAGGATGCAGTTCCCTTCCGCTCAGAGTTTTGACAGTGAGTGGTGCAGTGTTGCAAGTAATTTTTGCTATTTCCTATATTCATGACAGACCAAATCCTGCAGCCTTCTGCACAGCACAGTCTGCACTTGCTTGTAGACGCACCTTGAAAGTGGTGGTTGTATTCAACAGGGAAAAAATAACCCTCAAGCAGAACATTTACTTTCCTTCTTTATGCATAATGCAAGCATTTATTTTCTTCCAATCTGTAAGACCAATAAACTGGACTCCGTGATTTCACTTTGATATGATAAGGTAGCAAACAGGTAGTGATGCTAATAGAGAAGAAGCTGTTACTTCAGCTGAATTAATGAAAGTTTTTAAAAAGAACATGGAGCTGTATGCACCCCTAAGGTACATAGATCAAAAAAATATATTAATCCAAGTAGGTTCCGGTCTAGTTTCAGGTAAGATTTATGTGCTACACAGAATGAAGTTTGAGATTAAGAACATGTGTATTACTTATTTATATTGGGCTGTGGTTATCAGAACAGCCAGAGGGTGTTTTATGAGACTGGGTGTCAGTGAATGTCTGTGAGAATTTTTTTCCTTATTTATTCACTTGAAATAGTGTCCAGAGATGCTAGTCAAAGTCAAGGGTCACCTATTAATAAGTATTTGTAGATCTCCCTGGCAATGGTGTTAAGAACAAATACCTTAACATCACTTATTTTTTACTATGATAACATAAACTGTTCTTCCACAGCCAGGAAGAGTTAAATTAATCTGAGTTTTAACATCAAAGAATTAGTCTTATCTCAGAGCTGCTCATTCACTTTCAACTCATATTGGAGAGTGATATAACACACTTGCTATACCTTTCAAAACCAGACACTGTGTAAAAATATGGGATTGCACTTGAGACATTGTTTTTGCAAATCCCTGTGTATCTGTGAAAGATTCTCCCTGCTGGAACACTGATGTCCTCTCCTGGGCTAAGCTGAAGACAGTAAAAAGGTCCCAATCTCAAGGTCTCCAGTTTATCACCTTTTTTTTTTTTTCCCCTTTGCTATTAAACAGACAGAAGTAGACTAGGGATGAAAACAGAAACCCAAGCTGTGAAGTTTGGCCTTTCAAGGTAGATTAAAATTTATCTGCAAGGCTGCCAGCTATCCTACATTCAAAGGGTTATGGAAACCACTCAGACTTTGGGGCTAGAGACCTTAAATCCCCTTCCACCAGGAAAACAGTTGGCATCATGTGCTGACCCTATGGGCATTTACAGGGAGCTGCAGCACAGTAACACAGCAATGCTCCAGCCATGCTGGAGTGGAGAAAACAGGATTTCTCTAGCCTTTTCTTAGGTATTTTTTTAAATAACCCATCTTTCCCTCTCTTGCAATCACATTGACGAGCTTCATTTGTCCAAACAGGAGCTCCAGGTATGCCATGGGGCTCAAAAGGAGGAAAAAATAATATAATGGCAAAAGCAATAGGACTTCATCCAAGAACTTCCTTGAAATTCTAAGAACTTTCATTTCCGTATGGTGACTTAAGTTATGTAGCATCCCAGCTGAAGGACATAAAAAAAAATTGTTTTCCAGGAAAATCTGCATGCCAGCAGTACAAAACTTAAAGATAAGATACACAGGGTATATTTTAGCATGTTAATTCTTACTTGTCATCGAGTCAGTTTCTTTCAAAAGTAAATAACAAGACATGCACATAAAACATTTATGTTTCCTGCCATGACATGTGCTGATGAAACTTTTCCTGCCTCAGTTCCTCAGCCACAGGAGTTGCAGTTGTCAACAGACGTAGGTCTTAGCTCCACATTTCAGTCACTTCAAGACCCTTCCTCAGCCTCTTCAGTCAATGTGAGCCAGGAAAGCATCCCGAACAGGACTACTGTTTAGCACCTGAATGTTTCACAAGGTCCATAACTGCGAGCAGGATTTCAGTTAATAACAGGTTCCCTCCCACTGACTTGGTTCCACAGCCATGCATGGGTAACCCTGTAATGCTGACGCTGTGGATTTTCTGGCTGATTTTTGATTTCACAGTAATGGGTTTGTTCAAAGAGAATATATTTAATCTATAGATCCAAACTGGGATTATTAGGAAAGGTCACCTCCTCCCTGCCCCTCCCCAACTCTGCTCATCCTCATAGTCTCTCATTTCTGTTTGACATCATCAGCAAAGCCTGAATTTTAATATTTGTTATATTTAGGGCAGATGTTCTACCCAGCCAGAATCAAGGATTAGGAATTCATTTTGTAAGGCATTATATAAAAATATAGGAAAAGTTGGACCCTGGCTCCAACTCTGTAAATTCATCTGAGCATAATTGTAAAAGCAGGACCAGAATCTAAAGAGAAGCCAATATAATTGGTGCTAGTAGATATTTTTACATTTTTTTTTTTTCCCCCCTTCCCCTGCAGGAGAGCTTCACAGAAATATTGAGTACACAGAAATATTGAGACAGTGGATGGCTCCTTTGCGAATTCTGATATTTTGTACCAAACAAGATTATTGAGGAGCAATAAGAATGACCCCAGCTGTTGTCTGCTGGCAGAAACCTTTTAAATGCCATAAGGACACAGAGTCACTCAATAATTACAAGGAAGGAAGACCACATAGCTTAAAGTGACCAGCTAGTAATCAATTCCTGCTGTGAAAATTTTTGTCGTAGCCATACAATATGTGAAGAAAAATGAGAAGCATGCATAAAAAAATCGGCATTGCTTCATAAATGGAAAAAATGAAAGTTCATTCAAAAATGAATAATGTAGCCAGCATGGTAAGAAATCCCATTGTTTTAAAATAATACCTACTTTAATTGTATCAACCTTTTAAAACAATTAAGAGTGTGAGAATAATCATTTTTCCTTTCATTGTAGTGCTTTTCAGGTGTATTTTGGAAACATTTTTTATCTGGTTTGCTTCCACAGTTTCAACTTTAAAGGTCATCTTGTTTTATCAAGATATCATTCTGTGACAGCTTTTTTAGTATTCTCAGTGGTACTTACAGCATGCAGCAGCTGATCTTTCTTCAGAAACTGTAAAGGAAGTAAGTGGTATGTACACATAACCTAAAAAGAATGGATATTCCTTTTGCATTTCAATTTAGCACTAATTAGCTGATATTCTTCACATGTGTATTTAGAACACAAGGAACAGCTTTGGCCTTTTGAGTAGATTATGCCACTGAGTTTCAGGAAGTAAAACAACTCTCTAAACATCAGAAAGAGAGCACAATAAATTCTACAGCAGATGAAAATGTGATTTTAAAATGCAGTGACATAAAGAATGACAATAGACCGAAACATCTCTGGAATGCTAAAAGAGCTCAGACTGACCACTGGTAGTGTCACACATGAAAAGACGATGAGATTCATCCTGTAGAAACCAAATACACAAATACTGAAATGTTCAAGATGTGGAAACAAATCACCTTTTGAGGAGAGGAGGACAGCACCACTTTTTCTCAGTGGCTGCCCCTTGCCATCAGCTGCCCTGAGGCATGAACTTTGCAGCATTTCAAAAGGACATTGGCATGAAGTTGTCTGCTTAAATATTAACAGACCTCAGGTTTCTCAGCAGTTTTTCTGGTTGTGAAACTTTGTTTTTTCCATTCTTAAATTTACCTGCAACAGCATTGTCCCTGCTTATAGTCAGTTCTTTCCTCCCAACACCAACAGAATTGGCTACAAGAAGGAGCAAGGCTGAGAAGAGAATGGAGACGCTGGTGTCTCTGGGCATGCTGCACCTTTCTTAGCTTCAAAGAGGCAAAGTGGGGAGTAAACACTTTAGAGCACTGGGAAAGTTACCAAAGGAATTGTATGGAGACTGTACCATTATTATTCTCCCCCTCCTTATATTATATCCTCTGTTTTCTCCCCAGAAAAGCTCTCAGTAAGAATCATACTATGAACATAATTTATAAATGAAATGCAGGCCTGGATCAATACCTCTCTCCATGCTGCACGGTAGCATAATAACTGAAAAATGTTCTTGTAATTGTTATGAGGAGAGGGGATTGTTTCGTTTACATAAGTGAAATGTGTTGTTAAGTTGTCTGATGATAAGAGTTGACTCTGAGGTTTCTGTACTCGTGGCAAAATGTCAATATTCCTAAAGCATCTCACAGTCAGCAGTTTCAGAGAACAGGTTATTTGCAAAATAGCGTCCCCATTATAATCTAGTGACACACAAATCTGCTGCTCCCGAAGTTCAGCACTGGCCTTTCCAAATCCAAAGTTAAATGGATTCTGCCCCAAGAGCTGAATCGTCACTGAAACTGCTGCGCTTCAGAGAGATTTGCTGTTACTGAGGAAATTGGGCTCCTACGTATTTCTATTCAATAATTTCCCAGGGACCCATCTTCAGTGCATGGTAATACAGTATATTGCAGTGTTGTAGCTTCTGGATAGTCTAATAGACATGTAATCTTATTTTAGTGGAAACCTGGATGCTCACAGACTTGGGCAGAGCAGTAATTTGCTGTACAAACGGTCCCCCTGAATTCAATAGGAAGCTGTGCAGGTATGGTTTAGTAAGTAAAAGTGTATTCAGACCTCATTAGGTTATACCAATGCATTTACCAAAGTTGCTTTTTGATTTCTACTGTAGGAAAACTCGGGCCCTTTTCTGGTGGGCAACATGTTTTTTTACTTTGTGCAATAGAAAAAAGTGAAAATTACATTTGCACACAGTGACTTGCCAAAACATTTGAGGCCTTCGCCTATCTTCTTGAAGTTGTACCTGTTTGAAGGACATTATTCACCATTATTTAATCCTCCAAGTATTCACACTTGTAGTGAGCGCCTTGGTACATATAACACTCTTCCTGCTCCCCCTTCATGAGCTGTTGGCCAGTCTTTGCCTCAGATCATTTCCAGTAGGTAAGAAGTACAAGTAAAGCATATATATCCCACAGTGTAACCATCTTCATTGCTTAGACTGTGCTCCCCCATTCCCACTTCCCTGAGCACGCTGGAAACCAATGACAGACACCATTTCTCCTGCTCATTCTCTCACTGGCTTACTTTTGATCTTCCATAATTGCTTTTTTCAGGGGCACTGACAAGTATTTACCTCGGCAGGTGAAGATTACCCTTCGCTGTTTCCCTCACACTCAGCACAGGAGCTGCTAACCTGAGCTGCTTTTCTCTAGCATCGTTATTGTACTGTGCAACAAAGGTGTCCTGTTCAAATGTTATCATGCGAACCATTCTTGCCATACTTGGGCTATCCACTTATATCAAAGAGGCCTTTCAACACATATCTACAAACCATCTTCAACAGAACCTTTCCCTGACCCATGACAAGCAAGAGCATGTCTTGCCTCTTGCATACTGTGACTTGCAGTTGCCTGGGGTGCAATGCTTCAGGATCTCCTTGGCCTAGCTGAAGTTCAGTCCTCTGCTACTTTACTCTGATAAGCAAGGCCACAGACCTTGTACAGCAGCCTGGCTATTTGTAGATGCGCTGCATGGACTCATATCCATGTGCATGCTCAGCGCTCACCAAGATAAAATAGCCTGTGATGAATTCCACTCTGAGAGCAGTAAAGAGAAGTGATGTGAATAGGATTTGGAGGACCAGATCAAGTAACTCTAAAGAGCACTTGAAACAGCCCGTCAAGAAAATGTGGCCATACAGGAGCTTCGCTGGGTGTTTCTGAAGGCTCACAGGGCTATTGCTCCTTGTCCTTTCCCACAAAGAGAGTGCTCTGTGGGCAAAAGATGCCAAAACAGGTCAGGTGCCAAACTCAGCTCCTGCTTCCTGTATTCAATTTGTTAGATGTGGCTAAATAATGAACTGCATTCATTTAGCACAAGTCTCTCTTACCTCTTATTTGGTTTGATGTATTAGATTTACCATAGATAAACTAGGTGTAAATAGCATTTCATTGTAATTCAATGGTACCAAGAACTCCAAATAATACACTACTGATGAAAGCTGTTTCAGTCAGGTACATGTTCAAACCCACTAAAGAAAACCAGATATAAATCTCCTACTTGAATTGCTATGTAGATTTTACCTTTATTCACTAGGTAAGACTCACACTTGTTCGAACCGCCTCCTCTTCACTGGGACTTAGTCCTTTGCCATGGCCTCAGAGTCTAACTTTATAGCAAGAACTCCCGGCCTATCGTTCTGTTGGGAAAAGTGGAACAAGTTAGGATTTTGGCAGCCCCAGTATGTTCAAACAATAGCAGTATATATATATATATATATATATATAACCACCTAATGGTCACAAATATAAATGAAGGTGTTTCACCACCTACTGCATAGCAAATGATATTGTGCTTTTTATGCCAAATTCCACGTGAGAGAAACAGAAATAAATATTTCGAGGAAGCTGAAAAAGAAGCATGAAAACTTAGGATGTAGCCTGAGTAAGTAGTGGCACCATGCTGGAAGCCTGAACAGAGAACCTCTGTGGCTGAGAGCTGGCTCAGGGAGGCTTGCTGTTGTGGATACAGGTGCTTTATCATGTTACTTGATATTTTTTGTTTTAAGAATTAGGATTTCATGTTATTTTCAGATAGGGAACTACATAGCAGATACCTGACTCTACCATCATGTTTTTCTTCTTAAGGAAACAACAAAGTTTTGTCTAACCCTTAGGGGCAAAAAGAAGTAACATTATTTAACACCTCAACATATCAATTTTCTATTTTGTTTGATGGGCTGACTATGATTTACAGGATTTCTTTATGAGATTCAATTAAATATAGAATTTATAATATTCATGCAGTTTCTGTGCCAAATATACACAGTGCTGATGCAGCAGGGATCTCAAAATATCAACCACCTGCTTGGGAGGAACAGAATTATGAATGCATCTCCTTAAACAATAATTCATCATACTCAGAAGCCTAAAGTTAAGCTACTCTAGAGCCAACACAGCTGCTTTACCATCTTATTTGGGGGATACTGCTGACTTACTAAGCTGGTTATCATTCTTGCAACTCATGACTAAGAATGCAGTCAAGGATTTGGAAATTTAGGAAGTGTAGCACTGAGTGTGGCATGAAGGATCCTGGCTTTCAGCTAGGAACCCGGAGCTGTGAGTGGTATGGCCACACTGCTCATTCAGTACACCAGGAAGCTAAATCAGTCAGATCAGGGAACTTTAGGGAAAGCCTTTGGTTACCTCACTGAAGGCTGAAAGTAAACCTTGGAGTAAATCTTGAACCCCTAAAATATATACATACATATAATATATATATATATATATATACACACACACTGGAGCATAGGCGACAGAGAGAGACGTCCCTAACTGAGCTCAGATAAGGTACCAGCTCATGGATCAAGAACGTATTTTGTTGCCTAGGGAAGGATACTCTACTCAGAATAATGAAATTAATTTTAATCCTCATGATTTGGTCATGAGGGGGCTTTGATCTCTTGTAATTTAGATTTACAATTATTATTTTTCCAGACAGGCTGGTGCTATACAAGTGAGACAGGCTGGAAACACAGCTGCACTTGGAGGACCTACACAGAGTCTAGGGATATACGTGCATAGCAAAAATGAAATCTCAGTGTTTGAGTGGTGTTCTGGGGGATTGAAAAAATAGCACCACAGTGTGATAGTGGCTTTAAGTCCATTTTCGCTGCATGGAGGCAGAATCCTGCTGTGCCCATTCCAGTCAGTTGTTAGTCTAATTGGTCCTTTATAACTTAGATTTTACAGCTTCCCTTAGCAGCCAGGTTCACTGATTAAGTATCCTTCATTAGGAAGCTTTTCCAATCCCTAATTTAAACCTTTACTTCATGTGGAGCCAGCACCTTTCCTTCTCCCTTTGTTGACCAGGACAATATTTCAGAAGCACCTTCTCTGCAAACTTTTTGAGTGTTAGAAGACTATTACCTTAGCTTTTTATTTCAACGTTCTATATATACATTCACCACTTTGTTTCTTCCTTATAAAAATGAAAATTTTAGTACTTCTTTATAATGCCTGCTGCTCGCCTGGAAACGGAGCTGCTCGAGCCCTTTCTGTCCCTCTCTCACTGACTAAATGTCTTTCAGGATGAACGCTTCTGTGAAGTGGGCAGCAGAAGCTCGCTCAGTCAATAAAGGGGGTGTCACAGTGCTTTAATGAATGTTACTAAACTGTTTAGACATCCTGGGATAAAAGCCACAAGAGGAATTTCAAGTAGTTAGAGCATGAGCAAGCCTAAGCGCAAATACAAGCTGTTGAGAAATATCAATATCATCTGTAGTAGCCATGCGTTAATACAACTGCTTATAGAAAAAAATCAGCCTCTAGCAGGCTGCCTTATTACTCTCTCTCCAAGTCTGCCTGTTGGGAGCATGGTCCTGACCAAGAGCTTTTCCAGCTGTATGATGGATTTGTTGGTCCAGCTCTGAAAGACGCAAGCATCTCTAAGGGGCTGATTACCAGCTTGCCTTTAAAAAACACTCCGGACCAAACAGCTCAGGACTGTTTATATGAAAGAAAATCTGTGCTTTTGAAAAGGCAGAGACCGCCCTCTTATCATCAGGAAATAACCTTTAGGGTTTTAACAAATAAGAACAAGGAAGAGTGTTTTCATCTGGACTGTTATTGCCTGAAGCATAAAAATAGACTGAAGTCTGGTTGCAGAAATAAAATATATGACAGACTCAGAATGGAGTGAGAACACAGCAAGAAAACTTTAAAATTTGAGATCAGAAAAGCCAATTTGCTTATCTCATCCAAATACCACTTATAATCAGCATTTTCACCTCACCTACTCTCTCTTCTTACCTTTTGTTTCCAAATAGTGCTGGAGGCTTGGTTCTGGGATAGTGCTCTTTGACATCAGCAATGTCTGCCTTTCTGCCTTCCCCATTTGACAAAAGCTCCTTTTCAGTGATGCAGAAAATTAATTAGGGCATTATATTTCCTTTGTATGTAGACCTATATACTGTTTCTATGTCTGCAAACATGGTAATTTTGAGAGTGAATAAAACCAAAACCAGAGTCCTTTTGCATGATTTCTGAAATTGATAGCAAAATCAACCATGAAAAACTCCAGCTAGAGAAGCTGTTATAACATTGGGAAAAAAAAATATTTGCACCAATTAGAAAGATTACAGTGCTCAAAATGATGCAGAGAACTAAATAATCAGGCAGATATACTAACCTGATGTCACTTAATCAGACAAGAGGAAGGAGTATTCTGGAGTGAATGGAAAACAGTCTGTGGGATGCACATTGGCTCATGGCTAAATTTCCTTTTATTCCCATATTCACTGCTTTTGGGGCGTTCCATCCAACCTCTGCTCATCAGTAGCTTGAGCATGCATGAATACCTCCTGTGCTGGGTGGCAGGGGCTCTTGGTGGTGTATTGCTTAGCTGTTCAGCTGGGCCAGTGGCCATGAGCACCGAGGAGGCTGTGGCTGCCTGGGCTCATCGGTCTTGGGTATCGGCGCTCACCTCAGCTCTTCTGCTTGCGCACCCTAGTGAAATATTAAAATGTCAGTAGGGAAGATGTAGATTCCTGTTTTCAGCTTCACTCACTACAAATCTCTGCAGGGCATGTCATGGGAAAACAGACATGTCACTAAAGATACAGAAAGAAAGACTGCCAAAAAAGAGATTAATAATAGAGAAGCTAAGGTATCACCGCTCCTCAAAAGCTGTTCCTCAGCAGGGCTTTGGAAATATTAGCCATGGTAAGGTTTTTTTAGAAGTCACAGATTTCACCTTTGTGATACTCATACTCTGCTACTGAAAATAGTTGTTTCCACCCATAGCTAATAAATGTATGTTTGAATGCAAGTTGATCTAATGTGAATTCATGCTCAACTGTGCGTGTGATGTTTGGATGTAAATATCCTTTTCACATTGTATACCACCACCCTGCTGCTCCCGTGTCTTTCCTCAGCTTTAGTTATGTATCTCTATGGTATTTTCATCTCCGCTATCATTTGATAGCCTAAAATGCCTGCACTAAAATCCACTGTCCTTAAATTGGGCTGAAGATGTCAAAGTGTATCTATATATAGTCCAGTTAAATTTCTTTGACGAAGGTAACATGCTCCGAAATGGCAGGTTTTTTTCCTAAAAAGGCCAAAAGGTTTTCTGCCATGTATTGCAGGCAACATTAAAAGAAAGAAAGGAAGGAAAAAGAAAAAAAGAAGCCAGCCCCAAGCCTTGCCCACCTGGGGATCTTCTGTGGGCTCTTGTCTGGCATTTATTTCATCCCTGCATCAGGTCACAAGGTCTGCATTGCAACCAGCACCAGGTAGAGCACAAAAGAAAAATGCATCCCTGCTCGGAAGTCCACCACAGAGACCCTTTCTTTTTTAATGCCAAATGCGTGCTGAATTCTCCTGAATCATTTTAGCCATTGCTTTATCCTTGCCTGCTTAAAGACAAGGAACAAATCTCAGCCCATTTGAAACATAACAGCTGCAATGACTTCAATAGAGTGATGAGTATTTGTTCCAGCAGGAAGTCTTACCCAAAAAATCTCTCCTAACTGTAAGATCCCACTTGCTGCTGAACAGGCTATTCCCTACCACATCATGTTGATGTGGTGGCATGTTTTTAGCAAGCACATTTCAGTAATTCATCAACAGCCCCATGATGACAGTGATGACCATAGTCCCCTAACTCAGCCCATATTGCATCTAGTAATTGTTACTGTGCTTTGAAGTCCTCCATAGGTAGTTCTTCTTAGTGGCCATAGAATGAACAGATTTGTTAAGCTCTGTAAATAAGAATTGAATTCTGCAAAGGGTAAAATACCAGTAAGGGAGGAATTGTTCCAAGGACAGCTTAATCTACAAAAGGCTCACAGTAGTGTGGGTAGTGCTCTGAACCATCGCATTCTCTTAAATAAGAAAAAAAACTGGTGGTGGACAAACACGAACATTTTCACTATGTCTTTATAATCATGTTATTGAATAGCTCTCTTTAAAAAAAAAAAAAAAAAGCCAGATGCCATACTATGGTAATGGAGGAGCAAATGAAGCAGCATTGTTAAAACTTTAAAATATATGGCCTTTTTTTTTTTTTCCCCTTAGGAGTGAAAGTTTTCTGTTCAACGGGATGATTCTTACCAAATTTTCTTGGGCTTCAGTTCCCTTGTACTTCCATTGCCTCTTCCCACCATGCCCTGGCCAAAATAGGCCTTCTCCCCATTTTATGCAAGGGCGGATTATGCAGGGGGGTAAGAACTGACAGCAAAAATGCATTTCTGTGCAGTAAACACAGCCTGCAGCCATCGGTTTCTCTCAGCATTGGATAGCAATTATTTCTGTGTAATAGGCAGTCACCCAGTGACCCTCTCCTTCAGCATGCAACGCTTTTGCTGTCAAGTGTTAATCCCTTTGTTAGCTACTCAGCTGCACATTCATTTAGGAGGGCTAATGACTTACACTGTTCCTTCTCTGCATGATTTCAACAGACGTGTAATTAGAGGTGAATGGCATCTTCAGAGGTACGGCAACCACAAAAGGCAGGGGCAAAGTCAAAGTATTTGCCTAATCTCACCATCGGCTACTTCAGTGAATGAAATGATGTGGCTGGTGGCACGCAGAGGAAAATGCTGTAGAAAAGGAAAAGCCTTTATTAGGAAAAGGGAAAGAAAAAGGAAAAAAAGGAAAAGGAAAGGGAAACAGAAAGGATAGGGAAAGGAGAGGGGAAAGGAAGAGGAAGAGAAAGAGGAAAAGGAAAAGGAAGAGGAAGAGGGAAAAGGGAAAGGGTAGGGAAAGGCGAGGGAAAAGGAAAAGGGAAAAGGAAAAAGTTGGTTGTTGGGCACTCAGGAAGCTCAGCGATGAAAAGGAACTTGTTTCAAAATATGTTTTGTCGGGGTGCTAGAGAGCACACTGTAAGATAAATGCCAGTGAGAAGCCTGTTCTCACACAGATTGAAAAAGTAGCGAAAGGTGAAAAGCTTTGTTTTAAAGTGCTGGAGAGCCTTAATCATTAGCAGAATAAGTGTGAGACCTGGAAAGCAAGAAAAAAATGTATTTTGAAGGTGAACTGAAGAACTTTTCATGTACCTCAGCACTGGCTTAGAGATTTGAGCTTTTTTTTTTTCATGAAAGCTGTCAATGTCTGCAACACCTCAAGAAATATCCTGCAGCTCTTGCAGCATGTGAAAGCATCCTTTTGAAGGCCAAGTGAATTTTTGTGTGTGTATTACCATCACAGGATTAAGCAGAAAAGTGTAATAGGGAGCCATAGTCCTGACGGATTTGAGATGACCAAAACCATACAAAACCAAGCCTCTTGGTTCTGATGTCTATGCATGGACAAAGGACAGAGACCACTCTCTTTTGCTCTGAGATGTCACTCCCTTTCCCTGATGGTGTTTGGGGCTGAGGCTGGATCCCAGCAAGGCAAGTTGGCTGCTGCTGTTGCTAGTGGCACTGCAACAGCACTCCGGGGAGCTCTTGCAATGGGCTTAAAGCTCCCTTCCAGCAGAAGCATAGTTTCTCATACCTCCCATAGCTGCATACTGTTTTCTGCTTTCCCTTATTTTTCACTTTTTTTTTTTTTTAAAGGTCCTCCTGTGTTCTTCATCTCCTCACCCCTGGCTTCACTGGGCACCGCATGGCCATGGTGGGGCTGCAGACTGCTGCACCACCTCCCTGCGGCATGACGGCAGCCAGGACTTTTGTCTTTCCTCCTTTTTGGAGCTTGGTGTCACTTTTCTTCATATAGATTATGCAAATGTGCATTATCGGATGGTGCTGTATTTGCATTAAGTAACATTGACTTTGGTTCTGTCAGTTACACAGGAGCCAAGCAGAGTGATAGTTTTATGAATTAAAATAATACCCCTATACACTTTCACTAGTGCTTTGAATTCAGGAGCATAATTTCATCAACAAAGACAGAATAAATCAATAATTAATTAATAATTGCTTTAGACTGCTTTTCAGTCTGGTTTTATGATTTAATATATCTCACACAGTTGTCTGATACAATTACTAACATAATTTCATGCTTAAGGAAATATAAATGAAGCAACTGAATGGCAAGCTCGAAAGAAATCTATCATTTGGCTTCCCAACATCCTGCATGTTGTTGTCTACCTATTTTATTTGAAATGCAGCTTGTGTTTTGGAAAGATTTGATCTGAGGACTGCAAGCAGCAGACGCTCCATCCCATCCATGAGGAAGGAGGTCTGGTGGTGACCGGCCATCATGACACAAACTGGGGGTCTTAGTACGCATATGAGGCCGTTTCATTTCCCCTGCCTTTCGTCCCCCTTGGAACACTGCGGAACAGCCCTCCAACCATGTAGAGCAGCTCCAACAGCCTCAGATGAGCTGACACACTTTGGGTTTCCATCTGCCCATCCCGCTCTTTTTAAGAATTTTTCTTGCATGAGCACAGTGCAGTCTATGCAACAGCTGAAGCCCGTTTTAGCTGCAACGTGAGCACGCAGCCACGAACACCGCTCATTTCCCTGCAGCCTACTTCCCATCACGCCAGCAGGGACAGACCATTTTGTGGCTGGCAACCCTGGGTAAGATGACTATGGGCAGCTGATGAGGCTGTTTGATTTTGAATGATTTGCGATCTGCTGGTAATCAAACAGTAAATATGTATTTCTGGCTATTTATTTGATCATCTTTATCACTAATGGTACTACTCACCTTTTGAATTATAACAGTAATGTCTCTCCTGCATTGACTAGCTGGCTAGCACTGCCCAGTGGTGTCAGTGTGAAAAACCCTGCGTGCAGTTGCCTGCCTCACAGCTACAGACAGGTACGGCCAGCAGAAACACTAACATACTCGCTCACTGTTTTTACACGTACATATTCCAAGAGCCTCAGTGGTGCTCAGCCTCACTGTGTGCAGTGGGAGGGGGAAGAAGCATTAATCCCATCTGATTTGAGCCGTAATGATCTTAATGAGAAAAAAAAGAAAGAAAAGTCCACCAAATTCCATAAAGCTTGCTGGGGCTTGGGCCTGTACAGTAAACACGTATATAGTTTTTGCTGTGGTTTGGATGTAATTGGATTGAAGTTTGTTGGCAGCAGCCCACACTTGCTGAACAGTTCACACAACCTGAAACCAAGCAGCTTTGCTTGGTTCAGGTTTAATCATGAATGGTTCACAGCCTCAGTAATGACTCACATTCACTAACTATCCCTTATATGAGATGTGACAAAAGTGTATTTCAGATACACGAAGCGTAATTATTTAATGATGAAGTAAAGTTGATTAGGAAGCCTTTAAACTATTAGGCTCTTGGTAGGGTATTTTGCAGTCACTGAATAAATGAACATAATTTAATTCTTAAAAGCTATACAGCTCCTGCTGGCTCTGAAAATGATATGTAGCTAACAAGTTAGGTTTTTTCCTATTATAGAATTCTGTATGCTACAACAAAGAGCATACAGAATTCAATGTATTGCCAGGAAAAACTATTCTTAGTGACTACCCAGGCTAAAAATGATAGAACTCACATATCCAGTAACAATCATGAACCTGACAAATCAAGCTTGTAAGCCTGTGGTGTGATCTGAAAACCTAACAAGCTTCCAAGAAGGATCTCTGGTTTAAAAATACTTTCTTTCTGGATTCTCTCTCTTTTTTTTTTTTTTTTTTATATATGAGATGTGCAAGACAGAACAGCATGAGACCAGCAGGCGAACGGCTGTGCCATTGAAGGAATATATTTCTATATTATGTAGCTGTGTTCCAATTATGAAATTGATCCATGGATAAAAATCCCTTAAGGGTGGCTATTAATGAGATTGCCTGCTCTGAGTGCATCCAGTAATAAGATTAGGTATGCATTTATCCTGAGCAGAGATAAACCAATGACAAGTTCGTGCCAAGATAAGACAGTTTTGAAAGGTAATTAAACATGGGACATAATGTGCGTGCATATGTCTGTGGGAGGTTGCAGGATGGAAAGTCTCAGTTTTCATCTGCAGAAGTGCTTCTAAGTGTAACAGGTAGGGAAAAACAGGCTTTTCACAGTGGTGAGATCAAACTTGAGCTTAAAAATCAAAATATTTGAATTTGGATTTTACAAATCAGCTTTAGGAAATATGCAGGGCCTCTTTGGCTTTTCCTCCACTTGCAGAAAGCTTGAGAGCACCCTGACAACTACCAGCTGCCCAGCAAGCCAGGACTCCATGCCACACTCGCAGCACGGTGTTGCTGCTATCTTCTGTAGTGCCCGAGCAGCGTCTGGGCTCCTCTGCAGCCTCCTGCACTGCCTGCCTGAGGCAAGCCAGATGGGCTCTCTGAGAAAACAGATCTCAAGTATTTCCTGCAGGATTTGCTGTAGAAATACCAGTGCCACAGTCACGGCATTGCATGTGGATCGCAAAAACTTGTAGTAGGGATTTAACCGGGGTGCTGGGGTGGCACTGGTGGGGCAGCCAAAGCAGCGCAGAGCTCGGCACGTGCAGACGTGCACATAAAGGCCAGGGCGCTCAGCAAGAGCATTCTTTGTCCCCACCTTATGGCCAGTGTAACGGCTTGGTTACTCATCATGCTCCGGCAAGACAGCTGGAAGACCTCCTGAAACCCTCTCTTTTTACAATGCTAGGACAAAGTTTCTCCTTACGATGCTGTTATTAGTTCTCTTGCTCCCAGTGCTTTTTGATTGTAGCATCTCCAATGACTGGTGCAGTTTTCTGCAGGTTGCAGAAAAGCCAAAATCCCTCCCCAAGCAGAATTCACTCCTGTACATAAACAACTCAAGCTCGGATCAATTTCTGAATTACCAAGCTGATTAAATGGACCTTAAAACCCTGCCTCTGCTTGCCACACTTCGTATATCTGAACCAGAACCAATTAGCAAGAGCCTCTGCCTGTGCAGCTCAACCCCCTGGGCATTGCTCTGGACATTACAAGGCATCAGGTAAAAATGTGGAGGGGAAGACAATTATAACCTATTTTAGAGTGGTCTCTGGGGAGATAACGGACAATGGCTGGACTATAAAGGTTGGGAATGAAGGTGGGTACTGGTATGATTTGTGCGCGCTTCATTTTCTGCCCAGTCAGCTCGCGGTTGCTCTGCAAGCACAGAGAGCAGCTCCTTCTCTCCAGAGGCTCCCGTAAAGCACACCAGGTGCCAAAGCCTTTAAGCAGCACTGTATGAAGAGAACAGGGAGTGCTTCTAATAATGTTTCAGGATGTTTGGAAGAACCCTTAATAATAAGAGTAACAATAGTTCTTAATGAGAGAGTATTTTTTTAAAAGTACGTGCTTCAAAAATATTGGCATTTCAGTGGTGTGTGAAAATAAAGGAAATTAAGTTGTGTAGGAAATTCCCTTTCCTCATTTTCTAAAACATGAAAACCTCATATTCAACTGTAGCGTCAAACATTCAACTTTCTTAAATTAAATTACTTAAAAAATGTGGGTATTTGACATTTCATCTAGGTGTGCTTGAACTGAATAAATAGGCTTTCACTATGTATTCACAGACCTCAGTGGGATGGCTGTAAGGTTTTTAAATATCCACTAAATCAGTATTCTGTCCGCTAAGTGGCAAGCATAGAAACAGTAGGTAGAAAACGTGACTGAGGAACTCTCGAATGTAGCTGTGTACTTTTAGGAGCCTTTTGGTAAGAAGTTACAAAAAACATATGGTCTCTATTAATAAATATATTTAGCATTTTTCTTCCTAATTTATTCACAGGTAATTATTTGCTTAACTAGCTCAAAGTGGGCCAGAATCCAGTTCTTATCTGCTGTGGAAAGCTGTTATATTTCCCCCTCTGTCAAGTAAAACACCAGAAGCCTTTCGCTGGCCCATCTCATTGGAGAGAAGCTGTGCATATGGCCAAGCAAAGCTGCCCTACTCCTTCTCACTCAAAAATAATTCAGAGGCCTGCCTTTCCATTAAAAACCTTATTACAAAGTACTAAGAAACTCAGTAATTCTGAAAAAAAAAAAAAAAAAAGGAAGAAATAATGGTTTAGCTGCTCCTCCCATTAGGCTGCTTACTCCCTGCCAGGACAGCTGGTTCTTCTAAGGCTGTCCTTTTGTGTCACACATGGACAGGCTCAGTGCTCAGCAGTGGCATAAATTCTCCTAATCAATACTCTGAAGCATCAATTTTATCTTGCCTCTGGGAGTGCTGTATTCAAAAATTGAAAAAAAAATAAAAATCATCTCACTCCTAAATTAGCAACAGAGATTTACTAGTTGGCTGCAAGACGTCCGGGCTCCTTCTGAAAACTCTTGACGCATTTCTATGTCCTTCCTTCTCTGCCCCCTCCAGTAATCAGGATCCCAAAGTGTGTGTTTTCTGATGAGGATTAAGCCATGACCTGTGCATGATTGCAGGAAATAAGCCTTTAAAATATGCCTAAGTGCTCTGCTTGTTTGAAGTTACCGATCCTTAAAATAGATGTCTGAAAAAATGTGTAATTTCAAATGTTTCTGCAGATATTGTTCCAGTATGTGTAACAAGGAGACACATCAAGCCAAGTTACATCAGTTATGCTCCATTATATCATGAACTGAGCTAAATGAATCAAAATATACAGTAATACTTCAAGTGAAAATACAAGCCTTGTACAGTTTCTTTCCCTAGATACTACTTAGAGAGCATTAAAATACCAAGTGTGGTGGGGGGGCAGCATTTTAGCTATTTGCCAGAAATCTTTTCACCATACAGAGTATTTCATGTATTGTGAGAAAGGATGCATAATTGCTCCCTGTTCATTTTCTTGGTATCAGTCATGATTTGACAGCCCACTAGGATATCCTCAGCCACCAAATTGTATGACATCGGTTCAGCTCACCTCATATGGACCAATTCTTCCTTCCAGCTCCCCCTTGTTTGCCTGCTCTCCATAATTTCTTGATCACAAGTTGGGGGGATTGCAAGCTGGTACACCACAGATTGATTTAACTGAAATTAAGAATTGCCATTGTTTTGTGCTTTGGCACTTTCTGCTTTATTCCTAGCATGGGGCCCCCCTGGTTGATGGCCGCTGAGCTTCAAGTCGTTTTTGTGAGGATGATGCGCAGTGACTCCAAGCTCTGTTCCCTAAATAGGTTTAGGATTATACAGTGAGGCTGTGTAGACCAAAAAACAGCAGAACCAGCACAGAAACACAAGGCAGAGAGCTGTTTCTTCCTCTCTTGTGTCTCAGTGCATGAAGAAGTTGTGGGAAGCTCCAGAAATCGGGGAGAATGGCGAGAGACCGAAACTTTTCATGGAAACTGAGTTTCCACTTGTTCTGTGACCTCTCTGCTCAGAGATGGTGGGAAAAGATTTTTTTTTCTTTTTTTTTTTCAAGGACCTTTTGCCCCCATTGAGATATTTGTCATCAAGTGCTACCAGTGAAAGGAGCTGATGCTTTAGGAATCCTAAGGTACTCTGCCATTTATAGGCTGCTTCCCGCTTGCTCACCTTACAGGTGAAGCTCTTTTGTATGTATTGAGTATACAGATAGTAGTGGTAGAATAGTATTGCTCCCTCCTCATTAGTCTCCCAAGGCAGAACATCAGTTTGTCCTACTTAATGCTACTTTAACCCTAACCAAGCCACAGAATCACAGAATACCCCGAGTTGGATGGGACCCACAAGGATCCCTCAGCCAAGATAAGTTCAAAGTTTCACCTTTCCTGAAGTGCTCAGCCCTCTCATGCCTGTGTGCATACAAGCTCATGAGAAAAACATTTCAGGCTTTTCCACAGCAATGATCAAAGCAAATCACAAATGCAATGGACTTCAAAGAAAAGGGCAATGGCCCAGGCCTCACTCTGAGGCAGTGTGCACAAAACCGGCAGCTACATCGCCCCAGGGAGAGGAGAGGAGCAGAGCTCTGCCGCAGACCGGTTTGTATTTGGTCTCATCTACTGGCAAAGAATGGTCATAGCCGTGAGCAGCCACAGCTACAGGCCACTGTGGGCCACCTCAGAGCCCCACAGCAGTAGTTCAGATGCTGCACGCTACTTATTTGCAATGTTATTTGAATTCAACCTACTAATGTACATCGCTGACAGACGAGAGAAGAGGATGCACTGCTTGCTCTGAGCCAGCACTGGCAAGCCGGGAGGTGAAAACTCAAGAGTTTCACTTAGGAGAGCTAAAGCCTCCATTTCTGCACATTGTGGTGCCTGTACAATCACGGAGAAATAAATCTTGGTTAAATTTTTGATGAGCCTTCGGCTGCTCTAAATAATTAACTAGGACTTCTCTCATTTCAACACGGGTGCAACTTTTCATGTTTCAAATGTTTCCTGCCTTAATCCCAAGGGAATAGCTCAAGTTATTCAGGTCACTTCTTTTATTTATTTATTTGTAGCATCACCAGTTGAAACACATATTGAACCTTCATGCAGGGAACGGAGAAAGCAGTTTCCTTTTGATCTCATTCCAGGTAAATCCCCGGGGGAGCATGTGTCTCGTTTCCAGTAGCTGAATAATAGAGATTGATAGGTTAATCAGTTCCAGTACAATTTATGGAGTAATAGTGTGCACTCACATCTGAAGTTTTGACATTCCCCGAGTCCAGGATGTTTCAAAGATGATTGTGGGATAGCATAGGGTAGTTTTTGAAAGACGGATGCATTAATGAGCATACCCCTGTATCCCCTCATGTAAAATATGGCAGACTGATCCCACTTTTGACGTGCTGATTGTATGACAGGGCAAGTAGTGAAGTCAGTCCTTTTTCACCACCATGTAACAGCACAGAAATGAGGTCTTAAAAACACTCATTCTGTCCCTTCATTAAGTGTCAAAAGGAAATCGGATATTGTTTTACGTGGAAACCAGGCCATCTTGTAAGCATATGAAGTGGGCATTAAGTATACTAAATATTGGATTCAGGACCGTAATGAGGGGCTTTGATCTCCTATCATAAGACTCAGATGTGAAAATTGGACTCTGAAAGCAGATTAGTAACTTAGCACCTTCCTAATGACTCCATTCAATTGCTGTTCAAAAAGTCACAAGCTGTGCCTGGAGTCATGCTAAAAAAATTGAAAAAAAATAAAACAGTAACAGCCAAAAAAAAAACCCAACACCCTGCAATATAGAATTAGCAGTGTCCAGTTTGCATCTCCAGTTTTCTGCTAAGGAAGGCAGAGACCTGCTGGTGTGGTGGTGAAAATCTGGCTTCACACCACACCTCAGCACAGCTGTCCTGCAGCCCCTCAGCACTCACACTGATGGCCTCTGGGCTTCAACATCCCACCTACAAAAAAAATCTGGGGCTGCCTGCATCACTTGAAGGCATCGTGGGCAAACAAACAGATCTGAAATTGCAGAGGGCTTCGAGAATATTACAGACATAGGAGCCGATTGCACTCTCAGCTGAATTTCTAACGAAGGCCTACCCAGGGCTTTCCAACTTGTCAATAAATCCAGGACTGATGATCTCAGGCCGTGCCATTTTGTAACTCATTACTTTAGGCACCAAAGCCAGGAAGCTCTTCTAGTCCTCCATGACTTTCTTTTTTTCCATGGGTGGTAGGGACTGTATAAGCCTGAGCCATTTAGTTATTTCCCAGGAACCTTGGTTACTGTTGTTCAGTAGTTAGCATAACCAAGTTTCTATACACACCGCTTTCACTAATTTGTCCCCTTTTGCAGTGAAAACTGTCATACTGGCTAGATTTAAAATGCACACTGCCTGAGAAGAAGCCTCCTGAGAAGTGACAGGTTGAGGGCAGCGCTCCGCCGGGAGGAGAGCACTTCAGACTGAAGGCGGGTGCTCTCGTGTTCCTGCAGTGAGGCTGGCAGAGCCACATGGTGGTTGAGCTGGAGAACAAGATTTTCTTCAAAAAAATGTCCTTTGGTGCTATCAAGTTCTACAACCAGTTTCACTCAATTGCATACATGTGGATAGCCACGGGTCAAAATTAATTTCTTTTTTATTTGATGGTGTTGTTGCCAGTATGCATATTTAGCCATAGGTACTGAGAGCATCAACCGTGACCGAGAAGATCAGGAACAACAGAGCTGGGTATAATAAACTGCTGCAGTCTCACTCTCAGCAGTTAAGTTTCTTTACTCCAGCTGAGCATTGACCCATTAAAAGCTGAGTCAGAAGCACCAGCTCGCAGCAGAGGCACTGAGGCTTTCTTCTTCTGCGAGCACTGCACAAACAACCCGGGTCTGAGCCACTCACACTCCACGCTGCCGCAGATACAAAGGTTGGCACTGACTGCACAGCCAGGCAAAACGCTGCCTTTCTTCTCCGGCAATTCATCTTGATGGCAGCCAGGTGTGTCCACCTTGGTCGGGTGGCCAAGAAGCCTCCCAGTGCTCAGGACCTGAATTTGGCCTCAGGTCCCTGCATTCATTTCGTCCTTGTGCCAGACACATCTGTGCTTGGTCACTGAGGGCATTTGAGACTCCCCGAAGCTTTCCATCATCCTCATGGAGACAAACTAAATATATTTGGAAATCTGGCCTTTAATCTGCCTCTGCTGCAATTCTCACTCCTCTTCTTGTTGCCTTTTTGTGTCTAGCCTAGTGTAAACATAATCTCCCCTCTGCAGCTGCTCTCTCTCAAGCTATGTGCTCGTGGCACGATAGGACCCCCGATGGCATTTAAGAGCCAGTGGAATCCGAAGAAGAAAAACAAACCTCCCTGTTATCTCAGCATCTACACTATTCAGGCTTTTTCAGCTTAATTTTTATACATCCCCACGTGATAGTTCACCTACCATTTCTGTGGTCTGAGGCTGATGTAGATTTACCATATTGTCATACTTTCTATTTCAATGCCTCTTGAGTGTGATTTATTACAATGACAGACCACACTACAGTTTGCAATGCAGGGCTAATTCATTCCCACTTTTTAATACAGTTCCTCACATCATCTCCAGCATTTGGGAGAATATATATTTATTTGAATCACCGTGTCCTGAATATATAATAGTTTTTTTTCCTAGGTGAAACTTCCTTTTAATGGAAGCTGGGTCATGAGAGAGCAATTATTTGAGTTATGTGCACGTTACAGGATAATTTAAAATCAGCTTTCAGGTCAATCTTTTTTAATTATCTATTTTATCAACTGTTTTTGACTAGCCTTTTAAATAATTGTGTTTGCCTAATACCTGGAAATGTAATTGCTTTTAGACATCCTTTATTCTGATCTTGGCATCAGTGTCTTTCTCTGCATACTGCGCATGTTTGCACCTGTCTGCACGGTGACAGATTTGTGATGACAGCTTGTATAACTTATTTATAAAATGATAAATTATTTTTGAATTTCTTTAAGTTCACAGACTGGAAATATGGAGAAACACCTGCTTGCTGCAGAAGGCTGAAAAGGATCTGCTAAGTCAAAGGGAAACGATGTGGATTGGTGAAGAGCACATTTCAAAAGAAACAAACCCCCATGGGCCATCCTTACGCTGGTCCGAGTTTCAGGGAGGGCTCCCTGGATGCAATTTTGGAGTTACCAAGTCCCAGTTGCTGGAGCCAGAGTTCCTGGGGAACATTCCCAAAGGCTGTGGTCCATGGGAGCCAGTGTGGAGAAACGGTCTCCTCCTGGAGTCAGCTCAGAGCATGAACCAAGTGCAAGTGCTTTGAGAGCACTCCAAGGTCAGCTGGAGCCAAGCTCCTCCTGTGCTTCAAATGAGTCTGCTCTCCTGCATCTGTCCTGCAAGGAAAATCCCTCCTCATTGTCCTTCCCTTTGTGTGTGCTTGAACAAAGACTTCAGCACGTGGCCCAGCGTTGTTTCCATCTCAGCATTAAGCGTGCTGTCACTGTAATTGCGGTAGGAGTGTCACTGCGAAGCCATCTTGTTAACATAAAAGGATTGGTTCATCAGCCGGTGGTTACACTAGGTAATGGAGCCTAGGATGTCCAGCTGATGTACTATAGAAAGAGTAACGAGATCCTCCGGTAGCAATTAGTCCTCATTCCCAGCACTGCAAGCAGGAACAAACAAGTGAATTGCCTTGTAGGAGCTGTAAGTGGACAGAACAAATACCACAGGCACAGACTGTGCCACACAGCCGGAGAGCTGGTACACCAGTAAAGGACTAGTAAGGGAACATAGCACGTTCCAGGTGTGCTCCAACCTGCTGCTACAGCAGCAGAGCACTGGTTTGGGGAAGTCTGTGCAGGACAGCTGGTTTCTCTGCATACATGCTCATGAAAAGAGTCATGATAATAACTAGCCATTAGCTTAAATGTAAATAAGATTGAATAGGGGTTATTGAGCAAGGCAAAAGCCCATCTCTTCTCTTATTCCATTGCAGTTTTGGTCATTTCTGTGATTTCTTTTGAGTCATACAGGTACTACTGTTGTCTGCTCATTTTAGAGGTAGTGATTCCCAGAGCTGGGGCTGCAACTCTACCAACTGCTGAGCATCCTTACAGTGCCGGAGCAGCAGTGTTCAGAGGATGTGTATTTGGACAGTCAGTGAAAATACATCCTCATGCCCCAGCTGATGGTGTGGTTCTGCATTTAAAAAGAATTTATCAAGTGTCTGAATTAAGCCTCTGTAGCCATGTCTCTCTCATAGACTTCTTAGATTACCCATTACTCACCTTTCTCACAAAGTTACTCTCACAGTCACTTTTAGGCACAATAAAGATGCTTATTGGCATCACTCAAAAATGGTATTGGTTTGAATTTAGCATTCTGAAATCCTAATCATAGAAACATCCACTTACCAGCTATCTAATGGCTTCTTGGTTAGATAACAACTTCTTTTCTAATCTGATGTATTGGCTTCATATTGTCCAGGTCTGTTCTTGGTTTCATTAAGCAACTTAATGAACTATTTAACTTAGCCTTAACTATGTAAGTTAGCATTTCTGACCCATAGTTTCTGAACTGCGTTCAGGTTACCATTCGACATCAGTGTTTAACTTCTGTGCCAGCTCTGGTTAATGTTGTATACTGGTCAACCTGCTAGGTAGGTAGAAAACGACCACTTTGGTGTTAGACCAAGTCTGATTCAGACCTGAACGTTTAATCCTACAACACCCATAATAAGCAATACAGCATCATATCAATTACTACGAAATTAGCTGCAGAATTGCTGCTGGATGCAAATGTACATAGCATTGACATTTATTTTCCTACTGAGAAAGACTTAATTTTATTTTTGAGAGTGACTAAGATATTGGCATAGGGCTTTGTGCTTTTCAAATTGTCTCTAGTTGAGAAATGAACTATCCCTCAAGGTAAATTAAATGAGCCTTTTTCTTTGTTCTTTCAATCCTTCTGCTAGAAGCCTAGTGCTGTTCAGCTGGAATTGCATGCAAGTCAGAGATACACAGGTCGCTCCTTTGAGTATTGATTTCCCAAAAAGCACAGAGGCAAAGAAAACCTAGCAAGAATAAAGCTATACAATTCAAAATATTTGCACCGTCAGGAGAAATGCAGGTATTTACTGTGCTCATGGTGGAATATGACTTTGTCAGGCCAAGTGATAAGGCACTCAGTAGCTGCAGTTTCAGGAGTAAGAGTGTGAGGGGATATGTGAACTTGCAGAAAAGATACTGGCAGAAAGTCCCAAGACCTAGGGATCATCCCCACACCTGACATCATACCCTTAGGAGGCAAAATTTTGCCTCCACTTGTACCCACTCACCCTGCCTGCAGCATCAATTTCATTGCACTTCACAGGTGGCCTGAGCAGCATGTTCTCAACAGACTTTGCAAACACAGTGGTGTGTCTCCATCCACCCAAAACCTTCTTCCTGGCTTTATCCTTCCCAGTGAAAAACAGTGTCATGTACATAGGGTAAATTCAACCCAGCCCAGAACCAGACCTGTTTGAGTGTGCTCACCTTTACCTATTTGCCTTCAGTCCTGCAATAGAAAAGCTGCTACCATGACTTCTGTGCTTGCACGCTTGTCCTGTCCCCTGCTTCTGTATGTTTTTATATTCTGCCCCTTCAGAACCGTTTTCTAGTTGCAAACACATTTTGCTTGTTTCTGTTGGCATCCTACTTATCTGTGAGTGTGAATGTGCTTGTCTGTGCACGTATTTGTGCTTTTTCCATATATTTGTGTATATGACTGTCTATTTGTATTTCACTTGTAATTGTTTCCTTCCGGCTGCTCTGCAAAGCTGTAAATATTCCAATTTCTTCTGGCACATACAAGCAGTTGCGATTACAACCATGCAAGTTTGGAGCTAACAGCTGACATTCATTTCTGATCAGAACTTCTGTGGGAAGCCTGCCTCTCCTAGTCTGTATTTGGTACGAAAAACAAGGTTTTTCACAAAAGATAAATCTGTGGTGGCTTGCACTTACCAATGGGTGTGCTGAACTCTGAGAAAAGTGAGCTGAATGCTAGGACTGAAGTTGCACAATGTTAAGCTGAATGTCACAAATACATTTTTAGGTAGAACTATGTCAGGATCAGGGAGCTACATCAATTTTTTGAAATTCCAGAAGTTCTACCTAAATAGTAGAATGATGTAGTGAAAATACATGGAAAAAGATGTAAAAATGTATTCACATAGATCAGATTTTACTGTAATCACACTCTTTCCATATAAACAGATGTTTGTAGCACTTGGTCCTGAAATGGTGCAAAGCTGAAGAGCACCAAAGAAGGTAGATTGCTTCATTTTGCTTTGAAGTGCAGCTTTATCAATACTTCAATTAATTCTATGTTTTCATATCAAAACCACCACTGTCATTAGAGACACGTCACTTGTAAAAAGAATTCACTGAAGGAGTCTCATTTCTCTTGCTGTTCCGCTACCCACGAACAGATTACATGAATCTAGACCCAGTTTCATTAAAAATAAATAAATAAAATAGAAAAAAAAAACATTAGAAAAAAATGGTAGGACTGATATTAAAAATCTTGGGAGCTAGACTGAAGGTCACACTGTGACACTGAAACTCCAGTGCTGAATAGGTAAGGCTAAAAGACCAAGTAACACAGACGATGGAGATTTCAAAGCAAACGATTTCTCTGACACTTAAAAGGATTTCTCCTGTGCTCAACCAGTTGTGCTGCCAGGACTTCAGAAGGGAAGCTGTTCCCTGTCTGCTCTGCATTTCAGCAGTGCTTAATTTAACCCAACTTCAGCCACTGGGCCTGAAACAGCCTCAGGCACTTGGGAGATTCTGTACGATAAAACATAGATTTGCTTATCTATTTAGTATTCATTGTTCAGAGTCTGGAAAATAGGTGAGTGAAATCAGGCTTCACTGGCTGGAAACAACCACAGTTCGTGAAGTGCCCTTTGTTTACTGCGCAGCGTGAAAGCCAAACACACAGCAGTCCACCAGCAGCCAAACTAATGGCTCGGCTTCAGGGCTCAGGGCTGAGGGTCAGGGGACAGCTCCTCAGAGGTGCTTGATTGCTATGAAGAGATCCCAAACAACAAGCTTGGCCCTTAAGCAGCAGCGCTGAGGTGCCAGTACGTGTCCCTCACCCTGGGGTCTTTGCCTTCTGCATGGCATCTGTAACTCCATGCACGAGACCCAGAAACCTCTGTTCCTGTGGACAGCGAGGGGGATGCAGGAGCCAGCACGGGCCAGACAGGCCAGATGAACACACCCAGCAACGCACCAGGGGCTGCTTTTGTGGCTTTTACAACTGTTTGCCCACAAAGCTTCTGGGGAAATGAAGCTGCAGCTTCCAGTACTGTGAGCTCAAGCTCTTATTTCTTGGTCTAGCAGCTGCATTGCAAGCCTGAGCTCTTGCAGGAAGGGCAAGTCGTGCAAAGGCTGCACTCTGGTGTGCGCTGAACTTTCAAATGAATAATAGCCAGTCTAGGTCCAGACAGGGCCATTATGACATATATTAAGTCAATACAGCATAGAGTCCTCTGCATTTTTGTCCTGATCTGCAGAAATTAATTGTATTCATAAGAGCTCCAGGGGGTGCTACAGACTAAATGCAATTTTGGTGAACTATTGGAGGTCTTTTTTGGAAAGGACCGTGAATGTTGCTGAGCAAGTGCTTGGGATGAGATGCCATTTGTACAAACCGTGTCCTGAACAGTGGAGAGGGACCTGGAGTCTCTGTAGTGAAGCCACTGTGTGAGTGTCCTGGTTCCAGTTAGGACAGAGTTAATTTTTCCTCCTAGTAGCTGGTAGGGTGCTATGTTTTGGATTAGGATGAGAAGAGCGCTGATAACATGCTGATGTTTTAATTGTTGCAGAGCAGTGCTTACACCAGGCCAAGGACTTTTCGGCTTCTCGCTCTGTCCTGCCAGCGAGCAGGCTGGGGGTGCAGCAGGAGCTGGGAGGGGACAGACCCAGGACAGCTGACCCAAACTGGCCAAAGGGGTATTCCATACCATCTGACGTCATGCTAAACAATATATAGGGGTGGCTGGCCGGGGTGGGGGGCCGGCTGCTCGGGGATAGGCTGGGCATCGGTCAGCGGGTGGTAAGCAATTGCATTGTGCATCACTTGTTTCTTACACATTATTATTATTAATACTATTATCATTATCACTATTATTATTATTATTGTTATTATTATATTCCTGTCTTAATAAACCGTCTTTATCTCAACTCACCGGCTTCACTTTCCCGTTTCTCTCCCCCATCCCAGAGAGGGAGGGGGGAGGGTGAGCGAACGGCTGTGTGGTGTTTAGCTGCCAGCCGGGTTAAACCACAACAGTGAGGCAGGATGCAGCAACCAGCTCTGCTGAAACCCTTCCAGAGCTCTGTGTTGCTGTGCTTTATTTCTGTTAGGGCTTAACACTAACAGGGTAGACACACAGGTCCACCACCATGAAACAAGACCTTTTGGCAATTGGAGGTGGTTTTAATAGCATGGACATTAATAATCAATTCTACTCTACTACTGGGCTATTCACAACCATTTACTTTGTCTCCACAGAATTAGAAAAAATAACTACCACCCTTTGGGATTCAATATTCAAACACAAATAACTTATCTGCAATTAATTAATTAATTAATTTTTTTTTAGCACTATCAGAAAGAACTGGGACTGCTTAAGCTTTTGCTGATTGAATTTAGCATTTGGCTTTAAGAACAAGGGTGCGGTCAGGTCCTTCTGCTCCAGCAGCAGGAGCAGCAGGGATGTGCTTGCAGAGGGCTCTGCTTTCTGACAGTGCTGGCTTGGGTTTGCTGCGACACAGCTTAAGCCTTCCCAGGAGCAGAAGGGTGCGCAGGAAGAAAAAGCACTGAAGCACTGGGGAAAATTTGTGTCTGCATCAGTGTTTGTGACTGTTTTGATATCTTTTTTTAGGAAAATGAGAACAGATTTATAGGATGTTTATGAACATGGGTGCCTAATTTTCTGAGGCTGCCTTGAGGCAGACACTGTGCTAACTCTGAAGAGGCACGAAGGAGGTAAATATGAAAGGGCTGAACAACACCTGCTGGTTGCATATTAGATGCTGGCAGGCGATGTTTCTTGCATAATATTGCCTGTGAAACTGAGATGAGGCCCCAAGATTTTTTTCGAGGCTATGTAATGAAACGAGGCTAAAATCACAGTGTTAACTTTGTCATATCAAATGCATTTTGGATTATATCACTGCGTGCACTTGTAATTCATTCTTTTCATTTTCACAGGCAACATGACCTTGAACAAGAGATATGCTGTAGGACCACAGTAATGACTAGGTAAGTAACACACAAGCAATCCTTAATACAGGAAGAATAAAGAAAAAATTATTCTTTTTATACCCATCTAAAACTTACCTGGCTGTCCTTTAATTGCTCTGCAGGACATGAAGAGACACACGGGTTGCCAGTTTTCTGTACTTGAAGAAATGCAGAAGAAGATGCGTAACTTTGTGAAGTGCAGAAGACTCCGCGTGCCGATGATGCCAGTCCCATCCCTGCCGTACTGCTGCAATGAGATGAACAGGTTGAAGGTTGCAAAATCTGTAGTGAGAGGTACTGCCAGGAGCAGAACTGAGAGCCCGTGAAAAAATGGAAAAAGCAGATAAAGCTGCTTCCTTATCAACAGGTGGATCTGGAAGTTTTACAGCTCTGCTTTCTGTACCATTCTAGGTCAAATGAACAATTTAACAACTGCTTACGTATCTCCTATCAAAACCTGCAGGGTGTACAAACAGCCTCTGACCATTTCCGAAGGAAGGAACAGATTTCCCAGACACTGTGGGGCTGGATAATCTTCTGACTGGGCACCCACCACTGCAGAGACTGGTATTTAAAAAATCAGACACCAAGAATTTCCAGTCCTGCTCCGTACCCAACAGGCTCCTTTGGTTGAAGCCTTAATCCCACCGTTAGGCAGAAGGCCTGTTAAAACAGTATGGGTTTGGACATTTCTTTCTGCTCTGCCACCTTTCGCTGTGTGCTCCCCACCCAGCACGGCGTGTCTTAGCAGGCAGCCACGACTGAGTCGCTGCATTTCAAGGTGAGAAGAGCTAGGGGAGGGCAGTGACACTTGGACACGATGGTCTGACTCTGCACATCGATGGTGGGTGCCCTGTGGGCCCCATGGAGCAAAGCCTCCCTCCCCGTGCCTTAGTTCAGGGTTCAGAAGCGAGTGACCACGCTGTTCTTCCTGTACCTACAGCACTTCACGCGCTATAGCTACTGTCAGATGCCAGGCACAAATTCATTTTCTTTTGTAACCGCTAATCTCTTTATAACAGCGTTTCTACATAAATTAATGAAAGATCAGAATATAAAGATGTTCAATTTTGATTATTTGCCCATTTACAGGAAATTCAGTTAAAACTGTTTAGTTTTATCATCGCTAGACAAAGTAAGCATGACAGGATATTCTAGCCTCTGGATTATGTAGATAACACACAGAAATGTCATTTACATTTTCATTCTTTTCACAGAGCAACAAACCCAAGCTTGCAAGCAAATTAAAATTCCGAACTTAATTGGATTTTTATATTCTCTTTAAACAGGTAATATTGTTTTTCTTCTTTTTATTATTGTATCTGAACACTGGATTTCATTTTGAGAGTGTGCCACCAAAGGTGAGAGGCCCTCTGCGCTAAATGCTTCATTTAACACCATTAAAATCTACCTTTCCTCAACACATTTGAGGATTAAGATTGCTGAATACCAGTATTCAGTATTATCATTAAACATGAGAAAAGCTATAGAAAATTATTTTTGTGTATGCATGAAAGTACATGCATATATATAAACATGAGCACATACACACTCATCTATATATTTGCATGCCTGTGCACAGAAACATATATTTATAGCTATGCATGCAAATATAGAGACAGTTTTCCAATAATTTATCCCTGCATGCTCATACATCTGCCATAACTTCACAGACCATTTAAGAAATAAAAGACGTTTTTTGAGTATTTCTGAAAGTCTACTGTGTATGAAAACAATACAGATTATTCTTCATTTCCCTTCTTTTTTGGTTTGCCATGAGTTTGACCAAGCCTGATATTGCATTTACGACCCTGCCCCTGGTGTCATTCAAGTGCAAGCAGCTCCTCTGAGACTGCAGGCTGCGAAGCGCGGGTCTCCCACTGTGCATGGGGGAAAGCCTTTTTTGAGGGCAGAATAAGAAACATCCTGGAGAAAACTTCCGTAAGCCGTTCATATTTTCATTGAAGACGCCGCCAAGCATGGGGCGCTGAGACCATTTCTTGGCTCGCTGCTCCCTTTGAGCGTTCTCAGCACAGCGGGTGATCCGGGAGGCACGAGGCCAGTCCTGTTGTGTCCCGGGGCACCAAGGCTGTGCTTTATCCCAGGGTGACAAAGGTCTGCTCGCATATATACATATTCCCATTCATCTAATGAACACTCCATGACCCCGAAGAAGTCACTGAGGCAGAAGCTTGATTCAGAAAGCCTCAGTGCTACACAACTGCGGTTGGACTAAGCCCAGCTCCTCCTTTGCTCCGGTTACTTCTGGTCAATGCGTGTCAAACATCGCGCTTGCTACTAAAAAACCTCTACAGTGCAAATCTGTACAGGGTGAGGCACAAGCAGAAAGGCAGCTCTGACTGAGGGCCTAATTATAAAGCTGCCAGTATCTTTGGGAAATATTGGACCGCAAATGTCAGCTCATCAGCAGGGGTAGGAGCATTCTGGTGGAAATACAGAATTCTCTACATTAAGTCCCTGCCTTCCACGTTGTATCATTTTCAAGTGCGTGACCTAAAAGCGATAATGCCAGACATCTTTGCATGTGTTTGATGCCGATTTCAACACCTGCCACAAGCTACATAAGTGTGTAAATTAAAAATGTACTTTGCCTCCTTCATGCTGACCTTTCCCGCAGATTATTAGTTGCATTACATCTACCTGAGCTAGAAACCCCACACATCCCAGTCAGCAAATCCCTTGCACTGGTTCAGGACTTTTATCTCGTTTTACAAGTTTTGTTTATTATAAATTGCAACTTGCGTGAAGGTTTGGAGTAACTTCTCGAAAATAAAGCTTTTCCACATAAATCCACACTCAAGCAATAAAGACAGAAGCAAGGAATGAAATTCAGTTTAGTGTTACTGCTTTCTCAAATTTTTGTCTGGCCAGATCTCTTAATTCCCTTGGATTTCAGAAGCAAGAGTACAAGTCTGTCAAAAACCCATTTTTGTGTTATTTCCAGCCAATTTAAAGCAAAAAAAAATATTAAATGAATATATAATGGGAAAACCTGCTCCCCCAGGACATTAAGTCCCACCTTTGTAGCCATCAAAGGTTGGTCTAATTCAAGTTGCTCTGGCACAACTGTAAAATTTGATCTGACATGGTTACTTATCTCAGCCACGTGGCACTTTTCTCCTCTGATTAGCCCATCGATGAACCTGGCCAGCCTCACTCACAGGATTTCCAGCATGCGATGCAAGACACAAGCCAAAACTGCTCTCCCCAGCCTCCATGCCAGCCTTGCTCTCTGCTGAGCTGCCCAGAGGACATGGACATGAAAGGGGGCCACAGGAGCAGCTATGAAGAAAGTCAGTTTTAATTTTGAAAGAATTTTCTCAGAGATTCTTCACTCTCCCCGTTTATTTTTCATGAGAACATCTCCTGTTTCTGTAAGAAAGCTCTCTTAAAAACACAGCCTGCTATGAAGCTACAGAATAAAACACCCTTGATAAAAGAATATTGCATTTGGGTCTCCTAGGTCTCCTGTGAGATGATGACTGACCACACATTTCTACCAAAAGTATTTTCGATGTATAGCTGTTTTGAGTAAATAAATACACTGAAAGACGTACTGGTTTGCTGCATAAAATTCTGACTTTTCTATTGAATGCCAGCATTTCCCACTTCCACAAGGAAACATATGTGAAAGAGAAGGATCTATTCCTTTTCCTATTGACCTTACCCTTCAAAAAAACACACAATAACAACACCCAAGCCTTTTTCTCTGGGAGAAACCCCTTGCTTTTTCTATCTTTCTATCAGTCTTGTAAGGCTACTGCCCTTTCCAAATGCATAATACACTTAAACCTACAGGTTACCGTACGCTTACCTTCAGCTCCTGCTTCTGAGAGAAGCTGGTTAGCTATTGCCCTGTAAATACCATCAACTTGATTCAGGCAAATATAACAGGAGCAAGTGCACCTTACAAGCAGGTGGGCAGAGCAGATGGAAGGCTATACAGCTGTGATCCCACAATGTGTACATCTACAGCAGAGTTCAGGCTCCTCAACAGGAGCAGGGGGAAAATTAACCAGAACACCTCTGTGGGGCAGGAGGATGGTGGTATTTTGATTTTCCAGCAGGAAGGGAGGGCTGGCAAGGACTTGCTTGAAGGCACACTGATGCCTGCAGCTCTCGCTAGCCCATGGATGGATGCCTCACGGTGTGGTGGCAGCTCCCACTCTGTGCACAGCTACATGTGGACTTCACAAGGAGCCCGTGGTGGTCAGCCCTGCTTGGGAGCTGTTACTGATTGCCAAATCTGACTCCTAACAAGATTTATAGGGATGGAGAGCTTAGCAGAAGGCAGCACGTCAACAGCACCAGCAGAAAGAAGAATTCACCGTGAGACAGCAGAGCTGGAGCACTTACAAATGTCAAGGCAGGCTGACAGCCCACAGGCAGAGTTATCTCCGCAGTGTTAGCACGTTTCGTGGAGGAAGCATCCCACACAAGTCACCCTGGCGGTTAGGCTGTAAACGAGCCCCTCACTGACACAGCCAAGGCCTGGCCGTGGGCTCCCCACTGATTTTATGGCAGAGGACCCCAGGGCGATTGGTGGTGATGCAGGGGTGGGCGGTGAGCAACCACAGCCGTAACCCTTCTCAGCAAGGGTGTGTTTGGGAATTTTGGACTCTCTGTGGCTCTCATGTGAGGCTTCTTGATCCCTGGATGCAGCTGCCGTAGAATAGACTTCTGGAAGGCTCAGGTATGCGCTCTTAAAGGATCTCATATTTTTGAAGTGTCATCACCAATACTTGGAGAAAAAAATCCTTTCTTTTCCTATTTCATTTTGGAAAATACGTTGTTGAAATAGTTATCTTCTCAGACATTTAATACTGATGCTGAGAGAAAAAGCAAGAGCAGGAAAAAGGGGCACCTTACAAATCCTGTGACATGCTCACACTAGTAAAAGGGAATCTGGTGCTATCCCCTTCACTAAAAGGAAAATAACAGGGATAATGTGAGGAAAAAATCCCTGCTATCTCCTATCAGCTAAAATAAATTTTATGTCATTAAATTATGCTTCTGTCATTAAAATAGATGTCAGTGGGGTGGCCATCAATCTGCCTCTTCAAAGAGGGACACTGGAGTAAGGATGGGGCAAGACCAGAGAGCTTTTCTGTATATAGGTGTATTAAAGGACTTCAGTCAGCTATGGGAGCTTAGAGTTTTAAGGTTATTGTGGCAAGAAGTTTATGGCCTCCATTTTACCCCTAAGACAAGTCCAGTGGGAACAAACTCTGAATGAAATGCATACTAAGCAACTATTTTAGAGTCCCCCAAGTACATCTATTTTGCTCCCTTCCTTTTTCCTCCCATCCTCCAAACCAGAAAACACCACATAGCACCTTTAACAATCTTAACACCTCTGGCACAAAACAGGGGACGCCTCAGGAATGTGCTGCAGGAGACATCAACGTTCCCAGCATTTATATAGACGTGACCAGTTACATTAACAGGCCATTAAAATTTACCACCTCTCTGTTCCTGTCACAGCGCGGTGTCAGGGTATGATGTGACAGCGCAGCCGCTGGGGTTTGTTCCTGCTTGCAGAGCTTGGTCCAACGCCTCAAACCTGAACCCACTTCAAAACTTTCTGCCTGGTGAAAGGATTAATTTGTAGCAAGATCTCAAAGCCATGGATTTTCCATACTTTATTGCCAGTCTAATATTTAAGCTCAATATCTCTAATACGTGAGACACGGGAAAAGTGCCCTTTAATAGGTTTGTCTCCATCCTTCCCTACGATCATCGTTTGTTGTTCCGCCACCTTACCAACCCACACAGCATCTTAGCAACACCCCTGGCAGCATGCTGTAGGGAGATAATACTAATTAGAGTTATCAAGTCCATCTTGATTTTGACATGACGCTGCACGCTGCTGTGCAGACTGCAGCAGATACATCCCCCTCCCTCTGCCCCCAGATGTAGCCCAGCTACAAATGCTCAGCTCAGATCAAATCTGAAAGGAAAAGAGAAGGTCACCAGCTGCTTGCAGCAAATCTCCTGCTGATGCTGTACCAAAACACTTCTGCTTTTCCCTAGGATGAGCCCAGCTCTCTGGTAGACTTGCCAGCTTCTACCTCTTTTCTTAAACTGGATCTCAATGAAATAGTCACGTATCCACACCATCTAGAAACTGAGTTCATTTTCTATTGGATCAACTCTAAAAGCCTTGTCAGGACGCAGTGAATGAGCTGGAAATTAAACTATAGAACGCACTACATTCGTGCATTAGAATACAGGAATTGACAGGTAACAATAAATAAACTCACAAATGTTAAAACAGTAACTATAGGCTACAGGGGAAGAAAAATATATATATTTTTCTATTCTCTGAACTTCTGAGACATAGTCTTGGCTTTGAAAAGGCTCGTTTAGACTTCATTTAGAAACAAGAGCAGATGATGTCAAAAATTCTTCTCCTCTTTTTTGGAGGCCCAATAAAAAGTACGGCATGATTTTAAAATGAAACAGATTTTGTTTTCTCCAATAATTCTGCTATCTAGTTGTGCTCCTTTAATTAGCTATCAGCAGCACTTAATTTATTTCTAGCATATTGTTGCCAGCTTTTTGCATATCTCTCCCAACCTGTGAAAAATCATAAAAATAGACCTACAAAAATTAATCTTCCAATTCCATGTGCAGCAATATTAAAATGGTAATTGCACTCTTTAAACCTCTAAAACCCAGCTCTACCTCTAGATACTTATCTGAAAGCCCAGTGAAGTTGTGTGATAGCTGCTGTTCATGCTACTTACACATTACGGAAAGTCATTGAGGCCTGATACTAATCACTAAAGCGTAAGAACTTCACACACAGAGGCCAAAGTTCATCAGTGCCTTTGATTTCTGTACTGAAGGTTGATTGTCTGGAGAAATGAACTCCTTTTATTAATTCTTAGCATCATACTTACCTTTATTTATGATAGCACAGGAAGAAATCTTGTCATCTCAAATGTATTACACTCAGCTTGCAATGGAGCAATTTCTTACAAACCTGAGCTTAAATACAGACCCTTTCCTCATGTGCGGGTAGGATGTGAGGTCAGGTCCCACTTTGCTCCTTAAGGAAATTCACTGCCCCATAGAAACACCTTCTGCTCCCTGCACGGAAGTCTACAAACTGCTATGACCTTGTTGTGATTGGATGCTTACTCCTTGTAAAGATCAAATCCACTTTGAAACTCTTCCTTGCCAGTTTAACTATTTGCTATGCACTCCAGGAAAACACAGACTCCAAAGAAGTATTTCATATTTTGGCAGTATTTAACAGAAATAGGTCAAAGGTTGTTGACTGTTGTCTCTTACTCACATAGCTTCTGTAAATGATGGTTTTGGGGGAATTCTCCTCCACATGAGGTTGTGGCAGGGCATGTACATCCCACAAGGACAGAGTGGGAGGACAATGTCCCACTTGTTCCATTGCCAGTCCCACTGCATGCAACGGGCACCTTGGGATGAACACACCAAAAATCGAGGGTGGCTGATCCTGGGAAGGAAGCAGCCAGAAACCAGTTGCCTCCTGGCTCATGGGAGTCCCCCCGCAGAGAGCTGCCCTTTTGTAGAAGGAGGACAGCGCTGATTGCAGCCTTACAAGGCTTCTCAGGCCTACTCTACAATGCTGGGGTCTAACAAAACCAGAAACTTCCCTTATCATTTTGGTCATTTCACTTTAACATATGAAAACCTCCTAAAATAGGAAGGATGGGGTGTGACAGTACTATTTTGTGACATTATAATATCTAAAATGTCTCAACTGGACTTTTTTCTTTTTCCTTTTAGATTAGATTATTTGAAGACTTTTTTTCCATTAGAAAGTAGTATTTTCTACAGACCCAAGCATGGAAAGGCTACAGACTGTCACCAGCTGACTTGGAGACACCCTTTTTAGCTGAGACCCAGAGAGGACGTTCAGGAACCACAAGTGGGTCTGATTATCCATTCTAAAACCATAACCTATGCTGAAATGGTAAAGCAAAGTTTCTGGACAAAAAAAAAAAAAAAGAGAGAGAGAGAAAGAGAGAGAAGTGGAGATCTTTTGGGGAAACATCACTGTATTTTACTCCAGAAAAAGTGATATCAAAGAGAAAAAGAAGTGAACAGGTTACAGTATTAAAATTTCTTCTCTATCATTTGGATTCATTTCAGAGTCATTTGGCAAGCTCTCACAACGGGCAGCTTCAAATGCCCTAGAGTAATTACAAAAGAAATTCCATTAAAAGACCCTGATGAGGAAAACTATTAAAATTGAATATACACTTTGCTCTGATGAATTTTTCTACTTCACTTCTGTAGCAAATTATACAGCTCCATGTTGTTAGGTTTTTTTCTTTCACTAAAAGCATGAATTACAGTCCTATAAATTTACCCTTACTGTCAATTAAATTAAATAAACATTGTCTGAGCGCATTAGGAAGTGATACAAAACAATTCAATACCAGGGTTAGTTATTGAGGAGGTTTTTAATGAGCATAAATTGATGTAATTAAAATAAATCTACTTTTCACGTTTCTTGAGTAGATGCCCTGTAGCCATTCTTGTAGAATGCTATAGCAAAACGCACACTGGGCCAAAGCTCCTATCTCTCCGCAGATTACATCGGAGCTTCCTGCTCTCTGGGATTTCAGAGATGACTAAGACTGGAGGATGCTGCCTACTTAAAGGGTGGGTGAAGGAACATAAATGTGAAGATCAACATTCATGCTTTTGTTAAATTAATTTTTCCATCACCGAATCATCTTCCTTTGACAGAAGCAAATGAGGAAATGAAAGTACCTTTTAGTATTAGCCTTTATAGGCTGTTCGCAAGTAGTTGGTAACTTCTGTGAATTCTGCCTTTGGAAGGTATTTTACAAGTTGCAATATAGCCATGTGTTGGGACTACATTTAAAACCAATATGCTAGGCTAAAAAAGTATGTTGCTCTTACAAGATTTCCCTCCCTCTCTTTCTTTGCATCCCTAAAATAATACCAGTAGGATGACCAACACTATTGACTTGCTTAAGGATAGGAGGCATGAGTTCTCTGTGGAGCAGCAGATGCCAGGTATGCCTATTAATAAACCACACAGAGCTGAGGAGAGTAGAATGCTAAAGGAGCTCAGCTGGTATATATTAGACAATTCTAAACAGATGGAGAATAAAAACAAAAAATAGAATCAGAAGTATTTTATACTACACTCCAGTGGTGGAGATGGCGATGATGTCTAGTGTGGAGGTGTTTGTATCCCCAGATCTCCCATCTTAAACTGCTCCGAGCCTGCCTCAACACCACTATCATTGGCACCTGGGCCCTACTGACAAAATAAAGGTTATTTGTCACTTCACATTGCACAGTCCAGTTCTCAAGGCTGCCCCGCAAAGTGTTTTGCCTTAGAACAAAGGCAGAGCATATGAAGAAAAAATTCCATATATAACACCATTCTTCTTCTCACCTTCATTTGGGCTGGTCTAGGTCCTCAAGCTGAAGTCCTATTGCTTCTGTCAGATAAATTCTCCAAATAGGTTCCCATTTCAGGAGTTCATCTTCACATAGCAAAATTATTCTGGCTAAAAAATAGAGAAAGATTGTTTTTGTGTGTGCAAGACTTTCACTGACAATTAGTGCCTTTGGCATCCCCTCTTCAGAGAGAAGAATTTCACTCTGCGGATAAATAAAGAGCTTAGGTCTCCAGGGATGTCAGCCTTTAACAAACAATAAATGCATGCAACAGTTTAGAATGGAATATAAATCAGAGCAGCAACTTGAAGGGTCCTTCTTAATAACACAACGTACGTTTATCTCCAAGAAAAGAACACCCAGCAGCTAGCAAACACCACAAAATTTCCACACACCATGGCATTGTCTGCAGCTCTTAGAAAAGTAAAACATGCTTGAATAGATGTCAATGTTCTTAACACTACAGACCTGCATGCTCAGAGAAAGGAAAACACAGCTCACTATTTCTCCCAAGGCAGCACAAAATACTGTTCCTTATAACTGCAAGCGTAAGATTCAAAAACGTTTCCATAGCCTTGGTGATGCCTGCTGCAAACTGGCAGCATACCAATCACTGGCTTAGGCTGTAACACAATAGGTAAAGTCCTTAAATCTTGATGTGCACATCTCTCCACCCTTAAAAGATGGTGGTTTTGATAAAGACATACAGCTTGGAAGCATGGGAGTTCATTTACAGAATGCTTTTATGGTGAGACAGTTTTGCTCTTTTCAGCGTATAATTCTTTCTTTTTTTTTCCCCCCTTCTCTTTTCTAATTTTTCAAGGTTGTTATCTCAGTGCTTTTTCCTTGGTACCAATTCTTCTTAGCTCACAGTGACTCACAGCAGGGAGGCACAGAGAGCTACCACCGGAAGCCTCCTCCCTGGAGACGCTTCACAATACTGCCTATTATTTAGTGACTTGAAACGCTGGTATAATGGCACACGTCTCCAACATCCCCTTCTTTCATTTTTTCACCCCAGGGACCCAAGCCATGGAGACGTATCTCCGTTCTCTCTTCCCCACTCTCCCCCATCAATGTGCAGGAAAGCAGAATGGCCAGTCTCCAGACCGCACCTGGTGCTCCTGACACTGGTGTGCAGCAAATCCAAGTGGTGGGCTCCAAAGCTCAGCTCAACCATGTATTCGTTCACCAAGGAAAGGCCTGAATATGGTTAGAAAAACCCAGCATACCTTAAAGGGGTATTGAATTTGGAGATGTTCTTGTTGGTCGTCAACACCCACCCTGAAAATCAGAGGGGGAAAGCAGTGGAGAAGATACTCCAGATACTGTGACTGTGCTGGGATGGGGGGTTAAAGCCTTCTCTGCTGATGCTTAGCAGAAGACCTCCTCAGTAGAAGTAAACCTTCCTCAGCAGATCCCTCATTGCAGTTTAAAAAGTCAGCCAGCCCTCCTTGCGCTCCCACGCAGCGTTTATTCAGCAGAAGAGGACAGATACTAGGGATATACGAATGTACAGTTCTGGAAGGAAATCAACTGGTTTTATTAAAAATGACAAAAGAATGGACCATTTTGCCTCCACATAGGCTGTAGCCCTTCAGGCCTGAGGACAGTGTCTTGCAGGCTGACAACAGGACACAGGGCCATTACAGGGTACCTGCAAGCCCTCCGACTAACCTACCAGCCATTTACATCTGGCTGTTATCTGTTGTTCCTTTTAAATTTCTCTCTTCCAAAAACCACACCAGGTGAAATCCAATATCATGCACTGACTCACAAACAGCTATTTATTCTGAAGAAATCTTTCACTCGAGTCTTTTGTTAGAAGTTTCTAAAGAAAACACAGGGTAATAGGGCAGGTGAAGTCACAAGTTGAACTGACTGCACACAATAAACAAAGCATCTATAGCTTCAGTGTGCCATAGCTCTGTCTGGGTGAACAGGATAATGTTTTGGAGCCTAGCAGTGGTTCAGGATTACAGGTTACTTTTCTGTTCTACTAAATTAATTACGTGGCTGAGCATGTCTCCTTGCCTCTCAAATTTTTGTTGACACATTTGCTTCTGTGTTATCCATTTGAAAGAGAAAGTCCTTAGAAGAAAGCCCATCTTCTTCTGCAGACTTCTCTCTGTACCGGCCCTAGCACCATAATCCCTTCTTGGCACATATAGCAATTGCCTTAACATATGTGCAATTATTAATAGAAGTTATAACAAGAGGAATAATTATGGGGTTTACTGTTTCATGGCCCATATAAAAATTTGTTGCGGTTCAAATATTAGTCATATTAAGTCCAAGATCATAATGGTAACATTTAACCCTGGTGATGACTGGAGGCAAGGTGCTGGTTGGCTGCTTACGGCAAAAATTGCTGTTTACAAAGTGCTGTAGAGATGACTGCACTATGCAATTACAAACATATTAAATGAACTGAATTCAAACAGCCACAATAAGGGAGAGGAGAAAGTATGTCTCTTCCAGGACAGCACCTAGCTGCCGTTGGCAGTTAGCATTCAAAGACAAATCCTCCTCCTGAAACGTAGCATGCACACTCAGACGGGGTAGGTTACACTCTCACTTTCTCCATAACCTTCAATGGGATGTGACATGAGGAAATGTGCAGCAAAAAGCTTTCTGCCAAAGTAGAAATCAGGGAGTTTTCCCTTTTTTCTTCCTTTATTTTCTTCCCGCTTTAGCAATCTAAGAATAGCGCAGATTAGAAACAGCACTTTCCACCCTGGAATGCTCCCCATAGGGGAAAATGCCTGCAGAATATAGGTGTTAGCTGGACACCCATCTTTCCAGAAAGGCGGAG
Organism: Anser cygnoides; assembly: GCF_040182565.1. Classification (NCBI taxonomy): domain Eukaryota; kingdom Metazoa; phylum Chordata; class Aves; order Anseriformes; family Anatidae; genus Anser; species Anser cygnoides. The sequence continues at coordinate 6,994,903 of NC_089887.1, forward strand.
GGAGATGAGCTATGTGCAGGCTGGAACAGGAGTTCTGCTTCCTTCCTCCCACCCTGGCACATGCCATCCCCGTTTGTGTAAGTCCATGAGCACAGCAAACTCAGGAGTTTTGCCACATCAGGAGAGCTGAGGTGAGCAAAACCCAGAACGGGTGCAGCAGGTAGGCAAAACTCCAACCCAAAATACCCTAATATTGCAAATCTTATCAAGAAGGCAACTGCCCTTTTGGGAAGGGGTTACGGTCTTATTGTGGAACTTTCTCCCTCATGCCACTGACAAGTACAAATTATATTTTTCTTCAGTATGAAATCTGCCATTTTCATATGATCACACACCAGTAGGACTGGAGCTTTATCCAAAACAGCCAGGCTTAACATTTTTGCTACACCACAGGGGAGAGTAACATGTACCCTGGCACAAGGATACCAGCAGACTATTGGCAAAAGGCCGCTGGATTAGACATAAATCAAATTAGCAGGGGGTGGAGAAAGAATTCCCTCCCCAGGGCACCATGTTAGACAGGCCTGAGAGCCAAATGGCCGAGCAGACCCACAAGCTGCCCTGTTTGGGGTCAGATGCAGTGATATCCCCCCAGCCTTCAGCTCTTTGGGGCAGGGAATCCCATCCTGCTGTTCAAAAGAGGGGGGTTCATTAGGCATTGCTTCCTCCATTCCACAAAACTTGTCTTGAAATTGTGCTAAAGCCCCGAGCAGGCCTGGCTGTTCTCCTGTCTTTGCTGCCTGGCATAATCCCTCAGCTAATTGCTGGATGGGAGAGGCACCTCTTCCCCATGCATCAGGCGGTGCTTCAAACATAAATATTTCATAAATGACAGAGACTTCTTGAAAATTAACACATTTCTGCAACCCATGCTTGAGGATTGTTGTGAAACAAAGTGCCTTGCTTTCAGGGTCTTGTTTTCCACTCTTAGACTGATCCTGACAATATGTAAAACATGCAACTATAACGTTTTTGTAGAGTATTAATACAACATATCTCAAGGATGTTTATCAACTGCTGCTCTTAGGAAACCTTTTGAAATAGTTACTTGACTCCCACTGGATCCTACTTGAAGGTAAGGGTTCCCAAGAGTTTATTTGTATTTCAGAGAAGAACACGCTGACCATGTTCACACTTCCTAATATTTCTTTCAGACACTAGGGATTGTTTACCCAAACTTGCATGCAAATATCCCATCTAATTAATTTTGTTCTCTTAAAATGCGTTTAAATAAAGCTTTTCAGGGAAATAGAGCTTGTTTCTATTTATCTTAGTTGAAACTAGGACTATAAATCTCTTCAGTTTCCTTTATTGACCTTAGACAAAATTACAAATATAAATTACAGCTGCTGCAAATTAAATGTTCTAATGACTGTTTGAAAGCAAATGCAATAGCATCAATAACAAATTAGATAAGACACAGCAAGAACAGCATAAAGCAACCATTCACTGGTGAAATCCAAAAGATTTCTGTGAAAATGCTCAGCCAGGGGTGCTCTTCTACCACCAGATTTCTTTCATATCTGCCTGTTTTATAAATTCAGTTATCCAGACCCAGAGGACCTGCAGGTGGCTTAATATATCCACCATAAAAATTCAGGGAAAAACACCATACTTGAAGAGGCAATATATATTCCGTATAGCCCAAGCTGAAATACATAAATATATCACCAGTTTTACTGTCCCAGCAGTTTTCTTCGTTCTTCATCTCACCATAAACACTGGCCACAGGGTCATGGTCTACAAGGGCAAATATCAAGTGATGCTGCTTCAGGTACCATACATTTCTCATGAAGGAGCTCCTATTTCACAAAGCAGCGTAATCATCAGTTTTCTACACCACTGACACTTAGACCCTTATGCACAAAGGTATCTGTTTACCAGGTCATGAAATTGCAAGTATAATAGCAGTGACTTTGCTGCACTTGATAAAACTGTAAAACATTTCATTTTGCTGCCTACTGAGCTTTAAAAAAAAATTACATTGGAGAGGAGACAACATTCTTGTTACCATCAAAGTATTTCAAACATCTACTTTTCTGCTTGTGATCTGGGGACATGCATTTTTCCTTCTTTTCCAGTTGTGCCACTACTTTCTGATACAAACAGCACTGCAAATATCCAGGAAAAAAAAAAAAAGGATTCCTCTTACTCTTTCTTAAGTTTTATATGATCACAAAGCCTCTCTGAATACATATATATGTGTATAGTATTAATATCCCCACAAATTTTACGAAATAGATACCCCCGGTAACTAGACAAACAAACTCTGCATTTATATCACACACACACAATAAAAAAAAAATAATAAAAAACCACACACCAAAAAAAACACCACAAAACAATCACACAAGACACACTGGAAATCCTATATTTGTCTTTCTGGCTCACAGAACTAATTGCTTCTAAACAGAATTCAGTTGGTTTGTTAGCCATCGTTGTCTCAGGGCCTAACAGCCAATGTGGTGTCATTGGAAATCTTGCTCATAAAAATGCCATAAACAACAAACTTTGGCTAAAAGTCTACTGACTGTGTTCGGAAACCAGAAAAACTTTGCACTCTGGACCAAGGCAAGAATCTAGTGTGGTGCTGCATCAGGACAGAGCTGACAGACCCTCCTAGCCTGCGAACTGCCCCACAGATGGTACTTCTCTGCTCACAGCAGGCAGTATGCCTTGATTTTGTCTTCCCTCATTAGCTAAGCTAAGAAGTGAGAAATGGTAAGAAAAATAAGAAAAAACACTTCTTCCCTGGTGCCAGTCGAGCTGCTGCTCAAGAGAGACCTCCACAGACACCTGGTACCTCTGGCACCTCTATATTTCTGGAAGAAGTTGTATGTTTTCTTGAAATAAAACCATTCCGTCAAGGTCTCGGAATCCTTGCGATGACTCAGACACCATTTGCTGTTTTAATGGTGAAATTAATGAGAATCTCTGCCTTAACCTAAGCCTCTTGTCAGCGCAGCTGGGAGAAAGGCCTCGCAGCGCAAGCACCGGGCCTGCTCCTAGCGGGTATGGCTGGCCTCTGCTCCGGGGAGAGCGCTTATGTAAGCTGGCATCTGACATTCACTGTTATCCTCTACTGTACATCGGTTTGTGTAATTTCATTCATGATTTACTCTGACCTTTAGCTGTGTTTGGTATTTTCTGGTACCAAAAATTGGCACTTAATAAAGGAAATTTCAAGAAAACATCAGCCAACAAGCTAAATATCTGCACAGGAAAGGCAGACTTCATAGTGAACTGAAAAAAATGATTGCCTTGCTGTCAGCCTGGGAAGATTCCCCACAACTTCAACCTCAAGTTACGAAAAGACGGATCTCCTTCTACCTTAATACCAGAGTTTTACCCCTATTTCTTCTCAAAATACCCAGGTTCTTTATTCAGCTCTTTTGCCCAAGCTACTCTGCATGTATGCATTCATGCACGTAGAAAATTCACTGAGCATCCTCCACGGGAACATTCTGCAAAAACCATCTGCTGGATGCAACAGTTCAGCGGAAAGATTATCAACATCCAACGGTAAATGTTGGGACCCTAGAGTTAAATGGCAAAGAGGCAATTACAAAGACGAGGTTAAATACCTTTCGTTCACAACGCCCACAAGTCACAAGGCTTGAAATGTTTGCTCTTGAAACTGTAACTTGGTAGCACTGGGTCTGGAAAAAAATCCTGCTCCCTCAACAGGCCCAGCCCCTCTTCTGCAGTTATTTGCAGAAGGGAAAAAAAAAACAGCCTGTGCATTCAAAACTCCCGTGGAGCTTTGCAGGCAAAAGAAACACGAAAATCTCTTTGATCATGTTTAAATATTTCAGACAGGTGACCAGGCTTTGGAAGTTTAATTACCTTAAGCCATGAGAGGGCAGAGAGGGAGGGCAACGGCAAAAAGAAAGGAGAAAAAAAAAAAAGGACTTTTTTCAGGACAATGGGATGTTACTATTTATGAACCTGCAAGAGAACTAGAGCTGAAATAATTAGACAGAAAAAAGAGATTTTAATTAATGATGGTAGTTCTTAAGAAAGGAACCAGATTGCCAGCCCTGCAAACTGCCAATTCTTTTTATCCAAATGTGTATATATCCTCAGTGAGGCTATTGCACAGATCCCTAGCACAGGACATTGCCCTGAGCCGTGAAGTCCAACATCTGACTGGTCACACCTCTCGGCTTTTGCTGCAGCTGAGCTTCGCCATGTGAATAGTTGTTCACTAAATCAGTTCCTCCGTACAATCAGATCCTTCAACATGGGCAATTGATCTCTAATGACTTGAGCGAACCTGTAGAGGTGACCAAGAATCACAAATCCTACTGAAATAAATGAAGAGTACCACAGGTCCCATCAAGGTCCCAGCCTGAGGAAGTCATGGTAAATGGAATATCAGTTCCCTTTAATACCTAAGGAATAAGGAAACATTTAGGAGAGGAGAGGAGAGGAGAGGAGAGGAGAGGAGAGGAGAGGAGAGGAGAGGAGAGGAGAGGAGAGGAGAGGAGAGGAGAGGAGAGGAGAGGAGAGGAGAGGAGAGAGAGGAGAGGAGAGGAGAGGAGAGGAGAGGAGAGGAGAGGAGAGGAGAGGAGAGGAGAGGAGAGGAGAGGAGAGGAGAGGAGAGGAGAGGAGAGGAGAGGAGAGGAGAGGAGAGGAGAGGAGAGGAGAGGAGAGGAGAGGAGAGGAGAGGAGAGGAGAGGAGAGGAGAGGAGAGGAGAGGAGAGGAGAGGAGAGGAGAGGAGAGGAGAGGAGAGGAGAGGAGAGGAGAGGAGAGGAGAGGAGAGGAGAGGAGAGGAGAGGAGAGGAGAGGAGAGGAGAGGAGAGGAGAGGAGAGGAGAGGAGAGGAGAGGAGAGGAGAGGAGAGGAGAGGAGAGGAGAGGAGAGGAGAGGAGAGGAGAGGAGAGGAGAGGAGAGGAGAGGAGAGGAGAGGAGAGGAGAGGAGAGGAGAGGAGAGGAGAGGAGAGGAGAGGAGAGGAGAGGAGAGGAGAGGAGAGGAGAGGAGAGAGGAGAGGAGAGGAGAGGAGAGGAGAGGAGAGGAGAGGAGAGGAGAGGAGAGGAGAGGAGAGGAGAGGAGAGGAGAGGAGAGGAGAGGAGAGGAGAGGAGAGGAGAGGAGAGGAGAGGAGAGGAGAGGAGAGGAGAGGAGAGGAGAGGAGAGGAGAGGAGAGGAGAGGAGAGGAGAGGAGAGGAGAGGAGAGGAGAGGAGAGGAGAGGAGAGGAGAGGAGAGGAGAGAAGAGAAGAGAAGAGAAGAGAAGAGAAGAGAAGAGAAGAGAAGAGAAGAGAAGAGAAGAGAAGAGAAGAGAAGAGAAGAGAAGAGAAGAGAAGAGAAGAGAAGAGAAGAGAAGAGAAGAGAAGAGAAGAGAAGAGAAGAGAAGAGAAGAGAAGAGAAGAGAAGAGAGAGAAAAAAAAGGTGGGGTGATTGGGAGGGGAGTAACTTCTCATTCAGATCAAGCCATTTTGTTTAACTTCCTATCGTCCTGTCCAGAAACAACAGTCACTTTATCCCAATCCTTACTAGCATCATAGCCGTGGGGGCCATGAGACACTATATTCTGTGGAGAGCAGCAGTTGTAGAATTTGTTCCTGAGTTGGAAGGTGATGAAGAGGGTTTGTTTTTTCAGTTGTTTATTAATAACATTCTGGAGTAATGCAATGCTAGCAAAAGCCTCTCACCATCTCCCTCTACATCCTGTTCTCCACTCCTTTGCAACTGGATGGAGAATTCCGCCTCCCAGAAGTGTGGAGCAGACTAATGGATTTGGGGTAAAAATCCCCTGGTAGAAGGAAATGTGGTCTGGCTGATCCCTGAAAATTTAATTTCTGGTCTCCAATGACTAAAAATCACAGGTAGCTTTAAATAAATCTGAAGGGTACCACCTTGCTGCAGCTCTCATAACCTCTTGCGGCATGGGGAAGCAATGATCTTCACTACCTGTGCCTGATACAAAATAGATTAAGTCAAACGTATCAACTTCACTTTAACATGAGTGTTTCTATTACCTGGGTCAGAGAGTCTGTGCAGTTACTCTCCAAAACACGCTGTTATTAATTCAGCAATTATAGCTTTAAGGTGGCAGGGAATCCTCGGTGTTTGAGCTGGCACTGGAAAGCTGTAATTCTGAATGGGACATGACGTGAATTACTGGATTGATGTAATTCTTCAGCTTTTTATGCATTTTCACTGCATATATTAAAATACGGCAAGTAATTCACTTTTAATTATGCAAATTCAAAGACACTAAGACAAGAGATGGACGAGTTTTTAAATGCCTGCTCTGTCCGGCCACCTGGGGTTAGCATAGAAAATCCACCAGCTAATCAGGTAACCTGGCCCACCATGCTCCTGCTTGCCTGAGCATACACAAAATTACCTCTTCTTAGTATTCAGCACCATTACAGGAGCACAGAGTACAGGAAAGAAATTGCCAAGCAGCAGGGAAGCTGGGGAAAGGGAGATGATCTCTACCTGCCTCCCCAGCTTCTCTGGGTGTTCAAGGACAGATGACACAGAGCTGTTCTGACTTCAACAGAAGACCTCAAGGGCTGTCAGGTACTTTCTAATTTGGCAGTTATCTTTCTGATATTATTCCTTGGTTTTACTGGGACAGCATCCTTAGCCATCATTTCTCAAGGAAGGGAAAGATTTGCCCAACAGGGGTGTAACACGTAACTTTCAGTCATAGTACGCATCACATTCTGCAGCTCTGCTCTTGGCTTCTTTGCTGCTCCTAAGTAAAGCTCATGGCTAAAACCAGCTTTTAAGTGCATACGTCCACACACAAGTCTGTGCATTTATTGTAAAGGAGAAGTAAGTTACACTGCGCTCAAAGACGTTGTTAAATTGTAAGATTCCAAGTGCAAGTAATGATGGCTTGTTAAAAGTCTAGTGACTGTATCTAATAGCTGCAGTGTTCAGTGCTGTAATTACAGAGGCAAGAGATTGCTGAACACGTGTAAAAAAGGAAATAATTGGGGTAGCAGTAATGCAAAAGCTTCTCCAAGCCTAGAGCAATTGTTATTTTGCCCTCCTACTGATGTGCTCCTTCCCAAGGATACAATGGTTAGAAGCTTGGTCTGTCTGATGAACGTTCAGGTTAGGTGTTTTCTACCAGGAACCCCAAGGCTTCACCTCCAGTACGTCCGCAGTTTAGGACACAGGGGTAAAATTACACCAACACTTTATTGCCTTGCCCTGAAAGGATACATCTGCCTCTTTTCCCTGGAAGTCTGGGAGACATTTCCAGCAAGCAAATTAGCAATGCAAATCTCTAGCAACCTACTGAAAGGAGGGAGCTAAAGAAGATGCTCGTGAGGCACTGCTGTGCTGAGTACTTCACATTAGTATCTCCAGCCCTGGTGGAAACTTTTCTTTTTCTTTAATCTGTTCACCTTCCTTTCACCACCTAGGGATGCCTCTTTGCTGGTTTCAGTCTTGCTTCTCTAGAACATGATTTCTTGAAGCTTCCTTAGCTGCTGTTCTGTGTGCTGGAGCCTTTCACTGCTTTCCTGCATGCCTATTGCATACAGTTGTGACAGAAGAACATCGTCTTCCTGAAATGGAGTAGGTGGATGGCAGTGTTTTTTCTGCCATGTCCTTGGCATTGCTATTACAAGTCTCACTCGGATACATTATCTGCCCCGAAACCCTGGAATTGAGCTTTATTTTCAAGCTTTTTGAAACTCACAGTTCTATTTTGGCATACCTGCTGATCTCAGCCTTTAAAAATCTAACCAGAACAGAACAGTCACCATGTTAGCCTTTTACCAACAGGCACTACCAGCTCGGTCCCTACTTCCACTCCCAAGACATTGCATGACCTCTCGCAGTCTCATCATGAGACAAGTCTGGCTAGATCTGACAAAACCTCTGAACGCACTGTTTCTCTATGAATTCATCACCAAAAAAAGGCTCAGAACCTGGAACTAAAGAACTGAGATGCTCCCCTCCTGCTGCAGTAGAAAAAGTACCTCTTGCTCATTGTGCACAGAGTTGCTTGAACTTCTCTACTTCCCAGTCATGCTACAAGAAAAGCGGATTTTATAATCAGAAGGAAATGAAAAGCACATAAGGAGGTGTTGGCTGCATGATTAAAGAGTTCTTTCAAAATACAAAATGAAGCACAATTAATATCTTGGCTTGAGGGAGACTAATGACTTGGGTGGACTCTTCCATTCTCACCTGATGTCACCATTAGGTAGCAAAGGCTGTTGCAACTCCCTTAAAATTTATTCTGCAACACGTCTGCTACTGGTTCCACCAACCAGACTGCGTAAAGATCAGCCTGTAACAGGAATCAATTTAACCCCATTTACCTTCTTAACGTCAGTGGTATCATAGAGATCACTTATACCCTTGTACGTTAAGGAAAGCAGTTAAATTGTGCTACTGCACCAGGTTTAGACATAAAAGGCAGGCTTAATAATAGGTTTAAAGAAAAGGCTTAGGAGTTCTGAATGCAGAAAAAGGGTTAGTGTCGGATAATACCAGCTTGTAAATAGAAAGCAAGGTTAATATTTGGCTTAAAGATAAGACTGGTTTTTATTGATCTGAATGATTTATACATACTATGGGAGATAAATGCTTTGATAGAAACAAGTGGCAGAAGCACCAACACTGCACCTTCATTTCGAGTACGGTTCACCTGAGCAAATAGGACTGCTAGACTAGAAACAGCCACTTCTGAGCTTGCCCCAGAGGGCTTCTTGTACAGGTAGCAGAGACCACAGAGACACTTCAGGATGCATTTCATCTCAGGCTGGGCAGGTATCTGGGAAGCCTGGCTCTGACAGGGGTGTCTGTGCCCAGACATCTAGATGGGCAATGGGGGATGGCCTCTGACTGCAGGACACTGGTTGGGACGGAGCCAGGGGCTGGGCTGAAACAACAGGATCCAGGTTAGCAGAAGTGTTGGAGAAGCTGGTGGGTACAACAAGGCATGTTAAGAATTATTATTATTATTTTTTCCCAGAGGTTTGAAAGTGAACTGCCATGCAGCTCCCCTAGTTTTCAATGAATGTGAGAGGCCTACCTTGCTTATTTCTGAAAAAAAGGTCGTAAGCCTATTTGAATTTTAGGCATCTGAATACCTTTTCTAACACCTTTACTCTTAATGGTCTTAACACCCGCTTAGAGCAAGCAAGAGTGAAGGTTGGCAGGGAAAGATTAGAAACTTTCAACTCATAACTCATTTCCCAGGCTGTTCCTAGGCACAGCAATTATGCACTTACTTACAATTATGCCCAGGACAAACTGTAAAATGTCTGTATTGACCTTAAAGTCTAAATCAAAGTAAGCAAATCCTTCCTACACAACTGCTGCCATTTTATAAGAAAACTATTGAACCAAAAATGAAAGGTATCCATAGGTACATAAACATTATTTTTATTTTATCTTAGTGATCCAAGGCATTGTTTAAACAGTGATGCTATTATAGACTTAGCCAATTTCCTTCTGATTACACCCAAACCCTGATCCTTCCAACAACGAATGCTAAACAAAGCAGCATTAGGTAAGTTATTGTAAAAAGAAAGCATATTTGCACAGCAATAGAAAAAAAGAAAGAAATGGGACAATAATGAGCAACCAAATAGCAACACAGTTAAGGGTATTGGTTTGCAGGAAACAAGTGACTATTCAGAACCCTGAAGTACCAAATGTAATGAATCACAAGAGCTCACTAAAATGAGAGCAAACATACCAATTCTTTGTATTTGAGTATGTACAAATATCAAAGCAATTTGGGGTTGTTAACCTCCACAGCTTGATGACGATACGTTCACCATTATTGCACAGCACTTCCCTCTTCAGAAACTCTCTGTATATTGGTTTTGATGTTTTACTGAAGCATAATGCTTGCCTGAAAGGAAGCTTAATATCAGGCAACATTGAGTAGCTCATAAAGAAGAGGATGATTTAAAAAAAATAATCTAGGAAAGGAAGCAATCTGATACTACACATTATTTCTGACAATGCAGTGTGAAGAGGTGCTCAAAATATTTGAATTTCTGTTTTCACATGGATTTCATAGCTTCCCCTTTCCTAAAGACCTTAACAGCTTTAAGTTTACCTCCTTCATCCACACTGCTCTTTCATCTCTATGTGCCCTACCTCCAATCCTACAGCTGAAGCATTAGTGCATATACGAAGTGCATCTATTCCCTCCTCCTCTACTCTGTTCAGTATCCCAACAAGGACCACAACCAAGCTTTCTGTCGAAGATGCCTAACTGCCATAAACCAAATCAGAGTAAATAACAAAGAGCATTAAGATGACAGCGATTACATTTGGAGAGCTTGGCAGGGCACATGTCACTCATGGTAACCACTGTAAACGTTGCACTGTCCTCTTTCCTGAGCTAGCCTTTTTCTCCTTTTCTGGGGATTCAAGAAGTACCTTGGCTAATGCAAATTCTGTCTTCCTACACAACGCTGCATGGTGACCTTCCAACAGGCAAGACAGCAGTATCTGCCTGCAACCGGCTCTGCACAGACGGTAAGGGGGCAGACTAAGGCACCCCAATGCTATCCCTGCGGAGAGGGACACCACAAATTGGTGCTGTGCTATAAAGTCACCCACTAACAACAACTCTGACTGATGTGTACACACATCCTTACCATGTTTTCTTCCCATATCTGCAGTCTTACCATTGTGATCCTGAACCTTGCTTGTACATAACTCCCCCCTCTGCGTTCCCCAGAGGAAGCATATTGCATGAGGTGAGGCACTGGACAGAGCTATACAAATGCAAAAAAACTTTCCTCCTCCTAGGAACTGCTTGCTCAGTTTACTGAATGTTCGGGGAAACAAAATAAATTGTAATCTGGTAATGGGAATGTAAATAGCAAAAACTATCTTTCTTTCCAGATCAGTTAATTATCCATTGAGAGCCAGGAAACAACACCACCACCAAAAAGCTTCAAATTCTTCTGTAGGTAATTGAGTCTTTTAAGAACACCCCAACACATAATCAGCCACTTCTTTACTTGGAGGAGGGGAACACGCCACAGAGCTTAAGGAGCATTTTGTTCGGGAAATCACATCTTTCCCCATTTTCCAGCTGACACATTGCATTGCAAGTCTGTCACAGCACATTACCTCGGTGATGTGATGTAATGCAACATTGCTGATGCAACCCAATCTGATGTGTCTAATGTGATACATCAGATACAATATTTGAGAAGATTTTTCTGAAAACAGCAACCACAGAAAAGATTCTTTCCCCTCTTTGCCAATTATAAAAGCCTTCCCAAAGAATTGCATCACCTGGAGATAATTGCTTTTTCACAGGTTATTAGCAAATACAATTAGTTGCGGGAAAGGTTTGCTTTTCAGCAATTCACACACACAAAAATGAAAAAAAAAAAAAAGGAAAAGAAAAGATGATCATAGCTGGCCAAGATAACTCACCTGAGCAGAAGTTAGTTACAGGGCTAAATTGTGCCACCCTCAGGCTGGTTTTCTTCCCCCCACTGACAAGTGAGAATTCAGTTTTTGGAGCCCTGTGCTTACAGGGTTTCACTTATGGCTCTGAACTGCAGTGATGCTCTGAGGGAAAATGACTGTCAGCCCTTCATCAGAAGATGCACCAAAATGCATCGGGACAACGCAAACTAAGTTTCAACCTTGTGAACTCTGCAGCTCATAAACAGACTGGCAGTTAAGTTTGCTAATCTCTGCAGTAGGTGGGTGTTACTGAAAATGGAATCAAGTAAAGATGCATCTCTCAGCAGGCATCATAGGAAACTGCAGTGAAAACAATGCGATGTATTCCACTGTACGCACTGGGCACTGCAGCTGCATTGAGGGCTGCCCACAGTCCTGCTCCATTTGCTTTTCCAAAGCCAACATCAGCTATGGAAACCTGCTGGCTTTTCACAGAGACAGCCGTGCTCCATGTCACGATGATCAGATGAACGGTAAGAATCAATGGCCACAGACCTTAAATATTCTACCGAAGTGGCAACAGTATTTGAAAGCAGAGGAGACTTTGGCTGAAGCAAATGAAGTATTACTGGACTGAGAGGTGCAAGCAAGCCCCCATCTCTTTGCTGTATCATTTGACTGAAGGTAAATGAGAGCTAATATCCCCACAGACTTTTCTAATGGGTTCTAAGAAGGGCTTCAAAGGAGGAGGAAGCATCACTTCTTGATGCTTTCTTTCCTTTTAGCCACCTGTGCCCTGCTCCGCTGCAGCAACGCCCCGCGGGATGCCTCGTGTTACTTGCCCTGGCCAGGAAAAGAGCAGCAGAGGACTGGCGCAGGGACAAAATGCCAGGCCATTTCACTCACTGCTTAGGCTGATTTTTTCAAGTGTAAAATGTAATTCAAATCTCCATAAAAAGCTATTTGCTCCCTAGTCTCACAATTCTTATACCAAGTTTCAACCGTGAAATCCAATTGGGAAAAAAAAAGAAGCCTCATGCTCAAGGTCTGAAAATCCTGCAAGAGCCTTCAGCTCTCAGACTGAATTGTATCTTAAATGGCATCTGACCAGTTCTGTCTCTCTCCTCCAAAGGTATGGCACGGTGCCTTGTCTCTAAAAGCCAGATATTCAAAGCTGGGCACACACACCCCATCTAAATGCAGATACATACTGGCTTTTTGTACAGCCAGGGAGCTGTTCTAACAAGAGGATCACAGCTGAGCTTCCAGAATTCTGAAAATATGGGCCCAAAAAGCAGCTGTACAAATTAATCTCTGCGATTTTGAGTCCATGCAGTCTCTCAGCGCTGCTGCCCAGCTCTGGACACCTACACCATCACAACCCCCTAAGTACAAGCTCACCCAAGTATTTCTAACTCTTCCCAATCTAACCCTTTTTTTGCTGATTCACATTAGCAGACAGCACAGATCCTGAAAGACCTGTTTCCTGATGTGGGCTTTCTTTTTCACCGTTCCATCTCCTCTCCTAGCGCATATGGACTATTTTTCTCTTTTAGAGAAACCTGTGTTTAAAGTGAGGTTAAATTACTAAGGAATTAGCAATAGGCCATGAGATATTTAAAAGCTTTGAAATACGGTCTAATTTCAGGATAACGTTCAAAAAGTTTGATGTATATCTAGATATTCCAAATTTCTTGAACATGAAAACTTATTAAAACCCTCTGGAACTCAGGTTGGTATTTCTGCTGCTACATACCAGTGAGATATCTCCTGAACAGCCTTTCTTGCAGGCTTTCCAAATTCAAATATTTTCTAAATCAGGAACTGTAAGTGGGGTACAAGTACAATAATATCACAGTATTGCACATAGCCCAAGTTCTAATCCAGAACTAGGTAAAGCATTCAGTTGTCACAATTTCTAATCTCTCAGTTAACATGAATGATAAGAAACAATATAATAACAATTTCTATTTACACCTGTGTGTTGCTGTAATGCTGTAAGTCATAAACACAACAATATTTGGGGTTTCCTACAGGCATAGAAATAGGCAAAAAAAATTAGTATTTCATTAAATAATAATAATAAAAAGTTTCTAGCTTTTATAACATAAATCTTGAAAATACGATCTATGTATACTCTGAAGCCTTAGAAATGAGCCTTGTTATCCATTGTGTCATCAGCTACATTTAATCCTTTCTTTTCAAAAAGATGTTGGATGAAGAGCCCAGAAATGTTGCGTGTGTTACACATGCAGGTTGCTCCGTACACCCAACCCCCTGCCACGTGTCACCCGTAAACTTGAGCACGCTGTCTTAACCTATGCACAAGACAGAAATGAAAAGAGCTTTTTCCTACCCACAACCTTTCCTTTTCCAGATTTTCTCTCCTGAGTGTGACAGCATGCTGCTCATGAAAGGCATTTTGAAACTCTCAGCTGTCCTTTATATCACTCATTTTTTGCTTCCTGCTTTTGTTAAATCCAGTCCTTGTGAGCTTAAACTTCTTGCTGAAATCAGCCACTCCATTTGAGAAGCAGGATAGAGCTGCAATTATTTCTCTAAAGAGCAATGTTCAACTGATATCTTACTTTCTGTTGGCTCACTTCTAAATAAGACGACTTTGTTATATCTCAGAGACTGGGAAACCTCACCTATAACTATTTATGTACCACACCTATGACTGGGGGTGGGGGGAAATCTCTTTTCTACTCATGGGTTTTGTTTTGCACAAGTTCACTGACATGGAGTTAGTTATCTGCTCCAATATCAGGTAACAGCACCACCTTCTGCCAACAACTTACCATCTCTTTAGAAAACTAATAGATTAATTTTCTCTTCATGATTTCAGTGGCTTTCTCAAACATCTCTGATGTAGACAGCAAACTTCAGAGTGATGTCCTTAAGGCTGTTTTGAAACACCCCGAGCTGTCCTGAACAGACAGAAATGAAATTATTGAAATTTAATCAACTTATTTTCAAAAGTATAGCAAATGCACATTCTGCTACAGCGAAACACTTAAATATATGTGTAATTGCACAGATACTTGAATAAATCCTCAAACATTTTTTGCTGAAGCAGGACTTGAAATGCCATTGCATTACCAATTGCCATTGCCAGGCCGGGGCCCTGCACGTGGCATTTTCAGCATGACTTAGGAGATCAGGCAGGATCTCAGTACCCAGCTCAGTCTGCAAGTCACAGCTGGGCTCCCAAGTCCTTTGGGTGCTTCTGAGTGGTCACCCTGAGGGAAGGAAGGAATGACAGAAACAACAGGAGAGAGAAAGGGAGGCAGGGCAGAAGGCTCCTGCTCACTCTTCTTTGCCCCCAGACCCCAGGCTGGGGCCACTGCCGAGGCAAAGAGGAGGCCGAATGGAGCAGTAGATAAAGCTGGAGAAAGACTGCACGATGACCTGTCCCCAAACCAGCAGTAGCTTCCTCAATTCCTCCTGTCCCGAGCAGCACGGCCACCCTCGTGCCTCTCCCTCCTCCCCCAGCTCTGATTTCGCTCCCCACAGCAGGAGTGCCCAAAGCCCACCCAGCAGTGCTGCTCGATGCAATTCCGCTTTACACCCCCCTGTTGGGAAACCTTGGACAAGCTCCACTTTTCACCATTACAGAAATGGAAAAGGCTACAACTATCCCGTGTAAAATACATCTTCTCAACCATTTTGATTGAAATAGTCAACTTTTTCCAGTGCTATCAGTGGAAGCACCCGAAGGAGTCAGCAAGAGGCAGGCTCCTGCACGTGCTACCTGCGCAGAGGAACAGACTGCAAGACGTGAAGATCACTCCAGCACTGCATTAAGCAACGTAACGAACATCTGCTTGTTGTTCTCTTAGCATCTCTCCTGAGGAAAAGCGAGAGTATGGAGGGTTTGATCGTGGATAATGATCATCTAGGATTATTTATCACATGAGCTGAAAAGCTTTTTCCATTAATTCCTACGTCAAATTTGGAACTGCTGGCTGAACTGACAGGTATCATTTGGAATTAAAATAGGGCCCATCACAGAGAGACAGCTGGTGGTGGGAAATACAGAAAGTTTGTAGGCAAACTACTGCAACAACTCTCTCTTTAAAGCCAGGTCTTTGTTCCTAACATTGCTGGGTTTTCCTACCTGGGTTCTGGTGTCTTCCGTAACACTTGGCAGCAGTAATGCCTGAACACTTGGCAAGACTAAGCTGGGTAACAAGACTCACAATACGAAATAGGGGCACTCAGTCCTGGGAAGGTAACTGAACAGCTTCTGTCCAAGGGTTTAAAGAAAACTCAATCCCCTTCTTGTCAGTGCTTTACATCTTTCGCCTTCCCCCAGGCTCCTCTTGCAGCCCATGCTCCTGTGAGTTTTCATTTAGGAAGCTGAGGAGCTTCCACACCTGGTGGGAGAGGACTGATGCTTCTGGGCAGTGCGGGCACGGGGAGCTGGGCAGTCACACCAGTCCCCAGAGCTGCAGTGGAGGGTATGCTCCTACATCTTTATTTAACTTGAGCTGCCTAAAATTAATCATCTTTCCAAAGGTTTTCCTCCATGTTCTCCTTGTCCTTAGCAGGCAGTCTCTGGCTGCCTTGCCTTCAGCCTTAGATGTCTAATTTTCAGAGAGCTAGGTTTCAACAGCTGAACATCACACAATACATGTACTTACTTCTAAGAGTGAAACTGTGCTTTAATTACAGTAAACATCATATTTCGGTGATAAAATTGTCTCTCAGAGCGGGAAGCACACCAAGGTGCATTTGGAGCCCAGGGATGCAGGAGAAAGGGTGTCAGTGGACCCAGAGACAAAGAATAAGGCAGTGATGAGCCAATCAATAAGCCAGTAATTAGGGCTGCTTGGCAGGTTTGGGGGCGTTTTGGTTTTGGCATTTTGCTTTTTTTTTCTCCTCTGGTTTTGAAAGAAGTTTGCTTATCTAAGTTTTATAATGACTTAGATGAATCCCAGCTCTGTTCAAATCAATGAAAGCCTTTGTGAGACAGCTGTAATTTTATGTGCATGTGTTTCAGTAAATTAAAGGGTTTAGCCTTAAGGATTCACTTTAGTGTAATCTACTAAAAAGATAAGTAGAGCCAGATGTAGTGCCTTATAAACTGCTGGACAGTTGTAACTGGAGCGACAGCACTGAAAGCAGCTTTACAGTTTTCCTCATAGGAAGCAGATTTCCTGACTCAAAAAAAGCAATATTTTACATAAATAGTTGTAAATATTTTGTATTTACAATGCAAAGAAAGAACGGTGCAAACAGGCAAAAAAAATTTAGCCTAGGCAATTGGTAATGGATTTCTCTTGTTCTGTTTGTGCACATCCATGGAGAAAGGCAATCTGTAGTTTAAACCATTTAACTAAATTAAATTCTAGTTAGCATCTGGGAGCCCGTCAATAAGAGTCTATATTTCTGAAGAGCCACAGACTGGTGGCAGTAATAGACACATAAAGATTTTAATAGGTAAATAAATTCGTTGTTGCATTTCTCTTGCTACCAGAACACAGTTTAACAGAGTAATTAGTAGTTAGATATCTGACTGTAATGAAGAAGATTCTCTGATCATTAAAAATTCTCAAGAAAGAACATTCATCAGTAATGTTTATTTATTCCGAGGCACATTCACTCAACACCAGAAAAAGTTGTAACCTGGCCCTTCGCTCCACGTAAATCTTTAATAACAGATTTTCATCACCATTAGAAAGCGATTTGCAGGGTCACCATCAGTTTGTGATCATTTCCTATGTCTGCAGCAAATCAAATTCAAAAGAAAGAAAAAGGGAGGGGGGGGTAGGAATCAATGCAGTTTGGCTATAAATCCACAGAAGCTGGGTTTTCTCAGAATGTCTTCATCTGTTAGTCCCAACTTCTTGTTTATAAATCTCCTGACCCGTATGAATTCCTGTGAGGGCTGTGCATAGAGTCACTGAGCATAATAAATCCTAAGAGATAAGCACTTGCCCCAGTCTAAACAGACTTTTTATCTTCAGGCTTTTATGTTCAGGTAACTACATGTTTGACCGTCTTATTAGCACCATTTCACAGGCTGAACACACACACACACACACACAGAGCCCAAAAAGGTGCTGAACATGGGGGCCGAAGGCTTGTGGCTGCTCGTCTTTGCCAGATTAGGTGAAGCTGGATCCAAAGCTGGAGGCAAGCCAGCAGGCTGGAAATTGAAACCAGATCTCTTGACATTAAATCTAGTGCCTTATTCGTGCAAACCCATTTTCTTCTAGAATGCAGTTTGCCACTTCTGAACAGTTTGAGGACCAAATTCCCATTGAAGTCACCCAAAACTAAACAGGAACGTGGACCGATAACAGTGCAACTGCATTTTGGAAACTACCGAGCAAAATAAACCCGGTGGCACAGCACATTTCATTTTCAATGGCTGTACCTCAAGCTTTCTCATCACTATTAAGTCACTACCTTCCAAAGTGCAAACTTTCCAAACTCCACACAAAATCTGCTAAAATACAAGGCCAATGTCTTTCTGACTCTAAATCATCACCAGTAACAAAGATGTTTCACACAGCAGGAGGACGGATTGCAAAGTCACTGTAAAGACAGAGCAAAGAGCTCATTCCCACCCCACAGAGTATCCAGCAAAGGAGAGCAGGTGATGGGCACAGACTGGAGAGGACAGGGAAATAATGAACCAAATTACAGCACCGAATCCAGGGGACAGACAGCCCACAAGAGCTTAATTTTTGTCAGTAAAGCAAGCAGTTATAATTTGGAACACCCTGGAAAGAAGACATTCCCATTGAAAAAAAACCTTTTCTGCTCATAGCCAGATGGTGAGAACTCCAGGATTTCACTTTTTTGGCTGTCAGGGAACAGAGCTAATGGAATGTTACAACAGCGGAGAAGTTCAAGGCTAACTCAAAGAACAGAGACTAAACAGAGGCTGTGCTCAACTGCAGCTCTGGATGTACCACGACATGCATTCTTCCCAAACAGACTGACATCTGGCAAACACCTGAATGGAAAAAGTACCAGCAGTTATAAATTTGCTGAAATGCTCATCTCATCCTCTTTTTTTTTTTTTTTTCTGAATCGGCAATAAGATTACATCTTCTTTATTGCCATCATTGATTTGTTCCCCAGAAGCAAATGACAGCATTTCTGAGAAATAAGTAACCAAATAAAATAAAGCTGAGAGGCAATCTGCATGTAAATCAGCATTAGTCATTGACATTTGAGACTTGACAATAAGCCATCCCAGTCCCAGCTGTCCCCACAAAAGCTGCTCTCCTTTGTAAGACAGAGAACACTGTGAGCAAGTGGAACCAAGGATGAATATAGATAAGATACAAACCCTCTTTGCTTGAAGTTTTTCCTAAAGCCTCCTTTGTTTCTGAGCACTCAGGAATACTTCTACCTCCAGCTGCTATTGATGTCAGTTTTGTCTTTGGCACTTTCCTCCCAAGGAAACCAGCTCCCTACAAGTCTCACCGAAATGGTTTAAAATATATTTGCTTGTATTTGCAGTTGCAGCCCAGAGGGTTGCTTAAACAGTGGAGTGTGTTCATTGCTCCGTTCTCTGCACTATGCTCCACCTGTAGTACCAGCTATTAGGTGAAACAATACCTTCTTACTTCTTTTGTGAATGATTTCTTTTACTCTCAGTATTCCAGTGTTTTTCAGAAAACATTTCATTGAGTAAAAATAAAGAGACATTTGGGTTTATAGCACAAATGTTTCCACAGAGCATGCATGGGTCTCAATAGCACTAGAGCCACTGTATTTGGCCAAGCCAAACTGCTTTGTTCTAGCTCTCACCTGTATTTCTGCTGAAGGCTCCGTTTCAGGTACAATCCTGTGTTGCTTTGACCCTTCTCATCTATGCTAGTGGTAGGAATTGCAGTGGCTCATAAAGCAGATGGCTGTTTGTGCAGGGAAGGAAACTTTTCGGCACGCTCTATGGCAATTACCCAAAGCCAGGGCAGGATTTCTATTGCTGCCAAAGCCCTAAAAACTGCACTCGGTTACAGTCCCAAAAGGCAGTCGGAGATGCTGCACAACATGAGAATGAAACCTTTCCCAACGTTTCCCTTAATCTATTACGCAACAGAGAACATCATGTATCTGTAACTCCCCAAAGTAGTTCACTCAAGTGTGCCAGCAATTAAACATAGCTAAACATGCGTAAGTGCAGCTTATAATTCCCCTTTTAAGGGGGATATTACTCGTCTTCAGGAGATATGGCTCTGAGCCCACCGTGACTGTTGATGACGTACTTAGTAGAGGAACTACCCTGGTTTCATCTGGAATCTTTCCCTTTCAGTGATGGTGAAACTGGAGCTCTTGTGTTGACCTTCCAGTTAAAGAAAGGGCAGAAGTGCTGGCACAGAACTCTAACTGATGTGGGGTATGGGCAGCTTCTAGGGGCTGATTCTTTTTACTTAGGTTTCGGGTTTTATTCCTTTCTGTTGAGACTGCAGAAAACCATAGAAAGAAAATCCCTGCTATTCTTTCCCTTCTTTCTAATCGTGGATAAAACACCTCCGAAGTCCCAAAGCCCTAATTATGTGCATAAGTTTCAGCATAATGTAGATTTGGTGTTGCTAAACAGAGCAATGAGGTTATGGAAGAATGAAAATATTGATTTTCTTCGACAGAGACAAGGAGGGCTCAGCCTTGGGTTCTTGCAGAAGTGTTATCAGCATAACCAAATCTAATTATCTTTGCTCGGTGTGGTCAAGTCGAAATACAAATTGAGAAAGAGTCTGATCAACAACCACGACGATGACCAAAGGCTTAGAAACACTGGTCAATGCTAATTTTCCCTGCACTTCCCATGCTCACTTACACACAGACAACGAAGATCAAAACCCTTCAATCTCCTAAAGACACTGAAGTCCAAAAGGCTGGAAAAATTTGAACCTTACAGGAAGTTCATGAAAGGTCATACATCTGATGTGAAGAAAACTGCTAGAAGCTGGTGCATCAGTCCTCACTTGGAAGAGGTTGTGCTCTCCTCTGCAAGGTGACTATTCGGGACACAAATGAATGCCACACTCTGAATGTTTTTAACATTATCGGATGGTAACTGGAAACTTTTACGGTGATGCCCTAGCCTGTGCATTTGTTCCCTCCTATGCTGGAGTTTACGTTTTTTGTTTAAAAAAAAAAAAAAAAGAAAAAAGAAAAGCATTCTCCTCCCCATCCCACTTCTTTTCCAAAATCCCGCTGGCACTGTATGTTCTATACTGCTTTCTCTAGCAAACTTCTATATCAAAAAGTCAGTTACTGCAGTACACGAAGCATTAATGCATCAACATGCCAAGAAAATGTTAGAACAGGACAGAGACTACCCTGAAAAAATGTGCTATTCTTCTTGGTTTTTCTGCAATTGTAGCTATACTGTCATAGCTCATCAGCCCCAGCACACACAATGAGAAACCCAAGGAAGAAACGTGTTTTCTCAAGTGATGAGAGACTGAAATGATGATGTCCTTGCAGTGGGCAAGAAGATTGCTCCAGTTACAGAGCAAACAGCAAACCTGCTCGACCAGCACAGGTGTGCATCAGAGAGGATCGCGGACTCCTTCCCTGCCCACATGTTTGGGGGCCCTTTGAAGAAAAGCAAGGTTTGGGCATTGCACCTTGGATCTGCCCAGCCAGGAGCCAGGATGAGCCTGGGACAGCTTTGCAGTGTAACCCCCTGCCAAAAGCAACAACCATGTGAACCTGCCAGGGACACGTGCTTATACTACCTCCTATCTTCTACCTTTCAGGACAAGAACTCCATAATCTGTACATGCTCACTGCCTACCTATAGCGCTTGTCAGCCAACCTATATTGCTTGTCAACGAGTGTTCACATTTTAAATTTAGGAAGAACACTTCTGTCAACCTTTCCACGATGCCTCACTCCTTCCTTCCGAGCTTTACTCATGAGCAGTTCCCACCAGTCACCACTTTTTTAGAGAGGTTTTTACAACGCAGCATTGTTAATTCTAACGCCTAGGTGTTATGCTGCTATGTCTGTGCTGCTGCAAAAATAGAGAAAAACAGATGAAAAAGTATCTTCTCCTAAGGAAGCTTCTTCTGGGCTCTTTGGCTATCAGCTTTCTCTCTGGCTCCTGCATGAAACAAGCCAAGCAGATAACGTTACACTTTACCAGTCGCACAGACTGCCAGCAATCAGCACGCGATACATGCTGTGGTGGAAATTGTTTCACCTGTACCCCACAGAATGCCCACGGATGAGAGACTGCTGGAAAGAGGGAGCCCATAATCCTTGACTTCATTTTGCACCACTCTGAGAGATGTTCATTACCAGTCGTAAATCCTAGACATTGTCATTGGGAACCCTAAGGGAATCTTTTAACAAAGTCTTGCTGGTGTTAGCAACTGATAAATCGCCATATGTTAGAATAATTCCCTCTCTGCTTCATTTCCTCCTGGGACATTTCTAAAAGCAGCCGTACCTGGCTTACTGGGGCTGTGTAATTACCCGATAATTATTGCACTAGTGGTCCTCCAACTTGCAGCCACTCCCCTAGCCTCTACTGTAACATCTCCTGTAGCAAGATCCAGGGTAAGTCACTGGCTCAGCCTGCTGCTTTATTCTGCAGGGAAAATTTTGTGATGCTGAGGGGCTGAAATGCGGTCAGTGAAATAGCCAGGATCTGGGATAAAAACAAAATCTGGGATGCTCCTCACATGTGAGCCTTCGGCTAAGAAGCCACCACAAAGGACCACTTAAAGACAAGCATCCCTTACATCCCCTGGCCCGGATGGAGGCTGAGAAATGCACTTCACTAGCAACATCATACCTGAGTACCGACACACTGCCGAAGAGATGAGGCTCCCTTGAGGCCCAGATCTTCTCGCCTTGCTTTGCTTCTTCTTTTCCTACTGTTTTTAACATACAACAAGCATAGCAAAACTGCCTGCCTGATTTGATGCAAAGGAATGCAAAAATCAAGCTCAAAATGAACTTCACTCCTGTTTATGGTCATTTGTATTACTTGTAAGCTGCTTGATTTTTTGTCTTCTTTTTACAAACCCAAGACAAAAGCCTCTCATTTCAGCACCTTGTTCAGTTGTCTTTTGAGCCATCTGGGTGTTGCATCTTGCAGGGTCCTAATTTAGCCATCCTTTCTTCTCACTGTACTAAGCAGCTAACACGAGAATGACATCAGCACCAATTTCTGGTGCTAAACAGAAAAACAGTAAGAACAAAACATAACTCGTGCTGAATCATTTCAAAGTGCTCCTGGCTCTCCCTTTACCCATTTATATGCATGAAACCCCGCTCCTCACTTCTGAACCACTGCAGGACTTTGTACATGGGAAATCAAAAGGACGGAGTGCTGCAGCTGTCAAATGCAAACTGCACTGATACCCAGCTATAAGCTCTCTGAATCAAACAGAAGCTTCCCAGCTTATATCCTTAGTTTGGATTGCTTATATCCACAACTTTCACTTCCCCTGACGCTGCTGACATCAGTATAATTTTGCCTTCTGAGGCATTATCCGGATGCCTTCAAGTCCAGCCAATGAACCTTGCGACTTCAGAGGAGAACCTTTGCATGAGGAAACCAACCAAAGTGTTAGGATGGGGGGAAACGAGTTAATTCTGTTGTTTACTCTTTCTCCCAAGCGAGCACCTGGTACCAAACAAACGTCTCCCATCTGCCTCGGGAAGCTGTTCTCCTTTGTCTAGCTGAGGTATCAGCTCAGGCAGTAGCACAGTCACTCCTTTTGCCTTAATGAGCAAAAAATGAAGGGGGAAAAAAAAAAAAAAAAAAAAAGAAACTGGCTTCTGGACGGAAGGTGAGTCAGAAAAAGGACATGCAGAAGGGTGAATGCAACACAGCCCCCGCAGCAGCTCTCCAGTGCCAAACCCCAGGAGGAGCAAAACAGCTGCAAGCAAAGCCAAGCAGCGAGCCAGGTTTTGATGAAGCGTCTGTTGGAGATTTTTTCTTTTTAAATTCATTTCAGAACTTGTCATCTGGGTTATGAAGCTGAAACTGAAGGGAACCTTTTCTTTTTTTTCCTTTTTTTTCCTTTTTTTTTTAATGCTAACACCTGCTCTTGCTAGCAAACACCTGTACTACCCGGAGATTTCTGCTTACCTGTGAGGCTGCTGCTACCAGAAGTAAGAGCAAATAGTTTGGTGAATATCCAGTAGGAATTGATGTTTCACTTTGAAAAGTAAAGACCAGCATGATATCTTAGAAACACTGAGCCTTTGTCTATTCACACTTGTCTTTTTTGTTTGTTTGTTTGGGTTGGGTTTGTTTGTTTTTTTCTGCCTCTGGCTGATCAGGCCAGCTTCACTGTTCTCTGACAATCATTTCTCTAAATGCAAGGCAAGAAAATTTTGCCATAACTTCCAACATTTGCTCCTACGTCCCTTAATGGATCTCCAACTGCAATCTACACCTTTACATCCAATACTGTGCTGATCTCATCACCCTTCCCCTGCCAGTTTCCTCCTGCTTCTGCAGCCCTCCAGGGCTCGGTGCTCTCCCGCTAGCAGAAAGAAAAGGTACCAGATGGACCAAAGAGCTGGAGACAGACGCACTGTGAATACATAGCCATCC
Source organism: Anser cygnoides (assembly GCF_040182565.1). Taxonomy (NCBI): domain Eukaryota; kingdom Metazoa; phylum Chordata; class Aves; order Anseriformes; family Anatidae; genus Anser; species Anser cygnoides. The sequence goes on from NC_089887.1 coordinate 7,018,817, forward strand.
TCAGCCCCGGCATGGCCCCGCGGCACTCGCTGGGGGTACGCCTGTGGTTACTGGCAGCTTGGCTGTTCATGCTGCGGGGAGGTGGGCAGCGGACCCGCGGGATGCGCAGCGACTGGGGACGGGGGCTTGGAAAAGCCCAGCAGGGACAGATGGAGGTGACAGCCTAACTACCCGTCATCCTCAGGACTTTGCAATGTCATTTAACAGCGGGAAACGGGCAACGAGAACAGAAGGTTTTGCTTCCTTTTAACCCGGTTTTAAATTCCAGAATTTCTGAATTACCATGAGTACGAGAAGACGTTGACCTGTGTGAATCAAAGTCCATTTCTGCAAGAAAACTGCCAGGGAAGCTGTCTCAGAGCAGTCGGAGCCTTTCTGCAGTGCAGGGGAGAAAGGTCGGATTGCTCCAACCTGGTCATGATCCTTCCCTGCAGCCCAGCAGCCTCCAGAGCCATCCCTGCCTTAGGACACAGCTGTCCAGGTTGTCTCTGCTTATCAACACAGTAACACAGGCACCCACCCTGCCATTGCTTTTGTTTTACTTCTTTGCTTTTCCTTACTATATTAACTGCACAATGGGCGCCAATTCTCACCGCACTATTTCAACCAGACCCCTTTTTAGGACCTGATTTTGGTCAGCTGGAAGTGGGAGGCTGGCTGCCTTCCTCTGAAGGCTGCCATGTGAAGTGCTGACACAGAGGAGAAGAGCTCAAACTGCACATGAGCTCTTCCAGAGCTCTTTGTCTACAAATCAGGTAAGTCCAAGGAGAGTGTTCCTCTACAATACCCAAACTCCAAAAATAGCAACAACAACAAAATTAACTAGACCAAATTTGCCCTTTTTTCCTAAGAGCTTCCCTTTTGTTATTATTGTATAGCTCAACCTGATATGTGAGTGTTGGGTATTGCATAGTGTACTACAGGATTTCTTCCAAACCTTCCAAAATACAGTTTGCAAGATGAGGGCAGAAAATCCACTGACCAATTTGCTGTTTGGAAAACTTTCCACGTATTGATGGGGAGCTAGTCCAGTCTTTTCGGTTTGGTTTGTGACATTTCTATAAGAGGCTTTGATGCAGACAATACCCATTACTGCAGCCCGCTGATATATACCCAGAAAGTGAAGCAGATTATATTGTATAAGCCTGAACATGAATATCAGAGGTTAGTTAGAGCAGCTCTTGGTAATAATTCAGATACAGGGAAAAAAATGCTGCTAATATCCACTGGACATAAATTACCAGTTTAAAACTAGCACCAGTTCATAGATTTAAATGGATTTTTAATGGACTCCAGCCTCACGATTAAAGCAATAAGAGGATATGATTCCTCTATCCCCAGTGGCATCATAAGGGCTTCACTGACATGTGCCTTCGTGATTTATGGTTGACTGCCTTAATCAGAGCTCCAAGCTCTGTTGAAAATGCCCAGGCAGCAAGACGGATCTTGCAAAAGTGCATGCTAATTTGGCTTTTTGAGTAGCATTCACAGTTCTCAGCTTGCTTGTGCTCAGCCTGACCCCACTCCAGAGTCTTCAGCAAGGTCACTGGGGGCTTTTGCTGGTTGCAGCGGAGTCAAATGATTTTCCTGTTTATCGCTGTCACGCGCTAATTTTATCACTGCAATTTCAGTGATCTTATAAGCTGCCTTTACTTTTTGTTTGTTCTATTTTGTTTGGTAGTCCTATCCAGGAGAACATAGTATTATGACTTTCGGCAATTTTAGAATGAACAAATACTCAACGTGCAAAATCGTAAAGGGAAACAGGCCACATCTCAATCGCCCCGGTGTGGTGCAGTCATTCAGACCGCGCAGAGTGGAGGCAAGTGTAACAGCACCAGCTCTGCTGCTACCGCACAGACCAAAACAACAGCACAGAAGGTCTCACACATTTCTGCACACGTTGCTTTGCCAGCTCTGTGCAGTAAGTTTCTTAGATTTTTTGAATTGAGGTTGAAAGAGAAAGCAATTATTAGCAAGGACCTCAATTACAACAGTCTGGGTTACTGAGAGACAGTAAATCTCAGAATGGCAAAAGCTGTGGATTTTAACCCAGTCCTACATAACACGGAGAATATGAGTAAAACATGTGTGTGGAAAGAGGACTCGTTCCTTTATTTTCCACTTGCCTTGAAATGGTTAAATGGAAACACTGGAAAACCCAGTGTGTCTGCTGCAAATGTAGCTTCCCAGGAGTTTACCCTTGCTCTTGGTGTTATAAGCATTATAAGCAGAGTCATTTTGAAGCATTGTGATTTCTTTCAAAAATCAAAATGATTCCCACAGTGAATCTTCCCCCCCATTCTTTTTTCTTCCTAGAGGCAATATGTCTTATCGTGGGTTTGTCCCTCATGGATAAGTTAAACTGTATCTTAGATGTCACATTCTGCCACACTTATCTGTGATTTCATGCACGTAGCAAGACCGGATTTTAGCTCACAAGCTTTGCTAATACCCCAATATTTTTAGGTTGTGACTAGGGTAACTATTCTGTAAGTTGCTTCTACATAACCACAAAATGAAGCAGACAGTACGAGAGATGTCTCGTTAATGCGCCTTAAATTATTCTATCATCACAGTGCAAATTAGCCTGGACAGACCAGGAGTGCTACCATTTTTACTTAGATTGAAATTTCTAAACCAAAGGCAATTAAGTCAAAATAAAGTCCATAGTTGATTTCAAAAGGTTTAGGATCAGGAAGAAAGAACCAATGAGGGTGAAGCAGCTCCAGTTTCATTAGAAATCTCTGGCCTGGCTGTGCCACTGCAGGGTACTTTCTTTCCTTCCAAATGATTACATGCTGGGACTAGGGAGTCCCAAGCCATGATTCTTACTTATATATATACACAAATATAAAAATATATTCTTACCTATATAGAGACCTATATAGGTGCATATCTATATAGGTATATATATCTAGGTAAGAACATATTTGTGTATTTTAAAGTAGGCCAGTCTCTGAGATGCTACTAACCACCCTAGATTTTGGTCTCAGTCTGAACAGAAACTCTAGTTAGTCCAAAGAAGTCTTGACCAAAAGCACTCTGTTTAGTGTTTTGCTAACAAATTATGTAAATTCAATGTAAAATTATATAAACTTACTCCAAACATGCAAAATCCTGGATTGGTACAAAAACCAGAACAGTTACTAGTTGATGTCACACTACTCAGGAACAGCAAAACAGGTCACAAAACGCTGTTATCCTTCTCTAGAGCCCCAATTTTAGGGGAGCTCCAGCTCCGAGCTACCTGCCAGCAGAAGCCTGAGCAGATACAGGCCCTGGTGCTGAATGGAGCACTAAGTTGTGCACTGTTGTTTAATCCACAGAATACCTACAAAAGCACAAGCCCTGACAAAATAACGTATCTCCGCTCTTTCCCAGGCTTTATTTCTGTCACGAAGGCTATGTTATTGTGTGTGCTGCTTAGCAGATTTACATAACACTTCTCTTTTTTAGCTAAAAAGTTGTACATTGGCACCTAACAGAGCCCTGATTTTACAATCCCTCCAAGGCTCCTTTAGGCTGCCCAGGCAGTTAAGGGATTTTCTTGTAACCAGTAAGCCTGGTATCCTTATCTCCCCCCAGGGGTATCATTTTAAAATTAGTTTGCTTCCCTTTATCTCAGACAGGAAGAAATATTCCACAAACAATCTCTGGACTGAAACACAAATGCCTGGTATTTGTGGAAAATGGCTCCTCCTGGCAGGGGGTGTCCTGAGAGAGCGGGCTGCTCCCTCATCCCCAGTCCTGGTGAGGAAAATGCAAATCAAAACATCGTGACCTCCCGAAGGCTCCCATCAGTAACTAGCAGGAATGCTAAGAAATACCAAGAGTTTAGTTACATGTTTCCTTTGGTAGGGCGATATTGTGGATATCACTCCTGCAAATAGATAGGTACACGAGTAAAAGCTGGGCCCATGGCAGAGATGGGCAAGCAGCCTAAACCTGAACGAGGCTTTCTGCAATCCCATCCATAGCGTCTCTAAGCTAATAGCATGGATATGTCATCCTGGATTTCTCTCGCAATGTGAAAATAGACGAGAAATATGAGAAAAACCACCCACTTTGTTTTAGCTAATGGTAGTATCATTTATGAGCAAGCTAGAAGGCTTGGATGGAAAGACTGATTGACAAGGAGCTGATCATCCTCACTTTATCACTACAAGAGAGCACACGAGTTAATATTTCAGGCATGATCTGAGGTGGCAGCGGGTAGGCGAGGTGCTAGAAATGACACTAATGCTATTCTGACAGGCTGTGACTTTCTAAGTGCATAACTGAAGGGTTAGGCTAAGCCACAACGTTAGATTCGACAGTAATGGCATTGCTATAGAGTGAAACAAGAGAAGTTTGGAACGAGTTGGCTAAAACTCTTCCCCTTTTCACAGGCACTTAACCTAATACATCTGAAATCCTCTGGCAGGTTCACATGTCACAGGAGGAGAGGGATGAGAAATGAGGATTTCGGATCTTACTGATTCCAATGGGTCTGTTTTCAAGGAAATATGCTAAAAATAATAATTTTAACTGCAGCAATAAATAACCTCTGCTTGGAATCATCCATTAAAAGAAAGACAGACTGAAATTCTTTTAAAAGTTCAGCACTACACAGACAAGGGATTCTAAAAATGCTCTGACAGATCCCAGCCATGTTTTATCCTTTCTCAGAGACATTCCAATTTTCTTTTTTCTGGTCCAAGGGTAATTATACTCAAATCCAACAAAGAACACTTACAGCACCTAAAAATCTGGCCCAGTGCTTCCTCTAACTACCAGGGCTAGAGAAAACAGCCCGAAACATTGAGCTGAAAGCTCTTCTTTTGACTTCGGTGGTGAATAATTCATCCTAGCAGTAAATCTGAACTTAAAATCCATCTGCAAGGACTACAAAAAGACAGAGCCACGTGGCCAAACAGTTTCTCAGCCCTGCTGAAGACTACGAGCCTCTTTACTCGCATTTGATTTCTAAGCGCTCGTTCTTCATGTGTGAATCACTGCGGAGCGGGACAGCTGGTCCCACCTGGTATTTTCCCGCTATGAAAACATGATGCCCCACATTTCCTCATTCTAAACAGCACAACAGCCAAAAGCCAGGCTGAAGTGTAACAGAAAACATCAACTGCTAACGCCTCCTCCTTACTGCAAACTCTCAGCAGTGCCCACTTTCTCAGTTATGCCTCCTGCACTGCTGCTGGGAGCCAAGGGGTCTCAGGCAGACAGACAAATTTACCAATTCGAGAATGTTTTCCTCCCTTTTCACAGGCTTGCACAATGTGTTAACCAACCCCTGGCAGGTTAGAGCAGACCATCATCAACGTGTGTATCCCCACATGCAATAATGAACCCCTTTTTGGGAACAGGCAAGTGGAAAATGGTGTCTGGTTCTGACAGTGAAACAAAATGCAATATGCTGAAGTAGAGGAGTACTTCAGAAGCAGCAAAAGCACCGATTAGAGCATGAATCAATTTGCTATCTTTGAGTGCTACAAACAGGGGTAGCAAATTGAAGCCACCACTGTCACAGCATGGTTTCACTTGTCATACACCAGGACCCGAGGGAAAAGCCAGAGGAGCACCCAAAGACGAGCTCAGAGAAACACAATAGGACCATAATTTTAAATAAGGATAATTCAGAGTAACATAATAGGACTCTGTTTCAGAAAACCAGGGCTTTCTGAGTACGAAGCATGTTTGCCACCCAGTAACTGCCTGGAGGGAGTTTCTGAAAGGCCCTGGCTCGAGGTGCTGAGTACGGCCTTCCTGGCTGACCAGGCCGCAGTCCAACTCCGATTCAGTCGCAAATGGCACAATATTTCATTCCTCTTCTGACTCAAATATATTCATGGCGATGAAAAGTAAATTAATAGTCAGAAACATTTTCCCACTGTTTTAGTGAAATTGCACTTGTGAGGAATCTCATTTTTCCGACTCTCTGGCATCAGATTGGCTCCCCAAGAGGCTGCTGTGGGTCTGATCCCACACGGCTTCATGAATTTATGAGGCAGAAGTCAAACAAAGAATGGAGGTCCCAGATTCTGCCACAGTCTCTTAGGCATCAGAGGGAAATCAGCTGATCTTTGAGAGCTTTAGTTCACCATCAGTGAAATGGAGCTACTACTATTCTGCCTATTTTTACCATATAAATAAAATAAAAATACAAGTATAATGATGTATGACAGTATAACATAACATACTATACTATAAAATATAGTACTGTATGCATATTTTACTGTGTAAGTTCACTTTTGTAAGACAAAATGCAGCCTACTATACATTTATTCTGTTACTCAAAAACCACAGAGACACTAATTAGATATTTAGATCCTGGCATAATAGCAATAACAACAGCTCTAAATTTATTACCAAAATCACAAGAAACCTGAATAGTCCCTAAGTATTCCAGCAGAGCCTAATAAATAACTATGAGAGCAGCAGGGGCAGTAATTAAAATATGAAAATGTAACATGAATTTCAAAAGCCAATTGCAATGCAAACTCTTCAAATGTGGTGCACAGAAGCATCCTACAAGGGTCCGGGAGATTGGCAAAGCGGATTAGTAAATACAGGCAACTGCACTGCCATGACCAGAGCATTTCATCTGCTGTGGAAATGCAAAGCCATCTGGAGTGACAAGCTGGAGAGAGCAAAGGTCCTCCAGGCCTCTGCCAAGTTTCTACAAAGTGCAATGAAAATGATGAAGCAGAATATGAATCGTTTAAAAGCAAAACTGTATTAAGAAGTGAATAAGCATCCACTCAGGTTTAAATCGAGGGGATGAGACTAACATAGTTAATGATTAAGAATGGGATTTTCTCTCTCACGTACAACCTCTGAAGGACAGGAAAACACACAGCCAGGCTACTCCCTGTCCTCAGCTGTTTACTGAGGCAAGTTCCCACTCACATCAGTGAGATCCAAAATATAAAGGGGGAAATCTTTAAAAGCATTTAAATGTATTAGCAGCCAGCACCCTTTGGACTTTTTGTGTGAATCAGGCCATGTCTCATTTTGGACAATTAATTAATGGACATAATTTTTTCCAGAATAAATCCATGGAGAAATCAAATTCCTTTTACTTCAGACATATGACTTTGTTTTGTGAGGACACTGAATGAATGAAGGTCTTCTGCTGAGGAACAGCATGGCTAAAACATTGGGGTAGCAGGGAAACGACTTAGTTCCTGATGCAAGTCAAACAGATGAGGCTGAAATAACTCAGACACTCTACACCACTTCATGCAAATGCCCTCAAAACCATCACCAGGACTTTGAGATTCACTTATGTCAGTCCTAACCACTAAGCTATCACTGCAGACAGGACCACCAAAATGTTCAGCAATAAATTGCTGCATTGTATGACACGTAAATCACATTTTTGGAAGCAAAGGACAACAGCTGGGGGAGACATAAGAGATGCTGGTACCCAGCCTCCCCAACACCACGCCTAAGGAAGCATTGGCAGCATTCTGTCTTTGCTCAGATTCTGAGAGCTCAAGGCACCGTCTCTGCAGTAGTGGGCACCAGGAATTCGGTGTACCTCGGGAAGGGAGAGCTCAGACACAGCTGCATTGCAGGGATGAACGTTCATCCTATCTGCGTCCAGATGCAACTCCTACACAGCCACGCTCTATTGATGCTCCTGGGAAGAGTTTGCAGCAACAAGACTTTCATCACATCAAAGCTGCAGATCCTCTTTCTCAAAGGAAGGCATAAGAGAAAGGCTGTATCCAGAACACAAACTGCAAAGAGAAATTATCATGGCTGCAGGCAGAGGCAAGAAGAGATTCATGCTGTTCCAAGCGAAACCTCCCAGCACACATAGGGACGGACAACAACAGACTGCGGGCTCTCGCTGGGACTGCTCCCCCAGGCAAAGCCGGCCTGGGGAGGGTGGCATAATCTGTATTAAAAACAAGTAAATTGCAATAATCAGCAGGTCTGCAGCGCTGGGAGGAAAGGGCTTGGTGCACGGTAACAGCCCTGGCTCACACGGGAACAGGGAGTAGGCACGCAGGGCAGCACACAGACAGCGTGAGACAGGCAGAGACAACGCGCTGCTCTCTGCTCTGTGCCCTTACCGAGGGGTTCGACTGCTCCTCCTGGTAACCCTAACACGACGGGTGTTACAGAGGAGACGCCGGCTCCAGAATTTAGCACACTGAATTCCCAAATTAGTTCTCAGTGTGCATTTAAAATGCATTCAGAGAAAAAGAAACGTGGAAGGAGAAACGTTCAAAATAAGTATGTCCAATATATCCCTCACGCTTATAAGCGATGCAGCAGCCTAAGGCTCTGTCTGATAGCAGCAGCCTTTCTCTGTTCTCAGTATTTATGCTGGATCAGACAATGTCAGTGAGTTCAAAACAAAAGATTTTTAGTCCTTGAAAACTAGCACCATGTATTTACTAATGGCTATGATGACAATGTTAGTAATTTATTTTCTGGGAAATTCTTTTTTTGTTCTCATTCCTTTGGCTTGAGATCTCTTAATATATTGGGGGTTGGTTTTCAGCTTTTTAAGCTCATAAGAATATATTTGTCCTTGTGCTTCATTACTAAAATGTTGATGTGGAATTTTTAAAAGTGCTCCTCTGCACAAAAATTAAAATAGGCTTCTGACACAATCAAAGCAAGTAATCCCCTGGGTTTTTTATAAAAAGAAAAGTAATCAAAACTTAAGTTTCCAAATATTGGGGGGAAATGGCTTTGTAACTGAAACAGCCTTATTGCTGAAAATGTTCTGAGTGGCTCCAAACCTCTCATTTGTTCTCCAGCGCTTTCTTACACAGAATAGAGGACCAGCTCTTTCACAACTGTACCTTTTCAAAGTACGTTGCCTTCTCTCCTGCTGGATTTTAACACAGTCTGTAAAACCATGGCCGTTCCCAACAGAGCACCACACAGCTCAGTAAAAAACGGGCTGAAGAGACTCTTCTGCCCACTGAATTCACCTCTTGGAGGAAAAAGATAAGCAACCTATCAACATTCATCAGAAAAGCTCTGCTGATGCATACGGGAGTCTCTTAAACATATTTCAGAATAAGTTTTGACGTATAAAAACCCAAAATGGGCTCCTAGAATAGAAATATTGCAACAGCTCTTCAAACTCAAGTTGAAGTTGGCCACAACACACAGCTATCGCCTCCTCTCCTGCTAAATCCCTGCTTCCAACCTAAGCACAAATCACTGTCATTCAGAGCAGTGAGGAAAGCAAACAGTTCACTCCTCTGCTAGTAAGCTTCTGTTTCATTTATTTATATATTTACTTATTTATTTATACTAAAGTCATCCTGTCAGTTCTCTCGCCTTTTTGCCTGGCCCGTGTCACAAGGCCATCGAGCCCAGCTGGCAGGCATGGCCGTGAAGATGAGGACCCTTAAGAGAAATACTGGACACGCCATCCATCCCCTGCTTCTTGTGCTTTTACACAAAGGACCCCAGAAGTCAGGCATGAAGCACTGCTAAGGGTGAGTGCCAGCTGCCTTATTACTGCTCCCTTTCCTTTTCAGCACAAACTCAGCCATCAATAGGAATATAATGATAAACATTAGGTAGGTAAGAAGTTCCCAGTTACAAAGCATTTGAGATAATAACATGGCACTAATGTTCTCTGATGAATAAACGTCGTTATCCTGCTTTCATACATGGGAAAAGTGCGCTGGGAGAGGGGATTCATCCGATTTTACTGAGAAGTCCCACCTCCTAATCTGGTTTGCTATAGCCTTCCCTACGAACAGAGAAGCGAAAGGGAATGTTTTAGGGACCTGTTCTGTAGACCCTAAACTACATGATAAGCATATAGGGAGGCAGATAGCCTTATCTCTTCAAGAAGCCTCTTCTTAACAAATTGACTTCTTTGTTAATTTTGACCTTTCATCTCAATCACAGAAACTCTCTCTCAGGAACTGAAGTTACCTGGAACTGGGAAAAAATGCTCTCCATTCTTCAACTATGCTGAAAGCTTTGCTCCTTTAAAATTCAAGTAAAGCAGATTTTTTTATCTAAATGATTTTTTATCTTCTTTCTATGGCTGGTACAGGCACGTCCACTTAAACCACCCTCCAAGTTCAACATTGCTCCTCACTGTCCTGACAAGAAAGCCGCTGCAGCTGGAAGCTGACTCGTCAGGTCCCACATCCCAGGATGATAGGGGAATACTAAAAATTAGAAATTCACTTCAAGAGAGATTTCAGACCTTTTTCCCCCTGCCTCTTCCTACAGGGACTCTAAGAAATCTGCACTGCAAAACACCTTATTTAAGACTGTGTCAACTCAGCAGAATTGCATGAGACCACAGAACTTTTTTGCTGATTACTCTGTAAAAGCGTCACTTCTCCTGGGTTCCCAAAGGTAATTAGTCAACAGAAGAGTGATTTTTAAATATATATTTTTTCTGCATGGCTGCTGAACCAGTTGCACTCTCTTTCTGCTTTGAAGTCTGTTCCTGGAGACTCGCAGGAGTACGTTTTTAGAGCTCTTCCCTAAGCAGTGGCTGTTCACGCTCAGCGACTTGGGTAGCCTGATGAAAAACATCCACCTGCTCCACAGCGATTCCTTGAGAACTTCTCATCCTCCTCTTACTCAATATTCAGATCTTAAGGCAGTATAAAATTGGGCACTTGAGTCAACCACAGAGCTGCACAAATTTATAAAAGCTGAAGATCTTACTCCAATTTTTCCATGCATCATGACATATATAATTTCCTTTCAATTCACTGAATTAGTGGCTCCCTTTTTATCTCACTTCTAACAGATTTAGCATTCTTCCCAGTGATGAACCCTTCCTCCAGGCTGAGAGATGCACATAACCGAAGAAGGTGCTACACAATTAGACAATAAGCAAACTGAGAGTACAGGTGTTTTGCAGATGCTATCAGAACACATCCCCTGCATCACCTTATGAAATAAGTTTATAACTGTAAAAACTCTATATTGCACATGTTAACCATAGTTAATTGCTTTTTTTTTCCCCCAGAATTTAACCCTTCATGAGAATTAATCTCTCTTTCTGTATGATATTTGTAATTTCCTCTGAATAAGCCATTTTAAACACATTCCAAACCTGCAAAGCCTGGAGATGCAAAAAATACTCAAGGCAAAACCAAGGCAGTTCTGGGCATCTATATCTCCCTATCACAAACATTACAGCAGAGCCTCACACTAATTAACAATGCAATATACATTAGTCAATGAACAGGAATCAAGAACAATTTATTTTATGCTGCTGTAAGTGCTAGAAACCAATTAAAATTATATCTGTGAAATATAGGTCACATCAAAACAGTCTGTGTCAAACAGAGGTCACATTTTAGCACTCGAATGCCTAGCTTCAAGGTCACAGGACAAAAAGAATGCTTTTAATTAGCAATTAATCTTACAAAACTAAAGTTTCTTGTTTAACAGCTGTGTTTGTGTACATTGATGCAGCTCGGCTTTGGAGATAAGTCTTAAGCTATTAAAAAGGGGTAGGCAGGACCTCGTAGTGTTTCAGAATGGTCTCTCCAGATGGGAGACCAATTCATCTGCAGAAAGAAAAGAGCCAGCACTGGTACGTATTGTACATATGAGCCAGCTTGGTTTGGACACACGATGCGGAATTCTGTTTAACATTTCTCAAGTGAAAACACAAATCCCTGAAGGAGGGTTTTGAAAGAGCTGGCTGCTTTCTACTAATCAGTGCATTAACAAAAAGCAGTCACTCATAAAACTTTCGTGATCTGCCTACAGCATTCCATACGCTGCTTTCAACACCCAGGAGATCTCTCAACAGCTTCTATCAGGTGTCTCTGCCATGCAGTATATAACGTAAATCATAAATCTTGTAAATGTTGGATACAGCTATGCCCTACTGCAGGGAAATTGGAATGCATTTAAGAGGAATATTAAACCTGTAGCCCTATGTGAATTCTTGGAAGTTAAAGAGTTTTTAGGGGTGCAATCATTTGGCATATGCGTGTTGATGCAAGCCACCTTTGGGAAGCATCTGTAGGGGAAATTCTCATATCCATCTTCATCGTGGATATATTCCCACAGAGCTGAGTGATGGCAATCTGCCTACACCATTGAGATTTGGTCCCTCTGTCAAGAGAGGCTCATGGAGCACTTCCCTCATCCCACCGTACTTCCTCTGCAAGAGAGGAACTTGTCCTGCCCATCTCCAAAATGCAATATTGGAATTACCAATAATTTGCACTTTCACTTGTGTTTCTACTCGAAGTTGTAGCAAGTGCCTTAAGTGCCCAAAATAAACTTTTACCCTCTCTATAAACCCTGGTAACTGTATAAACAGATGCTCCAGATGACTAAAAAAAATAAAGGAAAAGGAGGCGAAGAAAAAAAAAAAAAAGCAGCAGACAGTGGTTCCCAGCTCCCTGCAAGACTCTGCTGCCCTTCCTTCCCTGGCTTTCTATCGTTCTAGCCTCAAGGGAGACATGACAAAAGTCTTCAAGGTTAACTAGACAAAGAAAAGGAGAATAAATAACGAGTTTAAATTGCAGCAAGAGAGATGTCAGTTAGACAGCAAGAATATATTTCCGATGCTAACGAATCCCTAAAACGGATTCTTACAGAAACAAGACTCTGTGTCACTGGACGTTACCAAAAACAGGCTGCAAACTCCCTGTCATGTAGAGCTCAGCCATAGAGCCTGCCAAGGGGCAGAGACGTGACTGCATGACCTCTCAATGTTCCTTCCTGTCCCATTATCTTCCAAATAAGAACTTATCTATAACCTCGAAATACAGCAATTCAGCTGCAAAACACTTCAGGGTCAATTCTTTTGCCTAGTTGTTCTTTCAAGACATTGTGTCTTCCCAGTGCACTGCTGTGGACTCCTCAGTCGACAGTAAGAGTCAAAACGATACCAATTCTGCCTTCGACAAGAAAAAAGAAGAGGGGACTGATGGCAAGATCTTCCTTTAGTGGTTTCCACTCACACAAAGTCCCTGTGGGTTCCCTCAACTTTCAGGTTAAACCTTTCTCTCCTGCCGTACATTGGAGTAAGCGTATGGGACCTTTGCTACTGATGGTACTGTTCCTAGTAAGTGGTACCATCAGAAGTTCGGGAGAACAATTCAGTGTCAGTCCCAGCTTCTAATACAAGGAAAAGAATTCTGCTATTAAAGAACACGTTAGGCTACCTGCTTACCTACACTATTTCAAGGCTGGAGGGATAACTGAGGAAGTTTGCTCCTTCTTCCTCTACTTACTATGGTAAATCAGAACTATAGATCTGAAATATTTCACTGTTTTGTCCAGAAGTGCTACAGCTTTGTGGTGAAGAACAATCACTTTCAGAACACTTGAAATACACCTCGGCGTGCATATTTGCATCGTATGCATACATATTTGTTAGTTACTGCATTCGAGCTTACTCTCCCTTGAAAGTTTGCCACTAAGCATACGCAGTCAAAGGAATTCACACTGGAAGACAAACATCTGAATACTTAAATCCAGCAGCTCTCTGGCAATCCTATGTTCTTCTGTGGCATTTGAATATGAATCACTTTGGTGTTGTATCAAGCCCTTAATGTTCTTTTAATGCTGAGTTTCTCATCTGAATTTCACTGGGACTTATTAAATGCAGGGTTTTTCTTTCCCTCTCTCGTATCGACATGATTACGGTAACTATGTATAATTATGTGCATAGGGTAAATATGCTAATTGTTTAATTGCAACATTCAAGTAAATCCTGGCAAACAGAAGCTGTTCTCAGGGCAGACAGGACACATACTGATAGGTATAACTGAACAAGAGGCACTCTAGTTATTAATCCATTATTAGTATTTAGCAAGAAAACAGAATATAATTTATCTAACATCCACATGACCCTTTCATCCAGAGGCCGGATGGTGAGCCCTGCTGCCATGACAGTGGAAGTGGATAGAACACCTGTAGTAATTACAAAATATCTTTGTCCAGTGGTATCATCTGTGTGCTGGAAGCAGGATGACTCAGAGGTTAAACTGGGTCTGCTTCCTAAATTTACCAAACCTGCAGAAGGCTGACTGCAAATTTAAAATATTATCAGTTTTTATTTGTCTTTGTGGTGAAGGCCAATTAAGAAAAACTAAACCAAAATTGTACTCAGTTAGTGAGAGGGAAACAAAAATAGGGACCAAACCTCTCCAAATTACGGTGCTTCACTTCTTTGAAGGAGGGAAGAGGGGGCAAAGACACCAAAGAAAGAGGTGCTGTTTCCATTTCTGCCAATGACTTGATGTGTGATGTTGGATTAATTACTCTGTGTCCTTTATTTCCTTTTCTCCCTGCTTAGATTGACATCTGTCATCATGCATTTGAACATCAGCCAACAGATTGGGATGTTGTGCTCACTTGGGTGTCCCTGCGCTGTCATGAGTTTCATTCACACAACATTAAAAAAAAGAAGTTGAGATTTGTCTGATAAAGCTAGACATGACCTTCAAGGTGGGGAGGAGGGAAAGGGATTTACATTTGTCTTTAAAAAATGACAGGATTCAGCTGGGAGTGAGTTTCCAGTTCATGAAATAAAGAAAAGAGAAAAAAAAAAAGGAGGAAAACAAAAGCAACAACAACAAAAAACCACAACCCTTTAGAAAGAACTAATAATGGAAATGATGCTGTCAAAAACTGCAGTGCTACTGGGACCTGCTGGAACACTATGGAAAAAAAAAAACTAACAAAAAAAAAAACAACAGTTGGGTTTATGGATAGTATTAAAAGGATGATGTTGCCCCTTAAGGCCTTCATTCATTATCCAGCGGTTGGGATAAAGTGCAACTTAGCATCCCAACCTGCTATTAGGACTGTGGAATCGTGTTCATTCTGACACAAGACAAGACCACTGGACTTTCCCTCAGTGGGAACACTGCCAGTGGTCTTTAAGATAAAAAGTTAAGGGATCCACACCTATTTTGTATGGAGAACAGCCATCCCTAGGCATACTTCACTTTCTTGTGCTCGTGATGAGCAGCAGACCCTGCAGACCCTGCAGCATATATTCCTTTACACAGATGAGATGTGCAAGCTTGGTCAGATAGGCAAGCTTGCAGCTCCAGAAAAAGGGCCATGATTTTGCTTGAGAACAGGTCAATAACAGGTGCAGAAGGTATAAGGCTCAATGTAACAAAGCTCTCAGACATCTCTAAATCCCTCCCCACACAAAGCAGCTGGTACGGAATATAACATTACCTCAAGGAACCTGGTTATTTATGACTCTTCATCTTGAGGCACTCAACTCTGGACATCTTTGATTGACTGCTGAAATAACGGGTGCTCAGGATCACTATGAATCAGACCTAAGTCATCTAAAACTGGTTATATCTAGTCAGAGCCTTTTAGGCTGTTGGTTCCTGTTGCTATTTCTTGCCATATTGCTAGTTCATAGATGCATGGCTCCTAATTAACTTAACGTAGGTGTACTACATACCCGTGCCACAGAAGATCTGAATCTGTTTTTAAATTATCGCTTAGATTGGGTCACTGACAAACAAATTTTTATGTTCTACCAACCTCCCTGAGACCTAAAATATTACACATCAGAAAGATGCCATTATAACCTCTGGGATCCAAGCCAAATTCTCTTATTGAAAACATATATTATGTATTAAACTAGGGATCCCTCTGCGTGACTGGCCTATTTCCATAATGTTTGGCCTACAAAGGCCCCAGAAGAAAGCCGAGTGAAGCTGCCTGATGACCTCTTCTGTTGACAGCCCCTGTTGCTCATCACAACTGTGTTTGATAGAACACAGCACATTCTTTTAAATATTTTATCCACTCAGTGATCAGGGGTGAAAGAAAGAACTAACAAGAAATGACAAGTGAAATAACTACATTTCTGGACCTGACAACACTCTTTATTTTTAATTCTACCAGGGTTGTGGATAGGCATTAAGGTATGACTTTGATGAGAGATTAAATAAAGTGAGTTTAGGATTTGAATGATATTATACCCACCCTGATCTGTGAGTTCATTTGGAAACAGGAGGGAGTGAAAGAACACAGGCCAAGAAATCTGGTGTTTCCTTACTTTGCATCAACTGCTCTTTTTTTGGTGGGAATTTACTCTTGTAAAAATGCATTCTTTTCTTCACAAAGACACCTGAACAAAACATAAAGAAACAGACTATACTGATGATAGGAAAAGGTATCTAACTACATTAAACAAGTTCCAGTGAAATTTCCCAATAAAATATTTCCAAGAAGAGTCCTGGACTCTGTCTCTGAAATACCTAAACACTAGGCTGTAGTAATACTTAAACCAGTAGGCTGTAAATAGTTTGATGGATGTTTCCATAGAAAATGATTCCAAAAGACCTTAGTATCCTATTAACGTAACCCCTCCTGGAATATTCTTCCAATTCTATTATTTATGTAGTCACTCGTCCTAGACAGACTTAAATACTTGAATAACAACTAACATGGTGAAAAAAAAAAAAAGAGAGAGAGAGAAAGACTTTCATTTGTTGTTGTTTGCCCCTCAGGAAAATAAAATGAGAGGAATTTTTTCATGTTCCCCAAAGGCTAAAAAGCAAGTTTGTCATCAAACTAGGTTTTTAATATTTTTGAATTTCCATTTGTGCAAGTCCATCATCACAAGACGAACACCCAGGTGACACTGAGCATCCTCTCCTGGATGCTTCACAGGGAGCGTGGCCAAAAGCTCTTAGAGGAGTTAAGTCACAATTAATTATTACTTTTTAAACTGTATATGGGCAGCTTGGAAATCAGTTTTCACTGTGATTTTGAAGAAACATTAAAAAAAAAAAAGAATGAATGAATGAATGGAGACATCTTACTTTTCTGGCAGGTGAGATACGTCTTAACACTCTCCTCTCTGCTCCTATCTTCACTGCATTTGGGCTGTGTGCAGAAATGCAAAAAACAGCAGGGAAAGCATTGCTCCCAAATGCCCTGATTTTCTCTCCTTGCAACAAACTCTTATACAAGCTCAGGGATCCTTGTGCTTTGCAGATGGCCCGTATCTGCGATCTCTTATAGCAGACTGTGCACCTTGCAATGAATTGTCTGTCAGAGGCCTCAGCAGTGCTCGCTCTGAGCAGCTGCTGGGTTGCAGCCTGGCACAGAATTCCAGCCTGCAAGAAGCAGAGCTGGTACAAACAGCCCCCTGGCACATGTGCCAGCCCCAGCCTGCAGAGTTACAACATTAAAAAAAAAAAAAAAAAAAGATTTCTGGACCATAAAGCCAACCCATTACCAAATTAAGGGAAAAGTTTGAGATGTTCAAGGGAGATAGCAAGTGCCTGCCCTGGATGCGTTTGCGCTGAGCTTGCACTGACACATGCGATGTCTTGGCTCCGATTCCAGCACCCAGCCCCTTCTGCCCCCATCGCTGCCCCTCACAAAGAGACGAGATTATGGTCATCTATTGGTTACGGAAAGCCAGTGAGAGATGATCAGAAATGAAGACAATGCTTCCTTGGTGGTTGTGCTGAGCTCCTGCTACCTTCAGTGAAGCCTGCAGCTACCTAATGACCTGACAAAGCAAATCATTAGCAACATTTCACCTAGCTCTTAAAATATTTTCATTGCAAATGACTTTCCCATTAGATGAATGCCCATTGCAGAAAGTAATTACCCTTTCTTTGAACCTGTATTTCAGAAATTTGAAACAACAGAAAAAAAAATAAAGACAGAGAAGAATAAGCACATGCTTTTTATGATGCCTCCATTCTCCCTCCCTCTGCTATCACATTGGTAGGAAAGCACAGGACAGGTGAGCAGCCTGGATTTGCAGCAGAGCCCCCCTCAGGGTTCAAGGAGACTGCAGAAGATGTCATGACTGAGAGGTAGCTCTCACCAGTCATTTCTTTAAAACTGCTCCTCTGACACATCCGAGTTGACAGGACAGTGCAAGTGAGCTGGGGCTTGGCTTGGAGCTTAAAGCTTTAAGGGCACGTGCCAAGAGCCACTGTACGCGGCTGCTGGCTGTAAATGCATGCCCCATGCACAGCAGTGGACAGCAAAGCCCGATTTATACAATTCATTTAAAATATGCACCCTAACTGAAGGCTGAATTCTCTAAACTGCTTGCTGGTTATGTGTCCCAGCTAAGCTGAGTGTGAAAGCTGACGGGAGATGAAGCCACAGGATCTGGGCTGACATTTACAAGTTCTCAGGCTCTCAGAAAACAAACATCCACTTGTTACTGTGCCTCAGTGAATTATTCATCTATTTTTTTTCTGTATGGGTGTCTGCTGAGACATCCAAACTAAAATTAGTGCAAATACTCTTCCTGCGTAAGCATACGTACATGTATATATATATTTCTGTATGCACACAGATATATTTAAAAGGGAAAGGGAGAAAATGGAAATGTCAATTAATAACAGTGTCTTAATTCTTTGTTTTAAATTCATTCTGTGCTCATGCACCCTGGCTTTGACTCACAATACGAAGCCCATCTGTCTGAAGAAGATATACCCAGATGCTAATATCCGGACAATGATACAAGACTGTGCCATTAAAAAAATAAAAGACTATTCCCTGCACTAAGAAGTCAATATATCTCTCCCGTGAAAGAGTGTGCGTGTGTGTCTCTGTATAGGATTTTTCTGGGCTTGAGAGAAAGCTATTACAGACGATGAATCAAAACCAGCAACATTTATCAGTGCTTTCTTTAAAAGAAGAGAAGAGAGAATAAAATTGGCGCTATCATAAAATATTTACGTGTGTTTTTTTTTTTTTAATTACAGTAGAGAGAAGAAAATAGGACAGAAAAGGAAGATGATGTTCAAACCAGGCCTTTGAAAGTGATTTTCTTCAGTAAAATTAGAAAGCAAAAATAAAGACTGAGGCTCCACACGTGTTCACGAGCACTCAGCTGCACACCCAGCCCTGAAAACTTTTGCCAAAAGCTGCAGGAGACACCAGCTATGTGCAGAAGGACAGCACGGCCCTTCCCGAGGTCTTACACATCCCCCTGGAGCCCGCGGTTGTGCTGCACCTGGCTGGCTCCTGACCCGACCCCAGGCACTCAGAGGGATGCAGGGATGAGCACAGCTGGGTGTACACACAGGCAGAGCCATGTCCTGGGGCTCCCTGAGCATCCCCAGCAAGAAATTTGGTGCCTCCAGCACATGCAGCGCTAAACCCACAGCTCTGGGTAGCAGCCAGCCTGCTTCTCCTCGTGCCACCTAACCCAGCACATCCCTTGTGATCCTCGACCCCAAAGGCAGCAGAGGCAGGGCAGGGCAGGCAGGCAGCCTCTGCAGTGGTCCAGACCTGGAAATCCCAGCTCATTGTCCCCGAGGCGCCCCCAGCCTGCACCTCAGGGAGGAGGAAAGCTGATGGGCACCACCTACATCTTACAAATCTAGCATTGGTATTGCTGCAGTCATAAACAAAGGCTTTTTTTTCTGTTGGGTTGAATTGATTTCCATGTGTTTAAAGCTAAGCACAGGTATCATTGGGTGCAGGATCATGGCATTAATTCAGAATTAAACCCCTTTGGATTTTAAGCTGCTTTCTCGTTTCTATGAGTATTTCTACCATCTCTGCTAATTGCACCCAGTGGATTTTTCTGAAAGTAGAACTTTATTTTGGAGGGCAGAAAAGTGTATCATGTAGACTTTTTAGAAGTTTGAATTAAAAAATAAAATAAAACACAACAAAACACAGTTTCACTTAGAAAACTCTGCAAGTTTTTCTACTCAGCCACTTCCAGCAGTTTTTTTATTCATTTTCTAACTCCAAATCCTGCTCAGAACTGCTATTTTCAGAGAAAAGCTGCCACATACCTGATGTAATTCAGATACTGCACTGCCAAAAGTGTCTTCAAAGTGCAGATTTGAGCAAAGAACATCCTGCAAAGATTTGATGAGAAGCTTTTATACTTAAGCGATAGCCTTTGTGTTGTGTACAAGAAGAAGGAAATAGCTATTCAGGTAGCAAAACAGCGATCTATTATTCCCGAGAAAGAAAACTCTGAATATGGCAAAGCTGATGAGCGGCACAAAAAGCTGAGTGGCTCACTGACACCTCCCGGCTGCCGGGTACCACGTCCCCAACACTCAGCCTGACGCCGCTTTGCTTTCCGTGATGGATATTTACTCTTCCTCATCCCCTAAGTCTGCTCTCGACGACAATAAGATACGAGTGGAAATGAAAGTAAAGGGCACCATAAGGACTAGGGTACTTTTAGCTGAGACTGGGTATTTTCCGAGACTTATATTTAATTAGAGTTGGAGAGTGTCTCCAAAAAGGTGCGTGTGTTCTCTCCTCTCTATTCTCTGTCACATCACATCTCTGCTCAACACAGTGCAGCAAACCCTGGGAGTGATTTGTGGAATATATTACCATAGTTTAACTCGGTGTGCATAACATTTACATGCTAGTGCTGTAAGGAAAGGTGATGGGTCAGAAGAAAATGGTTGATTAAAAAAAAAAAAAGTTGATTAATTTCAGTAGCATTGTTTCAAAAAGACGTATTGGAACAGAAAACTTGACGCACTCATTCCAAATATCTTAATTAGGCAAAATGAAAGGAACGGGGCTCTAACTGTGATCTCTCTGCACAGCCATGGATGGCTTGCACAAAGTTCGGGAACAGTCAGTGATTTTCGTAATGTGGAGCTCTTTTTCAGCTCTCATCCTACGCACCCTTGCTGGGTCCTGCAGCTCAGCTGTCTCTGAAGCTTTCATCTTCCTTTGTTAAGTCACCTGGAATCAAAGCAGGCACGTACTGACGTGTTTTCCTCTAGAAGGGTGGGCTTACGGGTGAGAATATGCTTTTTTCTTGGACTGGCACCCAAGGAGAGATGCAGCGGTTTTCACCTGAGCATGACAAGGCTGAGTCATATCCAAACGTCTGTACATGACACGCACGCATCTAGGAAACAATTGGTCCCACAGCGAGACTGATGGCTTTTTGCTCAGTCACCACAGTTGTGGTGCCAAAATTACCATCCAGCATCGTCGGCTGCATGGGGAGGGGACAGCCACAGCCCCTAGACCAGGCTGAACCCTCCTGGCTTTGCTACCGTATACAACAACAGCAATCCATAAAGGCAAACACCAACGTGGCCTGAATCGCTGCCTCTCTCATAATTTGTGCGCATAATTGCGTATAAAACCCCAGTCACCACTCCCTGAGCATCCATCACGGCATTGCTGCTGCTTTCCCAGTGGGTCGCTTCGTTGTGGTGGAACTAATTGACCTCTGACCTGTTTATTGCTTTCCTGCCACCAATTTAGCACCAGTTTATTCATCAACATCTGGTGGTCGGAAAATTGTATTTTACGTTATTAGCTCTCAAATGGATGGCTAATGCTGCTTAATGGGGCAGTTATATGCTATTATGGATTCATTTTTTCTCATTTTGTTAATGAATGAAGAATCTTTATCAAATAAATATTTGCCAGTTGGCTTAATATCAAAGTTGCTAATTGAAAACAGAAAAAACATTCAGCATGCAGCAAGGTGAACGGTGGTGGTACGTGAGTTTTAAAGAAGTATCAGTTCTGCCACACTGTACTTGCACAGAGGCCAAATTGGCAATCAAGTGATCAGTGTGAGAAAGGCTGAGCAGTATTGTGAGAAAGGTTGAGCAGTATTTACATATCATCTCAGTAAAATGCTACTGATTTATTTCTCTGGTGCCAATACGCAATATGGGCATAGCTTAAATTGGCCTCATTTCCTGGCTTTTTCAAAAGAAATGGAAAAGAGAAAAATATGGAAATAAACAATCTTGGCCTCGGTCCTAAAAGAAAATCTGATTTCCCTCATCCAACTGGCACAACTGCATTTTACAATGGAAATGTGCATAGGCAGTATAACCTGGCATGCAGAATTCATGAAATCTCTCCGCATAAACATGTGCATTTGAAGTAAACACATTCCAAGCCAACAAAGTGCAGCGCTGGACTGAGAGCAGGCTACGGCTCAGCATACACAGCTCGGGGCTCAGCGCCTGGCTCAGCTCTGGGGCAATTCAAGGGAAGGCTTTCAGATGATATCTCCCATTCTAAGGGCCAAAGAGTTTATATACTTTAAAAGTGTGTTGTGTTTTTTTTTACTGCACACTAACATATGCATATATCTATCGTTGATTACTTTCTGCAATTACAGTAACGCCTAGTGGCATCAGCTGGTAGTATTCGACAGCACACAAACACTGCAGTTTTTCTTATAGCAAAAGCCTCATCTCCTCACTTCTAGACCCTGCAAAGACCTGCTTTGGGAAGTGTCTTTACAGAAAGAAAAATAAACACTGACTTGAAGCATTAAGATGAACATTTTGTTTGCGGGTCTGGAACTGGCTGCCAGCCCCATACCCCACATGCTTGCAAATTACTGAGTTTTACCCCTGAATCAAATATTGCTGCTCACGAGCCTAAACTGACGCACAACTTCAAGTATTTTTTGCCAGAGTGTGAATATGAACGGGAGTGAAATCTAACCCACATCACTTGCATGCTACTGCCATGAAAAGCTTCACAGAGAATGCAAGTATTTGACTCTCCCACATGATGTCCAACACGACGCTGTGATTTTTAGCACAGAGGTTTTGGCACTTAGCTCACTTCAGCCATGCCACGTTATCAGCAGAAACCATGTGCATCTTGAGGCAACACAGTAAGCGCATAACAAACACAAATTATTGTAATAGTGCCTTTAAAATGTGAAGATCTCTATTTTTCCCAAACCAAATAATTCCTGTCATTTCAAAGAGAACATTGTCTAATCTAAAGCTACTGAAGCACACAGAAGCTGTGCCAACTCCAACTTATCCATTGGCTTCACGGACCATTAAATAGCACAGATGGCACCATGAATTATTTCTGAAAATGTCAATACGTTTCTAATACCTTGGGCATGATTTCCCTAATCTCTGGGTGCACGCTCCCTGAGCCTGGGTCCCAGCTCGGCTCCCAAATGTCCCCTTTCTCCATCTCACACTCGGTGAGATGGAAGTAGCTGGCAGCAGACACAGCCAACAACTGTGCAGCACAATAGGAACTTCAACCCACAGAGAGCCCTAGATGCTACTGCAATTTTACTGCTACAGCTTCCAAAAACTATCAAGGGTGCTGAAAGCCTGGGCTGAGCACTCCTCCAGCAGTAGGAAAGTATATCGTAAAGAGTAAACACCAAAGCCCAGGAAGTCATTATAAAAGCATTTCTTTTTATTTATTTTTAGAGCTCTGATGCACTCTTGAGCGAAGAAAATAAGAGAAAGAGAATAGAGAGAAAGGGGAAAAAAAAAGCAGTGTCAGGTGGATTTATATGGGTTCATTCTGCTGCACTTGTTTGTAGATCTAGTTGCACACATACGATAAAAGTGCAGAAGAATTAGTGTTCCACTAATAGTGATTATTTGAATTTAATGTAGAAGAGTCGTGAGGCCATAATTTCTGCAAAGACTGTACAAAACTACTATATATACACTGGGTTTCCTATTTTTAGCCTGGTACTCGATCACACCAATATTTTTGGCCTAGACTAACGCCTCCGGTTCATAAACCATTATTCATTAAGACATACAGCTGCTGAATAAGGTGATCTTTTCCCCTTCTCCTTTTACTTTTGGTACTAAATTTTAACAGAAACTCAGATTTTCAATGT
Organism: Anser cygnoides; assembly: GCF_040182565.1. NCBI lineage: Eukaryota > Metazoa > Chordata > Aves > Anseriformes > Anatidae > Anser > Anser cygnoides. The sequence goes on from NC_089887.1 coordinate 7,042,392, forward strand.
TTTGTATGTCTCTATTTTACATACAATTCCCTTACGGCCGGGAGAATTAGGTTTGAAGAGCTAAGAAAAAACAATGGTTTTCATTTCAATGGACAAGAAGAGAGGCTTCCTTCATCAGAGCAGAGTGCCCTCGCCACAGCAAGGTGCTGGGATATGAGGCCCTAAATGATGATTTAGTACGTGTCCTTAGCTCAGATGCAGCTTCAAACCTCTTGCAACAGACCCCTTGTAATGTCTTGTAATTGTTTAATGGCTGATGCAAAATTCACTTCAGTCTAAACCTCCCTCTGATCTCCACCAGTCTGATGCAAACCAAGACGAATGAGCCAGAGTTTGCTGAGGGACAGATCCAACTTGACTTGTATTAAAAGGGCAGCTTCTCTTCAATTATGTGGCTGTTCAGAAATACCCAAGAGCATTTTTTCCTGAGTTTGGAATCTGTAAAGTCATCCCACGTAAAGCTTTTGTTGCAAACCTTCTGAAGAACAGTTGTCAAACTGTAAAGTGAATCTCTGTACTGCCTTTCTTCCAGCGTAAAATAACTTTCTTCTTGCAAGACAAGTGTCTAACTTGGAAAAAAAAACCTGTATGTTTTGAAACACACAACACTTTAGCCAGGAAAGATCTTTTCTTTATGGAGATATAAAATATTCTCTCTTGCAACAAGCTTGTAGCTTATTTATCATTCCCAGGTGGCTACTGAAAACTCCTTAAGTGTTGCTTGATAGACTACTGATTCTTTTCTGCCTTACCGGTGTAAACTGAATATATCTAAGAGTGGAATATATCAGCAATAAAAAATGTTCCTCTTTTTGAGAACTATCAAAATAAAATATACTTGGGAGGCTTTGAAGTCAAATTTAAAAAAATCTTTGGGAAATTGCCTTTCATTTCTGAGAGCACAATTTAAATTCAACCTGAAGGTTTCCACGAGACACCTCGGGTGCTCTCTGTTTCAAATTCAGTTGATTAAAGTTGCCTTAAAAGATTTGCTGAAGAATCAGGCAGATGTAATTAGAGGAAAGGTAGCTAATACTATACATAGATCATCAAAGGATAAGTATGCACAAAGGAGATAAAGAATCTCCACGCAATTGTAATAATCTCTGCAGATTACAAAAAAATAAAAATCGCAATCATAATTAGGAGAAAGTAATGAAAGTAATGAGTACGTGATCCAGCTTCCCTTGGTATCTGATGACTGGCACAGGGTTTGCTGCTGGAGCCCCTCTGGGAGGGAGCCCTGCTGCTCGAGCTGCCGGCCCACCCATGGTGTGAGCGGCACATCCCGGAGCGTTGAGATCCACAAAACCGTATGGAAATGTTACCCCAGTGGTTATAGGCCGATTCTTCTGGGAATAGGGGTTGTGTTTGGAGCTCTGTGGCTAAATGGGGGCAAGACACCCCAAAGGCTGGTGTCTTCTTGGCCAGAGTTATGCCAGCATCACCAAAGGAAGAGCTTGTGGGTCTAACTGAGGTAGACTTCCACAGTATTAGCACAATGTGGCACTGCCTAAAACCTGAATTCCTGTACGGGAGAAAGCCTACATGAAGTTTCTGGGTCGGGCACAAGTTTGAGTTTTGACCGTTGAACTTTGAATGGCTAGAGGTGTTTCAGCTTAATCACAGCTCTTTGGAGCCAGCAGTAACTGCAGCAGGCACAGCTGGAACCACTGGGCTCCTGGAGCCGGGAGTTTGGATGCTAACACCAGAATGACTCAGGGCCAATAGGACGACTTTTGTATTGAAATGGATATTTTTAACAGGTTCTTTGTTTTAGTCTACCAAAATTCTTTTTTTTTTTTTCCCTTTAAACATGAAGGACCTTCATGCAGTTACAGACCAGCTTCCAATCACTGCATCTCCTCTGAGGTTGGTAATTTATGTCAAATGTGTGATCAGAAAAACTGAGGCCTGTAAGGTCACGGCCAGCAATAGAATGAATATTTTTCCACACAAACATGAAACCAGCATTTTGATGGGATATAAATGGCCTCGTTACTGTAGGGAGATTTCTGTGTACCTTATGATTTTTCCTCCTCACTACGAGGAGTAGAAATTAAGTAAAGAAAAAGTTCACTAAAGCAGCATCACAGTATTGTAACAATTACTGATATGTTGGTATTCAAAGGGGTTGAAAGCCAAGGTGAATTGCAGGCTGGTCATCATTACAGAGCTTACTACACAGGACACCCTAATTCCTTGTTCTGCCAGAAGCTTCACTTGCTGCACTGACAGAATAACACAGGACCAGATTTCTCCAGATACTTCCCAGCCTGCTGTGATTTTCAAGACAGTCTGCAACAGCAGATGTTAGGCATTTGTCTGATTTTGTTGCAGAAACTCCTTCTATAGTCAATATTGAGACCCAGATACTTCTGGAAGGTAGGACAGGAGGACAGGAGAGATTTTCGGTGCTGGAATAGCATCCCTTACAATGAACAGCTCTGCTGGGAAGCTGACCACTTCGCTCGGGCTGGACACCCACATCTCTGACAGCTCTAGAGGAATCCCAGCCCAACTGTGAAGCAGCACTGCATGCCTTGGGAGGTCAGCACAGGGACGGATACTTCACGTGTGCCATGAGAGGCTAGGTTGCTATGTGAAGAGACTGTAGGGCAGATATTTGTGATAGAAGGAAGATGTTGCAGTACTAGATGCTAAATGTTACATCTGGCATTTATCAGAAATGGGCTCGTTCTGCCTCAGTGATGTTAGAAAGGTTTGCAGCCAGCTTATCAATACAGATACCAATAATTCAGAGAGGGACTTACCTGTCCCAGTGACAGCCACATCAAGCCCCTCCAGCTAGATGCCCACCAGAAGCAGGATCAGACCTCCTCTGCCCAAACACAGATGTCCCATTTCATCCTTCACAGGAGAACTTAAACTCATAGTAAACACCGACCTTTCTGTCAGACAAGGCCTGCTCATGATGAGAGCCCAGGCAGACTCATATCCTGACTTCACCTCACACTGCAGAGCAGTTAGCCATTTTTCCATATGTGTTTTGTACAGATCCAAGAACTCCAAGAGAAAATTTTGTTCATTTGCTTTCACATCACTGAGTTTTGTACTGCCAGCTCTGAAATTCACAGAGCTGCCCATCCATGCAGGCACAGATGGAAAAGGCTAGCAGGTATTTTCACAACAAAAGACCATGGCGTGTGGCTGGAAGCGTGCTTCCAGCCGCCATTTGCACTGAGGGCTGGGGAGTGTGTCTAATTGAGACGTGTACAGAAAAGAAGCCAGTGAGCACGGACACCACCCCTTTCTCACTGTAGCATAGCCCTTTTTCAGTGCAGCCTTCCAGATTTCTTCCCAATTTAGTTCCATGCATAATTAGAGATGGAATAAAACTGTAAAAGCCTAAGAGAAAGATCCAAGAGCTCACAGCACTGCGCTCACCCCCAAGGACCCGCTTGCCATTTATGCGGTGACTGTTGGCCCTGCGATATAAATGAGCAGCCCCCTGGAGCTAGCCAGGAGCCAGGGTCACCGCCACCCTCCCAACCACCCTCGTCCTCAGTCCTGGATCTCTTCATCTAAAAGGGAGCTGCCAAGGGAGGTAGCGAGTTGCTGCTCATCTACTACAGCTTGGTGAGCCAGCTGGTCCCGATGGAAAGGGAGAACCCTCAGATGGAGGAAGGAGCTGAGCTGAAATGTCTGCTCTAAGTGCCAGCACCCTGCTGGCTTAGCTCAAAAGAAAACAAGGCCGGGTTAACAGGGACAGGTAATTAGCCTGATAGACACAAACAGGTTAGCTTGCAAACACATTACAGCTCCAGCTATAGCACTCTGGTCTAATAGAAGCCATTACCTCCACCTACAAACCTGATCTCTGCCCTGTCCCTTAGACCATCACCGTGACCAAAGCCCTGTTGCTATTGAAACATCACGAGAGAAGAGCAGTGACCTGGGGTAGCTCATACATCACAGAAGGTAACTTCTTTCCCAAGCAGCTCTGACCAGCACAGGCAATGCAACGGGCACCATCTAGCACAGCGGCCTTACACAGGTTAAAAACTTTAAGGTGGCAGCCCTCAACTTTTCACCGTTTCCTACTTAAGTTACTTGTATCCCACCAGCTGGGTCTGGGACAGTGTTTGCAGCCTCTCAGCCCTCACTAGGGGGCAGGCAGAAGAAAGGAGGCAGAGCTGATCAGGTACCAGTGGCCCCTGCACAGCTAACAGCTTAAACCTGGGCTGAGCAGGATATTCAACTGCAGTTTCACTTCAGATTGTGGCCTGCGTTTGGATTACAAAGGTACTTAGGTATCCAAAAGTACCCTTGGCTGCCTAATTTGATTTTCAAAAGAAAATAAATGAATTAGGGGTTAGATTTTTTAAGGGATTTAGTTTCCTAAAGGGACAGGGAACTACCCAGTGGGAGAGTATTACAACTCAATTAGGATTATAACCAGGAGCTTATATTTGTTTTTCACACTGACATAATTCATAAATGGTTGAACAAATTTTGTACAAATAATAGAATTACAGCAAACCTAAAATTACTTGGGTTCTTTTGATAGAAATCAACTGCAAGAAACTTCAAGCTAAACAAAATTTCAGAATGTTATCAGTACCAAAAAAATAAAGGATTCGGAAAGAAGTTCTGCAGCAGCAGTATTTACCCTAACTGCTGGGGATTTTCAATTGAAATACTGGTATTGCACTCAAGCAGTTTAGCCTAAAATTCTAAAATATCCAAAACAACAAAAGTTAACTTTTGTCTTTTCTTTTCACTACATCTCAAAGGAGGCTCAGCTTTGGGTCCTTCTTCCTTCCCTGCTGATGAATATTTTACTGTGTTCTTCAACAGGGCAGACAACCTGTCTGGTTCCTCAGTCTCTGCTGTACTCTGAAAAGAATTGATAGTGACCTTTAATGTCCCAAATATTACCTCACCCAACTCTGGAACAGAGAACTACATGCACAATTCCACCATTTTTCTGAAATCCTGTATTTTTCATGTATCTGAATGATTGTCAAAACTAAATTCTACATATGAAATTATTTCTTTTTCTCTTTTGACATTTTCTACAAAAAACATCCACACGTGAAAAGATAACGTTACCAAAAGTGGGGCTTGAGACAAAAACAGAGACTGAGGCAAGTTCTACAGAAGTAGGAAAGTAAAACTCGGAATCAGCTCTTAAGATCCTCTCTCAGCTTCCCAATAGCTCTCCCTAAAGCAAAACTATCACAGCCTAATCCCTTTATTTCTCGGTGAAATTCAGATTAATTGGGAGCTAGGTGGTAACAGGGGTTTGAGCCAGGGCTTTGCTGTGTGGCTATTTAAAAATTGTTCAGTCTAGTTAAAAGCTTTCATTACATTGGTTTTGTATGTATGCTTCTTAAAAGCTGTAGGCTAATAGCACAACTTTTTAAAGAATGCCATTTTCACTGTGGAATGGCATAAAATTCTTCCCCTGAGGTAGCTATGTTATCTCATTGAATTTAAAAACAATAAATTGAAAGCTAAAAATAAAGGAAAAGGGGAAAAGTAGAAGAAATAGGTGGAAAGGCATTGAAGCTGTAGGAGTTCTGACAAATCATCTTGGCATATAATCCCAGTGGTGATGAGAAATTGTTCCGTGAATTTTATTTTATTTTTTTTATAAGCCAGAATAAAAAATAATAAAGAAAAGAAATGTACTTGAGGCAAAGTTGTAGAGTATCTTTAAATCAGTGGGCTTGTTTTATTAATGCCCATCAGCCTGTGGTGATGAAAAAGGATTATTCTGATACATAGCCAGTGTGGGAAAACATGACAGTACGTGCTCTAGTCCTGCAGTCTGACACATGCACTTCATGCAAGTGAGCCATCACTACTTGGTTTAACACAATAAGCTGAGGTACTTTTTCTGTACTCTGAATTACACGCGATGTCTTTCCTTTCTTTAACGGATGTGCCTGGTGACCTATATTCACAGTATATTACATCAGCTCCAACAGGCTATCCTCCACAGCTCAGTCTGGGAATGAAACATTGAGCTCTGTACACCTTCCACCTGGTACCCATACAAATTAGGTTTCTGAATGGGTGTCAATTGAAAATGTAAAATATACTTTACCAAGCCATATCCTTTAATACAAACTGAACTTTACTGTCCTTCATCCCCGGGGCAGAATTTGAAGCCAGCAGAAGAAATATAATGCACACAATTCTCCTGATAAGAAGAGTGAAAATGAGAAACACAAAGTTTACTTAAGCAGATTCAAGTATCCCTGGAAACAGGTAACTAAAGCCAGGCCAGCCTCGCATGCTTCAGTTCACAGTGGGTTCATAAACCAAAATCTCTTTCTCTGTTCACAAGGCTTGGACTCTTGCCTGAAGAGCCAAGGTAGCTAAAGTTAAATCTCTGGATTACAAATTCAGATGTAGGACAAGGAGCGGCTATCGGGATGTGGGGCAGGGAAGGACAGAGCAGATGCAAACAGCAGCCCAGGTTTAATGGAAAGATGCGGGCACACTCGTAAAGTCACCTTGTGCTCAAATTTTCTTCCCATCCTTAAAGGTAGTGCAGAGGTTACACATACACATGGAGAACAAGGTCTTAAAATATCATCCCAAGTCTGGGCTAACTTGTGTGTGCGTATGAAGGGTCGATGATGGTTTGATTCAACATTCAGAGCTAAATTGAAGCTTAGCTGAGATGGCTGTATGTTAGTTCAACGTTTGTTGTTTAGCATTTTCTGAAATTCTTATTCGTGCACAAAATGCAACAAGAAAGAACAAAAGCACTGTGCATTTTCATTTATTCTCATGTTGTTTCCAGAGGGAGAAGAAATCTCACAGTAAGGCTCTATGAGTCTAATTTCATAAGCTCACCCAGCTGAAATGGTTCTGAAGGTTCATCTTAAACCAAAGACTTCCCTCACCCATACCTAGAGCTATGCAACATCTGAATTTCCCCTGTGTAAGTCATGAGCTTGAGACCTTTGCATCACCAAAAGTTCAGAAAAGTGCAGCTTTTTTTTTTTCCAGTCTGAAATTATCAGAAAATATCTTTACACTGTGACAATATAACAACAAGAAGTCTTTTGGAAACTATACTGATTTGTAAGCTGTTTTCTATTTCCCTGCTTGAGCCCCTCCTAATGACCTTTTTCTGCCTTTCAGATTCAACTAGTTCAAGCTCAGTGCTTACCTGAAGGTAAATATTTTAGAACCCTGCGACAATCACCATTTCATCATTTGGAATGATAGAAAGGAAGATTATACATCAGCTTCTTTTTTTTTTTTTCTTTCCCTTACTGCTCCAAATTGAACAGTGATGTGCGTACATTTACAAGACAAATCAATGGTTTGCTTTCATAGCAATGCCATTAGTAAAACGTCATTTGAGCCAACTATGACTTCAGAAGAAAATCCCATGCTGCGTACACACTGTGTTTATGTGTATAGAGATCTTTTCTTATATTTAGAGATCTTTTCCCTAGCTGTCAAACTGTGCAATGGTGCTTATATATGAGTATGGCTTAATTAGCTACATAATGAAAAGTGCAATGAAAATGTAAAAGGGTAAGGGCGGGCTGAGCTGCAAGAAGAAACCGCATCTTGATACTTCTTAGGAATGCTGAAGTTGGTACAATAAGGTCAAATTCTCACCTCACATTGATAAACAGACCATTACATAAATAAAATACCATGCGTGTGGTCCTTATTAGACAGACTTGCAAGTTCACTGAAGAAGACAAGAATAATGAATAGTTCCTCGAGCAGCACTGAATTAGCAGCAGTGCTCTGCAGAGAGGAAGTTCAGGTCTGCATTCAGCTTGCATTGTGTACAACAGCCCCCACCCTTTTAAACCACTGTGGTGGGAGAATATTTTTATAGCAATATATTTAGGTGTCAGAGTAGCTGCCCCTCAGGGGCAAAACGTTGTCTGTGACCAGCATGAGGGAAAACAATACCATCATTTAGCTTAAAGCAGCAGTTTCTAGTGTCTGCTGAACGTGGAGGGAATGGTTCGCTTCGGAGCAAAGATCCTGCCTGCCTCCAGCTGCAGCTCCTGGAGGAGGAGATTACGCAGCTCAGGAACTGGCCCCGTGGAAGTAGGTTTGCTTGTCTGGAAATGCACTGACAACAAGCTGAAAATAGTCCCCGGTTTGTCATGCAAAAAGGCTTAGGTCCATACCAAAATGGGAGGAGAAATTAAGAAAGTAAAAGAAACATAAGCTCAGCCCCAGCAGCCAAAACACATTTCCTGGATGGAACATGAAAACGAGCAGAACAGCATCTACAGTACATCAGTAGCTATGGGCGTGATTTAAGAGCACTGCTGTGCATGGCATCCCTGCTTACGCAATCAATGTTGGACAGCCATGGTCAGAGCTGCTCACACAGAGTCTAACGTGCCCCAGATGTGCCGCAGCTACATGCAAGTCCCCTGTTAGTGCCTGACGATCCACTGGCTGTGATGGCTGCAGAAGCAAGTGTACTTGTTTAAGGGGTAGTACTACCCCTGCTCTGCAAGCTCTTCTGGATCCCCCTTACAAAATGGATTAGCTGCTGCACAGAGATAAAGACAACTTCCAAGCTCACCAGCATCCTATAAAAAGAATCACAAACTCTTGAGCAATTACCTCTGGTATGTGGAAGAAAGACAAAGAAAATTTGAAATTCAGTTGCATATTTGTTGACTGAATCACAGAGGCAGGATGTAGTCTTCCCTTGGACGCATTTTTATTTTGGCTTAGAGAGATCCCATATAAACAAAGCTACACAGGCTAAGATAAATATGTCGTTGAGATTTAATTCTCTCGCTACTTTCATCGCTGGTTCGCTATTGTCTATTTACGTAGCACACAGTGGTTGACATCCAACTAGTTCAGAATTAGAACCAAGTTTCAAAATACTCAGGTACTTTTGCTCAGGAGTCAGAAAGAAGTGCCAGTGAGTTGTAGACATAAATCAATGCCTGTGCCCCTGCTGCCTTTCCAAGCTGAGCACTTAAATTCTTCTCCATTAGTACTCCAAACCTGGAAAGCACCAATAGGCCAGTCCTTTCATATAAAGCTGAAGAGGACTATACAGAAATTAGGCTATTACTGAAATAAGTTAAAAGGTTGACAACCACCTCATGCATTTCAATACTGGCTTTACAAGACCCTAATTCATAGCTCAGTAAGCTTTTCCATTTTACTTATTCCAGAAATCAAGTTTGTACCAACAAAAGCACAGCAACTCCTTTTAGTCCTGTTCCCTTAGTATGCCAGATGAAAATTAGAAGCTGGACCTCATCGCATAACATGGATCCAGATTTGCACTTTACCAAAGCACAAAGCCAAATTCCAACCCAGGATTTCATGCTAGCCTACCCTGAGGGCTGCAAAAAGCTGCACAGCTGAGATCTGGATCAGATTCAAAAGTTTTCCAAAACATATCTGTGTTCACATCCTGATTTTTGATTCCAGCTCATCTCTAATTATAATTATTACACAGAATGTCAAATCTCAGGTTATGCTCTTTAAAGTTCTCCCTATAAACAATTAATTAGCTCGCTGCAGCCTTTCTATAAATAGCTTGTACATATAAATTATTCTCATCTGCTCAGACAAACGAAATCACTGCTCTGTTCTTTGCCTTCTGATTTTCCCTCGTGGACTGCAGCTGTTAGTAGTCAGACAGACACACACGGGTGTGTGTTTTTCACATTCAGAGCTAAAATAAGATTGTGGGGCTATCTAATTGGCAATGTTTTTTGTATTAATGTTTAAGAAATCAGGTTTTCCCCAGAAAATGTCTGAAAACACTATTTGTATCGACTTAATAACTCTAGCAGAGATCTGCCTCCCGTGCCCGTCGAGATGCTGCTCAGCCAAACAGCAGGCATTCCTTGTTTTGAGGCATCATGCTATTACAGGGCAGGATACATATGGTTGCCCAAATTAATTTTGATGACAAGCCTTCCACACTCATCCTACAGGTGCTGACACACAAGATAAAGCCGAAGCTTCATCCAGCAAGCTGGAGCTACCTTTCCTCTCCACATATCTACTCTACTTCTCTACCAAAGGTTTTCACCAGCATTTAACTGATCACTGGCCTCTCATTCCAAAAAGACAACATATATATATATATAACATTATATATATATATATAAAAGGTATATGTAAATATATATACTGATATATATATAAAGACATACGTTGTGAATGAGTTGTTTCCAGTTTGGGGGGTGGGGATAAATAAAAGGAAATTTTCTGCACTGAAGATTTGGGTATGAAACAAGGCAACAGAGTAAATCTAGAGGCTTTATGCCAAAATAGTCAAGAGAGTTTATTTCTGAAATACTAGGCACAGCCCAGGCACAGAGGTCCTTCTCTATTTCCAGCGTGCGTGAACAGAAGCAGAACCTGGATATTCACAGGTAAACAACCGACAGGAAGCCAGGAGTCTCAAAGGCACTGAAAATTGATCTTACTGCTTCTGACGGCAGTACATTATCATAACCCAAGCTGGATCAGCACTGGATATTTTGTAACTGTAATAAGTGCCATTGAAAAGGTAGATTTCATTAAAGTCAATAGTTTTGGGAAAAAAAAAGAATGCACACTAACACTTTGATCTTATTTTAATAGAATCTTCCCATCTCTATTCATCCACTCTCCTGGGCTAACTACTTTTTTAAACAAGTAAAAAAGATTGAATTTTATTCAGGATATCTGTGTCAAGAAGAACAAGCAAGTATGCTTTAACTCCAGCTTTGAAAATGATAACAAGAACAGGTTACTGACTGATGTTGGTTTCTTAAGGATATACATACCAGCATCGTGTGTCAAGCAGCTGTACTTACACACTGCTCATCCCCCTCACATTTAAGATGTCCCTGACACATGGCTTTTTCTTCTGCTTTGTCAAATTAGTTACCTTTTGACAGCTTCCATTTCTGTATTTTATGAAGGCTCCCAAAACAGTTACCTCTGGGAACTAAGCAAAAGTTTTCATTATTCTATATGTGAAAACCTATTTTTCTTTTTTTCTATTTCATATCACTTTAAAAACATGAAACCCCAACTTGCCTTGTCAACTCTTAGCCTTTTAACTTCAATTATTTAAATGGTTTAAAGACTTTTGTGATAAAGTCTCATAAAGTCTTGACTACTCCTCATTTATCTATACTAAACTATTTTAGTCAACAATTGACCTTCATTCATTATAAATCTCATTTTATCTGCTTACGCTTGCTCTTGGAATTTATTGCTCTTCTTTCATCCAGGCTTTTGACCAATACTAATCTACTCTTGTCTTTCATTTTCTAGGCATCTCACATAGTTCGCAACCTGATTGATATTCTGGATTCATATATTCTAATTTATTTGAGTTTCCACTAACTATCACTGCAGACAAAGGCAGCTTTATTGTGGAACAACACTAATTGGAAATGGAAAAGTACTACTTTGTTAGATTGCATTATGAATTCCTCTCCCTCTCTCCCCAAAGCTAAGTTGTTCCATTCTGCGTTTTAAATTATATACCCCAGACTAAACCCTGCACATACTCGAGCCTCACCAAGCAACTGCACAAATCCCAAGCAGATACCAGCAAAGCTGCAGTTAGCAGCTGTTGAATTTCCACCAGCTGGTAACTGAGGTAAACCACACCAATGCCAGCTGTGGTTTATCTCCAAGTGTGGTTTATCTCCCAGTGCAGTCACCAAGACCTGAATTAAACAAGATGAGTTTTTTTTTTTTTTCTCCAATTAGGAACAAGGATGCAATGGATAGACACTTAGACATTGCAGGCACCGCTCTGAGGGGGCATCCCATGGATGTCTGTATGTGAGCACACAAAGCAGGCCAGATTGCCAGAGCAATCAATTTACCTATTAGAAGATCAAAAAATACTATTTTATTTAATCCATTAGGGCAGAAGAGGAAAATGTAGGGTCACTGAACCAATCCTCTGTTCAAGCATGAAAACACGAGGCCCAGCAAGGGAGGGACGGAGGGGTTCCCCACATCCAGCTTCCATCCTATTAGAAAGGAAAGTGGGATTAAATCCATCTTCCTACCCTTACACATGGCTTGTGCAGGGTCTGAACTCAGCCAGAGCATTGGAGAATTGTCAGAAAAAAGGTATTTGACTTTTACCAGGAGATCAGAGTAGAACAGCAAACTTCTAGGGAAAAGTTCATGCAAAGTGCATCATTATTTGAAAGGTATCAATTCTGGTAAAATTCTGTTTTGCGAAAAAGCCATTTTAAAACACCAGTTTGTCCTTTCAAAAACTACTTTATCTTTAAAGAAATAAATTAATGTTATATCTTTAATTAAAAGTTCAACAGTAATCCAAATGTAATTATTTTACTCTATATCTTTTTATTGATTTTTTTTTCTAAAATTTGGTTTTAGAAAACATGTAGATTCATTTTCTTTGCTTTTTGCATTAGGGAGAAAAAAATCCTGTCTAACTCTAATTGATGCTTATCTTCACACATCTCTTATCACTGCCAACCTCCAGGCAGATCCTCCTCCAGCTGCAGGTGAGGTGGTGTCATCTTTTAGCAGTAATCCCCATGGAGGATTTGCTGGGTATGCACAGCACCAATCTAACATGGTGCTCCTGCTCTACTATGCCTTGCTAGGATAACAACAACTAAAAAAAAAAAAAAACATACATATAAATGAAATACCCAGCTAACACAATCTGGGAATCAAGGCTCATTCATGCCTTCTCCCTTTGTTCTTTTTTTTTTTTTTTTTTCAATTCTTCGCAATTTTTTCTCTAGTTCTTCATTTTGGCAAATGAAATCATAAGAGTATATGCATTCTCCTTGCAATACTGATCTCTTTGCAGCTCTCCAAAGCATATCTTTTTCTTCCTACCTACCCATACAAAGCTTGGAATTGTTGTGACAGGATTAAATAGTTACTAACATAATAAAATGTGAAGATAAGAACTGCAATAATATTACTGCTTATTGGGTTCCCTCTCCCCTCCCAGTCCTTCCTAGGATCTGCATTGTATTTTTTTTGCACATGAATAGCCATCCATTTTTATAAAAAAGGGGAATTTAGAAAGCGATGAGTTCACCCATATTAAAATCCTTCATTTGTTAATGAGTTTATTTTTTCCATAGTAGGTTTTTCCCCTGTGCTATACTCCTCAAAGTGTTTCTAATATTAAAATATTTTTCTATAGAAATGGTTGGACATTTTCTTTGCTATGTACTAAATCAAGAGACCTAAACACCAAAGAATTCTTTAATGACTGCTTATGTCTGAGGGAAACTAGTGTTAAAGTGCAGTTATTCAAGTAAGCAACACGCTGACGCTCAGTGAAGTGATACAGATTATTTTAGATAGGAGTAACTGAGCTGGGTAATTCATCTAACCTACCTGACCTGACAACCTCTCATTATTTTAGAACAGTAATTGAGATGCCAGAACGTGTGACGATGATGACATAAGATGACAATATTGGTCCACTTCAACCAGCCTCCATGTCTACATCAATGAGTGATACTAGAGGCTCACAGCCTAGTCAGAGATAAGGTCCAAAATGGTTATCCTCACCTGCCTTCCTTTTCATAGAACAAGACAACTGCAGGGATTAATGTACGAATTAAATTGAACTCCTTTTCTTGTTGTCATAAGGAATGACGTATCCCAGGACCAGGCCTGAAACTGGTCAAGGGGACTACTGGCTCACTTCACCTCTATCAGCTCGTTTCCCCTTGCAGACCCGGCCAACTTTGCCTGATGCCTGCCAGAGAAACAGAGACGATGCTCTTCCCATTCCCTTACATTCACCCACATCAACTGGAAAAAAGGGCGAGCATTTAGATCATATTTTAGATCATCCTTTCTCTTTCCTGCCTGCATACCATAGGCTTATGGTCCTGCAGCTTCCTTAAAAGAGCTGTGAAGCGAGACCTTTCCTTTCCAAGACTTCAAGTCCACCCTTCCTGATGATTGCCATCAACCTCCAAACAGCCAGAAAGCTGGTTAGACAAAGAGTGTTTTGTCTTGAGGACTCCCTCCTTTGTCTAACCAAGCATTTGCTTTCACTTAAATGAGTGCTTAATCTTTGCATGAACAGCTTTCTCTCTTCAGTTTGCTTCTCACTGCAAAATCACCTCCTGTTAGCCACAGCCAGGGCTACGACCAAAATGATGCTCAGAGCATGTAACAGGACCTGTAGTTTAACACAGGGATGTAAAATAATCTAAAATATGAAACAGAATTAAAGTAGTATGTAAAGAGACACATCAACCATGGAGTCACAGCACTGAACTGAAAAGCTGGGGGAAAAGCAATAGCTGCAGACAGCAGACTGCGTATGCTGGAGGGCCTACACGGATTTCAAAGACAGATTAAAAAATAAAAAAAGGAAAGAGACACCACAGGACACTTCAGCATCTCTAGATCTAAGACACTCCCAAAGATGCTTTCACCTAGCATAGACTAAATGAAAAAAAAGCATTTCAGCATGAAAATGAGACTATTTAGCATTGCTTTCCTGGGGAACTCAAGTACCTCCGGAAGCTCACATTCCCCTCCAGAGCATCACGCAGCTGTGGAAATGAGAAATCACATCTAGAGCAAAAGCTGCAGCTGATGTAAAAAATAATAATAATTATGGGGGTAATGGGGATCTACTGCAGATATCTGATGTTGCGAATCCAGCTGATCTGCCCAGGCTTACAGTAAATTCCTAGCAATGCCACAGAGACAAAATACAGCCATGGATATTCAGAACGAACAACACACAACAGTGAAAGGTTTATTTCAAAGAGAAAAAATCTGAGCCCCAATGTTTCTGCAGCTATAAACACCTTTAATTAGAAAGCTTATTTCACTTGCTGCATATTCAGAGGATTACACACTGCTTCAAGCTACTTTCATTTTCAAATCTCGTAAGACAGTAGGAACTACACATAAAATGACAAAAAAACGTATCAGCGTTTTCTGCTGGAACAAGAATTGCTTTCTTTGCAGTAAGATGCAATTCTGGAAACGTTTCCCTACAGAGGAGCTTGGGTGCTACAGGGAAGTGAAAAGTCACTGGCAGCAAACCCAGGCTATTCTCTCTACCGCCACAAGTCAGGAACCTGGACTAATGAGCAACAGCAGGGCTCCAGCAAAGCCAAAGACACCTCGCTGGTGGCAGCAGTGGATGGTTCGATGGGTTCAATGGGCTGTGCTGTTGGGTTGCTGCACTCGGCAGCGGCTGGGCAGCTGCTTAGCACAAGCATGTAATTCTTCTGCTAGTCAACGTGACAGAGATATTCCTTCACATACCATGGAAGCGCTAACAGGATTAATGAAATCAGCGAGGGTTTTGTGATCGATACACCTGATGACATATCGTACCACCAACTCCTCCCTGCCTTCTCCCACTAGAACGTAGGTTAATTACACGAGGAACTTTCTACCCTGTTTCCCTAAGGAAATGAGGGAAGAAGAAAATGATATGCTAGTTATAAACTATGTTTGACTGTCTGCAGCTTTCCTCTTACCCAGTTTCGAAAAACTTCACTCCACTGGCCTAGGAAGAGCTTCTTGTTCAGAACACCCAACCCACCTAACGCGGCTCAGACCTCAGAGAGGCCTCCACTGGCCTGTTTTCTATTTGCATCCTTTTTTTTTTTTAAGCCAGAACATTCGGAGAGCATTCCCCTTCACTCCCTTAAGGCCTGAGTTTCAAAACTATATCATGACCGTCACTATTTAGATCTGAATGAGTTAAAGGAGACTGGAAACATATGGCACTGAAAAGAACACAAACTATATATGGTCAAGATGTAAAGGGAGATTATTTCTCTCCTGCCAGTTCCTTCTAAAGTCCCATCGGAGAGCAATGATATTTCAAAAAAAAAACCACATGCACTTCAGTCAGTACTTACAGGCCTCTAAATTATTGGGCTAAATTAGGAGTGGGTGGGGTGGACATCTTGTTTTTCTTATTGGAGAGAAAAGAGTCTTGTACTATCACCCGATTTCTGTCAGATGGATTAAATATTTGAAATACCCATAGCTGGAATGGCGTTCTGAAAAAGAACACTCAGTATTTCAACTTTGACACGCAAAGTCAGTGACTGGTATTCCAAAATAATAACAATAAATAATAACAATAAAAAAGACAACGAACCTCTCATTTAACACACAGTTTCACTTTGTCTGTATTGTCACAAAGCTCTCTCTCTTCACCAGGGTGATGCCAGGTATATTCCCTGTCTCCCCAGAAGTTTAGATGGTAACACAAAAGCTGAACTCGATCGGTTCCTCACCAGGACAGCCTTTAGCACTAACTTTTTTCTACCGAGATCCTTGTAGCTGACTTCCAGGCTGATACAGCTGATTTGTACTTGATTAAAGCACTGGTTTATTTCTGTGAAGACAACACACCAATGGCCCTGGCTCAAACTGGACCTTTGGGGTTTTGAACAAAGATCCCTCTTCTCATTCAATCCTTTTTTTTTTGTCTTCATTACAGAAGAAGACACGTGTTGCTAGAATATGCAACCAAATGTCTGTAAAATGGGAATGGGGAGATGTAATTGTCTGGTATAATTTCTGAATGCCAGCAAATTAGAATTGACCAGACAATGACAATTCCATTTTGTGAGAACTTTCAATGTAACCACAACAAAATGTGGAAAACATTTTCTAAATGGTTTCTGTTTTGCATTTGAACAAAACCAAACCCATTTCAAACCTTGCCATAAGAATAAAACTCGGCAAAAGTGTCCACTTTATGAGTAAAATCTAAGCTTTTCCATTTGGAAAGAAGATGTGAGAGTGCTTTAGCTGCTATGAAGCAATACGGAAAGTTCAAGTCCCTGTTTCTCATCCCATATCAGCGTCCCAGCAAATCCACTTCCCCAAGCCCTCTTCTGCTACTTCAGCCCTCACCCCTTCCCAGTGGATCACTAAAGGCATTAAGGCTCCACAAACATTATAGCTTCGCAGAAAGCTTATTTGGCAAATGGAAATCTCTCTTTTAGCCAGCACTAGTAAAAACCTCTTCTTCCACTTTTCTAGAAATTTAAGGAAATTGTTCTTATAAAAATGAATAATGAATACAAGTAAGCAGAGTTTCCTGTGTGTAAAAACAACATTGGGCTAAACTCCTTTCTATAATTGTTTGCTGTTGCCATAATTCTGTCTTAAGTACAAATGACTGCACTGCTTTCAAAGAACTTGCTATAAACGCTATTTGCTGAAGTGCTAGCAGCTATAATTCAAAAGCCACAGAAGCTGCACACATTCCCTAGCAACACAACAAATGTGAAGAAAGCCCTACACTTACAGCACCAACAGATAGCTAGAATGGTTCAAACTGTCTCCAACAGCAGGAAGAAGGGAAAAAAAAATATGAGGTAGCTCTTCAGTGAAACAGGTTGAGAGATCATGTTAGGAAATACTTCTTTTTCCTACTATGTCCAGCTGTGGACAAGAGGTTATACAGAACCAAATCTGTGCAGCTTGGTGAGCATTGTAACGGGACGTTTTAAATAGGACCACTGGCAGACGTTAAGCCAGGCGCTCTGCACAGCTTCGCTGTGAGTCCTGTGTGCGACCTGGAGCATCACCCTGTAGCAAGCCTGCAGATTGAAAGGATGTCAGCGTTGAACGGTAAGGATGAACACGAGTGTGGAAATTTTGCTGCCTCAAGCAAGTCAAAGAATTGAGAAGTTGCTAAGTCTATAAAAAACAAAACTGCAAAAACCTGGAAAAAGAATGCCCCAGGAGTTTTATCTTGATCCTCTCTATCACTGGCCCAAACAACTGCCTGGATATGCTCAGAAGTCTGGAAGAAAGTTACTGAAAATGAATGAGAGAGTTTTTATCACTGTAGATTTGAATTTTGCCACTGAAACCAATCTTGACAATGAAGTTTCCCTCTTGACATCTATCTCGATGGATCAGAGGTTTCATATTTTATGAAGCTTTTTACCCAGGTGAGAGGAATATCCTGTGTAAAGCAGGCAACAATACACAATCCTCTTAAATTCATGAACCTGAGACTTCCGGAGTTCCACTAAATAGATGGTCTCCTTCCTCAAACTTGATATCTTAGATACATCCCTGCAGAAAAATTCATAATACCCCAATTCAGCAAGAATTTAACCTTGGTTAAACTAGTCTCAAGTTCTGTAAGACCGAACGGATTTAAATATATTTTGCCAAAATGAGTACTAAAAATAAAGCACCCATCATATTGGAAAAGCTCCTTTGAACAAAATATATAAGGAGCCCACAGAAGTGATAGCATAAACTGTTATTATAGAAGTCCTACAGAACTAAATGTGGCATCTTTCAGATAGATTCCTTGAATCGTATCCTCTACAGCTACAGAAAAAGGCTGAGTTTTGCATGCTAAATTTTATGGCTGCATTCAACAATTTATACTATACAGCAAATCAAAGATACCTCATGGGCTTGGATTAGCCACAGTTAAGAAGAGTGCGAAATGCACACATGCAGGAAGACAACGCACATGACTAAGTCAAAGAAGTCAGAAGTCCTGTGCAGATTTTATTCAAGTCACCAAAGTTTTCACTTGCCATAGTTATTGGCAAAGATGAAGGATCATTAATGCAACGCTGCAAACCTGAGAAACTCTCCTTTTCTCTATCTCAACTCCCTACACCCAAGCAGGGCTTTCTCCCTTGCATCCCATACAAAACCAGCAGTTGGTGCTGCTGTGGTCAGGGCAGCCATGTTGTCCTCGTGTTCTCCCTTCTGTTCTTCTCTGCACTTAACCGAGGGCCTTACATTTCAGCATTTGTTGAAAAAGGGTCAAAATTGCCAAACCAGGAGAAGTAAGGTAATGAAAAAAAATATATATTTCAAGCTTAGACATCTAGGCCAAGCCTCAGCTATTTCAGCCTTAGTCTTTCAGACCCCATCTTTACAAGTTTAAGGGCAATTTCTACTTACAAAGTATACTTCTCAACTCTCCCTGACACTTTCGTACTGTGGCCCTGTATCTCATGGGCTTCAACCAGAAAACAAGAGAATGCTGGTATCACGTATCACAATATTATTCTGCCAGGAAAGGATTTCCCAATTCTACCACTAAAGATCGGGTGACTGTGTTTGCAGATAACCCATCTAACCAATTTAGCAGAAACCAGTTACAAAAAGTTGTGGAAAGCTTTCCAGTTGGGTATGTTACTGTACACGTAAGCACAGACTTGTGCCTGTTGTAATTATTGACCCGAGTGACGATGGAGGGACTGCTCTCCACGTTAACCTTCCAGCCTCAAGGGCTAAATGAAAAAGTGCCTTCATTTGTCTTTGCTTCTCTGCACTGCCCAGCACTGGTCCAACACATGCAGGAAACATTGCCGAGGAGTCACAGTTTTTGTCTATATTTCTTCCTCTTTGTAATCCACTCAAATCTTTTTATGCTGACCTCTAAACCACAGTGTTAAGCCTACCTGGGCCAGCAGATAACACTAGAGTACAGGAGAGCTGCTGTAGGCTACCATCCTCCTGATTCCTGAAATTATTGAAAGGGATGGAAAGAAAAGAAAAAGAAAACACTGGGGCAAAGACAGAGGGTGTCACACAGCACGCACAGCTCAGCCTACAGCACGGAAGCACTGGCAGAGCGTGGCTGGAGGGGATGACAGCACCTCCCTTGCACAGGCTTGCTGAGAAGAGCTTGGCAGCCTTCAACTGCGATCCTTCCATAATCTGTAATGTTACTGGAATATCACCAGAGGATGTTTTGCTTTCCTTTCATTGCTGTCCTTTGTAGCACGGCTCAGAAAGTTTAAATCATAAAGCAGCATGGAAATCGCATTTCCTTTCTGCTCCTGGAATGATTTCATCATATCTTTTTCTATTCAGCCTGTGAAGCAGCTAATGCTCCTCTCTTATTTGCAGCAGTCCCTCGGTGGAATTTAAGTTACCTGTACTGCTGGCCTGTTTACAACAAAGCGCCAAACGAAAGTATGATGTGGTGACAGGTTTAACAGTCATCGTCAGCTAAGAAGATTAGAAAAGAACAACCCCAATGCCCTTCCTCAACAAATGAAAACAACCTATTTTTTTGCACCCCCAAGGACAACGTTGCAAATGTGGATTTCAGTCATTTGTATCAAAAGATGCACATTTTTTTGTTGTATTTTTTAAAAAAACTATCTAGTATTTAAGCTACTCAGTTAAGGAGATAGCACAACTCAAATAAAGAATAAATCAAGCTAAGATTAAGATCAATGTTTTCAGCCTGAAAGTAAGAAAGAATCATCGTCAAAGAAAGGGACATCATCCACACCACCACCATGAACCACCTCGTCCCAGCCTTTTTGGCATTTCTGCCCCATGCATCACACATATTTAGAACCAGTCACACTGGTTTTTTGCCATCATGCAAAATACTGATGACAGCAAGGAAAATCTAGTAGAATTGTTCCTTTCTTTGTCTTTTTGACTACATTAGTCATTTATGCATAAGCTGTCCAAAATGCCTCATAGGTAATTAAATACAATCTTCACAAACACCAAATATTTAATAATAATAATAAAAAAAAAAGAGTAGGTACTTCACTGCCAGTGATGTAGGAGGAATTCAATAAAATAAATGGATTTAAAGATTTTAATTCTAACAGTGATCAGCAAAAAAATCCTTGCAGAAAAGGATTAAGGGCCCATTTCAGAAAGACTCGAATACCTTTAGCTGGATGCACTCCTTAAAGGTGAACAACTTTTAGAAGACAATGTTCATGATAAAAATATTTTGTTAAGAAATCAACAGATCTGCAAAAAATGAAATGAATGGGATTCACAGATTCCACCTTTCTTTACAATCACGCCACTTACAAAACTTTTATGATGCAGAAGGTTGTTTTAAATGGAGTGCAATATTAAATGGAAGCATATGAAATTTACAGTGAAACAGGTTATTGCTAGGAGAAATTATGAACCTATTACTTCTTGCTACTCCCAAACACACTAGTTTATTTTCTGCTGTAGTCATTTGCAATAAGATGGTCAAAGCAATCTTGATAATTGATGTGCTGACCTGGCTGACCTGTCCTAGATGCAATGACTCTGGTCTTTAAATTTCACCATGATTTCCTCCAGAGGGATTTAATTAGGAGATGTGCTCCAAGGCACTTGCTCCACATTTCTAAATCTTCTCTCCAAGAATGACCTTTGATTTGTTGATTTTTGCTTGCTTAAACACATCCCGAAACACATTTTGCAAACTGAATTAATTTTCATTTGCACTTTAGCATTTATGTTAAAATGGGCTAGCACTCAAACTTTCTCTGTACAGACTGGCTTCTGAAAAGAAAATTTTAAAGTTTATATCAGTTTAAATCATTCAGTGTAATGTCTGTGAAATGTGCATAATGATTGTTATTAGGAGTCATCATCTAGGGAAAAATACTAAATACATAAAACCATGAGAATTCATAGTAATTCAAAATATAATTTTCTTTCTGGAGAATCTAATTTTAGCTGCTAAAAGACCATCATAGCATTAAAACTAATGTTTTTGTTGTACATGACCTAAACTGTTGTTCAGGAAAACCCCAGGCAACTCACTTAAAAGTTAAATTGCTCTCCTCCGGTAGATCAGCATGAAAAAAAAGGAGAAAAAAAAAGAAAAACCTAGCATAAAAGAAAGCAGGGAGGGAGATGCAGCTTTGTTGCATGCTCTACCTGCAAGCTGAGCTCATGGGGATTTATTTACTCGCTCTAAAGATGGGTTTTATAGTATCCTCTTTCACAGAAGGCAAAGATCTTCCCACTGCTCAGCAGCCCGTAGGGCAGGTTTCTTACCCCACTGCAGCGACTCCGTGTTCTGTACTCCGTGGTCAAGTGCAGTAGCCATCTCTGAGAGGCGATGAGGAATACCAAGTACCCAATTTCCTGAGCAGGGGGACTCAAGGGCGCTGCACTGGCTGCAGCCAGCAACGCAGTTGCAGGGTCATGCCTTAGAGATGTTAACACAGAGCCCAGCACTCCTAACTCAGCACCTGCCTTGCCTCCCTCCAGAGGTGCTCTGTGCTTGCAGGAGCAGCTAAGCACACCTGCATTTCCACATTATCAAGGCTTTCTGGCCTGAGTTCCAGCTCCTCTCACAGTTGCACATCATCATGGGCACAACTGCAAGCTCAAGTACCTGTGCCTAAAACCCTGTAAACTTACTAATTGCATCTGCCACATGGCATTCACTCCTCACAGAAGTCCAGTGGCCTTTAGCACCCTGATTTTAATCCCACCTGCCTGCCTGGATTGAGAGGAGTGACGGGAGATCATGGGAGATGTCCATGTAACCAGGTATCTTCTGGGTGTTTTCTGAAGAAGTACCTGGGTACGGATCCCAAAGGGTAACCCAACAGGCAATGCCTCATCTGCCATTAGGGTTTCTGTGTTCCTATCACACAACATCTGCAAGGCAAATCAAGACAGCTTGACCCTTCAGTGAGCGAGGAAGGACGAGGAGGTATCCCGGGTAAGGAGCATACACGTGGAGAGCTCAGCTAGAGCTGCAAACATGATGGAAGGTCTCAGCTTCGCTCAGCCTGTGGAAATTTCATCACATAGTCACAGCTTCAATACGTGAAGCTCATAGCAGTGGAGGAGTATCAATCTTGCAGTTACCTTAGGCTAGCATTATTTCCATTATAAATGTATACAGCATACAAGCAGTTTTCTCTTTACCTTGTATCCATTTGAAAAATAAAGCTGGCATTTTTGTTATTTTATGAATTTTTAAGAGGTAGAATAAGAAGTATTTACATGAACTGAATATAAAATCAATTCTATCTTGATTACATTTGACTTCAATGAGTACTAAGTGATGCTTCTTTCATTTAATCAGGGAACAGTGTTGTAGCTACACTATTTGCATTTTAATAAAAATTCACTCAAGCTCCAACCAAAAAAGCAGCAGCACTGCTAAATGCCTAGAAATAAGGGATTCATCTTTCATAATGACTAATAACAGTTAACTTGTTTAGCTACTATTTTGCTCTTAATTTTAAGACTTATTTAATAAATAGAACCAGGTTGAAAAATTGCAAGGTTTATAAATTCCTTCAAAACACTAAAAAAACCACCTCCATATGCAGAAGTCTCCTGTTTTTTATGTGTATTCACACCTATATGTGTGTGTTTACACCTATACAGGCATGTGCATAAATATACACACACACACACATATACACACACATACACATACTTCTCAACACATTTTGCTGCAGCTGGCAGCAAGTGTCCCTGAAGGTCTGAATAAAATCCCTTAAAACAGCATAATATTTTAGCTGCTAGAAAAGTAATACAGGGCATCATTACACTCGAACATTAATAAAGGATGAAATATGAATTCATAGAAGGTAGTGTCAGACTTATTTTACCTCCTGACAAGCATAATATAATTTTTTCCAGTGTCTAAAAATTCTAAAGTGGGCCAAAACTAATTCTGATATAATTCCATTAGTTTTAATGGAATTGTGCTAGGGATGAATTTATAGCAACAACTAAAATTGTATCATTCTTCCTCATACTGTAGTTGCATTCTGAGCAGCCAAAAAGAAATGGCAGCAGGAGCACAAGCAGCAATGAGTTTCAGAATGTGTCTTTCCTGAATTACCTTTTAAATTACAAAGTCATGTTAAAATTGAAAACTGGAATATTTATATTACACTGCCCATGTTTACTGAGCTACAGGTTCACTAGCAAAGCATCCAAAATTTGTACCCTGATGATTAAAATCCAGTCCCTTTAAAAGAAGGGGAAAGGTGCTGATTGCAGGTTGAAAGGACAGCCCACAGAACCATATAAAAAGCAGTGAGGAGCTGCACGATGGATCTGTACAATGGGCAGCTGCATGCTTCCCAGCGCAATGGAGCTGAGATCTGGCAAGGCATTTCAGGGCTTTGAGTGCCCATTTCCACTGCAATTAGCATTCAGTTCCCCTAGGTAGCTTTAACAATTTCAGCGTAGGTGTATACATAAGCTACATTATTACTAAATCCTGAAACAGTTCAAGGAACATTAAATTTTATGTGCTGTGTTCTCAGCTGATGTTACCCAACAAAGCGCCACCAAGGTCGTTAAAGTGCTGGTGATGGCTATCAAAGGATGTGACCTGGAGTCTTTACTTGTTACTCTTTTCCTCTAGTTTGTACACTTTGGATCAATAGCTTTCATTACCAATAATGACCATTTGCAGAAGCTTCACAACAACTGCAAATTAATTAGATGTTGCAGGAGTTCAATTGATTTACTTGCATGTCAAAGAATTACTGATCTGCAGCTCTACAGTAGCACTGCCAGTAGAAGCTGTTAGCAGTCAGCACGGTGAACTTTCTCCAGAATAAAGTCAAAAACTAAAATCTCTTGAATCTTAGGACAGCAAAAACCTTGCTGACTCCTTTCTGCTTTGTATTTCTGCAGCTTGCTACCAGGTAAAGGACAAGAGTCCCATCAGTCTTACAATTTCGATGTGCCTTATTCACTGGAAAGGAGCAAGATGTATTGACATTCCCTCAGTGTGTCGTACTGCCACTGTTTTGCCTCCATGCCTTTACTCCAAAACTGGACTGCAAATACACATGCTCGACTGGGAGCAGAGCTGTGGTGACCTTCTAGTCTCGTTCCCATCCCCAGTGGATGTGTAGGCATAACCTTGTTGGGAAACAGCAACCAAAAGCACAACTTACTGCAGATAGCGAGGTGCAGAGGTGGTGAGCAGTGTCTCTGAACTGCACCTTCTCAGCCCTAGAGTAGAGGCAGAGGATGTTCTCTCCTCCATGTTGACCCCACTCCCCAGCCCAGTCGCATTTCTCACCTCTGCACAGTGGCTGCCAGCAACCTGGTCCAAAGACCCGTGCAGCAGACCACCTGCAGGCAGGGAGCACACGTCTACAAAAAGCTGAGTTAAAATGCACTTCAACCCAAAGGCACTAATGCTGCCGAGTACGGGAGTCAAAAGAAGAGGTGAGAGCTGGGAGTTTCTTCTCGGTCCAGCTTCTTCTTAGTCTGACAGCTGTGATTTAGCATCACTGGCGCCAATAAAACATGAATAAATGGTACAGAAAACAAGCATTTTGCTCCTATAGATATTTAAATGGAGCTTCACATTTTATAGTATTAATCCTTCCTCACTGAGACTGTCTTGGGATAGCATGATTGCTTTGAAAAGATGTTCATGCCATTAAAACTGCACAGGACCCTAGTCATCATCATTTAATCCAACTATTCTTACCTGAGTTTTGTTTCGGTGCTTAACAGTTTCTGATTTTTTCTGATTGTGTTGAAACAGCAACATTAAATTTAATCAGCAAGTTCGAGATTCAAACCTTGTACTTTCCATTAAATACCACAGAAAACCTGTAAAATACTACTCACTTCTGCACTAAAACGAATTTTAGAGCAACTACAAGTGTCGAACCGAAGAGAAGTGAAAAGGCATTTAGTCATAAACTGACCAGACTCTTTAAAAACCAAAATAACTTGCATAACAGCTGAATTTGACCAACGCAGAAGACCTACTCCTGTCACAAGCTAGTGCCAGGGAGCAGAAGTTTCCTGAGCTGGAGGCAGCTGTCCCATCTCGCAGCAGCCGAGGATCTGGCCCTGTTAACAATGACCCTGATCTGTATGCACCCCTTCTGCCCACGCTGATTTCATCTATACCGCTGGAAGCCAACAGACAACTGGAGCTGATTTTACAGGCAGTGACAATGTGGGATCAATCACTCTATTTCCCCCGCTATAGTTGTTCCCTGGAAATTCAGGAAGTGGCACTAGAAGAAACCCCCCCCAAAAAAAGGAAATGTGCATTTGCATGGCTAGTGCAAGGCACGAGCTACAGGGCTGTAGCACAGACGTACCCCACATACAGGGCTGCACAACAGGCTGCTCCAGACCTACCGACAGCAGCACTTCTCGTCTTTGTCTCTTTTGCATATGAAATGTGAATCTTTTTGCTGAATTTTGTATTTCTATTGTTTCTTCCCTTTGTTTCTTAGCATCTCCCATGCAACCGAAGTTAGAACCTCATTCCACTCCTTTAATTCGGCACATCAACGCCCGTAAGGAATCCCAGAAACTGCATGTGGGAAGAAGGGAACGGCGATCGACTGTCACCGTCCCACAAGCACTGACGAACCCCACAGAGCAATCTGAGTGGCAGCCATACATGTCACCTCCAGGAGGTGTGACACCTCCTCGCAGCACCTACAGGAAACCCTCTGGACAAGGGAAATCCCTGGATGTTCCCAAGGCACAGGTTTTACAAACTCCTCATCGCATTCAAGAAGACCAATGGGGCTGCTGCAGACGGCAGGGGCAGTGCTGCCACGGGCCTTCTCCAGCCACCACTGCAATTTTTCCCTCTTCCCCCTCTTTGTGCATCACTCCCACAGATGCTGCTTGAAGAATATGAACCCATTTTATCTACCACGGAGCTGCGCTCCACCGAGCCTTGTGATGATGTTAATGACCCTGCTGGCTCCTTACTATTCCACTCCTTCATGCCCTACATGCAGCATTGCTATGGCAACACGTGTCTGATGCTGCACAGCCGTCACTGGGGTATCGCACACCTTGCGTGTATTTACTCCTCTTTCTGAAGCAGAGCAAGGTGGTGTGAGTTATTCTGAATGCCATTCCTGAACGGATATACACCACGAGCAGAGAAGACTGGAAGAGGCACCGCCTTTCTATACTCTTTCCCTGTTTTTTCCCCAAACAGGGCTTGACTCACCTCTGGCTACATCACCTCGGTGAGCCACTCGCCCTTCCCCAAAGCAGGGGAACAAACTCCAGTCGCTCTGTCACCAAACGAAGCGCGTACACTCCTATCAGTAAACAAAACGCGTATGCTCTGCGCTGAGAGCTGCCTCCTCAACACGTCCTGCAGCATCACATAAAAGGGCTTTTCTTTCCCTGCACACATCTGTACTCATAAAGCCCATAATCATGCCTGAATTAAATGCTCTCAGCTAAGTTTTAATTTGTGCATTCAGAAGAAATGTTACTCAAATTAATAAGAGTAAATTAACTCCAAGTTAAGGTCACCATTTCTGATTTTTTTCACTAGTGTTTTTAAAGCACTGTCTGATAATTGGATATTGATTTTGATGCCCTACAAATTGACCCATCCTGTGGCCTTGCCTTTTTCTTGATTCTCCTCCATTAAGGCGTCAATGATGATAGTTTTAATTATTTTGGAACGTTCTTCTTTCAGAAGGAAGAATCACAGCCTTTACAGAGCATCTTTTTCACCACAGACTAAATCAAAAGGATATAATTACTTCCATGCTGACCAACACCAGAACAGATTTTCCTTTAGTTCCTACCACAAAACACTTCAGTGTAATTAACAGCCCAGAAACCATGATGGTATGAAGACCACGATTCATGGCTGCACAGTCAAATCACTGTTTTATGTGCCTGTCCCCACGTAACTTCATTGCAAGACCACAGTCCCAGCTGAGCCACAGTCTCCTTAACAGGCAGGCTGACCAGCAGTGGTGCTGAAGAGCTCCAAAATCAGGAGAAGGCTTTGTCACGCTTCAGGTGCTATTACACGCACCCCAACCCGCACAGCTATAGCAAGTTTCCTATTCTCTTATTTCCCCAGTGTTTTCCCAGTCAGGGCAGCCAGAGGAGACCCGAGCTTACTGCATTAACAGAGCCTTTGAGACTGCTGCTTGTGAAGCACATCTTGGTCCCCACGTAGCGAAGTCTCATTACCATACCGTGGGACTGCCTGCCTTTCACCTGCACAGCACTGGACCCCAGTATTGAGCAGGATTAAACCTGAACTGTGAAGGATATCACCCAGCAATATGCCTTGAAAGTCTGTCCATTCCCTAGCATCTGTTATCCTTCCAGCTTCTGCAGTCACGCTGTATGTTTTCCTATTTTCTTTCTTTTTTATGCTTCTATCTTCAAACACCTCCTGTTTCTCACCCCGGATGCCAGATATCACGTGTCTGCAAATATTTCAAGATGCTTATTTAGAATTAAAGAATCAGGTGGCATAAAGGCACAAATCACCATTTGGCTTACTCCTTCTAAGGGATAAATATCCTGAACACCATTTTTTCCCCTCACTTCTGAGATAGTCTAAGCCAAAGGAGACCAAATTGAGGAGTCCCAGGATACGCAAGGTTTTTGAGGCTCACTGCTGTTTGCTATCATGACCCTTGAGGATGAGGAGCCTGACCGAGCCCCCTGCCAGGGCAGCTGCTCATGCCAGGCCCTCCCAGGTGCACACATCAGCTAAGCCCGCTCTGAATTCATTGCATTCCTACTAATTAAATGTCCCAGTATTAACAGACCTTTGGCCAGTAAAAGGAAATGAGGCCCATAAAGAGAATCAGAGGGATGTATATGGGAAGGTGGGCAACATGAGAGAAAGACAGCACTACAGACTGGTATTACAGCTCCCCTAGGAAATGAGCAGACCAGAGGACACACTCCATGGCGTGTATGGGAAGCCCCAAGACAGTTACCGTGTGGTAACTACACACTTCCATGCTCAAACCAAGAGGTACGACCTGCACAGATGCAGCAGGATCAGGAATACAGTTCTCATGCTTACCCCATGGCTGTCACCCCACGTCAGCCATGCCAAATCCCACAGACGTGTATACTTGTAGTGATGTAAGATTACCAATTTAGCTGCAGCACTAAGAAATATAATGTGCCGATTCCCCTAAACTTTTGCTCCTTACCTCAGTCTTCACAGATAATTTTAAATTATCTATTATCTATATAAATAACTAATACAAAAACCCCAACTTCCATTACAAATCCTATTCTGGCATGATAATTATAACTTAAATAATATAAATCCCTGAAATCAGGTTCACTGTAATCCCTCTGACAGACCTAATTTGGAGCTGCAGCCAGCAGAGCATTTTAACAGTGGTACGAAGTCATTAGGCAGCAGAGGGACCTTCGCAGTGCTGGTAATTGCAATGTTTTCAAGAGCCATCCTGCTGCAGAGAGGTGGATGGCTCAGGGCAGCTGCCAGGAACACGCAGTTAAATGCCATTGTGAATCTGACTCCAGCACGCTGGGCGCAGCAGACTTGCTGTATTGTGCACACAGGCACATTCACCTTCAGCACACCCAGACTCAAAGCACAATGTGACAGTAATGGCCTATATATCTGGAAGATGCACATCTTTAAAATGATAAGCACATGAGAAGGCCCTTTGTAGCAGCTGGGGCTCTGCACAGTACGCACAGGACACAGGGCTGGGAACCACAAGGCCTAAATTCTGAGTCTGCCTTTGCCCTGATTATATGTACCTGCCTGATCTGTAAAACAGGGATGGTTCTCAGCTAGAGACCACGCAGTTCACAGCAGACAGCTTTAGGCATCAATACAGTCACCAGCCTCCACAGGTTCCCCAGACACCCAGAGGGAAGCCAGACCCTCCAGAGGATAATTCAGAGGAAGAGACTAACTTGTAATTCCCCCTTCGAGGTCCCTTTCTTGCGACTACCGAGAGCCTCAGGGCACCAGCATCCCAGCGCGCCTTACCAAGGCAAGCTGCAGTGGAAATACCCTCAGGTGAAACCATCTTGCTTTCTCACCTATAATGAATTAAATATTATTAAATAACAAAAACAAACAAACAACAAAAACCCACAGCAGTTATTAATATCTTTACCGCTCTGTCTGGCGTTACAGATGCACTCACGCACCTGCCAAACTCACCAGCAGCAGCGTCTTTGAGCAATCCATTTCCTTCTTTGCGAAAAACAGACCACATCTTGACATGTAATGCATCAGTTAGTACCAGCAACATTACCGGGGAAGACACAGTTTTTTTGTTTTATTTTTCTGTAATTATCATCGCTGAAGTGCATTTTATGTTTGCCAGTTGGTTCAAACACATAAAGCAACCAGTACAAGTTCAGCACAATTCGAGATACACTACGTGTGGCTGCACTATGTGGCAATCACAACCACAGAATCATACCAAAATTTAAAAGGGAAATAGTGTATCTTGGGCAGACAAATATTACTTTAATGATTCTAAGGTGCCATTAATCAAGCAAACTTGTATACCTATCAGCAAATACACACAGGACAGAAGTTATTCTAAGTTCTTTGTTGTAGTTCTTGCAAAATTTAAGTTACTTGTTACAGACTGTCCAGCCCTCGTTGTTTTTTTTTTCTTTTTTTTTTTTTATCACATCAAATTACTATGATACTTGCATTTCTAAATGTCTACACTTGCATTGCATCTAGAATTAAGTAATACTTTTGTTCTGGTTTGTTTAATGGTCCTTTGCAGAAGCTTGTCACATCAAGATACTGCTATTTAAAGATGCTGTATCAAACCTGCTTGTCAGCGGGGGGAAAGGAGCCTAAAAACTAGCTTCTCTATCTATTCTTGTTCATTATTCTTGCTCCTGACAAATTTAGTCTTCATGAAAAACACATAACTGTACTCTCCGATGCAAAAACTGCACCTGTGTATGGGCCTGTACAGCTCCTCCCAGAACAGGGTTCTTTCTCATCCTGCTACGAGGCAACGAAAACATCAGCAACAAAGATATTTACTGGAGGAAATCCAATCTCACATCAGTTCAAATCTGAAGCAAGGTTTACTAATTCACGCTGGAATTTTGCTTCCAGACTGGAAGCAGGAACAACATCAAACAGACTAAAAAAAAATCCTGGCAAGTGGGAGATGTTCTGCTGTTGATTCATTTTGTTCTGGGGAAGAGTTACAAACCTGTTAGCGAAGAACAAAAAGTTCATCAGGGGTTTTCCCAGAAGGACCAGGCTTTGTAGGGACAGCCAAGCTCCCAGATCGCTTCAAGAAAAATACTGTAACGCAGCCATGATATTTTGTTCACCAAGAAAAAACACTAAAGGATACAACAACTAAAAGCATTCTGATTAAGTGAATGGATGGCCCCAGACAGGTTTGCATTATAAACATTAATTGCACATTAGCTCAACTAATTAAAAAATAAATACTGTACACGGCAGGAAGCTCCCTCTTAAAGAAAGTTCTGCCTTGGGAAATGAGCCAGTACTTTAAAAAAACAACAAGAAACAAACAAAAAAACAATCTGTAAAGTCAGTGAAATGCCTGTTTCAGCAAGGGAGACTCCGAAAACATAACTGAGCAAATATTAGTGCCATGCCAACTGTGCAAAGCCAAAGTGGCCACGTACACCAGGAAACACCCAATGAAAGGATCTCTTCATCATCTCCTACTGCCCAAGCTAACTAAAAACCCCAGATACCATGAGTGAAACAATATGAAAATACAAAATAATTTACTTCTGGAACTTGGCAGAGGCTTGAAGCATGGGCTTTGGGAAGCACTGCAGAAGCATTAGAAAGCTCTGGGGCAAAACCCAACCTCGTGCAAACACCTCAACTACTCGTAACCACACCAGCACCAGAACTGCATGGAGCTGCTTCAGAGCCATGCTGTAGCCAGACCCTCCCTCAGTTTTCTCCCAGATCCACATTGCTGCCAGCCTCAAGATATCTCCCCGGTAGGGCACAGCCCTACTTCTGTGGTTTTATCAGCATACTGAGAACTTACCTGGGGCCACCTGCATCACACCTGACTACATTGGTGTTGGTGTGCCCTACTAACATAGCACCCTTTCAAGTGGTTTCCAAGAGGCAGAGGAGGAATAAGAGATGTTGAGGCTCATGTAGACCACTTCAGGACAATGCTGTGATGACCCAGTCTGACTTGGAGTGACAGCCACAGTGGTGATGAGCGCTGTGAGGCTGAAGGACACAGTAAAGAAGAAAACTGCCCTGCATCACCTCACCAGCCAGAAGCCTACCTGGCAGAAGCCAGGCTAGCACTCACACCACCTGAGTCCCAGACCAATGCTCAGGAGACAGGGCAATTTTGCATCTAACCAGCATTGCTAATGGAATTTGCAGTTGCTAACAGATGTATCTTGCTAGGAAATGTACAGTGAAAGATTGAAGATATAGTCAGACATGAATCTTAGCCTTCTATACCTATATATGCACTAGCAAAGCATTAGCATTCATGAGTAGGGAAGCACAGACTCTTTCACCAATACATCACTAACCAGTTAATGAAATACCAGAGAAAAATCAAGATGCCACATCAATTTGTGTGAAGAGAGTTGCCCTGATATATCTGGGTTCACATCCAAGCTCTGCCATAGACTAGCTACATAACCCCAGGCAAGGCAGTTCCTCTCTCTGCTTCTCAGATCTGGGAGAAATCATTTTTCTTCTGTCTTTTATCTGTTCTCCATTTAGCTCTTTGGGGAAGCCACTTTTGCAATCTGCTTTTGTGCAACACTGAACACATAAAAGATCCAGTCTCAGTTTAAACACCACTGTAATACAAATAATAAACAATCATCATTAAGTCATTAATTCACTTAACAGTCTCTTTTCTCTCTCTGTGTAAACACACTTTGAGTTGGAAGAGGCTTCTTTCAGCAGGGAGGTACATTTGTATTCCCTTGTAAATTGAAAGATCGTGTGCCAAGAGTATTCATAATGTTGAAAAATAATAATAAACAACAATTTGATAAATTTCTTGACAAGCCCCACAAATCTTCCCTGCGAGTCATGGCACATCCCAGCAGCCATTTCTGTTCAGAGGACTCAGAGCAATTACAGAGCTAGCCTGGATGCCATTTACATTCTACTGATAATCAAACACTGCAACCTAAACACACCGAGTGCAGTATCGTTTCCATTCTGTACGTTATCAAATATGCATGAATCTCCTCTCCTCAGGGATAGCTGCTGTGGACAGGGCACGTTGTAATGCTTCAGCTGCAGCCAGTGGCAGCTATTAGAGGAATCGCTCCGCGTGGCGAAGAGGAGTCTGAGTCCTCTTACTGAGGAAGGGGTCCTGAGATCATCTTGGCTCCTAATATTCTATTTTATTGCAGCTTGAGGGGATCATGGAAATCAAATCTCCCCACTAGAGACTTTATTTCTGGCAGGTGAGAATGTCATATTTACTTTGCACTGTGAGCTAGGCCTGGGAGAACATGCAAGAGCACTGGTAAGGAACAAATGCATCCCCAGAAAGCCCTGGTTTGTTCGCATTGGCTGGTTAAGCCACGCAAAGCAACTCTACCACAGGCAGTCTTGGGAACTAGCACTCAACTTGTCGGGCAGAGCGATATATTCTAATAAGAAACAGGTAATCAGGAGGAAAGGCAGCCATGCTGAGCACTGCAACTCGGGTGGATTCATAAATCCACCACGCAGCATGCTCCTGAGATAGCTGAATACACGCGGGGGCTTTGCTATGCGCAGCTAGTGCCAGCCTAACAGCACAGCCATAAAACCAGAGGCAGAAACTTTTTTTTTTTTTAAACTATCTCACTAATTTATACTTTGCTCACAAGGACACAAGCTTTCATTCTACTCCATATTAGTGCTGGTATAAACAACACTTCATTATTCTTCTTACGTCTCCAGGTAAGCAACATACGGATGGAGCATCATGGAGTTTGGCTTCCCTCCTTTCAGGCTGGCTCCTCAACACAGGCTCTGTGTTGTATTCCTGGCAGAATTTCTCTCTTCTTGGATTTGTCTCCATGTCACTGCGCTTAAAGAAATACCTTTTTATATCTTGCTATTTCCTTTTTGTTCAAAGCCAAGCTCTGCAAAATCCCTGCTGTTCTGCACAGTCACATGGACACACACACAAAACTCTGTGGTTTGAATTGCATCATGAGCACAGAATGGAAAATGGCCACAATCTGCTTGCCCAGCCCAGCTACCGTACAATGAAAGGCAGAGGCATTTATTGCTCCTTACACCACCTCCCCATATCCCTGCTGCAGCAGCTGCCCTGGCATGGCGAGCAAGGTATCATCCAGGCTCACAGAGCATGCTCTCAGTGTCCCGGCGGCATGGCACAGAGTTAATGCTCTGAGAAGCAGCTCTGGATGTCCCACATACAATACAGAGCTTGGAAATAAAAGCTTCCGTGATTTACAGGTAGTCTAACACAGTGGGAGTTAAAAACCTTCCACTTTCAGTAAACTTTTACAGCAGTCTCTGTGCATAGGAAGGAATGAAGCCAGAACAATGCAGTATTTCTGATACCTCTAATGAACTTCCAGGTAGTTTAGCAAAGTAGCTGAGATCCAGTGACCCAGTGACACACTGGCTTTATGCTAGGCACGGGAGACACAGCAAAGCATCAGGCAGAGTGACTTTCTTCCAAGCAGAAGCTGGTCTTTGTTAGCTGCTATTTTTCTGTTCCATTTCCATGCTTAAATTCAAAGAAACTTGCATCTCAA
The DNA here is from genome assembly GCF_040182565.1 of Anser cygnoides. Taxonomy (NCBI): domain Eukaryota; kingdom Metazoa; phylum Chordata; class Aves; order Anseriformes; family Anatidae; genus Anser; species Anser cygnoides. The sequence goes on from NC_089887.1 coordinate 7,076,637, forward strand.
GTGAGTTCCTATAATTACATTTCAAGAACTGGCTGGTACTTAGATTTCATTTACAAGTACATTCCTTTAAAGCACAGAGATGATTAGCAGCGTTATCTGTACTGCTGCTTTAGGGGGAGACTTTTAATAAGTTTTGAAGAGGAAGAAACCCCACGAAAGGATAAGGATGGTAAATACGGTAACAGAACACTGAGCCTTAGCTCACTGCAGGTAGGGGCAGTCTATGCCATGGCTCTTTCTGCCAGCGAGGGGTGGGTATCTGGAAGGCTGACAAGCTGCAATCTAGATATGCTGGCGGTCACAACACTAGAATATCCAGACAAGGCCAAATTGTGGAGGAAGGGCATTTCAAGCGATCCTTCTCCACCTTGAATATCTGCACCTGCACCCTGCACCTTTCCCCAGCCTCCCATTCCTCCTTTCTGCTGGCACCTCCTCACTCTGCCACCAGCACCTTGCTTTCTTGAGCAACTGCATAAGCAGCTAGTGGGGTTTGAACAAATTCCTCACTTGCTTCACAGTTGTCCCATCCTTCTCCAGCCCTGCCCGTCAGATTTGTTTACATTGGAGAAGAGAAGGGCAGACACAGCAAACAAACAGCCGTGGGGAGAGAACCAATTTGTCTTGTGGCACCTCTGCTTGTGAAATTCGAAGGAGGAACCAGGGAAAAGACAGGGAAAGAACTGTTCCACTTCATCGTTCCTGCACCCATTTCCAGCTGGCTAACTCACCCCTTCCTCTGTTGCCATCCACTATGTGCTTGAGTTGACACCCTTTGCTCCCAGCACTTTATTCAGCATTAATGCCCACTTCTGCTCAGGTCCCACCCAATGCTCCTGGGAGGTTTCAGACTGTGCAGGGATCCTCCCTGCCTCCTGTGAGACACCGAGGGTCATCCCCTCCCCTTCTTCTGGAACAAGTAGTGTGATACTCTCAAGAAGCAAAGCGAGCCTCGCTGAACCAAACATCAAAGCGGAATTGAACAGGAACCTGGAGCCACGGCCCACTCGCTGCTAACTGGAGCAGCCCCTGCCAAGACAGCCACATCCCTTCCAGCCCTCCATTCATGCTCTGTCAAGGGAAAAAGAGGGCTATTTCATATTTAATGTCAGCTATTTAAAAATGATTACCATCCATAAATGTGCACTTCCCAAGGAAAATAATGCTAACACTGCTAAAAGAGCATTGATTCCATAAAACGATCATGAGGGAGCGCTTAATTATTTCCCAAGGAAAGAAAAAAATCTGGTAATACCACACATTCCGATTACATAAGATCGCTTTTAAGAATTAAAGTTATGTTAATTCTAGGTCCTCCTTCTTTCACAGCCTGCTCCATATTCTTTAGTCAGTTTGTTACAGCTTCTAATAAATCCCCTTTGAAAATTAATGCAAACTACCCTTTTTTATTAAGCATTTTAATTCTGATGTGGGTTCTGTATTCTCAGAGGCAAGCATATGTATGAACTGTATTGTGCCTCTCCTGGGCGCTTCTAATTGTTACTTTAATGCCCACCAAAGTGATAAGCACAGCAATAATTCTAGTCCACGACTTGACCCCAAGTTGCCATTTTCCTATACAAATCTCACTGTTACTGCATACGTTGATGTGTGTCTGCTTCAGTGAATAAAGATGGTCATTGTCAGGAAGTATGTTTTAAAGTGCAGAGAGGCCTGATTACTGGGGGCAGATGGAGGGAATGTGGTCAAGACCAAGCGTGCAGCGCTGTGTCATCTTGATCCATGCAGCAACCCTGCAGGATTCACTCTGCATCAGATCGCAAAGGCAGAAGCGGTTGAAGTACACACAGTGACTTCAGTTCCTTTCATACAGTCAGGGATTACCCCACAAAGAGAAAGTGGAGTGTGTGGACTTAGATTTCTCCATCTTCAGAGAGACTTGATTAAAATTCTCCAAGTACCTAAAGAACAAGAATGTCATTGTTTCAGAATCCGCACGCTAATTCATCAGGGATGACCAACTGATGGCACAAAGACAACAAGATACAGTTTGTAGGGCAGCCAAATCTGATTTCTGGAAAGCATCGGCAGTCATGAGGTCATCAAAATTTGGCTGCTTGGCGGACAGGGCAGTACACATGTGTGTTTGGGGAAAGGTGCAGGGCTAGGGTCTCCTGCTTCTCAGGTCTTGCAAGTACCATTCAAACAGAATTCAGGCTGTGGTTTGCACACATGGCTAAAAATAAAAGTGGTCTTGGAGTAAAGACATGCCTGGCCAGCCTGCTTCTGAATAATTAAGAAAAAGATGCCCCCTATGAAAGAGGCCCAAATTACAGTACAAATCACTACGAGCAGCTCCTTGAACACCAGTATATAATGTGCAAAGGGAAAAAGACTCCCATCTGTGATTTATGCAGAGAGAACTCATGCTGCCAGAGTTAAATTGTCCTTGCAATTGCTAAGAAACTATGGATGACAAAATCTTAACTCCGAAAAGATGCATCCAACACAGATAATTCTATATTAGAGCTCATCTGTGAGATATGGAGTAAATTGATCACACACACAAAAAAGGTATTATCCAGAGAAGTGATCATGACTTGATTTCATTTTTCAAGTGCAAACAGAAGACATTTAACTGTGCCAAAAACACTAATCTATGTGCTTGCTGCTTAAAAAGGATAGATTTCATGAAGCTGGGGGGAGGGAGGTAGAGAGGAGAAGAGCCAAAGCAGTTGGGAGAAAATTTTAGAAGAAAAATGTTACGATAATTGGGAACAGCTTAAGAACATTTTTCTAAGTGTCCAGAAGAACCACAGTCTTAGTCAAAGAAACCTGTAGCTGCTTTAAAAAAATAAAATAGTTGGCTTAGGGGGAAATGAAGCAGGTATAAAACACACATAACAAATGCAAGAAGGGCACCGTTCTTCCTTTGAAAACAAATCAGAATATAGAAATTGCCAAAAATAATGCAGAAGAAAATGTTTCAGTAAACATTTTACCTCTGTGCAAGGTTAGACAATATAGTTGCATTTGACAGTAACAATGATGAATACTGTATTTCAACAGTAGCTAACATAAGCATTAAGCAAAAGTTGAAATACTAGAAGGTATTTTAAGATTAGCAAAACTAAAAAGACTCCTGCATTCAAGAATTTTAAACTAAGTGCTCAGAATTTCAAAGAGAACCTCTTTTGCAGGCTATTAGACAAAAGCTTCAGTAGGCTGAAGAAGGCGAAAGCTACTTGAATATTTAAAGTTTAGAATGAAGTGAAGCTGATCGCAGGCATATCAGACTGCCAGCACTGCAAAGGACAGAGTGGGCAATATCAGGGATAGCTTGAAAAAGATTTCAGCAGTAATAGTGTAATTAATGTGTGTGGATTTATAAAAAAAAAAAACAGTGCTCCATATAGCCTCCTTTCCATGGGTTAGCTGATGCAGACAATAGTGTTTGTGTAACATGCACAGTCTGCTGTAAAACTTTCATCTGCTTACATTTTCTAGTATTTTAAAGCCTTATGAAAGTCAGCATGGCTCATAGTAACTAGTTAGAACCCCAGGTACTTAGAAGACCTGAAACTAAGCAGAGAAGTACCTTCAAATAATTACTTTTCTTATAGTACCCTCCAATAACTGTTCTTGTCTCTTTGCTATTAAGTATTTTTTTATCAGTCATATTAATGAAGACATTGCCTTTAAAAGTTATTAGAAATGATTTTACAAGAAAAATAACACAGATCGGTAATAGGAGGAGAAGAAATCCCCTATAAGGAGTTTTCTGTGTTGCCTGGTAAACTGGGCACAAGCAAACACCACAGTGTTTCAATGAGGACGTGTTTAAGCCAGCACCCACAGAAAGACACGAAGTCCAAACTGACAAAGGACTGGGTCTCTTCTAGGAGGATGTGCCCCAAAGAGGTTATGGTGCAGTATGACCCCCCCCACAACACTGACCACACAAACCTGATGTGTTTCTAGGAGGTAAAAATACAAGATTGGGGAGGAGAGAGGTTGTATCGCCTCTGTGGCTGGCGCTGCTCCCCAAATGCTTTTTCTGCTTTTGGTATCCACAGATCAAGAACTGCATTTGGGAAAGTTCAAAGAAGAGCTATCAAATTTTAAAAGGTAAGAACACAGGCTTAACAAAAAAAGAAAAAAAAAGGTAAAAAAACCGAACACCTCAATGAGCTCTAAAATCAGTTCCTGGGTTACGAGCAGGGCCTTTCTGTAGGAGGTCCATTTTCCCTAAAGCAATGCAGGTTTCTGGAGTCAGCCAATATAAAGAGGGTGGTTAAAAATAATGGCACACGAGTGTTAAATGGAGATGTCAGACTACTTGGATCACCTTTAGTTATCTGTTTCAGACTGTACAGAAAAGCGGGACGCTGCTGTTCGTATAGGGTCAGACACTGGCAGCAGACATCTACAACAGGCGTGAGACAAGAACCACAGCCACCACAGTGTAAAAGCTTATTTACAAACATGGTGTGTTATCAAAAATGAGGTACAGCTACAGGCACAGATTGACTCCAAACAAAGTAGCAAAAAGGCTTTCAGACAATAATTTTCAGTGATGGTCTGCTCTGCCATTCATTAAATGTACAGGCACGGTATTGTCTCATGGAAGTCACATATACATTAGTTGCCATATCCATACAGTATAAGCCATTTTGTGACATGTTTTTATCTAGAATCTGCTGGATAATTCCAGCAAAAGACGAACAGCAACCACTCTTCACTACTACCATCTTACAGGTATCTTTGAATTAGTGCCTTCAAACCCATGCAGCATATTAAATCACGGTAGTGTCATCACAAGGCTTGAAGGAAATAAAATCATGAGTACATCCAACATGTTTAAAAGCGTTCACTGAATTCAATATTTGATGTTTGTTACAAAAGCTCACAGTGCTGGCATGAGAGATTTTTTACAATGAAGAGTTCCCATTTAAGAATACCAGCCCAGAAGCACGGCCAAGATAAAATCTAACCTGTGATATGAGGATCAAATTTCCATCCAGAATGCTTCATACCAACAGCAGGCACAAAGCAGTCTTTCCCAGCTACTCATTTGCTACAGAAAAACCTTTGTAAGAACAAACTTTCTAAACTGCTTTGGACCATTGTAAAACCAAGCTGCATCACAGATCGCAAAACAGAACAACGCCCTCCAGTTAACTTACTAATTAAATGCATTGCTGAGAATAACCAAAATCTTTCTGCTTTGATTTGTGAATGTTAAATCACCAGCAACAACAGCAGCCCTAAAGGATCTGTCATTGCTGGAGAAAGGTTTCTTTGAAAGTTTTTATTACCAAGGGTAATTAGTCCCTTTCTAGACTTTCTAGACATATTTATAACAGGATAAAAATTGATTTTCCAGGGGACATCATCTCCTTGCTATTGGCCCAATGTTTATTCTCCAACAGAGATGTGCTATGAAACCAAAAAAGCTTTCTCATCATTTAAAGAGATATTATTTAATTATTAATTATTATTAATTATTATTAATTATTATTAATTATTATTAATTATAAGAGATATTATTATTAAGAGATTATTTCTTCAATTCAGCAAATATCCAGATATTCCCAGCTGCCTGATTTGGCAAGGTTTGTCTGTTCCTGTTTTCAAAAAATCAGTACAAGTCATGAGAAGACACCAGACTATCATGAGAGCAACACCCTTCTGCCCTACATGTTACGGGATACCATAAACAACAGCCTCTCTTCTTTGTATACCTCTTCATCTGTACAATGGCTTTATGAAGCACCAGTACAATAATCGTGGGGACAGAAGCAGCCAGTTATTTCTGTATCTACCACTGAGTTTTCTAGACTTCCTTTCACATCTGAGCTGTACAAATTAATGAACAAAGGATAAGAACTTGCTTATCAGACCCTTTTTTTTTTTTTTAATTGTGCTTTTCCTACTGAAGGGTACTAGAGAACCGAATGAGCTGAGCAGCCACCACCATGGTGAGTACAGAGCAGGAGGCCAGCTGGGGAGCTCCAAGCCTGTGCAGGTCTAATTGACCTAAAGCCAACATTTGGAGTAGGGGCAAGCATGAACAAGAGCCCTTCTACACTGTTTGCCCAACACAGGAAAATCCTGAGTGCACCACAGACTGGAAATAACTGAGAAACCACTCTCATGCAGTCGTTTATCCTGCCTGTATCTATAATTAGCAAGCTAGGTATTTCGTATCTTCTGAGGTCTACAACCACTACTGTTCCGTGACTAGAAGCCCCATTTACACCTTTTGATTTACAGTTGCAAATTGCATGTGCACAGTAGGCTCCGTTTTGTTTTCAGGACATATTGCTGTTTGGGGAACATGATAAAGCAAGAGATGACTGCTAAGGTAAATATTAATGCACCTTTATTCTATTGATGCCATCAACAGATAAAGGTTTTTTTCTTACCATTACAGCTTTAATGCTCAAGACACGCTCTCTTAATGTGAGACACCTTTACATGAAAGCTTTCAGTACATTTTACTGTGTTGTTTTTTTTTGTTTGTTGTTTTTTTTTTCTCCCCATGTTTTAGGTGCCAAAGAATTGGCTCCACAGAATTCTGAGGTTTGGTTTCTTTTGGACTATTTATGCACAATAGCTTATTTCATCAGCACATGTTCCACTTGCCTGATTTCAGCTCCCATTGAAAGACAGGTTGTCTTCTTTTCTGGTGCCCACTGAAGTGCACCTTTTCAGGGGCTGATTAACTGGTGATTACACCGACAAGAAAATATGAATATCTGCCAGGGTTCAAGTAAGATTGATATTCGGATCTTCAGATATGACAAAGCTATTCCTAGAGGCCTTTGCTTTAAACAGTAACACTTCCAAAAATTATACCATAAAAATAAAAAAAAATAAAAAAATAAAAACATGAACTACAGCACAGGTTTGTTGGCACTTCTGAGAAAGAAATATAAACCCAACTTCAAATTAATAAAGATCATGCCAATAGATCCAATTACATTAATTTAGAACAGTATCTGTTTTCTGAGGATTTGATCAATATGTGGGGTTGCATCAGCTGAGAACTTGAAAAAAAAACAATAATTCATGCAGCTCTACAGGTGGAGTTAACTTGGTTTTGCAACTAATACTGTACTCAGAAAATTTGATGCAAATGGAAATATTCCACCATTCACTAGAGACCCTCACCTCTCCTCCTCTCAAAGCTACCATTTTTCCATCACTGCTAAACACTACCTGTCAAGGAAGTTACATTTGATTGAGATGCGGAGGCATCAATAAAATAATCACTGATGTCAGCTAGCATTCTTTGCTTAGCATTCATTCCCCTGTATGACTTAATTAACAATGCCTTCCTATCAGAATAAATCAACTCTTTTTTATTTACCTCATGCCTTCAGACAATTTCATGGCTGTGAAATGGGGGTTCCTTTATTGCTTCTTGCAGAACGTTGGGCAGCTGAGAGCCACTGAGTCAGATTGAGACCGAGAACCCAGAATCCCTGCTGACCTGACAGGAAAGGAGAGGCAAATGGTGTTTGAGCCCATCTGCACTTATGGAGGCTTCAGAGATGGGTTTTTTAAACATGGTGTATGTGACAAAGGAATTAGAAAACAATGCATTGGCAGTGTCACAGTAGAGATGAAGACAATAAAACTTAGAAAATTGGATGATATTTGTTAATATCATTACATACATTACATACAAAGAAGAGCCAAGACTGACATAAGAACCTTTTTCTCCTTAAGAGAAATGGTTACACTTTTTTTGAACCAAATGGACAATAAAATACCTGCACTTAGAAGAACCGAATAAAGCTTCTCTCCAGCATAACCTCCACTCACAGCAGCTGAGAGCAACTGAGGTAGAAAGCAGGGCAAAAATGAAGCCAAGCTTCTGTGCTCATCTATGTTCCCACCAGAATGAGAACAGCAGATTTTCCTCCACAAAACACTTCATCAGTCAGACAATAATCTCACTTATACCCATGCAAACTTGAAATGACTCCTCTGATACTAAAGAAATCGTTCCAGATTTATACTCGTGTATACAAGATCAGCCTCTGGGACTATGCAACCTTCACCCAGCAAAAACACTTATGCAAATAAATAGCTGATACTGCAAAGCAGAGCATTTTCCCAATCGCTTCACACATAGTGTAAATACAAGCTAGGAAAGTTACGGTGAAATTCGCTACTTAATTTCTCATTTCAAAATGCAGCTTAACCCAGTAGCTCTAGACAGCAGAATAAAAAAAGCAAAAGGCAACTCATTGCTTAAGCAGAGCATTTCACGAGCTAAGACAGAATGAAATCTGTGTCCCAGTAAAAGACCCAGGTAGGAGTTGTTACAAGCCAGACTACTAATAATGAGTCACAGCAGGATTTCTTCTTATTTACTAAATGGAAGTGGTGTCATCATTTCTCAATAGTAAACAAAGAATTTGGGAGCAGAGAGAGATGTTTCAAGTCAGGTTTGGTGTTAAGCTGTGCTCATGCTAGATGGACATCACCTGAACAGTTGATTGGTATCTTACTTTTAAAAGGTACATTTGAAGAACAAATATTACTTTTTTAAAGTTGAAAAAGGCTTTGTCATATTTCACCGATACTTCTCTCTTCCCATCGAAAAGGACCACGGCTTAAGATACACAGCATGTGCAGGCAGCTTACCAGTAAGCCTGAGTTCAAGCTGAGTTCAGCTTCAAAACTAGACTCGAAACCATCTTCAGGTACTCCCTTCATGCCCCCCAGAAGCAGAGACTGCTCAGATCAGCTTGCTCCCTGAGAAGCTCTTACTAGTTGAGAAGCTGCCCATGTTTTCCCTACCTGTGTCATGCCCATTAGTGATTCAGAGGACTGAAAACCAGGATCATCGTGACTCGTTTAATTCCCTCCATTTGCTGCAGAAAGCTATCAGAATTTAGAATAAAGCCAGAGAAGGCAAGATTTTTGTTATCTACCAAACCTTCTTACCATTTATAAATAAGAACTAGAAATGAGACACCCTCTTTTGTGCTCCAGTTCAAATCTGGGAATGAAATCCTGTGGCCCCACAGAAGTGAGCGGGAAGAATTTTTCCTCAGAGACATGCTAATGTCCAAGCAATCCAGTCCTCCTAAAAATATGCCATGGGAGAGGTGTTAGTCTCCTTTGGGTCTGTGACTAATACACATACGTTATAGTCACTCTTCTCATGCTTCAGAGGATTCTAGTCTACACATCATATAGGGCAACAGTGAAGTCTAAATAACTCTCTACAAGTTCATTTATCTTCTTTAGAAAGCCTAGACACCTGGCTGCACCATGTCAGTGTTCATTTTATTTTAAAAAAGAAAAAAAAAAGAAAAAGTGCTGAGGTTTATTCCTTATGGTAATGTTCAAAGGTGGCAAAATGAACTTCTGAAGTGTTTAGAACAGCTCCATTGTGACAGATACATTGCAAGTCTCTTCCCTTTGTCTCGAGGGCTGTGCTCCGCTCACATTTGTCATGCAAACCTCTGATGCAATGACACCCTCATACATTTTATAGCAGGTAATATTGGTCACTGAAGCATTCATGCTGGCTCTTTGCAAAACTCCTACAGCCTACTTCTCATCTTACTGCAGCTAAAGAGACTCAGGAGAAACTTCCCAGGCACCACAGATATCACAACGATCCAGGAGAAACCAGAACCGTGGCCTCATCGTGCCATTTGCAAGTCATGCTACCCAAAAGGTTCATTGAACATCCGTGACATTATGGCCTATTAAAGTTTGTGAAAGCTGCTCTGGATTTCCAACAGAGTTTTGGTCACAGTTCACTGCTTCTCTGCAGAACTGCTCCTTCCTTCTGGCCAGAGGAGCCAGGGCCTTTGGCTTGCACATCTCAGCCCTGGCCTATGCACGCCGCCCTTCCAGGTCTTGCCAAAGCCAATTAGACTACTGCATCAAGGGATAGTCTTGGAACAACTATTCAAGCAGGTGATAGATCTGTTGCTTCCTGCAGCCAGAAGTCATTGCTTTTGGAAGTAACATCGATTCAAGCACCAAAGACTCCCTCTTCCTCTGTTTCGAAGGAGGCCTGAGGGAAATGCTGTCACTCGCCGTGACGGGCAGAGGCCTAGCATCTGTTAAACACAACACAACCAACGCATTGTCTGTTGCAACACAACCAATAAAAATGATACATTTTTAATAGCCGAGATGAAAAAAAAGCAGCTGCCTTGCAGGCTCAGAAATTTTCAAAAAGAAAAAAGGGTTAATGCCTTACATATTAACCCACTTTTCAGCAGTGGGGTGGGGGACAGTGCTTTGTGACCAGTATCAAACTCAGCCTGGCTGGAAAGAGCACGGCTTTCAGCAAATGTTCCTGGTAGGTAAAACTGTTGTTCTTGCACAAACAGGGTGGACATTTACTCCTGACCTTGCTGTGGTTTTGGCCTGTTTCTTTCCCTATTATCAGAACACGACCTCTCCAATTGTGGTGTGAGAGCTGAGGTAACTGAGGTGCGCTATAGGGCAGTCCAGGCCACCCCCTGATCTCAGCGCCTGAAGGGCTGCAGACAGCAACCAGCTTCTCTTACACACTACATCCTCTCAGACGTACTTAGATGAGAGAGAAAAATCAGAAGATCTGTAGCGGGATAGAATGTGAATGCATGTTAACTTTAAACCTCTCTATTGGTTTCCTTCTCAGGAATCAATCTGATTAAATAGCTTGGGCAAGGTGTCTAGAAAACTCTTAACAATTTTAAGCAAGATGGCATACCTGGTATAGGTTGTACAACTTCCCTGACGCTCAGAGAGCAATGCCTGTTCATAGCAAGGGCATTTGGGCTCTGTTAATACAGGCAGTGTTGTACAGCACAGGTAATGGCTGACATTTGCAAGACCACAACACCATTAACGGAAAGGTTTAAAGTTAACATACACTCGTATCCCTAAATGCCTTTCAAAGTCTTGGCCATAGTTACCTACCTTGGGAGCTCAACTGCAATTCAAAAGAAAGAAAAAAAAGTCTTACCAAATGTTAACCCATCCAGAGAACCAGAACAAACCTTGATTTAACCCATTTTTATAAAATGAAACAGTTCCCAGAAGAAAGAAAGAAAAGTGCTGAAACCCTGGCCACAAACAGGATTTCAGCAGAGCACTGACGTGGCAGGAAGATCAAGCTGTTTCAAATAGTACAAGAATTTGTACTATTTTGAATAGTACAAGAAAAGTACAGATTATTTGCTACTATACATTACCTATAAGGGATAAATTGGTGTCCTATCCAAGGCTGCTGCCAGTGGCAGACATCACCTCACACAATATTCTTGTCCTATATGCATTTCAGCCATCTGGGGAATGTTGCAAGAAAAAAAAAAAATCACCCTTCTGATTTCTGAAAGCAGCTACCTTCAAGGATTTCACAGAAATAATTCTGCCTTTTAATAAATAATTTTAGACAGCTGTCTTAGCCTTGGTGGTGAACAAGGTCACAAAACTAACCAGCAAATGAACTTCACCTCTGTTCTTCCAAAATCATTCTAACCTCTAATCACCAGATCTGGTTTTGCATTCAGAAATGGAAAATTATCTTTCATGATCTCTTCCTGGGTCTCAGTCAGAGCTGAATGGAGCTGGCAGAAGCTTTGCCTTAAGGTTAGTTTGGTTTGGATCAAATCTGTAGTGGCTAGCTAAGAACATCCTTTCTACAGATTAGAAAGGTGGCATGATTTCGGACAAGCCTGGTCACATCACAAACCCTCAGTTCAGTTTTTATGTCACCAGCAAATGCTTGTCTGGAGCTGAAGCCAAATAGCTTTAAGACTAAGTCATATCAGCATGTTTCTGTCTTCAGTGCCATGAAGGTTTTGTTTAGAAGCAGTTAACAACGTAATTGAGGCTTGTAACACTGCTGTTGTTTTCCTGTTGTTAACCTTAGTGTAAGAGTGATGGATCAAGACAACACAAAATACTCTTCCATGTGGAATAAAGACTGACGTGGCACAAAACATTTAGATCTTAATATTTAGCGATAGTCATTATTATCAAGCAAATAAGATATATTTTTTCTTTTATTGATTGTGTCATATTAAAGAAGTGACCTGTTCTGATAAAGATAATTTATTTATTTGTTCAGGCTGTTAATCACCACCAACAAGCACATTTGGGCAGCTATGAAAATCATGGTACAGCTAGGAAATATTGAAGGGACAAATGATTTCTCATTAATACATAACGATCATCATTAATACAAATGCTATTTAAAGTTAATTTAGAGGAATGGCTACATTAAGATAACTGTGTTGCTCCAGTTAAAGGGCACAAGCATTCTCCATTGAACCTACTGTGAGTTATTAAGTTGTTCTCCACTTTCGGTGAAACTTAGGCAGAGTTGCAATTTCAATTTTTCCTTGAATTGAAATTGAATTTAGTAAAACCAAGATAATGGCAAGGAATAAAGAGAAGCTTCCTTGTGATGGCTTCCTCTGTCATATTAATAGGTAGAAATGAAGTGAAAGAAAGGAAATCAAACCATTTGATTATCTTGGAGGTTGGCCCAAACCCACAAAAACGAAGTGATAATCGTCACCATCTTTGGCAGGATGGACAGTCTGCACGCAAAACAAAATGTGGACCAATGATATTTTTAACCAGTCCTAGCAGTTAGCTTCTTTCTGGCATCTCAGCCTTCACTGGCAGCAGGGTAGGGGACAATACAGACCATCAAGAGAACAGGAACGGGAAGAATAGAGTAGGAGCAGTAGGGTCTAAGCAACACTCAATATGCTTTAAATTAAAGAAAAAAAATGAAAACTGTTTGAAGTTGACAGACAAGAAAAATGTCACCTTCTAATTTTCAGTGGCTGCTAGAAATTGTAATAAGCAATTCACTATTCACAAAGAATATAATTATAGCTCAGCTAAAATCCATGGGAGTCTTGCTACTGGCAAAACCAGGACCAGAATACAGTAAGCACAGATTTGGCCACGTGAACAGTGAGAACACTTCCCAAATGATAGAACCATTGACTTGAAAGGACACAATCTAAAGGCCGCTGGCTTTAGGGAAATACTCCGATTTACTTCTGCACACTTCAGATCAGGCCCCAAAGGGAGCTTGCATTTATCCTCTTCTGTTTTGCAAAGACAGCTAAAAAAGATCTGCTTGATGCGGATCATTTCACTTGCATTTATCATAGTGGCTATGCTAGTATGCCTGTAAGAGCAAGAAAAATATTTTTTCTAGAGTTTGGTTAGGTTTTTGGTTTTGTTTTTCAACTTAAGCGTTCATCCCCCAAAATCCTCTTTGAATTTATTTGGTTGATTTTTTTCTATGTGATTTTGAACTTTCAGATGTTGGAATAGGAGATTTTGTTAAACATTCTTTAATTAATTTTAAGTGCACTTTTTTGATCAACTCACAGGCAATTAGTCCCCTCTAGAGACAAGATCTTTTCCTTTCTTTCATCTCGGTGCCTACTCAGAGACATCAACATCATTGTAATAGATTCACATCGTCATACAAGAGTGGAACTCAGACCTATGTTTGGATATTGATAAGACTTCAGGTTAAGCAGTCATTCAGGTGAAAATAGTGCAAATGTTTTAGTTTGAACACCTGCCTCTTTGGAGACTTTTCAAAGCCTTCCTTCAATTTATTAGTGGGTAATTCCTGCCAGAGCTTGAAATGCTCTCTCCTGGCACACTCTCTGAGCTTCCTGGCCCACACACAACTGAGGTGCAGCACAGACTGAAGACCGATCAAGTCATGCACTGTGGTTTTAGAGGCTTGTGAATATAAATGAGCAGACTGCTTTAGAGCCGTGTGTACGTTTCTGCTCTGCAAACTTGCTGCTTTGGGGGCACAAGGAGCCTGCAGCAAACACACCAGAGAATTTGGTGCTAAAATTAGTTTGCATTGTAACAAATCACTTTAATCTTTTCTTGTGGAAAATTGCTGTATGCTTAGTATGTTTGGAGAAGGGATTTTCAATCTTTTGATTTACGGACCCTAAAAAATGTTCCAGTGAGAGTGTGGAACATTCCCAGCTGTAGACTTTGCATATAAACTTGCTTTTCCTGAACCCTTATAAGCAACAGAGAAAACCAAGAAGGTCCAAAGACCACAGGTCAAAAGTGACTGGCTAAAAACCAAAGAAAGTAGTAAGTTACCTGGGATTAGAATGTTTTACCGGTGTTCCACGTGCAAGCTTTCATACTCACTCACTCACCAGAGAATTCTTAATGTAAACACAGGGCTAACAACCACAGCCGAGCAGTGCCCGTCCTGCGATACCCAATCCCTAAAACATTAACAAGGGAAGCCAGTGGATATCCCTGGGCTGCCAAGACCATCCGGACCTTGGCATCAGAGAGGTGAGGATTCATCACAGCAAAATACCCCACCTCTCAGCAAAGCAGCCCAAGTGCCTAATTGGAAGCCCATTGCCCTCTGCTTCCTAGCTCAGAGAATATTCAATTGCTTTGTGCAAAGGAGAACAGCATCATCAGGGGAAAGACCTGTGTTGATACCCCTCTCCTCCTCGCCTTAGCTATCCCACAGGATGATGGCTAAAGCATTTACCTGAATAGAGAAATGACATGGGTTCTGCTTTTATCAAGCTGAAGAAAGATGTACTTATCAGACTGTTGCAGTGTTTAATGTCTAAAATGTTTATTGTTTTCCCACTGTGACATGTTCTTCCCCTGAATGTTTGCAAGTTCAGGTCAAAATGTAAAATGAGGTTGACCAAAACCACTGTTCAACTTTATTTCCAGATCTCATTCTCATATAGCTCACTAAGCCGTTACAAACTTTGTGTTCCCAAATACATATTTGTCTTAAGTATTATACTTACTGAGGTGATCTGAGAGCCCTCAGTACAACAGCGTGTGTGAAACAAGCTCATGTTATACAAAACCAGGGGATATAATATAAAAGTCAAAAAATTTTCTCCTTTTCCCTTCCTAGATCACTTGACATTTGCTTTAATATACACTATTCCCCTGCTACAGATTAACTGCAACAAAGCACCGAAAATTCTGTGCTGATTGCTGTACTTTGAAGTTAGGAAGAATTGCCATGACCAACAAACCTGTCAAACCCTTTTTACGACAACTCCTAAAACCTCATGGTGGAATACTGAAGTGGGAACCTGTTTGACCAACAAATGTAGAAACTTGATTCAGGAAAAATACACCGATCCTGGCAATGCTTTGAAGTTGAAATCAGAAATAATTAAGCACATATTTAAAGCATATGCTTATGTGCTTTTATTTAACTGTGATTTCTACTGAGTATGTTTCAGGGTAGAAATGTTGTATGGTTGACTACATCGTATTTCCCCCTTCCCTCCCCATTGCCCCCCCACTCCCTCAGAAAATCCAATCTCAATTTCAAGATTCAAGGGATGATGAATCACTCACCGTAGTTATAAGATCTAGTGCTTAATTACCCTCTCTATTCAATTGTAGCTTCTTTTCTATTTGAATGTCTTTAATTTCACTCAGCCTTCATTAATTTGTGGTCCTAGCCCTGTCTTCCTCACACTCTGACCAATTCCTGGCCTTTCTAAATTACACGTTATTTCTTGTTGCCCTCTAGTAACGAGCAGGTATTTTTCTGAAATATGATATTCTAATAAAAACCTGTAGAAATCAATAACCTTTTAGAGACAAGAGGAAAGAGGGAGTCTGGTGTGCAGTTCTAGTTTTTCTGAAGCATATCTGTGACTGACACCATGACCTTATCTGTAAGCAATGCACATGGCCTTGATCAGCAGCTGAATTGTCTGTACAGGCGCTCAGAACTCATTAACCAAATAAACAAATGTTTCAGCACTTAGTTCCTGGACTATCAGACAACAAGTGTTGTATTGACTCTGCCTCCATCACAGCATCTTTAAAGCAAATTAGACTTTAGCTTCGAAATGAAGAATGTCACTATGGTCATCACTATAGGGCTACACCATATGGCCCTGCCTGAGTGCGGGTCAAATCTCCACTCCTCCAGCTTCCTCCCATCAGCAAGAGACTGTCCCACTTTCTTTACCCCTTGGTTTAGTGCAAACCAGTTCAGATAGGCTGAGCTGCAGAATTGCAGAGGAAAGCCAGGAACAGATATTTCACATAAAATGAAGGCAATTTTTTTATTTTATTTGTGCAAGAACCGTTCTGTTCACTGAGACATAAGGCCATAGCACTATTATAAAGTTTATCCAGGAGAGCTGAAACCAAATGCTCATGCTCTAAACCTATGGGAAAAATAGAATCTACTGTGCAGTGCTTTATCTCCTGTTTTGATAAGTTTATGTAGTTTTAACAACGTTGGAAGGAGCAGCACAAGAATGAAAGCAAAAACGTTTTTCATTATGACAATTCCCTTCCACCCCAGTGACCACCTAAGCACTACCATGAGCTCCACAGGTCAGATCCAACAGACGTCAACCGAAGGCAACTGTTCCAAAACATGCTTACGAGCCCAAAGGATAATTTTACTTAGAAACACGTAGTGGAAAAATATATATATATATTTTTAAATCTATACTTTCAGTGCAACCTGGCTTCCACCACGTATCTCAAGAAGACTATCTTACCAAGTCTCCCTGGAAGAAAATACAGAGGAACCCAGAAGTTTCTTCAGGATGCTGAAGGACCAAAGTGGCCTGCCAAGATTTGAATCGTAGTCTGCAAGGTGGTTTGGTTGCTTGAGTGCAGATGGTTTCCAGTTTAATCAAATTACAAGGCACAGAGCTTTAGTCTTCTAGTTCATGTAAATAAAAAAAGTCATGGAAACTTAGATAATAAGCCTAGAGTGCTAGCCATAAATCACAAGCATTGATTACTATTCTAGTTGGTGTGTATTAAAAGAGCACACTTACACTGAACACTTACTGAAATGCAGCATAGAAATGCAGGGGAAAAAAAAAAACACAAAGTATTTAGGAAGGGGAAAAAATCACACTTAATTGTCCATGAAAATTTTAGCCAACTGCAGGTGTACTCAATTAACATCTCATTAAAAAAAACTCTTGAACTTCAAATAAGCCGTCAGCCTTGTATAGTGTAAATGAAGGGTATAATTGATAGCCACAGCAGTGCTAGGTTAAGTGCTTTAATAACATTCTGGCTCTCCAGAGAAAGTCAGCTCTGTTTCATCAATATAAAGAATCCACGCCAAAGAAGTTTCATAGTTTAAATGAGTTTTCTGTAGCTGCAGCAGAATAAAAGCAATAAAGTCAGGGGGAAACTCAGCATAATGCAGCATGAGCTTTCCGTTTGCTTCTGGAATATTTTCCTCCTTTTAGGCTGTTTTCAAAGTAAAAATACAGCACAAGCCTTATTTTCTTCCACAGGCTAATGAGTCCAGAGTATCCATAAAGCATGAAATACCAATGCATTTCTAAACCTGTGCCCCCAGTTCTGATCTCACTCATGAACCTCGTCTCTGCCAGCCGCAGATCTGTGCAGCTGATTTAGGACACAGTAATCCTGCTCCCCAGCACCTGGCCAGCACAGGATGTGCATTTCCAAAGCACCTGATGCAGCTGCAGTCTGGTCCAGCGGGCAGATCTATTCCCTTCAACAGAATTACTTCAGATGTGTCAGAGATCAGCATCTCATCCTCCCTGCCCCATCCAAACAACCCTGAACTTTGGGAAGGTTTGAGTATAGAGCAAAGTCATAAATCTCAATCCCTTGTACGCTGATTGATGAGACACCAAGGAGAAAACGTAACAAGCTGTTTGATCCCTGGCCTTTTGTTCCCTGTTATTGCTTGGCCTTTGCACAGCAGAGGCTAACCAGGTGCAGCAGCTGTAAAAGAGCATCTATTTTCCATATCATCATATTTTCCGTCCTTGAGGGGAAAGGAGAACTGCATGGTCCTGCTGTACTTCAAAGAGGGCAAGTACCTCCAGCTTCCTGCACATGGCCAATGTTTTCTCCAATCATTATAGCTCAGCTACCCCAAAGTTCACAGCAGTGTCAAGTTTCTGGAGCTGGTGGGTCTGTCAGCCTGCAGGTACTGGGTGTCTGCAGATTACTTCTAACGGGCTCCCAGAAGATAATTAACAAACCAAGGTCTCCAGTCAGTCAATTTAAATTTGATCTGCACCCTCCCTGAAAATACTGGGAGGTCCACACATTGAGAGAGCTCAAAACCTGAGATGGTACCTGTTATCAGTTTCCCTACTAAGTTTCTGATAGCATCCAGCAAATTGTGATTACGCCCTTGAGTTTCCTTTCTCTTTTCTGTACAGTTTTTGGCATCTTCATAAGCATCCTTGTGTCCCACCTCTCCTGCTTACACTGTGTCTCAGTACATACAGCAACTTCCGAGTAGAGATCTCTTCTGCTATATGCCTCGTGTGTTAGAAATCCCTTTGAGCCTCTTGGTGAAGAACACTTACCTGATTAAAACATTTATGCTGCCTCTTCCCCCCCCAGGTTACTAGGTGGCTGCTTTTGCACTCCCTGGAATTAAGATCTCTTTAATCACTGGGAAGTTCTCTAGCTCTCACACAAGCAGAGACAATTACAGCTTTTACTTTGTGAACAGTGAATCTCACAGGAATTTCCACACAACAACCTCTCAAAGTCCATCACTCGTCAAAGGAGGTGGATTTGTGCCAGTTCGCAGTCCTTTCAGTGCTGGCAATGGCTGGGGAGATAATTTAGCAGATACTCTATTGTGCTCATGACCAGGCTGGATTCTGTAGCCTCGTGAACACAAGCAACATAATTCTCATGTCTTTAAGGTCCAGTTTGACGTGATCTTACTCCCAAAAGTGGAAATATCATCTGCTTCAGGTGTAGCCATTTTTGATTCCACACTGGGGAGAATCGTGTCTTTCCAACAAGTAACACCACTGTGAGAAAAGTTTTAAATCGAAATTTAATACAAAATACAGTCCAAGGTGAAGAAAGTTGGGCCATCGCCAACAACGTGCATGGAAATAGTAATTCCTACACTGCACATGCATTTCATACTACATCAAAAATAACACATTTCATATGGGAAGAAGATCCTATCACTAAAAACACAAAAATATCAAAGCCTCTAATGTTTAGCTGCTATGTAATTTTCTGAATTCTAAGTTTGCACACATGAAGTTCTTATGTGTGAGATCATTAAAACCATACGACTAAGTAATTGAATGAAAGATCCAGGAATACAATGGTTTTTCCACACCTAAAGATTATTATTCATTTTATTACAGTGGTTGGCAACTAATAGTGATCTCGAGTGGCTAGAAAGCCTCCCATAATGGGAATACGTTTTGGCTCAGTCCCAAACCCCACTGTGAAAGTCAGCCCAATAATACAACAGCTGCAGGAGAGGAGACTCAGGAGGCAAGGAGTCGTTGAGCACTTTCAGAGATAGTGCAGAACATCTCCTGCCTTTTCTCTTTTTCATTTCTACTAGCAAGGAACATCATATGGATGAAAGGCATGAAGATTTACTGGCTTTGACCATGTACTTTATCATGTTTTGATCATCCTCAGGCAGAGAGGAACTGTACCTCAGAAGTGCCAGTCACATCATGGGAACGAAATCGTGCTCATTTTAGCTGTCACAATTCTGTATCTCCAGGGAGACAGTACTATTATTTTTCTGCTGAATGTAGCCTCTCTGTTGGTTTGGGCTTTAAAAAAAGCAAACTGAGGGTTTTGGGTTTTGTTTTTGTTTTGTTATTTTTCCTTTTTAATATATATTTGACACATTCATCGTGTGAGAGTTTGCCCTTTTCAAAGTCCTTCACATCATATAGACATTTGTCCTCCACGTAGCACAGCTTCCTGATCTGCTTTATAGGAAGACCGAGCCAGCCCGAGTTAAAAGGACCGCTTCTCCCAGCATCTCAGCAAGAGCTAAAAGACCAGTTGTGAAGCTGCCCACCTGCACTTGCATGCCACTCTGCTCATAAATCTGTAGCTTTCCTGAAAGGAGAAGTTGGATAGGAAGAAATACTTTGCAGCAGCCCTGTCATTCAAGAGAAGAACCATGTGAGCAGTTCATTAGATGTGAGGGCTGACAAGTGGCAACTGAGCTGCTTCATGTTTGCCAGCTCGCTGCTGCTGCTGCTACTATCACCAGCTGCTCTACAATCCTCCTGCTCATTTGAAACTACCAATTCTGTCAGAGTTAGGATGTTGGGCTTACATTTTCAGGCAGTTTTTGAAGCTGTGATTTCTGAGTACAAATATATGAATATAATGAACGTGGCACAAAACCCATTAACAATCCCTTATGTTCCTTTCCAAAAATAACAAAATAAAAACGAACACAGAACTTCAATGGGAATTCTGGGGTTGCACACTGTAGAGGAAATCCAGTGTTTAATTTTTAATATATGAGAATTTTGAATTAATTCTGTTGCTCAGCCAGAAACCAAGTAGATATTTAGTATCTACATAATAATGGTTTAGGCATTCAATCACTTCTGGAAACCAGGAAATCCAGTTGGGTCATTTGAAACTAGACTGAAAAAAAAGCACTAGAGAAAGACTGCAGAGAACTACTTTCCAATGGTCAGAAAGATTTAACATAACTACAGCAGCCTTAATGCCTATAAGTTTACCTTTCCAAGACATATGGAAAAAAGTACAGCTCAAAACTATACCTGGCTGGTAATCCAGAGATAGCTCCTCAAATTGCTACGACTGATAATCTTTCAGAAAAACAGAATAATATTTTCCATTTGTCACGACAATTGTTTCTAGTCTCAATCACTAACGCGTCGGGTACTGATTCTCCCCAAGAGTCTGACACTCCAAGTTTAAACACGTTGTGCTTTCATTTAAAATAATCTCTTCTTAGACAACAAAGGAGGCAGGGTTCTGGGCCTAGGAAGAAACCGACAAAGAATCCTCAGCTCAACTCCTCCTCCATGATTTTGTTCTTCAAGCACTCAGCAACACTCCTGTGAGTGAACCTTAAAAGCTCAGCCTCCTCTGCTGCATCATACATATATGGATGTGTGTGCATATATAAGTATCTCTGCACACTAATACACACACTGGACCACCCATCTTAGCCCTTCAGTTCCCTTGGCTGACTGCTTCCCCCACAATGCAGCTACAGCTTCTGCAACAAAAGGAGGGCTGGGAGATGGGACAGGGAAGGTCAGAGAATTAAATGCTGGTGGCTTTTAAGCTCCCTAATTAAATGCATAGGGCACCGCATCTGCATAACCGACTTGAAAGACTTTAGGTCGTATGCTTTATTAAAGCCTAAATGAGATCAGCGATGAGTGGCATGTTTTTGACAGACAAAGTTCCTTGGGGTAATCACTAGGTGTGGCCACTGAGAGCCGAACTGAACGCGTGCCCTTTGTTCCCAAAAAGCACTCAAAGACATTTTCTTCCCTGCTCCCGAGTCCCCTTGAAGGGGGATCAGCTGGTTGGCATAAATGTCACTGCTTGCAGTTAACATCATTTCAACTACGACGGAACTCATTATTCCATTTGAGGCAAATGCCCCAATCTTGGGAGACCCTCATACTTAACCAGAACTACACCCACGTGAAGAATTACCCTTTCACAGCTCTGTCAGACAACGAGCAGTACCGGTTTAATGAACAGCACGCTTCATCTCCGCTCCTGGTCAGTCTTGACATCGCTGCTGAGCACACATGGGACCACGGAGCCTCCAAGCCATCCCTCCCAGAAGCCATCAAGCTCAGCATCCAGTGCTGCCTTACTGCAGCCCCAGCACCAGCTCAGCACCGCAGGGACCCTTCCTTGCAAAATTTGGACAAGCGTGGCAGCAGCACGCACTTGACTCCTTTCTGCTTTGCCATCTGGAGCGCGGGAGCCATCCAAAGGAACCAGACTACAGCTTATTCAACTACATGTTAACAACCAGAAGTCACTTCTGCCTGGAGCTGCCCTGCAACACGTTGAACCTGAATATTATGGGATGTTTGACTTCAGTAAAAACATTCTCTAAGATGAAAATTCACCTCTAAGTCGCTGCTGAGTATTGTAACAGGAAGGGCATATCAAAATAGCTCTCTGCACTGTTTTTTGCAGGTAGTTTTGGACAGTCATCACATGCCTGAGTGACAACTCTCATTTCCCATAGTTCCCACTATGGCCAATGCACAGGAGGAGCAGCGGGAGCTCCTCCAAATGGCAAGAAAGCAGGAGTCTGATGCGACCGCATAGCTGCTAAATCCACCCTTCAGATGTGGTGTTGATATCACCCTGTAAGACCACCAGCCACAGCCAACCTCCAGATAAACACAGGGAGAACTGCTTATTTGCCCATGCATTCAAGGGTTAATTTTGCCTTTCCAGTCTAAATTACACCAAAGTAACCAAGAGTTGAAGCAGAAGGAGGGGCCTGTTGGTGATGGAGGCAATCATCTCTCCTGTGTTTGCGCTATGCAGGTTAATACAGCACAGTAACTTGAGCAAGGCAATGGTTGCCCCATTGCAATCAGTCAGAGCTCTTTTAATGACCTTTCTCTACTGGATTGCTGGTTGCTTTCAAAAAAATCCCTCCCGCACAGATAAGACATTTCTGAAGCCGTTTTGTAGGACGCACAGTACAGAGATCAATGCAGGTCAAGCAGGCTTTTCATCCCCAGAATAGTTGCCCATCACTGCTCACTCACCAGCAGACCACACTGGAAGGTGGTGGGCCTTCACACCTTCAACCCACTCACTACATTTTTTCTATCCTACTGTTGATCAAGGTTAAGCACAGAGGAAATGTTTTTTTATGCAAACACAAGTACAGGGGTGGGAAAAAAGAGAAAAAAGAGAAAAATGATACCTTTCTTCAGCCAATTTTTAACATGATTAAATGAGTAAGTGTTCTGCCTCTGGCTATGGAAGGCTTAATATGGCTTTAAAGTCCTCATTAAAGCTTTACAGACAGAGGATTGAATTCTCTGAACACAACGTGGTGCAGGATGGAGCAATCCAGCCCTGGCAGGATCTGAGCAGCCTGAGGGCTGCTCTAGTTTGATCCATGACAAGATTCTGGAAGAGTCTTGCACCAGCAGAGGTTCGAACTTGCATCATCCACTCTCCCTGCTTGCTCTGCCAGAGGAGCCAAGTGCTAGGCTGGCTACTCTCATAACAGCTGGAGCTCTGCTTAGAAGAATAATTTACTTTTTGAGGTATGCATTCAAAGCAGGGCATAAAAGGCACACTCAGTCACTAGTCTTTCTCATTCTTTATCATCAGCTGGTGCTGTCAGGAAATGAACACTGGCTGTGAGCACCCAGAGGCACAACCCTCTGCTTCCATATTTTCTTGTTGATACTTATTCCATACTCCAGAGGCGTGTCCTGCTCCTTTCTCTGGACCCTCCTATTCTGGGGAAACAGCCCTTCTGAGAACACCTGGCACAGCACTGACTGGGATCTGACATGTCTGCTTCCTATCCAAATTGGCATGAGCAGGACAGAAGCAAGAAATGCTGAGGCATAAGCAATCTGTCCGGAGAAGAAAGTCAAGGATTTTGTGATTCATCAAGGGTATCAATAATTAAAAGCAATTTAAGTA
The DNA here is from genome assembly GCF_040182565.1 of Anser cygnoides. Classification (NCBI taxonomy): domain Eukaryota; kingdom Metazoa; phylum Chordata; class Aves; order Anseriformes; family Anatidae; genus Anser; species Anser cygnoides. The sequence goes on from NC_089887.1 coordinate 7,100,082, forward strand.
GTCATTCCCACCCTGAAATCCCAGCACACATTGCTTTATATTTGATGCAGAAAAATAGATTTTGCACATTGGTTTTAGCCACCTAAAGTCATAGAATTTAGTGCCAGTTCTAAAGAAACCCCAAACTCTGAGTCATTCCTCCAAAATACGTGCTTCATTTCATCTTGTTTTGACCCGCCGCAAGGATCGCTGAGCTTTACAAGGGTTGCTTCAGAAAGTTTCCTCCAGTAGGGTGAAGTTCTTTTGCAGCCAGCGTGGAAGTCAGCACAAGTATATGCACTTATATTCATTTTTAAAAAAGTCATTCCTGGTAACATCAGCAAGTAAAAATATGAAGGAAAAAAATATCTAAAAAATTAATGTGCTCAGAGTGGATGGATATTGCAGATAACTAATAAAGGAAATCTCTGTCTATTTTATATACACACACAAACAGATGGGTAAAGCAAAAAGTTGTTGAAGGTCCATCAAAGGTACAGAAAACATCTCCTTAAAATCTGTTTGCTCATAATATCACAGGACAGCAAGCAACCAAATCAGACTATTTACAGTTTAGCTGTAATCCAGAATCAATGCAGCTGCATTCTTATGCTCTGCTCAGATGTGCATTGATCTGACAGTAGTTTTACACTGAATAGAGGTCATTAAGAAGGTTGTTTGCCTCTTATCTTTTCTTTTTTTTTTTTCTTTTTTTAAAACAGGCCTGTCAAATTACCTCAGTTTGTCTGCAATTAGTAGAGCAGCATACTCTATACACTACCTATTCAGGTTCATCACGCAAAGCACAACAACAGAGAATCTGTCCCTTTCCTAGGCCCTTTGAAGCCTGGAGTTAGAGAAAACTCTGGAAGATTGCAGTGGCTTTCTGTCCTGACTAGTAAGCTACTTGTTCAGGGCATTACCTTATGCAGGATAATAAGCTGGCAGACTTGCTGCAAAAGTGATCTTTCGTAGCAGATAAATTATAGACAACTGTCTTAACACTAATAATCAAGCAAGTTATTTTTCTAAGATTTGAAGCAGTATGTTGTAACACCAAAAGTGGTTAAAAAAAGCCACCATTATACCTAAAAGCTGTTTTGATTTCTTGATTGCTTACAAAAATTCAGTCAATGCCCATAATGATCTGATTGCAGGTCGGGGTTAAGTGTAGTTGCAAGGTGTTTAAAAATGAACAAGGAACAGATTCATTCAACCACATGCCTTAGAAATTCCCCTCTGCTCCTCCCAAACTGGATTATGAAAGACATAGCTGTTCTCCTCGTATTCTTATGAGACTCACCCAAAAAAATTCAAGTGGGAATTCCACAGTGAGGAACACTGGGGGCAGAAGGAACACAAAACAGAAAAGCCGTCATTTTTAATATGCCAAGATACCATGAGAAGCAGAATAATCTGTGGCTTTAATCAGGAAAGAGCAAAGAGAACAAAGCCTTTGGAGTTACCTAAACCATCTCCAAGAAGCATCACTCAACAAACTTTAAGCTGGCCCTGAGGCAAGGGAAAGAAACTTTGGCCTTCACCATGGCTCCAGGAAATCACCTTTTAAAATTTCAACTAGGTTGAGAGCGAAATATTTCTTGGAGCAATTGGCTTGTACCAAAGTTGGCACTGGTATTACAGCCAATCTCCTAAAATATGCAAGAATAATGGTAGAGAAAGAAAAGATCAGATTCTCAGAAGAATCAGAGCAGATCCAGTGCTGTCAGAATAACACCAGTTTATCTGAGAGAAGGATTTGGTCCTATTGGTCCAACGTGCCCCCAGCCCAGACCTCCTATAATTAAACAGCTGGGTTGTCACAATAAATAGGAAAAAGATAAGATCACTTGACCAGCAACAGATCTTTCTTGCACACATTTTGAGTTCCCCTGATGAGACTTGTGTTTAAACAAAGGATAAAGTAGACCAGCAAGAGCACCCAACACTTTCACCACCACGTTAGTCATGAGGAGATATAGATTCCCTCTGCAGCTTTGTCACAAGGATGACAACGTATATTTCTGGGATGAAATCCCCATAACCTAATGCATCCATTTTAAACGAGGGCAACAGCACAGTTGGTGCTTCCAAGATACTCATGTGGCTTTGTTAATATACACTGTCTTCAGTAGAGAAAGCAGACTCCTGCAGCTGCCTACAGAAATAATAAAATGGCTAGAACAAGCAGAGCACTAATCAGGAGGTTATCCTGGACAGAAAATCAGAGTCGATAGGAGAATTAGAAAAAATAGAAATAGTGAAAGCTGGCGTCTCTGTCAATACTACTAATTACTTCTCATTTCCATAAGTCCTTCCCTCAAATCCATTATGTTATCAGCCACAGAAAGTGAAATAGATTCTCAGTGAAGCCACCAGTGTTTCTATCTATAGAACTAATGAAATTACTGATCAATAAGACTGCACAACATCTCCCCACCTAACCTCCAGCCCTTCTATACTCTGGTCCCACTCACCAAGAGCAAAGTTGCAAGATGAACCCACTGACTGTGCGTAACAGTGCTGCTGACCTCCATTTCTCTGGCATTTAGTCTGTTGACATAACCAGTCTACTCAGCTGCTGCTTTGAAAGAAAAATAAGTTTATGTGCACCCAAGTCTAGATTTTGCCTGTGGTTTTAGCAGAAACCAAACTCCACCTTCTTGTGGATCATCTCACTGCCAGAAGAATGGAGAGAAATGGCTTGAAAAAAAAAATCATTAGCCAAGACTTTACAGAAGAATCTCTAAAGACTCCCAAGACTTCTGGGCTCACATCAATGCACACGTACATGCAATCTACAGAAAACCAAAAGGCACACTGAGAGCCACTATTTTCACTCTAGTGGGCTTTGTAAATCACCTCACTACAACCTTTTCTGCCCTCTCTGCCCTGCCCTCCTCACTTCCAGCTCCCTTGCACATGGGGGAGTTCGGATGCTCAGGTGCAACTCCAATAGCAGTAAGTGGCAGCATTTACTAGGCGGGATGACAATGATGTTTTACAACACATCATACACAATGCAGAAACAGATTAAGTTATTTCTTACAATATACTGTGTTAGAAAACTGACAGAAATCCCATCAACCTGATTCTTTGAAGTGTTATGCACATCAAAACCCCAGCAGACTGAAAATGAATAAAACTGGAATTAGAACACGAAATAGGCATGGCTAATTCTTTCAACTAGCAAAAGAAGCTGAATTAAGTTCTTCTTTAATGGTGCAGTCATGGTTCAAAGCCAAAACAAAACAAATAATCCAACACCACTTGTGTATAATGTTGTATGATAATTCTTCAGTTCCACCAGGCAGTTTTAGTTTTATGATTTTTAAAGTAGTAATGAACTCTCCATCCAGTGTGAGCACCATCCATGAGAATTCAGAGTCCCCAACATTTGTACAGCAGAAAGGAAATCAGGTACTTCATGTTTCTTCTGCAGCAAAAGATCCTCACACTGATGATACCACATATGGCACAGTTCAATGTTCACGTACCAGCTCTCATCACACTGGAAGCCTTATTTGAACTTTTTCCTTAACAGTTGACAGCTGAGGATATTACTTATCATTGCCTGGACTACATTAGTCATGGTCTGGCCCGTGAGTCACGACTTACTAAATTGCCAGGGTGCTGGAGGATGTTCTAGTTTTCTTCTCAAAAAGAATTGCTGGAATAAAAGGAGCATTCAGTATAGCAGACATCACTTTTTAGAGAGGGTAAATACAGATTAATTATGCCAACATATGGTTTTACTGTAGAAGCCCTGGGCACATTACAGTAACCTGCAGAGAAGGAATCACACATCTGTCACACAGAGGATACTGGAGACCACACATCACTCTTTATACCTGTTTCTAGACCCACAGGAAAGGGACAGATAAGCACAAAAGTTGCATGTCTGAAAGAGATGCTGGAGACACCATGAGTGGTCTGGCCAAACCTTTTCCACATTACCAGCTGACTCAATTGTACCGTGGGTAGGTCGCATGTGCATGCAGTATACTACATAGCCCTAGGGTGAGTGAGTGCACAGCTTTGTTACGGCAGAACTGTCAGCAGCCTCATGAAATTTATGGTCTTTGTACCACTGTAGAAAAGAAAACTGCCCCATTTCTTCATTTAGCTTACCTCAAAGGATGTAAACTTACACAACTGACGGCAACAGAGGAGTTTGGACTCTATTCAGTCCAGTGAAAAAGCAATATGCAAATTTATGCAAAGTTTACATTAAAAAACAGATCCATTTCTACCACCTTTTCTTATTTAAATATGGCATAGAGATGCTGAAGTAGCTTACAGCAAGCATACCACTGCTATGACAATAGACTTTTTTTTTCCTTATACACCTTAAACCTGAAGGTCCATGTGAGACTGGGATCTCACATACCAATACCTAATATCAGAACTGCATCCTTTATTACCTCTGGAAGTGTTGCTGCATTTATTGGCTTTACTACATCCAACTACAAGAGACAAAACTATATTTGCATTTCAGCGTTGAAATTACCTGGAATTGCACATACATGAACTCCAAAAACCTTGCACATAGAATTAAGTTATTAAAATCTCAAGCAAGGAAACAACGGAGAGGAAACAAGAGGAGCAGAGCCATCTCCAGCAGGCTACAGAATGGGACAATGCCGGCTGTGCTACCCTGAATTTAAATGGCAAAACGACACCACCCCAACATCACCTAGTGCAGGACATGCAGGTAAGCTCCGGCTGCTTAATTCGATCTTGGCAGTTTGCAGGGCAGGGCAGCAGCTGAGAAGCTACTGAGAAACCCATGCTCTTACAGAGGCATTAGCCCATACTGACTCCATACAGTGAGCTTTGCATATTTTCAAACGGAAGTGCGGATGCTCATTTGCATCACTCTCCCCGTGTTTTAAAAGCACTTTCCAGTGTAAATTTTACTTCAAAGTTCAGCTCAAATTAAAGCTTTTTGATGCAGTTGAGTTCTGCCTGTTCTTCTAACATCCTTCATGGTGAAAGCCCTACAGCAAATTATAAAGCCACTTCGAGTTATAACACTGCTAAGATGCCATTTCTCACCTCGTGAGATCAGCTGCATCCTTTACTAAATGCTTGTTTTATATTTACCTCCCGCATGTTGACACTTCATCATGATTCCAGGTAGCAGTGCATTTAGAAGACAACATTATACATCAGACTTTTATCAAGCATGGCCAATTATGCAAATTCCTCCTAAATTTATTTTTAAAGAAAAGGAAGATTGATTGCAGAGATTTACCATTTACACAGACAGTGATTTAGGAGGGTATTTCAATTGCTAATGCACCTAACAAAGATGCGGGATTTGTTTGTAAACTTCAGGTCTACAAAATTGAATGTCAACACCAGATAATTATCATGTCCTATCCAAAATGCTAAATTTAATGGGAATATTCTTTGTAGTAAATCAGCAATTGGCATTAGTCTTAATGAAAGTTGATTATGATGCTGCCTGTATATAAAAGGTAAGCACCAGTCATACAAGAAACAGGTACCTCAAGCAAAAACAATGCACAGTTTCTCATCACTGCTTGGCATGAGACGTAAGACAATGGCATCATGTTTGATTGACTTCATAGATGTTGATGCTTAGGGCACAGGTATCAAGCTCACTTGGATGAGGGCCATATTCCATATTTAATTATGTGGGCTGGAGCATTAATTCAAGACACCATCCTACACTAAGCTCCCATTCTTCTTGAGAAGAGACAATGACCTGCACAATAAGCAATTAACTATCTGTTCAGCAACACCTTATAATGTTCACCTAGAACATTTTCAACACTGCTTCTAACCTTTTTCTTCTTTCCCCGTACTTTTTTTTTCTTCTCCATTTTCTTCCATCTTCACATCTCTCTCATCTTCCCATTCTCTTTCCCTCATCTAACCTTTCTGTTCTTTAGCCACTTTAACATCTTTAGCTCACTTTAACACTTTAGCCACTAAACATCTATGCATTGAAGCAGGCTTGCCATTTCATTTGTAAGTGTGTGCTGCAGTGCTGCAAGCCAATCTGTCACCCCTTATACATCCTTAGACCACTCCAGCTTGGAAATAAAGTAGATCTATGCTTCGCTGTGCATAGTGCCTTTTCCATTTGTATTTGCTAACATTTCAGCTGTTAACATCACAGAGGAGCACAGATTAAAGAGTGTCATAGCACGGGAGCTATCTTATTTCCTTGATTTCCAAAACAGTCAAATCTCATTTGAATACAAATGTTCCTTCCCTGACATATTCTTACTTCTTCCTAAGTTGGAGTCTCAAATCAAGAATGCTGTTTAAATTGGGAGGAATCACAAACATTTCAGCCAAAACTCAAGATGTTTTGCTTCTGAAATGCCTTTGTAGTGACTCACAGAAACTGTTGTTTCATTGCTATGCACTCCCTTCCTCTTTATAGCATACAATTAGTGGAAGATGCCTCCTGTGATCGACTACGAAAAACTTCCAAACCATACAGTGAAATTTGTGTTGTGCAAGTCCAGACGTGCAGCTTGAAGTTCCCAAGGGTCTTTTGTTTTATTGTACTCTTGTGTCAGACCACAGGAAGAAAATAAATCCTAACCTACCCCATGTAGTTATTGCCTGAAGTGGATGGGAGAAAAGATTTGTCCAGAAAAATTTTTGGGGGGGTGGCTCATAAGAATGTTCCTGGCTTGCACTAAGAAGTCTAAACATACTGTAATAACAGTTAGGCTCAGTTTCTTAAATAATTAGATCAGAACACATAAACAAGTAGCAGCACTTTAAGATACACTATTTGTGTTAGTTCAACCATAACAGATGTACTTGCCCCCAAAATCAAATGCCAGAAAACTACTGCACTATAATTGCTTTAATACAGATATTGTTGGACGTAAAAGTGTTACAGTTTGAAAACAACAAAAAGAACACAGTTCAATAGCTGTATTATTGATGTCAGCACAAAAAAAAAAATGGAAAAGATATTTTCCTTCCATTTCGTATTGGGTTCATTTTCTGAAAACATGAAGCAATAAAAACGGTCTGTTAATCATCTTCCGAGCTAGTTTAGCAAAATGTCATTGTGAGTTATTAAAATAAATACTTCTATTACCTTTGAAATGTGTTCCTCTACTTTGAAAGGGTAATTTTCAAAGACACAGTTTTAAAACCAACAAGTCAAAAAGTTTCCATCACTGCTGGGATCAGAGGGGACCAGCATTTCCATCTGGGCTCCATGGATAACTGCAGCATTCCACCCGCTGGGTCCTGCGAGGCCTACTGACCAGGGCTTGCTACCAAGCCTGGGTTACACCTGATGTGAAAGTCCATTTAACTGCCTCCCTCCAGAGAGGGACTTTCTTGGCCTCAGTAGCCAGGATTTTCTCCTTCTAAACAAAAGGGGGATAAATTCAACAGGTCAACCTAGAAACCCAAGGCCTTCCTTTGTTCCACAGTTGCTGTCTCCAGCCTCCCTTTCTCCTCCCATCCTGTCTCCGAGGAACCCACCACTAAGCAAATCACACAGACACACCTGTGACCAAGGCGAACATGCGCGGTTTCTTAATTCTTAGCAACCAGTGCCACAACTGTCCCCGAAACATTTCCATTCTTTATGCCTACATGGCAAAGTGTTAATCCCCACACTTTCTCCTGTTGTGAAAGGAGATCATAAAAATGAAAAACGTGACAGCTGTATGGTCCAGGTGATGTATTTTAAATAAGGACACCAAGCACAGCGAAGCCAAGAAAGTCACTTAAACAGAACACAACTTTACTCCAGCTGCCAGACTCCTCAAAACTACCAAGGAAGCCACAAGACAAATGGATGGTGATGCAACACCACGGGTGCTTTGCAAGTGCACCAGAGCACCGTGGCTTGGTAAGAGCATCGTCCCCACCTCACTTCTTTGCCTCCCGAACTTTTGTATCCTCTAATATCCAACTTTTCCTTTCAGCCTAGGTATTACCTTCCTGAAGTATGTGTTTGTATTCTAACACATGAGGGAAAAGCTTAATTCGCCTGCCATTTGCTATTTACAGGCCAATTTTAATGATGGACGTGAGAAATAAGATTTTGCCAGAGGGTTTGAGTTCCTGGCTCCCTTTGGCTTCCAGGCAGTCCCTAACTCCTTTGAAATTCACAGCTTAATTTTTTTTTTTTTTGTAAATTTTTTTTGATTACCATTTCAAGTGGTGTTTCTAATACTCTTTTCAAAAAAAAAAAAAAAGTGATCATACAAAAAAACCCCTCAGAACTAAACCAAGTCTGTGTCAAGCAATTTTTGCTATTCTCAAAACTGGAAACACAATGGCAATATGAAAAAGTGAATAGGACTCTGTTTCTTATAGTCCTGTGGAATCTTTCCTTTGTCTGACACTCCCCAGGGCCTGTGCTACTGAAAACACTGCTGGTTAAAGCACTTCTATTACCATCAGCTGCCTTGGAAGCAATTGTGTATTTGTTGCTGCTGTCATATACCCTAGCCTGAAAGTATCAAGAATCTGAGAACGCGTCTTCTCCATGTAACTCTGTTTGGGCTCTCTGAAGGACCACGTGGAAATCCATCACAACAGCAACCGAAGGAGCAACCAATGGCATTCGAATTGGAACAAGAAAGGGGAAGAAAAAAAGGATTCTCTTATATGGAAATCCTTACAAGGACAATGCAAGAGTCGGTCTGAGCAATTCTGCAAAAATGCAAAAGGTTTCGGCAACTGCAGTGCTGCTGAGAGGACGTTTGTTACAGCCTGGGCTCCTGCACAATGCCAGAGCTCCGTGGCAGGCACGAGCACCACGCTGCAGCACGAGGACTTGAAAAGCCAGATCCAGCCTTTCTGTGAAAACAAGCTTTAAGAATTTCAACTCCTGCTTTGGGATGCCTGGGGTACCTTGCCCGAACACTGATCTGCCTCCTCTCTGCACAGCACACAGCCATATGTAGCCTTTCTCTAAGCAGTCTGAAAGCAACAGGATTTAATTTGTGTTAAAGCTTATGTTTAAGGTAATATTTTTGCTGCAGAGACCTTCAATAGGAAATAGAAGATTCTTCTACCAAAGGAAGAAATGCGCGCACAACTTTGTCCCTCCCCAGCCAGCCAAACCCCATGGCTCGGGCCCCAAGGGAAAGCAGCCCCACATGAGCTCCCATGTGCATCCGAAAGAAACCCCTTAGCCCCCTAGGGCCAAGGCTGTTTGGGGCCATGTCCACAAACTTAGGCAATAATGGGAGAAAAACTGCTTCAGCTCCACTACAGAAACAACTAAGGGTGGGAAGGATTCTGACTGTCAGACAAGCTTTTCTAAAAATACAAAAGCTTCCTCTGGTCTTTTTAGCACTCAGTTGTCCTTGATTGCAGGGGAAGGATTTCCACCATGTGACCTCTGAAATTTTTGAGTTACTCAACTCAGTGTGGTCCAGAAGTGTTATATAAGCACAAGGAAATACCTGCTGTTTTTCTTTCTGGTAGCTGAGCACCTAGTCTCAAGGTTTTATATTTGTTACTCAAAGCGTCAAATATTACTGAGCAATTTCCATAGTAGTCCTGTTTCAAAGGTGACACCTCTCTTAGAAATTATTTTTTGTTTTGTACTACAGACGAGTTCTTCATATTGCATTAATGTTTTCTAAAGGTCTGAATTTCAAAGGAAGAAATATTCCCAACAGTCCTTCAGAGGAAGCTTTTGTTTTATGCCATCTCATCCCTTTTGGTATTAGTTACAACTAGAGACTTTAAAAAAAAAAAAAAAGAAAAAGAAAGAAAGAAAAAAACTTACCAATATGTCACTGACACCTGTTTTAACAAAGCCCTCAAAGAGTATTGATATTTAAGGGGGAGAAGAAGAGATCGTAAGAATGAAGAATGTAAACGAATTGTTATTACCTTAGTGTAAGCAGCTACACATCATTACTTAGCTTAACAAATGAACTATGAAAATGATAGTTATAGCAATAAATGCGTTTTGTGAAACATAATTCTATGTACCATAGACACAAACCTCCTGGATAGAGCATGAATTTAGATTATGGAAATATTACTTACTGCTGAGTACTCCCTAAATGTCTCCAGGAAAACAAAACATATGTCTCTCTGGCAATATTGACAGAGTTATTATTAAATATTATATGGAAGGTGCTGTAAGCAATCTAATACGACAGTGTCCCATATATAACAGACTGTACACACATTATTACAGGGAAAAAACAAACCAACAACAAAGCCAATTGAAGGAGTATTTTGACATTCTCTGCTTCTATTTTCTTTTAAATGAAAAATTTGGCCTCAAAGACTTTGATCTTGCAAACTGCTTAAGTGTATGCTTAAGTGAATGGCTTACCATGTTCCTAGGACCCCCTGGCTGTCAGACACAGTAATGGAGCAAAGTGCTATCAGACTTAAGGAAGTTAAAAGGTACTTTGCTATCTTTTCTCCCTTGCACTGATTGGCACAAGAGGCAACAACACCCCCCAGATGTGCCAAATGACATTTTTATTTTGTAAACACAGATTAAGCAGAAACCAAATGGACATCAGAAAATCCAGCTCTTCCAAAGAGGACAGTTGATGCCAGCTGTTCTGCCTGCAATGCTCCGTCCTGCAAGAGGCAGCAGCACTTTCCAGGTCCTGCAGCCTTCAGAAACCCGCAGAAGCTGGGAGTTGAGAGCTGCCTCTCCCAGGACAGCGCTGGGGGCCACACTGCCATTCCCCCAATTTACACCCTAGGAAGCCCAGCTGCACATACTCCTACAAGTATTTGCAGATTAGTGTGGTTTACAAGACAGTAAGAGATGTCACTCTTTGACAAACTGTTTGAGCGTGGCTCTTCCAGCAACAGCAATGCGGGCTGAGCAGTCGCACTGGGTGATGCTCACCTGCCTTCATCCCGGGAGAAATCCTCAGTAAATAAAATAAAGAAGATCCACCCTCTGTGCATCAAGTTTAATTACTTTGGCTCTTCTGATCCCTGCCTGGCCCCCAGACAAAGTATCATCTATATACAGTAAGTTGGCAAAATACCACAGGGAATTAGCTGGGGTTTGAATGAGGAGCACTGCACCAAGAGTTTCATTTCTCTAATCAGGGAGCAGGATCTCTGGTGACACGGGAGAGCCAATAAAAATTGCTCAAATTATTAAAAACTTACCAGTGAGTCCCTCATGAAGAATTATTCAGAGAAATTACAAGAATAAGTTTGAATGCATTCTAGAGTATTGCCGTCTGCTTGCAACAAATTTATGAACAAAAAGGAAGTTTCATGAATAAATTATTCACCACCAGTTATCTCTCCACTGCCTTGCATTACTCCAGGTAAAACATGTGCTTTCATCTATTTCTCTCGCAAGTCCTTCAGACAGATCAACCTTTTCATTCAATATATTTTAACTAACAGGTAACAAATCCCGAGAAGCCAAGCAGTTTTTATGCTAAGCAATTGGTACCTGTCTTACCCTGTATACAATGATCCAGGTTTTATTTCTTTACTGAGCACAACCGATAACATCTCCTGAATGCCATCATGGGTAATAGACATTTAATAGGCTGGGCTTCTTCGGTAAGTTGTATCTTTGAAATAAGCCTTACTGACTCTAATGCTTATAGAAATGCTAGCTGGGTATGCTAGCGTGAGACACTTCTAATGCCTACATCCCCAAATACCCTTTCCAATTGCATGGAAAAGACACCTTCCTGAACAATATCGAACGCAGTCAATCAGATTATTATTAAGAATCTGAGGGTGGCTGCACTAAAGCAGCCTGGGTTTCCTCTGTTTCTAGAACAGCAGAATTAGCCTCACGCCGTTGCTGTTACCTGTGCTCTCAACGCCTATGTGTGTGTCAAAACAGGAGGCATTACAACTTTGTTGTTACAAGAAAATATATGGCAAGTTTAATCAAGCTCAAAACAATGTTCATTTATCTATGCCCATAAATGTGCAACAGTTAAGGTCCAAACAGAAGTACTGGGCTTCAGTGGCTAAGCCTTCTCTTGCTGCAGCAGAGCGCAAGACGAATTTCAGCTTTACTCAGAAGCACATCCCTGCCCCGGCTGCAAGGGCATCCACTGTGCATGAACAAGCAGCAATACTCAGCATAGCCAGATCCAAAGCCCAGGGAAAAGTAAAGGGTGCAGGGGAGGAACAATACCTGCTCATGCATCATGATGCCATTACCACCAAAACCCTCTTAAAATTATCATCTTGAAAGGTAATTGGCCTGACTACAAAACCCAATCATGCAAGCACTCAAAACACATGAATCTCTTACAGGCCATCAGCCCCATACAAGCCAAGGGCACTATATTTGCCTTAAGTAACTCATCACTAATGAATAAAATCATTCACAAACATTTAAATACCTATTCTTACCTTTTTTCCCCCCAGATCCAGCACATCTCATTTAGTATGAATACTTCAAGTCAATCAGGCTATAATAAGCAACAGTCTTTCTCCAGCTGCAATGTGCATTAGATGAAATTATTCAATATACATCAATTATTTTGAACAATAGAAATAAAATCATTACAGAGAGCACTGTCAAAGTGACATTCTGCTCCATTATCTAGATGACATTAGCTAGGATAGCAACCCAACTCTTCATGATTGCTCTAGCTGACACCACACCACCATCCACAAATACAGCCTTTAAACACTATCTGCTTCTATACAACGCAATGCCTCGGGTGTTTCAGGTTTGTAATATCATTGTTGTATTTCGTACCTAGAATTTCAGAGGTTTGTAACTCAAATCAATTGCCTCCTCGTGGGCAGTAAATATTAGGAGAGAAGAACCTTTGTCATGACTCATACATCTGCTCTAGTTCCGAGCGTTTATCTGTGTTTCATCTGTTCACCCATATGGGCTGCCTCATTTTTGTAAGGAATTACTCAATATTAGAGATTCATGTGCTGGAACATTCCATACACTCTTGCTTATGATGATTATAATTAGATACGTGCACCAAATTGATGCTTAAGGAACCCTGAACAAATAACCCGCGTAGCCCTTCAAGAGCCTCCAGTTTTAATACACCATAATTTATGTTTGGAATGCTAAAATACTAATAACACCAAGGAGTAATTGGCTGATGTTTAAAAACCCTATTAAACTAAAATATGTTAACATAAACTGTGTTAGCAGGGAATAACCAGTTGTCACCTAGACCATTTCAGTCATTTCTCCTCTTCCCCTTCCCTCTGTTTTCTGTCTCGGGTCTGGAACTTAAGGCAACAAAAGTATTCAACTGTTTAGGAAAATCCTGCTATAGTGGGGGTGTCTCTGGAAGTGATTTCCTTTTGCCCACACAACCAGTCTAGTGCTCCAATCACCCAGACACTCAGTGCCATGCAGGTTGACCTCTCTCACCCAACTGGTGCCTTGGAGAAGGTTTGCCTCAAACTATCCACGTAGCTGTTGCATGAGACACCAGGCTGCACCGAAACGCACTGCTGCTATGTCCCCATCGTAATCTCACCCCAGTGATGTTCCTTCTTCCTCAGTACGAAAAGAAAAACATGCCAAACGACCTGAGCCAAGTTACACAGCAAATCTCAGAGCGGTCACAAGAATCACAGAATACAGAAATTCACACAGCACTGAAAATATTTTTCCATGAAACTTCGGATGTGTGGTCTTAGAAGTAGAAGACCAGAGGGCTTTCCTGTAACACCCAGCCTGCCGACATATACACAGGGTTCTGCACTGCCACCAGCATTAACCTCATTATTTAAGTCTTACCTGGATGAATCACTTATGTCCAATGGATTACTTTCACAATAGCCTCTAAGAAAAAAAAAAAAGGCAATCTAGGGGTGTAATTTTTTGGTTTTGTTTTAAAAGAAATAGACAAAAATCTTACAGCTTTGACTTTCACAGTTCATTGCAAACTTGGTTTTCCTTTCTTTAAGGCTACTTCACTTTTAAAAAAGCACTTCACAACATGAAGCAAGGGAGAAGGGTGAGCAGGATGAGCACTGTGTTGGTAGATCACAGGCAGCAATAATTGGGGTCATAATCCCCTCTTTGGGTGCTCAGTCAGGCTTTTGTTAAAGGCAACAGAAATAAATCTACTGCTTTTAAGAGGAATACTTTAATAAAGCTACTTTAATGATTGATAAAATGAGTCCTTTAAGAGGAGACCAGTCCCTCAGTGTCCCACTGCTGGATCTCAGGATTGCCTAACACCCAGGTAACCCTTCTGTATGTTCTTCAGGGTGTCTTCTGCCTCCTACAGACAGTGGGATTCACCTCCCTTTCCTTGAGCTCTTTAGAAGCTCATTGTCTTCGCTTGCAGAGTGGATTCCATCTGTTACCACCGAGGAGAGGGCGGAATGACCTCCTGGAAGTGCCCTTCTCTCCCTACCCACCGCAAAGGCTAAGATCAGCCTTGACAGGGCAAAGCCATCAAATTTGGGAGCAGGATATTAGTATTTTAAGGGTGAAAATGTACATGTTCTTTCGCTTCTCTTCTTCCTTTCTACTTAAAGTAACTGACTTCAATTCCACCAAATTCTGAAAACGGTTAGGCCCCATTCTTAATTATACACTACACACGGAAATAATTCCTTCCAAAGAGGACATTCAATAGAAAACATTTACAGCTTTCGAAACATTCAGTTGCACCAATTGTCATTGTTTTAGTTAGGGCTTGAGAATGTGTAAAACAAATCAATGTTATTATCATCGTCTCACAAAAAACGACAGCCTGAGGGCTCAGCACAGAATTGAAGGGATTCTTATTCTCCAATTGGCTTTACAAACCAGGGATGCATCTCCTCAAAAATGGAGAAAAACTTGGATCTTTTTCCCCAACCGTAGTACCTACTTTTTGTACTTACAGACAAAAATAAATTCAACTCATCATGCTTAGTTGTATGTTTTGAAAATATCAAGGAAGCCAGTCTGTGTACATAACCTTTGTAGAAGACAAGTTCTGTATCATTCAATAAAATGAATTCAACACCTTTCACCAAAGCCCTTCCCTTAATTGAGCCATGAGCAGCATAACTGAAAGCATTTGTCAGTAAGCACCAGGAAACTGTTTCAAAAGCGTGTCTTGAGTCAGGTCTCAAGTAACTGAATCCTTGAGAGAGGCAGGAGCCATCACGTTTCCTGACACTGGTTCGATATAGCAAAAGCAGTACTTCAAAAACAGGTCTGTGATCAGGAGGCTTCCAAGACCTCTGCAGCTGTCAAGTCTGCACCTCATACATAGTCAAAACTCTGCACTGCCTAAAAACTGACATTATTACCGGAGGGAATAATAAAATCATATGTAAGTTTGTTCAAATGATTTCTGCACAGGGCTGTTTCTAGAAGTCCTCTCACAGGCCAGGTTCTAGATCTGTTGGAGTCCTAAATCCTAAGTCCTATCTCTTGGAGTTTGTTCTCCAAACCGCTGACACAAAATAGCCCACTGACCCTTTAACACTCTCACAAACTAACGACTGCAAACTGGTGGCCACAAAATCCTGTCTGAAAATTGAGAAAAGATAAAGAGACAATAATTACCAAAATGCTTGCATTGAGCACATTATAAAGAGAACTGCTACAAGTTTATCGTTTCCAAATCCATTAGAGCCATTATATTTAGCATTTTCTATGGTAAAGTACTTTGGAGGAATGAAAATTACAGTCATGGTTGTTAAATATTAACCTCTCAACAATGATAATTAATTATATTTATGGGACTCATATGTTTTCAGGTATAAAATAGAGGCCTACAGCACTACCAGGTTACATCCGTATCAAAGAAGAGTATTTAACTACCAAACAAGCCACTGCAGTGGTGCAACATGGAATACTTTAAAAAAAAAAAACAACAAAAAACAGTTTGCTTGTTGAAAAGAAAGGTATCCAGTTCAATAGACCAATAAGTTGTTCTTTGAAGACACCTATTAAAAACTAGAAAAGCTTTTTTCCAGCACAATTTAGAGGATAAAACAAAAGAAGAGAAACCAGAAATAAAAGATTCATTTCCAAAGATCAATCCCTCATGTCTACTATTGATTTTCATAAGCAGCTTGCTAACCAGCCAGTTTTTCTGATCACATACACTCACTACTCTTGCAGCAGGATCATGACAGATACACAAATTAATACTTTTACCCAGGAGGAAACACCATACACTTGCACCCAACCCAACAGTCCTAATGGCATCTTGTCAGTGGTAGCCTGATCCTCTTATGTGATGACAACTGACAGGCAACAGAAGAGTCCCGTGTTGTTAAAATCAGAGATGACTCCCAGCTTGGTGAAATGGGCTTTTTGTTTCAGTTATACCCTACTAGTAAAAATACGTGAACAGCCAGAGAAAGTGGCCTGTCTGAAGTATAGCAGACTGCTAATTATTGGATGGGAAATTGACAGTACCTGTTAACCTTCCTGAGAAACTGTTGTGTTAATTAAAGCTATTAGAAACATAAAACCCTTATTTGAATTCTAAGGGAAAAAAAGATGTTTGGGTTCTTCTTTTGGGTGGAATGAGGGAAAGTTGAAAATTCTCCTCCATGCTTAATATAGCCAGTTTCCACCACCTTCTATGTCAGTTAGCTCTTGGTTTGGGTAATGAGCATATTGACAGTTTTGTTGGCTCGACAGTGAATCATTGTGTTTTAAAGTTGTAAGAGAAGCAGCTGGTAGCCACTCCACAGCAGGGAATTCATCTCTGTGTTATCCACAGCATCACATCCCTCTAGCGAGCACAGGCTCCAAACAGACAGTACTTCAAAGCATCAAAGAATTTAGGAAGGCTGAAGGTAATTTGTGCTGCTTCATATTCTTAGTGATAAGTCTCCAGCAATTATTTCTATAGAAAAGAATAAAAGTTTCATAGTAATTAGGCTGTTCAATAGGTTTCAAAATTTTAGCATAAAAAAGAATACCATCATCGGTGAACTCCAACCCCCCTTTTTTTGTTGTTGTTATTATTTATATATTTTTTCACAGGCAAATTTACATATTCCTTGTGAATGTATGTGTATATATATATATGCATGTGTGTGAGATAATGTATGTACATTTTTTCACAAGAATCACTAGTTGCAGTATCTAGCCAAACCTAAAAGCTTTTAAATTCTAACACAATCTTGTACTGACGTTTTAACTTCCTGTAAGAGGTTCTGAACGTGACAGGAATTTCAGCAGTGTAAAATTGCCAAAAGGCTTTTACCTGCTTGAGAAAGAAATAACAGAGCTATTATTGTCTAATAAACAATATGTCTGTAACCCAGATAGCTCCTCTGAATGAAACTGATGTCCCAGAGGAATCTGATTCAGCTTCATTTTTAGATGACATTTACAATTCTTCTCAATGAAATAAATCTTGATTATTTTTATCTTTTTAAGTGAGAGATGTTTAACTGAATGTAATTGAGATCACTCAACAGTCAAGAGAGGTTTTAATAGCAAAGTGCTCCTTGATGAGGTTCATGAAGCAGTGTTAGACAAAAGCATTTGAGGAAAGTTGTAGGGGATGGTCCCAGCTTTTAGGTACCCAGTGACTTCTACCTAGCACAGACTTGAACAACATTCAGGAACAATATATTTAAAGAATATATTCTTTTTGAAATTGTCTGTCCAGTTCAACTGAGACTGATATACAGTAGTTCCTCTGATTAACATCCCCACATATAGTTATGGTCCCACTAAGAATAGCACTGTTGCCCCCACTTTTATTCCGTCTTCAGCTACAGGAGTGTCTTGCTACTCAGTAATTGTCACCGAAAGACTCATATAATTTTCACCACTCTAACTGGAGAACAATCATTTCAAGCACACTGATCTGTTCCCACTTTGTAAAAGAGAGATTTAACACCTTAGTGCTGCTGTGGGCTCATACACGTTGTCTAGAGCTGCAGTAGTCTTCAAAGCAACTGCAACCGGGTCTTTGGCATTACAAATATGGTTTCCAAATGAAGACTCCATGTTGGATTATTACTTAGATACAGAAAATTCTAGGAATTTAGGTACTTGAATCTCCCACTACTGTCCCAGACCAAAATTCAAGCACTGAAATATGGGCGGATCTGCAGCAGATTTTTTAGTTTCACCATCCTGCCTGCAGGTAGTAAGAATTTCAAAACCCACCCCATCATTTTTATAAAAGCTTCCTCAAACAGATAATCCAACGATACGGTTTTATATAGCAGGCATCAACTTAATATCGCTCTTTTTGTACTTATGCTAATAATGCTCCCGGATAAAGGTAGAAATTGTTGGTCATAATCCTAAAAACATGGATTTTCCTTGAAGATCTCATTTCATATAGAACACATTCTGCTACATTATTTTACTTCAGGATCATCCCTTACTTTCTAACCCTATGACTGGCCAAAAAAAATAAAGTTTCCCTTTTCCCTCTTTTCCTAAAATATACCCAGTTCTGTTGCAATGCTATTACTGGAATACAATAACACTGCTGCTATGATTGCCTTTCTGATCATAGTATCAGCTGGAGGGCTTACTGACTTTCTCGGCATCATGTCGGACTGTTTGCTGACTTTTGCACAGTCAGTTCTTGTGTTTGTCTTGGTTTCGTTTTGTTTTTAAACCAAGAACCACATCGTAGCTTGAAAGAAGATTGGGGATCTGATCTAAAGTGCTTTCATTGCTGCTTGCCCAGTGCCGCTGCGCGGGGGAGCAGACCTCTCGCACCGGAGCGTGTCATACACACAAAGCAGCCGCTTACTGCCTTCCCAGAGAAGCTGCAGAGGTTGCTGGACATGTACATTCCGAAGTCTGAAATCTCAAATCACCAACAGAGAAAATCCGATTGGCACTTCAGCTAATTCTATAGACACTACACACCAAGCCAGAAAGCATCTAGTTCATCGTTCACAGCAAAGCAATGAAGCTAGCTCCAAATATTTTAAATTGTATTTTTGATCAAGCTTACCATATTGGGACATTATACTGTAATAAGAGAAACGTATGATACTGAATGAAGCACTGCATTATACATACAGATATCTGGCATCTCCACTTATTGTCTGATTTGATCTTATCTTTTATGAGGTCAGGATTTATTTTTGATGGAATCAGTCACATTTAATAGAAAAATCTGAGCATTTTTAGAGAAATAAAGAAAATAGATTAAAATAGCAATAATCTAAAGTTAAACCCAATTTGCAGAGCAACACAGCATTTATGTTGTTCAATACCACCACTCTTTGGAAGATGACAATGACTTTTTAGCTCTGCATACATCTAACCTGCTAACCACATATTTAGAACATCCTCATTTATTCCCTTCTAGAAGCCCAGAGCAGGTTGCAAAGTCCATACAAGTGCTCCTACCGAAGTCTTATCTGTAGGAAGTCCACCACAATAGTTACAGGAACAAAGCTGTCAGGCTTCTGTGTAAATTAGTCACCTTTTACATATCTTGAGGTCAGACCAAGAAATACATCAGGATAACACTCCACAGCCTGGGGAGTCACAGATTTCAGAAGCCTTCCTAAGTACTGATTTCTTTTCATCAACCCAGAATTTATCTTTAAACTTTATGTAGCTAAAGAAGCTTTCCTCTTCTGGTTTTGCTTTGCCTTACTTTCCTTACAGCGGGTATTCACCACAGGAGAACCTGTAGGCACGAGGACAGGGCTACGAGCTTGGAGAAAACTGCCTCATATGAGGCCAGTTACTGCTAGTAAATACTGCTTCAGTGAGCCTCGAATAGAAAACTATATTCAATGCCCAGGAAGTTTGGCTTTATATGACAAATTGCACCATCGCAGCGTATTTTCAGCTGAATCACAACATAGTCCTTCTCCATATATCAACGAAACTCAAGGGGAGGATAACATTTGGGATTCTGTTCAGATCTCCCATCCTGGCTCTGTTTGGCAGGGCGGTGTAACAGCTCTGAAACCACTCATCCATTCTCAGCTTAAGGCTGTTTTTCTACAATGCCGGGTTTTATGGTGGCACTAAAGTCTCCATGTACTAGCAGCTTCCACTAATGTTGACGTTTTATTATCAAGTAAAAAAATGCTGATACACAAAATTACTGTAGGTTTAGCACCTGCTAAATTGGCCCTGCTGTTTCTGAAGCAGTTTGAGTCTATAGACTGGGGAAATTGAGAGAAGTAATACGAGAGGTTTGATTGATTTAAGCACTAGGCTGATTTCAGCAGTGATAAACTAATCATAGTTTCCCTCTTCCTTACCCAAGAATGGGTTTGCTTTCTAAAATGAATTTCGAACTTCAGTACTATGACTTTGCTGCCAGGATGGGACTGCTACAGAGCAGTTTTACTCTGTCTTTTAATGGACAAAGATCTCTTCTTATGGGCCCCTTGCTACACCTATCATCAATAAGGCACTCACAAGTATTTATTTTTGTTTACATGGGCTTTCACTTACATAACTATTAATTGTTGTGACATTTTCGTAATTGGACATTTCAATAAGTATTTTTATTAATATGCCTTGTAAAGGCTGTGGCATAAATAAGGGAAGTGAGAAAACTCAATTTTCACTAATTGAATAGCTGTTACTACTGCTACCACAAGGATCAAATAAGAGATATTTCAACAAGCTTTATATAACTGGTTACGTTTAGAGAGTTAAGGTTTACATATGAGAACTCTGGTAACTGCAATTATAGGAACATGAAAAATTGGGGTGTAGGTTTTCAAACCTTTTGTCTAGGAACTCGAAAGATTTGTTATTTCTAAATCTAAACAATTTCCAGTGCCTTTACTTCATGAAAGACAGATTGACACTTAGGTTAGAATAAAAATCTAAAAAAATTCTGAATAATGATCACAAAATGAAGCCACATAGAGCTGTTTAAACCTGATGAGCTACTAAATGATAGTACTTAAACATTTTTAAATCAAGCACTGCTACAATCGTTACTGCTTGACCATCCTAACCACCATGTAAACCACTTTTTTTCTAGTTAGAAGATGGACAAGTTTGAAACTAGCCCCTGAGGGCTAGCAATGGGCAAAGAACAGTCTATAGACTGCAAACTTCCAGAGTTAATCCTGTTAAGTAAAAACATATACTAATAATTATAGCACAAAGAACTGTTTTCTTCAATGCAGAACACAAGGAAAAGGTTTTCAGGGAGTTAAGAGCATTGTATTCCAGGTCTGATGAGTGGAAAACTTCTGTTCTTTATTGCCCTTTGTATAGATTCGGGTCAAAAGCAAAAGAGTAAAAAGACTCTCTGGCAACTGCGAACTCAGAAAACATTTACCTCTCTCAGACCAGAGCATCCCCACCAGCTCAGTAAGATGCAGGGAGATTAAGACTGAGGAGGATTGATTTACGACACCGTGAGAAACATCAAGGTAAAACATTTGTGCTAGAAAACAAGTTTCTTTTTTCTCTCTGGTTTCTTAATACTACTTGATTAGGACACGAGGAACAGCCTCAAGTTGCACCAGGGGAGGTTTAGATTGGATGTCAAGAAGAATTTATTCTCAGAAAGGAGGTTAGGCCTTGGAACAGGTTGCCCGGGGAGGTGGTGGAGCCCCCATCCCTGGAGGCATTTAAGAGATGTGGGGCTTACGGGCATGGTTTGGTGGCGGACTAACACAGTCTAACATAGCCAGGCTCAGCTCCCAGCTCCCACTGCTCATCCTGTCCCTGACGTGCCAGGGAGGGCAGCAGTCAGCCCCAGCGAGGCACAGGGTCCCTGCTCTCTTCTCCACCTTGATACAGGCGTGGCCAGGCATGGAAGGGGAATAAAGCAAAGCCTTTGTACCTGATTTGATACTGACAGTGTTGTGCCAGTATGGGAGAAAAATCATCAATTTTTAGAGGAAGTGATATTTATTGTACCTCATGTATGGGAGCAGCACACCCCCCCACACACACACCAGGGGCAGCTGGTCTATGGCTGTAGGTAGGGTCCAACTACAACTCAGTCTCTGAAGCAGAAGATGGCTTATTCAGCTGAGAATTACAGGTAATTTTTAGATTTCTTCCCAATTCTGTCCCCCCCCCCCACCTCAATATTGCTAGATAATTCTTCAGTAAATTATTTAGCCTGGAACATTTGGAGCACAGATTCACGATGAGGCTTAGGAGGATAGGAAAGCAAGGTGTTTTGGCCTGAGCCTGAGGCTTCAGTTCCAGCGTTGGAGCTCTTACTGTAACCGGCACCACGAGGCTTTACACACAGACCCCAGTGCCATCCTCTTGCCATAGCAGTGGCACTAAAGTTTCCACCTGTTCTCCACTGACTCAGACATCTATCCCTTACAAAGAGGCATAGATCAAATCCTTTAAAACCCGTAAGGCTAGAGATGCCAGACACCTTATCCGTATTATTCTTTATGTGACTGAACAGCCAAATTATTATTCTACCTAGTCTTGTTCCAGTACTGCACTGAGATTAACAGGAGGCTAAGATGCATCTGCATTCCAGCATTTTTGAGGATTTATGTTTTTAAATCAAAACTGTAAAATGTTTTTTTCTAGCTTTATTAAATAAAGTGTACATGCAGGGGAAATAAAAGTACAGATGCATCATTTGAATACACAAATACAGTTTTCACAGAGGATTGTGAATCAGGTTTCTTCTGCTGTTATAATTTACAATTACTTATCACATTAGCTCCTAATTGTCTTTTCAGAGTGCACTCAATTACAAAATTAGAATCCTTATCTTTCTGTAACAGACACCTTCTAGATGGATCCCCATAAAATGTGCAAATTGACTAGAAGAATATTTTTCCTTACACTACTGCTGTTCATCAAAAGGTTGTTCTAAATCAAAGCCTAAGCATGCTTTTGTTTTTTTTTCCTGGTGAAGAAAGAAAACCAGCTGGTTTCTGGAACTGGCTTACTAGTCATTTGCTTATACAGGGACCAGGTGGTGCCATGGAATAACTTTTTTTTTTTTGTAATTTACAAAATCATAATTTGTAATTTTACTTTTTTTTTTTTTTAAGACCAACGTTTGGCACTAAGTTATTCTTGTATAGCACCCTCTCTTAAAAAGACAACAATCATTTGCTTTGAACGAAGCAGGAAGAAAAACATCTTTTATCCTTTCCTTCTCTCATTACAAAAACAGGTGAGGTCTCATTGCTTTGTGCAGTCTCACTGTCTCTGGATACAGCCAACCACTCTGAATGGGCTGAAGCAATTAGCTAAGTCAGTTCATTCCATGCTCAAAACATTAATGCATACTCCTACAGTGCAAATGCCATTAACCTACTCTGAGCAAGAGCGTAAGAGAAAAACAAAGCAACCCCCTAAACTTCTGTAAAAGGCTATGTATGATAAGTCCTCCCCCAGCCAATCCAAGCAGGGTGATATGCAAAGCCTGCTGCAAATCCCAGGCTACCAAGGCCCAGGGCTGAATGCTTTTCAGCTGTAAACATGTCTGATAAACCCTGTGTGTATTGTGATCCAGAAAATAAAGTCTGATCACCTTTCACATCTGCCAGGATCAAGTCTGTGTTTCATTTGAAGCAGGAATGCTTTGGCATACTACAAATTCAAGTGGTAATAGCCTGTGAAAAAGGGAAGTTAAATATTAATGACTGCACAAATAACAAGCTTCATCCATTTGCAGTGCCATTTATTTCCCTCCTCCACACACTCCAGAACATGTTATTTGCATTCTCTTCTCCAAAATGATCTTGCCACACCGATTCATAAAACAGTTATGCAAGGAAAGTTTTATGTCAATACATTAACATACATGTGAACGCTCGGGCATGAGGCACTGAATGCCAACACCATCACAAGCCTGTAAGAGGTGTCTGAAATAATCTGCAGATTAGCACACCAGTGCTAGTTTTCTTTATGTAGGAGCCGCTGTTCATTGCTCAGATTCTGCTTCTCTCCTGGATGAATCCCTGTCTGACAGTCCACATTGGAGAGGTCCCCACAAGCGTGTTGTGTCTACATTTAGGGTTTGATCTTCAAGTAATACCCATTTATTTTGGTGGTGTGCCTCTGAAGCTTCCCATGGACAAATGGTATTTAGGAAAAGGGTTAGAATGATTATTTACGAGTCGGTTCAAAGTCACTGAGTCTCTTGTGTAACTTCATCAGCAGTGCTTTTAGCGGTAAAAAAAGGGATTTAAATACAAAGGATTAAGTACAGACTTCTGTCAGTCTGCACCGTATGTTGTAAGACAAATGGAGCACCACCAGAACTGCAAACCTAGATGACGAGAAGCACTGTGGAAAGCCTGAAAAATGCTACGGTTTCAGGAGTGTGGAATTGCCAGTAGCTTTCAGATGCAAACAGAGCTCCCCAGAAAAGCCAAGAGTTGTGCACGGGTAACCCTTTGTAACACAGAAATTCAATTCACTTTCGCCTTTCCATGATATTTTTATAATTTTCATAATTTGAAGCTAACTGCATAATTTTGCATACATTTAAAGTAAGTGGTTAATCATTATTAATTCCACCGGTACTCTCTGCACTAACAGTAACCATTATTAACCTATTTGACAATATTGTGGATTCCTTTGGTATTAATGTGGTCGTAATATGTAAATCCATAGGAATTCAATTGTAAATTACTATTATTTAACGTACTTAGCTTCAATGCATAATTCCGCAATTTGTGTGAAGGAAATTACATGCTGACTCATGAGACATAACTTTCCAGGGTTTCATAAGACCAAATGTGAATAATTGGTACCTATAATTATACAAAAATGTAAGCGAAATATGTAATGCAGCTACAACACATTACAGGAAATATACTGCTTATATCTTTTAGCCATGTTGCTTAAAGGAAAATGTTTCATATTAACTTAGCTATTTGCATTAACTATTTACATAACATAGATTTAGTTAAAAGCTAGCAGTATGCCAGCAGTAGTAAAGGCCTTAATCTAAGTTATATTAAAGAAAAAGTTTAGACAATTTGAGTTTTAAGCATATTACTTTTTAATCTAACAAAATGCCTCAAGGGCTGGTTTTACAGGCAGTAGCTGGCTTCACGTACATTGGATAACACTCTGGCAAATCCCAGTCTTTCCACAGACATGTCTTGCCAGTAAAGGTTTCATCTGAATCTTCCTTAAAGTCCAAGGGACTTCACGGGACTTAGGCCAGGTCCCAGAAAAAGGATAATTTGGACCCACTGCCAGCAGAATGAAAACTTGGGTCTCAGGTCTATGCCATACTCACTCGATACTCGATCCAATTATTTCTGTTGTTTTGTATGAAGTTATTGGAAGAAGTCAGATAATACACAGGATCAAAACGTCAATCATGTCCAATGAAGATTTGATCCGCTACTCTGAGAAGTGTCGTTGAATTCAGACAGAGCTCTGAGAAACGACTACAATTTTTATCTGCACGCTTTAAAGGGACTGATCTTTTAAAGTTATTCACCTGAGTAATTTCATTGATGTTTAAATTTAATGGAATTGCTCACATATACATTGGAGCTTTGCAGGTTAGTAGTCAGTAAAACCCTTTGTGTCAGTGAAGTTCAGGTAAGAGCTCAAAAAAAGAAACATTTTTGCTCCAGACTGTGTAGCAGCATAAACTTGGGCTGAAAATGTCATGAGAGGAGGCTTTTACGATCTTCTTACCTCAGTCAGAAATGCTGTGAGAACAATCTTGTAATTACGAAGACCAGATCTGTCAATCTGAGGTGAGAGATTTTTCTCAAGATAGTTCGAATTTAGAGCCTGAGGATTTCTAGGGCCAACCCATGAACCCACTTCAGATGGAAGCTAAACTTGCATCTGTCAATAACCAAGTTTGAGAAGGTGGAGTTGGGTTTCTAAGCCAAATGCTTTCATCTTTGAGCCTGTAAGACTGAAGCCTGGTCAGGCTCTCAGCAGAAAAACACATCTCCTTGGCTAGTAACATCCCTCTTGTGTAGATGGAATTTCTTCTTTCTCCTAGGATTCATTCCATCTTCAGCAGTGATATTACCAAATAAGCTGGGCCACACAAACACGTGAAGGGTCAGCTCTGAGAACACAGGCACCAGTCCCCTTCTGACAGGGCTGTTTTAGCACCTTCCCTTGGTAGGGGAACAGGGTGCGCTAAACTCACCCGAAATAAGCTAAGTACTTCTGAAACCCAGTGCATGATATGAGACAGGACAACATGCAAAGGTAACCAAAATCTTTTGGAAAGAAATTTATCGATTTCTATAAGCACTGCACTACATTCATAATATTAGAGGGCCCAAATAGGAGCAAGTGAAAAGCAAAAAAGTGATTTGTTTCTCCTTCCACACATCCACAGGCATTTTTACTGACTAGCAATACTATTCCTTTACTCCTTGGTTTGAGTTATCTTCTGCTCTTTTTCTGAAGACAAGTGAGATCTCAAGAATACATCATCCTGATAATAACACACGGATTGAGGAAAATCTCTACCAAATTTGAAGAGGTGCAGGACAACTGCACTTTATGCCAAAAGCTATCATGAGAAAAGTGGTCACTTTTGACATTTCCCATCCAGAAAAATAGACCCAAGTCATTTAATATTGCTGAAATACTGGTGTTCTGTTTTCTTGCTCAAAACCACTTTTCACTTTGATGTTAGTAGAAAACAAAAAGTAAATTTAGAAAAGAAGTCAAGATGTTAATGACCAAGTCTTTAAAATCCTTTATCTGGCATGATCAGAAAGCTTCACCGCACCCTCCAGTTAATTCAGTTTGTGATTTTAGTTTTTCACAGTGGTTTCTCAAGTTGTAACTGGAAGAAAAAAACTCAGCTTTCAGTACCCTACCTCTGCAGTAGATCTGAAGCCTCCATGACAGCAGTCTGAAGAGCTTAGAGAGGAGTTCCTCAAACCACTACTGAGGTCCCCAGGTATTTGGACAGTCATTGCTATAAGACATCCTCTAGCCAGGGTTGGGGAAAACTCAAGAAATGAGAGCCCAGCCCAGCAGCTCTGCACACCACACACTGAAGCCATCCCGTGGTGCTGGAATAATGTCAGCTCTCGCTCCTTCCCACCTCCTGCTGGCACTGTGTGCGCGTGGATCAATATCCACATCCTCCAGGTGACAGAAATCCATGTTCTGCCTTCCTGTCTCTGCATCAAATCCAGCGATTAAAAGAGAGCAGGGGCTAAGTGATCTCATTACACAAATAGGATAAAATTATGTTTGATACATTCCAAAATTAATCCAGCATTTCAGGGTAGCATAATTTGTGCTGCAACAGAAATTCAACACCTCTACATCTATCAGAGCAATTGCAGTGAATGTAAAAATGTACTTCGCCTTTTCTGCAGCAATATTCTGCTTTGTTCTGCTCTTTTCTGTTTTAATGACTGCAGGGACCTCAGGTGTTCTTCAACCTTTATAGTCAACAAAGCACCAAGCCCACAATTGGCTCAAATCCTTTCTGTTCTGCCTGCAGCTACAGCTGTCCAAGTGAGATTTTTGTCATTTTGGACTCATGGGTTTTTTTGAATTATTGATGGCAAAGTCAGCCATACAATATTTAGTGGATTTAGCTACCTCCAGACGGTGTAAAGTTTTAAACCTTCCTCCTCCATTATAGCACACAGATACACAAGAACAACCAAGCAGTTTCATGCTTTTTCAGCTTCAAACTATCAGTTGGCACTGCTGCAGTCTTACAGCAAGGGGACAGAGCTGTACAACACAGCTTCTTTAGGAAAAAAGAGACTCAAGTCTGCTACCTACAGAACAAGATATTTGACGTGTCTAAGAAATAGAGAAGGAATTTGCCCAGAGAGAAAGTGAGGAAGATGGCGTATGGGCTTCTGCAGCTCACCTTTTTATACCACACAGTGTTAGGTGAAGAACTGCAGGAATGAGAGCAGCACTACCCCCAATGCAATGGAAAAGGAAAAGCGTTCAGGAACAGCCCAGGGAGTTCTCTACAACTATGTTTTAAAAAAAATAATAAAGGACAGGAGACTGAATAAGGCTGAATTGCAGATTACTCAATACACACACATTTTGCCAAAGGGAATAATCTTCCCATAGAACTAGCAGCTTTTTTGGTTTTCAGTTGAATAGCCTCATTGGGAAGCTTTTAAGCTTGACTTTTTTGCTCCCCCCACTCCAAGGAACAGTGCAAAAATGGAGCACTGACAATCATTTGAGCCTGTTCCTACTGATGTTAGTGATAAGCACTACATTGCATGCTCATGTCAACAGTTTTACAAGAAAAAAAAAAAAGGATCAGCCACTTTAAAATACTCAGGACTTTGTAAACCTGTAAAACATTAGCTTCCATAAGAAGCAGAGAGTAGTGTTTATTTTTATCTACCCTATTAGATTACCCTTTCAAGTTTCAGGACTTGGACTCACTGTTTATCTTTCTGGCTTGGCAAAGGCCTTCCTTTACAGTTGCCTGGGAGAAATACATGTCAAAAGTTATCCTTAGTTTTTGTGTCTTTTTTTTTTTCAATTCTTATTGCAAGTGCTAAAAAAAAAAAAAAAAGTTTGATAGATTTTCAGAGTGATCCTGCAGGGTTTGGCAGCACAAACGGTGGCTATCACGCTCACTAATCATACAATTCAGCCCATGGCCACTGTACTAAAATCTCTTCCCATTGTCAGGCCCATGCAATTTCTAAAAGGGCTGGATTTGATCAATGTGGGTCAGCAAACTACTGTCAGAAATGAGAACCCATCCCTGCTACAGCAACCCAAAAACTTCCTTCCTACAGCAGCATTGGTGGCCAGAGACCCAGTTCCCCTCAAATGTTTTCTGAAGAGGACTCTACTGAAAAGGTATCTGAGCCTTAGAAGTCAATGGAAGCGAACAAGAAAACATCAAGGGCCTGCTCCTAAAAGACAGGACCTGCTTTCGAACACCAACGAGACAGTAATAATCATTTGCAGCAGATACATAGCAGAAGGACTTTCAAATGAGACTCACACCTGGCAATGCCTATGTAATTAGGCAAACCGAAACAAAGGGGCTGAACACAGTGACCCAAAAACAGAGTGTGAAAGACGGTAAAGGAGAAATCAAATTAATTGGTTTTACAGCTCTGACAGGGTGAATTCAGCTACGATTATATACTTTCACAAATAAAAGAATGTAAGGGAAAGGAAAGAACAAGGACTAATACAATTCATCCATTCACATGAAAAAAATTGCTTTTAGTGTTTCTTCGCTTCATTGAAACCAGTTGGACGCGTCTCCTTGCTGAAGCAAGCAGAGTCCAGCTAAGTCAGACCACTTTCCCCATGGTTCAAACACTCATAATGCATGTGCCTCTGACAGCTTCTCCCAGTCGCACAACTGCGTGTCCTCATTTATTAGGATGCAGAGGTTTAAGCTGGGACTGGGAGTCAAAAGCCACAGGGTCTATGGCTAATTACCCTGTTAAAACAGGTCCAAGAGCCCAAAGGAAGATTAACTTCTCTGCTTGAAATGAAGATCTGTTTGTAATTATCTTCAGTTGTTTCCTACTTCACTTGCTCATCTCCCACTATATTTTCAATTACATCCAAGAACTACAATAAAACAGCATTTTATTGCTAAGCCAAGCACTCCAAAATTAAGAATTGCCAGAATTAGAACTGCCCATGCAACGTTGGTTCAGCCCCACTGTATATACACATGGTTTTAATTACATGATCACATAACGTTTTATCCACGGGACCCTTGATTAATTCGCATTCCGAACACTGCTGGGGACTTCAAGGCTATTAAAAAAATCTTAGCTTGTGAAGTACTAGCAAATCCACGCTTCTGAAAGCTAACAAAAATATTTCAGAAGTATGTAGGTCTGGGTTCCTACAGACCTGGATAAAGCAGGAAGTGCAGCAGGAACAGCTGGAACTGATGCAAGAGTGAGATAGTGCAATTCTGCCACGTATTTCCAGGTTGTGCAGCACCACTTGAGGAAGAGCCATCACACAACCTTAACAAGTTAAGGACTGAACTCACCCCTCCATCCCACACAATGGGAAAAGGTTTCTCCCAGAGCCACGCGAGACTTCAAAACCCTCTGTTGCCTTATGCTGTACTGATAAAACAAACAACTCAGGCTATTTCTATTGAGTTTTTGGTTTTTAAACCCTAACCATTCGATGTTTCTTCTCCTTTTTAAACCAGTACATGTACTCATTGTAGCATCAAACCCATCTGAACCAAACTGCATATACATCATCTTTGGTTTTGTGTAGGAACATGGCATAACAACTTGGACAGCTTGTATGAACTACAAAAAAGCCTTGAAACGCAAGTTGCATTTAGTGTTAATCAAAATGCCAGCTGAATCATTTACCACTGGCCTCAAGAATTTTCTTGTTGAGCTGCGAAGGAGTCCACAGTGTTCTCTCATCTGAAATAAGTCTTAGGCAGATATTTATAACGCGTGGTATACCATCTACGTGCCTGGGAACGTCTCACTTGGTTTTACTAGCATTGTTAAATTCAGTTTTCTCTGTTTCTAAAACATCTAAAATGGGCTCTCAAAACTGTAAGTACAGAGGGTACAACCTTGTCTTCTTTTCAGCCCACAAACCACTTGTTTACACTTTATCCAGAGAAACATGAGAGATTTTCAGTGACAAACAGAGAAATTACACAGGAATTGCAACAAGGAACATCAAGAAGAGCAACTGTTAAAGACATAGGAATGGCAAGTTTTCCAAATATTTAGATTCCTCTTATGAAAATAAAAATATGATTTTACAGTAGCTTTTAAGTATGTAATTTCTATAAAGTATTCAAGTATTTAAAAATCCACATTTAAAGGTTGCAACTATTTAGATTACCAAGCCACAGAAGTTCTGTTCTAAGCATACACTCAGACAATTCTGCACTCACTGTTCTAGTTAAGGCACGTTATAGAGTAAGTTTCACCTCACAAAGTTCTCCAAAACTTAGGAGAAAGTAGAAGAAAGGCCAAAACTGCGATTTCCATTTGGATTCAATTCCAAGTATACTCTTCTGGGCAGTTTTCTCCCTATTATTTTTAATTAGCTCCTCTGACACCATAAATAACACACAATAGTGAGGATTGGGATTTTTTGTTGTGCCCCCTCCCTCCCCAGCCCTCATTAAGAAATACACGAAGTGTGAAGAACATGCTCATCTGACACTAACTAAATATTCCCAGGAACATTCTTCAGTTTTACCAAACACGGGCAGCCCAATGGGGACGGAAAAGAAAAATCACAACTTTTGGAAGGAAGGCAACAGATTTCCAGGAAATTGTAGCTGCTCACCTGCTATAAGGAATCGGCCATATTCCAACCTCAGAAACACGGGGCTTGAATGGAAACTGCCTCAACAACAGCTCCGAAAGGAGCTTAATCAGACACGGAGTCACTGTATTTAGGAGTGGCAGTAGTAAATCTATTGCTCTAGCTAATTTATACGTTGGGTAATTCCCGACTAATTAGATTCTGCCATATCTTCTGCTAGAAGCAGTACATCCTAGAACAGAGCCTCTGACATGCTATGCTGTTAAAGCGTTAGAAACAGCCATTTCTAGCACTGCAGCAAACCACTGCTGTCGAGACACTGTGCAAACATGGGGCAGGGATGGGGTCAGGACAGCACACAAAAGCTCAGTTTCACCCCATGCAACATTTCTAAAGCAAGCCTCCTTTAACAGAGAAAGCACTTCTTGAGTATAGCATTCGGTACATTTGAGGAACTAGTAAAGTCCTTCAAAGTAAAAACAACAGTGCGAAAGAGCTGTAGCAGCATTAGCAGAGGCACACGTTGCTGACCCTCTGATTTCAGCATGCTGTTCCCATTCATGTCAGTGAGCACCTTGTCCTGTTGCATTACACCAGTACTGCTATTCTGTTGCTGAGCTCCAGGGAGATGACTTCAATACTCTGTATTGCACAACAGGCTTCCCTTTATTTGATTATTTAGCAAGATGTGATCCAAAATGTTACAAGACAAGAAAGAGTATTTTCAGGCTGGTCAAGCAAGTGCTGCTGGGTAGGTAAAAGTACAGCTGCATTTGAATCAGCAGCTGACTGGGGAGATGAGAAAGGAGCAGGGATACTTTTTAGCGTAAGTATGATCATCTCTGAGCTTTAAAAAGTAGAAACAAGACAAAAAAAAAAAAACAGAATAATGTTTTGCACTATAACCTCTTTGTTATATCAGAGTGAGCATCTTCACTATGTTACTCTTACCAAAACATTGTTTAATTACTCCACTACAAGATGAATAATGTTCAATCGCATTCCCTTCACACCTAGCGTACAACAGCTTGAGAAATCATGTGAGGCTCTTTGCTTGAATCAATATAAAGGTTAATGCCATCCTGAGGGACTTTTGAGCATGTTATTCATAGGATAAATGATTCCGAACTGGTGCATGACTTTCCCACATTAGTTCACTGGCTAACTTAAAGTAGATGAATGAAATGAATAGTTAAGAAGAAGCTAGGGGGAACGCTTCAGGTGAACCCATGCAGTATTTTATTTCTACCGAAGTAGTAGCTGCTCTGACAAAGGCTGTTTCTCTCCTTCCTCACTCACCCACCCACCCACCAGTGAAACCAGAGCTGTGCTATGTTTTGAGTCATGCTGCTCGCTCTCTAGGGCTTCCAGTGAGCAAGGATTTTGCATGCTAAAACAGGAGAAAGATCAGTATTTCTGTAACTTGAAAGTTAAGAAGAGCTTAGAAAAAAAAAAAAAAAAGAAAAAAAATCCACAGAATTAGTGTAAACACTTCCCTAGAGGGAAAAATTAGAGGGAATATGCTCTGCTCCAGCATATATACAGAGAGATGCTCTCTCCAAAGACACCAAGAATCTTAACCAGTAGCCCGATTTCTTTGCTAACTTCAGATGAAGATAGGATTGCTATCACAGCCAGCACTGAATACACAGTTTCAAGCCTCTGATCGATGAGCTATGATAAACTTGTTCCACTGTTTGAGTTACTGCAACCCTCTATATTAGAGGCATCATTTTCACATACTGCAATATTGGCAGAGCTGGCAGACAACCTCGCTTGCCATTTTGTACCTAGCATTAAGTCATCACATTTGCATCACAAAGAATAAATATGTTTTAATCAGTTTAATTCCTTCCCTCATTCTCTTAAGCAGGGGACAGCATGAGATGCACCCACTGCAGTTCCTTCAATTGTTTGAGGGGACTGGAAATGGGAAAAGCATAAATCCACTAATTAACAGAGAAACAGCATATGTGGAATTTGGCCTCCACTGCAACCAAGGGGAGTTTTGCCAGCCAAGTTCACCCACTGAGTTTAACAATAGTTGTTGGAAAAATGTGAATAGTTCCATTAGGAGTCGGAGTGAGAAAACAAAGACACTTGGCAGCCAGTTAGAGGACAGGATGATAGATCAATAAAACAAAGGATATTTACCTGGCATACCAAATTTTGCAACAATTACCCTACCATCAGTGTGAAAATATAGTAAAGATTAGCTTATCTGCATAGTCTTACTGTTTCAGAACAGATTTGGCAGAAAATCATAGAGTTTAACTGTGGGAGTGAAGCCTTGAGATAAGCATTTGATCTTCTGTTTTTAGCTCTCTATAAAGGGCAGAAGATGAAAGCCACAGAGAGGAGGCTCCATCCCACAAACAGGTACCAACGTGAGCAACCTCCTCTTTCTCAAGAGTCCAACCTCAGTTCCTAACTGTACCAAAGCCTCAGCTATCAGGAGCATCTTCCCCTCTGCATGCTCAGCATGGGAGCTCAGCAGCAGCAGCAACTCACTCACCTTTAGCAGACCAGCCGCTTACAGGACCAGAACAATTCCTCTGCCTCTGACCCAAAGGGATGTGGAAGAGCTTCACAGAAAGACATACTTCTCCCTCCTTTCCAAGTAAGCTGCCTCCTCTTCCACCTTCACCTCTCGCAAAGCAGATCCTTACAGTCCACCTCACAACTAGTGGTGATCCATAGTTGACCACTACTAGGATGGACCAGGTCTGCACACAAAGAAAGACATTTCCACCAGGACCAGGTACAAACATCTCATGCCAACACGCCTAGCCAAGCACCCATATTCACCCACAGCAACAAAAACTCCCTCCCTACAACACAGGTGCCTCCTCCAGCCCTCTTCAGCGGTTGTTACAGGTGATTGCAGATACCTGGTTGGGTTCTCCTGGCTCTCACTCCATCCCTGCACAAGGGGAACAACCACCGCTGCCTGACCTCTCTCTTTCTCAGTTTTACCAACATCTCACATGGATCTTCTCACCAAATCCCACTTCTCAATCAGCAATGAAAGTTTGGACTTCCTTAGAATATGTTCTCGGAACTACAAAAAGTACAACATCTGCTGGACCCTGCTAATTACCACAGCTGCCTTCTTGCCATGTTGCCACCTGCTGCGAATCAGCAAACCTCAGCGCAGCTGGTGCCACTACGCTCCTAAATACTAGGTACAGAGGTAGGCTCTGTCCTCCAAAGCCTGGAGGCAATCAAAAACATGGAAAGCAATTAAACACAATGTTTATCTCTAAAAATATAGCAGAGAATATGTAACATCAATCCTTTTATGACCCAGTCATTCTTTCAGTAGAGCCAATAGCAACATTTTCCTTAATATATAAGAGCAAGTCATAAATAGCATGCAATTTATAGCATGCTGCGACAAGAACCCAGCGTTTCAAACAAGTAGGGTAGGGGACAGCTTTAAGACATCAACAGAAGGCAACCTAGTTGGAGGAAGCTTACAGACTGCATTAAGTCAAAGGCCAAGAAGCTTTTAGATGTTGAGAGAAAAATAAAGGTAGCGTTGCAGGATCTGCCACCACCTGCTGCAAAAACAAAAGGGAAAGGGGGGGAAAAAACAAATGTGACTTTAGCAGTGATGAAGCACCACGTAGAGTCTGCATCACCGAGGGATGACATTGTAGACCTGCATTTTTTTTTCTCCATTTTCATAGACATCTCCCAACCAGACTGGGCAAGAAACCTAAGGTGCATCAGAGAGGCAGCTTCATCTGATTCCTTTCTAACAATGGAAAGCCAAATGTGAGCCAAAGCTAGAAAATATCAGGCCATTTTACAGGCCACCAAAGGGTTCATAAGAAAGTTTTTGGGTTTGGTATCATCAACAGAGATGAAATACTAAAATTAAGAGTGCAAACCTGCTCATAACAAGGAAATGGCAAAGACATCTCTTCCAACTGAGCGCTTCAGAAGGAATTCAGACACTTGGCCCTGTGGGTTTACAACCTTCATCTCAGTTTGGTCCCCAGAATTCTTCTGAAGATGCAAATAATCTATCCAGCTGCACCACAGGACACAAATAGGAAGGCCAAGCGGTGGGATAAAAGAATATTGCAAAGCCACAGACTTTGCTAGACACAAAATCTTTGGGAGGTAATGCAATAGAATAAAAAGAAGCATGATTAATAATTGATTTTTTTAATGTTTACTGTTAGACATTTTATTTATGTTTCTGCTAAAACACCTGTTTTGCTTTAATATTCTACCTCTAATCAGCTCTTTCATAAATATTTCTACTTTGCAGTATAAAAAATTTAAGCTCTTAATTAAACCGCCACTGATGTTTTATAGTAATAAATGCACTGAAATAAATGACAGCATTTAACAGAATGTGCACATTTTTATAGGAACAATCATTGCCCATGTTCATGGGGTAACGTGAGAGCTGGCGGTGGCTCATACTGCTCACAAGAAAGACTTTTTAATCACTGGACTCTGAATTATACTAGTTAAAAGCAGCACTGCTGAGGGAAGAAGAGAAGAGAGGAGAGGAGGAAATGCACATTCTGCATTGTGAATGCCTGAGCAGTTCCAAGTAGCACACTGCTGCCTTGCGTTAGATGCTTTCTAGATGCTTTCCCACTTGACCTCAGATATTTTCAAAATCAGAGTGTTGGTCCTTTGCATACTTATTTCTAATGTATTTTGGAATTACTTTTAAAGATCTGCAAGGACTCTGGAAAAGTTCAATGTAATGGGGAATACTATTTAGCTACTGAAGGTCTTGTCCAGAGGTGCAGAAATTTCTTCACATACAGGTAAGCCACACGGATTAAAAAAAAACAACTTATAAGACATTATTTTCATGGTATGTTATTTGTACACTATAATTACTGAGATGAAAAGAGTGGCTTTGAGGCAGACCAGCTGCCAGGGAATGGTGTACATCTGAAGGTACAAGGTAACCTTCCCACAGCAAGTCAGACAACTCTTAGGAGAAGCACAAACCCCTATATAGATTAGAAACAAGACTTCACTTTCATTTAAATGCATTCTGTTTTTCAAATGTACATAAGGGCTCTTTAGAGTGGAATTGGTTGTGAATAATTTAACTTTATGGATGATAAGGAAAAAAGCAGCTGTAACATACACTTATCGCCAACAAAACAGACAGCGGGGCAGTATATGGCCCTGCTTCACTAAGGAAGCTCACTGCTGCTCTTCCAGCACCAAGAGCCTGCTGCAACGCTGTGCAGACATCAGGGAGAAGGACTGCAGCTGCAGTGCAGATGGGGAGGTACTGCACATTTGCAGTTAGATGACCAATTCTGAAAAATTTCTAGCCACATTATATCAAAAAAGAGAGAGAAAGCTATTTTCCCCAGCCCCAACACCAAGCCCTACTGCAATGATCAATCATAAAGAAGATTAGGAACCTTTAACCTTATGTTCCAGTTCCTCTAAATATTTCCTAAGGGCTTTTTATGTTGTTTTGCTTCATTCAATGGTAAGGTAATTAACAGCAAGGACAGGTACATGCACGACAGTTTTTCTGACTCCCATGCTGTGGTGACATGGAGCACTCAAACACTCCGTGAGTGGTGGCAGGTGCTCCCCAGCATCCATCTCCTAGGGGCAGCAGTGTGACAGGAGCACTGCCAACACTATTCCCAGTCTCCTTTGTCTACCTGGTACATCACGGTTATTTTCATTCCTCTGCCTTTGTTCGGGGGGGAGGAAAGATACCACTTTGAATACAAAATTACATACATGAAAGAAAATCAAGTTTCTCCTGCAGTTAGATCAAACTGGATCCTTTTGGAATAGCACCCAGACAGCATGTTGATACCTAGCGAAGAGGAGCAGCCAGAGGCACTTTGTGTTCAGGTGAGCTGAATCTCACTGAAGCATCATCCTGAAATATTACAGTTGGCTAATGCTGCCCAGCCTGCTTCCTAAATCTTTATTTGTTTCACGATAAGCCAGCTGCTCCTCCGTGTTGCCCTGACTGCCTGGTCCCTGGGGTGTGCCAGCAGGTGGGAACCCCGGCCCTGCAGTCTCCCCTTCACCTCTCTGCGAGCACTCTGCAAGGGCACAACATGTGTCCTGGATAAGGCGGCTGCCCGCTATGACAGCACAGTCCAGATTGAAGGAAAACGTAAAGGTAAATTAATAATGAGTTTGAACCTAATAAATATGGTCACAAAACACCATTTTTCTAGCAGAAGTTGAGGTTAAAGAAAAAACCTTCCAACTACATAAGCTTTGCCCGCTCTCTTCCCACAAGACCAAAGGAAAGCACTCTCTTCTGGGAAATGGCCTTTTACATCTTCTCTTTCCCATCAGGCAACTTCTGTGTTTTAAATACAGTGTCAGTAAATATCTGTAAGCCAGTATCACAAGGTTATACAATCTTACCCTCTTCCATCCTAATCTTGGGTCACATTTTCAAGACACACCCAAAGCAACAAGGGTGTCTCTCTCTGGTGGTTGTGGGAGACCATGTCTGAACATGTCCCAGCAGCGGGACTAATTAGGGCTGGTGCTGCTCTGGAGGGAACCCCCAGAGACTACAGAAGACGTATTTACTCCTTCCTGAAAGTTTTAGTAAAGAACAAGATCCAAGCAATTCTTTGGGAGGCCATGAAGTCGCAATGACAAAGGGAAAGAATTCAACCCACGCTGAGTTAGGAGTTCACATTTCTTGCTAGTGTTCAAGGAGGAGTCCTCCTCTCCTTGCCTGGCCTTCACTCCCCCCCACTGGGTTATTCCAACATGCACAGTTCCACTTTTCTTTGTCAGGAAAACAAAAAGAAAGTTGAAAAGGCAACGCTCCCCAGTTTTGCTTTTATGTGCAAATCTCTCTCCCCAGCTAGTTGCCGCTGCCTCCTTCTGCGTGGTGCCAGCATGGTACACTAAAGTCCATCTTTAAAACAAAAGTTATTTAGAACATTTTAGGATTTAAGCAAAGTTCAGCCAGGGCAGGGTAAAGGTTGAAGTAATCTTCCTAAGCCCCTTTTAAAGATTAGACATTCGTTTTCTATTCCCGTTCTGCAGATAACCATAGCACAGAGTGACAGAAAAAGCAGCACATGCTTGGCTGAACTTGTAGCTAATAAGGACACTGCTATCTGGAGGATCTCTCTCTCTTTCTCTCTCATGCTGAGAGGAAAGGACACCACAACAGACATGAAAAGATAAAATACTCCAACACTTTATAAAGCATAACAGCTCTTTTTGTTAATCAGTACCTGTCACGGGGCTATACATCTATTAGGTTCGCGTACGGGACTCGGCAGAAGCCTTGCTGTTAAGTTACAAGACTGAGGACAGAAGTGTTTTTCTGCTGTATCACACACTGCCTGTGTGATGCCGGGTGAAATGCTTAATGAGTGTACTTCAGTTTCCCCATTGTTCAAACAACACTTCCCACCTCTTACGGATCTTAGCTCCTCCAAATTGCAGGACAGGGGCATCTCGCTGGGGGTTTATACAGCAACAAGCACAACAGGCTTCTCATCCCTGTATAAGTACTGCCTCCATAAAAATTACCATACTGCATGTACTGTACACAGGACAGAGATAGTCAAGGTTTTGTAGTTCAACATTTGATATTCATTGTAAGACTAATGTTTGGGCATCTAAATCAGTAGCTGGATTTTCTAAGATGAGAAACAGAAAACAGCTTTCCTGACTTCCAGTACTCAACGGAGTAAACCACCTCCACAGATAAGTGTCAGTACAGGTCCGAATGAAATGGCAGCCCGGGCCAGCAGCTGGCAACACAGCGGCATCTGCGGCTCACTCACCTCTAGTCTTCTACAACAGCAAGCAACTCAGTCCGCTACACCTAACTCCTACAGA
The DNA here is from genome assembly GCF_040182565.1 of Anser cygnoides. Classification (NCBI taxonomy): domain Eukaryota; kingdom Metazoa; phylum Chordata; class Aves; order Anseriformes; family Anatidae; genus Anser; species Anser cygnoides. Next base: position 7,138,987 of record NC_089887.1, read on the forward strand.
TTTCAATCATGTAAGATACCCATATACCTCATTTTTTCTCCGCCTCAGTTACCTGTGACCCTTCCCAGCAACACAGGACTGGGATATTCTAAGAACAGGGACCAGGCAGCTGCCCATTTACAAAGAAGTTGGCAAAAATCCCAAAATGCACTGTCTGAAAGGAGAAGACATCGTAAAATGGAAGTCGTGGAAGTTTGTCATCCATTTACAGCTACGAAACAGAACAAAGAGACTGTGTTAAGGGAGGCATTATCAGGTTCTGCTTTGCATGGGTTCTAACTCTGATTTTCAAATACCGTATTATGTACTGCAAGTACCTAATCATTTCAGTGGGTAGGAAATATTTTTTATCGATCCCTACCCTTCTACTTAGTGCTTACCCCTGCTAGGCAGCAGAGGATGTGTAGGAGTTAGCAATCCCCAAACCAATGTTTGTTTATAATTAAATACTTCCTCTGCACCTTGCTCAGGACCTTGCAGGATTTGGCCCTTGAAAATGCATGTGCAGGCCATGCAGCGAGGAAGGAGGATTTATACCACACAGCAGAGGGGATAAATAAAGTTCATAAAACATGTTATTTCCAGCTGTGATGTTATACATACTGCTTTTGAGAAGCAGCAGGAGCTGTTTCCTTTCCCCATACAGCTGCTTTCAATATGCAACAAAATGGCTTAAATGCCTGAGAAAGCATTAAATATGTTTTAAGAAACTGCCGCACTAAAGATTTTCATTATTAAGAGAGGAGAGTGGAAGAGGAGCATGAGGTAATTAAGATGTCTCCTCGTTATGCATGAGAACCTCAGTAGCAAAAATAGTTCCTTGCTAGTCTTGCCACCGAGCTAAACACATCTTGGAGTAACCTGTGGTACTGCAGAGTAGATTTGTCTCATCTTTGTGGCATTTTTCCTTCGGGGAATCTGTTTGCTGAAATAAAAATCCCAGCACAGTGACAGGGGGTCCTAGTCACTGTAGGCCCGTTAACAGACCCATGCCATCCAGCCATGAGGATGTTTCTTTGTGCTGGAAGCAGCCGAATCTTCTCAGCTGTTTCCACAGTACTTGCTGCAGCACTCCTCTCATGCCTTGTGCAGAAGTTTTTTTAACAAACATGCCCTAGAAAACAGCCTAGAGAGCAGGGAGCCCCTTGGCCAATGGCTATATCCCAACACTTCCCTCACGTTTGCCAGACTTACCACAGAAGGAGACCCAAAAGAGCTGCATGCAACTTGCAATCCGCCAGCACGCTCTAGGGGGAATTTAGTGGAGCTGGGACAGGCTGAGCAGCCCAGCCGGCCACCTCCCAGCCTGTCCTCGCACGGTGACAACCAAGGACCAGACCAGAGAGCTGAAGCCAAAGGGACTTCGTGCACCGTGTGGTACACCAGCGGGGCTGACATCAAACATCTCAGAGCCACAAGTCCAGGTGGGAGATTTTCTAAAACCTCTCAAGAGCCTGATGAGCTTCTAGATAAGATTTATTACATCTTTGCAATCAACTGCTCTTTTCATCTCAATATGATTTGTTTAAATAAACAACCAGCATGGCTTCAAGTGTCATTTCACCCATTACATGTGCAGCTAGACAGCTGAAGAGGCAGGAAAGAGAATAATAGAAAACTGATGAGGAGAAAATAATAAATAAGACCAAAAGAAAGAATGAGCACCCTTAGGGTTATAGTCAGCATCCAGCTGAGAGGTCTGTGGGTACGGAAAAGATTATTTACATTGAACTATGAATTTTAAAAGTAATATTGTATAAGCCTTCCAGCTTTAACAATTAAAGAGAAAAGTAATTATAAGAATTACCCAAATGTTAAATGGTTTGAAAATAACTCAAGTATTATTTCTCTCTCCCTAGTGGAATGTTTTGCACGACAAAAAGAACAAGTTTCTGAAAGATGGGTAGGGTGGTGGTTTTTTTTAATCATTCATTTTAAAATGCAAATATTTTAATAGGTTTCTTTTAATATATATGATAATGAGCTTATACATGAGACACAAACCACAGGCCAAGTAAGCAGATGTCTTGTCAACAAGGTCTAGAATTTAGAATCATTAGGGCTCTTTTAAGAAACATACTTACTCTGACATAAACTGAAGCATATTATAATATTTCAAATTCACACTGCTCAGTGTGACATTTTTTCCTCATTAAAATGAAGAATGACACAGCCAGAGAGAGCCACATCTTTCCTACTTTGTATTTGTAGTTCAAAAGATGTCTCTACCAAATTGTCCCAGAGAGACAAAATATTAAGCACCTTGAGTGCCGTTCTGCATGCAATTAATTTCACAGCCTTTGAAAGTTTTTAATGTGTTGTGGTGACCAGTGAAATAATAAGTAGTTGCTGCTCATTGTTCGCATCTTGTTCACTCTCTTCTCTACAACCTGTCAAATCCTGTTTAACTCTGCTTGTTTTTCTAGGTGTCAATTCCTTTACATTGTACAGTTTTTGTGGTGAAATTCCTGAACTTCTTGTTCACCCTGTGACTTTGAAAAGCAAAGAATCAGATAGACCCGAGCAAAGAAAATCCAATGAATGATAACCAACACAGAGTGTTTCTGGAACTACGGAAAGAAAACAACAAATATGCTCATTAAGCAAATACCATAAAAATAAGGTCAGGTTTCTAATTGTGTTAATTACCTATTGGGTTGATTTTTGCTAATCCAATGAAATCAATAGAAGGTTTCCTGCTGCCATACGAGGCTTTCAATCAAACCTCTCTTAAACAGACACCTTTCTTCCTTTGGCGCACACATCCATACATCCAAAGGCAAATTCCATCCTTTGACTTGTAAAGCAGTGAAAACTATACCAAATACCAACACTCACATAGAATATGTTCCTTATGACTAAATATTGTTCAAAAGACTGTAATGTCTTGGGTAAAAAGAAAAAGAATGGACATCTTTTTAGCCTAAAATCTCAGGAAAGCCATAATTAAAAAGGTAGGGTGTTATAAGCACCACCACTGGTACAGAGGGAACAGCAATATGAAATAAGCTTTCATCACAGAGACTAGACACTAGATTTTACAGCAGTAGGGGACAAACTTTCAGAACGTGCCTTCAAATTAATAAGTTGTTTTTTTGTTGTGTTCTTTTTATTAAGAATAATTTTGAAATAAAAATGTATTCAAAGAGCTAAGTAGGAATCCTACTAAAGTAGAAGTGGCAGATTATTCAGGCATGATTCTGGTTTTAGCATCCCTGTTTCTCTCCATCTATCTACTTTTCTATCCATCCTTGGCATTTAATAGCAGGACTGAGGAAAAGGAGTTTGATAATTCCTGATATGGACACATAACATATTCTGTAAAAAGCCTAACAAATTACTGTGCGCATTAACAAGACGCAGAAAAGAGCAGAAAGAAAAAAAGAAAAAAAACCACAACCAAACAACAACAACAAAAACAAGAAGACAAAACTTGGAATTCTGGCATTTTAAAGGTAGCATAAAAGGAAAAAGCATCCATTTTCAACATTTTTCCAAATTCAGCACCTAGAAAAACTGCAGAAGTTTCTTGTATCAGCCAGAAATCTATCATACACAGCACTTTGTCAAGTTATGATGCTATCCTGCTGCTCTTCTCTTTCAGTCTGTGGTCTAAGTCTTCTACTTAGAGAAGTTTGAATTCCTGTGACCTGAAGTCAGTACGAGTCCTTAATTTCAAAGCACTCAGTGGCCCAACACACAATATCCAAAGATACTTGCCCAAAAAACAGTCTGGACAGAACTTGTCTTGCACAGCCAATCCTTCTACGGTGGCTGTAGGCCAACAGAACTTGCCTGGGAACCAGATTTCCAACTGGATTTTCTTAGAAGCTGAGGACCTTCAAAAACTTCTCCAGCTGCCAAACATGCTTTCAACCTGCTTTCTAATATGAACACAAAGCAACATGTATGCAAGTATGCAAAATGCTGCTCCAAAAACAATACTGCCATAATTTGCTTCCTAAGGAGAGAATGAAAAAGAAAATGTGACGGATGATAGCTGCATTGCCTAAATGTACTATTGGAAGACATCTGGTGCTGCAGTAACGAGAACGGTACAGGATCTTATATAGAAATAGAGTAGCAAACTCAGTGGAAAGCTTTTCATTAACCTCAGTGAACTCTGAATTAAGCCTTACATGTCTTCTGGGAACAGTAGTTCTGTTCCAACATAAAAGCTATTTTTCTCCCTATTCCCAGAGACCTGAGCAGTGTTTATATTCGTGTTCCCTGACTACACAGGTATACTCCATTGGAGGTCCAAAGAGAAAGATGCTAATTTCAAAGCAGAAGACACTCAACTTATCTGATGGTGTCTTTCCCAGGTTGAATGCATGGACTGAAAACAAGTATAGAGTAAGTTAATTTTGTACGAATTTTCAGTAAACAGCAAAGCCTACAGATATACAGGTTTATTCCAAAACTCATTAATAATTAAAGCCTCGTGCTACCGTTCCTCTAAACGAGACCACTGCCTTTAAGTATCAAATTCTACACATTCAGTAAAAGATCACGCACATTATAAAATATTTCCCAACACTTTTTGTTGTCCAAAGTAAGACACAATTTTTAATGTCCAAACGTTTGGCTAACCTTACTAAAAAATGCCTGTTTTTCAAAGGTTTTATTTCTTCTACAACTGCAACATATTCCTGTGAAATTTTTAGCAGAGATTCTACGGTTGTACAATAGAAAAAAAAAGTTTAATTGCTTGGGAATTGTAGTTATCGAGCAGAATAGAAAAGAAATCACTTTCCAACAACAATTCCCACGTGTAACTTCAGTATGAACTTTTCAATTAAGGAGGCGGAAATGTAATAAGAGAGCATACCATGTTTACAGAGCACACACAAGGGTATGAAGTAAAACGAATTCCTGCATTGGGCTTCCTACAGATTGAAGAAAACTAGGTTCATTTTAGCCTTTCCCAGCATATCCCTTTCCATAGCTTTGTATGCTAAACCCAAAGAGAAGGACAGGTAACATCACATTATCCTATGTTTAAAGACTGATTTAGCTCTTTCAGGGAAAAAACTCAGCAGAAACACAAAAGGAACCTACAATCTGATGGTAAGATCACACAGTAAAGGGCAGGGCTATACAGAGCTAGGCATTATGATACAGTATTAACAGAGACCTTTGTCCTTGCTCAGGTGACATACCCTGCATTGTACCATGGAGACATATAGAGGTTGCATCTACATGGTGTTTTGCAACACCAGGAGCCAGCCCAGCAGCTTTATCTTTTTTTTTTTTTGCTGAATGTTTCATGTTTTATGCAGTTTTAAATCATTTGCTTATTGAGTTTGCCTTGGCTTTTTTCTGGAATAAACAATTGAAAACATCAGCACAACTGTAAAACCTAATATACTTGGCCTTGCCATCAGTAGAAAAGAGAGTTAAGGTCGACTACCTCCATAAAAGACACTGCTCTCTCTGCCACGTGTGCTTTCTGGTCCAGTTCCTACAGCACACTGTAGAACCAGCACGCACGTGCTATAAATCAGTTGGTGCATGCACTGTGGAAGGAATGGAAGACCCCCAAACCACGACCTCTGTAATCAGTCAGGTTGATTTCATACACTGAGGCTGGTTTGGGGTAGACAAGTACTGCGTGTGGTGTCACAGAAAAGAGGACATACTCTGAGGAAGCCTGGATTGATATACTCTATTTCTAATAGATGGTGCTTTATTTTGCTGTAGTATTCAATGAACTCTCACCAGTAATAGGGCAATAGCAAAGATTTAAGTGTTTCCCAGGTTTTAATAAGAGCGAAGCAGTGTTTTCAAGGCACTTTATGAACATTGCATTCTCTTTCCTCTATTTTCTACCTTGATTTGGAAGAAATAACCCCTTGTTTGTCAATTAGAAACATTAAAGCATTTTCTCACCTGGCATTAAGTTTAACTACTAGATAGGGAAAAATTTTATAGGTTCAGCAAGTGTGAGATTACACGTATTAGTGAAAGGGTAGCTGGCTTGAGAAATATTCCACATTAATTTGCCTTATATAGCAAAGGTTTTGTCCATCTCCCTTACAATGCACACTAACATATTTTATTAAAAAATGCTGGAAAACACATGAAAGTCATTAACAATCAAATGGAATATAATTATAATTAATTTTGCACAGCAGGCACACACTGTCAATGAGTGACTATCATTTTCTATTCACTCTAATGAAGTTCATATTTAAATCACAAGATTTTGCAACCTTAACATAGTAAAGGTTGCACATCTACTTTAAGTCCACAGAGGGACAAGACTGAGATTTGCAAGTAAAAGGAAAGAACAGGCTGAAATGTAGAGTCAGCTGAGCCTGGTCCTGTTATCAAAAGAATAAAAATAAGGCCCTTAGTTACATTAGAAAATAAAATTTCCTACAATCTTTTCCTGGATAATTTTCTCAGTTGCTGTGAAGCCCTTGATCTAGTCTCAGTTGTTCTGGTCTTCGTCACAAATGATGATGATAATTACAGCTAGGATTTTGAAAGGAATATAATGTTACAGTAAATGCTGAAATCCATTGTAACAGCAGCCTACTTGTCTTATGCCAGATCTTAAGGTCCTTATTTTTGACGGACAAGACTAGCACGATGATGTACAGAGGCAGAGCAGCTCCTAGGTTCTGAAGCAGACAAGACAAGACAAAGGCAGGTCATCATGTAAGGGAAACACAATGCCTTACCCGAGTTCATATCAGCCTATGTTATTGCTAAGAACTTCATACTCAGGTCTCTCATATCCCAACCTATTGCCTTAACTGTAACCCTATAACTTGTAAAAAACTATCAGCTGTAATCTGAGAAAAACACAGGAAACCTACATTATTTTGGTGTATTTGTACAGGAAAAAATGTTGTCTATAGACTGTACCAGTAATGAAAAAAATAAATGATTTCCAAACCAGTTTTAGCCTGGTCTGGAGAAAAAAAAAAAACAACAACAACAACAAAAAAAGACCAAACAGCTACAGGTGAAGTCCATTTGCTGACATACAAAATGGACAGCAGAAAAATCACTCATACTTTATGTCAAGACCAAATAACGCTAATGAAGCACTGTGTTTTCTCACAGGCCAGGTGTATAATTCTAGATAGCTGGGATAGAAAATGGTTGTTTGTAAGGAGATTTCATGAGGAATTAACTTTACATAGTATTTGAATTTCTGTTTTTACTAGGTGGACTACTTCTTTTACTTGTGCCTTTTCATTATCTAGACCACTATTATTATTTACACAGCATTGATGTTTGTTAGCATCATGGACGACCCAGATGGGCCCTACACAAGCAAAAGAAAGGCCCTCTCTAGAAAGTGCTGACAAATGTCAACTACTAGCATCAATTAACTGCAGCTACTTTCTCCCTTGAGTGTTTATGAATACACCAAAACAAGTTTCTCAACAGTGTTTCTGAAGAGAATTCAGAGCAGATTCTTCCATGTAAAAATGAAGGATTTAGGAAACAGGTGAGAGGGGGCTTCGTCCAAGGATGAAAGACTCTAGTGACACACAACCTTCTCCACTGACCCCAGAGGGAGTCTAAACTACTAATTTAGGTGGCTAAGGTTACTTGAGATGCACTCTAAATACCATCTCCTCAACACTGGCGGCAGTAGCTAATCAGATAACTCACTATGTAACGTTGCTTTCCAACAAACAGAAGGCAAATCCCAAAATCACTTCCACACACATGCATTGCCTTCACCAGATCCACACAACACCATGTCAGATTTCATTCCAACACCACAAAGTAAAACGTCTGCAACTGAGATCAGCCACTGAGAAAATCAGGTCCCCACACAGCAGAAGACTCGGTTCAGGACTGGGGAAACGGGCTCTCCTGTCTCATAACCTTCTCTTACTGGTGTTGCCTTACTGCTTCCAGACTTCTCTTTCTTCCATCTTCGGAGCCTTTCAGTACAACATACAGCCTTCAAGCCTTTAGCTTATCTCACATTTCTGTCCTCTATTTTGTCTCTTCAGCCCTTTCGTTGGAAACCTGCTTGAACAGCTATCTTACAATATTAAAAAGTGCATAGATATTTTGGGGGCTCTGTTCTCTATCTCTTTAAAGTAACCTAATTTTAGCACATGCAGAGCAGGCATGCCCTTGAAAAATAAGAGGCCTTTTCCACACTGACATCCCAATCAGGAAAATGCTGTCCATATTAGTAGAGAACAAATTACTCTGCTCTCACAGAGCAGCTGAATCTATCACATCCTTCTGTCAGTGATACCCAGTAAACTTCTCTGTTGTCATAAAAAAGAAGTTGTCTCAAGCCTTCATAAAAGCAGTCAGTTCTACTCATTTTGTTCATGAGAATAAATGAGTCATGAAACACAGAGATAAAGTAAGCTACCTATTTTAAGCTGTGCACTAAAGAGAGCTGTGCATTCAATTTTGCTAGTTCTAACTACGTAAAACATCCATGCTGGGTGGAAGGAAGAAAGGAAAGAGGGAGGGAAGTGGAGGAAAGAGACCAAGAAAAAAGCAACCCAGTGAGGCAGTGAAAAATTAGAGAATCATAGAATGGCCTGGGCTGGAAGAGATCCAAAAAAATCATCACATTTCCAGATACGTGCTATTCTACAGTCACATACACTATGGATCATAACTCATAGAATCATCTAGGTTGGAAAAGACCACCAACCTGACCTGACCTACAGAGTCCCACCACTAAAGCACCTCCCTTAGTGCCATGTCCACAACATCTCTTAAATATCTCCAGGGATGGGGACTCCACCCCTTCCAATGCTTGACCACCCTCCCTGTGAAGATATTCTTCCTATCTAACCTAGACTTCCCCGAGGTTTAGACAACTCCTGCCAAATTGTTCCTTGAAGGAGGAAGCGGAGGAAAACCGGACATTTAACTGGTAGATGATAATTAAACAGTGCATGAATCTAAACAATTAAATGAAAAATGGCCTGTTCCTATAAGTGAATTACCCTTCTTTTACTCTTGAACAACGTTTCTGGAAGGTTGACAGTAATGTATTGTAGGAAATAAATATATTTAATCTGAAACAGGGCTTCACTATACTACGTATCAGCTTTAAAGAGGTTGAGAACCATCATGCTGTTTGGGTTTCCTTATAGACCAGTTTGCAAGGGAATTGTTTAAAAAAGTAATGAGAGAGAAAGAGCCAGTGATAGAGAATCATGACTGACAACAATTTGGGGGTGTTTCTAGGAAAGAACTCCAGTTTGTGAAATCAGTAGTAGCAGAAAAGAGATAATCAATTTACCAGAGAATTAAGTCCAATATTTTAAGGTAACTGGACATAAGGTAAGGCTTTGCTTCAAAATGGAAGTTTTGAGCTGCTGCCTTTGGCATTCAGTAACATGGTAATTGACAAACTGTCCTTCACTGAGGGATTCTAACAATAAGAAGCTGTATGTGATGGATTAGTGTGATAATGGCTACCGGTACGACTATCAAGGTTAAGGGCTGAAGAAGTAAAGTTCTTTCTTCTTACATATTTGGTTCTTGCTTTTCAGATAAAAAGTATGGTTAGCTAAGAAAAAAAAAGTGAAGGTGACAACGTACAATGAAGATATCCTTCAAGAAAATGCTGACAGCTAAGAACAGCAGAGCCATGAAGAGACATATAAATGGCTGTATTCATTGCTCGTGTCTTAATCCAATCTCAAAGATAAATATATACAGGCTTTCTCTTGTAACAACATCTTGCTACTCCAGAAGCACAATAATATTTACTATTGCTAGGGAAAGAATTCCGCACCAGGCAACATTTGAGAATGAAAACATAAATTATAATAATAATAATTAAAAAAAAAGAAATAATTGGTCAAGAGAAACTCAAATTTCACTGAAAACAGACTTCTGTATTTCATTATAAAACTGGACCTCTGGTAACGCAAGTGCCAGTATCCCTGCAGTGGCTAAGCCACAGTTCTGGGGTTTACATCAGACCAAGGTAGGTTAGCAATATAATCCCTAGATCTAATTATTACTTGCCTGAGACTTGGTCTTCTGAATTCAGTCTTCTGAATCCATGGTGGGAGCTCTTACCTATCTGATTAGACTGCAAGACAAAAATGCCTCACAGATAGAGCCCAACATGCAGTAAACTCTCAGGAAATCAAGCAGCCTGCTATCTGCTATCCAAAAACTTTCTGGGCTGGTCAGAAAACACTAGGTATTTGCTTTCATGAGAACAGATGGACTTCCATAAAATACTTCGGTTTTCACATGACAGGAAGAGAAGAACCTCAAGGGCATCAGAATGGCTCTGAGCTACTGATGTGTGGCATCTCTGCCTCAAGGAAAAAACAAATTAAGCCCCAGCACGAATCAGGAAAGTCATTTCCAGAAATTAGAGAGACATATCAAAAGGATTTACAAGACATTCGTGCGGCATTATTGGGTACACATAGATACAGTTGTGTTCATTCTTCGTCAAGATAGCTGAGGACGAACTGAAGCTGATGAAGGAACGGTCTATAAGGATGATGGCAAAACAGACCTCATCTTACAAAGACAAGTAAAAGCTTAGCTTGTTTAGCTAAGCAGAATGAAGGCTGAAAGAGAATGTAATTGTCTTCTATAAATATGCCCAAGGGAGTAAACAGCATGGAAGCAGAAAAACTATTTAAACTAAAGGACCATGTCACCATAAGAACAAACTGATATAATATTTTAGCTTAAAATTAAAGGGGAGTTTCTAGAAGAAAGATTCAGAACAGCAGTAACAGCAGTAGGGGCAAGCTATCTAAATACAGACCTGTGTGAAAAAATGATGTCTCGGACCTTGGTTTCAACAAATACTGGAATTTTAAGCCATGATTCAGTAAGATGTTCACAGCTTCACAAAACGGAAGAGCTACTTTTAATGAAAAGCCTTAAAAAAAAAAAGCCAGAAGCTGTTTTTCTGTACACAATTCAGCCAAAACTATTTCTATATGTTTTTTGTTTTGGTGACTAAATAATAAAACAAGAGGGAAATGAACTGATATACGTATGAAACAGGCATTTTGGCTTCAATACAACTGAAAGATCTTTGTTCCCAGTGAACTTTCAAAAGAAGTACTACGGACAACAGCCTCTGTCTGGACTCCACGCATTTGAGGTGCGGGAAGTACGTTCAGACACTTCTGAACAAATAACTACCAAAATAGCTTCTGTGATATTTTAGTCCTACCTTGATCCAGGACCCCTTTTTAAATGCAGATAATCAACTCTTTCAACACGCTTTCTTAGGCAGCATGGTATCTGGTGAGGCGACAGTGTACATCTGAAAGCAGGACTAGGCCTCAGCAGATCACGCTTGGAGAAAACAGAGCACGCAAACACTTTATGAAATCATCTACTGAGAGAATGATGAAGGAGCTGCTTTACGGATTTTGAGGGCTGCTGCTGCTGGGTTTATAGGTGCATGAAGTAGCAACCGATGCTTTTTAAAGCCCCTTCCTCATAAAAGCAGCTGTCACCACTCTTCCCCTAGGAGCTGTCTCCAGAGCTCTTCTCCTACCCTCAAAAAACGTGACTTTCCTGAACTAGGCCAGCCCTGCTCTGGAGCCAGCCCAGCATCCATGAAAGCAGTGGCAAAGCTCCATTTTACACTCTGCTAATAAGAAACCCTAAACAGCCTGTTAACTCCCGCTATTAACTTTCATAATATAAATAACTGGCCAAAGTGCAAGTTCTCTGTAGGATGTGTTGCAGGATTGCCATCATATTTATTACCTGTCAAGCTTTAAGGGAATTATTTGCTTTCCACTTAGTAGTAGTAAAATTATTTTTTTAATCCAGCAAATGCTTACACTCCCATGACAGCAAATGATTCTATCACTGAACCAGTATGCAGACTAATACACACAAGGAAACAGCTGGCCCAGCTGAGCTCATTTTTGTTCTTGTGTTTTCATGTTAGTTGCAATGCAATGAATAAAATAGTCTAGGCCATGCTGACAATGCACACAGAATATGTTAACAACCTCTCTGATACTGAACAATTCTCCTCCCTGTCTTTGCAAATGACCTTCAAAATCTATCATCTTAGCTCTAGAGGAGCCAACAACAGCCCACAGCCAGAACCAAGGTTGCAGCAATGTCCCACAGCAGACAGTATGGGTTGAGATTGCTTTAGATCATACAAGATCATATAAATGTGACACCACTTCATTCACTACATGAACATTACCAAACAGCTCTGGTCTTTGCAAAGTTTTAATGACCTTTTAAGAGAAATGGCTTTGCCTTAAGGTTTATTCCCAGTATACTGAACCTGCAGAATGCATGAATATTGGACAGGCTGTGCCACATGTTTAAGTATATAAGGCTGCTAACTGTGAACAGGTGTTTGCACCTCAGAGCACTAAGCACAAGGATAACAGTAATATTTGACGGGGTTTTCATGTCAGCAGTCTGATAACAAAAAATTGAGATTCATATTTTAAAATGTTTTCAAAATCAGATGCATTCGTGTTAGCACTTTGATTCAGGTTGAGCTCTTGTGATCAAGCTAAAGAGGTACAGGAAAGACAAATTATCTCCCCATCTTTGTGCCCTAACCAAAAAAAATGCTGCATGAATTTGGAATATTTACCAAGAAACAATGAATTATACACATGTAAGATACACAAGCATTTTCTGGGTGGCATTGTAATTACATGAGGCAGACCTAGGTTTCAGAGGGGTTTGATGCGAAGTTGTTTTGTATTCCAATTGCAGTATCTGAGTGCCATTGAAAACACAACAAAGCTGAAAGAGGTAGAAAAACAAAAACATCTCCTTTGTCCCCAGTGAATTCAACTTCATTAATTTTGGCAGCTTTTCAAAGATCAGAAAAAAATATTTGTTTGATCTTTCACTTCATTCCGCTTAAGGTCAATGATTAAAATAGGATCAGCTCAGTGACTACACCTGCAGTTCACAGTCTGTTGGATAAACCTGCTAAGTACCATTTTGACTGCTGTGGGGAAAAAAAAATGATTCCAAGACATTTTATAACAGCTTTACAGAAGGGAGAAGATTGTTGCTTTCTCAAGTAACTGGAAGCCTGGGCCACAAGGCAGAACAATTCTGTTCTAATCATCTCTCTGCAATAGACCTACCTGTTGTTACCCAGCAAGTGATATACACCAAAAATTTCAGGGACGCATGTCACAAGCCTGACACACAGACCACATTCAGTCCCCAGCAAGTAAAACCATCTGCAGAACAGCTCAGGATCAGTAGGTTTGCCTGCTGGCAGGAACGCACGGAAGTATGAAAAGAGGGTTCTTTGTGAAATAAGAAACCATTCATCTAAAAAGTTATGTCTGACATGCTTTGTCCTACCAATGTTTAAGACAGTAATTTTCAGAATTCAGACAGACAGATAAGTCAGTCTTTAAAATGCACTGGGTTCTGAATTCCTTTCTGTATTACTGCTGCTAAAGGAATGAAGGAAAGAAGGAAGAAAAGAAGGAAGAAAGGAAGATGTGTGTTTAGATAACGTGTTTAGATAACATATATAAGTCTTTGGAAACGCTTAAGCAGACAGCACTGCGGACTGGGAAAAGCATCCCATTATCAATTTCGGAGATTTAAGGATTAGATTGAATCCTCTAAGACTTTAAAAAACAAAAACAACTTTCCTTCTGCTCTTGTGATGGTCTAATTCCATTTAGAAAATCTTCCTCAAAAAGAAGATAATCTTAATCTTTCTTTCAGGGGAAATAAAAATATTTCACAACAAAGCAGGACAACAATGGGAAATGTTGTCCAGGAGGACCTTAGGGCAGAAATGTTTCCCCGAGTACCTTACAGAGCCTTTCAGTGGGGGAAAAAAAAAAAAAAAAAAGTCTCTTGTTCGAACATTGAATGATAATGAGCAATTCATTCAGTCTTATTATGATTTCAAATACGCATCCCAGACCATCATCACCCTCTGACAGAGAACCAATGTCTTTTTGGTAAAAGGATTTTTTTTGTCTGATAGAATTAAAAAATTAAAAACACTGTGCTTCCAGCTCCAGGCACAGAGAGCACAGGAAAACTGTGGCTGATGAACAAAGGTACTTCTAAGTCACCTTCATGTCTTCTCATTATCAGAGTGGCTGGGAACCTAACCTCCTCGCCTGGAATAAGGTCAGATTAGTTGGAAATATGCTCTAAAATGATTGTGGTTGCCAAACCATTGAAAGGGTCTGTATGGAAACCTACCTCTGATACACACAGTGTCTAGAAAACAAAATATTGCTCCGATTACCTTCCCGTATCCACTACACATTGTTAGGAGGGCACCCAAACAAAAGCTGAGAGATTATAGAAATTTGGCAGTCCCTTCCTTGCCAATCATCCACACTTGCACATGAGCACTTTTGCAGATTAAGCCAGTTGTAGTTCACCGGGTAAACAACAAAAGCACAGACTTCACTGTCAAAAAGCTCATGAAAATATGGAACCATTAGTCTTATAACAAGACAGAGATACACAGTTATGTTTGAGAGTGTATAAACAGACATATGATCATTCCCATACTGCAACTTGGAGCATGGTTCTCTGTTTTGTAGCCTAGGAAACTTTGGTGTCAAGAAGTCTCCCAAACCCCAGTATAGATGTTCACTAACAAAAAAGTACACTCTTAACATCTCATGTGCTACGAAGCTAGAAATTTAGATTAACTTTTCAATATCTACATCCACGATTAAAGGAGAAAAAGATAGTAAAGATAGTAAAGAGCTTCAAGACAGCAAAGTTGTTTGCTCAAATTGCTGATGACCTACGTGATCACTAACTTGGGCCTGCTGAAACTAATGTAGGAACATTTTGTTGAATTTTGTTTCAGTCAGACTGTGCTTTGAATCTAGACTGACCAACCATAAAATTGCTGAATCTGATTTATTTTATCAGATTTCTCTTTTACTGCTACAAAATCTGATGTCTGATTTTAATCTGAACTGACAAATTTGAAGGGGAAAGACTGATTCTTGAAAGGAGCGGGGAGATGAATCCAGGCAGAAACGCTCTTTTTTTTTTTTTTTTTTTTCCAGCAGGTCAGAAGTTCTTCAGTCCTTTTTCTAAGTAAAAACCGGTCAGTTTTATGACTGTAAAGTAAAGAGCCAAAGCAACACTATTTTTCCCTTCGTTAAGAAAGAGAAAATCAAAAACTACTCCCCCTTCTCCCTCCCAGGAAGCACAAAGAAACAGAAAAGAATCCACCAGACACAGAGCACAATAGAAAAAGTAGCACAAATTACAGAAAACATGGGGGAAGAATGGCATGCTTGAGATCTCATCATTGCTTTTTGCAATGACTTAAACCCAAGAGAAATGTCTTGCTATAAAAATTTTAAGAATTATAGAGAACGAAGTTCTAACACAAGAGAGTTGAAAACATTTAGTTATAAATCTTCTTATAACAAAGAAAACCAAACAATTGGAATAACTTGTAGTACTAACAACTCCTCCGGATTATTTGTATACTAATTCATTATTTAAAAAAAAAAAAAAAAGGCACTATTAGTCTAATCACATTCCCACTTAAATGAATGGAAAAATGCTAAAATCTTTTTTTAATCAAAAGCCAGATCACTGCAGGGATTAGTCCCTGTAGGTCATTTGCGCACAGTTTGCTGGATGACACTATATATAATAACTTTTAAGCACTTGGAGCATTTCAGATTGGTATCCAAGGAACTCACAATGCATGGAACTTGATATTCCTTGTCATTGCAAAGAGTTACTGGAACTTCTGAAAAAATCTTTTCTGGGAGAAAAAATATGAGGAAACAGTTCTTTTGATTGCAACGGACATTTTAGTAAATAAAGAAAAATGGGACAAATTATTTTTAAAAAATCTCATTAGAGACACCAAAATATTGATTAAGCTGCTCTGAGTAAGCCCTTGAGAACTGAAGCTAAAAGAAGTCCTAATAATCAAAAGAAAGTCTGTTATAGCAAAAAGTGTTATGGTATCAATAACTGTTAATGAGCAACTTCAGCAGCCTCTTGCAGCAAGAACAAACCATCTATCACTTTCAGAGAGCTGTGGTTCGAGGCTTGCTGAAAAACAGCATAGGATTACAGGAAAGCTAACTGAATTGCTAACAAAACATTCTCCACCAGCTTACTAAAGTAGTACTTTGAGATAACAAAGGAGTTTATTAGCCAAAATAGGTCCCATCCTAACATTGGGTTGTGCAGTCGCTAACAAACACCACGGCTAGAGCATCAAATCCTGTTCACTAAATTACCAGAAGAACAACTCTAAGGTCAGCGTATAAAAATGTCCTGGCTTTGTCTGGGATACAGTTTGTTTTCTTCACAGTAGCTGGTGCGGTGCTGTGCTCTGGATTTAAGAGAAGAACAGTGCCGGTAACATTGATGTTTTAGTCACTGAGCAGCGTTTACATCACCCGAAGGACTTTTCAGCTTCTCATGCTGCCCTGCCAGCGAGGAGGCCGGGGGTGCACAAGAAGCTAGGAGGGGACACATCAGGGACAGCTGGCCCAGACTGACCAAAGGGATGATCCATACCTGACGGCGTCATGCTCAGCAATGAACACAGGCAGCTGGCTGAGGGGCTGCCACTGCTCAGGGACTGGCTGAGCATCAGTCAGTTGATGGTGAGCAATTGCATTTTGCATTGTTTTTTTCCTCTTTTGTACTTTTTTCTTTTGTTTCCCTTTCTTTATCTCAACCAACAAGTTCTTGCACTTTTACCTTTTCAGTTCTCTCCCCCATCCCACTGAGGTGAACTGAGCGAATGGCCGGTTGGTGCTTTGCTGCCTGCCTGGTTAAGCCACAACCAAAATATATGTGGGAATTGGGCTTCAAGAATGAAGAGGATATGACCTAACTAATGCTTATCCAGGATTGATTTAGATTTAACTTGGTCAAAAATGGAGTCAGCTCATTTACTTCCAGTTCATTCTGTGTTAAGACATTTAAATTCTGCTTGCAGGACGTGAAAATAAAGTATTTTGCTTAAAGCAGAATATTACTTGTATAAAAGAAAAAGCCCTAGAACAACCTTGCATCTCCCCACCCATCTCACCCTCCCATCATTAGGCTTTAAGTACTACGTTTTGAAGTTTTGCTGTGTTTTTACTATATTTAGGACAGCAAACATCTGGATATTCTATATATTATCCCCCATTTCCTTTTTTTTTTTTTTTTTTTTTTCTATACTGAATAGAAGGCATCGGGTAATACCTCTGCTGCTTTCTAAGGGAAATAGGACAAAGATTGGGTCTGAGCTATCAGTGTCATGATGTACAATACAGTGTCTGTATCAATGAGAATCATCTTAACTGGCTTGAAGTATCCCCTGGCTATCTCAGGATCCTGACTTTGTGGCTTGGCCACCGTCTGTGTTCTCAAGGCCCTCCCAAGGAAGGAAAGAAATGCAATTTGGTAGGCTCAGAAGGGCTGACTTCTGGTCATCACTATTTCAAACCTGTTCATACCTGACTAGGCAGTGCCTCTTCTTGCAGAATGAAAAAAAAAGAAAAGATGACTAAATAATACGTCTTTCAGAAGCGCAGTTATTCCTTCCAGTTGATATGAGGTTAGCTTGCAAACACAAAAGGCAAGAAAAGTAACTCAATCTCTGTATCCACGTATAACTGGTGAGTTTAAGGGAGCACTTGTTGTAAAACGATTCCCTGTGACCTATTTCTGCAATCAAGCTGCTGCCAGGAACAGTGAACATAAAATTGAAGAGAGAGTGAAAGAGCGAGAAAAAGCAGAAACACAAAGAAAACATTTTAGGAAAACAAATCAAGATAATCTAATTCCAACACACTCACAGTCTCATTGGTCTTAGCAAGGGAAATTATACATATTCCATTGCATGTAACTGTGACTTCCAAACACCATTTGAATCAAAGCTCAAGTGTCCCCACAGAGACAATATTTCATTACATTTATACAGAAATACGACTGGAAGAGACTTCTTGGATCACAAGGCCAGCGTTGGGCAACTGGTGGCAATCGAGTTGTAGAAAGAAACTGCCTGTTTTCGAGAGTAAATTCCCTAACACAGCTCAAGCCTGGAACGTGTTCCTACACCGCAGTAGTTATGGAGTTTTGCTTCCACTAAGAGACCAAGCTGATGCTGAAGTAGCCTGTAAAAACGTACAACTAAGCCAGGATTAATCATTTTCTGCAGATCTGTCCATTTGCCACAACATCAGGCTTTCAACAACATTCAAGAACTACTGATTCAGCAAAGCTGAGGTTGAAGAACTCCTGCAGGTAGAAAATGAAGACCCTGCCCCTGAAAGTCACTGGTGGCTTTTTCGTGGTGTTCTTTTTTTTTTTTTTTTTTTTTTTTTTTTTTGCGTATTTGTTTTTTGGGTTGTTTTGCTGTTCAAGACTTTTGTCCCAACAAAAGCAGATAATTAGTCACTGGAAAACTTCAAAAGCCATGATATATCTCATTTTGTTTGGGTTCAGTTGACTTTCAGAGAACTCTTTAAATCATCAGTTTATATTAATTTAAGTAATCTGAAGTACTGACTGCATATTTGAGATAACAATGTCAAAGCCTTAGAAGAACTGTATTATTTTTGACACATACCAAAACAGTAATCTTTCATATAGTTTTTGCAAAAGTGAGAGTTAGAATGCATGTAGCATCAGTTCCATTTTCAAATTAGTGCCTCTGGCATGTAGTAAAGAGGCTGAAATCTTTGGGGATATCTGGTAGTGCTTCCAGAAATTGTTACTGCTGTTTCTAATGCAGTGCTAATGTGATGTAGCACTTTTCTATTTTTCTCCTGTATTGAGTACACTGTAGGCGTTTACTGAAACATTTTAAAATGATTCTATGACTGTATGTCAATTATCACTATATTATGAATAAACACTTGTTATACATCACAATAGGTATCCCTTTTCTCAATCTCAGAGTTGTCTGCTTCGTGAGAGCAGGTGAATCCTACCCTTCCCCTGTCTAGAAAGAGCCCCACAGCTTGGAGTTAATTTTAAAATACAGAGAATTGGAATTTTCCAT
The DNA here is from genome assembly GCF_040182565.1 of Anser cygnoides. Classification (NCBI taxonomy): domain Eukaryota; kingdom Metazoa; phylum Chordata; class Aves; order Anseriformes; family Anatidae; genus Anser; species Anser cygnoides. The sequence continues at coordinate 7,157,960 of NC_089887.1, forward strand.
GGATTAATACAGAAGAGCCAGAGGGTTGTATCAGTTCTCTGTTCTTACTGTACTTGCGTACCTTACAGAGCTGCCCAGTTTTCACCAGAAATACAGACAAAGTGGAAATCAGAGTGGCACACTGACTTTTTAACTCTCTATGAAGGACTATTTTGAAAAAACAGAGGTCTGCCTACAATTTTAATAATGTTGACAGAAATAAATAACCACAAAAAATAGACATTCTCCAAAAAAAGTCTTTACTTAACCTTTTTTTCTCAGTAGAGAAAAATGAAAATAAAAAATCAACCTAGAGAGCCATTAATTATTTTTTTCCTGTCCTTAGATAAACGGAAGTTAACACAGTATCCAACCTGAGCTCAAATTTCTAAGTACTTACAATTAGAAGGAGGAAATAAAAATAATTTAAAAGCAAAAGTCTCTGTGAAAACCCTTAAAGTATTTGGATTATTTCAGAAGACTGTCTTGTGTAGCATAATACAGACAGACAAACTAGTGACAAATATATGCAAATAATATTAATGTCCCCTAAAGTTGTTTTAAATTTTGGCACTGGTTATTCTACATTTATGTATCTTTATGACTTCTCATATACTATGCAATTTCACTGAGATAAAACTGATTTCCTATCAACAGATTTTTTAATCCTAGAAACTTATTAGTATTTGTATTTAATCATTATGGCTCACATGCTTTAACCTACCACTTTAAAATTGCTGATTGGATGATGACTACAGAATCCATTATGTCAAGAAAAACTAATGTTAAAAACAGATAAAATAATTGATCTTATTCTTTTTTACAAAGTATGAGAAGAATCTTTACTGTTCAGTGGAATAGCTATTAGAGTATTGGCTGGAAGATGAACTACACATGAGCTATACTCTTGGCATTGCTGCTGTTAACTTTGCTGGGCTTGCCTATGATCACCAACACCAAAACCTTCACAGTAAACCACAAATTTTGTGGTTTACATTTCCTTGAACAAAGACCGGTGGCAAGTTAAGAAAGCAATTGTCAACATCAGTGTCCCACCTTTACATTAAGTATAATATCAGCTCTACATGATTTAGTGAGATTAAGTGTACAGTTGCTGGCCAAAAATTTTTGTAAGCTAAGTGTATTTCACTTACTTGTTCTATTAGTTCTTTATAGCCATGGAACTTATCCAAGTAAAACTTATGTTGTTTTTTTTTGTAAGACCTAATTTTGTTTTTCATGTTTTGGAAGTGCAAAAGAACTAATTCTAAAGAAGCTATCTTACCTTTCTCACTAGTTTCCATTCTCCAACAGATGTGATGATACTCCTCAGTGTTACGTCAAGAAGAAATCAGCATACTCTCGCATCACTTCCTTGTGTGATATTTTCAGGATCTCATCAAAGACTGCTGTCCTGAAATCTTACCTGGCATATGAAGAGCAGGAAGATCAGGAGCATCATCTTCCTTGAAATAAACCTGATGAAACAAAGTTCATGTTTTATCATTTTCATCTCATGCTATAAAAAAGCAGGCTAAAAAATAGAATGCTTATTTATGCTAATAAGCTGTTCTCTCACCCAGCAAGAAGTACAAGCACCAAGCAGTATCATCATTTTGTATTAGACCATGGTAATATATTCCTGCACAAACTTGCCACTAATCACGTAGATAAAAAAAATCCAGGGCCACAAACAGATTTTATTTTTGTCTATTTCCAGCACCGGAGTGGAACAAATACAGGTCTTTGGGAAAGCTTATTTTGACCTACAGTTCCAGGTTTCATCTCCCTGTACGAAGTATTTGAGTGTGCTGGAATAAAGGATGGCACAGTTAGGGAGAAACTCCAGTTTCATGCCCCTTCTATGCCCTTGGTTTATTGCACAACGGGTTGGAGATTGCACGAGCTTTTCTTTTGCTGGATAAATGGAAGCTATTAACAAAGTACTTGTAGTGGAACATTTAGGAAACATCCTGGGCTCTTCATTAGCGTAAATGCCAATACACAGCACAGCCACTATGTAAAAGAGCCTGAAACTTTTATTAGAAAGGATGGAGGGAAAGGATGGAATCAATATATGTATTTTTTTGATTTCTGCTTCATTTAATTTAAGCATTTTATATCTTTCATTTGTGAAGTGAATACTAAGTGAAAAACCTCAGCATTAAACTGTACACATAGATCAATCGAGTCAACTGCATGTTCATTTGCACTCTGTTTACAAGTTCTTTCCTGAAGTCAGAACCACGCAGATGTCCCTGAACGAGCCATGTGGGAGAAGCCCCCACTCAGAGTAGGCTGTCTATGAATCACACATGCAGTTTCGTCTTTCACCCACTGGAATGTAAATGCAGAGTAATACCAGCAAGGTCAACATGAAAAAGAGAATTTTGGTCATAATCCATATATTTGTGTTCAGCTTTCTGATAGTTTGCACTACTTTGGGGTCCAGCAACAAATACTCAGGAACCAAGCAGTGCTTGTTCAGCTTGAGCAAAATGGCTCTCTTTTTCCCACAGCCAAAATAATGCATTGCAGAGTGTTTTTCATTTCCTCTGTAGATACCATTGCAACGTCAAATCCTGTGAGGGCAAAGCTAGCCAGAGACTACAGATGACTTAAAGCTAGTTGCCTCCCAGGTGCTGAACATTCACAGTGTCTTACAGTTCATGTTGGCCCACCTGTGAGCAGTACAGATCATTTTAGTTATTACACGGTGCCTACACCATTCAGCCTTACTTGGTTTGTCATTCTTGATCACTTTTCCCTGCGTTCCACATGTTTTTTCACGGTGGTTACATATTTGAAGTCTGACTGCCAAAAAAGCAGCCTACTCATAGCTTATACAGTTTGATGGGTAAGTCAGCATCTCTGATGCAAACCAAAGGTCATTAAAATGACTGGAGAAAGTCAAAGCTAACAACTTGGCCCAGAAAACGTACATTTTATCTAGATTTCTTCTGACTTTGACCTTCAGTTTAGAACCAAGCACACTGCAGACAGAAGATGTCAGGTGTTACCTACTAGCACCAGACTACGCACATTACATTTTCTGGGTTATTTTTACTGTCAATCTATGGGCTTTGCATTCCTTGGGCTGCATTCTTACTTCCCAGTTTGAGTCCAAATGTTTAACCTTGGAGGTTTCTTTGGGCCAACTTGTAGTCACATCAGTGACATTAGCAGTGTCATTCATGTCATCTACAATCAAACTGCTGTTTGCAGACAGCTGGCAAAGGTTCACTCAATTAAGGGGTAGCTGAGCAGTGCAGAAAAACTTGGTGACGCCCCATACACCAAAGAACGCATCTGTCCCTAGGAAATAAGCTCTGTTGCTTTCTTGTGGTCAAGACAGCTTGAGTCTAGTTTAGTGCAATGTTTTTCTTAAACAGTTGTCTAATTTTTCTTTATACTGTATTTTAAATTGGGAGGGAGTGGGATTTGCATTTTTCTAGAAAACCGGTAAAATCTGAAAAAGAGGGATACTTTTCCTTAAGAAAACAATATCCTTGTACAATCCCTTACTTTCCCTTTTATTTACATTCTAGTGCAGAGGTTCAATAAGTTTCTCCTACCATATGAATACAGAACTAATGCCTAAATATTTATATAGCTCATATAAATATTTATATGGCCCACTTCATCAGCTAATCGCAGTCATTATTTTTTGATTGCTTTGACAAACTGCCTGACTAAACAGCACTACAGAATTTAAGAAATATTTTACATATTCCTTGTTGGCTCAACTTCATGTTTTAAAAAACAAACAAATGAAAAATTTAGATTGCACGCACTCTCCTGAATCTCTGTTCACATGACACTGATTTTTCCTTTTTTTTTTTTTTTTTTTAAGAATGAGATCTGTACTTTTAATCAGGGTACAGTTTTAGCATCATAACACACTGAAGCAAGAAAAAAATGCATTGGAAAGGAATTTGCTTATATTTCAAAACACTTAGAAAAACTGCTTCTTAGTTTAGGGCACAGAAACAGAGCTGAAGCAAGTAATATTTTTAACAAACTAGATTTAGTAGACATTATTTCATAGTTATACTATGGATCCAGATAAATACAGCAAGGTACTACAGAAAACTCTGAAGAGATATCTCTAAAATTAATTTTGCTATTAAAGTGTTAATTAATTAAATGTAACTTGAAGAAAATCCTGTGCAACTCAGAACACAGCTGAGCCTCTGAATTACTGTAAATGTAACTACCCATCTTTGATATCTAAAATGACTATGACATCTCAGAAGTTATACAGGCCAATACAGAAAAGTCCTTCTCATTTAAAATTTTTAGTTTCAATTTCTGTTTTTGTTCTGTTATAGATCTTTTTTAAGAGTTTGGTAAATAACAAAGAATTTGGCCCTTCATAAACAGAGGCATCCTACATGTAGCTAATAGACAGACACGCTCATTGGAGACGATCCCACGTTCAAATCTTTGTCTTGCTTCCCTTTGATTTAGACCAGATGCTTATAGGTCTCTGCCATTCTGCACAGATGCTCAGAAAAAGAGAGAGGCTCTTTTGTCATGAACTGACTTCATAAAATATCAACTGATTCAGACTACTCGACTAATCCTAGTCCAGCAGCCAGGGATGTAGGTTAACTGTTCCTAGTTCTGGTTCAGAATTTGGACTAATTGCTGATTCACTCTGAGTGCTTTCTCTTTTTTTTTTTTTTTTTTTTAGAAAAAAATAAAATACTATTTTGGGCTGTGGAAACCTTTGCAATGATCATTTCTGAACACTTCACAAAATTCTATTTCTTTCATGAAAGAGAGAAGGAAAGAGAAGCCTGCTGAAGCTGTCGGAGCACTCCAGCAAATACCTCGCTGCACACCTCCAGAGATGCTTGCGTGAAGCCTGCAAGCCTCACGTTGATGCAGCGTGAGACACCATTTTAAGAAAGGACATAAATCTGAAGATCACATTAAGAGCTATCAGTGCAATACCTTCCTGAATCTAAATATTTTCTCAGATTCAGTAACACTTCAGCGCAATTCATCTTGATTATTTTCTGGGAAGACAGAGGGTGTTGTGGAGACTTTCTGGGGTGACGATTCATACATTTGCCTTCCTCCAAGAAAACACTGAAGCAACACATAGTTAACATGAAAGGAATTTACTGGATTCTTATTTGCACCATGGTACATCTAGAAAAGAAAAAGAGAGAATTGAGGTGGACAGGTAGCCAGAGGAATCCTTTCTTTCAAACCATGGATAACTTTTCAGATATCCTCTTTTCTACAATGCTTCTTCTTCCCTCCTTCCTAATGAGTCCCTGTTTAATAACAATATCCTCACTCTGCAGATATTGCAGTGACACCATAATGCATCCTGCCAGTGCATCCTGCTGGGGCAGTCTCTCTCAACAGCACAAAGGCTTTGGATTCTCTGCCCTTATCTCCTCTGTCACCTACAGAAAACGATTGCACTTCGCACTTCATACTTTCTTTCCACCAAACTCTCCCATGTGTTTTTATTTTTGTTGTTGCTTTGTTTTAGAACTTGATCCAACACAGTGGGTGATCTTTAGAAGAGACTTCTGAAGATGAGGGATTATTTCAAGACCATTCCTCATCCTTTGAAAGACTGCCTACAATGAGAATCTTGTCACTAGGAAATATTTAAAGGGACGTTAAAGTTACAGGTCCTAGCCTTAAGGGAAAGGAAACAAAGAAATGAGAGACATCAGCTAAAGAAGATTTTCTTAACCTTGAAATTTCCCCTACCAAGCCATATGCTGCAGCTTCTCAAAGGGTATTGCTGCAGTACAGGGAGAACGATGAGTATTAGTTGAATAATCATGATAGATTATCAAAATATATAAAATCAAAGTCTGTACCCTACAGCAAGTCATAAAGAAAAGCAGCCATCTGGAGCTTAAGAAATGTTTGTAGCTTTGTCAGTAAGACTTTATTATAAACACACAATATCGGCTGCTAATTAAAAAAGCTACAACTAAGCATTCTCCCTCTCTCCAGGCATTTTTTCCTATATACTTTAACATTCAGAACTGTGATCTTCGTAAAAAGATCTTTAAGCTTCTGTGGCTACAGGAGAATGACTACAGGATCTTTGATTTCCCTCATTCACTTCCAATATCTAGAACAAGTCTGGACCAATGAGTACTATCAAGTTTGCGTCTTTGGTCCTTTCCAAATTCTGGCTTTCTTGCTGATATCAAGAACGTTCTACCCAGCATTACGAAAACAAACACAGAAAATCAGGTAAAAAGTCTGACAAAGAGCACCACTGCAGGTTCCAGCAAAAGCCATGGAACTTTTTGACACTTACGTAAATGACAGCTGGAGAGAAAGGTACTGAAGCATTAAAAAAAAAAAAAAACTTCAATTTTTTTGCATTTTCATTTATAACGGAGGGGGAAATGTATCCTTTATTTCTTTTAAAGCTTTTGTTTTTACTAAGGATGTTGAAAATTTATGTTTAACTTCTGGTCAGGAATATACTTTCAGGAACCACATAATCCTGCACAATGCATGTCTTTTGTGTTGCATTTAGAGCTTTCAGTATAAGCACCCATCAACATAAAAATTTACATGAACAATCAGGCTAGCAACACGGTGCAGACCCAGAGACACCTTCCTTTCCCCCTCTAGACATAGCAATGATAGCACTATAGTGCAGATGGATGCAGTGGAAACAGGTCTGGGATGGATCAAAGCCATGCTTAAAAATAGCCTACAGAGATTTCCACCTCTCCTACCAAGAGATCTCAGCAGTAGCCAGCTGTTCTACTCCCTGTCTCCCCCAACAAACTTAGATGTCTCACTAGGTGAATTGCCAAGGGCCAGACCCGTGTTTCCCAATGTGTGCACAGACGAGGCATGCGATTGTATGCTACAGTCATGTTAGTTTACGTATTTATAGGTTTTTCTAAGCCAGAAGGTGCATTTTGATTCCTCCTTTCTGATATACCAAGCATCTCTGCTGGAACAGGACATGGCGCACAGAGCAACTCTTCTCACAGGCAGGGGAGGTAAACACAGTGCAGTAAGAAGGGCTGCTCGCAGAGGTTTCTGCACATAAAGGTTCTTCATGGCCTCGTCAAGTTCCTAACTCAGACTGATTAAAAATAAATAAATAAAAAAGCTACTTTGTTTCACATGATGAAAGGTGCCCTACTTACTGAGAAGACAAGTTACTTTTTGTTGTTTTGATTTCCTGCTGGCCAGGATATACAGATGTTTTTTTGGAAAAAAAAAAAAAAAAAAAGGAACAGATGACACTGAAGCACAGAAGAGATTAACAGGGTCACTGGCTTGCACTCCCGGGGTCTGGTTGAAGGATTCCTGCTTCTTAAAATTGTGAGCAGCGAGAGATGACGGACTCATCACTCAATGAAAAGTGAGTTACGACTTTGAGGCGTGAACTTACTTGGCTGCTTTCCCCTGCCTTGGTTCTTCAGGATGGGAAGGCTCACGGGAAATGGTTACTTTGATGTTTTGTTCAGTTTTTCTGTGGAACATATTAAACATGAGGCATATCAGATACAACTTCAGAGCATCTGGGCTAAATTCACAGTTGATATTGGTGATATTCTGCATTGCTTCAGGTGACGTTTTAAGCAGGTTATTTAATGTGCTAATAAGCTTATAACCAGAACTATGTGACTAGGAACAGTAGGTCTTTTGTAAGGAGATGCAGAACATGTAGCCACACTAGACTTGACATATATCAGGCTAAGACACACGCAGAGATAGCTAAGGACAGTTAGGTAGTGTGCTAACATCCTCATTATGCCAAGAAGACAACAGCAGTAGCACTAACAATATAGAAATATGGCAAGAGCATCTCATGTGACACCAAAACAGGCATCGTGTGAGATGCAGGACATGTTATACCTGGTGTGAAACTAGTTTTTGAACAGAGTAACTGCAGTGCAACATGGTGAAAACTCACGTTAAAAAACTGGCATGGAAAGGTACCATAGACGTAGGAAAACAAAACATCATCACACAATCTAGATTATTTTTGGCTCATTTTTTTTCCATGCTACACCTGCAAACAAAGTATTATGCTCACTTATATTCACATCCTATTGAGCAACAGATGAAGAAAACTAGATCATGCAAAAAAATAAAAATAAAAATAGAGCCCCCTTACAAGCCTAGCCTAGGGCTGTAGTTTCTGGTTTGAGGAATAAAGAACAAATTTTCTTTAGGGCTTCAACCTCTCATTATACCTATGTCCTTTCCAGGCTCCAGCATGCTTCTAGGGACAGACAAAGAAATTCAAGCCTCTATGAGTTTTTGGACTCACAAAGATCTTCATGGCATAATGCTGCCAGGCTCATGTCAGTCCATATAAATCAGACAGATTTAATCTTCAGGTCAATTTGTGTTTTCCTTAAATAAACTTACAGTCTGCTGACATGGACAAAACAACCTGCTCCTCAAATCCTGCCACCCTCTTGGCTCCTGGCTGTCTCCAGTTTCTGTGTATTGTGACCTAGAAGAAAATAAGAAAAACAGACTCCTTACCTCCAAGAATCTCTTCTGGATTTTTTGCCCCTGTTAAAGTGCCAGCCTTGTCATGTGAAGGGTTTATGAGGGTGCAGAGACAATCCACGCAATCTACTGGGATGCTGCAGTTGGAAACTCCTAGGGTATTCCCTTCCAGCATCCTCCAAAGCATTTCAGACCAGGCTGCCATCCACGCAGGGCTCTCTCCTGCAGACAATTATGCAGAAATGCTCACAGTGTCCTTTGACTTAGACACAGGTACCTTAGACAACTAAGATGGAGAGAAAGAAGCATCCTGCTTTGGTATATTTTGTCCTTAAGCAGTTTGGCTATTTGCTTTATGCACTATGCTATGCTGCTGCCATCACGGAAATGTGATCTTCATGGAACAGAGATGAGGATCAATTTGACATGTTTTTAGTGAATCATCTGTCTAGCAAATGAACCCACTCTCTGAATCTTTACAATTGCACATTGCAGAAAAAGCCAATGGGTGTCTGCTAGTAAATCTGGTGATAGATGAGCAAGGAAGGAAGGAACTAGATTATTCTGAACTATAATGGCTGCAAAGGGCTAAGAAGATCAGGAAGAGTATGGTCTGGGCATTAAAGCAATCCTACCCAACTCCCAGTAAATAGCAAATCCGTTGAGTAAAGAAGGTACCGTTTTTAACTCCAATTTCTTTTACCATAACATTTTAACAGCAAGCACAGCAGGCTTAACAGTGGACTCCGACAGAAATTTCCAGTTCCTGAGACTGCCAGTTCCATTTTGAAAGTTTATCTATTTCTTCATATTCACTGAATGCTTCTATCAGCAATATGGATGGCACCTATACTGAATGGACTCAAGAGAGGTCTGTGACTGGCGAGAGCTCAGCCAGCTTACCAGGCCCTATACTGTCCTCTGGCATACCTGTCTTCCTGAGAGGAGAGCTCTAAATTTGCTTCACTGTGCAAATATGCCTACGTTTTTTGCCATCATCCCTTTTACTGAAGCTAAAGCATCAAATGCATCCACTGGAGCAAATTTGGTGTCTCCATTTCCATGGATCCCTCAGTGCTGTTTTACCTTGTGTGATGCTATGCCTCCCTACAACATGACCCATGTAAAAGAAGAACACCAAAACTCATCAGAGTTTGCAAGAACAAAAAAAAATATATATGCTAGAAAGTGAAGCAAATGTATCTCCTGTTCACTTTAAAAAAAAAAAAAGAAAGACTGGTTTTAGAGATTAACACAGTTTGAAGCACACTTTATGACTACGGGTATAAAGGAAGGCTCACCTGGAAGCAAGAAAGGAGACATTGCCCTAGTAAGCAATTGATTATTCCTGGTCCAAACATTGCAATTAAATGTGTTTGTCTTATTTCTCAAACTTCTTTGGGAATGAGTTCAAGGAGTTTCCACAGAAATGTCTGTGTGGATCCACCAACAAAAGGAACATCAGCACAGATCATAAAGATCTAGCACAAAACATCCTAAAACAGCCCAACAAAACAGTACAAATTCAGTGACTAAAGGCCTCTATATAAATTGCATTAGCAGGCATCCTGCTACTGCAGTTTACCAACAAACCCCTCTCTTCCAATTTATTAAAGTTCCATTAAAATATGTACTGCCTCATTTCTTTCCTGTGTCACACGAGCACTGCCCTCAAAGAGAATTTAATGCAGGACACCGTGGGCCAAATTCTGCTGGCAGTGTCAGTGATAAACCTCCCATTGGCTTACAGATGGAGAATTAAAAGCTCTAAAATCATAGACAGTATTAAGAGATCTCTTCAAATACAGTAGTGAAACTTCCACTTGCAAAGCAAGCAGTTTCCAAGAGTCTGGTTGATGCTGACGTCAGAATATAGTGTTTAACAGTTCTGTGTAACCGAAGCCTTAGACAGAACTGCTAGTTCTCTCAAGAATGGGGGATTATATTTCTTACTTCATCTGAAAAGTGATTTCATGCTTCAGGAAGTAAAGAAAGTTTGTGCACTGACAATATAAATGCAGATGCCTCCTGTAATGATTGACACCAGAGGTCGTGCGAGTGGAGTTTCATTTCTGCTCCCAGTAGATCATGCAGCCAAGCGAATTAACGGCTCTTTAGGAATTAGAAAGTCAAAGTTTTGACAGCTCTGTCTTCCCCCTTTGATATGGGTTCAGTTCAGAAGCCCTCCTTGAGGTCTGATCTGCTCCTCACAATTATCTGTTTTAATAGACAATATGAAAGCCAGTGACACTCACAGTGTACTGTCATATAGAGCCGAATTTCCTTCCCTGCGAAGGACGTAAGTGGCAATGAAAGAAACTATTACATACAGAAGCAGTAAAACACTCTGTCATAAAGAAGTATTAATTTCACAGAGCTGTCAGAAAACTGTCTCTGCCCCAATCCTAAACGTACACCTCAAAATGAGAGACCTTGTAGAGCTTACATCTGAAAGACTAATGCTGTTAGTATAGAAGATAAGCAGAGTATATCCCTAACAAGTTGCTTTTGCAATTTTTTCTCTCTTAGTAAAGAGGGAAATTTCCAGTACAATAGAAAAGCTATCGAGCTACAACCCAAATATTGTGACAGATAGCAGAAAGTGCAGCTCAGCATTTTCCCCTGCTGTGGATGTTCAGGCAGTACGCTTACTTCTTCTTGAATAAAGGTACACAAAATATTGGAATATCAGTAGGGTACCAGTAATTCTTCTGTACTTCTATGCCTGATGGCAGGCTGATTTGGTCCTTGCAGCCACCCGTAAGAACTGAAGGGAATATCCTCGTGCTCCCTTCTAGCCACAGCACACCCAGGTGTCTCTCTGCCGGAACACTGCTTGATCAAGTGGACAAATGGTTTTGTTTGCAAACTAATTTTTACAAAAGCCATCAGAGGCCCATTTGTCAGAGTTCTCAGTAGCTGCTTTCTGCTACACAAAACAAGACAACTTTTCTCGAAGGACCATGATAAAACCCGATGCTCACACTTAGCCTTTGTTATTAACCTGTTTTCTTCAGTTCCTAAACCGTACAGTGCTTCCAACAAGGGATGCCCTACCAGCTCTGTGTTAAAGACACTTCTGGTACAACTGCTACTGTAGCAAACTACAAGTCTGTTCAACAAAACTACTTAATTCACCACTTGTGTAGGCTGAATACCTTTGTATCATGTAGGAAAGACTTGCCTTTTCTTTCTTTCATTACCGTTATTAAGAGAGAATGCAGGCTACTCCAGCCTCTTTATATCCTTTCTCTTCGCTTTTTATTTGCACAAACACTAACTCCTGTGCCTTTTCAAGTGAAGGAGACATCACTGAGATGCTTATGAAGTTACCAGTGGTTAAATAATAGCAGTGCATTAACGTATACAATAGAAACTTATTATGTGATAAGCAGTTGGCGATCAAGAAGAAAACACCATAACAGTAACACCGTAAACCAAGAAGAGTGTAGCACCTGTGTGAGAGAGGGAAGACATCATTCATCCAGCTTCATCCCAAACTACTTAGCCCTGACCAACACATAAGGCTGATTAAAGTCTACACCGAGAGAAGGGAGAATTACCTACAAAGAACATTCAATGACCAGACACCTAGCTAGCACATGATCCCCTATCTTACCTTTACAGCTTAATTCACTGCTGCTTGCTGACTATCGCTGCTTTGGAGCTGTGCAGTACAAGGAAAACAAGATACTACTCAATTTTGCTGGTGTCTCTCTCTGTAATTTCCAGCATTATATATTACAGGCAGGTATCGGAGCTGCTGACTACTTTCAAATGTAATCTCTTGATGGCAGATAAAGTTGAATTAGAATGGAGCCTTAGGAAATTCAGACTTTGACAGCAGGGAACCACAGCGTATGCACATACACTATTCTCCAGTAGAAACTGTAAGTGCTCATCACTGCTGACTCGCGTAATTCCTTACCTTGTTACAATACCAGCTCCAAAGTGCTTCAACAAACAGGACTGAGACTCCTGTTACAGCGAAGCTGTAGTGATTTACCCCAGTTGGGGATCTGGTACTTTTTGCCTCTTGGAGAGGATCCAAGAGTTCCAGTGGTCTATTTGGGAACTACCAAGCATTTGTGATCCTGGACAGAATACAACTAGACAAGAAGGAACATAAAAATAATCTCTCAAAGCCAGTTTAGAAATGCTTCTTAAGTCACTCTTGCAGCATTGATCATTGTCCAGCTGACGTACAGAACAGACTTCAAGGTTAACTCTTCCCTTGACCTACTGTCACCTTCTCAAAGATAAAATACCTTCAATTTCACACTGACCAGGACTCTTGGTTAGAGCTGATTGATAATGATTTAACGTCTCTGTTTTTAATGGATCTCTTCCCTCCTCCGGTAACTTTTTCACATGCTCTTTTCCAAGCAGATGTTAGTTAAAGTTTATATTTGCCATGGTAAGTAGGACATCCACCTTTCAGCTGGTGAAAAGCTGCGTATGTTGAAGGGATCGATGCTAGTCCGATTAAGAATTTGGTCCAATACACGCAAAGGCAGTATTTGGGGGATTACACTTCTCTTCCAACATTTTTGAACACATTAATGACCCCTGTTTGTAGGGGCAATTTTCCACACAAGAGACACAATATTTGTTAACGTGTCCATTGAAGCTTAACAAAGAAACAAAATATGCACACAAACATACTAAGAGATATGTGTAGAAGGAAAAAACAGGATTCCATAAAAATGAACCATCTCATTATTCATGCCTCCTTACTGTATAGCTTTTTAAAAACATTTAAAAAACAATAAGATCTGATAAATGGAGCTGTTGTCAGAATAGAACCACTACAGCATCTACTGATTGCAAACACTTTAAAATATGTAAATAAGTTACGTAGAATTACTATGTATTTCAGAGAAAACAGAACCACTCCATCCTCACAAAAGCTCATACAAAACAACAAGGTAAATGCTGTTAACCTACAAATATGTGGGATAGTTTAAAAACTCACTATATGACTATGCATTCACAGGAACCTGAGTCTCAGAGGCTGTCACCAGTGCCCTAATATCATAGTCAGCAACAGGGTGAGAATGAGCTGCAACCTGCCTGAGGTACAAGGATGCTCAATGCTGGGTCTCAGGAGTACAGAGTGCTCTTGAGCACTCTCTAGGGCACAGCATGGACACAGCCGTCCATAGGAACATCAGTTTCTAAGTAACTTTTTGAAAATTTTGCCCAAGTCTAGGAAATTCAGGACATGGTACTTTTTGAGAGCTTCAGACTCTCTAAATTTGATTTTGACTATTTTGAACTAACCAGTGAGTACAGAACATCTGGCTACACAAGCATCAAGTGTATGACCAAACAAATACATTTATGTTCATATTTCCAGTATACCTTCATGAAGAATACGACAAATTCATAATTACACAGCACCACCACTAATGAAAAACACCCCATCTCCCTTTCGTAAATTTTTGACCTCCTTCTTTTGATTCAAAGAACTGATACTGACATTGCTCTCATGCTGTTAAAATGATCAATGGAAATCAATGGAAATACATTGTAAAACTGAAGATTCGCATTTAATTGCTGTCATTAAGTTGCTGCAACTTTCTGGGAGACAGCCTCAGCACAAAGTTCAGGCAAACATCGCCTCTTTGTAGCCTCAGAAAACACAAAGCATTTCAAAACTGCATTGTAAAAATTTCATTTAGCAAAATGGTGTTCATAGAGCCTTTCAGGATCAACACCTTCAAACCACACTACCAAACAATAGGAAGTTATTTGGCACTTCAGCTCTGATCAAAGGAAATGCACTTAGAAACAGTCCATCCACAGCACTTAGACATAGCTAAGGGAAGTATTTCAGTAACAGGGTTCACTGTGCAAGCCACAAAGAGCCCATGTGAAACCAGCGATAATCAGATCTTTTTTCAGAGACCATCTGACAGCTCGGGGTCCCAGACTTCCCTTGTGGAATCTAAATTGGATCTTTAGAGTATCAGATAGTTGTTCAGTGTTTCTAACTATGTCAGCAGACAAAGAGATGTTGTATGTATATCTTCTACACTTTTGTATTCAAGAAGGGCTGCGAGGGATGAGTGGAACAAAGCACAAATACAGGGAAACAAAATGGCTCTACAAACACCCTACAGGCCACAAAAATTATCGACTGGGATTAACGCACATGGAGCTGAACACCTCACCGAATCATCAGCTTACATTGTGGTTGAAAAGTCTGTCTGGAAAACAAAGCCAATAAATATAATTTATGTGTATAATATTGATCCTTTCATCCTGGAAAATCCTAAAGCACCTCAGAAGCACTATGCACAGAAATCCATGGAACCCAACAGCCATTGAAATAAAGCAGTGAGTCTCAATGGCTTAAGGCATTACTAAGTCAAGATGATACCAAATTATCAATTTTAGGAAACTGATAAAAGCACCAGAAAAAAGATTCAGTAGAAATCAGCTTAAAACTTTGTAACATTTTCTTTTCTTCTTCTTCCCTGTTTCTCTTTTTTGTTAGTCATTAACAGTCTTGGGCAAGATTCAAAACCAGAGACTCCTCTTTTGATTTTCCCAAAGCAGGAAGGAAGAGAACATGATTGATATCCCAATCACTTGCTTATAGCAAAATAGAAACCTTCTGTATTGCTAATTTTGATCTTGGATTTTGACAGAAAAAAAAAAAAAATATATATATATATACATATCTATATTAACTCCTTCCTTTCCTTTTTCTTCTTGTCATATTAAAGAGATTTCAGATCCTATATCAGACGAAGGAAGAAATGGGATATGAAAGAGAGTGCTACTTCACTAAAACAAATCCTTCTTAAGCCATGTTCTACTTGTCGTTCAGGAAAGGTGAACTTCTGTCAATCACCACAAGGAACCACTGGAGGAGGAAAAAAAAACCACAAACAACAAACAACAACAAAAACACCACCTAGATTTGAAGGAGCTCATCATAGTTCATCATTGTTCCTGTGGGTGCTCTTCTTCCATTTCCTTATGCTTTCCTTCAGTTTTCTAAACATCTTCAACTTGCAAGTTAGCTAGTTCCTGTTAAAAACAGCAAAAAGTCTGGGAGAATTCCCTTGCATACTAACAGATAAGATGGCATCTGCAAAGAGGCCAATGCCAGCTGCAAAGGCTGAGGGGCAGTTCAATGTTCATTAGGCTATCAGCTTCCTAGCTTTGCACAAAAGCATTCAGGCAGGTCCTTCTGGGCAGAACCATCCTCCGGAGATTTGCAGAGGTTTCCTTCAGAACTGCGCAGAAGCCCCTCAGCTGAAAATGAAGATGTTTTGGAGTTGTAAAGTGCTTCAAGCTTTGACAGGGAAAATTGGCCGAGAGAGTATGCCAGCATCTGCCACTCATTCAAGTGAGACGGTGCCTTAGGCTAAGGTAGGCCAGCAAAGCTATAGATTCATTCAGCAGATACTAAGAAAACAGGAAGCTGTAAGAGCAGGAACTTGTGTCAGTAATTAGGTTGTTACTCACCAATCCTGAGTTCAAAGGTATAGAATCCATTTCTTCTGTAAGAGGCTATAACTGCATTTTATATATGGCTTTTATATCCCAAAGCTTTCATAGCCCAGGGCAGATGAGTGTTAAGAAACTGAAAATCCATGTTTTTCCAACAAGCCCATCACACATAAAAGACACGAGCATGCAGAAGCATCTGTGTACATATGAGATTTTAGACACAGAAGTCCACTCTTGATCCAGACTTGCTCAGGGTTCCTTATATCTGATGCTCAGGGTCAGGCTTTTATGGAATGAAAGTGGCATGGGAAACAAAAAAAGATTAGAGATAGGATGGGAAGGAAAGAGAAGAAAGACCAGCAGTAAAGGACCTAACACAGTCTAACACAGCAACATAGCCCAATGCCGTGGAAAGGAATGAAAAGGTGGAAAGAGGCAGGATTAATTCAACAAACCCCATTGTTGTGGTTTAACCCGGCTGGCAGCTAAACACCACACAGCCGTTCGCTCACCCTCCCCCCTCCCTCTCTGGGATGGGGGAGAGAAACGGGAAAGTGAAGCCGGTGAGTTGAGATAAAGACGGTTTATTAAGACAGGAATATAATAATAACAATAATAATAATAATAGTGATAATGATAATAGTATTAATAATAATAATGTGTAAGAAAACAAGTGATGCACAATGCAATTGCTCACCACCCGCTGACCGATGCCCAGCCTATCCCCGAGCAGCCGGCCCCCCACCCCGGCCAGCCACCCCTATATATTGTTTAGCATGACATCAGATGGTATGGAATACCCCTTTGGCCAGTTTGGGTCAGCTGCCCTGGGTCTGTCCCCTCCCAGCTCCTGCTGCACCCCCAGCCTGCTCGCTGGCAGGACAGAGCGAGAAGCCGAAAAGTCCTTGGCCTGGTGTAAACACTGCTCTGCAACAATTAAAACATCAGCGTGTTATCAGCGCTCTTCTCATCCTAATCCAAAACATAGCACCCTACCAGCTACTAGGAGGGAAAATTAACTCTGTCCTAACTGGAACCAGGACACCCATTTAATGGGATTCCACAGTGTATGATTACTTAAATCAAACGCAGAAGTATATTTACAGTCAATTTACTTTCTGCACTCTCTTCTTGCACATACACAGAAGTTAATTACATCAGCAAGGAAACAGGCTTGGTAGCTGGTACTCTACCAGTGCCTGGACATATCTGAACTACACTGAATAAGAAAGAGCTCCCAACGAAAACTCAGACTCTTCGTAGTAGATTTGCTAAGTAGTGAGCATTATGCTTAAGGTACTCTGGGAAGAAACTAACTGTTCCTCTTGTTGCAGATGACCCAGCACGATAAAGAATAGAGAAACATCACCCAGGCAAAGCACAGAAATGATTCTCCAGATCAGGAGATAGCCCATGCTCCCAGGAGAGGAGAGACATAAATTCAACCCTGACAGAAAAAAAAAAAAGACAAATTAATACCCTAGGCCTGGATAAGTACTATAACCCCTTAGCTAGAAAGGGGCCCCATTACCTTCTCTGACAGACTACTTCAAATTTAGCTTCAACGTAATATATTGACTTCCAGGTTAAGGTGCTGATTACTGAGTAGCCTCGGGATGACCAAAATCACATCGTCAACAATCTCCAAGCCATTTTGCTCACCTCTGTCATTCCCCAAACTTGGCAGGCAAGGCATCCATTTCTCAATATGCTGGGAAATATGCTATCCCCTTCCAAGCTAAAGTAATGAATTGGAGAAGAAGAATCCTTCCACCCACTTAAGCCTTCAATTTTATATTTTCTTTCTCTTCATTCCGAAGGTACCATTAGATGAAGAGCTCTGGAAGCATGGTGTTCCCAAGGTCAGATGATGGGCATAAGACTGGAATGATATTGTGCTTACCATAAGCACCTCAACGGACATCTGAGGAGGACATCTATACTGTCCCCATAGCCACTGCACGTAAACAGATTTTGAAGGAAAGCCTCCTTCCCATCAGTCACAAAAATGCTATAGGGCCACATATATGTTGACATAAAATTCACAAGGATACATTCAGCCACCACACATCTAAATTTAAGATTATGGAAATGCTGATTTCTCATGAATGGGACCTGTAAATGACTTTGATTGCTGATACTACAATCAGTCCTGACAAATCTCACCTTCTCCAATGTTAGCTGATGGTACCTCAAGATGGAAAACTACTAACACTACACAGGTACATTCATAACTCTTGGGAAATCAGTTACCGGTCTTGTTTCTTACCTGTTTGTCCCCTTTTCTGAAACAAAACTGAAACTTTCTATGGAATTTTGAAAAGATACCTTATGGGGTACTACAGAATATAACAGAACTTGTTATGACTCAGTTGACACACATAATATCTGGGCACATAACCAAGCAAACCTTCACAAGACGTTTTTCCTGTTTGCACTGCTACAAGCATGGCTTCAACGCTTTGTGCGAGAGCCAGACTGGTCCGTAGGAACTAAGTGGTTGCTTCACGTTCAGGTGAGGTCCAGGAGTCATGTGAGGAAGCATCGCTTACTCCCCCAAAATCATTCCTGTAGTACCAGCTGACTGGAAAACAACCACATACATCATTTTAAGTATAAAGTTCCTCGCGCAAGTGTGAAATATTATATTCAAGAGCAAGCCCATGTTGTCACAACTCTATCCAAAAGCATACAAAACCCTTTCTCAAGGAAAAGGTTAGCACTGACCCTAAGTGAAAAGGGAACAGTCTGTTCCCACAGACCAGAGCTCAGCAAGACGATGAAGCCAACTGAAACAAAAAAAAGAAAATAAACTCAGCAAAACTGACCAAGCAAAAGCCTGGGTCAAGCAGTTTTTATAATAACAAATAACGTCTTCTCCTTCCTCTGCAAACTAAAAGCCTGCCAGTCCCTAATGATGTATGTATGTGAAAAGCATCTATATCCACTTCACATTTTCCTGTACACATACAGCAATGACTGCAACACAGGTAACGTGCATCGCAAACGACCAGCAGAAACCCAAAGGAAGCATTAGCAGCCCTGGCAACAGCTGCAGGCTTTTTTCCGTTCTTGAAACCTCTCTCCTTCCTTCCCCTTTGCTTTCACTAAGCCTCCTATGGTGTACATAGCTCATTTAACCAGGCAACAGGACTCAAATGTATAGGGCAATGTATCTTCGCTATCAAAATATAGGTGAAGGGGAAAAAGAAAAGAAAGGAAGAAAGTTACAATACTCTGGAATAAAATTTCCAAATACTATTCCCTTGAAAACAAAAGGAGAAAAATATCTTTAAAAACATGACAGAGAACATTGCTGGAAGTTTTAAGTTTTCCTTGATTCCCCAGATCTATGGCGCTCTGGTTCTGTGCAGTTGTGTGGGCACTGCAGAGCAACACTGAGCAGGCTGGGAAGTTTTTCCTAAGTGATCTTGAAATGGAAGAACATTGATGCCCCATGCATTATGCAACAGTGAGTGGATTGATTAGTGGGCCATACAATTCCAAAGACCCATTATACAGTTTCCTTTAAATAATTAAACACAGGAAAATATAGTACTGCTGCAAAGCAAAGCAGGATCATCCTGCTACCTAGCAGATTCACTGTGTGCTTCACTGCTAAAGACAAAGCTAAGCAGATTCTCCCTGCCTTGAGGCACTGCCCTCAGTTTCATGGCACTCTCACGTTCTGTAAGACACATCCTCACACACTGCCCGCAAGCGCTGGCTTCCCAGTGCTGAGACTTTGGTCAGTGGGGCCCCTCTGCTCTCTTGAACATTTGGGAGCACTTCATTTGCTAGTGTGAGCAGAGCACGCCACTGATTTGTTTTCCTAAGCATTTCCCAAAGATCCAGGGTTAGGTTTTGTGCTTTATTTCTTGGCAATAGCATTGCACAGCCAAAAAAAAACAAAACAAGCACTTGACAACAGAGAAAATATTTCAGTTTGATATATATTTTTAACCAGAACCGACTATCAAGCCACGAGGAGCTATGTTCAAATTCAGCTATTTACACAGTGTCCTTTTCCTATCGGGTTTGCTGAAGGTTCAAGTGGTGCCAAGTTTTATGAGGGGTATGGAGCAGCCCAAGGAACTGAATTATTTAAACCTTAAAAGACAGAGCTATTAACCAGCACCTTTCTAACACCAGCAGGCTTAAGGAAGCCAGTACACGGTGACTCTGTTTGTCACTTCAGTAACATTTTTATAGAGGCACAAAAATGTTTGGCACGTGCTCTATCTTCCTAAAAGCTATTTAGAACAAAATAAGTGTTGTCATTTTTGAAGGTATCTCCTTCAGAAACACTCTGTGTTTAAAAATAATTCATCTAGCTATAAAAGTACACGAACAATGAATCAACTGCATTTCGCTAACCAACAGGTCCTTTATCAATCTCAAAGTAAAACAGACAAATAACTACATGGGTACACCTTACATCTAAAATGACTAGTGTGATTTCTGTCAGCCCACAAGATTCAGAGGGATTTAAAAGATTTTCTTATTTTAGAAGACGTATGTCAATGTTGAGAAGAGTTGGCTTTTTGTGTTTTACTTTTATTTCTCTGTAAGTTTTATTTAAACTTACATCTGTGTACTTTGGTTTCTCATCACCTCCTAATCAGACTGCTATCTTGTCACCCGGTACAGAAATAAAATACAAGGAGAAATCAATAGTCAAAGCAAGGGGCGAGGAAGGGGTCACCCTTGGGTAGATGATATGTCTCCTCTATTCGTATCATGGCATGACATCCTAGATCATCTTCAAGCAATGAATATAAAGAGTCAAAAATACTCATAAGGGAACAAGGTTTTCATTTAACTTGGCCAAGTAATTTGCATTAATTCCTGAAATAACTAAAACTGGCAATTTCCCACCACCATTTTGAATTTCAAGGAAAAAAAGCTCAAATAAATTTTGATGGTTCTGCATAACACTCTCTTTATTTTTCATCCAGCTCTACAGAACGTGACATTTAAGTGACAACTGCTCTTCCTCCTCTCTCTGATGAATGAAGTGCTCAGATATACAAGGCTGGAGTATGTATAAGGTCACTCTTTCTTACAGGGATTTTCTTGCATGTTTAATAACTTGCAAGTAAACCATTTCCAGCAATTGGGTAACAAAAAAAGGACCTCTAAGGTTTTTCCCTTCCACTAACATCTCTTCTCATGAAGCATGGATGAACTTAAATACCTTAGACATGTTCACTTCTCCATCAAATGTAGCTGAAATCAATCCCTAGGTTCAAAAGTTATGGAGCAAGGTTTAGTCCCAGAATGTGGCCGTAATATCATTGCCTTACAGATGCACCAAAGACCATACTTACAATCCGACTGCATGTGTAACACCTGTGTACATCAGCTGTAGGACACTCTGAAACTTGGTGTTTTTTTCTGTAACACCATTGAAACAGTTTTCTCCCAAACACACTTGCAGTGAAAGCATTTTCATTACTAACTCAGAGCAATCTGTTGTTGATACGCACTGCTGCAAGGAGACAACTTCCCAAGGGACTGAGTTTAGCGATAACAGGAACACACCTGTGAGAGAGAACTGAAGAGCATCTCACGAGTTGCTTCACTGAATCATTTCCAGGATGTTCTTTCAATCCAGTTTTGGTGTCTTTCGTGAAGGGAAAAGCTCTCTTGAACAGATGAGAAATAAATATAACCCTACTGCTCTGTCTTTCCACTTTGCCTCACCAGTGACAACAAAGCAGAGCAGCCACAAGCCATCACTGGGCTAAGTTTACTTCTACAGAACATCACTACGAGTTGTAGCTACACAGAAATGACTCAGTATCTTCTTTTTTATTTTTAATTTTTCCTCGCATCTGCACACATAATGACACCAGTCACTTTACCAGATCTTTTGCTCCTGTAATCCTGTGAGTTCCCATTGTTCGGCAGGAGAACAAGGGACAGAGCACCCTCGTTATGTCACAGCAGGATCAGGCTCAAAGTGCAATTGCATTTGCCTGTTATCCTCCCACTCCCTCCTGTGCATGTTCACTTCCTCAATGCAAAAGGCAGTTCTCCCTGCATGGAAATCAATTTTCTTGTAGGAGACATTACAGACCTACGCTGGAGGACTTAAACTTTTTCCATTTTTCTCCCTCCAGAAGAACGAGCCAAGTCAAAATTCTCTTTTGCTTCCCTTCTACTTAAACCTTTTCACGTGACTTCAGTGTTTGCCTGCACGCAGATGTGCCAATTCCCAGCTGAAGAAACTTCAGCTCAAGACTGCTTGTGCTGCCAGAGGCTCAGTATGTCACAGCAGTAATTGTGACATATTTGAAAGCTTGTGTTTCTTTATTTGAATACAAATTTTTGTTTAGAAAATTCTTAAGTATAGTAAAAAAATAAAAACAAAACAAAAAAAACCCTCAAGTCTCAACAATAAAACCTTGGAATGGAAACAAAGCACTCAGTTGACCAGAAGCAATTGCTTCATTACTATTTTCAGTTTAAGAACAACAACAACAAAACAACCTAAAGGGATTTTTTTTTAGTCTGTGTTCACACAATTTTTTCAGGATGTCAGTATTTTTCCCAGAACAAGAAATGTTTTTGCAGCCCCTCTGAATCAAAACCTCTCCTGGATGTTTAAACTTATGCCTGCACATATGAAGCTATTTGGTTTCCTCATGACCTAAGCACAGGTAGAATGCCTTGATGATATGCATCCAAAATTGTGCCTCTTTTTTTTTTTTTTTTAAAACAAGCATCATGAGTTTACAGAACACATGCTAAATCATAATGAAACGACTGATGAGCAAGTTCAACACCAGCTTTACAAAGAAAAAAAAGATCAGTGTAAATTTCAGAGTTCTTTCATAAGCTGTAATAAATTATGTGTTATTTGATTCTAGTTACTTTCGGGAAAATAAATGTTACAGTGCCCATAGTCATGCATTTCATGTATCATTCACCTTTTAATTAAATTGGTCCTCTTGTAAGGCTATTGTGTTCTGCCCTGTGATCTTACCTTTTCTACTCTCAAACTGGAGATCTCATGCTGCTTTGTAAAGCTACAGAAAAGGAAAAGATAATGTCACTTTGCAGAACGTGTTTGGTATTTTCACACAGGATGAAAAAACAGTGTTCAGAAACTCCATCTCAGAGGGAATGGGGTCCTGAGTGTGGACAAGTTCACCTGAACTTTTTTAGCAAGCTCTAGTACAAAATGTAGCTGGACTTCTCCTTTGCTGACGACAGGAAGTGACAAGCAAAATCCAAGCTAACAAACATGTTGTCAGAATAACGAGAGAGAAGGGTGCGTAGATTAAGTCCATTAACCTCGTTGGTTCATGGAATACATTTGGATAAGACAACACAACTAGCAACTTGTTGCAAGCAATCACCTTTAGAAACCACTGTAGGCAGTCATAGCCACAGCTGTTTTACGGTCCAAAAACTCAAGCTCTCAGCCATATATTCCTGTCCTACCTCATCCATCGCAATAGTTATTTGTGTTGCCAGTGATTGAAAGGAGACCATGATTCAGCTCAACCATCGTGGCATGTCAGGAGACTGTCACCTTAATGACACCAAAAAAACTGATTTAAGAGTGCAAGTTTTTTCTTTCCTTACATGTTTAAAGAAAAGTCCCCACTGGAGAGCAGGGGGAGGAAGAAAACATGGGAGAGTTGAATTACTGCTTAGACATACAAAGAAATGTTTGAAACCAAGTAGGCGTTAGAAATGGGAGGCTTGCTTTACATTTTGTACTAGTAAAGAATATTGTTTCATGTTTTAAACAGCAGTTATCTTTAAAAACTCTGAAAGGTGCCAGCATAATAATAATAATAATGATGTGTGCTGTTCTGAAGGCCTATCATGACAAGCCCAGTTTTTTATTTTCCTAACAAGAACACTCAATGATGGTTGGGTTTGAACCACAGTACCGGCAGGGAGCTTCCAGGCAGAATACAGATAAATCAAGTGGCTGCAGTGGGGAAACCTACAACTTGGGGAAAACATGTCACATCCAATAATCACCAAAATCCAACTCCTCTATTTCCTGCTGCAAGGTGGCCTGACAGGTGAACAGATCGCCTTCCTGTGCAAGACTCACTGACAGCACCTGAGGGTCTGGTGCTGAAGGCTGCGCAGCTCAGGCCTAGCTACAATATTGAGACTTTGTAATTCAGCTGTTTCAAGTGCTCATACTGGAGGGGAAAATCCAGCTCACTGCTAAAGGCCCATTATAGCTAAGGAGAAAAATAGTGTTGTGGGAATAGCGCCAGAAGAGGAGATTGGTGCTCATACAGATCTGGTCTGGGAATGTCAAGTAGCTTCTCTCACCTCCTCATCTATAATGCTGAAATGAGTGTTACCAGCGTTAAAGGGATGCTGCGAAGCTAAATCCACACAGGTTCGAAAGCACTTACAGGACTTCAGCTGGAAGGCATGACAGAAATGAAACACGTTTTTATCATTTTTCTCACTCACTCAAAGAAATATCTGAGAGGAAAGCCAACATTTTATAGGACTTACAAAAATATGAGAAGCCTGACTCATTTCCCATTCAGGTAAAAAGAGGGCTTTTCACTGGCTGCCACATGAGCAAGATTTAGACTAACAGGCCTGTAACAAGCTTTCTACCAGGAACAGAATTCCTTATAAACCAGGTCCCTATAACAACTTACAAACAAATGGTTGCTATTTGCCTTGACTTCCACCCATCTTTCACCATGGATACAGGAGAGGAGGAAGATGATTACGAATCTCTCCACAGATAAATGTCTGCACGCTCATTTATTTTCCTCCACTAATACGGAGGGCAAGAACAACTGGTAATTTTGTGGGCTTCTCGACAGAATCAGAAAGGCAACACACCAGAGGCCCACCTCTGGCTCCAAAGCAGCTCTCCAGCTCCAAAGAGAGGAACTCTTCCAGTCACTTCTCTACCATATCTTCAAGTACCATACTTCTATCTCATTTAATTGTTTTAACTCAGTTCAGCCGATTCCAAAATGTCTGGTGAACTAAAGGCTGTGTTTATATTTCAGATGCAAGTTTATTTCCCAAACACTGCTCTGCCAGCTCTGGAAACAGAAGCGCAGCTTTCTGGAAGCAGGCCAACCTCAGTGCTTGGACTCCATTCACAAAGTGCTAAAGGAAGTTCAGCCATTGCATTTATTTGCTTTGAATAGCTTTGCTGCTGCTTCAGCTGGGAAAGACTCTACATGGTTCAAGTACAGATCAAATTAACATACCGTGTGTTGTCCTGAAAAGATGTTGGTGCCCTGTCACAGGCATCGTTCTGCTGCATTCTCCATGGAGTTTGTCTGCCTGAAGAAATATTTTTGCCTCCTACTTACAGCTGATGATGAAAACCCCACTAGCTGTTTCAATGATGTTAATTATTCCCTCTTCATCTCCACCACTCACCTACCGAAACAACAAAGCAGCCTCTCGGTGTGGGACACAGGCTGCCTAATGGGATCTCAATGGTCCTCCAAACACCGGCCGGCCTAAGACTCCCAGAACAGCTGCCCCAGTTCCTGCCAAGAGCCCACCTCGCTCCGTTCCCTGAGTCGCTGTGGGGGAAAAGATGGCAGGCGGCACCGCAGGAAGGCCCTGTCAGGAGCCACCACCTGCCGGCAAAGTGCCCACAGCACAGCAGGCAGCTGCGTTCAGTCAGGGCCAACACCAGCTCACAAAACTTTCTTTTGTGACCGACCTCCCACCATTTACATTCCCTCCTTTCCTCTCCCATCATCTGGGGTGCAACTGTATTATTATTCTGCGTTGCTCACACAATAGTTTTTTTAAACAAACAAATAAAAATGGCTGAAAGCAGGCACCCTAGAAAGAGAATAAAACCAAGGCAAGCATGTGATGGTAACTTCCACAGAATGCTGCACAGCCTCAACAAAACAGCAGCTCTGGACTTAGGAGCCCTCTCTTTTTATTTCTGTCATGAATATATCTAGTCTATTCTTAGTCCCATGTAGGTATATAAATACATTTTAGAGTAAGTCTGTGTGACTAGTCATGTTACACTGAATCTAAGCAATGCTTTTTTAAAAAAAAAATCCCCTCTCTACACCCCGACCCAGCAGGAGTATGCTGCTCAGGGCTCCTCTCAAATGGGACATGAACCGCACGGAGAGCTCTAACATGGCGGCAGGGATGCACCGGGGCTGTCCCCACCAGTCATTTTCCTTTTCCAGCTTCTAGATTCTCCACAGTATACTATTTTTTTCTTAAATTTGAGGTAACAGTGAAAGCATTCCTGTATGTCTTAAGGAAAACATACTCTGAGACAAAAACAGAATATCATATTAAAAATGCTCCAGGATTTCTGACCTGTGTTCTGGTTTTCCTATAGTTAGCCATAAATTAGGGCTGCCTGCAGATTTTGGTACCTTAATGATTCATGACTACAGAATGCATCTCGCATGTAGGGGAGAGAAAAGGATTAGTGATGAAAAGGAAAACATACATAACATTTTTCAATGTCTTAAATTTTAATCACCAGGAAACAAAAAATAAATGAGCTATGGGCATTGTGTAATTACAATAAATTTTGAGAAATGAGTAGTGTCCAGAGAAACCCAATTAAGTTTAATAATTTTGTGCATCAGAGACTGGGAGGATGGGGGGGATAAATCTAACAAGTTACTGATGAATATAAAGTTTTCAACTGCGGAAAACAATGCTTAAATTAATATGACACACAGTGATGCTTCTGGCTGCCTTTCTAATTGATTCTTCTTGTTAAATCAGGAGGAACTTGCGCACAATAAGCAGATTGCTGAGAGGCTATCCCCTACACAGAGATAACAGTTAACTTGAACCAGGCACACAGTGGCTTATTCATAGAAGAACAGGCTCTTTCTTAATTTAGTGGGGCTTTGCTCATGGGCTTTCTAGTTTGAGGCCCAGTATAATTGCAAGCAAAGACCAAGGGACGGAAGAACTCTCCAAAGCGCACAGCCACAAAAAACTGCAACCACTATTTGGCGCACGTATGTCACTCTTCCCTCCAAGTGAAACCTGGAGCAGATGCTCATGATGCAATAACGGAGAAAGTCAGGTAATTTCCTATTCACTCATTTATTCTTATACACAGCAGAGTGAGAATCAAGCCAGCACAAAGAGGGCCTCACATTAAAGCATTATCCAAGCCAAGGAACTCTTGAAATTCCTACTGCCAAATGTGAAGTGTTTGATTTCACTGGGTGCCCTGATTTGCAAATCACTTCTGAACTGAAAGCCCAGCCAAGAGGGCCTAGAGGTACAGAACAGCATGGTCTCCTTACGTGGGGTCAGATAAGGAACTTCTGTCCCCCATTCTACACTTTCCAGAGTCTCTCTTTTATTTAATTTTTAAAAAGTAAATCTTTATCTTTCAGAATTTTGTTGATAACAAAAAAAGGTGGAGAGTAACAGTTCAGAGGTGTTGAGAGCATCTCTGGAATAGCCCTCAGAAACAAGCCACCCTGTTGACCTCAGTGAGGCATCCAACGACAGACTGCATGCCAGCACTCCGATCGTTTCATTCCTTCTACAGCAGAGGGGAGGAAATTCAGATATTGCGAGACTGGAATGAACGAGCAGGAAATCCTGTCACATTTTATCATTGCATCCGCCCCATTTACTACCCCCAGTAGCACAAATTGGCACTGAATATAAAATGGGATAACATTTGCTGTAATGTTATTTGAGAAAGTAATGCCAATGTTTAATAAAAGCTCCTTGGAAGCTCAGGAGCTTGGCAGAGCTCAAGGATATGGCACCTTCACAGGAAAGAACCGTGTTTGTGGGCACAGAAACCGACATAAAGAATTCTGAACATCTGAAGTATGGTGCAACAACTCATTTCAGCAGCTCAGATAGGCAGAACTTCTTGGTGTGAAGGAATAAACCTCGATAAAGCTTCCTCTCCTCCCCTGCCCAACTTACAAAGAACTTCCCACCTACAGAACGCATTTGGGCCTTCTTCAACACTTCACTTTTCTCTGACACATTGAAGGTAACACCTCAAAAACTATTGAATTTTGATCAAAAGTACTTAAACAGGGTTACTCAGATTTTTCCCACTTCACAGAACAAACAACTGCGGCCAGCTTTTCAAGTTACAGAACAGCATGCGACTCATCTCACCTTGCAGCTCACAGGGCCTTGCCCAGACCTCTCCTAGCACAACCTCACCAAAAAATCGCTGCAAATCGTTAAGATTAATTACTCCTCTACAGGGAGGGTACATGCTTCCTAGGCTAAGCCTGTAATTCAAGCCGGCCTACTTCAAAAGTTATCAAGAATCTTTCCAAGACAAAAAAAAAAAAAAAAGAAAAAAGACAAACTCCAACAGTTTATGTCACTGTGAGAAACTGGAAAGCCAAAGGAGCAGGCAGAACACCGTGTCAGTGGGAAACCGTTCCGTTTGGGTGCAGTCCAGAGACCTCTCAAACCACAGCCTCAGCCCGCATTAAGTGCTGTCCATTTACATCAGAGAAACAGAAATTGTTAAGTATTCTAATATTTAGGCATTCACAATCTGCATGTTAAGAATGGATTTAGGTGCTATATTAAGAAAGACTGTATATTAGGTAGCTTTGTATCACTACAGCTAATGAAAAACAAGATTTTTGAAAGGCTACAGGATTCTCTTCATTTATGGGTGGGTCCAGAACTGAGAAGAAAAAGGATGTCTGCTCCGTTTAGGACACTAACGGTGGGAAATAGAGAAAAGATGTATTTATTTCTTTAAAGTGGAGCATGGACAAGGTATGGCGTTTTTTCCTCAGTTAAAATTAGAGACATTACCTTAAGTATTCTTTTATTTACTTTTAAGGTCTGTGCTAATTATTTCTCAGATAGGACAAACTTCATTATTGCATGCAAGTTCTAACACATGAAAACAAGCGGGGAAGTTCCCCATCATTCAGCAAATTCTCTGCCTCCCATTGTTGTTCTGTGCTGGATTTTAATTGTGCACATTACAGTATCTTAACCATTTTTCACTTCACCTTTTATTTTATAGCTTCTGTTACATGTTAAGGAAAACGGTCCTTTCACTGAAGTAGCAGCATACCAGCAGCTCCTGAAACTGCAAGATAAGAATTCTCACCTGACTACTCCTAACAAATGAGACAAGCCTTGCAGAATTCACCTATTTTATTCCTGGGAGAGAAAAACGTGTGCACCAGAAGACAGAAACAGAAATGAGGAATGCCGGGTGACCTTGGGCAAGTCACTTCACTTCTTTGTTTCTCTTTCTGCTGTTTTCCTTGCTACCTTTGGTCTGTCTTGTCCAATTAAAGAAATCTAAAGCAGGAGTGCTCTCCGCATTGTCAGCACATCTCACCAATAGGGTGCTGACCTCACTTGGATACAACAGTAATAAGTAATAACCATGACAACAATTTACAAGTGATGTCCTGCATTTCTAATATTCTGGGTAAGAAGAGTTGAACTAACTTATTAAAGCACACGTGTAAGTTCACCTTTACAATGAGAAGCTGGTCTTAACTCTTGTCAGCTTTAATAAAACTTAAAAGCTTAGTTTTTCACCCTGGTGATTTCTCCTGGAAGGCTGTTGCAGAATTCTGCTGCTCCACTGGTCTGAGAAAAACTCTTCTAATTACAAACCCAAATGCACTCTCGGACAACTCTCACCCACCCACTCTTATGTCAGCCAGGTGTTCTCCTCCAGTGTTCAGGCCTGTGCTGCATTGAGAGAGGAACCATGGCTCTCCCAGGCCTGTCTTACCAGGTGAAAAAGGCCAAACCCTCCTCTGAGTTGCAAATTAAGCCTCTATGAGAACCTCTGCTTTGTGCTCTAATCCATCAGCCATACAATTGCTGTAATTTCACCCTGAACTTAAGCTCCTGTTAAACAAGGCCAAAAACCTTCCAGTTCCCTAGGGCCCCACTGGCAGGGTGACCTACCCCAGCTCTCCGTACGCTTCTCCCCAAATGGAGGAAAGGGAACCATGTCCTTGTTCCTGACATCCATTGCTCCCTTATGTCCAGCACTCAGCCTCCATCCTATGAAACTTTTTGGATATGCTCTCTTCCCTCCAGCTTAGGATTGGCTTCCCAAATCTGCGTAACTATGTTTAACTGGGTCTAGGGCATAGAAGTCTTTGGGAATAACGGCATAAAAAAAGATGCAAAGAGACAAGACAGAAACCTCTGCTTAGAGGAAAATATTGTAACACTTCATGGATTTGTAGTAGGAAGGACGACTTTCAAACACCCATTGGAAGGAAAACGTATAATAAGATCTTTTTTTCTCCCGTCCTTTCTATTGACAGCATATCACTTTCAAACACCCTAATTTTGCCGGGTGAAAATGTATGCCCTCTTTAATATAGATAAGTTATTTGTCATACATAAGCCTTGTTAATTTAGGATTAACGTTGCTGAAGTAATTAATGTGACCTTATGCAAAACACATGACTATAGCTTCGTACTGAAGTCCTACTGGTTATCTGCAGGGCTGACTTCAGTCCAGTGGTATTAACAGCTGGGTTGGTTTTAGCTTTACAGCTTCAGAGGTCTTCAAAACCCACTTTAAAATAAAGGTCTTCAACTAAATCTTCCAAAGACAAATGAATGTCAGCCAGTTGTTGCCAACAGCTGACTGTGAGGAGTGGAAACGCTTCACTAAGGCTTGAAGAGTCAAAGATCATAGACAGAAACCAAGGATGCAGGTACAGTGGTATGTTCCCTTCTGATTTTAATAACCACCAAAAAAGTAGACAGAAATGAGTCGGTGGATGGAGATGGCACCTAAATTGCTATCACATAGGTATGTGCATTTATTTTGAATTTGGTAAGAACTTAGTCTCCAAAAAAGAGCCAAAAATAACACTGCACTATACCACAGAACAGCACTTCTTTTAATATGAGAGAATTGTTGAACAAGCAACTGCCACCGCATTAATAATTTATCAAGTAAAACTATGGTTATTTTCATGTGATTTCTCTAGTAAAAAAAATCTGCTGGGAGATTTACATAAAAAGAAACTTCATAGGAAATCAAATGCTACTGCATGGGAAGGGATATAAAATATAAAAGGTCATTTTGTTCAATAACATTTTGGGATGGTGGTCATTTAAAATGCTTTTCATGAACACAGGCAAAGATCAAAGTATTAATGGAGACAATTACAGAGCACAACTTGAGAGCACCGTAGCAATCAGTTGCTAAGGTTAGGAAGTTTATTGCAAAATAGTGTTTACATTGATAAAGCCCTGCTGATTTTCATATTGCAAATTGTTTTGACCTTCCAGGCTCCTACCTAGCATTACTGTACCTTCCCCTAGGAACAGGTCCGGTGTTTCAAAGAATTTACTCTTAAAGACACAAACAGCAGCTTTGTCCATTTTTTTGCAGCTGACACAAAGAAGTCCATTCAATAAAATAGTTCCTTTATTTGCGTATGGTTTCCAAGGACTTTGCTCAAAAATAGCTCACAGGATAATAAGTATCTACTTTTCTCCTGTTCATTAAAACTGTATTCATCCATTGCATACGGCACCTTTGTTCACCTTCTTGATGTCAACAAAGCTAAAGAGGGATGGACTGACCTCAAAAAGAAGCTACGTTATTATAAATTTCAAAGCAGGGGTATTTCAAAGACTATTGCCTAGGGTCACTTCGGATACAAATTCCAGACATTCATGTTGGATTTTGTAAGACACTGCTATTCAGTCAAAGCCAAGTTCAAAAGAAGCATCCCGTTATGTGATATGTATGCTATTTCTGATACAGAACTCATTATTAAAAGAAATGTACCCAGCAATGCACTACGGAACAAGAACCAGCACTGTTCAGTTTTGCAATTAAAAGGAAAAAAGGTTTCATCTTTTCCAGCCTGCACAGATCAAGGGAAACAGGTATCTGACTTATGCGATTCTGAGTACCCAGCACTGCCTGGGTCCAGAATGGAGATGAATCCAGGATAAATCCTACCTGCACAGAGAGCACAGCCAAGGAGAACATCATTCACCAAAAGCACATTTTGGAAAATACACATTGCAGCATCTACCAAAACAGCACTGCTGAAGCAGAGATACCCTCGCCCCACGCACCCCACACGACCCAGAGCCCTGCTCACAGCTCTTCGCTGCCTGCTGCCCAGGCCCACGAGGAGCCCAAACAAGCTCGCTGCAGCGAGCTGGATCGGAGCTGCACCTCAAAGTCTTCAGCCAGGTTTTGGTGTCGTCCAACGCACTGTTCTCTAGTTCCCTTCAAATTCTTTGACACAGACATAACCAAACTGCTAAAACAAAAGCGCAGGCCTGCTTCCTCACTTAAAAATTCTCCTGAAGCATCATGCAAAACAGAACAAACTCTGCCCACAGAGAACACCAGACTTGCTTTTCTTTTTTGTTTTCCCCCTCCACCAACTGACTTTAACACGCAGGACATGTAACAATGCCTAGGGCATCATCTCTGACTCCACGAGTCTCCAGGCAATCTGCAGCCTCTGTGGTTGTG
This sequence comes from Anser cygnoides, assembly GCF_040182565.1. Classification (NCBI taxonomy): domain Eukaryota; kingdom Metazoa; phylum Chordata; class Aves; order Anseriformes; family Anatidae; genus Anser; species Anser cygnoides. Next base: position 7,190,352 of record NC_089887.1, read on the forward strand.
TTACAGGTGAGAGATGAGCAAAAAATAAAGGAACATTACAGTAGGGAACCTATTGGGATTTTGCAAAGAGATCAAGTAAATAACTTTCATCAGAAGCTTTAGAAGGAAAAAAACCCTCCCTACTAAGCTTCATGTCATCAGATTTCAGGCTTGAATAAAATGTTCAGAGTGAAACCATAGCCTTCCCAAAGCTCATCTGGGTTTGCAGTTTCACTACAAAGCCATAACTCAGCCAAGATTGACTGAAAGTCCAAACGTATTTGAGAACGCTTGGACCCAGTTTCAAAGGACCCTGAGCTGATGGATGAGTTTGTGCCTAAATTTCGGTGAAACTTAATTAGGTATGGTTAGAACTGTTCAAAGATGGTAGTGAAATCATTTGATACTCATTTGCACATCATTGTCCTAAATGTATTTATGCATCTGTAAGGCCCTGAAGGTAGAGGATGCTAGTAACATGAGGGCCTGCAATGAGTGTTGCTTCGTATTTTCCTGTTAAGGATATTGCTTTTATATCTTTATTGCAGTGTCACATAAGGAGTAACAGCCCAGGATCCTACTGTTTTAGGCACTGTAAGAGCACCAATGTGAGTCCCTGTCTCACGTAATTTATAATTTAAGCTGTGTAAGAACAGGATGTCTTTTAGAGTAAGTGATGCTGAACGGGGAATCACCAAAAGCCCAGTTATTAGGTCAGAAACTGCTATTGCTATTGTAAATCTGTTCAGCATTTTATAAATGGGAGTGCTTGGGAGTTTTTAATTTGCAGCAGAAAACTTACAGTGTAAGCACAGAGGTTGGGATGTTTTGCTCCTTTCTCCCCACAAAGCTTTTTTAAACATCGTTCTGGTTGCTCAATGCAAAAGAGTTTGTAAAAAAGTAAGTAGCATTCATTTTAAAAAGTGGTGCAACTTTTTTTTTTGAGGGGGGGAGGGTGTTTGTTTTGGGTTGGGTTGATTTTTTTTCCTTTTACTTATTTGCCTTATCATTTTTAAGGAGTTGGAAATCAAATTTCAGCTTATAATGTTGTCTAGTGAATACTTGCTCATATTCTGTGAGATGAAGGTGCTGACAACAACATAACCTCCCTTGACAGAAATAGGTGTGCAACAAAATCCCTAGAAATCACACAGTAAATACATCCATAAGAATCCTTCAGATTTCCTGAAGTAGAGTGGAAACCAGAGATATGCTTAAAATCCCCAAAGTAATGTGTATTGTCAGCAAACAGGCTAAACTGCTGTTCCTTGGGTAATGCGGGTGAAGTGCCCTCAAAATGACTGTACCAGCAGCAAAAAAGTAGCAATTTTTATGACTTATGTCACATCACATCAAAACAGGTCAGATGCATTTTGTGGGGTTGTTTCACATATGACCCTACAAAATCACATGTCAAATGATGGATAAGACAATTTCTCAGGAAGCAGTATGCTCCAGGTAAAGCCGGGATTAAAGTGAAGGGCTATTTTCAACAAAGTAAGAAATATGTGACAAGATGAGATGCCTTTTTCATTCCTCAATCAAGCATGCCAGTATATCCATAAATGTTCAAAAATGATACAAAATAACAGGAGTAATCAGAAGAGTCATCAAAACAGAAAATGCCTGGCCTTTTTTTCTCGGTTTGGCTTGAAGTGGAAACAAGCCCAAACTGAAGAAGATTTTTGTCTAAATATTACTAAACAATTGTAGGTGATGAGTGCCAAAAGAACAGCCTATGGTTATACCCTTTACAACAAACTCCGCAACAGAAGTAGGGCAGAGTTTGCAGAAAGTTGGTCCGTTTTCGTTAGACAAGTACGGTTTGAAAAAAACAGAGGAGTTTCAATGTAGAAGCCTTCTTCGGTGCTTCACACCTCCATCCAACTGGCTCTTCCTCTCAGGCCCTAGAGCATCATGTCCTTCAGAAGTATACTTCGATCAGAGTCAGTCAAGTTTAGATGTTTACAAATACCTTTAAATGCAAAGCACTGAACAACAAACAGTGGCCTTTTTCTCATGCTGTGACCTCACAACAAACACCTGGGATGCTTGAGCTTCCAAAGCCTTGCTAATTAAATTAAATATTGTTCTAAAAAATAGCATCTCTCTCTCCATTTCAGTACACAAGGGCGATATCCTCTTCAGGTTCTGTGAATCAACTGCCAATTATCTCCCTGCAAGTGGGAACAACAAACTCTGCTAGTCGGGTAAAACTGTTTTCATACAAGGGAGCACAAGCATAAGGCTAATGTCTGCTAAACGGAAATTCAGCATAACAAAACACTGAAGGAACAAGGGAGGCAGTTTAAGTAAGTGCTCCTCACTCAGTCATTGCTAAATACTCTGTCATCACTTACTCTAACATGATGACGTTGCCACGACGAAGCACTATCTTAGCAGCAATTACCTCTGTTATAGGGTCAAACCATTTAGAACTTCTTATTGTTCCCCATCTTAAAGGTACACTGTTTTAAGACTAGCTTTTAACATGGATAATACACCTGCACAGGAGTCGAGAGCTTGAAATTCCTCCTTCACATCCTTTTTGCGGGTCAGCAGCCCTGTAGGAGAGGTTGACAGGGTCAGGGGAAAGGTAGAGCCTGGATTATATACATTCTTTCACTAGGCGTGAAGAGGCACATTCACATTTGGGACTGTGACAGGACATTCATCATCCTGCTCGTTCTCCTGGAGAGAAAGGAGAGCCAGCAATTGCTAGTAAAAGGGGTATCTGAGAGCACAAGGAGCTAACCCGACAAGGTGCTGGTGATACATGTCCTCTTATTCAAGGTATGATCTAATGCACAGTATTGACTCCAGTCCTATTTACCCTCCAGAATGACACAGGTGATTCTTGCTCAAGTCTGCACAAAACCACATGCCGTAACACCAATGCCTTATGGCATGAATGTTGGCAAGTGTATCAGTGATGGGATGCTTGGAAATACAATGCCAGTCATCAGCTCGAAGTCGGCAAAAACAAGTCATATATAATACACACACACAGCCCTGCCATTGCAATGACGCATCTTTCGGACAAATGTGTTTGTTTCCCCAAAGGAGACAGTAACCCAAAACAGGTATTAAAACATAGAAGAGGCAATTATATTTTTATTGCTTTTTACACTAAGGCCTTTTCTGTTGTACTACCAGGTCTGTTTCATCTGAATGCACATGGAAACTGAAAATACTTACCTGCTCCTCAATGCCAAGGTGAATTTAATCAGAAAACTAATTGCTTTCATTTTTCTGTTATAAACTCTTCAATTTGCTGTAGCGATTACCAGGGTGAAAATTTTCTGCCTGCAATCAAGTCCAAAAGGGAATGGTCTGTGTTGTTTCTTGGAAGAAAATTGCCTTTAGAAAAATCCTATTTCTTCGCTAGAGTATCAAGGAGCACCGTGGCTGAAGAATGAGATGCACAGCTTTTGAGATTAATCATTATGATGAATTAGAGAAAAGCTGAAGGCTGTAAAACATATCCGTAGTCTATGACCACTTAGATTCCAGTAATTACACCAGTAACTGCCATCTTCACTGCTTCTATGTAGATTCTCCCCCTGCCAACCTCAGTCCTCAGAGAACTGATGTATAATAACCAGCTCTCCACTCACTGGCCTTAAACAGCTGGCAGCTGGAAGAAACATGAACTAGAACCAAAATACCATATTAAACTATTTCCTTAGCCACCCGTACAATATTCTGTGTTTAACAAATAAGTAAGAATTGCTGAAAACAAATCTCTTCAGTGAGATACTGTTGGATTTTTATCCTTAGAGCCAGCATTTGATACAGCCTTAAAAGATGCACTCGTGTCATGGTATCTCATTATTTCTTTTGATGTGTTATCACATCTTTATGGAGTGGTGCTGGTTCCAGTCATGAAATGCAGATTTGGAACACAATGTTGTGTCTGCTCAAATGGAAGCTGAGCACACACAGCACATATAAATAACCCTAGTGCTGGGACTTTAGGAAAGGATTTAAGATGATATTTGAAGAAAAGTATAAAAGTTTATAATGCTGCAGTCAAACATACAATTTTCACAGCTTGAAGTAGTTTTTTTTTCCCTAAAATATTTTGCTACATACCATGCAGAAGCTGGTGATCATTAAACTGTGTGATAAGGAAACCCACACAGTGCATAGAGCCAGAGTCAAAACACTTTTCTGGCAAAGTTTGCAGCCCCAGATCTCTTATCAGTGATTGCACTGGACACTGAATAATGTGAGCATGTCCCACAATACATCCAGCAAAGCAGCAGTTCAGAACCTTTAAATTCAGAAGTGACAACCACACCACTGACTGACATTTTATAAAATGAATAATACTGAATTTCACCCACAGAAGTCACTGTTAAACCCCCCGACTCATGTTTTCTTCCTAGCAGGAGCACTCCCACCAGTTTTTGCAGCAGCATGCTCTAAATGGCTAACTACTTTGAGTGTTAAAGAAAACCTGCATCTTGTTTGTAATACATCTGGAGTCAGAGAAAAGGAAATGGGAGACAGCGCCAAGATATTTGTGAGAAAAGCAAAGAAGCAAGAGGCAATCTGGCTGCCTCGGCAGAATCTATTTTTCTTGTATTAAATATAAAGACGCAGAGGTAATTCAGATAGAGCATTATCTAATTGCAATGGCAAGATGAGGATAGTTTATGAACACCCATTGTACCACATCTAAGTGGTCATGCTGTTCAAGGAGAAATGAAAATGTGAATTGAGTAGGGTCCAGGAAGTCAAGTGCAGGAATAAGCAGAACTGAGAGCTCATTTAATGCAATCCCAAACCTAATGAAAAGACAGATCATTGGAAGTAATGAAGAGCCAGCCAGCACTAGGAATAGATTACACATGCACATAAAAGCACTGCTTCTCTATGTTATTGAATGTGGGTTCCACTGTGCTCTAAAATACCGGTGGCAACGAGGTAAATCAAACCTCTGGTGCCCAAGGAGCACTCTGACGTGTAAATCACATGCTGACTGTCACCTTGTGCCACACAGAGATCTTAAATGGTTCCAGCTGATCTGCAGAAAAAGCAACAATGACAACAGCAGCAGCACATTGTTAAAAGACTGAAGGAGGACTATTTTTGATATCAGTAATCCCTGCTGACCACCTGCCTGCTTGTTGTCAGCTGACAACGCACTGTTGCCTCCACAGAAGCAGAGTATCCTCTAGGGAGAAGAGGAACACAAATACTGGGAATGAATTAATAAATAAACAAACAGACAGGGAAGCTGATAAAACATCAAAAACAAAACCCATGCGACAGAGGCAGGAAAGGAAATGTGAACGTGGGAAGTTACTAACACAGGAATGTTTTGCCAGGATGGAAAAAACAAAATCTGCCAGAAAGGAAGCAGCAAAGTTGCAAAAGCAGGAAAACCGGGAGCTATAGAGGATGCCAAAGCAGAAGAACTGTTAAAGCTGAAGTGGAGCTGTGAAATAAACGGTCTCTGGCTACCCTTTGCACAGAGATAGTCACTGACTGAGCTGTGAGCACTGAAGGTTTGCAGGACCCCTGCAACAGCTTTACAAAGCCAAAGCCTCCGAGAGTCCTTAAAGCAGTGGAATTACACAGTTTGTTGATAGGGGAAAAGGAGGAGCTCTCAAACGCAGAGAGGGCCTTAGGGAAACGATCGTGGAACCACCTGAAAACTCAAAGGAAGGCTTGTTTTCTTACCAAAATAGAGACCTTGTTGCCATCTCCTCTGAAGAAATTACTGTGACTGACAGGCTAGAGGCTCACATATAAAGGCATCTTTAAGTTACAAAGGGCTTCTGAGACTATATTTATACCCCAATTTTGAGCATCTCTCAGAAAGCTGCTGTCAGAAATGGTCTCATTATGCCACTGCCAAACAGAGCACAATAAGAGAGTTACTACCCAGAGCCTAAAACTTAAGTAGGTGGAAAAGACAGCAGGTCTTTAGAGAACAGACTGGGGAAAAATGACAGGAATAGGAGCACTATTTGGAGTTTAAGCCCCTGTGAAGCTAACAGAAAGACTACTCATTTATTTCAGCAGACTTTGGATCAGACCCCTCACTTCTGAAGAGCTTTGAAGTTGAAAAGTGTTAGAGGAACACTCAAAATACTTATCAACAGAAAAATGCAGCTAAAGAGATGTATATGAGTGTCTTTTTAACTTGTTTGGAAAGGTCAGAAGATCAAGAAGAATGCTTGCAGACAGGAGGTGATTTAATGGGATTTGAGGGGAGCGCTTTAGAAACAGTACGGATAACACACGAAAAAGGAGCTGAGCATATGTTAGAAGAGTTTGTGCACTATAAACTCCTCAGGACTAGCCAAGGACAGGTCAGAAAGCAGAACAAGCTAAATCAGGCTGTTCTTCTAACTTACGAGTGCCCTGAATATTTGCTATCTTGTCATAAATCAAGGTAAAACATCTTACGTAAGTTCTTTGGCAGAAATGCTGGTTTAACAAGCTTTTACCACCAAATCTGTCCCTGCAGTTTGTTGTCATCAGACAGATGCTATGCAACATTTTTATTCCCACGTGGGGTGGAAGCTACTGCCTGAAGTTCACACATTAAAATGAGGAGAGTTTCCCTGTGGTCCTTTAACACCCTCCTCCGTGCCTTATGACCAGTGGAATAAGGCATGCTCCAATGAGGCTAGCTAGGGAAAACATGCAATAACAGAATTTGCAGCTGCAAAATGGATTAGCATCTTTCAAACTCTACATGCAGTAGGAGGAAGTAGGTATGAAAACAGATATCTAAATAGCCAAGAGCCATTAACGTTTCATGCTCTGGAAAAACGTGCTTCTCATCTCAGTGGAAGGATAGTTGCTCCTTTACTCCGCAGGAAAACTTTAGTCAGACCTTTTTAATATGCTATATTTAAAATAAAAATAAAAGTCACCAGCTCTGTAGTTTAGGTAAACCAAATCCAATTCCAGGACTGAAAGGGTGACTTCTAGTAGCTCACCTACCCCAAATTCCTACCCTATGGGTGTTGGCTAATCCATCTTACTTCATATTTTCAACTAGTGAGGAGCTCAGACACAAGCCACGTCAGCTGACAAGCCATGACTTCGGAAGCTGAAGCCAGGCAATCACTCATGACTCTCTGTGCATTCCCTTACAACAAGATGCATTTTACTGTTATAAATAAACCTTCAAACACAGAACAACTATTTGCCAAATACACCTATCTTCCAGAATTTATCCTCCTGAGGAGTGCTGAAGCTTTCAAGATCTCTGGGATGTTCCCAAGAACTGGGAACACGGCTGTGTTTCAGTTATACCACAGATCATGCTGTAAAGGGACTGAAAGTTAGCCAAAATTAACCAGGTAGGTCATCTGACATGATAGCTGCACTATGACAGACTCCAATGGTTGAAGTCAGTGTGGAGCTCATGTAATCTCCCCATTCCCCAAATCTCAAATATTCAGCGAAGCAAATAAAGATGGGTAGTAGAAGGCTAAATGCACTGAAAGATTTTCAGAATGAAATGCAACTCTGCAGGCAAATCTAAGCATTGTTTTCTGTCAAACCTTGCTCCATGGGTGAGCTGCTGCAAAAAGATGATGTTTACCTCCACACAAATCTCTGCTGAATGCTCCCATATGGCACACACTGAGTGAGAAGTGACAGCAGCGATGGGTAAGCCGCGCAGCACTTTCTTCAAGGGTCTCTCTGTAGTCTGGAGCTAATTACACATCCTGCAGATATGCTTCACGGTTTTTAGAAGGTTTTTTTTTTCTTAAGAAAAAGAAAGCAATTAGGGCCACAGTCACACTATGTTTTCATTTCAGCTAATTCATCTAAGTTAAATTAGCTGTTATGTAGTTGAATAGGAAATAACACTGACATCATAAAAAGTGCAAAGTAACTACAGCATGTGGGTTGATAATGGCAGACAGCAGTTTCTGTGGGGCTGGAATTTATAGCCACTAAAACAGAGTGAAAGAGCAACCAACTAACTAAAATCTGTCAGCAAATCACCGACTAGGTAACTTCCCATTGTTTTATTTACCATGTCTTAGTGGAATTAAATGTGGTGGCACTATTACTCATAATCAACATGCCACGTTTATTACACACGAGGCCTTGCCAAACATATTTCCTCGCAAAAGCAGAACAGCTGCTCTTTTAAGGCTACAGAAGAGAAAGATGAGGAAAAGCAACTACTTCCTCGAGGTGAGATGTGGTTAGCTGTGGGCCTGACTTTATGGAATGGATATTTTTGACACATTATTTTTTTAATACATCTATTTTAATACACAAAGACATACAATCTACAAGGAGAAAGAGTTTAGGTTCAAATTGGTTCTTAGCCTCAAAAAATAAACATGAAAACCATTCTCCCTCATTAGGCTGTGAATACATAGCCACCACAAGTTCAGAAGGGGAAAGTCCTGTTTAACTAACTTAATTTCCTTTTATGACAAGGTTACCCAGCTAGTTTACGACGGGAAGCCAGCAGATATAATACTTTTGGATTTCAGCTAGGTTTCTGTTACTGTTTCTCACAACATCCTTCCAGGCAAAACATCCACCATACAGCCAGATGAGTACACAGTACGAGGGGTGGGCGCTGGGCAGACAGGTCAGGCTCAAAGGGTTACAGTAAATGGGGTTACAACAGGCTGAGGTTCCGCAGGGCTCCATTTTGGGGCCACTTCTCTTCAGTGTTTTCATAAATGACCTGGATGCAGGACTCAAATGTAAGTTTGTAGATGATACTAAAGTAGGAGGAGCTGCTGACTCCCTCACAGGTAAAGAGGCTTTGCAGAAAGTTCCTGACAGACTACAGGGCTGGGCAATCACCAGCAGCATGAAGTCCAACAAGAACAAGTGCTGGATGCTGCACCCAGGACGCGTCAACCCTGGCTGTACGTACAGGCTGCCGGACGAGAGGCTGGAGAGCAGCCCCACGGAAGACTAACCATAGAGAAAAATACAGCTTAAGGAAAGGAAGCGAGGACCAAAGTAGCTTTCCAATAGCCAGCTCTAAATTTCTCCTCTGCAAAGCCAAGTCATTTCCACTGCAGGAAAACATTTGTTCTGGAAAGACCAAACCTGGAGAAAGAGCCATATGTGCAGCACCTCTTCTTGTGTGGATGTACGAGCATCCGCAACATTTGTGCTTTCACCAGCACATGAACAGACGCGCCTTAGAGCATGCAGACAACAGAGTTCGGCCACGTAGCACCTGTAAGTATGCCAGACAACAGGATTAAACCTTGCCTGCCTTCTACTTCTCCGTTGGGATTTCAGGGTGGACTGGCAGGTGCTGACTTCTTACATTTTTAAAGCGTTATCTCCCTAATTCCTCCTGTGCTCTTTCACCCCCTGAAGTGCTCCCTGTGAGATGCTACCAGACCGCCTCACTGCTCTGAGTTTGATGAAGCGAGGGTTCATCAGCCCTCCCACGTGGATGACACGCACGTAAGGAACAGGCAGGCAGTGAGCAGAACGACGAGGTGATGTCACAGCTGAAACAAAGCTGTTTTCCTTGGTACTTGGCACATATTTTAAATAAATAATGACTGCAGCCTCAAGGGAAAGTGGTAAATGGAAAACGTGGGGAACTACTCATAACAGGCTTCTACCACACAGCCCCATCTCCTGCTGCTGAGAGGGTAAGAAGTTCAGGCTCAGTAACCAGGCTTTTCCAGCCCTCACTGCTGAGGGTGTCAGCAAGGTTTCCTCCCAGTCAGTGCCAACAGAGGTTAGAGAATGTACTCAGCTGAAGTATTTCGAAATGTTTCCCCTGCACAAATACTCAAAGACACAAAAAATCTCTAAGCACACACCCAGATGTCCATTCCTAATAGTAGCTGCCTTCACGTTAACTGAACATCCTAAACCCAGCAACGGACCTCATCATAACTATGGTATGTATATGGACGTGAGCTGGGGACCATACAGCCTGTTATAAGTTATTATCTCCTCACCTAGAAGTTGAGAACAAGCCACAGAAATGCCTTTTACACTTCCAGCCTCACCACAGCAGTGGACTCCCACTGTTTATTCCCAGCCAGAGCTTGGATGAGTCTCAGTGGGCTCACTGTTTACAGAGAAAATGGCAAAGTTCAGAAGGTTCCTCAGCCCCCACACATCTATAATTACCTTGTTTTCTGCAGTTTGGTCAGAGGAGGGATGAATGTTAGTTCTTTCCAGTAGTACTATTTTCATCCTAGCATCATTTCTGGGGCAGTAAAATATGTCAAAATTGGAAGCCATCCTGTGTCAAATAACATCTAATTTGCCCTAAACAAAGGAGAAGGGAACTTGTTCACCTTTCCCATTTGCTTCTGCACATCTTGTCCTTGTAAAGGGTCAGAAGCACGTGGCTGTACTCGTTTGTACTAGCTGAGAATTCAGTCCAAAAGATAAACCTCGTTACCTTCCTTGTTACCTGAACATTAAGCCAAACCTGAGCTGTTATTCACATCCAAACAGATGATGGAGTCAAGTTCTTTCATGCAATCCTATTTTGTTTTCTGTCTGTCTTTGAAGTAAGGAAGGAATAACGCCCCACTTCCTTACAAGAACAATGTCTCTCATCTTATTACTCAAAGCCATACCCAGTGCCAACAGCTGTATGCTCATTCTGACCATGTCCCCAGCTTTCCTGGTCCAGCTTACTTCTCTCAAAACACGCTCTTTATCCCCAGCACCCCAATCTCTCAGTTTGCCTTATTAATCCAAGCAAACACCCCAGTCCAACCAGACTAACTTCTTCACTGCACCTTTACAATTTTATGCTGCTGGCAGCAGCCTCTATTGTTTCAGCCCTCACAAAATAAAGATGTTTTTAACTGCTCGCTCGTTTAGCTTGAACGGAATTTCAGTTGTTATGCCCACCAGTTTGAAAGAGGCTCACAGCAATATTCACATTTATCAGCTGGAACCAATAACAACTAAACACTTGTCATTTAGCATTGCAGCTCTGATCCTATTTTCTTTCTTCCTCAAAGAGGCCATTAAAAAAATCAGATCTTAAAAAGAAAAGTTCATCTGTGGCTCATGAATAATGATGTTTTTATTATAGGATAGGTTAGGGCTTTCTTTTTTCCCTTCAGTTTCACACCTTTTTATTGTCGTTGAAATGGTTAACTGCTTTTTCTGTTATATTATTTTTTACTCATTTCTTAGATGTCTGTCAGACCTCTGTCAGAGGTCTACCAGCTTCTTCATTCCATGCTTCCCACCCATTCCTTCCTGCCACAGCATCTGTTTCCAATACCACTCACCCAAAGCAGCCACTACTTCTTACAAGCAGTTTACCTAATGTGGTGATGCCCAGCTCTCAGAGGATGACACCAAGGACAGAAGAAAGTATCCTTAGAAGTCTGGAAATACCATGTATCTTTCTTGGGAGTCTGCCCCACAGATCGCTACCTCAAAATGGAAAAGTTCGGTTATTTGCTTCCTAATTTTGGTAACTTTACCTTTCTATAAAAGCTTTACCTTTCTATAAAAGCTCTGTGCTGCTGGAAAGCAGGGATGAGCACATCTTCCTGGAACTCGAAACTGGGACTAGAACTCAAAGCAAAGTGAAAAACTCAAACAAATTAAATAATTCAAAGGTGTGTTTTGTTTTTTTTGTTGTTGTTTTGTGTTTTTTTTAATAAATAATTTTTTTAAAAAGGTCATTTCCTTACTATTTAAAGCCACACATACCCCTACTAATCTGCTGGAAGTATACATTGTGCCCCAGCTGTTACTGCGTGGCTCCTTAGGAAACAAGAAGCATACCAGGAAACGAAATAGTAGTCAAAAGAAAAAATAAACATTCTTCCTGAGGTATACAGTGTATTTAGGTAACACATGTAATTATACAAATAGGTAGAGGAGGAAAGCCCAAAGATAAGACCAGACCAACTGTGTAGGATAATTTATAGCCAGTGGCATTCGCTTTTGACCATGAAATGCTGTGTATGTACGCTCTCCTGCACACTGAAAAAACTTGTGCTTGCATGTATCAGCTTTAACTAGCACTTGTTCCTTGAAATAGGATTAGATGCTCCATCATCAGAATTTACAAGTTCCAGCACACTCCTTTTATACAAAACAGATGCATATACACAGCACACATACAGTAGACCATGGAAGCCATTTACTGTCTTTGTCCCATTAACGAGAAGACAAAAACAGGGGTTCTTTCATGTGTTTACTTACGGGGACTCTTGTACAGAGCCTGAAAAGAGGTCTGGGTAAAAGTATACCAGCAAATATGCAAAATTTTAACTCCTTGAAAAGCATAAGCTTTTTCAGACAATGCTGAAAAATGACAATAGAAGTGTTATTACTGTCCTGTCTACAGACAAGTCTCACTATCTTAGGTTTTTCTAAGGGACCTATTACACTGGTGTCTGAGTACCAGCAATGAAAACGCCATTCTCAAATAATTTGAACAATTTTAAATCCAATTTTCTTGCCAGTTCTATACAAAATGAATGTTCTCCTACAGAGACCATAGAAAAAAGTTTCTTTAAAAAAAATCATGTAAGATATACTCTGCAAAAGGACTCTTGCCTTTTGCACACAAAAGGAGACTGCTCACATCTCAATAGTCAGTAAGAGAGTCTCTACTGGGAAAATTTTTTTAAATAAAATGAAATCATATCTGGTGCACTTCTGTGGAAGGTGAGTTATTTATCCCAAGCAGCAGACAATTCTGTCCACTGTCCTTGCCAGATGGACAAGAAGCAGCTCCCAAAGTGCCCCTAGAAGCACTTACCCAGTCCAACTCCCCAGTTCACTGTGTCACCAAAAAGCCAAACCAAAGCTGTAGCAAATGCACTGCTGCCCCCCAAGAAAGGCAACACGGTTCTTTGAGCAACGCTGCGGTCTCACCATCAGGTTGCAGTACAAGAATCACCACGTTTATGAAATTACCACTCAAACATGTGGTCAGTCCAAACACCAGCCCTGGTGTGCCTTGCAAAGGACAGACCGCTGGCCAACCTTGCAGTGAAGGAGGCAAGAGGCCCTCGCAGGAAAGTACAGGCTGATGAAACCTTACCACAGAGGCTGGCTGAGCTGGCTCTCCTATTCGAATCACCAGTTCTGCAACTTCCAAGCTTTGTTTTGGGTCTCAAAAGTAAAAACTGAACTGGATGCCTTTACAAGGTGATATTCACTTCAGTCCCCGCCAGGGCATCTTGAGGACCTTTCTCTGCTCACTCTAAGCGTGGCTCTCTGTAACCCGCTACAGTTTTTAATTTAAAGGAATGTATTTTGAACTCATTGTGTCTGGAAACATCTGATACAGATTAAGCCGTAACACAGCCTGCCAGCTGGCTAGCCAAGATCAAACCGACCCGCTGCCTCGGCCACTGCTCCTGTGGGCAACGTAATCTTAGCACCTGTTGCCATGGGACTCCAGTCACAAGAAATAAAAGGATGAATAAAATCCCTCTACATACTTCCTATCTCTGAACTCACACTCTGGCAAGAGGCAGCTGCCTCACACGCTGGGAATGTGATCAGTCGCCCTGCAGACGTGGGCAAGGCCCCACAGAAGTCAGCGAGGCACCGCGCTGGCCCTCAGGCCCTGCCTTTCAAACCGAACCAGCTCAGGATGAAGGCAGCCATCCCGCTGCTCGTGCTTATACCACACAGGCTTCAAAAGAGCAGAGGCCTGCCACGAGCTCAGGAAACACCAGCTCAGATATCTGTCGCTGTGCCCATTAGGCTGAAGACACCTGGCTGAGCGACTGAGGAAAGGAGGCAAAGACAGAGAGAGGGGGAGAGCTGCACGGAGATGAGCGTCAGTGCACAGAGGAGCCAACCTTGGAAGGTGCTCTGTCGTGTGTCTGAGGTATACAACAGCTGCTTAGCTAATAGCATTACCCAGGATCATGACAGAAAAGAGCATTAGCAATGTTATAGTATAGGAAAGAAAAGAATTATGGGCTGCATTTTTTTTTCCCAAAGACTAATATAATGAAAAGAGTTCTGCTGAAGCCACCAAGGCACCCTTCAAATCATGTATATTATAAATCAGCAAAGCCCTGAGGCATCATGTTTATATAGACACTTAAATTTAAAATAAAAATACTCAATCTTGGTTTCTATGAGTAGCGATTCAATTACTTTGAGCTTTAGAGTCTGAATAATATGAAGCATAAAACTAAGTTTTGTCCCCAAGGTATCTCTCACTTGTGGACCATTTAAATCACCTAGTTGCATGAAGCAGACAAAACAAATTAAGCCCCAAAAAAAGCAACAAAATTAGTCTTTATCTATAAAATCTGATACAAACTGTGTAATAGAGAAACACACAAAAAGCACTTGGGGTATGGAGCATCATGGAGCCCTCCTCAGCTGTACTTCTACCTTGTCCCTAATTCTGTAAAGCTCTCCAAAGAAAGGCAGGAAATATTTTATTACTGCAACTGTTTGACAAGCTGGTCCTAATACCCTCTTGCTGTCTAGGTGAATCAGTGCCTGACTAGAGCGTAATGAAATTTCAAACATAATGCAATAGAGGTTATTATGATGACAGCTAGAAAGTTCATTGAGACTGTTCTGTAGCTGGAAGTTCTTTTTTTTTCCCCCTTCTTTTTTTCTTTTCCTTTTTTTAATCAAATTAGAGATTGGCCACTAAAGCCTTGATTCTACAGCTGAAGCCAGAGGCACGCACAGTGCTACTGCCTCACTTAGCTCAGCTGACTTCAGCAGAGTTCAGCACAGAAAAATGCACTGATAGCAAGCTGAACAAGCCAAAGGATCTGAACTTCCCTAAAATGTCCAGGTTTGCAGATCTGGGGGTTCCTCCAGTCCCTGTGATATGCTGCTCTATCAGCATGGTGTAAATCCAATTGCTTCCTTACACAGTCCTTTTACAGCACAAGTTCACCTACCGCAGTGTCATCTGAGGCAACTCCATTACACCTGCATGAGTAACTTTTGTAGCTGATATTGCAAGAAGAGGAAAATGGTGGAAGTTTTTTCATGACTAACACCGAGCCAAATAAAATTCAGTACCTGGGCACCTAAATTTCAAAGGAGCTCATTCAAACATTAGAATAAAGTCAGCTCACCGTACAAGCAGTCAAAGGGATGGGTTTGAAAAGCTTCTCAGAGACCTGCTACCTGCCTGTTCTGCAACTAAATGCAGACCCATTTACCCGTACAATGGCATCCAACATTATAAATCAATTTACACACCTCTGCCAATTACATTAGAACGCCCCCAGGAATATTAAAGGCTTATTTTTCTTGTCTGGCCAATTCCCTTTCATTCTGCAACTACTTTCTGAAGTTCTTCTATCCCTACATTACCAAAAAAACTTTCCCACTGGAACTTACAGAAGAAAAAAAAAATCCTGGAAGTAACTGCCGTTTCATCAAACCCCGCTAGGCTGTTTAAATAACTGGGAGACCAAAGTTTCCAGCAAGACAGATATTCAAAAGAGAGAAGCTGTGGGGTTGTGCAACGCAGCTCTTCTCACAACCACACAAGTTTTCCAGGCATGCTGGAAACCTGTGTACAACATCACTTCTGCATGCCTGTGCTGTACATGTTCCAACACCCTCGTGTACTCTTCCTATGGACATTACAAAGTCCAAGTCTGGTGTTGCACATGCTAAAGTCAAGACTCTCAATGCCATCAGAGAATGCTAGAGCGGGTCCAAGACAGAAACAACACATTACCTGCTAGGTGAAAGAGTCCTTGTGGACTTAGTGTGGTACAAAGTAATAAAAAGCAGCGACAGTTCTGCTAGGCTGCTCTGGGCTTGCAGGCATTGCCCAAGGCTGCAGGTGTAGCCATGGCAGGAGGTGACAAGCACTGTGTCATACTGAAATCAAACTACAGCGTGGCCCCCTGACATGGCCAGTACCCACCAGACTCAGACGGATCCAACCCCATATTGATTGCCTGTGACCCGAAGCAGGAGTCAGTACAAGACGTGGTTCCTGAGTAGAAGTCAAGAGAGTTTTCTATCCAGCATTTTGCACTATACCAGTTCGCTGCCGTGACTGGGAAGAAAATTTTCTTACAAGTCTCTATGCAGTGCTCTCAAGCTGTAAAGGATTCTGCTAACGGTCTTCTGAGGCCAGCTGAATGTCACTTTATACTGCTTCAGAGGTGCAAAGCAGCCTTATCTGGACCAAAGCATGGGCCTTGAGGTCTCAAGAGATAAAAGGCCAGAGTACTAAACCACTCTGCCTTGCCAGCCACTATAAAGAGTCATTTAATTTAACCAAACTCATTTAAAATACAGCTTGATAAAGAACTGGACCAGAGTATTTAATAATAATAAAAAAAAAGTGGAACTATTCCTCTGGGTCGGATGACACTCCAATATTCTTGCAAGAGGGAGAAATGATAAAATGTTTCATAAAATTTACAGCATTTCATTCAGACAAAAGTTGGAGGATGCTCAATTTATGGGTGGTGTTTGGCTCAGAGCAGCAATAAAAGTCAGGTCAGTAAGTGATTCTCTTTCCTAACCTGGAAAAAAACAATGTTCTGACTAAATCAAGTATCATCATAAGCCATACAGGCAAAAAAGGGAGTCCCCTAATACCAAGCACTCACTGAAAAAACATCCAAGAGGTGGCTTTCTTTTAGATAGCTGAAAAATATCAAAACAAAGTAAATTATTTATGTAATGTCTGTAAATACAATACTGTCTTGGAAACTATGAAAATTGAGTTGGGAATAAATCAGGAAGTCATCCCCAGCAAAGAGGCTGGTCTTTATAATTAAACACACTTACCATGGTCATCAGCGATCATGAAAGTCGAATTCAATTAAATAAACTGTTCTGAACTTAAAAAAGAAGGAAATAATAGCCAAAAAGTAAAGGAGCTTTAGTAAAGTGTTGAGAATTTGTTGCAGCCATGCAACAAACCTATCTAATGGGAGAGAAAGGTGGTATGGAAGATTTTAATGCAGTACTCAGCACCGAAGCAGGCTCATTTTTTATGCTTCTCAAACACTTTCCAGCAAGGCACTTAAAAAGTCTGAGTAAACTATAGTTAATACTTCAGTTAATACAGAGGGAAAACTTCTACAGACTTAAAATAGCAGCAAAGTGAGAACCAAGTCCTTCAGATTCTCTGTAATGGTTTGCTCTTCACTTCATCCTGCTAGCAGAAGAATTACATTTAAGCCTCATGCTGTATGAAGTTCTGAAGGCAGCCATGCTAAGCAACAGTCCTCTGGCCTTAAGAGGTGACAAACGAGAGCCAGATGGAAAAAGAACACATGAAAGATGGGATTTGCCCTATTTTACAACTGAGGACCATGGCACAGACTGATCAAATGAGTTGCCCAGGGTCGCATGTACTCTGGTATAGCCGGAACTAAAATCCCAGTATCCTTGGTTTCATGCTAGTGTTTTAGCCTTGGACTATCACTTCTCTGTTAAAAAATACAAAAAAAAAAAAAAAAAAACAAGCCCTGCTACATCCCAGCAGTGGGCTGAGCATCCCACTCCTGCGACAGACAGGCAAACTGAGGGAAAGGAGAATTAGGTAATGAAGTCTGACAGAGTCTCGCTTGTTTTGAAAGGCACGTCACTGATTTAGGCACTTCATTCGGGAACCCAGTGCCGGTTCGGCCGGGCACAACGTGCCACACTTTCCTACGGCCAGGCACGTACGCAGCCAGCTCTCACTCCCAGAGCTCACTCTCAGTGTGCTCTTTTTACTGCAGTGTTTTGCACTGCTGCTGTACAACCCTACTGTATTTTTTTTTAATTACACCATCACTCTCTGCAGACATTCCCCTGGTTCCTAGGGTGGAATTACTTGAAACTTATTTAGTAAATACCCAATGCCAAGGAGTAATCTATTCCATTTGAGCTGGAAGCAGAACAGCCAAATAGGAACATGACTCAAGGCTCCTCTGACTAAAGAGAAAGAGAACAAGGAGATGGAGAAAACCACAAAGGGAAACTTTCTGGTTCAACTGTACCGAACACAAACTTGTTTATGAAACAGGTTGTTTGTAAAGATTTCATGCCAAGTGCTGGCAGGCAGCTGCCTTGTATTAGGGTCGGGCTGCAAGTGCAGCTATAATGAAGATGGGGAACGGTCCAAACAAGCATTTAGATAGCTGGGAAGTTACTGCTTTCCCTTCTGCCTGGAACACAAACATAATTGTCCTGAAACGCACATGTGTTTTAGGGAGGCACAGGGCCAAGCTCATGTGTTCTTCCTCCCTGGGGTCACAACCACACCAGGCACCACATCCCTTGAACTACTGCATTTATCAAAAACATTCTTCCATAATGAAAAATGTCAGTTAAGTTATTGGGCTTGGATTTTTTGAAGCACCACAGAGTAAACAATAACAAGACTGCACACAGTATAAATGCTGAGGTGGATTGACTATTGCCTGGCAGTAATCACAGCATGAGAGAAGGCTCCCTGGCTCTCTGAGAACCATCCTGAGATTTACTTGCATCAGCCTTCAAACCGTGCACACATGCCTCAAGCCCTGCAGTTCCCAAGAAATTACCACTGATAATTGCTGATTTATGATCATAGCCTTTGATGAACAGGCTCATTAGGCAAACATAATTTACTGTATGTTTTCTGCTTAGGGTATATTTATTTAAAACAAAAAATCGAAGTAAAAGGAGAGCGTGGTTGTATTAAGATCTGCCACCACACAGAACAATGCAGTCCTCTATCTGTTTTGCCTCACTGTTATCCAGGGGACTCCACATCACACTGAACTGACCCTCAATGCCATTAAGGTAAATTGTAGAAACTGGAATGTGTTACCTTCCACGTGACTTCACGTTGGCAAGAGAAAACACAGATTGAAACAGAGATTCTTAAAGAAAACAATGCAGCACAACTGGAGAACTGAATACCAACTGCCACCTGAGGGGCAGACAAAGGAAAGTCTGACACTTACAGCTGAGACGTAGGTTGCTTTATGAAGAACCTGACTCCACATTGGTTTGTCTTAGAACAACAGCGAGGTTTGTTCGTTTGGTCTTTGTTTTGGTTTGGTTTTCAGTTTTATTCATTTTTTATTTTGGTGATGCCACTAAATGCAATGCCGAAGCAACTCACCAGAATAAATACGGCAAGCAAGCAGTTCACTGGTACCGAGTCTGGCTGCCTGGGCACTAAAATGACTGGAATTGAAAAAGGATGTTAGCTTTCATTTAATAATCTATATGGACCCCAGACATGACAATGAAGGTGTTGCTTACAAATGTGTTTGCTGACTAGAAACAACAGGAAAGCTTTATATGTAGTGACCCCATTTGCTATTAATCCCCTTGCACTCACAAAATGAGTCCAAGTCTGCCATAAACTGGAAGATGCCCCACTTTAGCCTACGTTTGAACCTGAAGCAAGCAGGATGTTCTTACTAAATACAGCCACCACCCTGAAAACTTTCCAACTCACTGATTATATTTGTGCTCTGGGAACAACAAAGGCACAAACAACAACAGCAGCTAGGCTAGAGAAAAATTACTGGTGATAAAATACGACAGGTGATCACTCTGATGGTCCAAGCTGTCTTGCCTACCACTTCTCTCCCGTTGTTCAAAACCACAGGAAGATTTATTAAGGGGGGAAAGAAGCTGTAATGCCAAGTCCTTGAGAGGCCAAGATGAGTCAGTGGAAGAGATCTGGTGAAATAATCATAAAGGAAAATTACCTAGGTGGGAAAAAGAGAGCAGATTCCACTTAAATTACCAACTCTTCCATTTAACATCACTAGCGCTTAGAGATGTAAAAATCACTGATTTCTTAAAAACTGTCCACAGCTTAAGTGTCCCACATCAGACCTAACAGTTGTTTCCTGCACACGGTCACCCAGAGCCAGGGCGTCAGAGACTGCTGCTTTCCTCCAGGCACGTGCACCGTGCAAACTGGCTCCAAATGGCTCAGGTCCAAAAGTACCTACAAGACAGCTCCCAACAGAGGAAAAGAAAGAACCATTTTTGCACATCTGACACCAAAATAACCCTGGAGTCAAGCAAACCATCTCAACTGGACTCAAGGTTTATAATGAAGCCTTCTATAGCCCTCGTGTTCTATTTATAATGAAGGAGCTTGTGAAGTTAGCTTTCCCTGAGATACACGTAAAGAGCTGAATTTAAATTCAAAACTAGTCAGAGAGAGAGAATATCAGAGCATCTACACTTTTGTATGGAAAATCTATTTTGGTATATTTCAGTCTAGATTCAAAAAGGAATATTTAAACATAAAAGTTAAATATCACAACTAAAACTACAAATTTAAAATGGGTTCAAATCAGTATTTGAATTAAAGCTATTTTATTCAAATTACTATTCTGGTATTTTCATAATAACAAACAGTAGTAGAACTGATCTCACACTTTTTTTTTTTTAATTCCCAGACTGCAGGATATCTTGATTGTTGCAGCTTTTCATTTCAGATTGGAACTTTGTTCTGAAATAACAGAAGTGCCAACAGAAGAGAAGCTTTTTTCCCTGAACAGACTGCACTCAGTTTTCCTTGGGTAAGCAACACACACACCATTATTCTGTTCTTCTGTTTTTTCCAAAGAGCATTTCTGACATCAGGTGTACGTTATTACACAGCAGACCTCAGGACTCTGCCCTGACACAGAGGAGCCCTGGGTTAACTCAATTACTGCAACTGTGTGAAAAAGCTCTCATTAAACATCACGAGACAAAGCACAGCCTGCAGAACTTTGCAAACAGCTCTTGCCCATCCTCAGACATGCAACAGACTAGAAATATCCATAATGAAAGAGAGCACACTGGGAATAAGGTTGGCCTCGTATATGCAAATGCCATTCTTGCATTTAAGAGCTCCACTGCCCAGAACTCAAAGCTATGTAGGTGGTTAGTTTTTTCCAGTAAAGTGACTCACTCTTGTGTCAACATTTCCAGAAAAGACCAGAAAGCCTAAAAAGGCCTTCTCTACCTTAATGAACTGCCACCATGTATGAAGACATACAGTGCCTCAACTCCACAAAATGGTAATTTAATTAAAGAGCTTATTGAAAGGTAAATCAGAATGATCGAGCATTTTCTATTAGCTATACTCCATCGAACACATATCAGGATTATTTTCTGGAGATTATTTATTTAATTTAGTAACTTGATGGCTGGATTTTCACCGCCACCCATGACACAGTATATTTCTTCGCAATACGCTCTCAATGGGGAATTTACAGTCAGCAGCAAACTCTCAGCCCTGGAATTTCAGAAAGCTATCTTGATCCTTTAATCCAGCTCACTTCTCCATCTTATAAAGTTCTCTTCACCACACAGACTTTGACAACAATCCCTATGGATTTCATTTATTTCTTCGTGCTGGGAAAGGGCCGCCCCCAGCAAGACCCTCCTCTTGCTCCTCTTGACTTACTGGGAAGAGGAGGTTCTGGGATACCAGAGAATGCAGTGACCAAAGTCCAGAGTAAGAGACTTGCACAAAGCATCATGAAGTGCATGACCAGTGACTGTTCTTACCCTGCCACTCACACACAACAAATAAAAGACTTTATTTGTTGAGTAGTGCCACCCATTTCACAGTACTGTGTATAAAATAAAACACTGTACAGGCAGGGAATGGGTCTTCAACACAGAGCAGCCTGACATTTCAGGAGCTGATTTCTAAAGAGAACCAGGAAAAAAGAAATCAACCTCCAGAAGGCAATCCACCTTTACAATTAAAAACAAACCTTAGTCAATATTTGTATCTACAGCACGTTAACTATAGGAAACATGTCTGCACAGAAGACTGGCTGCAACTGCTGCCATTTAATTATCTCAAAAAAGCCACAGGTCAAAACATGCCTGGTTAAGTAAAGCAGGGAAAAACATCAAACGTCCTGCACCCATTTCCTTTGGTCAGTCCCCAGAACAAGCCAGCAGCAAGAGCTGTAACATCCACATGCCACTTCCTCTCCCCCAGGTTTCGCTGCAGACTTCCCTGACCACACAGCAGAGCCACCACATTATGTGCATACATCTACTTAAGTCTATCTTTGGAAATAATAAACTAGAACTCAGTTGATTAGTTTGTTCCTCGCAAACACCGTAATTAGACTAAGACATATTTCCTGGCCTTGACAGATGAAGTACATGGCATGTCTGAAATCAATAGCTACAAAACAATCACAGGCAGTGTTTACAAAAAGCACCTCAGAGGAAAATGACATTGACGGCTACCAAATGAAAATGATACAGGCCTGATTTGTCTCTCATCTGGAAACATTTCACAGGAGAAGTGAATGGACTTTTAACTATAGTCTTCATTTGTGGGGAACCGGAGGGAGAGGCAGGAATACAACACCAGTTCCTGAAGACAGCATACAAAGAGCTATGGTGCAAAGCAGCAACCCAGCAAAAATAAAAGGAAAGAGGTTAAACAACCCCCCACCACTCCCCTCAAATAATAATATTAAGAGTGACATAGGTATGAATTTCTGTCGTAGAAATTATCAAAATAAATCCTTTCAAGAAAACTTGCCCACTGCTTCCAGTATTTCCACAAGGGAATGGTCTCTGTGCACATGGCTTTGGAACGGAGATGGAATTTCTTCTTTACTTTGAGATTAAGAAAACAAAAGGGCCAACTTAAAAAGTTTTGTGGAATAATTAATAGAACCTTGTTAAATGAGCTCGTCATATTGGAAATACTACTACACAATGATTTTTTTTTCTCTGGTTTGGACAAGAAAGCACCAGACGATCTGGGAGTCTGCTAATTAAGATTTCCACCAGCAGCCAGGTGCCCCTGCATCAGCCACACCCGCAGGCCTTGGCCCCATGCTTGGGGATCGGTCCCTCTTCCTATTGACGATAGAGTTAGTAAGTCAACAGGCTGATCTGTTTAAGGAAAACTAAGTAATATAGCATAAGCAGGAACATTTTGGAAGGAAAAAATTCCTTACCTTCCAAAACAAAGGCACTGCTTCAGCTAACCATGTAAGATATGAATGACAAAGGGAAAGCCATCCAAGGAAAAGTTGTATATGCAGATATCCTTCTGCAGACACCCACTTGTCCTTTTCATTTCACAACTCACAGAAGCTAAGAGCTATGAATGTATCACGAGTATTTTCATTACATTCAAAAAGCAAGCCAAAAATCAAACCTAAAATAGCGAGCCTTCAACACTGAAGCCTGCCATTCTCACCCCCTTGCTTCCAAGGATATTCACTCTACTAAATATTAAATTATTGGAATGTTAGAATAAAGACAACCTGTGACATATAAGTGCTAAAAGCAGTGAGCAGAAAGCCTTTTCTCTGCTCCTGAAGGATTACAAAATGTTGTTGCATGCCATTTCAAGCTATTTCCCAGAAGCACGTTATGATGTTGTCCACCAGATCCATTTTCTTCCACTACTTTTTTTCCTTTCACTTAACTGCTAAGCTTCCTAGTGTGCTTTTTGGCAGGTTTTTTTTTGTTTTTTTTTTGTTTGTTTGTTTGTTTTGTTTTTTTGTTTTTTGTTTTTTTTTTTTTTACCACATTTCTTTTATCATCCTTAATGTTACACCTGCTTAGGTGGGTAGACCTGTAAAGCTTTGATAGGCATCAGAGCATGGGGCTTTAACTCCCTTAGAAAGCTGCCTACATTGAGCTAAGCCCCAGGGACTTTCAAGGAAAACTCAGGCTCTTTGGTAATCAAATTCCCAAAGGTATTTAACTGCTTGCCAGAATTATTAAAAACATCCTATCTCCTGCTTAAAGCTCAATGGCTGCTTGGACGCTTGTTAATCTTACAGAGCACCTCAGAGAGGCAATTTCCTCCCTGCAGGTCCAGAAGGGAAAAGAGCCCCGGTGCACGCAGGGCAGTGCTGAGCAAGGCGAAGCGTCGAGGCAGACACAGCCGCAGAAGACTCAAGATGCCCTCACTCACCTCGGGGAGCAGCGGTGCTGGCTGCGGGGCCCTGGGGCCTGGCTGAGGCTGCCGGCACGTGCAGGGAGTCAGAGCGAGGTCAGCGGGGCGGGAGGCTTGACTCAGCCTTTGGAGAAAAGCAGCCTGTTAATTCCCACTGAAGGCTGCTAAAGGTCACCGACACACTGCTTCAGACCTCTCGCAGGGCAGAGGGGATCTCGCTCCTTTGCTCGGTGCCCACGAGGGCCAGGATCACGGCGAGCGAAGCTGACACG
Source organism: Anser cygnoides (assembly GCF_040182565.1). Lineage (NCBI taxonomy): Eukaryota > Metazoa > Chordata > Aves > Anseriformes > Anatidae > Anser > Anser cygnoides. The sequence goes on from NC_089887.1 coordinate 7,214,424, forward strand.
CAAACAAGCAGGCGGCCGGTTGCAACCTTACATCCGCTGCAGGGACCATCACTAGGATTTAATGGCAAAGCGTCGTTTCTAAGGACTTGACACCAAATTTTGAGTTAGGAAATGCTGGCCAGTACTAAAGAGGTCTGGAAAAGCACTATTTGAAATAACAAAACGAGACAGACAAACAAACAACCTCTATTTGGGAAGGCAGAGAGTTTAGCAACCTGACAGAAAAACACAGATGCTGCTTCCTCCCCTCCGTAGGAAAGGAATATTTGTTTTAAATATATAGGAGAAAATTTCGGCCTCAGAGCACTGTCAGCGATCCCAGGGCTTTGAAGTGAGTCTGGCCAGGGGACCCAGCCCAGGCACTGACGTTTCTGCTGCGCACACACTCCCCCCAAACCACATTAAGCTCATCTGATGTGAAATGATTTGCACATCCTGAGCCTGGAAAACCATGCATACATTCCAAACTCATGGAAATCCAGTCATCCATTCAATCTAAAGGCCCAGCCCACCATGCTTATCCACACGAGCAAACCCCAGAGGAGCAAAGGGAGCTGCATGACAGAAGAAGCCAGGCCCAAGTGGTGGATCCTGCACAACCCAGCTGAGACAGCCTGTGATTTCTCAAGTGTCACAAGGGTGACAAGAACCAACCCTTCCATGCAGACAAGAAGCAGAAGGTTACAAACCGCTCTGTTACCCAACTACAATCACCACGCATCAGATGTGTGAAGCGGAGCGGCACTTCTCAGAACAATTAGCCCAATGGTGATTACAAATATCACAGTTGGCAGAAACGGGAACAAAAGTGAGTCAGAGCTGCTGCTGCTGCGCGCTGGTAGCCAGTGCTCCCAGCGCTGAGCAGATGTGATGGGACGCTCTCAGGCTTGGAGCCGAGTGGGGCAGTCACTCCTCCCTCCGGTAGGACTTCTACCTACTCAGGGCTGGGTGCTGCTGGCAGGTCAGACACACGTACCTGCAGTTCTGCTGACACACAGGAAGCACATCCACGTACAAGGATGCTACCTGGACCTCCCACGCTGCAGGTCTGAATCCCACCAGAGTGAATAGAAGAGCGTAAGGACTGTCTGTGGGTGGGATGTGACTTCCAGAGGCTGGACAGAAGAGACTCTATGGATTAAATACTGCCATTGTTTATAGTACCAGCACTAAATATGTGCTCCACTGGGGAAGAGGTTAACCTTCAGGCCTTTTTTAAAACCTCTCTCCTATGATCCCCTCTAGTCTCTTCCTCTTCCCCCTGAGCACCATTGAGACACAGAGGAAGGCTGGGCCCCAGACAAGAAATCTTTGGTCTGTTATTCCATTCCATTTTGTAAATTCCTCTTGTTGCAAAGTTACTTTTCAGATTTCTGAATTGATGATAAGCCTATACCAAGGCCTGGACTTGCAGAAGCACTAAGTATCCACAGCATGGGTCAGATATTTGAAAACAATTATTTTGATTGCCTTGTCAAGACTTTGCAGCCCATTACCCAATTTCATTAATGAGCTAGGTCTTCAGGTTCTCGTGTCTCGCATTCTGCTTCAGTTGAACCTACTGAATCATTGAATCATCAGTGAATCATTGATTTTACCTCCCAGACGAAATTCCTCCTCCTTCCCCTGCCCTCTCCATGTGAAAGATTCCTTGCAGAAGGGAGCTTTGAATACCAAGACCTTACAATGAAACTGCAGGTGAGCCTGGAAATATTTGGATCCAGACACATCACTGAGTTCAACAAAAATGCTCACCTAGAAGCAGGTGATGTTACCAAGAGAGTGCCAGCCCATTTGCTACTTTTCATTTTTTCTGTCCTCGAGCCTCTATGTGAAATACTTCATTTCTTTCCTCTCCTTCCACCTCCCCACATTAGCAGAAGACTAAACAGTTCAAGGCCAAATGCACATTTACTGCAACCACGGATTTCAAAGAAGCTAGGGTGACTTGCTCATCTGTACAACATGTTTTACACCCTCGCTTTAAGTATCTGGCACACTGGGGAGTGCTCAGTGCCAGGAATCTGATTCACAATGACACTGCTTCTGGTTTGAGAAAGGGAAACAATGTCAACCTTGTGAGATTTTCTTTCTTTATCTCTGTTTATGTGCTTTCCACAAAGGGAAGAGCCTCGCATTCTCGGCAAGTACAAGGCTAATGACTGTTACTGCCTTGCATTATTCAACAGGAAGTACACAATTAGATTCTTATGTTCAATTTGGTGTTCGCATTAGCATCAGGTTATCATAAAATATAATTATGTGAAGCTGTAAATATGTGCTGATCTTTTCTTTGCTGAAAACCAAGGGCAACGCTAGTGTTTCAGAAAAAGGGTCACAACAATTCAGAGCAAAACTTCTTCTACAGCAAGTTCCCAAGGCATGTTCCCACATGGGGGAAGCTGAAAAAAATATTTACAACAGCTGGTACAAAGAGACTGCAAAAGGCTTCCACTAAGCACTGAGGATGAGCAGTGCAGCTCACAGTAAACCAGATGTTGCAACAATACAGGTATTTTCAAGCACAAGATTGTGAGGACAAGACAGAGAAGGTGGCCTTGCCCTTTACAGGCCACCCTGCCCCAAAGGCAGGCATCATCTGCCTTGTCACCGCGCTCTGCTCAGCAGTCCTTGTCAGGTCACAGCAGAGTTTTGTAACTCAGGCTGTCCACCCGTGAAATGGGTGACACGGTGACACTGCTCCTGCCTGAAAACACCGTGAGCCTGACTACTGAAAGGTGAAGGAGAGGGCAAGGCATTAGCAGCCCATTGTGTGGCTGGGTTTTGTAGCTCTGGCCAGGCTGCCTCCCTGCCCTGTGTATCGCTCGGGCCGCATCTCCCCGCTGTGCATTATCCTTCCTGATAATAAAGTTATCCTCCCTGATAATAAAAAGCATCTACCTCCCCCTTGTGGTCGACGGCAAAGCACATCCCAGCAACACGGGTCACCGGGACAATCTAGTAGTCCTCTTGAGTCTCATTCCCTACCAAAGGCCACCTAAACACAGCAGCATTGTCATGGACTGGTGAGACTCCAGAGAACTGTTCTTGCACGAGTGCATTTCCCTGTGGCTCGCTGTCTCCCCATTACGCCACCATGTTGTCCTGCTGATGTTTCACGTGCTACGAGGGGTGAGATGAAGCTGTGCCATGCATTACGAACGGCCTGAACACAGCACACTGCCGTGTTAACAGCTTCCTGCAGGTCTAATTCGTTACCATGAATTGGCACATGGATTCTTTGTTATGAGGCTCTTACCCCAGAACAAATAAAGAGAACTTCAGACTAAAAGAGTGGAGCTGCGGGGAGTGAGCATCTCCACGGGGAAATCTCACCTCAAGTCCAACATGAGACCCTACTGATTGCCTCAGTGCTCTCAGGCAGCGACCGCAGACCCCACGATGGACACGCGCTGAATTGCTCGTTGCTCCAGCCTTCGCACCAGGACACCCTGCAAAGCCTGCAGGAAGCTGTTGATTGCTATGAAACCACTGGGACTTTCATCAATTTGCAGCAAAGCTTTCTGCTTATTGAGTTCAGAAACAAGACAGGGACAGGAAGGGAAGGGAAGACTGGAGATGCGTTATGTCCCTCAATTCCACCGCCAGGTAACAGCTATTTGGGAGTAATTACAGGGACTATTACAGGACTGAGATGGCTCATTAACCAACGGCACATGGGGCTGAGCCTCCTGTCTCTCCAGACCTCCTTTCCAGCTTATTCTATTTGTTCATATGTTGAAAAGCAACACATTTCTCTCTTCATCCCCTGCTAATGACGGTATCCATGTTCCCCTTAGAGACCGCAATCACACAGAAAGAAAAGGAACAGGAGGAAGCTTCTGTCTGTATTCTTGTGGTGGCCTCCTTGCGTTAAAATGGACCTATGGGTCCAACAAATGGGTTCCTCCCCCACAAGCATCCCAAAGAGCCTTTTAAAGGTGGTCCTACAAAGGCAGATAGATAACATGGAAGTGTATTTTCCCTTCTGTGCTGTCTAGAGCATCATGTTTCATAAAACAGTACATACAGGGCCTTTTGAAGGATTGTTAAAGAAAAAAAAAAGTTGCTAGTTTTTTTTACCTTGCTTTTCAGATGTCTCTGTAGCCTACAACTACCCCTACACTGCTGGCACTACACCTCCTCAGATACACAAGCTAGCTGAAAGGCAGCTTGGACAACATCTACACTATCGTAGCTGCATTATCCTAAGACACAGGAAGACATTTTCAAATGACCTACAGGCTATCCCAGACCAGCACAGCTATTTATAAAGAGACCCTGAAATTAAATCAGTCCACGGAACTCCCAGATTAAAGGCTACAGAAAAGACGCAGCAATAAATAACACATTTTCTCTTTTCAGTTCAAATGGTTGCTGTTACAGATAAAGCATCACCCCACACCCAGGAGAGCCACATCACACTTGTCCTTGCTTTCCTTCTTTTACAGCTACAGATATTCTTGTAACATAAAGGTACAGATGTTCCCAGAAGTATGTGATTTTCATGCAGATGATGTCCCTCACAATACAAGGAAGCCTTCTGAAAAACACACCCAAAATGAAACCTGCAAGAAACCTACATTATATTGTAAACACGTCTCCTTTTAGGTACACAATGGCTAAAGGCCTCTGAGAAGAGACCTGCATTTCATGTAGTCTGTCAGCCAACTTCTCACATGAAGAACATGACTCCGTATCTGGGACCAAACCATTCCCATTTTTGCTTTAATATATTCCTCTTGCCTTTATCCAGGATGAAAATTAAGCACAGCACTAATTTCAGCCATGATTATGCTCATAATTACTAACACATAGACAAAGGAACCAACCCAAAGGTTACCAAAATCAAAGCAAAAAATCCACATTCATTTCAGTGGAATCAGAAGTAGCCTGGGTATCACATTTGGACAGCAAATCCCAAAATAAAGAGACAGAAAAACTGATGTTATTTTCTGTCAGTTCCCAAAATGTCTCAAACATTAGTTTATGGGCAGCAAGTCAGAACAGATACTATTCAAAGTCCCCATTTTAAGCCCTGTTACAGACAAGGTTGGAACCTTTGCTCTAATACATTCACCCGATTGCTGGTGTCCAGGGACGCAGGGAAACATCGTGAGCTGCTCCGGGACTAGAGAGGCCGAGTCAGGAGCTGGGCAAATCTTAGGGAGTGCCTTGCTGTTTACAACTGATTTGTCCAACTCCCCATCACGTGCCAAGAATGGAAAGGAACAAAAAATGACAGAAATGTTGCCCCTTGGGGTTCAGAACACATCTGCACACCTCAGAGATCTGGAGATGAAGGTGAACAAGCAGAGCTGTGGGGAGAAATAAGCAAGGAAGCTCCCCTTCCACATACACCATTTACACACCGTGTTCCCACCAACGTGTTACTCTGCGATTCCATAGGGCCAGAGCTTGTAAGCTCTGTAAGCTTGTAAGCTTCCCTCTGCAGGGAAGATCTCCATCTTCTAGGAATGACTAACACAGCTCCTGAAGGCCATCTCTGCTAAATCCAGACCTGACTATTGCACTTAAGTGCTTTCCACTGAAACAGCAACAGCAGAGACCCAAGGAGATGCATCTCCTGCTTTTCTTCCTTGGGAGAGAGAGAGGAAAAGAAAAAAAAAACTTCAAGGGAATGGAAATCTTACCAAAACCTAGCATAAAACCCTGCCCCTAATGAGGCGATGGGAGTTTTACCATCGCTTGCACTGGAGACGTGCCAGGATCTCATTTCCACTGCCTGACTCCAAGCACACTGAGATCAGTGGGAGCCTTCCTGCCTATTGCAGCGCGCAGAGCCTCAAGTCCCTAACAATTTGCTGTGTATTAATTGCCTTGTAGGGGCATGTTTGAGTTCACCTCTGAACAGCATGCATCAAATTGCACAAGTCCCATTCTTTTAGCAAATTTCTCCAAGGCTATTTAAATAATGTTCTTTGATTTTCTCTGTCATTGAAAATTTCAGAAAAGAAGAGGGCCTAACAAATACCATATTTATATATATGCTCTTCACTATAAGAAAAACTGAAAGAGAATAAGAGTTTTTCAATGTCTTCGGTTAAGCAAAATAAGTCTATATTCTCTTCTTTTCACCCAGGCCATTAAAGTATATTAAGCAGATTTTATTGTTGGGCTATATTCCAGAAATAAATTATTGTTTAGATTATTTTGGATTTTTTTTTTCAGGGTTTTAATATTTCATATAGTTTAAAATATTTTTGTGACCCATACCACCCTCTTGCTGTCTTCAGCATAAGTTTATTATCATTTTATAACCAAGACATTGAACATTTGTGGACCATGCAATCTTTTATGCATAGAAGTTTCAATTCAGAAAATGTTTAAATAAATGACTTAACTTCAGGCATACCATTAACGTTGAAGTATACACTTAGGAGTTTGCACAGATTAGTTTCTTTAACACGAGGTCTTTCTGCAGATACTGATGGATAACTCAAGACCACTGGAGGAAATGTCCATTTTTCACTCCCAGTACTGGTTTCTAAGTGAAAACTGAAAAAATTTGAGATGATAGGCAAAAGCTTATTGACCACCTACTACATTGCCTATAGTCCCACTAACAGGAAGAGAACTCAGCAGTATTTTAATTTTACTTTAATCATTTATATGATTAAATATGCAAAGCAGACATTCTCATCAATTCAGTAATGAATGGCAAAATGGATGATAAGAGAGCATAGACACCAGCCTATTTTTCTATTACTCCAGCTTTTCTTTCTCAAGCAGATAGGACAGACCAACTGATTAAAATCCCTTTAATTTCCTCTTCTTTTAATGTCAATTAAACTTTTCAAACATGAAGGGAACACAGGGAAAGGCACAAAGCAACAATGCAATACTAATTACCTAGCATGGGAACAAGATGATAATGATTAACTGTGATTTTTAATTTTTTTTTAAATTTTTTATCTGGAATAAAAGGGTTTTGAATTAAGGAGAATTTTGATTGGCCTGTGTGCGTGGCTTATTGATACAGACTGAAGGAGCCCTGCCCCAGCCACCCCCGATGCAGAGCTGCTGCCGTGGTACCGCTGCACGGTGCTGGTTTTCACAGAACAGGATTCCCATTTTCTGGTTGGTTGTGCATTTCAGCTGCAGAGTCACTCCACAGCTATCCAAATCTCCTTGCTCTGAGCACCTGACAACATTTAATCCAAGGTCAGTGATTTGCTTTAATTATTGTCATTTTGTTTTCTTTTTTTCCCATCAGACATGCACTCTGCATGGTTCTCTGCTCTCCCTGATGAACAGATATGTAAAAACCCACCCCACACTTCCAAACTCCTGAACAACCCTGGGCAAATACTCCTCAGCAAATGGCCCTAACTGTCCCAAAGGTGCACAGAAGAAGAAAGTGGGCATAGAAAAGAGGAAGCCTTCAGCCAGCTTTCACATGGTTATCCTTCCTGCGATGTCCACCAGCCTTTCCTGCTCCCAGGCCTTAGCCCGGTACCCCAGAGCGCTGAGAGCCAAGCCGCCTGCTGTCGCAGAAGTTAGTAAAGTGAAGAGGAACCTTCCAAGGTTTCCCTCTCATTCTTTCCTCTAAAATAGCCCTTAACAGAGAAAAGCACTCAAACGGTTGCTATTTGAGGACCTCTGCTTCTCTTAAGCTCCTGGATTACAGAGCTCTCCCTTGGGAGCACGCTCTCCTGCCAGGAGGAGCAGGCAGGAGCCCTCCTGCAGCTGGCGGTAACGCCTCGCCCCACCTCCCCATCGCTGGGATCTCATACCCAGTATATCACCGGCAGGGTTCCCATCTCAGAGGCGACAGCAGACAGGACCTCGAGGGAGGTAAATGCGTTTCCCAGCCCTAATACCTCCCATGTGGGCTCCCATTTGGAGAGCCAGGCTCGGCCAGAGTTGGGTGCTGTGAGCAGCGGCTTCTCCCTCGTGCTCCATGTAGAAGTCATCGGGGCTCCCCCGGAGGGGCTCTCCATGCTGGGACAGGCAGAGGAGACAGTTTTCTCTCTTGGAGTTTATTCAACCCAGGATGCACTTATTACTTCCTCAACAGGAAGCCCCTTCCAGTTATCATTGTAATAATGCACGTCTCCATGGATACGTAGCTTTCTTTATAATAATTCACCCATGAAAAGGCAAGAAAAACAGCCAGTAGAAAAAGCACTAAGCTCTCTTCTTTTATTTTTGTTTCAGCCTCAGTGAATAGGAATTCACTTCATGTTTTAGGAGTCATTAAGAGCCTAAAGACTGTAGCAGCTTTTAAAAAATTGGCCACTTAAATCTGAGTTGCAGTGACGTTACTGGTGAGACTGAGCAAAGATGGCCCTGCATGAGAATGAGCCAGTCCCTGCCCGGAGTTAACCACGCAGCGAGCACAAGACAAACCCAAGAGGCCCAACTTGTAACCCCAGCTCACAGGGCAACGCACTCGGCCTGCCCGAGGCCCCTGACGTTTCTCCAGCCGGCAGGGATCCCGCGCTGGGGGCAGACGGTGTTTCTGTTTCGGTACTCCCCAGGGAGCAAACCCATGTCCAGCTAAGACAGGCAGCTGAGGTGGCCTGACGCCGCCACTTCCCTTCCTCTCAAATCCAGGGCCAGAGAAGCAGCAGCCAGGTATAACTTAAAGCAGCTCGTAACATGCTTACATTTGTGCTGACTGCTGCCAAGTGAAAGGGCCAACCAGCCAATAAAGCTGCTGGGAAAGAGCGCCAACAGTGCAGGGGAACGCGCGTCCCCAGACGATGGCTTCTAAAATGCTGCCAGAACCAAACCTCCAACTCTGTCCTTACAATAAGCCCTAGACTTCTAGACTTGAGGGAGAAGATCCATTTCTTTTTCAAACCCTAATTAACCGAGTCCATCTTCTAATACATACAATTTCTCCCACTGCAGCTCTTCTAGCCAGATGCCACAGCACAGGCACTTTGAAGTGGGAACCCTGCAAAGCCCTAAAGGAGCGGGATGTAGACTAACACTTTATGCAAGGCAGCAGTTTCACATACACTTTAAGCTGGCACAAGCTGGGACAGCCACCAGATGAGACCGTCCTGCCCTCTCCCCACGTTCCAGTTGCTCACTCCCAGCTCCACTCCTTCATGCGTGCTGACAAGCATCTGTGTGGCCAAGTGGGGAAGTGGATCGGGAACTTATCTGCATGAAAACAATGTCCTTCACCAAGGAGGGCAGTTCTGGAATGGGAAAAAGCAGCCAGGGGCACAGGGAGGGTTGAACTGCTTCTCTTGGCAGTAATGTCTGCTTATACTGGCTCAAAGTGCATGTGAAACTACACTTAGGATTATTTAGACAATTAATGGTATTGTTACAGAAATGCCAGCTCTTGGGCAAAACCACTCTGGCCCTGACTGTTCCCCCATCGAGTCAGTGTAACTGCTACTCACTGAGAGCTACTGGGAAAAACGCAGGTTCCCGAGTGGGGCATATCCTATTCGGGAACAAAAAGGAATGAGAAGATGGCAGGCAGTATATCCTAAGGATAATTTTTTAATTACGGTCAGTACAAAACCCTTAGCTAAAGGAGAGAGATGAGCTTTGTTTCTACATGTGTATGCGGGGCTGGGTGCAACAGATGCCGCTGGGTAGGCTGTGAAGTTCCTACTGTGTCACAAGAGCTGGAATTAATGCGCTGGTTACAGCCTCTCAGCTCAGCCTGGCTGCAAATTCACGCGATCCAGCTACACGCTTCCACAGTGGTGAAGCAGAGATCCGTGCAAATAGAAGATCAGCTTCAAACAAAAGCCTGAGCAGAGCTAATGAGGGCTTTGATCCTACAATTAGACCCATGCAAACATGCTCCATCCAGGCCCAGAGGTCTGTCACACACAACAGCAGTTGGGCTTGCACCACAGGCAACCACTACAAGAGCTTGGCCTCCATTCAAATGGCCATCAGGAATCGCTGTGGGTGTGTGCTGGGGAAACAGCATTAATACATCAATTAAGCCGAGAAGCACTAGTTGTTCAAGCCAGGCAGCAATCAAAATACAGAGTTTTCCAACTCCACTCAAGAAAGGAATGTGCACTACTGAAAACCTGCACAGAACCAGCGCAAGGAGACGGGGCAAGGAGGATGATTTGGGTGCTGTTTTGTTTTTTTTTGATGTTTCGTTTTTTGTTTTTATCTAGCTAGGACATTATTAAATGCTGTGAATGGTTGCCATCTATTCCATTCAAACATCACATTCACATGTTTCTAGAAGTCAGGGTACCCAGATTTCAGGAGACATGTCAAACTGAAACAACTTAGAAAGTAACTGTATTTGAACCTCTGCATCTTGAAACCGATGACTGGTTTTCAAAAAGAAATCTCAGGACAGAGCTTTCTGGGGCTATACGTAAGCAAATCAAACACAGAGCTACAGGAGGAATGGATGAAAAAATGATGAGGCAAGGACAGTGACAAAAGCACCACGTTTAAAATGGTCAGGATCATCAGCAGTATCACTGATTCTTACCTATGAGTCTTTCATCATTACTGGATTTCTTTATTGCTACTTTAGTCCTGACTACAGTCTCTCTGAAAGCTAAATGACATGATACAATCAAGGCAAAACTTGCCAGTTCGTTCCCAGGTTAGTTGCTTTAGGAAACTCAGAGCATTATATAGTTACCTGCAACTGGCCAGAGAAAACGGCTTAGTTAACTCAGCCTAGTTCATCTTCTAATTCGTTCTGAGGAAAGCGTAGTTGTTTGCTCATTCTCATTTCATTTCAGTCATTAGGACTTTTTATTGGGAAAAAAATATGAATATGCAAATATACTTGGACATTTTACGTAGTATATTATTATAATATTCAAATGAGTAATAAAGTAAAGATTATAATAAAAGCAAGACAACTTAGCACCTGCAAAACCTTATGCTTTGTTTTTGAGAAATTTAAACAATTCAAAATTGTTTCTAATTTGTCTGACAATATTTTGTATAATTTCAGAGACCTAAAATAAACACCTAAGGAAAGGGCAGGAAAAACATGACCTGAATATACCCTGCATTTAAAAATGCACTTAAAAACAACTGGAACCTTGAAGATATCTACAGCTTAGTTTGATGCCCAATATTTGATCTTGCTGCAATTTCCTAGATTTAGAGATTAAAATACCTATTTTGATGATCTGGTCTGTAAAAAGACTACCAAAAAGACATGGAGACTTGCTCTTCTAAACCTCAGACAAGCAACAATAACAAACGAACACATCTAAATGTCTGTACAGTAACAGTCATAAAATGAGTTGGCACTTGCATTCCGGTTCCTAGTTAAGAAATCTACACATTATCAAAGCCATCCACCTCTACTGACAATAACTGGCTTTATCTCAACAGAGAAGATGAGAATTGGAAGAGTCCAAGACTGAACAGTCCTCATGTCCTGAGCTGGTTTTATTGCTGCAGAACTAAGGCAGCATCACCAGCACACTGCTAGATGCACCTCCTTCTGTGGGTAACTGAAGAGAACACAATTTTTCAGCTTTTTTGGCCCTCTTCATAACTCTTAGCTAGAGGACAGAAGGAAGGGGAAATAAAGGAGAGAAAGAGCTTTGTCGAACCTAAATCTAGGTAAAGGGCTTGCTAACAGCCCATGGTTCTGTGCTCTTTATCTCAACACTGGATGCTTTCTGGCCCCTCTGATGGCCGCGCAGCAGCAGTTCAGTATTAAGCATCCCTAAGCTGTATCAACATCACTGCTAAAAATGTAAAAACATAAGACTGGACAAAAAAGCAATGTACCTTTTTAACCTTGTTGGAAATATGAAAAGGTATTTACCAAGGAGCAAAAATACACTAGAAGAAATGTTTAATTTTACATGTAATGGAAGTATTTTGTCAAAGAAGGTGAATCTGGAAGTACATTCAAGTAACATGGCACAGAATGCAGTTTACAGAGCGCTATCTGCCAAACAGAGCCTCTCGTATGAGAAGCTGGAACAGCCATTCTGCTCCAAGATAAAGTCTCTCCTGTAAGATGCTGATGATCTAAATAAATTATTTGGGTTAGAAGCTGAACTTTGGAACCCAGAGAGGTACCTAACGAGCTGCTGGCTCCCTGGGTTACAGGAGCACCAAAGGGACGAAAGGGGGGACATTACAGAAACTAGCACAAACCAGCAGTGAAAAGCCAAAGAATATTCTCATGGAACTCTGAAACCATCTCTCCCCATGAAAAGAGTCGTTTCCCATGGACACCTCGTAACAGTCGTAATACAATTGGAGATTACTGGCACCACAGTAATAACGCTCTACCTACAGCTGCTATCCTTCATTCCCAGTGACCCAAAGCAGCTTCATTTATTACAGAATTTTCACAGAAGTAAGAATAGATCCAAGCCCTCTGCAATCAATGGAAATACTTCCAGGAGCTCGAGAGGGCTTTGAATCAGGCTCATATCTCCCAGCGAGTACAGGCCTTTGCTTTATCGCAGATTCACAAATACAGCTTCTGACTGAGTTATAACAAGCTCCTCTAGAGTAAACCAAGGCTCACTTAAATTAAAAGACAATGAAAACTCAGCAAATAAAAAGAAGTCGTTCTTTTTACAGTGTGCCATCTACCAGGGGAAATTACTACAAGATGCATCTGTAGGTCTGCCTGTACCAGGGAGAGTGCGGGGGCTCAGCGCTCACCACCACGTACCGCCCAGCAGCTGCCCCATGTCTGAGCAGAGCCAGCCCCAGCTGCTCCAAAAGGGACCCGCCGCTGGCCAGAGCTGAGCCACGAGTGACACTGGTTGGGCTTCTGGAGAGCAGATTGAAGGAAGGGGGAAAAAATAAATTGCTGGGCAACAGCAGCCAGGAGAGAGGGGGTGAGAAGCAGCCCTGCAGCCCCAAGGGCAGTGCGGGAAGAGGCCTGGTGGGAGGGTGTGCAAAAAGTCCGGCAACAGGGCCTCCCACGACACAGCCCCTGAGATACAGATTTATATTAGACATCATCCAGTGGTACTTACAACACCTCTTACGGTGGAACATGCACTAAATACTTACTGATGTAGAAGAACTTCCCCCAGATTATATTTTTACGTCTTTTGTATCCCGCTGCCACACCAAACATTGCTCCCTACAAAGTAACCTCCTGCTTTGCTTAAGGCTTTGGAGGGGAGCGGGAAGAACAGGCTCTTTTTGGTCTTCTTCATTCACTGCAAACATAAACCTGTGCTTGGGAAACAGCAATTCCCATCTTTCTAAGGTTTGCATATCTATTGTTATTTTCACTGCTTTTCTCTATCATACAGATTCTTCTTTTTTCCTTCACACAACATTAAAGTATGCTAATCTTCCATCTCTAGAAGCCTAGGAATGAACATAACTCATGTTTCCAAAGTCAGCATCCTGATTACTGTTTTGGGCGCTATCTTTTGCATTTCATAATTACACAGGAAACAAACTTCTGCTGGAATTAAATTACCTGTTTTCAATCACTCCAGTGTATAGGACCAAGGAGCACAATCTCTTATTAGTATGCAGACACGTACAATGATTTTAAGAGAAAGATTCCTCTTAAATTGAATTACAGCAAAATGTTTACTTGAAACAAACACATGGAATAGTTTAGCTATCAATAATCCCAAACTCACTTAAGGAAAAACAATCCTTTACAACATCAGTAATAAGCTCAAAGCCTCGCTGTTCAGTGATCTTACTTTTTTGTAGTCAATACAATCAACATTAAATTCTATGTGTGAGAAAAATGCAACAGGGGAATAATTCAACTCTAGTGAGAGTGAAGCATTTGAGCACCAAATATGTATGTTGTAGCAGCAATCTTTATTGCTTATTGGAAAGAATTTTGTGTATAAATGTATTTCTTTCTCATTATTCAAAACCTATGATGGCACTTCTCTTGTACACGCTGTATGCATGTGTATACAACATATGTAGTGTGACCGCCTTCACCAAAGTGCAGAAAAAGCTACGATAAGGGGGAAGGAAACGTGTCGATCCACAGAAAGCAGTTTCATAGCTCCAGCACCCAAACTGGCCAGTAACTACTATCCACAGAGTGAATCTGAAAACACATCTGAAAGAGTATGTTCTTCCCATTCCTTGACCGTTGCAATACAAAAGAATTTGAGTCGATTGTGGAATATTTCTTTGATGACATCAGTTGATAATGAAATGGCAGCCTGATACTACAGACCGGGCCAGCTCGTGTGGGGGCTGACTCAGCACTGCCCAGTGCTTTTGCACCACAAAGAAGAGGGAGCGGTTGGGGCTAACTGAAACGTATTTAGAAAACAAAACTTGATCAACAATTTGTATCTTTTCCTCTCAAAAGTCATCATTCACTGTTTGGTTTGGAACACCAACAGTGCAGAGCAAGACTGCATGAAGAAGGCATCTATATAACAGAATTTATCAGAACTGATAATCAAGAGGTATAACTTGAAGTCACAGGAGGTTCTTCCTAAAACAACTTGCACAGACCCTGTATGAAGCAAGTCTTGGCTCTTCCTATCTTACTGCCTGGGCTTCTGGCACCTAGAGACCACCAAAGACTTTTAGATCTCTGGTTTATACACACCACCTGTTGTTTTTTGTAAAATAAACATTAATATTTCTGAGAGCAAGTAACGTTTTGCATCAGACAAATGCCTTGGGGCCTTCTAGAATCTGAAAGCATGGTAGAAAAAAAAGAGCTAGATGGAAACAGCAGGCAGGTGGAGAACTAGGGCAATTCCACTTTTCTGCACTCTAGAATTAAGTTCTGTCACACACAGGTCTTCAGAGTTCTCTGCTGCCCTGTGTGCTGTCTTCCTCCAAGGACAACCTTACAAGAACACGAGCAACAGACAGAGGGTTTGTCCAGATAGGTTCTCACCCCCACTCACAACAATTTCTCTGGCACAGACTAAGGGTCATGCCCAACATTCATTTACACCAGTGAAACTCCACTGATTTGGAGGAAGTGGAGAAATTTGTTCATATAACAACTTTACACCCAGTATCAAGGCAACTAAAAATAGATTTCCCTGGTATCTGATTAATGGTAGGCACCATCTGATCTTAATTAAGTCAATCTGTTAACTCTACATACACATTGAGAGACTTACCCCTCGGTTTGACATACGCACCATATGGCTCATTTTCCAACTGGGAAACCTGCTCTATAAACCAATAGCAGCTCTCCCAGGTGAAATACTGTGTTTATCATTCTATGACATAACACAGCTAAATTACTTACATGATCAAAGACTGAATGTGAAGAAAGCCTTCCATCGATTTTCAGGTATACACAGCCTATTTATTTATTTTTAATTCCATTTCATGTTGTCTTTTCTCAGCCAGCATTTGAATCTCTTAACCTGCTCGAGGATGTTCATAAACAGGGAGAGAATCAGTCATCTCCCTGTCCCCTTCCATTCTAAATACTAAACACAAGTAAACAAGTCCAGGATTGAATTAAGTTTTGAACGTCGTTGTATTGCAAATTTCAATGCAAATGAAGGAGTATTGAGAGGGAAGAAAAAAAATATTCTACCTTTTGCACAAACTTCCTGCTCTACCTCTAGTTTCACCACGTTTTGCTAACCACCTTTCAGTGATATTCCCTAATTACACAGTGCAGTAATGAAATACACTCAAAATCAGTCAGAAATCTGCGAAGCAAATAGACTGTGTACAGCACATGGGGAGAAGGGAATCGACTCAGCTCACACTATTCAAACAAAAAACCATGCATTTCCAAGCACTCCACCACTGCCAGGCTGCAGCACGGCAAGGATTTCAAGTTAAATCATTGCATAATATGATGGTAATGAGTTTCTCAGCAATCATTATGTCTCTGTCAGATGGTAATAAAATGGAGTGTTTGTCTCTGTTCTTGGTGTGCTCAGAGAATATGCAGATATGCCAGTCCTCATTATATCTTGATAGAAACAAAACCTATTAGCACAGGTGCTGTACGTTTTAATGAGGGAGACATGTAGAAACTAATCCAGGTCAATTATAATGAAATGGTTACACCTAGCTGAAACTGATAAAAATCTAATTATGGCCATATCAACGGGCTGTTTCATAGATGCATTGTGTTGATCTGTTCATTGTAGAAGTGTATAATGGGTTTTCACCTCAACACCTCTAGGTAATTGGTAGGTAAGGAATGATGTTTGTATGGTACGTGCTGTTTTTCAAGTGTATATTGATATGTAATGGATGACTATTCCTTTTAGGAAAAAACATTTTTAAACTGTTTTGTTTCTTACAGTCGACGGCACTTCCAGGAACAGGTCAAGTCATATTCTGTTGATAAGTTACAATGGAAGGTAGTTTGCAGCTTTATCCAGGTCACTGAACCTTGAAGTTGAGTCGTAACTGAAATCACAACCACCATTTTTAGGACCACATCAGAGTAACCTAGAGATAGCCAGATACTAGCGTATTCACTCTTTCCAACTTAACTACGGATGATTTAGCAAGTGGCCTTGCTTGGCCCATTGTTTCAAACCCTGCCACGCCAAGCTTATCCAGAGCTTGTCCATCCCAACGCACACTCACGACATAGGGGAAGGCCATTAGCTGTTAAATAAAAAACAGGGACAGAGCACTCTGCTCAGGCAGAGATACAGGATGCCAGGTTTTTAAGTTAGCATGAGATCAACCCACTCGTGCCACTCACCATGTGGTCAATAACACCATGCTTAAGTTTTCAGAAAAGAGATTCAGCCTGCCCGCAGCAGACATTGCTCTCACTACCACAAGGCTGGCCTGGTTGTATTTGTACAGCTTTGCCTTCGTGGGCCCTGCGATCTGCTGAAACCCTCGTCTGCTGTCCTGCTTAAGGGTACAGGGCTGGGGGAATAAATATCTGCAGGCTACGCAAAGGTCTGCTTGATGTTAGCCTCCATGAGCAGTAATCAGAATGTGTTTTGTCTTGAGCAGGCCATGTGGAGGGGTGAAATAGCTGCCTAATTTTTTCTTCTTTTATGACTTACATCCTGAAAGGAAATACAAGCTCTGCTACGAGACTGCTCTAAATGAACTCCAGATGAAGTCTCTGACTGGCCCAAACTCCCACTGACTTCAGTGGATGCTTTGAACGGGCACAAAGAATGAGAGCCTGATAGCTCTGAGCTTGAAAACGTATTCACATGTGGCTGCCCCATTTGTTTCTAACTCACTGAAAGCAATGGAATTGCTTCCTTGTTATACATGTGCATAAGCATTTTTCCAGATCACAGCCATAAAGCGCTAGATAAAAATAGTTGTAGAGCCTCATAGCTTTGACAGTGGTCTGTACTGGATGATTCAGAGAATGACTTTCCTCCAGTTATCCATGTACGTACTTCCTTTACCTCCTTTAATCCTTCTTTGCCTAAAGTTAAGTTGCTTGAAATTTGTATTTTCAGCTCTTTTAGCTGCTATGCTCAGAGAGTTACAATGTTAAAACAATATTTAGTCTTTCCATTTAGCCTACAAACACATACCTGATACTGAACAGCCCCAGATTTGTTTCTGCCATTTAAATACATCTAAATACATTTCCTTTCCCTCTGTGGCATAGCAAGCAGTTTGCCAAGAGGGCCTTCTGGTTTCTCCAGGCACACAATGCACTGTTTCCCTAAAGGATAATGACAGGCAAAAGAACTGAAATCAAGTTTATACATTTCTTTGGAAGTGGGTTATTTAAAATTCAAATTAACATTAAATAATAATAATTGTTGGAGTAGTAGAAATTCTCTTTTGCACAAGGGAATTTGCTAAGCAGGGATTTACTGGGTCATTTTTGAAAGCGGCTACAAACAATAGTTTCAAGGAAGCATGCTTGTTTTCTTATGTACTGGGATCCTTGCATTCTAGCACTGAAATGTTACAGCTTGTTTTTGGAAAACCTGTCCTCATCTCAGAAGACCTAGCCTGATCCCCAAAGCGACTCTAAGCAAGCTGTGCAGCCAGAGCTGGGCCACAGGTACCCTGGCCAGAGCAGGAAACATCCCAGGCACGCTGTGTTTAGCCCTGTCCATCCTTACGAGTGCAAGTCTCCCTTCAGGTGGTTACCTGCAAGAGCACACCATCCTGTACCTGCTTACTTCATGGTCCAGAAGACACAAAGTTGCTGTTGAGGATAGGGAGGCTTTAGCTGCCCTCATTTCACACCCCGCTGACACGTCCCCAGCCATTTGCACACTCTCAGCAGCCAAGTTGGTCTCAGTGCATCAAATGTCCTGTGGCAGGGCTCTGCCCTGAGCCCTTTTCTGTGATGCAACAAGAGACCAAGAGGGAAGGAGCAGAAAGAGCAAGATGAATAACTAGAGATGACGTGTCCACTACTCAGTGATTCAACAGCAGAGCCAGCACTGAAATGGGTGCTCCATGTGCAACGAAAGGCAAAGCTCAGGTGCTCCTTGGCCTGTGCACAGCTCTAACCTACCCCTCACAGAAACCGCCTGCTTGACAAAGGGCACATCATGTAACATGATGACCCAAATCCTTCTTGCTTACAAGTGTTATACAGGGGCCATAACGCCAGGGAATCGGGCAGAAAATCTTAGTTGTGTTGAATGTGCACATATTGCCATATGGGTGTCCATCAAACATCAATCATCCGTCAACAGAGAAGTATGAAAATCACAACGTACATGGAACAAATTCCTCTCTCCTCTGAAACATGAATCTCCATTTGTTCAGTTTTAACAACCTTCTTGCTGTCTCTCTGCCTTTCAACCTCCCCAAACTGCCAGATGATAAATTTTGCACGAGTTGAACAGGTAGCCAAATTCCTGCCATAATCTGACCATGGAAAAAAATTACTGCACAAGACAATGTTGTCTGCAGCAAAGAGAGCTATAGGTGAGACTTACAAGTGAAGCTACACTTGCTGCTTATATATTTTCTCAAATTAACAAGAGATAATCTGTGGATGGCCTACTGCCTATGGCACCAGTTTGCCATTTCAAATCGGATCTGGGACTTTGCATGTCATTGACTGAGATCAGATTGTGTCGTTACATAATAACTGATGGCCTTTGTAGAACTGGATCTGTACTGGCAAGGTTAAATCAACACTGATCAATAAACCACGTATAGGTTTCAACAATCAGAAAATAGCCTTACAGATTTACTCAATACTTTATTTCCTCCAGTCCAGACAACCCATACATAAATCACAGAAGGCTTGTCTTCTCTTTCTTCTCTCTCTCTTTTTTTTTTAAACACTATTATCATTTATTTTAAAAGAGCTTATTTAGAACTTATCAAGAATTCATACACACTTATTCACCAGTGTAATTGCCTGGAAACTTTCAGCCTTTCTGGTGTGACACTTCTCACCTTGAAAGGGGCATTTGCATTGAGAGTTGAAAACAATTTTAAGACTCAAGGCTGAGAACACCTAGGATTGCTATTACTCATCTTTACCAGGCACTGACAGTTTTAAACCTCCCGAGTACTCAGATAGCTATGTAATTTCCTAAGGGAGTCAACTATTGTGAGACACCATTGTTTTCGTGTGATAGCACTTTCAAATCATTAGCCCACCAGATTCTATATGTATCTGTAAACAGGTATGATTTATAGCTTATAAGATGGAAAAAAATCAGACTTAAAATATTATATTTTAACCAAAAAATGTACTCTGGATTTCTGAGGAAAATGCCTCATCACTTCGCTACTTATATTGGGATGGTACAGAGAGAGATGAGTAAGAACATCATTGTGGTAGGCACTGTGTAAACACAGAAAAAGACAATTCTTTTACAGAGAGCTTAAGCTCTGCACTGAAATATTTATTTGATATCACAAGGGACTGATAATGCAAAATCAAAGTATAATTGAATACTCTGTTCCACCATGCTTCAGGAAGAGGGGAATTACAAACAACCTGAAATTCAGACAAGCTTCCTACAGCCAGTACGGCTGGATCCACACACCATCAGGGATAATGTCTTCCAAATGCTGAAAAGGACAACAGGTTTGGGGTGCAAAACCAAGAAAGAAAGAAATCAGGCACAGCCATTAGATAATAAAACATGCTTTAAGAGGACCAACAGCCTTTCTAAAAAAAAAAAAAAAAGACTAAAATTAATAAACCCAAGACTTCAGAACTGCATCACTATATTTAATAAGGGGTAATTAATAAGCAAAAGTTCTCAAGGAGTCACACTGCAAACAAAACATAGATGCCAAAAGACGATTTTGAAGGATAAACTAAACTCAGCGCTCCCTAAACCCTGCTAATATTTACTCAGGAGATGTTCAAAGCCCATCCCCATTTAATCCCATTTAATTTAACTACATTGTTATAATCCCTGCCACTTAACTTCTTCACATTTAAACCACCAGTTCTACACCCAGCATGTTCAAAGGCCCAGTCCTGTACAGCAGCCAGCAGAAGCCAACGCTGTTGCAGGAACTTTAGATGGTGTTATCATTAATAATTGACAGCAAGGACTAAGCAGCTTACAACGCAGCACCACAACTTCTCTCTGCTCTCACTCTGTATGTACGAATCACACAAATACCCCCCCCACGGCAGGATGACAGCTAACTTAACACTGCTTGGGCTGCGTAACATTGTTTTTACCTGGCGCTTGGTACATGTAAAGATTCATCATTTTCTAGATAAATCTTTTCAAATTCTGTCGGTCTGTCTTTGCTAAATGCATCCAAGTTAGAAAAATAATGTTTGATCTACAGTAAAATCATACTTTCAGAGTAACTCATTGGCTTTAATTATAACATCACGGTGATCGGCTCCCCCGTCCCTGCAGCAGGATCACGCTACGATGCCGTGTTTCCGTGGGTGGCCTCAAGGCAACGCAGACCCAAAGCACAACGCAGCTCGGGGACATGTAGGAATAACTTGAGGTTCCTTAAAACATTATCTATAAATCAGCTGCCAATACAGGCTATCAATAGCCCAGCAAGAGAAAGCGACTTTTTTGTTTGCATTTTCAAAAATAGAATTATATGGTTTGGGATTAGGTTGACGTGAAATGGAATGCTTGTGAAACCGAGAACACCCCAACAAAAAACTGCAATTCACTTTGTTTCTGGTTGAATTACAAATTCAACTTAGATCAACTGATAAATCTAAAGTTTGAAAATGATGGTCATTTCAAAATAAATTATTTTTTAATCAAAAAATCAAAATACCTTTCATTTGAAAATGGTTAAAAGGAATGGTGATTTGTTTCTGAATACATCATTTTATAAAATTTGATTTAATTAATGAAAAGCACTAATGTTAGCAAGTATTTCTCATTTGTTTCTGCTGACATTCTGAGCTGTGTTTACCTGGTGTGGCAGAATTTTATCCCCAGATATTTTAACTTGTACCATAAATACATGGAGTGGGTGACTGCTCACAGGACACGGTGTTGTTATGATACCACCTGTGAAGTCCGACTGCAGAATGAGCACTGAAATGCACCGGATCGCAACTTTAAAGTCATCAAGTTCAACCTTCAAAGAGCAGAGCTTCAGAAAAATATCATCCAATGTCAATAATAAAACTCTTCTGGAAGGATACTTATCATACTCAAGAGATATGTGGTAAGAAATTGAGCCATGGTGTATTCTGCTAGTAACACCACCCCCATCTAACAATTAGTCTGTCTAAAGGAAAGGAAGAGAGTATATTTACAACGCTTATTCTGTCAAACCTCCATCCGTCTTTTTCCTATTTACCCTACACAAAGCAGCAGGAGAAAAAATATTCCCCTCTGCTGCTATAATCAAAGTGATTGTGTTTCACATCAAAAACGTTTGTTTTGTTTACTACATGGATTAAAGGATTAAATTGTAGAGGAGTGCTCGGTCCAGCATTTTGTGCTTCTGCTAGAATTCCGCTGCCCTTAATCTGCAGATCATTGACACAGTATATTGATAAGATAATTTTCCCATTACGGCTTGCTCGTTTGTGATGTACACAGAATTAAGTAACAAAAAGAAGATTCCCAGGTCTTTTTCTTGAGTGAGGTTAATTCCTCAGCCAGCTTTATTAACAAGCCTTGTATCTTGTGCCCGAGGATTCTCTCTTGCAGAGGATAGCGTGAACATTCCCCTCTTGAATGCATTGTTACAGGACACTTAAAGGAGATTGTCCAAAGGAGAGAAGCAAGGTCTATGCCTGTTCCTAGCTCTGGTACAGTGAAGTGAAACAGAATTGTAATGTTTTGAACACCAATCTGTGGTTAAACGAACTTTCTGTATGCTCTTTTTCTGCCCTTTTGGGATGTCTAGCAAGACCAAGGGGTGTTTGCAGGGCATGGTGGAGCCCCTGCCACACACTAGCTGCATCATTGGCAAGAAGAATGGATTTCATTTTGATTCTCAACTGACTAGAAAATAAATTCCTCTTCCAGGTTGTCCAAGAATCCATTTCTTAATGGAGCTTCAGTGAACTGAATCTACACTGCGGGTCAGTGAACTACTTTCAGAGGACCAGCACTGATCAGCCAGACTGCTGTGAGAACTGCCACAAGATCCTGACACTTTCTATACCAGATGAGCAGATGTTTTCTGTGCAAGGGGATCCAAAGGCATCCCATGCAGTCACCTATTATTTCTGCAGCCCTTCCTATATTAAAGATAAAAGCAACATTAACCAGATACACCATACTCCCTGCTATGTTCCCAGTTCTCTACAGCTTTTGCTTCAGGAAATACTGACTTCATAGAAGCAAATATGGCATTATAAAAGCTAATCCAGTATTATTGCCTAATGATCACGAATGAGGAAAATATATTAACAATTGTCCCTATCACTCTTTTATTAATCTTTTTATATTTTACAGGGCATGCATTGCTGTGGTGCTGTTGTTGTTTACAATTATTATGCCTTTAAGGTTTATTTTCCATCTCAGGCTTCTGCTCTTTTGTGATTAAATGCATAAAAGCAAGTGGAAAAATAATTATGTAATTTATGTTCATACACTTCCTCCCACTGGCATGCTACTTCTTGACTGCAATTGTATTTGATTCATGAACAGCTACCTATTAAAGATGGGGGGGACAGATACTGCAAATCCCTAAGAGCAGTCATGAAATAATATTTCAGCTACACCACTGATGTCAGGTCCATTTGCACATTTTTATCACTGATTCATGTTCTCTAATCTACAGTTTCAACTGACAGCATTTATCCCTGTTACTTTTGAATAATATTAGAAGTAGGTATAGAGGTGAATCATACCACTCTCATGTGTGCTTCCTACTATTGATTCAGGCAAAACAGGAAGATAATTGTTAATCAAATCTACAAATGTAGAGAGGAATTTTGAAACTAAAATAATTAGTTTGTGTGTTTGTGTTGTTTCCCACTCTAGGACAAGTGTAATACTTCAGAAGTGCTAAAACTAGAATGTATAAACTAAAAGGGAAAATTTCTGTTAAAGGTAAAGGGGCAACATTTGTCTTTTAGGCCTACATCTATTTCCTGGGTGATGAAACTAACCTTAAATGAATAGCAAGATATCATTTACACAGCAATGACACTAATGACATGACTCTGCACTGGACTTCCCACTGTGCCAAGCACTGTTCAAGATTTTCCCTTTATGTGAAAGGCAAAAGAGTGACAGGAAAATCAAAAGCAGAAGGGGGTGAAATAACTTGACCAAGATGATACGGCGAGTCAATGGCAGAATCAGAAACAGAAGCCTGATCTTGAAGTTTTCCAGCCTGTGCCCTCACTCAGGGACATCAGAGTTTCCTCTGAGTTCTCAGACAGAGGCATTTTAAACTAAGTTACAACTCACTCAGCTGCATTCCACTAAGAATGATCTGCAATCAATTGCAATTCTTCATTTAAACTACACTTAATTCTGCATCAATAAAAGGGAGAATTTTAAGGCTTAAATCAGAGAAAGTTACTTCATTCTTCAGCAAATTCATGACCTTCTTTGACTAAATGACATTTAAAAGTAAGAGAAACTGACAAGTTGAAGGTAATATTTTTTTTTTTCATTGCAGAGGAAATCCATCAGTGCTTTATCTAATTGGAATCTGGAATGAAGAGTTATGCTATTAAGCTATACATAAGGTGCTGTTAACAAAAACACTGAAATCTGTTTCTCTTTTTTCACACAGAGCAGGATTTAAAAAAAAAAAAATCAGTGCAAACCTTCTTCTCTAGCATCACTTACCATGCTGCAGTAAATGCCAAGAGCTATACAAACATAGCCTAACCAAGTATCCATGCTTATTCAGCAACAGCCTAAAACTTTACAAATAGATTTCTCAAATAAAATTTTCATTTAAGAACTGGGTTTTTAGACTTTGAGTTCCATCGGCCCCACTAAATGACAACTACTGCACTGATCTATAAATGCATTTTCATAAAGAAGGCACATCATCTGGGGGTAAAAACACAGTTACCAAAGCCAAGATCTCATTCTGAGGGGATTTTCAAGAGAGAACAACACACAGAGCTGAGCACTGTTGTACCTAAGTCCTACTGAAGCAAAGTATCATTTTAAGGACATCAGTCAGGTCACAGAAAAGAACTGATGAATCACATAGTACACATAACTCCTAAAAACAGGTCAGACTGAAAGCTAAACTGGACCTTCTAGATAGCTTTCTCTGGGTGAGTAATAGCCTACTCCGTGAGCTGAACACAGAAATTCCTATCTGTACTGAACCAGCCCTCAGCCTCACATCCGTCACAAAAAGAATGAAACACACACTTTGGTGTTCTCAACAGTTACCTTGTTCACAACCTACCAGCCTAGTGAAATTGCCAAAGCAGAGGCAAACAAGTCATCATTTTATCCCAAACTGATGTTTTCTTGCAAAGCTGTAGAAGGTTCAGGAAGATAGAGTCTTTTTTCCAAAATCACCATATCAAAGGCAGACAGCGGATGGTCAGAGAAAGGGTCCCCACTATTTCAGCCCCCTAGTGCTCTGTTTATTGATTTTAGATCCATTTCCAGAGCACAAAAAAAAGTCACAATACATATTTTGATAGGACTTACGATGTTCTGCTGAAAGAACTGAACACTGAAAGCTATGGAAGACAGGACTAGTCGTCATGGTAATTCTTATGATATACTGTCTTTAATCCACATCTAATCCATTTACTTTTTTATTATTTGTATTATTATTGTGATCTTTCCATATCCTATGTATCTGTGCACATCTATACATTTAGTCTCTGCTAGTTCTTGCAAAATATGTGTAGTAGAAAGGCAAAGGAGGCGGTAAGGGACCATAGAAGTCTAGAAGTCTAAAAACCCATTTAATTCCAACAAAATTATGGATAGGCTGCCCAGACTGTAGTACCTTAACAAGAAAGGCATGAAGCCTAGTTTAACTGAAAGCAACACTATCTACCTATGGGCTAAAAAAACAAACTATGTTTTACATCCATCCCTCTAATTTTCAAACCCATTTTTTCCACTTACTCCATACTGGAAAGTGTGCAACACTGGCAGAGCTTGACAGGAACCCTGAAGTTCTGACCCACAGTACTCTGCAGAATCTTGCAAAGATGAACAGCAGTACCCTTGCATGTTCAAGATAATAAAAAAAAAGTATAGAATTTATTGCAATAATATAATGCATGAGATTTTAAAAAACAGCCTTTAAAATAATGTATGCGATTAGTTTACAGAATTTTGATATGTCATCTTTCTTTACACAGTAACTGCTATTTTTCTTAATGCAGAAAGTAATGGAGACAGCCATTACACAACAAAACAAAATTTCAGTGACACCACCAGACCTCAATTAAAAGTTCTGTGCCACTTGCATTGCTTCAAGTGATGGTTAAGCAACAGTGACCCACTATAAAGTGGTTTATGAATTGTTACTGCTGAGAACTCTTGCTGAATAAGCAGAATAGATTCTTTAATGCCACTTTCTTACAAACAGCAGCAAGGACTGGAGAGAGACAATAATTAATGTGTTAGTATCAAGAGAAACAAAGAGCCTGCAAAGGTCTCTGTCCTTTCCCAGATAACAGACTGAGAAAGGTTCTTTAATATAGCTGGCACAGTAATGGCTCATGGAGGCTGGACTGAGGGCAAACAGTGGTTGATTGATTAAGGTACAATTCTGACAACATCTTAGAGCCTAGATAAATATCTTTTCCTAAAAAAATAAAATTAGGCTGCAGGCAGCAAGAGAGGCCTGGTCATTAGTGCCTAGGGCACACTGATTCTAAAAGTCAAAGCAAATACCACTTCTAAAAATAACAAATGTCTACTCCATGTCCAGAAGCACAGGAATCGGGTGGATTGGAAAAGGGCTTTTATTGGCACTTTGTTATGACAGCTGACTGCCTGGGACAGTTTGAGTATTCCTCCGAAAAATCCAACCGGCACCGATTAAACTGCAAGTTATGTATTTGCACAAAGTGCTGAAGGTGTTCACGTTGTTGAACACAAGAAATAAACAGCCTCTGCCCAAAGGACCTCATAAATCCAGGCTATGCTGCCGAAACACAGGATAGTGGAGAAAGCATCCACGATAGTTAATTGCTTCTCCCCTGAAAATGCAGCCCTAGCTGGTTATGAACCAGCAGAAACTTTGCCCTGGCAGCAGGGTTTGCCCCTCATTTCTTGTAAGGAGCGCGATAAAATCCTTCAGGACTATACAAGGTCAGGACCAGTTTTATAGCTCACTCAAAAGAAAAAATAAAATTCAAGAGCATATTAACTATATGTAGTGCTTCAGCAGGTCAGAGGAAAAAGCACAACCTAATGAAAAGCCCCAGGGGTGCTTTTTGCAGCACCAAGACCTCCTTTAAGCAGCGCTCAGGACAATGTCCTCAGAGCCCCAGCCACCACAAAGTCACCGTGGCTAAAACTATTTGCCGGGCTGCTTCTTGGTGGCAGAGACACACTCCTGGAATTTCACTTAATTTTATTTACTGCCGATTAACATGAAACCCCAATTACCGATTCAGTTACTGAGGGAAGAAAAAAGTCCTTCCTTCCCCTCTCGGCAGGTTGGGCGCCAGCCCCGCCGCCTCCTCCCGGGGTCCCTGAGCCTCACCTCAGCCGTGCCCGGTCCCTGCCCGCCCCGCGGGAGGCCGAGGGCAGCGTGCACCGCCCGGCCAGCCGCACCTGCCTCCTCCTCCTCAGCTCTCTGCTTCTTCCTGCAGTCCCCCCTGGGCTTACCTCGCCTGGGGGCGAGCTTCTCCCCTCGGCGGCGGGCCTCCAGCTCCGCCTCCAGCAGCGGCACGTTCCACGCTTCCAGCTTGTGTCCCCTCTGGTGCCTCGTGTCCCCTCATGGCCGCCGCCCCTCCTCCTGACTGGATTTCCGCGGGCCCCGGACCCGGCTGCGAGCGGCACAGGCCGGTCAGCGGCCCCCTGGTTCCCCAGGTGCTCCCGCAGCCCCTGGCGCTGACAGCCAAGTTGTTTAAATGTGCGGGGCCTCCTGTGGTATAACTGAAATAGAAGATCTCATGAAGTAAAACACGGGATTGTAACAACAGAAGCGGGAGAGCAGTGAGGGGACACAACATGGCTGACAGAAGCACCATTTCATCTGCGCTTTTCTTGAAATTCTCAGGGAAAGGCAATGCTAATTTACAGCAAATGAGAAGGACACAGTCAAGACACGGAATTCTAAGTTAACCATTTCACTTTTTTTCTTTTTTTTTCTTTTTTTTTTTTTCTTTTTTTTTTTTTTCCTTTGAAAGAAATCCCACTTAACATGCTGACATTTGACTAACGCCAGGGAGTGGCTCCAGGGTCCCTGCACCATGTGGATGCCAAACCCCCTGACATGTTCGATGAATAATGATAAATCACATGCAATACACACCAGTTGTTTCACATGTGCTCTCTCGAACCTCTTAAATGTGAAATGTACCCACAAAGAGCTGATTAAAAGCTCCTGCGAGTGTGAATTCTTCTCCCTGAATAGGTTTTTACACTACAAAAGAACATTTCATACGTCCTATTTGAAACGGATTGGAGCCTTAAAAGCAACTTTATTCTATTCCCATTATGAAACAGAGCTTTCATTGTCTGCTGCTGAAATGCTTTGAGTCATCTTCTTCCAGTAATAACTAATCTCTCTCTTTGTATCTGACAATTCACGGACAACCCAATTACAGGAGAGGAAAACGACATACCAGTTTCATAGGGTGGACTCCAGCACCCAACTAACGTGAAGTAAATTATGCTCCAAACCAAAAATCATTTAAGCAAATGAGTTCTGATAATCTACTTCTAGAGCAGACAATAAAAATAAATGGCTAAATTGCACCAGCACCATCTCATAAAGATGGAGCCAAATGTTACAAAAAAAAAAAAAGACTGAAAAAAGCCCGTCCAATTTGAGAAACCTGGCAACTATTTATTCTCCATGTCAAATCCCCAGCTCACATTTTTGTCTACAGTATTTCATGCCACAGCTTCTTAGCTTCTAAAATTCCCGTCACTGCAGTGACCTGCCGTAACACCCACTTCACACCACCACACGGGGAAGTCTCCCTGCCCCAGGAGCTGAATTGTTTACAGGGTGTATCATCCTCTTCGCCTGGGTGCCATTAGCTCCCAAGGGAGACATATAACAGCAGGTCTATCACCCACTGAGTACAGGGGCAAAGATTTCATCCAGCAAAACTTGGTACTCAGGAAAATGGAGAATAACCAGTCTGTCTTTAGCAGGCTTGAATTTGTACTTAGCAAAGGCTACTGAAACCACAGCAGAACCAACCAATTGGTTCTAACTACTGCCAGTGTTCTAAAAAGATGGAATAAGGCACTATTTGTGCAAAGTGCTCAGCAAACTAGTTGGTAATATTCTGGAGCAATTCATATATTCAACAGTTCCTGGACAGCGCATTCACAAGAAAATAACACATTCATTTGCATTCACTGCATGTCATTTAATATGAAAAACACTAATTTGCTTTCATAGCAATATATGTTTACTTGGCAGATGATGCAAAACTTCTCATGCATTACCAGCATGATCTGAATTTTTTTTTTTAAAAAAATGCCTGATTCACTTTTTTTCTCAGAAAATTCACTTGGACCTCACCAGGCTTCAAACTCTTTGACCCAGTTTCTCTTACACTAGGTGACTGCATGGAGCCCAGACTTTCTGATATTAATATGCTTTGTTCTGTTTCTTTTGTAAGACATTACTTCAGTATAATCTGTTTCATGAAACGAAAGAAAAAAGGCTGTTAAACTGGGAAGTTTTGTTTTCCTTTAAAAACAAACAAAGATAATCTCTTTGAGATACAAGTACATCCCTATGCATTTTATACAGACTTAAAATATGACTGGCATATCTTTGGTTTTAAGGACTTGTCACTAGTTACCCTTGAAGATCCAGAAAATTTGTCCAGGCCTCTAACAGCTGGAGAGAAAGGCAAAAAAAATACAGCAGCAGTTTAAAGAATAGCATGCACACGTTATCAAAGGCAATTTTAAATTTGATCTCTTAATTCTCAAGTGTTTGATTTTGTAGAGTAATAATGCTGAGAGAGGGAGATTGAGACTCGGACAGAAGAAAACCTTAAAGGGGAATTCTTAAGTGAATTGGCAATTAATGGGTTTCACTTTTAAGTATCTGCTCAGAAAGATGCATGTTGAGCCTATATCTGAACTAATGAGACAGAGGGAACCTCTATCTACAATCATAAAAAATTAAATGGAGCTAATGGGCATTTTCTTCAAGATAATCAGGAACTTCATATACTTCACTATGTCAAATCAGTTACCTGCCAATGGACAGTTGCTGATCATACAAGATACATCAGAAGGTTTTCTCCAGACTGTGAAGAATGTTCATGTATAACTAAAAGCTTTCATGATTTTATTCCTTGGAGCCAGTGGTGAAACTCTGGGTTAAGACTGTATAAGCCTCCTCACAAAGTAAGGTAAATTCATAGCATATATTCATGAAAGAAAAGATCCAAGATATTAATGTTTGCACATTAACACCACCAGGGACCTCATTAAAATAATTCTCTTCCCCGTTAGCTCTATTTTATCACACCCCACGTTTTCTTTTATGAGTACATTTGAATGAACAAGAGAGATGTCACACAAATCTACAAAGTTTGTCCCCTTTAACTTGCATTTTCACTCTTCCATTGTAAGTTCTACCATGAATAGAAAAGTAGCTGAATTATCCGATGATGTCCGTTCAGGCAATGTTGTCTTCTCACAGAGTTGGACATATCTATGACACGCAAATGATTAAGAAAAAATACTGCAACTCCTCTGTTTCAGCATGTGCCATATTTCACAGCTACAAATGTTACAATCTTCAATAAAAGGAAGCCAACAATTCCCTTCAAGTCATAAAAGCACTAAGCTTAGTTGTGAATGACTGCATATAGAGTGTGTTGTGACACATGCAGGAAGTGTTATGTTTTATAAGAAGAAAGTTCAGAATCTTCTTGCCAACATGAGTTTGATATGAAAGCAAGTCCTTGCCAAAAAGAACACATTTGTTTTCCAAATTCTTATACAGTCCTTATTACTCATGTATTTGAGCTTCCACTTGTAAATAGTGACATTCAGCATGACTCAATCTATCATTCTCTCTTCAGTACGTAAGAACACAAACCAAGGGTGGGAATAAAGAAGCCACAGCTTTATTCATCATACAAGCAAACAAAACCATAATCCAGAACACAAAGTATCTGGTGAGAAGTAATTAACTCTCCCCAACAACCAAATCCCACAGCTGGGGCCACAGTAAATCCTCTGATTCACTTAAGAGCTGTGTTAAGAACAAAGGCTCAGTCCTTTTGATCTAAATGTGTTCATCTCAACTGCACAACCTGACTTACCTGTTACTACACGGCTGTGGCTCACCAACCAGTTTGGCTACCCCCCCCCCTTTTTTTTTTTTTTCCTTTTTAAATGTTTCCTACCAGACCGTATCGGCTGCCAATACTTCTAGACGCAGTGGTCCTAGTAGGAAAGGCAGTAGTGATTCAGCTGGGAAAAGCTCTGGTCCACCTCATCTAGGAAAGAACAGAAAAAGAAACTCGCATGGGAAATCCTCTAAGTGAAATAATTTTACAGCAATGTATAATACATTACTGCAGCTGCAATTTAGGCAAGTGAAAAAGTAATTCCAATTAGCTTTTTAATTCAAAACTTCCAGGATTAGATTATTACAACTTCTACACCGAATAAGCTAAATTTATTGCCGTTCCTTAAAATTGTGTTGTACTGTATTTTAGAAAGAATACGGAATGTTCATTTATTTTCCAGGCTTTTTTCCTCCTCTAAAAAAAAATCTGTCATTTTTCCATAAATTATTACACATTTGTCATTTCTGAGAGCTAAGGGTAAAGATGTTCTTTTCATTTACAAATTAATATCTTAATTTCCATTTTCAAAATTGCATTTTTTTTCCTGCTATATCCCAAAGACAAAAAAAATATGTTGGAGTATCTTTACTTCTAATACTGTATGTACTTGTTATTAACAAAAAGAATAGGTGCAAATGCATAAATTAAACCAGCAAAACTAGACATGATCCTGTATGTTTGACATATTTTAACATTTATGCATAACTAATATGCAGCAAAGCATTCCGTACTAACTGCCAAAGTCTTCACACCCAGAACAGCAAACTAGATCATCCCAACTGAAAGGCACCGATGCTGATATCGGAGCTCTGATATGACAAAGCAAAGTCTTCCAGCCAAACATACAGTAATAACTTACTTAGAACCTAGCATTCAGATGGGTTTAAAGTCATCAACCTAACTAAAGAATTTTGGGTTTGTATTACAATCACGGCTGCCAACTCTACGTGTGTGTGTGCATGTATTTACACATACGTACATATATAGCACCTTCTGTCCATCAACTTCACTTCTGTGCCAGGTTCAAAGCTGCTTATGGTGTTGCCTGAAATTTTGCATAAGATGAATGGCAGAGTAGTGTACCACCTGCACAATGCTGACACTCAAGTCTGCATCGGTTGACTGGTTCTGCTAACAGCTGCAAAGGTATAAGGAACAGGTTCTTCTGCAACGCTGTAAGAGAGCTATGGTAAGCATGTGTTGCCCTCCCAGTAGTAGTGGCTTACTCTGCAGTCATTCCTACTGCAAGTCTTGGTCTTCAGTAGCCAGTGAGTTAGACGATGTCCATCTGCGAGCTCCCATACCCAGGAGAAGTCATCAGATTAGCTTTTAGAAATTCCCCTTGCTTCAGAGACAGTACATGACTGAACGGTGGTGATTAACTTCAATTATACCTCTCATGTTGTTCAGAAATCTCTAAAGAACCTTTTGACAGCTTATTAAAAAATTAAAAATAAAAATGAAAAGAGACCCATCCCTTGCTATGGCTCAAAACCGCGTTTCAGTGGGAATAGCAGAAATCCCCTAACAGAGTTCATCTCTGTCTGTAATCTTGACCTCTAACACTTACTTAAAAGCTGTATTTTTTGAAAACATGAAATAGACTGTTTAAAGGCAGCCTTTTATAAAAACAAAGCATTAACACATTAATTGACTGGCTAGCAAGAAAGACTACACTGACAAAATTCTTGCTATGTACATATTTCCTATTTGCAGTTCTTCTAAAAACAATTTAACAGCATACAAAAGTACATCGTACATGTTTCATTAATACAGTTATGACCCTTTAACATTCAGGTTGTTTTAGTTGATAAAAGATAATACCTGCTTTTGCGTGTTTTCTACTTATGCCATAGCATTATATTAAAAATACTCTAAATAAACTGAATGCCAGAGAGTTTTACAAAATATTTATTTTGAAAAAATCACTCTGTACAAATTTAACATTCTCAACACTGAAGGTTTATAAAAATGCTAACACAGAAAGACTCACATGAAACATTAAACTGATCTTTTCTTAAATTACAAAGGAACAGATTGATTCTAAAGAAGCTATTGTAATTCTAAACATTAAAAAAAAAGAAATAGCTTTATAAGATTTTAATTTTTTTAAATCTATTACAGTCAGATACATGTATCAGTGGATGACTTCTCCCATCCTTATTATAAACCCCCCCCCCCCAACACTGTCCACAACTAAACCAAATACCCTAAATGGCTTACACTTTCACTGTACATAACTTGTGCTGAAAGAAAAGCTAGCACAATTTGATCATCTTTTTCTCAGTGCCTAACAAAAAGTTACCTCTATACATTTGGTACAAAATTCTCTTTACAAACCAACTTTACTCATGTAAATTTCTGAAGCAAACTTAAAGGAAGAAGATTTATTTGTGCCTTCAATTTGGTATAATGAAGGGACAGCGATTAAGTAAAATTTTATAAAGTAAAATTCAATAACTGGGAATACTGTATTTTCTTTTTTCTTTTTTAGTAATTATTATTGCATAAAAACTTTATATACTGCAGATTAGGAAAGGCAAACCCTAAATCTAGCAGTGGTAGTTTTATAGTCCCCACCATAAAATAAGATTTTTTTCTGTACATTTTTAAGTTTCCTCTCTTCATTTTTAGCTATTTGTGAAAGCTGTTGTTGCATATTAAATAACCTTTTTTAAACAGGAGGAAACGTATCCTCATGAAATTAAAAACAGTAAAACTGTCATACTCCTGTAAACACCATTAAAATGAAGGCTGACAAAATGCAGTGTGACAGGTAAGCCACGGTCTGAAAAGATTTTTTTTTTTTTTTCACATTTTCTTAACACAATATATGGCTCACACCACAAACAGCAGCAAAGAAAAAGCTAATGAAAATTTCAAGTTAGAGCCAGGGGTGCCAGGCAGGATCCATACGACAGAGATTATCCAAGCTATTTGCAGCTGCTACCAGAGTGTTGACTTTGCTTTCTCCTCCTTCAAACTGAGCAAGATTATGAAGTCGAGTCATGATAGCAGTAACAGCTTTTTGAACTAGTGAAACGAGCTGCTGGCTGTCCATATTTTCAGGTTGCCCAGCGGCTGAGAGTGGAGAGGAAGTATCCTCTTGTGTTTTTTTGTGCCATGCAATTATTTCATCCCGTAGCACGGTTTTTAGGATACCATCGACCTATATGAAGGAGAAAAGTCAGACTATTATATTTAATCCAGAGAACCATTAGGGCTTACAGATTTCAAACTAAATTCTAGTCAATAACATTTTGACACTTCTGGTTCCATTTTCCACTCTCAGCCTTTTCAAGATGACTGTGGCTTCCAACTCTTTTTTTTCCAACTATTTTTTCTGAAGGTTTTTCTTTTCATAAAAGACCCTAATTATGAAAACACAATACAGTGTTCCCCACAGAAATAAATTTAAAAAAAGAAAAATCTCAAACATCATATATTCAGATCTTCATACACAAATACAGTCAGTTATGTTCCATTTTTAAATGACCCTGCTAAACGTGACTTCCCCCCCACACACACATGCAGAAATATGTGCGAAGATTCAGCGTCTTTTGCAAAGCTGTTTGCCCCCTCTGGCCTCCAATGGGTCAATGATCATACCGTCAGCAAACACTGCTTTCTGACAAAAAGGGAAAAAATACTGACTGCAATATTCATATATATGTGGTTTGCCTTTTTTTTTTTTTTTTCCTCCTAACACACATACCTATACACCAACTCTGTCTTTGGTTGAAAAAACAAAATGCCTGCAAGAAATCATTCCCTGTTTTTTTCCTATCACCAATTTACTGATTCATCTGTCAACTTGAGCTTCTAAAGCAAACTTTGAGGTATCCAGCCTGAGTTAACTTTTCTGTCTGCAAATAACAAATAGGTATTTTGTAACACATCTAGATATTAGGCCAATAATACACAAACACATATTCAATAGATTTTATAGGCATCTGTAAAAACGGTAAATACAGAAGATGTTAAAGGTATTCCTCTTAAGTCCAGAAGTCAGAAAAACTAACACAATAATCACTAGGTACCTGAAATAAGCTGGGCACCCATCACTGCAAGAATAAATGCACACCTGTGCTCTGATCTTATAAATTCAACATGGTACGTCTAATTGGGAATACATCATTCAGCTGTATAAATTACAGACTAAGTCTGCAAACTAATTTACATGTATAGACATGGCTTTTTAAGGTGAAATTATGAATTATTAGAAAAAATCTAAGCTTTCTGTATTATACATTAAAAAATCAATTCAGGATATTTTCCATCTTTTAAAAAGTAACTAGATCATACGATAGCTACAGTACGTTCTGTGCAATGTCTTTCTGGTGCAAATTGCTGCCTAAGTGCAAGATGCTTCATTTTTGGAAAGCATTAGAATTTAAAAGGAACTTAGACAGTTTCTTTAGAAAACTATACCCTGCTAAGAGCTAGAATCCATCAAAGCAACAATATATCTTTAGCATTCTGCTCTGCTAACAAAGGGCCAAGACACATTTCTATTCACAGAAGTGTATTATGAAGATTCTAAATGACATTGCATTTGTCATTTAACTATTTACCACTGCCAGAATTTGTAGAGATTTGAGGCTACAGCATTGAAACAATCATCCTGTATTAACATGCTTTGACAAAAAGGAAAATAGAAGTACAATTACACCTATCTTTCTCCTCTTCTTTCCAAAAAGGCAAATTGCAATGATTTCAGCTGGCCTTTGCGCTGTCCTTGGATTAAGATTTAAAAATATAAATATGGACATTTCAATTTCTATCTTAAGAAAGAAAATGGTGTTTAGTTTATCAGTTGATAAATTATAAATGTAAATTAAACAACTTTTAAATGTAAATGTAACCAACTTTTGAAAACATATACAAACCTTAAAGTTTGGCTGTGCAAAGCAGCGAGCTACTGCAATCATAGATGCAGTCAGTGGACCAGACACCCCAATGGTGGTAAGAAATTCAGAAATGTTTGGTGTGAGCCGGAATGGAACTGGACGGTTGGCATCCAAGTCTCCAGTAGCATCATTAATGTCAAAGCGAAAGTAAGCTACATTTAACTTGCCAGTATCCTGGATTTAAAAGCAAAATGCACAACAGTAATAAAGAAGCAAATCGTCATTAATGAAACCAAAAGAAAATACATTTTTATATACTGTTAATACTCAGAATACAACCAGTTACAACTGATTATTTAAGAATCAATGTGTGATTTAGTATTTTCATTTAGCTTTTTCTATTTAAAAAAAAATAAATATTGAAGCTACATAAAGAAAAAATGCTGTATTTGAAACCTAGCTTAATGCAACAGCTTTTCACTTTCGAACAGTGCTTGAGCAAGAAAAGTTAAAGGCATACACAAAGTATTTATTCTAAAAGTGAACGTCCAAAAAGCCTGAATAAATATAGACTATTGCCTCAAACTTAAGAAACAGATTCTTCTGTGGCAATGTTCTTTAAGGAGTTGCGCAAAGAGACAGATCTTCATTCTCGGAGTGTCTCAACTCTGGGTAAGCATTCTCCATGCATTACTCACTCTGGGTAGGAATTTGAACACCATGGCTGCACAGTGGGGATTAAAGAATCTTAATTGCTATACACAGTATAACCCTCCATGCATTAAAGTGGCATTAAGACTTTAAAATATACCACCTTTGCTCTAGTAAGGTGGCAAGCCTCATTTAAATGTTGGTTTAGAACAGAAAAATCACTACTAATAGGAGTTGTACTTTGAGGTGATATCAATGTAAAAAAGAAAACATTATTTGAAAAAGGGTATTCCCCTTTTAGAAAATGAAGCTCTAGATCTTTATTGTTTATTTTTTAACCTGTTTGGCACAGATATATCTAAAGCAGTATATTTGAAGAAAGACTCAAGAGAGACTTACTGGTCATTTACATTAACAGTTCCAATATACTAACAATTTTACAGACTCTGTTCTAAATTATAACCAGAGGGGGTAGAGTTGGCAAAGTGGTCTGCAGTTTAAATTACTACCTACGTGATGTGGAATCACATAATCAAATGAAAAACCTACTGAAATACACTGTTAATTATATATGTCAAATTACCATTTTGACTCATTTCAAACGTAGAGTCCAAATTTCCATTTGATCAAAGAAGACAGCATGCATCAAGGACAAAATAAAGCATACCTGGGCAATCTGCAGCATTTCAGGGTTGAGCCTATTTAAATGAAAGATGAATTCTGCAAAGCCAATTAGGGCTAACTGAATAGTGAACATCTTTCGAAACGTCCAGTAATCTGTAGCATTGGGAAATGTATGTAAAGCCCACTCCTTAAGCATACTGCGTGGCACCATGTTACTCTGTACTTCTTTAAGTATATCTCTGAGAACCTAAATATGAAAAATATTAGTTGAAAGAGATTATTTTAATATACTTCTTAGCAACAATTATGCCAAAAGCAACTAAATTCTCTCAACTGAAGTACTCCATTCTAGGAAAACATTCTGAACTTGGAGACTTCTAATCCATGACCATTTCCCAAATTCCTTGTTAAAATTCACATATTATGTTCATCCTCTGCATGGCTACAAACTAATCTTCATCTTAAAAGACTGATTTTTTTTATAAATTGAAAGAGCAACAGAACTGCCATCGTCTTGTGAAAAAATCTGAGACTGGAAAGTTATGTACTGATTGAAGTATCTCCTATTCAAATCTTTCAAGAAAGTCAGAAAGGAACTAAAGAGACATTCAACCCACAATGCTGCACTTCCTTAGGGCAAGCTATTGGAACATAATCCACTTTTAAAATTTTTTTTTTTTTAGTTTCAGTTCAAACTGGATATGCATCTGTCAGCAATAAAACAAAATCCTCTATTTCAAGTCTTAATATATATATGTGTTTATCGTAATACTTATTTCCAACTTCAGTCATCAATATGCTGAACACTGTACTGAAGGTTATGAGCAGCCTAAATCACATTTTTCACTTTAAAACATTTAATATCCCCTCACTGAAAGATCCCATT
This sequence comes from Anser cygnoides, assembly GCF_040182565.1. Classification (NCBI taxonomy): domain Eukaryota; kingdom Metazoa; phylum Chordata; class Aves; order Anseriformes; family Anatidae; genus Anser; species Anser cygnoides. The sequence goes on from NC_089887.1 coordinate 7,252,168, forward strand.
TCCTTATCGAAGAATGTAAATATTACTCAACTCCCAGCTGAAAAAGGTTGTTCTGGATCCTACTTTATTCCTATGAATTTCCAAGGGTTTTGGATAAAGTCCTTATGTAAGATAAAGTCAAAATAGTTGCTGCTCAGACTAACACATTACTGAGGAAAACACAGACCAACAGCAGTGATACAGATTCTTTCCATAGCTGGTCTGCAACCACAACAAAAAAGGATTAAAACGTTACTAATAGCCTAAGTTTATTAATCATTATCAGGTGAAGGTAGTCTGTAGGCAGCACAAGGAGGCAGCTGTCTTAAGTTATGCACACAAATAAGAGAACAATTTGATAGCTTTTTTTGGAAGGTGTTCATCAAACAAAAAAGCACAATGACAAGATTTGAAATTACACATGGGACCTACAAAGACTACAACCTAAACCCTGTGTGGTTTATTTGTACATAGAGTTGTTTACAGAAAAAAGTAAAGAATTTTGATTATACGAAATAGGGACACACACTGAGTAAAATAATTAGTTTTATGTATTATTACAGCAGAATTATCTCAAAAATACAAAAAGATAAAAGTTGAGATTTGTTTTTGTAAGTGAATACTTTGCGATAATTTTTCCCTTGATGTAAACATATACAATTTACCCAAAAACTTCATTATTGTAGCACAGCCTATCCGAATTAATTAGAAAAAGAAATAGTTAGGATATGTTCTATTGCACCAGAAAGAACGATAGTCAAACTGACTTCAATTAAATGGCCATTAAAGAGTTTTGTAACCTGAAGGAAAAAATCCTCAAAATAGAAACAGATGTTACGTAACACTTCATTTTATTTTGTAACAAAGCCTGAAAAGATGCTCTAAATATTGTCTGTGATATACTGTGTATCTTCTAATAGTTGTATTTAATATGGGATTGAAATTTTATAAAATATTTGCATTAACCTTAAGATAACCATAAAATAAGCTTATTTATCAGAATTTGATGTTTGATGGAGATTACAGAGAGTTGGAAATTTTTAATTTTCCAAGTACTGCCATTTATTAGGGTAAGTTTAGTCAACTCTTTGGCTTGGGTGAAATGAATCCAGGATAAACATTACAAGAACAAGGGGAAACCTGCATCACATACCATACCGTAACTGCTTATGTTAAATAGCAATGCTGTTTCCCATGTTATCAATTATTTTCAAAGCACTACATAAAAGGGTCTAAAAGCAATCAATCCCTCTTCTGTTTTCAGCTGCAGTTATCCAAAACAACCTGAAGCGGAACAAATACAGCTTTTTTTTGAAGCTTTCAAAGATAATCTAAAATACTAATGAGCTATAAGAGCTCCCCAAAATACATGAAGTAAAACGAAAACAAACAGATTCAAACCACCACCTCTGCTAATATATTTGTCTCATATCTAATGGGGCGGAGTTGGACACCGTGTAACAGAGCTCTCAAGAAAAGATCTTGAGTGCAACTCATTAAATACTCCCATACCTGATGGCTAGCTTGAGTCCCCCGTGCTTGGACCGTTGCCAGCCTGTCGTAGTACCGAGAAATGGGGTTGTCGTGCTCAATGCCCTTCTTGGCACAGCGCTGCTTATAGATCTCCACCAGGGACAGAGATGAGGGATTGTCTTCAACCAAACGCATCTGTGGAGAAACTGCTACAACCCGGGGGACTAGGAGTGGTTTGAGAAGGGTGAGGAAGGATGGGGGCGGAAACAGAGAGAGCAACACAAAACAAAACAGTTAATTCACAACCCAAGTACTCAGAAGAGAATTAGCATGCGACTATCAGCCCTTAAAGCACTGCTGCAATAATCAACTGAAGTGTACCAAGAGAAAAATTTTTATTACTACATTCATAACTAATTCACAAGCTCAGTTAAAAAGAAAGCAAGTATGAGTTGTTTTTTTTTTTTTTAAACTAAATTGAAACATCTCAACTACATTAGGAGAGAAAAAAATGAGCACTCATTCTTCCTACTTCTATCTAGCTGCACAGAAGAGGGCAATACTTTACCCAAATGCAAACGGGGGTTGTGATTGCACGCACTAGCATCATTGCAATAAATATTAGTCTGAAGAGCAAAACTATTAACCTCAGTACAGTGTTCAAAGAAATTCATAAAAACTGGACGAAAAATCTAAATACTGCTAAGGAATAGATGCATAAGTGACAATCCTTGAAAATAACTGAGGGAAAACAAAGAAAAACGTTCAGTAACAAGAAAATTTAAGCCACTGAGCTTTTACTTCAGGAGCAGTAAGCCTGCAAAAACCCTATTTGCACTTTCATGGTGCTTCACGGACATATTCTCATGAGTCTTATGTGCACGGAAGATGTGCATCTAGGCCCAGAAAGACAAAGCTTCTTCCACTGCTAGCTTTTCCAGTGACACTACAGTTGTACTGTTTGACAGTGACCTCCGGATACCAACAAACCTGTTCTCTCATCGTTTCCCTCAGAAGTTGTAATTAACCTCAGGAATAGAGGAGAAAGTTGTTTAAATATTTTTAAGTTCTTCGATCTTAAAGAAAAAATGCATTCCAGAGAAAGAAGGGGTGTTGATGAGCTATTTCTTCTGCTCTGCTTCCATTAACCTCTGGCAGCAGAGAAATGAACGTTCTTCAGGTTCTTTTAAGTAGTATCAAACCACAAAGTACAGAATTATTTCCAAAGAGAACATAGTTTAAAAACAGCTCTTTGAAGAAAAACATGTTACTTCCATAATCATGTTATACAGATGATATATTTCGGTGTCAGTGGCCTTTTCTAAAATCATATCTTTCAAGACTGTATCTACTGTATTTCTCTTAATTTGGCCTTGAAACGATGTAAAAGCATCTTCACCTATACAGAGATGCTTTATTTCCCTTTTGATATAATAAATCCTTTGGCCTGTATATTTTAGTCTTTTTAACGTTGGATCACAATTATGCATTTCTAGCTCTGTCAGAGCAACTTGCATCATCTGGCCACCTAAGTTCTTGACAGCAAGTTCATGTCAATAGATACAATGAGCACAAAACGAAAGACTGGTAAAACTACAGCTTTTAAATATTAGATCTGGGCTTTTTTTTTTTTTTTTTTTTTTTTTAAAGAAGTTGATGGCAAAGTAGCAGCATATCTTAGTATATTCGATTAAAGTTTCCACTATCCATAATATATTTTCTGCTCACCAGCTAAGGATTATTAGAACTGAGTAATGCAATGTACAGAACTTGTTTATATGAAGTTAATAAGTGATTCAATGACTTTCGGAAATGAAAGCTGTTTATATATTTATATGAAGTTATTACACAGCTATAAGCTGGAACTTGCCAACAGCTTTAATATCTGGAAAACATGAAAGTTTAACTGTTTTAAGGCATTCACATTAGTATTTGAATCACAAGTAGATCAAGTATGTTGCTAAGGGAAGACTCTGCTTTTCATTCCATGAATGAATTATTTATAATCAACACATGAAAAAGCCAAGATGTACAAGGAAAAAGAAAGAATTAAGATTGCGTGTTCAGCATTGATTCACCATTTCTGCTTTGAAATAGTTAAATACGTGACCTTTTATTACACAAGTATTTTGGCAATTTATACACATAGATCATATTGGAACATCCCTCAACTCTCCTTATTAAGGTCTACTTAATATTAGGTTTATTGATTCTGTTATGTTCAAGCATTGCCAGGTGGTGCTCTTGGCAAAGTGCACCCTCCAAACTGAGTAGCCTTGTACAGAATCACAGAAGTACACTCAACAGAAGGCCTGCGTCCAGTATCTAGAATATGAATTGATTTTATTTGGCAACAACCAACCAGCCAATATATTTCAGTTTGTTTCCTTAAAATAAATATCACCGTGTACAGACGGAGTTAATTCAAACATTATGAAAACATGTTCTCAATGGGAGAACTCAGAAACTATGTATCAAATTCAAAGCACTAAAAAAAAAAAAAAAAAAAATCTTTCTTCTGTATTACATGGAAGAAGTAAAAGAAATTCAGTATTCATGTATCACAAAGTGGGGAGAAAAATGTTTCTTCTGTCCAGTCCAAACGATCTGTAAATGCTTGCTCTGAAGTACACATACCCACTTCCTCCACAGTGAGCATGCCTCTGCCTTATATGCCTGTGAATTTACCTTTTAAATATCCAAAACCTTCAGTATCAGTAACTAGTAGCTGTCAAAAACCTTTAGCAATTAAAATCTTTGAGTACAACAAATACTTAAAAAAGACAAAAATCTATCTTTTCAGTACCTGTAAAAAACAGATGTCTTTTTGTGGTTTCCTTCCTTTTCTCTAAGCAAGGGTTTAAAAGGCGAAGGAGCTGTAATACCCGCTCTTCTCTACGAGACTCTGTCAGGCAAGCATCATTCATTACCAGATATGGGTAAATTTTTCCGTTGTGACCTCGGATATAGAGTCTTCTGGCTGCAGTATTGTGTTTCTGAACTATCTCCACTCTGGGCATAAACCTATCCAAGAAGAAAGGGAGATTAAAGCCCCCAAACTTATCTCCTTTAATATCAAATAATGATGTTATGTAAAAAAAAAAAACAACACCACAACCCAATAACAACAGCAGAAAAACAAACAAAAACCCCACCACAACACAAAGAAATAAGACAGCACAACTGTATTACAATGTACAATTTTGTTATCCAGTTAACCCAAGGTTTCTATTTGGTTGTAAAAAAATAAATATATATATATGTTTTTCCCTCTAAGACAACAGTTCTTGAGCAAAATTAATCATTAGATCAGATCTTGATCACTATTTTGAAGAGCAGTTCCTCTGTGGACTACAACAGAAGAAATACTCGCAACTTATATCAACATAAACCCAAATATAATCACCATGTACGGTACAGCAGCATAGTGAAGCAATGCAAAATTACCAAAGGAGGATAAAGAAAAAATTCAAGTTGTTATACCCAAAAGCGTGACTCCATATATGTAATTTAAATACATGAAATACACATAATATCTACTTTCGCAGCACAGATAGATGGAGAACATTTACGTTTTCTTCACTGCAGAATTACAACTACCCCTTCTCCCCAGTTTTAGTTTACCTTGCTATCTTGATGTAGTAATGCGTTGGCTTTGGCATAAGGAATTCTCCAGGTATCTCTACCTCAGCTGTTTGAGCTGAAAAATTACTCAGAAAACGGCACTTCTCCTCTATGAGGAAGAACTTTGGAAGCTGTTTAGTCTTTGCCTCCAGAATTTTAATCCACTTCTTCAGTTTCGAGATAAGATTATGAAGTTTCATTGACCCTGGCACACTGAAGTCAAAGTCTAAAAGAAAAAAAACATATATACTTAGCACTTTAAATTCCATATAGTGTATTTAACTACCAACTGCGTGACATTCACACTTTAAAGGAGATTCTTTCAACCATATGGAAAATACTTTGTTTGAGGAGTCCCACATACAGCTTACACACCTATTACAAAGAAAACAGGTTTTAAATCACCGCACTGGTCTTAAACATTATACGAAAACTGAAAGCTAACTAATAAAATCAGCAGCTAGTACATGAAAAGGAAGACGTACTACTAAGCAAGTCTGTCACAGAGACATGGCTATCTATGAACCCCAAACACACATTATAGGTGTAGGATCACCCAACAGCAATAACACTACAACTAGGTGCTGGAGGAGAGCATGTCATACAGTTCAACGGTGCAAACCAAACATGCTGAACACAGCTGTGCTATCTTTGGAAAAAAAAAAAGGCTCTGATGAATATTTCATTACTATAGAAAAACTTTTTTCTATAGAGAAGTGCTAAAATTATATACAGCTTAAACCAATCAGAATCTACCACCTCCTCTATGTGCACAACTTTAAATTATTCTCTATTAAGTAAGGAAGAGTTTATTCCTTCTAATGTGCTGTTCTGTTACTTAAGCAGAATATTAGAGAACACACAACCCAAGATACTTTATCATGTACCCACAATACTGATATGCTAAAAGCTTTCAGTGGAAGTCTTAAGTCCATCAGTCCAAAACAGAGCAAAAACCAGCACAAAAACCTTTCTACTTCTATAAGACAAAAGTCTACAATGAAAGATGCACCTCCTTAGTGATTCTAACTGGTCTGGACAGTGCATCCCCTGCAATATTGCTGTAAAACAAACTTATTATAATCCCAAGCCTACCCTCTAGTGAGCAGTGCAAGTAAATCATTCCATGGAAGTGAAAAAATTGAATCACTCTTCTCCTGACTCCCTGAAGTGCAGAAAAGAATCCCCAAACTGCAACTAGTTTTTGTGCTAATGTCAGTCAAAGTAGTAAAAATATGCATCAACATTACACACTTATTTTATTTTATTTAAAGAAATAAGTATTAATTAAAAGGCATTCAGTTCACCATGGGAGTAGCTCTGTTTTTGAAGTGCTCATTTTAGGATTTTTATTATTTTGTTACCCAGTAGCAGATGGAGGGAAGAAAAGTTCAGTCTTTTTGCTCCCAGAGATAATAAATCTTAGAGAAAAATAATTATCCTCTTCAGCTGGAATAAAGGTAAATACGACACCAGACATTATTTGTTTGCAAAGCTGAGGAATTTTGTACACATCTTAATCCAGGTAAACATTTTGTTTCAAACAAATCCACTTTCTCAGTACCTATTAATGGAGAATACCTTCTCAAGCTAACACGCTGGTTTAAAATACCTTACTACTTGTTTCATCTTTTCATACAGAGAATAGGAAGTTCACCTCCACATCTGTAATGGAGATGTTCACAGAAGGCTGTGATACTTTACATACTGCACTTCAGCTGAAGAAGCTTGCTCTCTGTCCTCAAGGATGCTAAAGATTTTACAGTGTGATACACGTGTTTCAAACAAACGTGTTCATTCAAAGTCTTGAATGCCTCAAAAATTGCCACCTGAATTCATCCAACCGAGAACAACTGGCAAGTTCTTGCCACTTTCAATGAGAGGACAAACAGGGGACACAATCTTCCTGCCTGCGAGACAGACCTAAAAGGAACCCGACAGTTCTTAACACAAAATAAAGCTACATCTTTTTTTGTAGAAGCTTAATGCTATTTAATGTTGTACCACCATTGCTCATGAAGCAACAAAAAGGAATACACTTTAGTTAGTAAAATCAGCGTAACAAACCCTTCTGTACCCCCAGAACTCCTGACCTACAAAACACAGCATCGCAAGAACCATTTTAAAAAACTAAAAAATACAAAAATAAATAATAAAAAGATTAAATGTTATTTTAATTCTCTACCTATTTATTTTAAAAGCCCTTCTCCTACACTGGCATGAAATAGTTCTTATCAGTTAAAAGCAACTAGTAATTAATGCTTTTAGAACCAGTAATAGCTCATTTGCAAGATTTGAAAGATTATTCTGCTATAGACATCATCTGATTCTGCTCAAGTTCAAAACGCAAGGATCTTCAACTGAAGAGGCAGGACACCCATCATGTAAAATGCCACTTAGAACTGAAATGTAAGTTTAATTTCAGAGAGGAGTTCAAATCTCTTGTACTGAAGCAGATCCAACCATTCTCCAAGACAAGAGCTGTCTTGCTCTTGAAGCTATTATTCAGATATGAAATTGCTTTGTGCTTTCCAAAAGGTTCTTTTTAAGCTCGTAAGAACTTTTGGAGAGCACTAAAATATGTGAAAAATCTCCATGACAGTTAAGAAATAGGAAGTAGGACTTCTGATTTATCAATCAGCACCATCAAACCAAGACTACATAGACATGACCAAATCAAATATAATGCTAACTCCAATCTGTTGACCTGAATTTTCTGTTGCCTACAAATGAGAACAGAAGTAAAGAAACAGATACCTGAGTGATGCTAGGCTTTCTCTTGAGAAAGGGGACAAAGGACAAGGGACAACCAAAAAAACCTTAAAAAGATGAAAAATAATAAACAGTGCCCTTACCCCTTCCCTCTCCCCACATTTCAGAGAGAAAATGACTTCAAGAAGCTTCTTTCTGATTACAGAACTTCCATTCATGGCAGAGAATTCATTATGCTGGGTGCCAGAACTGTCAAGAAAGTTATCTTGCCCTTTAAGGGTGTGTTTTGGAATTTTCCCTTTGTGTTCAGCTTGAATGGAGAGAAGAGTGCAGAAAGAAGCAGAGATCCAAACTCAAAACTATCATCTGCCCTCAAAAGAACAATTGAGGCAGTTTCTCCCCTCCTTTCGCTGCTGAGTGTACTCTCAAAGGGTGCATTTTTCAGTATCTGTCTGTTCTTTGATGTCAAAGGTTTAGCTGAAAAGGATGGAAGGAACAAAGAACAGATGCTCAAAGGACTAAGTATTTCAAGTTCCAGGAAAAAAAAAAAATCCAAAGTAAAATTTGGCTTTACAATATATAATGTTTGGATGGAAAAAGATGACCTATGAGAACTCCAGTGGTCCAGCTGGATGCAGACAAAATCTTCGAAGTCTAGGAAATGGTGAGAGTCCCTAACGACTCCCAACAGGAGTCAAGATGCAACTCGGATAGTAGCGGAAGAGGTTATGCAACCACACATTGTTGAAAGTGTCTATAAAACATAGCTGTTAGCTATATTTTCAAAGCTGTTATTTTGAAATAACCAAAGAAAGCAATTTACTCCTAGACAGCTTCTCAGCTTGGATACTTCTAAAATAGAGGGCAACCACCATAATGATTTGTCCATCATCTAAACACAACTGGTGTTACGAGTCAGAAACACAAACATGGCAGAGTCCTAGTATAAAAAACAGACACGGCAGGCATGATTTCCTAATGGTTTCTCAATGTTAGAACAGCCTTTAGTTCAGTAGTGTAATTAGTCCTGTTCATTTAGTTATTTACTTTTTACTGTTATTGCAAAACTAATCAAAAACTTATTTTCATTTTCCTCATAATGAATTAATTATAAAAATGCATAAGTATATTGATCAGTTTAGTTTCATGTTTCATCTCCCACACTTCATTTGTGATTTAAACAAATTAATTTAATAGATTAAAATAAAATCAAACCCAGCATTAAGCAAAATAAATATTTTAATCCTGTAGAAATCTATGTTTAATTATACTTGAAAAATAAAATGTGAAATCTTCAAAAAAAATACTGTAAGAAATTACTTATTATTTTACTGAAGCTTTCTAAGAAACACTTTGTATTTGATGATGTTACATGATTTTTATGTTCAGGCCTACATTCTTCATTGCTTTATAGTTTGTCCAATACAATTCTTCAAAAAAAGCAGTGTTTTGGTAGCACACCTGGAAACCTTAAATGCTATTTATATATGATAAAAACGAGCAAAACCAACATATAACCACATATAAAAAACTGAAAATCCTACACATTAATTTTTTTTTTTTTTAACTCAAAATGTAACTGAATTACAATTAAACATTTTTAAGGGTTTCTCTAGAAGTGTTCTGAACTATTACTTTAGATTTTGCAGACTTGAGCCTATTGGCATATCCAGTTTTTGTTTTGAACTTCTGAAACCCCAGATCTCCCTAACACTCATATCTTGAAGGAAATAAATTAAGAGAAACTAGAACAGACCAAAAATAACTCTAAGCTGAACAAAAACTGAGAATACCAACAACATGTATAGCAATGAAAATGTGACTAGACTATTATTGCAATGTAGAGACACAGAAGCCATTATTAACAATGAAAAACAAGTCCAAACTTGCATTTAATGTATTTTGTTTCCCTGTAAGCTTCAGTCAACGACACACAAAATGTTCCTACTTCCAGTTCCCTTCCCAGTAGCCTTCATCCATTAAAAATTTAATCATATGGCTCAGGACTTTCATTATCTGCTGTCATGCAAGTGTTGTGCCTCAAAAAGGACATCATGTAATGCATCATGCGAACAAGATATGTAGGTCATATCTACAACCGAGTTACTTTCACAAGATTCCCATCAGTTCACTTACTTTCACAACATTATCAGTGAAACGCTTGAAAAAATACTGCAAGTCTACTTGTCAAACTCCGTAAATGCTCAGTAGCTACATAGACCTCAAATAATTTTTTGTTTAGGCGGCTTTATGTAACGTAGAATTCTAAAAAGAATAACTTGTCAGTGCAAGATTCACATTTGCAGAGGAAATGATTTAATGCAGAAAGGGCGTGATTTTTAAATAACTATAAAAGCTAAGATCATGGAGTTTTAACTCATGCCAAAATCATCTAAGTCAGATTTAGAATAATATAAATAAAAGGGGATTCAGAAAAATATGAAAACAGGTCTTTATAGAAATTCTATCCTTTCAGTTATGAATAACTAATGACTTTGAATTCTGTTCAGAAAAAAATAAATATTCATTTTTATCTAATTCTACCATTATCTTTAAGGATAAACTAATGTATTTTAGACAGGAATTTATGCAAAACCCCAAATCCTGGTAATCCACAACACTGATGCCAATCACTGTCAAGTTCTGTCATATATAGCCGCATGGCCTTAACACTTTTCAATAAATATATCAAAACCATGCTCTACTGTGCACATGCGTTTCTTAGAATTTTAAATCAAGATCAAACATGTAACACCACTGATAAACAGAAACCAAATGAAGCAAAAAAGCTAATTCTCCGAAATGCCTTTTTTATTAGAGCTAATGAAATTTATTGATTCAATTTACCTACCAATTATGTGAATTTTTATATTTTTTTTCATAATCTAGTTATTCAAAACACTGTTTTGAGTAAGTCAGCTGTTTTGAAAGACTTTACACAATATTGTGAATTTGGAGTTCTGGAGTGATAATATTAAATTCTGGCATTCACCATAAAATAGACATCACTGTCCTCATCTAAAGCAGGTAGTTCTGCTCAGATTACTTCTAATTGTAATATTTTTGCAATCTGATTAATCCTTAAATACATACTTCACCACAGTTCTAGGTAATAAAAATGTAACAAAAACCTCATGCCCTATGTTGTGGTCTGGCTTAATTTGTATCATCTTTATTGCTCCACAGATTGACAAACTATCCCACGTTATGTTGAATGACAGAAAGGTGCTGTTTTCTATATTCTATCTCAAGAAAATACTGTAATAATAATAATATTAAAAAAAAAACAGAATGCTTTAATGCTTTCACAGCTGAACTTTGTGAGGGAGATTTCCCTGGAGATAAAATAATAAAAAAATAAAAATAAAAACCATTACCTGTTGTAAATTGTCCTTTTAGCTTCTGGAACACAGGATCTTGAGCTGTTGCCTGTGCTCTCCTAGCAAGTGACTCTGAGGCTGCACTGGAAAACATGGTGGACACATTCGACACATTCTCAAGACCTACTCCAAAAGTGCTGACTAACTTCTTGACAAAGTTTAGTGTATGAGGAGTGATTTTGGCATCCGAAACAGCTCCACTTTTCTCAAAGGCAACAGAATAGCACTTTGCCAAGCCCTGCTGCAGTTGTCTAAGGACCTAAGGATTAAAAAATAAAAAATAAAGACAAAGTCAGGAAGATCAGGCCTTCTGATTTGACACCAAGTATTTATTCCCTTACTGTGTTTTATATAATGAAGCTATTCTCTGAGAAGCATTTATTTAAAACTGTATTCTCAAATTGTATCAGAGGGTCAATCTGAATGACAGCACGGATTCTTACTAGCACTGCAAATGAGCAAATCGATCAGTCAAAACACTGTACCACAAAGCATTCCTTGCTCTTTTAAAAGCAGAAAAGTTTTGATTCGTATTTTGTGATATATTAGAAAATAATGTGGTATGAGGAAACAGTATTAAGTCTCTGCTAGGTAGATGGAACAGAACAGCCTACAGCACTTTGAGAGGCAATTAACAGAAGTGGAGTAGCACGTCCACCTGCTCTCTAATTCAAACTTGGACAATAATCACCACCTGTCACAGACCACCGGATCAAGAAGAAAACTGGTATCCGTGAAACTTAGAATAAGAATATAAATTTTCAGTTAGTACAAGCAACAGCTTAAATTCTAAAGTTAGAAGCATTCATCAAATTGATAATTTGGGGAAATTTTTGTATTTCTTCCAGGTACAACTAGCTCCTTAAAACTCCTATCAGAACAGTCAGAAATACATCAGTTTACTAATCAAAGAAAATAGCTATGTTTTAGTGTTCAGAAATCATTCTGGAGAAATATTTTGCAGCTAAGTTTTTCTTAGATGATACATACATATGAAGCTATATAAAAGCCAAATACCTCTTCGTGCCAATTCTCTCTGAACCAGACCATCTGATCTACAATGCCTTCCAGAGAAGACAACAGTGTTGGGTGTAATTCTCGCTGCATATGCATAATTCGACTGCATCGCCACATTGGTGCAGTGGCTCTGATTGGCCCGGGATCTGAGGCAGAGTGGGACTGATTTCCAACTGAACTTGGCTGTTGTTGGCCAGAATCTGTAAAGCGGAAAAGAAAAATCAAAACAGAAATCTAAAACTTGATAAGCTTTATACATGCCTGCATTAAATAAATTGTTTCAAGAATTTACTTCAGATTTACTTTAAGTATTAATCATGTATTACCTACTAAACATCAGAAAATGTGGTTTTTAGAAAGAAAACACTACTCCAAGTGCTGTTCACTGGTACAGGCTTCTCAAAGTAACAGCAACGTAAATACTTTTCAAAATCGCACAGCCCTAGGTTTTACTCTACCAACACAAGCTCTTGAAGTAACTGACATCATTTCAGATAGAATCAAATTATTTAAATAATGTTCATTTTGGCCCCCTTCCTTTTTTTTTGGTGCAATCTCTCATACAACTGCAGGAATAAACATAGCTGATGCCAACACCATGGATATTGCTTTAGAGTGCTATCTTCTAGTAAAACTGATCTCTTGGGTTACAACTCCATTGGACAGTGATTAAGCACTGAGTTTTGGTTTATCAGATGATGACCCACTACTTTGAACAACATCAGCTTTCAGCAAACAAACACCTCACTTAACCCACCAACAGAATAGCAGCTTGTGGCAGAACCGAGAGGAAAATATTTTATCAGCTATCACTAGATGTGTATGTGGTAATATCAAGATTTTGGAACAGAAACCTCTGTTGCTTGATATGAACACAGTGAAGTATTATAGTATGCGAGTGCCTCCTCCTCCTCCAAAGAAGCACCCAAAGAGTTCTTTGGTATTTGAAATCCAAGAATTTTCTACTTGGTTAGCTGTTTTTAATGATAATAATCCATTAAAGAATGCGTGACTACGAATAGTTAATTGACATAATAATCCAGATGAAACTCTTCTTGGTGAGTATGTCATTCAAGACGGCTCAAGTCATCTGTAGACTTCACTTCACAGAAATGAACATAAACGAAGTAGTTTACAAGGAATTTTTCCCTTGGCCTTTTGAAGTTGCTATGTTTCCTATAGAATCTGTGAAGACCCAGCAAATTTAGATGAAACTCAAAATAATGACTAAGTTACAAAGGAACCAAACAATTTTATGAGTATCAAGCTCACCACTTTTGTAGCGCTCTCTTTGTTCTATCTTCAAGGTCAAATAGAGGGTCCTTATAGGGAAGTAAACAGCCTGGGGATAGACTCTTCCCACCTATTTGGAGATGTACATATACATGTTTCTCAGTTAAGGAAAATTAACTACACATCAGATCAACAGACACAGATTATCTTTGTAAATGAGTGCAATTCAGTAATAATCAGCTCCTTGTTTTAAATAACAGCTTACAGAAAACTAGAAAATTAAAGATCATTTCAGTAACAGAAAACCAAAGGGGATGAAATGGTGACTCCCTCCACACACTGTTACAACATTACCTAATTAGCACTTCTAGATCGTATTGCCTAATAAATCTGAAAATAGCATAATGCCAGAGTACCTGGGCCAGCTCAGAGATCTTACTCATGTACATAATGGAAGAAAAACAGACATAATGACACCGGTTAGTCTTTAAATTAGGCCACAATTCCCAGCGAGCCCCACAGCAAATGATAAGAAGGCCCATTAGAGAGTAACTTTACTGCACCTAATTGCAGCACTTAATGTAAGGGGATACCAATTTCACCAAAAAAAGATTTTAACTTCCATTGGGGGGGGGGGGGGGGGGGGGGGGGGGGGGAGGCTAAAGAGATACTAACATTCAGCATCCCCTTTAAAATTAATAAATCTCTGTACCTAATAAAGGAAAGAAATTACATATCTAGGTACTACCTGCAATACAGCACATCTTAAGACATTATTAGAGGCTTCTCCAGCCACAATCTCATTAAATCATGCATTTTTCTTTCACCCAAATGGGTACGACAAGTGGTAGAAGTTTTGCAATGGCATTTAACTGTTCAGTAAAGCGTTATTTATGACAGATTACTAACCTGACACACATATGCCTCATGCTGTCTTCCAAGAATACTTTATTTACAAGAACTGTAAAGTTCAGGATCTAGCATTTCAGCAAACTTACAGTTTTTAATTAGTAACACGGAAATATTTTTTTATTTTATATTCCTTCTATGAACCCAAAGTTTAAAAGCAAGATAAACACAAATATCTGTGATATTTATGAACCTAAGCTCCACCTATAGTAGGACTTCTGAGTAGCCACTCATTTCTGAAATGTATATACAGGATATGCAGAGGGATCTTGACAAACTAGAAGGCTGGACAATCAGCAACCGCATGAAGTTCAGTATGAGCAAGTGACAGATTCTGCACCTGAGACAGGGCAACACCAGCTGTATACATAGACTGCAGGATAGAAGGCTGGAGAGCAGCCCCAAGGAAAGGGATCAGGGGGTTCTGGTTGACACCAAGTTAAAAATGAGCCAGCAGTGTGCCCTGGCAGCCAAAAGGGGCAACCGTATCCTGGGGTGCTATTCAGGCACAGCATTGCTGGCTGATTTTTGGATGGTCTCTGTGTAGAGCCAGGAGTTAGACATGACAGTCCTTGTGGGCCTTTTCCAACTCAGGACATTCTATGATTCTATGGTTCTAAGATCTTACCAAAAAAAGAGTCTCTACAACTCCTTGAAATAAGTTTTATCTGCCTGCTGTCAGAACACAGCTAAGCGCTAGTGTTAAAAGAAAATGCCAAGCCATGTGTGTCAGAAATCTTGCCTTAAGAACTTTGCTTTCTTAAGCTATTTGGGTGTATGGCTTCTTCAAAGTTTCACCTTAATTTAATGGAGAGGGAGGGAGAAACACATGCATACACATGCACACTACAGTTATGTACGCAGGCCTCAATGCACAAAGCAATTGCAAGAGCTTCCTAGGTCCAGCTGTATGTTAACAGGACCTCACAACTGTTTTACCATAACCTGAATGAACAAACATCAAAAATATTTTCAGGTTCTATGAACCCTAAAACAGAGCTTAAGCTAGACCATGAACAGTTAACATCTCTGAGAACAGGATGTTTGAACCCTGTTCACACTAAGCAATACCAAAACAGCATCTAAAAATGCATCAATGGAAAGATGTCACATATTATCCCTGAGTCTAAAGACATGCTGTAAATCAATTTTATGCTGAGATACAGGTACATGTTCTGTTCTTCTGATTCTGCTTCAGAACAGATGGTAGTAGGCAGTAAAATCTTAAAATCCTGAAGCAAGATCAAAGCTCATTTGTCATTTCAGAGGTACAAATCCAGGAAGTCAGATTCCTCACCTGACTCCCTAAACCTTATCCTTATTTTTCTAATCATTTGACATACTAAATTTTCAATGAAAATTTACAGAGCCCCTGTAGAGATTTCTGACTGTGACAGAGCCTTGACTTTTCAATCAAGTCTAATAAAAAAACAAAGCACTAAAATGTCTGCCCTTTAGTCACTAGAGCCAACAATTCTTCAGCCCTACTCCTGTGTTAAGACCATTTAACTATACGTTCCCCTAGATGTGTACTAGTGTTCACAAAAGTGTAATACAGAATGCAGAGGGAAAGCTAAAATGTGTTATGCACATATGGCATACACTTTCATAAGGTTTAGTCTCATTAAGTAACCCTCTTTGAACTTAAAAATACTCTGCGTATAAAGAGTAATTCGCATTTATTAAATAATCAACAGTTGCAAACAACACTATTTTTAAAGCTTTCTTGTTTTTAAAAATTCTTATACATCTCATCTTGAAAGTAAAGATTACAGACAATAAAGAATTAGTGTTCATCTTCTGTACCTACCTGACTAATGAGGTTCAGAAGAAGTTTGCCCTCTGAGCCAACCAAGCATGTCAACAGCTGTGGAATCCAGGCCAACCATTGAATGGGTGGGACACCAATACAGTACTTGTCCACTGCATCTGCTAGTGTGTTCTTATCATCATCAAAACTCAGCAGCCAAAGAACCTGAAACAGAGTTTCAAGAGCCATCTCAGGGCTTAAATAAGTTCAAGACATGTCAATTGGACTGTGCAGAAAACAAACAGATACTTATTAATATGACACTGGAGTCCTTGAGTCCTTTTAAGTGTCAAGGCCTATTCAGATGCAAGAACTTCGATTCATTATAACTGGTCAAGGCCTTTTTTTCCCTCCAGAAGTGAGATTAAGAGTATGTAAAAAATAAATGCAAGTGTATTTACAGGGAAGGATGGGTTGGGGGATGGGGAACTGAAACACGTTTACAGAACCTATAAGTACACTATTCAGATAAGTTAATTTTGATGCAAGAATTTGAATATTCCTTTGTGTTTTGTTTTTTTTTTTCTTAAATTATTTTAACTGACGAACCCTAAAGATACTTTTTCTACAACCATATTTAAATAAAGCTATATTAAGCACTGACTGTACATCTTAAGCACTCACAAATAACTAAAGTTATATTTGTGGACTCGACGACAAACACTTAGCAGGAGGGCACAAATGTAGTAATTGTGTTTGGTTAATGAACTAAAAAGAAAAAAGCAGTACAAGAAATTTCAGAAAATGAAACAGTATTTTTGCAGAAGATTGCTTGGGAGAATAAAGATTAAACTAATTACAGCTGACACTACAGTCACTACAGCAGTAGTAATCCACAGTTCCTATCCCTGACCAAAAAAAAAACCAAACAATTAATGAAGTAGAGAAAGCCATGATGACTTGCATGCAATGACAGTACAGAAACTGTATGCACAGTTTCAGCCTAAATTAAAGCTTTCAATTAGTAAATGAAATTCCTCTAATTACACGAACTTGGGCATGTGAACATAATTCCAGCTTTTTCTGAAGAAGTGGTGCTCCAATCCTTTTTTAAACATCTCCATCTTACCTTCGCTAAGTATTTTCTTGATTTGCTCTCATTCTGATGACGACATGCATGCAGATAGCAAGTAATAGCAGACACACCCAGATGAAGCTGACGTTCTTTCACAAAGATATTCTCCAGGTAGTCACCCCACATCGCCCATGCTTTCACTAGAACATCATGCATCTGCACAGCTGCAGAAAAAGCTTTGTTTGCTTCTTCAGACCTGCATTGTGACAAGAATGAATATGAGCTTTATACTAACAAAAAGTCACTGAATCATGTAAGATTCACACCTCTGACAGGGTATTCAATTACTTTAACACCCAATAATATTTTTCCACTAAGTTCTCTAGTAAGGTCTTATGATTACTTTCTCTTAGCTTTCCTTAGTTTCATGAGCTGTGAAAGTAAACAGTTCATAATGGAGCCAATTATGCAAATGCTTAAGATTCCCAAATACTCCCTGAAACTCTGAAAAACTTCAAGCGGACTGCACTTGCAACCTGAGCACTAGAGTAAGGTTCGAGGAGAAAACAAAGAAAAAATGGTAACACAAGAAGAGCAGAAGTAAATACACTAAAAATACTTCTCTACTGAGGGGAAAAAAAAAAGAGAAAGTAAAATTGTGAAGATATCATATTAGCTATTTTTTGGTGGAATACACCTTAAGTGTTCTCCCACCCAAGTCATTAAAACTTCACAATTGATGTTATCTGGAAAAAGTTATCTGGAAATTCTCACCCCCACTGCTAAAAAAAAAATCCATTTTTCAACATGAAAAGTGAAGAAATATGAAGACTAATAGTACAGGCCTTGGATTCAGGAAAAAAAAAGGATTATTGGTTTGATAATTGTGAAGTCTTCTCTAGGTTTCCTCACATGCTCCCAGTTCAAGATTTGGTATGATTCATCCCAATATACATACAGTCCCTCAAAGCTATGTAATATTTCAGGCATAAGGCTAAAGGATGAGAAAACTCAAATACACATAACAGAAACAAAGAAACTTTTAAAGTATTCCAATGTTCCTTATTAAAGAAAAGTGCTCCACATCTCACTTACAGAATAAGCATTACAAGAAACAATACAAAAGTAATGCTTGTTTGTCTCACTTTTAAAAACCGTAAAGTTTTTTAAAAGATAAGGTTTTTTTATAAAAAAAATATTAGCTTGTAGGGTTACAGTGATAAAACGTAGGATTACAGTGATAAATTAAGATGATTAGCTATTGAGATGAAATAAGAAGTAACTGTCAGCCAAAATACATATTTGTTTCTATGTTATACAAATTTTTTTTTCAGATGCTTTCTGCATCTTAGGTTGAAGTTTTGAAGCACAGTACCACAGAAGCAGCCTGATAAATGACTTTTTATTACTACTTCCCCTTTGTAAAAACAGGACTTTTCAGTAGATTTTCTTTTCTCCCTCTCTACTATCCATCATTCTTGACATCTGAGATGATTTTAAAAATGGTTTCTATCACCTTCCTCATCAAATGGGCAGCACAGAAGAGATGCAACACCAGAGGTGACCTTTACCTTCCAGTTTAGTTGACACACAGGCGATCAGTAGCCACAAATTCTCAGGTTCAACACTTGGCCATTCTTCCTAACTGTAACCTTCCTAACATCTTAACCACGTGCGGTGCTTGAAAATGCCTGTATATTTGTTTATTTGCAAGATTAAGAAATTGTAAGTAAATCAGAATCATGTTTTAAACAGACTCCAATCTATCCTGAAGAAATGTATAAATACATTTTTATACGTCTTTTACCCTAACTGCATAAATTTACTAAAATAAAATTTAAAAAATGGGGTTTGGGGAGAGGGAGATTTTCTTCTCTTTACACCTCAACTGAAACTAAGCTCGTTTATGGCCATAAGGAAGCCCATTGCACTGTCCATTAAAGTAAGTGCATTCTGCCTATTTAAAATTATCTCTTGCATCCACAGAAGATATTCATCATTTCCTGACTTAAATTGCTACATGTGGTTGCAGTGTACAACTTAAAAACTGATGGATTTCATTTTGTAAGTGTCCACAATGTAGCGGTAAAGGAATTATTCCACCTAATACTTAACATCTAGCAGTACTGCCATGAAATACTATACATACAAAAAGCTGCTAAAATCTGAAGGTTGTTTTTTCTGTAACCACTCAATAAAATTTGACTGCTGAAATGCCTGTTTACTAAATTAGAGAGAGATCTTCCTAAAAGTAGCAAGGTGCCTATCAGCATAAAGCAAAAATACTAGAAAGCTGGTAGTTTGAAAGCAAGACCTAGACCTGGGTGTTTAATTGCTGTAATGCAAGCTGTCTCCAACACATACCACATTCATTTTTTCAATTCAATTATTTGAATTGCAGTTTTTGTTGCATTTCCATATTGCACGATACAGCAGATTTTTCTACAGACTCTGAACTATGCCACCACACATTTTCCTATCCCTTGATCAGTTGCAGCTGCTAATAGGACACATACAATGAGCATTGAAATAGAAATGAAGAGAAACAAAGATGTAGGCTAGCTTTGTTTAGGTAGCCTCTAAGCTTGCAGACTGAGTAAGATTTTTTCCTTGGTTTTATATGTGGCACTTACTTTGAGAATGTAATTAAAGTCTCCTTTTGTCAACTACACTAATACATCGGTTTGTTAGATTAAGACATCAGTTAGACTTCAAGTTTGTCTACCTAGTGACAGAAACAGGCAAAAAGTATCTTACACTGCAAAGCTTTGGCCAGAAGTCTTCTCCCTGTCTCTTCCCTCTGCACATCTCTAAAAAAAACTGATGTAATGTCTGCTTTCACTAAATTTTTCCTACAATACTCAGAAATATTACCAATCATTGCATCTTCAAACCAAAAAGGAACTGTCACATACTTTTACTTTCTTATACAGCTGTGCCAAATTTTCGGCTGGTATAAACATACGGAACAACTTTCCTGCTCAAATACTGTGTTGAAATACTTCAGCTGCATTTCTCTCAGATGTGTGTTAATGCCTGTTCCAGCCAATATACTTACTTGTTTATCTGTGCCAAGAACATTCCCTTCAATGCATAGAACTCAGCAGTCATCTCCTTGGTGAAGTACTTCAGATTAGTTGATTCAATAACTTCAAGACCCTGTTAAATGAGTCTTAGTGAAAAAAACTTTCTAAAACTGAAGTTTTAATAAAAATGAATATACTGGTAAAAAAAAAAAGTCAAAACATCCTCTTGAAATTTCAATAGAAGATAAATGAAAAATAAATACTACGAATTTTCAGTATTTTTAGTTTTAAAAAAATCTAGACTAACAACAATTCTAAGTTCTTAATGTTCTATGCAAAACTGTTAGATACTATGGACAACATTCAGGAGATGGGTTACCACTGCCACCTTGAAGTTTGCTGACCTTATAATCATATGTCAGGGTTTTCTGCCTACGATCATGTTTTTTCTCCTTCCCTTCCAACTCATTTTCACTTCATATGCCAGCACCCTTCACTCATGAATAAGTCACTCAAAAACTTTGATTTAGTACTTCAGTCAGTGGTACAACTGTGCTGTCCTTTTGCAATTCATGTATTTTACAAAATAAACAAATGGAAAGGACTTTGAAGATTTCAAACTACGTACTTCCACTTTAGTTTTTATTTGGTTAATTTTTAAAATTCTCACAGTATTCAGTTCAAAAAGGACAATAACTGCCTTTGACTAACAATGTTACTTAACACTAGACATGATAAAACCTGAACAACAAAATTCTGGCACTGTTCTGTACACAGGCAGTTTATTTAAATCAATACATCTGACGGCCCTTATAATCCTCAGTAACAACTTCAGAGATAAAGCTACCATACCTGCATACATTCATTTTTGCCCATAACTCCAGCCAACTGAAGGTAACATTTAACTTGCTGGCGAATCTTCTGAAAGCAGTCCACGATGGGTACAGTTGGAATTGTATGAATGCGACTCAGTATGTCCAGAGCTACGTTGACCAGCCCTTGTTTTCGAGCTATCTTTCCATACTGGATAATTGCTGATGCAGAAGCATGAACCCCCAACATAGCATTATTGGAACTAGGATCATGCTGAGAACTATTCTCGTATGCAGTTACAATGGCTAGAGACAAAACACGAAACTTTTGTCAGTATAAATGAAACCATACATATAGCAAAATCTTACACAATACATATGAAATTATGACTTAATGGAACATTTACATGGAAACTGGATAAAAACAACCTTGTTAAAAATCAAGAAAATTATTGCATATTTAAATAAAAAGAATAGAAATAACTTATTTCAAACAATGTGTTGTCTGGAAAATTACATGATGAATGCATGCTGGACCAGGCAGT
The DNA here is from genome assembly GCF_040182565.1 of Anser cygnoides. NCBI lineage: Eukaryota > Metazoa > Chordata > Aves > Anseriformes > Anatidae > Anser > Anser cygnoides. The sequence continues at coordinate 7,273,703 of NC_089887.1, forward strand.
TTTACCCTGGTAATGATGCTGTCTCCACATGAAAATGCTGCTCCAGTGGGATAAATCATCTGACACAATAGGTAACCTGTTCCTCCAAGTCTTTACAACAGTCTTCATATCATGTAAGCTGTTGTTCCTTCCTAGATTAGTCGGTTGCAATCCTGCATTTATTTGGGCTGCTTCTTGAAGTTCAATTATTTGCTGTGCTGCCTAGAAAACATTACACAACATAAATTATCCTAACAGACAGTACAATAAGTGAGCCAATAGAAAAAGATCCTTCTGATGAGTCCACTTTTAAATCATCAAGTAAAGATAAAACTATGCCATTTGGGGTCATTATTTGCACAAATGACCATTAATCATTGTAATAATTATGAAAAAAATAATAAATCACAATGCAAGTTTCACTCAACAATTCGCTTACTGAACAGAAATGTCATATTCAGCCACTGAGTCACCAGTACAGAATTTATACCAATGGGTGTCTATATCTAACAACCAAATTATTTTATAAAGTATATGAATGTGACATAAAGTACCTTCCGACACGCTTGCAAGAGGTCATTGCATTGACTTCAGGCTCCCCTCCTCTGAAGTTCATTTCAGGAACAACTCATTCTGACAAAACCTAAACGCCCTGGTTGCAAACAGACACCGCCAACCTATGGTTAATGCGTTCTTCCTATAACGCTATGAGTTTGCTTCCAAGGTTTCAGTTGGGGAAGCAGTGACATGTCTTTCCTTAATGCTAGGCTAGTAAGATCAAAATTCCCTCATTCTTTCTTTAATTTAGAAAGCAAATGCTTTCACAAAATGGTAGTGGTCAAAAGAAAATAATCAAAACAAAACTTTTAACAGAACCTACTAGCATAAATTCCCTAATCACGATCTCACCTCTTAATAGAAGCTTGAATGTGCAGCAACACTGTGCATTCCTGAAACTATTAAGACAATCTCCAAAAAAACTTAACTGTGAGAAATCACTTAGATCAAGAATGTTTTTTTTTCCACAAACATCCACTACTCTCAAATTAATGAAAGGAGCAAACAGGAGGTGGCAGTAGCCTCAAATCTACTAAAGGCAGCAGACATTTTGTTAAACTTCAACAAGTTGAAGAAGAGGCCTGCAAACATTAAAGGAATTTAATTACCTGTAGTACAATAAAACCAATGTAGTATTCTCTAAGCTACCTCCCTGGCAGATAACAGTTGTATTCACTGTTAATCAACCAAATAAGATAACTACTTAAAAAAAAAAAAAAGCCATCCAAATTTACACAGTGAAATCTCTCGAAACAAAATAAATTAAACAAAGTAATATTTTCCTACAGTCATCTCAGTATCAGCTCTCACAATAGCTTAACCTTCATCCTACACCCATTCATCACATAAATTTAATTTTCTCACAGGTATTTAATCACTTACTATCTGATATTAAAAAAAAAAAAAAGTAATTACCGCAGTGCAAATTCATGGCTGCATTTGTACCTCTGTCAGTCATTGCCTAATTTATCATTTCTTCATGAGGGATATATACATATTAGATTATTTTAAAAGCTTATTTTAATTGATATCTGAAAGCATTCAAATGCTTTATTTAGCAATAGTAACCCTTTCATGCTGCAGATATTGCCCATCCATGGGAGAAAAAACTCAAAACCATCAGTGAAAACTTATCAAAAAGGAATTAATGTAGTCAAGAAGTCTTCCAGTTGTATATCAGCTCAAACAAATGAAACCTTGTACAATTATTTATGCCTTACCTATTTCTTGACAGCTTCTTCACAATATGGAGAATTTTTCCATATTCATTCACTCTGTCTGATGCATCAACATGTATTATAAAAATCCAAAAGCATGCTGTGTAAGCTCTACCCACAAGTACAACTTAGTGGGGTAGCTTAGATCATGTGGATTTAGGCACTCATGAATCAAACCAGGCCTGACACACAGGGTGAACTACTCATCCTCCACAGAATTATGGAAGCCACTATATTAAAAAGAACTTAGAAAGTAGTATCCTCTGCACTTCTGTGGGTAAGGTTCATTCACAGTTCTCTGAGCACCAGTCCATCAAGAAATGCATCCCCCATTATCAAATCTCAGATCATACTGCACAGAGATATCCCACAGTTTCCCCCTTGGAGATGAAAGGCTTCCTTCACTGTAATGAGAGCTAATCTTTGACGGATGCTTGTTTATCAGGATGCCTAATGAGGGACGCAATCAGCCCTTCAAACAAATTACTGGCATGTTTATTCCCAATCACATACTGCATGACAAACTGAACACAACTCTCCCCCAGCCCCACTTCCACGCTCTGGCTACAGCTGCACAGTCCAAATTGGAAGACACTAGGTTCCTTTTCAAGAAGCTTCGGAAAGCAACTCAAAGCCAAATCCCATTTCTTAGAGATGCGTTTAGGCACCTACTTCCATTCAATTATACTTGGCAATAACATCTACTCTCAGAAGTTCTCTTACAGTTGTGAATTACTTACATAATTAAATCCAAGAGAAAGCAAAAGGATAAGTGTTGACATTTCACACATTTAAAAGGGAAGAAGTTACCCATTTCTGTTACAGTGAAATGTGTGAAAGGACACAAGCCATACATTTTTCACCGCTTTACATGTTATTTCATCTCTTGTAATTAGTAAACTGCATATTCTATGTGATCAAAGTTGTACCAGCTGCTTCACAAAAATATTTCTGGAAGTCTGAAAAAAGAAACAGTCTCAGCAAGTTCTCACAAGCTCTTCCTGACAGGACAAGAAAACAAGTCTTCCCCTAATTTTTTAAGTGTATCATTTCCCTGAGAAACATTTATGCCAAAGAGAAAGACTAAAAACAGAGAATTTAAGCATATCTGTTCTTTAAACTGAAGTGCTAGCATTGCACGAAAAAAATAAAAGATTTTTCACAAGCAAAAATAAAGACGTATCTTGTGTACAATACCTTAAAACTAATATACATTTATATAAATGCTGAGAAAATTCTTTGCTTTGTAATATTTAACAATTTGAAGGCTGAAATATGGGCTGGGATAACCAACTGGAAAGTTACTCATCCTTTCTAAGTAAAGGATTCAAGTATGCACACAAGAATTTATTTAAACATTTGTGCTGGTAAAGACCATGTGCAATATACTGCAGTAATTTTACAGGACAGTATGAAACTGAAGTTACAAATTTACGCCCCTATTTAAATGAGCTTGCTAAAGAAATAAGCCAATAACTACTAGATGATACTCGACTTTGGGCATTTTCTTTTTTTTTGTTGTTGGTTTGGTTTTGTTGTTGTTTTGGGGGATTTTTTGTTTGTTTTGTTTTTGAAGTTGTTGTAACCCTAAATTAATTAGCTGTCCCTCATTTCATTCTGGACAGGACAGTTTGCTGCTTCATTGCCAGAATTCTGCCCTTACTTTAGAATTAAGCTCCTCTCAAAACTTTACACTCACTTTGTCCATTTTTTTTGTCCAGAAAACATACTGATCTCCTTCAAATCCCAAAGAAGTAAGGCCACTGGGCTCCCCGCTCTTCTGAATCATGAAATCTGTTCCTTCTTGGTTCATAAAAGGCCCTTGACGAAGGTCACCACTGTCTCAAATCTTCTAGCTGACCTATTCATATAAGTGCTCTGTAATATACTGGAATTAAAATGAGCTAATTAGTTGGAAGCAGTAACCTCTTCCATCAGCACAAACTTGTAAGGCATGCACCCAGATGCTGGCACGGCGAATTACTGGAATATGGCCTCCCACTCAGACCAACGATGTTTTATTTTCTGCAGCTGGCATCAGACTAGCTGAGGAGAGCCACAATCACTCTGCCCAATGCACAAGATCTCCCTGACTGTGAAGCAACATGATTTAGGATGGGAATTCTTCATACCTTACTTCAAGATTTTAAATCAACACTGATCAGAACTGCCAAATGACCTTGCCAGACAACTAATATCGCTGCAGACCAACACATGAAGCTTTGAGGTACACATTAGTTTAACCAACACAATCCACTCTCCTTTACAGCAGAAGTTGTATACAGGTCTCTCCCTGTCCAATAAAATATCACATAATTCGGAGACTATATTCCCTCCCGATTCCTTTCCCTGATGCTCTTGATGGCATCTGCTATATTCCCAAGACCCACTAAAAAAAAAAGAGAAATAATGGATGTACCAAACTGGGCACTTTATGTGCTACAAAAGCTTTCTTTAGCTTAGTGATATGGTTTAGTGGAAGACTTGTTAGGGTTAGGTCAGAAGTTGGACTGGGTGATCTTGGAGGTCTCTTCCAACCTAGACAATTCTGTGATTCTTTCTACCATTTATATTCAACACCGATGTGCTCACAGAACCACACAGCAGGCTCAACCTGCTGTTCTAACTTTCCAACCCAAGTGCCCTTGAAGGAGCTCAGAGGGCACACCAACCCAAGTCATCTGAAGATCTTCAGATGGCTTCATCCTGCCATAAAAAAGGAGCAGACAAAACCATTTTACAGCCCTACCAGTAGAAAATGGCTTGGGGAATGGCAAATCAGAACATTTAGCAAAATAATATGGAACTGACAAAAAAAAAAAAAAAAACAAAAAACAATAAGGTTCGCATTGCCCAGAGCTTCATCTGAAAAGTCCTTCACTAACAAGACCCTTAAAGCTTCTGTTTCTTTGACCCTAATGCTTAAGCCACAGGGATGTTCAGAACTTGCTCAGCAATACCAGCATTTCTAAATATGCTTTTCCTTTATAGGGCATTGACACTTAGCTTAGATTTAAAAAAATAAAATAAAATTACGTGAGTGGGTTACAATTGACAAAATTCCATTCTGCATTTAACACATTTTCAAACTAACTGAAAGAACACTTTGGAGGTTATTTCAACATTTCCACAAGTAATATAATGTAATAATATACCTACTCAAAATGGATCTTACTTCAAAACCCACTGAATGTTCAAGAACTCCAAGTACCGCAGCACATAAGCATTAGCCCACAAAGAAGGCTGAGCCATTTGTCAGTTTTTAAATAGCTACCTCTATACACCACAAGCAGAACAAATTCAGGTGAACTATAAAGACTTTCAAAGGAATCCCAGTCAAAATGCACATTCCACAATTTTTAACAAAGAAATGCCATTAGGAGAACTAATCAGTACTATGCAGCAGAGTATTTTATACTCACAGTTATTAGAAGTCCTGAGACCTGGTACCAGAAAATAACTGATTCAAACAACTCTTAATTCTCACCTGGAGAAGGGGAGTATGAACATGGGAGACTACGTGAGGAAGCCGCCTCCACTCCCGAATAGCCAGACTACTCGCCATCTCCACCAGGCGCTCAATGAAGTTAAGCTGCTGCTCTTCAGGATGGCAAATTGCTAAGTATCCTCTGTACATGTTCACTTTCCAAGCCATCTCTTTTGGACAACTCAGCTCCACCTGGTAATGGAAAAAAGCCCAGTAAAGATTATTCATACTTAAATGCAACATTTCTGATGTATTTTTTAAAGATTTCTTAAACAGGTTTATTTTTTGTTTTAAAAATACCACACTAAAATATCAACATTTCTCATTAGAGGAACTTAGGCACTCTAATAATTATTCGTTAGGGTAGGCTAGCAAATAAATTGCAAATTCAGCACAAGCAGTTCCTTCACACAGCCTGCTGTTAGGGTATTTTTTACTCTGACGATCGTAGAGTAGCTCAGAGACAGCTGAGCAAGCTGAAAGCAGTCTTGCAACAGGAGCATGAAGCTCACTGCAAACCAATTCACCCTGTAAAGAGAAAAAAGATGCTTCTCAGCAGATAGTCTACTACCTCTGAAATGCTTCGGGGGCTCCAGAACAAGTAATGTCAACTTCTCACTTAAAAGGATCCCGTCCCTATCTGTCAGCACATTACACCAGCATTATACTTCCTAACTGCCTCCTCTAAGACATTACTAAATTGATGGGAATAAACAATTGATTTCTTTTTTTCAATCATCTACAAGTAACCTTCCCATTTATGTCAAAATAATTTCTGAATACAGATGCAAAGTCAGGTGGCAGTGATAAAACAATTAAAATACAATTTTAAACCATTTTTTTTTAAATCCTGGAAAAACAGAAATATGGCAACTAGAAACAGCAAAGCACAATTGTTTAGCAACTGAATTCTTATTTTACAGTAAACATACACGTAACTAAATGCTTAACTGCTCCCTATCCGACACCACAGGCCTTAAATCCAGAACTCATTTGGTTTCTCATTTTTAATCTTCACATCAAACTTTTTTCGCCCTGATATGCAACACAGAAATTCCTCTACATTATCTCCATGTTGATATACTGTATCTTAAGCATTACGATTGTTTTTTCTGCTTATCCTCAACTGACTTTTATGCCTGAGCCAGCAGAGAGAAACTGCCAGGTAGCAACCTTACACTTACACAGTGAAAATAATCTCTTTTTTATTACATTATCTGCTGGATCATTAAACACAATGGCAATGTGAGCAAATGGAAATGAGTCTTGGGTCCTATCAAAGGCCACATGGTATTTTAATAGCTCAACTTTAATATGTAGATTATTAAAAATGTTTCCCAAAGATTTATGAAAACTGATACTATCTGCCATCTTTTCTGACTCTTCTGACCCATGGATCAACAATGGAGCTTCATATAATCGAAAAAACTTGTATGCTAAGTAAGTTTTTAAAAACAGGTGCATTAAAGAATACCAGTACAATTGGGAGTAACCAGTGTAGCAGCATAGAAGCAATTATTCTTTCACAACCTAATATTTATGCAAACATGTGTCCTGACACTTCTTTTATAAGAACCTGAGTAGCGCCAAACAAGCTCCATTTATGGCTTCAGCAACATCTTCTCTTTAGTCAGTTAGTGAATGTCTCATTACTGAAAATATCTTGTTTAATATAACTGCATCTAGAGCATATCAGCAGTTACTCGTGGTTGTCACTTATACTCAACTCAATTTCCAAAACCAGAATCTATCTGACATGATCTATTTCATTCTGTTCTAACTCAAGGCTTAAAATATATTGTACGATATAGTTCTTATTTTAGGTTTTAAACGTTTCTCAAATACCATCACTTCTATAATTACCCAGTAAAGTTGCATACCATTTTTTAAAAGAGCAAAAGAGTTAATCAAAATGTAAATATGACCTATTGGATCATTGTTGTAGCTGTAGTACAGCTTGCTACTTAGAGATTTAGTTTCACATGGACTGAAAATTGATAAAAATACATCTTTAGAGACAACTATTTAATTTGAACCATCAGTACTACAAGTATGGGAGAATTCAATTTCAAATGTTGCAGTGGTTGGACACCCTTAATTTAGGTTCTAATAAAAGACAACGCTGCCTTTAATTAATTAAACAACTTTTTCAGTTTTCACAGTGTAGCCTTTAAAAGCAAAACATACGGACTGCATACACCTGCTTTGCCTTCTGACAACAGGCACTGTTATAGAAGAATAAACACTACATTGAAAAAAAAAAAGTCTGATTTTGAAGAAAGGAAGAGAGACATACAATTCGACATATTTATCATGCAAGAATAAGTTGTCAGAATGAAGCATGCCATTAGGATATTTTGTATACAGAAACTTAATCCTGCTAGGTACCGGAATTAAAAGATGCTCAGCATTTTTCATGTTTTAACTTTTGCAAATATTATGAAAGTAGACAGCCAACTGACTATTTGACATGCAATATTTTTAACTGCTGGGTATTGGTTCAAAACTTAAACAGTAATGATGAAACAATAAAGCCCAATGAAGTGCAGGACTAATTCTCCTGGCTAAGTCTCTGCAACATGAAAAAACGCTGCCTAAGGCTCTGCCCAGAGCTTTGCCAGTAAAAATGTATTTTAAATATGCAATTTGCTCCCTTATTCCAAGCTCTGACATCTTTAGCAGAGTAATACCAGGAATGTCACAGTATATAGCTACACTGCAACAAAGATCAGCAAGTTCCTTTCTACTTGTGATTTAATGCAGTGTTCTCACCTTTCAGTAATTTGTTCTACTGTAATCAGTCCTACATCTGATTTACGTTTCTACATTAACTAATCAAAGACAAACAACTCTACTTACTATGAAAAGAAGGTGTATTTCCTTAAAATAATAGTTGTGGGTTTTTGTTTGTTTGTTTGTTTGTTGTTGTTGTTGTTGTTTAAGTTTTCAGTCTTCTATAAAACAGTGATTTGGCATACAAAGTTAAAAAAATTAATAATAATCCCAAAAAAATCTACTGGCAACACCAATACCGAAGTCTGTTGCTTGTCCCAAGAAGCCCGAGATGGATGCACGGCCCTATACTTTATTGCAACCTCAGGAACCATAATCATGGGCTGATGCTCATGGGATGGTTCTTAAACCAGTCAGGAAAAAGATGCCTAAGAGAGGGTACAATGTGGAAGAATTCCTCAGAATTTGCTCTCAGATAGAAAAACATCTACCTATGTATTTTCTGTCGCATCTTCTCAGAAAATAGGGGTCATTCTATGCATGTTTACCTAGCCATTTAAACTTTATTAACAGGAAAAAAAAAAAAAAAAAGATATTACACTTGGAAAGAAAAGGATCTTGAAGATTTTGATCTTTTGATATGTTATCCTCTATATGCAGCGTGCCCCCTGCCTTCAAGCTCTCCTGTAACAGGCAGAACTTTATGGAGCGTTCATACGTCAGGCACACAGCACAGAACACGCGGGCTCATGAGTGAAACCCAGGAAAGGACAAAGGAAAGGTTAAATGTTTTATAAATGCAAGTTGTTTAGCAAAATGAATCACAAGCAGAACGTAATAATGAACTTCATAATGAATCAGGAAGGTCAACAGCAGGAAAGCACAAACCATGTATTTTATCCATTACCAAAGGAGGAAGACAACTACTTCACCTGCTACACACAAGTTCCTTAGTTCCTAACAAAAGCTAGCTATGGTGCTAGTTTCTAAACGCTGTATAGCAGGCAGGGCACATCTCTGCTACTTCAGATGAAAACTATGCCCAGAGAGAGTGTGGCATCTCACTCCTTGGAGATAGTAAAACTCTACTAGAGAAGACAACCTGATCTACTTGTGCCTTCTCTGAACAGACCTCCAAAAGTCCCTTCCAACACAAATAACTCTAGGATTCAGTAAGCCTGACACTAAATTATAAAAATATAGCTATCAATGCATTAAACCTTTGAGGAAGCTTTGAAACATAAGAAAAATACAACTCATACTTTGATTCCACATAAGATGAAATAAGGAGAATATGGAATGTGGAAAAATCAAACAAGTAGTACTCTGCCATAAACGTGTATTTTAACAAATCTTCACAACATTACGATAATTACTTCTAGCACGAAACCTACCACAAATTGTCATGATCTGAGAGGAGAGAAAAATACTTGTTAGTTTCTTTTTTTTTTTTTTGCTTCTTTTTTACTTTTGTTTTAAAGAGTGTAGAATTAAACAGCACCACAAAAGCCTGCTCTTTCTTACAAGTGGTCTATATAATTGTTTTTGTTTGTTTGTTTGTTTGTTAAGACTTGCGTGTGTTCTGGTATATATCATACACCAAAAAATAGTTTGGTGAACCCATTTGAAAGTCAATTATCTAAAAGCTAAGTATGACCTTGTGCGTATGCATTACGATTCTATTTGTTTTATAAACCTATTTATGTGGATTCAAATTACTTTTCCCTCAGAAGTAACCCACCTCTTCCTGCAATCCTGGTCGTCTTCAAATCCAGTCCCCATCTCTGTCACTGCCCATCAGTTCAAACTGTCTCCTGCACTGCCAATCTCAACGATGCATGCTGCAATATTTAATTCAATGCCTCCTCCTCTCTGAGGGTTTTACCAAAGGAAATTACTTTCTTCATCTCTGTTCTATAGTCTATTTACCCAGTTTTTTCTTCATTAAAGTAACGATTAGCAGCATAATCTGCAGCGTACATCAGCCTTTCCAACCAATGGACACAAACTCAGATTTCATGTGTTGCTTTTTCAGGGATTTTTTTGCTCTTTTAAACGCCTAGCAACATTTTGCCATATCTAAAAGTCTGCATATTAATGATGCATACAGGTTGCATTGCTTCCATTTAAGTAACGCATGAATGTAAAGCTTCATTTGGAATTATGACCAGTTCCAGTTAAACCAGTTCAAGTTTTCTGTCTGATGCCTGGAAGCCACCTTCAAGTTCTTCACATGCAAAGTAATTTAACAGCATAGAGAAGGGGGAGAAAAAACAACCAACCAACTAAACAAAACCAAACCAAACCACACATCACTCTGTGGCATTGCAAAAATGCCCTTGCCATAAGTCTACAGACATAGAACTCCATGACTCCAGAAGACAGAACAATACAGTTCAGGCAAGAAAGGTAAAAAAGGGCAAACAATACTGCAAAGAGCAGCTTTCATAACGCACATAGCACTTAACTGAACACAGTGCTGATCCTAACGCACAGATTCACACAATCTGCTGCACGTACATTTAACGAACTATGGCTACAGTTGGATCTCTGAAAAATGATTTGAAAGATGTTCAAGAAAAAGGCAAGAGACAGGCAGGAGCCACACGTGTATATTCTGAAATCTCTTAACAAGGATTTTGAAATAGCTTTACAAATATTCCTTAGATAACACTAAGGTATTACATGTAAACCAAATTTAGTTGACAACTCCCTGACTCTCACATTTTTCACACATCATAATCTCCCCTCAAATGCAGTGCAGATGAACAGAGTAAACTGTGTTTAGCAGTTTTATATTTGGACAGTGGAAGTTAAGAACACTTCAGCTTTGCCTTTCAGGTGCTTAAGCAAACAAAAACAGAGGCAATGTTTTTTTTGTTTTGTTTTGTTTTTTATTATTCCCTGTTAGACCTGGAAACAGTTACATTGTCTACAGACAACGAGCCAATGACTGAAGTATTTTCTTATTTTATCCCTTTCATAAAAGGAACGCTTGTTCCCATAAAGGCATAAGATGTAAAAATGTCCCTCTCATCCCCCATAAACCTTTGAGTTCAGTTTTATCTAATACCATATACTTGCAAGGGTCCCATCCTATGTTTCTCCATATATCACTGCCAGCACACACTTCGGTGGCAAGCATTTGTAGCTTTTTAATAACTCAGCACTATGCACCAAATCTTTCATCTGCCCCAACTAAATTTCTTACATTGTACAGCTTTATAAAGAGAGAAAAAAAGAATCAAGTTCGTCTTATGAAATGACATGCCTCAATTGCCAAAACACCCAGCTGTGTGCTGGTACATCAGAGAAAACTTCTGACGATGAGTTTACTGTTTCTGTGAAATGAGCTGTAATACTGCCTTGTTAGAAATGTTATCAGTAAAACGAACAAAGAAACTAAACACTAGCATAAAAAGCCCTCACTCACCTGCACCAGAGCTTCCTTCATGGCTGTCCAGTTTGAAACCCGCCATGCACATTCCAATACTAGGTAAGGATTGATGTGTCCTTTTGACTGGCCGTATTCTGTCAAAGGTTCCCACTGATTCAGTTCTTTTGAGCAACTACGAAAATTGAAACCATCGTAAATTTATTTACCAACAACAAAAATTCAAAAGAAGTGACTACTAATGCTTTGTATTAGAATATTATCAGTATATTTGTTTGTTTATTTTTTGTTTGCAAGCACTGCAAATACCTTATCCAGTTGGAAGGATATCTGTTATTTTATTAATTTACTACCAATTACAATACAGAAATCTGTGAACAGGGAGAAACTGCATTTTCTGTCTCCCAGAACAACCATTTTAAATGGAAAAAACAAATTTTAGTTCCAATCTGTTTGCACCAATAACAAATTACAATTTTACAAGTCTTCAGACATATCAGTTCTGAGGGTCTGTTAAGGAAGTAAAAAAGTAGCTTTTTTATTCCCTTAAGTTTTCCCTGTATCTTAAAAGTCCTGAGCTAAGCTTTTTCTAGGAACTAATATTTTAAACCAGCAGGGTATTCTACTTCTATTGCAGGGCAGCAATACTTCTTCTACATCAGCTTTAGAGTCTTACCGAATCCAATGATCTTCCCAGAGCTGATACTCGGGGAAGATAGAAGGAGAAGCATTGTTCCGTTCATGTTCTTTTTTAGCCTTTTCCATTGCTTTTTCATAAGTTTCTTGTGCCTGAATAAAATTCATACTGGTTTACTTTTCCATCTGTTACATACACATTAACTGAACAGTTGCTTTAAGTAATATATATATTCTAAGTTTTAAATAAAAAACAAACAATGAGGTGTGTTAACTCATTTCTGAAATAGACATTACTTGGTAGCTTTACAAATGTGATAAAAAGCTGACGAACATACTCAAGAAGTCTTACCTTATCTAGGTATTACATGGCCTTAAAGTATTATGTTAGCCAGAAAAGAAGCTGTTGTAGCACTTTCTAGTTTAGAAGACTGAAGTCTTCTAAATTACTGCTCAGAATATTTTCTTGCTGACCAGCATATTCATCCCAACAGTAAAATCTCAGATTATTTCCCGTATCAAGAGCATACCTGTTCAAAAAAGCCATGTTGTTCATAGGCAATAGCTGTTGCTGTCTCTGGGAATTTACAGCGTTTCTGCCATAGCCCAGCCCACATATCCTCTTCTTGTAACAAAGAGTAGAGCTCAGCAAGGGAATCCAGTATTTCCTAGAACATTAAGAGCAGTGTTTCTCTGCAATCCATCACTACAAAGCATAGTAGTTAGCAAAACCACATCTTCTATACTGAAGCAAGTTGAGAAAGTCATGAAAATAAATATTTGTTCATGCCTCTTTTTAAAATTCTAGATGGTAAGCCATTAATAATGACCAAGTACTGAGAACACCAACACAGCAGTACATGACAAAAAAAAAAAAACAACAAAACCACACACCTATGAACGTACAAACGTGTATCGATTCGATTCTTGTTTGGCTTCCTTAAAATATCAGATCAATTCATAGAAAAAAATTGTTTAACAAACCAACAACTCACCCTTTAACATAGAAATAATCTATAATATTTATCTTCCTCAACTACTCACAAACACTACCTGACAGACTACTAAACACAACAGTATCTGTTTACAGAGAACTCAATTTTGCTTAGCAAATAATTCCTTAAGGTCATACAACAACAACCATAATTTGTTAGGGAAAGCACACTCTCCTTTGAGGGAGACAGAGGCGGTATACGCTCCTACATTAGATTTAAAATAAAGGGCAGAAATGGTTTGATCTAATTTTACAGTGCTGAAGAGAACTAGGTTGAAAAGCAGATAGGAAAGAGAGATCAAGAGAGAAAAACATAAAAGTACCAATGCCATGTGAAAGAAAGGCAGGAGAAATAGGTAAGATGCAAAGTAGTCAATATTGCAAGTGACTATTCACGAACATACAAGGTCAGGAATTCCATCACTGAATTAAAAATGGACACTCCTTCAACAAGCTTCTAAAGCTATTGTACTACACTGTTGCCATGTTTTAATCTCCACATTTTATAACCTTTTTCAATTAATATAACACCTTACCTGTTGAGGAGGAGTTATACTTTCCTGCTCATAAAATTCTGTTGTCTGTTTAGGCTTAATTTGTAGGCTCAGTCCTTTTTCAAAGGCTTGATGTTCCAGCATCAGCGTAGAACGAAACCAGAGATTGTGAGTTTTCCCTAAGTATTTCAGGACACAAGGTCTGATGGGAATGGGAGGAACACACTGTGACATTGCTTCCACAAAGCAATTCAGTGCACTTGGCTGGCAATCTCGCTGTACTTGATGGCTACCACTGCACAAGAAAGGGCTTATTTCACCTGCCAGAGCCTGGAACGAAAACATAAGGATAGACAAATCTGAATGAAGAGCTAACTATTACAAAATTTGGATTCAAAAACTGGTTAATACAGTGTGTGTCTGGGAACAAACGTTTGATAAATGTAGTTCTTAGTAAACTGAAGGGCCCTGTTTCTTTCAAAACATGTACTGATGCAGATGTACAGCATTAACTAGTCACAAAAGATGGCAAACTTCTCAAAGCAAGTGAACAAGTCATTTAGCACAAATACATTTTCCTGAAATGCCAGTCATTTACAGAGGAATTCATTAAAAGAGAGATTCTCACATGTTGCTGTCTGTCAGACAAGATCTTCCACAGTCGTGAAAAAAGCTGGATCCAAGTCTTCTCTGCTAATGGTGTAGAAATATGACATAACTGAACAAAGGCACTCAGCAATGCTCCAGTCTAGAAACAAAAAGAAAGATCTATGTAACATGGGAAAAATACAATACTACTGAAAAACAGTTCAGTTATACAGCTGTTTAAGCAGTAATGTAAATGCCTTTTCCAAACAACATATCAAAAATGTTTTCTTTATCAATGAAAACTACCGTAAAATGAATTTAATGCTGTTTTCATGTTGATCAAGACTCTTATTCATTACTGTAACTGGTTTCAAAAAAAAAAAAAAAAGGAAGAAAGTTAATGACTTTGGTAATAGAAATGATCAAGTTAATTGGCTAGACCTATTACTACTACAAAAATTATTTCAAAATAGCTTTCAGTTAAAATTACTTTCTTATTAATTATTTTAATACAAGATGTGATAGACTTTTTTTTGAGCTCTGTCTCTGCCACCACAATTTTCTTAACAGTTAAAATGAACTTACAGGTGGACGAGGAAGAAATTTAACTGTGTAAGATTGATACAGTAACAAGCAGCAATTAAGTAAACACTTAACATTTTTTTACACTACACAAATAAGAAATTACATCAGATTTGAAGGGTTGTCTATACAAAAAACATAAGCTAAAAAAATAGATCATAAATTATGTCAGGTCAGGTTGAAGATTTCAGTATTAAAATTATTTGTCAGGAAATTAATAACCAAGTACCAACCTTCACTTCTCGAAGAGAGTCAAGAAATTTGTCATGTCGGTTGGTCAACATGTGCAGCTGATTGCCAATGTCCTTCTCAGAAAGTTCTTTAGTTTTAGGTGTGCTGGTTTGATCTCCCGGAGCCAATTCAATGTCAATTTCAACATCCTATACAGAAATAACGATTCAAAGCATGCAGGTATTTTCTAAGTACTTTTTTTTCCCCCTATACAAATACAAAATATTCCTTCTGATCAAACTATTTTAGGTCTCACTATTTCTATTAGTTCTTTGTGTTCAGAAGTAGGATTGCTAGTGTACTGTACTAAAGAAAGGGCTAAATGAATGAATGCAAGTTCTGAAAAAGCCATGCACAGTTAAAATACAACACATTACACACAAGGTATACAGAACAAACTCTGCACATCATCTTCAAGGCACGTTCTCCAAATTTATTTAATGAGAAACCAAGAAGAGATGCTTTCATCAAAAACGTTATTTTTCTACTGTGCTTTCTGCAAGTTACCTCTTCTTTGGATTCACTGTTTTCCCTTTCCCGAGGCTCTTGTTTGACATGGGTTACCATAGCAAATGCCGCCCTGTCATGACTGTCAGCAAGGTTGATAACGTTGGTGATGGAGGGCAGCATAGCACCCTGACAACTGGTCCCAATCGTAGTGTTTTTCTCACACACTGCCAACAGGAGCTAAGGCATTTAAAAAAAAGCAAAGAGAACTTTTAAATAGACATTTTACTGAAGCATTTCGGAGAAACTATGTCTATGGTTTCATATTTATCAACAAGATAAGAGTGGCAATAATGTGTCTAAGGCATATTTGTCACCTTTATTCAGTAAATATAATACATTTTCATCTTAATTTGATCACATTGTCAGTATTTTGAAGTCCATGACTATACTTTCGAGACTGCCTTTCAAGTCACTCCTGAAAATGCAGAAGGAATAGGACTCTTCTGTGCCTAAACTCTGTATTTTCTACTTTATAATATACATATTTAATGCCCTCAATCAGTTAATGTACACAGAAAATCCATGCTGTTTCTCATCTCTCTGGAAGGAGCTCTAAACCTTAAGAGGTCAAAGTTATCCCCATCTAAATTCTTGTTTTAGTCACTCTAAATTCTTGTTTTAATATGCAGATTTTAAAAACAAAAAACAAACAAACAAAAAGTTTGGTCCCTTTTTATTTTATATAAACCAACCAAAAATGCAATTGCATTTCAAGGCAATCCCACCTGAAATCTGTCATACCTTTAGTGCATACACTCTACCCTTGAAAGTTTTCTTGAAATCATCTACAGTAACAACTCTTCTATTTTTCCAAATCACCATCACTTATAAGAGATGGGTTTTCTTAAGAAGTATCAACATGACTATTAAGCTTTTCCCAAAGAAAACAGATTTTAAAGATTAAAGCTGCTTTCCAAGAATCAGCTTTTTCATGTCTCTGACGTATCTGAGGTAACGCACTTGGTATTTTTACCTTTGATATAGATAATACATATTACAAGGCATACGTAACATAACCCCTTTAAACCCAACCAAGAAAAATGCGGAACATATTTCTAGAATTATAATTGTATTTCTGCTACAAATAATTTCCCTACCTCAATGCACTGTTTTATCCAAAAGTGATTTCCCATTGCTTCCCAGTTTTGAGAACATGTCACATAAAGCAGACGCTCATAAACACGACGTTTCATAGAGTTGTCAAAGACCTCAAAAAATTTAGCTCGTATCAGGGGCTGGGCACAACGCAGACCCGAAAGAAATGCTGGCTCAAGTTTAGCAGTAAGTTCACTACCAGAAAGATTCTCATCCCTAAAATGAATAAAGATAAAATTACATAGATATTAGAAAAAGAAGCCTTCTAGTTTTTTCAGATAAAATACCAAAATCAAAGGAGTTTATGTTCTGTGGAAGCCTACATGGTGTGGCACGCCTCCAGGTGTGCCATACTGAGTGAAACAGCAAAGAAAATAATGCTGCTTGATAGAAAAAAAAATGCCCTGGAGATATCATAAAAAACTCTTTCAGGATAAAATCCTGATTGTCTTAATTGTGAAACAGTATCAATTGTCCACGTCTGTATCCCTGTTTGAAATGCCCAATAACATTCGTTGGCAAAAACTTCTGACCACCACGTTCACACCAGTGCTTGGCACAGTTAGCCAGCAAACAGAACGGCAGCAAACAATAGCTGAAAATAATGTGAATCATTAGCATGAAATAAAACACCTGACTTTTTGGGGGGGGATATAAGGTAACTGTTTTAATTATTTTAACCCAATACAAAACCTGACAGTTTAGGTAGTTAAAATATTATTTCAGAATAATTTTTTAAAGTATATTTCCAAGAAAAATAATCTTTATACTCTGTGGAGGTAAAAGGAGAGACATATCTTAGTTTTCACCACAGTATTTGATATACAACCATCTATGAGGATGCCCTAGTACCTTGGGAAAGACCATGTTTGGGCAGATCCAAAAAGAAAATCTTTTAAAGCACTTTCCATTATAAAATTGCCTTTAGTAAATATGTATTATGGTTTAAGTGAAACGAATCAATTCTGCATCTTAGAAAGAAGTCCCTTAACTCAAACCTAAAGAGATTGATGGCATGTTATAAAGGTCATATATGGTACAAATTATGAACCAATAAGCTGCAATAAATGATTAATTGCTATAATTACCTATAGACATAGTTAACAAGGTCTAAGAACTGGGCATTTAATTCAAGGTCTTCTGGAAAACGCTTTTCAATGTAAGTCATCATTTTCACTAGTAAAATGGACTTCTCTCGGAGAGTAGGTGTCTGTGTTAAAAGAAGACATGATTAATTTTGTCAATTCATCTTAAAACATGCAGAGAACTGGCATATTCAAAGTACGTCTCAGCTACCATTTTTATCACTCTTTCACTCCTAAAGTATTGAAAAATAGTTTGGTAGAAGGTCATGGTTCTTAAAAAGAAAACACAAGCATTTGCCCTTCTAATATAAACTACAGAATTTTAGAATAATAGCTAAATACAGATTTAAGTGTTTAAATGGTTACAAATATCCAATGTATATGTTTAAAAGTGTAAGTTTAATATATAAAGCACTAGATTGTCAAGCGTTCAACTCTAACTTTGATACAAAATACGGTAAACTGAGGAGGTCACAAAACATTACACGAATAACATGATTTAAGCCAGCAGTAGTCACCTTCCTCCTGAAGAAACTGTCTATCCAAGTTAACAGAAGACTTATTTTAAACCTTTACTTTAAAAGAAGTTCTAGGCAAAACAGCTTTTGAGATCAAAAAATGAATATGTCTATAAAATGCTAAGCATCTTTAACTCATTACTGTCACATGGGATGCAAAATATTCAAAACCTTATAAAGGACATATAAACGTATATAACAGATCCTTACAATCCTCACTGTAAATACCTGATGAATTATAGCGAAAGCTTGTATTTATTCAGTATTTGAGCATAGTCATGGTTTTATCTTCCCACTTTACCTGATTAGCTGCCATTGGGGAATTGTTTTTCACCCACTCTTCCACTATTTTTACCACTGCACGAAGAATTTTCGCATCGGTAGACTTCTCAATGAGAGATGTCAGAATAGCTTGTATAAAATTTTTCCTCATTTCCATGCTCATCACAGCCAGGCGCGTTTTCACAAGATCCAGGCTTAGCATTACCAGTTCACTGGTACCTGCTATGGATACAAAAACGGATTAAAATTGTGTATGCATGTACAAAATGCATAGCAAAGAAATTTTCAAGATAAGCTGCTGGAAGTTTAAAAGTAGCAACAACAAAATCTGTTACCCGGAAATAAAGTCCTGGATATTGAAATAACATTTTCAGAATTACTACTTTCCATTCCTAAACAGAGTCCTTCCAAAACAAACAAACAAACAAAAAAAAACAAGTCAGAATACAAAAGACAAGCCTGTGAGGTTTTATCTCTGTCAAGTAGTTTTGGTAAAAAGGGTATTACAGAATTCCAATACTGAAAAATTGCAACTAAGCTTGCAAAAGAAATACACGATGCAACATACCTAATCAGTTGTTACTTTCCTGACTCACCTATCTGTCAAGTTTAATAATTTTCTAACTGTTTCCCATTGTTAGTAAAATTTACAATTTTCTAGTCTACCTAATAAATATGGTCTGGAAACGTAACAGCATCATTTCTTTCAAACTATTTTCTTCAGTAGCTTATTCATTCATAAATTAGTGTTCTTTAGTAGGTATGTAAGAATATCTGAATTTTTCAATGACTCATGACCTAATTCATTTGATGATAGACAGAATTGTACAGGCTGGAAAAGAAGCTCTTTTAAGATAAAAACAAAGACATCCGTTCCAACAAGTTAATTTCACAAGCAGTAGCTCCACTGCTTGTCAGCTCCTCTCCCCTGAATACTATAAACTCTTGAAAATTTTCAGTATTTCTATATATATACACACACTGTAGCTCAATAAATATTCACCAACTATCCACTAAAATGTATGTATTACATTGGTAATATGAACTCAAAGTGCATTTTTATCCTTCAGTACTTCAGCAATATTTCTAACTAATACTGAAGTTATTTTCAATATGCACAAAACTCTGCAAAAGCATTTGAATCCCTTTAGGATTAAGAGATTTTAATACTTTACACATCTTTTAGTCATTAACATCATTAGACTATATAATGAAATACCTGTATTTGCTTCCGCTGTTCCTGCTGTAGCCTGTGGGTTTAAGTGTTCCCTGACCATCTTCTGCAGAGATCGCATAAAAACTGAAATCAACCTGTCAATATAGCTGGGGTTGTTACTGCACGCAGATTTCAGAATCATTAAAGTACCTATTGATAAAAACAACAGTTACAGAAGTAAAACTGTCATTGAACATAATATGAATAATATAGAGGTTTTCAGTGTGGATGTGCTCTTTCTCATAGAAGAACATGGGAAATGTTCTAGCTCTATTTCATACTGTCATGAAAAAAGTATGGGACTACCCAAGTTATAACGACTACGTTGAAAAAGTTTTTAGTATAAGAACAGCTACTTTCGGCACACTTAAGGAATGCATGATGCCTACAGGACCACAGCCCCTACAAATTACATAGCTGTTAACAATTCCTATCATAATACAAGGTAATTCACATTCTGGCAAACCAATCAGTTTAAGCAGTATCTACCCTTTAAAATGCTTAATTCTTTGAAGAAACAAACAAACAAAAAAGTAAAATCTACAGCTCCTCCTTTCCTTACCATAATAAATTCAACAAAAGCCTACAACAACATTTACACAAGTGTGCTTTGTGCATCAAATGGCTGCTTTGAAAAGTTTCATTTCTTTACTTGCTCAAATATGCATAAAAAATTTGACATACAAAAATAAGCCTCTTAAACACAGAATTAAAAAGATCTGCAACCCTCGAAGGTTAGATTGTAGTATTTCTTTTAAATGAGCTCTGGACAAATTGTAAAAAGCATCTTTGAGTTAGTTTGTTGTAAAACACATCCTAACACCTGACAAATAGGCAATTCCCAAAGCGAAATTACAACTACCTACACATATTGCAGAGTAGAATAGTGAAGGACATTTGCCAATTCAATCCAGAAAGTTTTCCAGAATTGTGCAATTTCAGGTCTGTATTACCAACACAAACAGTTCTATGCCAGACCAAATTATTCCAATACATCTCTGTCATTGTCATGTGTGGCTGAGCTTTCTACGAGTTACACAAGTATGAATAACAAGGAAAGACAACCATTTTGGCCTTCAGGCCAAATATAGAATAGTAGAGAATAAAAATTCAGACTGCTCACTCAAGAAAAAATAGTATTTTTGGAATTCCTTATTTAGTGAAAATTCAAGATCTCCAAAAAATATATCTTTCTACACTATTCAAATCAGCTGATAAATA
Source organism: Anser cygnoides (assembly GCF_040182565.1). NCBI lineage: Eukaryota > Metazoa > Chordata > Aves > Anseriformes > Anatidae > Anser > Anser cygnoides. The sequence goes on from NC_089887.1 coordinate 7,294,523, forward strand.
ACACTTTAAGACCAACTGAAAAAGTAAAAGGTAGTAACATGTAAGCATGTTTACACATATTACTTGAAATGCTATGAACACCCCAGCCCTTTTCTGCATAGCTGACAAACATTCCAAGCTCATTTCTTGTGCTAGATCTAACTGCTTCCAACAGCTTCTTCCTGATTATCAGATTTCCATTTCCTTATGGAAAGTAAAAGCCAATGGCAGAAAATCATACTAATTAACAGATAAACCTACATACTTCTGCTAGAGATATGGGAAACTTACCAAAGAGCTGAGAAGGGTTAGCATTAGTGGCTTTCTCATAATTAGTAAGTCCTTCATAAATAACCTTGCCAACCGCAGCATAAAGGCACTCCAGCTCTTCATACTTCGAAGCTACACTTGAGGTACCTGCAAAGTTTACAGAGTTATTCTATTTTTTGGTAAACTTAGACACAAAACAGGCAAGAAACAGTTACGCTGTGAACATACAGTCACCTATACCATCACCAGAACCTTATCTTGCTAATAAACCAAGACAACACAAACAGGTCCCTCACTTATATAACCTTTTCATTATACAACCAATACCTCTTCTACAACAGTGTGCCACTACTTCTAAGTAATTCATTTGGACGAGAAGTCTTAGATCACTGAGGTTTTTCTAAAAAGAGTCTAGAAAAATTATTTTGTTTTAGGATAAAACATATTACCTGATCCTTTTTTATACTCTGTCTCCCTTCATTGTTTTAGCATAATAGCAAAGCTTAACTACCAAAAATTTTACTTTTGAAGCTGAAGAATTGCAATTGCAAAAATGCATTAGGATTTATAGCATGCATTTCTTGAACCAATGTTATGACAGCCGCAGGTTATTAAGTTTTTATGTCAATGGATAATGACGTATTCCACGATTACTTTTTTCAGCTTTTTTTTTTTTTTAAAGAGGTTGAAAGTTCAAACTAAACTAGACCATTAAATGCAGAAATCGTAAAACAATATTAGCACACTGCAGAGTGTCTTTGCCCCACCCTTAATCATTTGAGTTATGCCGCAATAAGGGATAAAAGGAGGAAGAAAATACCACATACTTGGTTCTGTAGGGAAAATACCCATTAAGCGAGAAAGCAAACTGTGGACTGCTCTCAAAACCTTGGTGTTTCCACAAGTCATACAAGCTGCTACACCTCGTTGCAGGGGTTTGAAGCTACTAAGGACAGCAGGGGGCTGCAGTACAGTTAGCAGAAAACTTAAGACCTCTAAGCCAGTGCAAATGTTGGCAAAGTTGGCTTGATTAGGTTGTTCCTAAAGAGAACACATACAAAGAGGCAATGAGCGGGGGAAAACGTACAAGTATTAAACAGATTAGCAATGCTTCATGTCAGTCTTTTCGGATAAGTCATCCGATATGGAACTCTAAAATACAAGGCACTGTAAAATCTTTAACCATAAAAATGTTACTCAAGCATTTACAAATATGTTCCTTATAATGCGTTTTGTGGTCCTCAGCTTTGAAAGCTGCTTGAAGCCTTGCTGGTTGGAAACACTTTCAAGAGGGGATTATGTTTTACCTCCTTGTCAACATCCTCCTTCTCAAATAATTCCTTTACAGTTCTGATGCCAAATTTCATGAAACCCATTGAAATGCAGTCTAAGAAATCAGAGTGTGTGCACACATACACACACACAAAAAAAAACAACGACCAACAGGTTTCTCTGACACACTCATGGCTACAACCTCATCTCTATCGTATATTCATTGCTCCCTAGCCTTGACTTCTCTGCAGTCTTCCCATTCCAAATCAAGGCCCTGCCTTCTCTTGGCCTTGATCTTTTTGTTAATTCATCTGTACCTCCACACTCTGACCATCTCCACTCTGCTTCCTCATTCCTCTTCGGAAGGGAAGCAGCCTCCTGCTCTTCTGTATTACCTGGGCTTCAGCGAAGACCACAGTAAGAATTCCAGCTTCTGATACACAAATTCAGATTCTTGAAGGTTCAGAAGCCACAAAAAAAATTGCTCAGTCACACAACCATAGACAGATAGGCCCTGGACAGATGGCACCTTCAGAGAATTGAGTTATTAAACAAACGTCCTCTTGACAAACACAAACAGGTTTTCAGAACCTGCTTTTTTAATTAACTTTATCAACAGCAACCCAGGACACTAGAATTTATTTAACTTATTAAATAATAAAATGACTACAGGCATTCAACCCCCAAACACCAAATGTTCACATTCAGATGTCTATTCTCAATCGCTGACTTTATCCTACTCCATAACACAGTCACAAATTACCAGTAGAAAGATATATGGCAATTTAGCTCCAAATCTTCCAAGAAACAATGATGAATGAAATTAGTAATTAAAGAGATAAAGATTTATTTCCAATTCACAATGACGCTACACTATAAAAATAAATTTACAAATCAAAGTTGAAATCATAAGAAACGAGTGCTCAGAATACATAATCATCAAAAAATATTTCAGTGTGTACCCTTAAACATCTGGTTTCAAAAGTATTCAATCAGCATACGTGCTAGTCAATCCTAAAGCCCTACAGAACTAGAATGTTACCTACCACTGTCATTAGAAGCTTATCAAACCATTGCAGTTTCAGTTCTGATTTTGGCCACATGTCTGGTCGTAAAGCCGTTTTCAGAAGGTTGACACAGCGACGAGACAGCAATTCCCCAGGAGATCCAGCAGTGTTTGAGTTGTCATTTACCTAGTAATTAATCAGAGTTAACACAATGACAACTTTTTGCAACCAACTCATTAATTTACTATGCGTTCCAAGCAAGCATGTAATTTCTTACTTCTGAAATGGATGAGCTCAAGTAGTTTTATCAGTGGTGTCACAAAGTATTTTACTGCATATAAAGCTCACAACTAAGAGCAAACATCAGAACTCATGTGTAGACTGCTACCTACTTACCTGAAATCACCCATCAAAAGTATATATATATAAAAAAGTTTAATCTGATGGATTACAACTACAACTACAACTGTGAACATGTTCAATATTGGTTAATCTTTTCTATTTGGAGGGTATCCATGTATCCACAAAAATACAAAGCTTTTTACTAAATCATCCTTTACACCTTAAGAGCATGTCTTTTCTGTGCAATGGACTGTGCTTCATAAAATCCCATGCCATACAGTTTTTTAGCTTTGAGCTATACCCAGCTAGTTTTTCCCCTTTTAGAAAAGCTAATTCTTAACAAAATTTGACAAAAAAATTTTACATACTACATGAAAAGTAATTCCATGTAGTTGATCATGAAAATACAATCAAAATTGTTATCCTTAGATACATGATTGACGTAGTCCTTCCCTATTATACTCTTCAAATATACTCAGATCTTGGGTAAAATAAGCTTGCCATTAAATCTGGTCAATAGAACAAGCATACTTTGTAGAATCAGGCAAGTACATAAACAAATTAAGAAGAAATACTTCTGTGAACTTTTTGAAGTCTTTGGCTGGCTTCAGCCAAATTCTACTAAAGTTTATTTCAAGCATGTCACTTCCAATATAGCACTTACTTGAAAAGAGAGAGTAAAGAACAAACAAAATGCTAGAATTGATCAGCAGCACAGTTAAATGGAGACTCTTTCAATTGCAAAATCTGGCTTGCAATTGTTCACATTTAAATTTGATTTTCCAACTGTATGCAACCTGCGTCAAGCTGTAAATATACAATACCACAAAAGAAGCTAAAGCATACCTCTCACATGAATAATATACAGAATTTGTGAAATGAAAAATATGCAAATGCTGATTACCAAATTAAATTCTTTCCTCAAAATATTTTATTTTGTGCAGTTTTGTTTTAAAATTTCTAACCTTTCAGCAACAGAAAGCAAGTATACAAGCACTGGAATAATCCAAGCATACAAGTACCATTATGAAAAGAGATTTTCATGGTTTTAACTACGCATGCTACATCAGTATTTGCATATCAGAATAAACACACTACCTGGCAAGCAATTCTAATCAAGAAATTCACGACTGTATCTGTATGCTGCTTATCAATTGGCTTGGAAAGAAGCGCATCAGCTCCTGGCAAGGACTGGCTACGTCCAAATACCTGTATGGATATAAAACAGAAAAAACAAAAACAACATCATAAGAAGGCAAACAACAAGCAGAATTTAATTAAAAGATTTTCTAAAAGTATAGCCTTTAATTCAGGGACGTTCATGTTAGCTGGGAAAACTAAATTGCTTAGGCAGTGCAGGTTAGAACTTCTGAGTCTCTGAACAAAATCTGATTTTTTTCTTACAGCGCTTATTGCTCCAGTAGCTGTCCTGAATCGTTTTACTTCTTGGCCAGAATCAACAGACAATCCTCTTTTAACAGCAGATGAGGTAGAACTTGCTCCTTCTCCTCCTGCACTTGGATCCATATCTGAATCTGGCTGAAATATCAGCAATATGCATGTTAAAAAAGCATTTAACAGTATAACAGTTCAATCTTTACCAGTTTATTTAGAATTCCTACCTGCTGGTCTTTAATTCTTTGCAATTCCCATTTAATAACTACTTCAGCAAGATCCACAGCTAATTTTCTTTGCTCTATCGTAACACTGGGAGTGAAGCCCAGTCTCTGCATGGCACTAACCATATGCTGAACCAAGTGATGTCTGACTGGATAATAAACCTGAAAAGATAGTTTCACACACACATTAGCCAATAACCAATCAAAGACGGTGTTAAGATAAAGTTAAAACAGAACGGTAAAACAGTCTTTAATCCCAAAATTTCCCTAAATCCATACTATGTTCAGATTTCACTATCAGGAAAAGTAACCACTGCTTTCAAAATAAAATTTTGGCTACAATTTTCAGTATTGACTACTGATTTAAGGTACCCAAATGAAGGTGTTCTTTTGGAGATCTGTGATTTCCATGTGTCCGTCCCCTCCTCCCCCCCAAGGACAAGTGGTTCCAGTGTTTTGCCAATCCTTTTAGATAGCTAAAATTTGCATTTGAACACACTCAAATATTTTTTTCCAAAAGTACAGAGCCATCAATTCCTAAAACATAAGTTATAAGTTACATTTTGAGTTCCAACTTCAATCACTATAAACAAATAGAAATTTAACAGAATGGTAGACTCAGAGTCATTAATTATAATTAGCAGAGAAAACAAACAACATAAGCTTAGGGAAATGATACTGGAACAATACAGTATTCTACTTTTAGCAACCAGAATAACAATAAAGCCTATTCTTCCACTACTAAAGGAACAGTCTTGCATCCAAATTTAAACAAGTAAAATAGGATCTTTCTAAACTAAACTAAGCACTCCAATTTTCAAGAAACGATATACACATTACTTGCCTCACCCAGAAGCAACCCAGACAAAAAACAAATAAACAACAACAACAAAAAAAACCACACATCTATCAGCTGTTCTGTATTGGAACAATACACTGGAAGCTTCACTACTGACCTAAGGTCAGGTATATCTTTTGCTTAAACTAAATTGACATTTCAAATACTTGTACTCCATGGGGAGCATGTTTGGCAGCTTATAATGCTATACCAAGAAAGCTTTTACAAATAGCAGAGATACGAAAGATGGTTTAGCAAAAAAAAGAAAGCACAAAGAACAGAATCAAAAGTGAAAACACTTTTGAATTTGCTATATAATGTCAATAGTTGTTTTCAGTTTTAAATAAATACCTACACAGACAGCTGATGACTTCTGAAAGTAAGACATTAATTTGGATTACTTTATTTTGTAATCAAGTTGTAGTTTATTTCCTTAGTATCTACAATACAGTAACTACCAGAATAACTGGTACAAGTACCTTGAAGTGTTGTACTATCAAGTGCAAAATATGTACTAGTTGGGGAACTGTGTGACCCTCTTCCACAATGATTTTTCTTGTCCAGTGAGTCAGCATCTGGTGTCCATCCTCCATGCGGGCAGGCACAGCCGGAGTCAGAATAGCCATTGCTTGCCTGACAATAGCTCGGGCTTCCATTGCATGAGCTTTCAGGAGACTATGAAAAACCTAGAAGTCAAGTTTCTGGTTAACATTAATATTATATATATTTAAAAAAATATGTAGTGTATAAAATCTGCAACATACATTTTCTAATCAACTTTTTTTTTCTAGAGGCCAATAGTTCAATATATGGTGGTACTTCATTAAGCATATACTTCTATATCCTTTGCATTCCTTTTTTTTTTCTCCCTCTCCATTGTCCAACTTGAAGTTATCCTTTGATCCCCACATACCATCTCAGCTGAAATTTGTCTCATTCAGATGAAGAAACATTACTGATTTTGTTAATTCAACCAAGAGGATTTTTCGTTATACTCTTTAGCCACTCTTTTTTTCCCACTTATATTCAAACTTCTTTCTATACTTTGCCATCTCCAAATAAATTTGTATTAATATTTGGCATCTGTACTTGCTTATGGAGGATGAATTTAATTGCTTTGTGTATACTAAGTATCCAAAATTACTGTGACAACTGTAGGTGGCAACCCCCTACCCCAACTCTGCATTATATTAAAAAAGAAAGCACACTACAGAACTTATCAACATACCTTACGGGTATGAATACTAGCACTGAGTCCATACCTGCAGAACTATCTTCTTATGTATAGCAAATTTTGCAATGATGTGTGCCAAAAGCAAATGTCCACTGTATTTGCATGCTGGGTCCACACATGCTTTGGACAGAAGACATGGCCAAGCAAATGTCATCAGGCGTCGTAGTTTGCTGTTGCGGTTTTTGTTATTGTCATGAATGTGATGTGGAGCATGCTCAACCAGAAGCGTGGCAAACTGCAAGAGATATATCCTGAGAGAATCCAGCATATCAGCCTGTTTTTCTGGATCAAGTACCTAGTTCCAGGAACAATGAAAAAAGAAAAGAATGTGTGAGAAAATACTTTAACTATAAAAGGAAAGTCCTATTTTTTGCTTCTTGAATGTTTGCTTTTTGTTTAAGAAAATAATTAAATACTTAAAAAATAATTAAACACTTTTTAAATTGAGTTTACGAAATAGAAAACAGCTTCCTAAGATGAGAACTTCTTAACAGTCCCTTTGATTTGTACTGGTTCAATGAAACCAAAGTAAATTACAGAGATGCTGATGGTCAATCACAGTAAATTTTGCTTATGAAAAGACTGGGATTACAGCCACTTAAAGCCCATTTCTAAAAAAAGACATTCAAATTCTAAAGAATCACAAAAACTGAAAATTGTAGTCCAATCCTATTGATGATTGAAGGACCTCGCAACAGTTAAAAGTTATGACGTGACTTAACTTACCACAACACTTACAAATAGCCCAACAGTCAAATTGGGATTGAAAAGCCAAATGAGAGAAACAACTTATTATTTTAATTTTCAAACACTAATGTAAACAGTATTACCTTTGTGATAAAAACACTAGTGATGCTTTCCGGATTATCTCCTTCTGGGTTTGGGGGTCCCAACAGCTGTTCGCCTTCTCCCTTTTCAAAGCTGTACAAGAAAGCAGGATTCAGGATGTGTTGCAGCACCTACAGAACATCAGCACAAAACAGTTACACTCAAATCCTGGACTCTTCTAGCAGCAGTCACCATTCAAGTATTCATATGCAAACCTCCATGTTAGAGACATTTTGTTACAAATGGAAGCTATAAATAATACCTTAATAAACAGATGCACACATTTTTTTCCTCCTTTCCCTCTTTCAAGGGCAAGGATTCTTAGAAAGCATAAACTAAAATAGTCAGCACTGAAAGCAAGATAAATTGCTGTCCCTGTTTATTATCACTCTTCTTCAGGTATGATATTTTCAAGTAAATGGCTCTGCCAATTATCAAACTCGTTGACATTTAAATAAGTGAGTTTTGTTGCCCTAGTTCCCAAGAAGAAAATTAAATCTAAATACCAGACTACTTTGATTTAATTGCTTTAGTTACCTTGGCTTTGAGCTCATCTCCAAAGTTTGGGTCATTGAAGTCCACAAACCGGAAGAACAAAGCCCGTTTTTGGGGAATACTATAGTTTTTAGGAATCTCTTCTTCCATGTACTCCTTTAAGAAAGTCATATTGCAGAGAAAACGACCCGTAAAAGCCCGAAGCAACTGGAAGAGCAGCTCTATATCACCATAATTCCTTCTGTAAAAACAGAAAAGAAAAAGCTTCTTCAGGAAAAAAAAACAAACAACAAACTACCAAACTACTATTTTGATGACTTGAAGAAACTAATACTGGTTTTAAATGAGCAGAGAGACAAGAACAGGTAGTACCTGAGGTCTGGTTTTAGAGCTAAAAGCAGTACTATGAAATACATTAAACTTTCTCTTCATTAACTACTAACTAATTTTAGTATCCCTATTTGTATTCATAATATTTTCAAATTTTATTAAATAAATATATACAAGCCATAGAAAATAAATGTTTTTACGTACTTGCAGTAATTCAACAAGCAATATGCTAATAGCTTAGGTTCTTTCCAATTTGTTGCAGCCATGTTCTCCTTACGATGTCTCTCCTGAAAAGCTTCACTCACCCATACACGTTTCAGCTGATTCACCAAGGAATGCTGATTTGCTAACCAACATTCATCATTCTTAACAATAATACTTATGATCTGTCAAAACCAAAACAAGACAAATGCACAGTCAATATGCAACAGATCTGTCAGTGGAAACAATGATATGAAAAGCACTTCTTTCAGGTCGATTAAGGGTTCTAAAATAATCCAAAGTCAAACAAAAAGTAGTTTAGATCAACTTTTAAAGGGCTGTTTTGTTTTTATTTTTGTTTTTTAAAAGAAAGTTTTCCTTGCCATGTTTCTCTCTCGTACCATGCTTCGTTAAAGAAAACTATAGTTCATTTGAAAGACTGTACAGAAGAGGCCTTTTGCTAAAGAGATTTTAACTATCCAATGAAGACCAACAAGAATAAATGAATACCTTGATAGCCTGAAACTGAAGATCAAGACGCAATGTGGTAGTGCTTGGAGAACCAGGTCTAACAGCTGCTTGGGTACCAACAGGCAACAGAAGAGTGATAAATCGATTTGGATTAGCTGCCAGTACATCTCGTAGAGGTTTGGCATCTCTGTGTTTTAAGAAACTCTGAAAAAAAAGGAAGAAATAATTTTAATAATGACCTTTAAAAGGAAAAATATCAAGAGGATACATCAGGATACCTCTAGTTTTTATATTCATCACTGAAGTTACAGAGGTTACATTTTATTTATTCATGTATATCAAAAAAAGCAATACAACTTCAGCGATAACGCATAAAATTAATAGCTCCGGACCAACAAATGTAAAACAGAGAACAGGCACCTTGCAGTTAGAATAAGGCCATGCTTAATGACTATAAGGTCATATAGACAAAAAAAATACATGTAAAAGATCACAAACGTGATGAACCAAAAGTGTTTGAAGATGAGTTTTTTTTTCCCCTCTCCTCTGCCCCTACCACTTACCATAAACATTCTGCTCCACTGTGGATCATTTAAAGTGGCTTCCATCATGAACAGCTCTACAGTCTGGGATGGATGACGTGTCAAAAATTTTATCAGAGGTTCCCTGAATGGACTGCCAGCCTGCAAGATTCAAAATGCTTAAATTAAAAGTGCAGAGTGCAGACTGTTTTTATTTGTCTACTAATTTACTAGCACCCAGAGAGAAATCAAAAAAAAAAAAAAAAAAAGCAGCACTTGTTTTGGCATTTATGCAGATACAAAACATTCAGAACTTTCACGATTAAGATTTACCGACAATATCAAAACTTTCTTTTAAGACGAGAGAGTAAGATGAACATTAACACCTCCTAAGATGACTGGAAAGCATTTTCTAAAAAACAAATATTTATATCACACACACTCACACAAATATGTGGAAAATTCATGGCATATTTACAAATAATATACAGCAAAAATATCAGCAACGTTAACTTTCACTTTTACCTCAATCAACATCGCTCGTTCTGTTTTCATCACAACTTCCAGCAGAGGTTTAACCAATGTCTGAGGGGCAGCTGGGATAAGATGAAATAGATTTATAATTGCTGAACAAATCTTCATTTCCTACAGGTAAAAAGAAACACGATTAAATTAGTATTACCAGCTACATAGATTACCGTAGTATCATACATCCTACCATTTTTTCCTCTCTACATCAGCAGAGCCAGAAAGGGTTAACATACACAATATCTACTTACCACAATATATGGAATAAAATTCTCTTATGGAACTTCGCCCTTCTCACTTGCAATATCATGGTTTTATTTTATTTTATTTGTCAGAAAAGTGGTGTTTTACAGACAAGAACTAAACTCTGTGTAATGATAACCGTGATGGGGGAGTTGCAGAGCGCTCACTGCTGCACTACACCAAGTAGCTCATGCATCAAAAAGCCAGACCTTCCTTTCTAAACAATTTCTCACGTACAACCCACAACCCCAGACTAGACACGAAGAACAAGACAGACAGCTTTCTCCCAGCACTGCTCAGTACATCTTGCAAACAGCTGGCCACTCTGGAGCAGAGTCAGCTCTCTTCCCCAATACATATTCTCCCCCTAGATAATAAATTCTCTAAAGTCCAAAATAATATGAGGCTTTTGTTTCATTGTGCAATTTAAATGTGAACTACATTTCAGTTAATGAGATGGTGCATTTTCTTCAGTAATGAAAGGCAAGAGAAAAAAAAATCCACCCGTATCCCTCTAAAACTCATTTCTAGTAAGCAGTATGCAACAAAATAGGTACCACACGCATTGCATTTCCTCAACTGAATTTACAAAATATTAGGCCCCCCCCACTTTAACATGTTCTGCCTAGACCAAACCCCCAAGACTACTCCCATGGATTGAAGCATAAACACATATAGAAGACTTATGCCTTCATAGAAGCTGAAAATCCTACTTTTCCTAGTAAAAAACACGTTTTACATCCTGAACAGCAACTGTATAAAAATGATTCTGCCACAGACAAACATAAGACAATTCACAGCACTGCACTCAAAGGCACAATGCACTCTGCCCAAAATACAACAATAAAACTAACAGCACAGTAAAGAATAAAAGTAAATCAAAAATAAAACATGAAAAACAAAACACAACAACAAAGAACTTCCTGGTGCCTCCACTGAGTTTCTCACCTCTACCCCTTCTGCGGCAGGCTGAACCAAAACAGAAATCACAGCATGAAAAGAAAGAGCCCACAAAAATATCAAATAAACGAACAAACCAGCATATGCTATTCTTCAGGCTGCAGTCAGAAACTGAATTCAGTAGGGTTATTTTCTCACCTCAAACTGAAAGCATGGAGACAAATGAACCTCTCAGACACTCTGAATTGCTCTCCTAAGAATTAGGATGAAAAGCATCCTTTTTTCTACTTGTATATTGTTTATACATAGCTTCTCAAGTATGTTTAACAAATAAAAAGATATTAGAGATGATTAAGTGAGGGGAAACAATCTTTTAGCATCTTCAAAGACAAATTTGTCCAGCATCGATCATGAAATAACTGTCAATATTTGAACTACCAAGCTACACTCCTACTAACAGCTGTAACGCAGAATTCCCACCTGTTCATGTCCCACCATTCCCTGTTCACGAGAGGGAGAGTCTGAGCCAACTACCTACTCAAAATTCATTTGAGGAGGCAGGGAAGAATGGAAGAAGGAATTTAAATGAAAGATTTCAATCATCAGGCCAATAACTTAGATCCTCATCTCTACTTAAGATGTTATGCCCTAATTTATTCACTTATGTAAACAGGCAAGGCACAATTCAGGAACACAGCAGGACTGTCACAATACCATTTAGGTGAATGAAGAACTTACTTGTTCTGGCAACAACTGCAAATCGTTACAACAGTTGTTAATTATTATGCCATTCTAACTGAGATGGCTAAAGTTTTTACATTATCTAGAAATTTCATTTACATATGCAGACTCATTTCTTAGACATTTTGGACATAGACCATTCCATTAAGAGGCCTTGCTGACTAGCCACTACGTGCAGCATGCTCATAACAACACCAGCATCACCACCAAATGGCACCTTCATTACGTGCTGCTGGAAGAGAGATGAAAATTCTTTAGGTCAAAGAAATTATTGTAATACTGTTGTGTCATTTCAGCTACCAAACAAAAGGGTTTCCTGATCACCATTCTCCACTCTGTGTACCATCTCCTAGCTCTAATCACTCAACCCAAACGATGCGACCCACTTCAGGAGCTTTTATGTATCGCATCGCAGATTTTGGAATCTCAGTACAGCCTCAATATGGCAAGTGAAAGGCCAGCTACAACTAACTAACCGCTGGTTTTACCATCCGAGTTTTTCCACGTTTAGAAGATACAATACAGCAGCAGTACCCTATACATACGGACATGTGAGCACAGACTGCCAGATCATTGGTATAAAGATCACACTGTCTGTGACTGCCTTCAGTTTCTTACATTTTCTACTCTTAAGGAAGCTTTAGAGCAACAACTGGGAAAAAAGTAGCATTGCAATCAACTTTGCAATCATACAGTTCTATCTGAAAGCATTTTCATAGTCTTTTCCCTCAAGACTTGAGGGTTTGTGTTCCTCAGGTTTCTGATGTGCACCTCCCCCCAACACACATTTTAAGCCAACACTTAATAAAAATTTTTTTTAATCACATTTAGGAGACTAAACGCACAACTACACAGAAAATGAACAAAAAACATTACATGCAAAAGAATTCACCATTAAACGTTATTTAGTGATAAGTAAAAACTGTTTTACAGGTGCCGCACTGTGATTTGAAAGACTATTGCTACATGAAGCTCTGCAGGACACCTGTAATCACCATGTTTGTGTAAAAATCAATCCTAAAAGAAGAATATGAAGGCCTTAGAACTACTCTGACCCGAGTAAAACATTAGCGATTAACTGAAAAATGTGCAGTTTCTAAATTTAAGCAACAAATTCTACTCCATTAGAGGACCTCTAGGTCAGATATAAAGTAAAGACTGAATTCAGATTTAAAAGCGCTCTTTGCACTCACAGGAAGAGCAATGAAAAAACACTAAACCAATTCCATGTTGAGGGAAATAAAAAGCCAATCTATTTTCATTCTAATTTGAGAAACAAAGATATTAATACAACTCCGCCCAATTTTTCAATAGTTGCAATAATACATCTCAACATTTATATTAAATTATTAATAAGGTCTTGATATAATTAAAGGACTTCTGGTAACCTACATGAAACCACTCTGAAGCAGGAATTCCTTAAAGTGCAGTATTGCTGAAGAACACACTGTGTTGTCATTAAGTTGACAGCGGCTTAATGCAATTTCCCATTTACAGGAGAATTAATCTGTCTCACAGTTCAACATTGAGACCGCTGACTTGGGTGGATGAGAGATTTTGATGTGATCTCAACTGGTAAACACTGAATTTGTTTTTCACAAATTGTAAGTAAAGTTAACTGGGATATTACTATTCCACACAATTTTCAAAAGACTGTTATGAACATCAAACATGAGTGAAAAGAGAGGGATAATGCTGCTGAGCTCATCATCTACAACAGTGAAAAAAATTCTAAGCAGAAAGTACTGAAAAAAGAAAGTCAGTGAGCTGTTCCCACACCAACCAGTACAGAATAGGCTCCACAGCTAACTGTTCCCAGCAGGTAGAAAGCTCTGCTTACTAAAATTTGTAACAGCTATTCAATATATGTAAGTTCATTAACTTGTAACAAAACATCAGTTTGCAATCAGTTATGGCAGCATTTACAATTGAGTGAGTTCTGCAATTCCTAAACATTAGTATTATTTATTTCTTCTGTCTTCCCACATAAAAGCATTCATTAACTTACATTTCCATCACTCCTCTGTCCACCTTTGTGTGTAATAACTACAACTTCCATCCATTTACGCAGGTGTTGCTATCAAAAAAAGACAATTAATATTATTCTTCTAATTATACCATTCCATTTTAGCAAGTGACAGCATATACTTCAAGAAAAGAGAGGCAGAAATGATTGTTTGAGGGAAACAAAGGGAAAAATGATTAGTTACTTTTGTTCCCTCAGATTGAAAAGTTAATTTACTATTTAAAACCATACAGTTTACAACTTCAAATACTTTCAACTCCTTCCAAACTGAAAAGGTAGGAATATCACCTAAAAAAAAGCTGTCATTAATCTATATGCGATTAGAAGACTGAGTTTTGGGTGTGAAACGTACAGGCATCTTTCTCACATCAAGACCATGGCACTCTCCTGCTAGGAGAGTGCAATAGGGGACTGCTAAAGATTTTTATTGGAATATACCTAGGACCTTTCTTTTTTAGTTTAAATCTAAAGCACTCTACAGGAACAGCAAATGCTGAAGTTGTTACCAATTTGATTTTTATACTCTGTAAAAGCAAATATGACATTTAATTATTAAAAAAAGCCTTCAGCTCTCAATCTGGTTTTACCACTAGCAATTGAAACTAGAATCTGAAACTGAAAGTCTAGTGTGTTGACTTCTAAAGGTTGCCTCAAGTCCTCTCCATATTCAAGAAAGCAAGGGTTGTAAGAGTACATACAATAAAAGGCATAAAAATTTGAAGTCAGATAGGCAATGATGACAGGCTTATACCTGTCCAATTATTTGCAACATACATGTACATATAAATATTTAAAATAGCCCTGAAAAAAGAATAGAGACTTTCCACACACACTTTAAAAGTTGAAAATGAAGTAAGAAGGGCAATACCTTTCACTAAAATGGACTTAGCCTGATAGGAGGTAAAACACACGTTCAAGGGATTACTTACTATATTATGCTGCTGGCACCTTACTTAGAAGTATGACCAAGCAGACCTTAACATAATGATGTATAACTTCACAAGATGAGAACGCCTCTTAACTTTTTGGTTTAGCAGTTCTTTAGAAATTAACACAAACTTTAACCAAGTAAATGTTTGAAGATACTCATTTTTCCTATTAATTGTGAAACAAAAACATTTTACTTGGAATTTATACATTAAGTCACTACCGAATTGTTCTTTGACTTAAAAAAAAAAAAAAAAAAACCTAATATGAGTTAAAAGACAATTTCCTCCGAAAGATTGGAAAAAACAAAACAACACCACAATACTTGAGTGGGCTTACCATCATTTGATCACAGAATTTATCGTTAAAAGAGTTTGGAAAAAGTCTAGTGACAGATGTCAGACGATTCACAACATTTAGTGTCAGGCTTCGATAGTCTCCCAGCATCATAAGCAACGGCCTCATGTGTGTATGAATTTGATCAACTTCTATTGTAGCTCCTTCCAAGAACTGCAAGAGAGTATAGGTTCAAAATACAGCACAGAGCTTAGTGACTTCTGTGCAAGCAACTTACTTGAAATAATTTCTGCTGACTTCATTTTTTTCTTTAATTTTGTACTTTCAGAATGCAACAGTTCAAAAGATATTTATTACTAGAAATATATGCAATGAAAAGATGGAAAGCACTTTAGTATTCTTAATGTACAGCAGGATATTCCATGAAACAATCAAACAGGAGGCCTTAATTAAAGACAAGGATTGAAAAATTGCCATAGTTATAAATGAAATTTACAGTTATAGACAAACTCCCTGGGCACTACTTTATTAACAAATGGCTGTGAATCTGGCTGAAAGCAATGGAGCAAATGTCTGTTAAAATCCACACGCATAAGCGAGAAACATAAAACATAAGAGAAAACCTGGCTGCAAGCAGCCAGACAGAATATTTCCTGTTATAATTAAACATCCTGTGGGCACTGATTTATCACAGGAAAAGGTGGTGGAAATGATTAGAAAAATCTCAAACCAAATACACAGGTCGGAACAACCCTTAGTTCCTATACCTCTTACCTCTCAACTGAACTGAATTGTCAGCAAGTCCTAACTAATAAGTACTTTCCCTTTCATGGCCAAGTGACATGAAAAGATGAAATCTGATCTCTAATTAGTCAACAGCCTAAGAAAATGTAAACCACCAGTATTACTATAATGATATTCCCTGTGACGTACCATCCAGTTTACACCTCATTATGAAGAGGCTGTAAGCCTTTTTATTATCATTTTCTATATTTGAAGGAAAGGTATTAAATCTTATAAAATCTTGCTGAAGTGAATTAGGTCTATCTACCAGGCCACATATCATAATGAGAGGATATGCTTTTCCCTGTCTTTCCAGCTTCTCTCACATTATAGCCTAGCATCCACAGAACAGATGCAGCATAGCACCGTTACTAATTCTGGCCCTAAATAGTACACAGACGGTGCTGTCCCTTAAGGTAACTGCAATACTGTGATGCAGAGCTTAACTCTGCCATATTGCTTCCATTTCCAAAACCAACCATGTGTTTCTATCAATTCTTTTAGGAACAAAGAGGAAACACAAGAAAAGCTTTTACAATAAAGCCAGACGTGCATTTGTGAAACTGCTAAGAAAGGCTGACACATCTTCCCAACTTTCCCAAGATCTGTAATCAAGAAGTAAAGCAGAGAGACCATGAGACTCGAAAGCAATATTGTTTTAATGCACTAACCTTTCTCATGCATGCTTCTCCTGCCTCCTGCAGTTCATTATTTGTTGAATTAAGTGCCTTGAAAAGTGCAGCAATAATTTTCTCTCTTGACTGAGGTAAGTAATTGCAGGCAGCTAGAGCATCTGCAAATACCAAAGCAAATTTCTCTTTGCTAACTCAATTTCAGAAAGACAAGAAAAAACATAATTCTACATTTATTCTTTTCAAGCTTCTTTTACTTCATCTTGAATTACAGACTGCTAAAGCCCAGAACGCTTTGCCAAAAGCAACAGGCATCATAAAACAGGAAAAGAATGGGAAGTCTATTAACAGACTTTTAAAGTTTTCCTAATGCTATATAACATAATTAGTCTAAAAATATTTTGGGTTAATTTCAGAAACTAAATCTTACTCATTAAGAAAGCAGCGATACTTCCCATTATTCTCCATTAAACTGTGACCTCTAGAGAGCAGTCATCAGTCTTCAAGCTCTCAAGTTTTCTGCTGATCTTGGGAAGACGATTGCCTTTTGCTCACAAGGACACTTACCTACATCTAATTTTGTTTATGAACTTTCACTTACTTAATGCAGCAATGCGAAGAGGTACAAGTGATGGAAGACTCTTGTAACAAGGTAGCTTCATTAAGGCAGCATCTTCAGCCTCACACAAATTCAAGAGCTAGGGAAAAAATAAACAAAGGCAATCATTTTAGCACAGCATTATGAATGATGGTTGAAACAGTATTATCAGTCATCCTTTGAGCCTTGTTTCCCCAAAGACACAGGTTTATTCAAATTACAATCCCCAAACTTCACCAACAGGCAAAAATTCTACTTGAAATTAGAGTGCAAGTTTCCATGAAAACTGATGGTTAGCCAAAGGCAAGAGAACCCACTAATACTGCCACTAAAGAAAAGTCAGGCAAAACGTAGTGTTTTTACAATTTGCCAATACCTAGCAGGTGTATTTGCAAACATGCTGCACATGTGGTACAGGGTGTAAAAGAATGTCTACAGAAAAGTTTGCCTCCTGAATCACAGTGAAATACTTAAAATACTGAGTACAGTGGTAAGAAGAGATGGAGATTAAGAGGAAAAAAATATGCTGAAAATGTCTTCAGTAATTCCTATGGTCACTGGTCACTGCCCTGAGGGATAATTCTTTCCTACAGAGCCCTCTTTGCAGGACAGTACTTTCAAAACACATGTATGTTTCTGTTAGAAAACACTGAACAAGTTGGAAAGAAAACAATGCGAGTTAACAATGCCCATGTCTATATCCAAGAACATTATTACAGTTGAGATCTTCACAAAATCAATACACTCTCACCTTTATAGACATTTTTTGACACTTCGTCTTTGTCTTAAGAAAAAAAATGAAGGTCCTCTGAATGGACAACTATATCCCATACTTGCCTTGCTAACTGCAATTGCTGTTGGTATCAAAGCCCTTAACTTACGTTTGGACAATACTGCTAGGAAACCAAAGGACTAGACAGTTTCTCCACATTAAATCCACATACTAGGGTTTTGCTTTTATATCTGATTTTATCCAAGCAGTTAGGGACTCAAAAACCTTAACAGAAAATATATACGTTTTGGTGGTATAACCATTGGTATCATATATATGCTGTGCATAAAATAATATTTAAATATTAAAGTTAGGGCTATTAGGACTAGGAATGTAACATCAAGATTTATTTAACACGTTAGAACATTCTACTTAGCTCAGAGCTAGCCATTCTACTTAGCTAGTCATTCTGCTTAGCTCAGAGCTTAGTCATAAAGGCAGACAGCTTCATTGGTCCACATTTCAAAAGGCAAACTCTTCATTTCCAGGGAAAGTTTAAAATACATAGGGAAAAATGTATTTGCAGCAATGAGAATTCTAACACCATCATTACTTAAGTAGCTACATTCAAATATGAGAACATAAAAAGGAAGTACCTCTGTGTAGAAAACCTTGTGTTCCACGACATTTAAATCCATTGTAAACAACCGAGGTTGCAGGGTTGTGCAAAATGTATTCCCCTCCATCAGTCCGATCTGGGCATTTGCAGGTTGATGCCTAAGTAAATGCTTTTTAGGAGGAACCATGTCTTGCAGGACCTACACAATGAAATTAAGATTACCAAATTAACAGCATATTCAAATGATCCCATAGACCTAGACAACATTAGGTATGACCACGTTTCTATTCATTTCCTACTGGGGCTCCAGATATACCTCTTTAGAAATCACTAAGCAAGAAGAAAAATGTTTCTATGAACTAACTGAATTCAGTCAGTTAGGGAAAAAACTCAGTATCTCCAAATATTACGTATCCTCTGTGAACAGATCTATGATAGTTTGTAACTTCACATAACTTTATAAACATTTAAAAAAAAGAAATTCATAGACTTAAGCGTTTAAAATGTTCAAGTCCAGAAACAGGAATATTTTAAGCTCCTAAAACATTAGAAAAAAAGAGACGTTCAGGTAAGTTTTCTTCCCCCATTACAGCAACTTTTCACTCTCCTCCATAAACACCTTTAACAATATAAGGTATCAGCTGGGGGGCTTCTCTGTATGTTCCCAAATTGCAATAATGACATCTATAATTTTATATGCTGTGGTGGCCTTCAGGACTTACGTATGTTTATACTAGCTTTTCAATAGAACAAATGTCCTATCAGCTAGCAAAAAGCAATTTCAACCAGCTTCGATCTGCATAGTCTTTCTGGATATGCCTCATATTTAGATATAAAACAGAAAACACAGGGTCAAAATAAAGTGTCTATCTGGCCTGCCATCTGATTGGTAGTAGGATGCACAGTCCATAATTTCAGGAAGTAAATCACTATCAGCGCTGGCTAAGTAATGAGGCAGTACTCCAGCCACAGTATTTTAAACAATGAAACACAGTAAATGACAAACATATGCTATCAAGCCGCTAAGAACTTAATTCGCTAATGTGAGAAAATGCACTCATAAACGCATTTTGCAAAGTCAAACTGGTAAACAACTTTAGACTTGCTTGGACTTCCAGTAAGTATTTCTGCTTACCTCTTTGTGTGGCTCCATAATCACAGTGACGCTTTTTCCAGTGACCTGTGCAAGTACTTGCAACGAATGCATAGCCTGTTTTCTCACAGTAGAGTTTGGAGAGGTTACTTCTCGAACAAGATCATGGGTCACATGATGGAAAGACTTTTCCTGTGCTGCTAGGATTTCTTCTGTTTTTTCTTCATCTTTTAAAGGAGTTGCACATCTAATCAAAAGCTGTTCTAGTGTGGTCTTTGCCATAGCAACCGCTCCATTGGAAACCTAAAGTATCATGGATTATTTTTATTTTTTATATTTTTTAAAGTACAAAACAAAAATAACAAATCTACACACTACTCAACAACAAACTTTGCACTTGTCTGTGATGAATCCTCTAGAAAAGGCACATGTTCAACTAATCTTCCCACCAATCTTTCCAAAGCTGTGAGTTGCAATGAGTGAAATCTAAGAGCTGGAACACCTTAACAGCGGTGTCACCATATGATTCACAACTGAGAAAAGATCAAGCAGCCAATTCTCTAGGTATCTGTAACTACATACAGCTTTTTAATAAGATGAACACCTCCAAACTAAATGCAGTCCAAGTTACAGTGAATCTAGAGATCTTTCACTGATCTAAATGAGACTCGTACATTTCTACTCTGAAATGAGCAAATACAATTATTACAGAAACAATACACTTTGAAGTTAAGTAAAATCAAGATCAGAAAAAACTCAGTATGTGTGAATTAAGAAAAAAAAGCTAGTTTCCCCCACATTACTTGATACAGTACATTCATTCTTTACCTCTCCAGTTAGATCCATCATAACAAAGAGAAGTGCCTTCAGGAAAGTCTGCTGGTTCTGGAGGACCCAAATTAGTGGAAGCCGTTCCATAAGAAATTTAATCGACACAACGCCTCCTAGTTTAGCATACCAAGCTTGTTCGTAACAGCAAGCACACAAACGTTCCACAATGTAGGAAAACAAGGGAAGCTGACAAGCCTGGAAACAAAGAATTCTATCAGTTTGTTTTTTCAGCTCATTGGTATCCTCTGAAATTTTAGAAACAAAATTCAGCTGTCTGAAACTAGATAATTTAATTACAAATTTTTTCTAAATAAGAAAATTATGCATAATATTACCCTTTCCTTTGACCCCAAGATGATGCTTGCAACATCAAATATCACTGCTAGAGCCACCTCTCCTATTTTGCAGAGCTCCTTCTCCTCATAAGCCATGCAGATTGCTATGGCATCAATAAGCACCAAGGGATCCATGCCTTTCGACCCATTTTCTTCGCTATGAAACATGGCTGTGCTAGGCTGGCTTCCAACCTGATAGCACTGCAGCAGAAAAGGACCTGTAATTTGTATAGGGAGAGGAAGAAGAAAAAGATAAAACAATGGCTATTGAAATATGAATAGTCTTTCAATTAAATTTTACTACTTCTCTGACTAGAGGATGGCAAAAACAGTAAGCAATGTGTCAATTTGCATATAAATGGATTGCAAGGCATTCTTCACTCTTAGAAGAAAAAAAGATTACATCTACTTGAATATTTTCTTCTATGCACTACACTACACACTGCAGAGGCCTGCTAAGAAGTTTTAATTAAAACGAAGAACCTTAAGAAATTCAGATTACATTAATACATGTCATACAGTCTAACTCCAAACAAAAAGTTTACTTCATAGGTAGAAGACGCTACAGTGCTTTGCATTTAGTTCCTCTAATAGTCCCTCAAAACTGCAAGCAAAAACAACCCAATTAAAAACCACCTGCAAAAATAACTGCATCTATCAAGTTACACAAATGCTCTGGAGATATACACTGTTCCAAACCCTATTTATTTTATTTGCTTCAGCATTTTAAGAGTATTATTACGTAATGTTTTTGAAAACTTGCTTAACAATTTTCACTGCTCTATTATTTATAAATAGTTAAAAAATATTTCAGCCACAGAACAAAACCCAACACAACTACCCAGAATATCACTTGTTATAATAGTCATAACAAGATATAACAATAACAAGAATAATACTTGTTATAATAGTCAGTAGTGTTAAGTAAAAAACTTCTCTACCCCTCTCATGACCACAAAATCTTTAGGCCACTTCACTTACCACACTGCTGAGCTACCGCCACCATTGTATAATGGCGGATCAAGCTGGCTACAAAAGGCAGAGCACTCGGTCTCAGATCTTTGATGACTGCTGACATGAATGCCCCTGTCAAAGCCTGCTCAAACGTTTTACGAGCTGGAGTATCCTGAGCTTTGTACCGATGCGAAATAATTACACTGGGTATGGACTTCTCAGTAAAGCTGAAAGACAAAATTAAGTTCATTATAATCCTAAACTGCAGTATTGGCAGCTCAACCATGAACATCATCAAGTACTTTATTTACAGTTTGCTCTTGATATTAAACTCCTTTTCCACCTCCCATTTTCTCCTCATTTTGATAGAGCTAGACCGGTTCACTCAGTTGGTATTAATTTTGTCAACCACTGGTCTCAAACATGATGGATAGCTCAATTTCATCATGAACATTTAAAGCCAGTGGTTCAGAAGAAGCCACATATATTCCAAATAATAGGTATACAGGCTTCACACTACAACTCAATTACAGAATGTCATTTTCAATATTTTGACATTTTCCCTTTTTTAAAATGACATTTGATTTTAATCTTTCAAGACTGAAACATTACTTATCAAATCACTGCCCCAACAGAACCTATTCATTGCAAAGCTATATTTATGTCAAGTTTAACAAGTCCCAATTATAATAGCAACTATGCTCTTTAGCAACACTTACTATACTGCAACTCAAAGTCAGCACACACTTTGTAGGCAAAGATGTGAAAGTTGTCTAAAAGCAATGAACTTACTAAGTATCGATGACTCAAATTTTAAAAGATGTAAAAAATAAAAAAATCCTTAACTGCCCTAAGACAAACAAAGTCATATATCAAAACTGATCCATCCATGAACATCAGCTGTGTGTATGTGACTATGCTACAGTTTGGTCACTAAATGGAAACTTAATTTTGTATCTCTTTCACTTTGGTAAAAAGTTAGAAGCACACACAGAACATTAAAATCTTATCTTTGAAACACTATTAAACATCAGAACACTTGAATTATTTAAATATATTAAACTACAATTAAATTTTTAAGAAACTGTCTTGTCATACCTAAAGATTGTGCATTGGACCGTGAGTAGGGGAAGAAAATAAAAATTTGGAACATTAACAGATGTTATTTGCATTAAATAACATGCAGATAAAACTAAGAGGAAGATTTGAAAAGCCCTGCATCAATTTAAAAGGAAGCAGGATAATCCAAAAGGTAAAAACACCATGCAGAATACATTGTTTAGATTAACCATTCTCTCTAAGTTAGGTTACTCTAAAGACACTATAAATTTTACATACACATTTACGTTTAAAGAATTGTCATACTTGGGATGCGCCAGAAGTTGATATAATGCATGCTTATTATCATCCAAGCTCATCATAGCTACTAAGAAACACTTGATTACTTCCCAGGCTTGCCTCCGATAATACGGCTCTGTGTTAGCACTCTTCAAGCAGTCCAGAGCAGTTTCAATTGCCTACAACCAAGAGAGAAGAAAAAATAGTAATAAAACACTATTTCTTAATATTTATTGTGAAGTGATTAATCAAGGGAACGGTATTTTTAATACATATTAAAAATCACTTAAAAAGCACATACTATTTGGACTGCCCAAATTAAGAAATACAAAGAATGCCTGACATCAGTGGAATGATGATTAGCAACTCCTAAAACTTTTCGCATTTTTGTCTGCAAAGTCTGACAACTCAAAAAAACACAAAAACAAAAAACAAACAACCTAAACCAACAAACAAAAAGAACAAACACACAGAAGTGGGTTTAGATTCTGTTTCTTCATTACGGAATAAATGAATTAGAATTCTCCTTGTCTAACTGGAGGGATATCAAAACATATTCAGGTATGTGTGAGATCCTAAAGCCTACTTTTAAGCATGTAATTTCTGTAACGTTGAATATTTATTAATTCATATCTAGAATTGATGGCAGACAGCACACATTTGACCAATTTTTTTTTTCTTTATAAGCAAACAAACTTTCAAAGAGTCTGTAACAAAGCAAAACTGAACAAGGTAATTTCTTCGCACAGAAGATGTCCTTACTTCTCAAAAAAGTCCTTACCTTTTCCATAGGGAGCTGAATAGATGCTTTACAGTCTGAAAATTCTATTGTAATGCTGGGTCCTTGAATTTCTGTGACCACATATTGTAGTTTCTGTGATTCCTTTAACATTTTCCTGTTACTTCCACCAAATTTGCCAAGTACGCGATAAGCCACATGAGAAATGCTGTCTGCAGGATTGCGCAGTGTACGCCACAAAGCCTGTAAGTATTTTTAAATGTGACATGGTCAGAACAGCCTCACTTCACAATTTTTCAACTTATAATGTATAAAAATAAAAAATAAAAATGAAGCAAAACATTTATTCTCTTATCTAGGTATTTGATACTGCATAACCTCCAGGGAAAAAAAAACAAAACACTTATCCTAGATGGAATAAAAACAATAAGTTCACAACAGTTAAACTGTAAACAGATTGTCCTAAGCACAGTTATAGATTAGACTAATATAATCAGATACAAAATCTTTGCAACACTGACATGTAATTTTGTATTTATTGTTAATATTAGATGGACAACATTATGAATTTAATTAAAAACAGGAAACTAAAAAAACACCACCATGGGCCAAGTTAAATAACCTCAAAGAGCTAGTTTCAATATCTAAAAAGAAAGCAAGGCAATGTAGACTATATGCTAGCACTATTAGAGGAAATAGCCACATTTAAAATGGTGTTCCAAATTTCAGCCATGCCATCTTCACTGGATATATAAGATCGTAGATAGTTGTCAATCATAATATGCTGAAAGCAATTTGTTTTGACTGTTCTGTTTTCAAGAAATTAGCAATTTTTAAACATTTTCTGTACTAATTCATCTTAAACATAGCGATATTCTTCCTACCGAGTCCCAATTTTTAATTTTAACCTCTTAACAGGGGGTAGAGAAGAAAAGATTAATTCGCTTTTAAAATTTTCAGAATTTTCAGTTTAGCAGCATAACACCAAATGGTGTTTTGCACACAAATCAGACAGGCATGGTTCTCACAACAGTTTTTTCAAGTTTTTATAACCAAAGTTTCACATAAAATTCTAATGTTTAGTGAATCAACGACCTCTTGTGGTTTAACAGGAAACAACACATTTACCTGCATAAGCTCAGCTCGAACTGGTTGAATATGATCATACAGAAAGTCTGGCTGCAAGTTATCCACGCACAATTCAAGAGTTCTTAAGCCCTGGCTAACCAGGGTTTGAGATCCATTAAGAGCTGACACCAAGGGATCCATCAGCATTGGCAGATAAGGGAGCAATGAGCTCAGACGAACTGGCACCGTGAGGCAGAGCTCTACAAACAAGTCCTTCATGTGTTGTTTATGAAGACCACTTTGCAACATATTAAGTCCTGAAAATCATTGATAAATTACACATTCAAAAGAAAATGACAGTCCACAGTTAATTGTTCAAAAATTGCTATTTCCTATACTTAAAATAACCTGGCATTTAAAATCATGTAAAGTTCATATCTCTAAGGAATGTATTTAGAAAATATAGTACGTTCATAATTACAACTTCCATCTACGGATTTTATGCATTGAATGTTTTTGTAGGTACATGCATATACAAAAAGAACAGCTATGCATACACTGAAATTTAATATTAAATAAATGTTAAAATAAAGTAGCTTTTGAATACAGTACACGAAAATAAAAAAAAAAGATTGTTGACCCAAACCTTAATTTTGTAGCGATTTAAAAAATTCACATGGAGAAAATTGTTTAAAAAAAATATCTGGACTCTTGGAAATGAACATGAAATGCGTATGGGTCATACACTGTCCCATACACACTAAACACATTCCCCAACTTACTGCACACACAGAGCAGGAAGATTTCATATATTCCACAAACGTAGATAGCAGCTCTACACTGACATGCATTTTACACAATGAGTCATACGTAACATATATATTTGCTAACTACAATAAAAATCGCCCCTGCAAGTTTCTTAATTCTAAATCATGTACATTTATATTTCAACAGTGCTTTGTGTAACTTCAGAAGACAGAAGATAGACATATGCAAAGTAAATGCAAAGATTTCACTCTCCTGAAATTGCTCTGATTTAGGTTGCCTTTACATTTAAGTAGTTCTGCATGTTTCCTTGGGCATCTCTAATATCTCTGGAAGATAACACTTGTAAGCATATATGCTAATTTAATCAAACTGATTCATATTTCCATTTCTTTTTGGAAACTGACACTAATCGCGTTTATATTTGTCATGCACCGGCAGGTGTGCACACATCCTCAACTCCAGGACAGCCAGAGCTTCTCTGTAACATTCTTCCCTTAATATCGGTGATGGCCTGGCAACCTCGCTTCTGCTACTATCCTACACCTCATTCTTCATGCTAATAAAATTATCCATTGCAAAGCATGAAATAAACAAACACCCAACAGTCCCAAAAGAGAAAGCAGAAAACAAGCAGCAGAAGTTGTGAAGCAGCCAGAGCTATGGAGCCTGAAGCAGATGAGAGTAAATCCAAGATATTTAATCAAGTGCTAAGCTCAAAGTCAGCAGCTACTTATCGGAGTTAGGGCTTTGTGTTTTTGATGTTTGTTTGTTTTTAATTACACAATATAATTTTATTACTAGTATTCACACAAAAAGATCAGAAACTGCACGGGGAAATAAAGGTATTGCTCTACCTTGCAGTAAGTTTGGTAACAGCGGCAAGAATTCTTGATATAACAGATCATGACTGCCTCCTCCAATAGATCTGAACAGTGCTCTGAGCAGCAGGAAATAGTTATAAGGCTCTTTGGCAGTCTGTGCAAGTTCCATAGAGCTGTTCACAATCTTGTGTAAATGTGGCTATAAAAAAAATAGAGCTTTAAGATTAATAAATCATCAATTTCATCATCATTGCAGTGTAAGAGTTTAGCATGAGACAAGAATTTCAAATCAAAAACCTTCAGTTATTCCAAGTAATGTGATACCACCCTAATTTTATAACTACTTGAGGAATTGTTAAAAAGTAAATCTGTTATTTGAGCAGCACCAAGAAACAATAGTATTCTTTAGTTAATTATATGCTGCTTTCACATTAGCCAAACAATCAAGTCCATTTGCTACTCTAAGCACTAATTGTATTAAAATAAAAAAAACTTCTACAAATCTGAGGTAACAAAACAGATTTGCTCCAGAGAACCTAAGGATGGTAGCAGAATTGTCAGAATGATAACAGAAGACATTTCACAATATGAGTTTACTCCAGATCTAACTTCATCATTAATCCTTAAATGTTGTGAATGTTAAAAATTTACTTTAAAGACTAACTTTACAAGGAAAAAACAGTTACAGAACCAAAAAATTAAGACTCAGTGGCCTTTTAGAGCAGTGGACATTAACAGTTTGCAGCCAGGAATCATTAAAATTAGTTGCTAAACACAAGAATTCTCCCAGATGAGGTAGAAACAGTGACACAATTCTGGATTTTATTGAGATCTAGAAGTATTCTACATTGCTATGCAAATGCTGCAAACAGCCTTCATCATTCAATTAAATTGTCTACCCAAGGCCCATATCATCAATCCTGATGAAACAAAAACGTAACGAGCATGAAACTGTGACGGTAGTAAATCACATTCTTTAAATTGGATCGCCAGCTTATAAAATCCAAATGACCTCAATTTTGATGACAAAAGAGAAGAATTTAACCAAGATTATACGAATATTGCATCATATTAGTCATGAAAATCACTTCACATTACTGTAATTATTCAAAGAAATAGGGGAAATAGTTATATCTACTCTGTTCTACACAGAAAACAACTACTGAACTAATCCTGCTACAGCAAATCATTAAGAACAGAAACCATTATTATATAGTTATCTGTATCACACATTGTGTTTATTTAAAGGTAGGGAGAAAAGAAATTGAGGGTCACGTTGTGAGAAGGAGTACTGTTCTACTACTATTGTGAAGTTTTTCTGTATATAGGCAGCTGCTATTTTTATTAAAAAGCACTCTCGCTTCAAGCTCAGAACACAGTGTTTCTAAGCTCAATGAAAGAGATGATGCATTTTCAACATACAAAATGGATTTTTTAAATAAACAAACATGTTGTTAATAGAAAAAAAGAATTCCTCAATGCAAACTTTTCAACACCACAGAAGTATGTTTTTAACTCGAGGTACGTGTCATTACTGAACATGATATAAATGAACAAGATTCACCAACACACAAACAAGAGATACCAATCTAATCAAAAGCCTTAAGTTAATATGGAACAACAACAAAAAAAGATACACCTATCCTGACTGTTAAGTTATGAAGGTTTATGACCACAAGTATGTTTCAGTTATTTAGACTCAGAATTAGCACATAACTTTAGTTTTAAATGTTCACAGGAACTCTTATAAATACGGCAATGAGGTATTCGGTGTTTGAATAATGGTGCTAACAGTAGTTCAAACATGAAAAGACTATCAAACGAAAGAGATAACAAAACAAAGTTTCTTCAAACATCTGAAGAATGCATTAAGAGACAAAAAAGATTCATTTTTTTTACTCCAAATGACCTTTACCTTAAGCATTTGTTCATTTTCAGCTGCAAATAGTGAAACTGAGCCAAAGACTAACTTGAACAGCTTGAGATACAGATTGGAGAGTTCCACATTAGAGCCCATTTCTGGCAGTCGATCCAGAAGATACTCTACCAAAATTGTTGCAAAGAGTGCAGAGGTAGTAGGGTTTGCCAAAAAGGAATTGGCAACAATCTATAAAAGGGAACCACAAAGGAATTAATGTCGCTGTAATGAAAAGAACACAGGAAATTAAAACACTACCAATTTAAAACAAACAAAAAAAGACCAACTTTTCCCCCTATCTTCACTGCTGTGCAAACAATTCAGGTTATTCTCAATGGAAAATAACCGTGTACATAATTTAAATATCCAAGTTAAAGTTTATATTTTAGATGTATACAATTGGAAGTGTGCTCTGTAAAATAGCAGAACAGAACATTAACACAACAACCTTTCAAACAGAACAGGAATTTCAAAATGTTCAATACCTTTCATGAATAAAAGTCCACTCATATCTTCCCTGCTTATCTGAAGTGCTCATATTTGCATTGCATCACTTACTCTGTAAATTTTTGAAAATCCATCTTTACAAAGCATTTTATACACTGTTTCAAATCAAATCCAGCATGCTAATTTCAGCATTATTATTTAATAATTCATCTTCAGCCTTACGTGTTTTAAGGAATGAGCTATTTTCTACAGGCTGGTTATTATCAATGGGTGGGAAAAACAAACAAACAAAATACCTGAAGAGCATAGTTTTTTGAGATTCTCTCCACCATATATGGAACGGTAGTTTGAAAGATTTCTTTAAAAGTTAAAGGGTTCATCATTGTGAAGACACCAGCAAAATGCTCCAGAACTTCCTTTTCCTCTTTCATTCTGACTGTCTGACAGTTGGCTACTCGAACATATGTCTGTCCATTTCCTGCTATTTGAACCTATAGCAATTTGGAAAAAAAAATTTGGAGCAACTTTTTCCCCACTATTTTTAAAGTATCTTGCAATTAAAACTGACATTATGCAAGATTCACATGCATCCTTTATACAATTAAAAATCACAAAAGCCACCATTGACAATAAGAATAGTAAAACGGAGTGTGTTCATCACAAACTTTAAAATCATGGAGTCAGGAGTGGAAAAAGACAACAGCAGGAGATATCAGTGTATTTGTAAAATTACTTAATTCTAAATCATACATTTACATTTCAGCAGTGCTCTGTGTAATGTCAGAAGATAGACATATGCTAAGTGAATACTTTAACTGATAACTAAACTAAAAAAAAAAAAATCATTTGAACACCAATAGATTTAATCGTCCACATAAAAGACCAAGATTTTTACAGTCTGACCTGCCAGCATAAAAACAAACAATGATAACTACTAAAAAAATAATTTGTTTCTTGCAAGTGATAAGTACTTTGAAATTCGTAAGATTTCCCACTAAATGTAGTCCTGAAATTAAAGACTTCATGAAATATACTACACACAAAATTTGTATTTTAGCTGACAAAGAAATCCATGTTAGAAGATATAACACAGAGAAATTGTATAAAATGAAAGTGCCATTGGTCAGGTTACATACCTGATAAATATCTAAAGCTTGCATTGCATATTTTACTAGTTTTATATAAATTTGAGTCTCCTTAGGTTGCAATTGCTTATTGGGAATGAATTGTGCTTCTGAAAGAAGACAAAATACAACAGTAGTTACTTATTAAAAATACAACATGCTTTAATGCTAGACATAGAATTACAAAAGATAAGCGTAATTAAATAGTATGAAGCTTTACCGCCAGGAGCTTTGCATGATGTTATGCCCCACGTGATTGTCTTGACACCACAGACCAAGGTTTTTACTAAGCTTCGGCAGTCTGTGACCTGGAATGTCTGTTTGTCCTCTTTTTCTTTCTCCCCTTGTTTTTCAAACACAGGCACTGGTGCAGGGGCCACTGGAGTGGCCGGGGCAGGAGATGGAACAGGAACAGGTGCTGCGTTTGCTGCTGTTGGTACTCCAGGCAGTGCGGCTTCAGCAGCCCCAAGTTCAGACTGTGGCTTGCATTTTTTAAAAATTACAGAAAGCTGGTATCGTGCTATAGTATGAAATTTCAGAACAAAAACCTACGGGCACAAAGAGGAAAGGCCAATAGAAGAGCAGAGAGGAGAGGGGGAGGAAAAAAAGAAAATAAGTTTCTTCTTCACAGAATGTTCTAAATTTAATACTAATACTTCATGTCAACATAAACCAGTAAAATTTACAACTGTGTTTCTGGAATCAT
This sequence comes from Anser cygnoides, assembly GCF_040182565.1. Classification (NCBI taxonomy): domain Eukaryota; kingdom Metazoa; phylum Chordata; class Aves; order Anseriformes; family Anatidae; genus Anser; species Anser cygnoides. The sequence continues at coordinate 7,325,078 of NC_089887.1, forward strand.
TCAAATGACTGCAAACATTTTTAAGCATATCAAAAAGTATGTTTTCTTTAAACAAGTTCAAACAATAAAAATATTTGCTGAAAACTAAAAGCTGATCTCTCTACAGTTATATTTAACTTAAAATGAAAAGCAACTTGAGCTTATTTTTAAAAGTAAGACTTACTATTTCAGTCTATTGACTACTAAGCATAAAAAGCTAGAATCTGTCAGTTAATAAGATGCCTAAAACTAAAATATAAACTGACAGTGCATGTAGCACATCAGATTTAAAAAGCAACAATCAATTCAAAGAACAGTGGTCCCCAACACTTTTGCCTCTTGGCTGGCACCAAACAAGGCTCATGTTGCAAAGGTTTCAGTTTAAAGTTTTCTGTACCTTTTAAATGAAATAAAATAAGCTGTGCTGGGGCACTGTTTAGTAGTTCAAGGATAATATCAAATAATCTGGAGATGACTAAAATGACCTCCTTAGTGCATTCAGAATGATGACAGTCTGTGACACGGAAGTGTCAAAGATGGAGGGGACGCACTAAACCCAGAATTTCTAGATCTCTCTTTCCAAAAAAAAAAAAAAAAAAAAACCAAAAAAATAGCCATATGGTTTGGTCAGTCATCTTAAAATGTTAAGACCAATTTGATTTATATTTCAAAACATGCTCTCACATCCCAAAAATAAGATTATTAAACAAGCATTTACACTAGAAGCACTTAACTTCACAATTGAGTGCAACTTTAGGTTGTGACAGGAGAAATACTAGGCAACATTTTTCAGTTAACAACTTGGCTACATCAAGCAGGTGGAGTTTCACTTGTACTACACCATGGTTGAGAGCTTTTAGAGCACGTCTGATGATTCTATGATTTTTAAAAATAATAAAAAAAAAAAAAACACTCCTCCATATAAAAGAGAACCCTTAAAAGCATCAGCATGTCTTGAAAACGTGGGGTTTTCACATCTTACAGATTGCATTGGTCTATGCCAAGAACCTGTGAGATAGTTGTCTTTCAGGATTTCACTATCCAGAAAAGAAAAAACAAACCATCCAAATAAAAAAATAAAAGTCATAAGGCATAATAAATATAATCCTTAAATTATAAATTTAAGCAGGGAAAGAGAGGAGATTACAACTAAGGCAAAAAAATTAAGCAATTCCTATCAGCACAGGCATTTAGATTCCCACTTTGAAACAAGTCATTCAATAAATAAGCTGAGTTGGCAAAGCATCTCCACTGTACATAACACATTATCCCGGTTGCATAGAAATTCAAAAAGCCCTTCTCTGAACTACAGAAAATAAAACAGGATGCAGACTGTTTCTGCATGTTGTCCTTTCTGAATGAGAAAGCAAAGTGCAACTGACAATACAAAATAATAGTATATTCAACTTATTATCAAAAATATGAAACAAATCAATACCTCCAGCATTCTCATAAGTATGTCTCTACCATTTCCATTTTCCTGTTCACTTTTAGACCGGATACAGTCTACCAAATTTAGCAGAAGCTTGCAAGACATTGTCTGAATACTGCTAGGCAAGGACTCGTCATCAATGTTCTTGGCAAATAACTGGACAGCAAGGGAGAGATCATTGAGTGGTAAATGCTGTCGGACATGATGCACCAGGTCTGCCAGTGTGCTATACGCAAGCGGTCTATCAGTAAAAACAAGAAATGAAGAAAACACTTTGAGGACAATTATAATTGTTGCTAATTGGACTTAACCAATAATTACTGCCTGAAGCTATTTTCAAGATTCTAAACTAAAACTTCCTATTTTACATGCAAACACGGTTCACACAGCTTTTTTTTTTTTTTTTTGAGCAAATTAGGATGCTTTAAACCACATATGAAGCAGAGCTGGCAAGCTCTTTCACAAATAATCCTTGATGACTCATGATTTCAAGAGTAGTTATGAAAACTGATAAACTCTGAAAAAAATTTATTTTCAAACACTAGGTTTAAACATCTAATAGACGGAACACTCCTAAACCTAGTACGTCTTCAATAAGGTACAGTTGGTTCTGAAGCAAAAGGAAATAAGTCTTCTGGTATACATACCTGAATTTGGTTAGCAAAAGCACCTCAAAACTAGTAGACCATTGAAGACACAGAAAGTACGCCTTCTCCTTGTTTTTCTTTTTTTTTTCCCCTCCAATTGTTACGTGAACAAGTTTTAAGGTACTTATTGACAAAACAATTTAAGTGTCATTCAGATTTTACACTGGACACAACCTTAGGTAGTAGTTTCAAGACATATTGGGAAGATACTGAGTTGGATTTACTGTGACCATTGTTTTGGTTGCTTTCTGCAGTTCAAGTAATTTTCACTCACCGATTCATCTCATTTTGCCCTATGCTCACGCTGTGCTATTCAAGTGCTAAAAAACAACCATGCCTTACAGCAGCAGAAGCCCATCCAATATTAGAAACTAATGAGGGAATGTAGAATAATTCAGGGATTTGAGTGATAAGACAAGGGGTAATGGCTTTAAACTAATAGAGGTGAGATTCAGATAAGGTATTAGGAGAAAAATCTTTGAGTGTGGTAAGGCACTGGAACAGGTTCCCCCAAGAAGCTGTGGATGCCATCCCTGGAAGTGTTCAAGGCCAGGCTGGATGGGGCTTTGGGCAACCTGATCTAGTGGGAGGTGGCCCTGCCCATGTTAGGGGGGTGGAACTGGGTGGTCTTTAAGGCCCCTTCCAACCTAAACCATTCTGTGATTCCATGAAAATGAGTTATATAAATATTTCAAATTCTGTACAGACATAGTACTAAGTATCAATTAATCTTGAAAGAAACTAGCCCTGGAGGGCACTCAGGAAGATATTCCAACCTTTCTGTCATACCTCAGTGTCTCTCGGGCAGTATATCCAGAGCCAATTAGTATAGATTCATCAAAGAGCTTGTCCATACATGGAATAAATTCTATAATATTAAAAAAAAGAAAAAGAAATTGAAGGCTATACATAATGATTAGCAAAAAAAAAATCAAAATAAATTAGTTAAGCATCAATCCACTTATCCTAGATATTTAAACCAAAGTCAGAAAGTTTCACTATAAAATTTATCCCTGGAGCTTACAAGAAACAGCTTCATTTGCAAGCAAACTTTCAACTAACCTCTGGTAACTCTACTGGTTCCTTGAGTTAACTTTACAGTATGCAATCAAACCAACGGCACTAATACAGTAAAAACAGTTACAGGTGGAAAAAGAAAAAAATGCTTCCATTAATTTCAACTTTACAGAATTTTTTAAACATAACTAACAAGTTATTGCCAAGGATGAGTTTGGACAACACTGTCCAATGCAACTCTGTTTTGTGGGGCATCTACCACATAAGCTCTATCCCAAATATGAGAAAAAATATATATGCATCTTGGGATACAAGGAATAAAGGGGAGATAACAGTAACAAGTTCAAATGAAAAAGCAAAATCAAAGAAGCATTTTCTTTCTTTCTAAATACAGAATTCAAAAAGTTAATTAGGAAAGTCTACCCTAAAGGCAGATGATGGCAATGAAAGGAAGGGTTGATTGTTCCCACCTTCAAATAACACGACAAGCTAAAATTTATTAACAAATAAACAAAAACTCAAAGAGAAAGAGGGGCACTCAGCAACCTTTATTCTTCAGATTTCCAAATGATATTCTAGATAAAAATTCAGCATTTTCTGAATGAAATTTGAAATGGCCTACAAATCATTGAGGTCCACTTAAATGAAAGAGATAACATGGTAGGCTGTCTTTGCTTTTACGAGAATGTTACATTCTGCAAAAATATCGGGGAAGAGAAAAGGAGAGCATCAGCATTGTTTGGGCCGCAGGGAAAGAGATCTGGAAGACTCAGAGTGGAAGGCACAAATAAGCAATGGGAATAAAGAAAGACTTTAGATGCAAAGACAATTCATTATTTTACAAGGCAACCACCACAGCACTCATGTCATGAGATTAATTTCAGTTATAGCTGACCAGTAATACTGTGGAGGAAAGAGATGGATCAAAAAGTTACTTGGCAGAGAGGGGGAAAGAAAGAAAGAAAAAAAGCAAAAAGGCAAAACAGTCCAAAACAAATAGTATGCAGTGTACCTCTTAAATACACAGAAATGATTGAAATCTTTCCAGTTTATAAATACATTATAAAAAAAAGTAATACGTACGGCTCCTCAAATCTGTTGTTAAAATGTGCTTAGCAGCAATCAGAAGCTCCTTCCGGAGGTGGGCTGTTTCTGCTGGACAATTGGAGAGTAACTGCAACATTCCTTTTACCATTTGCTGAGAGTATTTAGCCACTAATTCCTATTAAAAAAATAATGAGAATACAATTATTATGACATTCTACTTTAAAGCTCTGCTTTACATTTGCAAAACAGCATTCAATTAAAATTCACTGATTTCTCTTTAGGAAGATTACTGATAAAAATAAAACGCAGTAAATGCAGTAGCCATTCCATAAGTGCTTGAGGGAGGTACCACAACATTTTTATTTTGCATTCACATAAGAATACTTCTGAAAGGAGAGCCAAGTAAAGCCCTATGGTCCTACTTGCTACTCATTTGCTCTTCTCTCCAACCCCTGATGCACTGCAGCCATTCTAATAGACTTTCCACCATATAGTAGCTAGAGATCTGTTGCAGTAAGAGTAATAACAAAAATACAGCCTACCTGGTAAATTCTTATGATGTAAGCCAAAAAAGACAATGTTTTAATTTGAGCAGCAATAAAATCAGCGTACAATTCCTTGTTATAAAGTTTATGTTGCCTGAAATGAAATTGAACAGTAGTTAACTATTCTTTTCCTCCTCTTTAATACCTTCATCCAGAAAATTCACAGAAGTATCAAATTACATCATCTTAAACAGGTTTCTGCCTCGTAAGGAAATAAATTCATCATGGGAGAGCCCAACTCTCTGCCTTTCAAATTCCCAACATTTTATGCTCTAAGTAGAAATGCACAGGCCTGAGGCAACCATACAATTTTCAACTCCCTACAGAAAACCAAGCTAATACATTGGCATCAAACAGTTGGCTCCCTTCCCCTAGCTGGGGCCATTTTTCCTCCAAGCAACATTCCCTCCCACAGACTTGTTAGTCTCTCGAGTTTCTCGAGTGGTTTTTTCAACCACTTATTCAGATCGTCTGGGAAGATAGGGAAAGACAGAGGTATTACTCCTGCTGCACTTCTCAGCACTACTTGCTGCTCCTTAGAAACATCTGTCTATAAAGCAGGTAGAACAGCGGCCAGATACCTGCAACGTCACAAAGCTTCACCCAAGCTAGGCTTGGAAACACAAAACTGTATCACCAGTGGCTCCTAAAGATAAACAACTGCAAAGTCCTAGCTAACATGATCACCATTGCATACTATCTGTGGTAATACAGATTTCTGTCAGAAACTCTGTTAAAAAAAATTCACTGTCAATTAAGAAATTGGGATCTACTACACTACTGCATAGATCTTCAGTGACATATGATGGAAATATTCAAATTTGCCAATTATTTCAACTACAGAAGTGTTATCATAGGATAATTTTACGTCAAATAATCATAGTGCATTTGATCTCAAAAGTAGCTAAGACCAGAAGCAAAAAATAAAAGGTTTGAGACAAAAGTATTTGGGGCAATCTTGAATGGCAAGTTAAGAAGTCGATTCCATGTATCATCAAAATAATACTAAAACGCTTACCTGGCTTGAGCTGAAACTTGTATTATAATAGTGTTCATAATCAAGGGCACAAATTCAGCTACCACATTGTGAATGTTCAGTTTGTAGAGCTTTAAAAAAAAAAAAGTATTAGAGAAATTTACAGCTCACAATTGTGTTCAACATATTTGAGAGCTAATCAGAGAAAATGTAGAAATCTCAATAGATTATTATTACACCATATTTTAATCTTGAAAATAAGATAGTTATTTTTAATAATATGCCAGCCAGCAAAAGTTAGATGAACAATTCAGTAGTAAAAAGTATTTGTATGCAAAATACTGTACTATACTAACCTGATACATAAGAACAACAATAATAGGTAGCTCAGCCAAGACCTTTAGAGATAAAGATCCTCTGGGTATTATAGAATGCTGAAAAGAGAATACACGTTTTATGAACAATTTCATTATTAATTCAAAAAAGTGTTTTAAACATTTTTAAGGAATTGCTCATTTTAGTAACACTATATTTAGAGATAACATTTAAGGAGCACAAAGCCAGTTGGTATATACATTAAATAAAAATTCCTTTAATTATGGTTGCATAGCAAATACCTGAAGAGCTTCAATTAGCTTCTGCAAATAAACCTTGATAAGAAATAAACAAAGTAAAATCAAGCCTATTGCATTTATCTGCCCTCACGACTTGGGGTATTGTGATACATACAATCTCATAGTTAAAATACAGTTAGAACACTCACTGTTCTTGTTTCACTGTCTTCTCTCTCTGGGTTCACTTTCACCACAATTGTTGTTATCATGCCAACCATTTCAGGAGGAGGCACAGTGTTCTCTGGAATCACCTGAGGATTCTCAAAATACCGATTCTACAAGCAAACAAAGAGCAGAAGAAAATACAATAATGCTAGTTATAGTCAAAAGGCCATTCATCTCATTAGAATTCTCATCAGAATTAGTATTTGGGTTTCTTTAAAGGGCTATACGTGCAGCCAACAGATGAATATTTTATTACATAAACATACCTTCGTTTTCCTACTCTATTAATACTGTGCTACAAATAGAAGGTTTTTCAATTCAAAGTCTAAATTTCTTCATTTTATGAAGTATTTCTATTAAACATTTTTCTTAAGACTACACTAACCGTATCACTAGACATGAAAGTAATTATGTTCATATCTCCAGAGGTAAAATTAAGACAAAAATTAGTTTAATGACTGTAGCAAGGGCGATTTAGGAAATAAGCTCACCACTACTTTCGGAAGTTCCTTGTAAATCTGCTTCACAAAGTCCAAAAAATGATGGATCTAGGAAGGAAACATTTGGTTTACCATACAGACACAAATTCACATTTTTGAATCTCTGTATTAGCGGTACAAATACATAAAGTTTTTAGCCACTACTGGAGTGCACTTTTCACAATAGTAAAAGGGATTCTGAAAGTGTTCTCCAGGTGTTTATTCTGTTCCACCATTATTAATTTGAAACGCACTTGGAAAGAAACAGATTTAACTATCACTTCAACGTTGTTCCAGTACAGTATCAATAGGAATAACGGCTTTAAAACAACTAAGTCTTCCTAGGAGAAAATGAAGGAGAGAAAGCAGCAGAAGAAAAATGCAAGCTTTCAAATACTTCTCCACAAGTCACAGAAGCAACACAAGTATGGACAGAAAAGGAGAAAATAGGCAATTTTCCTTTTCCAGGCTTTTCCTTTCACCATCTTTCACAAACTAAAAGGGCACCAATTCTCTTCACTTCTGAGGATATTTTATTCTTTTTGGAGGTTCTCCTAAGTTTAACCATATTGCCCATAAACACCTGAAGCAAAAAGAACTAGGCTTTAACAGTTAGCTTTTTTTCTCAGGGGTGCTAGAACTGTGCAATCATCTTCTAAGAATTACCTTAAGGTAATTTCTTTTTCCTAATCTATGATTACAAGAGATCAGCCAATATAAAATGACAGCAGAAATAAACAAACAAACCCACACATAATTCCAAAAAGAGCACAAGAGTAAGCTCTGTATCACATAAGATTTACAACTTACTTCTTGAGTGATTGCTGGTCTGAACTGTTTGTGCAATTCAATAATTATTCTTAGGCAAATCAGTACATTTTCTTCATTCTCTGTCTGAAAAAAAAAAATAGAATTTTTATTGAGTATACTGTTGCATTCTTCAACTACTCCAAGACAACTTCAAAACCCCGTAAAAGCATACTTAGCTGCGCAACTTGTAAGTGCTCCATTGATATGAATTTACATGAGCAAGATGCCTTTCATCTGATATAGCTTTACGTTGCATCCTCTAGGTATGGATATAAGTAAATTAAACTGATCCCTACGCGCCAAAAAAAAAAAAGTTTCAAGCACTCTATACCGTCAAACCTGACTACACACCCCACAGACAGAAAAACGTGAATGGGGTTATTTATGCACAGAGACACCTCCACATTATTTGTTGTGGGCTTCAAATGACAATGTTTTCAATTCCAAGCTAGAAGCAGAACAAAATCTCTAGAAAAAGGTACTTGAATTTATATAAGCTAAGCAAGAAAAGTGCTTCTGAATGAAATATTGTCTAAAGTGATAAAGAACAGTTCCCTGCATCAATAAGAGGCAGGTAAGAATAAAACCGAAAAAAAATAATAATAAGGAGCGTGAAGAAATCCTGTAGCTAATAAGACATCACAATGGTGAAGCCTATATAGAATGCCTTTCCACTCTTGCTGCAGAAGCACAGCCAACATACCTATTTAAAAACCTACTCCTTGCAATTTTTGGAGATGAAGAAAGAGGAACAACTTTCTAGAAAACTGGAACAGTTTTAAAAGAATATACATATACACACACACAAGTAAGAATAAATACCTCTAGAAATCTAAACATCACAGACAGTATATTTTTGGTATGAAGACGAAGGTGTTCATTTGTTGGTATTCTGTGAATTATTTCAAGCACTAACTTTCGGAGTTGCTGTGAAAAAATAAGAAAGATAAAAGCCCTTTCGACTTTAATACTTCAGTGCGTTTAAAAAGAAAAAAGATATTTTACTTCACACAGACATACACTTACACACAAACACAATGCTTCCTATTATCCACGTATACGAGTAAGTCAAATTTAACAAATTTACCACTGAAAATGCAAGCTGCCAGACTTTAAGGAACTCATTTGTAAGTATTTAATGACAGATTCAATTATTGCCTTTCATTCCACAGTGAAGTCAGTAATTTGTAACAACAGTTTTTCAGTGAAAAAGCCAATTCTATCGCATCGTTTTTTTTCTCATTGTTCTTAGAAGCCTGTTTGCAAAGTTTATGTAACTTACTCAGAAATTGGACTTTTTCAATTCTACTCCTAAGGACAGATCTATTTTCAAGAATAAAGTGTATGCAGAAATCAGTTCATTATATTAATCAAGTACTTCACTGAACAAGTAGTCTACTGCACACATTGCAAAAAGCTAACAGATGCTCTGCAAAGTTTACCTGTGCTGGCTTCTCCTGCAGAAACTGAACTTCTCCATCCTGCAGAAAGGTGAGAAACCTGGGGATGATGTGTTCCAGGAATGTAGAATATTGAGGGGATGATGTCACATTCTAATCAAAAACAAAACAAAAACAGGAAGATGACAAAATGGGAATCCTACATATTCACAGACTGTATCAAGGTACATTCAAAGCCACTAGTAAACATTATCTGTGACTTTTTAACAGATTTAGTGTTCGAGCCTCTGCTGACCCACTAGAGTTAGCACTATTACTGAAGCAAACAGAAGCAAACACAAATTCATCACTTCTCCAATCCCAACACCATACTATGAGTTTCTCTATTTTAAGGCACCTCAATAGAAAAATAAAAAATGCATAATGTGCAGCTACTGTAAATGAAATAAAACCAACAACCATGCTTATACAACAAGAAGGACTCACATGCACACTCACATTTCATTACCCTAGGATTCTCAAGACTTCTCAGACACTGTCAAACCGAGATTTTACTTATTTCTGACAATGTGTACACACACACACCATCCAAACTAAGCATTACTTTCCATTGTGAAAATGATCTTACACTACTGTTTACTTGCTGGAAAGTCAGAAGAAATACTGGATGAACAAGCTTCCTCCATCTGCAATGCTGCCTTAAATCTAATTTGGACATCTTGAGGTTTATTTGCAAACTCATCTGCAGTTTACATATGTGCTGTAAGGCAACTCTCTGAAGTATCTAAGATACAGAAGCATACTGGTCTGTTTAATAAAGGTAGAGATAAGAACACAGCTTGCTTTTGAAAATCTGTGCAGTTATTTCAGGGTTTTATTCACATCATTTTTTGTATAATATAAAAGCTTTTATAGGTTTCCATTATTATTCTCTGCTTACTGTAAGATTTCAAAACGTGCAATTGTAAATTGTATTATACCAGGCGCTGTGCAAAGATAGTCTTGGGTTTTTTTCAACTGAAGGGTTTTCAAGAAAGCAGAAAGATATCCTAAGAATGGCACAAAAACATTTAAAACGCAAGACAGTATATTGTCAATAGCAGATCAGCCCTTCTCTTCACCTCAAAGGTCTTCCCAAGAAAGTCTGGCTGCATCTTTTCCTCCTCCATTTCCCCTATAGTTTCTCCAATTTTGACAGCTCCCTCCTACCCTCCCCAGCTTTATGCCATAAGAACATTCCTACTTTGGAAGAACAAGAAATAATGCAAGTCTTGCCACATGCCAGGAAAGTGGTTCACAAACCGATTCAAAGAAAAGCATAAACCCACAAAAACAACTTGTATTTCTGAAAACATCTTCCCAATATCTTTGTTGAACATCAGAAAGAAGAAAATTAGCAGCATTATTGATACCGCTGAATTCCTGCTCTAAACTATACAAGAAACTTAGAAGTCCCACTATTCTAATCAAGTTCAGAATTCTACTGCTGGCACAAAAAAGCAGCAGCAGCAATGGAGGCTGATTCTGAAAGGTTTTTTCCTCCAGAACAGACTGGAAAGACAGTGAATACACTCTTCTTTCCCCATTTGGGATCCCGAAGCTCTGTGAAGAAGTGGAGAAGTTCCCCTCAAACGAATCATTTCTGACAAACGAGGTTCAAAATTACCAAATGTTTCCATCCAGAAACTGGTTCAGAAGAGCAATATCCTCTGTTATCCCAGAGCAACACCCTTACAAATAGCCCGACAGCTGCCAGTGTCAAGCAGTTAACACTACGGTGAAGCACCTCAGTTTAAAATCTCACTTCAAGAAGTCCTCCCTACTCATCAATTCACATTCAGTTCTACCCCAGCTAGAGAGACATCCCGATTCATAACAGCCAATAGGACTTGAACGCTGTGACATACAGCAAAGAGCTAAGAAGTGAAAAAAATCTGCTGAAATTTATAGCTATTGGAAGCTGAACTAGACAATAGAGAAGAGTTGACATGGAGACTACGGACAAAGAAGATTAAAGCAAACCATCTAACGTAACATGCAACAATAACATCCATACTCTTCAAATTTAAAAAATTGGGAGGAGAAAAAAAAAAAAAAAAAACCAGTATCAGTGGTTCCTCTTGTACCCTTACGTATTTTCCGATAAACAGAAGAGCTGTTCAGCCTGGAGAACAGAAGGCTCTGCGGAGACCTCACAGTGACTCTCCAACACCTAAAGGAGGCCTGCAGAAAAGCTGGGGAGGGACTGTCAGGGAGTGTAGTGACAGGACAAGGGGGAATGGCTTTAAACTAAAAAAAAGGGGAGACTTAGATTTGACCTGAGGAAGAAATTCTTCACTCAGAAAGTGGCAAGGCACTGGAACAGGCTACCCAGAGAAGCTGTGGATGCCCCATCCCTGGAGGTGTTCAAGGCCAGGCTGGATGGGCTTTGGGCAACCTGATCTGGTGGGAGGTGTCCCTGCCCATGGCAGGGGGGTGGAACCAGATGGTCATTAAGGTCCCTTCCAACCCAAACCATCCTTTGATTCCATGAACTGTACCTCACCATAAGTCAATTCACCATCTTTTTATATAGGATCCCACTACAAAATCAAGCAACTTCCAAGAGAAGAAAGCTACTCTATTTGGAACATTATCAAAACAAGTGTTGAACAAGTCCTTTCTTAATGAATACGAGAGCAAGGAGAATCAACTAAGCTTTCAGATTCTAAACACATCACTAAACTAAGCTGTTGAAAACAATTATTTTACCCAGGCATCTAATTAAGCCGACCTGCCACCTATGAAACAAACACATACAAAAATTCCACAAGGATATTTTTAGTCACTTTAGTCAGTGTTAAGCTCTGCTCAACCTGTGTGCATACAGATGTAAAACTGTCACAGACATCTACTTATTCACTTACAAACACTAAGGATTAAGCCTTTTAATTTTATTTTTAGCTTTAATAATACAGTCACGTTAGCTCTAATTGTATTCCACTACATTAACCTGAACAAAACAATTCACTGGACAGGAAATTCCACTGATAACTCATAAACAACTGAAATTTGCAGAGCTTTGCACATCCAGCACGGGCATGATTTAACCTTGCATAAAGCTTACTTAAAAAGATCTGAAGACATGACACAGCACTGGAATGGGTACTTCTGTGTTCTTATCGCAGACTAAGCAAGATCACGTCAAATAAAGCAGGTAAGAACAGAGTACATTATAGAAATAGCTTCCTTTTTTTTTTTTTTAAAACAGCAACATAACTAAAAACTTAGATACAGAGAGAATTACAGTTATTCTAAGATCTTGCATTTATTTGTTCTACAAAACAAGTTCTCTGTAACTTCAGAACAGACAAGTAGTAACTAAGTATTCCATGAAAGTATAATTTTACGAACAGGTGGTTGGTTTAACTTGTTTCTGGATTTTTTTTTCTGCTGCTCATCTGAAATTAATGGTCTATCACCAAGCAAAAGATGTCACTGGAGTCACCTCCACTCCAGATCTCGGACTCTGCATCTGATAAATCCCCCTTACTTCTATACTATGGAATTATTCAGAGGAGTCACAGAGGACCCTCTGCTTCAGGAAGATAAAATATATGTTCAAAATAAAAGAAAATTTCAAATACAAAGATTTCTGATCATACAACAAAACAGAAAAAAAATATCACCTTTATTTAAATGGTTATTGAACAAAGATTATAGAATAAAAGCTCTCTAAATTCAAATGCTGTAGCTCTCCAATAACCTGGATAGTTGCTAAATACATCTGTAACATACGCGACATATAATATAAATCTTAAGCCTCAAGATACATGATCTTTTAACCATATAACATCAGAAATCAAAGTGACATACTGACAAGAAGCACTGACATTCTGGAAGGGTTTTTTGTTTTTAATTACCTCAAAATTTTCGCTGACTTCTTGCATCATTTTCAATTTGGTTTCATCAGCTGAAAATGGAAATTCAAGCAAAAAATGTTAAGCATAAGCTAATTAATTAAATAAAACACCAGGTTTGTTGACAGAAGAAGCAGTCAGATCTTATCAGTTTAGCTATCACCGCCAAATTATAAGGCACACAATTCTCACAAACACCCCTCTCATACACCTGTCCACACACACGACTCACTCTCTCTTTAGCTCAAGCAAATATTGCTCATCATTTTGCTTCTTCAAAAATTAAAGTTTTAACAAAACTTAAACAGAATTCAGCACACTTTTATCAATTGCGTAAACAATGCCGTGATGCTTATGAAGCAAACTACCAAAGAACTGTAACTTACAATACAAAAAAATATCTTACGTGTATTGACATCTGTGAGAGCAGCCACAAACTGAAGGTATTTTTTCATCAAAGTGGTTTGGTCCACCACTGTAGGCCCTTGTGCTGAAACAAATGCCATCTTGGAGGAGGAGGGAGCAGCTTCCAGCACATAAAATCAAGATCAACACACCTGCAAATACATGTATTTGTTAGTTTATATGGCTGTTTAATAGCAGCTATTGTATTACCTAAACCCCTTCTTTTGATGCATCGAAGTGGACGCATCTTTTTCCAAAAGACATAGCAGACATCTCTTCATGTTCATAAACGCAATGCCCATCACTTAGTGGGCAACAGCACTCGAGATCACAGAAAGGAACTTTTGAAGAGCCAAGGTTACTTGGTTCTTGGCATCTGCTGAAACATCAATACATTTTGCTGCTCCCAAGAGCAGCAGCAGACCCCTGGGTGCTCCCAGCACACCTGTCACCTCGCCTCCTGAGCCAGCCACATCCCAAACCCGCAGCCACCCTTGGGACGCACCTCAGCAGGACTCGCTTCCAGAGGCGCCAAAAGTCGCCCCGCCATCTCCAGCTGCCTTTCTCGCTGGGGAGGGAACCTGAAAGCAAATTCCACTTGAGAGGCCGAACACCCCGCTGCCCACCTCAGCACCCCCGGCACCTCCCCTACCCACCCCACGGCAGCCGAGCCCCCTCCGCAGCACCTCAGAGCACCCCCATCCCCTCCACCACCCCCTGGAGCCCCCCCTTCACCTTCCGCGCCTCAGGGCCGGGCGCCCCATCCCCACCACGGGCACCCCACCAAGAGAGATGCCCGCAAGTCCACATCCCCCCGGCCGCATCCCCCCGGCCCCAAACCCTCACGGCTCCCACCCGAGGCCTCCGCGCGCGGTGCTGCCGGGGATCCGGCCCCTTCCTCCTCCTCCTCCTCCCCGCGCCGCTCGGGGCCCGCCCCACCGGCCGTGCCGCTCCGGGGCTCGCCTCCCGCCGCTCCCCTCCACCCCCCCGCCGGCCCCGGGGCCCCGCCGCGGCCCTGCCACCCCCGGCGCTCCTCACCCCGGCCCCAGCCGCCTCCTTTGTTGCTGCCGGAGGCCGGCGGCAGAGCACGGGCGCAGCGGAAGCTCGGGGCCCAGTTCCGGCCGCCTCCTCCCGCTGCCCGCCTCCCTCACAGCCTCCCCCGGCCTGGGGCGGAGCGGGAAGGCCCGGCCTCCGGGCCCGACCCCCCAGCCTGAGGGGGGGGACATGTCGCTGCCCCTTGGACCTCAGGGCGAGGAGCTGTCCCCCTGAGGAGGCTCTGGGGGTGAAGCAGCCCAAGGGGAGTAGAGTCACATCAAAAAATTTGAGCCAGGTGTCAGAGCTTCGGAGGCTCTTCTGGCTCTCTCCTGCGGCTCTGAGGAGCGATTTACCGTTAATTATTAATTAATCCACTGTCAGCCCCTAAGTTAAACACACGCTCTTCCCCCTTTCCGGCCCACCTCCTCCACAGACGGGGGGCGTTTGTGCCTCCCACCCCTGCTTGTTAACATCCCGCCCGTCACGGCCCCGCCGCAGGAACTGCCCCCGGGGGAGGCTGCGGGGGGAGCGGACAGACGGACGGACGGACAGACAGACAGACGGAGGTGCCGCAGTACCGCCGGCAGCCTCGGGGGCAGCGCCTCGGCCCCGCAGCGCGGCGAGCCTCCAGCCACCTCCACCCCGAGCATGCTGCGGGTGAGCGGCCCCATCCTGCTGGTGCTAGGGGTGGCGGTGCTGGGCCGTGCCGTCCCGGCGGCAGGTAAGGGGCCGCCGCTACCGAGAGGAACCGGGAGGGGTTTGGGGGCGTGCGGCTGTGGGGACGGTGGCAGCGACCGGCAGGGGATGGCGCCTCCTCAGGAGCTGCCGCCCTGGTGCTTGTGGAGAGGCTGGGGCCGCCCGGGCTGAGGGGGGCTGAGGGGTGCGCTGCCCGAGCTCAAAGCTCTGAAATTATTTCTGCTCCCTGCGCTGGCAGCCGAGCAGCCTCTGGATCTCACCCGGGCAGCCTCCTGACAGGGAGGGGGAAAGGTAGAAGGAAGCCCAGCAGAAGACGAGGTGATGCCGTGCTCTGCTGGTGGCTCGCTGGGTGACCTTGGGTTAGCCGCTTAATCTCCGGCTGCTGCAGTCACTGGGCTTCAAGGTGGCCCTGGCTGGTGAAGCACCGTGATAACAACCTCCAAGGAGAAGTGCCAGATAAGCATGAGGCAGCTGACTTTTTTTTTTTTTTTTCCCCAAGTATTGCTGAAATGAAGTGGAAGGTAGCCTGAATCTTCTAGAGACCTGAAATGTCTCAGCACCGGATTTCATCAAATCACACATGTTTCTCTATGAACTGAAAAACCCCTGAACTCAGGGCAGTTCCTTGTGTTGTGAAATGGGAGCAGAGGACTTCTTGTTTGGACACTAATGTGAAAATTACTTTCCACAGTTCTTTTGCAGATTTGTCCAGCACCTGTGATCTGTGGAATAAAATGAGGATGTTAATAGGATGCTTTGGGTTTCTTTTCATACCACCCCAACCCAACTGGTGCAGGAAAGGCAGTGCAGGGTTTAGCTGACCTCAGTGCTCCCCCCTGCCTAAAAAGAAGAAAAAACAAACAAAAAAGCAGTACAGGCAATGGCTGAATAAGTGCAACTAATGAAGCTCGAAGATCCAGTCCCCTGTGAGCAATCTGGTAGCTGCTGAAGGTGAGGGGCAGGAACCCCAGCCCCAAAGCTGCACTGCTCTGCCCAGCATTGCCCCCTTGCTCACCACAAGAGACGCAGGCAGAGCAGGGGCAAAGGGTGGGAACAGGGGCAAACCACCGCATCCTGTCCCCAGCTCAGCCCTAACTCACAGCTTGCAGTGTTTTATTTTGCTTTAACACACGCAGGTCATTTAATCTTGTTGCACTGCTACTTTTTAACTCACAGAAGTACAAAAATGCTTTCCCAGTGCTGAAACCTGGGGATAGGTGTGAAAACTGAATGTATCCTTTCCACAATACCGAAGTTCACCTGCCTCTGCCCCCTGAAGTAGCTGTAAGAGCTGAAGTAGCTCGTGTAATGCAGCAGGGAAGGTGAGGGTGAGCGATCCAGAGCAGCAGGGTGGGTCAGTGTCACAGGTCCTGTGCCTTGCTGCTTCCAGTCTGGGAAATCGAGAAGTGAGAAAATTTGTTTTTTAGCACTTACAGCTTTCAATACTGAAGTTTTGTTTACATTGGGATTTTTGGCCCTTTCCTAGATGGGGAAATCAGTAGTGGATCATAGAGAAGCAACTGGTCCTGAGGTTTTTCCATTAGTTAGGAATTAATTAGGTGGGGGGAGACCTGTGGGTCAATACAGCAGGCAGAAGGAAACTGGGGGATGAAATCTTACCTGGGTTTGAAAGTTCATGTTTTTCACAGTTTTGCTGAGTGAGAGATTTCTTAAGGCTAGCTGGTAACTTTAGTTTTCCGTAGCCACAGAGGACTCTTCTATGTCCTCACCTTTGACTTCCTTACTCTGCTCCTCACTAACATTGCAGAAATCAAAAAGATGTGAAAGGGATATTATTGAAAAGTTCTGCGTTCACCTTCACTTGCATTTGTGCTTGTAACAAGGTGAGTTGTGTTTAATTAGAAATTAATTGGAACAACAAAGATTAGAGCTGAGCCTGACCTTCTTTCAATAACTGGAAGTTCAGTGACTGTGTTGTTAGATCATTACTGCACCTTCAGACAGAGCTCAGCTCTGCCCATAAAAAACCTCATCAAAGTTTTGGTGATCTAATCCAAGGCTCCTTTCTGTTACTGGCACTTCTAGGACCCATTCTAACAGTTTGTTTAACATTCAAATGCATATCCAATGCATAGTCCAACTGTTTCTGTTCCAGGCTGTTGAATGGCAAAAAAAAAGAAAAAAAAAAAGATGAAGTCTTAGCTTAGTGCTGTTGTGAGTCACGTACCTACTGCTAATTTTAATGCTAATTAAAATGTGTATTGCATGTTATTTATTTATTTACAACAGGTTTTGTTTTGTTTTTCCCTCCTCCTTTCCACAGAGGAGTATGGTCTGGAAATAACCAACAATGGTCCCATCACAACAGGAGCTCAAGCCACTGTTCACGCCACTCTAAGGATTAAGAACAACAGCCTTGCATCAGACTCGTATCACTTTAACTGGATTTATGCTCCTCTGATTCTGATAGAGAAATCTGAGCGGCAGTTGAACTCCGTGATTAATGTGACTGGTGAATTTCCTGGGACTTTTCCTGTGTCTGTCTGGGTCACTCACAGAAACTGTTGGTTATGTCGGCCAGTTGCTAGAAATGTCACTGTGCTTCAGATCACAGGTAAAACAGCTTAACAACTTCCACATCTTCAGGGATTCAGTACACATCAGCATTGCTGCTGCCTTTGCTAGCATCAAAAAAAGAAAAGCCAGACGTAAACGTGGCTCCTTCCAACAGCGTTTGATTTGTGTGGTCCTTTACTGAAAGGTGGTTTTGAACAGGCTCTGTACTGATTGGGCCTTGCTGTTGTCTACCTACATCCAGGCAGCAAGTGTGATCCTGCCTGTGTTTTCCTGCTTCTAATATGTAGGGAAACCAAGCTAGAAACCAGATGCTTCAGTAGCTGCAGTTCACACATCAGCATTGTTCACTGATGTCCAGACTTCCAAAACAAAACTTCCTATATTTTCTTTCAACGTTCCAACTCAATCATATTGAAATTGGATGTGAAGCCATGGCTGCATTTCCAAATATCACGATGTGCAATTTCAGCATATTGGGAATATTCATAACCATAAAACATAGATTTCTTTTTTAGTTTTGTGTGGTTTTGACAAATCGACCCATGGTGCAGCATGGTTAGCCTAATCTCTGATGCAGGGATTGATGTGAAATATCACCTGAATGCTTCCTACCACCCCTTGATTCAGGGACTAGCAACCATGTCCCTTCAACCACATGTCCTACTGCTCTATTTAGACCCTCCAAAATAGACCCAGCTGCCAGCTGAAGGACATGTGAGGACAAAAGAACTAACCATAGGGCACAGCTGAAGTTTTGAGGAATAGCTATTGAGATTTTCCTTTGAGAAACACCAAGCTTAATGGATAAGCCTTTTTAAAAGGATACATGGCATCTTTTCTTGCTTCAGAATTGCTGTCTTGCTGAACATTTACTTATTCCTTTCCCTCTTTACACTTATATTCTCATGTCTTAAGCAAATGGGATAGAAGCTTTCTATAGCTATGGAAGGTAAAACCCCATTTTACCTTTCTGCCTTCCCCGAACAAAAGCACCCACAAATGCCCAAGGAGGTTGCCAATAACTAATACAAATTACAACTCCAGTGAGTTCTGCATTATCAGCCCTATTCTTATTTGCACATCAACTGGAGAACAGTTAACCAATTTTAATTAATTTTTAACAGGGTAAGAGTCTGTTACTGGTAATTAATATCCCATTAACTTTATAATGATCTGATTAAGTATATCATCAGGATACCTCTTTATTCATAGGTTAGAAAGGGTTTCGTTTTGTTTTTTAATCAACTTTTGCTAGTCCTTGGAAACAAACATAGGCATAGGATATCTGGCAGACATGAAAATCTAAATTTTATCCTTTCTATATTCACAATGTGTAGTGCATCTGTTGTTCATAGTAATAAAAATTTAATTCCTGGGGAAGTAACTAAAACTTTAAGAACAAACAAAACCAATATAGGATACACACACACAAAATGAACATGAAGGAAGTGCATACACAAAACAGCTTGATTTTGAATCCCTTTTTCTAAACACTTGACGTTAATCCCAGTTCTTTTAAAATCAATAATAAACATTGTTATTGATCTCAATCAATCCAGAATTCTTCCTCTCAGTCCTACTAGAAGCTTCACATTGACCCTTTGTATAACCTTAAGTCAGTTAATCTCCCAGCATTGCTAACACATGTAACCAGACTCAATAACACATTCAAAATACACTTGCTTGTCTGGAATGGGGCACAGAAAACCTGTGCGATGTATTTCAAATACCATTTTAACACTCACATAGAGCATACTATGAAAATTATATACACTGTCATTCTTTCTCTACCTTATTTTTCTGCAGAATTTATCACAGGGAATCTTACCATCGCGCAGATAGAAGACAGTAGATTTATCAGGCATGGTTCTAGCTCCTCCACGGGTGCTGTGACCCGGATTTCTTTCTGTCTTCATGATCCAAGTGACTACTTCAAGTCAGCATCATTTGTCTATAACTGGGATTTTGGAGATGGGTAGGTGTGGTTACTTCGCTTGCTTTAATGACTATTCAAGATGCCTCTGATTCAGCTGCTCATCTAGAGAGAAATCCTGATTAAATCATAGGACAAAGCATGTGCCTTTACCCATTGGTACACCCTTAAGCCACTTTGTAGTAGGGAAGAAGAAGGATGTTCAGTTATTTTCTTCCTTTTGAGTACAAATATATGTCCAATGCAAATGAGTATGCAAACAGAAATGTAAGATTTAGTTTTTGAATACTACATTTTTTTCTTTCTTCCTTTCTTTATTATTTTTTTAAATCTTTATCTTTTCCTCTTACTGTTTCAGTTAGCTTATAGTCCACCTGTTATAAAGGTAGCTTTCATCTTTCACTATTTGTATTCCATTCTGTGAATTCCTTTAGCACTATCCTTAATTTCATTGATTAAAAGTGTGTAAATACACTGTGGGTCTGATACTGATGTGGTTTTATAGGTTTTACACCAATGTAACGCTGCAGGTGTTAATCCTCATAAAGGAGAATTAATCCATGATCGTAAAGGAGAATTAGAATCACAGCTGAATGCAGCACTGGCTATTAAAGAAAATAATTTAACACTTACCACATTTAAACTTTAAATCAGAAATGTGCAAGTACTTGATAAAAACCAATTTTGATTCTATATCTTTTCACACTGCACGCAGAGTTTATCAGATTACCAAGGAACCCTTTGTCTACTGCAACTACTCCACCATGGGGAATCGCACAGTGTATCTGAAAGTCATAGCTGAATGGGAGCAAATTGGAAGCATCATACATGAAAAAGAAACCATGCAGAAAACTGGTGATTTTACCACTGCTCTGGAACTGTTAGGTAACAATAAAGCATTTTATTCAGAACAGGATTTGCTGTATATGTAATGATACAATCTAGGTGGTGGGTTTGTAATGTGATACAACTTGGGCGTTGTTTTTCAGTGTGAAGAGTTTTCATTGCGAAATAGACTTTGTGCTGTTCTAGTTCACAAAAAATATAAAATCTGTTTCTTTTTAATTTATCAAAAGTTTCACTGTTCTGTTAATGTCTTGCATACAGTTAGAACTTAAAATAATTTGTTTATAGTAATTTATGGAGGATTTGTTTAATTTATGCTGACTATCCCTAAAAAATAAATTAGCTAAAACGAGCATTAGGAAAGTTTCATTGATTTGATCAGCTTCAGGAGTAAATGAACTCATATTAAAAAAATTTAAAGGATTAATGAAGTAGTTGATTATATCCTAAAAAAAAAATTAAATCACAAAACATTCAGAAAACTTACAACAACTCTAGTGACAGGTTTCTTTTTTGGGTGTGATGGAGGTATTGTTATTTGTGTGCATGATGCAGCTAAAATCTGCATAGTCTATGAAATCAAACCATCTATGGAAATCCAGTGAATTTCAAGTTTACATGTCAAGTGTGATGTGCTTTCTTTCTTCCTCTCAGATGCTGTTAAAAGCATTAATGTAGTGGGCTCCAGAGAGACTCATGTAATGGAAAACTTGAGTTTATCTCTTCATATCAATGGCACGTAAGTAACAAACACTTCTTTCCCCAGAACACATTATCTAAGTTTTTTTTTCCTCTGCTGTTTCCTTAAAAGTCAGTTGCACCCCACAGAACTATTTAAAAAAACAAAAGTTTCCTTTGAAGAAAATACTGTTGAATATTGCTTTTCCTTTAAAGTACTGTGAACTCCAAGAGCCTGACAGAGCCCCCAGCTTTACAGAGAAGTAGAATGTTAAAATGTACACCTCCTCAGCAAATCCTCATAGGTAAATGAGGATCTTTACATCGTTGTAAACAGAATGTTAAAAGAGAATGAGACAGAGAAAGGTAGTGGAAAAAAATGACATTTTAAAATTCCCTTTTCAATTTTTCTCCTTGACCAATTTCCCCATCGCTAAATTAAACTGTATTCAGAGTCCTGTTGAATAGCAGCAGTTTTTGGCACGTGGGAGTGATGGGTTTGGGGAATATGTTTGGCAAAGTAGAGGTTGCCGCAAGATGAATGAGACAGAGAGGCTCAAAGCAGCGAGGGAAGTTTTTTTTTAAAAAACAAACAAACAAAAAACAACAAAACTTTTCCTGTATAAGGAAAAGAGAAATGTCACTGTGTGAATGTGGGAAAAAGCCAACTTGGGGAACTAATCATTTACTTCTGTAGGAAGGCAGGAGAGCTGTGAGCACCCTGATTCTAGCACGAGCTCTCTCAAGCTGCAATATTTAGAACGTGAGGGAGTTTTTCATATAGCAGAAGCATTTCAAATACCATTGAAGCACTCGGGAAAGCTCCTTCAGCGTAAAAAATAAAATAAACGCAATTGCAGAAGTCACTTATTCTCCAGAAGAGTGACCCTTATTTGTTCTGCTTTAGGGAGCTTTTTGCCCTAATAGTGGATTTTCAAAAACAAACCTAAAAAGAGCAGGGCTGTTAGGAGGGATGTAGGACAGAGGGAGCAGCACCCAGTGCAGTCATTTGTCAAAGACACAAATAGTACTGATACACACAGCAGCACAGTTTGCATTCAGAAAGTGAACTGCACATTGACGGTACTGGAAACTGGAGATGGCATACAAGTAAATATGAACAACTGAAAACTATTACAGGCAAACCTGAGATCCCTAAAAGTGGGCTTGGCTCTAGGATGGGCAATGCTTGCCAGACCTAACCTCTAGCAGCGGGGTGGGACTGCTGTGATAGGAGTTGGTGACAGAAAACCAGTAACAAAGTTTTGAGAGACGTGATCAGAAACAAAGCTAGAAAATGAGCTAAACACAGAAACATGCTGCTTTCTTTAGCAGAGAATATCCTGAGCAGATAAGGAACAAAATGCTAATGGGGTAAAGAAAAGCTCTGTCTGTTGTCAGAATCAAAGTCCATAGTGTGTAAGGAGAGTCCAGGCAGAATCAGTTGGAGCAAGGATCTGAAAATGTAAATAAATGGTATCAGCTAGACACAATGAGAAGACATACAGCCACAAAGTGGATTGCACCTAGGTCATTTGATAGCAACTAAAAAGCTTTTTGTTACTGTAAGGGAATAACGTAGTCCTTGTAATTTATTTAACTTTCCTAACTGTTAGTCTGTTGTACTCAGCTTACACTTTTTTGTTTTGTTAAATCAGAAGTCTTGGGTGTACTTCAGTAGCACAAACTGTGATCTCCATTGTGAAAAGAACAAAGAAAACCAACCTATACTCCCTTGGAAGGGGAGGGGGGGAGGAAGATTGCTTTTGTCTCTATTAAAGCAGGACCATGGGTTTTTCTACACAGTGGCCTGTCTATGACCCACACAGCTATCTAGCTCTCAGCTGAAAGGCTTGTTGTTTGTAGAAGCATCACAAAGACCTTTTTTTAATTGACAAATGCTATGAACCAAGCGATTGTGTTGTTAATTACTTCTCTATTTGTAGTTAGTGTAACAACTTTGAAAATAATGAAGTTAATCTATTTTATCCAAGTGATTCATCGGCTCCTAACTGGAAATTTTGCAGCTTTTAATTTCTTTTTATGTAATTTCAGCCCACCGCTGTCGTTATGCTGGCTTATAAAGTCCGAGTGCATTCCACTGGAAGGTGAAAAATGCCATCTGGTGGTGATTAATGGCTCCTGCTACAATCTCAGCCATACCTTCAGCGATGCCGGGCAGTACTGCCTCAGTGTCCGAGTGGAGAATGGCGTGACGATGCTGCAGACCTACCATGAAATAAAAGTGTGGCCAACAGGTGAGCTGCAGCCAGTCTGAGCAGCACAGAGATTCCCAATTGTCTGGGAATCTGACAGTCTCTAACACATCAGGGATTAACTGGCCTGCAGATGAGGTTTCTGGAAACTAGTATGGATCCCCCAAAACATTGGAAACATGAAGAGAAAGGAAACCCTATAATGTGCCTGCTGTATTTGCTCTGAGCTTTTTGTATCCTGCTGAACCCTTAGTCTCAAGAGCATCGTGAAACTAACGAGTTCCCTGGGAAGACTGACTTACTTAAATTACATATTTTTCAGTTTAAATGGTCTCTTGCTCCTGTAGTTAGGATAACTGGGAAAACATGCGTCTGTACCACTGCTTTAATTAAGCAGCCTCAATTCTTCTTTTAGTATTTTTTTTTTCGTTGTTAAGGGTAGATTTTTCTACATCTCCTTTTCATTACATGTTTCTGTTCCCCCAGCCAGCAGTCCCTGCTGGCTCCCCCATGCCGGTTTGCACCCCTCTCGGGTCCCTGAGTCAGCTGAGAAAGTGGTTAGGTAGCCAAATAAAGAGTACCTGACCAGGTGACAGCTGGACTGTGATAACGAACAGTTATACCATCCCACTGTGGGCCAGCACTTCTGTACGTACAGGGCAGCTAACACCAGAAGGCACTGGTGTGCACTCAGGGCTAGGAGGCCAAAATCCTCTTTGCTGGAGTCTGCCAGCTGCTGTGAAAATGATGCTGATCAAGGTTTCTTCCCATCCACTTGGGGTATCGCAGAGGTTCAGACACCCTTGACAGTTAGGGCTAACATATCTAGCTCAGGTGTTTGTTTTTTTTAGGCTGTTTAAACAAAAAGAAAGCAGGGAAAAATAAAAAGAATGACCCTTACAATCCTGTATTCCTACTTCTGTGACTTCAGAAAGACCTGAAGTGAGCTGGGCTGAAAAATCTGTTCCCTGATGCACCCGTGGCCTTTGTTCTAAGAACGTGAAAAGTTCTTCTAAAACATCTTTTTCTTCTCACTGTTACCTCTTCTCAGTGTATTATATCACTCCAGGAATGTCCCCTTGTGCTCTTTCCCAGGGATCCAGCCAGCTTTCTTTGTCCTGCTCTGCGTCGCTCTGGTTTCAGTGATGGTAGGACTGGTGCTGTACACGACCTTTCGAAGTAACACACAACAGAAAGACCTCGTGGAGGTACTTGGTTACTCTTACTTTGAGCTGAGATAGTAACTAGATACCTCTCAGCCATGCCCCTTCTTTCATCCCCAAGCAAACGGAGCGGGGAGGGAGCATTTCCCTGGTATCTGTCTGACTTGGCAAACATTTTAAGCAACAGGCATGCTTCTGTCTTGGGGAGAAATAAAAACATAATACAAGCTACCAGGGCTATTTTGGGTAGTTAATGATCCCAAGTACCTGCTTGCACTGAAGTATGCCTTCCAGAGGATCTATCAAGCGGTTACGTGGAAGAAAGCAGAGAGGGGATAACAAGAAAGGTTGGGTATATTACCTTAAAGTGGCACTAAATGGGGACCTAACATTAGTATGTGACCTTCACCTCCCCAGTGCCCTTCCATCTCCCTGGTATAGCTTGTTACATTATCATATTTATAATAAACATGAGCTCCTAAATTAAAGATAGCTTTCCTGGCCTTTTGGAAAATACTTGATACATTTTACATTATGCGACAGTATGCATGATACACCTCTAGGGGGACTGCTGTGAGCCACGTGTCCAGCTGGTATAAGTCAGAAGTCTGTTTAAAATTGGTTGCTAAATGAAACTGGTTGAGGACCAGGTACTATTTCTGGTCCAAAGTATTCTTGCTGGTCTCAGTTGAGCAGGTATGACTGGAATTAAAAGTGATCTCTTCAATGTTCCTTTTCCAGGTAGCTGACTTTGACTTTTCTCCACTGTCTGATAAAAACCTGTCTTCTCATTCGGAGCCAGGCTGTGGCCAAATATGTTGCAGATCATGTTTTCTTCAGTCATCTCAAGAAACTGCCAGGGAGAGTCATGAACTTCTACTTTCTTTTTACAAGCCAGTCAAAATGTACACAGTGTGAAGAACACAATTGCACTTTGGTTACACTAACTCCAAGTTTAACTTTCTCACTTACGGTGAGTTACAAGCCCAGTGCTGCATGAATGATTTATTTTTGCCAATGTGATGAGGTTAACCACTTTGCTAAGTCCAGCACTTGAGTGTTTCATTGTGTGATCCAAAAAAAAAGCCTGAAACACAGTAAAAATAGCTTTGTATTTTTAAATTATACGGGTGTATACATTTACAGCTGTAAAGGCATTTTATTCTTATGAAAAAAATATTTTATGTGCAGGTTTGCTAAACTCACTACCTCTTATAATTTCTCTGTTCCTTTTGCTGTCTATTTCAAAGAAGAAAATGTTTAAAACAAACATACCTCTCTTTCTTATGCCATAAAAATATTACTGGAAATGCAAGTTATCCAAAAGGCTGCTGGATATACATTTGTTCTAAAAGAGAACTGACTCATCCAGGTTGGGAAAGGGTTTAGCCTAGGTGCTTCCAATGAAGCAGGCTCTCTAATTATGTTGTGTTTTTTCCTCCATCTTAAAGGAGTCTTTTTATAAGTTAACGAGATGCTATGGGACTGCAGTGGCTGCTGACCTGCTCATGGATAGCTAGCTGCTCACATCCTGGGGGATGGCAGCACCTGCTGTGAAAGCTTCCCCATCTCCAACACGTCCATGCAGTAGTGCACCACTCCAATCTGTTTAAGTAGTGTTATTTTCAGAACATTCATTCTTCTTTTCTTCCTTACATTACTATCCAGCTAGTCACCAAAGCTCCACTTTAAAAAATGCAATAACCAGTAGCTCAAAGCTGCTCAGCAAAACAAAGTCAATTTATAGTCAACGTTCAAGGCTGTATAAACATCGTGCTTGATAAAGACTATCTTCCATGATCAGCTTCCTCCTCAACCAGCTTTTGCCTCCTGCTATGAAGTATTTCAGAGTACCCTGGAGGCTTTCACGCAGAACTGCATTTGGAGCCATTTCTTTTCTTAAACATGACACTTACATTTTCCCCACCTCTGAGTTAAAGCCTATGGGTATTGTGGTCTTGGGGTTTTTCACGTCTGTCATAATTTCTCAGGTGCACTGAATGGGAGGGGATTTACCATTAGATTTCAGGGTTCTTATTTCACACATCCAACTTCTACATTTCCTTAGAGAAAGCCAGAGTCTCAGTTTGTCTGTGAATAGAATTATATAACCTCTGAAGGGCTTTGCTAATTAATACATGCAAAATGGATTAAGATTATCTAAAATAAGTGATCCAGTAAATCCAAGGTTTTGTCAAAAAAAGTTCTTTCCAGGGCAGAGCTCATTTTAGCTTTGGTTTTATACGAGAAGATGTATTTATAAGTGAACTTGTCGATGAGGAGTGGTGTCCTTAGTGTTCCTTCTCAGTGCCCCAGTATCAAGCTCTTATCTTCAGTCATATTCAGTCACTGTTAAGAATGTGCCTCTCCTTAGGCTAGCAAAGAAGCAATTGTTCTCAGGAGCTTCAGTTTTATTGCTTATTCCTGAGATACCAGCCACCTGAGCCACTGCCAAAGGTACATGACTTGTTCCGGGACATCAGTGTGTCTGTAAATGGCTACACGGTCCTTGGACACTGGAAATACCAGATTTCCAATATGAAAAACACAACTCGGAGTGACAGTGCCCCTAGACAGACTGCACAGTGACTCTCTGTACTAGTTTGGGCTTTTTTTTTTTTTAATTAAGTTTGTGACAGATGTGTGACACTTCCTAGGATAATACACCTGAAAAACAACCCCTTGGCACCCTAAAGGATCTATAAGAAGTCCTTCCTTCTCCATATTTCACTCTCAGAAAGGCACTAAGTATGAGACAGCAAAGACTGCCAGTTGTAGGTACCTGAAATGGAGGTAACGTTGGATGGAGGATGAGGATACCCAAAGGTACACGCTCTGCCCAATTTACCATTCATACCTAATTTATTCAAAGGGTCTCATGTGGTGTTAGACTACATGCAGCACTTCATTGTTTTTTTTGTCTATGTGCTCTCCCCGTTATGTCTGATTGTGCCAAACCTCCCATCATCCCAACCCCAGTCAAAAAACAATGGACATGAGTTGGCGATATGACAGGTAAAAGACAGGCCTAAGAAAATCCTCAATTTCTTATTGAGGAAAACAGAGAAAACGCCCTTCTGAAGAACATTTGTTTCCTAAAATGACCAAAGGATGGCAAAGGAGTCAAACTATTCAGAAGAGCAGAAAAGATAAAGGGCTGCAAGGCAGTAAGTCAAAACTATCAAATAGTAGAAGATATTACTGAAGAGCAGACAGAAAAGAATAGAGGTTAGAAAGAAAGACATCTCTTGCAAAAAAAAGAAGCAGTGGAAAAAGTACACTTAAAAGGGCATGTCAAGAAGCAAATTAGCCAAGAAAATTTAAACAACCTTAACAAATTGAGGTATAAGAAATATTCTCAAGAACATGTTCCTGAATCTAAAGTTAAACTGTTTCCTGCACAAAAGACTGATCTGTGGGTTCAATAAATGCCTCTGAAACTGAAGACAAAAGGTAATTGAGCGGTTCAGGATATAGAAAGGAGATTAGTGGAACGTAACGAGGATCAGCAGGAGGATTCATTTTGTTAACCTTAGAAATCAATGACCTGGAAGAAGGAATGTTCAGCAAAATGATGAAACTCACTGATACAAAACAAGAGTCCAGTGAGTACAAAGCCAAGGAGCAATTAAATTCAGGTGATAAGCAAGAGTGGAAGCAGATAAGAAGTTTATGCAACTGAGAATTATTTTCAAGGAAATGCATCCGTGGACAAAAATGTCCCAGAAAGGCATAGTATGAATATGTATGGTAAAAGTAAAAAAAAAAAAACAAACTGCTGTACTGCTCTAATTTGTCTTATAAACACTGGTGCGGTAGATGTGGGGCCAAATTAGCCCTTCATCTTAACAGTAGAGCATAAGGTTCAGTGGCCGACCAGGTCAAGGCTGAAATATGTCTTTCTGGAAGGCAGATTACGCAGCCCAAGCTGTGGCAACATTTTGAATTCACAAGACCTCTATAGCATTTGCTGGATGCTGTAGGAACAGCAATTGTTTCAGCAAGAGGAGGGTGAAAAAAATCATATTTAAATGCTCAGCATTATTATTAGATAATCAGCCAACACTTCACCTTGATTTTGGAGAGCCAGTGCCAGTTTCCGTGGAAACTGAAGTGCTATCCTGCAGCTGTCACAAAACTGTTCAATCCTGCAGACCTCAACTCTGACAGCTCACTAAACAATACAAACAGGGATTTTTACATTGAAGACACCAATGTGGGGAACACAGAAGCTCCAGAAACTTCTTTCTGAGCTGGGTATGCTCATTGCCAGCGTGTGCATTTCCTACAGCAGTGTGCACAAGTAGAGCAGTTTCAATATATAGATTTTGGGGGTAGAAAATGCCATAGTTGCACAACTGACAACTCCAAGAGCAAATTACACGGAAGCACTAGCAAAAAGCTTCTGTGGTCCCAGGGCTAGCCCAGCCAAAAGCATTTACTCGCAGCAGTCCTGGAAGGCAGGGAAGTGACATTACCACCGTTTACAGGAGGCAAAAGGAAGCTGTACAGAGATACAGAGCTTGCTGTACAGTGCCAAGCAAGGCAGCTGTAGATGCCTGCCTAAAATCCATGATTAAAAAGCTGCGGATCCACGGAGCCCATCTGCCCAGCCCTGCTTCTTGTGCAGCCCGAGGGCGCGCTGCGCAGCAGGGGGCTCCCCACGCACAGCAATTCCGCTCCGCCAGGGCAGCGGGAGCTGCTGCCAGAGGCTCCCAGTGATGATTTTTATGAGCTCCTCGCTGTGGCATGTAAGCTGAATGCACAGCCAGGTTCGATGAAATAACTCGAGTTGTTCGCAATACAAATACCGCAGGTTTGGGTGCCACCCCAAGCAGCTATGCGAAATGACTCGGTGTCAGTCCCTACGCAAACAAACTCTTGCCCCACGCGGGGCGAGCTCCGTGGCTCTGGCTGGAAGCGGGTGGACGGACAGATTGAGCAAGCTATGCAGGCGGTAACACTCCTGGGAGAGGGCTTTCTGTAGCTTACTCAATGCACTTGGCAAGACAACACCCCGCTCTGCGGGACCCAACGTCAGTGCACGAGTCCCTCACAGACTGCATGAGCAGACATCGGTGGGGCTAGGCCCATCCCTGATGGAAAACGATACAGTTTTCCATAAAGGACAGTAACTGTGAAGTGTCAGTCCACAAGGACTTACCTTAAATTAAGGAAAATGAAGAAGAAAGCAGCCCACAATGGAACACAGAAGCACTGTGTGCACAGAGCTGACGCAAACAGCTCCTGAAAGCACCTGGAGCCCCTCTTGCTTGCTGGGGAAGGTCTCAGAACTGGGAAGCAGAAGCAGCAGCAAACAGGCACATTCTGGTTCAACAGCTCCATGAGCTCAGGCCTTCCTGGTAACACAAATGAGGCCTCTGTCAGTTAAAGTCCCTTTTCAGCTACAGTTTAGGTACAAAATGAGAACTGACAACAGCAACAAAATCTCTCTTATTGAATCAATAGCGCGTGTTTAACAGCAAAATAAACTTATAGAGCTTTTTAATCGTCTTTTCAGCTTCCTATCCTTAATCTATTCTTCTTTCATTATATACAAATTATTTGTTGTAATATTTTGAATTAAATCAAAAGGAAAATAAATCAAAAAATCCAAACACATTGCCTAATTAAATAGTAATACCCTTACTTTCATTCAATCTTGATAAATCAGTCTTCCCTTACTAACTAACTTCTAGTTTAATGCATTTCTCTCACCACCCCAAGCTACCTAACAAAACACTCAGCTTAATAAAAACAAGCTAATATTGAAACTGGGCAGCTTTGATTCTGCTTCACCACTGCGCCCCAGCACCTACATGCAGACATAGAAGCAGACTTCTGGGGCTGGTGGAAACGCCAGCAGGAAAGGCCAGCAGCTGAGCCTCAGTGACCCCCCCCAAATGGGGTGAGCACCCAGACCTGGGGAGCTGGTGTCTGACACAAAAAGCATGTCCTAGGCAATACTGAACTTCTTCCACGTGCGAGGAACTCACTTGCAATCACACTTGTGATGAATCCAGCGCATTTGCACAGGTCACGGTGGACAAGGAGGGCTCCATTTTAGGATGGAGGGTGCAGTGGGTTCCTCACCACCTGAGGAGGTTTAGGATGGAGGGTGCGCTGGGTTCCCCACTGTCCTGTACTGGGCTGCTGCAGTCATAAAGGCAGGGCTGTGCTGCTCTGCTCCCCAACAGCACCTGGGCAGTTCCTGGGAGGCTCTGTATCTGCACGGTGAAGTGTCTTATCATATGTAAAGTAAGACATTTCTGTTACTAAATAATTTATGCATTTGTGGAGTTGATCAAGGTTATAATAGAGTAAATCTGAGTGGAAAAATAGGAGAGCTGTTGACTACGACAGTATTAGAAAGTTGGTGTCAGCCCCTGAGCTGCCAGGGAAAGACTTGAGTTTTTATTCCAGCTTGAGTTTCGAGTCTAAATTATTCCAGGTAGCTCTACCTGTGATATTTTGAGTTCTTTCTTGTGATTTTTCTCTCTTTAACAGCAGTAGAATAGTGTTGCTGAACCCTGTCAAACAACTGCAAGATTTCACTTGTGGATAAAATTATTCATACTCAGTAACACAAGTGTTTCATATCACAGGTCCACCCCCACAGAATGAGTGAGGCATCCATTTCCCATCCATGTCTCATCACAGATAGGAGTTGCTTTCTGAAGTATCCTTGAGACCGATCCAGGCCACACAGCTTGGATCAGGAGGGGAAACTTTCAGAGGCAAGTGGATTTGCAAATAGCTGTTATTTTATTCTACTTTTATTCTCTTCTCTCTGTTCTGTTCTTTCCTTTCTTTGGGCTTGGTGATAAGTAGTGGGGAAAACCTTCTTGCAGACAGGAAGGCAGCGTGTAATTAAAGGTAAAGAATTCCATTTACTTCTGTAGGAGTGACATCCTTTTTCATAAGGCAGTCTGTGAGAAATCGGGTAAGCAGCGCATACATTTTTGATGAACAGGAGGACCCTCACCTATTACTGATGAGGTACAGAAAGAAAAGACAGGACGCTCAGTAGGGAAATATCATCCATTAAATGCCTCCCTGGGGATCAAATGGCACTTACAACTGAGAGAGAGTAACTGCCTCCTATATTTCAATTGGTACCAGCAGGATGCCTATTTGTAAAGATTTGTGCTGCCTGCATTCTGTTAGTGTAAGATGCCACGTAAATACTTTCTGACCTTTACAGAAGATGTTACCTTTTTTGTTTTCCACAGACCAGTGGCCTGATTTTACTTTTTCGAACTGGTGATCCTGCTAAAGAATGAGCACAAGAGCAACCCCCTAAGTGTGCATAGACCTGCTGAAATCGAAGGACCTGCTGAACATGTGTTTTCAGTGTTTTCTGATCAGGGCTTTAAATATGTCAACCTTTACGACAAGACTGCTGTGGTTCTTTTTGTAAAATCGTACATGCCTTGTACTAAATACCTAGCACCAAAGATCAAAAGGCTTTTGAAATACGTCCCCTTAAAAAAAAAAAAAAAAGAGAACTTGAAATTCTTTCATTTCCAAACTGATTAATCAAAGGCAGCTCTTTGATCCAGTACAGAAAAGTTCTCTGTTCCAAAACAACGAGCACGGTAATAGAGAGCAATTACAGCTCTGTGTGAATAGTCCTTGAGGCACACACAGGGTGCTTGTGGGTGTCACCACCAGGGCTGCCCAGACTCCAAGCACATCTACTTTTCATCATTGTACCACCTGAAAACTCAACAGCTCCATCCTATGCGCTAACAGATGGGTCCATGTGGCTTTCCCAGAGCTTGCAGTAACCCTTCCACTAGCTCAGCCTGTGGTCTGACATATACGTATACATGTATTTGTTCAATATCCCCTGCCATTCAAATGAGAAACGCGCAGTGATTCCTTGCCATGGTAGATTTTACATAACTCCTCGAAAAAAAATATAGTCACAAATAGCAGAGATTAGACAGCAATGTCAAGGTCTGAGAGGAGAGATTACATGTCCTGTATCAGCAGATGTTTGCGGCCACTGAAGGTCCTGTGATTTAAAGAGCCATTCTCCGTTCAGGAGCTTCCCACATCATTACAGGACAAGCAAACAAGCAAATAACCAGCAATGGAGCCAGCCCTGCCCCAGAGACCTTCATCCGGGTCAGACAGAGCTGTGCAAAACCTCCCATGCCCATTCCAGCGGCGGGCACAGTTCAGAGACAGGCGAACTGAAAGCACCCTCCAAGCATCCAACCTCAGCAGGATGTCGAACACAAGGATGCTGAGCAGCTGCACCAAAACAGCAACCTTTCACTCATTATACATGTCACATTTTGAGCTGCTACAGCGATGAATTGTTGATGAGTTGGGGAGGGTTGCAGTAGCAAGAAGCAAGCGACAGATGAATGGTTATTGGCATATATGGTTATCAGCAACCAGCACTCTGCTGGTGTTCATGCCACAGACAGAACGGAGGCAGGCAAATCATGTGAAAACAAACAATTCTAGAGGAACAACTGCCAGGGAAGGAGAAACAACTCCAAAACAAACTTTTCAATTAAAAAAGGAAAAAAACAGTGGCAAAATCAGGACAGTACAAAGGGACTTTCTGTCCAGAAGGAGGCAGAAGAAGGCATAGCTTCCTTCAGGGAAATCTCAAAGTGAAGCAAAAAGCATAAAAAAGTAGGAGGTAATTCCATACTTTGGGATTTTTCTCAGTTACATCTGGACTTCTGTAGAACGTATTCCTGAGAGCCAAGAAGGACAAGGGTAATCAAAGCCTGTGTACAACATCACAGCGAGCTTTCAGAAAAGGTGTGTACCATTCCCTGACAGTGACACACAGCAAGCTCATCATCCTCCTAACAAGAGGCAGCTAATGCACAGAGATGGGCGTGAATTCATGGCTCATTACCCCCTCTGCACTCACCTTTCAGGTAGTGCTCTTCCATGCCAGGTGTCCTCAGCCTCGGGGCTGCCCTCTGCCCTCTCCAGCCATGCGCTCCCCAGTGCTCGTCCCTGCCCCTGCTCTGGCCCTGTTGAGCAACCCACAGAAGTGCTCCCAAATTCCCATCAGCCAAATCCCCAGACCACTCGGTCAGTTTGTGCTAACCTCACTGCTGCTGCCTGAGCTAAAGGTGTACGTGCTCGTGCAAACCCCTGTAAGAGGGCAGCAGCCTCTGGCAGAGAAGCGCTGAGACACATCTGGATCAACAGCATCTGCTGGTGGCTCAGCTGGGCCTGCAGAAGGGCAGCTGTCCGGGGCCTCATCATGCTCCCGAGTAAAGCGAGCTGCTTCATGCGAAGGCATTCAGGGCGTCAGCTCATGTGCTGTCCTTTTGCACCCTGGTTTACTTTCTATCAAGCGTTTACACAAGCCTCGAGCCAAGCTTTCTGTTTTCATGCCCTTTCCCTAAAGCAGCACCCTCACTCAGTAACGCAGGCAGTGGAACATCTCCTGGGTACCACGAGCACACAGAGCCCCTCACAGACCCCAGGTGTGGGGCTGCTGCTCTGCTGTTTCCTACAGTAACGCAGCACAGTGCCCAATGGTCAGCAGTGAAATCTGAAAGAAAACGGGAACGGTTACTTGATGCAAAGGCCATACAGTGTTCAGACATCGCCACACATCCCGTTCAGCAGCACCAAACACAAGCAAGGTTGAGAAGTACAAACAGTCAGAGCATCTTTGTTTCAAAGAAACACTGCTCAGCATGCGGGCCATGGGTTGGGCGGGCCAGTGAGCCCCCTCCGAGGCGAGCAGGACCTACCAGGTCCTAGGGCCCAGCCTTGAGATGAGATGAAACACTTCTGTCAGAAAATCAGACTTTAAAGCAGTTCGTTATTAGCCTAAAAGCAGTAGATTAGGCAATGAGTGTATTTAACAGACTGCTTCAAGAAGAGACATACAAAATCGCTGTTTGGAAATCTGTTACCCTAGAAGTTGCTATTTCTCTACAACATCCCAAATTTTGATGCATACTGGGGTGCATTCTTCACGCTGTATAATTTTTAAAACAGATGGGCCCTGTTTAGTTCCAAAGCTCCTGAGTATCTCAATTTTTAAATACAAATCTGGAAAATTTCCACCTAATTTATGCCTCAAAGTTAGCGTGATTTCACAGCAGCTGGATCTGTTTCCCTAACTCGCAGGCTCCACGAGCAAAGCCTGTATCTACAAACACCCCTATAGCTCCAAGAGGGACAGAGACCCATGGAATGCAAATGTTTTCACCAGCGTGCATGTGGACACAATTACTACTTGATTTTACTCAAGGTTTTAGGCAGGCTATGCCATTAAGGATTCACTTTTACTTCTGTATCCGTTCTGCACATGCCACACTCTTCTGGAAAACCATCGTAGAAATTTTTGAGAGCTGACTTTCACATTTTAAGTAAGAGCATTTTTCATATTCCTTTCACATTGTAACAAAGTGCCTTTGTACCATCTGTTGAATTACTCACATGGAGCCATAAAAACATTCTCAAATAATCTAATATGCCTTTTATTTGCTGGCAAATGCCACTATTTGAAATATTTTTAATTCAGATTTGACACAGCTACCAATCAGTGCTCGACCCTGGAGGGTAAATAAGTATTTTCTTTTTCCAGTGATGTGCAGCATTATAACTTTTAAAATAAATAAATGCAATGTGTGTTAGAAGCCCAGCACTGAATCTTACAAGCCATGAAGTTCTGGAGCGTGACATTGCACTGTTCGGAGGTGTGAGAGCCTGTTGAGCCACAGTCACATCTTAAATGTGCTGCAATTTTTAGCCTAGAAATTCTGGAATATATGTGGCTATGTATTTTTTCAATGGCTTCCTTTCTCCTGAAACAGAGGAAAGATTGTTAAGTGTTTTATTACGGCACAAAGGGAATCACGGTGGCTCTGAGAGGAAACAACACTGCAATCAAAAAGCCTTCAAGAGCGCAGCAAGGATCCAGCGAGCTGCACTGAGACCGCTCCTCAGCTTCCCACGTTCAAGGGGGACGAGCTTCAGCACGCCGCAGGAGCCAGAGGCACCATGACGGGCAGGAGGAAAACAGTCCTTGCATCTCAACAGCTTAAACAAATCCTGTTGGCCTGAAAACCTGCAAAATGCTCTAAAAGCTAAAGCGTTCATAGCTATTATCCATTATTCTCCTTTCTCTAACACCTTAGTACAGCATTTAATGCCACGCTCACTATCACAGCCTAAATGAGCACTGACACACAGGGCCCTGTAGGAACAATCCTCACTCTGCTTCTGGAAGTTGTCCTGCTGGATTCCTGCTTATCGAGATGGCTTTTGTGAAGAAAGTAACCCAGGGCTGCATCGCTGCCAGAATTTCACTCATCTTTAATCTACCACTACTGGTTTTGGTCTTTGCTGAGACTTTCATAGCAGCTCTGTTACAAATAAAGGTTGCCAGAATATTGTGTTAGCTGCATCTTTTCAGGCATTTAGTAGCACTGGAGGTCTGCCAGGCCAAGTAGCACAGATGCTCTTAGATCACGAAGCTCTGCAGATGTACAGTGACAGCACACACTGAATCTGCATTTTGAGCTTTCTACACGTTCTGTGCAAGGTCTCCATTAAAGCAGTCACCTTAGGCCCCTCCATCTCTTGCTGCTGGTAACGCAGCGACGTTACTGCCTCAGAAACCTGTAGGAGGGATGCGATGGATGCAGGCACTGCAGACGGAAATGGGAGCTGAGTAAAGCACTTCACTTCAGGAATTACCTAATTCAGGGAATTACCTCATAATTTCATAGAGGGAACTCCTGTGTAGACAGCCCTTAGTCATCATTGTTTTAAGGCCAAGTGGGGGATTTTCATACACTTCCTCCTCTCTCCTCATGTGTACTTCCCTTCAAAGCCCAAACCAGACAACATTCACAGATCTGACACAGCACTGTAGCCACACAATTTCTAAATAGTTTTGTGTGGTTCAGACAAAAATTAGATTTTTCAAAGCTGACACTGATGCCAAAGGACTCAAAAGAGAGGAAGCTGGTGGTCAGCGAGGTAAGGCAGAGGTGGCAAAGAAGCTAAAGCTGCACCTTGAAAAGCAAACTGATGGACCAGGGCCAGGCCACAGAAAGGAGCCTCATTGTCCTCAGAGGCACACGTGCCAAGAAGCAGCAGCAGTCTCAGCAGTCCCCAGCCCCTGCTTCCCCTATCGGTCGGTCCATGGGTGCCAGGAATGGCCACCTGCGGCAAGATGCTGTGATGAGCTGCATCAGCACAGTACTGCTGATGTCACGGACTCCCATTTATACCAGATTTCCACTAGCACGCTTAACATCCAGTTTGAAAAAATATATAAATATATCTATATGTTCTGTAAGAGTGTCCTGGACAGGTTGCCAGCTCTAGTAGTGAGGGATGCATTCCAGAAATCCAGAGCTGCTAGGCTCTGCATGGCTCACTGTCTCTAAAATAAAATAAAAAAAAATGCTATTTCTGTTAAGAATAGATGTTTCATACTGAAATCCTGTTACAGAAAACTATCATCTCTCCTAGGGGTGCTGCCTTGTGGACCTGGCAGACTAGGTCCCATCACACAGGGATATGCACACCACCTCCAAGCGGTGGGGTGGGAGCTGGCTACAGATGCTCCCCCAGAAGAGGGACCTGCCCATTTCCCAGCCCATGTAAAAGGGCCGAGCCCTGGGGCTCTGTGGATAAAAGGATCTGCCTAGGCTATTTCAGCTAGAAGAGTCCCAGCAGCTCAAACACAGGAGCATGCTTTGTTCACGTGTTAGGACAATGGCAGGGGGCTGTTCTGCGTTGGCCTGCATTACACTAGACGGGGTATTTCACAAGTGAGAGGGCCATAGAGTAAATACGGACAGGTTGCAAAGTGCTCCTCCAGTTGTTCTCCAGAGGCTTCCCCCACTCCACATGTTGCACCAGACAAGCATTCCCATTCTCTGAAAGCAGTCACCATGGTGCTCCTACCACCCCAAATCTCTGCCAGTCCCCAGTACACCACTACCCTCTGGTGTTAAGCATGAAATGACACGAGTTTTGTGTGCCTGTGCAGTTCCATCCTCCAGTGGGAACCTAGGAAGTTGAAACACTGCCGAGAAGAGCGTCCTGGCAGGGGTTTCAGCCCAGGCTTGAAGACTCGTGACATTCAAAGGGATGAGAGAAGCTTTAGAGAAGTGTCTGAACTTCAGGCTACTCTTCTGAACTGCACTCGGGCACGAGCCCCTAAGGACTTCACCCAGTATTTTTAGAACCTTATTAACTAGAGCTTGAGGGAAATAGCTATACATTTTATTCAGCAGGGACATTCTGCCGTGTGGAGCAATGCTCTCTGCATTCATTTCCTTTTCTGCAGTGTTTCAGTATTGCACATTATTTAGCCATCAGATCTGAACACAAATAATTGTACAATAAAAAACAGTGACTCAACAGGTTATTGCCACAATAACTCCTACATCTCCACTGCGTGTGGAGTTAGCTGGGTTGCTCACCCGACTCAGGCAGATGTAGGCAGCCCCATTCCTAGGCACCGCGCACCATTTATCAGCCCCTAGCCAGAAGCGCGCCTCGCTCAGCGCCTTACTGAGACCATAGGGCATATCCCAAACTGCACACGGGAGAGGAGAGCAGAGCTCTGCTAATTCCTATTAGCAAACCCTTCATTCACTTTTACGTGATGTTGCTTCTCTCATTCTTGAATTTGCAATTAAAAAACTCATAGATGATGCAGTGAAGGTAGAGCAAGCAGAGGTATCTCCAGTCTGGCCACTCTTCACTGCAGTGTTTTCTCCTTCAGTGCCCTCTTCTTGACTTTGTATCCCACAGCCAGAGGGAAGGGGCATCACGTCCTAGTCTTCCTTACCAATTTCTGGCCAATTTGTGAAACCAAAAATGAGAGAAGGGAGAAGGAAACCATGGAATCATTGATATAAACACTCACACTGCACCTGCAAATTTGCTGTAATACACACGGCAGATCACAGACCCTGACCTCTGAGAAGAGATTGCAGCTCTGTGAACTTTGGAAGCACAGAGCCTGGCAGTCCCCATAGGTTCGTGCAGTGTGATGGGAAATCCCATCTTCACGTTACAGCTTCAGCCAGCTACAGCAAGCTGGGAACGATTGCACTAAGACCAGGACGTAACCTAACAGTTTTTCAGCAGAGTACACTCACCTAACTCTCCTCTTCTGTTATCGTATCAAAGTCTCTGCAGTTTACATTGCAAAGAAGGAACAAAAACCAAACAGCAAGCGCAGGAGGTGCCTGCTTGCAGAGCAAGTCCATACCGGGCAGCAACTCTCCCTTTCCCCCCGGACATCCTGCACGTCTCCCCAAAGTCCAAGGGAATTACACAGCCCTAGAAGGGAGCAGAGCTGACGGCACCACACGTATGGACATGGCAGAAATCCCTCTGCACACCCCATTCTGCTCCTTTGACTTTCCAGTACTTGCGACTTCCCTCACAGGAACTCCCTACAGCTCGCTGCCGCAGCAGCCACTCGCCTTGTCACGTTTCATATGGCGCTGGAGCAGGCTGTCCTTTCATCTCTGAGGGTTTTTTTAAGCTAAGCTTTAGCACATCATGGGGAACATCTCTGAAATCCTCCCTGATTCCCGCTGGAAACGGTGCCAAGCGAAAGAGTCATTTCCCAGGGACACGTTGGGATGGCTCAGCTCCATCCCGCTCGCAATGTCACCTAGAAAGAAAACAAGCTACCAAGGCAGCTCTGGCAGCTTTCTGAAGCTCATTTAACCACAGCTTGGCTATTTCAGCCCAAATTCTTTGCCAGAGGTGGGCAGGAGAGGTCGGCGGTTTAGGCTTTGGGTGGAAGCCCCCTTGGATGGGCGACGAGTGGTGCCCCCAGCCACAGGCACAGCGCTGCCAGGACACGCTGGCCCCGGCGCTGAAGCCGGTCCTCCCCTCGGCAGCCACCTCCGATTTTCATTCTGCAGCACTGGAAAGAAATGCTCAGCTACAGAAGGAAGCCTCTTCTCATTATCCGTGTGGACTTTTTGATGAATTATGAAGAGCTCATGCTGCTTGCTAAGCATGTTACAGATGCCAGGCCACAGGCAGAATTTTATTTTATTTTTGTTGTGAAAGAATTATTTTCCAGAGGCTTGCAGTAAATTACAGAATGAATTTTGTGCAAGATGGAGACTGGGTGCTCCTGCCAGCTTGGAAATGCTTGTGCAATGCTCATGCCAAGCACGTGCTTGGGATTTCACTTTAGGGAACGCGTGATAGTTCCATCACACCTACACAGCACCATCATCAAATCTTTAATTCTTTCACAATCTTTAATTCCTCCTCACAGCATCCCTGTGAGACAAGATATTTTGTGAACCCCTTTTTTCAAAGAGAAACTTTAAGATTTGTATGGATCACAATGAGATTTAGGTACTTAAATAGAAAGTGGAAACCTAAATCCCACTGAGATGAACCAGAGATAAGTCCCAGAATAGGACTGAAATGCTTTAATACTTTGCTAAATTTCTGCCTAAGTGATTTGCCCAAGGTCACAAAGGACATTTGGAAAAAACAGCTCCAAACCCCACAGCTTGCTCAATAATTCCTCTCTCTGTGGACCTGCGGGATGGCAAATTGGCAATTTCGCAAGGTCATTTGGGAAAACAAGACACACCTATTGTGTCAGCTAACCCCGCTGGGCAGCGGGTATCTCTCTGCCTGGACACAGCACATCAATGCAGTCATTCTGCTTCCCGCCTTGTTCCGAGGCAGGCTGGAAGCCTCAGCACAGGGCCGCATTGTACCCGGCTGACGTCACCTGGAGCAGGGCAGAGGCTTGAGCCAAAATCCCCCGAGTTCCACCCAGTTCCTTAACCACAAGGGCAGTCCTGCCCACATCACCCCTGGTCAACCTGGAGGGGTCAGGATGAATGACCGGCGCCTTTCCAAATCCCACAGAGAGGGTTTGATGTGGTGGGGCCTGAACCGGCTCTTTCAGAGCCCTCGAGCTTCTTCCATCCACATAGAAAAACAAAAATCTTCAGATTTTTGTTTTAAATTCAGATCTAGTTACTGCTGAGCTCCAGAAGCAGCATGTACACACAGGAAGCTTTATGCCTCCTTGACTAGTGTCAGGCAGAAAGTAAATTATTTATGAAAGCACTCCATGCAATATTTTATTTTGGATTTAAAGGGGCAGGAGTGAGGAGAAGGGTAGTTTAAAAAATAAAAATACTAAAGTTAGAAATGCACTCAGACCCAAGTCTTTTGTCTTGCTCAGGATCTGCTCCCTGCTCAGAGGAGTCACACAGAAGCATAAATCCGGTCTCACCTCTGTTTACGTGGATAGCCTCACTCACTTCAGTGGAGCAGTTCCTCATTTCCACTGGTGTATGCGGGACAAGGACCAGGATTTGACAAAAACATCTCTAGTATCAGTGCTTCGGAGCTGAGTGGGTTTTTGCAAATGCAAACCCACTTTTCCTCCCACTGTCTGATCCACAAGTAGCTTTTCATTTTCCATGCACGAGACTCTTCAATCCAGTTCTTAAATTAGCAGTAGCCAGACAGCCTCGACCAGCCACAACTGCACAGAATTACCCCAGCCACTGTGCTGCTGCAGAAGGGCTACAATCCCAAATGCTAGGACAAACCTGACAGCAACATCCCCAGGTTTGCTAGGGGTTATTCCAAAACAAGTATTACTTCTGGCGGTTTCAAGTGAAGCCCATCGCCTTTAAGGATTAATGTTTCAAAGTATGCCAAAGGCAGGTTTTTGAAAAAGACCGAAGTCATTCCTTGAGCTCAAACCCTCTACTTGTCTGCACAGTGAGTGGCTGGAGTTTCACTATGAGTTGAAGGACAAAACACCTTGACGGTTTTTCAGCACATCAGGATCAGGCCATTGAGGCCAAGGCTTGAGCATGAACCTTGTGATACATCACTTGAAGATGTGCACCAGTTCACCCCCAGTTTCAGGACAGCCCCTGGGAACAGACTCCAGTGTGCCCTGCTCCCCAGGGACATGCTGTAGTGGTATTTCAAACCTGGGCTGACCCCTAAGGCTTGTGCCCACCTGTGTTGTAAATCACTGGTGCCAGTTCAGTGCCCTGATTGTTCACACCCTAGAAATCAAACAAAACTTTCTTCCCCCATATGAAAAGTTTCAGTAAACTCCCATTAATTTTCAGTTTGAATTTCCACACTTCTGCATCCTTTAGCATACACTGTGATAACTAAACCGAGATTTCCACGCTCAGAGCTTACTTTCCTACTGCCTTTTGTGCACAGCCAGACAGACATCAACACTTCTGAACATTTAGGGCCATTTATGCCAGGACAA
This sequence comes from Anser cygnoides, assembly GCF_040182565.1. Lineage (NCBI taxonomy): Eukaryota > Metazoa > Chordata > Aves > Anseriformes > Anatidae > Anser > Anser cygnoides. Next base: position 7,366,864 of record NC_089887.1, read on the forward strand.
ATACGATGCCTTTATGCCAAACCACCCTGGGGCAGGCAGAGCTCAGCCACCATGAGACATGGGCATGCTGGTCAAACTAGAAAATTTCTACTGTAAAGGCAGGGGTTTTGTACCTAAATAGCAGCTCGTATATGTAGAATTGGTATATTTAAAATATTATTTCCTACCGGGTTTATAAAAAATCACCAGCATTTAAAGTAAGATTCCTCCAGTTGATATGTGTACATTCTTTTTCCTAGTTTCTTAATTTTCTTCGGTAAATGGGTGTTCATTTCTGCTGCTGTACTCAGATCCCGAATCTGGAGATTTTGACATGCTCGTTCCTCTCTTTTTTTAAGCTGTATAATGAATAGCACTGACAGGTGTATCCCAGCATCTCAGCAGTAAGGCCACATGATTTCATGACAGCATAAAAACAACAAAAAAAAAAAGGAAAACTAGAGAGAAACTTTTCTGTAACATTTCAGCAACTGTTTCCATAGTAATAATTTGTTTCACCAAGCCACCAAACATCATTTCAAGGATTTTTCCAAATGCCCACAGAGAAAGTAGCAGCCATCAATAACCCTTTAAAAAAAAAATATATATATATATATATATATATATATATATATAAAGCCTTCAAAATTGTCACAGACCTTTTTCTTCCATTATTTGCCAAAAGCAGAAACAAAACAGTGAGGGCTAGAAATAACAATTCTATTAAGATGGATGGATGCGAAGAGAGGTAGACATGGAAAAAAACATGCTGCTGCTTTGTGTGCCCAGGGCCTAAGCTGCCCAAACAGCCCTTGACGCCGACTGTCAGCTTGAGATATGTCACTGCTGAGGCATCCAGGATCCTAACCAGGAAAAGCTTTACCCATCAAAGCCTTTTAATTGTCTGAAGGGGGTCACCTACAGGCCAGCAATTTGTAAAACCAAGCAGTGTGACCAAATAAGAGGATTTTTCACCACTGGAAGATTCTGGGCACGTTCTGATGTGGAGCAGATGAGAGAGCTGCCACTTGCCGTGCTCTACAGTGCTGCAGAGGTGCAGATGCCACCCACCGCAACCACAGAAAGCTGAACCATCTACCCCACGGCTTTCTTCCTAATGCACTGGGATTAGGGAGTTAGAGGAACACTGGGGACTGGCAGCAGGAGGACCCACAGCACTTGGTATCTGACCACAAGAATGGCCGTAGCTTACCAATTCCCAGCACCCAGAAGTGTCAGTGAAGTCCTGGCATCTCAGCCTGGGTCTCCTGAACACCTGAAATACAGTCTCTGTATGCTCCTCCTGGGACAGAGAACATCAAAGCAGGCTTGGACCTCCTCAGTTTAAACAAAATGCCATACATGCATGCTCGTTCTCAAATATTGGTTTTGTAACATTCAGAGAAGTTGTTCTCCTGTAACTATTTACTTCACGCGAGTTCCAGGGCAGAGAGATGTCGAGTTAAGTACGCTTCTCTTACATTCCTCAAATACAAAGCACTCTCGTGTTTCTCTTATGCTCAAACACCAGCAGCACAATGCATCCTGGACTGCAAGTGGAGTACCTAGCAACTACCAAAATACAAATACTAAATAGAAATATTTAGCAAAGCTTTGACCTTATCAAGAACCGAAACATGCTCAAGGAGAAACGCTGCCGAATCCAAACGACAATCAGAAGCAACATCCCTCTGACCTGCTGTCACAAAGTTATGTTTTTCTCTAAACTCTCCTGATACCACAAGTTTGTATTCTGGAACTTGCAGCATTAGTCATTTTTCTACATCATTTGAGGCACAGCTTCCAGCAAGCTGTCTCAGTGATCTTCATCTGACCGTCCACGTCTCTTTTTGCATCACTTCAGACTCACCCTTCCCGACGTGTGGGAGGGCAGAGGCTCACGGTCACCGAGAGCAGGCACGTGGAGCAGGTCAGCAGCGGGAGCACACAACTAATTCCACCATATGCGCCCGGAGTTACCTGCTGGGAGTGAGCAATCCCGGAAAGCAAGCGCACAATTAGCCCTCCTGTTGCATGTCAGCCTCTGCTGAAAATCTATAATTAAACTGATACAAGGGTAATGAACAGGAGGTTTAAAAAGCAGACTCGGGGATTGCAGAGACATAGGGACGTGCTTAATTACGTGAGTTTTCCCACTGGGTTTTACAAAACCAGCTTCCACCAGCTTTTTGTCCAAACTGACGGAGCTGAGCATGCTTCCCAAAGCGCACGGCAGGGGCTCCTCCTGGCCATGGCCCAGCTGGTGGCGTGGGAGCAGGCTCTGCTGTCTCCTGCCCTCTGCTTTGCTCTGTGCAGCAAGGAAAAGCAGGCTCCTGGGGGCTGCTCGGGGCAGGCACAGCCCTACCAGACCCGAAGTCTGCATGTAACTTGCACGTCTGTGTGTAACTTGCTGGGGGACGTCTGTGTGTAACTTGCTGGGGGACGTCTGTGTGTAACTTGCTGGGGGATCGGGGCTTTCTTGTTTTCCGTGTCCTCAGAGTGCGGCTGCTTGCATGGTCAAAACCTTCGCATTAGAAGGCTCAAGAAAGTAGTCAGTGAAACAGAAAACAGCTAAACAGTTTAGTTTTAGCTAGACTAGGGTCTATTCAGCTGATGGCAAAATATGCTTTTTGCATGGGGCAGGTTCTACGTTTTTGCAGGAGTGCATTGACGAAATTTTCTGAAGGGAAACAGCATTTCGAAGCAGGCAACAAAAGCATTTCCCATAAAAACCCATCAAAATTACACACTTCTAAGGGGGCAGGGAGAGGGCTGAAATGCACTCAGACAAGCTTTCAGTCAAGCCAAAACTCCATTTTTCTGTCAAGCAAATCATTGGCAAAAATAATTATTGCCCTGATGGATAAACTCTGGAAGTACTGGAAGCACCAGGCTGTGCCGCTGGAGCAGGCTCACGTTCTCTGCAGAAAAATGCAGAGAAGAAACCTAAAACCATTTGAACCGGTGGGTCACACATACATCCAGCACTAAATCAAGTGCAGATTAATTATTCACAAGCACTTTGGTGCCTGTGTAACATTAATACTGTGAGATATCACTGATTTTACGTGTTACTCCGGAGCTATCACAGTATACAGCAAGAAATAGTATTTGTAAACTTCAAGGCAGCTTGTATGTGATGCTGTTCTGTCAAAAGATCTTCCATGTCAATCACAGCTTCAGGATAAGGGTGGGTTTTTTGTTTTTTATAAACACATTCATTAATTAGTGCTTAGCTGTATTTGAAAAATGCATCCTTCACAATGCGTCCCGTTAATATGCCGTAGCATTTTGAACATTATTGTTTTTATGCTTATTAGGCATATCCTGCTAGAAGAAGGCATTTTAAATTAGATTAAATCTTATACATGTTTAATGCGGTGTTCTCACAATTTAAAATGCTACTCTATTAAAACAGCAGAGAAAGAAATTGACTCACAGAATACGAATGTGAAAAGAATAGATCATGAGTGAAATGAATAATAGATTAACTGAATAATCATATTACTTCCTATATGAAGAATATAAATCACAGTAATCCAATGCTGTCAGCAGAAAGAGAGAGGGCAGGCTTTCCAGGACTTAACTGCGTTCATTATCTAATATGAAAAGAAAGCTACGCATGATTAGTGTTAACGAGAGACCATTTCATTGCAGCTGATGCCAGCTATCAATCCCAAAGCATGCCGGACAAGAGCACTCCTCTGGAGATCGCCTTTCCAAGCTAGGGAAAATCATCCCACGCTCACCCATCCTTAATCAGCCCTAACATTGCCACTTAGCAAGACTCGAGGAACAATCTCAGGTACCTTACTGCATCGCTAACAGGAATTAACTTTTGGTGCCATCAATTCAGGCTGAGCATCCACCAGGACTTGACAGCCCTGACCTGGTCACAGGCAGACACGCTCTGTGACTGCCAGTACCGAAGACAAATCATTAGGAAGCTAAACCAAAGGCTACTGATAGCAGTGGAGAGATTCCCAATGATTTAAAGGCACTTGATTTGAACTGTGAGTCTCCACATACATGTTAATGCTGCAATTTTAAATCACCGTATTTATGTATCTTCTATATTTGATATCACTCACTTACATAATTGCTCTGAGTGCGTATTTGGATCCATGCTCGCAGCACTAGGTTTGAGATCGCAGAGATAATTAGGTAAGAGCCAATATTCAAGTCATGGTAAAACAGGGCTCCTACTACTTCAGCCTATTATCCAAACCCAGCACCCAGGGAGTTCATTGCCCTTGCTGCTCGGGATACATGGCTTTACGACATGACCGAGTTGGCATCCCAGCACACCTGCATGGCCCTCGGCCAGCAGAGGATGCTGAAGGTGCAGGATGGGAAAACTGCCAAACAGGACCTGGAACTAGGACTCTTCCCCAGTGAAGAAGTTTCCCTTCCACCTCACAGCTCTGTGGACCAGCTGCAACCTGTTCATGGTTCTCTCCACCCATCTGTCCCCTGATTTCCCCTGCTCTGCCACCTCAGCCCTTCCTACTCAGAGAGCAGCCAGGGTCACTTGGAAGTGGGATTCAAATACTAACTGCTTCAAAAAAAATACACAGAGCTAAAAAACATGCGCAGAGAGCCCTGAGGGCTGTAATGCCATTCACCACTCCAGCATTACTAGCTGTTCAGACACAAAGCTTACAAAGAGAGCTGATAAAAACAGCAACTGGTATACACAAAACAGGAGTTAGCACCCAACAGGCTGCCTGTTAATGAGAAAGTAACATTTGTTAGAAGTTTCTAGACTTGACCTTGTCGACATCAGATTGAAGGAAGAAGAAAAAAAAAAAACACCACAGGACTAGCTGCTGGCATTAGGAGCTGATTGTCAGCTGAATTCAGCATAAGAAGGGCTCGCAGTCAATCTGCTCCACGCTTGCTGAGCGCTCTTAGTAGGATGTGTTTAGCTATCTAGGGTCTAGGGACACGTGTTCTCAGAGAAGGAAGAATGCAGAGAGAGAGAGACTGCAGAAATGGCAAGGAGAAGACAGTATCAGCACAGACCAGGAGTGCCAGCTCCTGCCTGTCCAGCAGACCTTGGTTAGGGACACTCGGCAATTCTGGGGCTCCAAGAAATTTTGTGTGGAAGGGAGAGCTCTCCCAGGCATTACAAAACGACATTGCAAATGCTATGTAGGGCTGAGCTGGCTGCTGTGAGCCTCGCAGATACAGACCATGCCTCAGGATCCCCTGTAGGCAGGTTTACACTTCCCACAACACAGCACGACGGCTTCGCTCACATCTAAAGCCTACCAGGTGTCCTCTGTCATGGTGACCTCTCAAATCCCAGAGAAGATGCTCAAGAGAGATGTTTCTGGGAGGCTGTTGCAGGAAATTATGACCATGGTGTTTGATCAGACCATGCTGAATCACTAAAGCATCCTTCGTGGCGTGTGGCCAGGCACAGCACGGAGGAAGTGGGGTTGTCTCTCCGTAGATCAGTTTGACCTGAGGAACCTTCCAGGCTGGCACGTGGAGTTCGGGACCACTCGCTGGGCCCCTGCACAAGGCCTGGCATCTTCTGCGTAAAACTGCGTTCCCATCAATTAAGCACCAGTGATTCAGAGCCGTGGTAAGGCAAAGTGACTCAGTCAGGGATTGATTAGGAACGCAAATTCCAACTGCCACGTTCTTGCAAAACAGTCAATTTTTAGCTTTACAGCTTGCTGCGTAGCTCGCTGGACACCCATGCGATAGGAACAAGATCGTTCTGGCAGCCTTAGCTGCCAACCACTACCTAAAATCGCTGCCGCAGCAGGAGCAAATTGGTTCATAGCAATTGGTTCAGCAGCGGCTTTGGATGCAGATCTAGGAGCATATGCTGCTTTTAGCCAGTTCTCCTAGCACCTCTCAGCAACAGGTCTCATAACTCAGCACCCCAAACAAGAAGTTTAGGAGCTCTCTATGTGATAGTTCCTTCCACACACAAAATCACCATTGCAGAAGTTTATGACTATTATCAGGAGACCTTGCTTGGCATAGCCATCTCCCAAACAGGATTATAACCAAATCCTGGTTTTCAACAGTGTAGCGCTAAGAATCTAAGGATGTATGCAAGGTCTGTGGAAGAAAGAATCACCTTTAGTATGTCAATTAATAAATGCAGGTTAGACAAAAAACAAACAACAACAAAAACACATATTCTGAAGAGCATAAGTACTTCTTCAGGACTGAGATGGAAGCAACAAACTGAGAAGAAATCACAATCAACATCACTGCATTAATTGAGAAAAGGATGACAGTCTCTACGGAACAGAAAATAGTCTCTGTAAAGGCTCAGGACCCCAAAGATACAGGACACAACCTTCCAGGTACTATTCAGCATGTCACTAAAGCTGCTGCTGATCCAGATCTTGCACTCTAATATCATAATATGCAATCATAACGAAAAGGATATTAAAAAATGAGGACAGAACAGAAAGCAAAAGAAAAATCTATGTCTGAGACTTCGAAAAGACTGTTGCCCCCAAACTGAAGAATATAAAATGCACAAAAACTGTCTGAAAAGAACAAGTAGGGTGAGAACTGAGAGCACTTTGGGAAAAAATCATGAGACGGCCAAAAGCCACAATTTCACAATTAAGAAAAAGAGCAAGTTTGGCTAAAAGCACATTCTCAATTGGTGTGAAGTGAAGGAGACAATTAGGAACAAAAAGCCAATATAAAATGACTGAAAAGAGGAAATCGATAGAAATTACTGTAAACAAAGATAGGAAAGATGAAATATTTATTAGGAAAGCTAAAGACAAAAAAAAAAAAAAGCCATCGCAGGTCTGGCTAAGGACAAAGAGTTTTAACTGAGCAGAACCTCAGCAGCACTGCAGCTATACAGCTGGCAAAGTTTTCAATAATGATGCAGAAAAGGCAAAATTGTTCAATACATATTTCTACTGCATATATGAAAAGGGCAGAGAGGAAAATAAAATGCCTTCCAATCCTCGAGTAACTAAGGAGGATGTTAAAGACCTAGGAATAAACATATAAAGGCAGTTATGGAGAGCCTGCACAGAGGAACTGGAGCAGAGTTAGATGAGACCTTTTTAATTTTTAATAAACCTTGATATCTCAGAGAAATTAATTCATTTTCACCAAGTTCATTTAAAGCCAAATTTGTAGCTATATATCTAGGAATAAGAAGTGTTCCTAGGCACAGCTACAGAATAAGGCACTAATAACTAAAAAGTGATCCTTAGATATATAAACAAGAAAAAAAAATGTAGCATGGTAAATTTACTTCCATTTGCAGCATAATCCCTTGGCACCCCAATATTAGAAAAAAAAAAAACACATCAGCAATAAAAAGCCACCTGAGCTACACAAGCTTAACAACATGTGGAATTGCTTGCAGGAAGGCAAAGGACCCACCATTTGCCCTTACAAATGGGAAAAGAAGCAGGCATGGCTGAGTTTCTCAAGGTAGCACGTAAGCACTAGATTCAGTGAAGAGGCTACGAAGTCTGATGGCACAATGAAGGAAGCCAGGCAGCACTGGGATGCCTGCAATGAAACAATAAAAAGCAAGGAGAAAGCACGCCCTTTCTGCATTGAAAATTATACTTCATGTTTCATTATTTATAGCAAAACTTTCTCACATCCTGACGAACCTGCAGGGCATTCCTAAGTGCAAGTTTTTGCATGAGCTGGCAGAGTTCTGCCATACTACTATTGATACAATTACCTCTACACAGACATCTCCCCAACAAACTCAGTCCAAGGACGAAAGGCACGGCGGCTTTCAAAGTGTTCTACCTTGTAAGATTAAAGTTCTTCAAAAATGTAATCACCCTCTATCCAGGCTGCGTCTGCTGGATATATTTACGCTCCCAAGAGGGGTTAAAACAACATTTTTAGCAGCTGCCTCAAAACTCAGATCACATCCTTGTGAGATGCTACATTGATTTGCATATCATTAAGCATGATCCTTCCTCTCCTCTACAGTTTTGCTCCATGGTTTTGTTCCCGCGTGAAGGTTGCCATTAGTTGCACGTGTGACACCGTCCCTTGCGGATGAGCACCGCAAGCAAAAGCGACGGCGGCGCCATGCTAATGAGTCCCAGCGAGACAGCCATGGAGCTGCAGTTGCCATCGCAGCTTTGGCAGAAGGGGAAAGCATTAAAATGCTTCTGGCAACTTTTCGGAGCTGCTAAAATTGAGTCAGTTGGAGAGTGTTTACACAAAGCTAACACTGCACTGGGCAATTTCTGGCCCCAGCATGTTACATTCTGATTTAATCAGTTTTGCAGTGTACAGTGTCTGACAAAGCAGTGCACTGGGCCAGGCTTCAGGCTTTCACTAAGTAGGGCACTGGGCATTTTGTCTGCCTCCTCCTCCTCCCTCCCACCCTTTTGCAAAGAGATCTGGCAATATTTAATCTTCAGAATTAGGTGAGTCCAAATAATGCCCGGCACAGCCATCGGGGGTCAGGTCAGAGCTTGGAGGTGGGCAGCCAGGCAGAACATTCGCCCTTTGGAGGTGATGCTCTGTGCAAGGACATGCAGCAGCAAAGGGTTTCAGCTACAAGCCAGGAGCATTTTCTCCTCCTGCTAGCAAACAAAGAGCACCGAAGGGAGAACACGAAGAGCTGACAGGCTGCGAGTGCTTTGCCAACGTGTGAATGAACCCAAGGCTCACACCAGAGCAAAGGGCAGGCAGCACGCCGCTGCTGTGAGCTCTGCAGGGAGCAAGCCCACGCACCATGGTGCTGCCGTGGTGCAAGGTCATGCTTTTGACACCAGTAAGAGCTTCGTGTTAAGTGGGAACAAGAGAAGCTATTATGTGTATTGAAAGCCAGATTCTAGTCTCATTTAGGGGGAAATCCAAAGTAATTCCTTGGCAGAGAGGCCATCGCACTCCTCCAATCTCCGGGTATATTGCCATAGTTAGCTTCCCTGCTGTAGTGATACCAGAGGCCCAGCTGTGATGTGGGGCCCAATTTGCTAGCACGAAAGGCTATGCGGTGATTGAAGACTGGCTCTCCTAAGCATAAAGCCAGCCTCAGACACAGGGCCACCCTCTGACCAGATCCATGCCTGCACCCTGACACCTGTGCCTGAGCTGAAACGTCTGTTAATAGCATTTACCTACCTCACAAAACTGTTACAAAGCTGAGTTAACATTTGTACTGCAAAATGCTTCAGGACAGGCAGCAGGGCGTGCAGAGCACTCCTGTCACAGCACAGCTTTGCCTTGGCAGGCTGCGCTCTAGCACCATTTTGTTGCAGTTAGGAACAACGAGATACACACAGAAACACACAACAGGACCACAAACTCAATTCTTTGCAGCCTGCAGGCTGGAACACTGTCCTACGTACTTACTTCTGCAACTACTTCTGCGATATGGCTTCATGAAGACAGCCTTTCTGCCCTGCCCCACTTGCTGCAAAGCCTCGAGCCTGCTGAGCAGTGTCTGGCCAGGGTCTTCTGCTGCGCCTGATGTGACCATAACTGCAACAAAAGTTGAAAGGCACTTAATAGAGACTGGGCATGCACGAAAATGATTCAGAGTTGGGAAAGCAGATAGTTCATCCTCTCCAATACTGCAAATGACATCGCCAAATATTGAAAAGTATTTCTAGATGCCAATTAAGTGCCCAGTACAAACCTTTATGGAAATAATCTCTCAGAACACACAAACAGGGACTTAACAGATTTCTCTTTATTTTCCCATCAAACCAGCAAAGGGGAGCATTTTCTGCAGCAGTCCCTTCCATGCTATCGCGTAACACTTTAGCTGATAAAAGCAAGTGTTAGCATAGGTCCTATACCTGGAATCTCTACAAAGTTTGATATGTTTATAGTTCAAACAGACAGCGAGCTTAAAAACACAGAGATGGAGTCTGGTGAATCATCCATCTGTACACAGCACTGACGTGTAAAGCTGAATTTCTTTTCGTGTTGGAGCTTTGTATTATCTTTTTTTTTTTTTCAATCACTCTTTTGAGGGGAAAAAAATGAGGAGCTGAGAGAGAAAAATGTGATTCATTTTTACTAGAGTGAAGCAATAAAGCTCTTGTAAAGTGTGGTCACCCCTGTGTTCCATTTCAATAACAGCAATAACACCTAACCTGCTGCTCCTGCTGCCGTGCTCTTACCCTTCACATGCTAAGCTCCTTATTTTTAATCACAGGCTCCTATCACATTTATAAGGCCACTGAAATTGTGTTCTCCCCCCCCCCCCTTTTTTTTTTGATCGTTTGATAAAGTGAAAAGCGTTCAGTGAGTCACTGATAGATCATCATCTCTTCCATATGCAAGAGGAAGCTGCTGCAGGGAGCTGTACCCCTGGAGGAACATCGACCTGTCAGTTCGGCTTTGGAAAGCCGAGCGCACAATTCTCTTTTTCATCTCAACTTTTCATTTGCTGTATGTAAAAAGCAGCGTTATAAGAACGCAATCGCTGTCCAAGTCAGGGATAATGTTATTTCAGTGCTGCAGGTTAGATACAGTGGTGATAAATAACTGCAGTACAGCACTGCACCAAGCTCCATCCTGCCTTACCTTCAGCTGAGCCCCTCTCCCCATCCAGTTGCCCAACAAAAGTCACAAAAATCAGGGGCCCTGACCATGGGTTAGCTGCAGGGCAGCCCTGCAAGGCACAGCTCATGCAGACCACTTTCCCTGTGGGGTTCAGCCACAACTCATCCCAAAAGAGCTGACAGAGACCAGACGCAGGCTCAAAGGCTCTTTTAGATCCACGCACTTGCACCATCTCTCTGTATCACAACTGGAAGCTGGCCCTAGCAAACCCAAACCACTCCAGATCACCACCAGAAAGTGGTTGTACTTGCTGGAAACCCCAGCTACACCAAGGCCAATCTCAACAGCATCACTGAAATAGAGAAACCTGGAATGCTGAGAACCTACTGCTGGAAAATGTTTTCTTCCTTTCTCTGTGCTTTCCTCTACAGTATTTCAAACAGAGATGCCACTTCTGTTTCACAGCTGAAAGGGTCTGAAGTTCTTCCATGGATAACATCAAAGGTCCAAGGTCTTACATTGCTCCTTTGCAAAATGCCTTTCTCAGCGCTGCTCAAGCTCATACAGTGTGGCACCAGTTTGTCAAAGAATTGTACAAAATATTAATCCGTGAGCTGATTCACTTGGACCAAGTTCCTGAAGGAAAGGCAGTGGTTGTGGGAATGCCAGCTGAGTTTGTGTTCAGAAAGCAGCTTTTCTTATGGGGCATCAGACAACCATTGGCTCTTTGTGGTTTCTGGGCCACTACTTCTGTTTCAATTCCTCGTACAACTTTACATACTTCTCTTACCTGTTTTGTTTTTAAGCACTCTAGAGCCAAGTATCCATAACATGAAAAAAAATCTCAGCATTGGGATAATTTTCAATTGCATCTTGTTTTATGAGTATTAAATGCAAACAATAATATTTCATTTGAATTCTGGTAATAGATATTAACTTTGGAAAGTTAATTAACAGGGCTTCTTATCAGTGTCTACTTAATTTCTGTTGAGTCAGTCCACTGGTTCACAAGCCTGAGAACTCAGTAATTCACCTCCTCCTTTGGCTAAATCAGGGGATCCTCAAAATAGATGGAACTGTTCCAGTCACCTTAAGTTTATTCTTACTATTCTCTCTCAGTCTACGTCTTATTGGGAAAAATCCTCATTTCCTCAGAGGCAGTATAGAGCTTGCCACCGTGTACATGGCACAGAGATATCTCAGACTCTCATGTTAATGTATGCTACAGTAGCTTGGACTTGGCAGGCTCTTACCTTGCAGGGGCAAGCAATTCCTGCTTTCTTCCTCACTGAGCTCACAACTTTGTGCTCTTGGAAACCTACTGAGAAATTTAAAAAAGAATTGCTGACCAGCTGCACTTATTATAACCACAAATTCTGAATTTATTCCACCTAAAGATTCATATTCTGAGATGGAAAGAGATTCAGCCTTTTCTAGGAAAGCAGAAACACATATATCCATAACCAACATGGTGATAAAATTCCGCCACAAATACCTCTCCATTTCTTGTGTTAAATTTCCTTAGTTGGAAGGGGTTTGGTTACAGTCACTGAGGCCATTAGGTGTTATTTTAGATTTACACTTCTAGGGATTCTTCATGAAGACAGAAGAAAAAATCCCTCTTAATAGTATTGCAGTTTTTTTTTCCCTGTGGTTGTTTTGTTTTTGTTTTTACATTAGCTAATCAATTTTTTACATAACTGATATTTATGCATTTTTCAACCGCCTCTAGTTTTGTGTATCCTGTTATCAATCCTGCACAATCGTGGAGAGATTTCCTCCCCACTGCCACTGCCATCGCCACCTGTCCCCTCCAATTAGTGTCAATTGCAGTGAAAATCTTTGTGGTATTGAAACTATATTAAGACATATGTACATCTGTTTACAAAGATGGATTTTCTTTCCACAGGAAAAGCTGCCATTTCAAAAATCTGTTTTCTTTTGAATTGGAACATAAAATCTGAATTTTTATTTACCTGCAGAATGCTGATAAAATAGATTTGCTACCGCTGGAAATATGTTGTTTCAAAAGTGCTAAAACTTTATAAAACAACATTACTATTATAATATGTGCTTTCAATCTTTACATATTATTTAAAATATGAATAGGGATAAAATCCATGAAATTTGATTCTAGTTATGGCCAATATGAGAAAGACCCTGTCTCTTTGGACAACCATGAAATAACAACTATCTGAACATCTCCAGAGTTTTGTCTTTTGTATTTGTCTTTTGTAAGGAACAGCTGAACCACAGCCAATTGCTTATGAATCTGCTTGATGAGATTTTTCTCATTAATGGGCGGTTTCTTCAACACGAAAAGCTTCAATAACCATTGGGCTAAGAATACCTGGTTTTAATTTCATCTCCTCTGAAATGTTCCTCGGTTTCACAACAGTAGTTAAGCTGCTACACATACATGAAAGCTGAAACAATGGAAATATTTACCTTGACAGGTAAATATTAAGAGAGTCATTTTAGCAATGTATAAAACATTTACATGTGCTTAATGGATTTTTGATGAAATAGTTGCTATAGAATCTAAGGAGTTTCATTTACCAATAGTTTAGAGTCCTCTGCAACATCTATGGATGCACCAAGCACTTGAATACATATGTGTCATGTAGTAAAACCTGTGGCATCTCTCAGTGATTTATTAAATCCTACATAACATCGATGAAATGCTAATAGAAACATTTTGAAATGATCTTCAGGTAACATGTAACTTCATATAACATTCAATTCTACTGATCAGGAATTAATTTGGTTCTTTAAGGTCTAAACTGGCAAGTTACTTGATGGTGATCTGAGGAATACACATCACATTATTTTCAGTTATAAGAAATATTTCATATTTCAATCCTCTAGAGAGCAAAATCACCTAGATATCCTGCACATCAGTTTGTGCATCACCCATTTTCCTAATCACAAATTACTTGCATAAGAAACAGAATGGTCATTAATATTTCAATCACTGTGTGATGCTTTCTGGATTTTTTACAGATTTTTAATATGAAAAATTCAGGTGAATGAATTCCTGTCTGTTGAGATTTATTCTTTCCCTACGAAATTAAAGTAATTAGAGAAAGTGAGAAAACTTTTTTTTAAAAGGGTTAATTGAAGGGCTAGTTACCACCACAATTAATTGCCTAATTAAAATATTATCATGCATCAGACTAAGGAAATCAGTTCATGCCAGCCTACAAAGGTACTTTCATCTTTGATAGATACTCCTGCTGAGAAGAAAGAAGAGGCTGCCACTATTACCAATGTGACATGAGAAGCAAAAATCTCTTTTTAAAAAGAACAGTAGGCATAGGGAAGCCTTGTTCTCAGACACAAATTCCTACCTTTATATCCCCAGTTAATACTTTGGCTGTGCCCATATTCTGTCAATAGTTTTTTCCTTCTACATAAGAAATATATTACTGAAAATAATACCTTACATTGCTTGCTTAAGGGCCCTGCAATGAACCAGTTATTCAGTAATGGGAGCTGTAATCAACAGGCTACTTTAGAAACATTTGCAAACCATGCAAATTCGTATGACAGGGAATCTCTTGGTTTGCTTGCACCAGGGGACACATCCTGCTGAAGTTCCTGGGTTGTGCTCTTTTGTCTGCTAGGAATCAGGACAAGTGCAGGAGGAATTTGGAGTTCAGAATCAGAACTCAAACACTTCTTGCTGTCTTCAAAATTTTCATGCACTGATCAGATTTTAAAAGCTCGTGTTTCAGACAGGAGTGTTTTAAACACTTGTCACTCAATTTAAGCTTCCTATTCAAGTTGAAAAAAACTTCCATTTAAGAAAATGGAGGGAGGACATATATACTATCTTTCTGAAGTTTTTTGCCTATTTTATGGTTAATTTATTCTTTTTATTTATTCTTCTTATTTAAACCAGATCTTAACAATGTACAGAACAAGAAGTGGTCCAGGGCTGGTGAACTAGATCATATCCATATTTACAAGCATATAGCAGAGTAGGAAATTATTGGGATTTTCTACTAAATACTACATACGTCATACAATTAGCTGTTTTTAAGCCCCCTTTTCTTCCCTCCCAAACCTGAGGAAGGTTATAGATGTTGCTATTATTGATGTACTCAGTGAACTTCTTTTCTATCTCCCCAAACCACTTAGAACTCCCGGTAAGTGTTTCAAAGGATACTTGTAAAAAAAAATAGTATTGTTTGTATTACCCAGAAAAAAAAGGTAAGCTGTAAACAAACAAACACCCCACCACATTCAAAGAGTACAAGATGTTCAGATGCAGCCAGTTGTTGAAGTCTCATTACTGAAGGAATCTCAAGCAAAGAAATGACGCCAGTCAGTCATCTTGTACTTAAACGTTAAATATGCTACAGCAGTTGTGGTTCAGATTTGCTCTAGCCCGGCATAAGGATTTTTTTATAGGCACCTGCTCTGTTTTACAATTTTATGCAGCCTCCAGTGATTTTCTATGTTGCTAATTAATGCCCATTCTTACAGGTGCTCTGACTGGGGGAGAACAGACCCACCACAGCTTTCTACCTCTTGTTTCTGGATTTTTCTCCCAGAAGTAGCAGGCTAGTTAAACTGCCCAACTCACACTGCTAAAGTCTTGCTCTCAGCAGCTGTGCATCACCACCACAGAGCTCCTGGGCAGGCGCCAAGCTTGATCTGGGGCAGCTCCAGGTGCTGCCTGCAAGCAGCCAGGGTCTTTCCACTCCTGCTGATGTCTGCTCCAAGCAATGCTCACTTTGGTTATTAATTGGGCTTTTCTAAGTTCAGGCCCCTCATCATGGTAAAGTGCTCGCAAATTACAAGACCTCTCTGATCTGAGCTCTTCCACTGAATGATCCGTGATGGCTGAAAATTCAAGAGAAGAGCCAGGTAACAGCAATGCAGGCAGGAGGACACACACAGACCCTGCAACCACAAGAAAACTGCAAAACGTGAAAACAATGGCAACTCAAAGAGGGAGAGAATACCATGCACAAAGGAGAATCCTTCTGCAACTGAATAATGCACTTAAAATCCAGAGGACTTCCTCTTATTATGGATCTCTGGAAATAAGATCTAACAAAATAAAAAAAAAAAAAAAAAGAAGACTTTGCACTGCAGCACAGCAGAGGCATCTGCAGAGGAGCTAGTGCATGAATACTGGGAAACATCCACTGGTCTTGGTCTTCCCATGCAAACAGAGGCATTGCAGCTTGAAAATCTCCACCACAGTGTACCTCAAGCACAGGTCACATCTTTCACATAAAAGATCACCAGTCCTTCAGCACCCAGAATTTCCAATTATCACCTCGCGTTCTGGCACACAGCAATATGACACAAGGAAATGACTGACCCCTCTATTTTGAAGTTACAGAAAATACTTATTCGCAGTGCTGATGACTGCAGGCCTGCTGTGCAAAGTGGTGTAACGTCCATATTATCCTTGCACTAGCCAAGAACTCAACATCTCAGCTGTTACATGAATCTCTGCCAAGTACTTCATCCAATCTCCTATAGCAGTTAATGAATATGCAGCAGCCAAATCTCTTTTCCCTTTGACATTATGAGGCGATAGCAAAGGAAAACAAGGCTTTGCTCTTATCACAATGCTCCTCACAGAAAAAAAATAGAACAAAGCTAGAGATGTCCTTGCATGGGGTTGAAAAGTCCATGAAATTTCATGCATATTACAATTTAGTTTCTACTAAATGAGAAAGAAATGAAAAGATTTCAGTTTCTACTAAACTGGAAATGAAAAATATTCTAGTGTGATGTGTGCAGAGACATGCAGAAGAGGAATGATCTTATGGCGAAGGCACTAGACTGCATCTGCAGAAAGCAAAATTCATTCTCTGCCCGGTGAAATACTACATAAATCATGCCAGGTCTGATCCAGAAACCTTTGAGAATAGAAGGGGTCTGCGTTGCTACCTGGAAAGAATACAGCCTTGGATTTCACTATTCCTCTTCTCCTTGCCCTGGTACAACGCCTTGCATTAGGAGGAAATGAAAGCATTAAAATATTAAAAAATACAGTACAAATAAAATTATGCTCTCTGTTTTTCCGAGTAATTCTAAGTAAATGATGAGATCATTGTCACTTGCTAATTGTTTTTTAAAAATCTAATTACAATGAGCCCTCACTAATTCACATAATGTTCAGGATACCCATTACAAATTACTTGCTAATTTGCAAAATTCAGCAAGGAAACAAACACACACACACACACAAGTAGTTCTTGCTTCATTTAGGCTGTCAACTGTAGTTTATGGTTTCTTCAATTATTTACAGTGTGATAATACATTGGTTTGTATAACAAGAAGTATCACGTTACATTTCACAAGAATAATGAAATCTCCACATAGGAAATGTTATAAGAAATTTCTACTGATTTCTAATTTCTATTTTAATTTACTCATTTCTAATTTCTACTGTTGATAAGATAAAGAACAGTGTGTGTATCACAGAGTTTGTGGGTGGATATTGTGTAGCTCATCTCCAAATGGGAGCTCTGAGAGCAAATTTCCAAGCATCCTTAAGCTGGAGAGAGACCATGGGCCTTCTAGGACAGGCAATATCACTCACACGTGCAAGTATTTGCAAGAAAGGGGCCTGTCTCTGCTTATTTTCCCTACAAGAAAAAAAAAGTAACTAAATGTCAGTAAAAGTTAAGAAATCCAGCAAAGAGGACTTGTGGGCCTTAGTCTGAAGGTCAAATATGCATCTTACTAAAACTGAGGATTTTAGGAAATTTTTGTAAGTGGGACATATTTACAGTTTCTCATCTTCCAGAAAACAGACAGCATGAAATCCAACTTGAATCTGGAAAATTTAATCATTAGGAAGTAGGAAAAGCACAGGACCCTGGAGAGTAGCCATTAACTTATCAATCTACTCAGGCTCAGAGGCTGGTGGGATTTTTTTAACTGCACTATTCTCATAAAAATAAATAAATCTCTAAATATTTTTGGCATGACCCAGCTGAGATCGAGGTTGTTCATACTCAGTGTGCTCAGAAACTTCACTCACCCTGAGAAGTAACTGTACAACTATAGAGGGGGCCACCTGAATGGTGACAGACATCCTCCCCCCATAACACCCCCATCTAAACATCGCTCCCTGCCTACTCAGAGCAAAGCCAAGATAAAGAGACAGATGTTTGGTCTTCAGTTACAGGAATCTGTATCTACTCAGCTGTTCCACAGCTCTCACACATTTCGGTGGAGACATTTCTTTTCCAGCTAAGTCCTTACACCTCTAATCACTTGTTTACCCAGAAGGAAAGAAGAGCAGCATTCTGAAATAGCAAAATAAAACATTTAGACTTTTTTCCCCACTTTTTGTTCTGACAAAAATTATTTCCAAATATTTTAAATAACCCAAATGCTGCATTTTGCAGGAAAAGCAATATCAGCAGCTGACATTTTACCAAGAAGGCTTCTGAAATTACTTTACATTCACCTCCTCTGCTAACATGGTGAGGGCAGTGAAGACGAGAGAGCCAGGCACTTCTGGGCCACTGCAGTGGCAGTACAATGGCACAGAAAGAAAATGTGACCCAACTTTGCTGCTCTTATAAGGGTTAGGACATAAAAATGGAAAACATGCACAACAGCAGAACTGCATTTCATTTGCTTTTCAAGTCCTGATTTGCATTAGGTGTTAACAGTTTGAGGAAGACGCATAGCAAGTGCTTCACTAACCGCATTTAACCAGTGAGCCCCGGTGTGATGGCTCAGTAAGAAAAGACTTAACTAACAGTTATGGCACAGCAGAACTGTCATTTGCTTCCCTGGAGTAAGAACAGACAGCTTCAGATCCATAATATTGGAATAAAAATAATAGACCAGACAGAAACACAGTTACAGCTGATTTACTGGCAAAAATGGTGCAATAACAACAGGACTTGTTTGATTCTTCTATTTTGTTATTTCAGTGCAGTCAGTCCAAGATACAGACAGTTATTTTGGAAAGAGTGGTTGAATTTTGACTCATGTCAGTAAAAAATTATGTTAGTTGAATCTGAATATCAAATTTGGGAAGAAAAAAAAAAAAAACACACACACCCTACAATTTGCCCCAGAACAGTAAGGAAAAACCCTATGAAACTGCAGTGGTTCGGTTCTGTCTTGACACGAGTGCCAGAGGACTGTGCTGAACTGGAAGGAGTCAGCAGACCAGCAGCCTCCAGGGGAAGCACGGAAACACAGATTCATAGCAGAGCATCAAATCAAATGAATGAGTCTCCGGATGGACAACAGCAGATCTGTCAAGTCAAATGTAGTTTGTGCACAGCCAAGAGCTGTTCCTGAAGGCTAGCACCGTATCTTCCTGTTTGAGCTTCCTCCCTCACCAGTGACCCTCCTCCGGTCCCAGTGCCTGCCTTGGGACAAGGAGCAAACCCACACTCAGTGTCCTTATCTGCCGGTGGGTGACAAATGAGCAAACAAATAAAGCAGAAGAGCCAGGAAGAGCTGATCAGATTGGGATAGAGCAGCAGTGCCCAGACCCTGAATCAAACCACTTGTAAATTACGAGAAAAGCTCATTCTGTTTCATTCTCAGCCAGAGCATCGGATTTTGTAGCTTTGGCAACAGGGCAGGGAGCAGCAGTGCTCAGCAGCACCTCATGCAGAAGGTTCGCTGGAAAGAGAAAAAAGTTTGTCTCGCTCCAGCTGGCTTTTCATTCTACTGCTCTTTCCTGATAAGGTTTATTCATTTCTACCTGTTCCAGACAGCAACTGAAACAGCAGCCGATGGTTTGTGGTTGAGGTGTGGTCCTCTGTCCACACACAAAGGAGGGCAGGCTGCTGGGCCACTCTGCTGATGCTACACCCACGGGCACAAGGCAAAGGCACACGCCTGCCCACGAGTCTCTTTCCTACGGCTGCTTTCTTCTGTGAAAGTAATGGCAGCTACCAAATTGAAAGGCAGAGGTTAGCAGAGGCTGATTAAATATCCATTTAAAGAAGAGAGGGCAAAGGGTTCATCCTTAAGTACCTTTCATATGATTTCTGTCCTCGTTTCTTTCGATACTGCCATTTTCTTTTGAAGAAAATGCTTCATACAAGATTAAATAACTTACAGAACAGCCACGTTAAGGGCAAACTTAATGCACAGAAGTTTGGAGTACTCATAAGGTAACTGTGCTTTGTAGAGTACTGAGTACAAGACGTTTCTACCTACAAGCCCTGATGCACCTACATCCTTTACTCACCACAGCAATTTCACCACTGAAGTACCTCCCTCCCTCCCCTTAATATAGACCCTAATCTGCCAATTATTTAACATCACAGATACCCAAGACAAAACTATTCCTATCTCCAAGGGCTAAATGAGACATACCAAAATTCAGATGCTCAGTACTTGCTCAAAACAAGGCCCAGAGGCATACACTAGCAGAGGGGCAGGAACCTCATGGCCTCTGGTGGCACCTGCACAACGAACTAGGGCCAGCACCCGGAGAACAGAGCAAGCACGTCCAGAGGGCTTCCTCCACAAGGGGGCTCTTCCATGATCTATCTTTCCGTTTGTGTTTTTTGTTTGTTTTTAACGCTTTTGTTGTTTGTTCTTCTTTGTGTTCTTTCGTGTTTTTTTTTTTTTCCTCCCTGGTTTCACATACCTACACCCCCCGCATCTTTTGTAAAGCTGAGTAAAAGCAACGCTCACTTTCAGGAAACTTCTTTTATTTTCAGGCCCCTCACTGTTGCATGTTTGCAGCACGCTTCATATTCTTTTTTCTCTCATATAAATCTTTCAGAAACAGCAGAAGACTGGTGAGTGTGTGACAAATATTACTCCCTGGTCCTTTTGTTCTTTGTGGATTTATTTTTTTTTTTATCACTTATTTCATTTTGCTGCAAACAGCACCTTTGTACCCTGGACAAATTCAATAACCATGACTCAATCTACAACCCATACCGAGCTGTCTTCTGTTTCATCTTGCCTATTAAAACCAGCACATGGCGTTTGATGAGTGGAGAGGGGCCTGATCCCAACTGGGGGAGCTCTAACCAAGAGCAGGGCGCAGGAGGCCGATGAAAGAGCCGCTGTGTCACTTGGGGCTGCGCGCGTCACTCTGTGCGCCTTTCAGCCCAAGCCCTTTCTTTGTCACTTTTGCAACCTCTGGTCCCTGAGAAGCCGCTTTTTGTGATTATGCGTCCCCTTTTAATTTTCCTTTCATCAGGTGGGAAAGGATGACTCTTCCTGCCTGGTGCTTTCACAGTCCACTGCCCCCAGCTCGGCTTGTGTCACCTGCCTAAGTGACAGGAGTGATATTTCACGGCGGCACAGGTCCTGCTTCATGCATTAAATATCAGCGGTGGTGTGGCAACAGGAGAGGGGACAGAAGCACTGCAGGTTTTATACCCAAAGGCATCATCCTTTTAACAACAGTCAACCTGAGGGCTCTTGTTTTCACACAGGTGATTATTTCTGTTGGATTCAGTCCTGCAACTATATATTTTTTTTTTTTTTTTTTTTGAGGTCCAGAACAATTCCAGGCCTACATTGTACAGGCACTAGAGAAGGGCCCTCTCTGCACACCTGTGGAGGTGCCTGTAGGCAATTATGCCACACACGCTCCTTCTTACTAAATATCCCCATCTTTCTCCAAAAGCAACTATTTGCAGACACACACGTGTTGCACTTTACCATTTTTAACCCCACGGTTAACGGGACGTAGGGTGCAGCAGCCCAGATCCCCCACATTCACAGCCACCCACCGTGAGCCAGCCCCGAGCTGCAGCAGCACTTACCCAGTCCTGCACCTCAGCTCTCAGACTGATGCCAACATGGCTAATTTAAATCGTTAGTCAGCCTTCCTGTTTAAACAGCACAAATTAGTGTTCAGTATTTACAATGACTAACCACGCACTTACAGGGAAAAAATAGCTGTTATTTCACTTCTTGTGCGATGATAATAGAGCAAGTCTAAACTTCACATCAGTTCCATCTGCAAATAACACCTTTTACATTTTAAAAGCCCACGGAAGATTTAAACATGAAAACATGTGGCGTTCTAGCACCGCTGAGAAGCCAAAAGCATACTGTCGAAGGAAGCTATGGTTAAATGAACATCGGCATTTTCTGTAATAATAGCTTCACTAAAAAGTTTCCATCTAAAGGACAGACATAATACGGTAGCAAAGAAACACGGGATGGGGTCTGGTGTTTGGAGTTCAGCCAGCCAGGGAGACCCAAGGAACACCTTCAAAACCTGAACCAGAAGCAGGTAACACTCACTTCATTATAACCTCCCATATCAATTCTTCTCCTTAGGAAGAGGTTTTCATTGCCACAAATAAGAGTTAGATGGGTTCAGAAGTATTTGAGTGCTAACTCCTAATTGCACCTTTGACTTTCAGTGGCCATATAAATGGTTCATTCTGCCTTGGACTTTCGTGTGCCCATAGGGGTGCAGAGACTTTCTGCCGGCCATAGTTACACGGCATTTGGCCACGCCATTGACAAATGATGGTTCCAGTGAGAGGAGAGGCCAGAACTGTTGATGGCACATGGTTGTCAGCAGAGAAAATCCAGCAGTTTATAACTCCCAATGCCTTTGCTCAGACAAAATGTAAGGCAATGGCAGCCTGACTGCTAGAAGAGAGCACTGTGCTGTGCCAGCCCCTCTGAAGTCATGTAACTTGGGATATTCAACGTGTCTCTGAGCCCCATGTCGGCTACCATTACGTTTAGGCAAGCAACTTTTAACATTTGTCCATACAGAGTATCCGTTACCTCTAGTGTGTTTCGCGGGTTTACAATGCTTGTTTTAAACGAAAAATAATAGTGTAGATAACATTTGAAGTAGCTTTTCAAGCATAACACTAATGAAAGGATAAAGGATAAAAAGATCAGTTTTTTGTTTTTTTTTGTTTTAAAAAAAAGTCTGCTAGCTAGGATTTTTCTTTAGGTAAGCCTATGAAATATTCAGATAGAACAGGCTTCTCTTTTAAATTATAAATACAGTCTAGAAATCCAGGAAAGGCTTTGTCCTCTACAGGCCTAACAAGTAATTGTTATGGTACCCTATACATTACAGCAGTATTCTACCACAGAGCAATCAAATACTACTTGATCCTCTGATAATTACTCTTTTTACTTGTTAATGCATAAGATTTCACAGTAGACTATGGTTAAAGCTGCAGCTGGAGCATTTCTAGAGTTCTGCAACAACTGTCTTTTCAAGTGTCAGAAAACATACAATTTACTCATCTAATTTTTAAGAGCGAGTCCAAGAACTGCTGTAGCATGTAAAGAAGAGAACAAAGACAAAGGCGCAGCTAACAAGACAACAAGTGAAACAAGAAAACAGGCTATATTAGTAGGAAAGGGAAGGTCAAAGAAAGTCAATCTAATACTCAACAGGAAAGAATGTCTCGGTAAACGATGCTGAGCATACCGAAGTGTTTACTCCCTCCCTCTTCTGCCTCAGTCCTCACTAAAGAGGTTAATTGTGATCAGATGGCTAACAAGATTGATGCTGGCTCAGATGCCGAGTGTACAAACTAAGACAAAAATCAGAAGAGACTGGAAAATACTCAGCTAGGTTGGAGGGTCTTACATTTGATAGCCATAAAAATTTTAAAAAGGCGTGTTAAGGGAACTGGTTGTACAATTTGGGGAGCAGAAGTTCAGGATAGGTGAGACTCCTAGGAAACAAGTAAGGGAGGATCCAGGGATTTACATATTATTCAGTATGCAGAGAAATACTGAAATAAATAGCCTGTAAGAAAGCAGAAGATGACACTGAAGATAAGTAATATCCAACAAGGATTTGTGAAGAACAAATATGTGAAACAAATGTAATTTCCCCTTCTCCAACATTTTTTTAAATGTTGTTTTACTTGATATTTTATAAGTAACCTTGGGAAATGTGGTCCCGTTATACTTACTGTAGCCTGGACAAGACAACACACTACAAACAACATACAGTTGAACTGGGAGGATGCACTGAGAAGCTCTTCAACAGATGCTGCTATTCAGGGCTTCTGTTGCAAATAGATACCTTGGAGCAAGAAACACTTCCCAACAGATTCCTTGTCAGCAGTCAAGCACTCAGGAACACCTCATTAACTATAAATGCACTTTCAAATTAATTGGCTGTCTTATTTCAGTTGTTTGGCTTCTCTCAAGACTTGCGTTTATGTCTTCATTTGTGAGTTTATTAGCACATGCTGAGGAGGTACAAGGAGATCTCTTGGTACAAAAGGTTCTCGTTCACACAAGATAATGCTCCTCACCTTCAA
The DNA here is from genome assembly GCF_040182565.1 of Anser cygnoides. Taxonomy (NCBI): domain Eukaryota; kingdom Metazoa; phylum Chordata; class Aves; order Anseriformes; family Anatidae; genus Anser; species Anser cygnoides. The sequence goes on from NC_089887.1 coordinate 7,390,578, forward strand.
AAATAAAAAAGTAAAAAAAAATCCTGCAGCATTTTAAAGTCACGTGTGTCATCTGTTTTGATGTAGATTTCCTAATTGCAGTCACTAGGGAGTGTGGAGCGGGCAATGAAAGTCAGAAAGCTACCACTGAGGGTTGCCACACAGACACCCCTCCAAAATAAACTCATCTGATACCATTTCAACATGATCTCTGGGGCTGAGTGCCCTTGATTCCCAACAAATTTAGTATCAGTTTAGGGCATTCAGCAGCTCCCAGACCTGACGGTATGTGACTCACGGGATTCAGTGAATGAGTCTTCCAGTTCAGCAGCCGCATTAATACTTTGCAGGTAGTTCACCACCACGGCACAAAGTGTATCATCCTATTTGAAACAACAGAGTACGTAAAAAATGAGACAAAACATGCTATGACTTGATGTGGTTGCTTGTGTTTTATAAAATACGTCCACCTGGAGGCCTGTGCTCACAGCCAAGCTGCCACGTTGGCTTACCTTTCTGGAGGATGCAGAGCTGCTTCCAGCACCCACATCTTCCTCCGTAAGCACGTACTGCACGAGAAGGCAGCTCTGTATCCTCAAACCCCTCATTTAAAGGGATGTTTTAAGAGAGCTTTGTTGTTTTTTCTTTTAATCCAGCTTCTTAGATGGAATAGCATTTTCTTCATTAGGATAATTAATTGAATAGAGATTAAAAGAAATTTGGAATATTTATACTTTGTTTTCCCTGCAATATAATTTGGTATACAAGCACATAACTCAGCCACCCTCTAGATTCATGGTAGAAAGTTTTTCTATTCCCTACACAATATTTTACAGCTCTTAATACATTTTCTATTGTTATACTGGTACTTAATATTTTTCCCCTCAGTTAGAAGGAAAACAATAACTCAGGGTGCCTTTTCATCACTTCAGCGTGGCTTCTTGGGTGCTAAATGCACTCAATTCTTTCAGTCTGTCCTTGCAAATTATTGCCCTAACCAGCTTCTTCTAGATTGATGCAATTGTTATTCTTGAACTTTTAAAAGACAAATTTTCTCTGTCCTCAAGTCTCAGACTCCTTCTCTTTTTCACAGATTCTCATGTAAAACATCTCAGAAACAGAGCGAACTGAACTTTCAGGTTTCATTATAACACCTCACAAAATAGGAACAGGTTGCCTATAAAACACGACTGGGAGCAGAGGCACAACTGAAGACAGCTAGGCAAAGGGAGCTTTATGGCTGGTAAAAAGTAGACTCTAACAGTTACCAAGTAGTTTGAAAGCCAAAAGTATTTTCAAAACATATTAAAATAAATTCAAGCAGATGCTTCTGAATACTGATCTCTTTCATTTGTGGAAAGACATGCAGAAACCATTTCTATTTTATTACACAGCAAGGATTTTCACGTAATTAGATTAGCTTTTTTATGTATTCAAACTTCCTAATAATTGGTAATGCTAGATATTTCTAAATGAATAGCATCACTTTTTCTTTCTATTTATCAGGACATGATCATATGTTTTATGCTGGAAACATTCCTTTTGCAAAATAAATGAAGTCTCAGACACAGGTTAATGGAAGCTTCACCACTGACTTCAAAGGAACCTGAATTTTACCCACAGATCTAATGCAAAATCCTCAGAGGTTAATGAAAGTCTTTCCACTGACATCAGTGTGGTTTGAACAGAGTAAGAGTTGCTCTAATTCACTTTAGATTCTGATGAAAACTCTTAAGCATTCCTCTAAGTGCATGCTTCAACGTTTTCCTAATTTGGCCTGTATTTATCAGTGGAAGGGAACCAGATGTTTTCTTTCAACAATCTTTACTTTGCTCTATGGGCTGAATATGAAAGTAGCTTCTGGTCCTATTATATTTTCATAAGGTTGGTTAGAAAGATATCTGGGAACTTTCATTCCAAAGCACTTTAATCTTGTAAGACATTCCTCTCAACTTGGTTATCTAGTTTCTAACACCCTAATTCTTGGAACGGATCATTATATATGCTAAAATAATAACTTCTCTCTTGATCATTTCTTTCAGAAGGAATTCTTGCAGAATTGTCAAGACCATGTAAAATTTAGCATTAATTACCCTAAGGCATTTCACACCAACACTTGTTAAGCAGATCTATTAAAACCAATGATGAGTTCCAAGTGAAACCTATGAGATACATACACGATCCACCGTCTATTTAAGCATACAGAAAATTTAAATCCCTCTTTTTCTCCCGCCCCCCACTCCAACCCCCAATGCATATGATGTTTTCAAGATTCAAGTGGGGCAGCCCTGACTGGGAAACATTAGCATGATTAATAACCAGCATGCAAAAAACAGAACTGAACCCCAAAATGTCTTAAGAAAATTACAACGGGGATCTCATTATAGCCATCTGAGAGAAATAGTAGGACATGAGCAGCTAGAAGTCCCAGTCATGACTAGGCAATCTGCATTAACTGGCATTTTACATATACCTAAGTCCATATCCACATTTCTAATCCTCATAGAAAAGATAAAGGACTATTATCTGCTTTCTACAAAGGTGAATCAAGACAGAGAGATCTCTAGTTTGCACAGGAAGACCCTGGCTGAATGAGAACACAAACCTTCAAACCCAGTCCTAAACCCTCTTAATCATAACAGCAGCCACCTTCAAATCTTTTGTTCCCTAAAGCTTGCAGGAATAAGCCAACCCAGTAGCTGTAAAAGACCAAATATTTGAAACATTGCTGCAGGAACAGAGCTGAGTCATGAAACCTGCAGAGACCGGTGCCACTCGCTCTCTAGGACAGCAGCACATTTAATGTTAAAAGAATTTAAATGGCAGTAGCAGCAATTCCTATATAGAGCACGTCTGAAGCGTTTGGGACTTCAAGGGAATACTACAGCAAATAAATTCCAGTAAAGAGTAAAACAAAACAAAATTTTGCTGTAAACATCATCCTTGCCATCCCTCTGGTTCTGCCACCCAGTGTGGCAGACGAGGCACTGGCAGGTGCTGGAAGAATCTTACTGCTAGAGAAGAAAAGAGAAGAGAGCTCCATCTCAGGTGACAGCAACACGTGCTGAAAATTCAACAAGTTACAAGAGTTGTGACAACTGGTCTCCATCTTACCAGATCACGTCTCACCATGTGCACGGAGACATCTGACCTGCGATGGAGCTTCTAGACACACCTGAGCCACAACGAGAAACACAAGCCGCAGTCATCGACGGCGCAACATAGTGAAGTCAATGAATCAGCTACTCCACTGGCATAGCTTATAAATCACTCGGATTATGTCGCATTAGTCACACTCCCGAGCGTAAGTTGTTTTCATTTTAATTTAGAAAAACTATCACACTTATTCCATTGAGCAGGAGGGGGAAGCATTTCTGCCCTACTCTAACCTTATATAGTGATATCAAAAAACACAGCCATATGTCTGGGGGAGGCAGTTGGTAGGACGTGGGCTGTACTGAGTGAGTATTTTACTGGATTTGTGAAGTCCTCGGGACACTAGGCACTTTGGGCCCCATCCAGTAAAAGATAATTGGAGAAGAACCCAAGTGCAACTTGAACTAATTTTTCTGGAGCTTCAGTGGTATAGAAGTGGTGTTTTGGTGGCTGTTTGCTCCGTTTTCCAGATCTAGGTATTTCCAGGGATCTGTGCAAGATTCCAAAGGACTAGGAGACAAACTGTTCAAAATGCTAGAATATAACAACCCAGTTTCTAAAACTAATGCCAATTATGATAAATGTAGCATCATTTGGAACAGAGATATGGTCACAGAAGTATTTTCCAGAAGCTGGAGAAAGTGCTAACTTCAGAATAACGATATTTCTCTCTGTGCAACCAGAAATTATCTTTTGCTTTTATCGTCTTGTGGATATTTTTGAGTACCCAGGCTTCAGCCCTGGCCAAAGGAAGCCCAGAGTAAGGTAGCCCAGGGCTCCCCATGCAAGCCACCACAGGTGCTGCTGCACCATCCTCTTCAAGGGGCACCAAAGAGCCACATGCAGTGAGCTAGGAGCTGCTGAACACACCGCTGCTGAACACACCGCTGCTATGATTCCTGAGCAAACTGAGCCGGGGAGCCCAGATGTAGGAAATCAAACACTGAATACTCCACACATTGGCAGAAGAGAGCTGCTAAGTATGCCAACAAACACATTTCCATTCTGAACCGCTGGGATGTTTTGCTTTGCAAGCACAGATTACACATAGGGGGAAAGCATTATTCTTCTGTTCAAAGTTATTTTTCATTAATTAAGGAATAAAGCTAAATTCTCTGCATGCGATGAAATGCAAGCATCATTTAAGCAGAAAACTAATTGTTTTATGGTTTAACCATCCAGATCTTCTTTGTGGCTGTCACATCCTGAGTCCAGATATAGTCTCTGGTCAGACCATTTATTTATTCTTCTGATATTACAGCTCTGCAAAGATTTACATAATAGCATGAATGTTTGCTGGTAACATAAGCCCTGTGTTTCGCTGCAATACCTCAAGCAATTTGCTGACAATATTTTTCTGCTAAATTAGATATGGAATTTAGAGCAAAAAGCTGCTGTCTTGACAGACACAAAAATTCCCTTGATACCGAACAAAGGGTTCCTCTTTATTTCATGGCCAATAATAAACCAAGAAGTTTTGAGGGAAGGAAACAACATTGGAAAATTAATGATGATGAACTGATTTGGAAAAGCTCCAGCAGAATTTAGATTTCCTTCTCCCCCCACCCCCAAGCCCCTTCCAATATTGTTAATGCAAAAACAAAACAGAAGAAAAAAAAATACAGAAAAAGGCTAAGAACTCCCCCAGGAAGGTCTGAAACAATAAGGCCAAAACAGAGGATGTGAGGATGATGCACAGCCCCAAGGAGGATGGAATTGCCCAGGTGGATTTCAAGGCTAAAAGGCATCTTCAGACAGCCAGAGAGAACATTTCAAGTAGATGACACAGAGACCTTGGCTGGAAGCGCCCAGCGTGCTGCAATGTGAATTTTCTTCCTTTAGAGGACCTGAAGGATCTGTGCAGAGGTGGTGGAGCAGGATGGGGACGTGGGAGCCCAGCACAGTTCTCTGGAGTATTGGAGCTGCTACTTTCAAAAACAGGATTTTGGAAGAACTGGGTAATATTTTCCTTTCAAAATCGAAATATTCCAGTAGGGTTTGAAATTTCAGTTCACTGTAATGATGCAAAGGTGGTGTTGTTTTTTTCTGTTTGGTTGGTTGGTTGTTTTTGTTGGTTGTTTGGTTTGTTTTTTTGGGCAAAAGTTACCTGAGGGTACTTAATACTTGTACAGAAACACTTAGAAGACACACAGAAACATAACTGCCACATGTAAGAGAGTAATGTCATTGCACCAAAATCCAAAGAGGAGGGACGACAGAAGGGAGACAGAGCTGTGAAAATGAATGATGGGCCTACGTCTTGTCCTTAGGCCTCTGCACCTCTCCTACAGAAAAAAAAAAGCTGCTGTGAAGGGGATCAGTAGGGAAACCATAGCAGAACTTTCTTCTCTTCTATTTTTCTACCACAGCAGAAGCTTTCCTGTGATTTACAGTTGTCTTTTTTCCAGGGCTAATCTCAGTCCTTACTCTCATACACTGCAGCTGGTTCCTCATGTTCAAGTCAGAAACTTTTAAAGCTTAAGTTTCAATTAAGGAAGGTAATTTGAACATTGTCTGTACTCTATGAGCTTTTACAGCAAAAAGGAAGGCTGTTTAGGATAGTGCACTTCTCAGCACCCGCATAGCAAACAGTAAGTGCTTTGCCTGCAAGCCATCTCTATGAGCATTTGTATCGTCAATGTTTCCCCTTCTCCTAATTACTGATTTTTCCTCATCCATCAATAATTAATGCTTACGTCTGTGTCCAAAACTGACTGCCTTGGCATCAAGATAGACATTATAGAGCTTGCTCAGTGACAGCAGCCCTCTAGCTCTGCCTCCACCACAGAGGCAGCCCAAGGCTTCCCATAGCCCGTACCTTGTCAGCCCAGCAGCAGAGATGGCACCAAGTTCTCCCAAGAACCAAGACTTTACAACTGCCCCTGGAGAAATGAAAGACGGGGGAAAGCAAGATGCTGCTGATCCTTTCTTTAAAGTCACACAACTCACAACTGGTCCTCAGCAAGAGCAGCCGTAGCCCAGCTTCCTGCTGCAGGCAATGCCAGCAGGGCAGGGCTCACACCACTGCAGCCCCTCGCTCTCCAAAAGCAGTGGCTGTAACTGCAGCCAGCCTTCATGGTGTGTGCTTCGCAAATCTGGGAATTTCATCTTCAAGGCCTATGCGCAATGATTTATAATTTATATATTTAATATAACTTTTATAATTTTCTTTCATAATTTACTGAAAGGTTCAGCGACCCACTTTGATCAGCACTCAGTCCTCCTTGGTCAAGAGGAATTTCTTATTTCTAGTTCAAGAACTCCTCGCTCTTACCTCCCTTTCCATTTTACTGAGCAGAGCTGCTCAAAGCTGAGACATTGAGTTTCACAGAAAAGGGCTGAACATTTGTAACTTGCATTTTTCTCCAAATGACCAGATGGAAAACAGCGTCTTTTCAAAAACCTCCACAAAATAGAAAAGCTAAAATATAGAAAGTTTGGATATCTTCATTTCAATACCTAACTTTTAGGTCCACAACTGCCAAAATTAATGAAACTTGGTTTCTAATGAATGTTATAAGCTGAGTTACTTGAAGGCTGCAGCATAAGCTTAGCCCCTGTACCACACAGGAGCACATACAAAGAGAGAACCTTCGACTGCACCATGCAGTTGCACAATGAATACTTTCTTACTGTCTGTGGAAACTAGTTTGGGGCCCACTTTCTTCTTTTAATAGTATTCAAAGCTATCTCATACCTCTGAAACCACAGCCCCCCTGCCGTGACTGACCACCAGCTCAAGAGCTCTTAGGGATGCCGAGGAGCCCAGCAGTGACATACACACATGGGGCGATGGCACTAGTCTCATTTTACTTTCAGAAGCAGGCTGAACTGCTCAAGACAGAATTTATCGCTACTTCAAGCCAAGTACGTTCTGTTCGGATAATTTTCTCCCCTCAGGAAAATATGTCAAAATAGTTAAACTCATGAAGAAACCCCCACAACTCGGGTCTGGATGAAACAAGTATTTTTCCAGTCAGCTCTGTACGTACTCCAATCGCGAGCCCCTAATGATAAAGCAATGCAGCCTGTTGGAACAGGCACTTGCCTTATTCCACATGAAACTATCCCTGATTCATACAGGAGGCTTAAACCAGACTATTTAAGCATGTGCTGTTCTTATCAGCCCTCCGCAGCACCTCTCCCTGCGCCCATAATGATCCCAGTCCACGTTTCCTCAGGCAATGGGGAACGTTGACCACAGGGCCAGCCAGGTTTGGTCACCAGGTGACACTTCATTCAAGGTGCTTGTTCAGCAGTGCCCACTCTCATTCAGACCTTCACAGCTGCAGCTGGAATAATTATCCTTTCATTTAGTTTTATACTTTTTTATCAGCTTTTCAACATGCAGGTGCTGCCCAAAAAGCAAGATCTGCACCTGAGGATGCATTGGGATGCCTCCAACAGATATGGGAGACAGACAACAGAGGAGAAAAAAAAAGTGTAACCATTTCAAAATGTCTCTACAGACAGTCATTTCAGTATCAATTTTCCAACGCCAGAATTGTACATTTGCTTTTCCAACTGCTGTTTCTATTCATGGCGATATTGAAATGAATTATGTCCTAATAACGCAGGGGGCTACTGCATCACCTGAGTACTCTCCAGCTATTTTTGGTTCCACCAAGATCATTCACTTCTGCAGTGACTTCAGCAAATGTACTTACCTTGCGTGGGGATATTAAAAATATCTGAAGCACATGATAATGGAACAGTTTCTATTACTGTAGACTTTTCCCTGAACATAAGTTATAAATTGCAAGTATTTACTGCATTTGCTGTAAAATGCATTAGCTAAAAAGAACAAATAGGCCAGTTATTTCCCAAAATTTTAATCACAGTCACCTGTTATTCTACTGTGTGATGCTGAGTTGTTCTATATAACTCCAAGAAGGTCCTTCCATTCACAGAGGTAATACTTTTATTTAGGTCATTGCTAGCATTGCTCATGGTCATGGATATTTAAATAAGATTAAATAAAATTATGTAATTACATGGAAATAGTCCCTTTTATTAACTGCGACCAGACGCGCATTACAAATGCCAAGATACATAGCTAACTAGCCAAAGTCTAGTTAAACACTTGCTATCTACTTGTGTAACTGTTGTAGAATAAGAAGTGGAAAGTGCAGAGCCTTTTGATGAGCATACAACTGAAAGAAAAAGCTACATAAACACAAAAAACACAGGACAACGCATGAAATTAACACTACAGAGGATCACGTGAATCAATCACGTAGATGCACACAGAATTCAGAAGAATGCCCAAGCCAATTGCTTGCTAGAAAACAATCAGAAAAGCAAACAAAGTAAGGCAAATGAGGACCTGTCCCCCAGGCATGCAGAAATCCTGAAAGAGCATCAGAAAAGAGAAGGCAATTTTCTGCGCTCAACTCTTTCTTTCCTCGTTTCAGAGGCCTGCATCCTTCTGTGCTGTTCATGGTATTGGGGAGAAAAAATGTAACGTGCAGAGACGCAGATATTACGAGATACACCAACTCATCTGTTTTGGTTATCGGGGAAGTCTCAAAACAGTAGCCAAGGAGGATTAAGATGGGGAAGGCTTGGCATAAGCCGCAGCTAATTAGACACATGGCAGGGAGAGCTGGTCACACATAATTAACTTGCTGAAATTCATCGCACCATAGTGCTGTGAGCCAGGAGTCACGGTCCTACAGCTCCTCAGCTTACACCAAATCAAAGCAGGAGGGCAGGATCCTGCTTCATTTATCTTCTCTCCTCCTGTCATCACTGACGAAGCCTCTCTCAGGAACATCACATTCTGCACAAGGTTGCCAGCCCAGGAAAGGCTCTCTGAGCGGTGTTACCCACCCAAATTAACAACAAAAGAAGTTGGAAGAGCTTCTGTAAAAAGGGCTGACAGGTTTGAGAGGTGTCAAGGTAGCAAAAGTTTTTGAATTACAACAATTTGGGGCAAAGACAGGTATGAATGAAAACTGCACTCCGAAGTTACAGCTCTCAGCAGGTGAATTTTTCTCATCCTCCACAGCTTTTCCCAAAATACTCCAGAAAGTTCAGTTGGAGCTCTTAAGACTTAATTCTTGGCCTGACTCCTGTCTAATTCTCATGGTTAGGAGGGCACTTCCTAATTCCTTATTGAATAATCATATATAGAAAGAAAAAGCATTTAGGGAACAGCTGACTGTATATAGTGAGTGCAAACGAGAGAGCCAACCAAAGAAAGAAACGTCTTACAGGATGTCAAGAAGGGTAGAACTTCTTGTTCTACCATGGAAGGGCCATGTTCCTGCTAGCCTGTCCCACGCTGGACAGAACAGTCCCACTGCAAGTTCTTTGGAAAGTGAGGTTTGAGGGCATTTATTCTCTGACAAACGCAGAACAAACCTTGTGATGGCTTGTGAGAGCAGCACACCCAGCACATTCACCCAGGAGTCCTTCCCAGTCTTGAGCTCCCACCCTTGAGAAGCAACACCTACACTAAAGGCAGAGAAACTGAACCTCCTGACATCAGAAGTTTCATCTATAGATAAATCACACCAGTAATTTTTGGCATTTACTTTATTCAGATATAATTTTACCATGCGTCAGGAGAAACTGAACGTGACAGACACCCCCTCGATACTGCCATTAAAGCTTTTCATGGCTGTAGTGGTAAAAGGTGTGCTAGTATTGAGTATTTGCTTCTCAGTGTGGTTCACACACACACAGACTTGCACTGTGCAGACTACAGAATGTCAGAATAAAAGCATCTTCACACTCTTACTTAAAAAAGAGCTTCTAAACTACCCTTGGCAAAAGGCAGGGTAATAGCAATTTCAAATTTTCTGTTATGTGCTACCTTAAATTTTAGTCTTTCAGCAAATTTTCTTGAGTTGCATCCACTATAAAATGCATGGCATGTTTCTGAGAGTCTTTCAGCTCAGCTGTGCCTGCTCCTACTGCCTCCAAAATAGAACCTGAAGTAACAGAACCTAAAAAGACACAAACCTCCGTTATTGTGTCTCCTTGCCTATATTAGCAGATGGCCATGCCTGAGACAATAAAGCACATAGCGAATATTCCCTTTACTAAAGGGAGAGGTGCCTTGCAATATCCACAGCATTAAGCCAAGCAGCTTTATGGTACCACCAGCACCAGTGCCTCCGGCAGGAGTGTTAGCTCGGAGAGCTCTGATGGGGCCAACTTCCCTGCACTCCCCTCCCACCCCAGCCCACAGCATCAGCAGACTCAGCACTACCCTAGAGCATCGCTTACCTTCTTACAGAATTTCTCCACGAAGGCATGCACACGTGTGAGGAAGGAGACGGTTGCACAGCTGCACACGTGCAGGAGGCTGACCCCACGATCTCAGTGCTGGCAGCTGCAGCGGGGACAGGGAGGGTGGGCAGAGCAGCACGGCTTGGAAATAATTCACCTTTCTTAATACTGGCTTAGTGTGAGACAGGCGTGAATTGGGTTCCTCTTTCCCCAGGTACATACAGAAAATGTCACTGAAAACCCTCCACTTCATCTACTGTGGATACGGAGTTATTTCAGCTATCAGAAGTAGATTAATTTAGAAACGCCACCGTAGCACTTAGCAGTGGTAGTTTGGGCTTCATTCATTAATTCTACCCTAATGCCACGTTCCTTCCTCTGACTGAGTGCCCCATAGTGCGTCCCCTCCCGCCCATTCCATCAGCTGGAGAGAGAGCTTGCAAAGGGAATGTGAGGAGTGGGGCAGGGGAGGAAAAAATGCACAGGTTACATGTCTACTGAGAGATTTCAGGTTTTTGCTGAAAGATTCTGGGGATTGTTTGTGAGCTTTGATTTATCTTTTATTATTATTTTCTAAATCCAACAAAACAACAGCGTTTTTCCCCGGAAAAAAAAAATATTATCCACTTCTGAAAACTAATCAAACCCATTTCTGATGAAAGCCTACAATACAGTCTCCACCCAAAATGGATAAGTTGCATGATCCTACAGACACCAGCACAGACAAGGCCAGATCTCCTCAACCACTCAAAACAAATCCTCCCCCGGTACAAGGCTCTTCAGCACCAGACTCATTTTATTATCAAAACTGTAAGCACTAGCTTTGATGGGTGATTTCAAACAGATATTAATGCCTGCCTACCTCTCCATATATTGGCAGTTTGCAGGAGCGCAGCTTCCTCATCCAGCTGAGTAAGCCCTCCGGGCTGTTAGATTATGAATTGACCTTTGAGTGCCATGAGAAATGTTGCCGTCATTCTTTTCAGGGGAGTTTGTTTTTTTCCAAGAGGGACAAGGGAGGGAGGAAAATCCATTCAAAAGCAGTAAGCTGTTTTCACAGTATAAATGCATCTTGATGAATGGAATTTTCATTACAAATGGGTCTGACCTTTAGTAAACAGACCTGCTCCTTTAAAAGCCTGCCCCGATATCCATTAAAGACAAGGGAAAGATGCACAGAGATTTTAACTGTAGATGCACTGGACAAAAATGTATTAGATAGCATTGGCTCTTCAGATTGCTATTTAAGACATTTTCATTATGTTTTTATATATTCTTAAATTTATAATACTATACAATCAGTACATTGTAATTCAGTCTCTTTGAAAAAATTAAGCGTCAATAAAACCAACACTAGGCAGATAATTTTCCTGATTAATTTCCTTCTTATCTATTCCACAAGGCTTTATTAATCTGTATTCTTCTCTTTTTATTAGCTATTTCTATGGTGCGAGGAGCAAAAAAGAGCAGAGACAAAAATCAATTCTTGCAACTCTTGCCACACTGCAGATCCAAATTTTTTGTGGAGACTCTTTTTCATCTGAGGTGTTCGCATGCAAGTGGATTTATGCATTCAAATCCAGTGGGCAGCCATCAGTCAGTAGGAGGGAAATGGGAACTTCTGCAAAGACATTTGTAATTCTAATTATCAAGTTTAGCAAACGAGGAAAGTTGAGCATCATCAGATCTCCACGTTATATATGGTGGCAAGAGAAGTAGTTGCTCTCTGCTTTTTATTCAGCATGTCCAAATTCTGCCACTTTAGCTGGAAATAAACACATGCACTGAAGAAATGCTGAACCCCTAAATGTTTAACCTCTATAACAAGAGTCTCAATCGATGTACCAATTTTCTAGACAAACTCTTTGTCACTACTGAAGTGTCATTAACAAACATGTTGCTCCCTCCCAAAGCACAGATTTTGGCGAATGAGTAATTCTATCACTTTATGTCATCCACAGATTTTGTTCCAAACATTGACAGCTTTCACAGTCATTCCCAGTGAATTGCAATGTATTGCTCTTAGCCAGCATTTCCGTACCACTGAGAACTACTCACTAAGATACAGCACCTATATAAATATTTAAGTCCGTAGTTTCTAACTCCATCCCTGTATTAACCAACAGGAAGAGGTGGTTCATAAGTGACAACTGTAGGTTCGCTAAAGGTATCCAAAATTCTGGATCACCCAGCTCGTGTTGACAACCAGCCTTTGCTCATAAAGGGGGCAAGACGTTGACTTCAGTCTTGATTATAAATCCCAAACTAAAAGAAGCAAGCAAGTAGCTAATACATGCTTTGTGTGGGGATAACAAAATGAGAGAAATTCTGATGAGGCTTTTTACCTCCGTTTGACACGTCAACTCACTGAAATTTTTCAGGGGGACCGATGGCAGTTTTTATAAATCTCCATCAGGAAACATTCATTTCATCCAGGATGAGTCAGTAATTCCAGTGGGATGGCAAAGTCTGAGCAACCAGCCCTGCCACAACAAATGGACTCAATCGTTGGAGGGTGGCAAGTCACAGATTTGGGCCGGGGTGTCCAGGCCCCACACCCTCACTTCTCTGCTCTGCCACATCTCCCCCTACTTCCACCACCCTCTGGTACTCCCCAGTGCTCCCAGAAGAGACCCTTAAGAGGTCTAACCAAAGAAAGATATCTGAGGGAGGGAGCTCACGTTGACTTTTGCGGACTGGAAAATTCTTTCCAACTCTGCTCCTTATTAAACCCTTAAAACAAAGCACTGCATCCAATAGGCTTTGCCATAGGTGGTAATAACGATGCTATTTTAGACCACGTTATTCTGCCAACCATCCTGGAGCAAATCCAAATTAATTCCACTAAACTCAGCTTGAGTTGTCGCGGATCTACAACAGTGCAGGGACAGCTTCACAGGCCACATGGTGCCGACAGACCGCGCAGTGAGCACAACAGACCCGAGGCTGAGATTCGGCAGGTGGGCGACCACGGCAGAGCAGCTCTTGGAGCAACACGTGCTGTCCAGCCTTGCTGCCTCCTTGGGATAACCGGGGTACAAAGTTTACCCCCCAAAATGCAGTAAAACAAAACTACAACAGCAAAAGCACATATGTTTTCCTGGCCAACTGTCAAAATTCCCTGTTTGCTTCTGCAAAATAACTGCCTACACATCGGGGCCAGGAACCAGACCCTCCGGGCCTCCTCTACATCTTATTCCCCGCTGAGGCTTACCAGGAACAGGAGTGCTGGGCAGCTTGGTTTCACAACTGGCTCATCTGAAGGGCAACAGCCTATTTATTACTGACCTGCTATGTGACACCCAAGAGAAGCATTTCATCTTGGAGACTGCAATAGCTCTCCTTGTGCGAGCTGATCAGCTCACCTCCTGAAAGCCCATGCTGCCAGAGGAGGAGGAAAAAAATACTCTGATTCTCTTACCAGGGCCAAAACTGCATCAGTGCAAAAGCCATTGGGAAATCCTCCAAGCCCTTACAACTTTATCGTGTTCTCCAAACAATAGCTTTTCTGTTTTATCATTTTCTGACTCGCCTGCTCCAGCTGAGCACCCACCCAGAGTTATAATCAGGGAGCACACAGAGGAGAGCGCAGACCAGGGCGAGCTTGTCCCAGGCTGGAAGGAGAGAGAAACAAGCCTGTAAGCTGGAGGTCGTGGGCACATCTGCCCTCATAACTTGTTTTTTCCAGACTTTTGTTTATCACTTGAGATGAGAAACCATCGCACCAAACCCTCTCCTTGCTCACGGATACCTGGTGAGCACACCAGAGGCTCTCTCCCTGCCAGTGGATGTGATGCAGCTATTCCTTTGTGAGACACTCCTTTTCTGTGCAGACTGAAGTATGGCGTATCATGGAAACAGCTCAGATATTTTTAGATGTGAAAATGCATCGATACAGTAAACTGGGACACAGAAAAGAAAACTAAGCCGGGGTCCAGCACAGTAGCATTTTGCACGCAGTGATTAAGGAGTTGTATTAACTGAAGTGCCATTAACTCTGCTCTGGTCGGCATTGGTAGATGGATTCCTGACAAGGCTCGTCCTCTTTACAATGGCTTGGTGGTTTCGCCATGCAGCAGCCTCAGGAAAGGCAGCCTAGCTTAATTCAAATAAAAGGCAAAACTCTAAAACAATATTGCCTATAAAAGTTGATTTTACTCCAGAGTAAAACCTAAGCTGCTTGAGTGTCAAAGCAGAGCAGGGTCACCCTCGAAATGGCACTGCAGGGGACAGCCATCTATCAGCGCAACACTTTTAAAGCGTATTTTTAAAGTGTCTGGGCGAAAAGCAATTAATGGTAAAGTCCATATTTACTGCATTGATTTTAACCACACTTATTACTGTATAGAACAGCATTGTTGTGTTTTGCGGGTGCAGCTAATATTTGGCAACAGACTGCCAGACACGTTACAACCCAACACACGTCGCAAACTGGGCTTCGGAGCCAGTGACGTGCTCCCAGGTTAATTTGGCTCCAGACACGAGGACTTCGTTCAGCTCCTACAAAACTTGGTGTGATGGGAGTTAGAGCCCACAAACAAACCCAAAAACTTGGTTTTCTGAGACACTCAGTGCTCACCTCCTGCTGCCATGGAGGAGGTCGGCCAGAGCTGCCACATCTAAGTGGGGACCCCTTGCTCCAAGGGACCTCTGCAGCCCAGAAGTTATCACCAGTTTAGGGGAAAGCAGAATGCCGCCAGGATCAATAGCTGCCTGTGCAGCTTTTTCCTGGTGAAATTAAACCTCCGGCCTCACTGAACTCCGCGAGGACCTTGGTTTGCTGTTCCTGCTGACAAGATTTTATCTTAGGGCCACCGAGCAAGCACTTCTGAGATAACTACACACACAGGAGATTCCCAGTGAGTGGGTAACACCAAAATAAGGACACAGCTCCTTTTAATTATACCGAGTACAGCATGAACTGAGCAAGAAGAAACATGCGCAACATTATGTTATTAAAATACACAAAGGACAGAAGAATAGAGAGAAGGGAAGAAGAGCAGGAGCAAAACAGCCCAAACATCACCTATTTAAGAAAACATATTTTTAGACTTCTCTAAATTAAAAGATGCAGTAGTAAGACAATTGGGACTATTCGCCTCTCAGTGCCACTTGCACTATAGTAACCGCGAAACCTCACCTCAGACAGAACCAGTATTTTTATTAAAAATAAGAGAATTTAGGCTGTAATATGATCACCTGGGAACAAGGCACTCAATATTTTCTCTTCACTTTCCAAACATACAGACCTTGCTCCCCAACTCATCCTTCTGAACCACTAAAACGAGCAATCATACGATGCACTGTTTGGATGACAGATTGCTTCCCGATAGCTTTTAAAGCAATGAAACCTTTAAAAAGATCAAAACTCCTTTGATAGTAAAAGCTCCTCTCTAATTTCCCTCAACTTTCTTCTCATCTTGAAACATCACTGGATCACTTGGGGATCAACTGATTTGACAACAATTTCATTGACAGTGATGCCAATGAACAGCTGTAACAACTGAGATGTTGCTGTCAGAGGAGCAGGGAACGCAGCTGAGGAGATGCTCTTGCCTCTTTTTAGTCTCTTCCCAACATTTCGCTGTAGGTGCAGGGACCAGGACTGCTGGGAGTCACGAGGAGGCAGCCCCGGCTGGCAGGAGCTGGGGTCGCTCTGGGCAGCATCCACACGATGTTCCTGAACTTAAAAGCTGTGCGATTTCCCCCACAAAATGTCATCCAAGTCTGTGGCTTTCAACCCCTGTTCAGACACACACAGAAAGCCAAAACATGGAGTTTCACTGAAATAAAACCTGGGCAGCAGCCCAGGCTTATTTAGGGCTTTTGAGCCACTGAGGATGCCCTGCAAGCCCAGCAGCTCATTTTCGACTGGGAGCTGAGGACTAAGCACAGCAGATGCTCCAAGCAGCAGCTCTGGATCTCTGTGTGGCCAACACAAGCTCAGATGTTGCAGAAGCACCAGGCTATCAGGCTGCCAGATTACAGCAGTGCAAGGCTCAGATACATCTGCACGATGCTTCCTGCCGCACGCACAGGGCAGGGGCTCCTGGGTGAAGCCGTGTGCCCAGCAGCGACACACGTGTTGGTGCGGCACCCACTGCTGTCCCTGCCCCGCTTCTCCCAGCCAGCGATCCCATGGACATCACAGACCAGACAATGCCTCTTTCACATACAACGGCCTCCAACACACAGCAAACGCCACCGACGTTCCTTTCTGTGATCTCATCTAGCCCATGCCTAAAATTTATTCAAACTGTATTTCAGTTTAAACTGCTACATCTATAAATATCTCCTAGAGGCAGGCAGACAACTACTTTTATGTTCTTACGGCCTTTCTTCTCTAGCTTGGTGCATGTAGAATATCATCATAGATGTTCCTATTTCTTTTTCCCAACTGTAAATATTTGGTTCCATTTTCACTGCATCTTATCCTTTATCTTTAATATCATATAAATAGAAACCTGTGCAGTTTCTCCATTTACAAATACATCAAGATTAATTTGCATGCTGAAAGCTTAAATCAAATGTTTTAAACCGGACATGGATAAAACAGTAATCCACTGCTGGGCTAAATTCCAAACAAGTAAATAAAATAGATTTGATATCAGAAGCAATAAACAATGGCAACGCCAATTGCTCATTAGAATTCCCACTCTGCAAACATGACTGCCAAATACTTTAATAAAAGCAATGAAAATAACAACAAAAATCCCTAGCCCCCAAACTATCGTTCCTCTTCAAGCCTTCCTCCTTTCTTTGGCCATGTTGGTGTGTGTTCCCCAAATACTTGGAGGTCCAAAGCACTTAGGAGTCAGTATCCTGAAATCAGCCCGCATGATGGGAAGGGAACCAGAGCATTCCCGTGTAGTTTCTAATTCACCTGTAAGACAGCAAAATGCTGTGGCTCATTGCTATTCCGAGCCGCCAATGATGTTGCTTTTAAAGTTGCAGCTGCACCTGCTGCAAACACGCACCTTGGTGGGGATGGACCAGGAGACTGCGGGTGCTGCCCCCAGCAAGCTGCCACCAGCCCAAGTCCCAGTGACTCACACACGGCCCCGCGGCTGAGTCACGGCTCCTCCTCTGCTCCGCTGCTCGCTTCCAAGATTCGAGGGAGGCGATCCACTCTCGAGCAGTAATTACGCCTCCCGGAAAACAGAGAGGCTCAGTATCGCCAGTCTGTAGTATTCAAATATGATGAGTCAGCCCCCCTGAAGTTGTGTGGCTGGCTTTAAAAGTCACGTAGTTTTAAAAATATTAAGTTTGTGGGGTATGGGTTTTTTTACTCACTTTCTGATTGTTATTTTTAGCCCTTCTGTGCAAGCTGGTTTAAAAGCGTGCTTTTCTCTCCCACCTCCACTCTCCACTCTCCTGTGAAATGAAAAGCGAGATTCTCACGTATTGACTTGAATTCACACTTCAGAAAAGACACCAGGCAGGTCCAGACCATGTGAAGTGGTACCAGTGGGAGCAAAGGGTGACCTTCCGTGGACCAACAGACGTGGGTCAAGCTAGGACACCAAAAAGCCTCTCCAAATTTAACATCTTTTGTCCTTCGCCCCTCTCAGCACTGTGCTGACAGAATGCTGTTTAGCTACAATAGCAGGGAGTATATATCTGCCTATACCAAAGTATTGCACAGGACATGAGAATTTATTTCAAGCCCTGGAAGCTGGAATACACACAGGGCAGCGGCTGATATGTCAGTCTGAGATCTCGCTCAGATCTCAGGGCTTGCACATGTGCTATTGAAGTTTTCAGCCTCAATCCCCACCACCACTGAGCTTTCTGTATAGGATGACCACTGTACAGCCAACACACATCAAAACGAGTCGCCAGCAGAAGCCCTCCAGCTTGCGGCACCGAGCGGTGCTGTCACACCACAGTCAGCCCAGCAGAGATCAAGAGCTGCTCCGCTCCTGCGTCCAAGCCACCCAGACACAGAGCCATGTGGCTTGGCCATGCCAGCTTCTCCCGGCAACCCGGCCAGGGCTGAGCGGCCAGATGGGATTTTTGGCCTTGACTTGGTCTCCGGCATCCTGAAATCAGACCTGAATATTATACATCATGGAAGGGGATGCTCGGAGTTAATAAGCACAAGGGGAACGCACACCCAAACGAGCATCCCTGCAGTAGGTGAGTGCCTTTCTCAGTGCCTGCCTTTAGGGCTTCTCTCCTTGAAGATGTGCATGCCAGGCTACGAGGTGCCGCAATGAAAATCCCTCCCCTTGTTGCTCTGCAATATCTCCCTGTGTGGCAGAGCTCAAAGCAAACCTGCACTGCCCAGGGCTCCGTGAATGCCATAAGCCTTGATCTCCTCACACAGAAGGCCAACACTCGTGTCAAGGAGGCTGCTCGCCAGCAGGAGAATCCATCCCTGCTGCCTGCTGGACTGGGACACGTGTGCTGGCTGGGGAATGGAGCTGCAGCATGGCATATAGGGAAATAAAGGCACATGCAAGTATACGGGGGCGGGGGGTGAAGATATGTTGATGTTGTTCAATTAAAAAGGAAGAAATCCAGTATTCTCTTGATGTCACGTTTGTTTTGCTTTTTAAATAAAGCCAGCAACTAGAAAAATCTCGCTCTTTTTCTTTCTGCAAACTCCTGCTGGTATCCTGAAGCACTTTGTCCTGAGGCCCTGTCGTTACCTAACCACCTTTGGTCAGCTTGACTTGCAGGTGTTTAAGCAAACAGCACATACAAGGGCTATGCAAGCTGATCAGCAGCAGTTTCTTTTCTTTCCCTTTCCTTTCCCAGCCTTCTTTTCCTACAAGAAGGGTATGAAGAAGCACACCAGGAGGTTGTCCCGTTCCACAGCCGCTTCTTGGAAGGAGAAGGCAGTGCCTTTGACTACGACACCATTTCCCTACTCGAAAGGAAATTCTTCGCCGGCTGGCAGACGAATGCAGCTCTGTGTGTCATTATTGAGATTGCAAACCAGCATATTCTTCCCAGAGTTTTACCCCCAGGTTTGTCTCCAGCTTGTTCATCCTAAAGTTTTGGAGTTCTTCCAGTACTACTGGAAAAAGAAAATGTATAAATAGAAAGCCATATAAATAGAAATCCAGGGAAATCATATAAATACGAAGGAAAGACTTGCCGCAGCGCTCTGTATACCTTCACATGGCCACAAAGGAACTCAGCACCAGTACATGGTTATACAACTAACAAACAGTCAAGACAGACCACTCCATAGAAAAGCAAAATGTTACACGCTTCTAAACAGTGTTTTTCCCACCAATGACATTTCTGAAGGAACAAACAGGAACAGCTTAACACTTCCAAGTGCTTAACACTTCATAACAATGACTTCTATTAAAAAAAAAAAAATCAAGTTGCAATATGAATATCAAAGACACAGCCAGCAGCTCTCCCAACTGGACTCGCGCAGTCATCTCATCGTACGAGGACACATCTGTGACTAAGCTGTCACGAACAAGATGTTCTCAAATCCACGAGAAGAAAACTTTACAATAGGACAGCCATTGAACCTACTTGGTGAGCTGTAATGTGCTGCTGTCTGAAAACTAGCACAGTTCTATTGTGTTCAGCCTCCACTGACTCACACACTCCAGTATTAGTTAACAAAGGGTTTGCTGGCAATTTTTAGCCCATCTCTCCGGGGCATTATCTTGCTGCCAGAAGGTTACCAGAGATCCCAAGTGTCCAACTTTCTCCCATCAATGTCAAAAAAAGTCTTTCGAGACTTTTCCTCCCTGCAGGGAATCCTTTGCATCCTCATCCTAGAAACCCTTGCATCTATTTTTCAGCAGTGGCAGTGGAATAACAACACTGAAATGCTATAATTCATCATTTTTAGTGTGTCCACCATGTCCTACACAATCAAGCTGCACGCAAGCTCCACACCCATCGCTGCTGGTACCTCCTGTAAGCAAGCTAAACAAGCAGATTTGTTTCCAAGAATATAAACTCTCACCTTTGATGATCCCTCCCTACACCCACTCTGCCCATCACAGAAGCCTGGTCTAGGTTGTGACATCTGGAAACAGGAAGGAAAAAAAAACATTTCATAGTTTGTGGCATTGTTGCTTCCTTTTTCCCCAGGAGGTTGCATGAGAGGGGGCAGTTCTAGCTAGCTCCCTTGCCTCCCCATGGGAAGAAGACAAGCTGAGCTAAATCGAGCATTTCTTTGGTGCAGTCCTACTTATTTACAATAAATAAATAAATAAATGGGGAAAGAGGGAGTCTGTATGTACAACCCTGCTTCCTCAACACACAAGAAAAACACAGAAATTCCTTTACTGTTCACAAATCCAAGGCTGCCTCCCCAGCAAGTGCTATTCCTGTTAGCAGCTCTGGCTCTTTGCTTTCTCCCCAGCTAAGCACTGCCTCTCTCCCTTTTTGCAGTGTTTTTGCTTCTCAAAAACATGGAGGTATATAACAGCACCCAGCCCAAACAGAGCTCGCCATTAACGCGCAGCAAAACCCTCATCCACTCAGCACATTTGCTCCTTGCCTTGGTACCAGTTTGCTTTTTTTCCATCAGCAAACAAAGAGGAGCACTTAATTGTCCCTTCTGTTCATCATAAATGAAAGAGGTTAATACACCCATCAGCTTTAACCAGCGCTGCAAATGAACAAAAAATACACCCTGCATAACAGCGACCACTAATACCTTCAGGCATAGCAATGTTAATTGCTATTAAGTTTTCCATTTGGAAAGCATTAACGTCACAATAACCAACCAATTTTTAGTTAGCAATGCTTCAGTCCCACAAGGCTTACACAGGGGCATAAACTTCTACAGCAGTGATGCACGTATGCAAGGTCTTTGAAGGACCTGGACACAGCACAGCAGAAGTGATGCAAGATTCAGTGGTACGAGCAGAACAATATCGTATAGTTGATCCTGCACGAGATTTCATAATTATAAACCAAATGTCAGTTGACTACTTGGCTTTGTACGTGACACTTAGAGGATGAGATATTCAGAAACATGCAATTTGTTTTTCTGGGGAAAATATGCCACCAAATCTGCACATGATAATTTTAAGTTTAAAAAAATGCATAAACTTTTGCTGCTTTTCCAAGAAATGCATACAAAATAAATCAATGTTGCTGCATAGTTTATGCAGGCAATAAAATAAATGCTGCTTAGTATTTGGGGCAATAATATATGACACAAAATAAATACAAGTACTATAGAATCTTATAGCATACAAATCATAAAGAAAGCTTATGCCCTGAAATCTGTGAGTGACTTCTGAACCCAAAGGTAAGATTCCTCATATACCAGGATGGAAACACGGTGAGGATTTTTGCCATTATTGCCAGTTTTGCTTGTCCTTTTAAGCAATTAAGGGTTCTTGGATCTCCAGGCCTATGCTTACACATACACGTACCTAATTACCTTTCCTTAGATGTCCAGAGGGCCACCTACACTTGCCTGCGCACTCTGGCATGTTCCCAGCTGAAGGTAGGCAGCCAGCAGCCTCTCTTCTGCTTGCAAACCCCTGGTACGTGGCCAGTCCATTTGTTCCCATCCAGCTAGCAAAGGAAAGCCAGATTTTTCAGGCCTGAGCTTCTCACCTGTCATAGCTTTGGGTAAGGAAACGTTCTGTGACTGCATTTCCAAGCAGCAGCTCAAAGCAGGAAATCCCTCACCCTGCTCTCAGGGCACAGCATGCCCGACAGTAACGGCAGACTGATCCTCCATCCAAACTCCACGTACAGCAAGTCCGGTATAAAGTGCTTCGAAAGGCTGGTGGCAAAACGTAGTTGGGTTCAAGTTCTGGTCCCAGTCAGACTTGGAAATCAATCTGGGACTGCAGCAGGGAAACAATGGAGTAAAGCAGACCAGAGTCTGGTCTGATGCTAGCCTCTAGGCTTGTTTCCCCATTACATCCTGCCTCGTGTCCTCATTTGTCTTACTGCAATACAGGTGGAAAACATCACCATGCTGCAATTCTACCCTTTCTGGGCAAAATTACCAAGCAAAGAAAAAGTCCCAGCATTCTAAATCTCTCACTTGCACAAATCCATCCACTCTCCTTTGTCCCTTTTCTCTTTTAAAGAAGAAAAGAGAAAATATGCTTAAAAAAAATACATAAATCCGTAACAATCAAAAACTAAAGCAGCTAGAAAAATCTGATGCAGTAATGGGATAACCTTGGAAGAGAGTCGGTGAGAGATCTGGTGAGAGATCTGAAACTCCACGTGGACAGGGCCCATTTTTAAACCTGTAAGAGAACTGAGCTTAATCTGCTGCCCCTTCCTCTGCCCTCAGCCCTCACTGCTCTGTGACAGCCATGGCCAGAATGTGTCATAAAGACACAAAACATGAATCTGTGTTGATTTTTCTTCTCAATACCATCTACGTCCTCTCTGGGAAATGGCACATGAAGGCAAATGTAACCTCAATAATATATTATTTAGAATTTAAGTAAGAGGCATCGACAACGAAGGCCAGAGTTTCAGCTGCCACAAATGAAAGGCACTATATACCTGCTGATTTGCATCAGTCTGGCTCTAAGCAGTTAGCCACAACAGCACCTTTATAAATAATTTTAGTTGACTAGACCTATAATTTGTATTCCAGCTTCATACATATACATATACACACCTTTATTTGTTTTTCCTTAACTATTGCCGCTTATCTGAAATGGGCTCCCCAGATTTATTGTGTTAAACATTTTTATTAAAAATAAATTTGAAAGCCAAAACCTCACTTGGGTTCATTTGTCAATGCAAAATAAAAATAAATCAGAGCTCAGCTATGATGGCAGCATTCATTTCAAGCAAGCCTCCCTTTAGCTCCAGGTTATATTCCATCTTTATGCTTGTGGCACAGCAAAGTTGTCAGTTAAATCACTGGCCTCTGCATTGCCTTTTCTGAATTTTGTATGACTTTATGGCTGATTTCTTGAGCAGCTATAAGTCACTCTACCAACACAAGGAAAAAAAGAGGTGTTTTGCTTTATCACGCATATCATTCACAGTTTATTTTTCTTCATTCAGTAGTTTACTTTAGGGGGGAAAACAACAAAAACTTAGAAAATGCCTTTCAGAGAAGACAATTTCTACTAACGCCTCTTCATTTCTTCTTTTACAAGAGACATTATTACTATGTCATATTTAACAAAGCACTTTGTAAGCATTCATTAATCATGTAGTGCCCCTGAGAGGCACATTATGTAATGTTTAATCTGCTCAGCTGAGGCTGTAAGTACAAGAAACCGCTCAAAATTTTATCAGCTTTACAATAAGGAGAGATGTATTTTAAGCATGACCAGTGCAAGCGAGCAGTTGCTCTGTGCTCGGAGGGAGCCACTTCAGCCAGGTCCCTCCGTCACCAGCAAGCTCTCACGGCAGGTTGTGTAACAGAGCCGTGCTTGGGTTCACAGAAAGGGTGCACTCAGTTTCCCAAAGCTACTGCAGATTTTTTACATGCAATTTCTGGGTGCCCAAGGGTTGATTTGCAAAGCTGCTGACAGCTTTCCCCACCAGTTGTGTACTTCCTGATGCTGTGGCATGCTGGTGGTTGTTATCTCTGATAAAAAACACCCTAAACTCTGCTGCAACCCTCTTATCCCTCCCCAGCCTTACGCAGGATCAGCCAGACCTGACTTTCATATCAGTGTCAGAGAAAGCTTTGGAGACAAATCCATCCTCAGAAAACATTACATGGGAAAAGAAGGCAGCAGTGAGCCTCAGACAGAGGCTTCGCATTGTGTCAAATGGCAACCAACCATTTGCATCAACTGATATTTTGTTGTAAAGAATTGTTATTGGATGTTCATTAGTGCTGACTTAGAAATGGACAAGAACCGTCGCTCTATAATGCATGTAGTTTTCTGGAAAAGAAATCACTGTTTCCAGGCCTTCTCCCAGTTTTTTTATATTCTGCTCCCACCTCCCAGTGATCAATATTTCAGTTCCTCTACACAAAAAGTTTCTTGGCTACTTGCATTTCCTCTATTGCCATGGATCACTGTGCAGGCTTCAAAACCTCCATTTTAACCAGTGCCCTATTTCAGAACATCTCGCTTTGCAGAGTACAAAGCTTTCTTAAATATTCATTTTGTAGGTACGGACCTGCTTCCCCCTATTGCTTTTATTATTAGCTAGTACATTCAGGCGAAGGCTGAACAATAGAATTAAGCTATCAAGACAACAGAGCTGTGTATTTAAACCACAGTGTCTGTCCTACCAGTCCCTAAAAAAACAAAAAAAGCGCAGCAGGTTCACACTTGTGAGCTACTTATAAGGGTTGCTGCAGCTCTCCTTCTTGAAAGGATCTATTTAAAAGTTGTATGACATCTATTTTCTCTCTGGGAATATCTTTGTAGTGTTTCATCTTTCCTTGCCATCAAAAAAAGAGCTGGCTATACTGCAACCCACTGGAGATTGCATATTCTCTGGCACCCTGGCAGCTGCTGGCTGGTTTCACATTTCCTGACATCATTGAATCTAGTGCCTCTTTTTTTATTTTTTTTAAACCATTATTCAATGAAAAGTTCGGGAAAATAGTTTAGTTTTTGCTAGGCTTCTTGAATTCTTATTGTTCATCCATCACTGCATGGATGCCTCGTCGCACTCACACAACATCAGGAGGTGCTGGCAATTAATAGCAGTGGGAAATGAAAACAGCTGAGCTCTAATCTTAGCCCTGACACCGGCACACTGTAGCTACACGTTCTTTGGGGCAAGATCTCAGGGTTTGGGAAGCGTTTCTATGGTGCCAAGGAACTAGATGATTATTTTGTTTAAAAAGAAAAAGAACTATAGCGGGGTGAGGGTTGTTTAAAATAAAAAAGTCACAGGAACACTGGCAAACCATGAAACTGGAGTGTCCTCTTTTCAGGATGCATCATGTGAGGTCCTTGGGACCAGACATATCACAGAGCTGACTCACAATTACATCACCTTCTCAGGAAAAAAGCTGTAGCAATGTACATAAATACCTCCACACATTCTGGAGGGCGCATGACTGGCATCTATTCCTCTAGCATCGACAGCATTTGCCCACATTGTGGTTTAAGCTGCCTGTTTATTTAAATAATTTATAATGAGTGTGGAACACAAGATGACTTAGGGAACGGAGGTTAACCCAAGTTTGAAGCAAAACAAGATTCTTTAACGTTGGACAGCAAGGAAGCAGAATACTTCTGCCCAAATGCATAGCGTCACATCACATGAGCACAACTCCAGGCCCCCAGCTTGGGTATCACCACGCAGGCTCTGCTCTGGCTAGAAGGACGTGCCCACAGGGGCTGCAGGATCATGCTGCAGAAAGCAACTCTTGCCTCTTTTCCTCCCGCTTTTGTCCCGTGCCTGTCCCAGACACAGGAGCACCAGGGAGGCACCTTGGACGCTGCACAGCCACCAGGTCACAGCGGCCAGCCCCTTCGCCCCACTCCCAGCTCACCCCCGGTCCTCAGGCTCTCACTGGTGTGAACCAACCCACCGAAAGCCCCAGGCGTTGTGCTGCCACGAGCAGGGCAGGAGGACCAGCCCTCGGCAGGGCAAGCACCATGCCCGGTTCCTGGTGTCCAGGAGCCCCAGCAGTGTCATCAGCCATTCATTTCCATCATCTGTTTCTTTTGTCTGAGAACCCCTTTTTGTCTTCAATGTGCTAGATACCAAGTTTTTATAAATTGGAGCTCTGGGACCGGGGGATCTCTTTGGTCATGCTAGCAGTGACAGGGAATACAAATGCGTCAGCTTCCTGAGAGCAATTCAGGTACCAGCAAAGGAAAATTTCCGCTGGTGTGTCTGCTTATTCATTCCCTTTCTTCCCTCTCCCCCCTTTATTTTTTTGTTGTTTGCACAACAGAACGGAGCGTTGTTGAACAGAATGACACTATATAACATGCTACAATAAGCAGCCTGCAAAAGAAAAGCATCCTGGCTTTAAAAGATCACTTCCAAATTGTGTGAGATGTGGCAGTGAATGTGCAGGAGTAAATTAGACACTGGGAGAGAAAACCAACCCACTTTGGTTATAAACTCAAATTACAAATATACCTTTCATCATTTCATTTGACATTTGTATATACAAAAGCCTGATAGTAAACCCTCATGCACAGCCTTCCATTAAGTACACCAGAAAATAATATTTCGGGCCATGGATCAAAGGAGGAAGAAAAAATAGAAATAAAACAAGAACTAGGATGAGGAGAAACTAGCGCAGTTCCCCAAAGCCTGCCTCATTTCAGCCTTCCTGGGAGCAGCAGGGACAAACTCCACCCCATGCTCTGGGAACCTGCTGAGCTCAGCAAGGCTCTTTGGGGATCAGCACTGCCCTATTTCGGGTGATATAGGTCACAGGGAAAACAGTGAAGTGCTCCCACAGGCATGACGGGTTGGTCTGCAACAGCAAAGGGAATGAAAGACACCAAAACTGTGGCTAAAGTCCACAGAACTGAAGGACAAACACAGAGGACACCCTGCAGACCTGTGGGTCTGCTCCTGGGCAGCACCATGGGGCTGTTGTTCGTGCTTGCCCTGAATTTCTTCCCCCACAAGACAGTTTGCTTCTACATTATGAATTAGCAATATATCAAAACTCTCCATGCATACTGAAGGTAGGCAGGTCCCCAGATGATCGAGAAAGCAGTAGACTGGTCCTCCTTGGAATTCATGCAGCTGAACAAGGGCTTTGTCGGAATGAGAAAAACCTCAATCAGAGCAAATCTTTTTAGGATTAGCTTTCTCAGAGATGGTCAACAGGGCTCAGAGCTGCCAGACAAATTGGAGTCAGCAGGTAGCTGTGGTGATTAGAGAGGGGAAAGAGGAAAACCACCCTCACCATTTCTGGTTGCAGGTCTCACCTTTCCACCAGCCAGAAAAGGGGCTCGGTGACCCAGCTCTCCAACACTATCTGCATTTCCATGGCGTATCTACTGTCTCAGACAAGGAGGGGTTGCAGGACACAGCATTCATTTCAGCTTTGCATCAAATAATAGTGCTATTAAATTCCCATAGGTAAGCTGAGGTTCGAACACCCTAGAACACAGGAGAATCTCACCACCATTCCATGATTTTGAGTCATTTGAGGAAATTCCTTTCCTTTGGTCTACTCCCAACCATACTCAGCTTATACAGCTGATGGGTCTGGCAGTGAGGTCCACAGCCCAAGTCCTGCTGAAGCCATTGCAGAGGATCCAGCCTGGAGTTCTCACCAGATTTCTCCAGCCCAAGGTTCATTTCCCCATCTTCCCAATCCGAGCAAGCAGCAGAAATCCCCACCAGGGCAGAGAGCAGCGCCCCACGGAGACGTGCAGCGGCCACTCTGCAGCCCACGGGTGGGCAGTGGCACCCCTTGCAGGGTAAGGAGCAGTGCAGTAGGGGATGCCTCAATTCCCCCTTCAATATTCAGCTCTCTCACAGCCATCAGCCACTCGCTCGTCCACCCCCAGGACTCCATACCTACCCTGCCTGCCCTAATTAGCAATGCTGCACATGGAGCACACCACATTGGTAATGGCTTAAACCTCAAAAGGCAACATTTTAATTACAACTGCGTTAGAACAGAATCCGTTGTCTAATCAAGCTTAAATTAAATGCATATTTAGCAATTTTCATGCTAGCATTCCCAGAAATGTGATACTTGCACAATGAATTATTTATTTTACATAGCTCTCTAGTATTTTTAAGAACAGAAACAGCAAACCAGCACTCCAGGAAGGTAGGTGAATGAATTAACAACATTTTTCCAAATTACCATCTTCCCTACTACCTTGGCTTCCGTGGACTTAGACCTCTTGCAATAACATGAATAAAGAGCAATCAAAACCTGCCAACAAAATCACAATGTGCATTTCCAGGGTAAACAAGCATGAAGGGTACTTTAGTAACAACCACCTACAGGTAATATTTACTCTGCAAGGTTGGAGCTCCAGAGGCAGACTTGCTGCTGCAACAGCTACATTAGATAGACCAAAAAGAGATCTTTCCTTGTTAGTTGGCGAGTTCAAAGCCCACGAAAGTCGCTGTCCACAGTTACAGAATGACAACAGTAGTAGCCAGACACTGCTCAATGCACCACAAGCTGCTTTCAAGGACATTCACTCATCTGTGCGCTGATCAGCGCTCCCATCCAGCAAAACAGTTCACCTGGAGCCCAGCAAAAACCAGGTATATAAATCCCCTCAATTGCCAGTGATTTTTAGAGTGGATGATCTGAAAGTTAATTAAGTTGGCCAAGAACTTTGGTTACCTAGGTCTAGGAAAATATTTAACAGAATGAACATGGCTAGAATTAACCAAGTGCTCTGGAATATGCACACAGACAGTGCTTTGCTACGCCAAGCCTTCATTGTACACCTCTGTGCAAACAAACCTCCGCTTGCCTTTGCTCCAGCTCAGCTGCCCAGTAAACCAACATGATAGCGCTTACTGGAGCACAAGTAATATTGTTTAGGACTTCAGATCCCACAATAAAAAGTTATATGAGCACAAAACATTACAATAACAACATAGCATTATACCATAAAAGTAGTGTCATTAGAGTTATACATGGGAAATGTGAGTTAATGTTGTGTAGTTTTCCACCAAGTGCGTTAACACTCACCCATTATAGACAAACTAGGTGGTACAGTAATTGTTTCATTTTATAAGAAGTAGCCAAAATTTAAGAGAAGCAACAGGTAGAATTCCCTGCAATACCTGAAGTTTGTACATTGGTTGCTTTTGATGAACAGCATCACAGGAAAGGAAAAAAATAAAATAAAATCAATGTTATAAGGCTTTGACTGGAAATAGAATGATCTTATTTCAGTTATCCATCATAATTCCTGCTGATGCTGTTAAGAACAAGGGGTGCAGAGAAACATGCAAAGGGGTCTTGGCAAAAGCACAAGGGGAAATTTTCTCCAGACCCTTAAATTTACATAGCCCTGCTGAAGCTGGATAAGGTATGTTTTAATACTTAGATGTTGATGATAATTGAATTCCACCCTCTGCGACTGAAAGTCTGGGTCCAAAGATATATTTTCCCCCTAACGTACCAAACCATTAGTCAAATTCCACTGTTAATTATTTTTTAAACATTTTGAGTTGGTTTCAGATAAGAATGATTCAGATTTTGAAGATCTTCACTTAAACAAAACCCACACATGGGCAGGACAGATGGTGTTATACACATAACACATCACTTATGGAGGGGTGGGGAGAGAGTGTAAATAAAATACCATGTCTTTGCATACTTTAGTAGATAAGAATAGGTTGCATCACTTGCATAGTTAGCCACAAGTCCAACAAGGAGCCTGGAAGCTCCAGAGAACTCAGACAAAGAGCTCACAAGGGTCTGGTGGTGGGAGATTCCCAGGCACCCGTGGATTACACCTGGCTTGCTCCCTTCATGTTCCAAGCTTTTGGCAGACAGTTTCACCCAAGTCAGTAATGATATGTGGTTAAAATGCAACTGGCAGCTGAAAAGTCTCCAAGCACATTGCAAAAATTGAGCACCCTCCTTGGTGCAACCTGGGATGCTTTTAGAAAGGCACTGGGATAGTGGTCTGGTGTCAGTGCCTCATCGACACCTTCCTAAAGCCCTGAATGTGCAATCTCCTGATCAACATTCAACCTTAGCTTTTCCTCCAGAGCCTCCAGGTCACACGCAGACCAAACCCAGTACCTGAAAACTGGTGGTCCCACAGCCTGGAGGGAGGTGTGAGACAGTAAATAGGACACGGATAACATTTGGATAATGGAGTAAAGATCCCATAACTCCCTGTAAATGGAAGCAGCTGAAATCACTTCTCATTTTCATTGTCAGAAACTAAATAATGTTGAAGACTACATTTTTGAAGACTGATATGCATATTTTCCATTCACCTTTGTCAATTGTCTGAAAAAAATTAGTTACACTAAGAGACCTTGTACCACAGAGAAGAAAGTGAGGCTATACCACCTCCCATGTGAATTTGGTTCTTCATAATTGGATAAGCTTCATCTGTTTTTAAAAATCTGCTTAAGGTTTGCAGATTCCTTAAAGGTAGTTCAAAAACTAGAAAAATATGCTGGTTCTGAGCAAGCATGTGCTGGGGCACAAGGGGGGGGTGGGGGCACTGACTCCATTATTCACAAGCCAAGAGAGGTAGAAGACGACTCCTGAAAAAGGGCTGTTCACTAATGTAGTGTACTTCATCTTCTGGATGGTTGGTAAACACCTAAAGGAAATCTGGAATTTAATATTAAATAAAACTGCTACTTCCAAAGTAAATAATAGATAGCTCTCCTAATGCAGCAGAAAACCCACTGCAATCTTTTGCAGCTGTGTCCTTTGACATGGGCAAACAACAAATACATTGGGACAATTTTCTCTAGTGCACACCTACTACACCAGAGATCAGTGTGACCCACAGCATTTAAGTGGGGATTACCCTATCAGACTTACTCATCAACCCAATTCCAGCCCATTTTTAAGGAACAGAGAACCCAGAGAGAATGTGACTGAGACAGCACTGAGATACACCACCTCCATCAGCTGTAAAGTCAAGATTGACACCTGCAGCATTAGAACTAGTATTAAAATCAGCCTTGAATGAAAGTGAAGTTTAAAATGCGTTCTCTCCATGCTGGAAAATTGACTTGTCTGCTTGTTCTCTAAAGAGTCTGTGCAGAGTAATT
Organism: Anser cygnoides; assembly: GCF_040182565.1. Taxonomy (NCBI): domain Eukaryota; kingdom Metazoa; phylum Chordata; class Aves; order Anseriformes; family Anatidae; genus Anser; species Anser cygnoides. Next base: position 7,421,553 of record NC_089887.1, read on the forward strand.
TCTGAGAGAGATCTGCCATTTGCTTTTCCAAAGAAGAATGATTTTAGAGATAGTTGTATGCTGCTATGCACTAGAGGTGCTACATACAAGATTTCTCTCAACTTATTAGTTAAAATTGAAATTACTCCCCTAAATAGCATATTTTTCCCTGTAAATATGGACTATAGACTACTCTGCTATTTTTTTTCTTGTTCTTGTTTTTGTTTTGGTGGTTGGGATTTTTGTTTTTGAATCATTTCAACTCCTGCAGCTTGATTCAGTTAGGCAGTTCCATTATCCTTGATCAGAACAGCTGTACCAGCTAAAGCCAGTGCAGATGCCACCAAAATGACGTGTGCATTACCTTCAAGTGCATTCAAATATCCATGGCAGATTTCCTTACTTAGGCAGCATTTTGGGGGACATATTCACTGTCACTGGCCTGGAGCTTTGCTCCACCCTGCATGTTCATACATCTTAGCACGGTCCTTAGAAAAGGCCCGCTCGCCCTTACCTTCACGAAGCTGTTCGTTACATATCTGCATTTCCACGAAACCACACTGTGCTGGTGAATCATTTTGTTGGACTGCTAAGACGGAGGCAGTCGCATCCCATGACAGAGGGTGATGCAAGTCACTTGGCAATGAACCTAATCTCCTTACTGCTGAAGGGACAGAGGGAGCAAAGCGCTGAAGCTTTTGAAATGTAATTAAAAACATGTGTTATCTTCCAAATGACTGCACGATCTCAGAACGGTTCTGGGAGCATTTAAAATAAGTTGTGCCCTATATAAGCAAGACAAAACTACAAACCTGAGAAATATTAAAGAGGTGCAGTCTAACTAAAGTCAATTTGCCCGGATTAATTAGTGTACTGCTAGATATTTGTTTGTAAAGCTCCATAGATATGAGACATCCCCCGTCCTGAGTATAATTCATTCAGTTATTGCCAAGACCAATCCCCAAATGCTTAACCAGGACTAGAGCTCAATGGACACGTGTGATTAAATAAAAGCCTCAAGACTACCCAAATGAAAAAAAATGAGTTTCTAGCTGGGAAGAGGCCTCAGATAATGGCCAAATACTGAAAAACTTAAAGAAAGAAACCCTATAAAATCCTAATATGTATAATCTGTACACTTGCATTTAAAACTGAACTTGTGATTTCCTTAGAGTACGTAATGCTAAGAACACACACACACACAAAACGTATGTAAACCAGAAGCATTCACAATTTTGAATAGCTTTCTCAACAGCTGCTGAAAGGCATTGCTGAGGGATCCATACCAGGAGCACAGGCCATCAGACACAGATTTCTTGGTTTTGCATGTGGCTTCTCTCACATAGCACTTTGTTCCATAAGGAGCATAGGAAAGGATTGGCATATATCAGACCCTGTGCTACAGCAAAATCATTTCTCCCCATAAATCTAATTATTTTACTAGGATTCCAACTTGTACTTCATTACACAAAAACAAACAAGCAAGGGCATGATTGCCACCACTGCAATGCCATTTTTGAGCAGACAAGACATGGACACTACCCATGAACACTATCATCCTCATTGCTTTAGTCAAGGCTGGTTATTAAAGCAGCAGAAAATGTTTTACTCGTGTTCATAATGAGTACTGCTGGCTAAGCAACTGCACTACGTACGCCAGTGTTCAATGACAGCCCAGTTGGCAGAGCCTGAGCTCAAGGAAACGAGCTCAGAAGCGTTTCCAAAGGGCTCCATTCTTAAGGGGAATGAGCTCCTTCAATATACCCTTAATTTGGGTTCTTTTATGACAAAGAGACAATGGAGGGGGCTGGATTGAGCCAGAGTAAAGAAAATTCAGCATACAAACAGCAAAACTACAACTATAATTATCTGAATTATCTGCCTCTAAACTCCCTAGGTGCAGGATGCCTCTAGGAGCACACAAAAAGATGACGATGCTTCAGGTGCGGCTGTGCTCCAGAAGTCCCGAAGCAGCTAACACAACCTCTCTGTGATTCTTTCCACGGTAGAAAAAAATAAATAAATAAAGGACTAACACTTAATTATCATTCCGGATTACATTGGCACTTGGCAAACTAAAAACTTGCAGGGGTTAGCGCAAATTTCTGTGCAGGATGCAAAACCAGAAACCAAAGGTTTGCTCGTCTAATTGAATGAGTGAGCAAGAGGATGGTTGCACCCTCCCCTACAGGCAACAATTCAGAGACTGCCCAGCTTGCACTTCAGACTGGGAGACTGTTAAATACAAAGACATTTGGAAATTTGCTAGCACAATCCCAGTACATTTGCAAAAGCTATCACAAGGTATGCACAACAGCAGAGATTAGTTGCAAAGACCTCTCCTCCTCGTGCTTTAAGATCCTGCTCCCAAAGCCCCGGAGAGCTTGTCAGACTCCTGCCCATTCCTTCAGATATTTCCAAGTAGCAGCACCTTGGGCGGAAAGGACCACACCATCTCGCTACACTTTAATTCTCCACCCAGCTCCTAACAAATTCCTGCACTCTGTGCCCTGCCTTCCAGCCCTTTCAACAAGCCCTTTTATTCAGTTTTCACAGAGAAGCTGGGACACAAGCTAATCAATACCACGTTCAGGGTAAAAGCGCGCAGATACGTTTTTCTTCTTAATCAATTTTGCACACACTCCTCCCCACCACCTTCAGCTCTCTGGGAAGAAGCTTCACTTTTGCACTGAGCAGTGTCCTGGGGGACGCAAGAGCCTACAGCTGGTGCACAAGAGAGCTGATCTGTATCACCTCCCGAAGGCAGCACAGACGCTTCCAAGCCTTGATGGCAGCGAGCAGTTGGGAGGATGTCATATGAAAGTAGTGGGGTGGGGGGCATCAAACAGATCAAAAAAAAACAAACAAAAAAAACCCTACAAATGAACAAAACTTAGCATTGAGGGTTTACCCCACAACAAGGTGATCATCTCTGAACATGAAGCCTAGGCAACACCCAAGGAAGGGAAAGCAAAGGTTTGTGTCACCAGGATGACTGGGGATGCTACAGGCTGTCCTGCAACAGACAAGTTTCCAGGAAAGCTCAAGCACCCTCCTGGTAAAAAACATCTTTTCCATACATTTCAACAGCAGGCCAGACATCCTGCTGGCCTCTCATGGCATCAGCCCGGTGGCCTGCCATAACCTCAGCGTGCCCTTAAAGCAACATTCCCAGCTTCCCAAAATAGAGCATGTGAACAGATGTTTTGGAGAAAAGAAAGCAAACATCTGTCCTGCTGGAAGCACAAATCCTCCACACCCAGCCCTGCCATCCTGCAGCTTGGCACCGACCCACCCTTAAGTCTCGCAGCGTGGGGGCAGGCACAGGGAAGAGTCCAGTTCCCACGTCACAGCAACCAGCATCACGCTGGATTTCAAGCGATGCGCAGCACCAGGAACAGCCCGGTATCACTAATGCAAACCCAGGCTGGCATCCATAGGATCTAAGCAAAGAGACTCGGGGTTAGCTAGATGTCCTAACAGTGTTTATTAAAAGGAGTTTTGGACATGGGAGATGAGCTGCTTGGTTGTGTGATGGAGCGTGCATGGGGACCACGTGCGTACATGCGGTTCTGCTCAGTTGCTAGCACCATGCAATAATGCTGAACAAGTGCAAGAAGTCACGGGAGCGCCGGGAGGAAAATCCTGGCTGCTACTTTAATTGAAAGTCCGCTTGTTTGCTATGCTCTCCGTCGGCAGCTCCAGCACTTTAAATAAAACATGACCAGTAATTTATTTAGCACGCAAGTTTTTGAAACGTTCCTTTGCACTGCTCTAACTAATTTATGCCACAGAAGATTAACCCTGATTTTGCTCCACACGTCTGTGCACTTGGAGCAACTTGGGGCAAGATCCACGTTAAGTGTTCTAAAATACAACATTCGGTCATCTTCAGTGCTGCTCCAGCCCTAGATCTTCAGAAAAAATATGACCCAACCAATGATCCACTCCCTCCTTCCTAAGATTCAGTTTTACTCTTATCTCAGTCAGTGCTTTTTCTTCAGGAACATCCAAGCTGTTATTTGTTCTACACGTTATGGGGCTGATCAGATGATACGTGGACACCTCTGAGCAGTCAGTACGGCTCCAGCTGCAAGACTGAAATAAGGTGAAAGACTTTATGCTGTATGAATGAAGAATTTACATGTGCGCAGACACAAAGTACACACCAGTGTAAGGTGGTTATTATGCTAGAGGATGAGCTTCCTGCAGTTATCTTGAAACATTGCCATGAAGCTCGGGACAACTCTGGGGGTAGGTTTGCACTGTCACAGTGGTGTCAAAGTCTACACTGAATCTCGATTTCAGTCACCCCCTCTTCTCATGTGCTGGGAAGTGGGTGCATATTTGTGTATGCACAATTATGTGCGTATATACAAGTAAACATGGATAAAATGTGTTCTTACACAACTATACACACGCAATGTTTGTGTACACAAGTTACTTTCCCAGACCAAAAAAAAAGCGAGGGAAAGAAGTGTATTGCTTATATAGCTATTAAATATTTATCTGTATCTCACTTCATGTACACATTACTGAAATGCAATCTGAAGGGGAATGCTTAGAGCTGGTTTTTGGATTTGTGTTGTTCTAGCATGCTTAATAGAAATCTTAGAAGCAGGTTGTAAACAAAACGAAAACAGCAATTCATAAAATGATAAACAATAACATAATTAAAAGTCAAAACTGCCACTGAGAAAAGCTCTTCAAGATTTAGCTCCCCCTCTCACCTCTGCTGTCAGTGCAGACCATGTTATTCATGCCAAGAAAACAAACTTTCCTAAATACTTCAGGTTTAGGCTGAGCTTGTATTGGGTGGAGAATTGTAAAGACCTGAGCAGCAATAAATCCTTTGAGTCGTAAGTGCAAGAAGACCATCTCACGTATGTAGCATCCTTTTATTCATGTTGGGAAAAGTCTATTCTTTAAGCCAAAATCAAAAGAGCACGTGTCTCACTGAAATGCTTTTTCTTTCATAAACTCTCTAAACATTTCAAACTTTGTGTAAAACACTGAGGAACCCTCTCCAACCACTAAAGGATTGTTCTTAAGATCCAGCTTAAATTTCCTTGTTATGGCTTGTGATGACAGGTCTCTTCAAAGGTGGATAGCTATGAACCTTGCATTTATCCTTAACCACACTTTTTGTTCCCTTATGTGAGCAAAAAGGCAGTTTGTGTCCAAATACTGCACAACCAGTTGATTCTGCAAGACATTTTGGTACACGGTAGTTTAACTGGAGGAAAATCAGGTCTGGGAAATATTCAGGCAAACCATCAAATCCAAACAGACCAGGTGGTGAGAATAGCATGTGAATGCCTTCTTGTACATGATCCAGGTCTAAAATTATCCTTGAGAAATGGTTTATATTTAAAAAACAGTTTGATAGCTGGAAGACAGTAGGGGAATTACATAAATGAAGATCTAGCTCAAATCAAGCCTTGCCGAGACCAAGATGCGATTTTAGAAACTAACCCAACTAAGAGGAAATTTGGTTCTCTCTCCAGGGACATCTTTGGGTTCTCACTACACAAATAAAGGCTGTACAGCTGCCTAGGTAAGGATATACAGCACAGACCAGCTCTTCAGCACCAGGAGCTGCTAACAAGCCAGCTCAGACATGCTGAGCTACTGAAAATACAACAGCTCCATTTGAATTAAACCTGCTTTCAGAAAGCTTTGCTTACCCCTTTCCATAGGAGGGTGCACGAAGACCCCCTCACTCTGCAGCACTTGCTGGACAACACCAACATGCATCCAGCTGCTCCGCTGGCCCTGACCACCCTCCCAGTTTGCACAGCGTGCTACAGAGACACTATTTCCTACCAGGACAGGCAGCACCAAGCTCTGGTGCCATACATCGTCAGCCAGCTGCACTTGATTATTAGCGAGGGTGTCAGCATGAAACATTATTTCTCCTAAAAATCTTTATTAGCAAACAGAAGTGTGCTAAATATTTAAGGCACAGTTACATGATCTACTGCTTAATGTAAAGTGCAGGGAGAAGGCTGTACACTAATCTGTTGAACATACAGCAGGGTTCATCTTAAAGGATCATTGAATAGCAATCAAGATGCAGCGGCGTTGGGCGCTGGTTATTCCACCGCACAGCAGAGATCATATTTAACGATAATGAAACAACGAGAAGGCCCATCTTTTTTGTGGTTTCAATTTTGCCGTCTTCAATAGCTATTTATGTGGTGGTGGCTGCAGAGAACAGGGTGCAACTCTACTTGGAAGGAGTTGTGCAGAGTCTGGTTTGGGAAAAAATAAATCTCACTGGGATCTCCCCAGCACGGCCAGGTGCACCCAGAGCTCAGCCATAAGGAGCGTGCTTAGAAATTATGATTGAAAGGAGAGATGAGAAAAACAGGACCACCTCTTCCAAAGGATCTGTTCATAAAATCAGGTGTTTGCATTTCTTTTTAAACACTGCAAAATAAGTAGTTAACAACACAACATGCTGCATTTAAAATGCAGTGCTATTTTAGACATTTTCTGAAGGGGGCGGGGAGGGAGTAATAGTGAAGAAATTCTTGGATCCATACCTCTCCCAGACACTTGAGTGCCCAAAACATACACCGCTTTGTTATTTGATCCCATAGCAGCAGCCATTCCTTTCCCACAGCTGTGGTGTTCCCAGGCAGCAAATTCCCTGGGTCCCATGCAAGCACCCAGACCCCACTCTAGTACTGTTGGTACCCAGAAAATAAAGCGACTGCATTGTGTCCATATTGATTTTGCTTCCCAAAGATGTTCTAACTCTACAGAGCCTACAACTCACATAAAGATGATCTGATTAACTCTGCAATTGTGCTTATTGCTACTAGACCCCTTTTTTCTTCTTAATGGGATTATTGATTTAGAGTTTATAGCAACTTAAATGTAACAGCAAGACATGCTGTGCACAGAGACAGAGCAAAGAAAGAAACATTCACTTTTAACAAGAACAAAATAATCCTTCTCTGCGTGTATAAATGAAGATAGCACAGCTATTAAAATAATTGATTTGTCAACTATCTTCTTGTAAAACACCGTGATTCACGTACTTGGTACTGGTCCAAGGGACAGCCACTGGCTCTCACCTGATGCTGCAGCACCTCCCTCCCTGGACATGCCTCTGCCTTCTCAAGATGGGTGAGCTGGCCTGGTCAGAAGTATCCTGGAGAGGGGTCGGGCAGGGAGGAAGGGAGTGAGAACTGCCCGTGGGCAGAGGAACACGAGACAACAACCAGATACTACACCTTACAAGGGTAGGAAATGCAGCAGAAAGCCACAGCACAAGCTGTCCCTCTCAGTGGAGTTACTCTGCAGAAGAGATGCTCTGCAAAACAATGCAAAAATCTATGTAGAGGAAAAATCCAAGCTGGTCCTTCCAGAAAAACAAACCAACAAACCTCCACTAGACTTGATTCACTTTCTCCCCACCTCCACCCTTCATACTAATGCAATTCAGAGGAGAAGGGGAAAAATAAAAATAGAAAAGAAAAGAAAAATTTGGAATTTATGCATTTACCCTAACAAAATACCCATCTCCAGTCCAATTCTACAGTTAAGGAGATTATGAAGCATTTCCCTGAATTAGTCTGGGAGTATTTATTAGAGATGCAAAGTGATCCTTCTATTTCAGCTCCCATGAAAGATAAAGATAACATGTAGATCACAAGAGTTGAAAAAAAAAATACCACAGAATATTTCAAAAAAAAAAAAAAAACCACTGAAGAGGAATTCAGTGCCAAAAACTGAGGTTGCTGTAGAAATCTCAGAATATTACTGTCAAGAAGTACCTGTGTACAGGGAAACAGTACACACACTACCGAACAGTCCAAGAGATTCAACCCCTAAATAAAGGGGGAAGAAAAAAAAAAAAAAAAGAAAAAGGGAACAGATATTGATGAGCTCCAAGGGAAGTGCTGGGAGGAAAGCCCACACATAAATTAGGCTGCGGAAGACTACTGGGATTTCAATTTTGATATATTCATTGTACAACTCTGTAGCTTCAATTAAAGTCCATGGTAAACAAATTAAGAGCGGGGAAGCAACAGATTTCCAAAAGTATGTCTACAGGGAAGTAGCAACAAGTGGCTGTATGTTCCACACGAATCCATACCAGGCCTAGCATACTCACTGCCATTTTTAATTCTGAAACAAACGTATATTCTACTAAGTGAACTTACAGACTACAAAGGACACCACAGTAGTAGAACAGGATGGAAAGAGGCCAGCAGTGTGGCCTGGGTAGCTTAATAGATTGGAATCTTTCCAACAAAATAGATTTTAATAAAGCCAAGACACGGAGCTATATGTCTAGGAACCAATGAGCATTCTGCATGAGGAACCACATCCTGGAAAGCAAGCTGAATAAAGGATTTGTCAACATAAAGAACAAGCAATTTGTTAGGCGTTCCCAGTGGCAAAGCAATTAATATCATCCTTGAATATATGAATCCAAGAACAGCATCTGGGACAGAGATGATATTTGACTTCTCTACAGGGCATTGGCAGGAACCAATTCCTCCTTCAGCTGAAGAAAGACTCACACTAGGAAAGGAAAAAAGCCCCAGAAATTATAAGGGCTGCAAGAAAGACCCCAAAACGTTCCTAGCTGGTTATGCAGCCGAAGACAGCATGCAGCCCTTCAAAACACCTTCCTCTGCCTGCAAGGGCTCACATCCAGCCCACCTGGTGTTAAGTACCTTCTGTACCACCACAGCTAAGAACACACTCAGAGATCTATGGCTGTACTGTTAACTGAGATCCCTTAAGAACTGGTTCTAATGCTAAACTCCTGCAGGGGACTGAAGGGATGCTTCACCTCGCCCCAGGCCACCGGACTGTGCTTGTGCCCAGCCAGCGCCCTCAGTGAGATTGCTGTAGCTGCACCTTTCTACTAAACTTTTTCTTTTTCAAACTCAAGCCAAACGATTCTGTTCCACTTTTAACCCTTGTGTAATGACGTTTTTTCCTCCATCACGATTTCCCTCTACATTATTATTTTCAACGCAAGACAGTGCTGCCTATTACAAATTTCATCAGAAATATTATTGCCAAGTGCTGATGAGCAGATGTTAAGCAGCATTTAAAGATTACAGCACCAAGGTAGGTCAAGTTATTTTAGTTCTCTCTGGAATCTAGAAAGCTCTTTTAAGCTGATTTTATGACGAACCCGATTGCCTGCTTTCATTACTAGAAATTCACCATATCTAATCCCCTTGTTTCATGTGGTAGAGCGTGTGGAGTGACACATGACTGTTTCCCTTCGTTCAGTTTAATCAACCAGCTGCAGTTGCATTCAATCACCTTGACTGGGCAATGAGGCTTCACTCACTTTGGCTGCATTGAGAGAATAAATTGGTATGCGCCGGGAGACCTGAACTGCCGCTGACTGCACTGCAATGTTGATTCAGACCCATAATAATAGTCTGTTTGCATCAGTGACCCAGGATGCATGTAAAGAGTTCGGGTGAGTCTGAAAATAATAGACAATAATGCAAAGTAATTCAGCTTGAAGCTGAGCGGAGCAGTACGCTACCTGAATGCCAGTTTTCTTGGCAGGGCACCTGGTTAAAGCTAGTAAGAGAGCAAAGCATTCACAATAACTCGCTTGACTTGGGCTTTAGGAGCCTGTTTGGCCTGTAGATAGTCAGAGGGCAGAGAGGGGACACCCTCTGAAGGATGACTGAGCACAGCAGTCAGCAAACTCGCTGCACAGCTCTCTGCAGGATGCCCAAACACAGTCTTCCACTTTTGTGACCTGCCCCAAAACCTCACCTGCAGGCTGGACTGCATGCCTGTGCCTTCAGTTCAAGAGGTGACATTTCTGCTCTTAAGCAGAGGTCAGCAGCTCACTTCTGAAATGCTGCCCAAGTGATCAAATCCACAGGAACCCCACTGATCCTCAAGAAGAGCTAAAGTATCCCTTGAGACAACAGGGCTAGGACAGATTCAGAGTCTGCTGAAGTCAAAGAAGACTCTGTTGTCTTCAATAAGCCCCAGACCAGTCAAACTAGACCAGTATTTTGCTTCATGCCCCAGCTAGCTTGACTGCTGCTCTTACCGACTGCCTCCTTTCAACTACTAGTCTGCATGTAGCTTTCTCCAAATTCTTATCATCTGCTGTGGTTGAAGATTATAATGACAAAACTAGCTTAAATAGGGAGGGAAGGAAAGAGCAGAAACAGGTACTATTATCATGATTTTTGTACCAATAAGAAGTGCCAGGGTAACAAAGTCCTGCAGTAGGCATGAAGCCTTTAGACAGACAAATCAGGTCTTGGACCTGATACACTGAGAGGACCTGTCACACTGACATTTGGGAACGTCACTCACTTGCTCTCAATAGTCATAATTAAGTTTCATTCTTCCCCATCCCCTATGTGTTTTGGGGAAGACATGCATCAAACCCAAATTTGCACATTAAAGTATGCAACAATTATGGCAGCAAAATATATAGACAACTAGAATTAGAGGGCTCTATTCAAGTCTTGGGTGTTTTTTTTTTTTTAATCTCCTAAGGAGCTGTTTTAGAAAGGCAGCTGAACTCGGAGGCATGAGCTTTGACTTCTTTTCCCCCCATCCTTCAAATTCAGAAAATAATTCAAATTCCAGGAGTGCTAAATTGACCTTGTATTCTCCTCTGCTTGCCTGCTAATTAGAGTTTAACAAGTGGCGCTTCCAGCCCTTCATAGCACATCCAGAACGAAAGTGATGCAAATGTGAACTGATAGGATCAGAGAGCTTTACCCTACCATCAATTTCTACTGAAATCCAGATGGGACATCAACAGGAATTTTGCGGACAGGGGATGGCCCAAAGCCAAGATGAAAGCAGCACTGATAAATCTGACTGTGGTCATGTTGCTCTGTTACACTTCGAACCTTTTTGAGGTTTAAAATATTACAGCAATTCCCATCAGGGGCAAGGCCCAGAAAGTGATTTCATTCTCTTCTAATGCTTTCAGTTGACAAGGTTGTCGACAGACAAGTTTTAGTCAGTGAAACGAGCACAGCTTCAGCAAACCAGGAACATTTAAATCGTCAGAGATAAACTAAGTGTTAGCAAATACAATATAGCTTAGCATAGCTCCAAATTAAATCCACTTGCAGTTCTCACCTAGGCATTAATAACGCAACATATTACAGTGATTTTTCTGGGAAGAAAGCAAGGCTCTCTAAAAATCCCCCCGCCTGTCCTGATTTTCTGCTCTGGCAGGATTTGCAAAGTTGCATTTGGCATTCACCCACCTTATTATGCATGTGGACTATTGTTAGAGGTATGATTTGATTAAACGAAGGTTTATAGGGTTTTGTTTTGAATTTGTATTTTTCAGAGCCAAAAAGCACACAAATGTTTCAATAACGCCTAAAACACTGCTCAAAAAAAACAGTCAAATACCACAGAGCTCATGTAACTAGATTTGTGCCACGTGCTATTATAACAGCATTGCTAATCCGAGAAGATGCAGAGGTATCAAAGGGATGTTCAGGAAGCACCAGAACAATGTTTCAGAATCAAGTACTGTCAGCTCTACAAGCCTCACAATTTATGTACAATTGTCACCAACATCCTTTTATGCTTTGCATAGGGAAAGGAGAAGGCAGTGCTCTAGAACAGTTTTTGCTTCCACCATGGGCTTGTTGATATGAAAAGACCACCTGGGATACAACACGCTGCACATTGCACAGATTGCAGTGAACAGGGGGACCTATGGCCAGAGCCCACTAAAGCCAAGGGACGGTTTCCAAAGTTTCAGCAGTTCCCTGAACAACTTGTCATACAGTCAACTCCCTCCCTTTCTAAGCTGTATCATATGCCTTCTGGTAGTTCCAGCTGGTTTTTAGTACTGAAGGATCATTTCTTAATACCATTAAAAAAAAAAAAACACAACAGAGTCTTTATTGGTAACATGGCCCCAGAGGTGCACAAGAACCATTTGCAAATCTGACATGGGTTTCTACAGCAACCTGTTTTCACCTTGGCATTTAATTCAGACTGCTCTAGAGCACTGCAGTCTGCATCAGGAAAGGGAAACGACTATGTCTGGTAATGAAAAGAGACTTCACACACACACCCCACAGGACAGTAGGATGAAAACAAGCATATCTGGAGTCAGTTGCTGCTGCAGTATAACCTACTGAAATATGAACTTGACCTTCAGGCAAAGTCCAAGGGGGAAGATGGTTCTCTCCGTGTCCACAATGACCACAACAGACATTATTTCCAATCTCTATTGCTGAATTCAACGACAACTTTTCCCCTTACAACACCTATTGCCATGGTCACAGTTTCCTTCCACTTCCCTCTCAAGTGGGTTATGCTGTCTTGTCCTCCTCCTGCAAGTGCAAGAAGTCTGCTACAATAACCAAGATAAAATAAGTACATAAAGAGAACTGCCAATTCTCAGCTCAATGAAAATGCCATTCAAATTAGCATCCTTCACCTGAAAAACAAGTATATGAATGCCCAGACTTTGGATTCCAAGCACTGAATGGAAAACCAGGACCAAACCCAAGAAATATTAGTAATATGCTGCTATTACTTATGACAATGAAGGTAGATAAGTTTTTTTTGTCCAGGCTTTCAGTTGCAGCATACTTGCACCCAAGATCTAGGAAGAGGGGAGAGAAGTAGAAGACAGAGACCCCGCTGCACAACCCACCCACCAAAGAGGTTGCTCCAAGAGTTAGTAAATGCCAACCATCGCCCAGTTTCCTGGGGAGACAATCAAGAGAGAAAGCAAGGTTAATATTTTTAATTAAAAGTAATAAATCAACTCTTGTTTCCTGTAATGGCTTGACGTGAATTCTCATTTGCAATATTTTTGCCATATCAAAATAGGGACCTGCTTATTTGGCAGTGATATTTATTGTGCTCAGCAAATGCTAGAACATTTCCCCCTTTAACACACAAAACCCATCTCTAAGGACTCCTCACTGTCTCCTCAAAATTACAGAAGAAAGAAAGAAAGGACATAACAGACCAGTGTAACCAGAGTAACCCACTTCAGCTTGTGTTTTCTAAAATAGTTTTCAAGTCACACCGCATTTTTGTATTTCATTTTTACCAGCATGCTCAGTCTTGTCTCAAACACTTTCTTGCTCCTCTCCCATTCACGTCTATGGAAATTTTGCCTCCAGTGTAACCAGAAGAGGAAATGCAGACTTGTTTCAGTCACGTTCATTTCTTCAGGGTAAAGTAAGCAGAAAGGCACTGAACAGCATAGCTTTGTGCAGGTACCATTATGCATCTGTAAAGACGCTTTACAGCAGTCCCTTTTCAAACCCCACCCATGCTGCAGTACACAACAGACTTCACTAAGTTTCCAGGACCTGAACACCACCTCCTGTCAATTCAGCTCACAGTAGCTCATGATTAGAAGAGTAAAATCATGGCTACAGCCCTCAGTGGGCCAACCTCATAGCAGCCCAAATCTTCATCGTTACAAAAACCCAGGCCTCAGTCTCCAAAAGTGATCTGCTAGCACCTTACCCCTGAACCATGAGATGGCACCACAAGGTCTGAGAATCCTATTCCAGCCCCTTCCATTTCCAAACGGTTGCAAATCTCAGCCCTCAGATGTTTGTACAGGTGTATTGCTGTGGTGGAGATTTGCAGTCAGCCCCATCCACATCAGAGTTATTCTTGATTTGTGCTGACGCAGCTGAGGACACCTGTACTCTTCAGTGGGTTTCTCACTTTGTACATCCTCCTGCCACTTGTGTGCACAAAGCCCTACCGGCCTTCAGGCTATTCCCAGAACAAACAGTCTGGCTTCTATTTTCAGCAGGAGCCACTGTCATTGCTTGGACTGGCGTCAAAGCAATATTTTTCTTATGTTTTTTCCAAATCCCAAGCGTAGGGGAAAAAAAAGGCAGACATTATTTTCTACATAACTTGTTCAAACCGATGTGCCAGGTCTTAAATTCACAAGTGAGTGTTGCATTCTGTCCCAAATACTTTGTTTAAAGCTCTTCCAAGCTGACCTGTGTAGTCAACAGCACCTGAGTAACCATAGCAGCATATTTGATCAATGCCAAATACTCATGAACAGACGCACAGAAACTCGAGGTGGAATGCACAACGCCACTAGCGAAAGCACTGGAGCTGCTGCTGAACAGGAGAGCAGAGATAGATCTGCTGTTTACCAAGATGACAGTCACAACAGGTGAGCAAGAGTGCTGATACACCTCAGAATTAAGAAAACACAGATACACAGATGTAAAACTGGAAACCAAACCAGCTCTGGAAGCCCCCAGCATTGCCTGGATGCCTGGGACCAGCACAGTTACTCAGCTGGAAAGTTCTGATCATCCCTTTGCAAAAGCTTTGTAGGTGCTAGCTTTCAGTTTGACAAGAGCCCCCCAATGGGCTAGAAGTCCCAAGCACATCATATTGACAGCTGTTTTCCAGTTCTATTAAATTGTACTTAAGACAGAGAGGTATTTACCTACTGCAGTTATCCCCGGAGCTGGCTGCTAAGCTCCAAGACCTTGGAAGCCTTGAAAAACCTAATTAATGCACTCCCATAAATAATTCGATCTCTTAGGAGGAGATGTACTCTCCACACAGTAAGTAACAGCTTTCTTTAATGAAAAAAATGATTTGCCAATGCAGATCTGTATTTTATTACAGGTGTTTATCAACCATTTATAATTGGCCATAAAGAGAAGAAAAAAAATAAAATAAGGCAAGAAGAGAAACTCTAACCTAAAACAGAGCACCTTCCTGCAAGCTACATCATCCCTGGAAAGCAAACCTAGGCCTGTTCTGTTCTGTCAGCCAAAAACATCTCCCGAGGGAAATCTCACACTAAATTAAGAACCAGTGCAGACTATTTCTCCCAAGACCCCTTTGCAGCTGCAGGGACAGAAGGTTGCACAGGACAACCTCTCCCCAGCTTCGAGCCAGCAAGGAGGCAGCTGCCTGCTCTGTGCCCTCTGAAATAGGGGGAAAAACAACTGCTTCCTATTACAGGTAAAACAGCCATGTCTGGGACCACAGCACAATGGCACAGCAGGCTTCCCACTGCAAATAGACAGCAATCAGTGAGTATAATAGTAAAACGGAAAGTTATAAATCACCTGTTTACCTAGTGCTGTTACCCAGGAGGTTTAAACATACTCTTTTTAACACAGGAGTATGCCCTTTAAATAGGTTTCCTTTTGTCCAGTGGGATCAGGAGAGCAATTCTTGTTGTGGTGATAAGCCTAGGTGACCAACTCTGATGCAATAGCATAAGGATTTCAAATTAACCATAAGCTGGTTTAATTTTATTTTTTAATACTAAATAAAAGAGCTTCTAGTACCTCAAAAACCATCTAGGTCCTTCTACAAAATATTCATTCGGTTCCCTTTCTGAACTCTTATCCATTAATCTCAATAAGCACTCCAGAACCACTGTCAGGAACAGCTTAGTGCTCTAAGAATCAGGGCAAAACATTTGCAAAAACATCTAGTTTGGAAGAAAAGCACACACCACACCACTGATGCTAGAGAACTGCCTCTGTAAGGCAAGCTCTGCTCCCCACGATCCCACACAAGCCGACCAGGAGCGAGGGGATGGGTTGGTGCTGTTGAAGAGCACTGCTCAGCACCCTTCACACGGCAGGAGCACCACAGCCATGGGCAGGAGGTTGGAAACACCACCAAGAGCTCACCTGCTTGGACAAACACATGCTGGGAGCCACCTCAGGGGAAACACCAGGGCTTCCATAGCAAATAAACTGAAGGTCTCCCAGTAGCATCAGGCCATCAAAGAGCTTCTGTACGTGAAGCTTGGCTAAAACTCCAGCCCTCACTCATCCCAGCTCTCCTACAGAGTAAGAAATGGACCTCTGAATGCCTTGTGCAAATTTATACTTTTCTAAGTGCAGGCTTTTAGCAATGGCTATAGCCAGGGGTGCAATTAATTCAATTCTTTCCAGAAGATTTTTAGCTCTGTAAAACTCATGTATTATTTAAGCCTCATAACTAAACTGTGAACGTTATCAAGGTCCAGTTTTCTCCTTTACACACAAGAGAAAAAGAAGAGTTTTGGTGAAAGATCTCTGCAAAATATTCCTTAGTACCTCCAAAACCCTGGGAGTCCCTGGCTACCAGTAGACCTTTCATTTCTGCTGTGACTTTGATAGTACCTGACTCTCTCCATCAGCAGATCTCTAATTCCTTGCTGTGTCTAGTCTCAGATTCCTACAGCAACATCAAGGGAGCATCATCTGTGGCAAAAGCTTTTGCCAGGCTACTTTCTTCTGTATCTGCATTCCACAGCAAGATTCAAGTTGCCCTGGAGGATGATGTGGTAGAGGAAGGCTGATCTTTCCTCTCAACCTGAAGAACCAACAGCAACTGGTTGAAGAATCCTCATACTTAGAGATAGGTGCCACTAGCAAACAAGAAATAAATCTATTCTGTAGGTTATATAAACAGTTTTTTTAGAACAATGGTTATTCTGATTGAAGAAGTGCCACCTCTAAGCATCTAATTCAATGGAGCAGGTTCACTGCCAGCCTGCATTTCACCTTTGGGAAAGGGCTGAAAAAAAACCCAGCTCTCTGGAGCAAAACAGACTCAGCTGCTCCTTTGCAATCTCACACATTCAGCCACTGAGGAGGTGTGTGCAAAAACAAGGGTTCGCTGCAAGAATTACTGTGGTCTTCCTTGCCTTTCTGAGACCTAAATTAACAATTTAACAAGCAAGCACAGCCCAGGAGCAAGTCATCCACACAAAGGAGTTGGTCTCCCACTCACAGCTGTGAGGCACAGCTGCCGTCCTCCTCCCCTCTGCAACTCCCAGCTCTAGTTAGGCAGCAACCACAGAGACAAAGCCCTTTAAAAATACTAAATGGACAACACAATCTACGCTTTCTAACAGCCAGACAGATAACATGATCCCCCCCCCCCTCCCAAGCATCTTTGAAGGAATATAATCTGGATTTAAACCTACCAACCAACAGCTAGATCCTTTGTCATTCAACAGCCATTAAATGCAGCAAATGCATACAAACAGAGCAGTGCAAAGCAGAAACTAACTGAACAGCATTCGCACCCAAGAAGCAAGCTGGGGACCTAGCCAGTTCACAGCTCCCAAGAGGTCGACTTGTTAGGATCACTGACACGACTCTTAGGAGTCCTAGCTCTGTTTTTTAAACAGAAACAGATTTTCTAGAAATCTGCATTACTGCATCTTCCAAGTGCTGTAGCTGTCAGTCAGCTTTCCATAAGTTATTACTTATGTGCATTCAGAGCGGTTTGGGAACCGAAGGTTGTCTTGTCACTTCCACGCTCTATAAACAGTCGAGATGCTGGAATATGGTAATATTTACTCCTGTTTTGCCATCTGCTTATAGACGCACATAAAACATGTGACTCCCAGAACGTGGAATAGCAAAATAACAGCTATGGCTTTTCATTGTGAGATAAAGGTAAAAAAATAAAAATCAATACACATCTTTTCTTCTTTTTAATGAAAAAGGTAGTATCGTGCAAAAGATAAAATATTTAGTGTGTGTGTATATATATATACAAATCTTCTCAATAAACACTGCTTAGCTATAGTTTTTACTAAAGAATAAGCATCTTAAAAAAAAAAAAATCCTGTCTCCAGATCCCTACAGTCTCAGTTATGTAATCAGTCAATAAAAAGCAACCAGAGGGCTATGCTGTTTATCTTTAGCAGAGAAGATCCATCCAAGCTCTAGGTCAGGTTGTAACAGGATGAACGTCCCCAAACGCCCTCTTGCCCAAACACTTTGACATACCTTGGAAGAAAGCAACTACTTTTAGCATTGATTTCCATTCCGAAGCTCTGTTACACTCCTGTAGTTGAATCTTTTCAACTTCTCACAGCCAAAGCAAAACCCCAGAAGTCAGGCAGCTGCTGCCCAGGACCAGCCCACCTAAGAGCAGCCCCCAGAGCAGGTGTTCTCAAGGTGCACTCAACGAGGCAATTACAGCCCCCACCCACCACCACCACCACCACCACCACCTCCCCACCCAGGTGCAGTTTCTTACTCAGGTGTTCATTGCTAGGCAGTACCAAAGACAGGACTAAAATTGTGAGCGTGTTTGAGTAACTCTCCAAATAAAGATCAGCATGGCCAACTGAAGAGCAAAGCCCTTCTCCTTCTCCCTACTAACAAACCAATCCAAACACCGAACTGCCAATGATAGAGCGCTTCTGTCTGCAGGCTCCCAGCCATGCAGGAAGATGTCCAAGACAATTTCACCATTGCATCCTTTCAAGAACAGAGTGAGATCTGCAAAAGCTATTTCCTAAAGGGCAGCCCTCACCCCAGAGAATGCCAGTCTTCAGTTCCTACAGTTTATTTTAAAAAAAAGCTGATAAAGAAGGGTGGATTAAGTAGAAGGCTGATACCCCTGCAGGTCTCTGACCCGTAAGATGGTCTCACAAGATGAGAATAGAATGAAATTTTACACTCTCCTTGACCTTAGGACATACAACATTGGGATGTTGAGGTCTGTTTTTTTTTCTTGCAGGGATGGGAAATACCAACCCTGTTGTGGAGATTTTTTCGTTTGTTTAACAAATCCAAATGAGATCTTTTGAAATCTAATTGTGTAATATTCCATAGAAACCTCAAATTCTCCATGGATGGAGAAGGATATCAGAATGTCAGAGCCAGAGAAACATTTCTGCTGCAGCTGATTTTCTCTTACAGAGAACACCATCAGCTTGTTAGCTTACCAAGCAGAGCATTTTGTTTACTGTTAGATGCTGTGGACGCCACACTTTACAACTGGCACAGATGTACTGCCTCTGCTACCACACTTCAACAAGTCTCTTCTTTCTGTTTGTTGAACTGCTCTTCTCACACTGGCTTGGGACTCTTAAGATGCCTACGAGCTCCACTTTCATCCAGCAGCAAACTTTTATACTTTTGGTTTCTCACTACTGTAAAAATGAAAAACAAACATTTACTCTGTCCCATCCCACTCCCATAGAGCCACCCCACAAACAAGCACTTGTCTGATCACAGCAGGAGGTGATGCCTCAGAGCTTGCAACACCCCCCGACGTCCAAATGTAGAGACTCACCCCGGGGTCCCCAGGCAAGGTAACACACACAACTCACACACACACACACACACCAAGCCCCTTTTGGTTCACAGATTGTGATTTAAGACATGTAGGGAATTAAGGCAACTCCAGAAAAATCAATTTGTTAGGTCTGTACTTCTATCAGACTAGAGAAATATTAGCAGAACTCACAGCAATAATGAAAAAGAACATTCAATGTCTTGTGTGACCACAAAGTAATTATGAGACTCATTTTACATTGCATTTTAATTAAAAGTTCATTATAAGAATTTTCTGTTAAGAATAGCATACTACATATTAATGGAAATATGTAACTTTATCCTACAAATGGGACTGTCACCATATTATTCTTACAATTCAAACATATGAAAAATAAAATATGATATTTAGCTATATAAATTCCCCCTCCCCACCCCTTTAAATTCTTTTTCTTTTAAATAACAAAAGTATTAACTCTTTCCCAGTACAGTGCATTTGCTATCCGCGAGCCACAAACTAAGTAGTCACGTCAATGCCAAGGAAAACAGCAACATTGTTTGCAAAATATTTAGAGAAAATGAAAAAATATAGTAGTCAGCCCAGTGCTTACAGAAGAGAGACAGTCAACAAGAATTGAAAGAACCAGCACATGTTACATAGGACCATTATAATAACATAGAAAACAGTGCAGAAGACTTATGTTGGAAAAATATATAGTGATTCTTAGCAAGCTGAAACTGAACTTTGGCACTTGCTCATAAAAAGGCCTTTCAAAGCAAAAGAAAACAGAAATTCACCTAATCACAGCTTGTATATTTAAAGAAGAGACATGGACTAAAGCAAGAGAAACAATAGAGAAAAGTTTACAAGCCAGGTCACTACAAATTCAGTACATTCAGCCTACAGAAAATACAAATACAATCTTTCATCCAACCATCTATACAGGGATCCTGGCTAGGGAAAGACAGGCTTTGGGACAGAGCCTTACCTGAAGCTTCTCTACTTCAGTGGAGCTATGCTGATTACACAGCCCTTTCTGCAAATTGAACTAGAATAGCATGTGTCAAATACATTGCCTCCTTATCATAAAATAAAGATTTCTGAACTGTAAATTAAGAAGCAAGACCATTGCGCTCAGACAGTGGCGGTTCTGCTCTATCCACAGTTGCACCATAATCACTGTAATATAAGGATAAAGTGATTTCTTTAAAAAGGGCTAAAAAAGAATGGCTTCAATTCGAAGGGGAGACAATGGACTGGAAGGAAGGATTCACATTTAGCCTGTTAAGTCTTCGTGCTGTGTCAGCACTGCACATTAACATGTTAACTAGAGCACTCCTTTTGACAACTGCTCCCCATCCCTGTCAGAAGAACTCATGTCCTAAAGTAGGGCCTAACCCAAAGGCAGCTGCAGGCCAAAGCATATTTCTGGATCAGCCCATAAGAAAAGAAGGGCTGCTCTAGACAAGAAGTGCTTCTTTCATTGTCAGGCTCAATGCCCCAAAACTACGGTGTGTTGTGTTTTTTTTTTCCACTGAGGCAATTTATTTCATTTTTTTAAGGAGTTAGGGAAGGACAAAGAAAAATAAGTGCTTTAGATTGCACAGAAGATTGTCCTACTAAAGGGGGCACTTGAATGGGAAACAATTGCAGCTATAAATCTAGCAGACGCTCTTCACATGTCTCCACAGGCCATTTAGTTGCACCTCCAAACACATCAACGTTGTTATCAACCCAGGGTATGATGTTGCCAGGCATGTTGGTAGAGCAGTTAGCAATATTCATGATGTCTTCAGCTTTTAAGACCCTGTCCCATATATTGAACTGGCTCATTTCCCCAACGAAGGCTTGAGTTGCATCAAATCTTCCTCCTACTGTGTCCTTCAGGCACACAAGAATTAGGATTAGATGAGAAGATTATTTCAGCATTTTCTTCACCAAACTTGAAGACCCTCCCACCCACAGCCACGCTGCTAAAAGGGGGCACAGAGGTAAGTGACAGGGACAAGCAACTTCAAGTTTCTAGAAGGGCTACTTTGAACAAGATGTCATTCTGTGGAACAGGTAAAAGCTCCAGTCTGAAATGGTTCCAAACAATTCAAAGCAAACAGTAGTGACTGTACATCATCACACAATGGTATACAGTCACCTACAGTTACAGCTACACTTAACTAACCCTGCCCCCAAGCAACAGAGCAGGAAGGCAGCTTTAAATATTGAGGCTGATTTAGGACTCATTTTGCAAGCTTGGCACAAGAAAGCTTCAGCAAGAACTACATAGATGCGTAAGATCACTCAAAGCTTCATAGCTATAGATTAAACTGTTACTGCAGCCCTTGACCAATGGTCCACAGGGACTACAAGATGGGATCTTTGGATCTGGATTCACAGGCTTCTGCTGGCTGAACCAAATGAGTAACGCCAACTGTTACTGCGCAAGCCTGAAGTGTTTATTTGCTCAACTCACTACTAAAGGACAGTGTGATCAGACTAACATGGAACTGGTAGCACAGGACAGAGCCAAGCATAGTACAGGCAATGGCAAGAGAGAGTTACAGAAAAAGCTGCCAGCCATTTAATAGTGAGCTGGAGCATCTGCCGTGCAGTGTATTAGGATTCTGAATTTACCATTCTGTCACTTTTGTCATGGGTAAGGAGCTACTGAAATCAGCATCAGGACAAAATTAATTCTTCATTGCCTTGCCCAGTAGTGAACCTGGGAATCCTGGAGAAAGAATATTTCCTGCTATGCGTTACAATCAATTATTTTTATTAGAATAATATATATATAATCATCCAAAGAACAAACAGATAAAAACATCACGATAATAGAGCCACACAATTCATAGTTAATATCTCATTAAGCTATTGCCTAAAACAAAGGATTTTGAATATTCTTTTCCCATATTCAGAAAGGACTTACCCTCAACCTCATGAACACCATCTGTTGGCAATACTAATATTCAAAACTTTATTAGCATTTGCATTAAGAGAGCTATTTACCACTACCTTTAACGAGAAACCAAATATATGATGTAGAATTCATACCCTTCCCACTTATCTTTAAAGTAGACATCAACTTCTAAATTAGTGACAGAATCCACTACTGTAAAGATGTGTGCACCTGAAAAGCCACACAACTCAGCCTAGAGGGAATTCCCCTTGGCACTTAGGTTATCAGGATAGAAGATCCCAATACACCCACAAGAACTCCAGTGCCCAGTTGTTGGTCCCCTCATCCCCATAAACACTTTCTTTCATCTAATCTGGGGCTCTGGGGCTAACATTCTGACTATTCTTGGGATAATGAGGAGAGGAAAAAAAAAACAGCAATATGCTAAGGGGGGTGGCCAATTTGGCTTCAATTAAAAAAATTCAAAGCAAGTAGGCTTGGTCTGCTTTCAGGAAGCTCCTTTTTGATTGTGCTTACACAACAGCACTGGCCAGTTCTGTCCTTTTCTCTAACTTCAGCGGCCACTTTGCTAGCACTGAGCAACCTAGCTCTGAGGATGTCATTTAAGGTATTACCCAGATCATTGACAAAGCTGCACCCTGTAGCATTAAGAGTGGGGATGAGTTGCAACATGAATATTCTGAATATTTAATAAATTAAACATATTATACCAAAGTATGATTATATTAAGTATTTGTTGCTGTTTTAATCTTTCAGATACTACATATACAAGAAGACCAAGCATTTACAAGCAAATTGACTCACAGCTGCTGTTTGCTTGGGGAGTCTTTATTTCCTTTTGTCTTTTTTATTGGGCTTTTTGTTTGTTTGTGGGGTTTTGTTTTGTTTTTTTTAAGCAAAACAAAACAACACAACCTTGGAACACACAATCATTCACTTACCTGTTCCTGACCCAGGATCAAGACACCTCCAGGTTTAATTGGATGCCAAGGAGCAAGATTCTCCCCAGTGCCAAGCTTCTCTCCATCCTGAAAAGCCTCCCACATTCCATCTCTTGTTGTCCACGTAATACAGATATGATGCCATTTTCCATCACTAATGAAGAGAGGGAGCTGGGCAACCTACAATGAAAACAACAACAACAAAACCAAAGAATAACGAATGTTGTAAACCAAGTCTGGCAGTTCAAGCATGATGTTTGTAAAGGGCCTGTACTTATCTACTGTCTGCAGAGGCATAAACTTCAGGGGCAGATACTAATCCACATTTTCCTATTTTGTCCCAGCTCTCCTGTATTCAGGAAAACGGGCGTGCTTTTTATTCCAGATGTAGGACCTTGTTTCATCTGTAATCGAGACACAAGTACCAGAGTCTAAGCTGCTATCAACCCAGTGATACTGCACATTTATCTGCAGCATTTACTGAAATCTCACTGCTAGCTTTCACTCCAGTGCTCATGTTAAGTTCCTCTTCAAGTCTACAGTTTGCCTGCACCATTTGCAGTGAGAACTCTGACAAATAGATCGGTCTGCTGTGGAGGCTGTTATGCAGGGATTCTGCTCCTTTAGGACTTTGATCTAAAAGCTTACCTAAAGACATAAATGTAGTGGGCTATGAAGCAGCTGTGATGTGGGAGAAAGAAAAACTTATCAAAATGTTAGTACAACTGACACAATACTTAACGGAAGAAAAGTTATTGCGAAAAAACAAGCATGCTCAAGTCTCCTTCTCTTCCACAAGCCATTAAAAATAACCTGATTTCAGTTTTATTGATTTGGCAGGATGGTAGGACTGTTACAAGTCCTTAACCATCCATGTGACTGAACCAGCTGAGTTGTGCTGTAAATCTGTAAACACCTGATCCCTCAGAGAACAGTGAGTTACTAGGAAACCTAACAGGCCCAAGAAAACAAGGGATGTGCCTGAAGGCAAGTTACACTACAGTACAGCTTGGGCAAAGTTTAGAATCTAGTTCTGCTCACACTGATTCAAATCCACTCACTTCAACTATTTACATTTTATAATTAACCCAAACAGAAGGTGATGAAAAAGGAAGTATCCAGTCCGTTTTAATGCAGAGTTTCAACAGGTCTTGTTTCGCCTCGGGTCTAATTCAAAAATCATCAGTGGTGTGAAGTCATACGGGACAATTAGATGTTGCCTTCTGCATCTAGACATAAGTCTGAAAAAGTTATGTTTCAAATGATGTTCTGTCACAAAACATAATAAAAGTAGCCACAGTTACATGCCTTTTGCTCTCTACTTTTTGCCAAGGTAACTGTAACATAACAGAACTTCTAGGATTATAAAGATAAGAATACTGCAATTAGCTTAGATCTCACAGGTGTTGTAGTAGTGTGGCTTCAAACACTGCTTCTTTTTCATAAAAAAGAAATGATGGGATACAAAATTCAAGAGGACAAGATCCGCTTGTAACTTGAGAGGACAAGCACAGCATACCTAGATGTCACACTGCCTTGCCTCAATACACAAATACATATACCATTTGACTTTGTTAATAGTACTTTTATGAATTTGCAACAAACAGATGGGCAACAACAGACGGGTACACACTCTTCTACCATCCCAAAGGCCCAGAGGCGGTTCTCTCAGAGAGAATGAGTTACCACAGAGGTACCCAGGGTTCAGGCATAGAAACACAGTGTTATTCTGCCTATGTAGACGTGAAATGGATTCTTACCTTATCGTTAATTAGCAGTTCAATCGGATTATTCCCCCACTCTATGAGGACAATTTCATTAGCCTGCCCAGGAACAGCATATGAGAATGGAGTGCCAATTCCAGGAGAAGCACTTGACCTCAGCCATAAGCACACAGTAAAAGCATACAGCTCTGGCAGAGTCTTCTTGATCTTCCCATACAAGTAGTTTGTGCGAAGAGGAAGGGACACTTTGAATTCATCAGGTGATTTAAATGCACTGCTACCTAGAATTACATTGAGGAAGAAAAATCTTTAGCATCAACCAAAACAATATATATGTAATTCAGGCTAGGAAAATAATATAATTTATATTGAGAAACTTTAATTTTACTCATGTTGAAGAGGATACTAATCTTCAGTATATTTTTTGTGTCAGTGTTGATTTTGCAGCACAGTTAGAGCATACAACTAGATTTTATATACATCATGCTAATTACTTCTTTTTCCTCCTCACTCAGAGCAAAATAATAGATGGCATACAACTAATGAGAGGCTATTAAATATTTTCTTTCTTCATTGCTCAGTTCATGGCTGGAGGCCTTCCTATCTCACACAATTCAAACTGTTTTAAAACATATTTACTGTTACTAAGCAGTGAATCTCTACTATACTCATTATTAAAGCATGACAGTGTTTCAAAATGATGCTTCTTTTCCTATTACTTCTACACAGGGAGCTAGCAGCAGTATCCCAATTTTATAGATAGCAGACTGAGAAACAGGTTGATGCTCTTGATTTGGATGGCCAATCTGAAATAACAAAAAATTTAATATATTCCAGAAAGCTTCCAAAAAGCAGTTAAATTTAGAACTGTTTTCTACCCATAGACAAATCCAGTAGAGTTCTGAACTCAAATATAAAGCTGAAGTTCAAAGTGACATAAAGAAAAATGTGATATAAACTTGTGAACTACCAAAATGATGCTGATGTAGTTATGTGCAAGTAATTTTTTAGATTTAAGTATATTAAATGGAAGAGAGAAATTCCACATTGTGCCCAGAAAATAAAACCCCATTGTTCTGTAGTAGAGTGTCAACCTCAACCTTTTAACAACCTGATTCCCACCCATTTCCTTTACTCACGTTCCCAAAACAAGTTCAATCCAAATGGCCAAATTTCACACTCCAATCCAAATGAAGAGCTGCTGTCACAAAAGGTTGCCACAATTTTCATATGAATTTTTTAAACTGTTGGCATTCTTTCAGTTCTGATTCTCAGAAGCAACTGAAGTGTTTTGACTGCATTTTTCACAGAAAGAGGGGGTGGAAGAAGAAAAAGCTTGTCTGATGCTTGCGTCTGTCTTGAGGACCTTACAGCCCCAAAACTGCAATACTCCAAATTTATAAGCAAATAAAAGTAGGGTCTTAAGGCTAATGTTGAGCAACCTCCACTAGGCTAGCACAGCCCATGTCAAAATAGTAAAAAATTTACTCCATTGAGAGCGTTAGTCACTGTGTGAAAGAGCTTAAGGAAGCAATAATAGGTTGGAAAAGAACAAACAATATTCATCTTAATTGCACTTTTAAGGTTTGTCCTTATGACTCAAAAACATCCACAGCTCCAAATGGTACCAAGATTCTCCTGTTCTGGGCAATGTGTACATGCACAGTGAAAAACAGTCCTTTTCCTAAAGAATCTCAATTGATTGTGGACAAAGTGGGCAAAAAATATTGTTATTCCCTTTTAAAGGGGTTTGGATTTAAATATAGCAAGTGACTTGTCCGTGTTTCCAGCAAAATTATGCATCACATTTAAGGCCAGGCGCTATCAGTCGCGGCATCAGTCCTCCCATCAGTCCTGCTTTTTATCGAAACACGTACTTCGGTTGAAGGAGACAACTGGTATAAATTACCAGAAGACTTTGGCAATCAGGACAGTCGTATGAACTTCAAGCTCTTCTGCTCCACTGGTAACTAAAGACTTCTGTCATAGTGGCAGATAAAAATCCCAAATTCATACTGCCACCTTGGAAGGTTAGTTCTTCCTCCAGTTACTTAGACTCAGAACGACCAGGTGCTTATGGCACTTTAGTTAGTTGGCAGGAATAGATGTTAAACAGCATGTCATTTAAAATAAAAGCACTGTAGAAATGCTGTTTTCAAAAAATGTCAGATCACTTCAAATACTGACTGCCTTTAATCTACAGATTCATTAAGTTGTTAGGTCATTATTACCCTCACCTTGATTTGACTGAGGAGCCAAAGGCACAGAACAGCTAAGCAAACCGTGTTGTAACAGACAGCAAATTACACAACCAAAAGAAAGCCTGTGTCTTGATTGCTGGCCCAAATACTTCACTTCCCTGGAGACTTATAGGAAGACAGCCCTCTCTCTTCCCCACACACACACAAAAAAAAAAGCTGGGAAGGGGCTATTTTTAGCCCAAGCAAATTACACATTCTTGTTCTCCCACTACTGCCTTTCTCTTTCTGATGACTTACTGATATGAGTCACATCTTTCAGAGGCATGGACTAGTAATACTTGCCACATAAGACATTAACAGGCCACCAGTTCTCCAGAATTTTAGTTGCAGTGTAGGTTTTATCTTAGCTCTCAGGAAAGCATTAAATGACAGAGTCAATACCGGAGTTCTTCTTCCTCCTCCTCTCCCTATCCTTCACACTTTTTAAATGAAAACATTAATGCAGTATTATACAAATGGTTCCATTAGGCTTCGTTTTAAAATTCATGAGATATGCATGTTTATGCCATTTTGAAAGCACGTCCATTAAGCTCCTTTTACAGACAGAGCCTATTCACTTCGGAAAAATCATTTAAAGATTGGACAGTGATATTTAACAGTACTCTAGTCCTACACTGTCTACTTTGTAGGTGTATATAATCAGTCCAGAAATACAGTTCTGTTCTTCAGCTCATTTTCACAGACATTTGTAATTCAAATAAATGGACCCTACTCAAGCATACAGATCTCAGTAATAATTAACCCAAGTATCAGATTAAATGACCAGGATTAAGAGAGTGTCCCCCATTGGCACCATGTGTAATCTACTATAAACTCCAAAGGCTATGTACTTGAGATAGGACAATTCAAGTATCAGCAGTTACTCAATGGCATATCCAGCAATAGAAGGAAAGACTTTATTCTACCAGTGACATTTCCAAAGTAGCAGGAAACAGTTCTGGCAAAAGACACCATTTATTACATCAAAGGCAGTGTGCTAATTAGCTTAGCCTACATTATTTTCAGTCCAAATAAAGGCAGCTCTACTTAGATGTGTACTTGACATTACCCAGGTAATTACCTGACACCAATATCATACTTCTTCCTATTTCCACTTGCCTCTTTATTTAACTTTCCACCTCACAAACACTGAGTATTTCATTCTAAACACTCACATATGCCAAGATAAGAGACAGGAAGCCAAAGCCATGCAGGAAGCCTCTGACAGAAGGAAGAAAGGAATTTTGCACTGTTAGAAGGAAGAAAGGAAGGAAGAAAGTATTTGCACTGTTACCTAATATTCAGTCCAGCACTTTAGCCAGGAGCAGACTGTTGTCCTTTCCTCAACACACACATTTAAACTAGTGTGCTGGAAGGGGGGAGGAGACAAAATAAATCAGCATGGGGAAGTGTTTAGATTCTGTGCAAATTACCTTTTTCTAATTCAGACACTCTTTCTAGCAATGCATTCAAGGCTGTCTCTGTCTTCTGCCGATGGGCTGATGTCTCATTATGAAGCAAAGATTTTTCATCCTCAAGCTCGGCCACTTTGGTCAGGAGCTGGCGTTCCAGGTCTCCAAGCCTCCGCTGGAGCATCTCTCGAAGATCATTAGGCAGTGCTGCATACGACACATTGGCTCGGAGTTGGTGCTTTAGGGGAAAGGAGAAGAAAAAATTTGCCATTTCTAAAACAACAAGTTAAATGTGGATATGTTTCTGACTAAAAGGAAAGAAAGCAAGATCATTGAGTTCTCCAGCAAGTACAAAAGAGGCATTGCTTTTTAGCACTTGTCATGTTTTATCAGCACCGTAGCAAAACAGGTCCTGAAACAAAAGGGCACTTTTGTTAGAGGCTTCCAGTGTTTCACATGAAGGAGTCTTCATAAATTCAAGTTCAATAAAATCAATGTAGGAAGCCAGGTTTGATGCATTTCCTTTACTATGGGTACATGTGGTGCATAAGTCAGTTTTTGCTTTACTTACTGCAAATGACATTACCAACTTCAGTAAATAGAAAAAACTATTATTTCAACAAAAAAAGTTTAACAACTTCTAAAGCAAATTTACCAAACTAAAGTTTCCTCAGTTTTGACTTGCAGAGTATGGAGTCAGATGCTCTTTAGATCAACTGTAGAAACTAACAGTGAAAGCATTTTTCTTTAAACTGCAACAACCAAAAATCTTTGTTAAATAACACTGGTATCTTTAAGCATACCAGGAAACCAACAGTTCCACCTACCTACATCTCACTCTAGTGGAGCTTCCCTTCTACAACCTTTTAAAAAAAAGAAAAAAGCCAACATCAGGTGCCTCGAAAACCCAGCAATGTTAATGAAGAGGTTGTTACACAACTTGATCATTCAGAACTACCTGAAAAACAGTCCCCAGTGTTTAGACCTCAGAGAATAACCTTTAGGAAGTTACCATCCTCGCCAGCACCACTGAATGCTTGGAGGAGACAGGACACCTATGGATCTCTCTGTGTGTGGAAGACAAAACACACTGCCCAGCACCATTCATGTGGGATACTCTATAAATTGTTTCTGTAAGTGCCACACAACCATGGGCACTGTCCAAAAGCATATGGAAATCCTTTGTCAGCGAGCTTGGATCAAGTCCCCTTTGTATTCAGTCACACAGAATCACGACCTTTTTATTCAACACCAGCCCTAAATCCATCACCTCATCTTCACAACCTGCCTTACTCAAACTCCTTGTCACCACTGGCTGGCTCAGCACCATACGCCAAAGTCTTATCGCTACAGATGTCAGCGTTATACCTCAAACCCTATGAAGCCACATTCCCAGAAAATTAGGCATATTAGTACAGAAATCAAGCACTGAAAAAATCCCATAACCTCTCCCCCACACTGAGGACACACTCGGAGAGGTGACCTTCGGGCTGCTACCATTAAGCCGAGTGGATGAGCCAAGACCTCAAGGGACACCGGCCAAGCGACCGGCCAGCTCGCAGAGCTCCACACAGCCGAAGCGTGCTGGTGGTGTCATGCTGAGGGCCTCGGACAGGAGGCTAGGGCAGGAGGAAGGCTGCCTGCCCGGCCCTACCTCCAGGCTCTCCAGCCGGTCCTTCAGGGTCTGCATGGTGCGGCTGAGCTGGTCGATGACCTGCGCCGGGTCCCTCGGCAGGTCGCCCATGGTGTCCTTGCCCTTGCCCATCTCCTTCTTCCAGGGCTTGCCGTCGGTGTTCTCGCAGCGGCTCAGCTTGCCGGTGAGCTCCCGGATGGCTTCCCTCTGGCTCCCGATCGTCTCCTTCTGCTGCAGGACGGTCTCCCGCAGCTGCAGCACCGTGGCTTTCAGCTCCTCCTCGGGGGGCAGCGCGCCGCCCTGCATGGGCACGGGGGGCAGCGGGCAGCCGGCTCCGGCGGTGTCCAGCGGCAGCGAGGTGCAGACGAAGCGGCTGCCCGGCGGGCTCTCCTGCTCCCCCGCCGCCCCCCGGCCGCCCGCGGCTACGGCGAGGAGGAGCCCGGCGACCACGGGCAGCATCCCGGCGGGCACGGGAGGCGAGGGCCGGGCGGGGGACGCGGCGCTGACAGGAGCTGAGCGGGGACGCGGCGCTGACAGGAGCCGCCGCCGCCCCGTCCCGCCTCGCCGGCCCGCGGCTTTTATGAGGCGGGGAGGGGACGGGGGGGCGCTCCCGGCTGCCGCTGGTTGGCTGCGGCCGCCGCTGACGCCGCTTGGTCCCGGGGGCTGGGGCTGTGAGGGGGAAGCCGGCGGGCGAGGGGCTTGAGGGGGGCCCGGGCCAGGCGGGGCTGCTGAGGCGGCCCCCGGCTCCGTGCGCCCAGGTCGGGGTGGGGCTGGGCAGGTCACGTCGCTTCCCCGCGGCTAGGCCCGCCCGCTACAGCGGTGGCTTGGAGCAACGAGCTCCTGGCTCAAAGATCGTGTCACAGAAACGGGGGGGGGTTCAAGTTTTAGTAGGGCAGTATTCACATTTAATGATGGAAAAGGCATGGGGCTATTCTAAGAAGGATCACCAGAAGTTTTTACAGAGGACCGCAAGACCACTGCGGTTTTATCTATATTATTCACAGTATCAGACGCTTTTGACGTTGACCACAATTACTTAAAACATACAGTCAGTGAAGGATTGCCTGTTTTGCCAAGTGCCACACGTACCTCAGCTGAATTGTCCTCGCCAACTACTCACGGACAGGCAACGCAAACTGTTGCCTCTGTTGGAAAAACGGAGAAACAATTTCCTCATGCATCAGCAGAGGCTGCTCTTAGGACTCTAAAACCATTGAGTAGAATTTCACATTTTTAGAAAGTTTATATATGGAAAGACATTTTACCACGGGGCAAATAATTATCACTATGGAATATGTAACTTGCTTAGTTATAATGAATAAAACCAAGGAATAATATGTCATTGAAAAAAATTTCAGTGAACGTGTGAATTGCTTTACGCTACAGACTGAGTTAGCAAGTTGCAAGGAGCGCGTATCACAGAGATAGTTAAATCACTTGCTTCATGATGTCCAGTTAATTTGTTCAATCCCTCCAGCAACGTCCTGTTTGAAAATCACATTAGTGAAAGCTGACTGCAGACACTGTTAACTCACACAAGTGAAAGATGCAGCTCATATTGCCTACTCAAAGGGAGAGAACACAGAGGACGGCATTTAATAAGCAACCAGAAGCTCCAATTTCTGCCTGAATTCCGTTTGTCTGGAAAGCAGGTCTCAAGAGACTGTCCTGCTTCCTGGTCAGATGGAAGAGATGTAAGCACTCATGCACACAGCCTCTGACTCCCTAGTTAGACATCTAACTCCCATTGAAATTGATGGGGTATCACTGATAAATAACTTAGCCAGTCAAAAATTTTGGATGCTGCAATGAGGAGGGCCACGCAAGTATACTGGGAACATCTCATCTGTCAACACATCGTCTTTCCAGTCCACACAAGTCTGAGAGATATCGAAACCTTTATGCAATAACATACCACATCTTTTGCTCTACATTAAGATCATTCAGTCACATCTGTGTCACATTTTCTCTCATTTCTCTTGAATGTCAAGTGAAGCAGTATGAAATACCTTAATAAAATAATTGCCTAATGCTGGCTTTGCCTTTAAGACCTATCACCCTACTGTAGGGCAACAGTAGACTATTGCTTTTATACAGCTTGATTCCATACCCTATCATATGAATTGTGATGGTACCCCATGAAAATAACTTCATTGTACTTAAACAGGAATTTCAAAATCCTGATCCAGATTTTAAAACCCACCTTCTAATTCAGAGGTGTAAAATCAAGAAAAGATTTTGACTTAGTCCATGACAGTGATAAAGGTATTGTTCCTTTTGAGATTCAAGCAACCTATGGCATGACAGTGATAAAGGTATTGTTCCTTTTGAGATTCAAGCAACCTATGGCTTGAAAGTTTTGCTTAATTATAGATGATTCTGTCATAATCTCTTATTCAGGCAAGCGGAAAAGTAATACAAACAGCAGCAAGCAATACACGTCTGATTTCCAAAGTTCTGTACAGTATATGGTGGTAAATTGCTTATGACAACAGAAGTATTGTCCTTTATTACTATACTGTTTCTTTTTGACAGGTGAGGACAGTAAAACAAGAAAGAATCCTGATAGAGACTCAGAAATGTCAGTTACCGCGCAGTGAGGGCATAAGTGTGGAGGGAGGGTGGACAGACACGGAGAGAAGCAGATCTTATCCATCATCCTTCCTAACATGCGCAGTCTTTTTCTATAGCATTTCAGTGCCTTCAGAAATACCCAACCCAAATCACCCTACTCTACCCCACTTCCAGATTCTGAGATCGACATTTGATGGAGGCGTTAATTTATGAAAACGCTGCTTGTGAATGTAGCCAGTGTTTTTATATGTTGACGGCCATATCAATCTTCATTTTGAGTGACTAACATGCAGCAGTACATTATCATAAATAATAAATCATTAATCACAAAAAAGGAGAAAGTCTGCCATCTTAATATATTACATGCTAAGGCATAAAGAAATTGAATACTTGATAATCTGAGATCTTTAAAAAAACACTCTCTCGAGGAGTTGTTTTTTTCCCCTATGACCAAGATGAGCATTTTATAGGTACAATGATTATATTTCAGTGCGGTACAAAAGCTGATCAGGGTAGAGCGAGAAGCACAGCGAGTACAGATAACTTACTGTTGCAGCTAAAACTCCCTGGCTCTGGGGCTGTCAGGCAGCCTAGCATCTCTGCAGCCCACAGAATGGATTTTTAATTTTTAATTTAACTTTGACAGTTCTGCTGCCTTCAAAAGGGCTTTATTCTCTTTGGATACAGCATTTGCATGCTAGCTGCTATCTGTCTTTATCTTTGATGCACAACTGTAATATCTAATACTGGAACTTTAATATGAATGTAAAATGCAGTTGGACTCTCAAGTATAGAAAGTTTTTGTGTTTGGGATGCAGGTCTGGAATTCAGGAGATCTGACATAGAATTCTGCTAACACACTTCTGTCTACAATACTGGCCAAATCACTAACACAATCTTGCAGAAACTTCTAAATGAATTAGGAGACTGTGACACATTTTTAAAGCATGGCTTAGGCACACAAAAGCCAGCATACAAATGTCTTCAGATGGCAGACAGGATTCTTATTTTTTGGACACACTGGTTTTATTCCATTCATCATTGTCCAGATATTCAGCTGAAATTTTGTCCTAATTATCTAAGCTCAACTTAGCCTGGACCTATAGATCCAGGCTTAGATCCTTTTTATATATGACTTGGAAATTCAGGTTTTATTGTAATGGAAGTTATTTAACTACCTAGTGAAATTTTCAAAAGTGATAAATGTTCAATTTTGTTAGTTAGTACCTACATTTTACAGCATGGCCCCAGGAACTTTTGAGAAAAATATCTTTAATTTCTCTATGCCTCATTTCTTTGTCTGTAAAATGAACCTATTTTTCATTTTTTTCTCTCTGGCCTTTCTCAAATTGTAAACTCTCACCAGGCAGAAATTGTCTATTCCTGTATGTCTGTGCATCACAATGGGACACTGTCTCACCTGATGCTTATTATTTGTACCAGAACATTGTTTATATCACCTAGGTTATAGTAATTTATTTAGCACATTCACTTTTAAGAAAATGCTACTTCAGTTACCATTTACGTCTTGGAAGTTAAAATAAAATAAGATAAAAATACATCAGAAGAAGAAGAAGAAAAAAAAGAAAAATGTAAACTGTTACTGGGAAAAATCTGATTTCTTTGTCTCCAGGAGTCAAGATTATGGAAAAGTTGACACTAAAATTTAATGCTGGGCTATCCAAAGTAAAGAAGGGAGGCTTAAAACTTAAAAGACAGAATTAGAAAACATACAGATAGGAAAAAGTATTTTCTACTCAATTAATTCATTGATTTCTGATAAGTAGTGAGAGTTTCAGAGGTGTTCACTACAACAGTAATTGCCACAAAGCGCTGATTACTTTGAAATGACTTCTTCGTTTCAGGGACCAAATGGGGAATAAACTGTTTTGAAACTCTGAGAAATATGGGCATCTCTCTCTGAATAATTGTGGTTAAAAAAGTGTAGACAAACAGCTTAGGTTGTCTAACCCGTTTCATTGAAAGCAAAACAGGAGTCTACACCAAATGTACTAATGGACTTTAGTTGTAGCATTCGGTATGCTTTGGGCAGTGATCTCAAAGATCTAATTGATTAACAAACAAATCTGTCCTTTCAACCTTGCATAATTTGTGTCATTCCTTATGAATGTGCCACTTTGTCAAAGACGACCAACTTCATCCGTATCAAAACTTTAGCAAAACTATAGAACGACGCACCAGCAACAATGCCTGAAATCAGGAACTTTGTTCAGTGTCCTTTTTAATATAGTTGGAGAAGAAATCAGAGACATGAGCTTTGACATAATCTTTAGTATCTACTTCTGACTGCATAAAGATCTGGCTACTGATTAAAGGTCTGCCACAAAACTGAACTCAGAAACTGTTAAGTTTCTTTTAAGAAACTTGGTATCCAGCAAGTGTTGGCATCAGGAAATTCAGTGGGGGAGGAGAGGTTGTGAACCTGTTACAGGAAAAGAAGCATGAAACCCTGGTTTGGCTACAGAAGTTAAAAGTCACAACACCCAGGGATATTGCAGCAAGAGGATTTTTTTCAACATACTTTAGATGTTCTTAATATTCCCATCTTATAAAGCTTCTATGGATAAAAGATAGATAGAATATTAGAAGAAACCAATCGTTAAGAGACATACTCCTTTATTCTTTCCATATCCTAGACAGTTCTATGAAAATCATAAATGAAAAATGTATTCCCTTTTAACTCAACAGGATTTTTGCCATTGATCTGAATAAATTCAGGTTTTCTCTAGATCATCTAGATGATACATTACCTTTCTGCGAATCATTAATTAGGACAATCTTGCTTCTGGCAGAAGGAAAACAGAACCTACTCTAGAGGTAATCACTGCAGATACTACCTTTGTCAGGGAGAATCACTGCAGGAACTTTCAAAGAACACAAGATACTTGTTGTGCAAAAGAGATCTTGCTGCCTCTAGCATTCCCATTTCCTGCTGGTGACTAGAGGCCAGGAGTAGGAGACCTTGCAGTGAATGCACACAAGCTGTCTGTCACCCTGTGGTACTAATCACCAACCTGAGAAACGGTGGGTCAGCTTCTGGCAGGACCCTTTATCTCCTGGTACTCTACAGACATTTAGCCCTAAATGCCAAGCTTAGAAATACATTTGAGAAATGAAATAGGTTACCTGCATGGAGAACAAACGCTGAGACCTTCGCTGGCTTTTATTACTCAATAGTCATTAATGCATATCTTCCTGAAGGTGAAAGAATTTTCCCCGATTCCAAGTGCAATACAAAACACAGAATACAGAGTTTGGCTAGAAATATGCAGAATACACGTTAATGCATTTTAAAGTCTACATGTGGACATACAGAAAAGAATCAAGTGCTTTTACATGTTCAGAACTGCATAGTTATTGTGCAAGTTTCTTTTCAAAGCTGATAGTCTACTTAGATTTGAATTTGCAAAATAAGATGCTACTGTGAAAAGATCCAAATATTGCACTTCCTTCCGTAACAAGTGAGAAGCATCTCCTCTGTGCTAGCCCATTAGCACCACCTCCAGCAGGGACTGCAGCTTGCAGTACGGTAGCTATGGCACACAGTTATTAAACTCCATTGCAGGCGCCACAGTGCTCTGTACAGAGCAGGATAAATTACCTCCTGTTACATCCCCAAATACTGCCGTATGGATAGTTAGTACAGGCCACACTTGGGCCTGCCTTGGTGGGTTTCTAGAGTCAATACACTCATGCTAGCCCCTTCAAATCCATTCAGTCCTACACACTAGGAAGTCCAGTGGTAGGTGAATAGTTTCAGTTTCCTTATTGCTGATGGAAATTGTGTCCTTTGACCAGATGGTTCACTGTTATGATGATATCAGACAGGTGTTTTTTTCTGTGGTAAAGGTACGTAAAGCACAAATACACGTTTACAACACTCATTTACATTACTGCATGGGTGTATTAGATGCAAGCACACGCTCACATATATATGTTAAACAGAGTTTTGAAGTCACCACACCAGAAATACACACTTGGATTCAGAGCTAGAATTCACAGAATAAAATGTAATGTACCCACCTTGTGACAGGGAAAGGAAGAATACATGAGATATTAGAAATCCAGGACAAAAGGCAGAATGACTTTCAATGCTTTTCCATTAGACAACATTACTACAGAAGAAGCTAAATTTTTCACGCCGGTGAGTTAGTTTTTCAATTCTGTCAGAATTAGAGTGATAACCTTGAGTTCTCTCTACAGGGATTTCCTTCTTCCTTTCACTATTTTTGTGTCTGATTCTGTGGCTGACTATTAGAGATGCTGTATTGTCTTGACCCATACAACATCTGAAATGCCAAAGCACCTGGTGTTATGAGATAAGTCACCTCAACAGGTTTCATCTCAAGTGCTAATGAGTGTGACAAAGTACCAATCCATGGAGAGTTTCCAGAGTTTTGGTAGGCAAAAAAAAAAAAAAAAAAAAAAACATCATCTGTGAAGGTACTTTTGCAAGAAACTACAATGTGCACAGATGAAAGAAGATTGACAGAAGAAAATTACAAAATAAAGGGGTTTGCAATTTCAGCTAAGGATTCTGCACCACGTATGTTTCAGATAAAACACCTGGGGCCAGGTTGCAGATTTGGTAGAGGATCTGGAGATTAGTTTAGCTACACTGGCAGTTAGATTTTGAAGTATTTTGGCTTTACTGCAATCAATGGCAGCTCGGCTATGGACCTGTGTAGGTATTTCACCCCCTGGCCTGGTAAGGTTATCTGTGCTAAGTGGTACTTGTGAGGAAAGTTAACCAGCCCAAACCTTTTCAGATTAGAATTGTCAACAACGCATTTACTTGTCATTGTACGAATACTATTTGACCCGACTGCAATCGCATTTTCAGAGGGGTAGATACAAATGAACTTATTTGATTTTAATGCTTGTCACAGAGTTACTTTACCCCTTCTGCCACATGCCTTCAGCTCTCTTTGGTTTCACCCATCCATTGTTATTTTTTAATCTTTTAAGATGACAAGATCTTTGGGGAAGCAACTGTCCATTTCCTGTGTGTTTTATAGCACCCAGCTAATTCCCCACTAAGATAAACTACAAATACTCAGCATAATAACGTTGTTACCCCATGTATAGTTGCATTATCTAAGACCTGAATTCACTGATAATTTTACATTAATTGCCTCATTCAGTATGTTTCACAGTGTGCCATCAGGAAATGATGCCACAGACTAAATTTTTCTTTGCAGAACGATGTATACTCATTTAAAAACATATACCAAAACAGCAGTAATGCAATGTAAAAAATGTCAATACTTTGCATTTAATTGGTTTGCAATATTCTAAGAATTGTGAAATGAATGGCATTGTGGTAATTCATTTGTGAAACAGTTCCAGCTTCAACGTGTTTGTATCTATTAGATGTATTATATAACGCATGTCAAAAATTTGTAGTTGCAAATTACATAATTTCATTTTCAAATGCAATGAAAAATAAAAGTATTACAAAAATATCCTGGACTATGAAAGAGCACATTCTAAATCTTTTCTGTGCCTCAGCCAGTCTGAACAAAGGTCTAATGAGTTTGTGAATAGTGTGAAAAAATCACTGATTGTCTGACTAGCTGACTGTAGGGCAGGAAAAATCCTATTCGTCTAGGTTTGATTGAAACTTGAGTCAACTGTCAGTGCCCACACAAGCCGGAAAAATAGGATTAAAGGCCAAAGAGATATTAACAGTAGACATGTTGTACATCTGCTTTGACAGATGATTTTCACACTTCACAGGTTTAACTAAAGATCACTTTCATAGCAGCTCTTACAAAGCTAAACCCTTTCTAAATGAAATGATTAAAAACAACTGAAGATTAACGCATCAAAGTCTAAGCTCTCATAAAACTTATCTGGAACATTAATAGTAATGATGAACAAAGATAAATTAGAGCACTTACCTACAAAAGTTTTAATTAATGAGATGTCTATACATCAAAACCCAATCAATCTGTTTGTACAATGTTAAGAGCCTTAGTAATTGATTTATCTCACTAACACTGTGAATTATCAAATACATATCAAACTCATTTTTATCTGTGATTTTGGAAGTATAACATGGTTTCACAGGTTGTTAAAATTTTGAAGAGGAGACTGAAAGGATCACCTTCACTTCTTTCTGCTTTTGAAATGACAGCAATCAGACATCTTCCAAAAATTATGCTTGAAGTTACCCAACACAAGTGAGCTTTATATGATACTGTTTTAGTCTGGATCAATGGCAAATAATTCAATACATAGCCACCAAGCTACTGCAGTCAAATGGACCAAATAATTTCTTTTCTGCTGTTTGATCTGATAAAGGGCTTAGAGTCAGAGTTGTTCAAGGAAATGTTACAAATCCAAAAGCGTGAGTTCAAATCCTGATCCCAGGTTGTGTGTCAAAGACCACACTCAGTCAGAGCAGTGGTAAAGGAGTACGTAGCTGCGTGAGCTGGGAAGTCAAAGACAGCCAGGCACAGTAGCGTGCCACGAGTTACAGATGTGCCTAGTTTGATGTGCCATCACCATGCTGTGAAGAGATGAGTGAAATTCTTAAGACCAGGAGAGGATTTTGGAATCTTTTCCCTGATAGATGAAGAAATAGTAAGGATTTATTTTTTTGCAAGAAAAATAACATTTTCAGAAGTGCCACAAACATTAGGCTGCAATAGTGATTACTAATTTGCACCCCCATTTACTTTTTAGTGTTGCTCAGTTGTACTTACATAAAATATTCTTTATGAATGAAAGACACTAAAGGGAAGATTCATAAAATAAAGGGAAAAGTAAAGAGAATGTACTTGAAATCTTTTCTAACTTACCTGTCACAGTGCTACAATTCAGAGCTGTGGTCTATAACACACTGTTTTGGGCTCAATCACCAAGTTACCAGCCTGTTCCTCCATTTTTCAAGCCAAAGGATAGCGTTAATGCAACAGCAGTGAAATTAATTTCTGGGAAAACTAAACATCTTAGCTCCTGATGATTAAAGCACTCTTTTTAGAGATTGTATTATATCTTTGTAGTCAGAAAGACACTTCAAGTGAGGGGTAACTGTTTTTTCTTTTTGTCCTATGCAGATTTGATACAAGCTCTTGATACTTAGGATCTACAAAGACAAAGTAAAACAGAAGGAGAACAAATGCAAGGTACTGCTCCAGAGCAAGGCAGTGAGAGGGAGGTTCATTACTAAATCAGATTTTCTCCAAAGTTTCCCTACAACTGCAGTAAGGCCAAGATTTGTGTATCACTGCTGACCGCAGCACTGGGATTCTGGAATGAATAGCTTGATCTTTATAGTAAGCATATACAAATGGGATTTTGAAATAAAAAGGATGCCTGAGCAGCAACCAGAGGGCTTTGGATTATGACAAGGAGAACCACTTGAAAAAATGTCTGTCATCTTTAAGAATTCTTATGCAGAGCATAGCTCTTTGTGGCTGCTAAGGAGGGTGGGTAAAATTTATACAATATTCAGTGACATAGAAGAAGAAATGTCATGGTTTAAAATTCAGTCTTAACAGGTTTCATCATACTGCAGGTATTTCTTTTCAATTTGATCCAAAACCATGAGTACTGCCAAATGTGACACTCATGTCCTGAGGAGCCATGTAAAACTTTGAGGCTTATTTACCTCTCAACCATGCTCACTCAGCAAACACTCACCTGAGTCTGAGCCCCTGGGTCAGCATGCTGCAAGCTACCACCCTGCAGGACAGAGCTACTGAGGCTAAGGCCAACTCAACAATCCCTTTTCCTAAACTCAAATCATAGCTTAGATCATTCAGTGAGACACATCGTTCTATCATGTGGTTGATTTACTCATTGTTATTCATCCAGAAGTACTCCAGTCTTCTAAAAATAACTCGGTATATCGTATACATTTCTCAACAGACATTGAATGAGCTTAAACACACATCTAAGGAAAGCAGAGTAGCTCCAAACTCAATTAGCAAGAGAAACAGTCCCTAATTTATCTGAAGGTAGTCTGGAGTACCTGGAAGCATTTGTTGAGAGAGGTTTAAAAATTCAAGTGCTATTTAAAAATCACACGTGAGAAAATTATTTTGGAATTATGTTCCACAGGATACAAGCTGCTATATCCTAGGTGCATTACTGAACTGTCAGAAAGCACTGACTATATTGCACCGACGGTCCCTAATTAATCCATTGAGTACCATTAATCCAAATGCCAATAGTTAGCTACTACTTGAATAACAAACACTTGTTCTTATTGATGGGATGTAACATACCAAATCTTCTATATGGATGCTGTATCTTATGGAAACTATTGCTGTGCTTACAAAGGTTATGCCGTGATGGTGTTTTTTTTGTTTGTTTGTTTTGTGTTTTTTTTTGGTGAACATTCCCACTTGTAAGTCCTGTTGTTTGGAATATTTATAGAAAGCAAATACAAGGGGCACCAACGTGGCTAAAATAAATTCAACTCAACATTCAAAGTCACAAAACACATTTGTTTTAAGTCTACTCAGTTACATGAGGTTTCTGAAACATCAAATTTCTTCGTAGTGAAGTCACTGCATTTCATTCTTTAAATCTCAAGTTTTAATTATTTCCCTTATTAAAGTGTATTTCAATAATCTAACCAGTTTGAGCACATTCCTTGTTAAATCTATATCAATAACCTTATCTCCATGTGCTACGTTTGAATAATCAGTAAGCATATTAAGACATTATTCTATGTGGTATCTATAATGTACTATGCAGATAAATGAAAGAGGCAAAGGTTTTAGCCTCATCAATGGAGCCTCAAAGAAGCAGTTATAGCATAACTATATTGCCTCAACCAGATGGGGCTAAAGACAAAAAAGCCCACAATGTATTCCAAGCATTAATTCTCAAAGCTATTGCTGTAGGGTTTGAGTGCCTGCAGAAAATCGTTTCCTAAACCAGGAGTGAAGGGCCACAAACAACATATATCAATGAGTCCTTGAAAAATACATTTTATCCTACAATTTCAATAAAAATTATTCCCTTAAGAACCTCACCTTAAGAGGGAGATTCTAGATGTCAGATACTTGCTGCTTCCAAAAACCAGTTATAAATGTGAAGAAAATTAAATGTATGAAAAGTAAGCTAGCAGAACAAGGAATGTATGACATTTATGGGAGACCAGATCCTTTTATCATTTAAACTTGTGTCAGGATAAGAAATTCTACTGTCGGGATCATTACATCACTTCTAAAGATGCCCAAAGTGAAACTAAATATAACACAGTAAATTTCAGTACAAAAAATACACCCCCTCTTTGCCTAGAAAACTATTGTAGTTACACATCATTTGCAGGATTTTGTAGTTGGATGAATTTAACTGTAGGTAGTAACTTTTGATTTAAGAAAGGATCTCACTTTAATCTTCAGTAAGTGTAGCTCCATTGACTTCATTTTCAGTAATGAGTTCACTAACTTTCCTCTGTAAAATCAATGGATGTTTTTATTCAGGTTGGTTGGTCTGTAGAGCTAAATAATCAGTTTTGTACACCCCTTTGGATAAAATCAGTCCTCTCTAGTCAACAAGAGGGTGATTGAGGCTTTGAGCATACAGGCGAGCTTACTACAGGAGCCATGGAATTTTTTTCCAGTAATAGTTGTAGAATCTGCTCATGCACTTATAATACTTGATGGGTGTTCATGTAATCTGCTGTCAGCGGCTGAAGCCAAATGTAAATCAAATATTTTCCCACTATGTAAAACTTTAAGTACATATTAGTAATCTAATTACTAATTAGGTAAGTAATCCATCCACTTAATGGCACTGGGACAGACTATCAGTCTATGCAAAAGATGTGCGTATAGGTACAAAGAAAATCTTTTTTCCCTTTTTTTTTTTTTTTTTTTTACTTGTTTACAGAAATCAAATTCTTCATTCACCAACCATAGCAACTGATTACTGCTGATCTCCAGCGGTCAGTGAGGATCCTGGTTCTGTCTCGGGCTCTGTACCAAACTGATAACGTGTTCCTGCAGCTCTGACTCAGATCCTAGGAAGGCTGTTCAATAGTAGTGGTTCCACAGTTTGCTTTGACAGCTTTCGAAAATGTTTAAGTTTTTCTGTATTCAATAAAAGTATTTTTGAAAATACCTGAATAGAGACAGACAAAGGAGAATGTGTACAAAAACTCCCCTTGACGGCGCCTTTCTCTCTAAGAGTGAAAAATGTGTGCAATTATAATTCCACATGGAGCTATAGAAAGCTAATATCTGAGTCACATAACACTTTATTTTACAAGTACCCACAGTGTGACGAGAACCCCAACGAGTGAACAGACAGAATAACTGGGGCTGAACTATCTCTCATACAAGCACATCAGAAAGCAGTAAAGTAAACCTACTTTTGGATGGCCAAATGATAGGAATTCATAGAAGGCCAGCAAATTATTCAGCTACCTAGAGAACTGCTCTTAATGCAGTGAGGCACGTTCTATCCCAAAGGAGAACTGAGAGATGACTCATTTACGTTTCTCTGTCATGACTCTTCATTCTCTAACTGCAGGAAATACAATAAAAACTATGACGTCCGGATTACTGACCTCACAAAAAGGAACATCCGTGTATTAATAACAACAAAAAAGTTGCCAAGTTCTATTAAGGTTAAGTGTGTTGAACAGAAGGACTGCACATCCCTCATCCAAACCAATTTTCTTGCTCTTGGGCTGTACTGGATGGCCTGTTATATATGCCCTGTCCAGTCATTGCATGATAAAACAATATCTGATCCTGATAAAACAGTGTATTCCTTCCATAAAAAAGCAAAGCAACAAAATTATACGGAATCACTCAAGGAAATTCTTGTCTAGCGTTTGTTTGGCCTAACACTCCCTTTTTTAAGCTAAGTTCCCACCACAAGAAGCATTCGGTCATTGTATGTTGTTCTGATACACACCAGGATTTACAGGTCTTACTTTCCATTTCTAAATATGTCTCTGAGATACCCGCCTAGCATTTAAAAGGTGCTTTTTCACTGTACACATATTAGCATATTATGAAAGAAATAATTAGCATATCAAATGCTGGAGATCAATTAGCTGCCAAAACACCAGTCTAGACACAAGCTCCTGACACTTGTAATAAAATCAAAGCCAAGCTGGCCAAATGCTGCTGCTAACTCAGTATGGCTTCTCAGAGCAGAAGCAGTAAATGTTCATTCATTACCCTCTGCACCAGCAGTGCAGGAGCTGATTATCATCTGCTTCCATTTGCTGCTATTGTTGAGCCAAATCCTAAGTGAGTTCACAGATTCAGCAACTATTATTTTACTGTCTATGTTGACTGTGTGTTTTTATTCCACAACCGCCCCTCAGTTCCATTAACTCTCGCACGTACTCTTGAGCTCCCTTCAGGCTCGGCACAGGCGCTGTCTACTCCTCCAGACCTCCCCGTGCTGGAAAAGAAAGCTCCTGCAGAGAGCAAGGGATGCACTCCTGGTGCGCAATACAGTTCAGCTGCAAAAGTTCTGCTGTGTCAAGACTCTTTGAGGTTTTGAAGGAGTCTGAAGAGGATTTAACTCATGATGATGAAACAGGGCCAGAACACTGCACTGCACAAAGCAGAGAACAAATACATTTGCCCTCAAAAAAAATATAAGAAATTGTGAGAGAGCTGCAATGCCTTGGTGAGCTGAGAATGAACAGCCAGAGGCAATACAAGTCCAGAGAGCAGCAGATGCAGCAAAACAGCAGCTAAGCACCTCATTCTGCAGTCTAAGTATGACCCATTTCTCATGAGATTTCCCTATACCTAAGAAAGAGAGAAGAAAGCTCTTTTTTTTCTTAATTGAAGAAAACGTAATCGAATGTCTGCTCTAAACTCACCATATAGTTGTATATCAAATGCATTCTGACAGCCAGGATTCTTCATTCATCACCGAAGCTTTGCCCTCTCTGAGAAACTTTGGCTTTAATAACGCTTCCAGTGAAAGAGATGGCTCAAATACCCATTGACTTCTGTGGGACAATAATCAGGCCATTATCACATTTCTATCTGCGGATACTATTTAATACTGAGTCCTATTATATGCCCATTTATTCAGGAAATGAAGGCGACTGTCTGTGACTGGAATTTCATCCACGGGTTAAAGCAGAGACAATTCAGGAAAAAAACTGCAGTCAATAAATTC
This sequence comes from Anser cygnoides, assembly GCF_040182565.1. NCBI lineage: Eukaryota > Metazoa > Chordata > Aves > Anseriformes > Anatidae > Anser > Anser cygnoides. The sequence continues at coordinate 7,466,146 of NC_089887.1, forward strand.
ATTCACATTAAAAAGGGAAAAGCATTCAAAAGCTAAAACTTGCTATGACTTGGTTATTTAATGACCCCCACAAAATATTCTCCAACACACAGCATATTTCTCTTATCTCTTCTCACTTCAGCCAAAGAATAAAGAGGAGTTCACCCCAGAAACTTATCATTGGCTTAATATGCATTGTTTTGAACCGCATCTCAGCAGGATGCTGACAGACAATAAATACTAGTTAACAGTCCTCAGCTGGATCTCCTTTCTGAAAAGATCAGTCATACGCATTTACTACTTTGAGAAAATAATTCAATTTTAACTCTTTCTTAAGATGTTCAATGCCCATGTTTCTATTTTTAAATGCTGCAAACCAGGCATACAACCTTAGTGACTGTTACTTACGAATACTCAGTATTAGGTACTAATAGCATGACTCCGAAACATAAAGATGAGCTACTTCCACTGCTGACCAACTCTCAGATCTGTGCAAAGAAAGCGTACTGCAGGGGTTGTCCAAGAAAACCCAAGGTTAATACAATCTTTGCTCCCAAGACTTCACTTTGTGGTTTTCTGACCCCTTTCCACTGTTACTAGTGGAGATTTAATGTAATAATTGTAATTTAGATACGCTAAGTGCACAAACACTACCCCAGTATGAAAACACATGAATATATTTATAATCTAGACATTTTGAACAAACTCAGGCATTACTTGTTAAGAACTGAGAAACTCCTAAGCATTTGCACTAAAAGCTCATACAGAATACTACAAATTGCTAAGAGTTCCCTGAATATTCATTTCATTTGTTTGTGTTTAATTTGCAGCATATGATGCTTTATGCTAGTAATTATAAAAAAATCAACAGTTATGAACACAAAGTCCTTCACAGCCTAGCACAGAGCACAGTACAATGTAACAAAGAAATCCATTTAAAAGCAAAAAAATACTGGCATCATTTCAAAAACGTAAAGCTCTCAGTGCAGCTGGAAGAAGCATTTATTATTTACACTCTAGAGGGCTTTTCATTCACATCTACCAACATGTTTACCATTTGGAATGAAGATGAACTGGCAAGGCAACAGCCATAGCTGATTTTTTTTTCCTCCAATGAATTTCAAATTCAGCAATATTCAAGCTAGCCGTTCGCAATCGTCCTTTCGAGTGACTGACTGACTGGCAGAGATGCAAGAGGCTTGTTAAGGTCTGCTTGGATCAGGCTGGTAGGTGCTATGTCACACTCTCATTTCTGGTTTGGGATTTCGATGTGTACCTGAGGTTAAATGCTACGATACATTTAGGCTTGCTGAGGCAGGTTGGTGTCATGAATGCATTCTACACCAACAAAGCCACCATAAAGCATTTCACATCGTTCCGTTTAACTGCTGGTCCAACAGAACAGAGCGCGTTTTTTCCACATAAAAGCCTGCCTGGGGTGTTTGACTGTGCATGCTTTGCAAATGACTGTTCAGAGCAAACGCGGGTTCCCCTGTGACCCTTCAGACAGCCCTGGAATACACTAAACTCTATAAAAGAAGTCTGTACTATTTGGGCCAATATTCTGCACCTCAGTATCAAACTCCAACCAAAACAGTCTTGCCATAGTTGCCTTCTCACCAGTCATGAACCTCTATTTCCTGTGCAATTTACTTTTGACATTAAAGCCTTCTAGACACTTAGAATCTCTCCTCTGTAGACAGCTCAGCTTACCCAGGCCGAGCAGCTCTACCGTCCAGTTTGCTGAGGGGGCTGATCTCAGGCTACGTTCAAGGCATCTACCAGGGATAATGAACAGTTGGTGAAGTTTTCGTTTAAGAAATGGGTGCTTATTTTGATATGTGCATTTCAGGAACAGTCTGGAGATCAGAAAACCCCTTCAAATACTAGGAGGCCCAGATTCAGTTTGGTTGTTAACCTGACAGGCTGCAAAGTGCATCTCCCACTGGCCCAGGAAAAGCTTTGGCTGTCGTGAGGAGCGGGCACCTCCGCCTTGCCTGCACAGCACTCACTCTACTGCACAAAAATGGCTGAAGGACATGCAGATGAAAGCAAAAAAACAAACATAATGCTATTATTCATAAATTATGGAATAGAAATCTAAAACTATTTTAGCATTGGCTAATTATTGATACAGTCAAACTATGCAGTTTACATTTAATATCAGCTGGAGAAACAAAACAAATATCCAAGAACTAACACTTTGTCAGAGCCAATACATAGGCCCAGCTCCAGCTAACACTATATAATAAAAGTCCTAACAATAGATGAATAGATGTTAATTAAGAGATCCTACTAATGGTATAGAAGCTTCTAACTTGACAGCAGTCTGCCAGGAAAAGGTAAAGGATATACAAGTCATGTGGAGTGGGTATGGGAAAGTGTTTGCTTATCGATTATTACTGAATAAATTAAAGGTAACTGCCCTGTCATGTTCTAGTTCTGATATACTTCAGAAAAAAAAAAAAAAAAAACAGCCTGCGTGCAAGGGAGGAAAAAGACACATAATAAGGTATAGTTTCCCTGAATCTGATTTACAAAACCCCAGAGCATCTCTCAAAAAAGTCAGAGCCTGTACTTTACAGATACCTATGCTCCTGGCAAAATACCAAATTATACTTAGCTGGAAAACAAAATCTACACTGTGCATCGGGGACTAACTTAGAGATGTAGCTTAGGGAAGAAAAAAAAAAAAGAGGAAGGATGGGTTGTAAAGAAAGAACACTGTGTTTGGCTTCATTAATGCTCAGAAACAATTCTTCCCCTCACATGAACAATGGATGAAAAAGAATTTGTCTCCAAATATAATATGCTATCTGAAGGTGGCTGTAGCTCTCACTGTCTATCTAAAAGGGCTCGAGGTGCAGGAAAAGGGACCTCTTTCCACAGCGGCTGTTCCCACACTGATGCAGGCGAGTAGGAAACAGCCCAGAGGAAATGAGTTTGTGGACCATGATCTCATCACCATCAGGCCAGCACCAGCAGACAAGCTACATTAAAGCACTAACCTGTAACACGCAGCAGGCCCAGGGCAGACGGGTTTGCTCCGCAGCTGGGAGAGCCAAGTCATCTTGAGCCTACTTCTGGCTTAGCAAACCCACATGCAGCCCTCTCCTGCAAGCCAAGCAGGTAGCTGCAATGGTCTCCTCTGCTGCACGGATCATACTGCCCTCTGCCAGCAGGGACTTCCCTCCTTACGTACATAAAACATGCTACGTTTATATATACAAACACAGAGTTTCTTGCACTGGAACAGAGGAGCTAGCCTAAAGAGATGTGATGCACTTCAGATAAAAATGGCTTAGTCTAGTTATTTGAATAAAGAGCCCCAGAGTGGCTCTGTCCGTAGTTCACACTCTACAGAGGTAAGTTCACAGCACTAAGATCACGGCTTTACGTACTTACTCCAACCTAACAGACCTGAATTGTTGTTCCCAGCCCACCCTCACCACAAATCCGCCATCCTCCCCCAGACACTGCACAGTCGCCTCCTGCAAGGGGTGCAACAGAAATGCTACGGATGGAAATGGGAGCAGAATGGTTTGGGAGCAGCCTGCAGCTACATCACATTAAATGTAACTAGCTGCACTCCTAAAGCTCTTGTGAACCCTTAGGGGTACTTTACAGACAAAAATAATAATAATAATAAAGAAAGAAAACAGAGAATTGTAATAGTATGTAGTCCTTCCATATTGTTTATAAATTTGTCTTAAAACCAGAAGGATCAAAATCAAAGAGTATGACTTATGAACTCCCAAGCTAAGCAGGATCATCCTTCATGGGTTCATAGATGTGTAGAAGACCACAGAGAAAAAAATCACGGGGCTGTAAGAACTGGCTGTGATAATGAAATATCGCTCCTCCTGCTGTCAGCCCCACACCGGTCGCTGGCTGGAACTGTTAACTTCCCAACCACACAGCAAGTCACTATAAATACCACAGGTCCTTTTGCCAGACCAGAAACAAGCAAACTGTGTTATCCTTACGATCTCTACTCAGTTCACAGGCAAGTTGCTAGCAGAAAGCACATTGCCACAGACATGCATATGCATGCATGTGTGTGAAGACAGGCTTCTTTTACTGACAAACTGAAAAAAAAAAAAAGTCCACTTTGGTAAAGAATTGGGTTCCCTGCTCCCTAGTCCAGCAAGCACAAAGACAAAGAAAGCATCACGTATTTGGGACATTCTCGGTATAAAAGAAAGGTATGCATTAAGATGGATGTCAGCATTTTGAGAGATGCTGAACAACTAACACAGCCCAGTATACATGTGGGCCCCAAGGGTGGGAGCAGAGGGAAGGAGGCAGCACCTGGCTGGCTAACCAGGGACTGTTAGGAGCTGACTTCTAACCTGGGGAGTAAGTTACAAGCCAGTTATCTCTAATACAATGGAGGCAAGTAGGCAGGTTAGAAGACAAAGACAAGACTATTGTCTATTGTCTACAACTGAAATGAATATCTCATTGCAGTAAGTCAAAGCAACGCAGTGTGGGTGTGGACAAGGATATGCATTGGCTAAAGTGGGATCAAAATATCAGTGTTAGACTGGATGTTGACAACAGGTTTCTAACAATCCAATTTGATTACACCTTTGTGAAAAACACTGGCCCTCCAAACTTAGTGACTTCTGTGGTTCAAAAACTTAAGCTAGCCCAAGTGAGACTTTCCCAAGGAAGATTTCTTCAATATTAGACATCTGCATTTCGCTGTGACTAGTTCTCTGTGCAGGAAGTGACCATAGAAAAGAGAGTGGGGAAAAGTGTTTCTAAAACCTGCAACCCTTAAATGGGATTGCTGACACTAGTACAAATTACAAGGCTTCAAATAGAGGACAAAAGGTCCAACACTCTAGAATACCATAAGGATCACATGCTGTGACTATAATTTAAAGCTTCCTTCTGTACTCTCTCAGGAGTGCTGAGCAGAGGTCACAGATCAATTCATTCAGGGTTCAGCTACAGCCACGCTCAAGTCTGGCACAATTACAGGTGCCAAGGTTTTAGCAGCTCTATACATAACACTTCTCACCAGTGAAGAAAGGCAGCTGATTTTCCAGCTCAGGGATTTTTTTTTTTTTACTCATTCGTAAAAAAAAGAATACAGTATGCCAGAAATCTATTTTCTTACACACACTAAAACAAGGAGAGAGCTAGGGAAGCTGGACATTCTAGGGCAGCCGGAGAGGAGTGACATATGTTGGGATGTCCATAGCTCCATGTGTTTCAAACATTGCCTCCAAATGCTGTTGACACTCCATAAGCACAAGTATATAACGCCAGTTTTCTTCCCTGTATTCTCCAGCTATTGTTTTCATTGTCTATAAAAGGCACCCATAATTAAGATTATGGCAATATAAACTTTCAATATTAATATTCAAAATCCAACTGCTCACAACTGCTTCAGAATGCCATTAAGAGACAGCATCTTAGACATATCTCAAGATATATTTTTTCCTGTTTATTCAATTTCAGAAAACAGATATAATTCCCATAGAATAAATCTATCTTGGAAAAATCCATAGAACTAGAAGAACTTCATTGTTCTGTCACTATTTAAAAAGTGTAAACAGCGTGACTTTTACTGCTGAGTCATCTCAATATTGATTTCAAGTAAAATCATTTCATCATAAAATCATCATAATATCTGATTAAGCATTATTACTTACTTTTAAAGGATTCATTATATTTTATAGCACCCAACAGGTTTTGGAGGAAGACAAGTCTTGTCAAATCAAATACTCCTACCAACAATTGACAGCAACTGTTAACAAATTATTTCTGAACATGTTTTAAGCTTTGAACTCAATATCACACAAGTTTCTGATTCTGAGAGACAGAAACACTCAAAAGGTATGTAGCAATATCAAATTGGAAAAGACTTTGTTGATACTATTTCTTAATGAGTAGTTATCAATTATTTAGGATGAAGATCTACCTAGAGAACTGATTCTCAACCTGTGACATAACGTATTCTTTTACTACAAATATAGAATTGAAGCTGATAATGTTTGCAAAAAGAGCAGGGGTGGATAGAATAGAAAAAAGTGAAGACAGGTCACTCATAACAATACAGTTTGCGTGGTAAACTGGACTAGAAGGGTTCTTCTACAAAGACAAATACATGGTTTGCAATATTAAAATTAAACACTGTAATCCTCAACCCTTAAAAGGACCAAAGGAATTGTCAACAGAAAATATCTGAATATGAGCTACCAATTCGTAAGTTGAACCAATAGCTGAAATTTATGATCTGTATTTTCGCAGGGAAATGCATTAGATGGTTATTATTCTAAATGTTACTACTTGTAAAATCCAGGAGTGACAAGTGCTACAGAAATCATTTGTGCTGAGTTCCCCCCATGTAATCTTATAATATATTACATCAATCATAACGATGTGGCTGCCTTTATTGACAGATTTGTAAATTGGAGTTCTTTCTTCAATGTTTTTGCAATTCTAACTTGGATATCTGGGGTATATCAGAAAAAAAAATCTATAGTAGACAGTTATGAGCTTGTCAAATATCTCACATTTGATTTAAAACAAAGCTGCAGCAGGTTTGATCGATGTTGTACTATGTTGATCCTGGACACAATTATTAATAACATCTCTGGCATTTATATAAATAAACTTTCACAGTTTCCCAAGTAGAATTACAAACCTGTAATAACAGAAACTTGTAAGAACCAAGTCAATGTCAGCTTGCTTCACTGTATTTTATGGGTACACAGAGCTCATATATCACTTCTTTGTAAACACTCTGTTAGCCTTGATGCAGTGTCTTCTCACAGTACAAAAATAAAACCCATTTTAATTATCACAATGAGATGCAGAAGGAAAAACAATGCTATTCATTAAACCTTCCCTCATTAATTTGTACCACATTTTTTTTTACCAAGTTAACAAAACAGCTCAGTATAACCATTATTATTACTCAATTTTGAGATTATCAAAGAAGAAAAGGTTGCAAAATTTGTATCAAAAAGCTAGTACAACTTTTTTCTGACACATTTATGGAATAAACAGAAAGAAAGATTAAAAGACTATGCTACTGCAATTTGCAATTGTGAAACAGAGATGCATTGAAGAATTAGGGGAAAAAAACACTTTCAGACCCTGAGTAGTGTGGTTTGGAAGCATTTTTCTGGTCATGGTCTATATTATAGATGATACTTGGAAGAACATCACAAAGCAAGTTTGGTTTAATTCCTGGACACAGGATTCAGTGTTAATGCTTAAAAGGCAGACCTGAGTATTCTCAATTTCCATTTTAGGAAAAGGGATTTGTTTGTCTGCAATGGCATCTCCAATTCTTCTAATCCTGTTAGCTGGGCTCTGCCAGAAATGATATTCAACATAAGCTCACTTATGAAGGATAAACCTTTGTCTTTGTAATAACGCAGCATACACAATGTGCCAGGTACTTTCAAAGCATTTTCCCAGACACATCACTCCTAACTAACTCCACTTCACTTTTCTTTCAGATTCTGTATGTTTCTCAGGATCAAAGGCAAACCATGACTATTTTCTGCACAGTACCCAAAAATGTTTTCTTTGCAGCACTGCTTAGGGTTCTGAAAAAGTATCTCCTTTAAGTGGAGAAACAAGGAGACTGTTCAATCCCTTTACTTGCTCTATAATCAGATTATAATGGTGTGGTGGTTTCACTCCGATGGACAGCAAAACTCCACCACAACTGCTCTGTGACTCAAAGGGAGAGTAGGGGAAGAAAGTATGATGGGAAAGAAAAAAGCTCACAGGTTGAGATAAGAATAATTTAATTAAAGAGAAAAGAAAGAGGAAAATAAAAGCCACACAGAAGAAAATAGAGAGAAAAAAAAAAAAACAATTATTCTCTGCTTCCCACCAACGAGCAATGTCTGGCCACGCCTCGGGCAGCAAGGCATAGCATACATGTAGCAGTTGCTCAGGGGGACAGGCATTCTCATAACTAGAGCCCCCCTTCTCCGTCTCCTTCCCTGCCTTCCCTTGCTGAGCGTGATGCCGTACAGTACGCAATGTCCCCGCGGTCGGTGCAGTCCAGCTGCCCAGCCATGCCCCCTGCATTCCCACCGGGTCCCACCCGCTGCCTGCTGCCTCTGGGGGCTGGAGGCAGCCCTGGTGGGGAAAGCAGCCTCTGTCCCAGCCAGAACTGCAGTTAATTTTGTTCAGAACTGATTTCTGCAGCACTGGCACTTGATGAACCAAGATGGTGAGAGGTGGAGCGGACAGGGCAGCACAATACCCGTAAGGCTACGCTACAACCACTCGGTTGTGCTCCAAAACATGAGTAATAACTCAGATGCTTTCCTGGACATCGCAAAACATACTTCCCACTAGCTGGAACTGCTGAAGTTTTGCGGCATATTTCACACACCCACTTCTGCTGAAGGGTATTTAAGAAATACTTCTACTGAGTTCTGAAAATAAAGTTTTTAAACTCTAAGATTACAGCAAAAGAAGTAATGAAAAAAACATTTTAAGAAGAGAGTACCGCAGCACACTTCCCACTCGATATCAAACAAATTTTTAAAATTCTGTCAAGTTCCAGAAAATACTGAAGCATGCCTTTCTTTTCAGTAGTTTAAATGAACATGTAACAGGCAAGCAACAAGCATATAGGAGGAGATTCTGAAATGGTTTCCTACTAATGATCTTGTCCTCAGAAATAAAAACTGAACTCCAGGATGGGCATAATTATAAATTTAATGTGGCAGTCAAACCTCAAAGGGAAACCACTGTCAAACTATAAAAAAGGAAATAGATCCAATTCAATTGCAAAGCATTTATAAAATTAGACACTAGACAATAAGCAATGCACAGTTTAAGATGAAATGACCACAAGAACCACTTGTCTGCGGCTATTCTCATGCAAGGAGAGGCAGCATTGCAACACAGGTAAATAAAATCAGGACGAGGCCTTATTAAGAGAAGTGCATTGAACACTAACTCCTAGCAACACAATTGTAGAACAGCATCCTCTAATTTTTGCTGGGATCAACTGGGATCAAGCAGCTTGGTACTGCTTTCCTTACTTTCATCAGAGTAAACTTAAATACAGAAAACGGGGTGAAATGCCAAGCCACCGAGGAGGGCCAGGACTAGCGACCCGTGTTCCAGTTTAGCAACCAAGCGCTGAGTTAGGCTGCCTTCCAGCATTTAGCACAGAGCAGTAACAAAGGCCTTCAAGGGGTTTCTGATGTTCGGTCACTCTGAGCAGAGTTCATTGACACAATAGCTTTTATTTTTAGAAGCATGAACATCTGGTAATAGGTTTAATGATACAAAGTGTCTCACACAAGTACACAGCATGTTGGTAACCAGTGCTTACACTGATGCTGTAAAATGTTCCTCCTTCACCTATTACTCCTTGTATTTCCACTTCATTATCATAGTGTAAGATATTTCTAGAAAACATCAATTCCTAAACTAAAAAATCCTGGCAAGCAAAAAATAAAAATAAAAAATTGAGTTTTAAGAGTCTACACTAAAATTATTATGGGACAATTTTATTCCTACAAAACTATAAACCTAGTTTGTTTGTTTTTTTAATTCCAAAATTTTAGAATATGTTCCATTGATTAGTTTGATTGACAAAGAAACTGTAACCAATGAAAACATCAATCTCATGAAGTTTAAAAAAAAAACAAACACCACCAACAAAACAAAACCCACCCTGTACAGCATTAATCTCATGAAGAGATTCTAAATTATACACTTCATTTTCCTCCTGAGATTTATACTCCTATTATCTCTTACACCCACATAAGATAAAGCTAGTATAAATCTGCCTTTCTCAATGCAGGGAATTTTGTAACGCTGTATTAGAGATGTGATTATTCTGTCCTCACATTTCATGACACTGTTTTCTTAACAAGCAGAAGCACTTTCATTTAATATGAAGACAGATGTTTTGACTGAGAGTGACTGTGGAATCATGTAGCTTTTCTAATCCACTGTAGAAGTACATGAGTTTTAATGAGTGCTTTACAGTACTGCCATTACACCAGGACTTCAGGAAAGCTAAATAATCTTGCTTTTAGGGCATTGCTACTGTTGGTAATCAAGGGATTTAAAAGCACTTAGAAGGAAGCTGATGTTCCTGTACAGAGTTGCTACGTCAAACTGATGTTCCTTGCCTTTTGTTTGTAAGCAAATGCCCATCAGAGAAGGAAATAATCACTTTCCAGTCAAAAAAACATAGCGGGGGCAGAATCAACCCTTTGAGTTGAAACAGCTAGAACATTATAATGACAGAAAGTACTGCTTCCCATAGGGTCATCCTTGTCATTACACATGTTAGAGGTAAGTTAAAATGTATTATTGTCTTTATAAGTACACATTGACAGATAAGCTAACTATATAATATATATTTATATATATTTATGTATAAACTGAGACTGTAAATTTAAGGCAAGACTTTTTTTTTTTCCCTTCTTTTCCTCTGGATTCACTAGCTGCTGCTACCCATGACACAAAAGAATCATGATGCCATAATTCTAGAGTACTCCCAGTGTTTGTCCTTAGAGCCACTTGCTAATTTTGAACCTCAAGCACACCAAGAAAAAGTCAGCTACAGTAACGTATCTCCCCTGTAAGCTGGGCTTTGATGCAATGGGAAGTGCTTTGTGGTCAAACAATTCCCAGACTTGTACAAAACGAAGTATTTTCTTCACAGCCTACATGATTTAGACAACTAAACGGGAAGGAACCGGATAAAAAATAATCTATTAGACCTTGATACCTATGGCAATAAGTCTGTCAATGAAGAACAAACTAAATTTATACAAACTAAAAAAGAGAATCACCCTGGTGAATAGCATTCCAAGTGCTAACAGCAGAATCTTGTTCATGCCTTAGTGACAACTGACAGAATTCAAATTCAGACTCACAGAAACCAAGCCAATAGCAGGTTTTAAGTAAGTTAACAATTTTAACAGCTTTACAATGTGAAATAAACTTATGAACTCAAAAAAAACTGAAAAAAGGACACGAATCTCACCTCAGTGTAAGACAGTACATTACTACTCAGTTTAGTATTCTATAAATATAGGATTCATTACAGTATTATTTTGTTTTCATCAAAAAGAACAAAGCAAAAGAAGGAAAAATCACAATAATGAAAAAGGAAGCTCGGGCCAAATATTTGCAATACAGACCAGCTCTGTGCAAAAGACTTACAAAAGCAATGGCAAACAATGCATGAGTCGTGCAGAGGCAATTGGCAGGTGGTTACAGAGCATCGAACTGGAAGGAAAGTCTAGGCTGCTGCTACTGGGGACAACCATCTCAAGCCTGAAGATAAATACAGGTCAACACAGCACCTTCTTCAATAACACTGCCCTGAGTTTCTCTGAAGATGCGTGCTTTGAGAAAAGGAACAGTGGCAAGCTGAATACCTTCAAAACATGTTGTCTTCCTTTTAAAGAACACAGAGTAAGATCATCTCACCTAGAGGCAATCGAGTGTTTTGTTTTCAAAAATATTTTAGATGCTGGGGTGTTTATGGTCAGCAGGTATACGGGCACAATTTAAATGACATTTGACATGAGGTGGAGATGATAAAATTTGCTTGCCATCAGTGCACAGGTTTATTTTTGTAAGAAACACAATAAAAACTTACTAAGGGTTATTCATTTAACAGCCTTGAGACAACGAAGCAAAAATGTATTTTGATATTTCCAGTAGTTTCTTTCAGAAAAAACACCAAACACCAGACAGGTCCAGGAGCAACAGCTTACAAACTTACCAGAACTATTCCTTACGTACTGCTCCCTGTCAACAACAAGGGAATTCTCAACCTACTTTCAACATCATTCCCATGATCTCTAGTCCAGAGGTTCCCAAAGCTAAGCCAACATCAGTATTCTTCAAGGAAAGCTAAAAATATTGCCTGAACAGGTACCCAGCCTGCAGATGCGCATCATGTTACGCTTTGAGAATAAAGAATTTATATGCGATAGATATGTGCTAAAAGTAAAAGCACGTATGAATAAATATTGAATTGTACATTAGTCCTTATTCTAAGGGTGACCCTCCCTCTACCACCAAGTAAGGTGCTTGGCCAAAATTTTCAGTAAACATTTACAGCAGCCCAAATGCAACTTTTAAAATTACATTTACTCAACTTATAAAACACAAAATTCTTTCTCCTGTTAATTGTACATAGGGTAGGACCATCACATCTGCGCCAATTTACACTCATATAAACACCAGAAGTACAGGCTGATTGCATCTAAATTTAGGCACAATTTTTAACAATGCAAATGTTAGGAGAAGAAAATTTTGTAAATATATCAAATTTGTGTTTGATATATTTTCCTACATCATCCCACAACATGACATACATCATCAATTCAATGGGCTTCTCGCTGAAAAGTTAGCTGCCATCCATTTGCATGTTATAACTACTTGCTCAAACTATTGGAACATTTCAGCTCTCACAATGTGCCATGGTGAGTAAGGTGGTCTCTTTGATAGGTACAGTCAAAACTTTGGGGTCATTATAGATTAAATTCACACATTGACTTAGACACAGAGATTTAATAGTATGCCAATTGAACCATTAGAAAATAATATAAATGACTCATAAAAAAACTTCTTTATTGGTATTGGAAATAGTTGTAGGGCTCTTCTAATAAAACAGCAATAATCATAATTTAAAGCATCGTAGGTTTCTTTCAGTGGCACTAAAAGGACATTCTTTTTCCTGTAATATCCATTAAGTTCACAAATTGCATAACAACTAGCATGTAATTAATAGAGATGCAACATGGTTATACATGCCAGTTTATAGATACACATAGCAGAATTTTATTCGAACATTTTCATGGAAGAGAGCAGAGTTTAATGAATTGCAAAGCCATGTACTTGAAGCAGCAGTAACACACCTTGGAGAATAGTCTCATCTTGATCCTTGAGACGGTTTGCATACAAAATAGTACTCCTCAAAATGAAAATATAAAGCTCTAGCTTTTCAAGTAAAAATTATAATTCATAGACTGAATTTTTCATTTTAGCTGAGATGCACCCCACACAGCTAGGAGAAGAGGGGGCACGTTCAATCCTCTATCCAGCACTCCCACATCAATCTCAGTCCCAGTGCAATAAAAGACAGCTTTAGGGATGCTCTATATTATGCCAGCCCCCCGGATCATCCTAGCAGTTTATGATCACCTGTGCACAGCATTACTCTAGCCAAATGCTTCTCAGCACCTCCCCTGTCAAGTTATCCCTCGTTCTAGTTCTATGTCTCCCCAGGATAGTCTTCCACAGGGAAATCCACAACCATCTGGTTACCTCAGCTTTCAGCTAGCTTTGATCTAACAAAGCGACTCAAAGCAGTAAAGAGGAAAAAAAAAAAAGTATATTGTATATATTGAACCAGATTCTGCCCCCAGTTTGATGAATGTAAATTCAGGTGAACTTCACTGAAGCCAGGAAGCCAGGTCAGGGAACATTATTTTGCTGTTCTATCCAATATTAAGCAGAGCTGGATTTCAAATAAAGAAAATACTGCCACCATGCAAAAAAAAATATTTGACTCCTGTAAATCAGTATAGCTTCACTGATGTCAATCCAGCTATGAAAATTTACATCAGCTATAGATTTTCTCCACTATGTAACGAGCAGTGTTCTGTTTGCTCCCCTGGGTCTCAGCTCAGGTTTTAATTGAATACTTTTTTTTTTTTTTTCAAAATGAGTAACAACACATTTTCTCCTGAGTCACATATTCTAGTTATACACTGCACATTGCCAAGATAACTGAAAAAGCTTTAAAAAGTAATTAAATGGTTTTCAATGAAAAAACACCAACAACATTGATTTCCTGTGTAACTTAGAAAGCTCACCTCATTTTATTGCTATTTATTTTACAAAATACTAAAAAAAGTAATTTTCTATAGAAAACAGATCTGAGAACAACACAGTACAGAAAAATAAAGAAAAGGAAACTTTGAGACTATATTTCCAAAGCATACAAAAGGCATCATTTGCAAATGTCTGGCAAACGTGTACATTTCAGCCAGACCAGATGCTTCTGTGTATGTTATTGTAGACGAGGAAAGGCAGCTAATCAATTTCAGATCATATTGTACACACAGTTTATCTTGAGAAGTATTATTGGCATGCAAAGTCAAGTATCCACAAGTTAGACAGCATCAGAATTAGATCTGTCTGTGTTTACTCAGCAAAACCTTGTGGATATGCCGAAACACTGCATTGTTACCTTGTTCTCACATGATCTCTTTTTTCAGTGCACGGAGCAGCCATTCCTCAGTGTTAGGCTTGCTGCAGTAATAGGAAGGGTATCCTTATAACACAGAAAATATTTCATTCTTAAAGGCTTACTTCTGCGGCACTGAAGCCATTACCAAAATGTCAGTCAATTCCAGTGAGAGCATGATTAGTCATACATAATCCCGCCTGAAAGTCTACAAATCTTTGTGGTTACTAACACTGCTTACAACAGCTGAGTGGCCAGTGCACAGGGACAACCTTACCTTATTCCTAGCAAAGTCATCTGCAAGTCCATTAACACACACTACTCAGAATCACAGAGTGACAGAGCTGAATAGTCTCAGTAGACCTAGAGGCTGCTAGACTAGCTAAAAAAGAAGTTATCAGCTCCATTAAATCCATGAAAATTATTTGTTAAAAAAATTTCAATCAACTCTAACCAACGTTTCCATCAGAAGTTTAAAATATAAATGCAGCTTTTGTTATTGACATAGTAAGAACAGCATTGTCTTGAGTAAACAGACCTTGTGACATTCAGATTTATATGGCAGTTCTAGGAAGTCTCCAAGGAGCAGGATACCATTCACAGAAATAAATTGAACAGTTTCATGTATAGTCAAGAACTATGACAAAAGTAATTCTTTTTTTTTTTTTAATAAATTGAATCTGAATAAGAACTTTAATGTAAAATTAAGGCCTTTCCTCTACTTTTGCTTTTGACAGAATTTCTATTTATATAAAGAGATTGTGAGATATATTGCAGCAGGAGGCATCTCTTTAAAAGACTAAACATTAGGAATTCTAATGTAGAAAGTCTGTGATAAAGTGCTTTCACTTGCATTGGCAAAAAATAACTGAATAAAAAATAACTGAATTAATTTCAAAAAACAGCACTGGAATTATAATGGTATCAATTAGAAAAAAAATAGACAATGTGATTAACAGTATAATGTTGCCTGAATCAAACAATACAACTAGGAATTCATAGCAGAAGTAACTATTTTCTCTGAATGCTTACCAGACGCTGATTGGAAACTGCAGTGGAGATGTGTGTTTCCTCGGGAAACTTGGAACAGTTGGAAGGAAAACAGCGTGCACCTCAGGATTCATTGGTTTTTCTTCTGCAGTATTATTAGCTTTCTAGGTGACTTTGGATAAATTGCTTCTTTTCTCTCTGTCTCAACCTTCTCACCTGCAGAGAGGTACAACAATCCCATGTAAAGACCTTTTCTAAATCCTCCGGCAGAAAGCACTGTAAGAATCAGCCCTTCCCACTGCTAATAATGGGTGCAGTTTGTTCACAGTGGAACAGAGTTTGCAAGATCTTCTAAGCAATGTTTTCATGCACTTAATTCATAGGTTTAAATTTCTTAATGCATTTCTGAGCTATGATCAAGTGTATTAATTTAAAAGATACTGGGCCACAATTTACAATTTTTAATCGGTGCCATCTGATACACCTGGGTCTCTAGTTTTGATTGCAAGTTAGCAAACAAACAAACAAACAAAAAACAACATCAAACAAAAAGAAATCCACCAACCCCTATGTAGCTAAAGCAAACCAGCAGTTATCAGATAAAACATCTACATAACTACTTCAAAAACACAATACAACCTCACAGGCATTTTACCTTATCTGCCACACAATGACCAAATACACATCCTTTTAATCAGTAAGCAACAAATTTGGTTAAAATTACCGGAATATACTCTTAGATTTGAAAATCTCTGTTGAAATGACAAACTACAGAATTAAAATATGAAGCACAGAACCTGATTAATAACTGCAGATGTTTACATACATAGTGGGCACTGAGAGCAGCACACTAGCCAAGTTATTCACACAGCCCCCCAGCAGGCTGGTTTCAGAGAGGGGAATGACGACCAAGAACTCAATGTACGATGGTGGCATAGCAGTCCTGCTCAGGCACGTGCAAGCTGAGGCCAGTCAGGCGAGCTGGGGCTCCCTTGAAGTTTCCATACCGGCAGAGTTGAGCACAGCGAGGGTCATCCTACCTAATGCCCACTGCTGCCTCCACAGTGCAGAGACAAATTATTCTTTCCTTTTTCTAACCTCCCTCATTGCTCAGGCAAGTCTATGATGTTCTACTTTCAGGGATCCTGATGATAAAGAACAGATTTTGGTTATGTCTGCCTGAATATTAATTTTTTTAGCCACGTCCTTTGAAAACTGAGTCTATAATATCATTTAAAAGGCGTTTATTTGTGATACTGGTATGTCTCCCTTCTACTAATTATTCGAAAAGAAATACGGGTGCAGGAAGGAATACTGTCTTAAATACCCCAAATTGTAAAATGATGTTTTCAATGCAGATGCGTCACAGCAAACTGAAACAAGAGATACTACCCCCTCAAAAAAACAACTACTACAACAAAATACAGCACTTGAAGATGGGAAAGTAATTTTAAGCTGCTGAAGTTTTGTAAGTACCCAATAGGCTGTAGCAACACAATTGTTTAAAGGAGTTATACAGCTTCTGAGATACTCAAAATCAGAAAATATAACCATTTCCCTTTTCATCAGCACAGGCAGGTAAAAATATTCCACTCCTTAATAATTTGACAATTGCTGCAAAGTAATTATCAATCTGTGAGTTTAGGAGTTAGAATGAAAAAGCAAATCACTGTCTTGATACTCAATTTTCAATGGTTTGTTTCAAAAAATAAAATGTGACAGTATTTTCTATTTCAAAATTAAACAGGTACTCTCATCACACCTGAAGTAAGCAAAACCCTACCGATATACCCATTTCTGAACTCTGGGGAAGTTCTGATTAGTGTATTCTGCTTTGAGCCCTGCTGTAGTCACTTTATTTGTCCTTTGTTTCTTTAGAACTGGAGTTTACATCGCTTCAGTTGCATGATTATAATTTTTAATATTGCATAGAGTATCTTCATGGAAAGACAGACCATCTAAAAAACTTTATGTATGCTGTAGTTGCTTACAACCCTGATTTTCTGTGGTTGAACAGATTATAAGAACCAAAACAATACTACCATTTGTTTTGGTAGAAATAGAGAGAAATAAGGTTAAAAAAAAAATCCCATTAGAATTTAGAAAAGATTATGGGATCATTTGTTTATGTGAACTGTCATTATTGAGCATCTTGTATCAGGACTATTTATGCTGTGCTCTTTTTCGTTTGCTAGTCCAATTATAGCTGCTGGTGTTGATTTGTAAAGTCTAGGCAGAAAGTTACAAACTGTTTTTGGCACAGAACCCTCAAACTTGGAGTACTCTCTGACCCAAATTTGTTAATTTTCTCTTCCCAGCATAAAGCCCATCTCCTCCTCAAAGTTTTGCATGAAATGGATTTGGACCGGAGGCCAAAGTCGTGATAGCTGATGGCAGTTAAGTCATCTTACTGCATTTGTTAAAAATAGGGCTGAACGATATCTGTTCTCAAAACTAACAGCTGTCATTTTGACACAACACTTCTTATTATGTGAAAATACTCACAGCATTGGGCAACTATTTTTTTTTTATTATGTACAGAATTAAGAGATACTTTCTTTAATTTCTTCTTTAAAAGGATGAAAAATTGAAAGTATTTCTCAAAAGCACTAAAAAGTAATTTTATTTTCTTTTAAAAGTGCTTTCAAAGAGGGTGTTAACAGCTGATTTATTTTATTCCTCCTACATTCGTCTGTTTGTCTTCATCACCACACTTTAAGGAAAAGCTGTTCCACTGTTTTAACTTGTGGGCTGTTATTTTTTTAGACTGACTAGTGTTGTCACATCCAGTTTCTCAGCAAATCACTCCATAAGGCTCTGCACCTTTCGTGAGTGTTCCTTCTTCTGCTACCGTCATCTGCAAAGTCTCTACCAGAACAATGATTCTGCTCCTCGCATTTAAACCGCTGTACAGTATTTCAGTGATTCAGTGGTTCCAAAGCACTTTTTAACTTTTACATTTTAGATAAGGACTGTCACGTGTGTATTCACAGCAGTAACTGCTTCAAGAACTGCTGCTGTGTTGGGCACCTTAAAGTATTTAGCCTTAGCCAGAAGTGCCGGTGATACACAGGTATCTCGTAATTATTTGGCAAGACATTTGCTGTCACTTCGACCACCCATCAGCAGGTAGGTTGAGCCATTTTAAAACATCCATCCCCACCTGCCCTCCTACCTTCAGGTATACAGGATTGGTTCCATGAGGAATTAATACTAGCTATTCGTTAGGCACAGGGAAACAATGCAGAATTCAGGAGAGCCACTTGGCCTGGAAATGAAAGCAATTAAGCTGAATGGCAAAGCCCACAGCAGCACTTCATTTATGAGTATCTTTTCAGCAATATGCTCTCTGAATTGAGTTAAAGAAAAATCTGATTTTAGTAGGTTTTACAAGTACTCTGGTATTGCTGTGAAGAGCATCCTATTTAGAAGTGCAGTTTTTATTGTATTACTGCATTTGATTCAGTTCTGCTTTTGAAATAAGACAATGCTGTCAACATGCAATTTTATCACAAATATGTCAATGATTTTACCGCCTCGAAGCATTATAAAAAGTTGTTTTCTAAGTGGGATGGAAGACATTGTCAAGAATTAATAATCTGGATTCTCTTCCTGGCTCTACCACAAAACCCATGCTATATTCAAGTTGTGTAACTTCTCTTTGCCTTGGTTTCCAAGCTGTGTAAGAAACAACACTTAACGCACAGTATTACTGCGAGGCTTTATTAGTTCAGACCTCGTTTTTTCATTTCTTATATTAAGTACCATTTCTACAACTGGTCCCATTAATTCTAGGGAAAATTCTCAATTGGACTTCCATTGCTCTTTGTGCAGGACATATAAAATTGTTTATTAAGAAGCAGCAGTCGCTTTCCCCCCTTCACTGCTTTTTCTAATTAGAAGTACACTAGTTACTTGAGAGAGCCTGAAATAGAATGATGTTCTCCACAAGTCGTATTTCTTAGCTGCCCTTCCTGAAGGGGGTAACACCTTACAACTGAATTAGCTGAAGCCTTGGCAGCAGAAGGAGATTTTCCTTTCTGCATTATACTTACGAACGTATACAAGTTCCCTTTTCTTTTTGCTTTAGCCTGAGGCATCCAGTATGTAGAAACCTGCTGCCTAAAAGGAAACTTATACATTTAATAAGAATTCAAGGCTGTCTGAAGAGAATTGGCTTTTTTATTAACTACATAAGTCTGAAACTCAGTTAGACACTGTTCAGAGTTCTGTAAATGTAAGTATATATATCACCATGGACATGTTCAGAGACTTAACAGCAATAGAAACAGGGTAATTCCCAAATGAACATGGCATCTTTTTCTCAGTGCAGTCATAGCCATGCTAGTTCTGGATACTTTACTTTACTTCACTATGTTTTATTTCTTACAATGTTCTAACAGTGTTTTTTATGGGAAAACAAACTTGCAAAGAATAAGCATGTGAATAACAAAGGTATTGCTCATGTTTTTAAACATCATCCAAAATTACAATTAAAGTATAGACAATACTGGTACAACACATTGTTTTGGGTATGAATAAAGCTACGCTTCTGTGCTTCCTAAAAACAAATGGAAAGAGACTGCAAAGGGAAAAAATAATCCTTTCCTGCCTACATTGTAGTGCTATAATGGCTCAGCTGTAGATCTGACCTCAGCAGCCCTGTTTTCATTTAAAAAAAAAAAAAGAGAGAGAACCTTCTTAAGCATGATGTTTTCAGACAATTGTTGCCCATGGCAAAAACTGTTGAAGTACCAATGTACAATGTAGAGCAATTCTCAAATCTAAGAACCCACTCTGCCCGGCTCCGGCCACCTCTGCAGCCTCCTTGGAGAACATCTCCTGCTTGTTGGTTGGCCTAAAAAATCCATTCATAACAGCAAAGCTGATGGGAAGAGGCAGTGCCTCTCAATCCCAAGCGCTCATTCCCACCCCTGTGCCTCTCATCTCCCCTGGAGCTGACACAACTATTTCTGTAGCAGCAGAACGCAGCCATACGACAGATCCCGATTAGCAAGCTGAGTCCACTCCCCAAACCGACTTACTGCCTGAATGCTGTGCCTGCCACCAGGGCTGGAGAGGTGAGAAGGAGAGATTGCAAAGCCGGACCATGAGCTAACACAGGGCTGCAGCCTCCCATGGTACTGCTGGTTTCACCTGCAGAGAGCGAGACCTGGACGCTGGAGGTAGCAGGGAGAGGAACTGAGTGTGAGGCTGATTTGACGCTTACGATTTGAACAGCCCCCAGAATTATTTCCATGGAGTCTAAAGATGAAAAGGATGCAATATGAGTTACATGAAGCAAACAAAATGGGCATAAACAGGGACCACACAATTTGGAAAACATCTGTAGGCCACAAGATTCACAGTGTCACAGGTCAAGGACCGCAGAAACCGCAAGAACATACATTCCCTACTGAATATTCATATCTGTACCAGTAAGCAGGCTATACTGATCCTCTGTGTTGCAAAGCAAGCTGGTCGTACATTATTTGGATGTAAGTGACAGACATAGCTGTGCTGATGGAAGAAAGTACAAAAGCACAGAATTCCGTACAATTCTGTGAACATTTGGAAAAGGCGAGCAATGTCCTTCTAGATGGCACCAAAACCTTAGATTAAAAACTGTTCAAACAAATTTTTAAACATCCAGAGATAACTAAAAATTAAGACTGAACTTCATCAGTATAAGATGCTACAACCATAGCGGAAATTAAGTGCAATGACTAGGCATACTTCTCTTGCCAGCAATGAAAAAAATTGGGACATCCTTTATCCATGGTGATTTGAAAAGAGTTATTATTAACACAAAACTGAAGTGATCAATGTCCTCTCTCTAAAATACAGAACTTTTCATATTACCTGGTGATAAGCACTTGACAAGGTGAGCAGTCTCACTAGAGCCCAAGCATAAATGGCTACTGACAGGAAATATTTCACACGGCGTACAAACGGGACTCCAAGAACTACACGAAGACTGCTGCAGAACTGCAGTAGAGCAAAAGTCCTCTCCAAGAGTATTACGCAGTAGGTAGGTACAGATAAACCAACAGAGAAAATGACAAGAATGCCCGAATTGTCGTCAGACAATGAGCAGGCTATTACTTCCTCAGCAGACAGCAAATCAATGTGTATATGTAAGGCAGCACAATTCAATTTAAGGGTCAGAGTTTCGTTAGTTACGTGGATGACATTATTGGAAGCGCTAAGATTCTTGGTTAAGGGATGTGGAGTTTTGGAACACACTGTAGCGACAATTTTATGAATACATAGGAAGTTTCCCAGTATTTGTCCACAACTGTATGTTTTGGCCTTCCTTTTTAATCCCATCATGATCTAACTGGGATTGTTGTCCTCTTCAGTTTAATTAAGCTCTTATGCATAGATTAAATATATTCAGTTGCTTAAAATGTATAAAGGCACATGTACTAAGTAAAGTATCAACAAATAAAACCAATGAAAAGTTTCTGCAAAAACTGTCACACACTATGTTACATTTATAATCTCAACTATATATATCTCTGCAGTCTGCATACTCTTAAGACTTGGAAAAATGTATGTCATGTCTAGAGACGAGCCTGAACACAATACTGACTTTGAAACCCATTTTCTTTCTGGATTAAAATCCAAACTCTGCAAGTTTTAAAATAAATCAGGCCAAAATGTTTACCCTTTATATAAGGTTCCATACATTAAATTCAACATGCAGTCTCATCTTAGCATTGTTACTAATCTCTTTTATGAAATTCCATTTAAAAACCTAAAATAAAAATAACACCAAACAAGTTTAAAGCCTCGTGTTTCACTTTAAGCCAGCCCTTTGATTTGGGGAAATCTGTCTTGCTTCAGAGTGCCTGAGACTGGCAGTATAATTGGACCTTGCATTAATGTTTTGATGACAAACTACCAGCATAGGCGCTGTGCATTATCCAAACAATATGGCATCAGATGGAAAAACTGAGCAGGTGGTTAAATTCATTGCTTAATGCCAGAAAAGAGTTACAACTCCTCTCTTAGATTTCACAGTCATAAGACTATAATTCCTCCTCAGCCAAAATTCTGTGTTTAGAAATTTCTTTCTGAACTTAAGATTTTTCATGACTGTCATTATTTCTTTCCTTGTGGAAACATCAAAATCTGTTCCTCCCTTTTGGTGCTGTTGCTTTATTATTATATTATATAGTATATATATTATATATTAAATAGCATATTATATTAAATCTCCCTTATATTATCTATTGATGAATCAGGTCAGCAGCACTCCTTTTTCCTTCTACCCACTCTACTTACAAATTGGGAAGCTCTTTCCCTGGAGTTCTGAATTGAAAGTTTCTACCAAAAGAAAACACTTTTCCAAATCACTTAGCTTTTCATTATTAGTATAGTCTGCAGAGTTTTCTTGGATAGGAATATCTTCAAAGGCCTGAAGAAAATCAAAAAAAATTCATTTCTGTACTATGTAAACCACTGCAGATTTAATACCATTACTTCCCAAACGAATGACCTTTTAAGTTTCTTTTATTAGTGTTGTGACCCCCCCTCCCCCATCCCCCCCATTGTCACTGTGGTATCAGCTCTCCATATTTCTATAGACTGTCTTTGATATTAATAGATTCAATGTATTAAATATGAAAGATGGTAACAAAACACAGGCACTAATATCCAGTGTCCATACTTTGCACTTAGGCTTACCATGAATTATTTTCATATAAATAAATGACAGGTAGGGAACAACCTAGAAGAGATCTTTATCCTACAACTGCAAATGAGAAATCAAAGGGAATACGTATGCAGCCATCTGATTATTATTTTTTTAATTAAGATTAAAGATTATATCATTTCATTAGTTATGTATACCTGTGGTAATTTTACTATCCTACAACATTTGCAGCTTTTTCAGGATATTTTAAAAAGTTATAAGGAGTCAAATGGCAAATAAACATGTATATAATGCCTACATATATGCGTACATGATATCAGAAGTTCCTGGTGAAATTTGAAGGGGTATTATAATCCAAAAAACTTGTGTTTTGGTTCACTTAAAAACACTTTCTTCCTCATATAAACATACAATATAGCAAGGAGCAACAGGCATCATAAAAATCAGATTGCTGAGTACTGTCTAACTCTGTTTATATTGTTGTTTGTTTGTTTTTAAGATAACATCATTCCCCAGACAAGATTTTAAATTGGATTTGCCTTTGCTCTCCAGAGGAGCTACGCTATATACTAGCAGAGAAGTTACAAAAGACCTAGGGTCAAATCTGCAACAACTGAGTTGTAAGTAAGTGCTCTTACTGCAGATACTTGATAGCAGCCACAATATACAGATTATAGCAGAATTTTCATTATAACACACAGATCTGTGAATCTTGCAGGTGATCTTGTGCTTTCCATCTGCAGCACAGTCTCCTGTGGCTTCAGGAAAGGAGCAGAGTTAAACAAGGCTGAAAAATACTGGTTTTCATCACGAGGCTGAAATTTCCTTCTCTTGGTTGCAGTTCAGGGCTGTTACTTTTCAGCATTCAGAGACATTAATTCAGCCATCTTTTTTCATACGGAAAGTGAAAATTGATGCTTATAGTATTACCACGTACTTGTAGGGCTACATCAAGCTCACCCAGCTTGACGCTTGGGAATTTACATGTCTTTATGGGAATAGCCTTCCTGAGGTTGGTTAAATCCAATACAACCCAGAAATCTGTTCTCCAGCAATAGTAAAAATATCAGCACTTAAATTCAATCAACACCCATGTTTTGAACACCAAAACTCTGATAGGTTCAGAGGCATTTCATTGTCTATTCCTAGCTAATTACAATTCAGAAATTATAAGTGAAGACACTGCCATTCTGCCTAAATCTCTGCAAAAGCCCCTCACAGTGACAGTTCACTCATAGGGACAGCAGGAGTACCCCTCAGAGTGGAATTCAGCGAGGAAGGGAAAATTGTTGGTTGCACTCCCAGATCCCTGGATTACTTCCAGTTTCTGACCAGTGACTCCCTGCCCAGATAACTCCCTGATAAACAGATGGCAGGATCAGGCACTGCTGACCGTGCTTTTGCTCTGGGCCCATTTTCCTAGCTCCATTGTGGCCCAGCTTCTGCAGGCCAAAGAAGATAATGCGCTGGCTTCTCACCACACTGTCCTGTGACCACAGCATCCCTGATCTGGATCTTCAGCAGTAGGAAAGGAGAGGAATCCCAGCCTGCCTCCTCCTGAACAAGTAGCCTAGAGCCAATGCCAGAACCAAAAAGATATGGCACCATTACCTTTTATAAAAACTAGAGTTAAGTAACCCCTCACACCCCAGAAGATGGATCCTGGGAAGACAGAAGAACCTGGTCCATTGCTTTAAGTCACATCTGCGGGTTTCAAAGTGAGCAATACTCAGCCAGCTCACGTTAGCTGGCCAGTGACACCTCCCTGCCCAGCATGTAGGCCATGTCGGTCATCCTTCAAAGGCTCCTCACTCTCCTTCCCTCTCTGAGAAGAGCATGTACTTGCTCTTCACCCCCTCCCCAACATCTAAAATATTTATAGTTTTTCTGACTCCATGGAACTAAATTTTGCTGATTGGGGAGCTGTGAAACAGCCTATTATTGTAACTAGTTGGCGTAACAGAAAACATCCACAAAGATCATTTTCAGCACAGATCTATTTTTCTACTTCAAATATTATAGCAATCTGTGTGCTTAAAGCTTTTACCAATGAGGTGATAAATTCTCTGTTTAGCTTTGAAAGGCTGACACTGGAACGTCCCCCTGGCCGCTCAGGAGCCAAGAACTGAGCCCATGTCTAAAGCAGGCACCTCCCTGAATTTCCTTGATCTGCCCTCAGAAGAGGGAGCTTTGGAAAACCCATGTCCTCAATATAGCTGGGATGTATTTATTTTTTCTCATTTTCAGGAAAAACAACAACAACAACAAAGAAATGTATATTAACATCTGAAATTTACTTTTAAAACTACAAGCCAGACACAGGCTTGCCAAGCTGTGATGACACTTATGTGCTGGTATGAAGCCACACGAACCTGGCAGGGCCCCATGCACCTGGGCCACTTCATCGAATCGGTATAGTCAGTGAGCAGCAATCAAGCCCAGACAATTTTAAAATATCTGTGCCTGTATTGAGCTTTTTACTGTAAGCTTTAGTTAATCAAAACATTGTTTCTCAAATAATCCAATATAATATCATACGCTTTTCTTAAGGATTAATTTGGAACTGAGCATGCTGAAGTCATTCATATTTTAATTCCCATGCACTCCTCTAAATTGAATTTAATCTGACATCTTATTACCAAGTCCTATTACATCCTCATGAAGCCCTTCGTAATCTTCTCTAATATTGCCTAATTTAAATAAATGTGTGGCATTACAAAGTATCGGCACACCACACATCTCAGCCTTACTCCAGAAAGATAACACAGCACTACAACAGCTGGTGGGTGAAGCCTCAGGGAACCCCAGTGCTTGACTCTTTTCTAGACCTTTCCAGCCAGACCTCTTTGTTTCCTACCTCTTCATGCATTTTGCACAACTGGCAGAACCTTCCCCCTGCCTTAGTTACTCCAATTCTCCTTAATAACTTTGTATACATAGTTACACTAGCAGAAGCCCTCCGAATGCCTAAATATATTCTAGCTCCCAGTTCTCTTTTTAGTCTGCGTTTCATTAAACCCTTCAAGAACTTGGAGCAGTTGGAAAGATGTGATTTAACTTTATAGAAGCTATGCTGATTTGTCCCTTGAATTGCTTTATATAAATATCACTCATAAATACATACATAACGTGTTTGTGTTATCTTTTACGGTATTCTCAACCACTTTCCTGGCTCTCAACAACAATTCATATTTTCCTCATACAAATTGTTATCTTTTAAAAGGGTAACTGTAAACCTGAGTACCTTTGAATCTCTGGCACAGATACAACTGGTAATAGGGAATTACAGTCTTGCTGTAACTGTTACTCTGAAAACTTTTGTAAGAATTCCACTAAAACTTCCACTAGGAATTTATCACAATCTAGGTTTTGAAGCCTAATTTCTTCATTTTTCATTTTTCCTTAGCTAGAACACAACTTACAGCAAGATTATTTTAAAAAGCCTCTAATAGTGTATCACTGGTGTAGTTGCTACCCAGGTTTGAGACCTGCCTCAAGGTGAAGTAACTTAAAGCCGTAATTGACATCTCTCATGCAAAAATGATTATGGTTGGAGTATCAGCTGTTCCTGTATTTCATGTTAAAAAACTTACTGCATAAGCAAAAAGTAACTAGATAAAATATAGAAACAGCACCAAGAATAAGGTCTAGATTCTAAAGCTTTCCTCTCACAGCTGGCTTCATGAATCACTAGAAAGTTATTATCTAGTTCATCCCCTCCTTATGCCCGGTAATAATGAATCTCAAATATTTTTCAGTCACTTATGACTGAAAAAAGTGCAGCTTCAGTTGTCCTGAAGTTGAGGTCTCATGATGTTTTAGGATCACGATTTTAGACAGAAGAGCCTACACTATGGCTAAATTTAATCAGCTTAGAATCCTTTTTGGATCTGACATTATATTCCTGAATAATTGAAATGCATTAGCTGTCATTTTATAACACATTCAAAATAAATGTCATTTCTAGACTTCCTATCATTCGAAGACCAGAGTTCTTCAGAGTTAGCAGAGGTTGTGACAGTTGGCACATTAAGAGATGGCTGGTACACGGGGGCTGAAATTGCACTTATTGCCTCCCCTGTTCTCCTCTGTTGAAAATTCTCAGGGTCAATGGCTATGTTTGGGCTTATTGTAAAGAAGACATTGATGGAGAAATGTTATCCTTGGAGATTTTAAAAATCCATAATAAAGAAAATGAAGCATTATTTGAATACAAATTGAAAAATGTATTTCAGTTCTGTAAGTTTATCAGACTTAAACCTCCAAGGGAAACTTGCAAAACTGTTCTCAGTTTAAACACTTTCCAAACATTTACAACTTCGTTTTGCAAACTTTTCCCCAAACCAAACTCCCCCAAATTTACACTGCCTAGAAAGTTATTCATACAAGAGCCGGGCAAAACGTGCAAGGATGGGCTTTAACACAATGATGAGAAACAGTGCAGGAAAAAGCTTCAGCAGTTCCTGAAGAAATAAAAGATAATATATTATCACAGTAAGTCTATTGAGGTAGATTAAGTGACACCCAAGCTTCAGTGCCAGGTCACTTACAACAAGAGATGCAGAGCCCAGGTAAAGCTCGGTGCAGGAGGGTACCTGGTGTGACCCAGTGGGAAAGAAGAGCACAGCGTTGAGACTCAGGTGGGATCACACCATCTCCATGCAGTGTCTTCCAGAAATAAACCACGCAGTAGCTATTTACTAGGGTAGCATCTTTTACAGCATAAGAAGTTATCTCACCCTTCAAATGCCACCTCCGTGTTTTAGTCTGCATCATGCCAATAGTTAAGCATATATTTATACTTACACAAGTATTTATGCTTTATAATAGAGACCTAAAAATAAGAACAAAGAAACAAAGAGATGGCGGCAGGTTACAGTGAATGCAATCTTCTACCAGGTGTAGACCTGGGTCCTTTCTCCTGCTCTCCTGTCTCAACGGTGGGAATGTGCAAATTTCCAAGCCCACCAATGGAGAGGATATAACAGACAAATTCCATATCCTGGACAAAGCATCACACCGAAGAAAGACTGGAGAAGACAAAGACTGGGAGCTCTATCTTTCACCTATCTTTGTCAAAGCAGAACAACCAGACACGCTGCTTGGCGAGCCTGAGGAGCTGACAACAAAGATAAGCTCACTGGCAGGTACCGCTGAGAGCAGGATATGACAGGCCGCTGTCTTTCCACTCTTTATGCCTATTACCAATTGGCTTCTGCTCTGAAAATATACGAGGTTCTTCTCTTGTCCTGGACCATAACCAGAAGGGAAAAAAAAATCAAACTCAAATGTGGCTCAAACTTCAGACTTGATTCCATGCAAGTGGACTTCATTACAGATCCAGACAACCACAAAAGTATTGCAAAAAGCAAGTGTGATCAGAGATTAAGGACTGCCTCCTTAAACAGACAATGAATTACCAGTTTGGAGAAACAACAATAAATAAGATCTTGTTTTTGTTGTTGTTGTTGTTGTTTGTTTGTTTGTATAAGTTATCACAGTGTATTTTTGTTATACTGTGGTATTCTTACAAGCACTGAAATGTTTTCAATTTATGTTCCAAAAATACTAGCACATCTTTTTTCTTTTAAAACACAAATAATATCAAAGTTAAAATTTAACTTAGCATACTACTTGTATAACTGCCAGTTGCCAGGTGCCAAAAGGTCTATCCATTTCAGTTCTAGATAAAAAACAAAGGTCCTCCTTTTTACTCAGATGTAAGATACCTCAGCAATGCACTCCTACCTTCTACGTTTTAGATCAACATTGGCATATCTGTTTTCTTCTTGCATTTGCACGTCTTTCTATGACCGAAATGTTAATTAGCATTAGATTCTTCTGACCCAAAGCTCATCATCTGCGTCAAGGTGAGAAAAGCATTGGCGGGGACAGACAGAATGACGCAAAAGCTACTTTAAAGATGAACAAAACTTATTAGCTTCTCGCACTTCGCATAGATCTGCTAAATTGATTTGAGCTGTGAAACTGTTGGAGCACAGAACCTGCTCAAAACCTCTGTTATATGGAGACTGGGTACAATACTGAGCATGAATCAACAATATACTACAGCTTAATCTATTTTTCATTTTCCTCTCTGAGCCAAAGCATAAAAATGTACAATGTTGAAGTAAATGCCACCACTGTTAGCTTCAATATATTTTATCTATAAAATACATAGGGTTTTACGACTGCAACAGGAAGGTGATGTTGCCAGTAGATCACAAGCTTTCAGCTTTGCATTCTTCCACTATGCAAAACAAAAAAACAGTGATGGTATAGTTTGTATTTTCTTATCATGTCCCACAGGAAAGAAACACAAGAGGTAAATTTTGCATTTAGATACTGTTTCAGCTCATGAAATTAGCAAGAATTAAACCAAGCTCTTAGCACACAACGACTGCTGTGAAGGAAGCGGGCATCGGCACCACGCAATCTACGCATACGCCACTCTGCTGGACAAATTCGTTCTCCCTCTCTTCGTGTCACTCTCACGTGTGGTCGGTGCTCGACTTCCTGCACAGCACAGTTGTTACACAGATGTGTAAGTACAGAGGGAAAGTGATACAGCAGGAATCGTTGGGACAGTCCCCTGAAGATGGATGAGTATTAGGATGCAGTCCTTGTAGCGCACGTTATGTTCAGTGCTGGCTTACTTGAATACAAGCAGACACACACAGACACACACATGCATTGCAATAGAAAGGAGGGTTTCGAGCTATGTTTCCACTACAAAGTTTGGGAGCTAAAATGCCTGTTTCCATAGCGAATCAAGAGAAAAAGGCAAAAATAAGGAGGGGAAAAAAAAGAAAGAGGAACTGATAGTTCTGTTCCCAGTTGAACAGAACTGTATCCAGGAAAAAAAAAAAAAAGACGTAACAAAATGTTTCACAATATTTATCGCAGATTTTTATCCTCTTAAAAACTATGGAGAAACCCAAACATTAAAAGAGTTTGTTTCACTGGAATAAATGGCATTTAAGCAATTTCAGGACTAAGAAAATAACTGTACTTAAACTGAACTAACATGCCTTCCCCAGGAGCAACTTGTGCTGTAAATCAGTCAATAGATTAAGCTCCTGTCTCATTTTAGAAGCCCTGTATAATAGCACAGTATTTATAACTGCAGTTCAAAAGTCTGCATTCACATATGGTAACAACACTATTGCACTGACCTCCAATGATTAGTTTTAATTTATATGCAGGGTAGACCTTTTTCACCTTCTGGGCTTGTTTAAGAATATAACAACACAGCAACCTTGACAAAATTGGAATCAACTGTTAATTAGTATCCCATTTAATGGAGATGAAAGCCAAAGCGTTCTGACTAAGAGGATCCTGCACAAAGCATTCTGACTAAGAGGATATTGCACTTATTTTGGTCTGATAAAAATTACATTAAGCTATATATAACTGCATCAAATGGAATATTTAAGCATTTTAACTTGAGTATTTTATGCGTTAGTAATTCGCTTAATTATTTTCTCTCGAGAACAAGTGGAATAGTATCATGCTGATGCATGGGGAGTCACAGAAATAAATCTTCAGGCATCACGATAGGATCAGATACCCAAGAGCCTCACTTAAATCAATAAAAGCAAGAGGAAGGAGTGGGAAGGATGCTGCTTCCGGCTCCCTTCGCATCACCGTATGTACAGCAGGCATATCAAGCAAGCTGCAGCCCGAGTTGCCTTAAATTAATAAATATGTTACTCGAATTTTCACGCTTTCATAAAAAATAAAGAGCCACCTATCTACTGTTACATTCTCATTTAAAATGTATCCGCTAGCCCTCTTGCTTCATGATAATTGTGCTGTAGTGAATCCGAGCTATTTAGGTCACGTTCTATTTCTATAGAGTCACTACAATCCCAGAAAACAGGTGAGAATGAATCAGGAGGAAGAGTGAAAGGGCATAAACAAGAAACTTCACTAACAATTCCCTGCGGATAGATAAATTAATGTGTCACTACTCGCCAACACATAACCTTACTAATTCAGCTATAACAGCCCTTCTCTAAAATATTTTCTGCACTGTGGCCTATTTTTATAGCTCTAAATTTGATATGGGAAATATTACACCTAAAATCAACAAGTGCAGAGAGAAACTGAGATGGGGAAGAGCCATAAAATGAGCAGAAAAGGCAAGAAGAAAGGGAACATAATGCTAGACAGCTGAAAACGGGGAACAGGCCTTCTGTTAGTTTGTGGGCATGTGTGCGCCTGCTTTATTTTATACGGTACTTATTATATTGGTAAATAGTAGCTGTGGATGGGGCAGGAGAAATTAAAAAAAGAGACAGAATAAGAGACTAGCTCCAAGTTGGCACAGAGGAAGGAGCCCAGGAATTGCAGCGTACCTGATACTACAGGCTGGGTGGCACCAGGAAGCTCCATCTTCAGACCTCAAACTCCTCGGCAGCTGGGGTAAAATCTAGATCACCGTGAGTCAGACCGGCAGTAACATCAAACAGAGCTCGAGCTATTGCATTGCCCTACTTCATACGCTGCTACTTTCTTGGTGAACTGTGCTGATAGCCACGACTAACTCAGAAGCAGAAACAACTTTCCAGCTCCCATTTTGCTCAGGAATTTTGACAGACTGGACAATGGACACTAAATGGAATTCCTACCTAGCCACTTGGACTGCCTCTCCAACTGCCTTCTGCTGCTGCTGGAGAAGAAATGCGATTTTGGCCCACAAACTAAGAAAGAACTAACCAAATATTACGCATTTTTACATTAACCCATTAGCATTACCCAAACAGCACAAATTGTTGGCGGCACTTAGCAAGATGAGTATTTCTGAATATTTTGGGAAAAATATCCAGCTGCTAGCTGGTGAATCACCAAAACAAAATGTTCATTTCTCTGAAAAGTTATCCATCAAAGTAAGCAGTGTGTTCTTTTAGGCTCCCAATTACATAGCCTATTTGACTTGGTCATTTGGACATCATTCCTGACGTGACACCAGGCAGGTGCCATAGTTCCCCTCAAGTCTTGGAAAATTCCCCACAGTGAAGGAAAAATCAAACGATGTTAGCTATCCTTTTCTCCCTCCTTGCCTGCAATTACTCCAGTAACTATTTTCATTGGGGCTACCAATGAAGCTGTTCACGATCTCCTTGTCCATTTGCTACTGTGCTGTCCTTCACCTTCTGTTTTCTGCGAGTAGATTTTGGTCCTTGACTGCCAAGGATGTTTTTATTCTTTTTATAGTATTATTCCATTCTGAATACATAGCCAACCATAATAAACAGATTTCAGCCTTTTCCTTAGCCAGACCTTGTTCCATTGTCATCACTGCACTGACTATTACAGCTCTACCCTTACCTTCATTATTTGCAATATTCTTTTTTGCCTATAGAGTTGCCTGTGAGCTATAGGTAGATCTAAAGTGGTCACACACCCTAGAACACAGATCTCACAACAAAGGAGCTCTGCTGCTGAAAGGCTGTGGGGTTATACAGCAAAGCGTGGGGAAGAGAGCGTGGAGACGCTCTGCCTGTACATTCCTCCTGCAGTGCTGAAGAAGTACTACCTGCATGGACATTTCCCATCAGCAGCCTTAATTCTGCACGCCGTCTCAACCCTCAGAAGTTTCCAGAGAAATCAACAAACCAGGTTAACACTAGAAGCGATTTTCCCGTATAGCCACGAAGCAGAGAATTAAAAAGGACTGGAGATACGGGACTTCTTGAAGGAAAGACCTATCCTCAGTTCCCCACAGTGTGGATTTCGAAGGATTCAGAAATTTTAGGCATAGATGAACCATCTGTTCTGTCAGCTGGGGGAGGTAGGGGACTTAGTACACAGATCTAGAATAAACTCCCAGTAAAATACTACATCTTTTTTGGGTATTCCAAAAAAGGGGACGATCAGAATTACTTTTTTTATTTTCTTGCTATGTATGGTAATACTACACGTTTCATCCCTGTGTCCCGGTCTGTACCTGGAACTACAAAACACCCAGAAGCAGAACCAGGCCATTCTGACAGCTTTGTACACTTCATGTATACAGAACTACTGACAGATCCCCTAACTTCGGGGAATTTCAGATCCAAACAGAAAGCCAAATTTCACAGCTTAGGCCCTTCTGTTGTAAAGATGGGGGTTCAGGGTTTTTTTGTTGTTCTTTTGATTTACTTTTAGTTGCTAAGCAGCATTACGATAGTAACAATGTGGGCAGTGATAAAACCTCACAAAATGCTTTAGCTGGAAAATAAGAGTATTCCTTGATAATACTAATGGAAAACGACTTTACAAAGACCTTCCATCTCCGTATGCAGTACAACCAACTGATGAACAGCAGGTAATAAAAATATGGTACATTCAACAAATTTCAGACTGCAAGGAGGAGGAAACGGTATCAAATTTTGTTTCACAACCGCTTTCCTATCAGTATAAGAGTTTCTGCTGTTTTCTCTTTTAAAAGTTTGTGTTTAACACAAATCAAGGCAATAAAAGATGAAAGCTGAGCTTCACTGAAATACAGGGAAAACTCCCATTAATTCTAGTTTAACCAAATTTTTGTCCTGAAGTTAACAAATAGCCACAAGTCTCGTAGACAAGATCGGGCAAAAGATCTACTACATGCCTTCATTCCTAGTTTGGCCAAGCAGTACTGTACAGCCCTTCTACATGAAAAAGAGCGTCCAAAGTTAACGCATCATCCATTTAGAAACCCCTGAAGTTAGTGAGAAGCTTTACATCCGGTACAGTGAATGCTAGGATGGAGCAGCAGTCTAAGCAGCACAGAAGCAACTCCACTGCACCCAGACACAAGGCCCTCTGGTTCCAAGACACCCCGTTAGTTCTAAAAGATCCCCAGGAAGCCCTGAGGCTGAAACTACAGTCCTCATTCAGAAAGAAGCAGGAAATTGTTTCCTCCTCAGAAGCCATACAACTGAGCAGCTGTAACATCCATAGAACAACACAACACAGAATAATTCTACTCTGTTCTGTTCGATTCCAATTCTTACTCCAAGGTACCTCCGATCATTTGCTGTCTTAATATTAAGGAAGAACTATGCCTTAGGACCCCACTGAAGGTCAGAGGCTCAGTGCACAGTTCTCATAAGCCAAATGCTTTCTTCTCATTTGTGAGATGAGGATGAGAAACAAGCTCCTTGGCTCACTCCTAGATCCCAGTCCTCCAACCACCTGTGTAACGCACCTTACAGGATCTCTTGTGCCACAAGCCGACCTTTCAGATGAAATCTGAGGTGCACCCCAAGAAAAGCTCCTTGCAAGGACCCACCTTGAAGGCCACAGAAGCACAGCCACGTTGGGGTTGGCTCTCTCCACCCAGCAGACACTGCAGTGCTGGGAAGCTCCATCCTCCTGCAGACTCTCCCACCCCTCATGCCAAGCCCCAGGGCACGCGCTGCACGCCTGCAGCATCGCTCCTTGCAAATTCTGCTAGGGCAAGCTGCAGCACAGCTCTCATTAGTTCATGTGCTTGAACTGAAAAACACACAACAGAGTAATGGTTATGGCCCTACAGCTGGAGCCCAGAGGTGTCCCAAACCGAGTGATGTCTGGTGTGGATGCAGTCAGTGTGGCCTAGAGCCCAGAACAGGCTAGGAATCCTTCCTTGTGATACAGCCCTCAGGTTTTCATTTTCAAACAAGAAAGCGGAGCAGCAATGATGAAGAATGTCAATTCAAACTCTTTCAGCAAATCTACAGGAACTGTACTGACTTCAAAGACGACAGTTAATCAGGAGGCCAAAAGCCATCCAGAGCCACTCTAAGTTCCCTAACCACACTGTTTTTCCAATGCCAATGCGATTGGAACTGCAGTAGTTTGACCCTGGAGCTGCCACCCTCCAGCCAAGCAGTTTAAACACCCTCTCCATCAAAACCTCCAAAAACGGCCTTTGCCGGTCCAACCCAAACACCGTTTTCCTGCCTTTGCACAAGAGCGTGCTGCCTCCAGCCACCTCTCTTCTCAGGCTGTTTGCAAGCCGGACACAAGGCCCCGGTGCGGCCAGGCCCTGCCATCGTCTGCAGCCTGTTACAGAGACACACTCAGCTGCCTCCAGCCTGCCCTCACACTTGTGGTAGGCCTTGTTAGGAAAATCCATCAGCAGCTGCAGATTGCTCCCCAGATCCGCGCTGTTGAGCATCAACCGTTACTGCCCTCACATTCTCTAGAAGCATCACCACATTGGCACCAGCCAGGGGTGTCCAGAAGGCAGGAGCGGGCCCAGCAGGGTCATGTTCTCCTTCTGCAGCTGCCTGGAGCAGCACTGTAGCACTAGAGCAGCAGGCAGGCTCATAAGGCGTCCATCCAAAGAAACGTCAGTATGGCTCAATCCAAAAACCTCCATGTATGGCTTTGGAATAATCACACTTTTGTTACAAAAAAAATAGAAACTGATTTTTTTTTTGGTAACATTTTTAGAAGCTGTACTGATAACAGCTAACTGACAAGTTACAGGAAGAATGTAATGGTATTTCCTTTGAGCTGTTTATTATTAATACAACCTTCCCTGAATGTTTTTCTGGTAATTCCCCATTACAGTAAGACCGCATAAAAGAGGTTAGGCTAACAAGGTTAGGTTGGAAGGTTAATGAGCTACAAGTTTCTTTATAATATGGAAATGCAGTTCTAGGATTTTTGCCAAACTATAATCAAATTCTAGCTGTGAAAAGGAAGAGGTAAGGACAGTACCAAAATTTATGTTCCAGATCTCTGCAAACACTCACAGAAATGCCACTGTACACCTGGCACAAGTTCAGTTCCTAGCCCAGCACCAGCATCACACCCTAGCAGGGGCCTTTCTGTTCCACCCTGTAACAAACACTGCGTATTAACACAGGGGTGAGAGCTACCAGTGCACTGCTCTCGGTCACATCAGCAACACGCACGTGCTCTGTTCAGCTGCAGTATCCATGCTCGGCCTCGGGCAAAACCAGTTCATCCATTTGGAACAGCGCGCGCACACACCTGTTGTCAGCTAATCCCCGCTTGACAAATTAGAAAAGGAAGAATAATAAGTATGCTGTTATTTAAAATATTGCGTTTTTGGCATGACTCACCTCATAAACCCGTGGAACCTAAACGGATTAGGAGTTTGCAACAACAGTTTCACCAGGATGTTGGCTCATTATTAATGCTGACATCCAAAACTAAGTTACAGATCCCAAGGCATTTTCAGAGTCTAATAACACGAACATCCTAACAGCACTTACACAGCCTTGGATT
This sequence comes from Anser cygnoides, assembly GCF_040182565.1. Classification (NCBI taxonomy): domain Eukaryota; kingdom Metazoa; phylum Chordata; class Aves; order Anseriformes; family Anatidae; genus Anser; species Anser cygnoides. Next base: position 7,502,211 of record NC_089887.1, read on the forward strand.
TTTTTTTTCCCTTGGAGTGTACGAGCAATATAAAGGCTGCCCCATTTGCTTACTACTACTGTCTATCCCGTTACAGTACAAACCACCCCGAGAAAGCCTCGAGCACAAAGGTTTTGTTCCCTCGTGCACAGCTTGCTCGCCATCTAGTGGGCACAGCCTTTGAATTAAAGCAAGCACAGCTACTTTCAGCAAGAACTCAGCAAGCACAGAACATGTGGGTATAACAGTTTGGAATTAAATATTTTAATTAGCAGCAGATAAAGATTAGCATTGCTAATAGCACTGGCTATTAAATTCCCTCGAACCCTAAATTTGTCTAAACCCTAGGCACTTCCAAAACACCTTGTCTTTTAAGAAAATGCATTCTTCTATACCATACATTCTTTCTAGTCCCCAAAAATAAAACCACAAAGAAGAAAACTGGTTACAATTCACCTTATAATATAGCCAAAATAATTCACAAAGGGAGACAACTGAGATAAAATATAAATGTCCAAAGCATTCATCTCAAAGACAAATCTGTCACCCCATGTCAGCACTCTGGAGAAGGAAGAGATTATCAGAAGCATTTTGCAGCTCCTTGAATTCCCGTTCTCTCTGCCCCCCCCCGGCCCCATCCCGAAGTACAGTGAATTAATTACATGCTTAAATTAAGCACTTGAGTAAATGTCTTCCTTGATCTGAGAGCTCAGTATCTTACTGAATTGACCTGGAGGTCTGAGTTACAGTTCATCTGCTCTGAAATCAGCTCAGGACAATGAACAGCATGGAATTAAATGATTTTTGTGCTTGTCTGCATCAGTTTAAAAATGGACTGACTCCATTTAACCAACCAGAACCAAATCAGACCACAAGGTTCAGTAAACCTTCAAAAGTTTTAAATGCTTCCTTTGAATGACACTTTGTGTCAGTTTTACTTGGCTTTTGTATTAGCATCTTGAAGGGGTTAAAATACTTGAAAAGTTCCTTGCAAGTGCCAGCAGAGGAACAAAAAATCTTGTATTTAAAAACTTTATTTTAGAGACACATTGTTCAAAAGACTGAGAAATATATATATCAATCAGAAAAACAAGCTGATGAAGTCACTTTAATTTCCTGCTCACAAAGTTTTATGATGATGATTCTGAATGTTTGATCCCACTAAATAATGCACTGTGTAGACATATATATATATATATATATATACACACACACCTTTTCTTTTGTTAAATGTCTGCTGATGACCACGGGGACTGAAACAGGCTGCAGCTGGCTATATCATGCATATGCGATTGCTGCTTAGCTACAATTTATGTAGGTGGTTGCAGTCATAATATGCTGTTTAAAACACACGTTAAGATCTAATGATGAGCTGACGTTAATGAGTCATTACAGTACACTTAAATAGTTACCAAAGAGTATTTGTATAAGCTGCTGACATGCAAACGGAAAACTTATGGAAAACAATTATTCATTAAAATCAGTAATACTTTTATGCAATATGTATATTTACTCAAAGGAATATTTCTGAGTATGTACTTTTTCAAAAGATATGTCAATAATACCATTTTCTCATTAAATCTTCACAACTCTAGAAAGCTGACAAGTGCGTGAGGAAGCGTTTCATTGCTGCTACTCCTGTTCCAAAGCTTAAGTGCTACAAAGGGGAACTGGCCTTCTGCATGGAATAAATATAAGCGCTTACTTTGAGCTGTTCCCACAACAGCACTTTTGCTCTCGGATCTAAGTGATTCTGCCTCTGGCCAACATGGAATCAAGGGCAGGACTCAAACCAAGAGCACGCACTTTACAGAGCTACGTGCAGGAACGTAGGCTCCAATCCCGCCAGCCTCAGCACCCACCCCGCCGCTCCTCTTAGCCGCGTACCAGAGAGAGGCCCCAACCATCTTCACCATGGCAAGGACCACAGGAGTGGCTGCAAGTCCGAGTCATCTCTTAAACTGCCAGGATCAAGGGGATTATGCACAACTGCAGGCCTACAAATATTTTTCTTTGAGGTCTGGAAGGCGTGAGGCAGAAGGGAGGAAGGAGAGGAGTTCTGTTTGCTTAACAGGCACTCACTGTGTTAGAGCCCAGCGCCGAAGCTCTCCTTACTACATGGAGGATGCCTGCAAGGGACAGGCAACTCAGCTGGGTGGCTGATGTATCTCAGGAGACAGCCCCATGTAAAACACAACCAGCATACCTCCCCCAGCACTGCAGAGGGTTTTCTTTACGTGCAGAGTTGCGGGTTATTTCAAACAGAACTGTTCCAGTTGGGTCCTCACCCTCTGCCTCCTGGAGGCTCTCAAAACTCAGCCAGACAAAGCCCTGAGTGACCTAACGCTGAAGTTAGTCCTACCCTGACAGGAGGCTGGACCAGGTGTGCTACTAACCTACCTGATCTCCTCTAACCTATTCTCAAGAGGCAGTTATTGCTTGAGATGCAGTACAAGGACTCAAATGACCACAGGACGGGCTCACCAACAAATTAAGAATAATCCCTTCTTTGTCTTTTCTGGCCATTGAAACCACCCACGTTAAATGTAAGCTTACAAAAAACGTAGTCAAATTATTTTAATTCCGATCAGTTCAGAGAGCATATATGATGAGTGTTCACAATTATACTCCTGCTCTGAACTCATCCCTACAGCAGTTAGCAAGTACTCTTCAGAGCCTCTAAGAAGCAATTAAACAAACGCACAAATGTGAGTATTCAAACACTGCAGCACCCAAAATTCAGTGCTATTGACAAATGCGATAAAGCAAACTTCTAAATGAAAGTAGTATCTCAGTCCATTTATTATAAATGCTTGTGTTGGTATGCAGACAGAGCATACCGATGTATTCAATGAGGTTTCCATTTTGCAAATTATTAATAGTAATTATTATTAATAATTCTAATACTACAACAGAAAGAAAATGCAAAAAATGCTTCCAAATGCTCTACACACATGTAATATTCTCAGGATCTGCAAATGAAAAAAAAAAAAAGTGTATAATGATATAGGAAAACATAAAAAAGACATGAAAATTATTTTCCACACATTGTTCTGTACTAGTGTCAGTAACTAGCATTTGTTGTAGCATCTAATTTCAGGAATACAGGTTGATAGGTTTTCTTCAATAAAAATACAACTTGTTATTTCTAAATTTAATTTCAAAAGTTTTAAGTACGTATTGTTAGTTCTTTTATTTTAAAAGAAAAGACAGTCTTGCTATTTTCTCTGTTAACACTTCTTTTTTCTATTTCTCAGCTGATGCTGGTCATTTTTATTTTAATCTTTACCCAAAATTAAGGAGTCTTCCTTTCTACCTACATTTTCCACTTTTGGGGTATTCTTTAAAAACTACTTTTTCTTGTTTTTTTTCTTTCCCCACTACTTCACATTTTCAGGCTTTATTTTCTTTGTCTTTATAATCTACAGCACTAAAAACTTAGAAAAGATAACATAAAAACACAAAAAATTGCGTATATGTGAAGGCAGCAGAAACTATTAGGAAAGGTCAAGAAGGGCAGAGAGAATGTGAAGTTCAGTAGACCTTTAAAATATTTACATTGGCTTACAAAGAAAAGGACCTTTAGAAACACGTATTTTGAAATGTCGCGCATCAGCACGATACTAGAGAATGTTAAGATCATTACATTTCTAAACAATTCTACCTACATAAATTATCCTTATCATTTCTTTTAGACACGCATATTTCATTAATGCTTACATTGCCATTTACCATGACTGAACTTAGCGTGCTGATTAGAAACAAACACACTGAATCCTAGTTAGTTTCCTGGAGCTCCATAACGTTCAGAGGAAATAAGACAAATGCTTTGCCCCTAACAGAGTAACACGCTCCCTGCTACGTAACGGCCAGCTCCTTTGGCCATCACCAGGGAAGGATAAGTCCTTTTCGACACCTTCCTTTGGGCACTCGCTCCCTGAAATTTTCGTCAGCCTTTTAGGGAGGAACATCCTTTCACTCATTAGCATAAATTCACACAAAAGTAATAATAACTGTTCACAGAGCTGTAAAAAACCTTCCAGACAAATAGTTGGGAAATAAACAGTGCGATTCTACATCCCATGCTCAGGCAAACAGCCACAGCACGTTCAGAAGGATGGTCTGTATGAGTAAACGCTACTTAGTACAAACACAAATTGTAGACTTGGGCCCCAAATAACTCACTGTAATTACAGGACAACACCATAAATTGGACTATTACTGAAAGGTGATGAATACAGCAAACACTAGAAGTCTGCAAGGACTTTACCTGGGAGTGCGAAGTCTGACACAACTCCGTCTTGCCCCAGCACTTTAGTTGTGTTCAAGATAATGCTCTAACCGCTCACTTTTTTCCCCCGGAAGGTAAACTGTAGTTGTGAAGGAATAAACACCTCCATGTGCTTGGATTAAAACATTTTAACAGCTCTTGAAAGCTGATAACAACCCCCTCCCACGCCTGAGTCCAATTTCGAGGGTTCTGGTCTAAGTCCAGTTTTGTTGCATGCCCTGTGTCATTTTATTGCGGCAATAAAGTGGGGAGAAGGGAGGGAGAGGCAGCGACCCGACCAACGAGCACGGGTGTTCATGCCACACGCGCACAATATCCCAAGCTGGGCTTGAGCTTTAAATACCCAAGATTATCAAATTCCCATAAAGTCCTTCAAGATAGCGCTGGTATTATTTTATCGGAAAGGCATTCCAGGCAGCATACTTTGAATTAATCTCGCAATCTCCAGGCGATTTATGGTCCACAAAAAATAAGTTACCCCAGACTTTCCCCCACGCTGTCCCCGCGAAGGCCTTGTGAGTCATTTCACAGAAGTAGTATGATCGGGGCACTTTTCGTTTTATTGGAGTGTATTTAAAAGGAATAGAAAACTTTAGGGTGCAGTACGGAGCATGGCTGGTGCTCTGCATGCGTGTACAAATGTTTTCAGGGGGAAACATCTCCCTCCAGGCCTGAGGGGTCCCAAGGGAGGCCCCCTCAGCTCTGCCTTGCGCAGGGCTGTTGTGTAAGGGGGAGAGGAGAGAGGAGAGCACCCCCTGCCTCACAGCCAGCCTCGGCCTCCCCTGTTTGACAAGAGAAAACCGAATAATTCTTACAGAACTTTCAGGAACTCTCACAGAACTCTCACTCAGCTGCTGAGAGGAAGACTTTACCTCCGGCTTCCCTGGACGCCCAACGCGGAGCTGCCTTCCGAAAAAAGCCTCTCACGCCGCGCTCCCACACCAGGGGTCTCCACGACCACCGGGCGCGGAGGCTGAGAAGAGCAGGGAGGCCCCGCAGGGGCTGCGGGGCGGGGAGGACGAGGAGGAGGAGGCTGAGGAAGGAGGCCTGAGCGGGCGGCACCCAGGTGGAGGCGGCAGGGCCCGCTGAGGCGAACGCCGCCGCCGCCGCCGCCGCCGCCCCGCCCGCCGAGCCAGTCCTGCCGCGTCAGGCGGCCCCGGCCCCGCAGTCCCCGCCCGGCGGCGGCGCTGCCCGGCTGGTTCCACAACTTTTTGACAGTTTCTCAGCGGCCGAGGAGGGGGGAAAACAGCCTGGGCTCCGGCTGCGCTGGGGCCGTGAGCGCTCTCCGGAGGAACGAAGCCTCCCTCTCCCTGCTGGCACCATGTCCCGGGACCCTGAGGAGGTGAACAGGCTGACGGAGAGCACCTACAAGGTGAGCGCGGGGGGGGGGGGGCGCTGCCCGCCTGTCGCCGCCGAGCCTGAGGAGACGGCGGCCGACGGAGGCAGCCACGGCCCCTCTCGCGGAAAGGGAGTCGGCTCCTTGTTTTTTTTTAATTTTTATTTTCTTTTTATGAGTAAGCTCGCCCGTCCCAACGTGCCAGAGCCCTGCTGCTCGGTGCTGGCTTCCACGGCGTGAATAACGCCAAGGGGCTTGGGCAACAGGTTTAGGGCAAGGCAGGCTTTAAGACTGTTTTTTTTTCCCCTCCTCAGCAGGCTCGGTTCTCCGAAAACCATAATTCCCCCGGTGTGCTTTAATGAGAACGCGGTTCGGAGAGCTTGGGGTTTGTGGTTCTCTGCTTAAGCCATTCCTTGATAGGGGCCAGAGCCTGGAAGTGGCTTAACAGTGAATTAAGTTGCTTGCTAGAGTCCTAAGCTGATAATCTGATTTATGGAGGGACACCCTAGCGTGATTCAAGGCATCCGCTGGAAAAGATAGTCCGATTAATGTTGGTAGACTTCTAAACTTTCTAGAAATGCCTACTTACTACCAGAATGAAAAGTGTTTTGTGTGCTGGCAGGAGGCACTCAAACTTTTTCTCTCAACAAACAGCCCCTCCAAAACACACGAAGGGAAAAAAAAAAAAAAGGCAAAATGCCCTTAAAAATCCTGCATTTGAGTAGCAATAGCAGTCATAGATCCATGATCTTTATTCTGTGCAGTGTGTTGTAGTACAGAAATCATTCACATTTGCAAATGTATTTAATCATGCAAATGAACCTACAGCTGCAATGCGTTTGCAGCTTCAAGCCCAAAGGAAGGCTTTCTGGAGATTGTTCTGTTTTGCTGTTTACTCAATCATACTGGCATATTATCAAATGTTTTCATATTTCTGAAGATGTTGTTACAGTATAAAGGTCTCCGAAAACTTTTACAGGAGTATTTTACTGTTTCATTGTTCTCTGACACACTTAAGTCAACTTCATTACTTCAAGTAGTCCACCTATATTGGTGTCATGTCATATTTCTATTTAATTTCTCTTAGATACTAAATTCATGTAAAATTACTGGAAAAATGAGACTACTTGGCAATAAAGGTTGTCCTTTAGGATCAGTGTAGGTCTTAAAGAGTCTGTTGCTTTTTGATATCAGTTACTTTCATGGCAAGGCCATAAGCAAACAAATTATTTTTTCCTCAGAAAAACAGTCTGTAAATACAGGCTCGCAGACGAGAAGCCTGGGAAGTTCAGGGCTATGCTGAAGAAGGAATGCCCTACCCTGTCTATTGGCTTCCAGAATGTAGCTAAAACAGGACAGAAGATCTCTTATTTGTGAGTTTTAACAGATATACTATGAAATAGGTTTTAAAGGAATGACAGACCTCTAAATAAACATAAACCTTCCCTGGTACTTAGTACTTGCTTCCTGGGAAAGCTTCCCCCCTTTTTTTTTCTTTGTTTTCTAAACTAATTCAAAGGGACACTTAAGATTGAAACAACCAGCAAAACCACAGTAATACAAAGTTAATGTTGACAGTGTGATGAAATGTCTTCTATGCGGATATTTTGAGAGGTCTGGTATGTTGCATCACATAGCTAGTACTCACAGGCCTGGAAACCCTCCTGCCCTGCCCTCATTAAAAATGGAAACTTTATCCAGGTAAGGTATAAAGGCTGCTTCAGATAGACCCAGAATCCATTCTCTGTTTTAAAGTAGTTATTTCTATATCAAAGTTAAAATCTGGAAAATAGTTCTTTACTTCTTAAGGGCAGAGAGAACTGGCCTCTGTATTCAGCATTTGCTGTGACTACAATTACACCTCCCTCATTTAAAGCACATGAATGCTTCTTTGTGCCGTGCTTCCGTCTGCCCGGTGAGCGTGCTCTCCGCTCAGCAGCGTCCCTGTAACTTCTCCCCGGGTGCTGTCCTAGCAGCACAGCGCTCAGAGCACCGGGCTGGTATCGACCAAGTCAGCAGCAGTATTTGTGTTTCTCTTACCAATAAGAAAGCTTGCTCTGGAGAAACCAGCTCGATGTAGCGTAGGGATGGCATCTGTGTGCTGCGGGATCAAAAGCAGGTTTTCAGCGTCTCAAAAAAAAAAAAAATGTAACCTTTCTGTGACCTGGAAAAATAATAGAAAAAGAAGTTTAATGCCTTGCTAGTCTGTTTTCCTTTTTTTTTTTCTTCTTTCTTATAGTGCTAATCCACTGGATTTATTAAACGCGTAGTAACCTGTGCTATAGAAAGCTTTGAAATATGCTTACAGAGATCACCAAGTGGCTAAAAGTAATGCCCTTGTATTTTTTATCTTATTCATCGTTTTTGTTGGCAACGACATAGGGAAGCAAATACTTCAACATATTTTAGGTAACCTGACTGAATAAACAGCATAATCCACAAATACGTGCATGTGTACACACATGAAAATCAAGGTTGACATTTGCTCTTTATGTAATACCTGAAGAATTATTTTAGTGCATGATAGGAATGGCACGTGCGAAAGGAAGCCCGAGGGTGTGGGAGCCTGTGAGCAAGGAGGGCCACGGCCTCCCCTGTGCCAGGGCGCTCCTGTGACGCCTCCCGGCTCTCGCCACCGCTGCAGTGACACGTCATGCTCGCAGTGCGGGACATTTCGTGACCTCCACGCACAGACCGTGTCCGTCGGTAACCCGGGAAAGCCAGTGCTTCTTGGTGTGCTACTGCGGCTGATGCAGTTTCCTTTTATCGGCTGTATAAGGAGGTCTGTCTGTCATCTGGCTGTGTACACTGTCCGTTTGTCATCTGGCTATGACACGCAAAGCAGGCGAAAGGGGAAAAAGGTGGAAGAGCTGAGTTACGCACCCGTGGTTCTGTCCGTGGGGTCTGAGGGCTACGCCGACATGTATTGCTCCTCTGGTTTGAGGCTTCTAGAACTCTTGATATTTCACAGGTGTTGATCATCTTGAATTTCAAAGATGAATTTCTCAGTATAAAAGCAAATTTTACCTAGAAATTTTCATTATCACCCTAAGTATATGATTAGAGTTGAAAAAAATAAGTTTGTTCCATGGAGTGCTGTGTTACTCTGAACAGGGGCATGTAGAATTATTTTGGTAGGCTATATTGCTTTCTCCTTGAAATATTTCTGATAAACTCAGTTTAAAACCCTAACTTCCCCATATCCACATTTTTAAAAGGCTTACGATTAGATTAGACTACCAGACTTACTGTCAGTAGTTAAAATTCACTTGCGGCATGCTGCAGGAAGGGTATTGTTTTGAATTACCAAAATATAAATCCTAATTTGGGGGAAGAGGGGCCTCGGGGAGTTTGTGAGCGTATAAATTCTAGCTTAGTACAAGTTATCTATTTGACCTTACTTAATTATGTCTGCTTATATTCTGTCTTGGGTCACACATTCATAACCTGGAAAATTTTGTATTTAGAACACATTGATGGATGATGTATTAATGTTTCTCTTAAACATGAAACATCAAGCTAATAATTAGTCATAAGAATTACACTTTTTGATTAAACACTGTCATCCCGATTTTTTTTCTCCATTCTGTTAGACCTGTTTTAAAACAATATTAAGCTCATTTACAGCTGAGATGGCTTAACATGAGGACTTAATCCTGCCCTTATGAAAGCTTTATTCTGGATTTCAAAGGCTAAAGAAAGAGATGAGATGTAATAATGTACAAAATGGAACACTGTGATTGGCTTTCTATAGGGCTTTTTGAATCTCCTCAATGGGTTCTCAGACAACATGAAAGACTCAAAAAAATTAATGTTGCTGTTTTTTTCTAATTGACCTGTAACATTATAAACAAAATTATTAGTGGCTATACAAAGGTTAGCTATGAATAGCTGTAGTGATGGTAATATGAGTAACATTAGACCTACTTTTCTGTGTTAGTTCTGTAATTTCGGATTTCGACCTAAATACATTGTTATCCACTCTTGCAAAAGTGCCTGCAGGATGTAAACTTGAAACTACAGGGAGTCTGTGCATTGTTTGGCTGTACCCATACCTGCTGAGCTATTGTTCTGCGAGGTGTGTCTTTAAGTAAGACGCAAAGCTGCACATTTACAGGAAGGCACTTTTACAATGGCTTTCATTTGTTTTGAAGATTAACCTTGTTTATATGGCTATCAGGAACTGTGGAAGATATGATACCTATACCCGAGTGGAAATACACCGCTTGTTCCTCCTCAGTCTTTTCTGCCAGGCTGGTTAACGCGTTGGTTTCATGTGGTGAAGGCACATAGCAACCTTCATACCAGAGAATACATCTCCCTTCAGCTCTTTTTTGGGAAGGTCACTTGTGCCAACTCTAATGTTCTGCATAAAAAGATGTTTCCAGTTGCTTCTCTTGAAAGTGTTTCCCTTCGTTTCCATTCATCCTAAATAATAGAAAGCTGTAGGATCTAATCATGTGCCTCCTGTTCTCTTCTAGTTAATTATTCTGTTCACGAGAGGTAGTGTGTCACTAGAATATAGGGCACGAGATTGACAATTAGGAGGCCTGGGCTGGGTTCCTCACTGAACAACCAAATGATGTCTTGTGAACTACTTTATCTCAGCTGTTGCCTTACTTCGTCATGTCCTGCAGGACTGAGACAAAGGTTTTATTACAATGTCTGTGTACAGCACAGCGGATGTCAAATAACATTGGGAACGTGTTACTTCTGACAGCTTTAAGTTAGTGGGCCTCGTGGTCAGAAATTCCTCTGTTCTGCCGTCTCTGCTTTATTAGAAGTTCTCAGATCTGGCTTTAACGTATGACTAGTGCTAGAGGTGGTTGGTCCCAGTCATTGTCATGACCTTTTCCTCAGACTACAAATACGGGAAGCTGTAAAATAGTAAGGCATCACCTGAAAATAAACAGCTATAAAATTGATTTCTGAGTGGCTTGTTTTTAACCCTGTAACTTCTGAAGTTAAACAAAATATTACAATCATTTTAAGTGATCTGAAATGTCTTGGCAATATCAAGTTTATATCTGATCCTGAAAAGGGAGTTGCCAGTGACAGTTTCGCTTTTTTGAAGAAGTGCTCTAGGTATTTCTTCCTGGAATGAAGCTGCTTTGAAGATGGCAACAGTCATTAACTGTATAAAAAGAGCTCTCAAAGCAAGGGCAGGTTTTTGTTTGCTCTGAGAATCTAGCCTCCAGTAGAAAAAACAATACATATGCTTCTCTCTAATGCTGGAGAGAGAAAAAAATCATCTAAAAAATATTTCATTAGGTTGTCTTGTAGATCCAGCAGGGAGGAGAAAAAAAAAAAATTGGGTCTCTATCAAACACAAACCCTCGGTAAGAAAGACGAGCCTTGCACAGTGCTGCGAAGATCAGCTAAGCATACCCTGTGTTAAACCGAGCAAATTCCAAAGAGAAATTTCCATTGCAAAGGTTTTCACTGTTTCTCATGCGTTCCTGTCTAGAAATTGGCGCAGACACTTCTGCTAACAATCAACCACTGTGGCGGCGCAAAGACTGAAAAACTTCCAGAGACTGCTTGGTCTAATGGAGAAAAGATTCTTCGATTGTATGCCTTCCAGCTCCTGAAGGCACTGAGCTAGAAATTGTTTCTTCATCCTTCCCAGCAGCTTTACATATACATAGAGCAGATGTGATGTACCAGAGCTCTCCCTGGGAGTCCTCTTTCAGTGGACTTGTTTCCACAGCGTGATCTCTATCTGCTGTACCTGGACACCCGGTATGTCTCAACTCAGCTAGCGAAAACAGAGCTGAAAACCTGGGGAAAAAGAGCAGAAAATGGCTTCAGAGAGGGGAACTGCTGCGCATATTCTTGCTGGATTTTGGTCACCTCCTCCTAAATGAAGACTGATGATGCAGGTGCAGTCACTGTTTTCTCAGTCTGAAGTCTGATTAGAAGGTGTCAAGAAAACTGGCATCTTAACCTGGACGCACATTCAACAAAATGAATATTTCAAGACTAATAATTATCACACTACTGTTACGATTTTTGGATAGGGGGCAGTAAGGTTTTTAACTCCTTGTTGTGCAGGGCAAGGTAAGCAGAGAGGGGATCCGTCTTGCAGAAAAAAACGTTTTCAATATGGGGTGGGGATTCAAGGTGGCATTGGGATTCGTACCTGCTATGCACGCACACGTTTTCCACATCATGTAGAGCTTTCTCTTCCCCCATATCCTTGGAATACAGGACTCTATCCTAAAGCAATTCCATAATTCATCTAGTCGCATGATTCGTTAACTCCATGTATGCCAACAGCTACCTTTCTTAGCGCAACGCTGGGAAGAAAAGTCAAAAAGTTGGTAACAGGAAGGAACACAAGTGCCTAGTCGCATGGTGCCAGCTCCAGGAAGGGCAGCAGAGGCCCAGCAGCAAGATTTCCAGCAGTCAAACAGCTGGGGTAGGAGGAGGAGCATTTCCAGACACTGCAGCTTGAAAGTCCATCCCATTAAGTTGTTGGAATAGCCCTGGGCGTTGTTGGCCCAACCTGAAACACACGTTCCCACATGATTTCTGGATGTGGTTTGTGAATTAACACAGACCAAGGGCCTGGGGACAACAGGTAAGTTTGCTCGCAGTGATTGTGTTTGGACGGGTAAGAGTTTATTGGTACAGACAAGAAAACAATCCCCATTGCATTAAATTTGTACAAATAAAAGCAACAGGGCTGGGCACTGTTGTTTTGTGTCCATTTCTGATGTCATAGGTGCTGTAGCAGTATCAGAACCTAATAGCTTTATGTCTCTTGGTATCATGTTCGCTCAGAACTGTGATACCACTGTGTAATGACATCCCATCTGTCATTGTTAAAGAGTAACAATAAAATGATTGCTTGGACTACAGATTTTTCAGTTCCATTACCTAGAAAATGGAAAGTCAGAGGCTTGGCAAGAGCTGAAAATCTGTAGGTTTAAAAGGAAATTCTTGCTACTGCATTTAACTGTGGCATGCTTGAAGGACGCAGTTGTACTGGCCCCGTAACAGAGATGCTAATAGTTACCATTGTATCCCAGTACAGGAGACAGAGAGATGGGCCAGTAGGGAAGACCTTTTTAAGGAAAACATTTTGAAGATTAACAGAATAACAACACACGTCCTCAAAATCAGTTCTCTAACAGAGTTTGGGGAAGCAACAGGATAGATGCTAACTCAGTATTGAAGTCCTTTCTTATGGGATGTTGTCAGACTGTGCCATTGGACTGTAGTGTGTGAACCTATAATTTTATCCAGGTCCAGCAATATTATGTATGCGGGTCAAGTGTCTTTAATAGTGCCAGTAAAATATGTAATGCGATACATAAATACTGAAACCGTGGTATGAGCTTTATGTGGAAACACAGAATTGCAAGTCCTGCTGTGCGAACAGTATCCAGAGAGATGTGAGTTGTGCCATTTAAAATAGTAAGAATAACAGAGTGGTGTCTTCAGCTATCTCATGATCTTAGAAGATTTTACAGAGTGATGTCACAGTTGTAGTTTTATTAGGAAGGTTCTGGGAAAAGAAGGTCTAGAATCTTCAAAAATGGAAGATCCATATCTATGGAAATACAGGGCATTTATTAAATTTATATTTAAAAGAAAATATTCATTACCAAGTTGTTCCTGAGACTCAGCAGCTGTTTTTATATGAAATTGTATTTTGTATGGAAGACAGTAGAGATGAAGGATTGGAACTTTGTGGTTACTTGATTTTTAAATGACTGGGCACATATGGAAAATGCCGTAATATTTGTTCAGATATAGTTATTGACAGACATGGAAGGATTTGTTGCTAAATTAGAGAGAACTATTTTCCTAAGTACTAAATATTAGCTGTAATGTAGAAAAGAGAATTTTTCAGTTTATTTTGCTGCTTGTTAAAAAAAAAAAAAAGTCTTCCTCTAATCAGGTATCTCGTCCATTTCTTGCTCAAATCATACACCATTGTCAGAAAGTTATTGTTATTGTCTGACTTTAGAAAACAATTAGTAGAGAAATGGTTTCTCTCATGCTTCTTTCTCCATCACTTATTTATCATAAAAGCAAGGTCTGTGCAAACTTTGATCATATACTCAACATCCTTTTTTATTATAAACAGACAGATTCCTCTTCAGCCCTAGTTCAGCCTAATTTTTTTTCCTGTTTATTGATCTTAAATGCTCAGTTTCCTCACCCTTCTGTCTTTTGCTCTCCTTTTCCTCCTGAGTCTTCTAATTTTCACCCATCCACAGACCTTCCAGGTAACATACTGTACATAAGAAACATAAAAATATTCATAAGTGACACTGAGATAAATACTTTCATCCATTGCTGAATTGCCTTGGCTATAACACAAATTTTATTTTGTTTGCTAGAATGTTATGGAACAGTTCAATCCGGGACTGCGGAATTTAATAAATCTGGGGAAGAATTATGAAAAAGCTGTTAATGGTAAGTCTTTTGGCTGTTAACTTTAGAAACAATGCTTAATTTTCATTTAATTCACTTTCATATTGGATGTGAGGATTGCGTAAAAGCTTGAATTCCAAGTTGAACTTCATGCATTTATAAAACAAACTAAAAAGCACAAACACCTCAGCATATGTACCTCCTCTTCTTTTTTTTCTTTTAATTTGGGAGGGGAAACAGGATTTTGTCCAAGTTCAAACACTGCCCTGCAGAAGATGCATCCCAAACACACAGGCACTGAGCTACTGAAAAAAAAATTTAAAAATGTATGAATAACACCTATTAGAATCATAATATAAATTGAAGAAACAAATAGTTATGCAAGTTAGATATTGGGGTTTTTCCTCCTGGAAATACCTTCTAAAGATACTTCATGATCTTAGATTTGTTCCTGCTCACCTGTACACGTGTCACTGCCCGAGTAAGTATGCCTATGAACAGAACAACGTGAATGAGTAAGAGTTGCAGGAGTGGATTCAATTTTTTCTTATCCATACTAAATCTGATGGTGTCTTTCTAACGGAGTCAAAATCACAATCAGAAAATCTGAATCTAAGGGCACATGCTCTCAGACTTCATAATGTGTTTGTTTACTTCCATTATTGACTTCAGAGAAACTATTTATATAAGAATTGGTTTCCAAGACTGGGCTCTGGATTCCCAAAGCTTATATTGTAGGACCTGTTAGAGCTTGCTCTATTTCACTTATGCAGACCTGTTGAGCTGCTTGATACCATATTAAAGCAATGTAAAATGTCTCCAAATTTGCCTCATTAAAGTCTATGACACATATTTCCCTTCATGTAATCTAGCACTCTGAGAAATGTGATACTGCAGAAGTTGTGCATAGCCAAATAGTCACTGAAATATCTCTTCATGCAAATTTTAGACCAGGCTTGAGACAAAGATAAAAAACAAAGCCTGCCGGAGGTGAAAATAAGGAAATGTTGATTTAGTTGCAGTACCTTACCTTACCTGATTCATTAGCAAATGCTGTTTATGGATTATAGCTAGTACCAGAAATAATATGTTTGGCTGAAAAAAATTTATAGCAGATTTCGAGAGCTGCTTTTCTTTTTTTTGTACTGTACTATTGATGCATTATATTGTGTCTTTTGTCTTTTTAAAATTCAATTTGTTATCAGTACTTCACAGTATAGCTGTGCCCAGCAACACTGGAGAGAGGCTGATAGGCATTGTGTTTTACAAAATTTGCCTTTAAGACTGGTTGATAAAGCCTTTCTAGTATGAATGCTTAATTTCATGAGTAAACGTTTGCAACATTGCAACAACTGTTGAGAAATTGTTAGTCATCTTTGGGCTCTCATAAATTGTTAATCTTTTCTCCATAAATTCTGAGTGGTATAAATAGATCTTCAACAAGGAGTAAATATCCTGTTGCTAAACAGTCAAACATTTTGCAGCTTTCCAAACAAGTCAGAGTGGTCTGAGAAAGAACATAAATCTTATAAAAACTTCTCTTGGATTTATAATGCATCTTTGTGCATTTTGAGGCTAAAGGGTCAAACCTCCTTTTCTGCCCAAGTACAGTTTACTAGCTGTAGTACTAATGAAGATACTATACAGATGGAGTTCTTGATTTAGCTTGATAAACACGGGTAAAAAAATCACATATTTTCTTCCTTTCTTAGTGACTACACTAGGAGATAAGACTGACTTGGGGCTATCTGAGAAAACATTAGATAGGCAGAGTTGAAATGACACAAGCTTTTCATGAACATGTGGCAGACTGCTCCATCAGTAGCACCAACATAGTTGGTGGTGCTACTTTTGTTGTGTTGTGTGGTTTTTTTTGCCAAACTTTTGTTTTGTTTTGTTTTTTTCCAACAGCTTTATCTGTACCAGGGAGTTTTGCTATGTCCTGAACAAGGGCTGGTACTAAACCTACCCACTGGATGCTGATTGCTCCTGGGTATATATGAAAGTTGGAACTAAAGGCTGCAGCTTCGCTGATACAGTTTGGTCTCCTGTCTTTCTGTCACCTGGTTTCACAAATTAGGAGGTAGCACAGGGACTTGAGTAACTTTTTTCCAGCAGCAGGATTCCTTTTTGCCATACAACCCTCTCTTACTTTGTGTCCTGGATTCCAAAATTTCATAGGATCATAGATTAATGAAAATAGAAAATCTTTCCATGTTTTTAACTCTTTTTTTTTCTTCCCTATAAGCTATGGTAGTGGCTGGAAGAGCATATTATGATAGTCTTGCAAAGATTGGTGATATATCAGCTGATTCTCCTGTTTCTAAAGAATTAGGTAAGTGATTTTTTTTTTTTAATATTTTATAACCTAAACGTCTTTTTTGTTTTCCTACTGACACTTCACAGAACTAATGTGAAGTACTAAAGTATTGGAAAAAGAGCATTTTACTCTTTAATAATACATAGTTGGAAGGAATTAGATCACTTTAAAATGTATTTTTTTCTCAGGAAACTTATGCTATTTTGATCAAAAATGTCAGTAAAAGTTCTTAGATACGTTATATTAATATTCTAGTTGAACTTTTGAATGAGGAACTGTAGAGTAAAAGATATCATTTAGTCTATCAGTAGCCATTTAGATTAATGTAAAATTAATCCAAATTCTTTACTTTCCCAAAAGTAATTTCTGAATTTTTGAAAGACTGTCGTCAGCACTGCATTTTGTATTCCTTTGGCTAGCGTTGAAACGATATCACTCAATCTACAAAAGTGAAGCTTTCATCAAAGTACTTGCAACATTTCTGACAAAAATATAACATCATTACAAAAAAAAAAAAAAGAAATTGAGCTATACTGAAAAGAAGAAACATTGTTTAAAGGCTTGATCTGCTTATTGACTAAAATAACCGGATAAAGTGTCTTTCGATTATGGGCAATCTTTTGATTATGGGCGACATAGGACTCTTTCATTGGTATAATGTGCATCTGCTTCTGTAACTCTTAACTTAGAATAGTATGCAAATTCAGGTGATTAAAAGGAATGGTTTTAGTAATTTTTTTCTTAGTGATTCTGTTGAAGGTGATTTGAGGGAAAGACTCTCCTTGAATGGTGACCACAGGTTTCTATGTGCCTGCATGTATTTTTGATTTGTTCTGAAACCTCTTCTGTGTGTTAACATTCTGTGTTCAAAGTTGGGAGCGGCAGAACAGCAAACAGTACAAAGCAAACAGTCCTAGGGTAGTTAGTTTCTGTATTTGCTTTGCATGTTGTTTACAGGAAACAGAGTTGCTAGTTTTAAACCATAGAACAAAAGTATGAGAAAGTTAGAAGTATCAACCATTCAGTCTTATAAAAATGTCAACAAAAGCATAGTTATGATTTTTGTAATCAAGCAGTTGGTCAAATACATAGAAGTAATCTATTTGTTGAACTTTGTATTGACTGTGGGATATTATCTGCATGTTTGAAAATATCATTGGGTAGTCTCAAGCTGAATTCTGTTTCTTCCCTACTACAGGGGCATTACAGAATTGTGCTTGAAAATAGATTTTTGGTTTAATTATGAATTCTTCCATGCAGTTATAAACATTTTTCTAGACACATTGAGAAGGTATTGCCTTCTTCAGGCTCAGGTGTCTAGCACTGTATTCTGTTCACCTTCTACTTAAACTGATACTGCAATAAAAATCTTCCTAAGGAAGACAGCAACTCTGGATTTCTTCCAGCAAACTCTCTGATAGAATACTTAAATTAGTGAACATTGGAAAAGCCAGGATAATGTGGTTACACATCTGTGACAGATTAGTTACATTTTCTTAACTTTTTTAATAGTTCTGAAGCTAGAATATGATACTGAACTATTCAGCAAAGAAATGGATACACCCCAGACAGCTGTAAAAGCGTCTTTCCTTAAAACAAAACAAAAAGACCATGCTGGACAGCTTTTACCTTTTTGTATTTTAGAAATACTAAGAGAGATGCTATGCGGTATTGGATGTGTAAAGACTAGATCCAAACTTTGCTGTGATTCGTTCCTTTGAGGACCCTATTAACCCTTCCAGAGTTACCATAGGCTCAACCCACTGCAGAATTGTCTCCTGTCAGTTCCTTTAGATTTGCCCAAATGCGTGTTATCAACCACCAACAGCTCTATCATACATAATGCTTCAGGCATCCTTGCCAGAACAGAGTTCAGCAGTCATCAGTTCGGTTTTGTGACCTACCTGTGACCTGCCTTACAAGACCGTATTCTCTTGAGAATGAAGTGAGCTGACACTGGTTTGGTTTACAAGAGCAGCAATCTACAGGTGACTGGCAAAGAAGCAGAGAGTAGCAACTTCCATAATTTTGTGTGTGCATGTTATCTGTATCCACATCTGATGCTCTGATATTTCTGTAACTTCTTACCTTGCCCTGGTTTTAAACTACACTACGCCTCTTCTTATATCCTGTACTAATTGAAATCAATAGTAGCATTCCCACAGATGTCAGTAGGGGGATCATGATATTTTGAGTATGTAAAACATCATCCTGGCTGCTCACAATGATAAACCAGCAATGACAAGAGCTGTTTTGGAATGCTTTAATTGCATGAGCATGAGTTGAGCTCCTGTGGTCTGGATTTCCAGTGTTAAGGGTTTTGGACAGACAGCAAATTTAAATGTTTTAATTTGAGTAATAAAAATTGAAACATCCAAAGTAAGTATTGAAAGTAATACAGCCAGTCTGTCTGAAAAAAAACAAACAAACAAACAAAAAAAAAACGTGACATCTATTTAATCAAAATCAGGTCAATTAGTGTATGGATGGCAAGGCTTTACAGAAATCACTTTTTTTCAGAAATCCATGCTGATGGTTTTTTACCTTACTTTGTCAACTACAGCAGAAATGAAGGGAAAGCAGATCATCAAATTATTTTTGACTCAACTTAAGTGTAGATGCTTCCAGCATTGACTTTGTGTTTACAGCAGAAAAGTACCACCTACTAGGTACTTTTTGGCTATAAAATGAGATATTAGAACAAGATTCCTCCCTTTTGCATAGCAGCCTGTGTTTTTTGCAGATACACTTCATATTAACATCAGCCTTATGAAGTCTGAACCGGGCAACAAGGCAGGAATCAATGTTTCAGCTCTTTCCTGTAGCAATGTCACCTTCAGTAGTGTCAGATGAAAAATAATGTATTATTCTTAACTCAGTCGTGTTGCATTAAACTTCTTTCACTTAATTACAAAAGACTCCAAGGCTTAGACGGCTAAAATACAATATTCTTTCTAATTTATGGATAATGTTTACTGGAAGATCATACTGAGTCATTTTACAGTTCAAACCCAAACCTGCTGGGTGACCTAGAGTATATTTACTGCCAAGTGTGATGTAAAGATTTGTATCAAAAACACACTCAGTCAATCTTTCCTTCTCATAAGGAAACACAGAACACATTCTCCCTGTGATGAGACAGTAAAATAGAGAGCGCTTTCTTCCCTCTTCTGCTCCCATCTCATTCTATGGGAATGACAATGAAATGGAAATCCGGATATTCCAGATGATTTAGAGCTTTTGTACTAAGTATCTATATCTTTCAAGTCTAGCTAAAGCTCTCTGAAATATTTTAATACAAATTATACAAAAATAATTTAATACGAGTAAGTTGAGGAAGTAAATGAATATACTGCATTCCTATTACAATCCTTATAAATAAGGGATAAGTTTATTTAGGTCAATTTCCTTTCTAATTTTGGATTTTCCTAAATTTCTAAGCTTGTAGTCCCTCAGAATTAGCTACAAGAACTATACACATGCAGGTTACATTCCTAAATTCAAGTTATTTTCCAATATGGAATTTCCATGTCTTTCTTTCCTAGAAACCTTTTCTAAATCACACCAAGAATTAAGCATAGGAAACAAGAAACCACTTGTTTAAAAATGTAGTTTCATACTATTTAAATTACAGCATATCACATCAACACAATAAAATTTCAAGTTTCAATAATGCACTAAAATTCACATGTATACGTTAGCACTGTATCAATATTAAAGATACTAACTTTCATGATGGTAATCTTTTGTTGTCGTACCCAAAATACAGGTTTATGAGGTTTTATCTAATGGTTTTTTTAGTGCTTATAATTTTAATAAGCTCTCTATTCTAATAATGTAGGCTGTCTTTTTAGCCTTTACTTTCTCAAGGAATCAGGAAGTTTTCCTGCACATTCATTGAATACTTCTCATGTTTTCCCAACTATCCCCTTGTAGGTACAATAAATGGCAGGTGCTAAACGCGTTTATAATACTGTGGGTGTGAAGTCCCAATTCGGTTGTTGTGTGGCAACTGTATCTATAACAGTCACCCACAGTTATATTACAGATCTTACATAGAGCTTATTGCTCAAGAACTAATAAGTGTGAACTGTTCACTGCTGCTCATGCAACAGATAGCCAAACCATAAGAAAAATACTATATTGTATGGTCTTGACCTGTGGAACTGAATTGCAGAAATTTGTGGCAAACCTAACCTAAACTGTTAGTTTATTTAAAGATTAGTCTGTGTCATAAGCTTACTGTTTTCACAATTTCATTCTGTTAAAACTCATCTGGAAACAGGTATGCAAAGCTATTGCTCATCTACAATCTGAAACTTAAGAATTTGTTAAAAATAGGGGGGTTGTTTGTTTTTTAGGAGAAATTTTCAGGTTAAGAACTACTGCACGTAATTTACAGAACCAAGTATTGGGCAAAAAGATTGCTCTGTGTTGTGCCAGTCATAAGGCTGAGGAAGGGAGCCCCTCACAGCGCAAACAGTAAGCAGAATGCCTGACCAAGGAGAGCCCTGAACTTGATGTTCTGCTTGGGCACAAAAGGCATTGACTGTCCTTCTAGAAGGGCTAAAAGACAACACTTGAACATGTCCACGTAATGTAATTTTAAAGGTCTCCAAAACTTTGTCATGCTTTAAGTACAAAACATCCACTAAAGTGATATAGTAATATAGTAATTACACATAATAATGCTATGACATAGATAACTCAGGGCAGGAGTTCTCTATATAAACATTCCCCCCATCCCCTTTTTTTTTTTGAGAGTCCTTATTCTTCTGTTAGCCAAATGCCTATAGTTACTGGGGTAACTGTGGATCAGTTTGAGAGTCATCGTAGGTTAGCTGAGAAAATAAGCTAATGAGTGGTGAATATGCCTACAATTCGTCCAATAGTGAGCATTTTTCTTATCCATTTGAATGGACTAAAATTCAACAGGATCATAGAATTCTTCTGGTAACTGTTTTCTGGTTTTTCAAAGCAAACTAACAGTAATTTGATAATAATACAAATCTAATATTAATGCAATTAAGTGAAGTTAAATTTGTAGAGAGCACTGTCTAATTTTACTTTATTTTGTAAGTGATAACTCCTTCATTTTACATATTTAGCTAAGAGAAACCCAGTGAACTTTTCTCCCCTTCCTTATTTCAATTTGTAGAGAATTTTGATGTGAGAATCTGTGAGCTTAGTGGCCAATTAATAAAGAAAAAAAATGGAATTGAATGGGAAAATTTTTATTTTACTAAAAAAATACGTATCTTCTGGCTGAAAAATTTCTAATCAGACTGTAATGTAAGGTAATACCATCTTTCTAAAGCACTATCTTGCAAGTAATTGTCATTCAAAACTCTTTTTCCTTCCTTATTAATAAGCAACATGGCCATTTGAGCCTGTACTATCTCTTGCTACTTCTGCAATACAGCACTTAAGCATTGCTCTTGGTATTGAGAAAGCCAAGCAGAAAAACAGAAAATTTAATCATTTAGGATAAATGTAGCTAGTTACACTTAAATTTAAAAACAAAACTAAAAAGGGGAGCAGAGGGAGCAGTGGAGGGAAGAGTTGTTGGCTTGCTTTAGCATAAAAACTGACCCCTTCAGCTGGACTCCTGTCTCAGTTGTCTTCGAAAGATGACACCTAGCACGCTCTCCTTCACTGGCTCGTGTAACCTAAAGAAAAGATCTGTCATCTTCTCCCGTCTTACTTACTGCATCAGTGTCGTCTCCTCTATAGTATAAATGTTCTACTTTTAGAATAGATTCCGTTGGATAGAAAGGCAAGTGAAGTGTGCCAGCAACTACAGAACCTCTTTAGCACCTCATCTTGTGGAAACTTCTGGGAAATTAGCTTAGAGGTTGCAGCTGAAGCAGTTAGTATATCAGGCCAGCTTTTCCTATGGAGCATTAATAAAACACTCTTCTTCTATATTTATAATGAAATGGAATTGGAAGAAGCGACCGAATTCTTTTATTATAAAAAGAAAGTATCTTGAATATGAAACACAAAATAGTTTTCTGTTTCTCAGGAGTGAGGTTTTGTATCTTCTAATTTTGTGGTAACATTCAGTCTCAATGCTACATAGACCTCCAATTTGCCATAAGTAAGCTAGGAGGAGATGAACCAGCCTTTCTAGATATATTTCTACTGATGGAAACAGTAGCTGAGTTAGTGGAAACTTCCTGCTAGTCATAGTTCTACTTTTCCAGGTCATTTATAAAGTTAAAGCAAGCCAAACATTCTGATTGACAATTTTTTTCCTCTAGGATTGGTACTGTGGCTTTTAGTGCTCAGTATTCTGCATGTAAACTTTTGATGAGTCTGGTGGAGGAAAGCAAAACAAAGAAACAGAAAATCTTCAGTCTTAAATTCTTAAACACGAGCAACTGCATATCACCTAGTAAGCTGCCTGTCCACCTATTGCAGAGCTATTGGAAGCTGTATGTGTTCACTGATTTATAAATTAAATCAACTGTTCAGATACTCATAAACATGCCCTGCCAATGGCCTGGTAAAAACTCCTGCAAGTCAAGGTGTTCATGAACAGTGGAGAACTGGTACGGTACTATTAATAAATCAAAAAAAAAAAAAAAAAAAAGACGAGAGAAACCTGTTATCCTGTTGCTATCCAGAACCATAATTAACAAACAAAAAATCACAAAGCAATAAATAATCAGTGAGGAGTCTCTTTTCCAAAGTTCTACAATCCTTTCTGATAAAATATGATCCTGCCAAGAGAAGGAGTGAACAAGAGGTGTGTATGTTAGTACACATAGAGAATGTAAATGCTTAAAAACAGATATTGTGGCTTGTTCTTGTACAATTAGAAAAACAGAAGTTTGTTCTATATATAATCACATCATTCTATTTGTAAGTTACAACAACTTCCAGCTAAGGTGCAAATTTTCTGGTTCTGGAAATGGCTGAGGGGAGGAACAGAATATGGAAACACAAAAATTTCTTTGAACAATTGCAGGGTGCTGGTTGCAGAATAATACTAGCCCCAGAGAAGAAAAGACAATGGACACTGATATGACTTAAATGATATTTTTCAGATTGAATTCTAGATGGTGTCAAGGTAATCATTCAAATTTCTCAGATAATTTCAGTGTTTTTGTATTTTTCCCTATAGCAACCTGTAAACTGAAGCTGATTCTGGTATTTGATTTATATTCAAAATAAAAGTGGGTGTGCACTTACTTGGTATCATCATGCAGTGCTTCAGAGGCCTAAGAAAATAGGGAAAATACCTCGAAGGGCATTCTTAAAGATATCTGACTGTACTGGAACAGTTAGATTTCACATGAGCATCACTGGTAGCACAGACATCTTTCATCTTGCAGTGGATTGCACCTGGGTGTACATGCAACATTTACTTGATTGTGGCTTGTTTTTATGTAGAAAAGAGTAGTTCCAAAGTGAGAGAATGTGTGTTCTGTGCACAGTAGGTGCGTGTTCCCTGGCAGCACTCCTAACTTACCCAAACACAATACAATTGCAAGATACTGGGGCTGGTGCAGGCAGGAGGCCGTTCTCTCAGCTGATGCTAAGCAATCAGTTTTCCTTCACTGTCTCCACCCCCAGGTATGTCTGTTGGCAGGCAAAATAAAAATAAAAAGCCTGAGAGCCTGGGTAGAGGCTTCTTTCTGTCTACTCCAGTGAGAGAAATGGATGGAAAATGGAAAGTAAATGTCATCATTGCAAGGAAAATTGCATCATGCATGTAACTAGCTTGTAAATCCTTTAATCAAAGGTCTACCTGTATTTTCTCTGTACAGTCAGCTTTTACTAATTATTTCTGAACAACAACAAAAAAATCCACAAGCAGTGGTAGATGTCATTAACATTCCTAAAGAAAAAAAAACAATATCTGCCTTGAAATTCCAAGAAAGAGACTTTTATCAAAACTGTAAGCTGCATTGGGGTTTGGATTTTCTTATTTGTATTTATTTGAAACTGGCAGTTTCAAATTGTTGTGACTAAAAAATGCAGTGACTCCTTGCACTTTATTGAAATTCATGTAGCATTTACAATGACAATTTAAGTATTTATCCTTTTTGTTAGTACTGGAAACCCATAAAGAGCCTCTGTTTTTGCTGGTTAGTATAATTTTCTTGTTCCAGTCCTGCTGAAAAACAGAGATTAGCTCTGTTGTATGATCTTCCTTAACTAATCTGCCTAAAAACAGCAGGGCGACATACAGGCAAGTTCAGGCCTGTGGCTGCACTCTAACTTATTTTCTTTGCACCTGATGTGCATGAGGATTAGAAGCTACTTGTTTAACACCATTGCAGAGCTCAAGTATAAAAACCTTGTATATAAGGTTTTCAAGGCCCTGTGAAAGATCAGTCAGTGTAGCACATACCTTAATATATTGTGTTTTTTTACGTATGGGTAAAAAAAAAAAAAAAAAAGAAAAAGAAATGCCTCCAGCAGTTTTTAAATATATTAGTAATGGAGTAACAGGTGGAAAAACAAGTTTGCCATTTTTCATGCATTATTTATGTGGCATATACTTTTCCTTTCCTTTTTTTAACATGAAATTTAGTTACCATGCTTACTAATCATCTAAAACAAGATAAATATTTCATGTTAATTAACATCTGATCAATGATGTAGTAGGTTTAAAAAAAATTAATCCGAATTTTTTTTTTTGACTGAGAGATCAAAACAGTTTGGGAGAGAAAAAGGCAATTAGACTAGCAGACTGGAATTTGCTAAAGCTGGAGTAAACTCACACTTCTCTTTATAATAATATATTTTTTTGGTTGTTGTTGTTCTGTTTAAAGTCCTAAAATAGGAGCATCACACCAAGAACAAACTCCAAGGAACTGGAAATTGTAATAGTCTTGATAATCTCTTTTGTATTCGCTCTGGTAAATTCTTAAGTGGGAATGGCTAGTTTATGAACAGTTTATTGCCTACAATATTGCAGGTAGTGCATGATATGCATTTTGTAGTACTTTTTAAAATCATTTGTACTAAAATGAAAGTATTTGGCATTAATTTTAGACTAAATATATTTTAAAATAAGTTAATACCTGGGTTTATCTTAATATGACTTTATAAATAAAATCGTAGACTTTGAGGTATACAGAGCTAAAAAGTTCTCTATCTTTTTATACTTAATAATTCCACAGTTAAAGAATAATAATAATTGTAAATTATTTTTATTTTTTATTTGTGTTAGTGTTAGGAAAGTACTTCATTATGAAGTCTTATCCTTTTTTGTTTCACATGATCATCAACAATGTTTTAAGACGAGGAAAAGATAAATGCATAGTTTAGATCCTGATCTACAAAAGAAAATGGTATAAATAGTAGGTGCTAGGCTACTAAGTAAAAGCAAATTGTGCTCTATCCCTTGACTGTCTATGAAATGGGGAAAGGATTTTTGAATAGCAGGAGTCTTTGATTATACTCCTCACATGGAGAACAGCATGTCGTCTAACACGGGAAGTGTCAAAGAGAGCACTGCCAAGTGTGTGCTGTAACAAAGCTTATTCCAAATAACATAGATAAGCTGCTGAGTGTTGGTGGTTAGGCTTTTTGGTTTTTTCTCCCTTTAGAAACACAAATTCCTTTTGGGTAAAATCCCAGCCAACCTTTTATAAATGCTCCTGACTGCATTTTCCCAGCCAGCTCCACCAGGTAGTACACCTGTGGTGGTTCATTACCACCGAGAAGACAGAAATCTCGGAGAAGGTGGTGGGCACTGTTCAGTTGTCGCCAGCAGTGCAGCGTATGCCACTAGCAGCGCGTTCCGCCCTGGGTCCGGAGGCATGCTAGGAGAGGATGAGCAACAGAAACTGACACTGGCAGCATGCTACCAGCAAACTTTTTTTTTCCCTTCTTTTTTTTTTCTCCTGATGCTATTCGGTTTTGGCACAGAGGGAACAGGCTGTCAAATGCATGTATATTTGTATGTATGCACTATATATATATGTACAAAGATGTACATATCAAAATAAAGCTAATACTCCAGGAAGCATAGAACTGAACCTAGTGTGCAGGATTGGTTGTAAAAGTACAATAGTAAAAGGTACTTTCCTTCCAACAGAAGGAAGTGTGTTGTAGCTAGAAAGCAGTCCCTGCTGATCAAAACAGCTCTGGACTCCTGTTGAATGATGTTGCCTACAATGTAGCTGGAAAGAAGTTGTTTGACTGGATAAAAACAGAGGTTGTATCTTTTCTTCCCCCCCCCCCCCCCTTTTTTGTTCTGCTTGATTATAACTTCAAGCAACTGAAATTTTCACTTTTGTCAAACATACATTAAAACTACATGCATCCCTCGTCAGTAGCCTTGTGAGGAACAGAGGCAGTGAAGTCCTACAAAAAGGAGAAAGAGTGAAATGAGTTCATCACCACCTAATAACACTGGAACCCAAATCACTAAATTAGCAAGTGTGTTGTATAATTGTAGCTGTTGCTTATTGTTTTGGTCTGGAAACGGAACCATGATACTTAGGCATCTTCCAGGTTCTCTTCGGAACTTTGGAAGGTTTTCTTTCTTCTGCATCAATCAGACTATATCTAAAGATATTTTAAACAATTGGAAGTAATGTAGCTTTTGGAAAAAAAACAGGTGATCAGACAGAGCTGTGGAGAAATTGAAACTTCTCAACTCAAAGCATTAAATCTGTTTCAGATAATTACCTAAAATATTGTGGGTTGTGTAACTTGAGCTAACCTCAGAGGAAAAATGATGCTTTAAAAGCAACTTCATATAAAATGCTTAAATAGTTAAAGGGGTGCTAAAAGCATGAGACTGCATTCTAAATGAATATTTGCTGCGGTTTATTTTGTGTGGGAGCCTGGTGTAAACAACTCTGACAACACTCGCTGTTAAGAGGGCTGCATTTTTGCTGCATGAATTTGCCATGAATGAAATGAGAAGTAAGGCTTTTCTGTGCCCACCATGCCCACCAATTAAGATGGCATTAATTTATTATTAACTTCAGATATAGTAGTAGCCGTTGAATTAAGAAAACAACAAAAACAAAAAAGACTTTGGAAAATGTTTTCTCATGTTTTCTGGCTTTATCGGGAGGGGAGAACACTTATCTGTATAGGAAGTCATATTCCTATTCTGCACTCAGAACAAAGCATATGCCTATTCGCAGTAGTCTGACTGAATGGACAATGATATTGACAGATTGATAACACATTCAAAAGATTGTAACGTGAAGTGCCTATGATAAAACTGTCAGGGATCTGTTTGGTCAAAAAGGCAGTTCTGTGGGATAAGCATGGAGGTTCAGCATACAGCAGATTGACACAGACTCCATTACCTCCCCTGAGCTGGGTTTCTGAAGGACTAGACTTTCCGAGATGGTACGGTTTCAGAGTTAGGTCTTGGCTTTGCAGTTACTTTATATCTGCTATGGCTTTCTGGAAAATAAAATAATTTTTAATAATTGGTTTTTAAAAACGTATGCTTTAGCCAACAAGTCTGTCACTCGGTTTCCAAAATTTGTTTTAACTGTATTCCTCTCACGTGTAGATTTTATTCATATTATTTATGTGCTGTTCTAGCAAAACATAACTGTCCGTTTAGAAGTGCTGTTTTGGGACAGTTGGATCTAGCACGTATAAGGGACTTCAAATACTTTATTATATTCTGAAATCTCTTCCCTGTTTCTCTACTGCAGGTTTTATTCTTACTCTTCCCCTTCACCTTCTAGTGTCACCTTCATAAAATGGCATTGAATGGTCATGTGTCAACGCTGTTTTATAAAATGAACTACAGAGAGATTTACTCCTTGCTTCCTATTTCATGTTCGCTCATGCAGTAAGGAAAGGCAGACTTGACCTAGTCCTATTGATTTATGTGCATATTAGTATTAATTCTACAGATTGTGTTTTTTTGTAAAGTATTCTGGACAAATTGTATTAGAAGCAGAGCAGTTAGAGGTTTGGAAACCTTCACGTTGCTTTCTTTCCTTATTATTTTTTTCATGTATATTACATTCCATTAAGACTTTTGGCCTTCTTTAAGGCATCTGCTGCACAATTAAATCTTCTGCAATAAATCCCTTCCTATGAGAGAATGATAAATTTAATGCATTTGAGGCTTAACAGATGTTTAGTTCAATCATATTTATCTATTATACTCTATTCCTTTGAAACTTCCTATTTTACTGCCTTTCAGGGGCTAATGGCTTCAAAGGACTTTGTTTCCAACTTTCCTTTATCATAAATGCCTTTCTTTTGGGCAAAGGGTAACTTCGAAGAAAGAGCATCTCAACAGAAATGGGATCTAGGAATACACTTGAACTATATTGTCTCCATCTGTAGCTTTGACTCAGCCTTTCACTCTTGTTTAATACAAATAATTATGTGGTTTCATCTTGAATACATGAAGTTACTAGACCTGCTCTGAATGCAAAATAGGACAACAGGAGATAAATGAGTGATTATAATTGAGCACTTTGTCTGTTCCCAGACATCTAAGAAAGTCTTACTAGAAAGACTTGAATTTTTTACCAGTGACCTCCTCTAAGGAAAAACAAAATTTAATTATATTTCAAGTAGGTGATAAAATTAATACTTTTTATTCTAATATAATCATTTAATATTTTAAAAGTTTAAGTGATTTTGTTGGTAGCTACTAATATTTGCTTCTCTGACTCTATTGACTACCTTGCACTAATTCTTCTAGTCTTCTGTTCATCAGAGCAGTCAACGTAAGCTAAAAAGATAACCAGTAAAATTGCCCCGCATGTACAGAGAGATTAAAGTGTAACTGCTGCAGAAGTTCTATATTCTGGCCTTAAAATGAATGTGCTTATTAGCTATTCTTTTTTCAAGTGAGAATTTGTTAAAAATTGTTTTCCTTATTTTTCATCTACTGTGAAGACAGGTTTTTTTAAGGATGCCTTCTTGCTCATGTGAAGCTGCGTGTGGAGGAGTGTTATGTATTTTGGGTTAGTGACTTCTATATATTTATTTTGGTAACAAAACCAACGGAGCATTAATGGAATTTTAGTCCGTCTTATTTTCCTGATAGAAAATACAGATACAACAGCCTCAGTTAAGCCTAAAAATCTTTCATGAATTTCTTAGGTTTCAGTTTACAAGATCTACCTGTGCATTTCACCTATTTGAAACTAAAATAAATTTACCATGAATTCGGCATTACTGTTCATGGTCATATTTATCTGTATTATACAGCCTAATTTCAAGAACTGTACATGAGAAATGTTTGGTTTATTTTTATTTTATTTTTAAGGTGAGATGCTCTCTCAAAACACCTATCTGAATTGTTTCTTTTCTTCCTTGTATTGCACTACTAAGCTAATAGTAAGATAAAGTATCTATAAACATTTATGACTACATTTTTGTTTTCTAAAATAAATGTGGAAATATTTAAAGTACCTTTATCATTTTAGTCAAAAAGATTTTACATTTGGGGCGTGGAGGAATGGAAGGCAAAAAGGTGTCTTTGAAAGGGATGTATTTTAATAGTTATGCTTATCATCAGGACTGGTGGTTTTGGTTTGTTAATTCATTGCATAATATAATGCCTAAAGCTGGTTCAAGTTTACAGTATGTCTGTCATAAATTGGACTTAAGTGGTCTGTTATCATGCAGTCTAGTCACATCATTATGCTTGCTAGCTATGGGGTTTGACAGTGAATGATGATAAGGCTAATATTTGGTTACTGTGTATTATGAGGTCTCATATATAAAACCTGATCATGAGCAGCTTTAATATATAGCAAAATGTTTTTAATTGATGTGAGAAATGCGTGTTTGCCTTCAGGTAGTTTTCTGTACCTTTTTACAAACTGAATAATCACTGAATGCCAGAGTCTGGTGTTAGTTTATGCCGTTATTAATCTAGAGTAACCCATTATCTTTATTAGAGCTACTCTATAAATCACTATGGTAATTAAAATCAAAATATTCTCTTGAACTTGTTCAGTTTCCAACCCACTTGGATACTGTTACAAGTAGGCTAGGGGTCACTTTGCCTCTCCTGAATTAGTTTCCTGCAAAAACTTTTCTCCTTGTATAAATCTCACTTGGGAGGGCCATCTAAACTTGGATAACCCATTATCTTAAACCAGCGATAAAAGACCATGGTATATGTTCACTATAAAAGTGTTCTCTATTCTAAGTGCAGAATCTGACCTCTAATGTAAACTATAATTTAGATCTTAATAGGTCAGAGTGTGCTTACTATGGGTTCCTTTCAAAATGTTGATTCAAAACATGAAAGAGGAAATGAAATGGGTGAGCCAGCACATACAGCGAGTGCCTCTGGATTACCAGCAGCAGTAAAGAGATTGCAGTATGAAATCTGTTCTGTCTGATGCACTACGTACAGGGAGCCTTTGGTTAACAGTAGAAGAAAATGCAATGAGACAGTCACTGATACTTAAAAATAAAATTCAAGTGTTCTAGAGTGTATGAAGAAAAAAAAGTTGTGAAATAATCCAGCACAAAGTGTTCAGAAGGAAGCGTAGTTCTTAAAGTTCTCTTAATCTCAGGACATGTTTTGGCAGTATTCTTTGCAATAAGGATTAACAAAATAAAAATGTTTCTAACCAAGTATTCAAAGCCTAAAGACTTGAAGGCTGCAGTTGGTTCAAGTGCTGTGTGAGACAAAAATAACAACCTCCGAGCGTCAGGTTTTCCATTCTTGACGCACCAGGTGAATGGGTTGTTTTATTGAGCGTTTACACTGTGGTGGCAGGGCTGGGCAGAGGAAGGGAGTGTGAAAGAGCGACGCGAGAGCTGAGTCAATACCCGGCGTTGTTGGATGTCTGTCAGGGCTTGGAACGCTCTGCCTGGCTGCACGAGCCTTGCCAAGTATTAGCTAAGTGCACCGCTTTGGCAGCAGATCTCAGAACGGACTTTTTACGAAGAGTAAGAATAAGTTCATTTTAAAGAATAAAAACCTATAAGAGCAATTTTTTGATGGCCATTTCAATGTTCACCCTGAATTTCTGTGACTTTCCGAAATAGCTTTCTGTTCTGCATACTTAAAACCAAACAAACTTTGTAATCTTACTTGTATTGGATTTTTTTTCCTTATGTCTTCTAACACTATTTTTCTTAAGTTGCTGATAAATTTTTACAAAACTCCTCGAATTTTAAAATGCCATTACAGTCTAAAATGTAACTTCTCATTTGAGTTTGATGAAACAAACACTACAGACTAAATTTCATTCACTTCTGCAGCCTTAAAACAACCAGGTGGCTTACTCGTGTTGATTCCTCCAGTGTTTATGTAACTGCATGGTATTTACTTCTCTATTGCATATGAAATAACTAATTACTGTAGCAACTCTCACTTCTCATAGCATTTACCTTTGTATTTTGGTAATCACCAGCAATCTTAAATATAAAGGAAAAAAAAAATCATAGCACTGTAGGCTGTACAGAAGGACTCAGAGAAACAGGGTGTTATATATATTGTATAGTTTACATACACATAGATATGTGTATATATAAAAATATATATATAGTTTGGAAAGAGAAAAGTAATGATATATATCCAGTCACTATGGGAATGTATCTGCATTATATGGGAAGGTTACCAAAGCACTAACATAAACTATGGAGAGACAGGTCTTGATGGCTGTGGAAATGTTGAGAAAGGAGAAGATGAGAAGGATCTCATCAAAAGTTCTGTGTCATTTGTTTCATTTAGCTGAATTTGTCAGTTATCTGCACCTTTTGGGGAGCTTTTTTGGGAACTGAGGCACTGCAGGATGACATGTCTTTGCTGACTGACTCAGTCCTGTGCTGGGGCTCTGCCAGTGGCACAGAATCAGAAAACCAGAATTAAGGAGCTTTGTACATTAGAACAAGAGCCTTTCAGGTTTAATACCATAAGAACCTGCATAGCAAAGACTTCAGTGTGGGATAATGCAAGGTTGATCGACAAATAGATTACTGGAGGAAGCATGACAGTGACCCAGCCCTGAAACAGAACCCGTGTTCTTGCCATGGAAATGTAATGACAGAAAACACATCTGTAGACAAAAAGCCATTATACCAGCTCCTGGCTGAGGCCTGGTAACTACCTACAGTTCTAGTCTGGGTGAGGTCAAACTGGCCACTTTGGGACATGTCCAGCTACTCCTCCAAGCTGTACACTGCAGTCTCCCAGACAAGACTGGCAGTGCCAGCACAGCCGGGAGGGAGCTGGATGATGTGGCCATCGGCATCCTGAGCAGGATGATGTGGCTGCCTGCGTACAGGGCAGGACCGCAGCAGGCCCAGTTTAGATAGGTTTGCATGTAGAACCACACCCAAGGAGTTTTTTTCCTCTACACCCTCCTAAAGCGAAGTGAAACACTCCAGCTGCTAACTGCTAGCAGTTAAAAGTAAGCTATGCAACCTGGTGCTAGAAGACAGCAAAGGGTGATAGACATTTTTAGGATGAGTTGAGAGGAAGCTGAGAAATCTGCCTCTCCTTGGCTGCTAGTTAATGCCGTACAGTCAGGCTCTGATAAAACAATGCAAGAAATTAATCAGCATGTGTATCAGATCTGCCCTCAATGAACGTGAAAGGTTACTTTGATTCTGAGGGAGCAGTTAGTTAACCATTAAGGTTCAGTTTTCAGACTAAGAAACAGCTATCTGGGTAGTAACAAGTATCTCTACTTTTTATGTGCTATTCCCTGACTTGGCAAGAAGAGAGCCTGTTCCTAAACCAATGTGTGCTATCCTGGAGAGAAGGAAGTAGTTATTTTGTCTGGCACTCCAAGTCTTCTTTGCAAAATAATACGATTAATTATTCTTCTATCATTTATGAGCTTCTTGGTTTGTCTGTGGCCATATATATTTATTTCAACTGCTGTGATGACCAACAGCAAGAGGTTTCCTATCAAATATTCTAGTTAATAAGTGTTTCAGTTAAATATATTTTATTGCTGCTCTTTGTTAACTAACTTCAGAACTCTATGAAAGAAACAAATACGTTTGTATGCTTATCAACAGGCCAAGTTCTCACAGAAATTTCAAGAACACACAAGAAACTTAATGACAGTCTAGAGGAAAGTGTAAGTTAAACAAATTCTTAATCTATCCAACCTTTTGAAATTATAAACTATTTTTTGCTGATTTTTAATAACCCTTCATTCATTTGCTTTTCAAGTTCAAAAAATTTCATAAAGAAATTATATCTGAACTGGAGAAGAAAACAGACCTGGATGTAAAATATATGACTGTAAGTACATTCAGTTCTAATACCAACAAGGTCATATTTTATTTATTTGTTGTTAGGCATAGACTTTTTCAGAAATTGTTCCCTAGCAGTTAGTTTATATGACAGATTTGAGCTTTAAATACATAAACATGGCCAAAATTTTCATGCTTATGTTGAGTTAAAATAGGAACCAATGCATGATGACTTAATAGCATTCTTAAACTAAAAGTGAGAAAAGCAATTGGTCACCTAATTTGATGTGTATTAGTGATAATCTATGGTAATGCTTTTTAACTGCTTACAAATGTTGCACTGCTGAGTGCATTAAGAGATGTTTTAAATATTTTGATTGCAGGCAACTTTAAAGAGGTACCAAAACGAACACAGAAGCAAATTAGATTCTCTAGAGAAGTCTCAGGCTGAGCTGAAAAAAATCAGAAGGAAAAGCCAAGGAGCACGAAATGTAATGAAATATGAGCATAAAGAAATGGAGGTCAGTGTGTTGTCTCTTAAGTTTTTTTGTTTTGTTTTGTTTTAAATGAGAATTGGTCAAAACGTTAAGCTGTTTCAGGTCATATCTGAGTCTGTTTTAAAACTTGACTTCTGAAGCTTACAACAATTTTTATATATGCAATGTAATTAGTTAATACACATAACTCCTCTGTAAGTTGTTTGGCTACAGTTAAACTAACTTCAAAGAACGTGTATTTTTGATTTCTCAAAGCTGTTTTATATCAAGGGGGCTCCTAGAATATGCATTCCGGTTGAAAATAAATGCTGAACTATACTGCTGTATATGTTCAGAGACTTTTGCTTCAGTTTCTAGGTTTATTCACTTGACCACTACTTGGTGAACTACTTTAAATTACCTCAGTAACTACACCTTTATGCAGAAGTTTACGCAGCTATGCCATGCAACTTCAACAGTAATTTGCTATAAATTTATTTTCCAAAGTAGGTGCCATCACTTATTATTTATTACCTTTCCTGCAGATCTTAAACAGCATTGCCATCTTGAGGCAAAATAAGAAATGGCAAGGCAGTAAAGAGAACTTTGTTTTAAATAATAAGTCATATTCAGGTTATCACGTATCTCAGAAAATACTTGCTATTGATATTTTTATTTGCACAAGCTTTTTATTTTATATTAGCTTTTACATTTTTTCCTCCATATTTCTGTTTTAATTTTCTCTTCAAAGAATGCTTTGTTTATAACAAAGTACAGTGAGAATAAATAAAGAATAGCTCTTATTTCTTACTGCCTGTCTTTTAACTTGCATTCAGTTCTTTTTAATGTATTGGACTGAGAATTCAAGAATTAGCATTTAAGCACATTTTAGCCATGAATCTTCATAACCTTAGATAAATATACTTTAGTCTCTTTAGTATCTCATTTTCCCTTCTCTAAAATGAAGTATAGATTCATCACAGTTTTGTGAGAGCAAATGTAACTGCTATGGGGCAGATGAAGGTAATTAGTCTAATTAGAGAATGAACACCTGTGGCCTTAAAATTGCTCAGCTCAGTTGCTACCGCTTTGAAGTCATATTCTTATTTGCTGCAGATATTACTTAGAAGCTAACAGACTTTTTCTTGTTTTCCTTCCTTTCCCCTTTTAAATAGAATCAGAGAACTGTTTAGGTTGGAAAAGACCCTTAAGATCATGATGTCCAACTGTCTGTCTGTCATGACAAGCCCACCACTAAACCATGTCCCCAGGTGCCACATTCACACGTCTCTAAAATACATTCAGGGGTTGGAACTCCACCACCTCCCTGGGCAGCCTGTTCCAAAGCCTAACATCCTTTTTGAGAATAACTGCCTGACATGCAACCTAAACCTCCCCTGGTGCAACTTTTCTTGTGCCTAGATTACTAATTGCCTATAATAAAAATATACATTTACCTGATGAGGTTGGGGAGTTAGGTGTATGTATGAAAAGAGAATGACTTTGAAGTAGAGCCACCTTACCCCACTTTTCCAGTAACTTTTTCTAGAGTTTTTGGAGTTCACTTCAGTAATTGAATAGAGTACCACATAAAACTAAGAGACTAATTTTTTGTCCCTTAGTATTTGGAAACCGTGAACTCTCGACAGACTGATATTCAGAGGTTTATTGCAGAAGGCTGTAGAGAAGCTCTACTTGAAGAAAAAAGAAGATTCTGTTTTCTGGTTGACAAGCACTGCAGTTTTACCCAGCACATGCACTTCTATCATGTTCAGGTCAGTGGCACGAGTGTAAATAGAAATGAAATCTAATCCTATAGGAGATCTTAAGCATCTCTATTAGTATCAAGATGAGACTGCTGTAAATACTTAAGACAGCACTAGGAACACTGTAGTACCAGACGAGTGTTGCAATCTGTTTACAAAAAATGTTTACAATGCAATATTCTCATAAATGTATTGTAGTGACAATAAAGGGTTACTATGACTTTTTAAAAAATCTACAGAAAGTCCAGTATCTGACCCTGAAAAAGAGCATTCTTTCTATTACATGCTATTTGTTTCAAAGAGATATTACTTAATTATGAACATGTTTGAAAAGACTTCCATTTCAGTTATCATTTTGCTGTAACAAAAATTAGCAAGTAGCTCTGCGTAATTTTATGCAAAAGCGTATCTTTGACTAGTACCTTTTACACCTGGATGCAGTGTGCAGAATTCCTCAACTCCAAGCTGCCTGGGTGGCAGGAAATTTGTAGTGACGCTACCAAAGTGCCTGAAAAAGTCAAAATGATGATAGACGAAATAAGGACACCTGGTTCCACTCCAATATCAGGAACACCACAGCCTTCACCAATGATAGAGAGAAATACCATGGTATGTCATTCCCTGCTAGTTAAAGGTTCTCTTTTAAATGGGACTAGATTGGCTTTACTAGTTTCTTTTGTACTTAAGCATTTGGATTCAAGTCTATAATGTAACTCAGCAGGAATATACTGGGGTTGGGTATAAACCGCAATCATTAAGCTGAAGATCTACCACTGGAAAAATCCATAATGTATATAGTTGGCAGAAATGTATATCCAAACAAGGCTCAGTTTTCAGTTGGGAGCCCAGGACTTTTTCTGCAGACCCCACTCTTATAACTTCATTTGTTGTAACAGTTACATATCCTAAATTCTTAACTGTAAGTACTAGTAATTTCATACTCTGTTAGCTCAATATAAGCTAAACAAAATGCTTCTTTCTTTCTTCCCTCTATTTTTTTTTTGTTTTACCATTAGGTGTTGAATTTCTAAATTATACTAATCTCCAAATTTATCTATTTATTTAAAGAAATTTACTTATCTAGGTGTGTGTGTGCTATTTGTGGAAATGGAAGCTTTCATAGCATTCCCACTAACAAATGTGTATCAAGGGACAGGACTCCCTTACAAACTATACTATCAACAACTTCACAGGAATGTAAGGACTTTCTGGCTGGCCTTCATATGTATAATCTGGGAAAATTTGAGCATTGCTTTCTAGAATTTTATGTTGCAAATAACCCAGGTGTCACTGTCACCTCAGTATTGTGATAACGTTGTTTTTGTGACTCTAGATTGGAAATGATTCTTATACTCATTATGAAAATGCATCAAAGGTGCCCCCTGCTCCTACAGGTAGGGCATACATTAGTCCACTGGTTGATATGTTTAACAATCCTGCAACGGTTCCAAAGACATCTTCCGAAAGACTAAATTCAGCAGGTGAGTGTCATTTTGTTGCAAACTATAAGTGCAAATGGCACGTTACAGTATTAAAAATTATCTTTGGATTTCTTGACTACTATCATGATGTGAATTCCAGGACATATGGAGGAGTAGAAAATGGTCTTTATGAAACATTTATATATGAGTTACCTAACAGGCAAAATATACGTCATAAGAAGGGAGGAACTGTTAGCAGTAAAACACGGGTCAAGATAGGTAGATTCTATTTTAATCACTTTGCATGCATACCTGGTTCACACAGTTTAACTGCTCTTCAGACTCCCAATCTTACTGGAAGAATACATTCTGCAATTTTGAACAAGATATATCTGTGTGATTATTTCAGTGCACACAAACAAATGTGAACTAATATAGCAGCCTTGTTTTGGTTTCCTTTAAGGATATGTAACAGTTAGGGAAGAATGCACATGGGACAAAATGAGCAGTCTTGTATTTCTTTCCTGAAATGCAAAATCCTCTGAAGATTTTTTTTGCTAGTTTCTAAAATACTAATCCTTGGCTTACTCTGCTATAGGGAAAGAACCAAGCCTACATCACAACAAAAGAAATGTAGAACTCTTCAGTGTAATAGTAGCATTTCCAGCATTTCTTCCTTAAAAAATTCCTCTACAATACATTGTGCTATTCAAATAATACACATTTTTGAGACATCCTTTAAATCTTCTGGTAAACATCTGATGTCTGAAAAGTGCTAAGTGTCTGCATTTCTCATTGATTTGGTTGAAGCTGAGTGCTAGGCTCATTTGCAAATGAAATCTTGGACTTTATACACAGCTTTTTTTTTTTTTTTTTACTTTTTTTTTAAAAAAAAGTGGAAAATTTTCAAAGGTCTTTTGTGGCTGTGTATGGTTAGCATTTTCATGGCAAAAGAAGAAAGCAGTAGCAAGTTAAAATTTACATAACTTCTTATATCTGTTGGTTCAACCTTATTGTGATATGTGCATTTGTATACACATACACACACTATTAAGAGCTTTGTGGGGATAAGAAACGGTGGATAACTGAGAGTCTAAGCAGAAAGTAAAGCAGTACAAAGTCTCAGAACTTCATCTGCACTTGAGTTTTCCTTTACCTACTTTTCCTGTCATATAGCTAATTTTATTTTATTAGTGTGGTTAATTTTGCTTTTTTTTTCTTGTTTTTCTTTTTTTTGACAGAGAATTCAGAAGATGCCAGTTTATCACGTTCAACTTCTGTTGCCACAGGGTTGAATATAATGAAGAGGCAAAAAGTGAAGACAATCTTCCCACATACTGCTGGAAGTAACAAGACATTACTTAGCTTTGCACAGGGGGATATCATCGTACTTCTTGTAGCTGAAGAAAAGGATGGCTGGCTTTATGGGGAACATGAGTCAACTAAAGCGTAAGATAGTCAATACTTTACCCAATCTAAACATGAAAGAAAAATGTCTCTCATCAGGTTTCATTAGCAGATAATAGTAAATGGTTTTCCACCCTTTTTGCTGGCTGTCATTGACTGGGGACTTGAAGTCCTCCTGTCAGGTGAATCACTGCACTTATTTTAGAGAGATCTTGTACACTAATTTGGTATCATCAGAACCCAGGCCTTTAAATGTTAAGTCTTCTGGAGTCTACTGTTTTGTCCAGTGTTGTCTTTTGAAAGATCATTCCAATCATATATAATACAAAATTGAAATCCTTTCCCATTACAGAAAAGGATGGTTTCCATCATCGTATACTAGACCACTGGAAGAACCAGCAGAAGAAAAAGCATTTGTCCCAGTGCCAAGGTAACACTTTGAGTAGGACTTGCAAAAATGCCCAAATCTTTACACTTCCGTAACATCCATTAATCTCGTTACATTTCTGCTTACACTTGATGTTGTTCAGTGGCATATATAGTAAGTACTTTCTAACAATCTGTAGCATGATCCCTTGATTACATTATCATGTTTTAATGGTTATACAGAGACCCCAAGAACTAGCATCACCCCAACTTTAATTTGGAGTCCCACTGACCAGTGAGATCACATGCTTTAATTAACTTTCAGCTCACCTACTTCTGTTCTTTCCTGGGACTAAAGACATGTGAGAGGAACTGAAAATGTTATTTGTTGGGTTCTGTCTTACAGCCCTGCACCAATTAGAAGTATTAGTTCTGTGAATCTTGCAGAAAAAGCTGGTGTTGTCCTCCCACCACCAGACTATCTGGGGTCTTCGCAAACAGGTTCATCGTCAGATAAGAGAATGGAGTCTTCCAAAGGTACTACTGTTAAAACACCAACCGACAGAC
Organism: Anser cygnoides; assembly: GCF_040182565.1. Taxonomy (NCBI): domain Eukaryota; kingdom Metazoa; phylum Chordata; class Aves; order Anseriformes; family Anatidae; genus Anser; species Anser cygnoides. The sequence goes on from NC_089887.1 coordinate 7,541,661, forward strand.
CAGAAAACGTGGGTCAGGTAAGTAATCAGTACCACAAATGCAAGTGTTCTGCCCTGCTTCCTTTTCTTAACCTGCTTAACTGAGCTCTTAAATGAGGCCCTGAAATATTCTGGTTTAATTACTTGTACTTAACTTCAGCGGCCATTCAGTGAACCTGTCTTCTGGATTCTTATGCTTTTTTTGGTATCTCAATCCAAAAAAATAATAGTAATAAGAAGGGAGAGAAATTGTTTAGGGATATAATTAAGAGTACTAGCAGCCTTTCTCTGCATAGCAGAAAAAATCTCAGGAATGTAATCTATGAAACTTGAGAGTAAATCCTCATAGAAAGTAACACAAATCCATCATCGTAAGTGACTTTAGAACTGTAGTGGGACAGGGGATTTAGAATAACATAAGCTCTGTTTTAAAGAATATTTTAAACACCACCATGAATGTTAGTGTTACTTCTGTGAAGTTTGTTGAGGGATATACATACTAATTAATGCCTATATTCAGCAAAATTACAGATGAGTGGAAGTACATTTTTATGAACAGGTAATGCTATATAAAGTTGGTATTTCTACTGTTATGTCTGCATTCAAACAGTGATTCAAAATGAAGACTAATATAATCAAGCAATTGCTGGTACCATAGCAAATTTCTAAGAAGTTTACTAAAAAAAAAAAATTTGGTCAGTTAGACCAAAATATTTTGTATACTATTATAACATCTAAGCAGCGTTGGGCTGTCCTTCTGCAAGATGTTTTTGCTTTCTAAGTGATCTGTTGAATCATACAGTATAAATTGAAGAGGATTTTGTAAGTTTGTACGTGATGGAGGTAAAATTAAGAAATCTAAAAAGCAAAAACTGAAAGTTTATTGCATCGCATTTTGATTCATAGTGAAAGATTCCATGTAAGTTCAAAGAATGACTATATATATAATGGTACTTATCTCCTGTAAAATGGAAAGACAGCAGGAAACAATGGTCTTCATCCAAGAAGCCTCCTTTCCTTCTGTTTCATTGAAGTCTGCTATTAGTAATGTCAAGTATATCTACAGCATTTTTTACTTCAACATATTAGCTATTTTGGGTGGGGGTTGACAAGTGTTTGTTATACTGACAAGCAAAGAGAATGAACTATGTTTAAAATAAGTAAAAATAGAAACACTAATAATAACCAAAATATATAAATAACCTCCAATACATCACAATAGACAAAATTACTGTTAGAATGACATAAGCAGCAGATGTACAGAAATACTGAATTTTATATATATTTGAATCCACACTCAAGTAATTTTATTTATCAGTACTGAACCTTGTTATCCACTATTCATCCCACTAGTGGGATGCCACCCACTAGATCAGGTTGCTCAGGGCCTCGTCTAGCCTGGCCTTTGAACACCTCCAGGGATGGGGCAGCCACAGCCTCTCTGGGCAGCCTGTGCCAGAGCCTCACCACCCTCTGAGTGAAGAATTTCCTCCTATATAGGAGGAAATAGATAGATAGGAAGTATATAATTTGTGCAGTGATGTTACATTTCTAGGACAATGTTTTTCTCCAGGGAATAAAGCTTTTCACGTGCATGAAAGGAATATCAAGAAGTAAGATCTAAATTTTAGTGTTAAGTCACTTTCAAATGGAGTATCTGGGAACTTCTAAAATTATTATGAAGACAGACATCTATAGTTTGATATATTTGTGGTTTTCATTTTTGGATAAAGAAGCAATGAGCCTTAACAATTATGTGATGTCAGATTTATACATTGGTTCATTTATTCTATGACTATCTGTTGAGACCTATGGGATCAACATGTCCTTCAAACGTAATTATGTTCTCAATAGTTAAAAGACGTATCAGCCTGTGAAAGTTGCAAAGCAAGCAGTACAGTGAGTTCTTTGCCCTGTGACAAGTAAAAGGTGACTTACTATAGACCTTTTAAAATTATTGAATCCATTAAATTGCCGTGGTATCGCTGCTCTGTGCTGCTGTCTGGCCTTAGTCAGCTCTCAAAAGCTGTCAACCTTAAGGAAGGTTTTTCTATGGCATTAGTTTAGGGGTTTTATCAGTAAAATTAAGGCTTGTGGATTAACTTTTGTATTGAACTGAAAAAACAAAACAAAAAAAAAAAAGAGAGAAATGGCCAACTGTTTAGTTGATAGATGAAGTCAGAGAATTCTATTTAGAACAGTATTCTCTTTGGAGGCCAGAACAGACTTACACCTTTTTAGGCATAGAAGACAAAGGCATCTTTTTTGAGATTCTGCATTTCCACAGGGAATAAGTGATTATTTTATGCTCTAGAATTCTTCATTACTGTTGTTTAGGTACCCCATAACTTGTAGCAGATACATTTTGCTGTGACCCCATGATACTTACCTGTTATAGAGAAGGAAGAGAACTGTAGAGGAGAGTTCCTGCACTTGCACCAAAGGATTTTGCTCCAAAATTACCATTTATTTTCATTCTTTTGGAAAGCTGTAGAGCTTCCTTGTTATTCCTGCTTCTGGGCAAGTCAACAACTCCCACTCCATCTTAAGGCTTTGGAAATAAGCTCAACATTACAGCAGGCTGGCCCTGTACAGAATTTACATACATGTAAAACAGTATGCTTACAGTGTCTTTTATGCAGAAGCACAAAATGACTCGAGGCATCTTATTTTTGTTTCAGAATACAAAGAATAATAGCTCACGATTTCAAGGAGGAAAGATGAGGAATGGTTCTTACAAGTTAAATTGTTCATGCTGCATTACGTAGAACAGTTCTATGCAGACCAATATCAACAACAAAGGACTTGGTCACTGAGAAAGCTTGGATGAGGGCTAGTGTTTAGTAAACAGTAGCATGTAATTAAGGCATTAGTTCATTCATTGTAATTAATTTTAATGCCTAATTAGACCTAATTCTACTTATGGCTGATGTGATCCAATGAAATTGCACATGTACGTGCACAAGTTAAGCACAGGTTTAAGAACACAGTCAAATTAGGTCCTTAATAAATACCGATTTCTTCACCTGTGTCACAGTGTCATCAATATGGTAGGTAGGAACTACCAGTACAATAGCTGGTTACCTAATTTGAGAAGTCAAAAATTTATGAAGATAAAAGGTGGCTTACAGACATTCGCTTAGCAGTGAAATCTTATGTATTGAAAGCAAAATGGTTGTACAGACAGAAAGAGTAGTACAAATCAAGCAGTTACACAAAAGGCAACTGCATACTCCTGCTTCTACACACATGAATGTTATTCAAATGTTCACCTTGACCTTTAGCTGACACTTATCAGAAGCAAGGCAGTTAGTTTGCCATTTTAAGTACTTAATTCAAGTATGATTATTTCTAAAAGTTAGTGCAGGGGGAAGTAGAAGAAAAAAAAACTGCCCTGTTGTGCAATAGGCTTGCCAACCCTGCTTTGTCGCACTTTTCCATCTTACTGCACCTGAAGCATTGCATCCTGTAATAACGTTGTGGCAGTGCAACACTGCCCTCTACTGGGTCATCTTAAATTCACAAAAATAAACTCCATCACAAAAGTACCATGCAAACAGTAGCTGTAAAAGCAAGTGCTTTCAGGTTGTACATTTAACCAGGACTGATTATAATGAAACATTAGCAATACCTGTGCAAAACTATTCCTCCTTTTGTATCACTTGCCCACAAACACTGCAAGTTAAATACATGGATGCTGTCAGCTCTTTTCTTGCTGTTTTTATTATTATTATTATTCACCATTATTACTCACAAAAGTCACAGGTGATACCAGAACTTGTCCTTTGTAAATCAACAGCAGCTGAAAGTGGTAGTTTGTATTTTATTTAAAACAAACAAACAACAACCAAAAAGCCAACCCTGCCTACTGGTCAGAATCTGCTCTCACTTCAGGCTTTTAATTGGCCATTAAGCTGGCTGCTGCCTTTTTTAACTTGATGGCTTTACAGCTGTATGAAGATAAGCTGTGTTCTCTCTGTAAGATCTGCACCAAGCCTAGCTTTGGCATTGTGTGGTGACAACTAGCTGTTTATTAATTATGCTATAGAAACAATATGGTAAAACTTGTGTTCTGCTCATAGTTCTGTCCTTTTTCTTTTGGTTTTTGACTTTCAGTGATTTGCTACTTTAACCTCTAAAATGCACTCTCAGGTGACAATTGGTGTTAAAGCTGGGAAAACAACAACAAAACAAAGCTAAGGCTGTTACTTGGGGCACAGTTCTCTACACTAAATGTTTTAGCCTGCTTACATGATAGGGCCTCGTCTCCTTAGCAGAATGGGGAGATCATCTGTAGCTTTTTTGTTGTTGTTTTGTTTTTTAAGTCTGTGTAAATATCCTTTTCTTTTGCAGAAACCTGATATGAATGGCATTGTAAAACCACCCTTTCTAAGGTATACTTTTTAAAGCGTTTATCCTAATACAGTTGTGTTAATTTTTATATTGGCTTATAGTATGTTTTAATTATGAGGGGAAATTGAGATGGTTTTTTCCTGAATTTTACTCTATGACCTTTCCTAGGCATTGTTAAAACCACTGTGGTTAAAATCAGTTGTACTTTTCTCAAGAGTGCTGTTAAGTGAAATACAATGCAATGCCTTCTCAGAAGAGTGTTTTTCTCCAGCGGTTTGGCAGGGAGGAGGAGTCAAACAGTCTTTAAGGGTTAAAACTAAAAGTTTTTGAAAACTGGAAGCTATTTAGAGAATGTCCAGATCTAACTGGACACTAACTTAACCAAGTGTTGGATTGCTGCAAAGTGAAGTGTATGGAAGCTTGTTTTAAATACTGAAGTTAAACTAAGAGTTGCATACAGTCCTTTAGTCTAAACCGTAACTTAATCTTCAGATAATGTAGATGACGAAATGGCATGGCTTAAATTTTGTTTTGTATCACAGTGAGTCTTGTAGTAACTTTGTACATTTCTTTTCAGTGGGGAAAATCCATTTGCAACTGTGAAACTCAGACCAACAGTAACAAACGACAGATCAGCACCAATTATTCGATGAATATACAATATATATACACTTCCTCCTTATAAACACCATTTTCAGTAATGTCAATTGCTATCTAAAGTTGTTCTAAAAAAGATTATTTAAATGTAATTACTGTACAATAGAATCATACTGGAATGGATTTGTGATTTTTAAAAACCTATACTTTCTAATGAGGTTATCGCTTTGGGCTACTGTTTGAGCACTTTAGCTTGATTTTACGGTATGCCTTTTTGTAGTAGGACAATTGTGAAAATACTGGAGGTAGTTTGGATACTGTAGAAAATCTGAGTTAACTAGTAGCTCAAATCTGAATCTTTGGCATTTGCTATTTGGAAATTGCAACGGTAAGTTCTAGAATGCAAGTCTGCGTATGCCACTTACTAAATTAGAAAAGGCTAACTTTTTTTTTTTCCAAATTCAGCAATGTAACAATTGCCTTATTATTCCAGAATAGAGAATTGCCTGTATAAAATTATACATTATTTTGTTTAAAAAAGACCCCCTAGGTCATAAATAAATATTTATCCTCTAAGCATAGACACATTTGTAATGCTTTGCTTAATGTTCAGATGCAAGTTTTTAAATGTTAGGACTAAGCCTAATGCATTGTCAACACATTCTTCAATGATTTTTTTTTTCTTTAACACATTGTCAAACTTTAGCCTTATAAAAGTTGTTAATAATAAAGAAGTGCCATGATTTTTCTTCATGTATTAATATTAAAAAAGCTGCTTTTGAAGTTACTCCATTCCTGCAGCCTTCCACAAGAGACAGACAATGCCTAGCAATGGCATAAATGCTGGCAGTGTAGTATCTACGTGAAATGACATATAGCTTTTAAAACGCACAACTCTGCTTGGGACTTAAGTTACATTGCTACAGGCTTCGAGTTCCTGAATCAAATGCAGCTAGCTTGTCTGAAGAAAAGATTCTTCCTACTGTACTAATCAGCTTATAAATTAGCCTAGGATCTTATAACCTGTCTCTTCATTCTGCATTAGTGTTCGGTGCGTTGTCAGAACCTGTACTGTTCAGGTGATATTTCCAGCCTGCTATGTGAAGCGTCTCTCTTGACTACCCTCAGCGATTAATCCATACCCTAAAGCCTTCTATTTCATATATAAATATATATGTATATGCCTCCTACAGCATCCTGTGGATATTCATTTTGTTGTGCCTGCTTCTGCTACTACAGTGAATTCAAGTCATATGAAATGCCTTTCAGTTACTTAATATCAAAAAATAATATAGGAGCATGTGATGGCTGCAGAGGTAGAGTCCACTCATTCCACCTCCTCTTCCTCTCACCCTGCCTTTCAGTGTTTAAGGCTGAGGACACTTCATTAGCTACTCATGGACAGTTCCATAGCAATTACATCATTTTGAAACACTGATGTTTCAAGGGTACACCTTAACACCTGCACCAGTTTTCTAAACTATTAGAGAGAGGCACATCAAACTAGACTACAAGCCCTCAACAGTTCAGCACCAGAATTAAATATTTTGACATGCATAAATCTTTAGTCGTGGCCCATAGCAGTGCCATAGCCTCTCTTTTTCGGTAGGAGCTCCCTGCTTCAGTCAGCAGTTACGGGTGTTGTTGAACACTAGTTCCATGATGCTAGGAAACTTCTGCTACAGCAGGAGCAGTTCTGCTACTGCAACCGCTTGGAAGTAACACTTGTCCATAAGCAAAACCTTCACTTGTTAAAACAGGGCTTGTACCGAGCCTTCAGAAGAAAGAGAGGGTCTCTCTATTCAGCCACATCCATTACACAGTGGTAGCACAGACAGTACTTGCACTACTTTCCTCAGAAAGGCTCAGGATGAAGGGATCTGCGTGTTCCAACAAGTACAGCCCTAAAACATGACTATTGTCATCATAATGATCCTGACAAACACTCATCCTTAGTTGTAGCTAGGATTACTAACTTCACTTTCAGACTACATGTTATCAGACACATTAGTCACATATGTAATAACCCAGCCACAAGTTGAGGATTGCAAAAAGGAAAAGCAGTTTTATTTAGTTTTCAAGAGGTGCCACTAAACATGGAAAACAAGTTGGGTTTTCATGTTTTGCAATGCACATGCTCATAAAAGATTAAGTTTAAATTACATGCAAGAGACTAAATTTCTTCACACTTTACAAAAACAGGTCTGAAGCAAATAAAATGATTGTACATGACATTTACATTAGAAAGAGTATGCTAACAGTTGTAGCTTCCATAAGCACATCCACGATCGTCCCCTTTAGCCAAAAGCCGCCCCACAATTAGGGCATCTTCGCTGCCTCAGTGCAAGACAGAACAGAATCCCAATTGGAAAGAATACAATGGCACACAAAACACCGAGGCAGGTGAAGGTGTCCTCCAAAACGCCAACCCTGTAAAAACGGAAAACAGACTGAGTCAAAGACACCTACTATGTTTAACCCAAAGTTACCACTTTGTGATCTGATAGTCTAAAAAAAATAGTCACTAGAAAAAAAACACATTTTGTTGAGCAAAAAGAAGTGCATGTAGCTTTGTTTTTTTTTTTAAAGAGTCTTTTATGCCATTAGCTTGCAACAGGATAATTTGAATTATACCACTTCAGTTCCAGAAAGCAGACATTTCTTTATCAATCACCACAAAACAGGAAAACAGGATTGGTACATAGCACAAGACACAGCCACCACAGCTCTGAGCAGTAGTGTCAATTGGTTAATTCCAGTACACTGAAAAACATACACAGGTGCAGCACCAGATACACAGTGGAACTCACTGAAGCCACATGTGCTCTCAGATTCAGAAAGCTTTAACACAAAAGCCTTTGCAGCTTCTGACGTGTTATTACTAGCTGGTCCCTGAAGGATCTGAAACTCACGGCTCCTTTCTTGTATACTTGCATGCTAGTTCAACTAACCTTGCCCAGTAACTACACAGCACTGACAGATCAAATGGTCAGGACAAGCAGCAAGGAAAAACGTTTGATACTTGCTTTACTAGCCCTTTCTAGGGTCAAGTTTTTCTGTATAGGTAAGGATAAACTTTCCTAGAACTTAACCTTACTACCAACTAAAGAATATGCTCATAAAAATGAAAACAAGTGTGCTTTTAAAATACCTTAATCTGTGATGATAACTTTTATTTAATTATCAGTGTTATACTGGTTACTTCAGGTCAACAAAACAGCTCCATTTCTCAGCTGTTTAGGTCTTTCAAAACAGGCAGCAGTCACGCTTGTGTCACATGCTTTGCCTACCTAGTTTCCACAATATCCCAGTGTGAACCCTCTCAGTTCATTCAGCCTCGTGTCACCCAGAGGATATGCGCACTAGAGCTCTTTCAGGAAAAATAATAATAATCCTTGCTTTCTGAATGTTTTGGTCTGATGATCTGGAGTGTTTTTCTCAGCTTCTTTCTAACAGAAAGATCTGAATTGAAGTTGTGTAACACTGGCTAAAGGCTTCTGGTCAGCCATCACCTCATGCTTTCACCAGGCAAGTTAAAACTAGGTAACTACATGTAGTATAAGTCAGTGTTTCATCAGCTAGGCTTGTCACTGAGGAAAGCAGCAGTTTTCCACTTTGTTTGTGGAAACATCAAGTAGTGATGTGAAGTGACCTCAAATAAAAAGAATATTGAGTTGCTTCTGCCCAGAAGTGGTGCTCTAGTAATTCAGTTCTACTGCAAATAGCCCTGTTACACCACACAGAACCATCGGTATCTGTACAGAGCATACACTGCTCAGAGTAGCTTTGTGTAAAGTATCTTTTTAAAGATAAGTATTTCCAAGTAATCAGCTGACAAAAAGGATGTTTTCACAGCAGCAAGACTTGCTATTTAAGCCATGAAATCTCCCAACTCCCCGCCTCACAGAAAGTCAAGTGACAGAAGAAAACAATTAAAGCAGAAGTAATATGGCAGTTGCTTCACTGGCAATGTCAAAGGTTATATAAGCAAGCAGTCTTACTAGAAACGCTCCACATTTCCTTAGCACAAAGGCACGAAAGAACCTTTTTTGCTATTGACATGTGAATGTCTAATAACATGACTTGAACTTCTTGTCCTATTGCATCAAGATCACCAGAAACCAAAGTCCCAGAACAGCTGTGGTGGTTTTACCCAGCTGGTTAACACCACAACTGCTCTCACTCCTCTCCTCAAAAGAAAAGGGGGAGAAAATACGATGGAATGGGCTGAAGAGTTGAGGTAACAACAGGGAGATCACACACCAATTATCACTACACGCAAAACAGACTCAGCATAGGGAGATTAACTTAATTTATTGCCTATCACTAGCAGACTAGCAGAGTGAGAAACTAAAAGCAAACTAAAAACACCAGTCTCCAGTTGCCAATGCATTATTTCAGATGGCCACAGATCTTTCTTCAGACTGCATGAGACCATATAACATGTGAAAGGCTAGGTACACCGGGCACTTAGGGCTCTGACCACATCAACAGGATGAGAGTGACTTAAAATAAAAATCTAGCCATAAATTGAGTGTAAAAGTATTTTAAATATCAGCACTTCATTGTAGAAAGTGCCAATTAAATAAGTGTGTACAGGACTAGGCTATCTACTCACATTCAGGCTTTCTAAGTCACTAGAACAGCTCAGAGGTGCAGCACTACTGTCATAAGCTGTTTAGCAAGTTTATTTCTGGTAGCTAGAGAAATAATCCAAAAGGCCAAACATGCAGCACTATTAAAATAACCCTTAGTAGGTGTTCCCAGGCTTTTATTTCGAAAATCCCAAGTCTTTGTAGAGCTGCAGGAGAACCTGCTATTTGACATCGCGTGGCTCCAGATCGGGCCTGACTGAATGACCACCCTACATGAGAAGAATTCTGTTTCAGCAGTTTTGTGTCACAGCAGAAAAATATCTGAACAGACATTTAACTTCAGTCCCTAACCCCTTCTGAAGTGCTGTATTTGACTGTCCCCCAGAATTAATATAGACAGAAAAGCCTAAGCATTCAGACTTAAGAAAATTGAGCAGCTATAAAAATCAAGATTTGGAGGTAAGCAAAACACTTGAACAAGAAGTGACCTCTTTGCCTGCCTGCTACAGTGAAAGTCAACAGAAACCAAGCTAAGTGACCTTGAAATACGTGCTACAACAGGCAAGGTGCCAAGACCAACAAGTTGTTTTTTCCCTACAGAGCAGTCCCAGGCTATTGTACAAGTGAATAAAGTGAAGGAAAGAAGATGCAGTCTCAGAGACCTCTCCCTTACTGCAATTGACTAAAACATTACATCTTGTTTTTAACTTAAGAGCTGCTGCCCTTCTCCTCAACCATCATAAGAAGCCAAAGGTTTTTTTCAAGGCGTTCTTGATACTCTGCTGCTTACACAACTTCACATTCAGTTTAGGATTTCAGCATCAGTCCCCTTCTTTTGTTGAACGTCCTTCTGTTTACAGAGTTGCATGATAGAAGTTGACTTTCTATTTGGTGTAAGGTATTCGCAGAGTACAGCTGATCCCAGCAGTAATTCCGAAAGGCTCCATTAAGGCAACAAGCTGAGATGTAGACTAGCATTCTACTCATCCTACTGATTGTAGTCTCAGCACACAAGTATCCTGACTCAAGAGTTCTGTAGCCTGCGCTGCTCACGGTGGCTACTCCTACAACCTCAGCATCACACCACCTCTGTTGCCTGTCAGACACACACACTGCCAGAGCTCCCTCTGTCCATGTGAACACTTAGTTCGCTACAAGAACATAAGATTACTCTTGAACACTAACACCTGTGTGTACAGAGACATAAGAGCAATGAGAGATCAGCTCTGCAGAAGCGTTCTACAGTTCTAACAAGATCTCCAGGATTTGTGATCCTACCATTTTTCCCAGACCTGGCACAAATTTTGTAGATTTAGTCCCAGTGGTATAGGTGCCATTCCCCCCCCCCCCCCCCCCCAAGGCTCCACAGCACTTCTTGGAAGCCTCTTCAGACATGGGAAAAGTTTCATCTTTCCTTTCAGTCCCTTTTAGCTCCTGTTCTCATACTTCCATTCCCAAATCCAGATATCAACATCTGCTTAAAGTACAGCTGAAGTTTTTACCTGTGATGCTGCCCAAATCCATAGAACCATCTTTCTCCAGGATGGAATCTCCATATTCAGCACACCGGTAGAGTCAAGACATGTTGTAAAGGATAATGATTCTGGCTTGTCACCCACAGATATTATTGCTAATACTACAAGTACTAATGACACTAACATTTACAGAGTACTTTGTACAGTAGTTGTGGTATCAGTAGTATCTTATTCTCCAACCAAAGCAAAAGATATGTGTAAGGAATCAAGCTTAAGGTAACAATGCAGCCTTTTACTTTGTAAATATTCTTTACATCTTCTGCAGAAGGACAGGATGCTCTCCACTGACAAGACCTAAACAAACAGACTGCCATGCCAGAAAGTTGCTCCAGCTTATCTCCCGGGGTTCTGAATTTGATTCAGTGACTGATTCTTGCCACAATGAGCACCTGACTGAAAGAATGTAGGACTTAAAGCACAGAATCCCACTTTTATACCTAATACTCCCACAAGCTTTAGCACTGACCATTGACTACAGACACAGCAGAGCAAGAGCAATGTCTCAAAAATCACTACCAGTTGTCTTCACAACGTAGTTTACCCAAGCTCTCTTCTGTAGTCAGGCTTGGCAGCTCCACACCTGTCCAGAAGACACTGCAGGCAGTTCTTGTGGGACCGATGCGCGCAGCTGTAGCCTTTTCACTTCTGCTGGCTTGATGACAAGTACGTCCAGTGGGTTTATGAGGGTCAGAGAGAAAAGCTTCGTGTCTCCACCAGCTGGCACGCAGACTATTTCTACCTCCATAGGAAAAGTGCTGACGAACTACACTACATGCCAGCAGACAAAAAGGAGCCAGACCATCCCTCCTGCAAAGCAGAAGCTCACCTGTGATTTGGCACATTAGTCACTGACTCACAGCACTTGCCCTGCATCTTCCCCGCATCACCTTAGCAAGCAGTACTCATAGAAACTACAGACACCAGAGTTGCTAAGCTTGTTTAATATTGCTCTTCAGTTTGTGTCTTGGGTTCTGCTACAAAGAACTCTAGCCCAGGATTCCCCTCAGACCGTGGCAGTGGTGGCTGCTTCCCTTCCTCTCCCACCTCAAAGCATTCCCCAGGAAACTGAAATATCGATGGGAAAAACAGAGGGGATAGATAGTAGGAGAAAGAAGAGTGGAAGGAGCTATTAAAAAATTATGAAGACAAGTCATCACTGTCACAACTGGAAAACGGGCAAACACCATAAAAGAGCATATCACAAAGTATATTTTTTCCATATGCTCTGGATTATTAATGCTTCATCTTGACTAATATATGCAGCTTTGGTCCTCATTACAAAAAGAAAAAGTGTCTTAATGAAGAGCATCAAAAGGGAAGAATAATAGTAGAGAAAAGGTAGCCTCCATCAATTTGTCCTTGCTACCCAACCTTCAAGTCCTAATCCCAAGTCAGCTGTGTACTACTAACCAGTCAGGAAACATCAAAATTGGCTTGCTAGGTCAAGTTCAGGGCATACTAACCCAAAGAAGAGACACTTCACTAGACTGACTTTGAAAGCAGGGCGAAGAACCCCCTATTAACACCTGCTTCCAGAGATTTCCCACTAGCTGTCCTACCTGAACATACTGAGCACAAGCAGAGTTTACACAGTATGTCTTAAGGCTAATAGGAAAGCTTCATGATAATTTGTTTGCTAGGGCACATCCAGACACTAAAACTGTACAGTTACATTGTAAGGAACCCTCAAAATTAGACTATAATTAAAGAATAGGGTCAGTAAACAAGGATCTCATGCCTTCAACTTCATTCACCAGGGAAAAGATGTGCTACTAGAATTGCCGTCTCCTGGAAAGAATACGCTAACAGGACTGAAACACAAGGAGATTCAAAACTCTTTAGACATAACCAGACTGGTTATAGATACAGCAACAGAAAGGACATCGGTGTTAAATTCAAAACGGCCACATATTTTAATAATTTCATATTCAGGTCCTGCCCTGAAGTCTACCTTTGTGACAAGTACACCAATGTGTTTAGTTAAGAGTATAAGCAGCCTAATTTTGATTTGTCCTTAAGGTATAAACATACTGAACATTAAAGAGGGATCAGTCAGGGTACTTCTGGTCAGCCCTGAGCAGCTGCAAACCCAAGCGTAGATGACTGCTGTCTAACCCATTACCATCAACCCTCTTAATCAGCTTGCAAAGGCCCAGGTCTCCTGGTCAGCAGACATCCCTGACACTTTAAATAGAATTTACTTTGAACTCCCTTCCCCCTAAACACAGTTATTCGGGAAGTGTTCTTTGGTCACGCAGAATGCCAGTGAAATAAGACGACAACAACAACTTGCCATCCATACTCAACACCAGAACCAGGGAAAAGATCTGACATGGATGAAGCACGCAGCAGGAAGCACGGCTGGCTCGGCAGCAGAGGAGGACCAGGGCCAGCACAGCCAGGGAACAGACTAAGTCAGTTCCAGGTGACACTCATTTGGGAAGCTCAGCAGAAGTGGATCTGTGTGACCTCCCCCACAACATACCTGTTATTTCAGTCATTTCCTAGCACCTCCATAGCAGCGTGACTGCTACTACAGCATTAACTCCACAAGCATGCTCTGGTTTCTGTTGATTTGTGTCACCACCTAATTTTAGATGAACACTTATCCAGTCACTGTCTCTGCTTAGCCAGTTACTAAATTTAGAAGGAGGAAAAAAAATTTTATAAAGGAGAACATGAATATTTTAGTTTGTGCTTGTGTATCTTACCTGAGCTACAGAGTAATTAGATTCCATATTCAAACTGTAGATTCATTAACGTAACCAAACATAAATTTTGTTCTACACAAACCACATAAAAGCTGATTATAACTGCACCACTCCCAATCTAAAAATAAAGAGGAAAGGTTTATTTATATTGCAAGCAGTGTCTTGGATTTAAGCTATACTGCAGATGCCAATTCCATAAAGCAAGGTCAATTATTCCCACTGACAAGCATTTAATACCAAATTACTTTTCAGACAAACCTTTTCTTGGAAATAAGTCTCAAAACATTAAGTCATGTGCTCAGGATCAGAGAGCCAACACGGAGATTTGCAAACACAATATTAGTACAATTTACTACAAGCATTTTTAGACTTAACACTACATCACAGTACTTAGATGTGTGCTTATCAGCATTTTTGATCCCTTATAAATGAAGTCCAAGGGGCAGCCTGGGTAGTCCAAGATAGCATTCTGATTGCACGATAAGCTCTGCAAGACCTGAAAAGAAGCTACACTTCACTAAGAGGTGCCTCCAGCTGTCCTACACACAGATACTCGCTGACTGATCAAGCAAGGGGAATTTTCAGAACAGTATCCCAATTTCTCCTGCTTCCAAGGTTGGTTGAGTCTTTAACTTTAGATTTCAGTGGAAACAGTCAGACCAGGGACAAGCAGGGACTTTGGAAGTTGCACACGAGACCTCTAATTTTGAACGTGAAAACAAACAGATAGCTTCTCCTTGTGTCTATCCTAGCTAATCCAACAAAAGCAGCTAGGTTAAGCAGTTTAAATTTCACATGCAAGCAGCAGAAGAAAAAAAAAATGATAACTATAGATACAACTACTGATGGTATACTAACACAGTTTTAGTTTCCACTTAGAGAGGTGCCAGTTCCTCCAGCCTCAGCTTGAAGGCACATTGAATGGTTGTTCATCTGTGTGGTTTCCCCACCACCACCACTCATCACGTAACGTGGCCAAGTTAGTATCACCTCCGGTTACCACCTTCATCTAGCAAACAAGACCAGTTTCCTCCTCACTGCTACAACGAAGTTCTAATTATCAGAGTACAGACACCAAGATAAATGCTGACACTAAAAAAAAAAAAAATGTTATCAGCTCAGGCCCAGCAGCCAACTGGGAGTTAACAGCCACTATAAGAATGATGATCTAGTCCCTAGGGAATATATTTCTGATGTATCTTGTTAACTGCATAAATTCTCATTTATTAGAAAAATAAGTGTTTTGATTATTTTCCACCAATCAGTTCAAAACAGTAATACAAAAATCCTCAGAACTGCTATGAAACTATGCTGTCCTCACCTGGGACCCTATTCCAAGGGTCACCACCTCCTCTCTTCTTCTGGGCTTAGGTATCAGACTTCCTGCTAAGCAGCTGCGTGCCTCTGCTATAAGGCTGGTGAAAAAAAAAAGTTACAGCTATCCTAGGCAGTAATTCCGAGTGGCAGACTCATGGCATCTGCTCAAGTCTGCTGTATCAAGGCTTTCTTCTTCACAGTCACATGCATAAGTCACTGCTGAATTTCATGCCCTAACTGCTCCAGCCACCAAATTACAGCACAGCAGGGATGAACACCCCAATCTGTCCAAACAGCATACGTTTACAAAAAGCTGCATATTATAAGGAAGCTACTTTGATTCAGCACAGGCTGAGCTTCTTTGTGACAGAAAGCAGTGTCATGAGCTGCTGCACTATTATAGCTGCTACTCTTTATAGCACCCTTGAAATGGTATTTCAAAGTTGGCTTTACTCACAAGATTCAAAAGGATCTCTGTAGCATGTCAGCCTGCTGCTAGAAACTGAAAATCCCCAGCTTTTCTTCAGGATAGAAAGTACCTCAGATAAATAGCTTTTTTTATTATTATTATTTCTTGACTATTTAGCCAGTACATATTAAGATGTTATATTAAGAATCTTTATATAAAAGTTATTTATTGTGAATACCTACTGAAATCCTGTACCCTGAATGAGCTTCTCTCAAACCACACACAGCACTTGTGATTGAAGTAAGCAGAAGATTGACATTTTGAAGGAGTTTATCATTTAAATGCAATTTTTCCAGAACACACTTCTCTCAGCAGTGATGCCTTTAATTGAATAAAAACAAATATCAACCAAAATCTGAGAACCTACTACTTTATCAAATCGAAAATCAAACAAACAAACAAACCCACACCACTCTGTCAGGAAGAAGGCTCTAAGAGATCAGTAGTCCCTCATCCTTCAATCCTGGAAGAAGTTTCAGTATTACCATAATTTGAAACCCACTGTAATACTTCTCAAGCAGGTAATTCATAATCATCAGAAGAGAAAGCCACCACAATGCAGTGGCATGTCCTCTCCCTCACCCTTTCTTTTAAAGAACCCAATTTGTGTTAAATACAAACATAAACACCCAACAGGGCCAATCGCAGGCTCTGACCAGATTTTGAAAGAACCAGTTTTTGCAAACTTCAGATCAAAAGCACATTTGTCACAGTTTTTAAATGGATCTTTCCTCTGTTAAGAAACAGGAAAGCAAACATTCCTTTGCAGTTTGTTCTACCCACGGATGAGAGATGGAGAAAAAGAAAATGAAAGTGACCACAAGAGAAGTAGCTGGGCTGCATTCTCCCAGCTAAAAAGATAATTAAATTACATAGCTGGATCTCTGAAGTTAGTGGCTGTAATGACTCAAGCTGTTCTTGGGAACATAAAATAGTTTAAAAGCCAGACTTGGCTAATCCTTACATATCAACTACCAGCACTAAAACTGACAACATTCCGCACCGACGTTTCTCTGTACATCAGGGCTGGGCTAGAAGAGGAGCTCACACTACGAGCACTGCAGCCACCTAGACTTCTTAGCAATGCAAAGAAGGATGGAACGCAGCAAGGCTGAAGTCTGTAATTAGAAAGCAACACTGGACGCAACAAGGACGAATGAGGATGATTTGACTAACGAATAACTTTAGGCAAGAGGTACAGCTCACAAGGCAGGAGAGTCATCCCTCAGATACACCAATGCTTCAGAGATTTTTTAAAAATAAATAAAATAAAATGCAATTACTTGGTGACCAGGAGCACACTACCTACTTCTAGAGATACTTTGTACTTTTTATGACTTCACACCACAAACTAAGCCTGAAGAGGGCTAGCTACCTGGCTACTGTAGCTAGCCTGTAAACCCCAAAATCATTTGCATCTGCAATAAAACAGACTCCTACCAAAATAACAGATCAGTACCACATGTTTCTCCTCAAAATCATCTATTTTAAGTTGAAAATAGCATATTTTTTTTTCAATTAGCAACATTTCCATGCTATAGAGCTGACTGGTTTGTGTTTCTGATTGCAGAAATCCTGCTGATGGGCTTTAGCCCTCTCCATCAGTTACATTATTCCACAGCCACAAACAAGCCTTTTCCCCCTCACAGTCTAAAGCACGTGGACTTCTCTAATAATCATGCATAACTTCAAATCCAAGGAGTAACAAGACAACTGTGTTGGCAGTTTAATAAAAGTTTTAGGCGCTATTAATAGCTTTTTATGTTATCGATGCCCTTTCAGTATCTTTCTGTTCAGTGATGTATTCAGAACCTACCTGCGTGTTGCATTCGTCACAAAATAGGTTTCCAGGCCAAGAAAGTAAACTAGAGCTATGTTTAAGGTGTTGAGAAGTCAAAGAGGATTACGAGCTCTTTCTCAAAGAGAAGTAAATAGCCAATGTAACCTTCCAGAACACGAGCCTGATGCTTCAAGTTCCTGTGAATATTTCTGGTATTATGCTTCCCATCAAGCCTCGCTGCTGCTGCTCTTGAGGCACTAGACTATCAACTCCTTAACTAAAGGAAAGACAACCAGTCTGAGCTTCCCCTCCCCCCCCCCCAAATTTGACTCTTTAACTACAGTTAGGGAAAACACAGTGCAAAGACAATTATGACACAGTGTTACTAGATGCTGGTCCTTGCCAGTCCCTGATCAACAGTAGATGGGTCCTACATGGCAGCTGCGTAGTACTGTGCCTCAAAGGAACCCGTACAGCAGGTCTCACACCTGATTTCTTTTCACAGACTAAGGCAAAACTTGAGGATTCAAGAGCAAAAACGTGGTTACGCTATGTGTGTGTCTCTCTCTCTCTCTCTCTCTAAAAAACACTGACTACTTCCAGTAGCACCAGGATGATGACTTAAGACTTTTCAAGTCAGGTCACTTAACAGCACCTTACAAAAGATTCAGAAACTTGCTCATTTTTCCAGATCTGGCTGAAAGGATACTAGAATTAGATTCTTTATTTGCAAATGACCATTTCAAAGGAATCTCCTAGAGAATCTCTGGATAACCACTAGGAAAAAAAAACCCTAAAAAATAGCAGCAAGAGTCTACCAACCTTACGTTATCACAGAAGACTACTTCAATTTTTTTTCCTGAAGTTTCCTGGTTCTAAGGCCAGAAGACCTGTATAAACACACTGCTTGCCTTTTACCAGACAACACATAATATCTTTCCTGTCTTCTGGTTGAGCCAAAGCATGAGCATTTTAATGTAATTACTCAAGTGGCAGGATCTACCACATCCTCCCAGCAGCTCGGAGGTTACTTTCCCTCGTTGTTTAAAACATACATCTTCTAGATCAATAGCTCTAGCTGGTACAGGTTTTTCAGCCTTAACTGCTGGAATTTCAGCATGCACCTGCTTTAACCTAACATCACAAGATACTTATTTGAATCCACCTTTGAAGGCAGGTACTGACTCTCAAACACACATCAGTTTTAACACAACCAAAAGGCATCAGAGGCGCTGTCCCCATCACTAAGACAATCTCCATCACCTTCCTAGCACTGAAACCCCGTATCATTTAAGCTATGCTAGCAAGTCTGTTTCCTACATGTTTTGAAATGGACAAGAAAAGGCTCAGACTTGCAGAATACAAAGTGCTTCCTCATAAGACGCCACAAGGGTAACTCCCATACGTTTTAACAGAAGGGGAATGATTCTGCATTTGAGTCAGAGCTGGCCAGGCGCACAAACGCCTGAACTGCACCAGCAGCAATCTGGCTGCCCTCACCCATTAGTTAATATCCTGGGAGGAGGAGAACTGAGAAGTGCAAAAGAACTACTGCAGACTTACAGCACTAATGTGAAACAGAATGCCTCCTTCCCTTTTCTTATTTTATGGCTGTTGATCACTGAAGGGGAAGTTGCCCTTAAGTTGCCATTCTAACTAAGACCATTTTTTTTCCTCATTTTTACTGCTTTGTCAGATTAACACTTTGAATCAGATTTATTAGTTTTCCTATAGTTCTGCAGTAAAGGGACTTACAAAGTAAGAGAACTTTTAAAAACACCAGTATCACAGGGTTTTAATCAACAGTGACAACCACCTTGCCTGGTTTTGCACAGCGGAGACTGTGGGGATGAGGACACTCACCACACCAGCAGAAGCCCTTCCACGGGACTGCCGGATAACCAGAATTGACGACGGTCAGAGATCACAGAACATTTCACAATAAAGTCATGCTACTCGCTATCACTAGTCATAAATGTATCAGAAAGGACTTCCTATCATCCTCTCCCCCAAGAGCTGACCCTCTACACCTGTGACTGAATTGTTTTTCATTAAAAATACTGCCTACAGATCTTCCTCCATCATACCAGACAGATTCATGTTTGCATAAAGTCTATTGTATTAATTATAGCCGTTGTCTACAACTACAGCTTATTAGGACATTCTACATAGATTAAAGAACTGCTGAGTTTTAGTGCTTTTTCAGTTAGTTCAATTCTAATACAGACACACACACACAAAGAAAAACCAGGCAACTATATGGATGTCTCGTTTCAAATATAAAACATAAGGCTCAGTTTATTTCTCAACTAGAGGACTATTTTACCTGCAGGCAGGGCAGCCACCAACTACTACTACAGAAGTGGTGGTAGCAGGCTGTTGAATAATGGTGTATGTGCTCGAATAGTTCGGCTGTGATGTCGGTGGAGGAACAGCATATCCTAAAAAGAGGAAAAACAACTGAATCACCATGTGTAAGGCACAGAAATCACTAATAATTCAGTGAAAAGTACAGAAACAGAACACTTTAAAAAAAAATAGAAGTGTCTTGGTGAAGCACTTTAAGAATGTTTCAAAGTCAGAATCAAAGCATACCAGTCAGCACATCTAATAGCAAAACCACTTCATAACTCCAAGTATCTAGCACAATTTAACCATCTAAAAAGGATTTTGAGCTAATAATTAACTTTGAGAGTTTGTTTCAATGCTGTTTGAACATTGAACAAAAACAGTTTGAACAACTGAGGATTGTGGAGTTCACTTCTGGACATTACGCATCAGGTATGCCCCACTCTGGCAGACAAACCAGTTGAAACAAAGTCTTCCTCTCCTCTGGTGTCCAGCTCAACTTCCACACCTTACATTTTTGGCTACAGAGAGAGGCAGGAGTGATAGGATGCAAGTGGAAAGGAAGCAGGCTGCATGGCACAGAAAATAAAACCTTTCACAAAACCCATGTTGTTGGCTAGTGAATGTGTTATTTGAAGAGTTGTACTTAAAAAGCACAGGCCCTTGGCGGCTACATTAATGTGAAAAATAAAGAAATAAATGTTTTTAAAGGGATGGTTAGATGTATGCAGTGCACTCCTACAGCTAAGACACACTTTGCCCAAGTATAATCCATCCTGCGCTTCTCTCTCAGAGCACAGTTCTGATTTTTCTTCAGCCACGTTACACACCAGAAAGCCCGTGAACTCCACTATTTTAAATCAAAAGGCCAACCGTCAGTAATATCTGTATTGTAGCACAACATCCCAAGTTACTGGCAGATTTACCTGCTACCTCACAGTTCTGCCCAACGCACCTACTGCGCTCGGCAGACTTTTTGCCATTTCAGCAGCACTCCCTTACAACTACAGAGCTCCTGACGGGCTCCTTTCTGTAACTGCGCTCAGGACTGACTCACCGCTCACCTGCTCCAGCCTCTCCAGGACTCCTGAGGTGCACCAGACCAAAACAAACGTGAACCGGGGAGCCCGGGGAGGCACGCAGGGAGCACAGAGAGCGCAAGTTTTCTCCTGGGGCCACTTCACTGCTGTCGTTATCCCCCCCCCCTCCCCTAGGAGCCACCCGCCGGTGGGGCGGCGCCTCCGTACCGGAGCCCTGCACACCTGGGGCCCCTCGGAGGAGGATGAAGAGGAAGAAGAAGAGGAGAAGAGGAAGAGGAGGAGAGGAAGGAGGGAGGCAGCAGCGCCTCCCCGGAGCCCCCTCAGCGCTTCCCGCCGGGCACCACAGGCCACGGCCCTGCCCCGGGGCCCGCGGGCGGCCTGAGGCGCGGGGACAGCGCCCGGCCTGAGGGGCTTGGGGAAGGGGGTTGGGAGTTGTGTGAGGTGCCTGAGGGGGATACCGAGGTGTGTGAGGGGGGTTGGGGTACGAGGGGGCTGTGGGGGGTGTGAGGGGTGCATGAGGGGGATGCTGCCCCCACAGCCTCCCCTCAGAGGCCGCCAGCCCCCTCCCCGTCCCCCCCCGCCTCAGACCCACCTGCGGCAGCCGCGGCGCCCGGGTACGGGTAGGGCGGGGGCGGCTGGAAGCCGGGCTGCGGGGCGGGGATGGCGCCGTAGTTGCTCTGCCCGTAGTCGTAACCCGCGCCCTGCGCGGCGGGGCTGTAGGCGGGCGGCCGCTCCTGCAGCAGGGGCTTGTTGTCCATGCTGGGGGGGACAGGGGACGGGAGGAGGAGGAGGCGGAGGCGCTGCCCGCCCGAGGAGGAAGCGGCGCCCTCCCCTCAGCGCCCCGGGCTGCCGGGCGCCGCCCTCCGCCCCGCCCCGCCCCGCCCGCCCGGGGGCGCCGCGGCCCGGGAGGGTGAAGGGGGGCCCGCGCCTGAGGGGAGGGGAAGGGGGGGGGGGGGGGAACGGGGAAGGGGGGGCGGCCCCGGCTGCTGCGC
Source organism: Anser cygnoides (assembly GCF_040182565.1). Classification (NCBI taxonomy): domain Eukaryota; kingdom Metazoa; phylum Chordata; class Aves; order Anseriformes; family Anatidae; genus Anser; species Anser cygnoides. Next base: position 7,563,377 of record NC_089887.1, read on the forward strand.
TCGCGGCCGGTCACGAGACGGCGCCCCACGTGACGCCGCGGCTCCGGCGGGGCGGGCGCCTCGCGGAGGGGAGCGGGAGCGGGGCGGGAGGGGCTGCCTTAAAGGGGCCGCGCGGGGGGAGCGGCGCGGGGCGGTGAGGGAGGGCGCGGGGAAGGCTGGCGGCTCAGGGCTGACGGGAGGGTGAGGAGAGCGAGGGGTGCCGCGCTGTCCCCGACGGAAACTGCCCGTGGCTTCACCAGCGGGCAGCCCTGCGTCCAAAACCCGAGTTCTCAGCACTTTGTTCGGGCCACATGCGGAAAGGCTCTTCCCTGTCTTTTGTTGTGCTCACAGCTCTGCGCTCTGCTCCGTGCCTTTGTCCTGTGAGCACCTGATCCGCGTCCTGTGGTGTCGAGGTCCCGCAGGCTGCCCCTTCGCACAGGCACTGGCAGGCCTCAAAATGACGTGCTTGGAAGGGGAAGCCCAGGGCCCAGGCAGCCTTGCATGAGGGTGCCCAGATCCATCCCTGCCCTGTTTCCCCCTCCGACCCTTGCCCAGTGTCACCGCTGATGCTCTGTGCGGTGGGAGGCTTCCACAAGAAATCTACAGCCCAAGGCGACACAGGGCTTCCTCGTCTGGGGAAAGGCACTTCCCTATAACAAGCACTGAGTGGTGGTGAGAAATCCCCCTTTTGAAGAAGTGAGATTTGGGAAAGTGGGGAAGAGCCAGCAGGCAGAAGGGAAACCACAAGTAAGAGCCACCTCTGGCCCGTCAGGGCCACGGCCAGAGGACAGTGGAATGTGGTGTAAAATGCCTTGGATGGAGCAAAGCCTTTCTTCAGGACAAGAGGCTTACAGACTCACAAAGTCAATACCTGAGCTCCGGCCTTGCCTAGGTTGGGGCCATGTCCCAGCTGCGCAGGGAGGCCCCTTCGGACTGTACCTTCTGTGCAGCAGAGGCTTTGACGTGGTACACTGCGACCTGCATTGGGAGTGCTGCAGTTATGGGCAAAACTGAGAAATCGCAGCGGACAAGGGCTAGCGGCCATAGCAAGTGAAGCGTGGTTCACTGAAGCTGTTTCCTCCTGTGCTGGACTGTAACCAGAAATCAGAGAGGGTATTTGGATGCTTTCTCCCTCTTTTGCAAGGCCTCAGAGCCCCATCCACAGACAACAGGACATGGGGCTCACGTTCATGCCATGCCCCAGATAACACACAAAATCCACTGCTCCAGCAGGCAGCAAAATAAAAATCTGGCCCAGAATCTGTTTGCATTTACCCGTTGTTTGGTTTTGTAAAATCTTTCTTGTTACATCCTTACCAAATAGCAGTCACTGTTGTAACAGCATCAACTGCAGAAAGTAGGGCTCAGCATCAGACACCCAGAAAGAGCTTCCACAAAGGAGGCATCCTGCCTAACTCTTCCATCAAACCACAGGTGTAGCATAGCCACTGTCCTTGTTGGCTGGCCACAAAGAAGTTGTGTGCTGCCAGTGTCATGGATAATGCACGTTTGGTCTCACATGAAAGTTCCTCCTTAAAATCAGTGTGAGAGAACTCTACAGGTTGTAAATGGCTTGTCATGTGAGCTCCCTGCATGGTCATTCCTGCTGCCACCGTGTAGGATTACAAGACTGTGGGTCAGAATGCAAACTGAGAGAAAATCACAGAAAATATGCCTTAAGCTTTTCTACAATCCAACTCCAATGGAAAACAAGTCTCAATTTCACCTGCTTAAAAAGGCAGCTGAACTGAGTAAATGTCAAATGTATCAGAGACACAACTGACAATATACCTTGCAAAATGAAATTCTTATGACCTAAGCAGTACTTGGTCTTTATAAAAATGTTTTACTGAAATGATCAGATAAAAACACTACTAGGGAGCAGCATTTCTGCATTGAGGTTAGGCACCGATCTGCAAAAGGGACCACATCAGAGCCATGTGAGGCGTGTTTCCATGGCCCTGCAGGAAATGTCCCGGGCAGGATGGTTTTTCCTCACACAGGCATCCTGCTAGAGAATTTCACGTGCACGTCACACCTGGCTCCCTCTGAAAATACAGGAGCAAGGCAGATGTATTCCAATCACCCAGCAGCTAGAAGCCCCTCGGGTGGGTTCACAGCAGATCTGCCGGTTGAGAAAGGCCTGTGAGAAAGGCCTGAAGCAGATGCCTGACTTTTCATCCTCCTTCGCTGCATCTCTGAGCGAAGCCAGGAAATGATCTTTGTGTGCAGCCTGCCTTCCTGCCTGGTAACTCCAACAGCCGATGGAAGCTCTCGTCTGTCGCGCTGGGTTTTCCGGCTCGCTGTAGGCGAGCGGGCGGGATGGCAGCGGCGGGGCCGGGCACGCAGGCGCCTGGGCAGGGAGGTGGCAGTGCTGCGGCAGGCCGGCGGCGCTGAGCAGGGAGGGCCGCTGCCACCTGCCCCCGGGCCGCTGTTCCCGGTAAGCGCCGCCTGGGCCGGCCCCGAGGGCCCCCGCCGGGCCCTGAGGAGCCGCCGCCCCGCGGGGCCGTGTAATGGCGGCGGGGCGCGGGCAGAGGGAGCGCGGTGTCACCGCCCCGCGGGGCCGGGCCGGGCAGGGCCGGGCGGCTCCTTCAGGCGGCGGGGAGCGGGGCAGGCCGGCGGGAGGCAGGTGAGGGGCTCGCCCCGGGCCGGGAGGGGAGCGGCGGGCACTGGCTCTGAGGCCGCGGGGGGAACCGTGGAGGGGCTGGGGCCGGGCTGACGGGCGGCGTGCGGCCGGCTGCGCTCCCGCCGTGCCGCAGTGGTGCCCTGGGGAGCCGTGCGGGTCCCCGGCAGCCGGTGTCCCTCCGGTGGGTTGCCGTCACCTCAGGGTGCTGGTGGGTGCTTCGCTGGGAGGCACAGCCCTGCTGCCAGCCGCCGCCGAGGCCACCCCTGAAGCCGTGTCCCCCGAGGAGCTCCCCCGGCTTTGTAACGGGGATGTTCTTCTTGAGCTGGTAGCAGCCGGCGTTAGGGCAGGCAGTGGGGAATTTCATCCCACAGCACGCCTTCTCCACTGGAATAGCGTGCCTTCTGCGTTGAAATAGCTCTGCTTGTATCAGAAGAGCCTGGCGAGGTTGAGGGGTGAGGGAAACGTAGCTGGTGGGGGTCTGGCCCTCCTGCGCCCCGAGACCACCGGGCAACTTGTGTGTTCACCAACGGGCATGAGCCAGCGGCACAGAGCGTCCTTGAAAGCCGAGCAACGTTTGTCTTGATCTTCTGCAGCGCTGCCAGTGCAAAGGGACCTAGATTTAATTCTTAAAGGTAGTTAATAACCCCAGATGCATTTTCACATCCTGTGATTCTCTAAACACTCAGTCTGACAAGTTCAATGGAAAGAATATCCAGAAACTCGCTTATTTCAGCTGTCTTGAATATTTTAATTCAGTTGCATCTTCTCAGATTAGCTTAATTCCATCCCATCCATATCCATCTATATTCTTCCTAACTTCATCATTTTAGGGATATCTGAAAATTCCACTGCCTTTTTCTGAACTGTTTCAGGCACTTTTCTGCCTGCCTGGGCTGTCATTCCAGACCCAGGCCTTCATTTGTATATCTGTCTATTTTTAATACACCCAGGCATCACTTTTCTTTATTATCTGACTGTGGATCTCTTCACTGCATTATCCATAATGCTTCCTTTACTCCAGACTTGCTGGCGTTCTGGTTGCTCAGCATTAAATGCATATTTTTCTCCATTATAGACCGTTCTGCAGAATTTTCAGTGCTTACACTGACAGGTTTATTTTCATGGGCTTTATTTTCCCAGTGATACATAATTTTCACCTCATCCTCACTTCTTCCCATTCAATTTTTCCACATTTTGCCTTTCTGTACCAACCTCTTTTTACCAATGTAAAAATGCAGATAAAGAAGATAAATGGCTGATCCAAGAGTGAAGTCAGTTATACATGCCCTATTTCTCACCTCTATTTCCTAACACAAAATTATCTTCGTCTTACTGTTTTCCTGTGAGAGCTCAAATGAAGATTCCCAGGAAGATTGTCCTGCAAGGCTAACTTCTCAAGGTTTGTACTGCAGAGCTGGGATAAAGCACAGAGTGCTGATACTCCCAGCAACAACAACAACAACAAAACCAAGAAGCCCAAACCAGAGGATTCATCGTAGTTATGCTGCCACAACTAGCAGGAGAATTTTGCTCTGTGACCTCCCCTGGCTTTCACTCACTCTTGACTACTGCAGATTTTCTTCCCAGTGTTACCGTTTTTTTCCTTGATGGAGCCAGTTTTGTAGGTACTTAGCAGCAGCAGCACTAGGAATAAAAGAATTCCAGCACAGCAGAAGATGGGTCTTTGTGTTCCTCCTGCCTTCAGAAGCATCCTCCCAGGGTGGACCTGTGCATTTACCATGCAGGTCATGATACTGGCTTAGCTGTTTCCAGATGGCATTGATTCTTTCCTGCATTCAAGCACAAGGTACAAATGAGTCCCCCCCTGCATCTCTGCTAATTACCTATCAGAAAGCAGGCAGGTAAGCTTCCTCAGGCTCATCTGTTGAAAGCAAAGTTGCCACTTGACCATGGAGAAGCAGCGTTCCACGGTGACTAAGCCAGATTTCATTGGTTTGGCTGTGAGTTCTCCTTTTTACCTTTCCCTTCCTGGTCCCCCACTACATATTTATAGAACTGGAGGCAAAGTTCAAAATACTCATCACTAGTTTTGTCGTACATACAGAGCAACTGAAACTTGTTGGGTTTAATGGCATCCAGACAGCAGCTGGCAGAAATAAGCCAGCTTTTCTTGACTTCTGAAAGGACTGGCCTACACCTACCTTGCAGAAAATGCTGACCCCTCCATTTAAGGGAGGGCTTCAGTGCCCAGAATATAGCAGCTTATTAAGTGATAAAACTGGAATGGAACTCAAACAATTGCCTACTGTCAAACAGTGCTCTGTGTATACTTAAATAAATATCACACCTATGTATATTAAATAAATATTAGATCCCAGAGTGGTCACCAGCATGCTTTGGAAAGAGGTTTCCTGGTAGCAGTAGCACCTCGAACATCTATCTGAAAGCATGAGATGTCCACGGACTAAAACTATATGTGTGTTTATGGAGAATTCTCACTTCACATTCTTTCCCTTGCACTTGTGTGGCTACGTTGGCAGATGGCAAGAGGAGGCTGAGAAGGAGGTACCATGAGACACCGTGGCTTTGTGCACCTGAGATGAGCAGTGTGTGTAGGGCATGACCAGCTCTGGAGAGCGAAGCTTTCTGCTATGAAACACTCCATGCTGCTTCATCAGTGTGTCTCAGTTCACTGTTGGCCTCTGTCCTCAGCCTGCCAAAACTGTGCTATTAACATTGCAAGGTCTTGTAGGATGGACAAGAGTGGCTGTAGCAAGGTCTTTCACAAGAATTTTCAGACCTATGTGTGGCTCTGACTGAAAGAGATCCGTCTGTCAGCTTCACATGGGCTGTTTATAAAAGATCATTCTGTACTTTTCTCTTTAGTTTGACTGGTGCTGGATCCGAGCAGAACACTAGGTTCGAGATTCATTTTTTATAACTGTCATTTCCATTAATACCTCCTTTTTGCCTTTCAGACATGGCGATGTCCAGTTCCCTTCTGTGGGGTGTTGACATATTTGGGAGGGTTTACACTCTGTCCACTGTTGGCCAGCACTGGGAGCTCTGTAAGGATACACAGCTGGAATTCAAACGGGTCTCTGCTGTCAAGCAGTGCTGCTGGGGAATAGCCTGCGATCATCAAGTATACACCTACGTGTTCTCAGGTGATGTTCCTATTAGATACCAGGAAGAGACCTATGAGAATCAGGTATGGAACACTATGCATACCTCTGCTGTATGTTCTTCAGAAAGCAAATCCATAGATTAGCTGTTTCTGTAGGTTTTTCTCACGGATTGAGTGTTGGTTTTATTTTTCATTTTTTACCTCATGTTTCTGAAGAGTATATATGCATTGAATAGGTTATTATTTTAATATTTTAATTCCCAAAGGAAGATTATACTTTCTGGCTTTTGCTAAAGGAACAGCGTGCACTGCAGCATCCTTCATGCAAGCTGTTTCACCCATTCCACCTGATGTGTTCCTTTCCTTGGTGAAAAAGACATAGCTTCCTTAAGAAAATGTCCAGTGTAACAGGCAACAAAAATACGCTATTCTTACAAAATACTCTTTTTGTAATGTTTCAAAGAATTCTTAAGAATTCTTAAGAATTCTTAAGAATTCTTTGAAATACTATTTTTAATATATCAGAGAATTCTCTAGTAAGGGCATTAATTCTCCATTAAAGTACGTTTCCAGCTTCTTTTTTTTTTGTGTAAAGTGTTATTAAGATGATCCTTTCTATGTAAGATACATCAAAAGAATGTTTTTAACAGTGTTTTTAAGTACATTTATCTATTTTGTTTTTAACTTCACCAGAAGTTATTTGAGAGATAGAATAAGTCTCTTCAACACATTTTTCTGCTTTCTAAGGGGTAAAAGGATAAATGTAAGTTGAGAAAATACATTAACTATCTACATGGGTAAAGATAGAACAAACTATTTTAGTACATTATTTAACATTGATACAACTTTCTGTCCATTCAAGAATGTTCATTTTGCTAAGTAAACGTGCATGTTCTTTAAAAAATGAAAAACTTTAAAATTGATTTGGTTTGTTGTTTTAAAACTTTAGTTTTGTTTTTTTTAGCCTATGAAAAACTGGAAAACAAAACACTAGAAAGCACAAAAGGAAATACTGTGTGAGAGCTAACAACAGATTTAAACTCAAGTAGTTTACAGATAATGTGCAAAGCAGTTTAGTAAGATTCTTAGTAAGAAAAAGTAATATTTTGCATAATGGCAATTTAATTGAACAACTAATTTCCCATGTGCCCTAAAATGCAGGACAGTATTACCTGACCAGTCTTGCCAGTGTTTCTATAGCGGGTAAAACTGAGGCGGAAAAAAAGAAAAACCACAACTGCATTGGTGAACAGCCTAGCAAGTTACTTGTTCTATAACCGATTTAGGAAAAAAAATGGTAAGATAAGATACAGGAAGATTTATTGATGTAGTTGTTTTGACAGTTTCTGGTGTCGAAACTATGCTGTTTTCCTAGTGTAGGCCACGTGTTAGTCAACTTTCTCACGTGGGATACATTAGAAATCCCAAAGCCATCTACACAGGAGTTATCCTAATGTTTCAATATCATGGTGCCATACATCACCAAAGAAAAATGCACTGTAAGTAGTAAACTATATCATCCATCATTCCTATTTTTGTAGTTGAAATTTACTTGGTTGGGACTAGCTCTGCAGTCGGTCCTTCTTTGATACTTTAAACCAGCTTCTTCCAAAGACCATATTAGCTGGGGATCTACAGCATGACCACTTGTTCATTCACCCCAAGAATTATTCCTCTTCTACTGCAGAAAAAAAAAAAAAGGTATAATTTATGACTCACTAGGGCTCTGTAGATGTCCAATGAGGTGATGTGATTTCAAATAAAACATTTTTTTTATTATTTCTGGCAGCGCTGGAATCCAGTTGGTGGCTTTTGTGAGAAATTATTGCCCAGTGACCGCTGGCAGTGGAGTGATGTGAGCGGGCTAAAACATCAGCAGCTTGATAGTTTCACACTGCCTTCACCACACTGGGAGTGGGAGTCTGACTGGTATGTGGATGAAAATATTGGAGGGGAACCAACAGAGAAAGGGGTAGGTGAACAATACCAAAAAGAGATCTATTCTGGGAATCCTTAGTCTGTAAAATAAAAGGCACTTTTATAAAATGGCAAAAGGTCTATAAAAATAAAAGGTACCTCTTAACTTCCCATAGCTACTTTTCTTTGGGAAATAGCTCAGCTATAATACAACATGAGGAAGGATCTTGTTTGAAAGCTTTTGAAGTCGATAGGAGTTGTTGTTTTTTCTCTTTGGATCAGGCCAAGAAATGCTGCCAACTTTGTATTGCTGCTATTTAAAAACTTACTATGAAGAAAGCAAAGTGCTTTACTGTATCTTGTTTGTTCTGTATATATCATGCAGAGGAATTAGGACATGATTCATATGATTCATAAATCATTCACAGAATTAGCTTGTCTGTTAATCAGGCTGTTAAGACATGCACAGTAACCTGTACTGTCTGTAGGAATGACTCTTGTGCAGAATCGTTCTGAGTTAAGATTTCAAGCTTTTCCTTGGTCCAGTTTTTCACAAAAGAAAACCTCTGTTTGCAGGGCTGGACTTACGCCATAGACTTCCCCAGCACCTACACAAAGGATAAGAAGTGGAATTCTTGTGTGAGACGCAGGAGATGGATCAGATACAGGAGATACAAATCACGGGATATTTGGGCAAAGGTTCTGGATATCTTTTTAACATTAACTAAACTGTTTTTGTTTTTTCTTTTCTGAAATAAAAATTAATTTCCCTGCACTTATAATTGATTATTGCTGCTCTGGAGGTTGGACTTTTATTCCTTGACTTCCAACCTTGTAATTCTCGCAAGCATAAATGGAAAGCTGGGATTTTTCTTAGAAACTTGTGGTAATAAGGTACCAAATCTCATGTTAATGCAGTTGGAGATAGATGTTCAAATCCTCTGTAAATTTCACGCTAACTTTTGAAGTTCCTTTGGTTATTGACAAAGCATTCTCTTTTGAGATGGCACCTGTTTAGCATCATCTAACCAGCTGTGTCCTTTATCTGAATAAATAACTGTTATTTAATAAATGTTGCTCCATTCTGAGAATGTGCAAAAATTGAGATGTTCTGGCTTTCCAACTCAAAGAACATCTGTTTGGAATGTTCTGTGAGCAAAACTTTCCTTTAGTTTGGGGCTGAAACAAAGACTTTTTTGTGCTGCTTCAGCAGTGTTTCTCCGCCCTCTGTAAATAGCAGCCTTCAATGAGAGAAAGAAGCTCCGTGCTTAGCCTCTTTGGGAAGTGATACTGAAACAAACCTGCAAAAAGCAAGTTAAGCCATCGGCAAAACGGCCTATCCATTTGCAGCATCTCTTCTGTTCTAAGTCTTCCCTCTCTTTGCTCCAGATTGTATCACGGGATGATCCGGATCAGTTGCCAGACCCTTTCAATGACATCTCAATTGGAGGATGGGAAATCACTGATGAGCCTCTTGGCCGTTTATCAGTGTGGGCGGTTTCTTTGCAAGGAAGGGTATGTGCACATTCCATACGTTTTCTAATATAAATTACTACTGAAAAGGAGTTAAGTACTTTTAAAGCAAGGCATGTTTGTTATCATCTTATGTTGGTAAGGAACTACACTGCTTGTGCAGGCAGGCCTGCTCCTTACTAAAATTCTCTAGGATTGAGAGATTTGAGGTTACTGTTTGAGTCTCCAGACTTGGTAACATAGAATCCAACTGTGGAATGTTTTGAATTTATTCTCCTTTGAAAACTATACATCTTTCTTTTGTTGTTGTTGTTTTGTTTCTGGTTTTAGGCCCATTGTAATGCTCCTCATCTTCTGCTCAGTATTGTAGAGATAGCTTCTTGTTTTCCTTCCTTCATTGTTAGAGCATGCATCTGAGTAGCCTTCCTTTGTCCCTAGACAATTTCTAACTTGTGGTCTCACAAGGAAGAATGTAGTAATTGTAACAGGTAGCCTGAGACTGCACTCACACTTGACACTGCCTGGGGAGGCAAGCAATCTTGGTTAAATTGTTTAAAATGAAATTCCCTGTGCCTCAGGCTTCCCCGTAATAACTGACTCGCATCCCACTCTACAGGCTTACTTGACTGACATTATAAAATGCTTTCATTTCTCAAAGTAAAAGTCCCTAGAGGACGAATGTATTTCTAAAACTGATGATTTAGCACTCAGCAGTCGTCTTTTGGAGCGCTTGTATGACCACCACAGGATGCTTTCTTTGACCTTCCTGTTTTGACTGGAGTCAAAAAAATCATGCAGGCAGTCTGAGCACGACTGGCAGATGGATGGGATGTCACTGCAGGCTGCGCAGAGAATGGAATTTTTACCCATGTTGTGGCAAGCTCTGTTCAGTGAAAGTGAGGTTGGGCTCTCATCTAACAGGAACATTTTCATGTTGTGTATTTGTTCATTCTTGTTTTGTGTTTTGTTTGTTTGTTTGTTTGTTTTTTTAACATGCCTTGAGATATAACAAAGTGTGTTGGTTTTTTTTTTTTATTGTTGAAATATACACAGAACTTGTAGCAACAGGTCACGTGCCCAATCCAGATTCAGGTCCATGATAAAAGCTAATCTGTAAAAACACCTCCTCCCTTAGTACATAAGGAAATAGTCTTCAACAGCATAATTGGCATCAAAAAAATACTTCTAACAGCCAGTGCAAACACTGCATTAAAAAAAAACAACTGTTGTTAAAGGAGGACTGTTCTTTCATCAGGATGTCATCATGCTTCTCTGAATAGCTTCATTGTTGTAGTAGTATTTTTCTAAGTTTTGTTTTGTTTTTTTAAACTTGTCTAGGTGTGGTACAGAGAAAACGTTTGCCATCACAATCCAGAAGGTTCCATGTGGTCCTTAATCACCACTCCTGGTGAAGTTGTACAGATCAGCTGTGGACCGTATGACCTCCTCTGGGCAACTCTTTGGGAAGGGCAAGCTATTGTGAGAGAAGGAATTGATAGGAATAACCCTCAAGGTGAAGTGTTGCTACATTTAGTATGAAACCTCCTTGATTTTTGTAATGTTGCATAAGAAAATAACCTACAATGGCTTCTGGGCTTTGTTTCTTGCAGGAATGTCCTGGAGTACTGTGGAGTCCCCAAACTCTGAAAATGGGATTATGCATGTCTCTGTGGGTGTTGATGTGGTGTGGTGTGTTACAAAAGATCGGAAGGTAAGAGGTGTTATGCTCTGGTTCTGTTTTTTCTCCCTTTTTTATCTGCCCTTCTGAAATGGGCATGTAACTTTCATAGGAAATATCATTGATTTGGACTCTCTATACGCATGGTTTGGGCAATTCCAGTAGCCCTGTTGTTACAGAAATACACTGTGGTTTGTGATATACATACTTGTGTGCAACTTCAATATTCCCTTCAATGAATCCCTTCATATCGAATCCAAAACCAGAGATTAATTCTGTTTGGGAAGAAAATGTGTTTGATTTCAAACACTAAGACATTGTAACAGTTCAAGATTCTTACTTTGACATCACAGACAATTTAAGAATGAGATGGATAATATGAATGAGATTCCTCATAGGCTGTGTGGCTTACGGGCTTCTGTACATGAGGAAGAGTGTAAGAGTGAAGCACAGGAAGTGATTTAAATCAAAGTAGTTACATCATTGGTGTAGCTCTCCCTTTGGGCATTTATTTTGGGATAAGCGTATGTGTTTTAAGTAATTCAAACAGTTTAAGCTGTTTTAAGTAATTGAGTTACACTGGTTTAATGAGTTACTGCTTGTCAGCTGAGCCATGGCAACTGACTGTCCAGCCTGCTCCATCTGCCCCTAAAACCGCTATAATAAATGTAAATAAGCTAGTAGGTTTTTCTTCAGGTTTGCCAAAGGTAGTCAAGTACAGAGTCTGTTACATGTTTCAACCAACAAGTTCTAAAGTAGCTACTTGTCATTATAAGACCATATCCTAAATATAGATGCATAACTGGAAAATTTTCCAGGTACCCAGCCCACAGACACTTTCTCATTGGTAAAAACTAATCTAAGAGGAGACAATTTAAAGAGCAGTACCAGTGAAAAAAATCCCTTTGTCAGATCACTCTGTCAGCTCAGCTTCACAGGAACATTGTTTGGAAGTTGATGTAGAGTCACCAAAAATAGCCTACAGTTGACATGTAATAGCAAATATTTTCCCAATGGCTGAGAAACTAACTGTCACAGAAAGTCATAACATGATGTGTCCTTGTGGGCTCTTCTGGCTTTAGTTGATCACAAAGACACGTTGTCTGGTTACTATTAAAAGAATTATTTTATCTTCACCTGATTAAAACAAACAAACATGGAGGTGAGTGACTTCTCAAGGCAATGCATTAGTCAGTATTGGAGATTAAGACTAATCCACTAAAGAAAATTAATTCTAGCTGTGCACCTGCTTGTACAGAAGATGCAAACTTCAGACTTTTGTTGTTGTAGGTATGGTTTAGAAGAGGTGTGAATTCACATAATCCTTGTGGAACAAGCTGGATTGAAATGGTTGGAGACATGATGATGGTAAACGTAGGCTTAAATAATCAGGTAAGACACCTGTATACCAGTTGTGAGGCTATTTGTGTTCCTCTTTGTGCAGATAGTATTCACGTGTGAACTGTCAGCAGTGCCAATATGGACAGCTGAGCAAGAGGTCCATGTGCTTGAACTGCTAGGAAGGAATGCGTGGCTGCGTTCCTCACCAGAATACAACAGTCAGCCTGTCTCTCATGTGACACATTCAGGTTCAGTCTTCTTTTGATGCTACTGAATTTCATATTGCATCTACAGTATCAGCAGTAAAGAACAGAAAGGGAAAATGCTGAGTCCAGCAGGTTTTTGCACTGAATTTTCCACCACTGCACCTCTTTGTAGATGCTCTTTGCCTGCATTCCGTGCCATTTCCTTCACCAAGCCCTTTCCTTCCCTAGGTCTGGGGAGTTGGCTGTGATGACAGAGCAATCTATTTTCGCCAAGGTGTCACGCCAAGTGAGCTCAGTGGGAAGACATGGAAGGCAATTGTATGCGGCCGAGAGAGTGACAGATCTCAGACCGGGAGCTCAACAAGTCTGCTCAGGTGCGCAGTAAAATACCTGCTCGAGACTCTGTATGCCAGGAGTTTCAATGCTAGGACATATTTCTGTACATTCTGTACGTTCAAATGGTACAGACAGGGAAGAGCAGGGAAGGCATCTCTAACCGTTAAGCATGCCAAAAAGCATTTGCTTTTTTGCCATTAAAATTAACAATAAGCAGCAGCTGATGCAGTCAGAAGCTGATGCTCCTACTTTGGAATTCACTGCATGCTTCCAGTACAGTGTGTTTTTCTGGCCTTTATTATCCCTGTCTGGAGCTGGTCTCTAAAAAGATAAAATGTTACCTGTGAAGTAACATGAAGAAGTGTCAGCTTCACTTAGCGATTATCCTTCTCTAGAGCGTCACTGTACGTTTCTTTCCTGAGAGATTAGACCAGTAACTCCCTGCTGACTGCTTGCTGTTGGCTGTGCAAGACATGACAGTGCAGCTGGCATGCTGCAGAAGCTACTTAAGTCAGAGTGCTCTGAGTAGGAGACCTCTCTAGCTAAGACAAAAAGCACAGAGTTAATAATGGGCTTTAAAAAAATCCTATTTATTATTTCATATCCCAAAAATGGGATGTTGCTTCAGTGCTTTTCTTGGAATTGTTGATACCCAACGCCCCTGATTTTTACAAAGATCAATTAAATCTCCTCTTAGATCCGTATTAGACTCTTCTTTCTTAATGATCAATTTTGACCTTCAATAAGAAGTCTGCTGCTTCTCTCCTAAAGCTGCAACACTCCATCAATTTCTGTATGTCTGTGGTCTCAGGCCTGTGTTAATTTATTATGTTTTGAATTATAGTTAATGAATTATCTATTTGTCCTTCAGTGCTGGCTGTTTCTTTACTGATGATATTCAGAACCAAACAAACGCAATCATTCCCGGTGATGCAGACACTTCCTCTGACACAGATCTTCCAAGCATCCCCACATACCTTGCCAACACTCCCCCGACGGGAGCTGCAGCCAGCGGCAGTGGTAGCAGCACAGGCAACCAGACAGCAGAAATATGTGCAAATTTGACTGTGGATCCTCTGGACTCTGATCAAGGAGAAGCCAATGTTGCTTCGACTGGTAATAAGAAATCTAATCTTGAAAGCTGTAAGTCTACAAACCCAAATCCTTCTGCAGAACTGCAGTGGACAAACATTGACTTAAAGGAGGCCCAAAAGCATCCAGTCCTCTCTGTCAGCACCTTTGCAGAAACATCCAGCCTGTCTTCCCTTGGCATGTTCTCGGTGGGAGCTGAGGAGCAGTACGGAGCCGATGAGCACCCGCTGTGGGCCTGGGTGTCTGGGGGAGGCTGCCTTGTGGATTTGCACAGCCCACTGAAATGGTTCACTGTCTCCTCAGGTAAAGTCCAAGCACCACAGAAGACTTTAATTTCCAATTTCAATTAGTCAATATTCTTAAAAAAAATGTGTTTTGTTTTTTTTTTTAAATAAAACCTTGGCACAAAACTTCTGATTACTGCTCTTCCTGCAATTTGTTGTTATACTCCGTGTCTGAGCATAGCGCTGCATGTATTTAACTGTAAAGCACTTTGGGATTGAGATATGTAAGTGTAAAGGTGATAAAGGAGTTTCTGTAAGAATTTTATAAAATAATCAGTGTGCTGGAACTGCATCTTTTTTTTTAATGGCACTGAAACTGCAACTTCAGGCTAAACCCATAATACCACTGAATAGTAACTAGAAGCAGTTAAAAAGGCTCTCTTGAGAGATGCCAATGCCACAAATACCGCCTTGCTACTACCATTCCTGCTGAGGTAAGGGTAAGACTGAAGTTACTGAGGGGCAGTGTGGATGTGAGCCCCATTGATACCTGGATGAGGCTGGAATTTACATTTTTGAAAGACAGCGGAGTACAGCCATATCTTAAAAATAAACCATGAATTGTGGCATCCCAGTACTTACTAACAGCATAACTCTTAATGCATTGTATTAGCTAATTATCTTGCAGTTCAGTGACAGAAGTCCCATTTGTATAAAGTTACAGCATTGAAAGATTCAATATAATCGTGTAGTAGTTCCATTCCTATGCATTATTTACAAAGCTCGGCTTTAATACACTGATTTCAAAGTGTTAATTAGCAAAATTTGTTAGACTGGGTTGATTCAGTCCAGTGTTCAAAGCAGTATCATGATACTTTTCCACAGGACCGTATTCAAAGCTCACTGAAATGTGTTGGTTTTGCTTCTCTTGTAGGTTTGTCGTCCTCCGTGCAGTCTCTTTCTCTGTCTATCACTCCAGCACAGACAGCAGCATGGCGAAAGCAAATTTTTCAGCAGCTCAGTGAAAGGACAAAGCGGGAGCTGGAGAATTTCAGGCACTACGAACAGGCTGTTGAGCAGGTAAGCAGCGAGGATACCTACTTCTGACTTGTGAGCACTTAGATCTGTCAGTACTAGGCATCAGTGGTACAATTCTGATGTACTCATCTGAACTTAGCTGTCAGCTTTTTATTCTCTTCCTTATTTCTGTCTGTGACAGCTTTCCAGGAGTATCACTGTCTGGGCTCCTTGTGGGAAACTAGTGGCTTATTAAACATGCAGTAGCAATCTTCATCTGAAAATGTTAGCTGATAGTTTTGTGTAGGAGAAACTGAAGCACTGGTCAGCCATTATTTCATATACTGAAACCTCAAATTCAGAGAAACGTTTTCAACAGTGGAACATTGTAAGAATTATTCCACCACAGGATGAGGCTCCTTAATTGAAACGGTGACTCACATAGGTGAACCTTTCCTCTCCGTGAGCGTTAGGTGATTAACATAACTTGCATAAATAAATCAGTGATGATAATATCAGAAACAGCACTTAAATATCAGCTCCTGGTCTCTTTCAGATTCATTCATGGTTTTGGTCCCTTCATGGCTAATTACCAAATGCCAATTGCCAAGTCTGCAATTCACTTAATTAAAAACACTTGGAGTGCGGGGCTTTGATTCAGTTTAAAAGGTTATGTCAAAATCTTTCAAAACTGGAACAGAAATCATGTTATAGTAAGGAACACACTAGAGTTAATTAGTATCTGTGTGCTATTGCATTCTTTGCAGAAGTCAAATGTTAACACTGACGTACACATGCCATTCCAGTGCCTTTCTATCCAGTTTTGTCAGTTTTCATTTTGTCTTCAGCTTCCTGAACACTGGTATACTCTGTGTCAGAAGTAACTGATATGATACAGACCTTACAGACCTACAGCAGAGATTTCTTGTGGTCACAAGAAATAATGTTTGGGAGAAAGAAGAGTCATACAGTTTCCTTACTTCTGAAAATTTGTGTTTGCATTACAGTCAGTTTGGGTTAAAACTGGGATGTTGCAATGGTGGAGAAATTGGAAGCCTCACAAATGGATGGATGTGCGAGTGGCACTTGAGCAGTTCACTGGGAGTGATGGAATGCGCGACAGCATCCTGTTCATCTATTACATGTATCATGAGGAGAAAAAGGTGTGTTCAGCTCAAGACCCTCAACAGTGTTGTGTATGGCAAAAGACAACCAATGAAGGAAAAAAAGTTTTTTTATGGAAGGCAAATTATGATAAGCTGTTGTTTTGGGAACCAATTCAAATGTAGCCCAGGGTAATAGCGAATTGCAAGCTTTTCTAAGCTCTGTTAAATGCTCTGTCAGAAATGCCCAGTCAGCAAGCATCCACGTTGCTTAAACCATCAGCTTTGCACTAATTAGGATTGCCTTTGGAAGTTCAAAACATTCCTGGCTATGAAGAAAGAACCAAGCTTATCTGGCTAGGGTCTTCACAAATAGGGTTGATGCATATGGGCAACATGAACCAGAGGTAGTGCAGGCCTGGATACTGAGCCCCACGTAAGGAACAGCATTCCTTCTGCACCAAGAATTGATTCTTTGCTACCCTTGGCAGCAATGCCTTGCTCATAGTCTTGAAGTGCAAAAATGCTGGCACTGAGGAAGGTATATCTTGAGTTCACCTTAGTCACATTTTTTTTTTCTCTTGTCTTAGTATATTCATATATTCCTGAATGAAGTCACCGTTATAGTTGATGTTCTGAATGAAGCCAAACACTCCTTTGCCCTGTATACACCTGAAAGGACGAAGCAGCGATGGCCAATCCGCCTAGCAGCCACAACAGAACAAGAAATGAATGACTGGGTAATTCAGTGAAATTTTCATTTCAAGCTGGCTATTTTTGAAATAAAACATAAAAGCTAGTCTCTGAAATCTGAGCGTTACGTTTACAGTATCTAGGCTACTTAGCTATCTTCACAAATTAAGTATTTTAGAAGTCCTCTTCAAGCTCCGTCAGGGGCACCCAAGGCTTCCTGTCTCCTCTAGAGTTTGCACTGGTTCTGAAGCCACAGTTATCCACAGTAAAACCAACATTGCTTTTCCTTCCCTTCCTACCTCTGGATATAGATTGGGCTACAAATGAGTTAGGAGTTGAATTCAGTGAGTCTATTCCTCTGCATTGGTAGAAGAACTGTTGTCACTGTTGTAGAGAATCTTACATACAGGCAGGCCTATGTACACACACCAAAGTAAATGAAAATCTGAAAGATACCTCATAAAAGTCAAATGCTACAAACCACATTAATTCCAGTTATTCTGTTAATAATTTCTAAAACACTGCATTCCTGTGCCTTTGAGAAAAAAATGCTAGTTCACTTTGCTGACTTGTAAGAACCTGCAAAGCTAAAACTTCATTTTGTAGTACTGGGGCATCTATATGGAAATTTTTGTTCTCGCTGTGAAAGTAACCTTCTGGCTCTCTGCTTCTCGTTTTTTAGCTGTCTTTGCTGAACATGTCCTGTTGTGAAAGCAGACGGATTCAAGGCCCTCCTTCTCACCATGCCATTTGGTCAGTTACTTGTAAAGGAGACATCTTTGTTAGTGAGCCAAGTCCTGAACTGGAGGCAGGACCACACCTGATGCCATGTGATCAAATGTAAGGGGTTTCAGAAGCTGTTCTTTCTGCATGGGGTGCCTTGGCACAGATTGTCTTTCATGTCAAGTTGGTGACATCGATGGGCTGTTGGAATGTATAGCACACTGCAGATGTCTGTCAGTCACAAGGTTAACGGCTGCCTTCATGCTTACGAGTGCATCTGAAGAAATTCACCAAATTGTATTTTAGTTCTCAGATGATGGAGCTATTTTTGTGATTTCAAAAATTTGGGTTGAGATCCCATCACAAATGACTTGAAAATTTTTCATGATGGCATCCTTAATGTAGTAATGATCTAAATCAAGAGATGGCCTACACTAAAAGTAAACCTAGTCACTGTAACTGTAATGTAATTTGAGCTTTCAGTTTTATCTGAGTCAGGAAATCTGAAAGTCTCATTTCTCTACTGTCACTTCAGTCCAGGAATATCTCCTTTAGAGTTTCTATTACAACTGTGACAATGTCGTACTGCAAGCTCTCCAAGCACAAACTCAGAACTGGGGGGGTCAAAGGCCAATCTTCAATTTTTAAAAATGCCTCCAGTGTCTTTGAATAATAACACTTCAGAAATACTTTGGTCCTTTTTCTTCAGGGTAGAGCACCTTCAGCATCTGGAAAATCACAAACTGATGTTCTCTTACATCTTAGTTTAGGGGATCTGTGATTGAAGCCATCTCCTACCATTTGCACAACTAAAACACTCCTCTGCAATTTCTTTACTTTCCCCATTCTTCTCCAGAAAAGTTTCATGGCCAACTGGCTGCATAAAGCTCCAGAAAAGGATTAACCTGCCAAGATTAGAAGTATTGGGAGAATTACATCCCTTCTTTTTTTCCCAATCTCCATAGCAGATATATAAATGATTTGTTTTTTGTCAGATAAAGGTGATTCCTGCCTTTAAGAAAAATGAGGACGAAGTTAAAGCTTAGGCAGCTGATGGCTGCTAAGACATACAGATTCTAACAAGATCGTCCTAACTAGTTCAAAAAAGATAGCAAAACATAAGCCATAAAATAAAAGGAAAGCAGAATACTTCAAAGCCTGAAAATTCCCAGTGAAGGAAGACAGGTTCCTTCCAGCAACCTTTCCAGTTCAGAGGGAATGCTTTCAACTGGTAACTGCCTTCACTAACTGAATGAACAGAGGTTGAGCAAACAAATAAAGTTGCCTTTCCTTAGGATGACAGAGTTGTAGGGGGCAGGGGAAGCGTAGATTCCTGATGGATGTAGTATGGGGTAAATGTAAAATACTGTACCTTTTCTGGCAGGTTTTGGCGTCAAGTTGGAGGGCATCTTCGGCTGATAGAGTGCAATAACCAAGGCATAGTGTGGGGCATAGGATATGATCACACAGCTTGGGTTTATACTGGTGGATATGGAGGTGGCTTCATCCAAGGTAGGGATGACTGTTCTCCTGTGGTGTACACGTTTCTTTCTCATCTTCACAACTGGGTCAGCTATTCAAGTGATTTCAGCTGTCCTTCCTTTAGCCTTTGTCATATGCAGGGGTGTACAGTGAACGGGCCACACATCAGGAAGGACTTGGTATTGCAGTCTTATATTGTCAGCTTAGAAGTAAGAAATAGGGTAATTTACAATATTATTGTGGCTAATGGAATTTAAAATGTAGTGCCTAGAAGGTTTAGCTTCAGTATAATCCAAATGATTTATTTCTCCCAGGACTGGCCAGTAGTGCTGATAACATCTATACGCAGTCAGATGTGAAATGTGTTTACATCTACGAGAACCAACGGTGGAACCCAGTCACTGGATACAGCAGCAGGTTATTTACTTGATTTGTGTTTATTGAGTGTACTTTTTTACTGATGTCAAATGAATCATTAAGAGGGTTGTTCTAGCTTTTCAGAATAATTACTACAGATATTCTGTCTTCAGTCTCCTCCAACATTTATGGTTAACCTGAGATGGAAGGTGCAGAATTTTTGAATTTCCTAGATTCATAAATATCCATTCAAACTCCATTTGTAGTAAAGCATTACAGATTTGTGCTTTGTGAGTGCACAAAGAGTGCCTGCTTGCAATACCTTTTATTATTAAGGCCACAGAGTGAAAGTTCTTATTAGGTTACATATATGTTCATGTATATTTTGGTCTAAATACATTGTACATTTGAATACTTGAATAATATATTTAAATGGAAGTACTGAAAAGCATTCACATATATGGGTGTCTATGTCACGGACACTCAGGATTCACCTTGTAATTTTTAGTAGTGAGGAATATCACTCTAGAGAAAAATTTTTACATGGTCATCAGGTTTGGTGTGACTGGAAGCAATTGTACAGATTCTTTCCCACTATGCTCCTCACTCACATAATATTTCTATATACAGAGTTTAATGACAGAAGACTTTCATTTATGAAAATAGGAACTGCTAGAAATAGTTTTTTTTTTCTTTCTCCCCTTTTGAATGATGTTGTAAATGACCTTGCATTCCTTGTGCACTGTGTCACTGCAGAGGCCTGCCCACGGACAGATACATGTGGAGCGATGCCTCTGGCCTGCAGGAATGTACAAAAGTCAATACCAAGCCTCCTTCACCACAGTGGTCTTGGGTAAAGTTTGTTTTAAAAGTCTTTTTACTACTAAAGTAAGGCTAAATAGGATACAAAACTTGCGATCAAGTGACCTAGATTTTTTTTGTGGGTTTGTCATTACATTTAACCTTGGTTTCCCTATTTATACAATAGCAATAAACTTCCATAGTCAAAAGAACATTAAGCATTGAGGGGGTTTTGTTGTTGTTTAGTGGGACTTAGACTTCTCTTCAGATTGCTTTGTCTTCAGCTGAATTAAAAAGACTTGGGAACCTCTGTATGAATTTATATTGCAAGTATTAGAAGGTTTTTAGCAAGTCATTGCACTCCAAAAAGTAGAAGGGGAAATACTGAAAAAGGTTATTATTATGATACAGTAGGTATTGATTGTGCTTCTTATTGTCTCCTTCTGACAATAGGTATCCGACTGGTACATTGATTTTAGTACTTCAGGTGGAACAGATCGGGAAGGCTGGCAGTATGCAGCAGACTTTCCAGCGTAAGGAGATATCTTTTTCTGCCTAAAATCCTAGCAGGCATTTTTAAGTTCTTGTTTCCTCATTTGCTGTTTTGCACATAAAGCATACTTTGACAGGGGCAAGCGTGCCTTGATTTCTCTCATGGTATGGGGACACTAACACTGAAATGTGTTGGGGAGGTAGGGCAGCAAGGTGAAGGTCACCTTAGCAAACAGAAGTTCCAAGTGTTTTAAAGTTAGCAGATGTGTCCGGTGGGCAGATACACAGACGATGCTCTCAGGCTGTCACTGAAATTGGAGATGCTCTGACATCCTCGTGAATACATATTTACATTTGTTTTGGTAGATCCTACCATGGCCACAAGACAATGAAAGACTTCGTCCGACGGAGGCGCTGGGCAAGGTGAGGAACTAAGATACAAACACAAGCTTTGATGCTAGCTGCTCCCTTATCATCTCCTTTACTTGAGGGGGAGGGTTGTCACACAATCAACAAAAGCAGTAATAAAACATGCAGTAACTAAACCACCTCCAGGATAAGCTCAGGATCTTTAGCACTCTGGCTCTATCTGAAGCCTTTACAGTAGATAACCTAATTGATTTTGTGGGATCTGTAGACAAAATCAGCTGGTGATTCTCTGTATCTGTTTTTCCTTACGGTAAATAATCAAGGAACAATAAAGTCTAGGTATATTAGTACGTACTAGTTCACTTGTAACAGCTGAAATATGTCATCTCTATTAGTTGTTTTAACATATGAATTCCACGTACCATGCACTAGGCCACAGATAATCCCAGCCCCATTTGAATCAAAGTACACTATATTCAGACGGGTCCAGGAAAATAGCGAACTGCCATTATATTCCATTAAGCAGTGAAAGTCTGCATTTACTGTTTTTTCAGCTTTTCTATGCTTTCCGTACTAGGCTATCTAATAACTGTGCTAAGAAGTTGCTGTGAATTTAGTTACGCATTGTTCTATTTGATACTGAGGCTGCAAAGCTAGTATTTTGGCCTTTGTAAAGTATCTTCTAACTAAGGTCCTGAAGCAAACTGTTGTTCCAGGATGTGCAACCAACCAGATAACATCCATTTGATCAAAATAAGCAACTTGAGAAATACCCTTAAACCTAAACATTTCCTCCTACGTTGACTATCAATTTAAAATTGCAAACAGGTAAGGAACAGCTCAGGGCTGGATCTTATTTTTCAGATTTGGGAACAGAGGAATGCCCCAAGTTTTTTAGGACATTCTTTACACACAGAAATAGCTGCTGTGATGATAAAATCTAATATAGTTTCCCTAAGACAGCACTGCTTTGCAGCAGATTCCCTCCAGAATACACTGATTTCCAGGATGACCTACCTCCAACTCTTAACTCAAAACTGCCTTTTCTCTGCTTACCTCAGGATACTACACTTGCTTTTTAACAGTCACCACCAAAAAACAAATTGTAAAGTGGTTCCCTTACCCGAGGCAGAGGAAGGAATGAATTGGGTGTGAAGTTCTCAGTACAATGGGATTCCTAGCTGGGGTCAAATATCTATGATTCATCTGTTGCCCACTGAGTTTTAGAGCGTTAGGAAGCAGAGAAATTAAAGCTGCAAAACCTTCTTTGGTGGCCTTGATTTTATCTATTTTTTTCTAAACAACAACAAAAAACAACTTGTGAAATCAGAACAGATATAAGATGTCAGAATTCAAAACCTGATGCAAAATATGATTGTTGAAAACCCTTTCAAATTAAAAAAAAAAAAAAAGCTAATTCTTACTGTACCTATTTAATGAAGACTTCAGGATTGTTCACACTAAAGTCACCAATGGACCAAGGAACAAATTCAGTTATAGAAAGTACATACTTCTAATGGGTCTGGGGTTTTTTTGCTTCAGAAAATGTAAGATAGTCACCAGCGGGCCATGGCTGGAAGTGCCTCCTGTTACCCTGTGGGACATCTCCATAATTCCCAGTTCAGATGCAGCTGATGAAGAATCAGTAGCACTGTGGGCAATCAGTGACAAAGGAGACGTGCTCTGCAGACTTGGAGTGACACAGCAAAACCCATCTGTAAGGCTCCTTGTTTATTTTTACTGCCTTATTGATGTATTTAATGTAATTTTGCAAGTACATACACAGAGACATGCAGTGCCTTCTGTCAAAGTACCTTATTTTTTTCCCTTTCATGTCCCAGATTTTAAAGTCCTTGTCCATCAACTGTGACAGTTTTCTGCCCACATTTTTTTCAATGTTCTTTCTCTTGCATAATCTGCTTTAGCTTGTGCTACATTATTTGCAGTAGCCTCTCATCCCTGTATGATCTTTGAAGGTCCCTTCCAATTGAACAACTCTATTCTAATCTATCCCCTCTGTATCTCCTCTTGAAGTACTTGACTTCCACTTTCTGCACTGATAGCTTAGTTCCATTTTTTTTTCCATCGTCAATAATGTGTATATCCTATTCATTTAACTGCCTAGGAATAGAAGTTCTCTAACTATGGCCCTAACCTAATGCCCACTGATAGAAATAGGAGTTTGTCCATGGACTTTTCAGAGCCTGGAACTGACTTTGCTTATTTCAAAGGCAGGTGGGCCTGGATGTACCTACTGACTTTTCTATGAACTGGGACAGAAATAATGAGTACAGGTCCAGTAAGGTACACAGAAAGGAACAAATAGTTTGAGTAGCTTCAATAGGAACCTTTCCTAATAAAATACATGTGCTAAAACAACAAATTAGGATTGATATTCACTAATTTTAAGCCATATTTACAATTGGAAAGAAAATATACTTTCAGTGGAATTTGGAGAAAAACTGCAAGAAGATGAAAATTTATAGGGATGAATTTTTTTTCTTCCTACTCAGTCTGTTACAATAGCACAGGTCCGTATGGCAGTGCAACAGCAAGAAATGGAATTCTGTGTCTGGAATCTGAAGCCAGACAGACTTCAATCTGTTGCTTTTCGTGAGATTATTGCTTTATATAATCAAAAAAGATATTATTTGAAAAAAGGAGGAGAGAAGAAAGAGAAAGAAAGAGATCTCGATCCCAACCATTCAGAGACAGGCAGGTCCCTAAATTTCAGTGATTTCAACTGAAAAAGGTCTGGTATAGTCCAACATAGCTATTAATTTAAAAGAGTTAAATATCCAAGTATCTTTGAGGATCAGAGACCTTGTTTCTGTTCAGTCATCCTAATTTTTTATTTTTTCTAAAAAGAATTATTACTCAGTCTTTTTTACTACCTAGGGTTTTCCCCATTTGGTAATAATCAAAATAATTTTATCGTGGTTTCCCATGGAGTTTTTAACCATTGCTTCACAATTTCTTCCACGATTTGTCAGGGAACATCCTGGCTTCATGTGGGAACAGATCAGCCCTTCATTTCCATCTCCATTGGAGCATTTTACCAGGTGTGGGCTGTTGCTAGAGATGGTTCTGCCTTCTACCGGGGCTCAGTGTCTCCAAAGAAACCTGCAGGTGAGTACTTGTACTAGTTTTGGTTACAATCTTCCTCTTATACAGGATGTAAGCTCTACTACAGTGCCATGTCTAGAGAATACAATTTTTAGTAGAGGTCTTTCCAATAGGCTATACAAAATAAGGGATATGAATAATCAGCATCATGTTAATTAGAGCAGTTAATTTGCTTTTCACTTGGGTGATTTAGAAACAGTGTTCATCTCTAAAAACAAGCTAGCAAAAATACATCAAGTGTAATGTCATTCACAGTTTTCTTGCACAGGTATGCATTGCCACTGCAGCTATTTCCCAGAATTCTCATACATAATCCTGTTTTCTCAGTGTTTTACTCAAGTATTTCTGACTTTTAGGTGACTGTTGGTACCATATTCCTTCACCTCAAAAACAAAAGTTAAAACAAGTCTCAGTAGGACGAACATCTGTGTTTGTGCTGGATAAGAACGGTAAGGATTTTTTAAAAATTACTTATCATTGGTAGAAAAACTACATCGGTATTTATTAGATTGATTTAAAAGGAGAGTCCAAGTCAAACCTTCTGCTTGCACTGCTGCTCTTAGAGAATACTCTTGTATTCAGAGACATGTAGTGCCATAGGTAACAACAATCCATCGCCTACACCGTTTTTGCAAGAAAAAAAAAAGTAACAGGTGAACCTCAAAGAGAATTCCATGGAAGGACTTTGTGTCTGAAACCCTAGAATGTACAAAACTGAAGAACACCTTCCTGTTGAGAAAGCTAGAAATAGCACCACCATCGCAAGAAACATTGTGAAGGATTGTTTTGTGAAAGAAACAAGCCTTTAACACCAGTCTCCTTCAGCTATCTTGACCTCATGTTTTACTTCTCTAATGCATAGTTCTTTATATAAATATTTTTTCCTCAAGAAATTTTTCAAAACAGTGTAGCTGCTGTTTTCCAGAAAGTTATAAAGAGTAACTGCAGAAATACAAATTCTAAAGTAGGAAATTCATCTTCCCTTGCTGTAAAACATTAGTCAATGCCCCCAGTGATGCATGCCCACAAAACATAGAAAGTATTAACTACTGATTTCTTACGTTGTTTACTAGCACTTTAGGCAGAGCTGTAACCAGGACTATTTATTTTATAGGCAACCTTTGGTACCGGCAAGGTATCACACCAAGCTACCCTCAAGGATCTACTTGGGATTATGTATCAAATAATATCCGCAAAATGTCTGTAGGGCCCCTGGACCAGGTGGGTATTGTCTCCTGGTATCATATTAGTTTACTAAAAATTATGCTTAACATGTTTTTGTAATTATTTTTTTTTCAGGATTTTTTTTTTTGTTTAGCTTTATTTATTCCACAAGATGATGATCTAAGTAAGTGCTGGAATTCCAACAGCAGGACAAAAAAATGAGACCAATGCAATAGTGATATGGCCAGTCCTTTGCCTTAAAAAGCCTTATTAATATAGTTTTAAAAATTGTTATATATATATAAACTCTTTCCTGCCAAGTCTTACTATCTGGCAATGTTTTCACTACAACTCTGGTATCTAGTGACCTGTTTGGTTGTCCCTCTGACTAAATCAGAGCAGTTTTGGCCTACTCCAGAGTCAAGACTAGTCTGTTGATGTGGTAAAGCGAATCAGGATTTTCACATCTGGGAAGAGCAGCATGAGGAATGCATTTTATTGCCAGTTTTTGCTTTCTTTGAGGTCTGGGTGATAGCTGACAAAGTGCAAGGAAGTCACAGTTTGAGCTGTGGGACAGTGTGCCACCGCACTGGCGTTCAGCCAATGGAGCCCAAAGGCCTCTCATGGGACTACGGAATTGGGGTAAGTGCTGGAGGACATTATGCTGCTTTAAAGCTGGTACCAAATGCCCATGGGCACTGTGCAGAAAGCAAAGCACTAGCCTGCTGAGCAGGCAGGCTTTCTAAAGCTTGCACACACCTGCAGGAAACCAACGTTTGTTCTCCAGTTTTAATTCCTTTTTTAAGTTAAATATAATGGCTTGTACAATTATTGCTGGGAAGTCATTTATTTACGTTTGATAAGTATTCATTTTAAATAGGTCATTTAAAAAGTTATAATGGAAAAATTAATAAAAGTAAGTAGCATTTTTAAAAAGTGGATTCCTTCCTCCTCTGCGCATGATTATTCCTCTTTGTTGCTCCCTGTATTACCCTCAGTGTTCTCAGAAAGGCTATTTCAATGTTTTGGCCCCTTGCAGATGGGTGGAAAATCTGCAGTGGTTCTATAGGAGGCTGGGCAGTCCCCCAGTCCGGATCAGTGGGGCCCATGGCCAGGCAGAAGGATGGCTTCCTTGGAACTGGAGCTCATGGGGGGCAACCACTAGCACCTCGGCACCCCAGGGGATGCAAGGGGACCCTGGCTGAGGTCTCCCAGCCCAGCTGTCTGGGAGCCTCTCCCCATGGCCTCCCAAGGGAAGCGGCAGCCCTCACCAGCACTATCTCTGCGCAGGCTCAGAGCCTCAGAACCCCCCAGCCCAACCCAGAGGCAGGGGAAATACTCTGAGAGCCCTTCCTTATACTCATCCATTCTAGGCGCTCTGCTCAAAAGAAACAGCAATGTCAATGGTGGGTGCTGCATGTGAATTTTAAAGGACAAGGTGAATATGCACATTCTTTTTTGGGGAGTTACACATGCAATCACACTTTTGTTTTGTTTTACAAGGAGCCTTTTTTCTGACTGAGCCCAGAGCAGGATTATTTTCTATATGAATAAGCCATATAAAAGTAGTAGCGTACATAAAGCATCACATCAAGTGTTGTAATTACAGGGTGATGTTTCTCCTTTTATGTTTCTTTATCACTCTTCTGTAGGGTGGATGGGAACACATTACAGTCAGAGGAAATGCAACTGAAGCATCTAGGGTCGCTATGCAAGACACTTCTGAAGAAAACTCTGCAGTATCAAAGGACTTGGAAGAAAATGAAAGTAAAGGGAGAGCGGTACCCTCCAAAACCCCTCTGATGGTCAGTGAAAGACAAGACTTGGACAGAAGTGCAGTTAATTGTTAAGTTGCCACTGTCTACGTTTTGCAAACAAGCAGTAGTAAACATAATTTAAAAAGAAACTGAATGTCCATGTGAATGTCCATGACCTGGAGAGAAAAACATGATAGTTTTGTGCTACTTATGTTTTACTGAACTGGAATTTACAGTGGGGTAATTTTAATACTGATTTCTTCGACTGTGTCGTGTGTAAAATGTGACTTAACAGAACTAATAGTTTTGTCAAAACAGGCAAGCATTATAGCCACAATGTATTTCTGACCCTTTACCATAGCTGCTACAAAACTATACAAATGTGAATCTTTGCATATGGCCATTTATTTAATTTTACCATTACATTTATTTAATTTTTGTATTACAGTTCTCGTCCCTACATTTCTCATATTCACGTTGTCTTCCATGCTACGCTTCAGATTCATATTTGAGCAGAGATACCAATATAACTGAATTACAAGCATTTCCACGATTTGCACTGCAAACATCCATACATGCACATAACTTTGTCCATGTGAGCCCTGTTTACATAAGCCTGTAGGTTTGGTCACGCTTCTCTTGCTCACATCAGTAAAATTAAATTCTGTACAACTCACCTTAGGATGCAGTTACCAGTAAGGGCCAATTTTTTGCTATCTTGGCACTCAAGAAATAGCTTAACAAGAAGAATCACTGGTTTCAGCAAGACTATGTAGAGAGCATGGCCCTATTCAGTCTTGGTTAGAGAGGCAAAGTCTCATGCTAGATTGTCAGGACAAACAGCAATAGATCATGTTTAGTCTCCATCTTAACTGGAACCCTAATCACTAAGGTATACAGATACCTACCTTATGATGTTGGAAGGGACCAGATGCTCGAGGAGTTAGACTGTGCACCAGATAATTGCAAATTATATGTTCATAGCATAAAAGAAAAGAGCAGGTCTTAAATAAGATTCTGGCTTCACAGTGGTAAGAATTCAAAACAACTGTGCTGGTACCAGTGGAGTTTGTCACCATATACTTATGCAGGTTTAGGAGGCGGCTCTGCATTTCGCTTTTAGCAAGCAATTGATTCATTCCTTCTTCCAGCAAGAAACCACTTTTTTTTTTCCCCCAGAAAAGCATTTTTCCTGTCTTTTACTTATCTTAGAACTGTGATGTGAAATTGTTTGAAATCATTATTTGAAATCCAGTCTGTGGGAAGTGCTGAGAAAGCATTCTCTCCCAATAGCTTCAGGAAGGCACCACCTTTTCTCCCCTGGCAGCAGTTTACAATCATTTTCCCTCAGTATGTGTGACTATATATGAAGTTATTTTTATACGATAAGCAGTGTGGTGTGGTCTCAGTACTGTATTTGTAGAAGTAAAGCTTACGTTTGCACGTATTTAAAGAATATATTTGGTATTTTAATGCCAAGGAAAGCACTGTTTCGAAACCCAAATGTGAATGAAGATTGAAGATGCTTTACTGTTTAAAAAAAAAATCTGTTGATCTTTCCAATATGTGATTATAGATTTCTGTTTTATACATGCATTGTGGAAATACCATAATGTTTTGCGCTAATTACCATAAACAGGTTTTGCATAACTTGCACAGTATCTTGTCCAAATAAATAACTTTATCATGTATTTTTAGAGAATTATTAGGATTGTATTTTCTCTGCAGCATATCAAAAAAGGCTTTTTTCTTTAATAGTGTCTACATGGCCAACTAGCAAATCAATTCCATACAATAAGCTTTATAATGTTCCTTTGCATTTTCCCTGCACTGTCAAGTTTCACCTACTTTACTGTAAAACACTGGCTTTAAGTGAACACAGGTAACTTATGTCTGAATATTAATTATATGCTTTTTGAAACTGTTGATTAGAAAATGGATTAATTTAAAAAGATATATCATTGTTATGGCTAATTAAAAACAGGAAAAGTGACTTTAAACTAAAACGATTTTGAAAAATAAAAGTAATTTATCAGAAAAATACGCCTTTTATGAAATCCCTTTTGACACATCCTCAAGAGTAGCACTTTGCAGCAAAGGACCCTTTGGGCACCAGCTGCTGCTGCTGTGTTTAAGTGTGCTGGTGCTGTGCCTGGTGGTTCGTCAGGGTGGCAGCACTGAGAGAAGGGCTAGCCTCTGGTCTCTTTGGTACCGCAGCAGCAGCCAGGTACTGCATGCCATTTGGGGCCTGATATTTGAAATAATGCCTCTTTGTTTGCAGTAAGTCCTATCAGAAATACGCTGCCGCAAGCATTTGAACTCTGTACTTGTAACAGCACCAGGAAGCGGCGCTTGGAGTGATAGGCAATTATTCCATCCACAGCACTGTTAAAATACTGGTTTTCCAACTCACTCGGTTCCTTCCTCTGCCAAAGTAACCAAAGAGCACCTCGGCCACCTGCTCTCCCACAAACATCTGAGAAGGCACTGAGGACCTGGAAAATGCTCACATCTCCTGTGTAATGCACAGGTCTGGTGGACCTAATGACTTTGAAAGAATCCCACAAATGTAGCTCCAATTACCAGTGCACAGCACACAGCCTCCGCTCCCCTCACACCACACAGGACTGAGGCTGGACAGGGCCTGGGGCACTCCTGCCAATGTGCCTCATGGCCGCTGCTGCCTGGCACAAACCCCTGCCGCCCCAGGCACCCTGCCATCACCGGCCCTCCCTGCCACCGCGGCTCATACACCCCGGTCAGAACGATGCCCTCACAGCCGCGGGAGGATTTCACAGGACCTCCATCAGGCTGCAGTCATTGCACGAGCAGGTTAGAACTGTGAGTCACCAGGGCAGGGAGGGGGTAACGTTTCATTTTCAACACAGGCTATAGCATCCAGTTCCCCCATCCCAGAAGGACAGTGGATTTTACAAGTTAAATCACCAGAAGGATGCTATGTGTATTTAGATATGTTTACATACCGCCTGATAGTTTGCTTCCCTTTCTGGTTCATTGTAGAAGAGTAGAGAAGCACTGTGACAGCTGAGCACTAGCAATATGCTTCCACAGTAGAGAAGAGAAAATTTTGTTAAATGAAAAATGTATGGTGAGAAATCACTAATTAAAGCCTAATAAAGCATCTCTTGCTGTAAAAGAAGGGGTATAAGAACTGAAAGAAAATGCCTTAGTGTTACTCATATCTCCCATTACAATTAGACAACATATGTTAAGTGAATTACAGATAAGGAACACCTGTTGTATGAAGTAAGATACAGCAGCACCATTACTGCAAGTCAAATCTGTAAGAGACAAGGTAATACTTTCACTAACACTTTAGTAGGATGGCCAACCACAGACATCCTAAACATGCACGAAAACAGGTTGGAACCTAAGGAAATCGAAGTCAAGAAAGCAGGATCCAAATCATTTCTCTCCCCCCAAGTAAGACAACCACACAGAGACAACACTAAGTTGTTCCACATCATATACCTGTACATGTCCGTGGTGAAGAGTAATTCACATCCCTTGCAAGCCTGTCTGTGAAACCTTTCAAAGAAAAGTTTACTCTTTCCTTTGAAAGAGGAAATGAGAATTTTTCAGTGACAAAACATTTTCCAATGAGATGGGAAACAGATTAAAAAAATAATTTTCCTGTTTGAAGAGCTCCTGCTTCATTTATTACGTTTCATGACACCAGAATCTAGCACTAGTCCAGAAAGAATCCCAATCACATTACAAGCTTCATTAGCTAATAATTGGTAATTGGAAAGATCATTGCCTAGCTTAAGACTAAAACATTTTTTATACTTTTTGCAAAGATGACTGATTCATCATTATTTAATATTTGTATTACAACAATATTTGTATTACAACGGCAGCCAAAGGACCCACTTAAGAAAAACTCCACAAGGCTGGATGCTTCAGAAACATAAGCCATAAAATGTCCTTACTCTAAACAGTTTACGATCTAAGATAGCTTTGTAGTTGCTTAGAAGTATTTTAAAAGTTTATGCTTTGCAAGGTTTGAAATCATACTGTGCATTTTAAATACAGTAATGCATCTCTGTTTTGGACCCAAATAAAGCAAGAGAGTCTTCCATCATCTTCAGCCATTTTCAGAGCTGATCCAAAGCACTCAAGATAAATACTCAGATTTGATGGCCAATTTCACAAGTGCTACTTTGCTCGCCAATTTTGTCAAGTTTGCCATCAACGTTGATTTTCTTCAGTAACAAGACAGACAAGAACCAATTCACTGAATGGTTGGTGATCAGTGTTACAGCCAAGATTCTCTATAAATACGAGCAAACTCGGGTGACTCAGGCCTTAAAAGTGAACTCACAACCTTTCCCAGGAGTATAAGCTCCGAAAATTCCTTATAATTTAGGGTAACTTTATATGCAGCACAAGCTATAGCTGTTAGTGTTACCTGTTTGTCTTTTTATGGAAAAAAAGGAGGACAGAGAGAATTTAAAAGATTATTTTTTACCTCCAGCTATGTACTGAAATGTATTATCATGCAAGTAGGAAGAGGAATGAAGGTAGTAAGCTAACTGTAGGTATTTTTGCTGAAGCTATAAATCTATGTGGTATGTTTTTGCAGATGTTCCTCATGATCATCATCCGCATACTGCTGTTGATAATGCTGGCACAGTTTGGACCCCCAGGCTCCCCCCATCCCTTCTGCAGCTGGGAAGTGTCCGTTGGACATATTGAGTATAATGGAGGTCAAGGATTTAATGTAATTTTTGGCCAATGTGAGAGTCTCTATTTTGGAAAGTTTATTCTCAGCTCTCACATGAGGGATTACCTCCCGCAAGGCCTGGAACGCATTGTTGAGCTTGTGCATTCTCTGCCTCTCCCGCTCGTTGCTTTCCAGTCTCCTCAAATGTCTGTCTTTACTGCTCCAAGGATGCTTGGCTCTGGCCGCAGTAATCTTGCTGCTCTCCTTACTTCTCCCATTCCTCCTTTCTTTGTGTCTCAAGCATTCCACCAGTTCTTTGTTCTTCATTGCTGACTCCTCTGAAAATGCTTCTTTATCAACAGTATTCTTTTGCTTCTTCCCTTTGGCTTTAGTCTTCATGTTTCAGTAGATGTACTGGTATTAAGCATCAATGTGCTGTAAAAACATGACACCAATATCTTTAATTGTTGAACAGTTCAACACCAAACAAATGATCTGATGCAGGTTTGAGAAGTTTGTTCCATACTGGAAGACCACCACTGACTCAATTTAGCGATGAGCATTTTAGAAGTTGTGGATGGTACCAGCCAAGATGAGCTATGCCAATGAATCAAGGAGAACATCCGTTTTCAGAGAACAGATTCCCCCTTCAGCTGGAAGGGGTTACAGAGGAAGCAGAAGCCAAGTGAATGGAACTACTAAAACATAGATGCAGTGAACACCACCTGGAGCCCTCAGGGATGGAAAGGCAAGTGAAAAACAGACACCTTTCTACCTTCTCTTCTATAGGCCTCAAAGTGGAGAGATCTCTCCTCTCACTGCATGCAACATAAGCAAATGGTCTCCAGGCTCAGCCAGTAGTTGACCATTCATTTGTAGGTGTCTACTGGCACGCTTAAACTGAAGCCAAATCGTTTTTTCCAGCATAAAAATGGATTTAAACCCTGCTTCCTCCATTGAACTGACAGCACATTCAAATAGTGCTGAAGTCACTAGTAATCATTGTGCTGGAATCATCTTTGGATGGTAGAAGTGCTGGCCGCAGTCTCCTCTCAGCTATGGTGTTATCAGTGGTTTACATGAAAAGAGAGTTTAGGCAGTCATGGCACTTGACAACACTGGTAATAACTATGTAAGTATAGCATGTAGAAGCAGGGTCTCCCTTAAGAGAAAACAGAACAGAAATGTAAACAAGTTGAGATTCTGCTTTTCAGATCTACAGATCTCAACCAGAAAAAAGCCTGTGGGAAGAGGGAGCCGCAAATCAAAACGTGCCAGAAACATAATGATCAATTAGGTTTGATAACATATTGCCTCTATCTCACATGCTTCTATTTTTTCCTAGCTCCAGCTATCAAAAGTAATAAAACCACACAGTGCCTCATCATACGTATGCAGATTTGTGTGTGGAGCATTAGACAGAACCCTCAGGCTTTTATTCAAAGTAACTTCTCAAACTCCGGGTAATTGCTTTTTGTAGGAATAGGTTTCTACTGTGTTTATGAGCAGTCCACTAGAGGGAAACATGACCCACTAACTCATGTAGCTCAAACTCTTAGCCAGTAACATTTTCACCCACAGCTTCTCTGCATTCTGGGCCAGTCCACAACACTCGCAAGCACGATTCCCGCAGTTTCTTCACGCACACAGCCTATTTTTCTTTCAGACAAGCAAAGAGGGGAAAGCAGGCAGGCCAGGTACTAACTACAAGGAGATGAGCAGTTCTCAGCTAGAGATTTGTTTCTTGTTTTCCCAAGCCCCTTCACAGGTGTCTTTCACTCCCTGTTTACTCTGTCGCATCCTTGAGGTGCCAGCTGTAGCTGCTACAACTGTGCAAGCAGCAATTCCTTGCTGGTGGTCTTCCCAGCTCTCAGTTCTGCTTTTTGATGCTGTTATACAGGTCAGAAGTAGTCTGGGTATTAATAACACAGAACAAAATAGTAAATTTTGAAGCAAGGGGGGACCCTAGATATAATGAGGGCTAGAGAAGTTTGATGCAGCATTAGCAGGATTCCTACTATACACCCAAAGTAACACGCTATACTTCTTGTGTGACTGACAGCTGCCGGGAAAGGGCATTTCCCTTTTCAACAACAATCAAATAATGATGGGGCATAATTGCAGCTACTGCCCCAGTATGAGTGTAGCAGAGTGCTATTTATTGTCCAATTTATCCAAAAAGCCACAGCAATGTTCCTTCCTCTTGTGTTAGCAGGGCAGGTGATGACAGTGAAGTTTTACTCTCCCCTAGCTCTGATTCTGCCACACTTGAAGACAGCAGTCTCACAGCAACCCTTCCTCTAAAAAGCAACTATCAGTGTTACTGTGACTGTTTCTAAAAATTCTTCCCTCCACCTTCAACCAGTCCATGTAGTCACAGAAAGGTTTGGTCTTAAACAATGCATTTGTATGCTGATGCTAATATATGGGTGGTTTTAGAAGTTGGTGAGCCAATAAAGGAAACTTGCCACAGGTGCCATCCCAGTACAGGTTATCACCATTAGCTGCAGCAGACTGTAGAGTTCCCAGCTGTGTTGCAGTAACAACCACTTCTCTCTCTCTCTCTCTCTCTCTCTCTCTCTCTCTCTCTCTCTCTCTCTCTTTTTAGGTGTATTTTCAGCTGTTGGGCCTTTACAGAACTCAGTTCCCTGCCTGAGAGGTAACAGGAGGTTCATGGAAGCAGCCAGCAGAGAAAGCTTTAAGGACAGCTCAGGACACTTCAACAAACCACAGGAGCAAAGAATAAGTGTTAGAAATTGCAGGTGAGGGTGAGCAAATGGGATGACATGGGATAAGAGTATTCAGCTGGCTGAAGTTTGCTTTCAGACTGCCACACACCACTGCTGTAACCCCCTGAGCAACTACCTCATGGAGCCACAGCCAGAATCCTTGGCACACCCAGAGAGACGGCATGGGTGCAGAGAAAGAAGTGGGAGATAGAGGGGATTCAGGATTCAAGATTGGGGTTGTCAAGAGAAACCAAAAAGAAAGAACAGCCAAATACCAGCAAGCCTCTATATCCATCCATCAGGGCTAACATTCATCCTCTGTGACTTACCGCTGTCACCAGCCATGGAGAAGGCCCCTAGAGCCCAAAGGAGGACATGACAGAGGTTTCCGAGGAACCAGGAGCAGCGGCAGGGTCCGTGGGGGCAGCTGGGGCACTGCTTGCCCTCAGGGCCCCGGGAAGAGGAGCCTGTGAGGAACCTGCGAAAGAGGAGCCCATGAGGCTCCCTCACGCTGAGAGGGGAGCCCAAGGGACAGTGTGGGGAAGCATTGCCAGGAGCCCCCAGGGCTGGTGCTGCCGCTGTGCCCCGGAGCTCTGCCTGCAGTGTGGCGAGGCAGCAGCCCCAGGGCTGTGCAGCAGTCTGTGACAGACCGACAGACAGGCTCGCTGCTCGCCACGCCACGCCAGAGGTGGCTGCGACACGACACGTCGCATTAGCGGCGGGGGCGGGCCCTGCAGCTGCCAGCAGGCGTGCAAAACACCACAACTGGTCCCTACCGGCACCCTGCTGCACTGAGGCCAAGCAGCACGGTTCAGAGCTGGACTCCGGTAGAGGAGTCGTGCATGCACAGCATTGCCACAGCCCTCTTCCCACACAGAGGGGGAAATTGTGGGGAGGTAGCCGGGAGCACAAGGCTCCTGTGGTTTGGAGGGTCACAGGGCTCCGAGTGAAAACAGACAATTACAACAACGCTCCCAGGGGAGGCAGAACTGGTGCAGCATATAGAAGCGGTGCTGTCAGACCGATGGAAGCTAAGCCACACAGATAGATACACTCTTATCACTGCAGGAGGGGTGAGTCCCAGACTTACTTCAGCATGTGGAGTGTCCTCAGGTGGCAGAGGAGAAAGGCTATCTCAATTCTCTGTTCTGCCCTGGGCAATGCAAGTTACTGTATCCCCTGCATAACAAGGGCACAGAGCCAAAGCACTTCCATCCCCTGCAAGACGGTTGCTGCTGATAGATTGTGAGAGCTCAGATTCTTTGATAGTAAAGCTCTGTATCAAGACAGCCAGTTAGTGCCATGGATGGGATCTTTTACATCTGTTCTCAGTAACAAGCAGTATCTTGGTCAAGTTTCAGCCCACTAGTTATACTTTAGCTAACGAAGTCATCATCTTGATATCAGTTTCTTGTTCCCAGGTTTAAACAGTTTCCAGGAGCCACGAACAGCTGTCAGACAGATGCGGGGGCTTCCAAACCAGCCTCCATTATCTACTTACATTGCTGTGCCATCATATCTCAACAGGTAATGAGGAAAAACAGCTCTTTCACGCCGCTGGCAGTGTCATGACTGACATAGTCTGAATCTCAAGTGAAAGAAGCTACCCATTCAGGTACATAAGTACATTAACCTGGAGATCTTACATCAGTTCAGTACATGCACTTAGATTAAATACCATGATCTTCTATAAATAACTTCAATAAATATTAAGAAAACATACAGTTAACCTGTTTTCTGAAAGGTAGTTATGCACTCTGAAATCTGCATTCTTCCTACAAATACTTAGTTCTAGGATTAAAAGCAATATTCAGTTTTTAAAGTTACCATGTTTGTATTTCAAGTATTGCTTCTCTACTGACAACATATACATGTTACCTGTGTTACCTGAAGTTAAAACAAGGGTGATAACTGAAGATATTAAAGGTGATGACATTATTTAGTGTAGACTCATCTGCTGTGACTGCGACTTTGAGCCTTTGGTACCTTCTCTGCATCTGGATGCTAGCAAGTGTAACTCAGAGTAGCCAACTATGCTATACTGTGGACCTGACTCGTTACTGGCATCTGTTTAAGAATGAACAAATATACAAAGAGATTATAAATATATAACTGTATTTTATTTTTAATATTAAATATTTTTAAATTACAAGCAATTTATCGAATCACACTATGCATGATAATCAATATACAGTAGAAATTACAATTTAAAAATGTACACAATTTAAAGACATTTTGACCTGAAATTTCATTAACTATGATATATTGCCATAAACCTCATACCTGTATTAAATTACAATAGGAAAACCTCATACCTATGATTTTGTTACATAGTTTCTCATTTACAAATAGAATTAAACATTATATATACACACATCAGTACCATTTATCATTTAAGTTACACCTACAACTGTGCAAGTTCAAACAATTTCATAAACAAAACTAACTGTAAGTCATATTCAAGTTTCTGAAAAACAGGCTGCTGGTATTACAAATACTTATTTTCAATAAGTTTATATGATGTTCGACTCCCCTCTAGATTTTTTCCAGTCTTGTACCAAAACCATTAACATACAAGGATATTTCTGTATGACTTAAAGCTGAAGTAATTTTGTACACTCCATTCTTATTTAAGGCTATTTCTTATAAGGCTAATGAACTTTGATTCCACCTTTCACCAACACCAACAAAAATAGCCATGTCACTAACACCTGACAATGCTGACATTTTAGCATAGTGCTTAATCAGAAAAAAAAGTCTTTCTACCAACCAGCCTCCTCATGAAAAAAGATTTGAGTACTACATAAAAATCTGCTAAAAATACTGATAAAAAGAATGAGGCTTAAATGGCTTTCATTAGTGCATCAACAAGGATATGAAAAAATGCTTAACTCGTTCACTTCCATGAAAATGGCAGTTTCCATGAATGCAGTTATACACACAACATGTCTGCAGCTAGGGAATTTGGGAAAGTACAGGTGTTTCCATTATAACTGGACACTTCTCACTTGGTTAGCTTCTTACTACAGATCCTCTGTTTCTAAACAAACTTCTTTAGGTGGGAAAAATCAGATCTTTTAAACAACTTTAGTAGCCAAATTGAGACAATGCCTTCATTATTCAAATAATCAAGGTCTTGTACTAGAGAAGGAATTAAAATGTAACCAGTCTTCATAATAAACCATTGAAAATAGATACATGTACTTCTAAAACTGAAACCATGCTTTGTAGCTAGTGCAAGAAATTACATACACAGTTTTAAGAATGACTCATAACAAACCCGCTTACTAAAAGGTAATTTGTTGGAAATACAGATTCATCTTCATTGTGTCACTGACTGCTAGGTGGGTATCTTAATATTGCTAGTAGTTGATCAGATTTTAACTATAATTTTTTCCAAAAAAAACTTTTAGATTATTGCAATCCAGCCTACTGGATTACTAAAACTAAATTCTTAGTTTAACTGAGGTGAGTCAACTTCAAATACTTCTTTCTTTTCATTGTACAGCTAAAAAGGACATTACCTTGCTTAATATCATACATATCCAAGCCCATTTTGGAAAAAAAAAAATGCTCCTTTGGCAATTAATTAGCAATGAGTCCATTTGGACAAAGGAGTAAACTTTCACTTCCTATGTAACATTTTCTTTAAACCCTGGTAAAGAATAAAAAACATTTCCACCAAGCAAAGGAAATTCCCGATGTGCAGGATGAAATACTGCACGTTTGAGAAATATCTGAGTTTCCAGAATTACAAGAACCAAAATGCACTACTAAATTTTAACATTTTGGAATAAAAGCTTTTATTTAACTTTGGACTCTATTCTAAGTTAAGCAATTCAAAATTAAGGCTGAACTCCAGGTCTGATCCAGTAGATTTCTCAGCACACGAGGCAGATAAACCCACACATTATTTGCAGACCACTTAGGGAGTTTCATTCTTAGTTTTGAATTTCCGTACTCAATGTAGTGTGAGAATTACACAACACAGATGAGATCTAATTAATCTAGCCATATCAAGGAGTTCAATGTTGGAATTATGGAATTTCTAAGCAATAATGTGTGCACAAAGTCTATTACCTATATTTCAAAATACTACAAACAGCGCACAGCTTCCTTAAGTGCTCTACAGTACGTACTGTAAGCATGTATTAAGAACTACTTGGCTTTGTCTCTTAAATCATGTTTTGAGAAAAGTCCATGAAAAATTCTGTTCCTCACTCCACACTGAAGTACAGTTCTGACCAACTCTGAACCTGAGTGCCGCATCAGAAGTTCTCAACAATAAATTGGCAAATTCAAATAACTTTACAGAACTAAATCATTCCCTTTTGATTGGTATGGAAGCCATTCTGGCTAAGGGCTAAATAATGCTGGACAAAAGCAGTTAAGATATTCCTGTCATTTAAAACATACTTTAAAAATGAAAATGCATATAGAAGTATACAACACAAACTTCACATAACTTAAAATATCTAGTCCTCCTACACTTCATGGGATGACAATTCTCTGGTGAGTGGATCTGAACACAGAGCACTCGGACCACCAATACAATGAAGCCCTGCCAAAAAAGCCACTAAAATACAAAGTACTTTAAAGCCAGGTAAACTGTTCTTGTTAGCGTTTCCTGCAGATCGACAGCTGGATAAGGCATTCCAACAGGCCAGGGATTTGTTTCTCAAATTAATTCACTTTAGAGTAGTGATTAAAGATTATTTTTTTTCCAAGCAATTTAAAGAATTAAACTAGCTGAACACACAGCAGAGCATGAAGGTTAAAAAACCATGTTGTATTCCCTTCCCTACACACAGCTTCAGAGTAAACGTTAAACGTTACTATACAGCATCTTTGGGTCAGTATGCATTTCAAGGTGTAGCATGGAGCCTTGCAGATATCTTTAAATGTCTGGCCTTATAAAGGGTGCAAAATTGGTTATTAACCATTAATCTAATTCTTAATTGTCGGAACATCACTGAGAGGTAGATCTACCACAGGCCTCTGAATGGCAGCCCCAGTCTGCAGTCAGCAGAAGAGAGCTTCAAAATTCACAGAATGTACAGTTACAGGACCAAACATGCCTAAATCCAGTCTACTGAAATTAGTCGTGTTTTAGAATATTCATAATTTCCAGTTTTGTACAGTCAATTTTATTTCTTCTCTCTCCAAGGCAAAAGTTGTAATAACAACTGGAAGGCCCTTAAGTATGGTATAGTCAGATGGTATTACAGTTTAAGCAGTCAGTAGGATCGTATTCAGGAATTGAGACATTATCTCTTTCATCTACAAATTCCAGAGTATATCATATATTCTA
The DNA here is from genome assembly GCF_040182565.1 of Anser cygnoides. NCBI lineage: Eukaryota > Metazoa > Chordata > Aves > Anseriformes > Anatidae > Anser > Anser cygnoides. The sequence continues at coordinate 7,603,148 of NC_089887.1, forward strand.
TTCCAGTTTCCTATAAAACATGAACACTAACAATCTATAATCGTTATCATTTAGAAATGGTACTGAATAGAAGATTTCAGCAAGTCTAACATAACACTCAGAAGTTATGTACGTTTTACAAGTACCGTGCATAGCAAAGGCTACAAAAGAGGACAAATTAAACTGGGTAACTGGGCCAATTCAACTTGTCTTACTTTCCTTGAAAGATTTAAGATTTTGATTCTGTACATCATCAGGAAATAGAGGAAGAATAATCCATAGTGCAATCGTAATAAGCAAAGTAACATGTAGTGATATCTTTTTGAATAAATATGGCTCACTACTGATCAACTATCATTCATACAGTTTCAGCAACACAGACACCTGTTGCACAGGACAGTTATACACAATTCTACAACAGGTGTATGTTCAAATAGATAATGAACTACATGGAAAAATATAAAAAAGTATTATACAATCTCATACATAAACCAGACTAGTGTAATTGCTTTACTTGTTTCTTAAGTTATCTGAAAAATACTTCAAGTACTTGAAAACAGCGGCAGAATCATCTTTCAATGAAAAGCAAAATTGCACTGATTTAAAAATACATTACAAAGTTAAATACACATTCAAATTAATGTCCTGATTTAACATTGCTTTCAGTGTTTACTTTCATTTCTTAGGACTTCTTGATTACCTGTATTACTCCAGGAGATCCAGAGTTCAGATAAAGAAGCTTCAGACACAGAGTCTGTGTGTTCTGTGTACGTAGTCCCAGGAAGTTTTAAATCCGTTTAATCTTTTTCTCCATCTTCACTGCTTCCTATTAGCAGAGGAAAGGTAATAATGTACAGTGAGATTCTTCTGCACGACCATCACTTCTTTGCAAGACTTTTCCTAGAACTTGGCATTCTTCTGTTTCACACTTCCAAGTATTGGTTAATCTTTCCCTAGAGCTTTCGTCTACTATAAACATTTGGTACCTTTGTACATAGACATCTGCTTAAGTCACACAGTTCAATGTCACTTCCTAGGACATGTAAGGCAGTGTAGGATCTCCAAAATCTCTTGTCTATAAGTTACTAAGCAGCAAGCATTATCTAATCAATATGCATGATACAAGAACAATACAAATCTATGTAACAGTGATTACGTTTTTATAGACATTGACCATCAGCAAGGTTCAGCAATCAGTAGTATTTTTATAATGTTGTATTTTACCAAGATTAATATGCTAAACTGCTTCAAATCAGTTTTCTTTCCCCTCTTAACACTCAAAAAATGTATTAAAGCTTTATAAAGCTTTGTTAGAGACAAGAAAGCTTTCGTTAACAAATACTGCTACTAAATATTTCTATGAACTGATTTGTTTGACTCTATTCTAACTCCACTTTAGAAAACATGCTGCAACTCTTGAGAATGTAAAAAATGCACTTTCTAAAAAGCAATACAAACTGAACTGTAAAATAAGCTTAGACAACAATTGCAGACATATTCCTCACCCTGTGCAATAAATTGTGTCCGATGACAGGGCAATAATGAAAATTAAACTGCCACAGTGTTACAGCTATACATAAACGCTTAAGGACTGCTAATATTTCATTTATATAACTATCGTACTAATTTAGGAAACAAGACTTGTGAGCTTGTCCCATAAACATTCCAGAAAATGTACAGCCATAAGTTTGTAGCAATGTGGATGCAAATAATCTCAACCTAAATGGAAAGGTTTATCTTACTGAAATACAAGACCAGACATAACTTCTACACCATTAACAATATATTTATAAACTAAGTATTTATCAAAGAAGAAAATTTGTCATCTGTATTACTCACATCTTTGCACGAACCTTTCAATTTGTAGTCTCAAAATAATTAACTAAATCACCTACCTCCTTGCTCTATATCTGAATCTGTAAGATGTGTAAGGGAAAAGCTTGCCATGTTTGCAGGAGAGATAGAGAATCTAGAATATGGGGATGAGTGTGACCAGTTCTGTTCAGAAGTCCGGGTGGGTGGAGGTGGAGAGAAGTATTTTGACTGAAGAGGTGGTTTAGAGCTAATAAGGCTATTAGCTGCCTTTGATATAAAGGATGGCTCTGGAGAAGAGAAGTCATCATCCCATTCAAAACCGCCACCTTGGAAGAAGAAAAAAAAACAACAAAAAAGCAGTTTAGAGTAATATAAAGTCATATATTGAGCAAGTCCTGCAAGTCCTGGAAGACTGCATTAATCCAAAAGGAACCTGTAGTAGCTTTTCATACAAGATCTCTTAAGAGTCAAAAGAAATGACATTTATCACACAATTACAGAGGTTACCAATGAATTTTGGAAGCAAAATCTAAACTTGGGGCTTTTGATACACAGCACTCAAAAGCGTAATACAGCCTTAAAAACATTAACCCTGACCCTGTCCTCTGCTGTACGGAAAATTTTACTTTTTTACTTGCTGTTATTGACACTCACCAGAATTAGAAAGTACAACCTTCAATCTGAGAGGAGCTGGAGAATGCCAGCTTTCAAAGCACAGAACAAAAATAGTTAACACAGGCAGAGTCTATTGAGGAAATTAATATCAAATGAATAAAGAAGTATTTTTAAAGCACTTTACAGTGCTAGGATTTAGACTGTGTTTATGGATATCAGTATAAAACACGTTATACACACACAAAAAGATTTAAATGCATGTCCTGAGGACCTCCTCATAAAAAAACCTATAGATTCCCAGGCTAAGAACACAGACAATTTTTCTCAGAAGCATCATATAGACCTAAGAGAATTCAATGCAGTTTAAGAAAATATTACTTACAGCATCCTAACATAGAAATGTTGAAATAACACTGACTTCATTAGGAGTGACTGGCTGTGGGGACAGGGCGGAGACTAAATCCTTGCATTTCCTTCTAAGTAGTAATGGGGGAATAAGGAAGGAGAACACTGGCTGGTAGTTTACACATTGTACTGAGTCTGGCTGCAGTAGAGTTCATTTTCTTTATTTGCTGCTGTGCTTTCCATTTGTAAACAGAACAATGCCGATAACATATTTTACCTACTGGCCAGTGTTTGCACAGTATCAAGGCCTTCTGTTTTTCCTCACTCTGCCCTCTCCTCACCCTACCACCACTGAATAGATTGGGGGTGCATAAAAAGTTGGGAGGGGACAGAATCAGGCAGATGAACCAATCAAAAAGATATTCCATGCCACATAACAGCATGCTCAGCAATAAAACAGAGGAGAAGAGATTGGGAAGTTAGCCCTCTTTTGCTCAGGAACTGGGTAGGCATCTGTCTACCTGGGAGAGGTGGTGAGTGCTTGATTTTGCACTATTTGTTTTCTTTCTTTCTTCCACCTCTCCTTCACTTATTAAACAATTTTTGTCTTGACCCACAAGTTGTCCTGCTTTTACTTTTCCTTCCTCTTCCGCCATCCCACTGGGGGTGGGAGAGATGCGAGCAAGTGGCTGTGTGGCATTTAGCTGCCTTCCCATCTGTTAACCCACAACAAGCATACACACAGAGTGTAGAGACTGGACAGAAGAAAAAAAGGTCTGGAACAGCAAACAAACTGACAGCCGTTATGAGACTGCATTTGGAAAAGAGGTGTGTAGCACCTCCCCAGATGCAAAACTCAGCTTAGAGAATGCTGAGCTCAAATCCTGCACTCATACTTGCAATTCTGAAAAAAAAAAAAACAGCTGCTAAAGAAAATTATTTGCTTTCCTTTGTTTTATTGAATGCAGCTTTGAACAGTACAAAGTCTTCATTGAGTCACAAGAGCACTGAGGTCTAGAAGTGATGGAATGCCACAGCATCCAGACCTTCTCTCCGACTCAAAAAAAATCATCTTGAGCCAACTGTGTTCTAGTCCAGGAGTCCACAAAGATTTATTGCCTGTACTTTGGTTGCCTCTCAAGATAGCCAATATATGTCAAACAGTATTTTCTCTCAAGCTTTGATAAACAGTAACACTACTATCCAAGCCTAGCTGAAGTATTTACTTAGGATGCAAAACTGAAGCCAGTATGGTACAGTGAACATACAAACCACATATTTTAAGTGACACTTCATTAAAAACTATGCATAAAATATTCTCAACCCCTGCTGTGTATAAATACATTTAAGTACCTTCTTCATCTGTCGAGCTTTCTGAATTTGTGAATCTGTTTAAGTAACTAAAACCCGAAGGTGGAGCAGGAGTGCTGTGAGAGCCTTCGCCATTAAAGTCTGCTACACGGTTTCCCAGCTCCTTAGTTGGCGTTTCCTAATGCAAACAAAACAGCTCGGTTAACTCTTTCATATACACCATGCATCCATGCAGTTGGATGCTAGCTTTCCAAAAACACTTTGTTTTCCCCATCAAATCTACTATGAAAATAAATGGTCTGCAAGCTCTTAGTTATTACCACACAACAGGACTTTGAATTGTACATTAAGCATATGGATACACCTCCATTTTCAAAAAAAGTTGCATCAGATCTATGCTAAACTGAATGCAGAAGTGACTATTTACATCATTTATCATATAAAGAGGTTTCATATGCCCTAGGAACAAAGCTAAAATATCTTCCAGTTGCAAAGAAAACAGTTCCCTTACTGCAATACACAAGTAGGGATTTTTTTTTCTATTCTGGAAAAGCCTTAGATAGTCCCATCTCCCAACGTTTTACCTTTTTTTTTTTTAACCCTTTAACTATGCTTCAGGATAAAGAGACACGCTCTGCAGGACCAGTATTTGAAGCAGCCAACATTTTATCAGTTACTATAATAAGTGAGTTCAACAACTAAGTAGTTTAACACAGATTATTTTTTCCTTCCCCTCCGACAATAGGATTACTATTCTACAGAGGACAGAAAAACAAATACATACCTGTGTTTTCTATTCCAAAAGACAATGACCCCTAGTATGCCTGACAACGTCACTGTTCTTTTAAACTGACTGTACTAGTTCAGTTTCTATAACGTTAAAATACAATCCCCTTTGTATCAGGTTACAGAAGCTTAAAAATTGATAAAGCAAACAGGGAAACAAAACTAACCTTGAATTTTATAAGCAGATCAGTATTGTTTTACTAAACTTGAATAACATTGTATTAATAAAAAGCAGCACTGTCATCTAACTACTGCTCTCATCTTTGATTATAGCTTAAGGTAAATTAATGCTAACTAACGCAGGACTCAGTTTTTATTTTTATTATAAAGACATTTGAACTTAAACCGTAAGTCCCCAAATTCATTAAACAGATAAATTAATCAGAATGTTGTAACTTTATAGAAGTTTTTTTTTTTTTTTTTTAATAAAATCTGGTCCATAATGCTGTCTCTCACTCAAATTCTGTACAGCTTACGTGCATCAGTAAAACATCACTAAAAACCAGGTTTCATCCAGTGCATACACAGTCAAGGTTCCAAAAGCAGTGGAAATTTAGGACTTGGCAAGCAACCCTGTTCAAAGCAAAACTACACTTCAAGTCCCTGCTGCTATTCTACCATCAGCACAAAACCGCACCTAGCCAAGAAAACAGTTTCTTTACATAGAGAATACAAACACATCACAAACAAGATGACAAGACAAGAAAGTGATCTTGTAACAATGTGCCCATATATACTAGCAAGTTATTTACCATGTCTTGTTTAAAAAAACAACTTTACTTAGTAATTCAAAAAGGATACCTGATCAAACAAATAGACCGTGACATCATCAAAGAAAGTTACAGCCTTTTTCTCATTTTTCCAGTGCTCATGTTGCCTTTCATTAAGAGGTTTCGGAAGTTTCAACAAGCTTCTCAGATGCTTTCCATCATCCTTGTCAGTAAGTATCTCAGGTACTTGATGAACAGTTTCATCTTCACTGTCAGAACTCAGACTATGCATATGAAAAGTCCTCATGTCATCCTCAGAATCACTGTTTTCATCTTCCTCATCCGCATCATCGCCATCTTCTAAATCAAGCATTCCAGAAACATCGAGCTTGCCAAGGTATTTTCCTTCAATATCTGGCTCTTTCAACTTTTGTCCTTCAACGTGATAGAAGGACTTCTCACTCAAATCTAAAGGATTGTGTATGTTATGCACAGATTTCAAGTCTCTGTGTGAAAAAAGTTCTGAAGTATTAGTGCCAACACAAGAGACACTTTTATGGGAAAACTCCGACAGCTTTATTTCATCCCTTAGGTTATTTTCCATTGATATTTCCAGGGAATTCAGAGTTGCCTCAGTCCACTCGTCAGGACACCTCTGTATCCTTACATCCATCTCTTGTATCTCTATCTTGTGATTCAGTTCTGGTTTTGTACTTTGATTACTGGTATCCTGGTAATTTCTTAGGTCATGCTTTTGCTCTCTCTCTTCAAAACAACAATCCTTTTTAGTATTATTCTCTCCTCTATTTGCAGAAGTGATACACGTAGCCTCTCTTGATAGATTTACAGTCTCTTCCGTTTTTTTATCTGGCTCAGAATCATTATCAGAGAAATAGGCAGAGTCTCTATAGGAGTTTTGATTCCCACCCACAAAAACCTCTGGGGTTATTTCAAAATTGTTTACTGCATCTAAACAAGCTGCTGCTTCTGAAACAATTATGACTGGATTAGAAGGTAAATCATTGGCATTGCTCTCACTGACACCACAGTTACCAATATCTGCATTAGAAGCATCCTCAACAGTAATATGGGAAGTCCATTCCGGAGACTCCAGATTCTCTGTTTCATAGCCACTGTCAGCAGGCTTATCAGGTGGTAAAAGTTTCTGAGGACTTTGAGCCTGTAAAGATTCTAAAACCTCATTTACATCTAAAGAATCCAAAGAGTCAGGTGTCTCTAAGGCCTGTTCTGCAGTCTGTACAGGAGATGGGCTGTCTTCCAAAAGACTATCCTGACTTGTGCAATCTGAAGTAGCAACAGAAATTAAGGTCACCTCTTCTGGAACACCCTTACAATTCTCAAAATGATTTAATGTTTCTTGTCTTTCCTCTGACAAATCATCTTTTTTTAATATGGGAGAATTACTTTGCAAGTTTCCTTCTGTATCTTCCTGATTGGATTTTTCCCTATTAAAAGCTACTTCAGACTTGGAAAGTACTCCCTGTTTCATTTGTACATCACTCCCATCTGTTTTAACAGCAACACTGTAATATGGATCGTTTCCAACATTATTATTTTTTGTATTACTGGACAGCTCTTCTTGACAAAGAGTATCAGTGTTACAGGACAAGACTTTGTTGACTTCCACATCTGAAAGTTTTCCCTCATCCTTCAAATAAGGAAGATTTGCACATTTATCATGCAACTTATAGGCTGCAGACGGACTAGAGGATGCCTGCATCTCTACAGTCGTCTGAGAATTCATATCTTTATCCGTTGTTACTGGATTACAATTTTCATCTTTCATGGTTCCAAGGTTTTCACATACTAAAGAAAAGACCTGCGCATTTTCAGCCAACACAGGCTCAGGCTCTACAGTGTTTCTATGTGAGGTTTCCAACATACTTTTTAGAACAGTTTCTGGTTTTTGCCCGAAATCACTGCTGGTTTTGTTAGACAATATCCCTGTTAATAAGTTTTTCTCTTGAAGAAATAAGAAGTTACCAGAAAGTTCTTCTAAAGTTACTAAGTCAGACTGGTTAGAAATATTTTCACCTAACGAAACTGCTTTGTTTTCAGAAACATGACTAGAATGCTCTTTCTCAGCAAAGCCTGTGACACTTGTAATATCTGTGTTTGAGTTTAAAACAGTCAGTTTAAAGTCTTTAGGAATATCATTCGTTTCAGCAAAACCAAGTATTTTTCTGTTCTTTAATTCTTCTGATCTGTTAATGTCATTAAATATATTCTGGAAAGGACTTTCTGGACTACTATTAGCAGGCAAAAATTCCTCTTTAGGATCTGTATTGTAGTGGAAGAAGTCCCCATCAGTGCTAGATTCTTCAACATCAAGATCCCTGAGAACCATGAAATGAGAACTTTTTTCTTGAACAGCTTCTTGATCAACTTCTGTAGTTAGTACAACCGATTGGTTATCGAAATTCATGCTGCAGCCACTACCTTTTTCCTCTAACTGGATATAGTAGTCATTTCCAACAGACAGTTTGTGTGCATCAAACACAGGTAACACCCCAGGAACAGCAAGCGATGCTTCCTGACCACTTCCATCCTGTGCTCCTGGCCCTTGCTCTGAAAGCGATCTCTCAAAAACCTCCACGGGAAAGAAAATACTTGTGTATGCCATTGCTTCATCAGGATTCACACGACCACATTCATCAAAATGATCATGTTTAGCTGCCTCCCAGATATATTCAAAGCTGAGGCCCTGGCTTGTTTCAGTTACAGTAAGAACTTCCTCCATTTCATGGCCAAGTCTATCTCCTGTAAAGTGATCTAAGATTGGAAATGCAGAATTATTTGTTTCTCTATTTGTGGTGTTTGGTTTAAGAGCATTCCACTGCTGTTCAAAATCAATCTCTGAGTCCCTTTGGCTTTGCATGCGAAGGTAAGTTAAAAGTCTATGCACTTCTTCTGCTGTTGGTCTCTTTTCTGGAGATAGCCAGCAGAACTGCAGAACTTCATACCTATAGAAGTAAGAAACACCTTTCAATAGGTTCCACAAGGAAAAGGATTTTATAAAAATCAGGTACCTAAATACTAAAAAGTAACAGCAGTATTACTGGCAGGAATTTCCATCTATAGCAACTCCTCATTTTCTATAGGCTGCCTTTGCAAGGAATGTTTAACTTCAATACACTTTTGAGAGAAATGGGTAATATGAAAAACATATTCAGCAGCTTTAAAAAATAAAAAAAATGAAGTTTACCATCTATCAGAGTATGGCTGCTCCAGATGTGGCTTAAAAAGTTTAATCTGTTTCTCCTTGATGACATGGGTTAGGACTTCCCTGTCAGAGAATTCTGAGTAAGGCTGAGCAGCATTCTCAAACAGCTCCCACAACGTTACACCCAGGGACCTAAAAAAGACCAGCAAAATGACTGTACATTCTAAGAACTAAGTTGCTCTCAAGAAAAAAAGTGTTATGTAAGAACAGGCAAGAACTACCAAATATCACTATCCCATGGCTCCATAATAATTTCAGAATCCGTTAACCCATTTCAAGTGCGCTTGACAGAATGCTAAAAGCCTCAAAAACAAAGTTCCTCAAAAACAAAGTTCTTTGAAGGCCAGTGCCAATGAAGGTAACAAAATGAGTGACTTATCTATGGAAGAAAATCCTGCATATTAAAGAAAATTAGAAAACGCCTATTTAAAACAGAGAAGAGGAAAAAAACCTATGGCTTCACTAAAGACTACTGTTGGACAAAACCGCACTTGTGAGTCAAACCACTAGAAAACTAATCTGTTTCGGACTTCTTTAAATTGGTGTTTTTAAGCTGAAGTACTCGGAAGCCTTGTTTTTGTTCAGTGCTGTATACATATGACATACAACACTAATCGCATTTTCAGTGCTTAGAGCTGATCCAGATCTTTGGGCAACCTTTTCTTGCCCAAAATACAAAGTAAATTCTATTACCATAGAATAATTTACATCAGAAGGAGTCTCTGGAATCATCCAGTCCAAACCTAGTCAAAGAAGCTTTGAATAAAAGGCACTGAAGTTCAATTTGGAATGCTTAAGACTCTGGCTGCTGGTAGTTTAGATGAACAGTATGATTTGAGGAACTCTGCTTGAAGGATACAAGGAAGAAAGTATTTAAATCACTTCTATCCATCTCACTTTCTGCAAATCTTGTTCTACATTAATAAATAAAACCTAGTTTATTATTCAATACCCTTAAAATACAAAAGCAGGAATTTAGCTACAATGTTTTCGGAAATGGCAGCCTAAGCCTCAATTTCCGTTATCCAAATTTTCCTGGACTTGAGAACTGAGGTGGAACTTGGCAACTTCAAAAAATGTTCACGAGTCTCTCTCTATAAGCTTTGTGGTAGCAGAGACTAACCTTAAAGGGATTCTAGTTGCATCTACCTCAAGATTTTGTTTTACATCATCCACAGCTACTAATGAAAAAAAATACCTTCCTTTATAAACATTTGAAGGAATTTGGCAAATTAAGTAAATATTTTATTAGTATAAACATCTATTCTTCTGCTATACGTTTCTCTTAATCTAATTGTTTTCGCAACAATTTTTAGGCAACTTTCCAAAGCAAGATACAGTTTCAGATTTGTAGATTAACCTACTGTACATCTGATAAAATAAAAAAAGCACTGCATCAGGCCAATATTCAACGATAAATATTTACTCCTTTATGTAACATTTGAAAACGTATTCCAAAATCCCTCACAAACTATTTTATTATTTACTACATACCATATGTTACTGTATTTATTTTGCTCTGCTGATAACAGTCTGTCTTGAAAACTTGTTATTAACTCAGGTGCAGTCCATCGGAGAGGAACAAGTTTCTTCTCATCTGTCTCAATATAATCTTCCTATATTATTGACAAAAAAAACCAGAAAGACTGAACAAACATCGGGACAACTTCCAGAAGTTGACAATCTTTTTTGACCTGATCTGTTTTTATGTGATCACTATGTGTAAAATGAGAATTAAAAAAGTAATCTCATTTTACCAAATTAGAAGAGAATAATGCTAGAGAAAAACGGCATTCAAGAAATCCATTTCTTGTACACAAGAAAATTGAATATCAATTTCTTGTTTAATGTTTGGTACTCAAAACTTTAATGAACACTTTACATTTTTCACTTTCTTGGTATATTTAAGTATGTTAAACATTTTCATTAAGCACTTTGATAGCATTTTTCCTCTCTTAGAACATTCAGATTAATTTTTTGCATAACACCTGCCATTATCATTTTAGGGCTACTGCATATATGACATACAAACACAAATTTAACCAAAAACTTCTATAAGCAGGAACTCCATTCATTTCTGGAAAGATCGTTTATTCCATTACATGACCTTGCTACAGTTCTTTGCCAGTTACTCTGAGAAGTTCACTATTCAGAAAAATAAAAAGGACAATCTGGGATCAGTTCATAACATTGTAATATGCTTGTTATAATCTCAGGCTTTCAAATCCTTCAAAAGCTAAAAAAAAAAGTGGTACATTACCAATAACTTACCTTATATCTACTGAATCCTATACCATAATCTCCTACTTTGACATTTAAATCAGATGTAAGAAAGCAATTTCGTAAGGCCAAGTCACTGCAAAGGCAAACAAATAAACAGTAAGAACAAACCAAGAAGCCTTCAATTAAAAATAAGACAAGTGAGTTAAAAGAAGTAATACTACTCAGTAGTCAGACCATGGCTTGAAAAATCAAATAAAAAAAAAAGCCACAAAATTTTACAAAAAAATTTTAAAAAAGCACATTTACAGGTTACAGTAGCAAGTGGCAGGAGCAGATCGGTAATATGAAGCAACTAGTGCTAAGGATTCAATATCCACGCTATATACACTTCAGTAATTTTATTCAGATGAGCTGTAGCCTGGTCCCATAGACCAAAAGGCTCCTAAAAGCTGAAGCAAGTTAGGCATGCACCTGAAGCTATCTCTCTGATTCTCTTTGGATATAATTAAACCAGTCCATGCACTCCAGAAGATCAACTCATAATACAAGCCCAGTCACAGTAACTGGCAACAGTAGGGAGATTCATTTCAGAAGTACAATTTTGATTCAAACTAAAAGTGGTGGTAGTTCTTCTGTTGCTTGTATTTTCATCAAGTTTTAAATATATATACACACCAACAATTGATTCCCAATCTCACTAGAAAACTGCGGACACCGTAGTTCTGTCACTCTTCACTCATACTAAGCAACTCATACTAAGCAACCAGTAATATATTACACGCACATATAAGTTCCTCTAAATAACAAAACCACACATTACATTTGAACTAGAACTATACATAGACTTTGAGAAAGACCATCAGAAGAAATCATGTACTTCATAAAAGTTCCTTTAATAAAGGAATCAAAGTTCATTTAACAAAAGAATCAAAAAAGCTCTTGAATATACATTTCCAGTTTCCACTATAAACCAGACAAGTGCTCACAGGCAGCAGTGTTGCTGTAATAATAGCAAGAAGCTTTTTTAGAAAACCCATCACGCAAACTCAGAAATCTATGCAAGTTTAATGAAATTGCATGCTTACTATGAAACTATAGCCATGACGGCAAGAGTTCCACATGCTAATTGCTCAAATATTCTGCTTCTCAGTTCCACAGAAGGGCACCAGGCAATTAAGTGCACTGGAAGAATTCTACCATTGCTTCTGTGTACATTAAAAAAAATCTCTGAAGTGTAGATGGTCTGAAAACCACACAATTTCCCTACTTCAAAAGAATAAGATTTCCCCCCCCCCTTTGAGAACTGTTGAACCTCATAGGTCAGAAACATCTGTAACCTTCAAGTACGCTCCAAAGCTTTCCAACTTGTAATATACTATTTAAATAAATATCCCAGAAGAGAAGATAAAGTTTAGCTGCTAGAATTTACCACTAACAACAAAATCACTGATGCTGGAGCTTTACCACTTACTCTGACAGCTTCAGGATAGTGCTGCTAGAAGTAAACATTTACAGTGATAATTTTGCAGATCCGAAGAATAATTATTTATCAAGTTTAACTGTACTTCACTGAAAACATACTGTTAAATTTAATACCTACAAAGCCACACTGCTGCAATACAAGAAGCAGTGCTCAGTTTAGAAGGCACAACTGGTACTACCTTCAAGTAACTTGAAATTGTTAAACAGGTTAAAAGCTCTGCTTATCTGGCACCAGCTGAGTCTAGGATTGTGGGGTTTCTTAGGGTTTTGTTGTTTTACACATGCACTTTTTAAGACTGAAATTTAATAGTTCAGCTTCTCCCTGAACGCAAGGTCTCTGCTTTCTCAAAGTAGTACAATGCATCGACCAGCAAGTTCCTAACATGCTGAAAGGGATGATACAAGTGCTGCTTCTACAGCTAAGAACAGGCTGACCCAATACACACACACAGAATAAACTACCCTGAGATATATCAGGTTTCATCAGGTAAGCCATGTCTGGGGAGCAAGTACTCTAATATAGCATTACAAGTCTAAGGTTGATGTCTCCAGCTGCTTAACAACTTTACAATTAAAGCAAAAAAATGTTTGTCATAGTTCAGAGCAATGAGTTTCACGACTGCATTTTTTCTTACCTGTTAAAACTACTGCCATTGTTTCAGTAGTAACTGCATCATCTTTTAATAAAAAGAAGAAATCCAGGCCTTCCCCCACCACTAAAATGAAATTGTTCTCCCATTATGATCTGACTAGCTCCATTACTGAAGATTAAGAGACACTGAAGATAAACAGTGCTTTAGTGAGAGATCACCTACTTCAGTCAGTATTTTAAGTCAGGTTCTCCCTTAACATATTGAAAGGGCAGCAACTTTTTTTTTTCCATTTTTAGTAACAAAGGTAACGGATTACAAAATTCTAAATTGCTATAATCTATAAAAATACAGTCCGAAAGATCGATTCTAACAAAATTTTAGTTTCACCCCCCCCAACCCCTAACACACATACCCCCAGCAAAACAAACTTAACTTGTGCAAGAATTAATCAAACTACATCTTCTGGATTGGCCTAGCAGTAGGCTGTGTTCTACAGTCTGCAGATCACCTAAAAAGAAGGTGATTAGCTTACAGTCGCACAAGGACTGTAAGACCATATCACTGCAGTTAATTTAACATCTTCATAAGCATCACACCTTCCTGACATAGGATATGTAAATTAGATGAAAGTTTATTAATCTAGTGTCTTTAAAATGCGCCGATTTGAATGAAAACACCTACATGAATTTTGGAGTGCGCCATAACAAAGAGTAACTTATCTGGAAAACATACCTATGCACAAAATTATGCTTATGCATTACAGCAAGTCCAGCAGCAATCTCACATGCCATTCTCTGTAGCAGCATTATTTGTGAATCTCCTTTAATGTGGTCCTGTTCATTGCAAATATAAGTTTTTAGGTCACCCTGTAAAAGAAGTTGAAAATACTTAGCCTTGTGTGTTAAGTGAATCTAAGAAACACTTTATGAAGAGGCAGCTAACTACCTACGTTACTTATTTACCAGTGAACAAGGTTAGCACTAGTTATAAACAGATTTGTGCTTAATAAAGAATCTCCTTAAGTTTCAGTCATCACTTGTATAAGAAGTCATCCAAGGCATATGGTATTGTCCTTGTAAAGGTTTTTAATCACATCATTTAGAAGTTAACAATCTAAATCACACTGCCACATAAAACATAACTTTCATACAATAATGCTTTCCATTAAAAACGTGATGAGCTTCAGTTTTTTAAGTGTGATCAGTTTCAATTGCTCCCCACCAGCAGTTGTCTGGCATGTGCAAGGGGATGGAAGGAAGAGAGCACAGAAAACTGTTTCAGAAATTGCCAGCTCACCTGAGCTTTAGATATTAAAAGACCATGATAATACAGCCCACTCCCATCACCCAGGCACCAGAGGATGGATGGCAGCAGTTTTGTTGAACCTAGGCATTGCTGATCAGCATCCATACAACTTACAAGCCTACAGAAGCACTCCATAAATTACCAAAAAAAAAAAAAAAAACCACGAAAACAGCTTTGAAACAGATGGAAAAATAACTGGGAGTTGTCAAGCATCTTCTAGTCTCGCTTTTCCTGTGTAGGACAATCCAAGAAAGGTAAGAGAACAAGTTTCTTACGCCACTGTTCTTACTTTCACTTGTACACAACTTTTAACCTACCGCTTCTGTATTTTTATTCTTATTTAAATCGTAGTCTTCCTGCAAGTTTACCAAAAGATTTCAGAAATTGTTTTTGTTTTTGAAGAAAATTAATTGTATCGAGACTGCACAATACATTACAACTTACTTCACCAGCGTAACATACTGGGCTATAACTGTACACACCAACCGTGCCTAAACCTTGGACCAGGAAGAAGACTGAAGAGAAGTCTGAGATTGAACAGACAAGGCAGCAGTCTTTGCACTGGCTAAAAAGTGTTGTCTTCAGAAAAGAAGAAAAGATCGCTAAACTTCTGCTCCTCTGGTGTTCCTGTACATTACAGATCTGTAACTAAAGCATCTAATTTCTCCTTAATACAGCTAATTAAAAGTGACAATTTACAGTTCTTTTAATTCAAGCAGTAGATTGCAACGCACCACACAGACATCTAACAGTGCAGTGATACCTGAGAACTAATTGACTGGAGAGTCACAAATCTGAGTTATTTAATAAAATAAGAAGTGGGATAGACAGTCTGCTTAAAAGCAGACACTACTCCTACATAAAACAATTTTGTTTTAAAACAAGAACAGATCCTACAGTACTTGCAAGCAACTTTCTATCTTCATCTGCTTTATACACGCTACTTATACTACAGAGCTAGTAGGTAGAGCTAATACCACTTTGTGACAAAAAATGTATAAGCTCTGAACTGTTTGATGTTGTAGAAACCTTCATCACATTCTCTTTATCCTGTGTTCAGCTACTAATTAGGCAACATTTAAGTATTTGCATCCTACAGAATTCTGTAGAAATGTCTCCATATATGTTATTATGACTTGCAATTACAGCTTTAATATCACACTGACTCATACATGTGTATAAACACACAAACGCACACTTCCCTTTCTGCCTTGCCAGAGCAGATTAACCAGAACAGAATTCCGAAGAACTACAAAATGAAGTGTCCGTATCACAGATTCCCAATTGCATAGCCTAATGAAGTACAAAAATCCAGTTTAACTGACTCTAGATGGCAGCATGCTGCTGTACAAAGTCAAACTATCCTGTGAAACCGCTGTCATCCCTTGAAACAGCAACTGGTTACTCACAGTTTGTCCCAGGTGCATTAAGTTCTTAAGATGCCTGAAATGCGCCAAGGAATTACTTTTTAATTTTTAAAAGCCTTAGTAACAGCAGCGCTATGTGGCATCCTTTATTTAGTAAATACCTGAATTACTTAGTAAATAATTCATGTAGACACATTTTTATAGGAAATGCAAGTTGTATTAAATCCAGCATCTTGAAGCCCTCTGGCTGTTTTCCTCATCCTATTAACAGCAACAATCAAAGTTAAAAGACAGTTGTTGTGGGTTTTTTTTTGGTACTGGTTTAAGAGGACACTCCTTCATATCAATGAATGCACTCTAGTGCTGGACTAACACCCAGATGGACCTGGGCAGGCTGGAAGAAGGGGCCAACTGAAACCTTATGAAATTCTAGAAAGACAAATGCGAAGTCCTACACCTGGAACGAAAAAAAACCCTTGCAACAATACAGACTGAGGACCGAACAGCTGGACAGCAGCTCTGCAAAAGGGGACCCAGGAATCTTGGTAGACAGCAAGCTGAACATCAAGCACCTGTACTCCCCGGAAGCAAAAACTGCAAGCAGCATCCTAGGCTGCATCAATATGACCATAGCCAGGAGGCCAAGGAAGGAATTACTCCCTTCTCCCCCCTGTTTGTTACACCACATTTAGATCCTGTATCCAGCAGCGGCTGCCCCAAAACAAGAGAGAGAGACTGGAACAAGTTCAGTAGAGCGTCACCAAGACTGTCAGGGGATCAGAACATTTCACCCCAGCTAATACAGCCTGGAGAAGGAAAAACTGCAGGGGCACCTGATAGCAGCTGTCCAGTACTTATGAAGCTATGAAGACTGAGCCAACTCTTCACTGCAGAAGGATGAGATGACAGGCGCAAGTCAAAACAGAAGTTCAGACTAAGCATAAGGAAAATTGTTTTCCCAGTAAGGACACCTGAGCAGCAGAGCAGGTTGCCCAGAGAAGCCATGCAGTTTCCACTCTTGGACGTTTTCAAAGACCCACCTGGCCAAAGCCCTGAGCAACCCGGTCTGCCCCCAGGTTGATGCTGCTTTGAGCAGGAGGTTGAACTGAAGACCTACTGAGGTCCCTTCCAGCTTGAATTATCCTATGATGCCTCCCTGTCTACAAACAGACAGTAGTGACACATCAATAGTATTCCCAATTTTGAGCCACACAATGGCTCTTTATTGGACAGAGTTTTTTAATGCAGAGCTCTTTAAGTATCAAAACTTATACATGTCAGGGGAAACACACTTCTGCAAAATTCACTGCTCAGACACCTGAAAATAAAAAGCTTGGTAATCATGCTTAAAGACGGCTCCACTTTTTCTCCAACTTGTTCTGCCTCATCCCTTTTCTCCTGGGAATCTGTGAAGAACGAGATTTTTACCTTTCCTCCCACCTCTCTCAGTTCTAGTCAGGATCAGTTCAGCCTTCTTTGTAAATAAGTCTTAATTTTATTTTCTCCTCTAACAACCAGAAGCCAGGGGCACATTTATCTGCAGTATTCTTCTGTAGCTTTCTGCTTTGCAGAAATTCCACGTTTGGTCCATAAGAACACCCAAACTGCTGAGGTGGCTTTTTAAACAAGTAGGTACTGACAGGGTTTGAGAAGCATAAAGATGTTACCCAATTATGTCCACTCAACACTTTCTACCAAGCTGGAAAGCTACCTGCCAAGAAGTCACATAACACCACATAATTAAGAAAACTAAAAATACTACCCCTGCCTCCCTGCTTCAACATTGCTTCACCATATACGTACCCAACATCACTGCTGTTAAAATACCTGAAAATGGTGTATGGTATGGACCCCTTATACCATTAGAAAGTTGTTTAGACATATATAAGTAAGAAATACTAAACATTTCTGAGAATAAGAATTGTTTGAACCCAACAAACATGATTTCTGGAGCTGCCATGTACTGTCAACCTCCCATTTTTTCCTCTTTAAAACTACATATTATTGATATATGCAGTATTTGACTCCTTCATTGTTATTAACTACGATTATTAAACTGATTTGTTGAACACTTTGGTTAAGAAGTTTTCATTGCAAAGATTTTTATTTTATTTGAAGACAATGTTTTCAAGTGGCAGTAATCAGAAAAAGGCCAAATAAGAACCAACCACTGCAGGCAGACACCTTCCAGTAACAACTACATCCCTGCAGCAAGCTACAGGGCATTCTGGGCAAATACTGCGTCCTGCTGATCTCATCTGCTCAGGAATGGCAAGATATAAGAAACTTCTTCAAGAACTATTTGATAGGCAAATCACCTTCACCATATAGATGGTGCTTCCACATTTGAATAACTTTCCTTTACTCATAAATTATGTCAAACTACTAGAAGAGTTGCTGTGCTGACAAAATGCTGGCCACACATGACTGAGTAATACGTTGAAGTTAATAAGCCAGCTACCACTATTTTTAACCTGGCACCATTCTACAGCTTTTAACAGTGGCCAGTTAGCTATTCATAGAAGACCTCTAACATACTAAACAAACTAATGCAGGATCTTTTAAGGACTTATTGACCATTTCATTTTGTATTTACCTGTTAAAGAATTTAAACAATTGTAACAGAAGCAAAGGAAAATCAGAATTTAAGCCTTTCAAGCGCTTACATGAAACTGACCTCCCTTGCTTCTTGCCCAGTTCTCAAAAGCAAGGGACACACAGCAAGTTGGATTACACTACAAAATAGGCTAAATGCTAGCAAACATAGTTGCCGTGTATACAACATTGTGTAACAGAAATCTGTAAATAGTTTATATGGCCAGGCAAACAAGTAATTTAGCCCACATGACATTCAGTACCGCTCCAGTGACAGTTGGCTCTGGTATCTCTGCACTAGTTTCCAGTGCCTCTGACCAAGACCTTTCAGTGCCAAGGAACCTGGAAACTGATAATCCAACAGGGCTGCCTGAGCAGGCAAGGCAAGGTCAAATGGCCCTATAAAGGGCCCGCAAATCCTATTAAAAGTTGCAAAAGGGGGAGATGCTATAATATGCTATAATTTTGAAGGCATGTGAAGAGAACACCCTCTGTATCCTCTAGATGGTCTTGGTCAATAGACCAGCCACACTTTTCATTACTTTATTATTATAGTGTACGTGTGTGTGTGTATATATATATATACACACATATACACACACAAACTTGTGTATATATACAAACTTGCAAAGTGGAATCTGCACAGCTAAAAAAAAAAAGCTTGTCATCTAAAGATAAAACTTCCTATCCAATACAGCTAACCTATTTGTCACTTTTTTAATAGCCATCTCACTCTTAACCACATAAGTAACGCAGATCACAACAAGTTTATTCTTTGTTGAACATGTATATACGACATCAGTAACGCAGGGTAAAGAGTGTTAGCACAGTATTATACTACCACCAGCAAAACAGCAACATTTTCCATCCTTCCTATATGAACAACAAGCAGCCACAACAGACACTAAAACCTTCAGCCAACCACTTGAACTGCATCTGTTCCTACAGTCCTTCTACTGAAGAACCTGAAACTGGCATGTTTTGGAAGCGCCTCCACACTCACTGTGTTACCCAATTTCAGAAAAAAGGTACAAAAGAACCTACCACCTTTTGGCGTCACTTACTAAAACCCTGAGAAACCCAAGTAACTGCCATTCCAGCCACCGTATTATGAGCAACTTCTAGAGTAGTAGCCTGCTGAAAGTCTACTAAAACCAAAGAACTACTAAAGGAAGCTATCTAGTCATACCTTCTATTCCAAATGGTGCTGTCTGGCTTCCTTGACATTTCTCCCCTCACCATGTTTCTCCTCTCCCCTCACTTCAATATTGCTCCCTCCCACACTAGACCCTAGGACTACAGCAGAAGTTAGTGACACAGCAATAACTAAGCTAACAATGTGCTCATCTCAATCACTGCATGAAACTACTTAAAGTGAATGCTGTTTTGTCTGCCTAGCCCCTGTATATTTGTGTGCACAATGAATAAAATACTATGATCTCTACAACATGCTCAGCTCTACCAAGTAAGAAGTCCTCAAGTGAGCCAGGCTTTCAGTATGAAAGTCATGTTTAACTCCCTACAATATGTAATTTTCTAAAAAACAAGCTTTAGTTCACTTGGAATAGAAGTCAGCACAGATATTTATTTTCTCTTCCAATGAAACTACCTAACTACATTCAACTTTGTAAAAATACCATTTTGGCTGTCAAGCTTACTGCCCCCAGTTAAAGTAAAAATCTACTTTATCTGCTTAAATAAAATCCTTTCCATGACAATTTTTGGCACTAATCATCAGGCAAACAAGGAAGTTTTTTTAATATATACTTAAAGTAGGGCAATCTTTAAAAGTTACTCCAAATTCAAAGTGAGATTAAAAAATGTAACTATTTAAAAACATGGCAGCAGTTAAATCTGATTAAATATTTTGATTTATATCTACTAACAAAGCCTATAAAATACAGTTCTTTTTCAAGGGTCCTTTTAAAAGAAACTACAACTTGAATAGCAGGTTTAAAATCAGTAAGAAGTATTCCATTTCTGCACATTGAAAAAAAAATCTGCTTAATCTTAGGCAACCACTTTTCCATTCTTAGCCAAAAATTTAACATTTCACTTTGATCAATCATTTTAAAAGTTCAGGCCTTTCTCCCATATAGAAAAAGAACGTTTTTATCAGCATTTTCGCCTCATTAATTTACCACAGATAGTAAATTTGAGCAAAAGAGCAGTAATGAAAAATATGATTATTTAAGGTCACAGATTAACTGATGTTTCTCAAAAAAACTCAAAGTTCATGTTCACTTTTATTTAAATCGCCTGAGGCATCTGGTGCAACTAGAACTGGATTTGTGTATCTGAGTTTAAAGGAAAATACTGTAGTAGTGAAGCAGGTTAAGAAGGACTATATTGACTTTTATAAGTACAAACTATTTTTACTTCTTAAAGACTTCTTAGTAGCAAAGTCATGATTTTGGCTGGGACAGAAATAATTTTCTGCGCAGTGGCTCACACAAGGCTGCATTTTGTTTTTTTGATGAAAATAGTGGTGATAACACACCCATGGTTTCAGCTGTTGCAGAGCAGTGTTTATGTAGAGCAGTGTTTATGTAGAGCCAAGGCCATTTTTGCTTCTCGTGCTGCCCTGCCAGTGAGGACCCTGGGGGTCCACAAGAAGTTCACAAGGGGACACAGCCAGGACAGGTGACCCAGCCTGACCAAACGGATATTCCATACCACATTGTGTCATGCTCAGTAATGAAAGATGGGGTTAAGAGAGGAAGGGGAGGGACGTTCAAAGGGATGGTGCTTGTCATCCCAAGAAACTGTTAGAGGTGATGAGCCCTGCTGTCCTGGAAGCAGCTGAACACCTGCCTGTTGATGGGAAGTAGCAAATGAATTCTTTGTTTTGCTTTGCTTGGGCACACAGCTTTTGCTTTGCCTAGTAAACTGTTTTTATCTCACCCCATGTGTTCTCACACTTTTACCTTTCTGATTCTCTCCCCTTCCCACCTGGGGAGAGCGAGCGAGCAGCTGCATGGTACTCAGCTTCCTGCCAGGGGTAAAACACAACACTCCTGAGTTCGCTTCTGCCTTGACATTTCTCAACGAACTGTTTTCACTAATATCTAGACCACAGATTTAAAAGCAGTAATTAAGCCTACATTTAGACAGCCACTTGGAGTTCTGGGTTTGTATTTTTTTTTTTAATATTGTATTACACTACAATAAAGCAATTCAAGTCTTTCCAGACCATGGGACCACTGCCATATCCAAATCTTAGTTTCTTAAGATTCTGTGTGTACCGAGCACAGCGCAAAGTTTCCATACATGCATACCACCTCCTTCCTCACAAAACTTACGTAAATTCCAACACATGCTCAAGAATGCAGTCGCTGAGCAAGGTTTCTGTGCAACTACCCTTCCTATCTTCAGTGGCCTTTGTGGCACTAACAGCAGAGCAGAAACCATTGAGAATACCCTTCACTGTGCTCTTAGCATTTCTTTAGGTGTTCAGGAAGCACAAGAGGTAGATGCCTGGGGCGGGAAGAGACAGAAGGAGGGAGATAAAAGAATAAGAAAGTAGGAATAATAGAAGTACAGTAACAGAAAGGATCAGGAAGAGCACAGGATGATACTTGAAACTCCAACTGTTGGAGCACACTCATTACAGATTCTGGAGATTAGCCCACCACTGCATTTTAGCTGCACAGCACAGGTAAAATTTGGGCACGCTGGAGGGGAAGAGGCAGGAGGGAGGAAGTTCTTTCAGTTTCCTAAAATAACATTTTCACAGAAGTCGTGTTAAAAACAAGTTAAGGTTCCACAGACAGCAAGTAAAATTTAGGATGAGACTGAGCACGTGCATGATACTGGACTGCAATAAAAAGCATCCTTTTTTCCTTCCAGCCTCCTTGTTACATGATGTAGTTAGACTGAAAGACACTAATAACTCATATCAAAGAAAGAACAACTAGTTTTTTCCTCAAAACATTCCACAAGAACATAAACTTTTTTATTCATCACGTAAATTCTAAAAAAAAAAAAAAAACTTCTGCAGTCTGTCTCTAAACTAAAAAAAAGTATCCTTTCTGAAATTCTGGTTATTCAAAAAAAGAAATCCCCCAAAAGAAAAATAAGAATAGTTTCGTGCCTGAAGGGCAATAAATATACTACATAAAATTTACATAACAGAAAAATAACCGCAGCCTTTTGTACAAACGCACTTACCAAGTCACAGAACTCAAAAACTAGGAGGTAAGGAATGGCTTCCACGCACTGCCCGATGCACTGGAGAACATTTGGATGCTGAAGAATGCTGGAGTGAAAATACAGTTGAAGTCAGAAAGATTACAGTGTACATTATTTGCAGTATAACACAACACACTGAAATCTCAATTGTAAGTCTCAAAACATAATCGGGGGCAGCACGAACAGAAGGTGCAAGTATCCAGCCACAGATTCCCTTTACACTTTTACTTTGTATTGCTGCAGCATATCATCAAGAGCAGCTGAAACTCAGAGGCTCTCAAAACCACCGAGCCAGCACAGCCACAAAAAAAGTCACACCTATCTTCCCACCCCCACCATTTCCCTTATACCAAAAATAAGTGTTCACGCATGCAACTGGTTCGTGAACTATGCTTGAGGAACTGATCTGGCTAAAAGCTAAACCCTTTTTTTTAGCCAGGCTAGTTCCCTGCCAGATTAGTTTATTTTTCTAAATTGCTTCAAAAATACTTGTGCCAATTCAACAGAAGGTATGAAATTCCTTCTGACAACTGCCAACAATTTAAGCCTATATGCAAAGGTAACTAGAACATTAGAAAGCATCTGTAGCATATTCAGGCAAGGTAAGCCACACAAAAGTATACTTGGTAAACTACAGTACTCCTCTCTATTCCACTCAAAACATGAGAAATTAGAATACCTTTAATACATCAAATACCTTTCTAGTAGGCAAAGACTCAATTTCTAGAAGCAAATAGTTCCAAACAAATTCTGATTTTTTTTTTGCACAAGCCCAATTGCAAGCTACCTGTGCAAATTTAGTTTTTAGCACTAGGCTGTGTTCATTTTTTTTGAATAGGGGAATTTTAAAGAAATTTAAGTACATCTGATAAAGAAGTGTTGCCAGTTCTCCTACTTCCAATAAGAAATTCAACTACAGGATTTAAACTTCAGTTCTTAAAGTCAAGTAATTAGCCATAATGATAATTTGCAACATCAGGATTTTTCCAAACAGCTGCAGAAGAAAATCTGATAAACCAAACCAAGTGTGTTTTCCAATCATGAACAAATAACTACCCAACACATTTAAGCAAAGAGCTTATATCTAAGCAAACTCGTATTTTGTCACTTTGAATTGACTGTATTTCATATCTTAAAGTCAAGAATTTAATTTGTAAGGGAGGGCAAGCAGAGACAGCAACACTGAACAAAAATTTCTGTAACTCATAAGCAGTAGTATGAAAGTGTTTCAGGTAACCTAGTCATGATTTACTTACTAGTATGGTTCTCCATTTCTTAGAAACTGCTCTTGCTCCTTGAGACCTGCACTTGCCTTCAACTCTTTCACTATCACTCTTGCCACACTAGTGCCTGTATAGATCTCTCCAAGCAGAACCTGGAAAAAGATAACCATTGTCTTTAAATCAGCAGAAAAAATTAAGGAGTTTCTCTACAAATCAAAAAAGAGCTAAAAACATGGTGCATGGAAGATTTTCTGGCTTGTCAACAGATGTAGGGCTCTGATAATTAAACACCAATACTTAAGAAATCTTGACAATTGATCAACACATCAGCTTTCAGAAAATGTCTTTTTGTGAAGACCATTTATTTACTTAAGTTTTTTTCCTAGAAATAATTGGTAGTAACAGGAACATATTAATTCAATCCCATGGAAGTGAAATGTCTAGACAGTAAGTGGCTTTGGTAAGAAATTGCATTTAAGTTAAAGAAGCATTAATCATAGCTTAAAAAAGTGCATGCAAGTAAACAATTTCAACTACAGTTTTTCTTATGCTATTATTATTCTTTTAAATAAAGAGCATCATATTAAAGGAAATAGAGTAGTCTGGTTAGTTAAGAGGAAAACTCAACCTGCAGTACAACATTAAAGAACTTCTCACCTTTCCAAACCAGCCATTTCCAATTTCCTGGATGTAGTTTAGACTCTGACGCGCGACTTGAGACTTTGATCCATCTGTTATACACAACAAAATAAATGTTACATGCAGCTAACCACTCAGAATGACAAAGTCATGCAACTGTTGAGGAAACAATGCATGCTCCTAGAATATTTATTCCCACTTACATGTATATATTCAGGCTAAACAATAAAACGTAGTATGAACAAAATGAAGTATGAAGGCAATGTGACAATAGTATTCAAGAGAAACTTCTCAGCTTCTAAACCATTTGTACCAGAATACCCATCCCACCCAAAAGATGTGTCTCTATGACACAAACATCTTTAAAAAAAAGAGTTAAGTAAAAAAGCAAAAAAGCTGAAAAGCTGAGTTCTAATTCCAATACAAGTGTATCCTACACTGTATTGGGGCATAGCAAATTATCCACTTACACAAATTTCTATGTAAACAGAAGAAAAACCAAAACACTCACTGCTTCTATATCTTAACATTTATAGTTATAGAGTTACCATTTTAAGAGAAAAGGGTTGACTGCTTTACTCTTCAGTCCAACTGCCCTACTTATAGCTACCATCTGGAAGGAGGACATTTTCTGACTAAAGATACTTTGCATAAAGAGCATAGAGAGGCAAAGGACAGAAAACAAGGCAAGGATCTTGGCAGAGGATTGACAGAAACAATGGTAGACTATACTATAGAAGAGATTCAGCAGCATTATCTCTCTTACAGTGCTATGAAGAAAGGGATACAGCTGAAACAGTAGCACTGCTGTCAAGTAAGAGATTCACTCTTGCTTCCATTTAAGACTAATGTCGAAAGTCCAATGACAACTCAGCCACAATGACAACTACTAAAGCGTGGAAGTCACTGACATCCTAGAGCATTTCAAACCCTTTATGTATGTAGACACATAAAGGAAGCAGTCTAAACAGATTTAAGCCAGTTTCAGTCTCTTAAGCTACTATATATAGCACCTGCTGTAAGTTATATTTTAAGAAATTTCACACTATACCCTACAAAAATGTAGGGTTAATTAACTCAGTTTAATTCAACCTGTAACAGTTAAACTTAAGAAGTCTATTTTACCTGCGCGAGATGGAAACTGGGAGGGAGTCGGTAAAGCAATACTGGGAACTGAAAGAGTGAAAACTTCTGCTGGAGACTGAACTGATGGAGTGTCTTCTGCTGGAGGTGTAAAATCTATTTCATCATCAAAGTTATCTTCAAATTCCTGCAATAAAATATATTAGTACTCAAACTAGTCTTAAAAATAGCACTAATACATTTCTTTTAGTTTCTTATCTGAATACATAAACTTGACTACAATAAAATAACCACCTGAAGGTAAAAGTAAAATATGACCCATTACAAAGGGCTTCATTTTTAAGGGAGATAACCTGATAATATTAAAAGAAACCATCTGAAAAGGTGAAAAAATTAAATCATAGTTTTTAAAGCACTTCATCTGAATGAGTAACAATAAGGAGGCTCATTTTTTTCTTGACAGTGACAGATTTTTTATACTTCTATTCCTTGTTTTCAAATTATTGCTGATTAAAGGAATTAAAGCATCAAGTACTATCTTTATCAAAAATATGTAGGGTTTTTCAGGGCCTTTCCTCAGAAATGAGAGCAAAACGCAAATTTAGAAACACCAATAACTGATGTTTCAAAAGTAACTGTTCTCTGGTAACACCCTCTCAATAGATTTGCTGCATTAGATGTGCATCTTCAATAATATTTGCCAGGAACATCTTAAACACTGTCAGCAGACTAAACCCAGCAAATGAAAAGAAAACAAACAGCAAAAAATATTCTGTACAGTAAAATTTTCTCGGGGTATACTTTTGCTACTGATCCTAATAGATAGTAATGATTTTGAAGAGACACTAAAGATCCTTACTGCAACGTGGATCAAGTGCTTAACCAGATGCAGCAGTATTTTACAGCATGCAGAAATACATTTGATGGCTATTTCAGAAGAGGAAATGTACAGCGACAGAAGTGTCACTAACCACAAAGTATTAGCACAAGTAATAAGTATCCTGGAAATCAGACTGCAGCTGCAAATACCACTCGCACATAACATCTGTAACTTCTAATGCTTACCTTGAAATCTATCTCGGGGTCTTTGCAGCAGGAGACACAGTTTGCAAGCAGTATTACCAGTACTACTAGAGTACATACACACAGAATCACAAAAGATGAGGAAACTTCAGCTGTAGCTCCTTGTCCTAGAAATAAACATGTATGTAGTATTATATAAATATATTTAGCAATTTAAGAAGTTCCTTCAAACTATATTACCCCTCAGCATTTATTTAAAAGATAAATTTGAACATTTAACTCTGAAGATATGATTAAAATAAAAGGAAACTGACCAGAAAGGATATAACTGGCAAAATATTTCTATGTTCTATAACCTGCCTGCACAGTTTGGACTTTTAGCTAGAAGAACTCCTCGTGTGAATTGCGTACAAATTTCTAACATACTACTGTATGGCAATGCTGTCTCTTTCACTAAATGCAATCATGACAGTCTGCCAAACACACAAGTTGTTTTCACAAGTGCAATGGATCTAACCAACTCCACCCTCAATTCTTGTTTCCTTGTGATTCTTCAGGTGATTTGTCTCCTTTTCAAGTTTAGACATGCTCTCTCACCATTCTGTAAATGCATTTTCCAATAGCACACTTCCATATTAGCTGATAAAGATGTTCTACAACACATTTTATATGAATGAGTCAGGTTATCATTCCTTGCACAGAACCAAAAACCACACATAACATTTTAACACAATCTTAAGGCATTGCCAGAAGAATTAAACTCATTTTCATGCCTGTTTTTGATTTTAAGTTGAGGGGGGAAAAAAAAAGTATTTGGGTAGTCACCTAGGAAACCACAGCACACATCTTGAGGGTTGGGTTATTTTTTTGTTTTTGCTGTTAGTTTGTTTTTGGTTTTTAAACAGGAACTGGTATATGGCTTGAAGAGTAGTAGGACCATAACTGATTAAGATATATTTAGATATTACATCAGCATTGCAAAAGTTACACAGTGTCAGGTGACTTAGTCTGATTGGATTTTTAGGGAACCTCTAAGGATCAACGGGAACCTCTGGCGATGGAACACTATCAATAAAACCTTGAAAATAAAGAAAATAAGAAGTTGATCACCATAACTAAGGACATACAAACCTGCCCAACTAGCTCTTAACCTTTAAAACCTACAAAGATTCCTAGAAAAAGCCACAGCTGTTCACCATGTTCTGCAGAACACTTACAGAATATTTACTTATTTTTATTTCACGTCAAAGATAAATTGACAAACTACTGCTTTATCATACTTTTGAAACTTACAAGTTTTCTGCAGAACAGATTAGGCACATTAGCCATCCATACAAAAATGGAAAAGTTAAACAAAACAGTAAAGTTTTCAAACAAGCGATGCTATTTCTAGTCTCAACAGCAGCTCTGGCGTTCCAGACTCATTAGAGGACACAAATACTGCATTTCTAACTATTATATGCTGTTTGAATGCAGATCAACCACGACATGAAGCTATTTAACCACCTTTTAGTCATAATTCTGAAAAGTCTCTGCAGAGGGTTCTCAATAGAATGATTTACATTCATTTAAATCAAGGCTCCCACGTTACGCCTTTGTATATTTCATTTATAAGCATCAACAAGGAAATGGAAAAGTAAACACTAATTTACATTTGCTTCCTTCAGATGGTTAGTAACATTGCTAAGCAGACTGAAAATTACCTAAACCACAAATATACGCAAATATATTGTGGAATAAGTCATTAGATAGCTGCATTACTGAAATAAACACACAAAGGTAAAAGGGCTTCAGATGAAGCTTAAGAGATTCCCTTGAACTTTTAACTGAAGCCAAATAATAAAAGGTAGCTTTAGTACAGAAAAATGTAAATGTATTTATGGTACCAGGTATTACTAATTATTACTTTAAATGTTTTCCCAAAACCATCCCGCCCAATTTCCAAACAGCTTCCTCACCTTCACCATCAACAGCCCTGGGATGAGAAGCAAACTCACCACAGACCATCTACCGACTAGATGCAGATTCTCCTTCATTAATACACACCTGGGAACACATCACCACAATTACAATATATATTCTTCCCAGTAGAAAACCAAAGTTCCCGAGCCCCACTCTAGCACACCTTAGAGTGCAGTTTATTGCACTATGAGGATTCTCTTGGTCTCAGAGGACTTATACCCGTCTTCTAGCTTATTCAACTCCGAGGCATTAATGATCATAAGCCGTGTTAACTGTACAAGTTAGATCCACTGTATATGCCCTCAGCTATTTATATGAAAAAATAAACAACACATTTTGGTTACAGTTTCTCCTGTAAAGAAAACTGTAAATTTATCAAGCCTGAAGTCTAAGCGTTTTATGCAAGTTATACTCTTCCCCATAATGTAACCATCGCTGTTAAATGTCTTGGAAGGAATTCAGAAAAAAAAATCTGCTGCTGCTCATTGTGTTACTTCCTAACCTTACAGAATTCCCAAGAAAGTGTGTGTACTAACAGCACTTAACTGGAGAAGGCAATGAAGGTGGTTTTTTTTGTTTGTTTGCTTAAAATAAAAAAGAAAGCAAAGATCATCTTTGAAAAGGCAACTAACCATTAACGTTCGTTAAGATGGAAGACACCTGATCTGCCAAAAATGCAAGGAAACCGTTCATATACAAAGTTATAAAAAGATGCTTTAATGTAAGAAGAATGCCAATTATCACGGGCAAGTTTCTGCAACACTTACAGAATAGCATTTCAGATGACTCACACAAGCGCTACTTACTAAGAATTACGGAATCCAGATCTATTTGGATAAACTTTGAAGTCTCTCACACAGTCATTAATAAGTGGTATCTTTAATTTGCACTTTTAAATAAGATTAATGTAAAATTAAATATAAAATGACAACCTATAACTGAGCTAAAAATATAAGTGAAGTTATTTTAATATCTTGCATAAATACATATTCAGTGGTGGAAGTCACTGATTAAATATTGGAAGTAGTGTTTGACAAACTGCTGAACTATCTGCTGCAGTATAACCTCTTTTGCATTTTTTCAACTATTTCCATCTAACTATTAATTCACTGGAACTTCGTAAAATGACTGGGAACTGAAAAGGTAGGAGGTGTTTAATTCCTTCTTTTGTTTGTAAATTGTGAAAGTATTTGCACCTCTTATATAGGTATATGTATATATTTACAAGATCCTGACCTTAATGCAAACAGAGAGAAATCAGTTCAGCTGAACATAAAGGACCATTTGATACAGTTATTACAAGAGTTTCTCTAATAAAAAACTGCTAAAATATTTTGTAAATTAAATTCATCTAAACCAAGATGAATATATATCCAATATCACTTATAATTTCGTAACAAATATCTAAGTTTAAAATCTCAGCATAATAGACGCTGAAAGTAAAGCATTTATTAAATTTAGTCAGCATATCATCTCAGTTAAGAAACTATCATTTACTGTAACTATACTCAGCAACAACCTACTACATTCTTTAAGAGATGAACTGCAAAACATCCAAAAAATACTACATGAAAAATGCTAACAATATAAAGCTTCATGATACCTGATACACACTGTCTAGCCTACTTAGGTATGGTCTATCCAAACTGCTTACACAAGAGGAAGAGGCCTGGATTGTCTGAGTACCATATGAAAATCAGCAGAAGATGCAGTGTGTCTTACTATGTGTTTCTGCATGGTTTACACAACATAATGCTTTGCACGAATGTTTAAAACTAGCAAGCATTTCTTCTCAAAATGATATCTAAATGACTCTAAATGATGAACACACAAAAATAAAAAGGCCTTTTTTCTCAAAGCCTTACAGTGTTAAATTCCAACTTGATGCTGCTACACGCTTTTTAAAAGCATATGTTATTGTAAGTAGTAGGTATTTAATTAACAGTTATTGGAAGCAGGTTCTTCAGCACCTCTGAAGACTGCCATTGCAAAAGCAAAAATTTACACTGAAGTGTAAATTTGAACACAGCACATCTGAAGTCAAGCCCTGTATATGTGCAAGTACAGGAACACACAAAAACCAATAATGATAAGTTACGCTGGCATTCTCAGGACCAAGTATAGACCTGAGAACATAAACTTCAATAAGTACTAGCATGTCTCAAGGGGTAGAAAAAGGCTACTTTCATACAAAGTGTATTTCAAAAAAAATGTATATAGCTCAGGATTCTGTATTAAGGTTTCTGTATTTGAAGTCTACTTTCTTCATAATATAGTAGACATATATCAAATGTACCAACTAAGCAAACAGAAGTTGGTTTCTCATCTAGAATTGTTTTCCCTCCCTGTCCAATTTTCCAGTTTTGCCCACAATCACCTCAAACACTCACTCATGTCATCTGTGGCATCCTGTGCTACCAAGTAGGAATGACATGCACACCAGGCTTCCGAGCAGTAAATCCACGTTCACTTGCCAACCAGCAGCCACCACTCAGAACGGGCACAGGATCAGATGTAACTGCCGGCCGGTACGAGGGACAGCAGACCTGCCTCTCTTCCCTTACCACAGATCAAAAGCCATGGAGCATGAATTCAGCCTCTCTCAAATTTGGTTCAATGTGGTTAATCATATTATTAAGGTCTCAAATCTTCAGGAAATTGGGCTAAAAAAAAAAAAAAATAGCAGCACAACATTGCACATTTCTAAGCTCAGGAAAAAAAAAGAAAAAGTCAATGTACATGACAGACATGACTTAGTACGCTAACAAAAGACACTACTGTGATAAAGACAGCGCAAAGCCCAGATAAAGCATTATTAGGGCAGCACAGGGAACTTCAAGGGAGCATCTGATTTTAAGCTTTCAGCACAGTAGTTGCTATGCGACAACAGTCCCACTGCATAAGCAAGTGCCTCTTTTCTTTCAAGAGCATCTATCTAAATGGCAGCTCCACACTAATAGCTATAACTATTCCAGCACAAATCTAGCATGACAGCAGTCACTTAAACTGCCTTTTGAACACCCTGAAATTATATGATCAGAAACTGAGATGTTACCTTATGACATCAAGTCAGAACACAGCATCATTTCAAATACTATTGAATGGCCAAATCCAATGTTTCTCTCCAGCTACATCCATGATATCTGTCATAAACCTGACCAGTTTACTTACTGTGCTATTCATAGATATTAATGTAACCAAATTAAATATGTAATAATGCTAATTTATACTGTTTTTCATAAATACACATTTAAAAACTACTCTGACTTTCCTAAATAACACTGTCATTTTCTTCTGTGCTAGCAATTAACTTGAAAATTAACTTGTTCTCAACTCCTACCTAGTTTTTCACAAGTCAGATTTACATCGCTATCTGTTCTCACAAAGGGTTTCTCCTGCATTTGTTTACTCCATGAAATCTTCAGAGGCTTGCTGCTAATACAGACAAAACCAAGACTCAGTGCTATCTGTATAAGAAGGCCTAGAGGTAACAGGCAGAATGCTAAAACAAAAGCCTATCTAAAACAACCTTAGGTGTATCCATTGTGTAATGCTTGGTTAGTATGGCAAAGCAAAGCATGGTGTGCCTTGCAACTCCTTTGTTTCCCAAAAAATCTCAAGAGTCAATTCTGTTAGTTACTGCATTCCTATCATCTCAATTTTTTCCTACGCTCCATTTAACAGCGGAGCCAAAAACCAGCATCATTTTTGAGAGTAAGTTTCAGCTGGTATTTGTGCAGCACCATCACTTAGATGCGCAATGTTACATTACAATAGGCTTTACAATATTATATTAGAATTGCATCGTCTCTGTTAACCTTCAATTAAGGCACAGCACAAGCAGATGAACCTAGTGTAAGTTTGGAAGGAGTGTTATTTACACTTCAGCCATTCTTTCAAAAGGAAATAAGGATAGCTTTAGCACAAGAGGCACGTAACAGAACTCCATATGCCAATCGGCTGTTTGATTTGAATGACCATTACCAATACAGCAGGAGGAAACATTCCCAAGATCTCAGATGACTTTCATTGACTTAATGTCCTCAGCATAATGCCAGCATCTTAATGAAATCTCAAACTGCTTCCAAATGCCCAAATTATATCAAGTGGTTCCTTCAACAAGCAAATCCCTAAGAGCAAACATATATAATACCCCTCAAGGGACTTCAATCAGGTTCTTAGCTTATGTCTGAACTCTTCAGCTTTCACAATTTTAATACTTGTTACCATTCAAAGAAAAACACAAACATTTTAAATCAATAAAAATCATCTGGAACAAACTACTGAAAAGTTTATTAACTGAAGAGTTATTTCAAAAGCCTTCCCTCTCATTATGTTATTACTACCCTTGTATTGGATCAGGCAACGTTTGCATACCTAACACAAATAATCTTTGATATGGATGACACATCTTATTTCCCCTTCTTCCTTACAACTGCACAAAATCCCAACAGCTACACTCTCAAGAAAAAGAACTCTTAAAAACTTAACAGCTGAGTTACTTGGGCACACTTGTACTTAGTCTTTCTGAATACAAGAGGCAGCAATTAACAGTTTATCAATAAGAAACTACTGACTGCCTAAATCTGAATTCCCTTACACAGCCTAAATCAAAGCATCACACTTAAAAAGATGAGAATAAGACAACGAGGCTGGCAGAGATTACATATCCTAAGGCACGAATAGCTGGGACAACGTTGGATCCCCAAGTCATACAGCATCCCCAAAACAACACTGCTCCAATCCTCATTTTCTTCTGAACACTTATCCCGGCCCACCTCAGTGTTGGCTGAACAATTAGCAAGTAGCACAACTATGAGCTGGGGTTAGTTTTGTATTTCTGTCGTTATTCTGTTACTCTACAAACCTTCCAAGTGATGTCAAAGAATCGCTTGAGAAACAGCACAGGGCTCAATTTTAATAAAGAGTAAGTATAGGCTAGCACTTCCAGTGTTTACAGAGCAAGGTCTGTTTGAAGTTGAAGTGTTAAAATGTATTTGCACAAAGCAAGATCTTAAGACAAGGATAAAAATGTAAATCTTCAATAACAACATATCCTATGCTTTCATTGTAATGTTTCTGGAGAATCTGGGTTAATTAAAATCTTGCAAAGGCTGCATCTGATTCTTAGTTGTGTGTGTACACACACACACTATGCACACACAGTTTTTAAAAAGAATTCTGCAGAGCACACTTTATAACATGCTGCTAGATGTTGGTTCTAAAAACATATTCCTGCCCAAGGACAGTATGATTCCATGCACTTTAACATCTCTCCAATTAGTAGTTTTTTTTTTGTAGTAATATGTAATTTGTTTTTTTTTAAACAGGGTAGACCACAGTCATCTAAAACATGGTGAGATTACATATCGTGGTATCTCAAACCATCAGAGTTATCTGCAGCATGGAAACCACAATTTCCATACCTCTTCCTCCCACCACCTGAAAGACCATGTATCTGAGAGCATTGTCCAAATGCTTCATGAACACCAGCAGGCTCGATGCCATGACCACTGCCCTAAGCAGCCTGTCCCAGTGCTCGACCACACTCCTGGCGAAAAACCTTTTCCTGACAACCATCCTGACCCTCCCCTGTCCCAGCTCCATGCCGTTCCCTCGGGTCCTGTCACGCTCCCCACAGAGCAGAGCTCAGCACCTGCCCCTCCGCACCCCTCGTGAAGAGATATTGTTTTGAAGAGACAAATTACTCCTGGTTCATGCAAAAGGAATCCACACTTGCAACATTCATTGATGGTATTGTCTAGAATCTTGATGTTACCAAAACATTTCCAACTTCCATGTAAGGCTGGGATAAGGTACATGGAAAACAAGGTCATCATTTTGCCAGAAGCTGTTCACCTTTATTTGTCATCCCCATCCACAGATGAAGAATCTCTATGAGAAAGAACAGGCCACAGGACACATGCCTGATTTTGGACAACTGGATCTAGTCTACAAGCTGAAAGCTTAAAGGCAGTACCCAGAAGCCTGTCTGAGTACTGCCCAGCTTCCCCACACCTCTTTCATAACAGAGAAATCTCAGGGTACAAAGGTAGCTCTAAAACAATTCACATCCCTGTTGAATCACTGAAGTGACGCTTCCTTTTCCATTAAGGAAATTCTGCATGTAGCATTGGACGACACTTAGTGCTACTTTGGACCAGCTTTTCATACTGAAAACCCCTCAGAAGACAATTCCCTGACACAGCTTGCTTCACTCTATCACCCCGCCTAAGCTGCATCTGGCACAACACCCTCCTGCTCCAAGTTATGCTTAATGAACCTCTCAGACTTAACTACCCTGACACACTTTGAACATCTCCGATTATGTCTATGAGATGTTTCTAGCACCACTGAAGTTGTTCAAGTCCTTTCAAGTAGTACAATGAAAACAGTTTGTATAGAGCAATCAAAGCGACAAAGCTATTGAAAACTGTATCCAGAACCCCACCAGGCTCCATATACTGATACACTCAACAGCAAGGCAGGCCCAAAGCGAAATTTAAGAAAATCCAGTACTCCTTGCATTGTACTTCTGCTGCAGAAATAGCACATTAGGACCAGGACAGAGAACCAACCTCTGGCATTATGCTGAGGGTCCCCATGTCCTGCACAGGCAAACCACACGTACAGGGACTGAAACCAGATTACAGCAAACGTTCAGAAAATTACTTCTATTCACATTTGCCTGACAGTTGTTCAGTACACCCCCCCAGTATAACCTGACCTTTTGTGCTTTCCAAATAAAATGTTGGCACGTTGGCTCTGACTGTATAACACAAACTCCTTTTCCATCCAGGACCTGTGGTAAAAACAGTACGCACCAATGGGGCCTTCCTTTCAAACCGATGACCCAGGCCTAATGCCACGACCACAGCTTTGAGACTTCCTCTTATCAGTGCTATCTTAACATGCTACAATACCTAAGGAATTATTAAACATACCACAGCATTCAAGATGTGAGAAAACACCTCAGAAAGGGGCTGCCTCCTCTAAGGACTGCTTTAGTTGTAGCAAACTCCAGACACCTTACAGCCAGAGGAAGAGAAAGCAGACCAAGCCTGTGAACAAAGCCTTGCAGGGAACATTCCTGCAGGCCAAGAGCTGGGGTTGCCTTCTTACCTCAAAGTCACAAAGTCACAGAGAAAAACAAAAGATAAAAGACAACCCAGCAGCTCTAGTTCTACAATTATTAGGCATCTGGGTCAGAAGTTAGAAAAAGAAATACAGGGAGAAGTAAACAAATTTAGTGCTTGAAAGAGAGAAGAAAGGTTAGAGAACAGACAACTCCCAAGAAAAATATACCATTGATTAAAACCCCCTTTACGAGGGAGATTTTTCTTAACTTCAAATGATCTGGGTCTCTACCTTGCATATGCTTAGAAAATTGCTTTTCTCATTATGTGCAACTGTCACATACACTGTACATAGATCCAAACCACAGGCTACAACCACAAGCGGGCCCCAGGCCGACACAACTCCAAGTAAAACATCAAGCCAAAGCAACTCAAAACCAACAACTCTCCCAAGAGCACACGTGAACTACGGAACTCATCTTAGCAAATAGAAGAAAATATCAAACTGTCACCTATGGCCAGTCGAGTATACTAGGTAGAGCTGCACAAACAACATCTAGCTATCTCTGGACACTATACACCAATTTCTGTGTCTTTTCTGGAGCTGTACGTTACCCAGCTCTTCAACAAGGCTCCACTGCCGTGCCATGCAGCTGGTCCAGGAGGGCAGTCCACAAGTGAGGTCCCGGCACAAACCAAGAAATTGTGTAGGCGCCAGTCCAGCAGCCTCATTTCATCTGAGCAGACTATGTAATTCAGCACAGATGTAAGAGCAAACACACCTGTTAAAACGCTACCACCTATTCAAGTTTTGCAAGAAAATAAGAGTTCTTTTGAGTCCCTGTTCCTTTGCACTTGCAAGGACTTTATAAAGCAGAGAGACGATAGAAATGCTTTGTCTGACATTAACGTACATACCCTTGATTCACATTCCAAGCTTTCTGGAGAGGCAGCTGAATTAAGGCCATGTATGAAAATCCCAGTCAAAAACAAAACAAGCATGAATTTGAATAGAAAGCTTTAGCACAGTAAAGCAGAAGTGTCAGATTATAATTCAGTATGCTTGTCTGCAAAACAGTGCTGCTCCCAATTTCCCAAATATCCTTACTTCAGTCACACAACACTAAAGATGAAAATCGTCCTAGCTTGATGCATTCAGGTAAAATCACTGATGCTCCACAGACTCAGAAAAACTGCAGCATTTCATTTTATGAACTGTTCTACTTTTAACAGATTAGGTAATAAATTCTTCAAAAGCTGCAATCAACTAGACCTGCCCCCTGCTCTTACCTCCAGTATAAGGTGAAACCATTAATTCAGAACTATCACCGTACATATCAGTATCCTTCTTTTCCATTCACAGAATAAATTAAATTTAAGTTGGTCTAAGCATTTCTAGATAGTAACATCTTTAACATCTTGCTTTTCCTATCTGTTACAATAATTGCTATGAAGCATACTAGGGGAACAGTTAAAGCAAAGTTTCCTTTACCACCTCCTTTTTTTTCAAAAAGTTTAGAAAGACAACCTCAAAAATGGGAGACAAACACAGAACACATCAATGCACACCTTCACCTGCAAACACTGTGAAGCCATACTTAAGGTATGAGCTGCATCATTCATCTTGATCAAGACCCCGGGAACGTGACAATTCCCCAGCTGTGGTCTGGCATACTTCCACACTACTTCCACAAAATGGAACATTTTTGAACAAGGACTCCACTCTATTCCTGCTAGAACCTGCCCATTGTCACTTCTTGCCTTCTTCCTTCCTTCCTGAAAGGGAAATCTATTATGGGTGTATTCCGTGAACTATTCCACAAAGTTCACTACAACAACTTCAGACAATACATATCCTTTCCTTCTTTTCTGTGGATTGCCATCTCTCCAGTAAAGTGCTCGGGGAAACACACCTCAAAATGCTTCTCCCCTGTCAGAGAAGCAACCTTTCTTGCTAGGTGCAGAATTGTGGGATCTTTAAGTAACTCTGAAATCCATTACTTATTATTTTATGAAAAGTCCATTAAATTCTTCACAAGTTCACAACTCTTTAATATCAGACTGAGTATTATGGTCAACTGCAAGAACTGCCAAGGCCTACAACAGAGACCATTACTTCCAAAATCATCAATGAACACCAGTCTCAATAAAGGAAATCAAAGCAGCTTGTCACAGGATACATGAGAAAGTCATAATACGGCTGAAGCTGTTTTCAAACACAATTCATGCCTCCTACCCCAGCAGAATAAAGTTACAGTCTTGTTTTCTAGACAGTTTATAAAATTTGCTTAGTATGACAGAGAGGGTTCAAGACAAAACTGCCTGTCAACCATGGGTGAGTTATTCAAGGGAAGGAAAAAGAAGTCCTTATGGCTTTCCAGCTGCTTACTGCTGTCCTGATGATATGGAATGTGCTGCAGAATCTGCTGCACATAAAACCATTTATACACATTATCTCATTCAGAAAAGAAAAGTCTGTAGAAAGTCTTCCCAGCAAAAGCGATGCCACTGAAACTGGAAAAGGTTCCTCTTGAGGCTTTAAGGGTCTAAACACTAAATATCTTTCAATCAAACAATCCAAATACATTGCTTCTTACTATATGGGCAAAGATACAGGAGAAAGCAGGAGTTCCATTTCCCCCAAGTCCACTGGGTTCCCCATGACAGGACGTGGCAGTTTGCTGAATTTCAGGTAACAGCCTACATATGTAGGAAACCTTGGGCTAAGATTATAACCGAAGACATCCTATAAAGTTAGGGTATGACATTCACTTTGTATTAGTGCAACATTACAACATCGCGAGTACTTTCCCTAGCAGTACTATACTTAACATATCTAATTTAGCCTTTTTCTAAAAAGGTAACTGTAATGCCATTTCCTGCAATATGTCTGATCAACTTTTCATTCTGACAGCTAAGCTTTTTGCCAGTGTCGTGGAAATTATGTCTTCAGCTCCAAGCTTTGTAAGATACATGATAGTCCTGATAGCAGAGGAATTTTTATTAAAAAAAAAAAAACTAGGCTACTTTGAGAATACTTAATGCAGACATTGACACCTAGCTTTAAATAGAAAAACTAATAACACGTCAGGAAAAGACAGACAGAAAAGGAAGAAACCGCCACACAGACCTGACTATGCTGTCTTACCTTGGGGCCTGATGACAAGCCAATGTTATTTGGAAAATCTTCAAGCATTTCATAAGTGAGAAAATTATCGTTTAGTCTCAAAGGAAATACAAATGTGTTCTTGGTTTTTTTAGAGGCTTACTTTTACAGAAAGACTGACCTCAAGGAAGGCTGATGGAAGGAGTAATTCATGAACAATTCTGAATTTTTCTTAGGAAGAAAATAAATGGAAAAAAATGCATAGATCCTTTTAAAGGCAGTATGTGTTCCACTGCCAGTTTTGATACTTTCTGTGGACCAGCAGCCAAATTACCTAATCTCTGTGCTTCAGATCTCTCTCCCTCCCCACTGCTGCTGCTCCTCCACTCCAACCGCAGCGTCTATTTCAGCTGCTAAACTCTTCGTAGCTAGCACTGAACCTCGGAGTGCATTCAAACCAAGCCTAACCAAATTCTGTCCCAATACAATTTTATGCTTGCAAGCCGCGATAAAACACCAAAAAAAAAAAAAGGTGGTTGTTACCTATGCATACTAATAAACCTTCCAGCAGTAATTCCTAATATTGAGAGAGCACATTTTTCATTCTACGTCTTCAGGATAAACAGGAAAACGAGGAAGGGAATCGGGGGCAGGCAGCGTTACCTAACGCATGACAAACAAGCACGGACTACATGCCTACTCAGGGAGACGAGGGCGCGGGGGGACCCGGCTAATCGGGCCGGAAAAGAGAGGAGCGCCGTCTGCCCTCGGAGCCTCCACCCTGCACCGGGAGCCAGGCCGGGCGGTCCCCAGGGAGAAGGAAAATCCCGCGGAGCCCAGAGCGGCGCCCGCCGCAGAACCAGCGCGTGTGGCCGGACACCGGCGCATCGCGCGCCCCACAGCGATGCGCGACGCCCTCCCGGCACCCCCCCCGGCCCCGCCGCACCTCACCTGCCGCTGCTGGCGGAAGCGGAGCCGCCCCGGCGGCGCCCAGGAGCAGCGGGAGCAGGAGAGCGGCCGGGAGGACGGGCCCGAGGGGCTGCGGGCCGAGGGGCTGCGGGCCAGCCCCCCGCCGCCCGGCCCCGCCGCGCTGCCGCATCCCCTCCCCGCGCTGCCGCCCGGCGCCCAAGCCGGGGCTCTCGGTTCCCAGCGGCTCTCAGCGGCTCCCCGCAGCCCCCCCGGCGGTCGCTGCCCCCCGCCTCGGCGGCGCGGCCGCCCGCGGCATCGGCCCCGCAGCCCCGCTCCCCTCACGGAGCCCCGCCGGCCACCGCCGCCGCCATCTTCCGGGCTACCTGACGGGGAGGGAGGGGCGCGCTGCTGACTGACAGTCCAGCGGGCCAATCATCCCGCGCCTCGCGATAGGGAGGCGGGAGCGCTGGGCGGCACAGGCCTGAGCGGTGATCGGCAGCCGCGTCGGCCAATCGCTGCGGGCTGGGCCGAGCGAAGGCTGCGGCGCGAGGAGGGCGGGACGCGTTTGGCGATCGGCCCGCAGTACGGGCCACGGAGGGGGCGGGGCTTCTTCGGCATTGAAGGCTCTCTCCGCCAATCGGCGGGCAGCGCGGAGCCCGGGGGCGGGAGGAGGAGCCCGGCCGTGCCCGCGCGCAGGGCAGGGGGAGCCCCTCACAGGGCTGCCCCCTGCAGGAGGGGCGCGAGCGGGCTGAGGGGAGGCGGGAAGGCGGCAGGTGCCCCCTGCAGCCCCGGCCTTCCCCAGGCTGGAAGGGACCTTGTTGTTAGTCCGGGGCACGAGCACGGCGCAGAAAGTCTGTGATTCTGTGAAACAAGGCCCGACCTCGTTCACGTTTGTAATTATTCTGGTTTTACAGAGCATGAAGACGAGGTGACGGCTCTAAGCAACGTAAACAGAGGCATTAATCCCAAGCAACCAGACACTCCATATAGTGAGGAAATGGAGAAATATCATACAACTCACTCGATTTCCATTTTCCAATAATTTAGCAGAAAAGGCTAATTATGTCAAGGTTATATAATGAATCTGGGAGCACAAGTTGTCCCAAGCAACGTCCTACGAGCACACCCCTGGGGCCTCAGGAAAGGAAAGCTTCGTGCTCCAAGCAGCGCCGAGGACACAACATTCAGGAAGACACAAACAGAAACCAAAATCCTTATCTCTAGTAATTTTTTCTAGGGTAATTTTTCTCCTGCCATAGACATCTACTGAAAGTCTAATTACTTTCCTGCTCCCAAGTCTGTGTCTACCCCCAGATATGTTCTCTCTGGCTTGAAGATACTAATTGTATTACCAAACGTCCCATATTTTTTGAAATGTCCTAATTACTTTTTCTTCCACGGGAAGTATTTTACTTGAATAGTGATGTGGCAGACAACCTTTCGTCATTTTAGTAAACTATTGTTAATGCATTATGCTGCTCCTTGTGAATGTTTTAAAGCAATAGATAGCTCCAAATTATTCCTTGCCTGGCTGTCCATAGATTTTAGTATTGGGAAGGCAAAATAGGGCCTCTTCCCTTTAAAATCAGTGATACGTAATAAGCAGTATGTTACACAACATATATATTTTTTTCATGTACAAACAGCTACTATGTTAATTTAAATAGTTCTGTATGGATTTAAAACTGGTGCTGGTGACAAGCCTGTAGTCTGGTCTTTGTCTCCACATATATAATATCCACTGGAAACTTCAAAAATATTCCTTTATTCTTCACTCTACCAAATCTCCCTTCTGAATATGGACATCAGGGCTGGGGCCTCTGGATGTGTTTTCTTTCTAGTTGACACTATATCCACTTTAATGATGGTTATTCAAACCACACTGTGCTATTATGGTCTAACTACATGGGCAAATCTAATTTCTCCCTATCACTCTGGTATCTAGGGTCTATGGTATTTCTGAGATCTGTCACTGGCTTCATGCAAATTCCGTAAGCAAATAATTTTGAGGTTCATAGCAGCTACAGACCTTAAGTTTAAAACTTCTCTTGTAGCCTAGCAGCAGGTTTACAATGTAAGGGTGTTCTCACTTCAACAGTGAAAACAATTCAGTGCATTTTAAACACAGCAGACTGCTTCACTTCACAACCCACCCCATCCTAATTGAATGCTAGACCTTTGATGTTATTTGCTGATAAAGCATCATGTTGTAATATTATCTGGGAAGTTATGGTAGCCTATCATTAAAAGGACTTGTCAGAGCACTATTCTATAATGACAGTACACTTAAGGTGAATTAGTCATTGGTAGAATACGAAGTTGAAGCTACAAAACCAACCCTTCCTATCCTTTGTTCTACGTGTTAGTCACAGTTACTCCCTATCTACAAATATACCACAAGCATCCCAAAAACAAAGACACAAATCCTAATCTCCTATCTGCCATCATCAGGAATGTTACAATTTACTCATTTCCCGTTTCTGCAGCTGAACATTTGTTGCGACTGTACGAGAGTAATGGGATGAGCAACCTAATGCCAAGGAATCCAAAAGGTACTTATACAGAAAATATATTTACTTAAATAAAACAAAAATCTTCCTGTACACAAAATGGGATGTATTACCACATCGCAGCCTCATGTTTCTTGATTATGCGCTGTTATCACTGCCAAATTACTGAAGCTGCTGTTCTGTGTGGGAGGTGTTAAAACCTTTTTTTAGAGAGGGATAATTGGATCAACTAAAGGATGTTGATAGTTTTATTTTCAGTTGATTTTCTTAAATATTTTTGATAACATTATTGGTGCGGAAGGAATATTGTCTAGCAGACTAAGCAAGTTGCCAGAGGAGTGTTAAAGGTCCTCAGTGTAACTGTGAATAACGCCCCAAAATATTCACAATTTGCTTACTACAGAACAGTATGGCTGAGCATCAGGAACGCAACTGAAAACAGAACCCAG
The DNA here is from genome assembly GCF_040182565.1 of Anser cygnoides. Classification (NCBI taxonomy): domain Eukaryota; kingdom Metazoa; phylum Chordata; class Aves; order Anseriformes; family Anatidae; genus Anser; species Anser cygnoides. The sequence goes on from NC_089887.1 coordinate 7,645,689, forward strand.
GTCTTTATTCCAGGCCACTGTTTTAAGCATAAAGATTAGTTTCTGTATATACGAATGTTGAGATACATGCCCAACACCTCCTCTCCCCAAAAGAAAAATCTCTCATCCCTTTATGCATAATGTTTTCCTTCACTGTCACTATTCTCTTTTTATATTAAACAGTAATTTGCTCCTCTACCTGATAAATAGGGACAAATTTTAACCTCCACTTTCAGTCATAGTGACCAAATACTGTTTTTATATAACTAGAGACATCTTTCTCAGTTCGCTGCTGTTCCAATACTACAGCCTACAAAAGGATTTTATATAGCACCCAAGGAAAATTGGCTAAAGAAAAGCGGGTTTAAAACAATGAGTAATTTGCTTATTTAAGTCAAATGTTTTCCCCTCATTCTGTATCTGTCACTCTAAAATGGGTTTAGAACAGAACTCCCTGATTTCTCCCACAAATGCTTAAGCTTGCACATGGAGAGAAAAACTCCTGAAAAACATGGCAGGGCATATTGTGAACTGCTGGCAGAAAGTTCCATTTATATGGATTTTAAAATGTGTTAAACAACGGACCAGCAGCTCTTGTCATAACCACAGAGGAATTACATTCTTCTTGGGAAACATTTCAGAACTAGATTTGCATCTGCCACTGATGTCCTTGCAACCTTAGTAAAAATTTCGTTTCTGTTGACTCAGGAATACCTACTGTATTTTGATGGCCCTGATCTGGAATGGCGCTACCTACTTTGGCTTCAGACAGGTGGGCTTTGAAGAGGTCTTAACATGAAGATGTGAAGGTGGTTCATAATTTTAAGTATACCTTATTCCATTTATGTTGCTTATTGAATCAAATTAATTTCCCTTTTGTCCACTGAACCATCCTAAGGACTCAAATTAATCTAATGAATGATTTTTTGTAAAAGAGTGTTTAAGTACTCCCTCAAGAAGGCGTAAGAAGTGCTTTTTTATCAGTATAAATTTCTTATCAAGAGGATTAAAAGAAATAGTCGTGAGTGGGCTAATTTCTTTCCCCAGGTATTGCTTTCTGCTGATGCTGCCATCCAAAATACCAATTGTGCCAATTTTGGAACTCTTTTCTTTATGAAGATACTCTTTTCTTTATTTAGATGTCTAATGCTGGACTAAATCACATCTGTGTTTTAAGGCTTTCTCTAGAACCCTGCACCAACAGTTTCAGAGAAAACCAGGAGATTTAGCTAAGTAATTTCCATTAATAAGACAGGAAATGCAAAACAATGACCTTTGTGTAAAGGTGTTGTACAACTTTCATAGATGTATTAGATATTCCTTGCCATCCTCTCCTACTTGTTATTCTTCCCTATTTATTTTTAGCAAATGCTGAGCTGTGTGCTCTATTAAATTTTGTTCCAGATGCAGGAAAGCAATACTAAATAGAATGAGAAACTATTTAGTCAAATGAGTGTCTAATGCAGTACTGATCTAAATATACATTATATGTGTCAAAGGAAAAAAGCAAGACAGAAAGAATATTCTCACAAATAGACCAGGTAAAATGCAACTGCAACAGATCAAATAATAAGGTCTCAATTCAGTCTTTCCTCACGCGGTACTTTCATTACAGCAATAGTTGTGGAAGCCGTTCAGCAGCTCTCAAAAACTTGTCCTATCTGAGATGACTGAAATAAGCAAGCATTGCTGCTTAAGGTTTCATGTTTTTACACTGTAGGTGTCATATGACAAGAACAGCTCTCCTGCAATGGCATAATTTGGCAATGCTTTAGCCAAAGGGCATGGGTTTAGTAAAAAACCTACAAACTGTATAACCACTGCTTCTGAAAACAAACAAATTAATTACCCACAGGCATGAATGGTCCCGTAATTAGTATCTTGCTGGTGTATACTCTATTCATACAAGCTTGCCAAAAAAGCAGTATTTGTTTCTTGATGTCTAGATCAGGAGGAATCTCTCCATCACAAATCCTTTCAATAAGGGAAGATAAGCATTAAACAAACAAACAAAAAAAAAGGTACAACATGATTTGCATGTCTACATAAAAAGTAATGCTAATACTAAATTTTGAAAATATTTTACATTGCCACTTAAATGTGTCACCTGTTGAAAGAGAAAAACCAAATGAGTTTTTCAGAGCTGTGTTTGGAATCCTATCAAACTGGGTATACTTGGTCAACCTGCCTATTAATATAACACTTTCCATTTCCAAGATACCTTATACTTGACTTCATAAAAATAATTAAAAAAAAAACAAACCTCATACAAGTACTATTTCTCATTAAAATTGAGCAAGCTGAAGCTCAGAGAAGATGAAAGGACAGTTTTTTACATATATAGATACACATCGCTCATTGTAAGTATCTTTAATAACCTGATCCCAAATAACTGGTCCACAGTTAAACCAGAAATTGGTCTTAGACCACTTGCATTCCCCTTCAGTGGACTCCAGTTGGCTTCCAAACTTAGTTCTAGTGAAAGCACAAGCAAAGTCTTCCTGCTAAGGATCAGTATATATACTGGGGGAAAACTCATCCCAATTTGGAAATAATTGGCAATACTGCCAGAATAAATTTTAAAAAGGAGTATTTGAATCTAGAGGCCAGATCCAGAAAGGGATAAATTAAATGGAATAAGTAAGCTCTAATATACAGACATCTGGTGTTCTTGATGCTTTAAGATAAAATTCACATTTGGAAGGAAATCCACAAGGATTCAAGATTTAACAGAAGGTGTGGTTTGTTGAAGCCACGTAGGGGAAGAAAGGATCTACCTTGTACTGGAATGCTGATGCTTTGCGATCTTATTTATTCTTGTGTTAATGAACATTGCCTCCCAGAGCACTGACATTCAACATGACCTACTAGCTGGAAGCATTAGGCAGAGAAGAATCGAGATGAATCAAGACAAATTAAGCAGGATCAGGAAGAATCCTGCCAGCAGAGCAAGCAATATATCCAGCACATGTATCCTGGAAACATAACTTTTGATACCTTCACTTATTTTTATAAGTTACGGGTTCAAAAGACAGAGTTCAGAACAAGAATGGCTTATTGAAGGTAAGAATTAGATGTAAGTTTCTGTAGTATTTGCTAATCAGAACAGAAAGTTGTATAAAACCCTTCAATGAAAATTTGTTAGAGAAGCCAATCAAAACCAGTGAGAAAAAAAGAAAAAAAAAAAGCTTAATGCCCCAGACAAGAAACAACTCACTAAAAACAAATTGCATGCACATTTTCAGAGAAAACTTTGGCACTATTAAAGGACTTCTTATTTTAGAAGTTTACTCATTAATTTTAACTGGTTACTTACAAAAAGCAAACAGACCTGAAATCTGTAGCTTATTTCCCTTACCACTGCAGTCTGAGAGTCTAAAGATCATACAAGAATCAATGGGCTCCTGTCTTCCACAATCTCTTCCTCATCTGTTTAATAACACTAATCGAAATTATTTAATTTGGATTAATTACAAAATTATTTAAAAGTTCAAAGTCTTACAGCAGAAGTTGCTTTGGTAGTAGAATTATAAAATACAAACAGATACAAAGAGAGCAAAAATGTAAGTGAGGATAATATTTGTGCGACTGTTTTTTCATCTCCAATATTAATAACTGAATGAACTCAACTCATTCAGTAAGGGGGCATTCTTTTTCCTCCCCATTACAGCATCATAGCAGTATTACACGTACCTTAAATTCCGCACTATATTGTTCTGGCCATATCCTCCTAGCTGAGCATGTGCAGTGGGGCTGCTCATGTGATTGATATTACTCATATCTGCCAGTATATGCAGGAATTTGCCTGACTTTTTAACTAAGGAACTCCAGGAAAATCCGGAGAATGATCCCATATTGTACAAGCACAGCTACTGAAGCAGGAAATACAGTATTTTTCAAAACGCTCACCCTTCTGCTACTTTCCAAAGCTTTGACTAAACTGGAAAGGTCTAATTTCCTTCAATAAATATTAGTAGTTACCAATTTCCTCTCCAGTCCAGGAAAGGAAAAAAATATCCCGATCAAAAATGCATTAATCCATACAGAGAACTGGTGCTTTCTTTTGCTGTCAAAGTAACCTAACAACCAGTAAATATCCTGAGCAGGATGTTGGTGATATATCCAACATCACAGAATCCAAATGACTTCTGAGCAGTACCAAGGGGCTTGATGATAAATGGCTGGCTATTTATGAATCTTGTGAATCAAACTCTATATACACTGAATAATTAGGAACAACTCATGGCTGACAACTTGTGTTTTTTTTCTTCATAATTCACAAATGTAAATTACTTGAACATGAAGTAAATTCAATGTAAAGGTGCAAAGACAACCAACATTCAAGGGCTGTTTGGATATTCAGCAAGAGGAGGTTTTTTGTTTTTTGTTTTAACCAAGAGGATGTGCTGTTTCAGTGCTCTAAACTCCCGGGGGTACACTGACTATATCACTGTAAATTGAGAAAAAGTATTTAAGAGATTAAACTGCATGAGAAAACAGTTAACAGCACCTTTGCCAAAATTTTCATTCCTCTACAAGCACACACTACCAGATCTAAGTAATTCTGATCATCTAAATGTTTTTAGAACATGGCAGATGAAGTACATGCTCTAAGACATCAGAGAATGTTAAAATCACATCTGCTTGGAGCTTCCTCTTAACACAAGAGCAGACCAGGGATTTTCTACCTAAGAAAAAAAATCTTTCTGTCATCATGAAGCACATAAGCGTACAAAACATGATTTGATCTCATGTTATGAGCATCTATCATCAGCACATGGCTGGAAAGCTGCCCAACAAGCTGACAACTTCTGAATTAACCTTGTGTGATCACAGCTCAGGTTATCTATTTATAAAGTCATACCACAGGTGTTGCCTACAGTGGGATATTACAATAAGCAGCAGTTAACAAAGCTATGCTCATTTTGATGCAACCCAGGTGTTCAGTTGTGCCTTCTCAGTCTTTTTAGCTAGTGCTCTCAATTAGAAATTCAAAGAGCCTGGCATCTGGCACAGGAAGACAACAGAAATTAACATTACCATTTCCCAGGGGTCATGGATTAAACATGGCTTGCACCTGCTCTGTTTACCGCTGAGCTGGCATTTTAGAAGCAGGATTATCACTTAGACTCTTTCATTGGTTACATTTTACAGCTTATCCATCCAGTGCAGCATGGACCACTCTTTAATTTGACCCAAATATAATCTTTATCCCACATAAATCTCTAGACACATCTATTTTGGTTAAAGACTTTTCTCAAAAATGCTGAATCACTCAACGTAGGTAACAGAAAATGTTGTTTTTATCAAGCATATTAACACAACTCATTACATTCCTACACATTGCAAATTCTCCTTTCTAATATCAACATATTCCACTGTTTTTTTGTACATAAGCTGAAACAGGTCCGATTTTCCCTCTGCCTGACATTTGATTACAGTTGCTGGAGATGAGAATAGTTCCAAGAGTTTCCCTCTTCACTGGCAGTATTAAACAATTAGCTAGTCCCACCACTGAGAATGGGTTTGTACACGTCCTTGCTGCAATGTGCTTTGCTCCAGCTGGCAAATGCAGACCTGGCAACAGTCCATTACTGTTCTCCACGCTGACCTACATTCCCAGCCTGTGCAGACCCACTGGAGAGGAAGTATCCCCAGGAGGATCCCTGGTCTCATCTACTGGGAGCCTTACCGTGTAAAGGAAGTGCTAGTAGTAGTAAAAGTGGAGAAGGAAGATCCCTACAACATCAAGACGAACACTAAAGGCAGGAGATCTCGCCTGTGCACCACCATCACTGGCCAATGATTCCCACGGAGATATGAACAGCCAAAGGCAGAGCCCAGGCTGCCCTGCTGCACTGACAGCGGTGCTGTGGCTCACTCGCAGGTGGCCCAATTCATGTGGAGGGCTCTCCCTGCAGTCAGAGGGAGCCCTGAGTGAGGAACACGCAGGAGCTCTGCCATGGATTGGTTTAGCTTCCAAAGAGCTTGCTGGTGCATATTGCTCCCCCTATTTGCTCTTCGTCCTTTTCTGCTCTGTCATTCTGGTCCTTGCCTGAAATACCATTTTGTTCACCACTGAGAAATTTACATATATCTCCAGATGGCTCTGGATATTTATTTGCTTTCTTTAAGCAGAGATTTGGACTGCTGTGTAGAACTGCAAGCCATCACGGAGTATCAGAGAAAGCATGCTTGGTGCTGCACAATGCTCAGCCCACTGTTAAAGAGCCTAAAAACTAAGACAAAGATGGAGCTTACCATTTGGGACACAACAGGTACATAATAACTTACGGATTTGCTGAGCTCGTGTTGAAGGGAACTTGCATTTAATTTAATAGAAAGAGAGACAGCCATCATTCACATAGAGAGAAAATATTCATTAAGTTCAGAGGGACCAATAAATTAGTTGTTGCACACAGCAACAAATGTATGGACACACAAAAAAAGGAAACTTTTTTGAATTTACTGCTACTGCATAACAATGCACTTGTGATTATTACAAGTTGAGATATGCAATTGGTCAAGCATGTTGTGTATGTAATTTTGAGCCCAATACATCATCTGGCCCAGGAAATACTGGGAACAGCTATCATTTATAGTCATGTTTATTTACACCACTCTGGAAATGAAATAGACTCTTACACTGGGTGTACTTGTTTACTGCCTGATCAGCATGTAGCAGTCAGCATAAATAAGACACAGTCAAATGGATTCAAAGTAGTTCAGGCATTCAGGTGTCCTGTGATGCCCACTGCATTATTACTGATATCCCTTTGCTTTTTGCTTCTTCTGTCACAAGAAGATTTACTACATGTGGCAGAGGAACTCAGACTCCTGCCCAGCCTTAAAAACAAACAAACAAACAAACAAACTGAGCAAGGGCTGAAAGGAAATTCCACAGATAGGTTTGCATGTGGTAGGCATACATAAGAATGGGTATAAAATCCTGAAGAAACAATGTCTAGTACTACAAATTCTGTAAAGCCTTTAAGCTGCCAGCAGCATACCTCTTTGATTCTGCACTTTCTTTAACTGCCGCAGACTTCAATAGCAGTTCCGGCCATTCACAGAATGAAGGGTGAGCCCCTAAGGGACTGATAAGATATTACAGAGATTACTAGAAAGGAAGAACTACGCCCATGTAGGGCTTATTCTCCTACAAAAGGGCATGCTAGGAAAAAAACAGCCTTCTAAAATGGACCTATAACAGGGTACAAATTAGGAATCTGTCCTGTAGCTAAGTCTAAAAGCACAGTATGACCCTATTTATTCAAAGGCCTCGACTCAAATTAGTAGAGGAGAACTACATTCCCAAAACTATTCATATGAAAGATGGGAAAGAACATGTAACTTGCATTCACTTAAGGCTCCTTTCTGACTTGTTCTTCATTCATTATATAGTTTTGTAGATGCTGAAAAATGAGTTCCTAACTGAGAAATTAAACAAGAAGCACACTAAGAAGCAAAAGAGGATAATGCGAATGAGACATGAACCTAAGGAAAAGTTCATATTGAATTTGCAAAAGTTGAGTTTTTGTCAGAAAGATGATCATGACTACATTAACGAGCCCCCCAGTTAATGCCAGCAACGTGATTTTCAGCAGCCTTTGATACACAAAATGACAACTCTGCAGTATTAAAGCGTAATTTGTTCTGAGTAGGATACTCCCTGATTTTTCTCTCCATTGACTCTGGTGCAATTAATTCCCTCGACAATAGTACTTGTAAAACCAGATAAGTCAAGTTAAAGCAGTTAATGGACCAGATTTTTTTTTCCTGTCTGAAATATCTTGTGCATATCTTTTATGTAGATACAATGACTCTCCTTGAAAATTTGGTATAGTTTATGTAGAAAGAGGCTGGAATTCTTAGTTTTACATACACGTACACTGAAGATCTTAAGAAGAAAATTGCTGCAAGACATAACTTTATGTGGCTTTCAGTAATGAGAATTGGATCTACGTCAAAACTGACACATTACATAAATACCAAAATCTGACGGCTTTGGGGAAATTGAGGTCTAGACTGTGCAGCTTTGGTTCTGTAACCAAGAAAGATTGATCTGTATTTTCATTGGCATATGATTCACATTACAATACAATTTTGAGCAAACAAATATGCAATCACTTAGAAAACATTTTTTCTAACTGCTAATGAATCTATGGTGAAACAAAATAACAGGCTTGGATATTGGGATCTTTCCTTCTGCTCAACCCCCAAGCAAAAATCCCCTATAAACTTTGCATATCTTCAGATTACAGATCAAGATATGAGATATTGAACAAGGTTTCCCTATCCTTGAGGTCAGTTGGGAGCCTTTGTGCTTTGATTCTGCAGTCAAAAGAACTTCAACTGTGGTGACTCATGGACATCTTACAGGATCACATTTCTGAATTGGCAATATTGCCTGAAAGAGTTAAAATCAGAATGAAAGTTCCTATTACAAATCTTTTTGTCAAAAACATAATGTGAATATAATGCTTTGGAAAGAATTGGACTGATGCTGTAGACTATAAATAGCTGGACTGGTAATAGCTGTGACTGTGAAGGTACCAAAACTACTTGTTTCTCCAAACCATTCATTCATCCCTAATTGGGCCTTGGACTTACGCTGGGGATTATGCAATATTAAAATATAGATCGTATTAACAATAATACCATTAATACTGTCATATACTTGTACCGGTTTCACTAAGAAACACGATATATGACATGGAGTTGTGCCCATAGCATAAAAAATGTTTCAGATTTGTTTTGTCATCTCTATTAAGCAATCACATAAACTGCTGCCTGTACGAAACCCCATCTGGGTTGCAGCTGAAAGATAATATTCAGAAAAAGAGCACGCATTTGCCCAATTTTCTTTGTCAGCATTTAATTATGGTAGTATTTGCAGTGGCACAGTGCCTAAGAGCAGAAGTCATGGACAAAATCATATCTAGCCAATGGAGCTTACAACCCAAGTAGCATTACCCAGCCTGCATGGAAGTATTCATATGAATCACACAAACTGGAGCTGGCTCACCAACCTTAGGTAAGAGTCATGTACACTTTCCATCCTAAAACTGTAGGCACAAGATCAAGTGTTTATTTCAGCTGCCACTTCCCATCTGTAATTCTTCCCCCATGTGAAACAACCTCCTGTCTCACCCACCTATCAGTATAAGCCATCCAAAAAGAACTGGCAACAGACAGCATACCAGCCTCGGCTCCAAACTCTTACATGCAAATCCGTTGTCTTCAATGGAGTTGCGACAGGCAAAAAATGTTTCTGTTCCAAGTGAAGTTAATTATCCACGTAAAACAAGGGCTTCAGCTGGTACTGCAACTCTGTTAGCAGTGAAGACACTTCTACGGGTAAGGATGGTTGCTGGTTTTGTTCCATGCTGGATGTGTTCCTTCACTTCTTCAAGTTAACCTCATCTCTACATCATCTCTAATCTCATTCAATGGAAGTATAAATTCCCCTTTGGCTGTCCCTTCCAGGAAGAAGCAATCTTAAGATAACACTGTGCAATGTAACCGAGTACTACCAAGCGAGCTCTGTGTTCAGCTTGCCTCAGCTCAGTCCATGCCCTTGTGCCCGTGTTTCCTGTTCTCCGGTTCTAGATGCTTTAATTCTGAGAGCCTCATGCAGATTACATGGTGCTTTGCCAAGAAGGCAAAAAAACGTAAGTAAGTTTCTTGCCTTTCAACTAGCAGGAGGAAGGCACAAGAAATTTGTTTCCAGCAGGCCACAAGTTCTTTGCAAACAATTATATCATCTTAGAAACACCATTGCATGTGTGATACGGTTTCAAACCATATTGTCCTTTTGCAGTAGTCAGTTCCTAAGCTCCTCAAAAGACAACTGACCAAACATCTGCTCCAAAAATATTGCAAGCATCAAACAGAGCCCACAAAAATATTAGTGAGACATTCCAAAACTAAACTTGCTGTTTCTAACCCTTCTATTGAGAAATTAACTTCTAATAAGCCCTGAGACCTACTAGTTAAGAAAATCTTTTCAGATGCAATATGCCAAACAAGTGCCAATCATTCTGTAACACACTACAAGGAAAAGGTAGAAGAACAGCAGTAGTGAAACACAGTCAGAAAGTGTTATCAGCTAACAGGAAGGAGAGTCACTGTATCTGAATTAATAACATTGCAGCTAAAGAAAAAGTTATTGCTGCATCAAGAAATGCAAAATTCCTGACCAGAGCTGCTAAACTGTAAACATTGTGAAACTGCTGGGCTGCTGTTGTTGGCAAATATCTTTGTAGAGGGGTTGAGCTATTTTTGATCTGATGGAATAGTTTGAAGATGAGTCAGATACAAAATTATTACTCTTTCTCCAATTCACTGAACTTTTTGCTGCTCTCCCCCTTTGTAATTTAATTTTACATCTCTGAAAAATTAAGCATGATGCATCACAGCCAGTAGTAGCCGTTAAAAGGGGAAGCACTGCTTGGACTGCACAGAAGCCTCATCCTAATTCAGGAGACAAGAATGTCTCTTTCCACTCACCACCATAGTTTCCCTTCAGGCTCCAGCTACAGTGCTTGCTGCCCTTAGCTATTATCAAATTTAGAAATGCACAGTATTTACTTTGTGAAAACAGTTGTTCTTGACCCTATGATGGGAGTTCTTCAGAGTGTAAACATCTGAAAAATGCTTTGCATCACCCAGCTCTGTGTCTGGAGCCGCTCCCATCAACAGCAGCTGGGTGTGTGCAGCCACGAGTGACTGGGGTGACAAGAACTTCAGCAATGCCATTTCCCAGCAAGTCCTCTGGGTTGTGTTCAATGTTGTGCCCACTGCCAAGAAGCAAATCTCAGGTGGATTCAGAGGATCAGGTATATGGGAGCGCACTTCTCTCCTGCCCATGCTGAAATTTATAATCTCAGGGAATGCCTTCATGATGTGGCTAAAATCATTTCTCTGAAGAAGCAAAGAACAAATAACACTTGGAGATGGCTGGTTAGCTCAAATAGTTCTCTCTGTAGGAAGTGCCCTGACTATTCTCATTGGCTCTGGATGCCAGGACAAACATACAAACAAACAAACAAAAACCCTGCCAGTTCAATAAGAATGAAAAACAGTGTTTCTGTTCTTTAACTTCATATTAATACTTCTCTCTGATAATCCTGAGTGGACAGTCAGGGCCTAATGACAAATGAAGTCTGGGCATGTAGACAAGCAGCTAAAGTATCAAATGTCTATTACAGACCATCTTTGACTGTGAAAAGTCAGCTACGAGCTGATATAAAGCACAAGGGATGTAAAAATATAGGAAAATAATAAATGCAATTTCACGTTTATGGAAGACTTTAGCTTCCTGGGCATAAAGCAGAAAATAAATGCCACCAATGGTGGCAGAGCTTCATCAAAGACATAGCATGGTAAGCAATGAATTTCTTTAATAATCAATTAACTAAGGGGAGCTGGTGTTATTCCAGGGTGAGCAAAGAAGACCTTTGCTTTGATTTGCTTAAGGCTGATGACAGATGAGAATGATACACAAAGGAAACAGCAGCAGGATAAAAGAAATAACACCTTCTTAGGAGAAACAAAGCTATTTCTTAATGTGAAAAACATCAAGGGATCCATGTAATTGCTTTCCTAATATACCAAAAGAACTGGTATATGAAATTATAAGTAAGGCAGCAGGTTTTAAATAAATTTGAATGAAAATTTACCTAAGGCTCAAGTATAGCAAATATAATGTATATATATTCCAGAAAGTATTTTTTTTAATTCAGTATAATGCTATGTCTTAGAGCAAACGCTGAAACAAAGCATGATTAATTGTAGTGAGGCGAACAGAATGTGAGAAAATATACATGGTTTACCAAAGCAGAGGATGTCAGACTAAGCTGATGTGTTTTGAGTAAGACAATTGTCTTTTTAGAAGCGAATAATGCAGTAAAGTTGGTCTGTTGAGTTTGAAACAGTTCACTTGATACAGCGTTCCACAAAAAATGATTACTGAAAGTGGAATTTATAGGGATTAATAAAAAAGCAATGTGAACAAGGAGCAACAAGTTATAATAAAAAAGTAGTTATAAGAACAGAGCAAATTGCCTGATGCCATTCCTCAGGGATCAGTCTGTGGAGCAATGCTATTTAATGTGCACGGCCGTCACCTAGGAATAATGAACAGGCCCAGCATCAAAAAAACATGCACATGATGCAGAGCTGAAAGATACTGCCAGTACTGAGGAGGACCTGATCACCACATTGGAATTAGATGACCTTCTTGTCTGTAGTGACAGAAATTCAATAATGTGAACTGCAAAGTCGTGTTCCTGGGATTCATCAGCTGGAAGCAACAGAGAAGGAAAAAGATCTGAGTGCACTGATAGACTGTCAGTGTACCAGAGCTGCCAATACAACACAGTTTTGGAAACAGATAATATAATGCTAAGACGGGTTAGGTGAGATGTTTAGTAGAGAAGGAAATATTTGTACTTTTACACAAGGAACTGGTAAGATTTTGTGTGAAATATTTATGCAATTCTAGTCAACAGTGTTGAAAAAAGATTAATTTAAACTGGAATCAGTGCAGGCTGGCTATGAGAACAAGTACAGAAACGGAGCATCAGTCTTAGGGAGAGATAAAAGAGCATGGTTTGTTCAGCGTGACAGCAGAGAAACAATATGCCAGTCCTTTATAAATAGATTTTGAGATAAACATAAAGACAAAAGAATGAAATTAAAGGTTAACACCACCATGAGTTCAAATTGCTCCAATCTGATCAGCGGTATGTTTAGACTGAAAACCAATGCAAAATTTTCTAACTATTCAAGGAGTTCATGTTTTGGCATTATCCTTCAAAGACAGCAGTAAGGGCAAGGAACCTAAATAGGCTTAAAATGGGACTTGATATACCCATGTAAGAGTTACATAACTAAGTAAGAAAATGAGTCTGTGGCCAATAAATGTTTGGGGCATACCTAAAGAGGTTTGAAACAAGACTAGATCTCTCTTGTTCTGTATTTATTTTGTATGGATCCCATGCCTCATCGTGTTTTCTGATTGCAAAAAGATTCCACCAACAGAGAACCAGTGGGTTTTTCCCAACACATCCCCATTGCTGGACAAGTTACATTCTGAGTTTTTTTCACCTTCCTCTGAAACACTGGAGCTTTGCCAACTGTTCACTTTCACATCTTATGGGTTGACATTTTATCTTCTGCAACCCTACAACTGAATTTTAGGCGTCTTAATTCCTCCTGTGATTGTTTTTCCTTTTCTCACTTGGTGTAAGTCAGGCACAGCCTTCCTGTAGGCCTCTCTTGATAACTAAAATTAGACATGGGTTATAACAGAAGACTTGGTAAACTTGGATTGCTTATCAAATACGTTTTGCCCTCTAAGAATTCCATTTAGCATCAGACCTTCAGTCTACAATCTAAGCTTTATTGATTCTTGTTTTATCAAGGAATGGTATGTGATAAAGAACTTTTGCTGTGACACTAAGTTCAAGGACACAACTTCTGTACCTACCAAAAGTGATTCTCTGAACTTCTGCAGGACGGATGAATGTCGTTATATTTTTCTTTTCTCTATAGCTGTCGTCTTCCCCACTTCATTTTAAGAGGAAAGAAAGCCAGAAGAGTTACATAACAAGTTCTTAACAGGAAGCAAAGTAATTGTTTGTTTTATTTGTTTCCATGTCAAACTGGAAAAAAAAGCTCTTATCCCACTATAAACTGCCTGGCCAAATATCTTTTATATCTCTCTTTTATGTCTGAGAAGTACCTAGGACATCTCAAACACTTGGGGGGAATAGTATTAGTAACAGCAACAACAACAACAACGTGTTTACCATGGTTTGAACCTGTTCTGTTACATTCTTTTTAAGCTCTTTCCTGATGGTATCATAAGCTGTACAAGCTCTCACAAAGCCCACTCAGGTTGCCCACCACATGGAATCTTTTGATATTTTTCTGGATTTTTGAATATGTGAAATTCGTACAAATAATTCGGATTTAATCACTAAGCCCTCTGTAACTTCTGGCCTGTCAGAATAAGCTGGTTTATTCTCTGGCAATAAGCAGAATTCCAACAGGCTCCAACTGTGCACTCAGACTCTCCTGTGTCCCAGTAGATATTGCACTGCAGGATATTTCCAATCCCAAAGGCCTGCTTTGTTCAAAATTGGGTCCTTTACTCATTCAAGGATCCACTTTCTGACGTTTCTACATAACAGAAGAGATCTACATAAGGTTTAGCAGGGGTGGATATGATTCAGGTAGCGATGCCAATGGGAGCTATTCATAGCTTGATGAGACAATCGAGATATAGGGGAAGGTCTTTTTCTGGAGAACTGAACCTCCACTGTGGGGAAATGCACAGGCAAAGAAGGCGCTGGGATGAAGGCTCATGTACAAGATACACCAGCAGGATGAAAGGGGCTTGGGTCATCTCAGAGCAGCTCAGTGCTTACCTGTGGGAAACAGAGGACTCACAAACAGCAGTCACACAAGTCAAGGGAGCAGCTGGAAGGAGCAGCACTGGAAGCTTCCTTGACTTCAATGCTGCACTGATTTTTGAACCACAGGGCAGGATTTAGCAACCTATCAATTAATCCTCGTATTCATCCTCCCAGCTAGCTCAGCAGTGTCAGACGGGTGTAAGAGCTGTTTTCATACAATATGATTACAAGTGTTTTTAGAGGCTTGAATTTTTATGCATTTAAGGCCTCGAATTGCCTGTATAGCTTGCCTGCACGTTGTCGAACCCAACAGCGTCCCGTTAGGCCATTGTGCTCTGCGGGAATGCAGTTAACTCACAACCTGATCCTGCTGCCTCCAAGAACCACTCGTCATCCTTCCCCAGCAGCCCCAGAGGACTTGTCCGCAGCCAAGTAGCCACAAGGTGGTGCTCCTTAACCTCTGTGGATGCACTGAAGCTGGATATTTCAGACAGCGAGATGCTGAGCTGGGCTAGAGTCAATCTAGTGGCTGGGAGCCCGGCTGGGTGAATACTTCACACACTCGGCCATTCATTGAACAAGTGTTTTCTACACCAGTGTTTACAAATTCTCCACATCTAAAGGTTTTAAGACGCTTTGACAGGTCTTGTTAAGTGTAAAAATCATATAAAGGCAAGATACAAGGAAAGAAACTGGGGGAGCCAAGAGATATCCTAACATACTGATGTCAGTCCTACCAGTTTACAGCTCAGTATTTGCAGGCTTACCACCCTTGTCCGATTCTTCCTGCCAGACTCAGCCAATGGCAGCATAAAGGAGAAAGGCAAAACAGCCCAAGATAGGTACTGCATGACAGACAAGATTTGTTCAAATTCTCGCTCTTGTTTTTTTCCTGTCTCTTGGCCATACCCTTCCACCTGACTATTTCCACCTGACTGTTCAGTCGCCTGTTTCTCCCATTCTCTGCTTTTACTGAATAGCCTATTAGAAAATATAATGGAAGAGGATTCAGCAAGCCACCCCCCCAGTGGACATGAACAAAGCTTTGATCTCCCCATCGCTGTCACCGTGGCTGCAGCAGAGCCATACTGCAGTGTACAATTCAGAGATGGATTATCGGCCTTCCACTTTAATCTGAAAGGCATCTTCTGTTTGAAGAACTGACATTGATATAAATATCACAGTGAAGGAAAGACAACTAGACCTCACTGATCACAATGAAGAGCTCTCCCTAAACAGTTCTTGATTACAATCACACACCTTGTTGCTTATATTTCTCCTGCAAAAGCAGGTCAAGCCATATGTTTTATTCACATAAGCATGTCAATGTACATCACATGTAAGGTGTGCTACTTGTGTTAACACTACCTGGGAAAGATTAGGTATTTGTGTTTGTTTATATTGCACCCTACCTCAGAACAGGTGGTCTCCCTGGTTTTTTGGCATCACCACCATGTGTGGGACCATTCTTGCACGCACAGATGAATATGTCTGCTACGTTGTATGACTTATCCCCAGGTAATGCCAGTAATGTCAACTAAATCGTAAGTGTGTTTATGCATAAGAACTGCTTTATTTTTCATGCATCCGGCTTTAGTGCAGACAGCTCAAAAAAACCCTCCCTTCTTTTCTTGTTAATACCTTGTCAGAATTTGATTTGTTCATTATCCCTTATATTCTTCTAGGACCAGCCTTTAAGCAACAGAATTCACTCTTCTTTTTCATCCTATTCTTATGACATTTTCTCTTAGGGCAAATCCTGCCCACTCCATGATCACAGAGGACTCCAAAAATAATCTAATCTGCAAAGATTGACTGCCAAGTGGGTCTAGAAATTAATGAGTCCGCACGTGGTGGCCACATCCCTTGCAAAGACTAGTTCCATGGGTGTACGCTGTTTACATACCTAGGAAGTGTAAGGGAGTACAAGGTGCATGCTTGGGATAATATAAAAATCCACTGCCATTGCTCCATAACACCCTCCAGGAGCATCACAGAAACATCAAAGCCATTAAAAAGCCTCCGCTGGCACCGTGCCCATTGGCCCTGGTGAGGCAGCTTTGAGCCATTGCTGAATGCTTCAACTAAGCTAGAGGAAACCATTTATCTTTCCTCGTCAGTTTTAGTTAGACCAGTTAATTGCCCAGCTCGAATGCTCTCCTGCTACAGCAATGATTATCTAACATACAGCATTCCTTGGAGCACTTGAAAAGCAGAATACTCTACAGTTCACTGCTCCAACAGCATACTTTAAATTGTAACCCACCCAAAAGAGAAGTACCGAATGCTGGCAGACCTCACCCAATGCTTCAGTCACTTGGGAACAAATCCTGAATATTTAAATGGCATTCAGAGAGCTCAGAGGTGCATTTCCATACCCATGATAATTTGCCACTTGGTCAGTTGTCCCACTGTCAATCAAAGAAACCAAAGTGATTAACAAATCTGAGCAGTTTCATAAAGGCTTGCTGTAAATTCAATGGACGGCAGGATCTATCACAGTAGAGAAAGATGTGCTTGCTTTCCTATTGCTAGTTTCACTTTGGGGAGGTCTATAAGCCAGCCATAAACAGTTTAAATTACAATCAGACACCAAATCTTCATGTACCAGAGTAAGATAGATCAGCTGCAATTTATTTATATGTTTGTGCCTTATTTTAAAGGAGACACACTGAGAAAAAGCAACTGCAAATTCTGATTGAGCAGCAGTCAAAATCTGCACAATTTTAGCCACATGTTTACATTGGCTTAATCTTTAATATCACTTAAAACATTCTCTAGTCCTGAAACTGATCTGACTTATTTACATATTTATTCTTGCTCTGCTCCAAATTCCAGAAGAATGGTTATCCCCCAGCGAGTGTCAGTTTTGAAAAGAACAGATCCAAACAGGAACTTTGCTGTAGAAGTGAACCTTCCTCTCTTTCACACACATATATGGTTACTTTATGCTTTATAAAAGCAGTTGGTTGGCAGCTACCTAAAAATAGAAAGCCTTAATTGTTTTCCTTTAGAAATAAAAGCAAAACATAGAAAATATTCTCTGATTACTCTCTACCTGATGCTGGGGGGTCATTTTAAGCAATAAGTGATTTATTAAAAACTGGAATTTCCTTTTAACACCAGAGGCATTTTTTAATACATGAGGGCTCCCTGGTATGTAGTTGGTAGAAAGTCACACTAGGTTTTCAGGGTGAAAGGTGCTTAAAGAACAGAACCATTATCATAAGTATTTACATTTATGATCGGTGTTGAGCCTGTAAGGACTGACTTAGCTGACAACCAGGCGAAAAGCAATGAGAGGCCCTTTCCTTAAAAAGGAAGCACCTTGCCCCATCTTCTGGACAAAAAGTGGCTGAACAGGATGGTGGGTTTTGCAGCCAGGCCAGTCCACGCAACCACATGCTCAAGCACCGGTGATGATCTGAGTGTACTGGTCTGTGACAAGACTCTAACACGTTTCAAGTCTAGCCCTGGCTCCAGTACAGATTTACGAAGTACAGAACTGTGCTGTCAAACTGCACAACGACCCCTTTAACTACAGCTTTAACCACAGCCTTGACCACAGCTCCTCTCTGCTCACCACTTCTAAGGGTCGCATGAGTACACAGAAGCTGGTGAAGATGGAGGGTTAACGTAGCCCAGTGTCAGCATGTCACTTCTTAGCTTCCCTAAGCCAGGGATCTTGTGTCTGCACTGAAGAATGATTCATTTTAAAAGAATGTAGGTATCAAAATGCAGGCAGATCTCCAACTACATACAAGTTAGACTATCTGTTTCTTGCTGATACAAATTTTCACACACTAGGGGGGAAAAGTGCTGGTTTCATGCATCACTTTGTACTGGATTGTGTCCAGTTGCTTTACTTATCATTATGCAACTTAACCCAGGGCAACTCAACACCCAAAGACAAAATTAGAAATGCATAAATATATTTGCTCAGTTTCTTTTCTCTCCATAACAATATTTGTTTCACTCCCCAACCCAAGATGAACTGTACAGCACAAAAGGAAGTTTAGAAAAATATACCAATAATTTTATTTTTCTAAATTGACTATTTTTGCATTTTGTTATTGTCTTGCTTATCAGATCAGATGGGACTATTTCAGCTTAAAATAAAACACCTATCATCCTCGTCACTGGGAAAATTAATCCGTGGACCAAATCTATCATAAATCAGCCCTAATTCAGGCAGAAGTTCAACTGGCTTCCAGTAGAGACTTTGTCAATGTAGGGATAAGCAAGGATTCAGAACTAATGTAAGCCAAATTCTGCTTTTACCAGCATGAAGAACTTACAGAAAAAAATGAAAATAAATGAACTGGCCGGTACTTAAGTTCATTTTTTCATCCCCAGAATTGATTAATGATTAGCAAATTCATACAACACCTTTTTAAGCTGTTAAAGAGATAAGCCATACTTTACTTATAAAATCTGTCATCTGTCATCAGTATGTCATCTTAAATGACATATAGGAACAAATTTGTGGTACGCTTACACTGAGTAAGATCTGATTCCTAGATTCACCTCTACTGTAACGAAGCAGTTCATAGCACAAGAATCTACTCAACATCCACTGAAGCTCTATCAACAACTTGCCCTTTTGGCTTTGATCTCCTTGGGAAAAAACCCGTCACTTAAATGCATGTGTGGCAGACCACGCCGGGAAGCAGTGACATAAGGCACACAACAAATAGTAACTGTCCAGGGCCACAGAGAGGCTCAACATCCAAGTCAGAATTAGAACTCAGGTGCCCCATCCTGAGTTGTGTGTATGTCTCTCTGAGAAGCGTAGATGATTTAAATATACAGAAGTTACCTGGCGGCAGAATGACAGAATCTGCTGTAGTGGGATCCAGTCCTGGATTTGCTGCAGGTCCCTAACAGAGTACATCCTTACCCCTGAACTGAGCTCACATGAATTACTCAAACACTAACCTGCTGCCACTCCTGGAGAGCCTGCAACCGTTACTTTCTCAAGAGTGTCTGTTTCCTCCTTACACTGAAAATTACTGTCTTTTTTGACCTTACGTTGAAATGTTCCTCTTTTGAATGAAAAGTAAACTTAAGAATACAGCTAATATTCTGAAGAACATGGCTGATAATAACCACATTGCCTTAACAGAAACTTACATTTGTCTTGACATAGTCCACAAAGTAGTTTTCACTAGTAATAATAATACAATGGCTTTAACCACAATGCGGTACAGGATTAAATATTTATAGAGTTTGGTAAAAACAAGGACACTACTTAATCTTAAAATCAAGCAGAGAAACAAAGAAAGATTCAGTTCATATAAACGATCCACAGCTTCTATAGCTATCAGATCCAGCTCATTAAGCAGCTTCCTGATGCTAATTATATCACAATTTTAATGGGAAACATTTGTTTTAAGGCCTGTGGTCCAGATTCTGTTGGCACTGAAGTCAGTGGGAACTCTGCCATTGACTTTAATGGAAACAGGAAGTCTCTGTATAGTAAGCAGTTATAGATATCATATGTTTGTCCCTATAATTTATAAATGATTGCTCTGCTTGGAAGACTGAATCTTATTCCAGTCCCTTTAAAAAGCAATGGGATTTCCTCGTCTTACACCTAGGAACAGTGTGTAAGCTTAGTATTGTATTTCCCAGAAGAGAAAGATAATTTCATTCTGCCATCTCATCTGTTCTCTAGCCAATACAGAAATGATAGTGGCATCCTCTGGAAGACCTATGCCCAGCTCTCATCAGCCAAAGTGACTGTCACTGTGCTCTGTGCTCCTGCAAATCTGAAGAGGCTGTGCACAGGGATATTGCCAGTCTCTGACAGACTATGGAGATACCCAGGGTGGGATGCACTGAGACTTTAACTAGATTCATTTGCCCACAAAAATTATTTCAGATAAAAGGGATTCATTAATGCAGGTTAAAAATACCTGACTACTATCAGTTGCTATGAAGTGTAATTCTCTGAGCATCGCCTTCTATAAAGTTATAAAGGTGTGACACAGCTACCACAAACCTGCTTGTCTTTGCATGCACAGGGGAAAATCCCTTCCAAGTGTTACTGACTTAAAAGATATTTATTTTATGTTGCTCAGATGGGAGGATTCAAATTTAGATGCTAACTTAAAAGGCCACATTCCCAATGTCAAGAAACTCAAAAGTTTCATTAGCATGAGAAGTAAAGAAAAATACTCTGAAGAGGTACAGATAATAAATTTCAGCGCTGCCATGCTTACTAAATCAATACAGAAAAATACTATCTAGGCGCTTTACCCTTATCAAAACAAATTAAGAGACTGATTCCACAATTCTTATTCGTTAAATTCCCACTCCTTACCAGAGATCAGTTTAGAAATTTGCCAGCTCCTGTTTCCTTTAACTTCACAGCTGCAGAATTTACAATCAAATTCACCACTGAGCAAACATTGCCTGCAGAAATGTCAGATGATGCAAAGTGTCTCAGAAAGATCTGGAAAGTGGTCAGTGTTCCTCTGAACAGAAATAGCTGCTACCACTGGGGAAAAATTCCTGTCACGTATGATTCAAAGAAATGGCCTTTAGAATATTAATTGCATGCATTTAAAAGCAGACTAAATACAGACAATGCCTTACATTAGTCTGGGGAGTGGGCCTGATTTTCAGTGTTCTGAAGAGTCACTTTTTCTGGGACTGCCAGCATAGCAGCAGCTTCTACTATGGTATTTACAGACAGATTTTTAAAGCAGCATTCAGTACACAGCTCTTTTGCAAACTTAACTCTAGGAGTCTTTTATTACCAGCTATAAGATAAAGGCAAAAACGATTTGACCATGTTGCCCATGCAATGCATATAGCAAAGATGTGCTCTAGTCATCATCAGAAAATGTCACCTCTTCTCAGCTTGTCAAACTCACACATTTTCACCTGTACAAAGAGAAAGAAAATCCAGTGCTGCATTTTTGCTTACCAATGCAGAAAAGAGACCAGGTCTTGGAGACTGAAAAACTGGTGGCATTTTAAGAAAGTATCTTTGGTTTCTTTACCTCAAAACCATACCTCTTTCCACCAACAAGCACAACTGATAAAACCTGAAACCAGTATGTGGGACATAATTAACAGGAGAAGCTGGAGAGACCTGGGATTCCAGTGATACTTTGGGATATGGAGGCAGAGTGTATTACCCAAACACAGAACTAGTGTTTTTGTTAAATATAGCCCTAAACTCTCGCTATGCTTGCAAGTATGTGTCAGCTTTATCTGCATTGACCACTCTGTAATTTTACACCCTGTCAGGGATCCGTAAAAACAGTCTTCACATGAACTAGGTCTGTTTAGCTCGCTTCAGAGCCTGCCCTTTTAGAAAACCCTGGGGCTGGAGTAATAGTGCTGGTCTTTTTTAAATTTTGCACATTTCATTGCACCAAGACAGCACTGTGTGTGTTGTGAGCAGCAGCACAAGCCAGGGGAGTTCTTTCTACAGCTTATCCAGCTTTGCTCAGTGTAGGCATAGTGGGCGTAAGGCACATGATCCTCAGAGACTTGAGTTTTGAAAAAGCCACTTAAGGAGTCCTAGAAAAATTTCTCATTTTCACTTACAATCTTGTTGTGGAGGATTTCCCCGAAGCAAAAGGAATCCATTAAGCTTCTTTTATTTTCTACCTAATTCCATACTAATAATTACTTCAAATAACAGCAAAAAGTAAGAATATTCAAGACACTGTCGTTTAATCCTGAGGTTTCCAATACTGATGCCACTATCTTTTAAATTAAATCCTCTTCCATGATCAGGTAAACAAGTCTGTTGTTAGTCACCAAGTCTGCATGGTTCTCTTAAGAATGGTGCTAAAACCATGATGGGGATTTTGGGTCAGCTGAGACACAGGATATCTGATCCTGCAGATCCTAACTGGAATTTCCTTCGTAGCTGAAACAGTAGAGGACAAGCTGAATTATCAAATTCATCAGACAACTTAAAATGGTCCGAAATTAAGTGGTGGAGTTAAACATATTGATTTGCTTTTACTAAGCTGGAATACAGGGAAAGAAAGACCATTTTGAAAACATTGTTTGAATCAGAATTAATTCAATTCCAAATGGAGTTAGCAAAAATTTTCATGTTAAGCCTTTTTCACCATAACACCTTTCAAAATAGCCAGGAAAGAGACATACATACGTATGCACAAATTGCACGTTTGCCACTGTAATTGTGAACATTTCTCATCTATAATTCTACGTTTTTTTAATCTCTTGCATCTGCTCCACATGTGTTCAGCATTCCAAGGACACAGACAGTTTAGTAACTAACTTAGCTCAGTTCTGAATTTCTTACACCAAGCAGATGTCATTACAGGCAAGTACACTGGGGAATTTAGTCTTAATCCTACTGCATATAGCGGAACTGCAAAATTGTTGTAGCAACCGACCTACAGCCCACTGCTCACACTGTGAAGTACGCAGGGTGAGCTCGCTTGGGGGAAACTAACTGCTACTCTATTTTGATGGGTCTCACGCAGATTGCTTTACATAAACAAGAAAATACTCAAACTCTCTTCAGTTATATGTCATGAGACAGTGTCTCAAAAGAGACTTTGCTCTTTTGAGCAAGCTGAATTTCGGGTATACATTTCTTTCCAGAGGCGCCCTGCGCAGCTGAGCGCGGCTGTGTAATGATGGCTTCTGAGCTGCGCAGAGCCAGCTGCCACCTCCCCGAGCTGCCATGGCCTCTGACCGGGGTTACTGTCGTCGCTGAGATCCCAAGGGATTTCCGAAGTGCTGTGGCCTCATCCCAGAGTCAGCACCCTCAGCACAGGCAACACTCCAGGGTGCTTTCTTCAGGAAGTTTATGGATTTTTGCCCCAATAAAAGCAAATGTGGAAAGGGAGTTAAAACTTTTCTACTTCTAAAGATGGGATTTGTATTTTCCATTTTACTGACTGGTTTTGTTTCTCTAATAGCTGTCTTGATATTTTGTGATTGACGTTGTTTACACAGCTTTCTTTGGAAAACTCTAGGGGTTGCTGAAGAACTGGCAGAATTAGATACAATGAAAGATACCAAGATACAATGAAAGCGATGCCTGATTATCAGACCATGATTTCCATACTTCTAGTTTTAAAACTGGGTGAAATCCAATCCCACTCACCCAAAAGAAATCCTCCTTTCAGAAGGCAACCTGCTGGCCATGTCAGCAGAAGATGAGCTCCCACATTTTTCTTTGATCCATTTATATCACTTAGCTAAATGCTGTCCATAAACCTGAGATCTAAATAGAAGTGCATTCTACAAATAAACGCAATTATAGAAAATCTTCAGGCAATGCTCGGCTGGTCACCTCTACAGGGAAGTTACTCCCCCTCAGACCCATCAGAGACACTGGTCATCAGAAAGCTCTCTAGACCATCTCCATCAAAACGGAACAGGCTGACAAAGATTAAGCTCATCATTTCAACTGCCTGCTTCCATAAAAGCACTGACATAATTGCTTGTAGGTATTATAATTTAAGGTTGGTTTAATTTAAGGTTAGTTTATACACCAACTTCAACAAGGCTTAGAAAAACTTTCAAACATTATTCAGTGGATGCTCCTGTCTGGTTTGTAATAGCTACATATTTAATATAAAAATATATTTGGTTACCCAAATATTCATGAACTTTAAAACTATGTTTAATTTTTTACTTTTCTCCAAAGCATGACTCAAGTTCTTCTACTAGTTCTAATAATGCATACACTTTAATTCCTATGCCAAAAAAATTCCATCATTTATAACCAGAAGCATTCATAATTTAAATGACTGTCTCTGCTGTTGATGACACCATCAATTATAAAGTTACACGATGGGGAAAATCTTCTGCACTGATTAGCACACATTTTTCAACATCACTGTTAAGTAAAGTTTTATATAGCTGTATCTTTCGGGAAACAGTAAGGATTTGGCAATCTGAAATTACCTTACCATGGTACTCTGAGATAACAGCTTTGGAACACTGCTTAGTAAAGGCTTCACATTTCATATGATAATCAAATTTCAGTAACATCACATTTTGCACAGAAGTATTTGACATTCCAGCAAAAAATTTAGGTGCTGAATTTTGCCGAGAACTACAGCTTGTATAGACCACCTCAGCATTGCATACAACACACAATACATTTGCAAAAATTTGGTCTTACTTCTCAAATTCAACAAAGCACTTAAGCATACATTCTACTTAGCACCTGCTTCCGTCCACCTCTACTCGGAGAAGGACAAGCCAACATGGAGAATTCAAGAATCAGCAAACTGCCTTCTGCTCTCACCTTCTGGATTTTCAAATCTGGAGGTTGCTATCCAGTATATCCAAATGCAGAAGTTAAAAACTAATGTGCCAAAATCCTTCAAAAATCGTAAGACTCATTAAAGAGTCTTGTTCATCTATTTGTTGTCTATGCATTATAACACCACTCTGTGAGTTGTTCCAGAGAATAATAAATGCAGACAGGCATCTCCCCACCTGCAGCTGGCAGGCAGTGTCCTCTGTGAGCTCATGATCAGTTTCCGCACATTTCAAGGACATTTTCTGCTGTAAGAGCTACCCACTCACAGCCATACCCGAGTTTCTGCTTAGGAGATAGGTATCCTGTTCTAGAGCTTTACTTAGCCTTTTGCTCCTAAGTTTCCAGGTTAGTACAATTCCTTTCTAAATGTATGCTTTTAGTAAAGTGCAATCAGTGCTATAATCCAGCTCAGCTGGAGGACATTAAATTCTAAGAAAGATTGTTATGTGCATTTATTGCTGGAATACAATAAATGTATTCTCTATTCAGAGCAACAGATTTGAAGCGATTAAATTTACACCTACTGACTACAGCAATTTATTAAAAGGATCCATAGTAAATATACTGTAGTTTGTCAAAACTGAATAATAAGAACTCACAATTTCCGTCTGTGTTCTATAGGATACAATAAAGCTTGAAATCGCTGGAATATCTGGACACTGGTATTACTCAGGAGATGCAGCACAAATGCAGCCCTGCATAAGAAGAACGATGCCCTCTTCCATCTTTTCATCCCACCGATCCCCTAAATATTTGAACAGGGGGATGGCTTTATTGATGCACCATTTGATTAAGCCAGGCTTAGCTCTCAAACGTAAATGAATTCTTGTTTGTAAAGACCTAATGCTTTCATATCTGATGCCATTATGTCTCTAGTACCAATTACCGTATTAATTCAGCTTACTTTTCTACAGTTCTCATTATTGCCAATGCTTTGCTGTTGGCAATGTCTAATGTCTTAACAAGGGAAGAAGGGATCCTTCTGAGTTCCTGAGTCTGAGTGCATGGCCTGGAGACATGAACTCTGCATTTGGACAATACCCAAACGCACATCAGCCCCTTTATCATGCTCTAGTTTCCACAGAACAGAAGCCTGAGCACACAGACTGGCCTGGAGCAGTGGCAAGTTGTGAGCAGTTCTTGATCTCTGCAATCGGAGGAGCACAGAGGGAAATCACTCCTCACCAGGCACCTATAAATCAGACTGGGTATGGGCTTTGTGCACAGGGAAAACATCTCTGAGAGTCAGTTTTATGTCAGTTAGCACTTAGGTTTTTTGAAACCTATATATCCTTGAAATATATATATCCTTGGCAAGCAACTCTGCCAGAAAAATCAAAGGCACTGCATTGTTCAACAATATCCGTACTAGATTAGTATATGCGTGAATAATGACCCAATTCTTATTTCATACTTCTGTAATTACATAACTGCAAGGGGTTGTTTCTCTTTCCAGTGGGATATGCTGTTTACACTGTGTGAGAAGTAATAAACAAGAATATACAGACAGGCTCCAAAACATCTGAGTTAATTTCAAACATTTGAAAGCCTGCTGCAACTGATGATTATTTATAGTGCCTATAAACCGTAGTTATGGAGCACGACTGCACTGGGCTACACAGTGTAAAAACACAGACCACTGACAACTCCTGTAACAAGGACCTCTCTAGGGCTGTTCATGTCTGAGAGCTGCAGAACATCGCACAAAACAATACAGCAGATAAATATTGAACACAACTTCTGTTTTCTGCATGTATCTTCGCTTCCAACTTAGCTAGAGAAGATTGCTTTGACAGAACTGATTTTATTTTCTACTCAAGAAGCATGATTATCCTACGCATACATTTTTATTGGCGATTTTATTAGGATACTTCCAAAAATAGGTAACCTTTTTGCTTCAGAACTTATGTAGAAAAATTACTTCTATTACATGCTTCCTGACGCTTGCTGCATGTAATTTTTAAACTATTGAAAGAATCATCTGATGGTTCAAGT
This sequence comes from Anser cygnoides, assembly GCF_040182565.1. NCBI lineage: Eukaryota > Metazoa > Chordata > Aves > Anseriformes > Anatidae > Anser > Anser cygnoides. The sequence continues at coordinate 7,672,368 of NC_089887.1, forward strand.
ACTTTATCCATTTATGAATGATTCCATCGGATTTAATAGATCCAGGAATCTAGCATTTCAGGAGTCATTCAATGTGATTTCTCTCTTCAGAAAAAAACAAAAAAAAAAACACTTTTTTTTTTACATCACCACATAGCCATTTTCAGAAAGAAACAAATGGAAACTGATTTTTTGTAATTCATTTAACTCTGTAAAAATACAACAAATGTTATTTGGTATATTACCCAGGTACAGCCTCCCCACCCCATAGCAGCAGTTTTGGTGTTCTTTTTTTTCAGTATTTTACTGAAGAGTAGTTAGAATGTGTCCATAGATGTTAGTTTAAGTAATATATACCTAAAACCACTTACAACTATTTCCAGATCACTCCAAGAGTTATGTTCCTAGAATGACAGCAGCATGATGCATTAATGCAATTACACTAAATTACATTCATACAATTTCTTTCATCTCACATATTCCTAAAGCAAATGACAAGCTGACTGGATATCGCCCTTGCACTATGTGCATGTCATTCTTCACATGCAACAGGTTATACACATTATATGAGGTGATTTCTATTCCTTGACTGCTAACTATGAATATCCATATCATAGACAGCCAGGGAGAACGATCAAAAGCATATACAGAGGCAGCAAATCAGATTTATTTAAATCAAAATGGGCATTCACAACTGTTTAGTGTATTTTTGTTATTCTGCTGCACGTGATTCACATCAGCACTCAAAGAACAATGACAGGAATATTACAGAACAATTAGAGATGACCTAAAATACAGCTGCTCAACCTGGGGAAGTAACTTCAGGTGCCAGAGAGGTTAAGATAAAAAATGGGAAAAATAAAAGGAGAAGAGCTTTCCATTACAGAAACCTCCAGAAGTCAGTAAGACTTGAGGAAAATGAAATGCCCAAGTGCCAGGGTTTAAAATTGCCTTTAGTGGTAACCTGACCACCTGAAGGGATATCTTCTCCTTACTTTTTAATACTTCCCTAGTTCCTCTCCCTGCCAAATTGGATGGCAGCTGTATTTGATGTAAGAAGGTAAAAATGACCAGACAGATGTTTTTGCAATCTCTAATGTAAGGCTTGCAACTAAAATGGTTGGTGGAGGCTGGCTGTAAACAGAGTTACATGATCCTTGTGCATTTCATCCCGCCAGCCAGTGCACATGTTCTGGATCTCTAGTGCCTCCAATCTCACTACAGAAGCGACTCCAAAATTTGTTGGAGTCTGAGTGCAGCTAAGCAGACTAGAGCCATAAATCATTTGATGTTCATGCTTTATCCTTAAAATTTCAGAGAGCAAAAGGAATCACGTTCTTACAGCCTCTTAGAAAACAAAGCACACTTTAAAAGATTGCATCCTTATGTGATGCACATACAAAAGTTCAAACTAATGGCAGGAGTCCACAGGCATTAAGGGAAATAACAGCAATCAATGCTATTTTTAAAGGGAAGAGTGGGGGCGAGGGGTTAACATATGTGGAATTAGCTCTAGGCAAATTGAGAAGCCATTGCATCTAAAATCAAATACATTCTCTGAAATAGACACCAGAGCCCAAATTCCCATGTAGACTCCTGCAGTCCAAGAGTTTCAGCAGAATTTGGCCTTCCTCTTAACTTAGCTTCATTAGGTCATATCATGCCATCGATTTTTATGTTGGATGCCCTACTTACTTCACATCAGTTGTTGGCACTATGTAGGCAATTTTCCGAATTGGATGGGGAGAAAAGGGTGGTGTGTGCACAAGGGTGAGGAATTTTTTTTCCCATGTGGAATAAGTCATTTCTTAGAACAGTTTGAGGGGGGAAAGTGGTATTTGTATCCCTTCTGCCAGATGTCACTAGTGGCAACAAGAGCCAGGATTAAATATCTATCTATCAAATTCTTCCTGAAATTTTTAAGTACCAGTTGGTTAGCAACCCATTCAGAAACCTGGGAAAACTGGCTATCTTCTACAGCCATTCTTAACCAATAGTTCCTTACCTAATGACAATAATCTCTGACTCTGAAACTTTTTGATGGAGGACAAACATACAGAATCTGTAAAAAGAAAAAAAAAACCTTGTAGCAATATATTTTAGTGTTTATATGCAGTAAGTGAAGCAATGTCCCCTCCTTGCACACTTTTACAATAGTCTTTTGTCTATTTTTCATCAGCTGCTGTCAATGTCAGATGGACTAAGGTCTCACAGACACCCCATTTGCCCCTTTTCTTGCCTCACACAGCAATTTGTCAGTGTTTGTCCTCAGTGCTTGGTTAGGATTGCCTTTCATCTTAGAAGGAAATGCTTCTGAAACAAAAGATGCTTTGATACTCTCTCCGACATTAAGAGAGTCTCTGCACTGTCACATCTTACTGTGCCACCACCTCAGGCTGTGATGCCAACTGCAGTCATCCCTTGCCATCCCTCACCCCGGCCGTAATGCCATCTTGTGCTCTCATCCACGACTTGTTTTCTATCGTTCTGCTGCCTGAAACCACAAACCAGATCCAAGCTGACTGGGTCCTCATCCAGTTAGGCTACACGGTTCATGAAAGAAAACTGAGATATCAAGTTGTTTCTACTTTATCTTAAAAAAGGTGAAAGGCACAAGGGAACACTTGGAAACAGCACGGGGGAAAAAAAATCCTAAAAATGAGTTACTTAAAAGAGATTGGAAGGTAGGTTACCAAATTGCACAGACACTCCTCACGTATTGTTCCCTGCAGCGATGCTGCTATCAAAATTTTTCTCTCTATTCTGAAAGCAAAGATCTTTCATGTAGGGCTCAGAAGCTTTTGTCTGAGACAGCTGGGTGGATCACAACCCCTTTGCTTCATACATACGCGACTAAACAGGATGTCAGAACCTTACAGAATTCGAAGATTTTCTCTGGAAACATACCAGACTAAATACCCTCCCCCAACCAACTGTTCCCATGGATTGACATAATATTATTTTACCTCCTGTAGCAACATATTCATTGTGTGTTTTTTTTTTTTTTTCAAAATGACAGCAAACCAGACATTCTGAGACAATCTGACTACTATTTTCCCTAAATGGTTTGCTACACAAACAATATTTGAACAGGACATTTTTAATTTTTTTTCTGTTTAGTTCTCTAATGATTAAACCCTATCACATGCAGCGTCTACAGATAAGATAGCAAGTCATCACATTTAAACATTAAAGGCATCTCTTCAGAAGCTAGTACCGCTTCATTTGATCTGACTCCTCAGATCAAGCATATCAGATAGGTTTTTTTTTTCTCTCTGCCCTACATCATGTGGAGAAGTTGGTATTTTCTGCCTAAATCAGAAGAAATTTAATATGACTCAGTCCGTTTCGTGTATATAGCCACTTATCTTGTTTCGTTTGCAAATATCGTATGTATTCTCTTGAGATAAAAATAGTGCAAGATGATTAGTTAGGCAAGTTCATTTGACACCATTCCCCCTTCGTGACGCTGAAATCTAAAATCTGTATATGGTATACAACTTAAAGTATATATATGCAAGCTCAGCTCTGGGAGAGCCACACAGCAAGTACTTTCCTTCCAACCGGACGGCTTCCTTATCCCATCAAGACGACCACAAAGGTAAGCTGATTAGATCCTCTGCTTTCAGAAACACAAAAGCAAAATGCTCCCTAAATGGAAAGCACCTATGCAATTAAAATATATATTCTTATACCAGCTTCCAGTGTGCCATACTTTACAAGGTCCCATAGAACAGAATCAGCATCCAGATTGCAGGACGCAAAAAGACAGACCGGTGCCCTTCACAAAACCTGAGACCCTGCTGCAATTTTTAGTTTTTCCTTCAACTCTTCCCTGTTTTTGATCCTGTCAGCAGTGAGAATTAGGTGAATGGCAGAGCTCCAAATTACCTTGCCTAAAACTGAGAGGGGGAAATACTCTGCACAAGAAGCCACTGGGACCAAATAATTGCTAGCAAAACAGAAGTAACTTATCTGCCTTAGCTGGAGAAATGTTCCTTGCCATCAACACGGATTTGTCCCATTGTCTCCTTAGATCTTCTGAGACATTCAGAAAGAAACTGCAAAGACTGACAATTTCTTCTGCTGCAATCAAACAGGTACGGAGGTATCTCTTTCATATTCTGGGCAAAGTTTCAACCAATGTGTAGATCTCAAATCAATGTACAGACTATAAATGTTTACCAGCATTGACTTCCTCCTAACCAATGCTGCTTTCCAAACTTAGACAGGATGGATGATACTGCTGAAGACCGGTTAGGAATTCAGGAGAAGAGATTTCTGTTCTCTTGTGGTTTTCAAAAATAACTTTTCAATGCCTCAGTCCCTCTTCCTTAATTAACATGAAGCTACCTCACAGTAACGTTGCAAGTTTTAAGTTGCACCCAGTCTGCACTGGAGTGTGCTACGAAACTGCAGATGCATTGATGCTGTATTCACACTACAATAACTGAGAAATTCAGGCTTTGTAGCATTTTCTACTACTTTGGCAAACAGACTGTTGCAGCTGTTGGTGGTTGACTGAGACAAAGAGTATCTTTTGTCAAATGTTGCTCTATCAGAAGAAAATGCCTCCACCACTCTATTAGGAATAAGATTTAGGTCTCAATAAGTGTTCAATATACTGGAATGCCAAAACGTGGATAAAAATCTGGTTTATTACCATCTACACCAAACCAAACCAAAACAAACAAACAACAAAACATAATTAAGACCCTTTTTTAAAAGCTACCATGAAATGTAGTCTTTTAACAATGCAGCAGCCCAGCCGACCAAATTTAGAGTGTCACTACATTTATTGTGTGCAGGTAAATAGAAGAGATTACCCTCTGATTTTAGATTTTCTTGAAAAGAGTGGGATTATTATTGTTCATTCTACACTATTATTTTTATTCTTGTAAAGATCACTGCATTTATAGACAATAATACCAGATTTATTTATGTTTTTAATTCCGATTAAATTTATTCCAGATGTAGTTCTAGGACATACTTGGCCCTATCTTTTATGTATGCTGTAAATAAATGCTGAATTTAATTGAGTAATAATGCAGCTCCAGGAAAACCCACAAAGAATTCATGAAGTTCTGTGGTGCTAGCCACCTTTGATTTGCTCTCCCAGTGCAATAGAGGCATCAGATCTTCCTGAAGCCCCCCACTCCCGCATGCAGAATTCCTCCCTCATTACCCAGCTTTAAGTGGAAGCACCTGCTGCAGACATCTGTTACAGAACACTCCCCTTACAATTAGATGAATAATGTCTCCCCTATCACATACTGTCACAGCAGCAACTTCAAATAGAGCCATGAAAGAGGTAGAGAAGTCATTTTAATGACTAAGTAGCTCACTTTTAATTTATTTTACAGTTCAACAATGGCCATCACTGACATCCTTTCTGCTAAAGATATTGAATCTGCTCTCTCCAGCTGCCAGGGTAAGGAATGGTCTCTCTGCAGCCAGAAGATGCATATCATTTTTATGTCTTAAGATGGCATGCCTATCATTTTCCCCTTAGATTCCTTCCCTGTGAGATCTCATTGTGGCTACATTACCGTATAGCCCCTTGAATTCAGAAAGTCTTACAAGTGGATATTTGGTGGGTAACATTCCCCGAAACACAGAGAAGTAATTAAAGGGCCACAGTTTCAGTTAGTATCAAACTGCCTCTCAATTTCTAAACCTGTTGAAGATGTAACTGGCTATCCTTGTCCTTCAGAATGTCAAAAAAAAAAAAAAAAAGCACCACAGCTTTCAGAATCCAACCACCATTTGTGAATCAATGACTAGTCTCAGTTCTCTTAGAGTTCTTCCCTGGCAGGATCAAGCCTAATTTCCAAACGCTCAGTGAGCTAGTTCGAGACTGCAGCTTACTTAACTTTCTATCAAATTCTTCACTGAAGTAAAAGCAAACATGCAATGTTAGGAGTTGGTCTGTAAGCCACAGTAGCACCCTCTAAATATTTATTATTAATTGCATGACACAGATTGAAAAGATTCTGATTTAGCAGGATGTGCATTGTAGCAGAAAATGTCAAACTAGCTGAAAGGATATATGACCACAGGCACAGAGTAATTAAAAAGGGAAACTATCCACTATATCATCTTCCTTGCTACACTGAAGAACAAGAGGAACAGGGGCAGGCTGATTTTTAAGAAAAGACATACATATTCCCAAGGAATACATCCAGTAGGAGCAACTTCAAGGGAAAATGTTTAAGAGGGTTTTGTTTCTTCCAGCTGCGGATTCCTTCAATTACAAGTCTTTCTTCTCCACGGTTGGTTTATCCAGCAAAACCCCTGATCAGATAAAGAAGGTTTTTGGAATCCTTGATCAGGACAAGAGCGGTTTCATCGAGGAAGAAGAGCTTCAGTAAGTACTGCTCAGCTGATGTATTTCTTTGAACAGCGTAAACCTTTGAACATTCTTGGTGTCCTAGAAGAACCTTGCTGTTATTTTTAAAACAAAATGCAGTACTTTGCCTTTCTTTGAATCCGGGTGGACTTCATCAGAAATTAAGAACAAGCATTACATTGCCTTTTTTTTTTTTTTGGCATGGATTTAAGTTAGAAAATCAGAAATACCAACATGCCAAGGTCATTTCAGAGAACCAAACTCAAGCACATCACTCTACCCTGTTCAATTCCAGGCTGTTTCTGAAGAATTTCTCTTCAAGTGCCAGAGTCCTCACTTCTGCAGAGACCAAGGCTTTTCTGGCTGCAGGTGATACTGATGGCGATGGCAAAATTGGAGTAGAAGGTCAGACTTTTGGCAATTTCATCGAATTTATGTTTTAAAATGCATTCATTTAGCTGCATTTAAATGGTTGAATGAAGAATGCATTGCAGCAATTTGGCCTGCTACTTTCTGATACAATTTTTATACTAGCAAATAATCCTCTGTTTTCATAGCCTTATTTCTATTTGGTCTCTATTGTAGCAAAAGCACATTTAAGCCCAATGTAGAACCTGTTCTTTCAACCCATAACAACAGTTTTGGGGTTAGTTTCTACAGTGCATCTGATCCACAGGCTCAGTGTGATGGATTTTTAAAATATTCTGAACATCTGTTCATTCTCTGCATTTTCATTTCAGCAGTGGATGCTTTGCACTTCTGGTCATATGCCACTTTCACTTTTAAACAACTTCCAACTACATAAACTTATTTATCTACCACTTTCCAAGGCTGGCCACTACTAGTGAGTGGATAATTTAGTAAAGTAAAGTAAAACTGGTATTTTTTTTAAATCTAGAACTGCTACAAGGCAGCACATAATTTTCTGCTGGAGAACTATCTGATATTTGCAAATTTCACTGGGCAGTCCTTCTGTGAGAAACTAAATCAAATTCCTCACGAAACCTCACAGAGATGATGTGAACCAGCCAGGACATTTCTTTTAGAAATTGCAGCAGAGGAAAATAGGGCATTAGACATCATGTATTAGAGATGAAGTCACTGAAAACGGGGCTGTCTTAGCTGAACTAGGACAGGTGGCAATAACTCCAACAGACACACGTGCTAATCTTAGCCAGAGTTTGGGAGGAGAGGGAGACACTGTTGGAGGAATCTGCTTTAGCAGCAGCTTTTGCAGCTTCTGTTTATGAGCCCCAAATAGAGCGTTATATTACGCTTAGCTATTAACCATCAAATTTCCCATTCTGAAATTACGTCACTACTAATATTTTTTCTTCGGAGTAATAAAATCAAAAAAAAACACCCTCACATTGAAAGCTACAGGCTTGACCTAATTAATTCATTCTCTGCTGCCTTAGCTATTATCAGACTTTGTAAATGGGTTAAAGATAGTTTACTTTTAACTCAGGATTTCCTACAAATACGAATTTACAGACGCGCTCCTCTCTGCACATGTTCTTTTTAAGGAGTGAAAAATCTGTCACGCCCCCAGAATCTCAGTTTAGCAGTAGCTTGTGCAGTGTTATAATAATTTTGGGAGCCCTCCATGGCTAGGAGTTTAGGACAATTTTATCTACCTTTTTTTAAGGGTGTTAATAAGCACTTTCATCTAGTTTTATTCCCTGCCTTTCTCATTTTCTTTCTTGACAGAATTCCAATCTCTGGTGAAGGCATAAACCAAAGGCAGCCTTGGACTGACTCTTCCAATTACCTCGTCCAACAAGCACTTCGCACTCAGCATGTGTTTGTACATTTTTATATTGTTTCAGGCATTAGCAATTCCCCATACACCAAGTTCACACACAGGATTGCTGAGAAATCTTGCAACGTACAGATGTTTTGGTGACACGGCATTGTTACATTTCCATTGTAAAGAAGGCACTTTGTCATTTTCAACTCCTAGTGTTGAAATCGTGGCTGGAAGATGGGACAAAAAAACATTTTAAAAAAATGGGGAAGAGCTTTTTTTTTTTTTTTAATTTATTTTGGTTTTGTTTAGGTTTTCCATCTCTGTACTTTACCATGCTGACTTGCCAGACACAGTTTAGATGTTCTTAAACAATATGACATCTTTTAAGGCTTAATTGTCCTGATTTTGTTGAGTTTTATTTCTACTTAATTCTCTGATCCTTTAGGAAAAGCAATGCTAACAAGATAGCTCAAAATAATTTATATTCAGTTCCAGACCTGAGACTCTGAGAAAAAATTTAAGAGGAGCTGACACATAGCTCAAAGCACGGAATAAATTTGTGGCTAATTTTACAAAATGAAGCACTAGGCTACAGCATACATCGTCAGAAAGTGTTTATGGCCTAAAATGTAACTCTCCCTCAAGAAGATTTATCTTCCATGAAACCTAAGGCAGCTGTGAGACAGAGGAGAAGGTTCTAATCCCATATCTGACACTGTCACAAGTCACAGTGCCTTGATGACACGGGCCAGGCCTGGAGGTTTTTCTGTTAATCATGAGCATGTTGCTTGTTACCTCTTAATACCTACTAAACAATAATACTTCATCACATTTGTGAATTTCTGTGTTCACTACAGATGAAAAAACAGCCAGCCTTGCTATTTGATTATCTTAAAGTGAAGCAGAGTACAAATACTAACTGTCTTATGCAGCTAAATAACAGCCATTACTCAATTATTTCATTTATTATAATGAATAATCATCTATATAACCCATTATATTAGCAATTTACTTAGGTATGAAAATCACAAAGAGCTAGTCCTTCCTTTCCTTTGATAAGTGTCTTACATGGTTTAGAGCTAGTTATAGCATTGTTTTCATTAATGGACAAAGTAAATATTATTCATGGTTAAATACAGAGCTCAGTAGACTGAGTAGATGCTACGCATTTCTGGATGAGTGGGTTGGAAATTTCCCCACCAACATTTAGTTGAGACCTCTCCCATCTACCATGACTTGGTTCCAGCTCAGAAGTAGACTGTCATTTTAATCCTCCCCGCTGAAACTGGGTGATAATTATAACATAATTTGGCAGCTGTTTTGAAGAAGAGCAGAAACAAAGCCTGCTGGAACTTTTATGTAACATTCAGTGCTGGCATTTCTATGAATTGCGAGATGATTATGTGAGGCAAGTGCAGCTCACTCATACCCAGGCATGTAAGAGAGCTGTTCGGCAGATTTAAGACTGCATTAGCAAAAGAGGAATTCTAGCAATCAGATTCACTGAAGCCTTGGCAGAATTATAATGAATATAAATCTTAATTCTATCCCCAATGCCTTTGATGTTAAATCTGGGCTTAAATTATAGCTGCTGTTAAATAGAGCACTGAAATATTTTGCATAATGATGAGACTGGTGGTTCCTTTTACCTTATTCATTTTCCTATCTGCTGAAGAAACAAGCCAGAGCAATCCAGACCTGCAGCAGTATACAGAGATAACACATATATTAGCTCTTCACACTGCTAATCATTAAAATATCATGTCATTAATTCACAAGCAGATGGCACACACAATACACTAAGTGACAAGCCTGACATTTTATTCGTTGCACACCTGAAAGTTTCATGTGGAATGCAAGAAATGCAAGACTATCCTGTATTTCAGAGATGTTAAACAACTGCATGTCAGTCCCTTCTGTTGCCACAAGGGGGGAATTAAGTACTTCTATGAATTAAGCAATTTTCATGTATATTGCAAATTTAAGTAAAACTTAGAGAACTTTGTTCATGAGAAAATCCATCCTTCTTCAAACAGTAACTCCTGGTAACAAGATGAGTTTTAAATTTTACTAAAGCCATCCAGACATTTCATTAAGAAATTACAATAAAACTCAAAGTCCTCAATTTCAAAAAAAGCTCATAGACTGTTCATCAAAAACAATGCTTAGTCCCTGTTAAGTCTTCCCTAGGATGCACATTTTTAGAGCTGGACTAAATTAGAAGAAAATAAATTCCAACAAGAGGAAACAACTTCTTTTGTGTGACAGACGCATTAACAAATGAAAACAATACCTCCCATCTTCCATTTAAAGACATACTTTTACCAAGTATGGCACTACACAGACACGTGTAAGTGCCAACAGCAATTGGCTATATAGAAGTTTGAAAAAAACAACAACACATGATTAACCTTTATTATACATCCCAGATTATTCACCTGAGGAACGTACCAATCATCACTTAATGCCCATTGTTTTGTTGCGTATTGTCACAGAATAAACCAAGCAGCAGACGTAAGAGGAAAGGTCACATCATTCATTCACCAAACTACAGAAATTCATAAAAACATCTGTAAAGTAAAGTTTTCTAGGAAGGTTCATTTAAATTAGTTTAAATTCAGCCAGTGGCAACTTTCAAGTTTTTTTTTTTAGGTAATAGCAAGGAGCGCTCTCTCAACTTCATACTGCCATAGTGCTAGAGAAAACCTTTGTTTGCAGGATATGCCATCTTAAGTAGCAAAGAGACAAATGGTGATCTCACAATGTTACCACAACCAAGGCATAGGATCACAGAGTAATCTATGCCAGAAGAGAGTTCTGGTGGTCACTGGTGCAATCCCCTGACCAGAGGGCCAACTTAGATCATACTGCTCTAAGATGAGTTTGAGTATCTTCAAACACGGAGGCTCTATAACCTCTCTGATCAATCTGATAAGTAAGGATTAAATCCTCTGCATCAAGCTTTTATGAAAAAAGTACACAAATAAAACACTGATAAGTACACAGTTTAAACCCCATATTCTATTATAAATTGTTTATGCTACATCAAATCAGAAAGGATCTAACAACACCCCGTGTATCACACCAATAATCTGTTCTCAGTTTCTAGAGTAATTCCATCCTACTCAGTATAATACTGCTTCTTAATTCCCAGCATGAAGGAAATTTTATTTATATGTTTTACCTCCACTTAAGACAATTAAATATCGACCCAAAACATGAGCAGCAGATCTGAGTCCCACTGAGCCCAAAGACTGTGAGCTCTCAAACACACCTCAGCTGCATACAGTCCCCTCATTACCCTGTGTATCCTCCCAATACCTCTTGTGAAATAAAGACTTACTATCATCTCCTTAAGTGGGAAATCAATACATTTTGAATCAAAGAATTTTGATTGTCCTACACAAGCTCTTATAAGAAGGATATGGTGGGTCAGGGTTTGGAAACCTGTTCTCAAAACCCAACCTATTGCTCCAGACACTGAATGCACCATCTCTCTTAAACTAAAATTTAGTTTGTCCTGATAAAGAAAGGATAAAGCAGCAGAACCATGCATGCAAAGGTAAAATATCCTGATATTTAATGGAAGCTGGCTGCCTAATAACTTCATGTTGCCAGAGAATATTCCAAGTGATTTTACCACCACACTGTTCCTTTGGAAATCCCAACCTAGAGCCATTTGTAAACTTCAGATTCAGTTTCAGCTCTCCAACTGTTCAAAATCTGGAGTTCATTTTCTAACAAGAGGACTGAGAGAGCACAGAAAGGGCAAGGGGATGTCAGAACATTCGTTACATGCACAGACTGGTAAAGTTTCTTCTTTGAGTTAGCAGCCAGCCCATGTGGAAAATCTTTGATGCAGCACCATCAGAGGCGCCTGGAGCCCTTCACCGAGTGTCGGCAGAGGGGGATGAGGCTGGATTCATTTCCTGGAATGTGTTACCAAAATAGATACATCTTGATTAAATCCCTGAACAGACATGTACTTCACATTTTTATGCTTAGTTGCTTGTATTTTTACAACATTATACTAAGTGGGTGCAGTGGAATTTGAACTTATTCAAAGTGTTTGTATTTTATGAAACTGAAACTCCACATTACTTTTGCTTGCAAGTACACACAGAAAACATTAGATTGGTATGGACTTTTAGGAAAACTTTCTGTACAGAAGGCCTAAGGAGAAAACTGTCTAACAGATGGGATATGGTTGCTCAATAACTTTTGATTTGCTTATCAACATGTCTTACACTCATGAAAACAAGAAAAATCAGAGCTTCTGTGTATCAAGCTCCAGAAAAGAAAATCAGATTACCACGTTGGTCACAATATGAAAAGAAGGTGCTCCTAGACAATGGCTTCCCCTTCAGTTACAAAGACAATGACCCTACAGTTCGAAGGGGAATTTGTCAAATTAAAATAGGCAAATGCCTGACTGAAAAAGAATCGCACTGGTTTCATCACACCTAGATGTTCATCAGCAGGTACTTCTCAGACACTAACTTCCTGCCCTAACTCCTGGGTTTCCACAACCAGTCTATCTCAGATTTGCAACGATCACCCTGACAGACTGTATTATCTAGCCAGCATAAAAAATATATACAGTAAAACCTGGTTTTGTTAAGTACTGAAATAATCTATTCTTCCAAACTATCATTATAGGAAGGTCTGGAATTATATTTGAGTTTTCGATTTAACTTTTTTATATTGCAGTCTTTCAGTTGGTTTGGTAGATTAGACTTTTATCTTTTAAATATCAGTTCTTTCCTCTTCTAGTCCTTCCTTATAAATGCCCACCTGTGAACGCATTCTCATTCTGGTTTTTGGTTCCCTCTCACCCAAAATAATCCTGGAGATTTCATGGCTGCACATAACTGCCTTTGGTGCCATCTACAGGCAAGCTCTAACCAACCACATAAACACTCAAAAAGTTGTATCAATAAATGCTTTGTAATCTCAGTGTGGTCTTCTGACAAGAACTGCTTCTTGAATGCTCAGAAATTCCAGCACAATTATTAGAGCCTCTCTGATCCCATGCCATATTCTCAATTATTTCCTAGGAACCTGACCCAAAGGCAAAGCTAGATTCCCAGACAGAAAGACTGGATCATTAAATTTATATATTCTCCGGTTCAGAATGAAAAGTCTTTAAAAATAACTTGCTCAGTTGATTTTATACAGTCCAGAAAGCTTTGCTTTCACAATGTTAAATTTACCATATAGCATAGGTTTAGAATAATACAGTTAGCACTCCTTGCCCGAGTTCATCTCTTGAAGAAATGATCCAAGAAAAACTAAGAAGTGCAAGATGAGGCTTTGTCTGTATTTTCACGTACATAACTGCTGAGAGAAAAGACAGCAGCTTTATGTTACATTGACCAAGTGTTAGGATTTATTTTATATGTAATGCCATTATTCAAAGACTATCTAAACCTACAACAATACTCTATGCGTATCTATAAATATGTGGGTGTGTAATGTTCACCCAATGGCTTTTTACACCATTGTAATTTCAGCCTTTCTCAAGGCCACTGAGTTCCAACAGATTTCATGAGATCGCCAAGTGGAGGGCCCAGCAAGAGAAAAGTTACAGCTTGTGCTTGGTCAGTGTTCAGATCCTTATGGAAGTTTATCTTCTCAATACAGAAAAGAAGAACCAAATATTACCGATTCCATTGCTCACATTTTCGCTTCTTACCTTTAACTGGTGCGTAGTGCTTTGTGCTGCTGAACGACTGATGGCTATCATTCTATAAATGGACACATTTACTATTATGATTTAAAATGTGTACCATGTAGTGAATTGATACTGAGCAAAATGTCTTCAGTATTAAACTTTTATAGTCTAAAGTACATATTGCAGTAATTGAGTAACTGATCTTTATGTATGAGCTTATTAAAAATACCTCAGGCTGATTTATAATGGCAAGTTTTATCTACATGAGATTCTACTTGCATGTCAGTTATTTTTACTACATTTGTATCATCGTAGCATTATTTGAAGATTATTAAGGCAATTACAGGAGTAATGCTTCATGGGCAATTAGTGTCAGGATTGGACACTTGGAAGTCAAAGTCTACAATTAAGATATCCACTTGCAGCTATCATTTAAGTAGAAAAAAAAGTTCATTCACAGCTCAAAAATCACTCACTAGACTATAAATAAGTACAAGTGAGACGATTTACTTTGATGTCACTAAACCTTATATATTGTGTAAAACACCATGCACATTCCTTTGGGATATAAATATCAATCTAATTAGCTAGCAGGTCTTGTTAGCCACAGTAACTTATCCCCTAGGGTATCTGAGCCATCACGTGGCTCCACGACTTCTGTAAAAGGTCAAGAGAGCTTAACTGAGATCTATATAAGTCATTATCTCTGTCATCTGAAAAACAATCAAGTCAAGAGGACTCTGCAGATATTTTACCTTAAAGATTTTTCTGTTCTTGGCGTGGGAAAAACTAAGCTGCAAGGTGAACTGAATCTTTCCTCTGGGAGCTTTTCAAGTCATCCCAATGATCCATGCAAAAAAATGCATGGAAATAACCAGATTCCACAATGTCATGCAGTTCTATAAATACATTTGGTTTCATCCTCAGCTTGTGCACCTGAAGCCATAACTAGAGATAACTCCAAGGCAGATGCACTGTGGATGGAATAGCCTGCTCCTGCAGGGTAGCTCCCTTGGTTTGCGCTGGGACCTACGTTACAAGTGTCCCACTAATCAAACCTGGCTGCCCACAAGGCAGTGTCAAAGGCTGACAGAGCAAGATCAATGTGCACTCTACCCAATGTTATTTTTCATTTTACAGTAGCATGGCTCTTGCTGGTATCCTGACAGAAGCTGAAATTGCTGCTGGCCTACAGTGCTGCCAAGGTAAACTTTAACTTTTAAATTTGTTTTTTCAGTTTATATATCAAATTCGTCTTTATGTGTTACATTTCAAGACCCTCTTCTTCTCCTACCCTTAGTCTCACTGAAGAAGGAAGATTTTCCACTGAGTTCAAAAGGATTTCACAAAGAACTTTTGAAATAGTCTGAAGGAATGAATCAGGCTTAATTTTTTACAGCTATTACCAACAACTCCAAACGCTTTCATGACTGAGGTATGTCTCACTCCTTTTTCCTCTCATCTTTAACAGACTTTTCCTGCAGAACTTCTCAGCCAGTGCCAGAGCTTTGACTAATGCTGAGCCCAAGGCATTCCCGGCAGCAGGTGACAGGGATGGAGATGGTAAAATTGGAGTGGATGGTAAGACCCCCTTTATGGAATGGAGTAATACCTGCTGTTGGGACTTCCTAGTGGCTAGCTCTAAGCAGCTGCCATGCTCCATACACTGGCTGTTACAGATCTGATTCTGAGGTGCTCAGCTCTGCTCTGTTGTAGAAAGGATTTAACACAGGAGTGTGTTTGTATTTTGCCCTCAGCTCTAGGTAGTCAGTCCCTTTTTTTCATCTGCAGAGATTTCAGGACTGGAATCCAAACATATTTATAAAAACTTAGTATATAATTTCATTGCTTTATTATTGAACTATTGATACAATATGACACTTAAATGAAACATTTCTTATGTTTTAAATATCTATTATTATGAGTACACAATGTGCTACTTTTAAGGAATGATTATCAGATACGAGATACAGAAAGTACTTTTCTGAAGATGCAGTTATAAAATATGGTGTCATTTTATTGTTCTTTTCTTTCTTTTTCAGAGTTTCAAGCCCTCATCAAATCTTAACAGACACTCAAAATAAAGACCAAGATCTGTGCCATGAACGATCTTTCCCATTGCAAGCACATTATTTATTTATACATTTTGTACCTTGAAAGGTCACGAACAATTATCGGCACATGACTTCGTATTGCTAAAAAACGTATGAAGTAGCGCAAGCACTACCTACACAATGTTCCCCAGTGTTTTAGGCAGAAGCTCGCCTAGGAGACTGAATGGGAGTCCACTCTGTTCATCTGAATTTTGGTCTTTAAAGATCCTAGTAAAAATGTTAAGAGCAGGAGAAATTAAAAGTATCTCCGTGGGCCATTTAATTTTCAACATTTGCATAATAGCTAGCAAATGCTGTAAAAAATTTGAATTAATAAAATTTCTGGGTATAAAAACTGATTATGCTAAATGGCGACATTATACTTGCATATTCAAGAGATGTATTTAATAATCCATATGTTTTTACGTCATTCTTTATGCAACTGATTATGCTTCATAAACTAATTAAATGGCAGGACTTAGTGTTAATTAAGCTGTTAATTTTAATAAAAGATCAAATGGATCAAGATGAAATCTGATTACTGAAGCAGAAATACATTTAAAATTCTGCCAGCAATAACTCATCTTCATGTCCACCTGATGGCACTATTGTTCCACTTGAAAGAAGTTAAATCAGTATTCTGTCTGAATTAATTCAAGCCAGAACATTACTAGTATCCCGTTTGTTCACTTCTGTTTATGACTCAGTTTTGCCAGATTAAATTATCCCTGAACACAGAACGATAAAATTTTTGTTTTCCAAAGGAGTGGACCCTGTCCCTCAGAATCTGGGAGCTGGATGGAGGTCAGAAATAAGGTCTGTGGTGCTGGTTTGCATCAGGAGAATATTTTTTGGTGGGTCCACTGAGGACACTGAATCCCCTTTTGTGGCAAATCCTGTATGCAAAGCCCTTTCCTATCCCCTGTGCTAGACAAGTTGGTCAGCAGATCACATATGAAGCGTACCAGCTGTACTTACTAGCTAGTTACACACCATTGCTCCAAGAAACAAAGGAACATGACATAGGTCCACCTGCACAGAGCCAGGAGCCTGGAGTTCCTCTCTCTTTCAGTATGAGACTCAAAGGTCTGCACAAAGACAGCCAGAACAGAGATTCTGTATCTTTTAATCATATCAACAGAATTTACGCCACAATGAGTTCTTGTATGGTCAAGGTAAAGAGTATTAATTCCCACCACAATTCTAAATTATTTTTCCCCAGAAATCTTCTTGGAGGAAACATGTTTTCCAGCCCTCACAAGTGTAACTGCAGGCAAAGGGAGCTGCATTTTGGACACAGTAGCTAAAAAGCACTTTGAAAACTCAAGTCCCTGCCTCCATATTGACAAATTGGGGCATGTTGCCCCAAAGTAATCAATGTTCTGCTTTTCTCCATCTCATAACTGAGCATAACACAATGTCCACACCTCACAAGGTAAGTAAATGTATAAATATTTGTGAAGAAGGTGTAGTAAAATGAAGAGCACCATAAAAAAAGCTTACTGTGAAATTAATTTTTTTTTCTTTACAGACAGATTGAAATAGCAAGAAGTAAATAAGGAATGAGAAAAATGCAAAATTCTGGACAGTTCACATTAACTGAACTTCATCCAGTTTGTGCACTGACTACATTAGAGTTCTGGTTAAAAAGTAAGAGTGTGATGATGTCATTACAATTTGTCCATAATATATACACAGCTGTCAAATTAGATTACCTAATTACTATCAGTACTTACCTAGGCATTACAGTCTTTATGTTCTTTTAGACTTATGTATATGATAAAAATAATTAGAATCCAAACATCCCTCTAAAAAATAAACAAACAAACAAAACAAAACAAAAACTGTCTTTTACCATTTGGAAAGGAAAAGATTTGGAACTCTTTGAAAAGTCTTTCTTTGGGCATTAATCTTGCCAAAACCTGTCTGACTGTCTCAGATGGCATTTCTTGGAGCTACTTAAGAAGATGTTCTAGTACCTGTAGACCAAAATCTTAATTTCAAAATTATCTGCTAATGCTACAATGGTACTGATGCATAACATGTTTATAGTAAGACATTACAGAGAAGCAGGAAAATATTAATACAATGTTGGGAATCAATATAATGCTGGGGAAATTACAACACTACAAAAAATTAAAGCAAGCTACATGACTTTAATGAATACTCAGTAATTTGTTCACGCCTTATGGATTAGCCAACAGATATCTCTCCATTAACTTTTATGAATTTAATCAAGGCCCTAATTTTATAGAAATTTTCTGAACAGTGAAAAAAGAATTATCCATCCAACGAATTCACATTTATTATTTCAGTGGCATCTCAGGAGAGTAATAAACTAATGAAATTCTGAGGAATTAGTAACTGTGGTCTGATTGCAAGGCTAAAAGCTATCATTGTCAGAAAATACTATGCATCTCATCTAATACTATGTTTTATATTTTCAGCACGTAACACTGGTCACCTGAGTTTCTTCAAGCATTGTACCAATTTAACTGCTAAGAGAGAGAAATGCATGGACAGCTCAGGCATCTCCTTTATTTAAGCACACTTAACTTCCATGCTGACTATTCTGCCAGGTCTATACAAACCTACAATAATTTCACCACTTACCATTCCATTAAGGACACTAAAAAATTAATGATGAGGTAGGTCTGATACCAGCTTCAGTGATCATTCCAGAATGTTAGGGTTTTAGAACTTTCCTGCTTTCAGCATTACCACTAAACAGATCAGCAGAGAAAATGCTGTTTCTGTCTACCAGAACACTCACTTTTTCTTTTAATTTCTTTCTTTCACTCCCTGTCTCTCACTCACACAGGCTGTCAGGTACTGTGGAAAGTCTTTATCTGCTTACCGTGTGCTTTAAGAAAGTTCTTCAAATTGCGCCTATAAGGCCGCAACTGGAAAGAACACTGTGTGACCATAAACACGCATTCCCACTCAGCTCCCTTAAGTGAAGAATGCTCTTCTGCAGTGATAAATTCTTAGGTCTGGGACTATGAGCCCATATTCAGCAGATGTTTCTATCCAACACTTTCCACCAGTCTTTAAATATGTGGTTGACTTTTGTCAATGGAATTTTGTTCTGCTTCCCCTCTACTTAGAAGGGCATTTCTGTTTAACAAGTGACTTTAGATGATTACTTATGATAAGGTTAACTGATTTATAGGGCAGCTTTTATTTTTATACATTATTAAGGGTTACACATCCTCATATACAACATCCATATACAACTGACTACTGCTGAAGTCAATTGTAGAAATCCCACTGATACCAATGAGGAGAGGCAGTAAACACAGAAATAGTTGGAAACACTTCAATGTTATTTGCTTTATTTTACTGTGGCTTGGTACACCATCAGTCATAGTGAAATACAGCCACGTGTAAAAGGCCTTTGGTAACAGTATAGTACTGCTGTACAGATCTGTTACAGGCCACAAAAGGCAGCATCCAGATTCTTTGACAGTCTTTAACCTTAGGGCACACTTACTTTTTAAAATGCACAGAAAATCTGAACAATTTACACTTTCAAAGATCAGTCCATCTGATACTACCTACAATGCTGACAGCAGTCAAAAACATCTTAGACAGTTATGTTTAGGGTCACAGTGAGAAAATAGTGTTACTGAGTCACAGAAGCACTTGCAAGTGCATTTGAAGACAAACACATAGCATATATAATGCTAGCAGAGATCTTCCAGGACAGCTTTTTAAGTGGAAAAGTATTATGATCAGAACCATCTCTATGAACTAGCTATGTTATTAATGTTAGCATGTTATCATTTTGAAATTTTCTCATTTACACACAATGATAAGGACATAACTTGCACTGGGGAAAGCACACGTGACATTGCTCCTAACACACAAGAAATACCTGTCTCTGTTTAGCTCCAGACCCACAGTGCTGTGGGATGTATCCTGTAGCTTGGATTCAACAGTCCAGATCTCTGCTCAGTCTTCTGGGTAATATCCTCTGCTTGCTGCAAAGGCAAAAAAAAGCTTCGTCACTGAGGCTTCTGAGGCCTGGATTTCATCGTTCATTGTAATAATGTGAAGTACAAAATAAAACTCAGATACTAAACCACATTCTTAAACCTCTCTGCTAAATGTGGTAAGACTATGGCCCAAGAGGCCACTCAGATAGGATTCTGTAATTTTTTCTATACAATTAAAGCATGTACTTTGAGAGACAGCTTGAAGCAGCAAGATGTAACACACGACATTGCAGAGACCCTTTCCAGTGATAGCAGCTGATATTCACTCTGATATTCTCTGCCATCACCACTGAGACATCAGCATTCATGACCAACCACATAGGTTGATGAGTATCTGTTTTAGTTACTTCCAAGCTCACTACAAAGGCAGACTCTGTTATCCAGGATCATGATACAACTGTTCTAGCCCTAACGCTACCAGGGCTGAAAGATGGAATTGTTTGGGGTTTAGAACAGCTGCTACAGCATCTCTTTACACTACCGTAGTTGGTCTCAGGTTAACACCTCTCCTCTGATCTCATCTGAGACAACTCCTGACGTTACTTTGCATCTGCTTCAAGTCATGTCTTGGGTTGATTTACCAATTAACTGTACTTTATACCAAACAGAACAGAAAGAGTACAAGACTTGTCCACAACCTGTCAATTATTTACTAAAATACAACTTTTCTCTGTGTATTAGTTAATGGTACTTGATTTTTTTGATGTTGTTTCTGTCAGATTTCACTGAAAATGAATTTATTTCAAGGTAAAAAGTAGAAGATTGCTACCAAGAACTTATCAATATGAACATTCTGTATTTTTCAGAACTACATCTTCAAGCTCACTTCCAGAGGTTTGAAACGAACAAACACAAAAAGGCGCTAATATTCCTGTAATGCATAATGCATGCAGAGACATCTCAGGAGGAAAAGAACAGAAGTAAGTTATGGAAGTACATAAATCTTAAGAAGAAAAACTCAACAGCACTTCCAAAACTCCGTAGTAGAGCAAAAACAAACAAACAAAAATATCAAAATAAATATTTTTTCTTGTAATTTGCAGGAACAAGTGCAACCATTCCTGGAAACTGCAATACTCAGATTCTGTATCAGAATTTGCACTATTGTAAAATGCTCATTACCTAGCAACTGCTCTTCTTGTGGAATAAGTATTTTTTTCTATAGCATTACATTTCCTGCACATTATCTTTTATAAATATTCTTTTACAGTTCTTAGTTTTTGAGCCCCTACAGTGATTACAGTCAACTAATTTAACACATATCCCACAAGTGAGGAAAGCAACCAAATAGTTTAGCTGTACGATAGATTATCAAGTTAAGATATCCCTTTATATAATACAGTCATCCCTGATTATTTCATTCTTATTGTAGTAGAGGGAAACCTGTACTTCAGATGCAGTCTCATTAATAAATAAATAAATACCAGTAACCCTAGATTCCCACATGTATCAATATACAGTGACATCAACTTGATTCTGAAATTCAGCTGTTTTAGGCTTTTGTAAGTCATCTTTCAGGCAGGATTAGCATCACTTCCATTGTCAGCATTGAATTTCAAACGTTACAATATCCCTGCATAAGCAATAATAATGAACCTATTGTAGCAATTAGCTCATTTCTATTAGACATCATATTTTAATATAACATTCATTCTGATTGCTTTATTGTTGTCGAATACTCTCTGCCACATGTAGAAACATTTCAGAACCCTGTGTGCCACAACAGAGCGTATGAGCTAACCCGAGGCCATTCTTTGAGCATTTGCTGCTTATACTTTAATACAATGCCTGAATAAGTTGCAGACATATTTTGAGCTTGAGTATTATTTACTTACCTTTATCTCATCATTTTCTTCTACATCATTGGCTTTTAATAATTAGTGAAGTATGACAAGTCAAAGATTTACAGAAAGCTAGCAGCTCAGCAAGCAGTTTGTAGGAGCAAGAAAAAATAAAGGAAGGCTACTATGAAGTCCAGCAGTGAAATTCTGCTCTCAGTAAAATCAATAGCATCATTACAGAGGTCAAAAAAACCTTTCCTGTAGAAACATCTTGGTTATAAAATATGTCAAAGGGAAGCAGTATGAAGGCCTATGAAATCTCATATTAACATGAGATGGACATAAAGGAGAAAATTCACAACGGAGTGTAAAAATGTACATACAACGATGGGAATTATTTCAGAGTGGATCTGCAGAAAGCATGTATGCACTTCATTCCTACTGCAGATTATAACAGCATGCAAATCTTAGGTAGGAAGCAATATGAACATACCGTACTAAGCAAAGAGGAAAGAACATTAAATGAAAACATTAAAGAAAGAACATTAAATGGAAAGAACATTAAGAGACCTGAGATCGGATCTTCAATATATACAAATCAGCATTGTTCATTCGGTTTTCTTCAGACAATTCTAATTTGCTTCAGCCAATGATTCTTAGATTTAATAGGAAGGAGTCCTTCCAGGTCACTATAAACAGTTTTCATACTGAAAGAAATAGAAGAAAGCATTCTTCTATGCAGCTGGTATTTGGGATGCTTTATCGTTATGTCTGATTATTTGTGATTTATACTTTTTTTTGTACAAAAGAGATATCAAAAAAAGGGTAAAACTGTAATTAACTGATGTTTGCTTTCTCATGTTATTTGTAATTTATATTTCTCTACCCAATTTCACATAAACAGATGCTATGCCTGACTTCTCTCACTGACATTAAATAAATGAGTAAAACTACCACATTCCATAAAGTTATACCAATGTGAAAAAGAACCATCTTAGATGTACTACTACTCTATTTTACTGCTCAATTTATAATTTTTGCCACTATTAAAAACAACAAAAACAAAAAACAGTGTTCTGGTATTAAGAGAACATTAATTTACATACCATAATAGACCATTATACAATAAACTAAACAAAATACATGTGTTCTTTTATTGGACTTCATCCTAGAGTCTTGTCCACATAAACCCCCTTAATGATGAAATAGATTATATTTTCTTAGAAGGAAAACCTCATTTCTGCTGTTCCAATTTTTTTTTCCCCTCCAAAATCAATGATCTCGAAAAACACACACACAAAAGTCCATTATTATATACCTGCAATTTTATTTTCTCATTAGGGAAATTGAGTATGTGTGTTGTAAACTGTACATACCTCTGTCTCCACAACAGCAAAGTCTGATTCCTATGATTTCAAGTAAATCTATTATTGATTTCGTATAATTTAAAATAATTGAAATAAATTATTAAGTAGACCATACATAATCTTCCAAGGATACAGACAAGAAGATTAGCTTATTCAGCTTTGCTTAGTTACTTGGTTGTGCTGTCAAGGAACGCACTGGTTTCTGTTCTATCCCCAACTAGGGACGGCACTGTAATTTAGAATCAGGACACATGAAATGAAGCCTACTGTAGAAAGATTCCCCTAAATTATGCCACACTTTCCTCTACCCCAGTGACAAGTTATCTTTGTCAGAAGGACAAACTGTCACCTCAAATCTTTCATCTCCAACTTCCTTCATATGCTCCAAAGGACAGACAGACTTCAGGAAACCAACCTAGTTCCATTTCATAAGGCTTTGACTGCTGGCATCAGCTTCCAGCAAGCAACTGGAAGGTCCAGAGGTTAACTGAAAATCTTTAGCACACTTGGAGTTGGAAAGACTATGTTTTGATGGCAGAGTCATACTTAATTAATCCCAAGTGGATTTATTAAAAACACTGTTCTTCTTGTCCATGTTATAAGATATAAATAGAAAGAAAAGTTTAATTAGTTAAGGAAGAAATTTGAGCTAGGTCTCAAATCAAACATTTGATCCATGAAACAGTAACCTAAGTAGTGGTTATTGTCACCTTTTGAATCCTTTATAAGTCAGAGTGGCAAGCCAGAGCCAACAATACTATTTTGCCTGGTATCTCCTCAGCTATATTTCCTTACCTAGCTGAGAAAACTATAAAGGTGAGCAGCTGACTTGAGATTGGTTAAATGACATGACTGTGTAGAGCTGCACCAGTAGTAAGTACAATAACCATTGCTCTAAGATTTTAATTGCTGGAATTACATGTGGATGGACCTTCTGTAGATAAGTATGTTTTCTTTTTATTCTTCAGAGCTGTTGGGGGAGAAAACAGAAGCAAACATTCTTGACTTTATTGTTTCCCACTGTCTATACTGCTATTTGTATTGCCAAATGCCACGCATTCCAGTAAGAGTCATTGACAGATTAATGGTAATATTGAGTTTACTATGATGTACTTAACCAGGTAATAGATTAAAAAGATTAAAAAATTGTACATCAACTCACAATACTGTTTACGTGATCCATCTCATTAAAAAGTATTATTTCAGCAGTACTATTTTTAAAGAAGTAGCATACTAGATCTTCTAATTTGCTTAGGAACAGCAGCAATTTCAGTCTGATCAAATAGGTTCATCTACCTTTAGAA
The DNA here is from genome assembly GCF_040182565.1 of Anser cygnoides. NCBI lineage: Eukaryota > Metazoa > Chordata > Aves > Anseriformes > Anatidae > Anser > Anser cygnoides. The sequence continues at coordinate 7,696,663 of NC_089887.1, forward strand.
ATCATTAGCCATATAGTATTCCTCAAAACATAAAAAAAACAATTTGCTGTAAGATGCATTTGCATTTCATAAATCTGTTTGCAATATATTATTTTGAACAGGTTTAAGATGAGCCTCACAGACATTCTAAGCCCTTCTGACATTGCTGCTGCTCTGCGTGACTGCCAAGGTGAGAAAACAATTAAAACTCTAAAAATCTATTATTTTGTGTAACACATGGCAAGTCTAATTCAGTCCCAAAAGCATACTGGACAAGCACATACTCTCAACAGACTTCTGTAGTCTCTTTCCGCAGCAGCTGTCACAGTATATTTGTTCATGAGATTTCTATTTGTGGGTGGTTTGAGATTGTTCATAACCTATCGCCCTGTGATTTCTTGATGTTTACCAGGGTATTGTGCAGTATAGCAAAATGTATTCTTTGTCAGCCTTCACCTACTGTTCATGTTTAGAACAATTAAAACATAACAAAGCTGCATCCTCAGACCATTTAGGAGCAGTAAACATAGTGCTCTGGGGTTAATTTATTTATTAATTTTTTTTCAGCTCCAGATTCCTTTAGTCCCAAAAAATTCTTTCAGATCAGTGGGATGTCTAAAAAGAGCAGCAGCCAGCTCAAGGAGATCTTCCGGATTCTCGACAATGACCAAAGTGGCTTTATCGAGGAAGATGAGCTCAAGTAAGGATTTTCTGTGTTACTGTAACTAGTAAGAGCCTATCCACAAATTACCACTTTTTTCTTTCCAGAACTGTTCCATAAAGGGGTGCCTCAGGTTATGCTAAACATTGAAAAACCCTTCAGCAGGTTGTGAATGGTGCATTTGAGTAGACAATCCCTACAGTCAAAGCCAAATTAGTAAATACCTGCCGTTACTGCTTAGTACAGAAAAAAATAATAACTACTCCCTGGGGCTGGATTTTGGTAGTGGGCAGAATCCAATGTATCAGGGCTGGACTTACAAAGCAGAATCGTACATGAAGAAAATTTACCCTCCAGTGTTTGTGGTAGATAATTTATTTACAGATAGCTATCAGTGTGATAATACGGCCAACAAAAGAATTGTATGCTCTGAAAAATCATAATCAAAGGTGCTTTCCACCTAGGTATTTCCTTCAGAGGTTTGAGTGTGGAGCCCGAGTGTTAACTGCCTCAGAAACCAAGACTTTCTTGGCAGCTGCAGACCACGACGGGGACGGTAAAATTGGGGCTGAAGGTATTTATTTCTATGTAGAACTAAGATCCTCAAGGTATGTTGTAAGTGATGCGTGATTCTCTTTTATATTGATGGTACATTAATGTACCTCCAGTTAATTTGCTGAAACCCCTTCAGTACTGACCTGTATGAATGCAGAAATGGTCCCTGACCTTACAGCTTCATCTCTGCAACTCCTCATGCATAAGCAAGTCAAAAAGAAAAAAAAAGAAAAAAAACTACCCAGCTGCTCTAAGGAGCTTCCTCACTGCCCCCCATAAATTTCCAGTTGCTTTGCAATGAACAGCTCACTGTTTCTCCTCCCACCTACTCTGATGTAAAGCATCACCAGTTCACTTGTGCTACACGCATGTGAAACAAGGACAAAAGAACCAGCCCTGCACAGCAGAATCACCAACACGCACAAAGGCTCATTTACAGGAGTATCTCCCTAAAGAAATGCTGCTAGTTTCAGTGAAATCACTCTCAATGTGCAGGAGCTAGCAGCATACAGTTGACTATTAGTTTTGCATAATAAGGAGAACAGCATGATCAAGTGTCACTACCCCGACACGAGATACCACAGAAGGCTCTGTGCGTGCAGATGGAGGTTGTTTACCTCCGGTGCCGGGCTACGCATCAGATAAGAAGCGGCTGTTTTAGGAAGCAGCAGATTGCATCCACCCCCTGGAAACGATGGTGTGGTTTAATGGCTGCCCAGAGTGAAAACCTCGCCATCTCTTAATTCCACCCTTCTGGGTCTCATTTTGGACAGGAAGCACACACTCACAAAAAAAGGCCTGGAGCCAATGGCAGCTTGTCCCACGCGAGCAGCAAGCTGCCCAGCGAGCATGAAAGGGGCTTAGGGAAGTGCACGCAGGGAATGTGCTGCCGTGCGGATTGCCCAGCTCACTGCGCTAGGGGCACAGGACTCTTCTGCTCCTTTCTTTGGAAGGAATTAAATCCAGTTCCTTAGGAAACATGCCAGAGCAACCACACATGATTTATGAAGCGATCTATATATTTAATAGAGTCTTTCTGGGACAGGATTGATCAGATGCTCTTAACTCACAGAAGACAACACTTCAAAAAAATCTTCCTAATGCTGGTATCTTGTTGAACACCACAATACCACATGAAGCTTCACACATTTTTAGCTTTATCCTCTCATCTAAATCAACAATTCTCAACTGCTGAAGCACTACAAATAGCTAGTAAGACACACGGACTCACTTTTAATCCTGCTTCAGGTCTGCTTACTCTGATTCTACATTGGCCATTCCATTAACTCTGCCCAGAATCATTATTAAGCAGAGAAAGCTAAAACTATCCTGGGCACTTTATTATTCCTTATAAATGTCAGCAAATCACTGCCTTTCCATCTGCTGTTTGATTAATTAGATTTGTCTGCCTAAACAGGAAATTTAGGCAATGTCTCTCTTGCATGCAAGTTTCTTCCATTCTGATCATCTATCAGGTAATTGCTTTCTGTTTATTTCGATTCTAAATCTCTTGATAAGCCATTAATCTTTTCTTCCTAATCCTTTTATTTTACTATTCCTACTGTAAGTATCGTCTTATTTTTCACAGAATTCCAGGAAATGGTGCAATCTTAGAGGTTCAAAAAGACCAAACAAGATGGAATTGGGATGAATCTGCAAGAACAACTCCAAAACCTTGAAAATCAGCAGTCCCTTATGTATTTCTCTTGACGGTGTCTGTTATTTGTTCACTGACTTAATAATATAATGAAACACTGATTAATGATTTTTTTTCATTGTGTGGACCATTTACCATGTTCTAAACTCTACTTTACCAGACACTTCCCTTAAAAATATCCAATAAAAATTAATTACTGCAGCTTGTCTGTGTTTTTTTGAACAATAAATGGAAACATATGAATTCTTAAACAGAAAGTGTTAATCTCTCAAAGATCTTAATCTTATCAGAGCCTCCTATATAGATCTGATTGAACACAGTGGGAGTTCTCCCTACATTAGACTTTCTGTATTAAGCTTGAAGCCCTCAAAACCCTCAGTTCTTAGGCCAAGACCTGGGGCTCAGATATAGCTAGCAGGTAGGTGAAGAGTCATCTCTTACTGACTTTGAAATGAAAAGCAGTATTTTTTATTATTTTGCCTAGGAAATGGTTTCTACATGAGAGTGTTGCAGTTTCAAGCTGTATTTTTTTACACTAACCAACCAAGAGAAGTTAAAAATCATATGCTTTCCTGCGGAAAGAATTAAAAAAAAAAAAAAAGCCTCTGTGGGCTTAAGGCTTCATATAAACTGTAAGGCTTCAAAAAACAGAGGGGAAGCAAAAGATGTCCTTCTTGGTGGTATTTTTTTTTAATTTTTGCTCAAAGGGAAGACTAAAAGTGTGGAGGAAAGACTTGCAGAAATGTATGTTGAGAAAGCTCCAACGTATTCTAGCAGGTATTTCTGGGCTATGTTGCCTAACATAATAGTAATTAAGAAATTCCTCTTAGCCTCGAATGTATTCATCACTGGAGTGAAAGCATTTAAATACACTAAAGTTTTCTCACTAGACAGCAGCACAAACACAATCATGATTCATCCTTGAGTACTCACCTCTAATGCCTTCTCTACACCCAATTACTCTTCCGGGAGCCAAGTACTGAAGAATCAGCCAGAAACATTTACTGCTTTAAACATGTATATATTACCCTATACCTCTTAACAGCTGATGGTTGAAAATAGAATTTTTGTCCCATTTCAAAATGTTTTAAATCACCTTAGTTTAGTTATTCATACACTGGGATACTCAGGACACGTGAGAATTTAAAACTATTATGACATTTTTCCTTTTATTGTGCAAAAATAATACTAACAAACTGATAAAAATTTAACACTGAATTTAAATAATATTTCTTAACATTAAGAAATGTTCTCACCTGGCAAAATTCACGAGAGTATCAAGGACTTGAACAAAGCTACTCAGATTTACACAAGATAAGGATCAGACCCATGGAGATTCTCACAGCATAAGATGGATGTCACTGGATATTCACAAGAAATAAAGTTTGTTCTTGGCAACGAAACCAGCCTGATGACAGAAGGGTCTTGGACTAGTTCACATGTAAGTAACAAACCGTTCTCCATTTCACTGACAATTAACTTTCCTGACCTTGACTAACCATATTACATTAAGCAGGAAAATGCATGTAAAACAAAGAAGTTTCCAGTTGCTGTTACACTCTGCACTCTATCCCCTCTCAACATCTCAGCCTCTTCACCATGTTCCTACACAAAGAAACCCAGAGGCAAAGTACAAATTCTGTTATTCTCCACTAAGATGCAACACATTGCTGGAGCCAGTCACTGGACAGGAGGTGGACAGAAGATTTATGCACTGCCCTGACCCAAAAAAAGTTTTTCAGTGAAATTAGAACTCTCTTCATTTTCCAGAAAACAGAATATATTCCAGCTGTCTGCATTAGAAGTTCCTGTAAAACATCTGAGCTACAAAACTTACTTAAGACCAATCAAGATGCCAAAGAACAAAAAGACTAGGGAAGCACTTTTTGGCAACTACCCTGATATCTATCTTCTTTTACCCAATTTGTATGTAAAGTCTTTATAATAAACTTGTGCATCATTACTAGTTTCAAACATGCCTCAGTTGTTTGTTTATAGCTTATTATTTGATACAAGTTGTGTGCTACAGTACAAAACAAGAAAGATACAAGTCACTTACTCTGAGCTATTTTGAGATATCTCTAGCACGCCAAGTACTGCAGTTAAAGAAATCCTTCCACACATTTCCATCACACACACATAAAAAGTACCTGAAAAAAAAGCTCCAAAGTACGGCAGCTACTGCAGCAGATTACTGGTTTCTGTGGGAATTTGCATTTTAATTAAAGGGAAACTCTCTGACGTAGGATTTCTGAAATAGAAGAAACTTTTAAAGTAAAATCAACTTATCACTTCCCTGGGGTCCCTCAGGTGCTAAATCATACTTTCAAATGCTGTTGGCCTTGTCCATAAAACCCATGAAAGCGATATCTCAAATTGGATTTTCTCACTGACAGAGATACCTTTCCGCTCCATGGCCTAAAACAAAATGTCATGGCTAAGCCTCATTCTACAGACATGGTACGCTGAATTCTGATTGCTTTCAAGCAGGGAGGGAGTTGTAACTGAGAAAGCTCCCGCACAGGGGCCTACTGACTGACAAAGAAGGAAAAAATATATTAACCATATTGTAAGGACACAGTACATTGCATCATTTATCACATGCATACTGGTGCACACTGAAGAACATGAGCAGCTAATTTCTATAATCGTTGTAATAAATGAAATGGAAATAAGGACTGCCTTAATCAAGCATACTCAGTACCAAGATTTGACCAGAGACAGTATTCAGAAATCAGCTACAGCTAACAATCATGTTTACAGACTGCAATAAAATTTGCAACTAGTTACCAGAACTGCCACTTGTAAATTATATTCTAAAACTTTTTACTAGACACAACTATAAAAATACATGTTTAGGAAACACCAGAATACTTATGATTCCAGCAAGAATACAGGTCTCCTTAGTTCCTTTGCATGTTTACATTGTTTACCCCATAATACTCTGTAAAAATATCCTGTGAACAGTTAAAATTAAATTTAAAATATAAAAGAATAAACAGTGGCCTATTCAACCTCTCAGCATGAAAAAAACAATACCATGCCTTAAATACATCAAACTATGACATAATTCCTCATGTAATTCTCTCTCTTTCAAGTCTTGCTGTGATCAGCAGGGAAATAACTAACACATTACTGTTACTCATCTTCAGCACTGAAATCCTTTTACCTATCTAGCCCCTTCCTCACCCACTCTTCCCAGCTTTTCTTTCATGGGTACTACAGATTCAGTCTACAGACAATGCCTAGGCTATCCTAACACATTAAACAAATCAAAACATTTAAATATCTCCAGTTTTTCATGAAAGTAGGGTTTTTATTGCTATTCAGTGACTCTGTATCCTTAACTGTAACCAAAACTAGTATAAATTTACTACCTTCCACTATGGAACCTTGGATTCTGCAAAGCGTACACAACTGTTATTAAACCATCTCTACTCACCGTGACACTCAGATAGCTGCTCGCATTCTTTGACATCACACTAAGAACAAATCTGGGGGAGATGAACAATGCTCTTCAGAACAGAGGCAGAACCCTCGCAGCTGGCTGCACTGTTACATTTTCACACAGAGCTACAAAGGCCTGGTACAGAATTAACAAAGCGTGCAGACTAGGGATACACAGGCATTGTGCTTTTTGCTGGATCACAGCACTATTTTGTAATTTATTTGCAAAACTAATCCCAAACTGCTGAGTCCACACATTTGTTAACACATTTAGACCACATACTGTCAATGGAACAGCTATTTGAGCTGTCAGCTGTATTTACTTACAGCTGTCAGCTCCAACACCCGGAGTGATTGATAGTATACCTTTTTGTTAAGTCTGTTACTATGCAGCTGATGGAAATGCTCAAAATAGTACCTAGAAGCAGGCTCAACAAACCAAAAAGTATGACTGTACAATGCTGAAGATATTATTTCTTATTCCAACTTTTTTTTAATATAAATTGGAAAGCACTAATAAAGTCCTTAATTATTTGTCTCTTGATGCTGGGGTTGTCCTCTGTCAAATTTCCAAAGTACTTATGCAGCAGCTTAATTTTACGTAATCATGGGCTAGGAATCACATTTCAAACTCAGGGAGATCTGATGTCACTTTGCAAATGCCAAGGTGTGGTGTTACTGCACATACAATTAAGAAGATGGGATGAAATCGGAACCACAATTGAAGTTCCTTCCCACCCTGTTAATTTGTATATTAGAGATGTAATAATTTAAATTAATTGAATCTATTATCACTTCCTCTTTGTAGATTCTCATAAATACTTCCACCAAGAAAGATATAAAATTACATGTGAGATTGCACTGAGCAGAACTGTATTTTAGCAATCACTACACATACATAAATTCCTTTCCTAAAGAAAGTTTGGCATGGAAACACCTTCCTTATCAATCACCAGTTACACTGAGTATCCACTGTCCAACCATACATGACTCCACAATTCATCCCTTGCAACAGTATTTGTATTACAGAAGTAAACAGGCATCCTAGTCATAGACCAGGATCTTAGTTAAGTCCCAAGCAAACACACATCTAAACGATTATCCCAACCCAAACCAAAATCCACAGTCACTATGGTTTTATAGTTTCTTTGGTAAGAAATTAATAAACCTGACTACTTACACCACCAATTTCAAGGATTTCCATGTTTTGCTTAAAGCGAGTGAAATAAAGAAATTTAACTTTTCTGGCCTGCCATCCTGATCACCACTGCCCTGCAGTATAGCATGGACAGGGAGGAACTTTTTTTTTTTTTTTTAACTGATATATTCCATACTGACTGGATGTTCCCAGAAATTGTCTCACCTGTGCAACAACCTTTAAACTGACAGGCCATAACTCCAAATGGTTTATCTGAGCAAAGCACTGAAATTTAACTCACAGCTGTAGGGTAGGAAGCTAGAATTACCGTTTTTGGATGCCTGATCCTGAGGCAGATGGCCTGATACTTATTCAACATGAACTCAGAGCAACCCTGTAAGCCTCATGGCACCAGCACCTTCCCATTCATGCTTTTTGTGCTGGCCAGGGGGAGGAGTCACTTTAACCTATGGTCTCTCTGAAAAACCAAAGTTAAAGTACAGATCAGAATCTCTTGGCAACTTTGGAAACACTTCCTACAGCTGTTCAAGACCTGGCTGACAGTGACTGGAAACGCTGTATGGTGTCCCTCCAACCAGTCCAGTTCACGCAACACCAACAGCTTCTTAGCTCTTAAGAGCTTTGGGTTAAACACCATGAGCACAGACAGAAAAGGTCACACCCAAGGTAGTGTTGAGCTCCGCACCCATGGAAAACAAACCTGCACACATGTACTACCTTTACATGAATTCACATGCTCACACTCTGCCTTGAGCCAGCCCTACAGGCCTCATTCCAGCAGCTTGCCTGGCACACTATACCTCACAGCCAGCCCAGGACCGCCATTCTGTGCCTCCCCTCCCTCACAGGAGGTATGCCCCGCCATTTTGTGCCTCCCCTCTCTCACAGATGGCGGCCCCTGACATTTTCTGCCTCCCCTCCCTCACAGGAGGCATACGCCGCCATTTTGTGCCTCCCCTCCCTCACAGGAGGCATACCCCACCATTTTGTGCCTCCCCTCCCTCACAGGAGGCATGCCCCGCCATTTTGTGCCTCCCCTCCCTCACAGGATGCCTACCCTGCCATTTTGTGCTTCCTCTCCCTCACAGGAGGTATGCCCCGCCATTTTGTGCCTTCCCTCCCTCACAGGATGCATACCCCGCCATTTTGTGCCTCCTCTCCCTCACATGAGGCATACCCCGCCATTTTGTGCCTCCCCTCCCTCACAGGAGGCATACGCCGCCATTTTGTGCCTCCTATCCCTCACAGGACGCATACCCCGCCTTTTTCTGCCTCCCCTTCCTTACAGAAGGTAACCCTCACCATTTTGTGCCTCCCCTCCCTCACAGAAGGCAGCTATCTCCCTCAGGCTAGGTACCAGGTGGGTTACAGACACAGCATCCCAGCTGGGATGCAAGACAGACCTAAACATTGACCCTGCCAGCCCTGGAGAAAATTGCGTTCCTCTCCCTCTTGCTTACACTGCTCACTTTTTGGGTACAGACTGATTAAATATTAAATTACTGCAGTCTTACATCATCTTTATTTTGCACTGGGCTCACTCAGCACCATGTTGGGTTTTCAGGAATCAACTCACGAGGCTGATTAGACTATCTGGAATGACATCACTAGCGCTGGAAGTACATAGACACTAAAAGAGCAATGAGAGCAACCAAAATAATGACAAAGTGGAAAATGAAAAACCTAAGAGTGCAAGATGTGCAATTATATTTTTTACACCTTTTTAGGTGGTTAAGTAGGCAATTATGTAACTTGTTTTTTTTTCAGATTCCCAAGCTTCATACTTGTAAGAGATGTATCGCTGTTCTGCACCATGTATCTGTCTCTACTTATAAATTCACACTGAATTTTGATTAAATTGGAATTGAAAGACAGCAGAAAAGCTTTTCAAGTGCTTCATGAGTTAAATGCAGCTACCTAATATGTGCCACACAAAAAATAACCAGAATAAATGTAATGCATCCATTTATGGAGAGAGGATTACCTGCACTACATGATGCTGGGACGACATGTCCTTCAAGATATTCAAAGTTGTGGATCTCATCTCTCAAACCTTGTTTTTTACCCCTAGAAATAAGGCGTTTCTACTTATTCACCTACTGGGCGTCTTTGAGCAGAAGGGAACTGAACCGCACTGTGTTTTTGCCCTTCAGAAAGGGGCAGCTTTGGCCAAACGCTTGGTGATTTGGCATCGGCCAAACCGTCAGGAACCTCTCGCCTGCAGAGGGGCTGCTGGAGGCTCCAGCAGGGCTTGGGGATCACCTCTCGCTGAGGGGGACTCCCGCCCCGCTCCCCGACTCCCGCTGCCCTCTCACACCACCGGGCCGTGCCCGAGGCAGGGCTGCCCGGCGACGGCCACCTCTCTCTCCCCGCCGGCGGTGGCGCTGGGGAGCGCCGTGTCCCGCCGGGCACGGGAGCACTTCCCGCGCCGTGCCGTGCTGTTCCGGGGCGGGGGAGAAGGCGGAAGCGGTGTGGGGCTGGTGCCGGTGCCGGCGGAGGGCCCTGGGCTGCTCCCTGATGGTGTGTGGCGGCGGCGGCCGGCCCCAGGCGCGCTCGCTTCCAGCTCGGTATGGCGACGGCGGCGGCGGGGGGAGCCGCCCAGGAGAAGCAGCTCGCTCCGACCCTGCTCAGTTTCTTCATCTACAACCCCAAGCTGGGGCCCAAAGAGGGAGAGGTACCGGAGGGAGGGACGCCGCGGCTCGGGGCTGCGGGGCGAGAAGGGTTTGGGGGCCCTCCGGTGCTGTCCCGGCCCTGGGGCGGCTGTCGGGGCTCGGCTGCCCCTCTGTGAGGCCCTGGGGGCCGCGGGATTACCGCTTCCCCTGGCTCCTGCGGCAGCCTTCCTCTGGCCATGTCCTGCTTCAGGCAAAGCAGTAACCAAGGTGTTGTCAGTGGTAGCATGTAAAATATTGCAGGTGGTCTGTTAAGTACTGTGTTTTACTGATGTGGTAACTTCTTCTAAAATACTTCTTTCAATCGCTATAATCTGGTAAAAAACCTCAGTCATTAATTTAGCTAAATCTAAGCTACTGCTAGTTAGCACTAGCATCACAGTGCTCATGCCACTGTGATTTTTGATTTTAATAAGCCAGAATCTGTATTTTTAGATAATAACGTATTGTACGATTTGTGTGATAGCCTGTAGTTTTAGTAGTGCTTTTGCGCAGGGCTGTGCCTGTACTTACTTATTAGTGACTGACGGGGCGGACTGCACCCTCAATGAGTCCGTGGATGGCTTGAAGCTGGGGGGAAGCCGTTGATGTGCTGGAGGGCAGGGCTGCTGCTTGGAGGGACCCTCAGCGAGCTGGGGAAACAGCTACCAGAAACCTCACGAAGTTCAACAAAAGCAAATGCAAAGCCCTGCATGTGGGACAAAACAATCTCACGCAGCATGGGCTGGCTGGTTAGAAAGCAGCTTTGCAGAACAGGACCAGGGAGTCCTAGTGAACAACAGGTTGTACATGAATCAGCAGTGTGCCCTTGTGGTAGTGAAAACCAACAGCATCCCAGGCTGTGTGAGTGAGAGTGTATTAGCAGGTCAAGAGAAGTGGTTGCTTCCCTCTGTTTGTGGGCGCTGTGGTCCCCTGGGGCTTCCCAGGGTAGGAAAAACACTGACAGACTGAAGCAGGTCTAGCGGAGAGTCCCTGTTGGTCAGGAGGCTGCAGTACCTGATGTGTCAGGAAACCCTTAGAGAACTGGGTGTGTGCAGTCTGAAAAGCAGAACGTGTTGGAAGGGGGTCTTGTGGCTGTCTTCACCTGCCTGAGGGGCCATTATAGAGAGAACGGAGCCAGGTTCTTCTTGAAGATGCACAGTGAAAGGCTAAGAAGCAATGGAAGACATTGCAGCAAGGGAAATTCTGATGAGATAAAATAATTTCTTCATGTTGAAGTGGTCAAACACCAGAACAGGGCCCAGAAAGTCTGTGCAGTCTTCAGCCTTGGAGATACTCAGAACTTGACTGGACAGGGCCCTGAGCAATCCGAGCTAGCTTTCAAGCTGGCCATGCTTTGATCTGGCTTCGAAGCTATCCTTGCTTTGAACTAGCTGTGAAGTAGTTATGGCCTGTTATTTCAGTAGCCTTGGAAATATAAACCATTTTGAAATGTCTTGGGATGACTGCTTAAGTATGCTTACATATGACTTTTAGCCATTATTACAGACGCCTATTTAGGTACAAGATAAAATTCTGCCTAAAAGACTGTGATTGAAGTTAAAGAATACTTAGATCATGTTCTGATTGTTTTTAAACTTTGATTCTGTTAAAATGCATTTTGCTTTGATTCTTTTAAATTTTAGGAAGAAAAGAAGATTCTCTTCTATCACCCAAATGAAGTAGAAAAGAATGAAAAAATTAGAAATGTGGGACTGTGTGAAGCTATAGTACAGTTCACAAGGTATAAAGTCTGACCGCGTAACTCATTGTATTAGCACAGACAAAATGCTTAAAATTTCCCAATCATATATGTTTTCTTTTTGTGTGTGTATATAAATATCTATATCTACATAAATGTTTTCTTTCTAGGACCTTTAGTCCAACAAAACCTGCAAAATCCCTACATACACAGAAGAATAGACAATTTTTCCATGAACCTGAAGAGAATTTCTGGATGGTCATGGTACTTATGCATATGATATGCATATTTCTAAAACATCATATCAGAATGTTCTCAATGCATTCTGCATTGTCTAATGCCAGCCTGTTCCACCTTCTAGGTTGTACGAAACCCCATAATAGAAAAACACAAAGATGGAAAACCAGTCTATGAATATCAGGAAGAAGAATTACTGGTAATACTGAACTCTCCCCTCTCCCCCTTTTTAAATAAGTTATATTGCATTTTAAGAGTAACACAGAAATACCTTAGTTTGATTCTTCTTGAACTGCTGCCAAATTGACTTAAAATATGCATATAGCCATAAATGGAAAAAAAGCAAAGTAGTTTTCAATACAGTTTAGAGAAGACAGCAAGATAGGGAGTTATCCAAATGGCAGTTCAAGATCACCTAATAAACGTCAGTGAAATGCACAGCTGTGAGTCTTTTTTTTTCTTGGAATAGGCAAATATTTCTTAGGATCTGTTTATTTAATAGGTTTCCTGTAAGATTCTGAAATGTAGCTTTATTAGGTTTAAGTACATGTTCCACAACTTTAAGACTACTAGTAATCTTTACTAATAAGCTGGAAAGCCAAACGGCTCAAACCTATCATGGGATTTCTTGTCCAGACTGCAGTATCTTTACACCAGTTTAATTGTATGCAGGAAAGGTATTTGGTCAGCTGGAATAATGTGTAAAGAGGTGGTTGTTTATGCTGCCTCTGTTCATCACAGTATGCATACTAATGCTGTTCCTTATTTAGTCCTGTGAAAAATATTGGTGTTGTCACTCTATTTCATCCAACAATAAAAGTCTTTTTTTCATTAAGATTGTAGTCCAGTAACAACTTGCTATGATGTCCCACCTCCTTTAGCCTTTGAATGTGAAGAAGAGAATAATGGTCTGAAATAGGTTCATTTTAATTGACCACTGGCCTTAGGGAAATACACTATTTGTAACTGATACCTTGTGCTTGAGTTAGTAACATTTGGTATTAAATTTAAGGGGGGGAAAGGACTCCCTTTGAAATAGTACCTTATATGTATGAAGAAACCTCTAGATGTTGACTGAAAATGCTATTTAACTTTTCAGAGACCAACTTCTCTAATTTGTGCACGTGCCTGCTCTTTGAGTGTTCATTACATGTAGCTCAGCCAAAATATTTGAAATACTGCCTCTGCTTATACTAATGCCTTGCTCTTTTTTTCTGCAGGATAAGGTCTATAGTTCGGTCCTGCAGCAGTGCTACAGCATGTACAAGGTAGAGTTAATAATACAGAGGCTCTACTTCTGGGCAGAGAAAGAGATCCTTATGGTACCATTTGGATGTGCAAGCTCATCATTGCTTTGAGATGCTTGTCTCATTGCTGTTGGCTGCAGTAATAACTCTTAATAACTATTCCTGAAGCTGTAATAGTGGTGATGGAAGAGAAAAAATAAAGCTGTTGCAGTTGCCAGTGTTAGTTCATTAGCTTACAGTAAAAATAAGAGCCTTCTAATTTCCATGAAGTCCAGATTTCTTCTTTCGTGGATGGTTCTGACACTAAGCACTTGCTTTTGATGTTTATATTATCTGTTGGAGAAACAATACTGAATAAAGGCCATTAAAATGTCTTTTAGAAAATAATGAATTAAGATGTTTAAGCAACACAGATAAATAACTTCTCTACTAATGGAGAATTTATTTTCCTTCTCTAATTCTGACCACGCTGCCATGTATACCTGGAGTCTGCAAATCTGAGAGAGGATCTTTCAATAAGGGAGGGGTAAATTTAGATCTATGCAGAGCTGTAGTACTGAGGAACAGAAGCTGTATTATAATCTAGCTATATTCATATATGAGTTACGTGAAATTAATGTAACTACACAATTATCTGACTGACTTCTTTTAACCACTAGCTTTTCAATGGCACGTTTGTGAAAGCCATGGAAGATGGAGGTGTAAAAGTTCTAAAGGAAAGACTAGAGAAGTTCTTCCATCGGGTAAGACTTTATTTTTCAGGCACATACAGTGTGATTCTACATTGGAAATAAAAAGTAAAAATTTTCTCTACGTGGCTTCAGTGTAACTCTAAAACATGAGCAGTGGAAAAGATGTAGCAACAATACAAAAAGCCTAGTTACTTGTTCTTTCCAAATACTTCCTGCTTCCTACTAACATGGTAGATTCTTTAAAGGAGTTGAACCACAAACAGAGTTATAGCTTGATAGAAGAGTTTTCTTATTGAATATTTTTTTCTGATGGAATCATGTTCATTCTTTGGAAATTCTGCATTAATGTTTGAATTGGTTCATGGGATAATCATTTGTGTAGACCTATTCGAGAAACTGTTAAAGAATGATTCAAGTTGGAAAGAACCTGGAGAGGCTATCCAGTTCAACCACCTGCTCAAAGTAGGGTAACATTGAATTCAAATTAGATTGCATGTGGCTTTGGCTGGTTGACTCTTGAAAGTATCTAGGGTTGGAGTTTCCACAACCTCCATGTACAGACATTGAAGTTCCATAGCACAGTGAAGTAACTGGTAGTTGTGACTTTTAACTATATTTTTTTTCCTGTGTGGGATCAATAGTCATGCCTGATAAGGTTTCAGGAAATAAACCTTGTTTATAACTTGTCTTCAGTATTTAACTTCAATTTTGAACAGCAAATGTTTTAGTAAAAGGATGGAAAGCAAACTCTATTTCTGAGCAGGAAGTTAATCAAATATTTTCATTTAACTCATGTAAAGTAGTCACATCTAGCAAAAGTTTGAGTTCCTACATTAAAAGTTTAATCAAGCTGACTTCAGAAGATAGCAGCCGAGTGTCTGTCTGCCCCCATTCTTCTCATTTGCATGGAAGGAAATGGAGGGTTACTGTCAGCAGTTAGTTCTCTTGTTGCAGAGATTTGAATATTGATATCTCTGATAATGATAGAGTGTAGACACTGTATACTGATGTTTAAAATTTTTCTCTTAGCAACTTTTAAGAAAAAAGTGTAAAAAAAAAAGTACAATTCAAACTGATTTTAGGATAGGCTTCTTTTTTGTTTTTTGTTTTGTTTTTCTTAGTTTTGGATTTTTCTGTTTGCATGTTTGTTTCTTGTAAGGCTGTCATAGGCCCCAGAATGAACCCTGTTGGCAATAGGAGTATTTGTTTGATTTGCTGGTGTATACTTTTGCCTAGACTGCATTCAAAAATACAGCATGGCAGAAGGGGAAGTAATAAATAATCTTTAAAACATTAGTTTTCCTTTCAAGCTCCTAGTGAAGATAAAACAGTAGTCATTGAGATTAGTATAACAAACAAATCCAAGGAAAAGTTGTTTCTCTTTTTTGCTGGGGAATTAGAAATGCTTAGAAAGTTTGGTCATGCAAATTACTGTATTGTAACCCTATTGAATGAATTGGTTACGTGCTGATGGCAGGTTTGGTCTGCATTGAAACTGTGAAAGGAAATGAGACTTAGATTATAAACCGTGACAGAGACCTGTCATACTGTCTGTAGCTACCATGGAATATGTAAATGTGAACAAGCATACGCATTTCTAAATGGAATGAGAACAAGCTCTAATTTTTAAGCTAATAAAATTATTCTGCAAAGCTGAAGATTGATCTGAGCAGTTCAATATCTATGTCTGTGCTTGGTTGAATGCAGATTTTTTTTTTTACTAGGTAGACAAAGATTTTTGTAATGACTTGATAACAACTTGCTTTAGCTATGCTGTTTTGTGTGTATGAAACTAATTTTTGTTGACTGTTTCCTACTAATCTAGTACGGTGGTAATGTATGCAGTGCTGAGTAGTGAACTTCAAAAATGGGGGTTATTTTATAGCTTGGTTTTTGGTAATGTGAAATGACTGTAGAGGGAGCCACTGGATAACTCATCTTTCACAGACCAGGGTGTCTGATAGTGTGTTTAAAATCTATTGGTAAAGCTTACGATCTATCAGGAAAGAGAATAATAAAAATTTTCTTTTGCACATTGCAAGCCAATGTATTTATCTAATATTTCAGTGAAAATATTTCATAGAATTATTCTGTAATTCTATGATCTAATATTTCTACAGAGTTACTTCTGAAATTAAATAGTAGTATGATGGGCTGTGTGTTCTTGTCCTCTCCAAGGATCTTGAGCTAGCCTTAAAAGCTGTTGTCCCTGATTAAATAGTAGTAAATTGACATCTGGATCACATTGATACATTAAGGAGTACTTCAGGCAAACAGGACTATAAGGGATTTTTTGGATCGTTAGTCTAGATTACAGGGAATTAGACTCAAATTTGTCATTTAAATGTACACATTGGAAATTTTCTGAATTCTAAAAACAACTGTCATTATCCTCTTAGTACTTGCAGACACTGCACTTACAATCTTGCGATCTGCTGGACGTATTTTGTGGAATCAGCTTCTTTCCACTGGATAAAATGACTTACTTGAAAATTCAGTCATTTATTAATAGGATGGAAGAAAGCTTGAACATAGTCAAATATACTGCATTTCTCTACAATGATCAGCTTATCTGGTAGGTACTAAGATAATTTCTTTTATGTGTTTTTAAATTATCATCCTATAAATAAGTGCCATAATAGCAAAGCTGAATCAGTGGACAAGGTGCATGAAAATGCAAAAACAGAATGCTAGAAAGAGTGATGTGGAAGAAAGTCTTTGATCTTTGGCCTTAAAAATCTCTAAGCTGTACCAAATTATTATTTCCAAGTAGCCCTAAGGAGCAGCTATAAGCCTGTTTTTGTAGTTCTATTTTATGTCTCCTAAAATCAATGAATCTCTCCATGCCCGCAATAATTTTAGGTCTTTGCAGTTCTACCAAATATTGATTGGACTTCTATGTGAGTCCTGTTCCTACTAAACTGCTTAAGGTGAAGTCTCTGGAAGTTTTGAGCTATCATCTCTGCTCTTAAACTAGGTAGTAATATGGCAAGTAGATTCAAAAGTTATTGGGGAAGGAATGTGAGTCTTTTATTAACCTAGCTTCCAGAGCAAACAAAGCAAAAGTCCCGATTTATAGATCTGTATTTAGTTTTGCAGGGGCAACTAAAGTAATAAGCCTTGAAAAAGCATGTTTGATACTTAGTTATTCTTTAATACGTCCCAGCCCTCATTGTGAAAAATACTGCAGGAAGCATTTTTTATTTTTTTTTTAACAAAGACAAGTATTTAAGTTTGCAAAATCAATGCTAACTTAACTTTTCAGCTAATCTAGGGGGTATTTACTGACATGACACAGTTGTTCAGGGCATACTGCTTCATTTGCAGCTAAACATTTTATTTTTCAAAGGGTGTGAGGAAATCATAAGAGAATTGCACTGTGTTTCAGATGAGAAATCTTGTGTTTTTTTTTTTTTGAAAGAATTTTTTTAAAAAATCCCACTACTTTGTACTTACACTATGTAATTATGACATCAAATATGAGTTAGTAGCAGGAGATATGACTTCTATTTTACAGCAAACTTGGATGTTAGTTTGTTTCCTAAATACAAACCACATCTTATTAAAAATGAATATTCTGGGACAATCTACTGAGACGCTGAAATGTTGCTACCCTAGTTTTATGCGTGCTTTGCTGCCTGGGTTGTGGTTGGGGGAAAATGTGTGACTTGAGCACTGCAAGACAAACAGCACTTGCATTTTTATCTCTACTTGATGTTCTAGGAGTGGACTGGAACAAGATGACATGAGAATTTTGTATAAATATCTCACAACATCTCTGTTTCCAAGACACATGGAGCCTGAGGTATCATAGTGGGAGTGTTTGTTCTTTTTCCTTCTGTCTATTTTGTAATGCTAAAGCCTAAAATACCAAAGAGAAGCATCTCTTTTCCCCTACCCACCTTAAAATTCAGTTTAGGAATGCCTGAGATTTATTGCTTTGGGGGCATTCTACTAAACTCAGTAATGTTTGTACCTATCACTTACAGTATGAATTCTGCTGATGATTTGAATAAGGGATGCTGATAGGGAATTTCCTAAATGTTGATACCTGATGACTCCTTATAGCACCAGTGGAGACCTGCTCAAGCTTAAAAGTGAATGCTCTGCGTGTTCTTAACTGTAACCTTCGCAAAAGCCTACAGTGCTTGAGGCAGAGCTGGGTATAGCTGAATCTTTTATGAGTAGTGGACAGTGGGATCAAAATAAGCTTGCTCCTCTTCCAATATACTTCTGTTATAATGGGAAAAGGGCATTTTAATGGAAGCGTTATTTTAAAACAAAATTATTTAAAAACGTATGCGTTTGGGTCTGTTAAAGATGTGCAATGTTAGTGATCAAAGTCGTGGAAGCTTTTAAAGTAATTGAGTAAATTGTGTGTGGTTTTCCAGTTAATAAAGTGTTGCTCAAATACACCAATTTTGATATACAACACTGTAGAAACTCCTTAAGCTGCACAAATACCTAGTAATTGGCCTCTGAGTCTTTGTCTAGCAGCTCAGTGCTTGATGAATAGAACTTTCACACTGCTTGAGGTGAATTTCAGAAGTCATCGAGCCTTATTGACAGGACTTTTTCTTTTCCTGTAACTGAATCAAGCGAGCTTCTATAGCTTTTAGTGAGCTTTACAAAAAGAAGACATTTGATTTAGGGTGTTTGTTTCAGTCTTCCATGGATTAGCATATGAAGCTGGAGAGGGGAAAGCTTATTGTTCCCTGAATTTAAAAAAATGTATTTGTAGCTATTTAATTAGCTGCTACATGATGTTCACAAACAAAAGGGGAAACCCTAGGTTTGATTTGAGCTTTTGCACCTTAGGATATGAATTTTGATGATAAAAATAGCAAGGGATCTCATTCCCAGAGATGACTACGGCAACATAGGTAACATTTGCGGTGCTAACAGTTTGAATTGATTCTCACTATAACTAACAACAAAACAGAGAGAATAGTGCAGAATGTCTTCTAAGAAGAAAAATCATGTAAACACAGAACTGTTTACTTCAGTGAGGATTTTTTGTGTGTGAGCTTAAGTGGCTGATGTAAATAACTACAGGTAGTAGATAGCGTGTGGCACAGCCTCCTAATGTGAAGTACAGGCTGTGCTTTGGCACAGCAAATTAAAAGTTAGGGCTCAGCTAATGTGTGTGTTGCTAATGTAGGACTTGACCGCAGCAGACAGGGTGAACAGACCTGCCTTCCCTGTATGTCACTTTGAAGAATTCATTCAGATGTGTTTCATACCTGCATAATGAAGATACTTCCCTACTTCATAGTGCTGACCATACTCAGTATCGCAAACAAATCACATCAGCCTAATGGCTAAACAGAATGTGGAGTTCTTTAAGACCACATGGAGTTAGTTATCCTTTTCCCCACCCCCAGCAAAGCTCCAAAGTAATAAATGCAAAATCAGAATGTTCTGTTCTGTCAGCATCTCTATAGCTTTGTCTCCATCATGTTACACAAAGAGTATATATCTTCATGAGCATTATTTTCTGCAATGGTTTATATATAATATGATATAAAGACAGCCTACAAAAGATAAAAGAAAATACCTCTAAGGTGTTTTTTTCTTGTGTTCTTTTTTGCTTCAGTTAGCAGGAAGAGATTCTCCAATACGTGCTGAAATGCCAGGAAATCTACAACATTATGGAAGGTAGCTCTTAATAACTGTTACCGTCTACTCCTTCTTCCCTCAAGGACAAAACGTTAGAGAGGAGTGAATTTATTTTTGGGTACATGTTCCACATGTAGTCCATTCCACAGGGTCACACAGTAGTCAGTATAATGTAAAACTTGACCTCTGAGGAAAAAAAAGAGGAAAATAAATATGCAGAAACAGTAATTAAGCCTTTTCTTCCCTACTGTTCTTAATGCACTGCATGAAAAGTTTTGGCAGTGCTCCAGACACTTCTTTTCAGTCAGGCACTTCAGACGAAGGTGCATGTATCTAGTGATTTATTTTTCCTCTGTACTCAGTATGTCAGAGGGGGGAGTTCTGCACTTAAGCAGCTGGGCAACATTTTGAATAATTGTGGGTTCAGACATCTTTCTTATAACCACTATAATTCCCTTTGCCTGATTTAGAGTATTGTGTTGTGATAGAAGCAGTGGCACATGTTTTCTTGCTTTTCCCCTCAAAGTTAAGTGCTTCTAATACATCACTGTTCTACGTAAAGCTAATCTGAATATACTGTTGGAAAGTGGAGGATGAATGCCTTCCCAGTAGCAACAAAAAAAGTTGTTTTTTTTTTAAAGTCACAACTTGGATGTGGAAGGAGTTTGGCTGTTGTTCACCTGACAGTCTGTGCAGTTTACTTCCTTATCATTTTTTACTCTGCTTTTCTGATCCTGTTTCTGTAGCTGGAACATATATGTAAGTAATACTTTGACAATAAGAGTGCTGAGATAATACATAAAGGAAAGGGTTCTGTGCCTATCTGGATAGCTGAAAACTTACTGTATGCAAATCCATTCATGCATGCAAGTAATTGCTAGTTTCAAAAACATCTGTTAAATAGGAAAAACTGAAATACAAGAATTCATCACATCTGACCTGTTAAATTATTTTATAGGTTTCTTACTGGACCCTTAAATCTTAATGATCCAGAAGCAAAATGCCGATTCCCCAAAATATTTGTTAACACTGATGACACTTATGAAGAGCTTCATTTAATTGTTTATAAGGTATTACATTTTTCTCTGCAATTATTCCTCAGAATTAGGAATCTATATACAACGAGAAGCCAATGATGTGAAATATTTGTGAACTGCATAAAGAGATGCATTGATAGGACCAGGTTAGAGCAAAGAGACAGAAAACTGTGGAATTTATAGCCGTAAGATTTAAAACCTGAATCTACGTCTTCCTCTCTCGTATACCCTCCCCAAAACAAAGAAGTTTTATCAAAACAAAATGTCAGCCGTAGTAAGTTTACATGATTTCATACCTGGCTTTATATTGCATTAATCTGTGGGGAGAAAAAAATAATATTTTTTGTAATGAAATGCAATTCCTTGCAGACACATGTCCTTGCATAAAATGCACTTAGTAGCAAATTTTACGTTTCCCCTACAACTTAAACACTCTAAACTGGGCAGAATTTTAAAATCCTAACTATCTCATGTTACGGTAGATTGCAAAGAGATTGTCCTATTAAAGGGTAAGGATAATCACCTTTAAACTAGGTGATTATTTTATTATTATTATTTAACTGGTTTACCTATGTGTGACTTCACTGAGTTATTGTCAAATGACTTTGAGGTAGTTGAGGTAACCTGTTGTAAATGTTTTTTTGCTTTAACTTTTTTGTTCCAGGCCATGAGTGCAGCTGTCTGCTTTATGATTGATGGTAAGTACCTACTAGTATCACTTCTTCAGTGAGACACAGTTAGTACAAAATGCATACAACTTGTTTTGTTTTTGAAAATATTCGAGTTAATTTCTTATTTGAGACACTTCTTCATGAGTGCTTTTTATCAGTCTTTTGATTTTGTTCCAGTGGTATAGGTAATTCAATTTACATGATAAAATGACTAAATATTACTTAAAGTTAACCTTATGGATGATTTGGAAAGTGCACAGGTATAACTGAGAAGTTTGTCCCAGGACTCTCAAGGATGTTTAAAGAAAGCAACTACAGAAACTGTACCTTCTACTGTGGGAAGGGAATCTCATCTCTCCCCTTTCTTTACATGCCATGTAGCTTCAATTCCGCCTACACTGGAGTTTTGCCGTAAACTGGACAGCATTGTTGGGCCTCAACTTACTGTGTTAGCATCAGACATATGTGAACAATACAACATCAACAAGAGAATATCAGGGTTTGTACCATGTTTCTGTTGCAGTCCTGCTTTAGTTGGTTAAAAATTAGCTTTAATGAACTGCTTATAATGGTAATATGATTCCCAAACTTTGAAAGCATTGAGTAAATCGTATATCTTAGGATGTTTATCTGCCTTTCTGCATCTTAAGCCTTTATAAAGTTCCTGTTGTTGCATATTCAGGTCTCCTTGAAATAATGACATACATGTTATTAATTTTGCAATGAATGTTTATCGTGTGGCTGAAGCCTTTTTCTTCTATGTGCATAACTGCTGCAGAAGAATCATGTAAATATTAAGATAATAAATCTCATTTATTGATCAAGATTCTCCCGCCTCACCCCGAAGATGTCAACAGACTTTTCAGATACAGCAGGTGGAACTTCTGGGTTTTGCTTTTTTCATATGTGAACTTGAGCTTGATCTATGGAGATGCACAGTTCTATGGATTACTGTGCTTCCAGAAATACATATAAGATGGTAAAAATGCAGACTGAACTGGTAGTTTCTGTCCATCCTTGCCATGTTGAAACAGAAATAACAGTTCCTGCAAAACTTTCAGTTTGTATTTTGCAACTTTTCTTGATCAAACAGGATCTCTTAATGTTCACAGATAGCCTTTGGGCAACTAGAACTTTTGAGTTTCTTTAAAATATCACTGGCTTTTTGCCCACCTCCTTTCTTTTGTTGATTTCGACTTCTGCTTTCCTAAACTGATATTTTCTGTAACATTAAAAATAGAGAATTTTCTTCTTCACACCAAGTAGATGCTGACACAGCTAGCTCTGTCTGAATGTTTCCTTAGACACATGTATCTACAGCTTGGACAGAGTGTATGTAACTCTTAAATCTGTTACAAATGCACACCATGTGTTTATCAGACAGCATGGATGTAAAACCTCTGGGCACATCAGGGCATAATGGGCTGCTCTTTGTGGCACTTATTTCAAGTGGAAGATGTAGCCTATAAACAGATGAGAGGGCTTTGAATAACCCATTTCTTCCTGGGGAAAGACCTAGAAGCATCCAGTGTAGTCTACCTTAAGGTAGCCTGCCTGAGTGTAGACTTTTCCATGGGACTGATGTTCTAGTCTTCCCTTCGTTATGTTGAGATACTCCCTTGGTCCGAAGTTCTTGTGCTCTCTTTAATTACCAATTCCTGGCAGGGAAACACTTACTTTTTCATAGTTTCTGCCTCATCTGTAGGGCAGGATGGGTGGTGTTTTTCTGTTGTTTTTTTTTTTTGTATTTAACTCCTGCAGGTTCAACTCTTATCCCATTTTCCAGTTCCTCCTCCAACTGTCCAATTCAAGAATTGTCTTTCATGCTGCATTAACCCAATAGAAAGGTAGTGAGAGCACAGGAAAGACAACTTTCTTGCTGTTGCTTTGGAGCCACAAGTCCGTGCAACATATTCGATGGATATCAAAAGTTTTATTTAAGATGCTGAAGCTAGGCTCCTTATCTTATGGGAATGATGCTACAAGGAAAAAGTTATAGATACTAGAATGACTTACGTTGAACAGGTTTTTTTGTTTTTCTTTTTGGAGTAACATATTTGTTAGTTATAATGCAAGCTTTAAACTTAAGTACTTTTATTCAGGATTACTGCTTCTCGGTGTGGCCACGTATGATAGGCGAGGAAAAAAATGATTTATTATTTTTCCATTTTGCAGAACTAAGGTAACAAAGGAAAAAAAATGAAAAAGCATGCTAATGCTTTAGAAAATTTGAAAAATATCTTAAAACTATAGCTTATTCTCCATATAAAAAGACTTATTTGTAGGTAGATTTGTTAATTGTGGAACCAAGAACTGCAGTCACATAAAACAACAAAAAATGAATTAAATCAAAGATAGGTGTGAGACTTAATTTTTATAGTGGTAGCATGCCAAATCAGCAGAATTGCAGGGTACAGAGTAGGATGCACTTGAAATTGTGCCAATCTACTAAATCATTAAACTTGGTGTTTTTTTTTCCCTGTCATCTGGGACTGGTTTTGGCTGCTTTATCTCTTTTAAAGTTTAATGCCGCAGTGTCCTGAAAACATGATACAGTTTCTTGACACTAATGCACTGGGGTGACAGAGACAAAGGGTATCTAGTTGTTTGCTAAGGTGACTGGTGTCATCACAGTATCTCCTTGACTCTGAATAATACATAGCCTGAAGTACCAATTGCTGTAGCCAGTTTTTGACGATCTAAATTTGTTGTGGCTTAAACCAAAATTACAGCTCTAAGTGACAGATTTTGTATTACCTTCATAAAAGAGGAAATGGAGGAGGATAACTGAGGGAGGAGTTTGAAAATAGTCTTGCCTGGGCCACACAAATGATGGTCAAAAACTAACTGTCTGGATCAAGGAAGAGTCCTTCCTTTTGACTTAACAAATAAAGATGTGAGTGAAAAATTCCTAAGTAGTCACGTTAAAGACCCATCTCCCTTCAAAGCAGACTGAGCTGACACAGCAAGGAAACAAAATTATGATGGAGGAAGAAATAGTTTATTAGAAAGATCTGAATAAAATACTGATGGAATGTGGGACCAGGCCCTTAGACTCTACTGTGTCTATTTCTTAGCAGCCTAAGAGGAGGAAAAACTGGTCTTGGAGGTTTTCTTTTTTTATTATTATTTTTATTTAAGTATTGAAATTAAGTTTGATCTTGCTGCAAGTCTTAATGTACTTGGTCTCTGCAATGTGAAAATAACCTCATGATGTCTCAGTAAGTTTTACACTTCTTAGTTAATAGATGTTTTCTGTGAGTCTTGTGCTTATAGAACGTTAGTACTTGCAAGTCACTTTTTTTTTTGAATCTTCCTAGGGCTGAGAAGGAGCCACAGTTTAAGTTTATCTATTTCAATCACATGAACCTTGCAGAGAAGAGTACTATTCACATGAGGAAAACACCCAGTGTATCACTTGCATCTGTACATCCTGACCTCATGAAGATTCTTGGTGACATCAACAGTGACTTCTCTAGGTAATGCTTAACTATTAAATAGCCTGTAACCCCTTCTGTCAAGTAGATTTTTCAAATGCGTGAAGCTTTCGTGCCTTTTTGTTCATGGATGGCTTTCATAGCTCTATAAGGAACTGTGTAATGTGGGTCATATTTACTACTTCTAACCAACACAAAATATTATGTCATATATAAACTTTTCTTGTCCTTTAAAAAAATAATTTAGAGGTCCTGGCCCTTTATTTATCCAAGAAAATATCTAATCTATGTGAAGCTTCAGAGTAACTGTAATAAACTTAGAAGGAGCCTGAAGCCAAGTGCTTTTGCACTTAAGTCCCTCTAGTGTCATGATAAGTAGCATAAAGGACAGGAAAACCTGCTTCTGCCTGTTACGTTAAACCCTCTACTGGGGTTTAATAGCTGGCTGCTTTTAGGGTTTGGACAACGGATAAAACACAAGCCTTGCAGTTACTACAGTACTGCTTGTAGGAAAGATAACTGGCTTTTTGTAAAGAGTATCCTCTTATCTAAATCAAGGTTGGAGAGACCTTCCTAGAACTACAAAAACTCATAAAAATGGGAAATGATTGTGATGTCCATAGTTCTTACTAGGGAGTATCAATAGTCCCACTCTATATAAGTTTTTCATTTTCAGTTTTAAGTCAGAGTTTCATCATATTATGGAAGTACCAGGTTAGTGACAGCCTTATGTAATAGACCTAGTTGTTCAGCTTGGTTTAGTTCTATGTTTAACAACTTGATATGGGGTGAGAGTCTACTATCTCCACCTTCTGTTACCTGGTCACAGTGTAGCAAAACATAATGCGATGAAATATGTCCTTAACTTCATGGACACTGTTTTCTTCGAAGTGCAGGAGTGTTTGGCCAACAGACGAAGCAAGAATTGCGCTTTCAGATGAGTCAATCATTCTGTGCAGCTTTTTTATGAAGTCTTGGATTGATGAATTATGTTAAAGTTAGTACTCTGTTAGTATCTCTTGATACTCCACTACAATTTATGATGTTATTATTAATAAATTAGTACAACTGAAAAATTGATGACTATCAACTTGCCACCACCTTCTTTACTTTTTGAAACTTCTTTCAGAGTTGACGAAGATGAGGAAATTATTGTGAAGGCAATGAGTGATTACTGGGTAGTTGGGAAAAAGTCTGACCAGCGAGAACTGTACGTTATTTTGAATCAAAAAAATGCAAATCTGATTGAAGTTAATGGTAAGGATTGGTTTTTATTACTTTTAAATACAGTTACTACTGAATCATATGCCCATGGAAAAGTAATAAAATCCATCTCATGCAAAATCTAGAGAGGGAGTGATCGATGATAGACCAGGTAACTTTGTGTCAGGTTTTAGTCTGCTTTCTCTATCAGCTATGAAAAAAGAACAACATAAATATTCATCAAACATTCTTAAATTATTAATGAGTCATTCTTCTTTGAAATAATAGAGGAGTACTTTGTGATGTTTACGAGTAATTAATGAAGTGTATTACAGGTGAGAGATGAAAATATTTACATCTGATGTAACCTACCCGTGGATCACTGACATAAAACTTACTTATACATCATGTCTCTCCTGTCAATGATCCTTCTGCCAGTATTGGTGTTTCTAAGACTGTTTGAAGACTGATTTGCTCTGAGAGGGCAAATGAACATTAAGATGCATTAAGCTTTTAAATAGATTGATTTTAAAGAGAAATGACAGTTTGAGTATTACTTGCAGCAATTTGGGGCTTCACGGTTTTAATAAAGAGGCAATGCTCTTATTTGGATGATAGGAAATAATATTTTTTCTATGACCTAAACCTAATAACTTAAATTTTAGAAAGAGGACCTGGTTGCATGACTTACACAATGACCACTAATTGTCCTTTAGCATCAAATTTGCCATACAGAAACAGTGCGCCTTATAAACTCAGAAGGTCGTGCTACCTGTGAAGCATTGTCTGCCAAGTAGCACGAAGCAAAAGTTTTGTTGACTTGATCTATTGTAACAGGCTACAGTAATCCTTCCTTCCTCTGAAAAGGTGTTCTAATACACTTCCTTGTGTGGAAGCTAGGTCTTCTGCTGTTGTAGTGTAGAAGTTTAAGACACGTGGTCCAGTGGCAAGCTCAAATAATCACTTACACTTCAGCCACTAAGCAATACAACTTATCTTTCAGACAGTCTGGAACTTCAGATTTAACTCAACCTTCTCTTACTGAACACAAAATTTCTTATTTCTACAAGGAAACTCCTTTTTTCTATTTCAATTAAATTATACTCTACTTGATGCTTGCCATGGCTTTTCTTGCACAGCTTCCTGTATAATATACTGATTTCTAAATTTTTTTTTTTTACAGAAGAAGTGAAGAAACTTTGTGCAACACAATTTAATAATATTTTCTTCTTGGATTGATCTGCAAAGGGCTGATTTATTGAAGATGTCAATGTCAGACACTTGTTCAACATGAGAAGTTATTAGTCATATTATTGACTGGAATAATGACAATAGTAAAGCAATACTTGCTTTGTAAGAATCAAAATTTCTACTAAAATCTGTAAACTGATCATAAAATTTTTAGATTTTAAAAATGTTTATGTGCAAACTAATTAAAAACCAGTCTGAATTCATCTGTACCATTCCATTCTGATGTTATGTGAATATTTTACTGGAAAATAAAATTAATAATTGTTACACTTTTAAGGGCATCTTTTGGTTTCCCTGTGTTGATTTGTAGAAAATTAACAGAAAGTCATGCTGTGATATGGAACTAGACTGGTTACACAAGACCTCAGAAAAGGTGCTAGAAAATTATTTGTTCAAAGTTGACCTGTTTTTAAAGCTTCTCCTTCATCCTGATTCACCTTTTTTGTTGTCAAATTCTTACTTAAACGTAGGTCTACTCCAGACTGGACCACAAAAATACTTGCTTATATGAAGCATTTCAATCAAATAGACAATGATTTACGGAGAAACCATTTACTTAGAGCATACATTCATGATATGGGATATCGATTCTATACCAGCTTAACAATGATAGAAGTTTTAGTTAATCATCAAACACTGACTTTTGTAATAGTTTTCTTTATGCAAAGGGTTACACTCATTTAACTAACATATTCTTTTTCCCAAAGCCCTTCATTTAAAGCAGCTGGCCATGAAGTTTAATTTCCCTGTGAAAACATACCGTGC
Source organism: Anser cygnoides (assembly GCF_040182565.1). NCBI lineage: Eukaryota > Metazoa > Chordata > Aves > Anseriformes > Anatidae > Anser > Anser cygnoides. The sequence goes on from NC_089887.1 coordinate 7,724,630, forward strand.
AGTTTTATCTCACTTGTGTTTTAAATGCTACTGCAGGTGTTTTTTGGTGTGTTTGTTTTTTCTTCAAAGAATACTTACTTACTTGAAGTTTCAGGCCTCATCAGAAGATTTACTTCTTCTTTCTCTTTGCGCCAGCAGGCACCTTGGTAACAACAGGGGGTGGTACAATGGATGCCTCTTCCTTTGGAGGGGGTAGTAACTGTGGAACAGGCTCCTCTAACTCCTTAATAGCTGTATTGTTGGACTCAAAAGATCCTTTTTCAACTGTGGCCTCTTCCTGCCTTTTTGCCTCTTCTGCTTCTCTTTCAGCAATAAGCCTGAGTGAACAAAGTTTATATTTATGTACTGCAGATTTATACTGGCCAAGCAACTACACCTATATTCACATTATAAGCTGTCATACTGTAGAAAAGCAGAAAGCCCAGCTAGTTAATCCTTCAAGTCCAATTTATAGCATTCAAAAATACATTGGACTTGACTGCCTTTATACAGAGCAGAACCAGGAAAAATTGTTCTGTAACCTAAAGAGAGCCTGCATTCATTATTCCTGACAGTAATAAAGTTACACAAGTTACATTCTATATGTTGCTTACTACATTTAGATTATTTTTTCCCCAGTTGCAGTATGGTATACTACTTTATTACAGTGGATTTCCTGTTTTCAATAATTTTGCTAATATAAGATAAAATATTTTAAGATAAGATACTATACATACTTTGCCAGCTCTTCATCCTTCATCTTTCTCAGCTCAGCTAACTCAGCATCCTGTATTCGATTTTCTTTTATTTTTTCCCTCAGGGCTTTTTCATGATGGTAGGCAGGAAAGAAGTTGTTTATAAAAAAGATTTGCACCTGATAAACCCACCGACCAAATTCCTCATCTTTTACAGTTTTGGCTTCTAGTTTATCTGTAACACACAAATTAAACACGTTTATTTAACAGAATATTTATATTTCAAATGCCTGTTGGACTACAGTATTTCAGATCTGATACCCTGCAACAGAAAAGTCTAGCTGCACTGATCGTTATGCTCCTCACCTCTTCATATCTGAGGAATACATGCTTGTTTCTGCATGGTATAAAAGATGACAACTCAGAACTGATACATGTGAAAGGGGAGGGCCCTTTTGCAGATCTTCAGAGCCACTCATCTCTGGGAATGGCATCAGAAGAATATAAACACTCCCTTTAATCCTATGACAGATGTCTTAATTATGCAGTAGTCTGACAACAGTTCAGGACCTGGGACTCCCGTACGTGGGGGAATGGAGGGATTAGCATGCCTCTCTGAACAGAATTGCATCCAATTGCTGTGGCTGTCAAAAAAAAAAGGCTAGGTTACATCTGATTGTTCTTTACAAAATAGAGTTTTTTCAGATCTAACTGTTCAGTCATCAGATTTCAGTGAAAGATATGATGGACTGCTTAAAAAAAAAACACAGAAAAACCACCTTGCCTACTATGTTCTTGCATTTGGGTTCTTTACCCTTGTAACGAGTTAACAAAGACAAAAAACAGCCACTGCTAACTAGCCAGAAGGGCAATGTTATAGAAAGGTGAGTAACAAGAAAGTTAGTAGGCTCTATATATGAAAATGCTCTTAGCAATTTTTCTTCTGCATGAATGCTGGCCTGTCATAACACAAAACATTTTAACCCAGATAATGGTGGCATGCCATTCCTGAATATACAATAATAATTCTTTTAATAAGTAAAAGATGCAAGAAATAGCCATAATATCTTTTATTTTTCCAAGATTGAGCTTCCCATAGAGTAAATAAAAACTGAAATTTATAGATGCCCTACAGATAAGATGTGGTGTTTTAAAATTGTGGAAATAATATTTAAGTTTTTACTTTAAATTCTCATTTAAGTTACACTTTCTTTAAAATAATTCTTTCAAAATTTTTCTTCAAAATATTTCCTCCAGAATTAATGTTCATTTACTGCCCTCTTGTGACAAGCTGAAATCTGCATATACAAATAATATTTCACAACTGAAGAGCTATGAGGGGTGTGTATGTGTGCATGTTCATCTCAAGACAGTAGGATTGCTTTACCTGTCAGTTCTGTTGCTGGACAGAGATCTTGTCCTTTGTCTGTATCCCAGCTGGACACTGACCAAACATCTTTGACTTCTCCATGACTTGTGTGGAATGAGAGGACAGGATCTGGTACTGCAAACACAGAAAAAATAAAATGACTCAATCTGTAATTCTGTGTGTTAAGTATTTGTTTTGATCTTCAGCAAAAACAAATACAGATTATCATCAACCTTCCAGCTTGTTTAGTGGTCGAAACACTTCCGTACCAATGAAAAGATTGTTTATAATGAATGCACAGTGCAGAGTTCAATCTCCTGCTTCCATGCCCAAGAGTGGGACAGACCAGTAAGAATTTAAGTTTAAAAAAGCCTCTGAGTTTTTTTTTTATTTGTTTTTTTGTTTTGTTTTGGGGGCTGGTAATGAAAAAACGTGATTGTTTACAATTAAAAAGCACAAAACAGATTCAAACTTCCCCAGCTAACTGAGCATAACGTGTTTTGGAAGCTAAACATGGAGAGGTAAACCTTGTCGTAAGTACAGAACTGAATGCCACTACCCTCCATAATTACAATACATCCAAGTGTTTCAACAATTAACTACTGTTTTAATCATCATTAAATCTGTAGCTGCCTATAGATGCTTATGGTTAACTACAGTACTCACCCATTAGAAATTCTTGCAGAGACTGCCCTCGGTCTTCACAGGGTCTCGGTGGCTGGCAAGAAGTCTTAAATTCAGTTACTAAATGCTTTGTCTTGTGTTCAAAAAAAAATATTGAAATTACATTGTCCATTTGGATCATGCAAATATCTACCCCCAAAGCACTCTCCTAACCAAATACATTCTTCAATTATGCCTATTTCAAAACATTTAACTTACAATAGTGTTTGACACATTCAAATATTAGCAAAACAGTCACAACACTTTGCCTTTGACAACGGCCAGGGAATTAGGATTATCCTATTTCAGAGTAAAGGAAAGACACAAGTACAGAGAACAAAAGCTCCTGCTCTAATATGCTGTGCTACATTCTATTAGTCATCTATTTCTGGCTATAGGAATATACTACAGGAACTACATTCAGTGAAAAGAAAAGATCATTATTTAGAAGTGTATCTGAGAAGGATCCTTTGAAATCTTTCCTACTGTAATCCCAAGCTTTTACTGTAGCCCAGTGATGCCACTCTTCAGACAAGTGACAGCAGAAGTCTCACAATAGCTCAGGTCAAACATGGTTCCATTTTCAAAGTGTTGGTATGTTTTATTTCATTTTAAGTCAGGAAGTTTCTAAATTCTCTGACTAATCCTTAGTATCTTACCCTAGAATCACAGACATCAAACAGAACATTCTTGTTCTTGGAATATCAAGAATCTCACCATAATCATATTCAGGTATCTTTACTTCACTGATTCTACCCATGGTTAAAAGAATACAGCCTCAATGGGTGCAAAACTGTAAAGGTGGTGATGTTGAAAAAACTGCCAGAAGAAATCTGAAAAGTGTTTTTAGGAAGTATGTTACAGTTACTTTCTCCGGTGCTACTAAATCTCTTTGCCCACTTCTCAGCCTCTAACTCCCCACCTTGCTAATAGAGGTAACACACGTAGCTTTATTCACCACTGGCTTCTGCTTTCGTTTATGTAGAAAATACCAACCAATATCCTAAATAAAAATAGCTAAGAGTATGTGTAGGAGCAAATGCTTTGTTAGCAGTAGAAATATCCCACTTGTAGGCTCATACATGCATTCAGGCAAAGGAACACATTTTAATATTAGGTGAAATTCTAGCCCCTTTCAGAACATGTAACTACCTTGGCTTCTCTGTCACCCATGAATGGCAAACCCTCAACTTTCAGTATGGGCTTTTTATGTACTTCATGCTTCTTTATGTCATCTTGTGATATGACACTTTTGCTTGAAGACAACCATGAGCAACTGTTGAACTCAACTGCCTCAGAAATGTCATCATTTATGTCTGCACCAATTATGCTTCTGCTGTAAGTGTACTAGTAAAAAGTAAACAAGATATTCAATATGTTTTAAATGAAGATTTTTCTATTAGTCTTTGAAAATGAACTAGTTTAATTGGCCTGTTTCACTGTGCTACTGCATGACTACTTGCAGTGATGCAAGGTAATAAGGTTACATAGGAGAGCAAAAAATGGACAGAGAATGGGAAAAGGCAGTGTTCAGTGGCGCTACTTACATAGAGACTGAAATTAGTTTCTGAATTCTCTGCAATTTAATAAAAAATATTTTCATCTTGTGCATAACTCATAATAAGTCTTGCTTTCAACTATCCCGTGTCCCTAAATTACACGAGTGTCGTAGGCAGCATCTTACAACCTACAGAATCCTTACTCAAAAGATTAGCAAAAAGAGGAGTGCAGCATAACCTCTGGGAATGCGCAGGTCCCATCATGTCCAATAGCCTCAAGGCCATTCTTACATGGCAATTTTAGACATCCCACTTAGAGCAGGAGAGGCATGTCCTCCACCAGTCAACCCACTTATCAATTCCCCTTTGAAAACTGGAGAACCTGAAAGTGCTTTATGTGTATTTATAATTATCTATGAAAATGTGCAAGCCTGTTTATACTGTCTATACCGATAATGCAACCTAAGGTACCAACAAACAGAAAAAGCAGAAGGATCCAATAAAATGAGCGTTTATGCAAAAAGATGAATTTGGTTTCTATGTTCAGGCTTTGCAGGGCCTGACTTTGCCCTCTAAATGGATACACGTTTATCAGGTCTGTATTAACTTTACCTGGGAGAGAGAATATTCTGGACACAGAGACACATTCGTGGTTTTCTCGGAGAAATCCTCAACTCTGAAGTTACTTCTCTTCTGATTATCATGATCTACCTGCTCTTTAATCATATCATTGGTAACATACACCAGCGCACAATCGAGAAGAGCTTCAACAAATTCAAGAAAAACCAACTAGAGTAAAACAAAATACAGTGATTACTTCATTAATTTTCACAAATCCTTTCATCACAGGCAAATGTGTCTGAGCAAACAAAGAACTCAAAAACTGATTGTTCACAAAGCCTCACCTGCTTCATGTATCTACTCGAACATCCCTTCTTTTGGAGAAAAAACGAAAATTAAATTGAAAAATTCAGTCAATGATATACTGTCTTATGCCTTATACAAATCTCATTGAAATAAAATACCGAATAGATTTTTGCTATATCTGGAGCTACAAGAAATTTTTCCCTGAGCAATAACATAAAATTATTGGCGTTACTTAAAATGTTTAATTGTACATGATGCTTCCAGAGAGACCAAGAATGGGTGTATAATGAATCCTTTATTAGTGCTTATACACTGTACTCTCAGTTTATCAGATACTGTTTAAAATCATATTCAAATCATATTCAGTCATATTCAATTACATCATTTACAATAGATTGTCACTGGATAAGAGCTAGTTCTTTAAGGGTGAAGGCCCTCTATGGCATGCCAACTCGAAGCTCAAGAGTCTTCTACCATTCCTCAATGGATAGTGACTCTTGGTGACACCTCACGCATCGCTAACCAAGTATTTCGCCCTCTGTGTTACAATACTTTTAAGGTGTTATCTCTATGATCAGCGCACAGGTATGCTGAGACTATACCGAAGGCAATATAATAAGCAAAACATGGAATTACACAAGCTGCACTAGAAGATATGGGCACAGAACAACAGAAGATAAAAATATTACAAATTTTGTGCTCATTTTTTCATAATAAATTACATTTTCCTCCCCTTTTTAGCAGAAGGGAAACTGCAACATTTTCTAAAATTAATTTTAATTGTTCCTGTAGCAATGAACTACTATGTAGTATATTTTTTCCATACACACCTCCTGCTCCAGGTTGGTACTACTGCTGTCATGTAGAGATGGACCATCTTTGACAAGTATTTCCACAAGTCTCGAAGCAGTTAATTGTTTGCTGAGAAGTTTAAAATCCTGTGTAAGATTAAATATTACATGTTAACAGCACTTAAGGCATTCCCATATGAACCTAATCCAATTCCCCTTAAAGCCTGCGTCAAAATTTCTATTGGTTTCTAATGATACTTCCACTACACAAGTAATGATAGATTGAAATTCTGGATCAACAGAAGTCAACAGTAATTTTTCTGGCAATTCAAAAACAGTGTTAAGAAAGAACTTGAGAAAGCTCATAAATAAGAATTTTAATATTACAATTTTGCCATCTGATAGTTTTAGTTAGAAAATTTCAAGGAAAAGAAAAAAGGCTTGGATTTAAACAGTGAAAGGGACTCAAAACACAGTTATATCAATGGAAATTGTTTCATAGCTTCAGTGTAATCTATGTCTGTCCCTGGATTGCTGAATTTTAGTAAAGAATCTCATGACCATGATGCAGTAAATTAAATTAGTACCTTATTAAAATTCCTTATTTTGTTATTTCAAAAGTTTCCAGTCTTTGAGTTCTACCAGTATGACATTTCGGCATATATATTTTATGGGAGGAAAAAGAAAAAGAAAAAAAACAGCAAAAATATTTATATTCCCTTAAAACATGCGTCTGAGTTTTGGTGATTTGAAATAATCAAGTAAGAAATCAGAAGGCAATCCTGCGAAGAGCACATAAATTTCTATGTAACAACTGTAACATCTGTTGGACAGTTTCTACAAACGGCAATACTCATATTTTTTCAACTGTGCAGAAGTCACAGGGAGAATTTTTAAATGCCTATAAAAACTGAAAAAAGTGCACTTAATCACACACACACAAAAAAAAAAATAAATTACATTCAACATCCAGAGGAACTGCCTCATTTTCATTGTGGGTTCAAATGGAGGTCTGGTATTTGATCTACAAAAGGCTCTGTATATTTCCCAGCATTTGTCAATGTAGCTCAGGGCAAAAACAGTACGACGTTGTTCAGAAAACAAGATACCTGTAAAAGTTAATTGGGAAAAAACATCAGTTACCAGAAAATTGTGATGTATGTGGTACTAAATGAATTTTACACAGTACAGAAGAATATCCAGAATATTACTTACCCTGGATATGACATGCAGTGGGAATAACATTCCTGGACACCATTTCTACAAAACACTTACTCAGATAAGGACCTTTGTCCCTACAGGTGAAACAAAAATTACATTTTTTCATTTGCACAAAATGTAAAATAAAAGTTTTTTTTTAATTATGATGTTTTTTAAAAAGTACATTTATCCTGTAAAAGTTTTACAACAGATTTTTCTTGGACACTCTTCAGTGAATCTCAGGACTCTTGGTAAAAGTCCTTCCCAAAACCATCTTGAATTATGACTCCCTCATATAGAACCAAGGAGAGAAGATTCACATTTATTTCTGTTCAGTATGAAAATGTCATTTAATTAATGCAAAAATCATTAAGTAGAAATTTCAAAAACACCCTCATGTTGTATGATGAAAAGTCCACTGAAATTCCATAGTCTACCTTGCACTTCAGAAATATTTGCTACAATTTATATAGACTAGTTTAAAAAATCAAACAAAAAAAGAAGAAAAAAAGCATTTCACCCATACATCCACCTCCAAAAGCACTAATATATGGTTTCTGCAATACCACAGCTGGTACTACTTTGTTAATAGTTCCAGTATTGGTTACCGGGATATTTTGCCCAGTATCAGAACAGGCAACAGAAAGAGAATGAATAATCAAGAGTGCAAAGGCAAGCCAACGTCCTGGGAGAAGGAGAATGAAGGAGAGGAAGAAGTCCTTGTCTGGGAAGAATCAAACACTACGCTGAAATAAATTTCACTGAAAGGTGAAACTTACTTGTGCTCCTTATGATAGATATGAAATGCTAGATGAATAAGGTGAGATAAAAATGTTCTGAAGAGTAAAGTCTCATATGGAGAATGTATCTCCTCAAGTGGTGTTTTATCACCTAAAAAAATTGAAAAAATAACCTCTATTGCTATCATGTACATTAAAATGCTCTATAACTGTATTGAGCTTATAGCTTTCTTATCCTCTCCGTCTCTACATATCGCAGTGAAATAACACTCCTGGAAGAATCTGACGAGACACAGCATCACTTCCAAATAAGCAGGGCAAGGGAGCACAGTCCACCTATATCTATACCTTATCATTTCTCTTTCTAAAAATTCATCCCCTCAGCATATGCAAATAGAAGGGGGAGTTGAAGTTGGAGTTAATCCCTTCACACACTGGGGACACTGCAGTGTGTCTTTATAACAAAGGCACAGTGCAGGTCTAAATTGAGCTGACTCATAAACTGGCTCTATGGAAGAAAAAAAAAATACTACATGAAAACCTGAGATAAGAGCACTTAACATAAATACGGAAGATTTTTGTCTTCTACTGGTTCTTCTCAGACCTCTTAAAACCATGTGTAACTGTAGCAACAAGACCAGTGGTGAAAAAGTTTTTATACAGATGTCTGTCTCCATAGAACAATTTTTAAGTGGTATTTTAATTTTGCATTTCTCTCACCTAAGCATCTAAAGTGCTTTTAAAAGTGTTAATACATCCACTGAAAATTCACAAGCACAGAGGAACTTGCTTTGTGCCACTTACCTATGAGTAGAGTCTGCCACTCCCACTCTCCATAGCTTACTATTGAAATACCTAGATCCTACATCCTAATCAACAGAAATACAAACCACTCAATATTCGATCCATTTCAGCGAGAGTTATGTTGGAGTGATGAAGCTGGCAGTCCTTCAGAAATCTCCAAAATTGGAGCCTAGTCATAAGGAAGGTGTTGTCATGAGCATCATCACAGCCCAAGCTGCTGTAGAAACTGTAAACTCTTCTCAGTGCTGTAATATGTCTCAACACAGCAAATTCTACCTAAATAAAGCAGGATATGTTTTCAGTATAGTCTCATAGAAAGTAGGAAGCAGCTTATATGGAGTATGTAATGCTTCTGATCTTCTAAATTCCTGGCTAAGGACTCAGCAGGGCATTACTCAAATGAAGTTACAATACATATTTTTTGGTGACTGATAAAAATAAATTTGTCTCTGTCTGCTAGTAGACAACCCTCCCAGTAGCTGCAAGTAGTTGCTGAGTGCCCTTATGAATGTTAACGTATTTTTTATTGTTTTCTAGTAGCTGCTCAGTAAGAGTCAATACAGTGTATTCATTATTTGTGCTTTTTTTTCACAGCCTTCAGATTTTTGAAAAATTCTTGAACAAAAAGACTTACACTAATATACGTAAACTAGAAATAATGTGAATCTCACTGTAGAAAAAAATGACATGAAAAAAATGACTAGACAGTAGGCTCTTACTTGTCTCGTTTCTTCCTGTCTCTCTTCCCCTGGTAACAAGTCAAGCAGTGAAGATATATCTAATTCAATATCTGATCCCAGAGTAGAAGGATTTTCTGAGTCGTTAACGATTCCAATGGTTTCTAACATACAAGTAAATAAATTAGAAACAAAATTAAATTAAATACACACACAAGTAAAAGAAACCATACATTATTCCTTCTTGTTTTACTGACTTCAGAGAAAAACAGACTCCTTTACAGTGAACGGTGCACATTTCATTATCAACAGCATAGCTATTAAAGTGTATTTTTTTTCAAATCCAACCACTAACAAAAAAAAAATGCATATCTTATATCTGCTATGAAACTTCTAAACAGTGTTTCAAAACCATAAGAAGATGCAGTGTGAATGTATCACTTAGCGTGATATGTATCAGTGTGAATGTATCACTGGAAACAAGAATAGGAACAAGAATATTAAAATAACTTTTAAATTAAAGCAAAAAGTATTAAAATAACTTCTGTCTTCATCAAAGTTCTTTGAAAAAATAGGTCTGGCTCTCAAATTAGCATGAACAGCTTCACATTATAGAAGAAAGAACAACAAAATCTGAATTGGGTAGAATTTGTGTTCTTACGCTACTTACCAGTGCCAAAACGACTTCCTGCGCAAATGGCATTCAACTCTTTTGCATCCATTGCACCTGCTTGAAAAGCAGGATATCCTACCATATTATCATCTATAAACTCTCCTTCATAAACATTCCCATTCTTGAAAACAAACTTGCCCTACAGACAGATGCAATTGATTAATTTTCTTATTTAATCAAAGACCAGGAAAAAGTAACACTAATGTTCTCAATTAAACTTCCTTTTAAACAATCTTGGTTATAAAGCATTATACGAGATAAAATAAAGCAAAAGAATTTTTCATACCCTCTTTTATAAAGTATTTTGTCATCTGTTAATTAAAGTACACTGACGGAAAGAAGAATTGCCAACATATCCTTTTTATTTTGTAACATATTTTGAAAGAAAAACACCCCCCACACACCCATATAGAAAGACTGCAGTCTTTCTTACTGCTTTAACAATGTGCCCATGGTTGAGTGGTTTTTTGTTTGTTTCTTTTAAACAATCTGCTAATGTGAGAACATCTCTGTGCAAGGATAGCTTGAAATCCATTAGCTCATAGGATAAAAGCACTGACCAACTGCTGCAAAAGTCAAGATGCACCAATTGAACTTAAAATCTCCACAGTGAAATATATTTCATTATACACATAACACACACTTAACTATAGAGTCAGACAAGTGGCCTAGCAAGGTCCCTGAAAAGGCTCCTACTGCTCTTAGTGGAGTCTGTCCTTTATGTTAGGATTCCATCCACAATGCAAATTGAATGTAGCTTTTGGTACAGAAATCTCAAGATCCACTATACAAGATCAGAATGGACTAATCTGGTGTTTTCTCTTGCTTTGTCTTATTACTTGTCAATACGCACCTTGCCATGCTTCTTATTACAAACCCATTCGCCATCATACACTGCTCCACTGGCATAGATGAACCTCCCATGTCCATGTCGTTCCCCATTTACAAAATTCCCTATGTATTTATTTCTTAAAGGGTACTGAGATGCAGGCATTCTCTTCAGAAACCATATGTGGGTGCCATATCCATGCTGAAAAAAATTCGTGTGGTTAAAAAAAAAAAAAGTCTCCAGAAGAACTACTACTGCTACCTGTCCTGACTTTTATAAAGGACAACCTCCTAGGCATCTCTAAGAGTTGCTACTGATAAGTCTCTCAAATAAAAGCACACAGTGAATAGCTGTAGTACTTCAAACCATACATAGAACTATATTCTACAAATGTGCGTGTGAAAAGCATTCAGCGGATATACCGAATGAACATATACTTAAGCAGGCTTTACCAACAGGACTCCTAAAAACGTCCTTCCCATCTGAATCCTTTCAACTGTAATGCTGAACAGCCAGGTGAGGAACAGCATGCCACAAAGCGCCACGATGTTCCAGAAGCTGGACTCCTCGACAATTTTATGCAGAGTAAAAAGACAGAGGAAGTTGTTCCCATTCTTTTTCCAACAGAATAATATATGGAAGGAACAGAAAATGCCAGAAATCTCCTTATACCCTAAACCTTTTACAAGAGGGAGCAGTGAAGTCTCATATTTTACAGATGACACAAGTAAACTGTCACATACAGTCATGGCCAAAGTCTTATCTCAAGCTAAGTATAGCCACAAAAATTTAACTTTTCTAATGGGAAATAAGATTCTTAATAATCAAAAAAAAAAGTTTTAAAAATTAAATTATAATTTTGTAAGATTAAGTCAAAAGCCATTAAAAATGGGAATATTCCAAACATGAGAATCAACTTAGAACAAACATCATATTTCCTCAATCTCAACTAGCAAGATCGTACCATGCTTCTTTGATCTTGCACAAAACTCCCTATCTAGTTTGAATAGAGCAAAGGATAGATGTTCAACTAAAGAGGTTGCTGGGGAAGAAATCAATACCTGTATGCCATACACCCACTGTCCAATATACTCTTGATTATCTGTCAACCACCTCATTCTTCCTCTTCCGTGACGTACATTTTTCTCCCACTGACCTTCATAGGTATTGCCAGACTTATAGCTGCAAAAAGAAAAAAACGTTAAGATTTCACACTGAATTCTGAGTGAGTCCTATGAAAGCAGAGTTTATGCAAAGCCTCAATGCTAATAAATTTAGCATTTCTTAATGTTAAATATTAGTGTTAGTTTGAAAGCTGGCTCACTGTGACATGGATACACAGGTTTGACTGTACTCACTCTTTGCCAAATCTTAACTAATAAATCATTGTAAAAATATTAACCAGATCTTTTTTTCTCCAAAGAGACTTTGTCATAACTAATAAAAATATTATCTTATATATAACTAGACCAAATAATTCATTTATTCATGAAAGCACCTCTATCTGTTCAAATCAATTCAGTTCATTTGTTTTGAAATGTTGATTTGTGGTTTACTAAAGCTGATTCAGGATAATTTCATCTTTATAGTCTATCTTTTTGGCAATAATCAATAAAATACAGTAACATAAAAACATAACTCATAGAGAAGGTCTATGTTATTACAGTCAAGCGCTTCGTACAGTTATTTTTTCCACTGCAGTACATACTACATACACATAGTACATACTACTATGAAATGGCAGCACTTGCACCTGCTTTAAACAATAGGAAAAAACATATGACAATATATGCAAAATAAATAACATGAAGATAAGAACAAAAGTGTTATAATCTTTACCATCTCATTCCCCATCCTTCTTTGACGTTATTTAGCCAGTCACCTGAATACCAAGAGGTGTACTCCCGATCATAATAAACGGTACCCTGAATGAAACAGTACCATCAAATTAAATCAATACCTAAGTATTCATCTACACTTAGAAAACATCACTTCGTCTATCTAACACATCCGGAAGGTGGGTTCACTTTATCCTTTGTGGAAAGCAGTAACACACTGCTGATAGAATGTGGCTACGGATGCAGTCATCAATTTTGGCTTTGTCATCATGTAATTGGAGCAGCCTTAAGGATTAATAGAACACACAACAGACCAATTACTCTTTTGGCACACTACTCATCCCTTCTACTACAAACAAGATCCCAACGCAGTTGTTTTAATTACTGTTCACAACCTCAGAAAAGGTTCTGACAAAAAAAAAAGAAAAGGAATCTCTATGTAGGATAAGACCATGCAATGACACAAAACATTTTTGGAAAATCCCTGCACAAGAGTGGATTATGTTCTAGATGGTACACACCCAAAACTATGCTCATTTGGTGTTTTTATTTACCTTTCCATGTCTTTTGCCTTTATACCAGTAACCAATATAAGAAACTGGATGGGTACTGCTCCTGAAAAAGCCAAATCCATGCCTAAGTCCATTCTCGATCGATCCTTCATAATAGCTGCCATCATTCCACGTATAGCATCCATTAAACATCTGCACATTCTTAACAAATGTTCCCTAAAAGATTAAATTACAACATTTAAAAAACTAAGGCATTTGACTCGCTGTTCCTCCTTAACACAAGGAAGACATAACCAACTGAGGACTCAGATTTATGGCTGAAATCACTACCACAGTTCTGCAGTTGCAACCTGTATTGTACCAATTACTGTAACGTAACTACTTCCCTCAAATTTACACATCTAATCGGCTGTAACAGTGTTCAGTCACAAGGTATAATGCACTTTACCTCGTACTTCACTCCATCAGCCCATGTGTAAGTCCCTTGTCCATGCATAAACCCTTCAGAAAACATCCCCTTTAAAAAGAAAAGAACAGTATTGTTTGCAAATTTATTCCAACCACAACTGAAGCCTACAGTGACCATAAAATTTCATAATAATAGCATATTAAATTCCCTCCAACTACTAGTTGCCAATGAAGTTTTAATGCCAGAAACCAACAAAGCTTTCGATGCTTACACATTTTAAGCACTCAGCCTCCACCTACATTAAGAGAAACAGCCTGTTTGATCTAGAAAAATCAGTTGATCCATCCCTATTTTTTAATTAATTTATACACCCACCTTATACATGTTTCCTCCCTCAAAATATGCAACACCTTCACCCTCATACAATCCATGGACTTTTTCACCTTCATAGCTACAAGGAAAACAAACTAAAGATGAACATTTCAAGTCACCAATACACCTAAATCATGGCAGACATACAATAAATGACTTTTGTTTCACCATGGTTTGAACACAGGTCAGTTATTGTATCTTGTGTAGAAAACAGAGCTACAAAACTTCCAATTTTCAGAATCCTCCCTGTAGTATTTCACATAACTACCATGTTGCCACAGACCCAAATTATTTTCAATTAAAAAATAAATAAAATAAAATCATACTGGTAGCATTTATTAGCTTACAACCAGGCAACGTGGTGAATATGTGAAACATTACATACAGTTCCCTTGAACTACAAAAGTATTTGTTATACAATGGCATTCACCTGTCTCCCTCAGTTCAGGATATTTGTAAAGGATATGAACAGCCCTACACATTAAAAAGCAGCAACAACTGAAAATTAAGTGATGTGGGTAAATTTTTTCTACGTGTTGATACATTTAGACTAAACTTCACCACACCTAAACAAAACTTAAAGAATGAGACTTCTGGCAAGCAGCGAGTGCCAGCAACACTCTAGAATCCAGGAAGGCAGTAGAATTTCTATGTGTATCACTTTTATAACGTGTCAAGGCTACTAGAGCTGAATAACCTCATATGCTGTCTCAAATCAGGTATCTGATCCATATTTGTATGACAAAAACGTGTATCACTGTACACCACAGATACTTAAATGAGAATTCCCAATTTAACTAATATATTTGTAACAACCATACCTTTTTACAATAAGCTGAGTAAGAACAGGCTCCTCATAGTATTGAGGAACATTTTGGACTGGACGTTCTTCTACCTCCTCCGGTTCTTTATCTGATACTGCTGCGCTTGTCTGTGCTTCTTGCAAATCTGTTAGCTTTGTTGAACTACTCTCAGTTCTGGCACCTTGTTCAGCGATAGAAGGACGTACAGACCTTTCTGACTTCTTGACATCTTTCTTCTTATCCTTTGCCATAACTACTGAATTGCCTCAACATCTATTATCCTCCCAAGTATCTACTGTCTTCTTATACAAAGATTTTTCCCCATATCTGATGCAAAAAAAACAAACAACACAGATAACTACATGAAAAAACTGTAAGTCTTTCCTCAAGTATATTCACTTAAATACATACACATATGCATACAGGTATTTAAAATCAGTGCTGTAATAAGAGTAATTCCTCAAAGAAGTGTTTTCAGCCTGTGGCAGTCAGACTGCAGGGTTAACCAGAACCAGAGTCTGCCTCTATGAAATCCATCAAATACTGACAAAACACTATCATCAGTAGACCAATTTCTGCTATGCAGAGAGGTGTCCATCTTTACTAGGGCAATTTTAGGGTCTAGATTTAATCATGTAGAAAAGTTGAACACCTTTTCTCTTAAGAAGACAGTTTAATGGGCTTCTTTAAAGTTACAGTTGAAAGAGTATTTTGGATTTTAACCTGCTTTTGTTGAACTGCAGACAACCACAACATACAAAAACCATTACAGTTTATGAAAAAACAGGCTATTTTGCCAGTCGTTACACGAATGCCTTGGGACAGCTTCCCCAGCCATAACAACAAAAAATCCCACTCTTTTCACAGACGAGCCATCACTGCTCTGTAATACAAGAATCAATCCCGCATTTTGCAGCGGCGGGAACCGACAGAGCCAGCCTCAAGCACCCGCCATGTTCTCACCACAGCCTGGCTCCAGCAGGCGCCTGAACCCCTCAGGCACTACCACAGCAATCGCGCCCAGGCTGCGCGGAAGACCCGAGCGGGCGCGAAATGGCGACCGGGTGCAGCCCCCGGAGCACGGACAGAGCCGCGGGACCCCCGGGCCGCCGCCCTCTCCCGCGCAGCCGCTCCGCGGCCGGGGCTGCCGGAGCCTCCGTAGCCGTAGCAACTGCGGCGCCCAGCCCGGCCCCCAGGCCGGCGAGGCCCCGCCGCTGCCCGGGGAAAAGCCCAGAGCGCGCCCGGCCCGTGCCGCCCTCAGGGGAGCGGCCGCCCCCTCGCCCGGCGCTGAGGGGAGCCGGGCTTTGTGCTCGCTGTAGGGCCGGAGGAGGTTGTTTCTGCCTTACGCGGGCCGCGAGGGAAACCGCTTTACCTTGGGTTTATTTTACTTTGTGAAATCACGGATTAAAACTGCCCGTTATCAGATGTTGAACTCGTTCCACAGATAGTGTATTTATGGTACTTGGCACATTCACACTCAAACTCAAGACAGCTACAGACATTTGGATATGGTCTCTGAGTGTGCCCATCAAAGCCGCAAAGCTGAGAGAAGCAGTAGATGCTGATCTGCACCAGGACAGCTCCACCATCACAGCCACAGCGCTCCATAAAAAAGAGCAGTCAAAAATAAAAAAAAAGTCCCCTAGGTCAAATCTTAGTCCTACAAAAATCAAAGACCTTTTTAGTTGTTTTGTTTTGTTTTTTTAATATGACTATTTTCTAACTATTGTGATTCTAATAAGAGTGAGTTTGGTCTGACTTGTAATACTCCCTTCTCCCCAGTGCCTGGTGAAACAGCCTTTTGGGTGTTCATTCTCTGAAAAACAAGCACTGTTCTTGAAAAAAAGTGTTTGAGATATGAATGGGAACAATGCTAATTAAAAGTAAATATGCTGGATAAGTTATTCTTTTTGAACATTAACTAGCAATGCCAGTAAGTTAATCGTTAAATGCAATATTAATGCTTGAAGTAATTACAAATGAAACCCAGCTTTATTGTAAGTAAAAAATAATTGTATTTCACTTGCAGATCATTTACATTTTCTTTAAATGATCTGTTTGTACATCCTGTATATGATAATTTTATGTTTTATGGCATTACTAGACTTAAATTAACATTACACTTAAGAATCACTGTATTTGCTACAACTGAGGGTCACCCACTCTTGCTCTTTATATATAAATATTTATTTAAAAAAATCTTGATTACAAAAGTAATACAGAAGGCAAATGACAATAAAAGATGTTATTTACACATGAATCCCAGTATGTAGATATCATTGATAATGAAACCCCGCTGAATGTTTTTAAGTGCTATTTTCAAATTTGCAAACTGGCTAAAATCATTTTTAGTCAAAATACGAGTACCATGATAAAAGGTTGAAATATTGCCAAGTTATTAAAATTGAAAGTGTTAATAAACAGAAACTGACTGTTACTCTGATGAAATCAAGTCTAGACTGACTATGTGTCTCATAGTAGGCCTTCCATGGGGGCAGTTCCAGGGATGCTCAATCTCACCCATATGGGTGATCAGTTTTCTCATCTCCTGTATGTTCAGTGCAGTTCCAATCATCACCTGAAAATAAATGCTAAATAAATAAATAAATCTTACTCCATATTGACAAGTGACATACAGATAAGAGCAGTACTTCTACTACTACAGCAAGCAAAATACTGTGCAAAGCATTAAAAGCAGAAAGACCTACCAGAAAACGAAATAGAAACAAGTATATTGTTCATCAGTGCACTAGTTTGAACCAAAATAAAAAATTACCAGGATTCTTCCCAAGTTTCACTACACACAGACAAAAATGAAGGATGTTGGCTGCTGACACCTAGCAGTAAATAAACTTCTCTTGCAAGACATGCAGATACAGCCACATATGATACAACAGAAAATATAGTATTTACTTGAAAATAAACATCAAGTGCTGTATACTTACAGATTTTCTGCAAGCTCGAGAAGCAAACATCTGTCTGACCCTGGAAGGTCTACACATGACTCCCGGACAGTCACTTAACATGAAGATCATCTCATCTATGTCTTGTGGACCAAAAGTCCAATTTTTGCTTGTTGGCAAAGATATTAATTTCACTCTCTGAGTTACAGGAGCTGAAAGATTTGCAATAATTAATAAAGAAACAGCATTACAGGACATTATTTTTTCTTGAGAGAAAAATTGAGAAACTACTTTGATGTGTTACTGTGTTCTGCATATATGACAAATTTAGTCTTTTGATGGGATGTTATTAGCTAACCAAAGCAATGACTATAGCAGACATGCTTTTGTTTTTAACATTAACCAAGAATTGTTTGCAAATTTAAAATCAGATAGATCTGATTTCTGACAAACCCTTCAATTTCAAAGAGCAAAAGATTTATGAAGGTATTTTGAGGTTATGTAACTAAAAAATAATCAAGGATTTTTGTTTGTTGGTAAAAGATTAATAATTAATAGCATTTCAGGCAAAAATTGGAGATTCTGAAGTGAAGAATAGGGAAAAATCTGTAGTGACTTCCCAAATACCGAAGTGGTAACATAAAATAATTTCACAATCCTTCCCAATAAAGCTCTGAGATGTAAAGCAAAGATAACACATGTATAAGAAAAATAAGGAGCTTGCAGTTTATGCAATTTGATCAGAAATACATAGCAAGTTAATGCTACAGCCATAAAGAAAACCAAAGAACATTATTTACCAATGCTATCTAATAGTTTAAAATTACTAGATTTACCATTTGCCTGTATCTAACCTTGCTGGGACCCACAAGTGTAATAATAAAGCAAAATGATTTTAGTGTGACACATCCAGAAAATACACATCCTGTCATAAAGCCAAATAGTGATGCCAAAGAGTCTACAGCAACTTTAAAAAAAATGGTGAGATAAATATTCTACAATGTTCTGTTAAATAGTGCAGAAACACCACAGAATGGTAAGTCTTAAGAAAAAAAAGCCTGTATACAATAATACATTATTTTCATGTTTTTGCCTAAAGGGATTCTTGCATAAGAATGGGAATGAAGCCACAGAACTTCCTTACTTCCAGTAATTCTGACACAAACTCACCATCTTCATTTATCAGAAAATCAAATCCATTTTTTCTGAATATCTCTAGGTTTTCAATCAATACTGTTTCATTTACAGCAGTTAAGTTGAGATTTTGAGGCCTGAAAGAGAGAAAAATACAGTATCGCATAAGTACATAGTAAAGACTGCTTAAGGTAGTGACAGCAACACAGGGCTCTCCGAGATAACATTTCATTTTGCTTTGTAAAAAAATCTCACTACTGAGCAGAACTCTTCGTTTCCAAGCGTTACTCAACAGAGTAAAACGAACTGGGCAGCACTCCCTGGTGCTATAGCTGTCTCCCATATCTTCACTATATGACCAGCCTTACCAAATTAACATGTAATCCTGCCATGAAATCTGTTTGACCGCTGACTTTCTACATAGCTATGATTATCTGTGGAATTTAGTTGTAACTCTATGTGAAGGTTGATTCTCTGGAACACTGAACATAAAAATAACTTTTGTTGTAAGTTTTTGAATATGTGAAATACTACGCAAGTATAATCATAGATACCTTTCAAAAACATCAAATTAAACTTATAAAATTGTTAAAATAAACAATGAAAATACTTACGCTATCAGCTTCTGACCTTGAAGCACTGTGTGTTGTTGTAACATCTCAAAGTTGTATTTCTCATCAGTAGCATGTTGGTCGATTATGAAAAGATCAGAATTCAACTTTGCTATTATAAACCCTAAATTGAACTGGCCAATGATCTCCATTTTTGCAAACATTTCTTTACTGTATATAGAAAATATAAACAGATTACAAGTCAAAACACAACAGTTACCATGTTAGTGTAAAATCTCAAAACATCTTTATCTCCCCTGACACACTTTCCATTTAAAACAAAAATAAATACAAATAAAAATGTAATTTAAGCAGGATATGAACAAGAAAAAAGAAAACGGTGATCTGGATTCTGGCACTGACTGATGATGCCATGCCTGGCACAGCACAATCCATCCTTAAAACAGGACTTGATCAGCATTCTTCCCATTATAAATACAGCCACTAGCAGTAATAAAATTAGAAACATGCAGTATGGTGATAGTCTAATTGAATAACACTGAAGGCAGCATCATGGTTTTGAAGTAAGGCAGCTGACACATTTGCTGCCTTCTTGCTATAAGAAGGCTTTGTTAATACCTTTTTCTTAAAATCAAAGTTCACAAATCATACACCGTTACTCCCCCCCAGTGACGATCTGAACAAAATTTATTTCCACAGACACATATCGCTGAATTTTAAATTCACATGAGGGAGAAATATGAGTTGTGGAATCTATTTAGTGTTATCTGTCATGGAATTTGGCATTCCTCTGAAAATTACAAATCTTAGCCAAGTCAAATCTAAGATTCGTTGCCTTTTTTTTGTTTTTTTTTCCCCACATTCTGCTTGCACTTAGCTCAAACAGCTGCAGACCTCTGTCAGACTCTTGCAAGAATGATGTTTTAATGGTGTAAGCTAGGTAAAAGATCCCCAAAATTAGAAAGTAGGTTTAAGCATCCCTTCCACCTCCCCCCACAACGCAGTTTTTATCTATTTCCTTAAATGTATTTTGTTAATTCATGAATACAACATGTTAAGAAGGTTAAAATACCTGATCTCTTTTCTTAATTCATCTTCTGCTACTTTATTTTCTCCAGGACTAATTTTTGCTCTAAATCTTCTGTAATTTTGTGTTTCTGTACTTTTCCGTTGTTGCTGCATTACCTTTCTTACCCTTTCTGCTAAAACCTTCATAGAGAACTCAAGTGGCACAGTTTTCTTTTTAACTTCCACCAGTACATCAACAGTTGGCATACAGTTTTCAGTATTCTTCACTTCAGGATGTACACCTGCCTTGAAGTCACCTGACTCACTTTTAAAACATTTTCCTCTTGGGGAAGAATTACTAGCTTCCAGAGATAAGTTACTTTGATTTTTCCAGTCATTCATGCGATTTAACTCATGTTCAGTGCCTAAGACCTGAACATCACATTCCAATGATTTCTCACTATGTCCAGCCGTTTTAGGACACTCATTTTGAAGTTGTTCTTCTGAGCTAGAGAATTCTTCTTCAGGAGGATTAATTACACTTTCACTATTGACGCAGCTCCCAGCTTCTGTTGTATTATATCCAACATCTGATTCAGAGGTGCTACAGAATCCAGAATCTGTATTGTCTTCTAATTTTCTCAAACAGCTGTTTGGAACTGACATCTTTGACTCCATCTTATGACAACTCTCAGACTCCTCACTCAAGGCAGTCTTTCGATTCTTTACAGTACTCAAAACAGTTTCAAGTGACAGTTGTCTAGGGGAGCTGTGCTGCTGTTTTGCCCTTTTAGGGCTTTGAAAATTACTCTCTGTTTGGTGGAGAGAGAATGACTCCCTTAATCTGGCAAGAGTCATTCTTTTTCCTCCACCGCTTGCATTTTCAGTCTCAGAATTGAGCAGCATTTCTTCCCGAGGCTTTTCTGACTCTTCAGGAAGTGTTTTTTTCAAGTTGCCTAATAAAACCAGAATAAAAAATATTTCAAGATCATAAGTTAACTTATAACTTAAGTTCAAACATGAAGGGAATCATGCGCTTCAGTAAAAGGAATGAAGGGAGGAGTAGAAAACTAACAAGCTCCTCAAAGGAGCCCTTAAGTTTCAGACCATGACTGAGTAGGAGCTGAAATGTATTACTATCCAATGGACAAGCAGCTATATCTTTAAAAAACTTAACATGAATGAATTTGTAGTATCTTTTTAAGCTGCAACAGCAATCAGTCCAATCAGTGCTCTTATTTATATTATCAAGAGTTTAAATGACTGAATGACAAAAGTGAATTGCTCTTCCACTTCAGGGGTCACTATAAAAGTCTGTGGGTGAGGAATTAAGGAGCTGGCACAACAGATACTTCTCGTACATGTGATTCATTGATAATTAAAGGACTTAAATCTTGCAGATTGTCGGTCCAACATGTATTTTACTAGAGATGAACCTAAAATAAATAATACTAAGTCTGCAATTGTTCCTATACATAAAAAAAAAAAGGAAATTAGATGGTTTTTTATTGAAATGGGAGAGGAAGAAAAGCTCCTGCCAACATAGAAAAGCAACCCTGAAAGATTACATAGTGACAGGAGAAATGGTGATTTCTGTGGTTAATATAAAAGAATCAAAGTACTCAGGTTTCAGTTTTTGTTTTTAAGACTTCAACCATTTTTTCAGAAGCACATTTAAATAAACAATGCTTCTGTCCAATAATCTTCACCTAGCCTTTTTAGTTAGATCATAAGCTCCCAGTAAGTATCCTGATATCCTCCATGACAGGTATAAAAAGTATTCGGTTTTTAAAAAGAACAGCCCAAATCAGATATGATGCTTCAGATGCTTCTATGGGTTAAAAAATAAATAAATAGCAAAACCAAATATAAATATATATATATATATATATTTTTTTTTTTTCTTTCTCTCTTCTTCTGGGAGGAACACAAATTTCTTCCCAGTATTTTGTGAAAACTCTTTCAGACATCAATTAATTTTGTGTTAATCTTTTCCCCATACAGGTGACTAAAAATCATACTGTATTAATAACTTTTGGTCTTCCTTTATTATATAGTATTTCAGTGCAAGCAACACATGAAAAAAATCTGCCCTGAAAGGCATGTTAATTAAAAAAAAAACCCGAAACTTTGGTAATTTCTTCTTTGGGTTTAAAATACATTTTCCAATTCTCTACCATGTATCATATGCGAAACTTTCACATTTTGTGTCCCACCTGCAATGTCCAGAAGTTTCTGATTGACGTTCATTTTGTTAAGGTCACTACCAAACATCTCCATCAGAGAAGTTTTTAAAATTGCTAATAAAAGTTTTTCCTCCTGAAGTAAAATTTGCCTTTTGTCTGGAGTAACATTGATGTCAACACATTCTAAAAAATCAAAAGAAAGACAACCATATTATAGATGGAAAAATAAGTGTTTCCTCCGCCCTTGGTTCAAAGTTCCCTGCAGTTTTGCCCTTCATTTTTATTTCACATGACTGAAAACAAAACCACAGTTAACATTCAAAGTATATCTGCAAATTAAACTTTTTCAACATTCTAGCAAACAAAGCAGAAGCTAATTCTGTGCAGTAACATGACAATCTTGTGGTTAGCTTAAATACAAGATAGCTTTTTTCTCATTCATTAAGAAGTTACTTCAGAGTCAAGTAGAGACTGTAGAGAAAAAGTAGAACCACAGCTAGATTCCATCCTCACCAAATGTAGATCAAAAAAAATCATTGCATTGCAGAAAGTTAAAGCTGGAAAAGCCCTCCAAGCTCATCTGGTCCAACCATCCCCCTACCACCAATGTCACCCACTAAATCATGTCCCTAAGCACCACATGCAACCTTTCCTTAAACACCCCCAGGGACGGTTTTCTAAATAACTATGATATTCTTTAAATAAGTATGATTCATTCCTCAATGAAGTTTTAGCCTTTACAAAAGTTACTGAAAATTATTCATAACTCACCAGAATCCACACAAATGTTAAGAACAATAAAAGGATATTGGTGTTTATTGTACAAGTGATAAACTTCATTCACAACCTTGACAACCTGCAGAGGTGGAAAATCAATTAAAACTAGTACTATTATCTTGTCTTTCAAACCAGAATGCTATTTAACCCCCCACAAAACAACAGATGTTCTAAACCTTATCTCATACAATTCAGCTTTTGTTCACATAAATGGACCCGATGAAGACAAAAACTCAAGACAGGAATTTGCAGCATCAAGCAACAAATACGTATATCAGCGACTAATCAATCAAGTGGTTTTCAGAGAATACCAAACAAGTTAGTGTTGCCGTTGTTAGAAAACACGAAAAAACAATTCACCTTTGCTGGATCACATGGACGTTGGTTGATAAAGAAAAATTGTCTGTCTGTTGCGCTCCTTCCAACACCGTGATCACAACGAGAAATGAAGCCTGTAATACTGTTGAATAAGAATATAACAGTAAGGTAAAATGGAGGAGGAAAACAAAAGAAAATTTTCTGAGTCAGAGCATATTTCAGGGAAAAGTATTTTATAAACTGCTAAAAGAAACCCTATTACACAGTATCAGCAAGTATGCGTACTTATTTTCCTCTCCTAGTTACTTATCTAACAAAGGCTTGATGTTCAACTCTAGAAAGTCATCAGACATTTGAAAAAGTTATTGACTGATTTAAAAAAAAAAAAGTGGCATTTGTCATTTTTCTGCTCTGAAAGCAGAAGAGAGGTCAATTGTGAACTGGCATTGGTCAGATATTGATGCATCTATTTGTCAACCTCACCTATAGTGAGGGGGAAAAATACACTTTAAGTAAAGGGTAATTTACTTACATAAACTGATTCACATTCATTTCATACCATTTCTCAGTAACATTACTGAAGAAATACAGGTGTAAATCATGGATACAATTCATGCATGCAACTACTCAGAGCACCTTCACTGATGACATTCAGCAGAAGATTACAGTAATATAAAACCAGATGGGTCGCAAGGAATAGCAGTTCTGCTATTCCCTCTCATCTGACTGTCAACATCTTAGTCCTGTCCTGAGTTATCTTTTTAAATCAAGTGATGTTGTTTCCTAGACTGTATACTAATACTTATTATGCTGTTCTTAGTTATTTTTAGTACTGTTAACTGCATTTTTTTTTATTTTATTTTTATATAGGATTATGCTAAAATGCCACTGGCAACACTGCTTTGTACTTCTCTAATTACCTATAAAGATTTTGTGGCATGTCAGTAGCGTTAAGTCCATATTCTTCACAAACAGCTTCATTAGGAGGTAGCTGAACAAAAGGGATGAGGCTCTGCAACTAAAAAAAAAATAAAATAAATGAATTTCTTCTATTACTATTTATTAACCTTAAACTGCATTTGATAAAAGGGTACTTCTTTTCAAGTTGACTCATTCAAATTAGCCAAAACCCAAATGTAGCCTAGCAGAAGGCAGTAACACTGCTAATGAGTGCTGAAGGTATCACTACATTTGAGGATAGATTTAGATTAGACGTTAGGAAGTTCTTTACTGTGAGGGTGGTAAGGCACTGGAACAGGCTGCCCAGAGAAGCTGTGGATGTCCCATCCCCTTTTACTGCACAAGGAGCAGTAAAATATTTCTGGACTTGGGAGAAATTTAGTTGTCCCTTTAAAATAACCGGGCCATTACAAACTCTTTGTTAGGGAAGTGTTTAAGGCCAGGTTGGATGGGGCTTTGAGCAACCTGGTCTAGTAGTAGGTGTCCCCGCCCATGGAAGGGGGTTGGAATTAAATGACCCTTAAGGTCCCTTCCAACCCAAACCGTTCTATGATATGTCTTATTTGTTTCACAGACCCTTACTTTAAAAGGCACATAGAAAAACAAAATGATTGACTTAAGTTGGAGTCTCAGCTACCTACACATTACCTAAACAAGTTTTATGTAAAACAAAAAGGCAAGAAGAGTAATAGAAGTTTCTTTTGAAAAAACAATAAAACTACTAGAAAAGACATGCTATTTGAATCACAAATTACCAAACAGATGAGGGGACACATTTTCCCAATCATACCACTATTTTTTTTCTGTCATTACAACACCTCCTACTGATTTTACGTTCACGTACTTGATATTACATAACCAGGTTATAATCGATATGTTCTACTCAGGTAACACTGCATTTTCAGCTACACTTGTTGCTGTCTGACAAGACAAAGTTACATCTTTTGTCTAATCTTTCAGGATGGCATGAACAGGCTTTGATAACTCTGCAAGGGGCACTCTGAACGGTAGAAGGGCTTAACAACCAGGATGCGGCTATCAAGCACTCAGTATTCCTGATGGTTGTAGAATATGGTTCTAGAAAGGGTGCTTTGAGTTTCTTTCCTTTTTGCTTCCTTCTAGATGCTAACAATTATTTTTATAGCTATTATTTATAAAGCATCAGAGTCCACACTTCTACAGGGGCTGACTGCAACATCCATTTAATGAGGCAGGCATTGCCTCACTTTTCTATTTCTCAGTTAAGACTGTCACATCACAACTATTTTTAGGAATTTTTTTTTAATTGCTTGCTCTTGCAACAGACTTCGATGTCCATACTGTTTTTTGAAAGCACAAATCATGGACCTTCAGAGGCCTTCTGTCAGAACAACTCATAAAACTGGCTTCAGAGATATTAAGCATTAACCTTATCTCCTAAATCATTTCTCATCCATCAAAACACAGTTCCTCTCATATTTAGAAACTTCAGGGGAACCGTAAAGGCTGCACTGTTTCCCCTTCTTCAACCTGTAGGGTGTGCTAGAAGTCAACACAAGCTCCATCCTTTTATGTTTTTTAAAGGCTTCCTGCATCCCCTCTATTTTAATGAGGCCTTAAAACTACATCTCTCCAACCACATTACGTCCCTTTTCATTAGCATGTAATACCTGTTTTTGCCCAAATACTGCTCCAATGTTTTCCTTTAAACTAGCACTTCCAGTAGTGGATACCACAGAGTTTTTTTTCCCTTGGCCGACCTGATTACTGCAATTAATCCGCACTCCTTTTGAAATAATACAGTATGCTTGCAGTATCTGGACCATTTTTGCATATTCCTATTAAAGAGAAAAGAGTTCACGCTTATACAAAACGTCTTTTTAAAACAAGATTGTATAACACTATCAATATTTGCATGCAACAGAGACTTATTGTGTCCAAAAGGGGGAGCGTCGGATTTTTTTTAATTGTTACAAGCTAAATGTATGTATGTATACATACATATATATATATGAAAAACAGATGTGTGCAAATAGTCATACTTTTTTTTTATTAATCTATGTCATATTTACAAGATTGATATTCAGTCATTTTTAAACACAGCATTCCATGGTTTTAAAACACACAAAAGTGACCGTGTTGTTGTTTCTTTTTCAACATACAGAAATTTGAGACTGCACCTCTAAAACTATTCATTGCAAATCAGAAGAGGAGAGCATATGGGCACACTGCTTATTATATGAAGATGTAAGACAGGCATGAAAGAGTCTGACAATATCAGAACTGAACATTATTCAGCAGTGAAAAAATCTGAGGTAAGACAGTCTTAAATTAATAATTTCTGATCTAACCTACCTTTTTAATGTTTCTTTGAAATTCTTTATGTCGTACTGGCAAAGTATAAAACAACTGCTGTATGTTAACAGTTGTTCCTTGTTGTCGCGGATAAGGAGTTTTCTGAGTAATTTTACCATTGTGATCAAATACCAAACGAGTCCCAACTTTTGCAGATTTATGGCAGGTAAAAATGGTAACATCACTGATGGAGGGAAGAAGGCAACAGAATTACTGACTGAGCATTATCTTTTCTTAACCATTCCTTACAACCTGATCAGGCACAGAAAACATTCATGTATTTTTAATTATAGTTATGTTTTCACCACAAGCAACTTAAAATATAACTGAAGAGTAGTATAACATTTTCCTAGCTACAACACAAACATTTTTATCCCTTTCATCCTTCTCATATAAAATGCAAAGTTAAAATCTGGTTTGGTAGGACACTACATTCATCGTACTAACACACAACAGCAGAACATTATTGTTGCAAAAAAAGCTGTGCTATTTGAAACACAGCTTCTCTTGGAGGAGTTTAAATGTAGTTTTAACGAATTGCAGTAATTGCAGCCTAGCAGGCAGCACTTAGGTATAACATCAGGGTATCAAAGACTTCTGCAAATACACAATTCCATCCTGCAGAGACTTGCATACTGAAGTAACGCTAAATTTTGTGCATAAAAGGGCCATTCAGATGCTTAGAATCTTAGAATAATTTTGGATGGAAAGAACCTCAGGATGTCATGCAACCTGCTACTCAGAATGGAGCTTACCTCAAGTAACTGCAAGTTCCCAAAGCCTCAATTTGTCAATAACGGTAAGCTGAACAGCTGGCTTCAGTCATTTTTTGAGTATAGTAACTTTCTACTAGTAAGAAGGTTAACATTAATACCTTAATGCACACAGTGAACTGAGAGCTTCACCACGAAACCCAAATGTTTCAACATGTACTAGATCAGAAAAATCTTGTATCTTTGATGTGTAATGTTTCAGAGCTGGAAAGAGATATTTAAAATATATATTTCACTTCAAAGTCACAGTGGTCTATGCAAGTAGGTTTTGCATGCGTATCAAGAAGCAAAAAAGACTTTTGTATTATTCATTATTTAGATAATACTCAATTAAATATGCAACGTTTCTTTTCTGCTATACAAGATCTCTCTAAAATCCTCAGATATACCTGTTCATTCCATACTTACACCTGAAATTCACACAGCATTACTGGCATGTGCATCACAAAATGCTTCAGAGCAGCATGCAGTAGCTGCTTCTGCCACTGTTGTACCTGCCACAGATGCTGCCATGCAAAAAAACAACTGCAGAGCCATGCTGTGTAACGGTGTACAGCAGGCAGCGATAAACCTGTGCACCGCGACCACAGCTGGGAAGGACTCACTGTACACGACCAGCACAGCACTAGTCACCAGGTAACAACCTGAGCACCTGACAGCGCTCCTGAACTTCCCCTGTCCTGAACAGCAGAAGAATGAGTTTGCTGGCTACCAGATAAACACTATGAGCACACAAAGTTACTCACTAATAACTTATGGTGAAAGAGATCCCTACTATTACAGGAAAGAGGAAAGATAGGTATTTCCGTTGCAATAGCTAGTTACATTTGTCAGACAGTATCGTGGCTGCTCTCATTCTGCATTACTTAAAAATAGCAAACGGAAAATTTGACAGTCAAGCATGTAATGTCAGTTCATGGTCTGCAAATACTCCAGTTCACAATTCATTTCTCAAAAGCAGTCACTCTCACAAAGTTTGCCTCCTTCAGCAGTGACTGATGACTCAACATGAATAAATCTACATGAACTGTTCTGGGGCATTCTCCTCTGTAATTACATCTATTCTACGTTCCACTTAAACAATCAATCAAATCAAAGACTAGTTCTGAGCTACAAAACTATAACCACAACAGCACTTACAAAGTTCATTCTAGTTTTGCCCAAGTCACTGCAAGTCACGCAAGCATTATGTAAACGTCAAGTGCTCATTAAAAATGACTAGATATAGGAAATTTGTAAAAAACAACAACAACACAACATAGTAGTAATTATACTGAAAATATATATAAATATATAAATTATGAAAGTTAAACTTACTCAAGCCTTCAAAGTTTTCTTCTTCCACTCCACCTCCATTATCTGAAACCTCTATCAGTTCTGTTCCATGATCCTTCAGTTTTATATCTACAAATTTGACAAATAAAGTCTTTTAACTCTGTATGTTTATAAGCAACATTCAGCGTTAATTCTGTAAACAACTTTACCATACAACTGATTTCCATATAGCTTTAATGACATTAAAAAGTCCTGGTATCTGTCAAAAGTCAGACAACCTAATGCAAGCCTGCCTGTACTTTCAGGTCTCTCTTTGGCCCGTACGGAAGTTTTCACCATTGTAACAGCTCTTATCCTGGCACTTCTGGAACTTGCAGCCCCGACTTAAAGGTCTGCTAGCTTGAGGTAGCAGAGCCCAACCACCACAACGATTTAGGGGCAGAGCAGGCTACAGATGAAGAAGTGCAAATTGAGCCTGCACGAGCTCAACTGGTGCCCAGGAACTCAAACGCTTTGTGTATCCGAGCTGTAGAATCGCTGCCAGCACACTTGGATGCGCGCTCCACAGCGAGGAAACAGACGTATCCCAAACCTCGGGGGGGCTCACGAAGTGCTGACAGGCACGTTACCGATGTTGGTCGCTCCAGCGTCCAGGCTGTTCTCCACCAGCTCCTTGACGGCGGTGCCGAGGTTCAGGACGACCTGCCCGGAGCAGATGCGATGCACGGACCTGCTGTCGATGGCCCTGATGGCCTTGGCGGGCTCCGGGCTGCAAAGAGAGAGAAGGGATGGGGGCCACGGGGGGCACGGGGCGGCCTGCGGGGGGAGCGGCGGGACCCGGCCGGGGCGGGGCCCAGCAGGCCGCGACCGCTGCAGGGCCCGGCACGGGGAGGGGCAGGTGGAGGCCCCCGGCATCTCCGGGCACACGGAGGCCAAAGGGGCCCGTTCCCGGGCCCGTTCCCTCACCTGGGCTCCGCCGCCGCCTCCTCCATCGCGCCCCCCCTCACCCGCCCGCCTACGCCACGGCCCCGCTCGCCTCAGGAAGCCCCGCCCCCTCCCGCCCCCGCCATTGGCCGCCGGAGCAAAGCGCCCACCAATCCTAGTCCCCTCTTTCCCCCTTCCTCGCCAGCAGTTGGCCGACAGGACTGCCCAATCGCACCCGGCGCCGTTCTCCCTGCGGCGGCTCGCTGACGGACTCGGTGGCTCCCCCCTCCCGCCAGCCAATAGGAAGAAGGCGAGAGGAACCAGCGCGGCGCCCTCCAGCCGTCATTGGGCGGCGGGCCAGTCAGTACGGAGCCCTGCCCAATGGGCGCGGCCGGTGGGCGGTGCCGCGCGGCGCGGCGCTGTGCGGTGCGGGGGCGCCATGCCGATGTACAAGGTGAAGGCGCTGCACGGGCCGCCCGGCGCGCTGCGGGCCGAGGAGCTGCCGAGCTGCATGTACCGCCTGCCCTGCCTGCACCGCCCCAGCGCCGCGCAGCCCCCCCAGGTAGGAGCGGCCCCGCCGCCGGGCTCCCCTCACGCGCGGCTCGGGCGCGGCCCCACGGGGCTTTCGCGGGCTGCGCCTCGGCTCCGGCTCTCTTTGGGTCTTTCTCTTTTTGGGGGTCGTTCTCTCTTTTTCTGGGCTTTTTTTTTTATTTATCCTTTTATTTATTTTATTATTATTTTTTTTTTCTCTGGGGCTGGTCGGGCCGGTTCTAAGCGGCCGGGCGGGGCTGAGGCCCCTCTGTGGTGCCCGTCCCTGCTCCCTCCGGCAGCCGAGTCACGGAGCCGGGGAGCGGCACGGCTGGGGAGGGACCTCGGCGACCGCCCAGCTCCCCGCCGCTAGGGACACCGCCCACCGGGTCAGGGCGCCCAGGGCCTCGCCCAGCCTGGCCGGGAACACCCTCAGGGATGGGGCAGCCGCAGCCTCTCTGGGCAGCCTGTGCCAGGGCCTCGCCACCCTCTGAGTGAAGAATTGCCTCCTAACCTCTCATCTAACTCTCCCCTCTTTTAGTTTAAAGCCATTCCCCCTCGTCCTGTCAGTATCTGATTGAGCAAAGAGTTGTTCATCTTTTATTATAAGGCCCCTGCGAGTACTGAACTGTTGCAATGAAACGCCAAACACTTCGTTAATCTGCTTGGCTCCATCCCCTCAGCTGTGTCAGGAGCACCGTGAATTCCCCAGCACCCATGGTCCAGCTCAGCCCGACAGCACCGTGTCTTTCAGAGCACACAGCTCACCAGTGGGAGCCCTGAAGAGGATTAAGCTTGGGGGGCAGATCTTAACAGGCACCCTCACTAGCATGCTTAGCATTGCAACAGCCACGAGCTAACCACCAGCCTCCTCCGAGACTGGGGTTTGTCTCGTATAATTATGTACTTGCCAAAAACCATTCGCTTAAAGAAGTGGCTCAGCATATTCTCTATGAGAATAGTGTGTAAGCTGGTGGTGTGATCCTGCTTAGATACCTTGCTTCTTATCTCTTTATCCATTAGCCTGAAAGATGAAGTCTGGTCGATAGGTCGGGCTTCTTTAATGGCTGTATTCAGGAGGCTTAGAAATTGATTATCTACATACAGGTTTTTCTTAACAGTAATGTAGGGCTATAGACTTAAAGCCTCCCACGGAAATGTATTCTTTGTCTTTTAAAGAGGTCATATTGTAAGATGGGAGACTTCTAGGCAGAAACTGAGATAACAGAAAGATGCGTTGGGATTAAGATATAACAAAGTCCATGGGTTTGGGTTTTTCATTATTTTCCTCATAAGGTTATGCTCTCTGAAACAAAGAGCAATCTCATACAAGGTACCACCCATCTGAACCTGCAGCTTTCCTTGGCTTAGCCATGGAACTGGCCATGTGAACTGACAGGAAGTGTCCTTGTTTGGCAGCCTCAACACAATCTTCATTGGTTTACTCAGCTAGGCTGAAGGAAATCCTGACAAGCAAATTTTGGCTTTTCAGTTCATCGCTGCTAACCGTAAGTGTCTGTAGTTCCATGGTTGTGGTCTGACTTTTACTAGATTTTGGTTCACTGTAGCTAACAGTTAAAAAAATACATTAAACAGATTTCACCGATGTGTTTAAAGAAGATATAACCCATCTCACCACATTCGTGCAGATTGGAGAGGCAACTAGTAGACATAGGAGCTTAATATGCCATGATGTAGGGTTATGCTTTGAATAAGGTGTTTAAAGTCTTTCAGAATCTACTGTCAAGTAAGCTGTGAACTACTTAGACGCTGAGCTGATTGAACGTTTCTGTGATTTTCTTTTTCCCCTATTATAGGAAGAGGTTGACCCATCACTTCAAGCACTTGAGTCCCGCCAGGAGGAGATTCTCAAACGCTTGTATGAGCTGAAGAGTGCCGTCGATGGTCTCTCAAAGATGATACAAACTCCTGATGCTGACTTTGATGTAACTAACGTAATTCAAACTGATGAATGTTCTACTTTGACAACAAATGGAGCAGATTTAGATCTAATGCTTGGAAAGGTAAGTTTCGTTCAGCATATACAAGGATGGGTATTTTCTTTGCCCTCAGCTCTTCAGGGGTGGCAGGGAGGCGCTAAAACTTGAAACACTTGGAACTCAATTTACAAGACATTCTTAGGAATAACCTACAACTACCAATTTATTTTGGGCATACAAATTAAAGCTGTAAGTCTTTATACGCATAAAACCACATATATTCTCATTTTGATACCAACCCAAGCTGGAATGGCTAATCTGGAAATCACAACAGTTGGTTTCTTGTTTGTTACTAACTGGAAATTTTGACTTCAGGTTGGACTAGAGTTTACCTCGATCATATTCTTAAATTGTATTACTATTGAAGGAGAAAGATGTTTAATTTTAATTAAACCTTAAGTGTGAAAACTTGAATTGTTTGAATATCTGTAGAATTTTAGACACACGTGCATGGCTTTGTACATCCTAGTGTCAAATGAAAAACCCAGTACTTCAAAGTCTTATCGGGAAAATGTCTTATCTGCTGATTATTTTGCTTTCCATTCAGGATTATGGTGCCCTGAAAGATATCGTAATCAATGCAAATCCTTCTCTACCTCCATTGTCATTATTAATACTACACAGTCTGCTTTGTGAGCACTATAAAATATTATCAGCTGTTCACACACATTCATCAGTGAAAAGCGTGCCAGAAAGCCTCTTGAAATGCTTTGGAGAGCCAACTAAGAAGCAGCCACGCCATGAGTATCAGTTGGGCTTTACTCTCATCTGGAAGGATGGTAAGAATAAGTTATCTTACAGATGAATACTTAACAATAGGTCAGAAAATGAAACCTGTTCTATAGCACAAATGTTTTGGTGTCTTTTTGCTGACACGTGATAGACACATAGTGCAGGTAACACTTTTTGCACTTCTTGCAAGTATGGACTTTAATTTTCATAGCTGTATGTAGTGATGGGAACAGAGCGGGAAAACTGAATTACTGCTATTAAAATACAAATGGTATTTAACAGGTGGTTATTTGAAAAACACCTCTATGCAAAAATCCTGTGGGTACAGTTTCTGTAAGTGATTTATTAGAATATAAATTAAGTGAAAGATTTTGCAAATTTCAGTCCAGTGTGAGCTTTTTTTTTAATTTTATGCTAAGTTGTTGCATTAGTTTAAGTATTTAGACTAAGAAAACTAAAAGTCAAAGTTAACAGTGGGCTGCCATCACAAACGAAATAAATTTTAAATTACCAGTTTATTTAGCTTCTCTACCATGCGGTAATCGCTTTTCTTCTCTTGATTTCAGTTCCAAAGCCTCAGATGAAGTTTAGCATTCAAACGATGTGCCCAATTGAAGGAGAGGGGAACATTGCTAGATTTCTCTTTTCCCTTTTTGGCCAGAAGTACAATGCAGTTACTTCAACTCTGATTGACAGCTGGGTTGATACCGCCATCTTCCAGCTAAAAGAAGGGAGCAGTAAAGAGAGAGGAGCAGTCTTACGATCTATGAATGCTGCCCTGGGCAAGACACCGTGGTTGGTGGGAAACGAACTCACTGTGGCAGACATTGTCGCATGGTGTGCACTTCAGCAGACAGGTAGTACAAATGCTGCACCAGCCAACGTGCAAAAGTGGATGAAGTCCTGTGAAAACTTGGCACCTTTCAGCTCTGTTATTAAGTTACTAAAGTAAGGCTGTACTCTTCATAATGGTATAATTTTAATCTTTTTCCACCTCATGGCTAGTGTAGTGGTTTGAGTCCTTTCTGAGATATAGTCAATTTCTACAGTTGGACAGAATTCTAAAATCAATAAAAGATTACAGCTACCTTTTGTGTGTGATCTTCCTTTTTGGTAACCAATGTGTAACAAGCATCTTTGTTTAATGAATGAGAGTTACCTGAAGTTGTCCTCTACAACTACAACCTGTTATTTTGAATTTTTAGTTATTCTTTTGCTGCAACCCAGAAGCCTCAGTACTGGTTAACTTGGAATCCTTTCTGTTGATGGAAAATTTCCCTTAGCAAAACAATTAAGGCCTTTAAAGAACAGACAAGACAATCAAAATGCATTGAAATACTTTATGTAAAAAAAGTTTTATATAATTTAATATACAATAGTTTTGTTCTTCCTGTACTTAAACTGGAGAACCTAGGCTCATATGTTCATCTTGTTCATTAGAAAGGCGTCTTAATTTCTCTTTCAATTTTTCTATTTCTTCCTCTTGCTGTCTCAACTTCTGCTGTAGATTATAAATAACCTGAAAGTAAGAGTTTATTTCATTTATATACAGGCAAGCATAAAGCCTTACTAATTTATTTGTGTCTGTACTGGATTGTGAACAAGATTCATTCTGCAGCACCAGAGGTATTAGGGTATTTGATATTACAAATTGAAAAAAACTGGCTCAAGGAAAGGGAAAATAAAGATTCTGCAGAGTTGACAGAAAGCTTCAAAAACTCTTATGACATTTACCTCAAGTGGTATGTAAATCAAGTGTCCAGTCTTAATTAAATTACATATGCCTAATGACCACTTGTCTACTTTAAGAGACCAGAAACAGGGGCCTAAATACTGTCAGGGGGAAAAAAAATAAAAAAAAAATCAATCACACAGTCCTCTTAAGTTATTTGAAAAATAAAGATACAGGCACAGTAGAGGCAGAGAAACTAAGGGGATCATTATAAAGCACTTTTCTTTCTATATTTCTTTATCCTGCAAAGGCTGAGGTTATTGGCATAACTTACATGTTCTGTGGTATGAAATAATTCACTTTCACGAAGCTGAGCAGCAGTTGGTCTTTCTGTAGATAGCTGACTGGTGAGAAGCTTAACATACTTGGCTTGAACAGGCCATTTTTTGTAGAAAGCATGAGGAATGTGGCCATTCCTCAAGTGTGTAAGAACTTCTGCTCTTTCCATTTCTGTTCCAAACGGCTGGAAGAGTTCTAGCAGGATAACACCCAAGCTATACATGTCTGACTGGAAAAGGGATGAGGAAAAAGGTCTGGGATAATCCTTATTTTAAATGACTTACTAGATTTCTGCTAAGTTTCACAATATGAAAAGGTTTTGTTATAAAGTTACATGGCAGTACTAAAGCAACTCAAATTCAAATCTATACAGATTCTTCAAGATGAACCTAGAAATGCAAATTTTGCATTTAGCAGCTTAGTTGAAATTTGTTTCAGCAAGAAAATGAGAAGAGAGATTTACCAGCTATGATGCATAGGTGAGGGGCTTGTTTTAT
Source organism: Anser cygnoides (assembly GCF_040182565.1). NCBI lineage: Eukaryota > Metazoa > Chordata > Aves > Anseriformes > Anatidae > Anser > Anser cygnoides. The sequence goes on from NC_089887.1 coordinate 7,760,282, forward strand.
TCCTATAATCCAATTCTAAGTACACCTTACAGAAATCAGTAATTTCACCGTAAGGCTCTTTTCAGATAAATGGTGCTATTAAAATTAAATACATAATTTTTGAAAAATTACATTTCAGGTTCCACAGATAGACACAAGGTGTAACATCAGACAATCTGAATATCAGTGCTTAATTAGGTAATATTTAACAGCATTTAATTGGCTTCATAGAAAAAAAAAAATCCCTACCTTGAAATCATAGTCAGATCCCTGCAGTTGTTCTGGTGAGGCATAGAGGCAAGTCCCCACACCTGAAGTATGCGTCAGACCTTTAAAAAGTCAGTTCAGACTTAACTCAGGGTTACCATTTCATTTAAGAATTTAGTATTAATGTTTTTAATATGACATAAACTTAAATACTGAAACCTAAAAAGATTTCTGCTCTTACCATTTATCCTTTCTGTGTGAATCTTCATCATCCTATCTGCGTCATCCAAAAGAAGGTCTTTGCATGCTAATCCAAAATCTCCTATTTTAACACAATGATCTGATCCATGTAGAAAGATATTTCTGGGCTATAAAATGAGACAGTATAAAGTCTTACACAAACCTATACATAGGATTACAATGTATTCAGCTGTTTCAAAATCTGTAACATCCATTCAGAGGGATAATGATTATTTAATAACTTCTGTTAGTAAGAGAAAAAAATAGACTATCAAATTATGTGTTAACAAGCACTGGTTGGACGGAAAGACCACACATGAAGGACCTAGGGAAAAGTAAAGAAAGCAAAACTGGAAAAACAAAGATTTAGTGAAAAGACAAAGTACTTTTTTCTTCTCGTCAAGAAATGGAAATTTGCAGAACAGTAATCTTAACAGGCAAGAATGCACAGCAAATTAGACCAACTAACACAGCAGGAAGGACTGAGATCTTTGGGCTAGGCGTAGCATGAAACAGATGTACTTTTCTGTATGACAAGCACAGCTGCAACATGCTACTTTGTTCCAGGAAAGTTGCTAAGAAAGTAAGTGCTGAGAGGCTGCTAAGTAGGGAACGCTGACTGTGGAAAAACTGAAATAGTTTTATCTGTGTGTTTTGGCTGTATAAGCACTAAGCAGACATGTTAGTGCTATGTGTCTAGGAAAAAGAAATACTTGCCACATGAAAGAAAACGTAATATCAAATAAAAGTTTTTACTTAGTCTCTGCAGCACAGAATTTCTGAACTTAGGTACACTTCTATGATAAATGAAAACAGTGTTGCTTAGTACAGATTTTTTTCCTACTAAATAAAATGAACACTGGCAAGAAAGCAAATGGAACAGAAGACTTTTTCCATTCTTAACCTTTCACTGCTTTTATAGTGCATTTAAAAGGTTGCACTGAATAATAAGGTTACTTCAAAGCTACTCTCCAACCAGACATCCCACAACATCACAAACAATGACACTGCTTAAGTGATGGATTCCAAATCTTTTATTTCCAACTATGGATTTTCATTACAAAAACTACAAGTCCCTTGTCTACAAACAATATGATCAAGAGAGACAGTAGAGAGACTGGCCACTCTCTACGTTTGCTGCGTTCTCCTGGGGACAGAGGAAATGCTGTGAAGAGCTATATGAAGTAATAATGGAAGATGACAACGCTTAAAGCTTTACTATCTGATCACTCTGACAGCGAAACAGTGACTGCTTGGGGAGGACCCTTAACTCATAGACCTGCTCTCCCTCCAGGTAACCATTTGATCGGGATTATAATTTATGTTTAAATAATCTTGTAGATTTAAGAAATCCCACTTTTTTTTTCCTAATGAAAAAAAAATCATTAAAAAACATTTGATGGTTGTGGCTTCTAATGAAAACAGACTCCTAAATCTTAGTAAAATTGAAGTCACAGGACTTGCAGGCACAAGTATTACTTTGGGGAAAATGGATCTCCAAGAGATCACAACAGGGGCCTTCCACATCTCACATTTCTTTGAAGGAGTCAGTGGGCCTCTAGTTACCAGCAATCCAGTTGAACTCATTTATATTAATTTCAAAAAGATATTTGTCCAGACCCTCGCTGAACTCAACTGTAGTGAAGTTAGAGGGAAGGTCCCCCCAGATAAGTAACTAGTTTAAAGACTTAAAAGAAACAATAAATAGTCAGCTTTCAAGGTGAAGGATATCAACTGATTTTTTTTTTTTTATGAATTTGTGCTGGGAGCTATGCTGAACAACATACTTGTAAATGATTCAGAAAAAGGAGGGTGAGTGGTGAGATGACAAAGTTTACCAGCTGTACTGTATTATTCAATGAAATAACGATGAGGTCTGAATGCAAAGAACTGTAGAAGGATCTTGCGATTCTTAACAGGCAGGGAGTACAGTGACGAAAGGAATTCAGTGCAAATAAGCATTAAAATTAAAATGTAAATGAAAGGAAAAGCAATCCCAATTTTATATGGGCAACAACTGTCTCTGAGCTGACTGTTACCACTCAAGAGTGGTAACAGACAACTCCAAAAATGGCAAATTGATGTTCATCATCATTCTATAAAGCAAATTGTACATTACCAACTAAGGGGGGATATAAAGAAGAAAACATCATATGATACTATATGAATTAATACGCTACCATCTTCAATACCGTCTACAGTTCTGAGCCTCCCATCTCAAAAAGCCCATAGAGCTGGAAAAATGTGCAGAGATGGTTCACATGAATGCTGAAAATTTGGAATGGCTTCCATTCAAGGAATCACTAAATATAAAGCACAAGACAAACTGTCAGGTTTAAAACAGATCTATTAAATCATGCATGGAATGGAAAAAGTGAGTAGGAAACACTACTCAGTAATTAATATAAACACAAACTATAACCAGAGGTAGTATCTGTTGACTCAGAGTCATATCATTGTTGAATACACTTCTTATGCTGAAAACTGCCTCGTTACAATAGATTTTTAAATAACATTTTCTAAGCTGAAAATAGAGAAGAGGCAAGAAGAACTAGCTGATGAAGACATCTATAGCAAATCTGTCCAAGAAGCTGCTAAATTTTGTTGATTTACAACCCAAATCTGACGACAGAACTGACCTATAACAAGCTGTAATCCACACGTCCTGAAGCCCAAGCACTGTATCACAGACATGATGGTTCTGCCTGCTTATGCTTCTCCTATGAGCTTCAGTGACCTGAAGCTGAACTATGATGACTCATTTATCATCCTATAAAACTGGGAAATAGAGGAACTCAAGGCATAACATCATTTTATGCATTCCTGCTGGGCACACAGAAGCTGTGGTTAGCAAAAATGAATTAATGACCTAACTTCTGTTAGGTTGCTAATGACCTAACTTCTGTTAGGTCATAGCAACCCATAAAATGCGTTCTGACAACTAACGTTTTGCGACCTGTTACAATGCTCTGCCCTACCAGTCCAAAAGTATTTTAAATTAAAAAAAAACCCTGAAACTGTGTTTTGTATTGCAGAAATAACAAGAGGCTACACAGCACTTCATCTCGTACTAAATTTGCCTAGTACTTATAGAGCTGGGACATCCACTTCAGACAAATTTCAGAGAGATCAGCAAACTTGACAGCATATTACAGAAAAGTGTCTCTGTATCTTGCACACTGTAATGTAGCAGACAGATCCTGAAATGAGTAATTACAAATATGACCATCTGCTACATTCAGGCCAGCAGCCTGATGAGGCCTTTCCACCTATACGCATTCTTTTTGAGTATTGTCTCAACATAAAGGACACTGCCAAGTCTGACTGGACACCTCTTCACATAGCTGCAGGATCACTAAACACTGAGGAAATAGCAGCTTTAATCGCACGTGGAGCAAATATTAATTCTGCTATTCCAACTTGTGGGAGAACTGCCCTTCACATTGCAGTGTGTGCAGCATCATCTAAAGCAAGCAGAATTTTAGGTGTCAACACAGATTGCATCCATTTACTGTTAAGTAACGGAGCCAGCGTAAATATCGAAGATCGTGAAGGACGAACAGCTATTCACGAGGCCTGCTCAGGTGGCAGAAAGGAAATAGTTGATCTCCTGTTAGAGTATAAGGCAGACATGAATATTTTAACAAGAGATGGACAATCTCCACTCTTCTCATTTCTTCAGCGCAGACCAAATTTGAAAGATACAGCACTGTTGAACAAGTTGCTGGGATTCTCCTATCCATTGAAGTTAACAGATAATCAAGGACAACTACCCGCTGGACTTCTGTTCCCAGAATTCCAAGCACTGAAAGACTTCCTTTTAACATTATCACAGAAGTTACTGTCCCTGCAGGATATCTGCAAAATCACTGTTAGAAGAATGTATGGCGAAAACAACAAGCATTGTCTCAAAAATAGGCTTCCAGTAACTGTATGGAATTCTTTATACAGCTACCAGGAGTTTGGAAAATACAGCCATGACGACGCTAAACAGGAAAGCAAACTGAAAAACTGTTAACCCAGAAACAGCCCATAGAAAATTAAAATTGATCCAGAATGAAGATTAATATTGTATGTCGTTTTTAGGTCATTCCACGTTCTCTTATGTGGAATGTTAATAACTAAGATAATATTTACAGTAATTTCCTCATACAGGTATCATCTCAGGTGCAGAGAACCTTTGAAGGAAGCAGCACAGAATACACATTCACATCATTTTTAATCAATTCCATGAGTTTAAACTGGTGTGTGTGTGTGTGTGTGTATGACAAGATGTATTCTACCTATGTTTCACATTTAAGCCAGCAAGTCAAAGCTGTTGTTATGATTAGAGTTCCAAAAAACTACAGAGGAACATAAAATGGACATCTATTCTAATCCATTCAAAGTGTATTTTTCTAAGTCTGATCTTCACTACATTTAACATGAATGAAAACAAACTTTTCATTCCTTCACTGAAGTCACCTACAATTTCAGTCCCTTACATTTGATAACAACCATTTTGAAAAACAGCAGTTATTTGCAATTGAGGAAAAATTATCAAAAAATAAGCAATAATTTGAACTTATTTTCAAAAGCTAACTGATTTGCTGTTAGCAAATTGAGGAGCACTCAAAGGTCTTTGCTTATTTTTATAGTTACCTAAAAGAGTGCTTTTCAGGTAATTTAGCTCCTACCCTGTTTAAGGAAGGACCAAATAAAACCAATCTGTCCATCCCTGTTTAGGACAAGACAATGGCTTCACAAAACATTTCCAAAGCTTAATCAGAATTTACTTTAAGTAATTGAGAAATATAGTAAAGAAAACATGGTAATGGTATAGAGGAGACAATTTATTTTTCATATATAATATAGCTAAATTCTTAAGAGCCCAGGTCCTCTCAAATTAACCATGAAGTTGCTTTCATCCTCCCATCATGTAAGCTATCTTCATTTTCTTTAACCTCAAGTGATAATTCAGTGAACTTACTTTAATGTCTCGATGCATCACTCCCATGCTGTGGATATAGCACACTCCTTCTAATAGCTCCTGAAAAATTTTCATTGTCCAGTTGACATCCACAAGATGGTATGGACCTTAAAAGAATTTTAAATCTGTATTATTTCAGCTAATTTTGCTGACTTATTTTAGTTTATGATACTATGCATTGCTGAAATTAGTTTATTTATGAAAAAAAAAAAAAGAATAGAATGAACACAGTTTAAAGAATGAAATTTCCCATAGTTCTCCTAAGAGGGTATTTTGAAACAGTAGAAAGTCACTCAGCTCAAAATTCAGAAGGGGACATGAATGCATCTGCATGAAAAGATTTGTCCAAACCCCATCATAGCTATTAGATTAAAAATTTAACAATCACAGACTTGAAAGTAACTATCCCCACTGTTTGTATATTTGACTCCGATTTGAATTCTGCTAGGCCCCAGTAATGACTGGAAGTTGTTGTTTCCATAAATTAATCACAACTTTTGTAAAACTGTACTTACTTGTTCTGGATTAAGAGACCCATGAACTTAATTAAAACCAAAACAATGATATTCTTATCACTCTCCAAGAGGATCAGAATGGTATATGAAAATGAAAAGAACAACAGGTTATTGTCTTCCTTACAACATAAATGACGGAGCTTGAAAATCAAGGAAAACGCATGAGAATCTCTTGAACTGTGAAACACTGATGGACTTTTCTTACTGTTATCTGCCTGACCACAGCATCAGAGATGACTGACATCTGATTACTCTTCACTGTGCACCTTTTGTTCTAGTCCCACCTCTCTTCTTTCTTACTACTTCCCCCTCTCTCTCAGAGTTTTCTGCTCTCACACAAAAAAAATCTTGTTCCTTTAATCTCTTTCTACTGTGTTTTCCTGAACTCTTCACTTCCATGCAACTCATAGATTGAAACGTAAAATACAGTTCTAGATAAAACCATAACAATTTGCACGATAGTATGCTGTCTGTATTAAACTGCAATATTCCTTTTTGGATCCTTCTGCAGTTGTGCTCCCCTCTGAAATTCCCAAACCTTCTCTGTCTGCTGCTGTCCTACATAGACTTAACAATGTAATTGTTTTTACCATTTCCCAAACTATTATTTTATTAAACTGCATTGACTTCCTACTTTAATGACCCAGATCTAATGTCTGCTGCTACTTTCAACACTCACCATTGTCTCCCTCTTGGGTTTCTATTTCTCAATCTCTAACCTATAACATTCACTTTTTCTCTCCTGTCACTTGTGGAAAGTTTGTGAAAATGGCATTTTGCAAGGCCAACGCCCTAGCAATTCTGTCATTCCTAGAAGAGAAAAGTCATCTCTTAAGCCTATGAAAGCTATAAAGACTATGATTACAGGAGACATTAGGGAAAGTCAGCTGATGGGGAAAAACAGTTAGCTGCTAAACCTCATTCCATGACTAAACGGAACAACAGATTTACCTGAGTAGTGATTTAACTAAGATTAAAAGTTAGGTTTTTTTTAGACCAATGGCAATTAGCTTTAAGAACAAACTTGAAAGCTTTTACGTATGTTTTAACTTGTCTGGAACAGTAGATGCATTTATGTTTTCCCCAGCAGATAAATTAGCCTGCGCGGAGCTCTGTTTTGTAGCAGCTAGACTGCTACCAAAGTAAAAATTCAATTATTTAAACAGCTTACTGAGAAAGAGCAAATTCTCTCATTAAAAAATTCTATTCCAAACAAGTAGTAGTGTCCATGCACAGATCCCTCCAGGTAACAACTATGCCTCAGGCATACATTCACTCTTCTTTGATGAGTGTCTAAAACTCATGAACTTAAATCTCTTTTACCAACACATAACATTAAAGGTTCAATACTAGCAGCTACTAAATGAAGTGAATAAATAATCTAATTAAGAAGATCCGTATTATAAACTGCTGAATTAAAACATTAAATCATGTAAATGGACTTTCAATTAGGACAAAAAAAAATTTGCTTTATGATATGTAAATTTTAAAAACAGTGATGAATCTTACTGGCAGTTTCCTCTGTTCTCTCACTGTATTTTTTATTACGGTCAACAATCCAATCCCATAAGGATAGTTCACACAGTTGCATCTGTATATGAAGCATCAAACGATACTCCACCTAACAGAAAAATAACAGTCCATAATTTTGCCAGTGTCATAGGACCAGTATTTCCTTACTTATTTTCTCTAAAAAGTAATAAAAACTAAATTTATTTTAGATATAAATTTAAGTTACAAGTAAAACTTTTCTATAATTTTGGTTCCTTTAGCAGTCATTTTCTTTTTTAAATTTATCATTATAAATCATTTCTATGTTTATCAAATTCTACTTTATAGTCATCATTAAACCAGACAGTAGCTAAGTATATCTAAAGAGAAAGGCATTTACCTCAAACTCTCCACAGAGAGCTACATCGTTCTTGGAGCATTCTTCAGTGCAGGACTTACTTTCAGTGCTAACATCTAGATCCAGACTACAATGAGGTCCATGTGATGAATGATTTTTAAAATCAGTTGACCCACTGTCAACATTACTTACAGAGTCTTCTTGTACTTCTAGGGGTAATTCACATCCATTTGGTTTCATAGATTCTTTACTACTACTGTTAGTAAAATCATTCTTTACATCCATGTTCTGCACCGATTCACTATCCAGATTTCTAAGACAGGTACTGTCACGGGACTTTTCTTCTTGTGAAGTAAGGTCAGCAAAGATAATTGAACTACCACTTCCCATGCTCTGAATGCGACAGTGATTACTGAAAAGGATAAAGGGAGGGAAATCAAAATATGTACCATTTTATGCCATCTATTTGTGATACGCCATTCTGAAAACTTTTTTTTTTTTTATTGTGAACTGCATTCCAGAGTAAAAGTTCATCTGCTTCGCCACATAAAACTTTATGTAACTGGCACTGTAGGTTCTAGCCTTTTGTACCTTCCCTCAGCACAGATTTTTTGACAGCTGACCCAGACAGCTCATAGGTACACACAGTCCTGGGTCACAGCATTTACTGGGCAGAAGTACGATGATCCATTCCTTCTCAGTTAGGAAGTTACGCTATAAGATACCTCATCGGACTCTGTCTCTTTATGAAAAGGGCCAATCAATACTTCTGAGAAACAAAAGGCCACTTTGCTCTAATAAGACTCCACAGTATAAATCAGTGTTGGTGAATACTACAGAACTTTTGAAGTAAACTTGAAGCTCAGTTCAACACTCAGACACTCTGAAATTGAGGGATCCAAGGAAGGCAGGAGAATCCAGCAACATTCTTCAGCTCATACAACCAGAAGAGAAATAATGACAAGGATAACTAATACTTATTCTTTGTTATAATTTGGAAATAAAAAATACTTGTGCAATACATGCTGAATTCTGTACTGTTTTAATGTTATTTAAAAACAAAAGTCTTTCTGTTAAAGACAAATTAATGTTATTATTGAGATGTATAATACTTACTTGCTGCTCTCTTGCTCCAAAGATAACGACTGCAACTTCAATATTGTCTTATCTATTGGATGAAAAGATAAATGGTATTTTACAAAACAAAACATGCAGATGGGTACTGCAAATTAACATTTAATCTATATCATCTTACTGAACTTAACTTCATTATCTGCAGCTCTCTCTCTCTCTCTCTCTCTCTGCTAATGCAAAAGCCATCTCTTAGTCTACTAGGAACCTCAGTAATTTGTTTTTCATTCTTCTTTATAGGAAAGGAAAATGTTATAAGCAATCACTGAAAATGTTGTACTGTGTTTCCTTACATTCACCCAGATTTAATTAATTACTTAGCCAATTCAAAATCAGGGCTTATAATGTGTACGATAATACACAGTTAAAGAAGCAACTCCATAAGACACCACCTTTTGCATCACCTTGCTGCTGTTTCGAAAACACCTGAAATGATTTTCATTAAAATTTCTTATTTATATGAATAACTAATTTGTTTTAGCACACATAGGTTTCAAAAGCAAATATGAAATACCCATCTTGTAAGCCAAAGAAAAACATTAAAAACCACAATACCCACATGTAGATCTAGTTATATATTAACATTATTGACATTAAGTTCTTGTAAAGTACTCCTAGCACTAAAGATGCATCCTTCAACATTCTCAGTATCGCGGTTAAAATCTCTTGTCTGTTTTACTATACCATCAACTTCCTATGCATTTTCTTTAGTGCTTAAGGCTGACTGGGCATCAATCCACTGACTTGGAAGGCAATAAGGTCATATAGAGGATAAGCAAACCTCCCACTAAGAGAGGATCAAAAGATTTAACTGCTAAAGGCATTCCGGAAGAGAATGAAAAAGAAAAGTGACCAACAGATTAGGGTTTGAAAAGGACCAAAGGACAAAGTGTGGAAAGAGCTGAGAATAGAGAAACTGGGAAAAAAACAAAAAAAAGAGGGGGAGGGAAGGTCACCAGGGAAGAATGTGTAAAATGAACATAAAAGTAGAAAAATTCTCAACAGCTACAGATAATAGCTGATGCCCACACACAAAAAACAAAACCAAACAGATTCCTCTGTCACTGCAGAACTATGAAACTCGATTTGTCAAATTTAAAAACTCTCCTGCAGAAAGCAAAATAAGTTTTTATTTTTTCCCTTCCCATTAAAGTATTTCCAGTCTCTTACCTAACAAACTTTTTTTTTTTCTCCTATTCACCCCTTTTCTCACGGTAGCTGAAATGGTTAATTCCCAAGTATTCATTTTTCTCCTTGTTAACTCAACTAGTTTTTGCACTAAGAGGTTTTCATTGCATTCCACTGAAATTCACCCAGCTTTAAAATCCTCCTCAAATACTACCAGAAGAGAAGCCAGTAATTCCACACTTCCAAATTTATCATTATCATCATTTGTTATTCATCAAATAACACAAGCAAGACTGAAGCGCACAGAGGGACATAAAGACCTGGTGGTCATCTTTAGTTTGCTTTGTTGGTGTTTTAAGGAGGAAAAAAAAAAAAAACACGGGAATTTTATCAGAGAAGTACTCTCCTGCAAATAATAGTACAAAGGTTATACATAGGATGCAAGAATTGCACAATATGCTGTACTTTCCTTTTGGGCATAAAGTTTGAACATGTTCCATCCAAGCAGTGTGATAGCCCACAATATTAGGATGCTGCAGTCCAGCCAGCACTTTAACTTCTCGTAGTACCTAACAGGACCAAGAAGAAACAGTCTGTGTTCTTTATTCTGAGTGCTTAGTAAACCCGAATAGTAACAAAAAAAAAATAGTTTCTGATAGAAAAAAAATAGATAAAATTATTACAAAAACTGAGGAGATTTGGAAGCTTTAAAACAAATTAAGATTTTTTTTTTGAAGGGATGACCAAATTCAAGTTAATATACTACTATTAATGGACTTAAACACCTCTTAATTACTTTTTTTCTATCAGGTACTGATAGGGTCAAGTCTTTGGAAACACAATACTAAATGTATAACAAATGCTATTAATATTTTTGATGTTTTGAGAAATATTAACTGCATTACTAAATTAAATTGAAATCAGTTAGAGGAGACACAGAGTTAGAACAGAGACAAACCAGGATAAATGATACCTTCATGCAATCTCTTCTTGTAGCCTTCTTAATATTGATTTTTTTAATAGCATAGAACTGACCATCTAACTTGTTTCTGACCTGAAAACAATTGTAATATGACAAAATTAGATCTTAACGTGTTTAGATTAATAAGTTATTAAATCCTATAGAACCAACCATTTTCTAGTAATTAGTTTCTGCACTCTATTTGAATAACCTCTTACTTGTATCAGAAAGTAGCTATCTAAGATGAGGATACTATACTTTTACCATATTTCAGGCCTGCAAACATCTAATCCAATCTTTTTGAAATACATATCTCTGTATCTGCCTTTCCATCAGTTAAAAAAAAAAAAAAGCTGACAGGTACTGAAAACTGCTTGATCAGGTTCTCAATAAATCTGAGAGACCACAACAGTCATTTATATATGGCACATACCAGATGGGAAGCTTTAGGCTGGCTGTATGCTACAAGTGTTCAGTACAATTCAACATTAGGTTGAACAACTTACATCCAAATTAAGGTTGCTTTCTTTTCAAGCAGCCACAACTGGAACATTGGGATATGAAGATTAAACAGCAAATCTAAATTTGAAAGAAAAACTAGCTATAAAGTGGTAAGTTATAAATGGAAGGTAAAGAATACCTTGAATACTTGACCATATCCTCCTTTTCCTAGTCTTGCAATCTCATCAAATTCATTCAAGTACCGTGAAGTCTGTGCTTCCAAGAGAACTTCTTTTCCCCTATTCAAAAAAGTTAGGCTGCATTAAACTAAATTGAAACTTTTAAGGAAGGTATTATATATGCTACAGGTATAGACAATCTAAAAATACTGTTTACATTATGAAAAGAAGAGAAAAAGAATCCTTTGGCACTGCCATACTGTATACTGAAAACCAGGAGACTGCAACAGCATGCACGTGGGCAGTTACGGTAAGAAGAACCTACGTGCTACACATACATACCCCGAGTTAATGTAAGTATTCAAATGATTTAAGTTTATTCCTGAAAAATTTGTTTTCGTATGGCCACCCTAACCATGAGGGTTGTATTGAAAAAGGAATTTCCATCAGATCGTTCTGAGAGAGTTTGGAAAAATTATAATTTTTTTCCATGTTTCAGAGAGGAAACATGAAAAGCAGTATTAATTAAATTAAGAGTGAAGCACAGAACTTTAGGGAGGGTGTTGTTAAATATCATTTAAATGCTTTGAATACATACCCAATTGCATGAGAATCTCCATTATCCAGTTCCTGTGAAACAACAAAATCCAACATAAAAACATGCCACAGAGTGATAGGTCTACCATGCCATCAGCACAAACAGCTAAATGAAAACAGTAACTAAAACTATGCTCTTAAAAGAAAATGAGGTTACAGATAGCCTTTCATTCTGCAGAGAGCTTCACCAAATTAAAGTATTATTCTCCCACCAGTAATCTGCTAACATCCCTTTACTGGAGAGATTATTGTCCTTCAAAGTTCTGCTGGCAAACAGGATAAAATGAAGGCTCTAAAATGTGCTTAAGACAACATTAACTAGCTTAGTTGAAGTAGCTAGGTAAGCAAACTAGTCTGATTCAGCCTGAAGCCTATTATGCAGTATATAAAATTATGCCCACCATTAATATTAATCCATTATAATAAACAAGGGTGTTAACACAAACGACTGGAACAGTTAGAAGTTGTAATGGATGCCGGTCTATCATTGGAAAAAAAAGAGAAAAAGCTGTAGCAATAGAACACTTAGAACACTTTGCCTGTGTTTAAAAGAAAAAAAAAAATCACTTTTTAAAAAGAATTAGGATTTAATAAGGAATGAAATATTGCTGGCTTCAAAAGCATTGTTTTGCACCTGTAAATCCAGAATGTGTCATCCCACACAGAAAAGGCAGAACTGGAATACCATTTTGTATAATTATTGAAAACATCCAATCCAATACTAAAAGAACCCCAAAACAAAAGCTTCTTTGGATGCAATGATGTGTTAATTCCTTAATGCAGAGGTTGCCAAACAAATTTAACAAAGCTTACCCCATTAAGTACTTGTCGATTAGCTGCTTTCATTAGTTCAGTAATGGCTCTATTATGCTGCAGTCTTACAGTACTAAATTCATCACAGAAGGCAAAAGGGGAGAGCAACCCTGTTCTTGTGAAAGCCTGACGAAGTACTGTACAGAGGAACAGAGAGAAAGGTCACATTAAACGAAGCCTGCCAATAACCACTTGTTTTTTAAATGAGAAAACTTTATTTGAAAGATAGCACATCTGAAAAACTGAACATTCAGTCACTCTTATTCTAATGCCCTTTCCCATACTCTTAGCAATAAAAACTAATTAAGACCAAACTAGAGCTGCTGGGGGGGAATCCGTTTGCATAATGCAGTCATTTGCCATGCCTTTCATGGCATCTCCTTTCTCACCTCAGTAGATGAATTATACAAACATCCACCCGTTCACTTACTTGTCACCTCTAGACTAATTTTGCTTCGTAAAAAGAAATTCAAAGCATGTTTACAAGTATGAGGATGTGTTTATAATAAAAAGTGGTATTGTCAAGACTTTCTAATTCCCACACAAGCTCACACATTTGTGCATGTACTTGTAGTAAAGCATCACCCCTGACAAAGTACTGCATATTTCACAGTCTGAGTTAAACACTGCTGTGGCGGAAAGAAAACTAACAAATACTGGAGATGGGTGCAGCTGTAAAACACTATGAAAAAGATTTAGAAGTTTCCTGCTCCGGCAGGGGGATTAGACTGGATGATCTTTCAAGGTCCCTTCCAATCCCTAACATATTGTGATTCTCTGTTCCAAGGTCTTAAACTTGCTTGTAAGATTTCTCTAAGATGTTTCTTTAGTATGGATATTTCAAAATCAGCCCATTATCTCTTAATGTACATAAAATTTACTGAAAGCAAACCTGTAAGGAATCAGGAATTTTGCTACACAATCCTTATGGACACAGTTACATACAGCAGGAAAGTGGGGGGGGGGGGGGAATGGGGCTGGGATCTAACCATGCCAACATGAATATGCCAACCAAAACCACAGAACAGATAATGATTACTGCAATATGTATTTCTTTTATTAATCGGGTTTATCCCACTTGGGCAACCAGTTTAAACTATACCAATGGAGGAATGTAATCTGCCATGGAAGTACACAGGGAAATCAAGCAGCTCCATACCTTGGAAAGTGCCTGATCCCTGGTCACTGCAGGGACATGGGAATAACCACATCTTGCCCAAGGCCCTTGGGTCAATAAGGGGGACGGTGAGAAGTTCAAGTATTCAACAATCCTTTATTAGCTTCAATAAACCCACCAAGGTAATTCTAAGATGCTTCAAGTCTTCCTACTGGCAGAGCTGTCAGTTATTAGAAAACACACAGATCCTTGGTCACTCTAGGGCAGAGATGGCAACACTGTCTCTCTCATGGTGCTTGTGACTGAACCAGCAAAATAAAGTTCTGATTAGACTCAACTTCTGGATAATTTAGTTTAGTGTTTCTAATAATTATTTAACATATCACTAAGTAGATAAGTATATGGTTAACGGTGAAATACTTCTATCAGGTAAGAATTCAGTGTTTCCACAATCCATTTTTTCTTCCTCCTCTCCAATTTAACAAATTCTTTTAAAATTATTTTAATTTTTGACATGATAGAGTAGATATGACATATCAGTATAGGGCAGCCTATAATTCTATAGGTATAGGCCAACCTAATCCTTTATCAAACAGGTAGATACAGGATTTCAAAATAGTCTGTCTATGTCTTTATAGAGATAAAATTATTTTTTCCCCCCTAAACATTATTTAACATACCATAAAGTAAATAAGTATAATGATTCTACTGCTCTAAAATCCAGCACCCCTTCCTCTAATCCAAATGTTTCTAAGAAATACGTTGTCTTCATTTACGATAAATTTATTGTGGATATTGGTACCAGTATAGGACAATTTTACTTTTCTAAGGTAAATTCTGCTTTTAGAACAGTGAAGATTCAATCTTTACAATCGTTTCTTTACTTTTCCTTGAGCTATCATGAAGCAGACAGGTACAGGCTGGCCAATTTAGTCTAGTCTACTACTAGACCTTTATAGGTCTAGGCCACATAAGCCTTTACAGGTTAACTTCATAGGTTTTAACCTATATAGGTTTAACATTCACAGGTTAAAAATTCAAATGTCTTAATTTATCTTGTATCATAAATCAGGCATATCAGTATAGGCTGACCATACCCATACAGGGCAACCTATATGTCTTATGGAAAGTTACTTTTTTCGTTGTTGCTGTGTTTCTCTCCTAAAACAAGGAATTTGCTTCTTTTGTTTTTGACAGGTATTGTTGCTTTTGATAAAGATATAGTAAGACCTGGGGCCAAACATCTACATCACACTTCAAGAATGAAAGAGTGACAGTTGTCTGTTATTACTGGATGCTAGAAATGGCTTCAAATATAAGCAATATATTATGGCTATTTTTGTTTTCTATGATTACACAGAATAAGGAAAAAAGCTTAGATTGTTTCTCAAATGCAGTAAGCATATGTTTAATTAAACAAAAACACCTAAGATACGCCATATGACAAAAAGCTAGATTTCAGGAGAGACACCTCACACCTAAGATGCAAGGTCCAGGGTTACGTCAAAGGATTCTACTGGAAAATAAGACTTCCAAAACTATTTACTCTGATTTTCATAGAACAAAATTTGACAGATGTAGTGAAGACTACGTCACAGCTATTTCTTGATAAATATTTATGGTAAATCCCACTTTTATCTGTGTTTTTAAAATCATATTTCACATTTCCACTAAGTGTAGTCTCTTTTTAAAAAATTACCTTGCTACCCTTCCTGTGATGCAGCTCTCATGATTTAGCTGAAGCAGAACTGTCTGTTCCTTGTACCAGCAACAACAACATTTGCTTACTACTTTTGAAAACAACACAGGTCCTCAGCCCCCATCAAAGCTGATTCATGGCATACAGCCTCTTTTCAGTACTAGTCCTGTCGCTTCATGGGACAAGACCTACAGCTTTTTACTGATATTCCACTGTAATCCTCCACAGAAGATTCAGGTATATATGGCAGTAAGAAAGCACTACTCTTACTAACTTCGGAACAAACACCTCGAATGAACAGGGTTGTGCGTGTACATGTGGCAGAGATGCTCCAGCAGCGACACAAGCAACAGCTGGTTTTGTATGGTCGAGGTGAAGTTTACAAACTTCTGTGACCCATTTGCAACTCGCAGTTCTGCTGGCACATCTGATTCTGGAAAAGGAAAACCAGAAGAAGGAATTTAGAACTGATTATATTCCGAGTTACCAAAAAATAAACACACAAATACCCACCTGCCTTCCACAGCTTTAACACAACCCTGGCTCACAAAAAGGCACACGAGCTGCTGCTGAGCGAGAAGGTTAAGATGCTAATTAGGAACCTAATTATAATTAATTTTTATAAGTGCCTATATAACAAAGTAACCGGAGAAGACGAGGCTCCCCGGGGGCGGCCCAGCTCCCGCAGCGGTCGCGGCCCTGCCCGCTCTTGCATCACCCCCCGCGGCCACCGCTTCCTCAGAGCTGAGGGGAAGGGAGCGAGGCGCCCATTTCACCTCCTCCTCACTCAGGGAGCCGGGGCCCCGCCGGCACCCTCAGAAAACGGGGGAAGAAACGGGGAAACCTCCTTCCTTCCCCACAGCCCCCGGGGCTCCCCTCATGGCCGCCAGCCCCGCTTACCGTCAAAGCGCGGCTCCGGGCTCTCCTCAGGGAACTCGATGGCGGGCGGCGGCAGCGAGTGGGGGACCCCGGCCCTCGGTGGGGTCCTGGGCAGCCGCCTCGGGCGTCCCTCACCCCGCCACATGCCGGGTGCCGGGGTCGGGGCCTTTTTACCCCGAGCCAACGGCGCCTTCGCGGCCGCCTCCGTGTGGGCGGGCCCGGGGGCTGGGCCAGCGGTTTATGGCCGCTCTTTGAGCATAGAGCAATAAAACGTTAATTGAGGGGGGGTGATAAATCGGAGAGAGGTAAATACAGCCCGGAAGGCAGAGCCGGGCGGGAAAGCTACGGCCGAGGAAGGGGCCGGGCTTTTGGCCCCGCGGGGAGGATCGGGGGGCTCCCCGCCAGCAGCGGGGCCCCCTGACCTCCGCGCCGGGCTCGGGCTGCCCGCATCCCCCGGCTCCCCGCCGCCTTCCTCGCCCCCCGAGCCGTGACCGGGGGTCGCCGAGCCCCCTCTAGCGGCTCCCGGCAGCGGCACAGGGGCGGTGCTGGTCCCCGTGTGACCCGGAGGAGCTCGCTTCTCTCTCTCTCTCCTCTCCCCCCCTGCCGCCGCCGCCGCCTCCTTTCCTCCCCCCCGCCCGCTTATTGCCCGGCCGGCGCCGGGCCCCGGATGGAAGAGGCCGGCGGAGGGACGTCATTGTTCCCCGACGGGCCGTACCAGGAGGCGGAGCGGGCCGGGCTGAGGCGGGGGCTGCGGCGAGGGGGACCCGGCAGCGCCGAGTCAAGCGGGGCCGAGCCAGGTAATGGGGCCGGGCCGGGGGGTTGGTGGTGGCGGCGGGGGGGAAGCGGCGGGCCTGGCGGCGGCCTGGCACAGCCCGGCAGCGCCGCGTGCGGCTCCCTGCCCGCAAATCAATGGGCCGGGAGGAGGGGCCGGCCCCGGGAAGGGAAAAAGGAAGGGGAAGGGAAGCGGCCGGCGGGAGCAGCCGGCCCGGCCCGGCCCAGCCCTGCCCAGCCCACCGGGCGCGCTCGGCCGCTGCCCTCCCGGCTGGCGGGCAGCCGGAGGGGGTGGGACCCCCGGGCGGGGCAGGGCGCCGCCCCCAGCGCTCGGCGGGGGGAATCAGCCCCGCTGCCGCCGCCGCCACCTCCGCCGCCACCACCCCCTGGGCCGGCGGGACCGGCCCCTGCCCGGCGGTGCCTAGCCTGCAGTCCCCGCTCCCGCCGCCTCCCTTTCCCTCCTCCTCCTGCCGGCGCGGGGACCCGGCGTTGCTTCCTCTGCGGGCGGGCTGGCTCCCCTTTTCCATCCCCTTCCCACGACTGCCATGCCGTTGTTGCCGGCCGGCCACGGAGCGGGCTCCCCTCGGGGGTCCTGGGCTGCCCTCGGGGGTCCCGGCCTCCGCCGAGCCCCGTGCCGCCCTCTCCACCCCGTTGCCATGGCCACTGCCGCTCCGAGGGGCGAGCCCTGCCCGGCCGGGCCGGGAGGCGCGGGAAGGGAAAGGGATGGGAGAAGAGAAGGGAACGGAGAAGGGAAAAGACCGGGAGGGCGGGCGCTGAGGCGGCACGCCCCGGCTGGGCAGGGCGCCGCGGGGCTGAGCTGAGGCGCACGGGGCTCGGCGGGGCGGCCCGGGAGGGGAGGAGGACGGCGGGGCGAAGCGGCGGCCCCCTCGGAGCCGTGTCCCCGCCGCCTCGCCCGCATGTCGGGGCTTTTTCGCGTCGCGCCCTCGGGCTCTCGCCGCGGGCGAGATGCTGCTCCCCAGCGCGGACATCTTGCGTGCGGGGCCTGCCCGCGGCGGCGGCGGGAGGGAAACCCCGACCCCAAAGCCCTCCCGAAAGGGAGAGCTCGGGGTGAGGGCCGATCCGGCACCGACGGCAAACACACGCCGGAGGAAACGCTCTAGTTCTAGCCGTGAGCACAACGGCGAGGTTAAAAAGGCTTCACGCTGGAGCTCCGAGTTCGGCGGCGTTCCGAGGCCCTCGGGGCGAGTTGTGGAGACGGCCCCGGCTGAGGTGGCGGCTGCTGCCCCCGCTGTCCCCGGCCCCTTGAGACCCCCGGCACCCCCTGTGACAGGATCTGTGGCCCCGGGGAGCTGCCGCCGCCTCCTCGGCCAGTCCGGCAGCAATCCTGCCAGCACAGAACAGCTCAGTAGCTTTCTGTGCATAACCGGCATCCACTTCGGGGTAAAGTGACTATTAATTTCTATTTCCTGGCTTGGTTGCTGGTTTATTCTTTAACGAAACTTCAAGCACCATGACATGTGTGTTTGGGGTGTTTATTTCCTTTTTTTCTAGCTTACAGCAGCTTCGGAGGATGGAACGGCAGTTTGTAACTCACGCGTGGTCTTAATATCTATGCCATAACAGTTTTCTCTTGCTGCTTATTGCTGTTTAGTTCTTCGTGTGTTTTGTTTTTTTTTTTACAACTGCTGCTGCAAATGTTTGTTTTGTAATAAGATATGTGCATGATGACTGCTGCCTGGTTAAACTCAGTTTTGTGAATGGGATCTTGTACAAAATCTTAAGCTGTGATTGACTCTCTGCTACGCAGAGGCCAAATGTGTACTTCCTGAGAACCAGGTCATAAGTGATATCGTTTTGTAAAGAGACTGCTGAAAAAATCTGAACAGTGCTGCTGCAGAACTCTGAATGGGGGGATAGCAACTGTCTTAACTGATCTGCAATCTTGAGTTTACTTTTCAGTGGGCAGGAGGAGAGTCTATCAAGGCAAACAGAGAGAAATAACACCCGATGCTTATGTCAACATAAATTTGTGTTCAGAATTGTGTAGGAACAGCATCAATGTGTATATGGAACATTGGGAGAGGAAACAGTATCAGTATTTATAGTTCTCCTGCTTCCTTGTCAGAGAGATGTTATATCCAAATTAGAAATTGATGTATTTTGAAAAAGTGGTGATCGATCTGACTTATTCTTACTACTGTTAATATTTGCTGTTGAATAGTACTTAATATCTGGTAATGCATCAATCGTCAAAAATAAATTTAAAAATGTGTAAGGCTTATCTCATTGGTCAATATAAAGCTCAAGTTTGTTTTTTGTTGTTCTTTTTTTTTTCAGTAATGTTCTTCTGTTTTCCTTCTCACTGCGGTCTTGATTTTGTTTCTTGGCCCTCAAGTATGTTTTCAATGTGTTGTTGAAACATTTTCCCTTTCAATCAGAAAAAAAGGAGATGTCACTGATGTCTGCAATTTGAAGACTGGATCTTGTCTGAAAATCACTGAGCCCAAGAGCTGTCACCTTAGTCTTCCAATAGGACAAGGATGTCTTCATTTCTCAGTTAAATGCATTTTTCAGTTTTGTGTATTATTTTCTCAGAAATAGCAAGTGTGTATAGAATGGATTTTAAATTAATTTTAGATTAAAAATGTAAAGGGAAAAGTTCTAATTATAACCTCTGCACACAATTTGTCAGTTGTGGGACTAGGAGTTTTCTTATTTACTGTGCTTTGTTTAACCTGTCCTAAGTTTAATCGATAGCAAGCAAGTTGTACTATAAATCTGAAAACACTTTATGCTTTGTTCTCTCAGTCATTTCAGTATAACAAACTAGCTTATGTTTTAAACCCTCCATTAGGTTAGTGGTTTCACTAAATGTACCAAGTCTCTGTGTGCTAAAGTAAGACAGTAACAAAAAATTAAGTATAGAAGTTGATCATGTAATTATTCAGTTTCTGACTATGCACACACAATTACACTTATTTAAAGTGGTATCATCTTGAAACCTAATCAGCATTTTAAAAAGGACTTAATATCAGTTATTGCCTTTTGTCCTGGAAGGCTGAGGGTTTTTTTTGTTTTTTTTACATTCAGCATTTCCTTTTCTAGCTTACGTTCCCCTGTTGTTTTGCATCAGGAAAATGTACAACTTTGCAAAGTAGAACTGAAACAGAGGCTTTTTAGTCTAACTTTTCAGTTTATCGTAGGGCTTTTAAATGTGATAGGTGCAAAATACCAAAAGTGCTGTTGCCAGAGTTATATCCAAGCAAGTATTTCTTGGAGAACCAGAAGAAGCCCAGGGAGATATACATTTACAAACATCTTTATGCTCTCCTTTCCCAATATTTCTGAGATATATCCCATCCTCTGTGTGTTTTGAGGTATGTGGTTCCCAGGAGTGAAAAGGAGGGCCAAACATCTCTCCTCTTGGATCTCAACATGCCAAGGCTTTAATGTACCGCCACTTATGGCTCCTGTTGGCCTGGAAAAAACGACCTCATGATATAGACTGAGGAGCCCTCACAAATTAACTTGCTATCACAAACTGATGCCCAAAAAAAGGTTCATTTAAAAGCTAGGCTTATTATAGAATCACAAGAAGCCCCTCATGACTGATGCAGTAGACAGCGAAGTAGAGGGTGAGCCCTGGAAAACAGAATAAAAGTAGCAGCAAAATGTAGGTACCTTTGTGCACATGAAACAGAAAAACGCAGGCAGTAAAGTAAGTGTTCCATTACTAATGCCAGCAATAGATAATTGCAACAATTATCTATTGGATAATAGGTAATATTATCCAAAACTCAGAAAATGCAATAAATAACTGATTCCCCTCAGAGAATGTCATCTACATTTTTATATTAAAAAGACTCCAGAGTTGTAATGGATTAAAATCCTGTGAAAGTGAAAGAAATGACATCAGCCACTAGTTCTGTAGAAGCTAAAAGTAATATGGATAGAGTTTTGATGGAAATTTTTACTTTGTGTGTTTAGTTTGGGGATTCTTTTTAAACCATTCATACCAGATATTTAGTTCTTCAGGCTATTTCTTTGAGATTAAGTGACAGGACTTCTACTATTCTTTTCTTCTTGGAATGCTTTTTGATATTCTTACGTCAACCAGAACTTTTGTCTCTGTCACAGATATGAACAATGACCATAGTTAACAAGCCAAAATCTTCAAAGTCTAAAAAATCATCTTCAAGGCGGTCTGGCAAATCCAAGAAACCGCGTACTAAAAAAATGAAGTCACGCACTGCAAACTGGGGCCGGATACCACCTGCAGAAGATTCTAACCAAGTCTCTGTGGCCCAAGGACGTGGAGGTGCAATTTATTGTAGATCATCTGAAAAATCTAAGCCTTTTGCCCAAAGAGATCTAAGTAAGTGCATGTTTTATCCTGCTTCCATTTTCCTCAAAACAAAACTAGAAAATGCAGTTCATACTTGTTACACTGATAGAGAATAGGACTGTTGTGAATAAAGACTTCAAAAGGGAGTCCTCTAAGGCAACTGAAGTGACTGATGTTATAGAAATTAATTTCGATATATTTACAATCGACAGTGAAATACGGGGAGCTTTTTGTAATACACAGATTCATCCATGTCTTTTCTGTTTTGCAAAGAAAAGTGTTTGATTGTTGCTATTCACAGCTTCCATTATTCACAAGTTTTTGAATGATAATGTTGCTCAGGAAAAGGTCTGATATCTACTGTCTTTGCTAGTTACTTGTTTTTACATTGTCCTTGCATTTATTACCATATAATTTCAAGTATAAGTTTGTGGTTTAAGTTATAATAAGGAAAAAAACTGTAGTTGAGTTAATCGGGTTAAAGATTATAGATGAAAAGGCACTTGGCATTAGTTACTAAAATCAGAATGGCAGTTAGTCTTGCCTTAGAAAAATTAAAATGGTTGAACACACTTTTTTTTTTTTCCAAAACATTGTGTTGACCAGCCAATTTGAATTTGGCGGTATTAAAGCTGTCTGTAATAAGTTTTTCTGTTTTGGATTGTAGCTAGTTCTTCTAGGTGCTCCTGCAGAATAGTATTTTTTAAATACCTTTCTTAGAAACAAACAAACAAAATCTCTTTTTAAATATAACTTTCTTGCAGTCATTAATGATGGAATTGCTCCGCCGCAAAGAATTCTTTTTCCACCTGAGAAGATTTGTATGGATTGGCAACAAACACAAAGTGTTGGAGTTGGACTGTATAATCTTGGCAATACATGTTTTCTTAATTCTACTCTACAATGTTTGACCTACACACCCCCACTTGCCAATTACATGCTTTCTCTTGAGCACAACCAGTCATGTGAGTACTTTCGAACAGTATTTTAAATCTGTTGGATAGCTCTGAAGGTGAAAGAACAGCACTGATTCTGTGAGACAAAATTACTTGTCTGATTTTACCTGTAGAAGCTAACTTTGAACATTGTATTAGCAGTGGGCTCAGAATAGCATATGGAATGCATTTAATGCACCATGTTAATAATAAAAAATAAAGGATAATTTCTTGCTTCATGTGAGTAATGAAGTGCATTGGAAAGCAAGGCCTTTAATGAACATTTGGCATTTGGGCTTCCTGCTGGTAGAAAAGCAATAAAATTTAGGATGTTGGCACCACAGATCTTTAGTCTTCAATGCCTAGATTCCATAATGCACTACAATAAATGGTATGTTCTTTGTTGAACTAATTAAAAAAAAAAAGTAGAAAGCAATATGAGCTCTTATGAACTTGACTAGAAATTTTAGTGGGACTGTATTAAAATCTAGACTGATTTTGTCCTAAATAAAATGTTGTATTTTTTAAACTGTTGAATTTGTGTTCTTTGAATTTCATTGTTATACTTCGGTTTATTTAACCCTAGGATCCTGTTGTCATATCTGTATATGTGTGTTTTTACAAAGGCACCTGTATGCTTTCTAGCCTGGTATCTTTGTATTGATACCTAGAAATTTAACTGTTTTCTTACTGTATGTAGAAATTGTTTCAGTTATGAATCCTGTTGAAAAAAGGAGGGTAGAAGTACTATTACATGCGTTAATTTTTCCTTTCTTCCAAAGGACTCGTAGCTCTGTATCATGAGGCTCACCTGACAGCACTGTGCTGAAAATAACACACATTCTCTTAATGCTGTATCATCAATGTCAAATATTCTTTCCTCATATATTTTGCAGCCTGTGGAGTTCACATTCCTGTCAGCCTTTACAAACATGACTTTGCAGTAGTCTTTTAGATTTCTCATCAGAAAATGAATTTGAATACAGGCTTAATGGATATTTTTATTCTGTAAAGTTTTGTGAAATGAAATGTTACAAGACTGTTGGGACACTGGCATCTCAGGAGAATAGAATGTAGCAAGGAAAGCGGATATTGTATCTATAGTTTAATTTTTCTTTATATGTTTGTAGTTATGTATATTTTGCTAGACTGGGATGCTTTCTTCTTTCACTCTTCAGGTCGTGAACAAGGTTTTTGCATGATGTGCACAATGGAGACTCACATTAACCAGGCCCTGTGTTGCACTGTTGATGCCATCAAGCCTACACGTGTTATCAATGATCTTAGACGTAAGTGGCTTCAGATGTGTTTCTTTTTCGATATCTTGTAATCTTCAAATAATTATTTGATGTGTATAAATGGTTTTAACACTATAAAGAAGAGAGATTTTAGAAATACGAGAACTATTTCATTTTTAAATGAGGTAAATACTATAATCTTCTTATTTAGGAATAGGAAAACATTTCCGTTTTGGCAGTCAAGAAGACGCACACGAATTCTTGCGCTATACTGTTGATGCTATGCAGAAAGCATGCTTGAATGGAAGCACCAAGTAAGCATAAACAAATTCACTTTTATATGTTCTCTAGCACCTTTTAGTCCTTTATTTACTATCAAAAATGAAAGTCTACATCCTTGGTTTTCATAAAACTCTTTGAAGAGTTAACTCTGTGCCTTAAATCTTCTGAGCTCTGATTATAATTTATTTCCAGATTGGACAGATCTTCTCAAGCAACCACCATCATTCATCAAATATTTGGAGGATTTCTAAGATCAAGAGGTACTTTTAAAAGTATTCCTGTCCTTAGAACTGATCCGTGTCTTTTGTCGATACAGAGAGCAGCCTGTAGTTTGTCTAAAGTAGTATATATCAACAACTTGAATTTGGATGGTTAGTCTCCTTCACGTATTGTTAAGCATTTATATTTTGCTTCCAGTAAAGTGCTTGAATTGCAAAGCAGTTTCGGATACGTATGAGGCATTTCTTGATATCACTTTGGATATAAAGGTAAGGTGTTTTGTAAATATGATTCATGATGTTTAAATACATGTATAACTTTCTAAAATAAACTTGTTTATCGTAAAAAACAAACAAACATATAATGTTAAAATATAAGAGCTTGGTCGTGGTTAGGACATCGTCCTTCTGTGGAATCCATATAAATAGTCTCCACATTTGCATTGGGCTAAAGCTGAAAGAATTTTATATCTACACAAATTATGATACTGTCATATTTCTGTTGTTGTTCTACCTCAATATACATCTAATTGTTAGATTGATGGGTTTGATTGTTCCATTACTGATGACAAAGCACACTATAGACGCTGTTATTGGAAAATTATTTGTTTCAAAGTAAAATGACTTCCAAGTGAGGTAAATGCTGAGCATGCTCTTTCTGCCTCCTTTTTCACAGTGCTCGTAGTAGATTACTTAAGCATGTATTAGTAAGATTCTCTTATAAACTACTAGTACATCTTTGGAATTCTGAATTTATAGTGACTTTATGCTCTTCTTTCTTGCTCCTCTAGGCAGTTTCATCTGTTACCAGAGCTCTAGAACTATTTGTGAAACCTGAACAGCTGGATGGAGAGAATTGCTATAAATGTAGCAAGTAAGATTATTACTAATTATGTCTTAATACTAGCTACTAGTTCAATATATTGCATTGACTTAGAGCATAAGTTATCTTTTCATTTAGAAATAAGGAGACACAGCTTCGTTGTTGTTGTTGATGCTTCATTTTGTTTAAACAACTGATGCACTGAAATAATCCCAAACCTGAAAACATTACATTTGTTTTAGAAAGATAAGAAGAGTGGCTATTAGCTAATATTGCACTTTTATTCCTAGTATTGTCTGCACCATGGCTTGTCAAGCTTCCTAGGTGTGTAGTTGCATGCTGAAATATTCATATTGCAAGAAGTTAAAAGACATGCCCGGTAAATAGTGGTGTACTAAAGCAAGGAGCCATGCAGAATGATTTGGAGTGGAAGGCAGCAGCAGGTTCCTGAAGGTCCTAGCGTTCACTGTGAAACAAAGTTAGATTGAGTCTCAGTGAATGCAAGCTGGCTCTGTGATAATTAATGTCAGCAGCCTGTGCTGGCTCACTAAACAGCGTCTTGCACAGCTCTTGAACTGTAAAACCTGTGGACTAATGTCTGAAATGAGCTACCTTAAGGCCTAACGCATGCTCAGGGAAAGCATATTGAGTTCAGGCGCTCTATATGCTGATCAATATGTAAAATGTTTCTACGTATTTGAGAAACAATTGAACATTTGTATAAGATGGTTTGGCACAACAAGTTGTTATTCAAACGTACACTGAGAAAAGCAAGGAATGCCAGGCTCAGCTCTGTAGGATTCATGCCTGACCGCTAAATGAAAAATGCAGTATCCACTTTTTGTTGTTGGAAACTAAGTAAATTAGTATGTTGAATCAAGAACATTCAATAGGTTATTAAAGCAATTTAATCCCAGGTTCATCTTAGCCTGTGGATTCTAGAAAGCCACATGTAGTATATTCAGGATTCTCATAACTTATGTCTGAGGAAGAGAAAAACTGTAATAAGCACCTCACATCTGAATTGCATGGTCCTTCATTAATGTGCTCTTTGAGGTGTGATTGGTTCAGTAACACATAAAGCCAGAATTTTCCATCTTTTTGTGAGTTTAAAAGGAAAGGCCTTGCACATGTACAGTACTTTTTCCATTGCTGACAAACTATCTTACTACTTTAAGTTTTTCATAATTTACATGTTATTTTCTACCATGAATTCTTCTAATAAAGAGGACTGCCTCTAAACTTTGTATCTAATTGCAAGTTTTGTGGAGTTTTATAAAACACTTGGATTTTTGTTTCTTTTGAGGGGGAAGTCTTTCTTGTTCATAGGCATTCTCTATGGGTTTGGAATTCTCTGGCTTGTATTTTGACATCAGAATTCAAAAAGAGATACTTTAATTCTTTCTATTTATTAGCTATCAACAGTATTTTTCTTGATGTAAACTGACCAGTTTCAGTTGTTCTCTGGGCTAGTGGTTAAATTTCACTGCTTACACTGTAGGTCCTACCTTTGAGTGGGCAATATATCAAACTTAACTTTAACTATTTTGTTTCAAAGGATTGCAGATGGTTTCAGTGTCTTTCCAGACAACCTCAGTATGTGAAGACTTATTACTGTTAAATGTCTCCCTCCTGTAGAATGACCATGTGCTTCTGTTGTATTTTTGATGTTGATAGCTGATCTATTTTGGAAATTATTTGCAGTTTCTAGTCCGGAGGACCAAGGCTCTCTTGTGGCTCTCTTGTTCCACTTTCAGTATTTGTATTTCACTTGAAAGCTAAAAGAATGTATCCAGGATTTGAGTTCAAATAGCCACTTTCGTATACCAAGAAATGGTACCTTGCCTTACAATCTCATGATACACTTTTGTAAGAGATTCCTGTTCCCTACACTATGAGTTGTTGGGAAAACTTACCTTTTTGGCGTAACAAAAATACGTGTTCAGACATTTGCTTGGCTATCAAAAGATAATGTTCTAAATCCTTTATTCCTTTATTCTTTGTTCTGTAGAGCTGTCCTCTAATATCCTGCTATCTTCTCTGTATTAACAAACCTGAAATGCAGTGTATGGATTTATGAAAAGAAAAAAACATATTATGCAAGTAAATATCATTCAAATAGCATAAGCATGTGTGAGACATTAAAACTAGTTTGATTTTAGGGCAAAAAAAGAAGATGCTTTTAAACAGTTGTCTCTGCTTGTTTTTAAGGTGTAAAAAGATGGTTCCTGCATCCAAGAGATTTACTATACACCGTTCTTCCAATGTTCTCACAATATCACTGAAAAGATTTGCAAATTTCACAGGTGGAAAGATCAACAAGGTATATTTACCTCTGTAATGCAACTTTATCATTATGTAATGGGGCATCTTCCAACGCTGAAAGTTGTTAAAATTTTCAGACAATAATTGTAGACTAACAACTATGGCTTATTCTTTCTCTTAATATCAATAAAGTTCCTGCTTGACAAGAAGCATATGCTTTCCTCTGAGAAGGCTAATTCATCTGAAAACAGTTCTCTGCAACTTCTATTATTAAACGTTGTTTATGGGAAGACTTATTTTTAATGAATCAAGAAACATATTCATATAATTCTAGTCTGTGTTTTTTTGGAAGTGTTTTTCTCAGGCTAGTCCACGAAGTACTCTGGGATAATTTTTATGTCTTCTTGGTCTCTCTTCAGGAGGTAAAATACCCAGAGTATTTGGACCTTCGAGCCTACATGTCTCAATCAATTGGAGAACCACTCCTCTATGCCTTATATGCGGTGCTGGTGCATAATGGTATCAGCTGTCACGCAGGACACTATGTATGCTACATAAAGGTAGATGTCAACATCATTTCTAATGGTAAAAGTTGTGCTGGCAAACCAATTAAAATGTTACTATAACTAGTGTTTCTAGGGAAAAAGATTTCGTTACATGTTTATTTGATATGTGTGTATTTTGTTCCTATCTGTGATTTCATTTGGAAAACATGCAATTCATCTAAAGATATCGTTGTCTTTATTTGCAGGCTGGTAATGGACTTTGGTATCAGATGAATGATGCTAATGTAGTCCGTACTGACATTAAAACAGTTCTTGGTCAGCAAGCTTATTTACTTTTTTATATCAGGTAATAACAAATATTAAAATGTGTTCAGAAGGGTTTTACTTTCCTGTTATTGATATTTTTCTTTTTTGCAAGTGTTTTTCTTTCTATCCTAGGAAAAGATTATTATTTGTATAATTCAGTTCTGTCTAACCTGAAATTCTCTGTGTCATTTATTATCTTTTGTTGCTTGGCCTTAAACTGCAGCACTTGTGTAAATTGCTATATATGTGTTATCTGTAGGTGGCTAATTTAGAGAAGAGAAATTAAGGTCATCTGTGGTGTAAGAATGAGTTATTGGTCTGAAAGCGATAGTCATAGTAGGAAGACTGTTATCTAATTTTCAGTTTGTAGTCCTGGTTAAGTCTTGTGTATAGAATATTTCCATATTGTATGAACTGTTCCTATAAAATTATAGGATGGGATTTAATCCAAGAGTAGGTTGAAAGAAAAACTAAACTAAGATCACTGCTCTTTTCTGAAGGCGCTATGATTTGACACTTGGAGAACGTGCTTTTTACTTACCAGCACCATCTTATCCCCGTTCATTCCTTGGTCAGCGGGGGGCTAATAGTAAGCAGGCTGGATTTATGGGACCACGACTTCCTCCTCATATGATTAAGGTAATTTAGGGAAGCGGGAGGGCAAATAATGGACCAAACTGATAGTGGGTGTTTGGGGTTTGGTGTGGGGTTTTTTTTTGTTTTTCAGCATCTTAGTTTTGTTTTCCTTCCCACGCTGCAGCTTTCTTCACAGCCCTCATGCTACAGCCAGAGTCATTCAAACAGTGGCTACTGCTGAATTGTGCAGCCATGCTACTTCATTACTTTATACCTCCAAGACAGCTTTCTAAAGCACAGAGAGCTACGCTCTTTGACAATTTGAGTGTACTAATCCTTGAATCATTTAAAAGAGGACTTTTTTTTTTCCTATCAGCGTCACATTAGCTAAGACAGTGAAAACCAATTGTCTTATTCCTGAGCACCAGAACAATTATTCCAGGCTTTTCAGCGTATGTTTAAAGGGGAAAATAAATATGTTTGGGAATAGTTTTAGGTAACGTTAAGTTGTTTGGATGGTTTTCAAAAATGATGCTCATTTGATACCAATATGCAGTAAACCAAAAGCAGGAATTAAATACACTTATTGGATTTGCATTTATGTATAAAGGGCAGTGTTTTTTTCTTTTTAGGTGTTAAGACCATTTGTAGAATTAGGAGAATTTCTTGTTTAAAATTTTTAAATCTAGTGTTTGCATTAATCCATCGTGCAATTTCTTCTTTATAAATACAGAATTCAAGTCGTTTAAATGGAAATGGATCCTTAAAAGAGGATCCAAATACCATTGGTGTCACCCTAAAAAGACCATCTTCAGCACCACCGACGGCTTGTGTTCAAAACTGGGCAATTACCAGGCCTTCAATTACTGACCCATCAAAAAAACAGAAGATCACTATCAGTATTCACAATAAATTGCCTGCTCGTCAGACTGTGTCACAGCCTGACTGTCTTAGCAGTGCTGTGGAGGATGAAGATCTCAACAAGGCTGTTCCTTCATCCACAATTACAAATTCCACCGCAGCAGAGTCTACCTCAAATCCATCTACTATGTCAGTTACTACTAATGTTTCCAAACAAGAAGTTTCTGATGAAATTTTCGTGGAGCCAGCAGTGAATGGAAATCCTAAACTCAGCTCTGATAACACAGTCCCTTACGGTGCAGAATCTTCAGGAAAATCTGAGGAGGAGTCGAAGGGCTTATTTAAAAGGAATTGCAATGTAATATCCTCTAATGGAATTTTGGTTGGAAAGGTAGTCCGTACATTGCAGAATTCCCATTCTTCCTGTCAGAATGCTGAAGAAGAAAGATCCCAGCATGAGCTGCCAAAAAATGATTCACTAAATGGTGCTATTAGTTTAGTTAATGAATCTAAAGAAAACGGACTGAAACTTGATGATTCCACTTGCCAAGCTGAACCTGTTAAACCTTCTGAGATGTTCTTTTCTAAAACAAATGGATTGCTTGAAACAGTGAGTTATGTTTGCTCCATCTAGAATTTATCACCTATGATGTATTCAGGAGTATTATCATGTTCCTAATTCCTGTGAAATACTGGGAAAACACAGCACAAATTTGATTGTTACACTTTGTGATATTATCCCATTAGAATTTGCAGAGCTGAGCTGACATTAGAAATTGTCAACTTAAGGTCAGCTGAGATAAAAATTCATAAGTTTCATAAAGTAGATTTCTGGGGGTGAGTTGGGGTTATGTTTGAAGTGTAGATAATGCATATAACTCAAAGTGGTCTTGTTTAGCATTTAATGGAGAAATTCTGACAACACTAGTCTTCAGTACTACTACAAATAGTATTTTTTCTGTCTGCTGACTTGTGCATTTTAATTGCAGATGCCTATAGCTATGCCTCCAGTCCCTCAAGAAGTAATCTTAGAATCCCTCACAGACAGCCAGCTGAACAGCTTGTCAGAGGAAATAAGGTAAAGTGAGCACAGTCTGATTAAAACAAGAATTTATGGAAGTTCATTGTGGTTTTGTCTGTCTATTAATACTATTTAATGGAAGGATTTAAATCAGTAGAATTCTGCACTGTATGTCCAGTGTTATGAACAGAACTAATGATCAGCACTGTGCATATTACTCTGATAAAGGTTGGTGCCTCATGGAGAACTTCTGTTTCTTCATAGAATGTTTTTCTATTTTTCTCCATTGTCTGGAGAAACATTGGCTCTTCCCCTCCTTTTTTTTTTTTCAGTCATAGGATATGTGAATGTAAATTCTTGGGAGAGAGAGAGAAAAATAAGTTTCAACTGTTGTTTTTTCAGCTATGTGGGGAGAGCAAATATAGTGGTTTTGGATATTTTGGCTATTACTCAGAGCAGCACATGGAAGGAGACACGTGTTTGGTTTTTTACTGCAATGGTTTCAGAAGCAAGAGGGGAAAAAACACTTTCTCTGGGAGCTGAAGAAGGTGTAATGATCACAAGATAGGTTTCTATGTGGAATATCTTCTAGAGTATTCCTGCAGTCGTGAGTTTGTTTTTTGTTTGTTTGTTTTGTTGTTTTACTTAACAAGATTTTACTCTTAATATTAATGTGTTTTTATTTTGTGCAGTGTCCCGGGACCTCAGAAGTCTACGGAGAATGATGCTCTTATGGAAACTGTAGTGATGGAAGCACTATTGGTCTATGAAGAATCCAGGAAAGTTCCTTCTGACTTCAGCTGTGAGGCTGAGAATCCTTTTATTCAATCAGATTCTGAAACCATTTCTACCAAAGAAGAAGTTGGAAGTATTATAACAAAAGCTGATAATGCACATCCCAGTATCAATGGTCAGCACAAGATTAGGGAAAGATGCTTTGATACTGAAGATGAATTCCTTGAACAGTACCGATCTGAGGACCGTGGAGACGAAGACAAATCAAGAAGATCAAAAGAACCTGAACTCATTTCAAAAGAAAATATTTTGTACATCAAAGACTCTTCTGAGGCTGATGAGAACTTGCGGCAAACTTCCTCTCTAAAGTCTGACAGTGAATGTAGTTCTAAAAATCTTTCCTCCTTAGCTGTTACAGATAAATGCCAAGATACAAAGGACATATCTAATAACTATGTAGAGGTACCACCTGTTAATGACTCGTCTATTACAAAGCTGGATAAAGTTTTGGAAAGCCAATTCTCCAGACCAAATGAAGAATTTGGTGACAGAAAATGGGAAGAAGATGCCATGCACAGGAAAAAAGATAAGAAAAAGATACACGAAACTAAAAAAACTGACAAAGAGCATTACCGAAGAAAGAGGGAACATTCTGATACTGAAGAGAAGGAGAGTCAAAACAGAAGCAAAACAGATGGTCATTCCAGCAAGAGAAGGTGCTCTCGCAGCATGGAAGTTATTAAGCAAAATCGTCATAAGCAGGAGTATTGTGAGGGAAGCAAGTACAGATCTTTCCATAGTGAAAGAAACAGCCCTGATAATGGGAGAAGATCACTAAAATATTCAAAGTACAGATCTCGAAGCAGAGGAAGATCAGAACAAGATAGGAATAGATATTACCATTCCAAAGGGGAAAGAACTTGGAGCAGAGAAAGATACTATCAAGATGAACCACGGAGATGGGAAAAATGTAGATATTACAATGATTACTATTCATCTCATGCAACAGGAGACAGTAGAGAGAGAAAGTTCTCTCACGGTGATAAAGACTTTGACAAATTGAGTCAAGCTTACAACAGCAGGTCACATAAGGATTATCATTACAAAAGCAGATGGCCTCACAGTTCCCTCTCGAGAGAAGATGATGTACATCACTTTAGCAGCCACAGAGCAGACTTACATCGTTGCTCAGTACCTCAGCAACATTCTGAAAAATATTCTCGTGAAAGACATGCACTTCCACCTGTGTCAGGTCATTTTGAGGACTCTCCCCAGAAAAATGAAAAAGAAAGAAACAGAAAAAGACAATATACTCGTGCAGAAGGTAGTGAAAGTGAAATAGAAAGGAAACGCAGAAAGATAGAAAAGGAGCTTTTAGGTGATGAAAAAATGAAAAAATATAAGAAGTTCAAGAAGAAAAAGAAGTCTAAAGATAAACATCGAGAGAAGGATTACAAGTAAGCAAGGATTCCAGCATAATCAGCAATTTTTTTCCTAATTCTTTTCTGGGTGTTTCTCATGTCTTCCTTTTTTTTCATAGTTTCAAAGTTATTTTGATAGCATAATCTGGCTGGGGATCATGTTATTAGGTTGATCAGTGAAGATAGGAAAGATATTGCTGAATTGTGTTAGAACACTAGATTTGGACCACGTAGTTAGTAATCATATCTGCACACCATTCTGGATTAGGTTAAAACATTTTTTTTTAATTGCACATATTCCAGAGCTAGCCACTGTTAATGATTTGTGTACAAACCAGGACCTATCGTCCTTCAATCTGAGGGCTTAAGTTTGCTGCATCTAAAGTAAGTTACATGTGCACAAAGTACCACAAAATAGCTGACATGCCGCAAATCATCACCTGTGGTAAAATAAATAAAATTTCATATATGCATCAAGTGCCACATCTTTTTTTTTCTATTTTTAACTTGCATGTTTCCTTCAGACTTTATGATTTGGATTTCTCTGTGCTCCACTTTGACAATGACAATCGCAAGCGTAAGAAAAAGAAGAAAAAGAAGAAACACATCAGGAAACTGAAAGGCTTCTTGGAATACTTAGATCCTCGTTTCCAGAAGAAAACACGGGAGAAGAAGGAAGAATCCCGTCCTCCAGATGGCTCTTTTTGTGAGCAATACAGAAACGAGGGCAGTAAACAACCTTACAAGGAAGGGAAGCCTTCCAGTGCAGGTGAAAGCAAGAAATACAGCTCCATTGCATCCAACGAGTATATTAAAGGTAAGCAGCTGCAGCATGTTTACGGGATTCCTTTTTTATTAATACAGAGAGTGTTTAAAACGGTCTTTAAATGCTTGATGACTGAACAGTCTGCATGGATATTAAAAACAAGTTGATAGACTATTTTTTTTTTCCATTTTTGAATGACCACTAGGAAAGAAAGTCTGAAAAAAAGAGGTTAAAAGAGAAATAATTTTAATTTGATTTGATGATTAAGTGGCAAACAAGAGGAAGAGATGCAAGATGCCTTATTAAATTCAGTCCAACTAACTAGGAAAAATAAATTTGGACAGCTGTATCTTGGAAAAGAATATTGTAGGTAGAAAGGAGGTTCAGTAGTCAAGATGGAAGACGATGACATGAGGCTTACAGGCTAGTAATGTAATAGTGAAACACAGTCTTCCTAAAAAAAAAAAACAAAAAAAAAAAAAAAAAACCTGCCTGCATAATTCATTTGAATAACATACTATGTTCAGCTATTTCATAACATAGAAACAGTGCTGACTGCTTATTCAGAGTAACATAAGTTGGTGATAATACTGAAATATTTTTGTTTCAGATGTAGATCTGCCTTCTCCTAAGCACACTGAATTCACAGTTATTAATCCTCCAGAGGACGCTTTGCAATTTAACACCTGGAGAGTATGTTAAATTCCTGCTATTGTTCTACTTGTGGTTTTTTTTCCTATTAGTATAGGCTTAAGAATATAGAGAAATGGGCTGATGAAACAATTTTTAGTATAAAAAAGCCATCTTGGTACATCTCCTTACAGAAAACTAAATACAGACTTTAGCTCCCGATTGGCTTCACACTGAACTCTGTGCTGTTCTTGTCATAATCTTGGTCTCTCAGTAGATAATATGGTTTAATTAGCTATAGAATCTTGTGATGAAGAAGATTGCACACTGCGACAAATTCAACATCTAAAATCAAATTTTACATTTTCCATGATTTTTTTCCAGAGCAGAAGTGTGTAGTATTAAATATATATGTATCTGAGATGAAGCCACAGTCCCAGTTACTCAGATATTTTAATAAGCACTTGCAGTAAGATAAATTGCTGCATCTTTTAGCATTATTTGGTTTAATTGTAGGGTTAGAGACACATTGATTCAACAGAGCTGTAAAGTTTCTAAAAGCTCACTTTGAAAAATACCAGCTAAATTACTGGCAAGACTGCATCCGTTCTTAAAAACAAACAACCCCCCCAATCATCTATTTTCCTCTTACAGATAACTGAAGTAATCCCTGAAGAAGACAGTTCACTATCCAAAGGCAAGTTTTTAACATTTTATACATTTTACACCTAGACACAACTTAACCAGTTAACAGTCAGTGACAAACCTGTTCATTGTTGAAAATGCCATTCTGGCATAGGAAAGAAAGGAATTCATCTTCTTGCTTTACAGCTGAATGCCTTTTATAGAATGTTTGGAGAAGTTAAGTCTTCGAAGAGATTTTCAAAAATTCTACCTGGTTTTAATGATGAAGTAAATTGCCATAGTCTGTAGATTCTGGCACTGAAAAGTTTCTTCAAGATAAAGAGGAAGTGCAATTGTTGCAAAGCATGTTTGTGTTTTGAGACATGGACGACCAGAAGTTTTAATCTTAAAATACCATGTGGAGGGGAGGCTGGTTGTTCACACATTCTTGCAGACTTTAATACAATCTGTCCTATTATCAAGAACAAAATTAGGGACAGAACTGAGGTCTTTCAAATACCAGTGTTGCAAAAACAGACTTTTTATGATATTAATGTCAAAAGAATCCTGATTGTACTAAATTGTAAGTATCTCTTCTAGCTGATAAATCAGGAGCAGCACAGAAGAAAATGTATCTGCTCTAATCTCTTTGGGCTTCAATGAATTCTCTGGCCAGCAGATGGCAAACTCGTTTTTCTAAACCAGTCAAAAGTATAGGAAGAAAGTAAATGTCTTGCATACGTTCCACAAGTCCGGGGCATTAAGATCACTGGGCTATATAAGTGAAAGTGATGTTCGTTGATAAATACAATAGTACCCCATTTAGATACGCTGCTTGCAACATAAACAGGATAGGAGGGCTGTGCAAAGCAATTTTGGTAAATTGAGGAATTCAAGTATTTAATCAAGCCTAAAGATATTAATTAGTTTCATTTTGGGGAAGGTCAGTCTTTCAAAGAAGAGAAAAAATGTCTCTTAAACAGGATTTTCTGAATGATGGAATCTAATCTGAAAAAAAGGCCACTTCAACAGTTTGGTTTTTTGTTTGTTTGTTTTTTTACAACATTGAACCTCTCAAATAAGCTAGGGACAGACTAGGACCAACTGAGGACTCGTTAGGTTGTGCCTTTTCACCTGGACTCATGTTACTTTGAATAAATTAACAAGGATAGCTAGTGATAATTTGTGATTTAAGGAAAATCCAGATACATGAGAGAGAGAGTAGCGTTAAAGCAGTTAAATTCCTGCATTCCTAAGTGTTCTCCCTAGCAAGCTTCTGAACGCTTCTGTTCTGTGGCTAGGATTTGGTCAGCTGACCACAAGATCACTAGTAAAACAAGGATGCTGTCCAATCTAACCTTCAAATAAATTTAATTTACCTAAGGTCTACCATTTGCCATTAAAGTAGGTAGCTTTGTCCTAATATTCTGTACAGTTCACCAATTTTAGTGTAGAACTGAAATGCAGCAACAGTTTAACGGGAGGGCTTTGGAAGCCACCTTCTCCAGTCAGTTCAATCCTGTAGTCACAGAGCAGATCAAGCCGTGTGCAGGGTTGTGACTTTTCTGTTTAGAAAGAAAACCACTGAGCCAGATAGGTCCATGTTGAGTAACACACCAGGGAATGACACTTCTTCCTTTTGTCTTTCAGACGCAGAGCTTACTGATGGAAGCCTTCAGTACTCAAACTAAACCTACCATCAAAACCGATGACCTTTTTACCATCCAAACCAACCATTTTACCATCAAAACCCAACAACTTCTTACCATCAAAAACCCAACAACTTCTTACCATCAAAAACCCAACGACTTCTTACAACTTCTTACCGTCAAACCCCATGTCTTCTTACTGTCAAAACCAACGTTTTATGGTCAAAACCAACCACCTTTTACCTTCAGAACCGATGACTCAACATTATCAAAATAAACTATCAAAAATTTACTTAAAATTTATCAATACCGTAAAATTACCATCAAAACAAAACCCAATCATAAGTGGTGCTTCAAACGTCTGTACAGACTTTTACCATGAAAGAACTTTTTTTTAGCTTTTAACTTGAGACTTTCTTTTTTAAAATGTACTTCTAATCCAAAAGGGTGGAAACTTTCTACAACTGCTGAACATTGTACATTACCAAGTAAATATCTCACTGAAAACAATGCCCTGGAATAGAACATCTCAAATGCTGCTTAATTACAGACTCAGGTTGATTGTGTGTTATTCATGTAATGTTACTCCAAGATAGACATCTGGTGCAAGAACAACCAGGAAAACCACAGAATTATAAAATTTGCAACTGACAGTCTGTATATTTAATTTAAAGACTTATTTAAGATTTCACAAGCTCTCACATAACAGGAGTTTTGCAAGAGCTTCATCTTTTTTGTGACGCCTGACACTAGAAACTAATTTACTTCACATTTTAATTCTATTCAAGATCGGAAGAATGTTCTGGTTTTCAACGCTGTGGAACAATGATCAGAATATGCAGTTCTGAATGTATCTCTCAGACTATTTGTATACTCTTCCATATGTTTTTATTACACTTTTTAATACAGCGTCACTTGTCTTAAGTCTCGGTTGTCTGTTTTGTCCCTCTAAAGTTTCTAGTTACAGACAAATTCATACTGTGATTTTTATTTTTATTATTAAATGCTATCAAACTGTGATGCACTTATTACTCACTGGTCCTGCATCAGGAGATGAGTGGGGAACCTGTATTAAATACAGTTCATCTGAATAATCTGTCTGGTTTATACAAGCTGTGTTGTTCAGAGATGTCTAAAGTTTGATCTTTGTTTTTTTAAAGATAAAAAGCACTTGCCCCACTGTAAATATATAGCATGTAAAATTTATATAGTATATAAATACAGCGAAGTTAAAATGGATTTTTACTTGAGTTTTACTTGAGTTATTTAACATGCAATATGCCATGTGACTTGACAGCTTTCACAGTGTTGGATAATCAAGAAATCAGATCTTCCTTTCAGTGGTAGGTGAGAAGATGCTGTTGGTATGACCCAGAGAAGACAAGTAACTTGGGACCTCAGCTGCCTAGACAAGAATGCAGAAGTCTTTCTCCTTTGAAGTTAACAGCTTCCAAAAACAGGCAACAGGTTGGAAGCTTGGCAGTAGCTTTCCACTGTGTGTGACACTAAAAAAGGAGCAAGGTTAATGTTTTACTAGATACTTCAAGTAATATTTTGGTACATGGAGAACACCATAAAGCCAAACCATAAGTGTACCCTGCATAATGTTCCTATGGCAACAGTTATGTTAAGTTACATAAAGTAACATGACAAAGAAAACACCCACCTGTCCTGTATCTGGCTTTTTTTTCCTCTTTTGTCCTTTGGCTCCAAGATTTGGTGTCTTGTGTTTTGTCTGATCAGTAACTCTGGGCTTAAATGTATAAAAGGAGTTTAAACGTTGACTGCTGTATCTTTTTAGTGCTCTGTCTATTAAGTGCTCTGGCAACAACTACTGCTGGAACTAGCCGTCATACAGGAGTGGGGGAATGCAGTGAGAGACACTTCAGCTTAGCCCTCTGAAGATGATGGGGCAACTGCAGCGGTGTGGGCTGCTTCTGCCGGGGGGAGGTCTCATTTGTCTCCTTGAGGAGAGGAGTTCGCTTTTTCTCCCACTTACATTTGACTGAAGCACAGGGAAGTATTTTGTCAGGTCCTTTCGCTAATTTAGGGTGGTTCTCAAAGGAAATGGAGATCTCCAGCTCTTACTGGAATTAACGTTTCGTAGCTGTAGCATACTTTATTCAATCTATTTTGCAGCGAAAGGGTTTTCTCTGTAACCTGATCGTTTAAACTGTTGTGGCTAAAATAAGGGCACTTGCAAGAGCAGTTATAATCCATGCTATAAAATTGAATCACCCTCTAGAAAGAAAAAAAAAGAGCAATTATCTTGCATGTACTCTTGAAAAAGGAGGAGCTATACAACAGTATATAGTTTCACACTTTATTTTTGAGAATGTCCAGGTTTAAGTAACAGCTTTTGATGATAAGTGAAAAGGTTAATATTGCAGTGGATTTACACAGAACATTACATTTTTAACAATGATCGATACAGAGTATTTGTCATGCAAATCACCTGTGTACACCAAGTAATACTTATATCAATACATATCTGTACAGTATTTACATTTTATATTTAAACTCTAACTAGAAACATTTTCCAAGAAAATATAGAAATGAAACTGGTAAGCCACAAGTCTTAATTTGTAGCATTTGGTCTACAACAGACCTAGCTTTTCCAGCAAGCATATCTACATAGATATGTAATAAATCTTAAAAAATAGGCATTGTTTTTATATATGAAGCATTATAAATGCTGCTTGGTTTATAAAGGTTCAGTTTTGTACCAGTTTAAAACTGTTCAAAATGTTAAGTGATTTAGAGCTTATTTTGTCAGAATATTGTAAAATTTAAGTCAGTCCAGCTGAGCTTAAGTATTATATACAGTTCTCTCCCTAGATTGCACTGGCAGCGTGGCTGAAGTTAGTGTCCAAACAGTTTAGGTATTCAGAGAAGCCGTATGTGTGGCAGAAGCAGTAGCGGCTCTTGCTGGCCCCTGTAGTTTCAAAGGGCAATGGTAAAGAGCTGAAGAATTTATACAAATTTCAGCGCAACGGGAAGGGAGAAGTCTGCTGTCCCCAGAGGACTTTCCTCAGCCTGGCCAAAATATAACAGGTATTGCTTTAGGCCACAGAGCAGCTAGTCTTAGTAGCTACACCTGGACTTGAAGCCCAATAAAAAAGGGAAAGGTTGAGAGATTTTTCTTCACCCTCATGGATAGTACCTGACTTGGCCAAAATTTTCACAAGCCACTTTGTTTTACTGGCCTCGTGGCCAGTGGAAATTCTGGGCCAGTTTCACTCCCCGTTAATACTGTTACAAAAAAACATTTGAAATCAAATATTATCACACAAAAGAATGATATTCCATTAGCTTTGGTAAATTAAATAGTTATATTGAGCACCACAAATAGCTGGTTTAGATGTTGCATTTTAATGCTAGAAATAATATATTTCCTGCTACGATATCCTCAGTTACATGTTAATCTAAATAATTATTTCTGCAGGATATAAGAACTTCAAACCAAATACAGCAAATAAACTCTCAAGGCATTTCCTTCACGCTTACAGGTAGACACCCTCACCTGGCTAGATAAACAGATTTTCTTGAAGGTGATATTTCAGAATATAAGAATTGATTTAAAAAAAAGTGCTTCATGGCTTACTGTTTTTGTAATCTCACATTTCTCCAGGAATACTTTATTTGCTGCATTTCACCATTACACTTGTCAGTACCACTGATTCTGGTTTATCACTATTTGCATTACAAATCTACTTCTCCAAAGCTAAAACTGATGTATGCACTGCTTGAAAACAAAACTTGAAGTTGTAGAGCAGAAGACTCAAGTCATTAGGTTAGCAGCTGTGTAACCATACTGCTTTCCAAACATAAGATGTACAACTTAATTCATTTCTATAAAGAGTTTAAATGGCTACCATTAAGCAAAGATGTCCCCATGTTGATGCTTACTGTTAAGCAAAGATTCTACCTCCTTTGGCTGAGGTTTGCTCCCTACTCACATTTGAACATTCATCCAAGTAGCCTGCAATTCCACATGCTCGGGGAGTATAGAAATAGTATATAGTATAGAAAAGGTTCCTCCAGGCTCTTCCTCTCAGCCTTTTTTTGAAGCAT
The DNA here is from genome assembly GCF_040182565.1 of Anser cygnoides. Lineage (NCBI taxonomy): Eukaryota > Metazoa > Chordata > Aves > Anseriformes > Anatidae > Anser > Anser cygnoides. The sequence goes on from NC_089887.1 coordinate 7,800,993, forward strand.
GCAATAAAGCAAAATATTCGCAGGCTGACATTCCATGCAAAACAAGGCAAATTAGTAAGACAGGAACCACAAAACTGACTGTCCTTTAAAGTTAAAATGAGATTTGAAATAGATCAACTTAGTAAGTGTCTGTTTTTCCCAATGCAGCATTAATTCCCTATCATGTATCCAGAGCTGCTTCTGTTAACTCCAAGAAGCAAAACTGCTTTGACAACATACTGGGTCACCAAAGCATTCGCTGGCACAGTAGGCACGGCTCAGGTTCAACAAGTTTGTGAAAAAAATGAGTACTAACAGAAGCAGCAGGGTCCAAACAAACACTATGATGTCCCCACTGCAAAATGAGGGGCTTTACCTTGAGTGTTATGCATGCACGCTGTCAATAGAAAAGCACTGTAACAGAATCTGCCAAGGCAGTTTGTATGTTACTGAAAGACCATCAGAGGGGGGCTGCAGAAAGATCTTCCAGAAGTTACAAAAAAACGTGGGGGCGGGAGTTTAGGTGCATTAGATAACGCAATGTTAGATACAGATTTTGTTCTTTATGTAAAAGTAAGGATGTCTACTCACTTCTTCAACGACTGAAGCACAAGTCTGAAAAATCGCCTTTAAGAATGTAATGAAAATATTTAACTTTTCTGTATGTTCGAAGTTTGCTATCAAGCAAAGGAATGAATGCTGATGCCTTAACTATCTAGGGCTGTATCTTACAGAAAGAATACACCTTCCTGTTTTTTCCCTTTAAAAATATTAAATGCATGTGAAATTATTAGGGGGTGTTTTCACATGCAAAGCCTAACGCAACACATGCAAGCCCTGTCATCTTATTCCTTTAGTAGTAACTTAGTGTTAGTTTAACTACAACATACCTAAAACATAAGAAGGATGTTACTACATAAAAAGCAGATGAAACCGGTCATTAAATCTTACTGCTTATTGTGCATGAGCAGACTGGAATGAGTTTTAGCCTACTGGCAAATATCAAACCACATCTGTACTCAGTGTCGTGCCTACAGATAATCCTTTACTGTTGGGACCTGCATATTTTCCTGTGCATTCAACACAAACCCTTTGGCACAACTAGTTAACTACGTAGCTGCCAATCCACCACTCAGCTGCACTTCTGAAGAAGAAAAGCAATTTCCATATAACGCAGGAGCACATACTCTAAATGAAAGCTTCACTCAGCTGGTCACTTACTGTGAGATGCGCAAGATTTAAAAACTGCTATTGAGATTGTGGGTTTTCTGCTTACAGAAAAATTAAGTGCTAGATCGCCCCCGACTCCACTTTGTAGTGCTGCATTTAATGGAGATTAAAATAATTTCAATTGCTCCTCCATTTATGGACAACAAGCTCAAGGAACAGGTACAGCATATTAGCCTGGAATTCCTTCCCCGCCAATCAAAGTAAACTGGAGCTGTAACTAACACAAGCAGAAACAAGGCTTCCATGTTTTCAGTTGAATAAAGTTCCAACAAAATCATCCTCTGGGATTTGAAGCTTACTTCAAATTATATGCCAATAACTATTTACCTTGAAAGGTCTTGCCAAGTTTTTATGTCATAGTAGAGTATATATATATATAAAATTTACAGTTAATGTCTTCACTTAGTTTGTCCAATTTTTACATTATCACTCAACTGTATGCTCATTTATAAGTTGATGCATGTATACAAGCCGCTGATCACGTTCTATTTCTTGTTTGCAATTCTTCGTTTCCTTGTTGCCAGCATATCGTAAAACGGATCCCTGCTGATACTTGCTCTAGAAGAAAAGGAATCATCAGTTTGGTTAACAAATGCCATTTCTGAAAACTAGAAGTGTTTTGTTCTCTCTTCCCTTTGAATGACTCCACACCTCTCATCAGATAATGGATTGCTGACCTAGAATCACAGAACATCCCAAGGTGGAAAGGACTCACAATAATCACCGAGTCCAACTCCTGGCTTCACACAGCACCATCCAAAAATCAGACCCTATGTCTGAGAGCATTGCCCAAACGTTCCTTGACCTCCGTCAGGCTCGGTGCCATGACCACTGCCCGGGGAGCCTGTCCCAGTGCCCGACCACCTCTGGGTGCAGAACCTTTCCCTAACCCCCAGCCTGACCCTCCCCTGTCCCAGCTCCATGCCGTTCCCTCGGGTCCTGTCACTGTCCCCAGAGAGCAGAGCTCAGTGCCTGCCCCTCCACGCCCCTCATGAGGAAGTTCTGTAGGCCTCTAAGCACCAGAAACATTTATTTTAAAATAAGATTATATTCAGCTGTGATTTGTTAAGAGTTCATACCTTCCTCTTGAACATTATTTATTCTTTTAAGTGTGGGTCTGCTTTATAAATCTTACAAGATGAAGTCAAATTATCAAAGTTCAAAGCTGCACTGTGAACATGCTCAAGATAGATGTCACTGAAGTTAATTAGTAGTTGAAGAATTTAACAAAATCATGGTTAAAGATAGTTCACACAAGGCTTTAAATTCGCTTCAAAAAAAAAGAAAAAAATCCACATTTTCCTCATTTGAGTTAGGAGCACTACTATTTCCTTAGGACCAGACAGTAACTGGAGACTTATCCTGATCTATCAACCCCATGTAGCTTTTCATTAATCCTAGAGGACACTGCCACATCAGAACTCTTTAAGTAAGTTAGAATACAAATTCTCTTAGTACCTTACTCAGAGAACAGCTTACATTTCATTTCTGAAAGACATTTAAGACTCAAAACTCACTTGATAGATTTAATCCATTCTTCCTTTTCTTCTGGGGTGGGAGCAGATATTCTATACACTACATGGTTGCCCTCTACCACTCTACCATCAGCTTCGGTTTTACAAGCTTTAATCACTTGCCCTTTATGACTGGGGTTATAGAGCTCAAAGCAGTTCTGGAAGGTAGAAATGGAAAAATAAATTTAAAAAACAAACAAAACAACAAACAACTGGCAAACATCTTCAGTAAAAACTTATAATGAAGATATCTTACTGGTTTTCTAGGGTCTTCAACTTCTCTTATGCTAAGGTTTTCTAATGGAATAATCCCTCTAGGTTCTTTGTCCTAAAAATGAGGAAAATATCACATTAGCCCCTTAAATACCTGGATTACAATTGAAGCTCACTGCAATATATACTCACTGTTGTATATTCAAAGTAATACAGGCAATTATCAGTCAGAATAAACCATCTTCGTTTCCATGTTTTTACTCTTCCCCCTATAATCAAAAGGTATCGATAAATTAAACGTGTGCTGCTGTCAAGGCTTCAGTAATGGATAAGAAGAAAGTATTTAGTTTTGTTTTTCAAAATATGGCTTAATTAATTGCAAATGGATCAGGCACAGATGAGCTGAGATTAAAAGAACATGTTTCTGTAGCTCTTGTACTGAGATCAAACTCCTGAGACCGCATTAACTATGGTGCTGCTGACCAGCCACATGAGCTTTATGCTGTAAAGCTGTAAATGTCTCCTCTCTTACACGTTCACTTGAGTCCAGGCCTGCTCCCTCTGTCCATGTAGTCACAGCTATTTCAAAAATATTAATCAAAAATATTAATCCTTCACGGCCCTCAGAAATACAGAGCCAGTGCTGCTATGGGAAAGGAGGCTGAACAGCAAACCCAGTAACTGGGTTTCAATGACAGGACCAACCCTCTCCACAGCCTGTCTTTTTACAAGGAAGGTGTCTCATCAGTAAAATTCATGGTGTTTTATCACCTTCCTTGCACTCCACTCATGACCATGCATGTGATTAAGAACCTATTTCTAGTACTAGATTTAACATCAAGCACATCAGATGCTTACAAACTTTACCGCTTGCAAACAGAACAACTCTGATGAGTCATCAACTTGGAGCAAATGCAGAACATGCTACACCAAAATGTATCATTTGTAGTGACTTTTCACCATTTATTGTTTTAAAAACGTGCTTTTTATGGGGAAAATATGTAACGGAATACACCTCACAAAAGACATAGCTACTGCTCCAAAAATACCATTTTTCCCCCCCACATTAGTGGTTTAGAAAACAGCAACCACTGAGGTGCTCTTTCTCCCACCTGTTAATGTCAGGCTGTATGGAATTGATCCTTTCAGAAACACACATTGTCTCAGACTTTTCGCCTATTGCTCTGCAGTGTGCTACCTCACAACCTCTCCAGTATTCTACAATTACTATTTTCAGGACTCATTTTCAGGAAAGACAATAGTAGATAAAGAATTCACGTGTTATCAACATACAGGCTTAGTTCCACCATAGTTACATGACTTCAGGATTATGTCACCACCTGTGCATCATCCATTCAGCAATGATTTCACCTCATTAACCCAAATGTCTCAAAATAGTTGATCTTGCTATTGAACACCCTGGCATAAAAGAATACCATTAATATACAAAAGGCCCCCAATTTAATTTAAGTCATGTAACTAAATTTAAGACACAAACATATTTTTTCATCTGCTCTTCTTGAGATAGTTGGAACTTTTTTGATATAATCCTCAATTCTAGGAATATTGTTATTTTTTATACCAGTCTACTATGTATTTGCAATGCAGACCAAGTCTTGTTGAATTTTGTGTCTTCATTTCAATTGGTTTTATGACCTATGTTATAGCACAGTGCTAACACGCTGCAATGTTCAATGTACTCAATAAATTGCACGTTTCCACTACACGCACACATATCTCAAGAAAAAATTAATCTGCAAGCAGGTGTGGTGAAATAAGAGAAGGCAAAATAGTGCAAGATGCAGAAGCCGTGACAGAATGGATGGTTGAGTGAACTGGAGACAGTGAGGGAAGAATTGGTGGCATTTTAGTATGACCACTGTGACAGGTCCTTAAATAAATCATTGTAGTAACAGTCAAACTGGCACATGAGTCACTAGAAAAATTCCCATCACCTTGACTAAGAGCTGGTTCAAGTATCAGGAAGTATTTGGGCCAGGAATGGAAAACCAGCCAACTTTAGCTTGATTTACTTCTGGATCAATGAATAAGCTGCAACCAAGTCAAGATGACTGCCAGGGCAGTCCTTCCTATCGCCGTAACAGGATCTGTTTTTCAGGTATTCTAAGGTTCATTGCAGTGTTCATTGCAGCTCCCTTCTCTCTCAGCCAGCCAGTAGGTCACCAGGTCACAGCACTCATGGGAGCTGTGGAACTGCAGCACAGGTCCCTGTTCCCAACCAAGCTATGAGTTACTCTTCTCCTCTCTTCCAGAAAAAAAAAAAAGCAGCAAGGCAGGATATTTTTTCCCCAAGATAAGCAAGTATTCTAATATATAAATCTCTATATCCCCACCCCATTACTTAGTTGCAGCTGTCAACAGCACAGAAACTACTAAAAAGCTTGAAAGGCAATCTAATCTGTACTCATCAAGTTTGCAGGGGTCACCATACAACGTGTTTAATATGCCTTTAAAAATGGGCTAAAACCCAAGAGGCTGGTTAATAAGGCTTTGGGGATCATAAGCATGGCATACAAGATTAATGGTAAGAACTACTGATAACAAAACATTCTTTTCCTCGGCCGAGATTGCTGTAGGCTCACAAAACAACAGCACAGGGGGTTAGTACTGTGTTTCATATCTTATTCCAGTTGCCAGCCTCTTAGATATTAAAACTGAAAGGAATTGAGTTATCAGAAAAGGATCAAGAAAATCGGAGTATGAGTCCATAAACTTTTACAGAAATGGAGAGACACAAAGGATGTAATTCATCAAAAGATCCAGCTGATTAACTGAAATGCAAGGACAAACAAAATAAAGTACATCTTGTCAGCCAAAATCTAAGGAAACTACAAGAAAAGGCCACAATGCAAAATACATAGAAAGAGGAAGACAAATCCTCTTCATCTCAGTAACCCAACACCGGATTTTTTTTTTTTTTCAATTCTGGAAAAAGTATGAACTAGAGAATAAGGTGAAATATACAACCTAGGCCAAAGGGAAAAACAATTGGCACTGACTCAGGAAACACTGACCTCAAAAACTAAAAATGGTTTTACAACCAAAGGCAAAGTATCTGAAGTCAGAAAATTCTACCCAAATCTTCAGTATGTTTGTAAGTAACTTTTAATGGGGAAAAGGAGACAGGCAGACAGAAATACAAAATAATTTTTTTGTGTGTGTCTCAGTTCATTTAGATACCACTAGGTGGAATTGGACTCAGAAATTGCAGTTACACACAATTCTGTTTGCATTTCTTTGAAAATGTTTACCTCAACAGCAACATTAACTGCCTTGAACTAGAACAGCATCCATGTGACCCAGATGGGTACCGGAAGGCATCAGTTTCCTGATCACCAACCATTATTTTCTCGCCCTGGATTTGGGAGAAGCAGCGACATCCTCCCAAGGACAGCTGTGCTGCAACAAGCGCCATGGGCAGAACGGGCCCAGAAGCGAGGCCTTTGGACAACCTCCAAGCTCTCAGTTGCTGCCTGACTGGCAGAAAAAAATTAACACAATCACGTGTTGGGCTTGAATCATTTCCTCTCCAGTTTGGTAGAGCTATGTCACAGCTTCCCTCTAACTAGAAGAAATTACGCAAACCAAGCTGTTTGCCAAGAGAAGCTGTTTTAGACACGGAAACGCCCTCCCCGAGCATAATGATTATTAGTTAGAAATTAGGACAGACAGCCCATATAAAATTTTCAAATACCTTCAGTTGGAAGGTACAAAATTTCATGGTAAACACCACCAAAAATCATGATGCAGAAAAATCTAAAAGCTAGTAATGTCTCAAGCTGTTCTACGTAAGGATTCATAAGCACTCGGCAGCTTTCAGCTTTTTCCCACTTGTAGCGTTTGTTTTCATTACACCATGCTTCAAACGATGTAAAACCAAATGATAATTTAGGTTTACCGAGATTAAAAGCATCTACAGGAAAGAGCCAACTGAGTCTAGATAGATAAACCCAGAAGTGCTGCCTGGCTGCCCGGTTTGGCACTTGGACTTGCACTAGGTCACCTCTGAACAATTCAGAGCAGCAAGCTTCACAACAGCAAGCATTTGTGAAGCACAGCTTTCTAAAACACAGTGCCTGGCTAGAGAGCTGGGGAAGTCTTTAGGACAGGTGAATTTTACTATATACGGTAGTTCCACAATATCCATCTCCTGCCCAGAGAAGAATCAACGCAGCAAGCTGCAATACCAAATAGAAGGGCACAGGTAGACAAATGGGAAGAGATACTGTAAGTAATACAAAATAGTGTCTTGATAGACTCAGGGTTTGAGGGCTTGTCTTAGTCATAGTTTTATATATGAACTTTGATCTTTTACGCAAGAATTAACACAACTGAGCACCTGAACTCTCACACGGGAATAGAATCTCCTCAGCATTTCAACAATACTGAAACTTTAAATATCCACATCTTCCAGAAATAAAAGGAAACTCCATCAACTTCAGAGTAATTATTTCCCAACAGAAAGGGCTGTAGCAATGCAGACTATGTGGATCGAGATGGGACTCTCTAACATATAGTTTAAGCCTCCTAGTAAACAGGAAACTCAAGGGAGAAGAAAGAAGGAGGAAAGAATGAAAAGGAAAGAATATTGCCAGGTTTGTTTTCAGTCAATTCACCTAATCTACCAAAACGTATGTGTCTGTAAGCAGTCTGCGCCTGCTGAAAAAAACGCGGTCTTTCCAGGAAGCACAGCTTCATGCATTCACAGGCTGATTCACCAGAGGCTTCAGGACACATTTCATTTCCTTATTCAAATAACCCCGCTGCTGTGGGAGCGTCACCAGCACCACCCTGCAGTCTCATGCACGCTTTTGCTGTTGGGTTTCCTGTGTATTGTCTCTCATTTACACCGTCCACAATGAAAAGCTGGCTTCATTGGCCCTACTTGGCAGCACTGGAGGTGGCTGGTGCACAAGTATCCAGTAGCTTTCAGCAGTCACCTTTTTTCTTCAACCTCTTTGTTCCTCTATTTTTATTTATTTTATATCTCTCGTATGTATTTTATTGACTCTTTGTTCCACAGTGGATGTTTGGCACTCCTCTACACACACACTCCCACTCTTGCTTGCGCTCTCTGTATGCATATAATTCTATGAGGAGTATTGGCAACCGACAGAGAAGGGATAGATATGCCCAGCATTCATAACAAGAGCTTATTCCCAACCTCTTCTCCAGAAAATGCATTTTATCTACTTCATCTTGAAAGCCTTTTTTGTTGAGAAAGCTGTGCCAGGAGACTGCAAATTACCAAAGATTCCAGTGACCTTAAACTTCACGCTCATTTAACAGTCTGTTAAGCAAGCTAAATATATTATTTACAAAGGAAAATAAATAGCAAAAAGAACAACTTTTATATATGCATAGTTCAAATGTAATCAAATTTTTCAATAATCCAATACAATTGATGTACACGTAACAAAATCACCCTGAAACTTGATTACAAAGGTAAGAAACGTTTTTCTCTCAGGTGAAATTATTCTTCCCTTGTTATATTCTTCAGTGACTGTGAGAAGTTCGCTGAGAAGTCATCTTTATTTTTCTGCTTTACATTTAAACACTTTCTTTTTTTTAAAGCAGAAGACGCTTGCATGTGAGCTAGACACTAACATGCCAGTCTTTTGTGGACAGAATACCACTGATGATACTGTTAGTGACACTGAGTGAAAAAGCAAAATGCTATAATAAATTTGATTAAAAAAAATAAAGAAAAAAAGAAAAGAAAAAACAAGAGGAAGGAGGAAGAAAATAAAAGAATGAGCAACTGAACAAGATGGGACTGGAAAGCAATCAGATACGTACCTCCTAATGCAGAATAAGCAGAGACAGCCAGTCACAGAACAGAAAGGTGATAGGTCATAGGCCATAAGGAAAACAAGAAGGCACATTTAAACCACTCATTAAAAAATCATAGCCAAAACCAAACCAAGAGAAACTCACAAATAATATGGAAAAATAAAGACACACAAAAATAACTATTTGAAGAGAAATCCTTTCTTTTTGCACACAGAAAACTGAATTGAAATTTCACATTAGTTTTCTGAAATGACTTCATGGAGATTTAGATGTTATTTATCAGCCACGGCATGTGTCAAATAACATGTGGAGTTTCCTTTCTGTTGCTGAGTTTTCACTTCTCAAATATCAGAAATAAAACTCCAAAGTTTGAAATAAGATTGCTAATTTGGATATGTAAAACAAGAAGTAACAACCTTTAGTTGTAAAGGAGTTACTTATTTTGGTATACATTTTTAAGTACAAGTTACAAGATTAATCCTATTACATTTAGGAGAAAGCAGTTAGACAAAGAAGGAGCAGACACGCTAACAACGAACAAACACATAGCAGCAAAACTGCCCTTATAACTAACCTAATTTCAGCAGCCAACCTTCTCTATCTGGATTAAAAAATGTATGCGTTAGATCATTTCCATCATCCTCTGGAATTTTAAACGGCTCATTCTTAATACTTTCATATAAATTCTAGAAGAATAAAAAAAGAGGAAAAATACCTCATTAATAATGTCTAACAGAAAATGCATCCTACTGCTTCTCAGACTATTTGTATAAAAAAACAAAGGAAATATTGTCCATAAAATTCTGGACCATCCCTTCTCAATCGTTGTTTACTACTTTGAGTAAGTCTGTTTTTAAATTACATCATCTATAAACAAGCGTCTCTTTCTCTCTACAGATTTTACAAGTACATCCCAACAAAGACATTTTTCTTTCAGAATTCAGTATCTCAAAGGTTTCAGCTTCTCAAACAGTTCTCATTTAGTACAAGTGTGGGCCAAATGAATCTGGATTTTCAGAAAATACTTTAAACCATCACACTGTCTTAGAGAAATAAGTATGTCTACTGGTATCCCAGGGGACAGGATGAAGCTTCACAAGATACATGGAAATATATCGAGGGAATGTTTTTAAACTAATGGGGAATGGTTTTAAACTAAAAGAGGGGAGATTTAGATTAGATGTTAGGAGGAAATTCTTCCCTCAGAGGGTGGTGAGACACTGGCACAGGCTGCCCAGAGAAGCTGTGGATGCCCCATCCCTGGAGGTGTTCACGGCAAGGTTGGATGAGGCCCTGGGCATTCTTTTCTACTGGGAGGTGTCCCTGCCCATGGCAGGGGGGTTAGAACTGCATGGTCTTTAAGATCCCTTCCAACCCCAACCATTCTATGATTCTATGAAGGAAAAGAAAAGCAATAACAAAACAATGATTTTTTATTATTTATTCTATTTTCTCTGACTTATCCAGAAACAGTATTTTTTCATAAGAAGCCAATTCCACAAGAATTTTACCATAAGCAAACTGCTGAGAGTAACACAGAGTATTTCCTCTGGAATCTCCCCTCCTCAACATAAGACTGAGGACAGAGACAACTAGCCAAAGAGGCCATGAACATCAGAGAATGCTTCTTTCAGCTTCTCAAATAGTTATGCATGCTAGGAAGTGTTCTTACTTCCTTTGACAAATCAGTCTGAGAACTGTTGCATGTGCTTTCAAGTTTCCTATTAAAAAACACAAAGCAACCTCTTTTTTTCCCCCCAATTTAACTTACCCGTAGCAATTCTTCTGGAAGGTCTCCACCTTCATTAATTCCACGATTCATAGAAATAAACCTCTCTACTGTTGGTTTATCTCTTACGTTGTGGTTGTGCAGACTGGTATTTAACATAATGATCGCAAATGATAGCACATAGCATGTATCTGAAATGAGATTTGAAAAATGATTTATATTTCTTTGTATACTTTCTATGTCTACAGAAACCCATAAAGCGAATATGTAGCTCATCCTGACTGATGAAGAAACTGCCAGTCATAAAATACTATGCACTATACACAAAAAAGTCTCAATTTTTTTTTTATGAACTGTTGAGTAAGCCTAAGAGAAAAAAAAGTAACAACTCAAATTAAAAGCCAGTATAATAAACACAACAGAAGTAGAGAATATGAAAAAATTTTAAACTCTCTGAAATCATTGCTATCACCCTAAATTAACGTTTCACTTGAAAGTCTGAAGTGTTGGGCAAAATTTAAGAGAACTGTCATTTCTGTTTTCTGCACAGAGATTTGGCATTGATCATGTAATAGACTTGGTAGATCCAATAACAGACTTGATCCATCAGACTTTGACTCAAACTACCTCCAAAACTTTATCACAATCACCCAGATAAAGAACAGTCTCTTCAAAATCATACTTGAACTGCATTTAAAAAGGCTGAAAATAACATTTGACTCAATTTCTTGGCATAGATGAAGGGGTTAATAGCACTGGACAATACCAAAGGATAACAAGAGATCTTATCATGCCTCTTGATATGGTTATGACTGTGGTAAATTCTCCCAGAATTCAAGTACAAAACCCCGTGTGAGAAAAAGCAGGATGGAAATCCTTCCAAACATCTTTCCATTTAGGAAATCAATGGAAATCATTGTTTGCATCTTCAGCATTTTGTTTTCAACAAGGATTTCCCTCTGTAGCTGTTGCTGACCTGCTTTATGTTAACCTTTTCCTCGTCTCTTTCTTCCTCAAATTAACTGAGCAGCAGCAAGCTATGTGCGCATATAACAATGCTAGAACGCTAGGGCATTCTGTGCAGTATCGCAGAGCTTTTTTAGCGTTTTATGGCCCAAATAACGCTAGAGCAAGCGATTCAATGCAAAGCTGAGGTGCATTTCTAACTGAGATAAGTCATCAATGAGCAGACTACTAAAGAGAAAAGATACAGTCCTCATAAGGAAAAAATTGATGACTTTCTTGGTTAATATACTACAGCCACATATTAGGTAGACTTGATAAAGAGAAATTCTGGTGTGAAGCCCTTATACTTGACAGATGAGATTACCCAACCTGTAGGTCTCACCTGGCTGAGCCCCTTAGTCTATGTAATCTTACGTATCTTCGAACAATCATTTTTCCTGCAGGTTGCTCTGCCAATTACATGCATGTCTGCTTTAAGGGTTTCCTGTCTACTGTTTGGTTGGTTTTTCTGTCTTTCCAACTTTGTCCACCATCAGTCACTTACTACTTCTGGTTTGCTTTTCCTTTTATGTTTCTTGAGGAACAGGTAATGCATTATTATTCTGAAAAAACATCAAAGCATCAAGATCTTCTTGGGTCATCACTGAAACTGCTGCTTACAAAAAATGGCAGTTTTACCAGGATATACTGAGATATCTAATACTAGAGCATAAAACACACTTCAGAAATGTCACCAGAGATTTTTGTCTTGGAATTTGAGAACTAAGATTCCAATTAGCTTATATATTAAAGGTAAAGTTTTATAAATGGAAATGCATTCTGACCATCGGCTTGCACCTCCTAGACATAAAATATAGGATTAGACAGTGGCATTTTCTCAGTTCTCATAAATGTATTAGTTCATATACTTTTTTATCCTGAACTTCTAAATTGGCCATTGTTTCCTTGCACCAGATACAGAACACATATCATGCAAAAAAAAGATACATAATTAACTAACCTGTAGACTGAAAAACTCCTGGGTTACAAAGACAATAGCGTGAAGCAAAAGCTTCCATCATACGATCAATTTTTTGAGCCTCTCCTGGGAGTCTGAAGCTCCACAGAAACTGCCTATAGAAAAGAAGAAGAGTTGTTAGACTCATTCCAGTCATTATATATTAAGAATCTATTACAAATAATCAGAAACAAAAGTCAGCAATGTCTATATAAAATGTCCTAGAAATAGGTTCTCAATCTCTCAACACACAAGTCAGGAGCTATTATAAAGCAACATGCACAGATGGCTAGCCCAGTAATGCAGCCAGCAACACTGCATGCTATCAGGCAAGGTAACATGGCAGTTCATATTCTGAGACTCTTTATTTTCCAGACTAGTAAACAATTTTCTGTATGCATCCCATTTTGCCATGAGAATACTACGGGGAAACAAAACAGTTCAATCCTCCCTTAGGTTTCCTGGATACTAAAAGCAATAAACACTCAACTAGACTTTTCTTTCAACATAAAAAGACATAGTAAATAAAATATTTCCAGAAGGAGAGAGAAGCAAAGAACACAACACTCAATATCTTTGCCTGAATTCCTCAAACATTAAAAAATAAGAACAACAAGAAAAACCCCAGTGCTTTGAGAGAGATGCTGCCTGTTAAGTGTGAGTTCACCTTACAAGAATCAGACCCAGATCTTATAAAGAAAGTCTTGCGGTGTCATCTCAGTAATTTTGTAATGTATGTGGGAGATCTGTTCTCCTGTTTAGCTGCATGAACTGAAATAGAGTTTTTAGTTTCGTAACTTACTGTTTCTACATATAGGTACACTGGAATGCATACAGGACAGAAATCTTTACAAATTCACTTTTGGCACACTGTGGAACTAAAACGCTCCAATGAATTGAATCACTTCTTTTCTCTTTCTTAGCAAAAGAATTCTCTAAAGTAAAACAGGACCTAAACCAGCAAATTTACATGCTCTGCCATGCAAAACAAGTTCTCTATATTCCCTGTACACTGGGGGCCAATATAATAATCATTTACTTCCATCCTTGTAAGTTTTCATTTCAGGACATGATACCAAATTGTCACAGACCATCTTTAGCTTGTTCAGTTCTACATACTGTCTTTTACTCACCTCGTACAAGGTTCCAACCCAGCTCACGAATTTTGTAAGCTACCAAAATACAAACATTTAATAGTAGCAGCTGCTAAGGAAGAATAAAGTCAAGCCTAACATTAAGTTGGGTAAAAGAGATAGGAATATGAAGCCTCCCAGACAAGCTTCAGCAGCCAGAGCCTTAGCTCAAGCCTCAGGCAGCTCAGGTTATCATCACCACATCACTCAACCATAGCAAAGCTGTTCTGACACCACATCACAAGGCGCTGCACCAGAGACAAAGATCACATGAACAATTCAATTTATCTGGTGTCAGGAGGGAGTCACTTGTGGCAATGAAACTGGCCGAACTGTCTAGATCAACTTTATTTGCTGGATTAACTGTGGATTTCCACCAAGACAAGAGCAGCCTTCACATGGTCACTGTACACTGCCATCCCAAAGAAATCAAGTCAAGTGTTAACTTAGCAAGGGCAAAAAGTATATTAAGATTTTACACTTTTGTTTTCACATGACAGTTGGAAAACTGTGAAGTAGGAGGAAACTACTTGTTCCAAAGTTTGCCTTTTTGCAATTGTAATTATGGCCAGCAGGACTCCCCCGCCCACCCAAAGAACAAGTTAAAGTGGAAGAAAAGGAGAAAAAAGAAGGCAGTAAAGAAAATTTGTTTGTTTGTTTTAGGTTAAAAACAAACAAAACCCTATCTCTGTGCTAAGATATAAAATGGGTCTTCAAATGTCCACATTTGGCAGGCACACCGAAGAGCCATGGCTACAGTTCAGTTGTTTGTATTTGTCTGAAATAATTAAAGTTTTCACCTTCAAAGGCAACATACACGCAAACGATTGGAAGTGCTAAAACAGAGCTGCCTCTGCTAACTTGTGGAATATATAACCCTGCTGAGCTTTAGATCAGCTTTCTGACGAGTAAATCAACACAGTGACTCATACAAACGTGCAATTTGATAAAGGAAGCTCAGGGAGAAAAACAGAAAGAATTTACTCACCTTAAGGCTTGTACAAGATTGAGATCAGCGAACTCATGGAGTTCAACAAAAGCCTGAAGAACTTTAATATTAAATTCATCTCTATGAAAGACAAAAATGGAAACAGACATTTACAATTCTGAACTTCAAAGCCTTCTTAGTTATCTTTATTTTTCTCCCTGAGAATAAGCAAAGAAATAGATGATCATACTGATCAAATCAAACCACCAGAAATTGTTTACATATTTAGTTGAGTATTTTAATTGCTAGTGTTTTGCCCATTTTTGCAAGCATTAGTAATCTAAATTAGCAATAGCCAGTATACTTGAATGGATTTTAGTACTGCTTTTTTAAACGACCTGAAAAATGGCCTGGCTTCCTTTGCTTCATTATTTATTATTACTGCACCTACCTTGACATGGGAAGATATTTGATAAAACTGCTCAGTACAAAAAGTATTTTGCAGTAATTGTGTCAGGAACACTTAAAGCAACAGCTAATGTACGTTTAATTTCTAATACAACACAGGAAAAATAAGTTATCCTCTTTTTTCCCCCCTTCTAAGAATGAAAAATATTAAATCAGTATATTAATTCTGATACAGAAACAACAGAAATACTTCAACCCATTATGACTAAGAAAAGAACAGTTTTTTGAAGTATCACATTCTTATTCCATTCCCAAAAACTGTTACAAAAGAAGTATACTAAAATCAGAATAGCTTTTTATTTGGTTTGCACTTAACTATCTTTTACATTGTTATTATTTCGCATTGTGAGCCAAAACATGCTTTGTTTGATACAAGGGTATTTGAATGCAAAAGTAATATTTAAATGTTGATGAACACAAAATGATTTGGATACAGATAGAGTTTAGTCTACACCATCACTAAGTTCATATGCCAGAAGTATAAAGGTTTGTAATCCTTAGGGTGTGCTTTAAACACATCACCAAGGCAGAATGCTGCATATCAGCCTCCACCCAAAAATAGAAAGGTGTGCATCCACCAAGAATTATCTGTTGCATTACTGACTAAATGCGTGTAGCCACCCTGGAATACTCACAAGCAAATACTTTAAACCAAGCCATTTATTAAGATGCTTCCATGTTCTTTAAAAAAACACACATCAGCTCCATCAAGCAAAAAGAAGCAGCTCTCATCAAGTTCAGTAATATACAATTTAGCTTCAAGACTATTTTGCAGGACAGTACACTGGCACAAGTGTGCAATTAAACTGAGCACTCAAGAGGGTTATTTTGTTTTAAGGCAAAGATCTATCTTGCCTACACATACATAAAGCTGCAGTAATTCAGAACAAATATTAGCCTTATATTCTAATTTTTGCTCTTTTAGGTTTCAGTGTAGACTGGATTAATAGTCATACTTGTGCTGGGTACAGCTCCAACGACACAAGCCAATATCACAAAAGGTCTAGAAAGCCACTTAACAACAAACGAGGACTTGTCCACATATAAAGAAATCTTAAATCTTTCATAGCATGCAATTCATCTCTTATTTATTGTACATTTTTTGGTATTATTTTGTTCCATTTTGCCATTCATTTTTTCCAGTTTGCAGAGCCTGTAATACTCCATAAGTCAGTAACTTAAAACCTCTCTCTTTATGCCATGATATTCTACAAATTACACAAATTTTTCATCCTGGTGACTGTCCCAGTCTCATCCTCAGCTATATTTAGCTAGAGTGCAGAAGCAATTTCATGATGAGCCCCAGGGAGGGAGTGGCTAAGTAAAAGGGAACATCCTCAGACTCCAGGTGCCTTAATAGAAGGTAGGAAGTACATATCTGAACAAAAACTCTTCTGTAATATGTGCTTCCATTTGCATAGCATAAGTCACCGCTTATAAGGCAGTCACAAAAGCAGAACTAGCAGCTTAAGACCACCTCAGTTGTCATATTCTGTTTTATCCCAGGGCAGTTATTTCAACCCAGGACTTAAAGGCCTAATATATTGTTTTCAGGGGAAAATGAATACATATTATTAGGCTTCTAGGAAATTGATTTTGCATGTAAAGAAGTACTATGAACCAATTCCCATTCCAGACTTGACTACCTTGAAATTTTCATACACATTCCTGAAAATCAAATTGTCATCTCTTCACCTTCCTAATTGCTACTAGTGGGAAAAAAAAAAAAAAAGACAATGTAGACAAATATCATTTCCTTTCCCACTACTACGCTAGTATCATATCCTTCACTGAAATGAAGAAACAAGCAAAACCCAATTAGAGTAGAATGACTGAATACATTGAATAAAATCTTCTTTTAAAACAAAACATAATTTTATGTATATATATATTTTTAATTCAATTGCTCCTTAAAATGGGTATACTCCTGCTTTGTGGCAAAATAGAAATGGCATTTTTTTTTTTTTCAATTCTCCTCAGATTTTATCACCTATTTAACAGATTTATTTAAAAAAAATCCTGATTTAATTTGCTATTCAGGACTGATCGCTAAAATTTCTCTTGTTTAAATAATGAGAAATCAAGAAGATGCAACTGAATCGCATATTTGTCAGTATACATACTCAATGTTAATAAACGTTGCCCAGTATTTTCAGATCAGATGACAGTGCTGCCCAGCTTGGAATGAAAAAGGATGAGCAATACATTTTTGAATTTTAAATGTGAACCTATAAATAGTCACATGACTGTTCTAGACTACGCCTGTGGGACTGAACATATTGGAAAGACCTTTCTGCATGAGTATGCAGGTTCCAGGATTAGGGCTTGAAAAACTGGAAGTATTTCAGAAGGTAGAAAGCAACTGTCAAAAATGAATACAGACTGCTTTGTACAAGCTTTGTTACTATTCTGTAATTATGTATGTTAACATACGAGTAATTGTATAACACTGCCCAAATATTCAAGATGAACATCCTAATGCTTTCATATAAAACTTGTTGAAATGTCTACATATACGGTACAGCAGCTCCATGGCAAACATTTTCAAAATGTATATATCACAGTGAAAACTTTCATTAAACCTGTTAATGTCAGGAGGAAACTGCTGAGCACAAACTAAGCTGCTGATGCTGTAAACAGATTACGGATGTCTCAAAAGGGATCTGCCAGAACATATCACTGCAGGAGTAGATCCTAAATGAGTCAGCTTTCAAACCTCCATAACTGGCATCTGAAGCAGAACATGTGCAAGCACGCAGATAGATGTACTTCAACCCACTCTCCACTTCTGTCTCTTGCTCTTGCCTTTTCCAAAATCAATTCCTAGTTTGCAAACCAATGGAGGTAATTTACATTTTTATTATGTTATGTAACCATATGCAAAAATATGCACATTGCATGTTTATTGCACTAGAATTGATAAAGCTGTGGTGCTCTTTGAGATACCTATTTACTAACGGGAAGTCTGTGTGCAGAGAAGATGACAACACTAAAACCTTCTTAGAACTACTGTCCCAGGAACTACCAACTTTAATAAGTTATTTCTTTACCATCCAGATATAAGCAATTGTGAGGCACTCCTTGTCTGGGCACGGTATCAAGAATTACCGGAACTGTTACAACACAACTCTGTCATTCCAGAAGCTTATGGCATTAAATTATGTGTTATAGCCAAATTTAAGGATATTTTCTCAAAATGGTAAGTTACAATGAATTAAATATTTTTTTCCACAATGCATCCAATTAAGAAGAACAACAAGAAATCAGAAAAAAACCAACATTATAATAGGTTAGTTTTACTTCCCACTGTAGCTGTTATAGATTTCAGAATAGCAGCTATTATGTGCAGCCTGTGAAGGGGGAAGGTAACTACCAAACCAGTAAGAATGCTTTGTAAACAAGAACAAAGTTCCAATATTTTTATTTTACCTTTCACCGAGGTAATCGCCAATTACGGTTTTATTTAATCCTTCTCCTTTGTAAAGGAACTGTGCAATGTCTTCTGCAGTGTTCTGCAGGAGGTCATTTTCTATCAGAAACTGTATTCCCTAGGAAAAGCAATTCCAGAGGAAAAGGAATGTTATGTTTTCTTCCACAAACATTTACGTAAATACTGCTCGTAACAGTTGGCATTAATACAGTGACACAGACATACACATAGCATATAAGAATTAAATTAGCCTATAGAATTTTTTTTTTTAGATGAAACGGTAAACAAATGAAAGTTTTCCAGTCAGATAAGCAGTATTTAGTACTGGTTTACACATAACTATGGGAACACATTTTAAGGCTAGAAGTACTAGGTGGCTGTTAGAATTCCTCAACTGCAAATATCAAATACTGTTTTAATTGAATAAATTGAATTCCACACTGCTCTGTGGAGTCGATGCGCAAGTTGGCCTGTTCACTATATTGCATAAATGTCTGCAGAGCCATAATCTGTAAAATCATATAACGAAGTATGCAGGAATAACTTAATTACCACCATGACACAAAATAAAGCATCTGCAAACTGCAACCCAATACATCAAGCCACTACTTGCAGTAGAGGTCGTGGCTGAAGATACTGAAACCAGTTTATAGAATTTATGCTGACGCTGGGATTATTGCTGACTGCTGGTTGTGCTTGAATTAAACTATTCACAAAGAACTATCCAGAAAAATCAGTCAAGCGTCTACCACAGAGCTTCTACCAAAGCCAGGAGGAGTCTTACCCTGTCCCCCAGTGGGCGCTCAGTCAAGCCCCTGGACCCCTACGCTTCCATAAATTACTGGCCCTACAACTTGCCTGCTCTGGGGGTGCCCAGAGAGCTTTCTGCAAAGCGGTAAAGAAAGGAGACAGAGTTAGATAAAGATTACATGAAGGCTGCAAAGGATGTCATCCCACAACCTAATAGGTCATGAAGAGACATCTCTTCCCCCTCTCCACCACACCCCCAAAGCTGTTAATATTCCTGCTGATTTCACAAAACTGCGAGCAGCACGCTGCTAAAAAGGAGAAATAGCAGATGCAAGGATCCTTAATGCCTTGGATTCCAAGTATGCACAGGAGAGCTCAATAAATTATTCCAAATCTTTCCTACTAGGATATTGGATAATTTCAGAAATTTTCCAATTGCTAGAAGTTTTCAAATTTCTGCAAATGGGATATATTTAGTTTTTGTTTCATTACATCTAGGAAAATTTCCATTACTTTTTGACATAGCACAGCAGGCCCTGCAGTAATATTCAAAAAAGTAATTATCTTCCTGTTTGGTTGTTTTTTATTTTTGTTGTTGTTGTTTTTGTATGGTTGGTTGATTGGTTTTTAGCTTCAAGACTGCATCTTCTTTGTTAAATTAGGTCAGAAAATTGACTTCTTGTCAGGCGCATGATCATTTAATTATAAAAAAAAGTCCGGAATACAATTCTCTCATAACAGTTTAATCATCTGAAACTTAGTCCAGTGACATGCTGCTAGTCTGACTGACAACTCAATATTTTTAACTCATTTCAGAACAGAGATGACTTTGTTGCAACGAAAATATCAGTTTTATCTTGAAGTAAAAATAGCTGAGCTTTCCTCAAAACTGATCACTTCAAAGCTTACTTGATAACTTATTATTTGTACCAAAAATTAGAGTATGAAACATAATGCTTTTTTTTCCATAGCAAGTTATTCAAAAAGCTTTCTCAGATCTGTCAACCACCAGAGAACCTTCCTTCTAACAAACATTAGAAACAGCAGTTGCAGATTCCCTTGTTCAACAGCCAGACCGTATTATTCATGTTTAATGTAGACAGACTGTCCAGAATATTTTTTTTAAAGTCATACAGGTTACTGAAAAAATGGAAATTACTAGAATCATGTAAAATAAATTTCTATGCACAGAAGCAGGTATCTTAGCATGCTACAAAAATTATTCTAATTTTTTTATTTTTCCTTCAGATCTTTAAGAACCAGAAGTCAGATAGACAGGAAAGGAATGTCTGGGACAACTCCAACGTCTGGAAAAAATTGTAAAATAGGCCAGCCAAACACCCATCAACTCCTACACTATCTTTTGTCCTGATGTAAATTTTCTTTCTCTAGACTGATACAAGATGGGAGGCAGCTGTACTTGTTTGACCTCCCCATACAAAAAGCACTGTTACAGAAATATCCGATATTCACTACAAATATTGCATAGATTTATTTATTTATTTAGGTCTGTGCAATGCAATCTTCCTTGAGTTTCAGTTTTTACAGCAACTTAATTAGAGAATTTGCAGTTATTTAAATCCTGTCTTTGTTATAAAGAATTCATTTTCTGGGCCCATCGCAGACAGTACTAACATCCAATGCAGGGATCTTCAGGCACAGCTTTACATCCCCTGCACTGGGATTCCTAAAGTGTTTGACAAACTTGACCGTCACAGTCCTTTCCACAGTATCTAACCAAATCTGAACAGCACATTTTGTGATGTTACACGATTTAACTGCATTAAACACAGATATTCTGATGATGCTTTGCTGGTAAGGGGTCAGGGACAATTATTCAACATACTAGTTACCACATTAGAAAATTTAAATCTTTAAATAAAAATGGTTAAGAAAGCTCAAAATGTTCCTGCTACTATGAAAACATTGTATCTCCATTATTTGATTAAAAAAGAACCAACACCACCACTTTGGGGATTCAGTGCATGTATTATTAATTTACTTTTTCACATTCCTAAATATGGAGACCATCTTCCCTCCCACTACGGAAGAAAAGCATTGTTTTCACAATGACCCCAAGTTCATTCTCTCATACAACATGAGAATGACACAGATTTCAGCTGCCTGTAATTTCAAGTAGCAGCTCCTAACAGAGAGGCAATACAGCTTTAGAGCAGCCAGCTACTGCAGGCCGCCACTGATTCATAAACGTTATTAAAGAATTACTACTGTAAGTCTGTTTACCACATTTATATTATGTTACAGTAGTAATGTGGCCACAGCATCTATTTATAGAAGTAATTTCATCCAACAAGAACAATAACAAAAAATAGTTAACACTGGAACAAAAGCATCTGACATCATCCTGTGATTTTGCCACAAGCTTCTGGAGGCAAAAGAGCTGGAGGAAAAGAGCAAACTACCAGGATATTGGGGATATTCTGCCCTCAACAGAAATGAAGTTACACAGCTACCAAAATGGAAGAGAGAAAAAAAACACATGGTCACTAGCTTCAAAAGGGTTCTACATCACAAAACACTTGAGTGCTTCTGGTAAATTGAAAATAGCCAGAAGAACGGTAACTATTACTGTACTTGAACATTAAGGAAAAGTCATCGGAATATAACTGACTTCAATACAATCTGAAAGAAAAACTATGTTAAGGCAATTTCAATAAAGATGTTAAAGAAAAAAAAAATCAAAATGGAATCCCAATGAACACTGTAGAAGGCAGAAAAGCAAAGCCAGAAAGACGCAAAATTTAACATAAACGGTAATGGGAAAAAACATAAGAAACCAAAATCATGTATGTTGAAACAGTTCTCTTAAATATATTGGGGAGTCTGTAAAAGAATGTTCAGGTCACTCAGTTTTCAAGACAATTAACAACGCCTGAAGAAAAGTAGAGGTACTGCAGAAAAATGAACTACTTTACTTTTCAGCTAAATGAAACTGATAACAAAAGTCTCTACCTGCAGGTGTTTGTACGAACTGTATAGATACATATGTGTACGTATGTACACAAGTATACAAATGTTCAAATATGGCTTTTTCACAAACAGAATTTAGATATGCAAATGTAAGAGCCTGTATGAGAAATAATTATCAACCACGTTAAAAGCATTTTGGAAGAACCAGAGGGAATTAAAAAAGTAAAATCTATTTCCTCACTATTAACCAAATATCAACGTATTTTTATAATTGTTTGACAAGTCAACATTGAACTCCCTCTATCAGGTACAAATAATCTGTCTGCAAGCCTGCTCAATCAATACCTGGCATATTTGATTGTTGATAAAAACCTTTTCTGATCAAAAAAAGTTTGCTTAAGTGAAAAAAGCACACATGACTGGCAAATGACTAAAATGACTGCTTCTACATTAACCCTCTGCTCAGTGTACTAAAGGATATACAAATAAGGCCTAACAATTTATATTATCAGAAACGTTTTCTTAAGAAATCAGACTGTATTTGCCATAGATCATATTACAAGCAGGAACTCGATTCCCAACAAGCAATAATAATAATTCTCTACCTTCTTAGGGTCCATGTTGAATTTCTTCCTTCCCATAGCTATCTGCTTATTTCTTTGTGTAGTTTTGCTACACATGGAGAAAAGGAAAAAAAAAAAAGCAGTTATCAGTTATTCTTATAAAACAGAACAACTTCTGGATGACTTTCTTTTAATTTGTATTTTGACTACTTTGTATTTTTCTTTTACAAGAAAAAAGAGACATTCACTTTTTATACGGGGGAAAATTATGTTACCATTTACGGTTATTTCAAGTAATTGCAGCTTCAGTTAACTATACCATTATTACCTGGACCATCTAAAATACTACATTCTGTCGAACGTATTCTCAATCCAAACAAATTACACACCTGAATGGGATAGCGTCAAACTCCAGAGACTTTATAACAGACTAAATAAAGGTGATCAAATGTTTGTTTAGCATAATAAAGCCATTTTTATTTTCTGTTCCTAGAAGAGCTTATTCCAAGGTCTTACTGAATCATGGCTGTACGTTGGCATTACTTACCTTTCTTCCACACTGGTCAGGTTATCAATTTCTGTCATAACCTCAGCTATTTCAAATTTTAATCTCTGTCAAAAGAAGGAAGTAAATTAAATTAACCCACATTAATACTCATTTTTAAATTATCATGTACTAGTAAGATGTTAGGTTTTATTTTTTTTAATTATTTGCTAGTAATCTGAAGACAAGTGATAAATCTCATGGTTCCCTCAGATATTTTGGTTAAAGATTTTACCACAACTGAATCACTGATCTGAAGTATAGCATCCAAGTATATGCTTGTCAGAATATCAAGACCAAACTGTCATTACCAACCTCAATACAAGATTTATTTACCCAAACTTCTTTCTCACTCCTATGTTATATACAAATCTACCACTTCTCAAGTTCTTGATTACATAAATCAAATGTGTACATATACACATAATGCATTACATAAATACAGAAGTTAACGTTTTTAAAAGCACGTAAATGAATTGTAAATCCTATTGATAATTAGTAAGTTTTAGCTTAGGCCATTTACATGCTTTTAAAACCATTATGTACAGCGATTTATACGTACAGTGAAATGTTGCAGTCTGTTGTAAATTTCATCTACTGAAGTAGTCTCCTAAGGAATTTTACAGATAGATAAATTACCTCAATATCATCAATCAGTTCTTTTTTCCTGCGACGAATATTTAAAAGTTCTTCTCTTTCTTCTATGGAGAGGTCATCAGGCACTGAAATAGAGCAAAATGCAGCCTTTCAAGCATTTGCAAATGTAACTCAGCAGAAAACTGCATAAACTTGATTAAGAAAAACAAGTTTACATGGAAGTTTTTTTGGTTGGAATTATTTTCAGGAAAAATATTTTCAGGGGGAAAAAAATACTGAAATTCTATTTTGTAAAATCATAAATAATGTAATAGACTAGGGACTGAATCAGTCCTTCAAAAGAAATCTAGACAATTTAAGGGAACTTGTTATCATAAGACATGTGGTAAGATTTGGCTCTACAGTTTAATTGCCGAAGTCATTCCAGTTATTTTAGTAATGGACCAAAATTTTTCATGTAAGTAAATTATGGTTCAAAATACATTCATCTAACATTTCTCAGGTGGGGAAAGCCAAAGAAAAGCCAAGACTATACAAAACTCATTACCAAAATGTGTATCCTGATACTGATTTCACACATCATAACTGCAAGAGTAACCTTCCACTTGGCGGCTTTTTACCCGTACGTATCAGACTCAGGTAAATAGAGTAATACAGACAGCCCTAACAGCAATTACTTTCCATCAGCTAGATAAACGCTTTCGTTTTTCACGAATAAATACGCAGTTACAATCAGTTGTTGAACGCAGCCTATCACAAAGTTCTGCTTTTGTGTACCACCACTTAAGTGAGTCTGAAGCATTTAAGTCAACTTGAAGTATCTCCTTGGCCACGCTAAAACAAATATGTTATAAGAAGTACTTGTCTCTGAAGATGCAAGTTTTCCCGCGTGGTTGTCACTTACTCTACCAACAGCCCCTTACCCTGCAGTCTCTAACAACTAACAAATAAAAAGTTACTTGCACAAAACCTCTGCTTTTCTCGAGCAATCAGATCTTCACCAGCAAGAAACTACTTTGGACATGAATTCAGCTCGCTTATTTGTACAGCAGTAGCACATCAACCACAAATATTCACCTCCTTTGCAACGATCCTGTAATAACAGTTTTAACGCTACCCACTTTCTTGGAAATAGCTCCTTATTTATAGAACAGCTTTTCCTTCCAGCTCCAATGGAATAACAAAAATAATTAAGATGTTTACATGGTTCTGTACCAACAGTAACAACCAAAGTGCAGTCACTTCAGAAGGCCAAGGGTGTTTCTTTATGTCATATATACATTTAATGGACACAACAGGACCACAAGCAAAGATTCAGCTTGACAAGAGTTTTTTCACTTGGACACTCGCACCATAGCCTCTGTTCAAATCTTAATAATGAAATATATTGATTATTTTTGACATCCAGTGGTTAAGCTCCTTTCCTTTTAGGATTCAAATCATAATATAAAATCCAAATGGCAACAGAGCTTGTTAGACATGAAGTAATTATGGCAAATGATCTCATTTAGCCATTCCAGATACAGACATGATTGAATTACTTCCAGTTTAGGAAATTACAGGCTTCTGTTGAAAGAATACTAGACTTCGATGTTTACCTGCTTTTTCCCCTCGTCAGATCAGAAACCCACCCATTTCTAAACACTCTTTTTATGCAAATACTGGTTGATTCTTTTCACATCAAACCTCAGAAACACATGTGATGCCTAGACAAGGAATCACACCTTTGTCTCACGTGTACTTGAAGATTTTAACCATCCAAACTCAAGAGATTCTGTGCCTATGCGCACACTCTGTACCTACACATACCAGAGTTATTCCACTTTGTTAACTGAGGACTGAAAACAACAAAACTCAAGTCTGTTACCCAATGTTGATTGTCTGAAAGGCAAAACAGACATTATCACTCTCCTAGCTGGGAAGTACACTCAAGTATCATTAAAGCATTTTTGCAGTGTTAGATTAGTAGATGAAATTAGATTAGATTTTGCAGTATCAGTAAGTCCTTCACTTACACACTTCCTCCCATAGCAGAGACTTTGGCTGATCTCACCTTCACCGGTAACTAGCAATACTAAACAGAATGCAAATAGAAAATAATCTTAAAGCATTCAATATTTAGTATCCACAGATACTAAATATTACTGGTAGTATATCTGGTATCACCAGATACTGGTTTGCCTTCAAGACGAGTTACAAAATCGGTGTATTAGCTGCTATCACTAACTCCTCCTGAAGCCTAACGGCAGTGAGTGCTGCTGCAGTTCCTCTTCCTTTAAGTTACTACACAGTGAAAGCTTGTAGGTGTGGAATATCTGGGACGAGTGAAATTTCTATTTGAAATCAACATGACTTGTGACAGTTTTCCGTGCTCAGGCTACCCACTGAAGGAAAAGAAAACACCAAAGTCCTACAGCACTCAGAGACTGTCTTCTGGTTTTTTTCATTCCCTCTGATCACAGCAGCAGCAGCGAGACAGCCCTCACAACACAATTAATGATACTGTTAGACAAAAAGGAAATAAACTAAATGGAGTCAGACTGTCTTTTGCATTAGGAAATAACATCAAGTATCTATCTGCCAGATGAAAGACAAGAAAAATCTGCTAGAAAATAAGACTCTAAGTGCTCTTACAGAGCACTTAGAAGAGAGTACTTAGAGGGAACTCCACATTACTGCAACAACTTTAAGTAATGGCATTAGTATCAGAGCCAAAGGACTCCAATACCCTTTGATAAGGATAAAAAACCAGGCTAGAGCTGAGCAAGGGTCACAGTACTGCTCAGGCTCCAGCCACTACTGGTGCAGTCGGTATTTTATATCCACTCGCAACAGAGGAGGGATGCTTTAATTGTAGGAAGTGTACAGTCCTATCACCACCAGAAACTGGCAGATGGGGAAGATGATACTGAAAGCGTCTGCCTTATTCTCAGCCTTCTTTTGGTTGTGTATCATCACTACCGCCCTTCTCCAGCACTTCTGTTCATGCTGATAAGGAAGCATACCAATGGGCACACAAACTCACCAAAACCGTTTTGGAACTGCCCGCGGGGTGTTAGAGCCTGCAATTTCAGAGGCTACAGGTGTCTGCTCCAGGAGGGTGCGTGACCTCAGCCATGGTTGGTGTCCCTGGTGTTTCAATTCCCCTTCTTAAAACAAAATTTTACAACAGTGTTTCTGTATTTCAATGAAGGTTTTTGATACACTAACTCTGCAGGACGTTCCTACCTGATCTGAAAGGAAAAAAAACAGTAGAAAATATTCAACTGCTGCTAAAAAAAATAAAAAGAAAAATCACTAATGCAAAAGGACACACACCATTACTTAAACCTTCTCCTTACAAGTAAGGATCTATTCTGTTTTTCACTTCAAATATTCTTTCCCTTTCATTGATCTCCAGTGATTCAAAAACACCTAGAAAATACAAGAAAAACTCAGCATTCTACTTCTAAATGGATAAAACGTTTCCCCAGCAGTAGAGCTGAATGGCAATCAGTCTGTCTCACTGTGTGTGAGGTGCCTTCCACAACCTGCAGAGCAGACACCACAGCGAGAGCCTGAAAAGAATTTTCTTTGGAAAAGAAACCTGCGGAGCTGTGGTGCCCAGGTATTCTTAGACAGAGCTAGTGCTTGCCATGCTTCCAACCTGAAAAGAAAAATATTCATTTATTCAAAAAATTCAAAAACCACAGCTGAAAAGTGTGACATCAAGGCTCACGGCAAGCAAACCTGAGACCAAAGATGCCTGAAGAGTAACCACAGTGCCTTGAAGCACCTCCACAGACCTCAGCAGGTACTCCAGGTCCACGCCAGAAGGGATGTGTGCTCTGACCACACCGCTTCCATTCAGTTGTGCTGAATGTGCAGGCAAGTGCTCTGTAGCTAGAACACTTGAGATTATTTTTTTTTTTAAGCTTGTGCCCATATAACCCTCCATACACAAGTGCTCCTTGAGTGCATATTACCTATTTGTTCTCTAAGACAAATTTCCTAGCTCTCTTCTCTGAGTCATTTCCAAGCCTCTTTTTTTCTTTTTTTTGGCTTTCACCAATTCTAAACACAAAGTAGACAGGATGGGAGGAGTTAGCATGAACATTTAAATACTGAAAAAGAACAAAGAGCTGGATGGAAAAGCACTTCGGTATAGTGAACAAACTGGAGTTGCATCATGCTTTTATGCTATCTTCTAATCTTTAAATAAAGACAATGTTCTATTTCTAACGTGAGTCATTCATGAGAAAACCCTTCAGCTCGCAGGGAGAGCCCTTCCTTTTTCTAAAACTTCAGAGTTTCAGCTATTACTAAAACAGAAAGACAATTTGCCTAGTGATGATTTTACTAGATAGGCACAGCATTGTTGTAAGTCCAAATTATATTCCTGGCCAAGTAGCAAAACAGAAGGAAAGACAACAGTATAAATCTTGCTAGTACTAAAAATATTTAAAAATCATTAAAAAAAGACTAAATAGATATTCCAACTTAGTCCATTTCTGTTCAATTACTGTGACTGAACTAAATACATTTAGATGAATTTCCTGTAAACAAATACTTATCAGAATATGCACTTTTAATGCAGGTTTGTTTACACTAAAGGTGTTACCCAAAAAAACACATCCCAAAACCAAAAAACAAACTGTAGCTTGCCATAGTAATCAGTATTTTGTCCTGCATCTGTGATGATGCCACTTCAATCATTTTCCACTATCAGCAATACAAGCACAGCATCCAAACACGGGCATTAACCCAGAACTCTGCAGCTTACAAAGGCACCTTCAGTATTCATTTCTCTCGACAAGTCCTACGAAAAAGCATGGGAATCAATTCACTTCTCAGATGCTGACACTGAAGGTACAGCATCATTAAAAAAAAAAAATCCAACTGTCAAATGCAATTCTTTACATTCCTGTTTCCCAGTAATTTCTTTACATCACCAATTGTTTTATTTTTGTTTTACGCTTTTGTCCTTCATTTGTTAAGCATGAAGCAAACTTAATAGCATGACTAAAATGCCATCAATCTAAATGCTGCATTTTTGAGCAAGCAGGCACCAAAAATTAAGAATGAGCAAGTTTTTTGCACACTGAGAAAGAACTGCAACAGATCAACACGCAAAGAGCATCCCACAGGTCAGTGCAAATTAGGAGTGAATCCCAAAATAAGGAGAAAAATCCAGTACTTCCCAAATCCACATCCCTCATCTTTTCCAGTAGCAAAAATTAAATCCTCTCCAGTGGTGTTATATGAACCAACAGAATTCCTGCATTTCACTTACTAGCCTTTCCCCTGGCATTCACTGGCCAAGATGTAACGCAATCTTGCTCCACCACTTCACCTGATTTCAGAGTTCAGATTCTCAAGAGAACACCAAAATAATCCCTAGCCAGTAAACAAAAAAGCTCCTACAACATCTATCAATAGATAAAACACTGATTCTCTAGCTCACTTATGAAGAAACCTGACTACTTGATGCAACGAAATTTTGGTTTCGTAAATACTCTCCTCCTCCCATGTCAGCCCCAAATGGGTGATATTAAGCACTCCCATTCCAAGCAAAGAACTTCATTTAGATAGATAGAACAGATAGATTTCATTTTGCTGCTACTGAAGTATCTCACGAGTGCAAAGATAGTTACACAACACGAGGCTTAAAACTAAACAAACCTATCCTTGCCCATCCACAGAATCTGCACAACTGTTTCTTCTGGCCTTTAAAAATAATACACATCCATCCTGAGAACAAATCTGATCGTCTCAGGACATTTGTCTCAACGGATATTCTCAGGCTACCCTCTTCCTTTCCCCCTACACGCTCCCTTTTTTAAACTTAATTATAGGAACATTTTCCAGCTTTCAGACAAGACGTATAAACAAAGCTGTGACCACTTGTGGCTATTAAAAATTCCATGGACGGTTTTGTAGGAGGACATCCTCCTGCACGGATTTATTTCAGTGTGAAAACAAAATATATCTGCATTAAATTCAATCAGTAAAACTAGTTGGATTTGGTTGCCTTTAAAAAATAAATAAATAAAATAAAACTATCCTAATGCATGAATCTTTGCTATTTAGTCACTGCTGACCATGTTCTAGCACAGTAGTGCTCACACATCCATTAACAGGGAAAATAAACCTTTACACAATATCCTTTCGCACACAAAATTACCAGTTAGCGGTATGAGGAATTTAGGACCGAGTCCATGGCTTGCAGAGTTATTTTGAGAGTTCTCAGTCACGAGGGATGCTGTGACCAGAAAGCACATTAGCAGCAAAACCCAGAAGAGAGCCTCAAACACGCATCCATCATTGTAATTGTTTAACTACCGGAAAGCACACCATTACAAGATGTTGCTGAAAACATCTTTCCCTCTAGGACAAGGAGATACTTTACAAGCAAGTCATAGCTAAGATACCTGTCCTTTGAGGCTTCTAATAATATATGAAAAAGCCCAACTTAATATTAAACCTATTATCACATGAAAACATATTTTCAGACATTTAGAGGAAACAGTTTCCCTCTGACATGACCCACTAGACCTCTTACATTTAGGAATTGGTTTATTTCCTCTGCAGGGTAAGTTTAGTTACACCAGTGATTGATGTTCAACATGTTTTTACTGAAAGAACAAACAAAAGCATACAAAACTGTAAATACAAAATACATTTTTATTCTACACAGAATAGAGACAGCAGGCTAACTGCTGCCAGCTATATAATCACTTCTTGGAAAAAATCACACATTATTTGTTATAATGTGTAAGAATGACTTCAAATAACACAAAAATATGTTTTTGTCCTGGTCAGAAATACCCACATATAATTTAGTTGGTGTTAACATGCCTAGTCAAGCAGAAAGTAGGCAATTCTGAAGTTGTGCAAAAGCAGGGTCTAAAAAACACCAATCTGGGAAAGAAAAAAAATATATATATAGAATATATATAAAAATCCAGTCCGTGCCATTTACCTGCCTTCCCAAAGCCAGCATTAGGATTTCACCTATCACACACAGGAGACAGATGCACATATGCTTATGTCTATAAAGGTACAAACCACAGTAAATGTGTTTCTTGAACTCGACGGAGCAGGAGTTTGCAGCAACCGACTGCAGCATATGTATCTTTACAATCTGCCCATGCTGATAACAAGAGCAACAACAGCTGTAAAGAAACAGACGAGTGTACAAAGGCTTTTTACAGCTCGCATGAGCAGCTAACCCTCTCTGCTCCTACTTGCCTTTCCCAACAGCACTGAAGCACAAATAGGTACAGCTTTACAACAGCCTTCAAATCTTCACCCTGCTAGATAGATACACCGATAGAAACAACCGAAGAGCCAACCGCCTTGCTTTTTATTTCCTAATTATGGCACTGACACACATATCTGCCATCTGAAAGCAGTGTTTGTTTAAGTTAATGAACACTTCTCTTTTACCATCCCTGTTATTTTTATGAACAGGCAGTACTGAAGACCATGATTACACTACACTTACCTCCTCTACGTCTTATATTCACTAATGTACCTTGTCTCATCATTCTGATGCATTTCCATTAGGAAACCAAGTGTTTTGCAAACACAAGAACCACCTTCAAGCAAATGAAGGGGTGTCATGTGTGGAGGAAAGAAAAACCACACAACGAGCAGCTCTGCACGAGTTGTTTTGCCACTTGCTGCTGGATATACAGCCCTGCCTGGATCTCTTCTTGTTCTGGGTTTGTTTTCTGCCAGTGTAGCAAGCCAAACTCTTTCACAGAAGTATCACAGAGCTGCCCAAGCCAAAGCAACTGGCATGGCAGAAAGCCCTCGCAGAGGGAGGCACAGGGGGCAGCAACCCTTGAAACATCAGCCAGCCCTAAAACCAGCTCAGCCCAGCCCCCAAAACCCCACCCTCGCAGCCTGTATCCTCTAAATCCTGAAAGTAGTTCAACCTGATATTAAAAATAGATAAGTGTGGATTTCCTTTTAGGCGCATTTTTCTTTTGAAGTCACTCTGCTCCTGCTTCAAGATCAGAAGATGCTTCTAGGCCAACTTTTCTTTTTAAAAGTATGTAAATACAAATCACTGAATATGGAAAGAAAGCTGAGTTTAACTTCACATTCTAAGTCTCTTACCCAAATAAATTAATACTGGCATTAATAACACAGTGTTAAAATATACAAGGTCATGCATATTGAAGAAATGCAGCAAAATTTTATGCTAACGTGGAAATGGTAATGGGAGACGCTGGTCACAACGTAGCAGTATGTCTTTCGGGGTGGGTTATTGACAGGTTAGCACAGATAGTGGAAACACTACCCAAGTTAGCACGCGTCTTCCTTGGTATCGATTGCCAAATACTGTTTAAGAAATCTGGTGAATGGCCATTCTGATTACAGTTACACCTATGAACTGATAAGTACACCATCACCTTCACATCGCTGCCCTCTTTCAAAAGGGGAAACAGCAACACTGGAATAATAAGGGACAGACGTAATACCTTTGCAGTGCCAAGCACTAAAAGTAAAAATGCATTCTTGTATTGTCTTGCTGTGTAATTTATATTGCCTTAGAACTTTCTTAAGATTTCAGCTTTTAAGCAAAATGATTACATATGATTTTCCCCACAGTGAATAATGGGAAAGGCTCTGTGTAGCAACACCACCAGGAAAAATGCAGATGGTATTATGACTCCAAAATTAAGAGGCCTCAAGCCTTTTCTTTACGCTACATCAGATCAACAAAACATTGTCAAACAGAATCGAAAGATTTCTTCCCCATCAATATGTATCCTGCAAGGCAGAGTCTCACAAATATGTAATTTTGGGAGAACTCAATAGTATTTTTCTTCCCTATTTAGCAATCGTTATGTGCAAAACCAGGGAAACATAGGTTACTTTGTGCTACAGCTGAAACTGAACTCCTTTCCTCTGATGTTTGCATTTGAAAGCCCCCAGTAAGTGTTACTGTAAGTGTTAACACAAAATACAGTCTTTGTAAAAACTGCAGATTACATATTTCTCTTGTTGACTTTCACAGAAAGATCCAGGTCACAACCAATTCTGTAATTTTGGCTCATGTTTCAGCACTCCAGAGCGAGAGACTGATCCAGCAACAATGCCAGGAGAGGCCATGGTAACAGCTGATAGCAAATTATGCACCCGCCTGCAACGCACAACAGCCACTTTTTAAGTGGGAGTCTTGGGAAACAAATCAGGGTTCCTCCTCAGCGTTATCTAGGTGGTGAAAGCAACAGACCACCGTGCCAAGTATGCACAGCTAAGTGACACATGAAAGATATCGCATATTTATTTGAAACCCTTCATTCATTACAGTGCGATGAAAGGGCAGCTGAAGATCAGTGGATTTAGCTTGACTACAGTAGGAAAACTCTGAAATTCAAAAATTAAGATCGAATAGCTTTCCAAGAGTAAGATCCTTTAAGCTGCATGTACCTTTTAGTACTTTTTAACTTGGGGCATTTATGGTCTTGCCTAGTAAAAGCATACTGTATTACACAGCATACTACTATAAAGACTAATACGAAGAATGGGATGGAAAGGGACTGGATGATCCCATGACTAATTTCTGTGACAGAGCTATTTGCTTCTAATTGAGACAAGCATACAGGCAATGCTGACAGTAATTTAAAAAACTTGAAACAATTGCCAGATGACAAAACTTCAGATAAACAAGGTTTAACAGACTCCCATCAAGTCTTCAGCAGACTGATATTATATATCATTATACTATACAGCACGAAGACATCATCTAGTTCAAATCCAGGTCAGAAAATAAGCAATTATCCACCTTTGTGAGTTATGCTGCATTCTCTTCTAATGCAAAAAGGGAAATGGTTAGCACTTGGCTACCTCCAGGTCATCAGCCACGACCAAAGCCGCTCTCCCCGCAGGGCACAGGAGTGGTCACGTACATACATGCTCCACAGGCAGCATTCAGCACCAGCTACTGATGGAAATCAGGTCAAGCACACGGAATACGGAGCAGGCCAGGAAGCTGGATTGCTTGAGCTACTGTTACCACTGAACAGGGTTTGGCTCCATGTTCACATCAGAGGATACGGGATGATTCCCAGGAATTCAGCATCTCCCACTGGCACGCACCTCCCAGTAGCTGCTGTGAATGACTGGACTAACCACAAACGTCTCGCTTCCAACCTAGGCAGCTTCCAGCTCCAACATCCAAGCATCCTGGACCAAGGACGGGATAATTCCTTCTGAGTAGCAGAGATTATTCCATCATCTGTTGGGTGTGGGAGAAGCAAACAAGAACACACTGATCCTTTCAACTTCTGAAAGGACACTATGAGAAGAATCAAAATCTGCAGCAATGTGTTTCAGCTTTGCCCTTACCACAGCACCCCCAGCTAGAGGCAAGGAAAGCACTGGCTGGCTAGCACCTACATTTCCAAGTACAGACCTGGAAAAAGGCTCAAAAAGCAAGCAGACCAGAGCAGTATCAGACATTCCTGTCAGATCCATTTTGAGTCACAGCATGGAAAATCGACAGGAATGTCGCTGAGCAGCTGCAGGGGGGTCCCGGAGGCCAGACCCCACAGCCGCCCACCAGCAGTACCCTCAAATCCTGCTTTAGATGCGGGCACAGTTCACCAGACCTACCGTGCTCCCAGCACAATGTCTGGGGCTCAACCCATCTTGCTGCCTTAATTTTCCAGTAACATCTACTCTTGGCAACGAGAGAGCTGCTCTCTGTACTTCACTCATTAGTGGAGAGCATTAGTCAGTTACTTATGATTGCTGGCTCTTTCTAAAGCACACAAATCCAATTTTCAGAAAAAGCAAGGGAAAATTCATCCTTCCCCTTCCCCCACCCCTGCCTGAGACAGCTCTGGAGTTAGATTTCAGAAGCAATATTTATTGCAGAAGCTTTCTATTTATTCATTTTCCAAGATCAGTTGCAGGCTAAAGGAAGTGGAGCAAATGCTGGATTTGAAAGCAGTCTTCGTTCTCCAAAGAATGTCTCCAGACAGCAACCAGAGTGCCATGGTAGGACTACTCACGCATCAAATGACTGCTCGAGTAGCATTTACTTTCCTCCAAAAGAAGATGAGCTCCAGGGTGCACGATGGAATACCTGACACTGCAAACCATCTAAGTTCTTGTGGTCTCATCCAAAAAAGCAACCCTCATACCTGCTACGGAAGCTGCTGAGCTGCAATACCTGAAGGAAAATGCACCTTAGGTCATACAATATTTTACTTCTTGGTCATCTTCAGCTCCAAGTGTTCCAGCATCTTGCTATGACATCAACAAGCCCACTGGCCACATGCTCTGTAGCCCAAGAGGGCACTTTAAGAGGTCAGGAATTTATTCATAGGTTTCTTAGTGAAGGAATAGTAAGGCTTAGTTTAAGACTGTAAAGCATTTTCAAATTCCTCACACAAGAGTATATTTAGCATTTG
Organism: Anser cygnoides; assembly: GCF_040182565.1. Taxonomy (NCBI): domain Eukaryota; kingdom Metazoa; phylum Chordata; class Aves; order Anseriformes; family Anatidae; genus Anser; species Anser cygnoides. Next base: position 7,836,193 of record NC_089887.1, read on the forward strand.
TGAATTGTTGGTTGCCATCACTCCATGCAACAATTAGCTTGACAGGTCACTAATCCAGATATAAAAGAGCTTTTTCTCTGGTTCACTGATAAGAAGTTTGCTGGATGGATCACTTACTGTAAGGTCAAACCCCTGCTCTCCCATTCCTAGCTTGGCAAAAGACCATTGGTAGTTTATACCAAATCTGGCTCATCATACTTCCAAAATAAAGCACATTCACTTTGAACATGCTTTAAAAAAGTTTGAATACTTTTTATTTATTTTTTAGTGTAGACAAGTTCTATGTTGAAAAAAATATATTTTTTTTTCGTACTCCAAGCAGACCCTCTGGCACTCCAAGCAAAAACTCCATTGAATAAATACATTCTTGTATTTAAACTTTTTCAAACAGTTTCAGTCAGATCTGCCAAAATAGTACATTGCACTTTCAGGCTGTTTTTCCTGCCTAGTATTGACAAAAAAGTCACTGCATTCCTTCCAGAGATCAATGAAAAATAATCTGAACGTGTATTTTTCTACTTATATTAAGTTAATCATTTTTCCTCAGCTAAGTGCTTAATAAGAAACAATCTGTATCCCTACAACAACTTCAAAGATCTAAGCAATTAACTTCTATTACTCTCTCTGTCTCAGACTTATAGCATGTTAAATTCAGCATTTTCCCTGAAACTGAAGAGAGAAAGGTTTACAAAGCTTTAAGTAACTAACTGGCATTCAACCCCAACCTCTTTCCAAATCCATCGACTCCTGCTGCTCCTATTTATAAACATTCTTACTCAGATTTCCACTTCATCCTGCCATGCTCAAATAGCAAACATTTTTGTCGATTAGGAAACAACTGAATGGGACCAAATGCTTTAGTTGTGTTACCCCTCACCACAGTGCAAAAGGTACCAATAAAAGATAGCACTTTCTGCTAAACTTGTAATATGTACAGCAAATTATGTCGTCTTTAACTGCAGATACCAGCTTCATAAGACAATGCGGTTATATATAGCTTCTGAGAAGCAAATTTCCAAAGAGCTCCTCTCTCTCTTCAGAGCAGTGCTCTACCTGGCATGAGCTTTCAGTACACAAAGACAAACTTTGTGTAAGGCTGTAAAAAATCTGACTCATATTAACAGTCGCAATCATCCTAATTTTGCCTAAGGGCAACCAGAAATACCAAGTTGGAAATTCTGCTGAGCACTCCGCACCAACAGGGTGTTTGTCTGCACCTCTGTGGGCACTGCTAGCGAGGGGCGTAGGGAGAAGACTTGTTCACCCCGGGCAGAGATCCTTCTGTCTTCCGCAAACGGGCAATATGGCACTGGGTACAAAACACCCGGTGAATGCCATCTGCTGACACTTTCTTCATTGTTTTAAGTATTTTTTGCCCACTGAGAAAGGCAGTTGCTAATAACAATGGTGGCATTATTAAGCATAGGTTTTTGCTACCGAGTCACCTAATCCCAACAGCACAGAACCACGTAGAGAGCAGTCGACATACCACATCAAAATTATCCAAAAGCTAGTTCAAAAAGATTTTTCAATTACAGCATCTGCCCTACCATCTCCTCAATGTTTGAACTGATTTGGACCTTAACCTTTGCTAAAGCATTTGAAGCACAACCAGAAAACCCAAGCGCCGCATCCACAGACGTCCAGCCAATATCTCTAAACATTCAGAAACTAATTCTGAAAGATTACATTTGGATCCTTAAAGAAAAGGAGTCAACAAAAATTGCTCATATAAATTTTGAATCAGGCTGTTAGAAAACATGAAATGCTTCCACTTGTCTCCATAGTTGTAAACCTTCGTGATGAACTCCGCTCTAACGGAAACTTTTTCCTGAATTTTCCTGCAGTTGTAGTTTAAAAAATGTCTTCCCATATGCCAAAGAAACACAAAGCCTAATTAATTGCAAACTATCAATGGAAGTCTAGCCATCCTGCATTGTTCCAGCTAAGAACTTATGAGCTCACTAATGAAATCTAAAAATACTCCTGATTGAATGGCGATACACACGTTTTCACTAAATACCGCGACATGCAACTTTGCATGGCACACATAATGTGTTCATACTGAATAGATGACATAGCTTCCATAAGAATTAATAGCAATGGAAAAAGACAACTTATACAGACCCACAGAATATAATCACTACATTGTTCGTTAATCCCTGCCACCACTGTTAACTCTATTCCAGAAAGTCTCAAGAGGAAGCAAGATACAGCAGCAAAGGCTGAGGAACGTCCAGCTGCAAGGGGGTGGGAGGGAAAGGAAGCAGACTGATTAGTTGAAGAGATTTATTGTATGCACATATTCTATGTTAAAATTCATTATCTACAACAACAAATTTTTTGGAGTCATTTAACTGTTCTCAATTCAAATACAGGAAAATGCTATCGGGCTAACGTGTGTTTGTTCAGCACGAAACCCTTTCTTTAAAGCATAAAATGAGGTTGTGAAAAGCCAAGACTTTCACAGAATTATCATACAATTATTTCAATAAAGTGAGAAGGACCTCCTGATGATTTTCGAATGTGACAGGATAACTTCTAAGTCCATATGAGCACCAGAGAAAAACAAAAAGTTTAACAATTAAAAAAAAAAAAGGCAGCATTCTCTCCCTCTTTCAAGACATTATTATACTGCTTTCTTCAATTTAGCTGGCATATTTCATTCTCTAGGCAACAATACTTCCTGAATTTCCTCTCAAATACACCACAAATGCAGCCAAAGCATCCTGAAGCATAGTTCCTTATTCTAGTTGCTGTATTTTAGTGGCCTTTGACACAGGCAGAGTCTACATACAACCAATTCTGCAAAAGACAACTGGCATTAGGCATTCTACAATTTAAGATCGCAACACCTATTGTTCAGAAGAACTTTGAATACCATTCTTGCAAAACAAAATGAAGCAATACTGATAATTTAATCACTACAATGTTGGGAAAAAAAATTATTTACATGTATTAATTTCATGTATAATATTGTATTTAAAAATAAGATAAAACACAGGGGTGCTCAGGACAGGAATCAATCTCAACAAAGCCCAAACATAGCTATGCAATATATGACACCCAGTGCAGTAACACAGCAAAATGAATGTCGTAATTTGCTTAATTAAAAAGAAGAAATAAATGCCATATAGAAAAAGAAATTTGGTTGCAGGTTTACAAAACGTGCTGTTAGTCACCATGTTGATAATCACCACGTTGACAGTCACCAGTCAACCATGTAAATTCGGTGACCATACAAACAAAACCAACTGTTACTGCCATTTACCCATGGAGTGCAGCAATCCTACCACAGGAACAAAACTTCCTCATTCTTAACATTGACACTGGTGAGCAAGTACAAGAACTCCAAAGATTGTTACATCTTACATAGCTGCATGGACAGCGTAGGGATTTCTACATTGCAATTGATTTGCTTCAGAAGTATTGTGCCTTCAAAGCATAACATTTTGTCCACATTTCACTTCCACTTTGAAGTCACAGATCAGCTCCTACTAGTTCAGGAAGGAAAATAAATTGTTATGTTCTAGCACGGTGGGGTGAAATGCCAGGTTGTCCAGCAAGCCAGCAGGCTCACCACAAATCTTCTTTTTTCTTTTTTTTTCCTCCTTTTTTTTTTTTAAATAAAAGAATTAGTAAGGTGTATACACTAATATTTTCCAAAATTATGATATAGACTGTGGTTATGTTTTAAAATTCCTCTATCGCTAATAATATAATATTTCAAGCTAGTTCTTCCAGTCAATTAGGACTTATTTGTATACTATTGTTATTAAACTTATTACTTTGACTAGCATAATTACAAAGTGATTGAGTAACTACATTCAAAATTAAAGACTCGGTGGCAGTAACAGAATTCTTAAGTTTAGTAGCCATTTGATGGACTCCACTTGCAAATTTAGTGTGGAAGGAAGATCTGAAAAGCAGGCAGAAACCCAACAGCCACGGCAGTTCTACCTTGCATCACTGGTCCCACGTAACTCACATACAGGATGGCTGGCTCAATTATAAAGAAACTCAAGAAATTTGATCTTTTTAACAAAGAAAAAAAGAAACAGAAATTGTTTTGAAAGAATAAAGGATGCATTATTTTGGTCATCCTTAAGTATTCTCACATTCCGTGTACCTACTGTATTTCTCACTCATTTTGTTTAATCTGGATCCAAACCATCATCTACATAGTTGGAAGCACAAAATATACCAAAGGGAAGCTGAACTCTGAAGAAAAATATTAGGCTTCTCGCTTCCTTAAATACTTGGGCTCTGTAAAACAAAGACTAGTGAAACACAGCATAAATGAAGTTAGCAAAATCAAAACTGTTCAATGAACATTGTAGAACTCATTACATATTGTACCAATACTTTAAAGACAGTAAAGGATTTTGTTTCAATTAAATCTTGTACTAGGAGTGATAAATTGATACCTTCTTCCGAAAGTAATCTAAAAGTATGGCTACCTTCCCATTCCATTCAGGCAACTTCACTTCTTTAAAAAAAAAAAAAATCCTAGATGACTTAAGGTCTACAGCAAAATCTGAAGGCGTTTAAGTATTTCAGGATGGGATTTATGGCAGAGTTCTGAAATGGATACTCCTAGTTCCTGTTGCTTTTACTGGAATATTTTTATAGAGAGTCACTTTTTTCCCACCCTGCCCTTTTCCTTTACTGAATTTCTACACAATAACTTAGATTTGACCATCACCGGACATCTGAACAACAATAAAAAAAGTTACAGCTGGATCCTGTATTAGTCCCAGCTGCATAGGATCTCTGGCTGCGTTCACAAAACAAGAAAGCCAATAGGAAAACAGTAGGAGAATTTCTTTTAGCAGCTTAACTTTGAATAAATTGCTTTTCCATATGCTACTACAACAAACTATTTTACTACTCGATGCAAACTGGAATTATTCTTCCTATTTTTCATCCCCTTTTCTAAAAAAAAAAAAAAAAAATCCTACTACAAAAACCTTTACTACAAAATGCCAGAAAATAATCATCTCCATATGGTCTTTCAAGTCTAACATACCACAATGGATGTATCTGCCAAGTCCACCCACCCACAGGCTCCATAAACTTTAGAGTATTATTTGTATTTAATTTGGATTACCAATTTCACCCAACCTTTCCCCTTCATAATATGTTTCTTTTTCATGCTTGCAACACAGGTAGAAAATACAAAAGGAAAATGAGTTTTCAGCAATCAAGAACAATGACGTAACGTGTACTCTCTACACTTATCACTGAATTCATAGTGGAAGGACTTAAGCTAGCCTTCTTTTTATGTTTGCACTTATAAAATATCACCTAATCTTTTAAAACATTCATGTGAGACTATGTCATTTATTGGTACAAAACCAAGACTAAACACTGCAATCCTTCCAACTACAGTGCAGAAAACGAGGGTGAAGAAAGATGTATTTTGATTTCAAAAACGCTGGGGGGGAAGTTTCCTCTCAGATATTTAAAAAAAGAAAGTTACTATATTTAATGCACAAAAATGCACTTCCTATAGCCAAAAAAAAAAATAAAAATCAACACCATATGCTCCATTTATCTGTCCTGAGCACACCACCTCCAGCAAACTGCAGTGTCACAGGCTTCCCAAAAAGGCTGACCTCACGTCACACACAGGAGTTGGACTTGAGAACCAGGCTGAGATTCCCAGCCCGCAAAATTCACCAGCATCAGCTACGCTAAGAAACAGCAAACCAGTCATGTACCTGAAAGCCTTTAATCTCTCCCTTCTGTGGCTGGAATCATTCTCATAGACACAACAGTCATTTCTCTAACTTTGCATCCGACTAACCTTGGCTTCCAGTTTCAAATTCCACTTCAGAAACAGTTTCCATACAAACTGCAATTCAGGAGTAGCAGCACAAGGAAAAAAATGCACAGATATTCTCCTTGTCCCCAGAGGAATGCTGGATTCTCCTTTAGAAGTGTTGCAGGTACAGAAAGTAATAATCTGAGTAACTAGAAGGGCGGTACAATAGGTCAGAACTGACTTGCAGAAGAGCAGGTTAAAACAAAAATTTACTTTTGAGACTATAAACATACACTTCCATAACATGACGTGCCCATGAATGCGTTACGTGACGGATACCACATCCAGAATGAGTCCTCCCCAGTTAGCATGCACCAGGGTTACGCCACGGTTTCCTCCAGGCTGAGCGAGGCTCCTGACGGCACGCTCCCCAAACACCGAGTGCTTGGTTTGGGCATGGCCCAGGCAGGATCCTTTCAGTCAAAGGGAAAACCACACAGAAAGGAAAGAAAGAGAACCAAAAATGTAGAAAAACAAAACAGGGAGAACCCCCAAAAAGATGCACAGACACACGTTTACCTACCCCAAGCAATCAAGTCCATAGATCTGCGAGGGATCACCAGCCAGCACGGCCTGTACACGGGAGCTCCTCTGTAGGCTACCCTGAGGAGCTGAACACGTACAAGCACAAGAAAGGGGGCAGGTCCCTGGGGGCTTCTCAAGAAGGGCTCAAGGCTGCCCTACATAGGACCAAGCCCCTAGCCTGAAGTTGGGAGGATTTTCATGGTCAGAAAATGCATTTAACTTGCAAGGTTCCTCCCAAGGAAGGGAGTTGCTCCGTACCAGAGCCACCAGCGCTTCTTGAAGCCACTTGGTTTAACCTCCACTTCTTGGGAAAGCCTTCCCCCACAGCCCCCAGTTGTGAGATACAGCCACAAAAACATGCAGCAGTTTCACAAATTCAAAAATGGCATTTGCAAGTGGTCAAAGTTGTACTCGGGGAGAGTACACAGCCTGGTGGGAAAATTCCTCTTCAGTCGATTTGAATGACGAGGCAGGAAGTTCATTAGTCCATGCTTACATGAGCGAGAATAAAAGAAAAAAAGTACTCAAAATCTGACTACTGAATATAAGAAATGCTACTTTACACGACAATAATCCCTTATTTTGTAATATGCGGCTACAAATGCCCCTTTTGCCTATTCCCCTCTCTTGTGCATGCCTCATGAGGCAACAGGACCCGTTCGGGTCAGAAGTTGACCCTCCAGACAACGTTGCTTATGAGCTAAACAAAGATCTTATTAAGGGACACGATATTTACAATATATGAAAGCAAAAATGTAACAGCAAATAAAGACTTCTGAAAACTTGGGAATCGAGCAGGAAAACAACCTGAATGGTATTTAGCACTCCGAATCAGACAGTACGAACACACATCTCCATGCTGGAAGTTACACTGCCTATTAATGAGGCACTTGTATAAAAACGGAGAGGTGACTCACTAAATGATTACATCTCACTGTGCCTTTCACAGAAAGCAGCAAGAGGCAGTTTCCCCTGCTTGCACATGCCAATTTTTTCAGCCTTTTTTTTGTGTTTGCATGTGTGTGAGAACAGGAGAGAGACGGGATACATTCCTTTTCCTCCCCATCTACTCCTTCTGCCAAACGACGTCTTGCGTACCACTCAATTTCAATGTAATTTGACTGAAGGGTGGATATTACAAGCCTTGAGAGAACTGGTAACTGGCTAGGGGAGACACCAACATGAATTCCCACAGTTGCTGCTCAGCCGCTCCTGCACCCTGAGAGGCAGCAGACAGCGAGCGAATTTGCAGACGCGCTCTACGTGGCCACCCCGCGCGAGCCCTGCTCCGAACCAGCTGCAGAAAATCACATTATTATGCAGATAAATGCATGGGGAACGAGGCCAGAAATAGAATACCATGAGGAGGAGATGCATGGTATGTCACTGGAGACATGAAAAAGATTCAGGACTCCTAGGGGAGAAGGCAAAGCTTTAGAGATACCAGACCATTTCCATAGACTTGGGTTTCATCATTTTCATACAGCTTGCTTGTTTTGTTCAAAAAGTTCAAGGTATTTCACCTAAAAATCAACAACTGTTTTCTCCTTTGGTATTAAGGACCCACAGCAGCTCCTCACAATCCAACCGGGCTGCTAGACCCGATAGGGAAAGCCAGATGTGAACTCAGATTCAATCATCACAAACAAACTTACCTCCAAATCTTGTTTTAAACAGAATTTTCTTACGAAATTCTATAGCATTATTAATCAATAGTCTCACAGTAAAATCTATCCTTCACAAATCTTCCGTACTCCTGGCATAAGCTATTTCTTTTTATAATAAACAGAGCGTCTGAAAATGAGGCTAATTAGTAAAACCATGCCAAGAAGTCCAACCTATTGAAAAATTAGATCAAAGATCTCCAGTACTTCATGTCCTGGTTGAGATTTCCCAAGCTTCCAGCGTGCTACATTTCCTGTTAAACTCCATGAGATCCTACTGAATTTGTCAAAGAAATGTTTGTTTGTTTTCTGGGAAATATTAGATAACGTCTGTATTTGCCTTTTTGCACGTCAACTTATATTGGAAAAGCTACCCACTTATATCCCACCTACGTGTAAGTAGATAGCAGAACTTCAACAGAGTTGTGGAAGCAGCTATGTATCGTTGTTTGTTTAATAAAAACTTTATAATACTGAATAATGGGCTTAAAGAACTTCAGAAAGTAATGAAATAAATGTGACACAGATGTTCACCAAAAAAAAAGAACAAGAATGTTTTTACTTCATAGCAACGAAATAGGTCAAGCCATTTCCTTCTTCAGGCAAATCTCAGAGGACCACAAAACACATGGTTTTTTAGTGGATTTTGTGTGTCTATCCCACTAAAAGGAAACACTGTTGTCCAAAAAATTTGCAATACTAAGTTTTCCCATGAAATTGTTGGAATTAAAAGAAGGAAGTCATATGCAATTAAAAACAATTTGCTAGATGCTGAAGTTATACAAATGGTATATAATTAAACCCACTTTTACTATCTAAGTCGCATACCTTTCCTCTACAACACACTGCTTTAAACGAATGCGCAGTGAAGAATTCAGAAACACCACTCATGGCTGTTCACATGAAGTTTTCTTTGCCTCTATGAATATTAAAGTAAAATATCACGAGTTCTTCACCTCCACGGGATTGCGGCCCTACAGCCCTGCAAGCTGACAAGCTTTCCCAGCAGACTCGCTGCTAAGGGCTTAATTTTATCCTCAGTGAAAGAAACCCCTGGTCAATGTGTCCAAACTCTTCGCTAAAATGAATGCAATCTTTCGGTACCTGCTTAAATACTCACAAACTACAGGAAGACAAAGCGAGGCAGACAACCTTAACTACCACTTTGCCTTAAAAATGTGGAAATAATTCCCACAGACAGCTTCAGTCACCATGAGACACTACCCCACATGCTGCCTAGCCCCATGCAGAAGTGTGCAGAAAGCGTAGTGTGGGATCCCATAACCAGATTAAATTTATTCGTACACTCAAACAGGAAAACAAATATTGCATAGGAACATGCAACTTATTTCCTAACTTCAGGAGCAAGATTGCAAAAGCGTTCAAAAGGTTTTGCATTGCCTTTTTAAATGTCTTTTTCGTACAACTTTTCTATGGACTTTAAAGAAAGAAAGAATAAATTCTAACATCTGATTATTTCCTTGTCAATAGCCACTCGGGATGTCGGTGTGCACCCATGGACACTAAGAAAGGCAGTGGGAGGAAACAACACTAACAGCTCTGGTTTAGACTCATTAAACTTAAGATGACAATTATGCAATCTTAAGATCTTAAACAAGGCAGCATTTTAGCTGGGACAGACGGCACTGGATCCAGAGCAGACAGTGTATGCTGCAAGTCATCCCTTTAAACTCAATAGTCTGATTTCTATTTGCAAATTTGATTGTTCAGAACAAGGAATAGGGAGGAAGACCATTAAGGCAAGCACAGGATCCTGCAAATCTTCACAAAAATTTGGAAGCAGAAAGACGATCTTCCATATGAAAAAGCGATTAACAAGATCGGAGGGGAGTGAGGAGACAACAGCGAAAGAAGCCAAGAAAGAGCAAGATTTCAAAAAGAAAAGTATAGTAAACAGTACTAGAGGCAGCTGGCGGGACAAAGAGGAGGAAGGGAATGTACTGAGTACAAGGGGTCAGGACAAGTGTGGAAAGGACCCAGGATGAACCTGGAGGAGATGCTCTTCAGACGGCGACTGCAAACAGCTCATTCGATGACTTTCAACATGAAAAGAAGATGGGGCAGTAGTTCAACATGAAAATGGGGCCGAAGACGGGGTGTAAAAAGAAACAGACCAAAGCATGTTTGCACTGGGAGGGAAAGGAAGCAAGCAAAAGATAGCAGCAGATAAGATGGAGCTACAGTATAAGTGAAACAGTTTAAAGCTCTTAAGGCAATAGATCAAACTTTTCTATAGTGCAAGCAAGGGAGAGACACAGGTGGAAAAGACGGCAAGCAGAAGAAACTGCAGGACAGACACACCTTATTTCATCAGTTTTCCCTTGGAAAGTGTTCAAAATCCTATGAAGAAAGAAGGGGAGGCAATAAACATGATGAGACTGAAAGATTTGATGTGAACCGCAGGATGTACCTTGGAAAACCCTGTGCTGCCTCGAGACGTGCAGCCCCTCAACTGGTAAAAGCTTTTATGGAACCATTGCTATTAAAAGACTGCAATATCCATCTCGTAACAGCAGCACATGGGGAGCCCCCTTTCACGTGGCTATTACCGTGATTCCCAGACACCGTTCTGCAGAGAACACTCTGTTCCTCTCAGTAAATCCTACAGGTGTTTTTTTTTTTTTTTCCTAGATGTAGTAATACACACAGATGCTATGTTATAGGCATGCTGTTCCACTAAAATCCACGCCATGCTTATATAGCTGTGCACCAGACACCAAATACTACTTAACAATTTGTCAAGTTTGGCAACCTCTGGAAACTTTGTCAGCAAAAATTTAATGTTTTCTTCCAAGGCACAGCTAAGAATATTGAATGCTAGGCTCAGAAAAAAATTCATGTGTTATTGCAATTAAGATGCCCACTTTCTGATAGCATTATAAATAACTATTATTCATAATTACATTGTAAGTATTAATATGTTTGGAGCTCAAAATTAAGATCCTATTGAACCAACAGGTAGCCTCTATAAATGTGAAGTAGGTTGAGCATGGAGAACTATTTATTTAAGCAAAAAGCGACTTAATGTGAAGCACTGTTGGCTAACAGAAGACATTTATGTTTAATTTTGTGCTGTATCCCCAGATCTGCTCTTTTTCCTCTTCCTAGAATCCCTACATGTTGTTAGTCTAACGCTCAGGTGCATTTTTATACTCTTGGCACTTCCCCAGTGTTATTTAAAGCTACAAGCCTTCCTCCAAAGAACTTCTCGGACAACTTTTTAAAACCACCAGTACAAGTTATCCATTTTGATGAGTCTGGAGTGAAACATGTTTAACGTTCTTCTATGCTAAATAAATTCTTTATTTCATGAGTTTCTTTTAGTATAAACAAAACATGCAGATTTAGTCTCAAATGCAGAGCAAATATCTAGAACCATGCGCAGGCCACATGGATTCTTCTGTCTGTAACATCTACCTTTGAAAGACACAACAATGCACAAAAAACAAAGCAACAATAACAAAAAAAAACCAGAACCAGTCCAGAGGTTACTGCCTGAAATTTAAATAGATATCTATATATATATGAAAATCATTTTTAAAAACATTTTTTCTAAGAAGAAAATGTTTTTTCTTACATTTAACAGATTTTGCCTATAAATGTGTAACCGCTTTGCCATGCAGAAGAACAGAAATCATCTTGCTAAATTTGGTTTGGCAGCAAATCTATTCTTCTGAGTCTTCTGCAAGACGATCTGGTCTCTTGGTCTAGTTCCTCATGAGCGCCTCTCTGCATAATAGAAATCAAAGTGCTACCTGGCACCGTCGCTGCAAGTTGGGCCAACTAGCACAGCCTGGCAACTGAACTGCTCTAACCCCCCCCAAAAAAGCTTCACAATTTGGGAATAAAGAACAGAGTTTGGGGAACAGTATGGAAACTTCACTGTCACAATCAGTACTATATTTTTTCATGTTTGCTAAGTTGAAACAAGATTTTAACCTTTTTGCACGTCTGTTTAGAACCCTTCATGGAGATAGGCTCAAAACAAGCAGACACACACAAGTCACTACGTACTTCATTGTGTAGGTTCTTCCAGGCAGACCAGCACCGAGTTGGATTTGGGTGACGACGAAGCAACTGCACAACTCAACTCAAATCCAGGGAAACAAAGAAGAGTACTATTCCGGCCTGCCTTCTACACACCTGCTGCAATATTCAATGTAAAGATCTCGGTTCAATGGTACCACCCCTATGTAACAGTAAGCATGTTAGAAAAGCCTCAGTCAGATCACAAAACATGTGATTTTAAACCAAGCGAGGAGAGGGAGGGGGAGAAATTTCCTGGATCAAGTGAACCACAGAGATATTTTAATCAGAACACAAAAGAAGGCTGAGACAAACACCAACTGACTCGGATCATATCACATCAATAATCCACGCACACAGCCTCCACTGAAATCAATGGGAGGTTTGTGTATAAATGGCTTGCATAAAATAAATGCATGCCCCCATTTAGACTCCAGAGAAGAGAGAAAACACTGAGAACAATTCCCGTAATTAACATTTCTCTTCTGTCAAGTGTTTCTAAAATAATAAATCCTAGCTTTACATAGCTCCGCTGTCATTCACAGTTTTTACAGGAGGTGGCAAAATAAGTGACCCCATTTGACAACTAAGGGAACTGAAGCATCAGATGCAAATTATACAGAAGAGCAGGGCAGCAGGCAGAACTGAACTGGGAATAGCAGTTTACCTTCTGAATCACAGTGTAATGTCCTAGATATTTAGATGCTTATCTAGATCAAGTCTCTAATTAGGGTGATACCGTGCAGTCCTCAAATAATTGTGCACACTTCCTAAAGTACCTGTGCACATCGATAAGCTCAGCTTTATGAGGCTGCCGGTCAATCGTGAATTTTTGAGCACTGGAGGTGTCCTGCAGAGGTTCAAATGCTGGGCAGCCCTGCTCGGACGCCCTTGGCAGCCCACGGCTCTCAGTACTTAGTGGCACTAAAGCATTTTAAAATTGGTTATCAAATCAACACTTTTCACATGCTTTCTATTGTTTAGAAAGAAGAAAAAAATGACTCTTAATTCAAAACAATTCATTAGCTGGAAATGATCTAACTAATCCTGGTGTTCCAAACCGACTGTGTTCCGTAAGAAAAAGCCAGACAGGATCTCTAGTCAGGAAAAAAGTTCAGTACTCACAAGAAATTAGTGTAAAACATTAAGTACTGGTTGAAAAAAAAATACAGTCTAATTAGTCTACGATTGTTTTACAACAAAGCCAAGTAGGAACATAAACTATTCTGTTCTGACAAAAAAGCAACATGTTTATTAGTGATAAAAAGTTATAAATAGTTTCATTTGCACTCTACATGAAAATCTGATGTCTTCATCCACAAAACCAGCCTTCAGAGCAATAAAGACCAGCTCCGCCCAAGCTTCCATCTTTTTCCTCCTGTGAAAATGCAACTCTGAAACACTTAACACTTTCTGAAAGGTGATTCTCGATTCAGCAAGAGGTCCACTTGCTAGTCTAAGCCTTGCACGTGAGCAGGTACTACTACATTACACAGGGCTCGTGCCGACAGCAGGCACGGTCATCTCCCTTTACTACAGATGCAAGCCCATAATGCTGTGAAAACTTATTTTGAGTTGAGCAAATTTTCTGGCCTTTACAATTACAGTGTTCAATTGTTCCCAATGACATTTTTTAAAGGAAGACTGTCTTGTTTTGTTATTTGGTTTCCTTTTTCAGATTTTTTTAAAGACTTGAGCCCAACACTAACCAAGGGACGGAGGTGCCTGCTAAGAAACGGCCATGCTTACAGACGACTCCTTGAATTATTTTTCTGATTCATCACAGACTTTTTTTTCCAAGTTGTCAAAACAAACACCACACCCACTTGATTTCCGAGTTCTGGGTAATTATATTTAGAATTAGCAATCACCGTGTAACTATTAATCATACAAGGCTTAGCCATTATTTTACCTATCTAAAATAAAGCAACACGTTCAAACGCGGGCGGTTTAGTGCTTTATTCAGGAGAGATCCCCACCACTCTGCACTCCAAACCATGCCACTGATGCAGACAGCCACAGTCGCAGCAGCAGCAGTGAATATAGGGCACAGCAGTGAGCCAGTGCCTCTGCCCCAGGGCAGGACCGGCTGCTCCTCAGCACCATTATCACTGGCGGCACCCAAGAGCCGAGTGCTTCAGACACAAGCTTTACAAACGCGCTCACACCACGAAAATCACACGAGGAGAGCGGGCTGCAGAGCTGCAGATCCTGGAAGCCGGACGGTACACAACCCCGTCTCCCAACGATTAAGAATTGAGACTAAAAAAGCTCCCCCAGGACGCGAGCCCTGACTTTCTGAAGGCAGGCTTTGGGAGCACTCACACCGCTGCCTTCAGGCTCGGTTCACCTTGTTCAAACTGGCCGAACCACTCCGTGATTATCACCGAGCCGCCACGAAGATGACACACACACACTCGCAGCAGCCCTCACAGAACATAATTACCCTTTTCACCGCCCGCTGCCAGCCGCGTACTTTTCCCCCCTCCTCCCCAGCAGCTGCACCGGGGCAGCGCAGCGATGTCGCCGGGCGGGAGCGGAGCCAGGAGCGGGGCCGGCCCCCGGTGAGGGCCGGGGACACAGGGCCGCTGCCACCGCCCTCCCCACTCCGTGCCCGGCTGCCGGAACCTCCGGCCCGACCCCGCCGGCCGTGGGGCTCCGAGCCAGCCCCCGGTGGGGCCGCCGAGCACAGGCGCCAGCCCCCGCGCCCGGCCGCGGTCCCCTTCCCCTCAGCGCCCGCGGAGCGGGACGGGGGAAACGTCCCGGGCTCGGGGCCCCCCGGCCACGAACGCGGGTGTCCCTCCGGCCCCCCCAGCGCCACTCACCGCCGCCACCCCCGCCGCCCTCTTCGTCCATGTTGGAGCCGCAGGCAGGGCGCTCCGCAACGGCCGCGGCTGAGGGAGGCCCGGGGCTCGCTCCACCCGCTTGGCGCCTTTCTCGGCGGCTGCTCTTCCTCCTCCTCCTCCTCCTCCGCCTGCCCTGCCCCGTCCCTCTCCGCCCAGCCCTGCCTCAGCCCCGGCGGCAGCCACCGCCTCGGCCCAGCCGCCCGCCCCTCTCATGTGACGGGCGGCGGGGGGAAGGCAGGCCCGGCCGGCTCTCTGCCGCCGCCCCCCGCCGCCTCTCCGCCTCAGGGGGCGGCAGCTCGCCCGCCGTGCCCCCTCCGGGCCGAGGGGCCTCCCTCCTGCCTTCTCCCCCTCTGGGTGTTCCCGGCAGGTTTGGCCTGGCGGAGTTGAGGCCACGCAGAGGCGTTCCCCGGGGGGCGACGGTGGGAAGGGCTGAGGGGAGCCGTCGTGCTGGGTATCGCTATGGCCGGGGTGTCTTCTGGGTTCTGTGGTAGCCAGAAAATGTCTGCAGAGTCGTTCCAAGGTGTCTGCAGAGCCGCAGAAGTCGTTCCAAGGTGTCCATGAGGGAAAAAGGTGACAGGGAGATGACAGGAAGGTGAGGGGTGAGAGCTGGGCTGGTGTCACGCTGTCAAGGGGGACCAGGTGAGTGGAAGTGTCCGAAAAGGAGCCTGAGGCTCATGGTGTCTGTGCTCGTTTCTTCTGCAGTCTTGCTTGCTCCTGATGCTTTGGTCTGCTGCTGGAGAGATGCTGGATGCTTCCCCTGCTGCAGTGGTCATGAAGTTTTGTGTATAAATGGGGCTGCTTCATATGCAGCAAGGGGTTTTGCCTGGTGTGTATTGTCTGTTTTGGTAAGTGAAAAGATTTGCCTGGTTACGGATCTAGGACTCAAATATCTGTGGGATTTCCTAAGTCCTTGCTAAAGATCGTCGGTGCGATACCACAGCGGTCAGGATATCAGCCGCCTCCAAAGTCTGTAAAGGTAAGCAGAAGTGTGCTGGCGCAGACCAGTCTTCCTTCCTTCCCAGGCACCACCCCACTTTACTTTTTAAAACCTTCGGTGTCAAAATTTTATTCAGAGAGGAAACTGGGGGAGGAAGGGGTCAGCCAACAGGAAAATATCAGGGTTTTCATTTTCCTGTTGTAGGCTGGCATGGGACAGCGTACTGTCTAAAAAGCTGTGTCAGGAGTGCTCACTTCTGGACACCACTGCTAATCGGTGGCTGTTGCATCCATCCCCTTTTGCTGAGAGCTGAGCTTTGGTTCTTA
This sequence comes from Anser cygnoides, assembly GCF_040182565.1. Lineage (NCBI taxonomy): Eukaryota > Metazoa > Chordata > Aves > Anseriformes > Anatidae > Anser > Anser cygnoides. Next base: position 7,852,365 of record NC_089887.1, read on the forward strand.
CAGCTGCTGTGGTGATAAAGCGTTTTACCTCAGCAAGAAATCATAAACGTCGTACACCTCTAAGATACTCCTCCGTATTTCATATTTTAAATTAACGTTTATTATAAGTTTAATCAGTTAGTGTATAAAAAGGAGATGATTACATAAAACAGAAGCATTGCCTTGGTAGGAGATTTATTTTGAAATGTGTGTCTATGAAGTGAAATTACAGAATGATTTTTAAATAAATTTGAATGCGGATGAGCTGACAGTGGGTTCTGAATATTTTTGCACACTGAGGGGACTTAATTTACATTAGAGGGGAATCTGTCATGAGAAAAATTCAAATTTTATTTTGATCACAGATTGTTTGCTTTCATTTAATCTGTGTTGTTTTGCACATTTATATAAAATACATTTCATTCTGTTCTTGCTTTTGTTTAGCAGTATCATTTTTTCCTTCCTGTATTCCATTATAGCTTAATATGCTTTTGATACACAGAAAATTCTACCACAAAATGAAAGCCCAATCACTAATTCTTATAGCAGAGAAGAGTGAGCCGTGGTCTTCCTCCCACTGGCAAAATTCCCGTTGACTTCAATGGAAGCAATACTAAGCTTTAAAATTCTCAAAATTAGTAGCAAAGATGAAAATGATGTTGTGATGCAAGCAAGATGAGAAAAAAAGGATTGCCCCAACTATAAGTGATCAGTTGGGATATTTATATAAACTTCATGCTGAAATCAGATAAACTTGTGAAATAAACTAAATGTTCTTTATTATAACCTAATTATTAACTTGAGCGAACAGTTATATTTCCATTTTTTTGCCCTATTGAATATGTAGCTTACTCTGTTGTAGGTTTGAAAGATATATCATTCAGTATCCTCTCAAGGAAAACCTGTTCTTTCAGTCCTGTTTTAGTAGGATGACTTACCAATGATATGAAATATAAAAGAGTATTGAAATTATAGTGTCTTCTTTAAGGCTGTATGGCTGTTTTTAAGATCAAAATTATTACCTTACTATCTCCTTTTCACATGTTTAACTTCAGTCTGTCATGTCTGGCTAAAAACCAAACTAGGGCAGAAGATTTTTTGAAAATGTACAGAATAAACTAAAGAATTACAGTCATAGTTCTACAGTGTAATGAGAGTGCTTCTACCATACCAGAACAGCTCTGTATTTTTTGGTAATTCAACAATAACATTATTAAATACTGGGCAGTTCCCTACCAACAAAGAAGCAGATGCCAGATAACAAGACAGGTTATAGTCTCAGCAAATTTTAGGATGCACTCCAATAAAGTATTTCTTACTCATGTGAATAATTCTCTCACATCTACTTTGTTTTCCTGAACTTTGATCATTCTTCTGTTATGAAACATATCGATTTTATTTTTCTCTCTGTGTTAATAAGGGTTTTAATCAACAGTTTTGTGAAGATTATTTGATCTTTTTTTTTCTTGCTTGCTGTCCCTTCTGTAGTTATAGCTCTATTTTTACCACAAGTATGTTTTGCCAGTTTTATATCCACAAGTCTAGCCTTCTGTGTTGGAAGAACTTCATAGTCTGTCATTCGTGTAAATAATAGTCTAATAGTTGGTCTGTTTAAATTATTTTTAGGGGAAAATTGGGCATTCTCCAAAAACTGCTGTTGGCAGGATTGATTCCTTGATGATAAATGTGGATATTTGCTGAATTTTCAGGTAATATACTTTGCCTTTATTTTCCTTTTTCAGATAGCTTAGTATCTTTTTTGATTAAGTTTCCACTAAGTAGTAATTTATCACATTGTGTTTCATTTTAAGGGGTCAGGAGCACATCTGTTATGACATTTATCGTAACACAGAGAATCAGTGAAGACAACTGAATCCCTTACATCATATTTTTGTGGTTTAAGTGGCTCATTAAATCTTGAGCCATTTTTATGGATTGCAATTTAAACCAGACCCCAAGTGATAGTGAATGAAAATCGCTCTCCCCCCCCCCCCCCCTTTTTATACATGTTTTTTAATAATTGAAGAATTTAGGTGTAAGAAAGCCCAGTTGGTTATCACATCTTTTCCTCAGCATGAGACGATTCCCTTTTTTCTGGATTACTATTTATCAGTTAATGGAAATTCTGAAAAGAATCTTAATTATTATCTTCAGTTTACTTGTAGAAAGAAATAAGCTTAATCTTACCGTGATAGGTTTCCTCTTTCAGTAATGTAAATGTTGCAGTGATGTAAAATACCATTTTATGATTATAGATTTTGTAAACTTTTAATTTCTAAACAAAAGCATGAGCTATGGTGGTGTTCATTACATGAATTACAACAGGAAAGTAGATGGTAACATGATATATTACAGACTTAAATACCATTCTGAATTTTCTCAACACAGAAAGAAATAAAGAACCTGCCATTGTGCCATCAGGCTGGATGTCGGTATCTTACACAGGGAAATGGAGTAATGCATCTTACTGTTGGAAGGAAGAATCTGAAATCGTATTTGAGGAGGCAGTCATCATGTATGCAGGTAGTCCCATTTCATATGTTCAAGACATCACTAATTGGCAACTTTTGCTTATTGTGACTTTGTTAGATTTGATAAGAAGGATTTTGTAGTTACCTTTAAGGAGACAAGTTACTCTTAAAGAGCAAGCATCTATACGCTTTTAAGAATACATTCTTAAAGAAAATGGATGCATCTTTTAAAGAATATACATACATCTTAAAGAACATAGATGTTGTGCAACATTTTGTGTACTAGAATTATTTGATTGATTTTATTGCTCACTTAGATGCTCACATGGTTGGAAAAGTGGTGCAAGCATTTCATTTCCTGAGACAGTATCTTTTCTGAGACAAAGTCATCGATACTCAGCTGTTGTATTAAAGATTATTTCTGTTTAAATTCTAGACAATCAAACAACTTTTATTTTTTAAGAAGCAATGCCTGATAGTTTCCAGGCAGGGAGGTCTTAGTCCATCACCATGTCTTTTTTCCCTGTTATTTATTTATTTATTTATTTATTTATCAGTACTTTAATAATCTGGTATTCTTGAATCCCTAAGGCAAACTCTTTGACTTCCTCTGTCTGGCACATGGGTTTTAGTCATGTATTGTTTCTCAAAATGTTTGTGCTGTCACACACATCATATTTGTCTCAGCTGGAAAAACACGTTTATAGAAAATCCTGTTTGCTAGTTGTCTTAATGGTTTCAAGAGTGCTTGCACTTTTCATTTAGTCCAAAAAAAATTTTACATGTAAGTATTTTATATTGCTTTGGGGAACATCAAAGCTCAAGCTTAGCAAATAAATCATATTTTATGAATGGTGCTTTTCTGTATGGATAGGAAGCTTATTCCCCTAAAATAGTCAAAGAAGCAAAATTAAATGCCTGTTTAAATGCTTGTTTTCTGAAAAATTTATGTGCTCTTTATGCAAATTAACTTCTAAATCACATCCTGATTTTTATTTGTGATATATTTCAAATTCCAATTCTTGACATATTTTTAGGCTTTTTTTCAACACTTCTAAATGACTGTAATCTATTTTTAGCATCAAATACCACTGGTTTTGGAAGTCATTGCTGGCTTCCATTGTGTAACACTGATAGGGCCACTGATGAGTGATTGAGCGAAGAACACCAGAATGATCCAGTGAGGAAAGCCAAATGCATTAAAAACCGTGGAGGTCCACCAGCTCTGTAAGGCTTACGATGTGAAATACACCAAGTGTTAGAACTTGTTCTACCTGTATTAATTATGCATAGTACTAGAAACAAACAGGATGCTTTTGAGTATGAAAGCTGCACCTAAGATAACAGAAAAAGATGACTTGGATTCAAAGCATCAGGTCTGAAACAGATCAATAGTGGGATTTTGTATAGAACTTGAAGGGGTTTTTTATCTAAGGAAAATGAAAGAGCTTGATATAAAGTAGTTCTCCAAGGGAGAGTGCACTGACTACGGCCACGCTCTGTTCTCACCCTGAGAAAAAGCCACAGTCTGTGAATTCACCTCTGCTGGTAATTCCAGCTTGAGGTGGCTGCAAATATTACCGCGTAGCGCTCTTCAGTCTCACCAAGGCCTGGGATTTTGAAAGTCCTAACTCATCCTACCCTGGGAGCTGTAGCTGGCTGCAAGCCACATACGAGTCCTGCTCTATCTACATACACGTGGCAGCAGTTGAAGGATTTATTGTAGTAATGCTGATAACAGGGGAGGCCCCTACGGTTGCTTCCTCCCCACCTGGAGAAGCCTGCTTAAACAACTCCATAGTGTAAAAGGGCTGGCATCCCAGCGTACATATGACAGCCAAGTGACAGGCTGGACTTGCTCATGACGTGCGGTGTTAGAAGGGTTAGACCAGGTGCTCTTGTTGATTCACCAGCGAGCATCTGAAATGCAATTGCATATCTCCATGTGAGCTGGCTCAAATCTGGCTTTTGGCAAGTCAGCAGTGCACAAATCTGGGTTTAATAAGTATGGAACCATAAATTTAGCCAGGAGTAGGAACTGTCAACTAATGATGGTGATTTTTAGTGCCCTCTTAGCTGTTCATGTAACTGTTTGGAAACCATGCTGTAAATCAGAATACTCAATCCAGATTTTAAAAGTTCTCTCTAAAATAATAATTTTCAACCTGTATTACTCCATTGATCAAGTTTACACCACAAACAATTGCACTGGCAGAATTACAGTGCCAGTTGTTAGACTGTGACACACAGGTGGTGTCAAAAGAAGGCAGAGTGGTGGATAGTTGTTTTGTCGGTAGGGACAACATCCCTGTATAATCCTAATTTTATTCCGAACCACAGGCTCTCCATCAATTTCACTTTCTGATCCCTCATGCTCAGCCCTTCTCAAACTGTACCTAGAGCCAGACTATGCTTGTCAATACCTCATCTGTGCGCTGCTAGATCACCTAATGGTAGTAAATTGATCCAGATCAAATATGAGTATGTAATTGCATTCTTGTCAAGATCAGACAGCTGCAAGTCCCAATGTTCAGACCAAGCTTTAACCTGGCTTTATAGTGGCAGCTGAAATACCAACTTTAAATTAAAATCAGGGGTAAAAGCACTCTTTACTCCTTGTTTTGTTTTTTCCTAAATGAACTTGTACTGTTGGGTTAAATACGTCCTAAGAATTTTGTGCCACGTGGCCATCCAAAAACTGAATTTAATGTAGCATGAAATTGTAGTTGTGTACTGGTGAGAGTGTGCCTTCAGCTTCTCTTGTACGTTATTTTTAAATACATAGCTCCTGATGAGTCCAGAAGCAAAGGGGAAATGATTCCTCGTTAAATGGTGGTGTGTAGTATTTTAAATTCTTACTGTCTCTAACCAAGAAAGGTCCCTATTTATTCCAGCTGCTGTAGTTAGAAAAAATATTCAAAGTCTGAAGCAGAACAACACTACCTAAATCCTTTCTTTCTCGTGTCTCTGCCCACTATTTTATTCCTTGTATGTCCTCGTAGATGTAAGAAAAATCCTGTACTCTTCTGTATCAAAGCAGAAATGTTTTGGTATTTTCTTGCCATAAGAAGTATACTTCCAATTTAAAAAACAGTTCTTCACCATAATTGTCTTTCTTGTGCTGTATTTCTCTTTAAAGTCTTAAAGAAAAATTCTAAGTGCAAGATGATGTTAAGCAAGGGAGAGTCAAAGTTAAAACTTGGCAAGCACTAAAACAAAGAATTTTTCTAAGGAAATGGTGGAGACGGGTCAAATTAATTCCTGATGTAACTCCATTTACCTCAGTGCGGTTACATGAAGGATGAATTTGGTACCTTATGCCTCTGGGGTCAGAAAAGGATTTCTGTGATCTCAATCAGCAGTATAAAATAATCATTCTTAAGAAACAGAATTGTAAATTAAGCCTGATAGAACTGTCTCTGTTATTTTTAGTCTATTAATACAACTGTAAAAGAACAATAGGTCTAGAGAACAACAAAAAGGGCTTCATAAAAAGACTAGTACATGATGATTTGCAGCCAACATCCTCCATAACAGTTTGTGGGAAAAAGGAATTATAACAGACTGTTAAAATGGGCAGTGACATCAGGGACAACTTCCCTTTCTTGTAAGTGCCAAAAGCTTTTCTCCAGTTTGCTGCATTGCATCTTTAATTTTTTTCCTCCAATCTCATTCTTCTCCCTGACCATCTCTAGTTCAATTGTCCTTTCCCTCAAGTTTCTTTTGGTTCCACTGTGTGCGCAGGGATCTCAGGTCTCTCTCTGTGGCTTCTCACTGCTGAGTTATCTAACTTCTTCTCTTCAAGCAGAAACATTCAACGTCTTTGGATGGAGAAAGGAGAGGTGTTTGGCCTTTGCCCTAATTTCTTTTTAGATTTTAAATTTCGATATGCTTAAATTTGATATGCTTTAAAGCAATGTATTTTCACTCTGAGAACCCAGCCTCCATGTGTCAATCTGTAGTGCTCAAATATAGCTATACCCAGAGATTACTTCAGTTTTAAAGCCTTGTTATGAAACATCAACCTCTGCCTCCCCATCCCACTCCCAAATTGAGGAAATACTTCTAATAGCAATATGTTAAGATCTTTCCATAGTATAATGTAAAAAAAAAGCCATGTAGTACATTAGTGCAATTAAATGGAAATCAAAAGTCTGTCTTTTTTTATCCTTACCAACATGCAACTGTCAGTTTTAATACAGAGGAAAGGATCTATGTATACATGCGTATAAAAGATGTGAAAATACAAAGGCATTTATTGAAAACAGACAAAACCAGGAAGATGATAAAATAGTAGGAGGAAGGGGCCTCAGATATAAAAACTTGCTTTGTATAGCAGAATTTATCACTAAAAGCTAGGGTTGGCAAATTGCCACACTTTAGATAAAATAAGCTATGTAATGTAAAAAAAATGCTTGACAGTACAAAATACAGTAGATGCATTTGCAAAACTAATGTCCGACCAAGAAATTCAATAAAACATTTTTTGAAGGTTCCTTTTTTTTTATGTGTATCTTTAAAAGCTTAATTATATTTTCTAATCCTGGAAATCTCAGTTGTACAGATGCTAGCTCTCCTCTTAGGATATCTGCATCAGGTGTACCATTCAGCAGGATATAGAAAATTTCCAAATATCCAAATTAAAAAAAGATGATGAAGATGCATTTTGAAAGCAAATTTTTGTTAGCCAGAACTATTGAAGCATGTTTTATAGAAAGATTATTCACATTTTAAAATACCTACAGTTTTAATCCACAAAGTACTCAGGTAAACATGTACTGCTAAACATTTTCAAACTGGATAAAGAATATTTTTTCATGCAGAATATATTTTCCATTTCCTTATTTGTTTCTGGGAAAAGATCCAGAGCTTTAGGAAATAAGAGGACACTTATACCTGAAAGACTTGTCATGTAAAAGTTTTTGAAACCTGCAGAGAACACTACAAAAACATGAGAATCTTGGGTATTTAGTTCAGGTATTGTATCTGCTTAGAATAAATGAGCTCTCTTCCGCAAGGATATTTTCTTCCTCTGGCCTGGCAAGGTTGGAATTCTGGTCTTACTGCTAAAAGAGAAACCATTTCAGTAGATGATGGATAATGAGCACAGCTAAATTCTCATGACTAACAGAATCATGCCCTTACTCTCTATTCCCATCTGCAAGGCTTTTCCAGAGCTCAGCATGTATGGAGGATACCAAACCTGAAAAACAAGATGGCAGATAACTACAGTTAAAACAAACAGGTAATTTTTTCAACATCTTCATCAGATTTACAAGATAGACTGTTACCTGAGTACTGCTCCTATTCTTAAATAAGGTCTCTCACAGCAAAAAACTTCTGTAACTTGTTGACAGGAGCTATTATCTCCTTCATAGATTAAATCATTCCATGAAGTATTTTTAGGCAGTTCTTGTATCTGAATCTCCAGCGTCCTGATTGCTTCTACAGAATTTCAGATTTACTCTTTATGAAGAACAGTAGCTTGGCAGTTCTTCTTCTAGGTGCTGCTTGTTCCCTGAAATGGCTTGGACTTTATGCATAAATTGTACAAATCTCTCCATTCTATAAATGTACTTCTTTCTGCTTTAGTAAAGCTGAGATACATCGTTATAAGTTAAAAGGAGATAAATTCTTCATTATTCTTCAGCTAAAATAAAAAAATGCTTAAAATTATTAGAGAGGAGATAAAATTGTTTCTGCTAGGTTATGAAACTGCAAATAATGGCAGATACATGCAGATGAAGTATTTTTCTCAGAAATCTAAACTTATAATCAATTAAAGATACTGTATCAGAATGCTGACCATGGGCAATAGGAACTAGTAAAGCAGTAGCTTTATCACAATGGGCTTTTGGAAGATCCACATTAATTCCACAATAATGCAACAGAAAAGAAAGGTATGCTTTTATCATGCTTCATGTACATTGAGGAATGTATTTCCATTCTTTGCTACCAGACTTCTAATAATTTATGGAAAGTACTTAAAACTTAAGCAGAAATACACTCTTGAGCTAGAAAAGTATTCATGCATGTGTATATTTATATGTAAATATATGTATGTCTATATACATGCAGGCAAAAAAAACTACAATTTCATATTTTATGCTAATGAGACAGTCTTTTATCTCTAGATCATAGGATTAGAGGCATTCCTGGTTGTGTAATGAGCAAAAGACTCTCCGAAAGCTGTTACAAAGCCAGCGTGGATATCCTGCCTTGGTTTCAGCCCAGTTTTGAACAGAGACATGGCACTCACTTTGAACAGCTGGTTCTAATGGGAACTCTTTCTCGATTCCTTTACAGACCCCATTTACAACACACGAGGAGCAGACTCCACCTCTACCTTTGGAGTCTGCCTGAGTAAAATCATTTTTCCTCCCATTCTGCCAATCATCAGCAATTGTTTAACACTTCTATAGTACTTCTTAAATAAAGAAAGCCACAGCTAGTAACAGCAAATTAAAAAGATGTCATCAAGTGAAGTAAAATTCTCCTTGAATTATTGAATTTACTGGAAGCTGTGGTGTCTTCTTTTGTAAGTGGAAATTGCAGGGAGGCACTCTATTACTGCTGTGCCTATGTGTGCGTCACAGTTGCAGCACCCTTTAGGATAACTGGGAGAAACTGACTGGGGGATTCTTCTTTACGATAAGAAGCCATTTATAAATAGAAGAAGAAATTATTACAACATGACAGTGTTTGTTAAATTAATTTGAAAGCATAATTTGAATAAAGATACTAAACATTTTCTCTAACTGCAGCACCAATGTCAAGCAGCTGACTTTAAACAAAATAATGCAAGAGCCAGTACATCCTAGGTGAACAATGTGTGAACAACAACAACAAAAAAACGAATACTCTAGGAAAGAAAAAAAAAAGGTTACATTTACTCCACATAAAAGGCTATAACTGTATTAATGACTGTGTGCAGTTCATGTGAGATTATCTAAGATTACAAACCAATATTGACTAAAGCTATGTAAAAAATGTTAGCAAAAGTTATCAATTTAATCATTCAAAGAAAGTGCCAAATGATACCATTTTATAAACTGGAATTCCCAGCAGTTTTCTTTGTTTTAGAAGGCCACCCAGTGTGCTCTAACTTTGGACATTGTGTAATTTACTTTTCTAATTCTCAGCTACTAAATGCTGACAGTGTGTTTCTAAAGAATACATTTATTTTAACAGTGTTTTTTGCTAGGAGCACACTATTTGGAAAGTATGCAATGAATTTGAAACCACCTCAGACGCATGGTATTGTATCCATTTGAACCGCTGGAAGGGTGCACGTTGACTCTACTGTCAGCAGGCCTGGACCATTAACTTAGCCTAAATTTAAGGACATTCCCAAAAAACGCAGGTCCTGACCTCGTAGTTTGGTTCACATAGGGATATCCTCACACTTACAGAGCTCTGATTAAGTCAACAAGGCTAGGCATCAGTACTGATCCTGTGTGATTGGATTACAGGATTAAAGTTGTGATTTGTCCTACTAAAACCACTTTAAGTTACTTAAACAGATAAATCCAACTATCTGATTTCTTTTCTAATTGATTACACTTTCCAAAATGAAAAAAAAAAAACAACAACAAACAAACACCTTGCTTGCTTCACATTTTTAATGAACTACTTCACCTTCCTGTTTACTTTTTCATAAGGTGTATCTAGGGCTGGAAAGATAACAGAAATAACAACTCTGAGGGAAAAATAGTACAGGTGTTATTTCGCTTTCCCATTAAACTGATATAAAATACTTTTGCTTTTTTATTCCCTCTGATCCCATTTCCAGACTTTATTTAAGTCCATCCCCCCATGGCCCCTGTCCCCTGTTCTATTTGACGGAGTTCTCTCTGTAAAAGAAAGTCAGCCCATATCCAGGTTGTCTCATCTCATGCTGTAATTCACATTCCTCATCCTATGTTCCTGGTGAAAAGATTTATCAAAAATAACCAAGGATACGTTCAATGCTTTTTTTTTTCTTTTTTTTTTTTCTCCTTGTTAGGCCTTCCCCTGCCCTGGGTTTATTCCTTGCCTCTCAAGCTCTTACATGCTAGGTTGAGAAGAGTTGTCCTGCATATGTCATTATCTCTCACAGCTAGAGTATCTGCTAGGAGGTGGAAATGCGATTCCTTCCCAGGCAGATCAGCTGCTGGATTTGACAAGCTTGTACGAGTAACAAAGACTTACCAGATGTGTTTTCACTGATAAAAAGCATTCTTTTATAGTAACTATAGTAGCAATAGCAATATCCAAAATGCAGTTGAAGCTTTAGACAATGCTATTTCAATAGGGGCCTTTAGAAAAAAGCATTTCCTATGTGGAGGAAAGACAGACTGCTAAATAATCCATTCAGGAACAGCTATAATGCCTTGTGGATACTTTATGAAAATACATTAGAGTTTACTGTAAATTGAACAAGTAACAAGCTTGATGAAGCTTTAAAAAAATACAGTGATGAAAATCTCTACAGACTTCTGGATTGCTGTGATGGCAAAGTAAACAGTTTAGCTAAATAGAACTTAGAAGGTACAGTTACCAACTGCAAATGCCTGATTATAAACCAGGAAGAAAAGTGAGGAAGAACTCTGAAAATCATGTTTGAAAGTGACAACACAGACCACACAGTTATTATTTCAACCAACAGATTGTAGGGAACACATACCATATATCACAGTGAAGGACTAAAAGCCTGCTATAGTCTGCACAGATGTTCTCCCTAAGCAAGCAGCTAGAGAACAGAAGATGAAACCTGACCTAAAAGTGACCTGAAAGTATACAAGCAAGCCCTTAGAAAGGTGCTCTACTTCATCATATACTTTTTTAATGTTAAATACCTTTATATTGTAGGAGAGGAGCAAAGGGCAGAAATTGGAAATGTTATAATTATTTCTAACTCTGGAACAAGTCATACGTGCCTGCAGTCATACTTGGAATGCAAGGCTTAAGATCTGAAAGGCAATTTATAGGAAGCTCTGCTGTAGAAAAGATTTTTTATTACAAGAGGCCAGACAGGAACACTGAGCTCAGAAGGGTCATTTGTGAATAACTTCCAGCTTAAGTGATTAAGGGCTCCAGCCACTAGCCCGACCCACCCCTCCTCCCCACACACACAAAAAAAGGCGTATCAGAAACATCCTGTTTGTCACTGCTGCTGGCTTTTTGTTCAATGAGCAAGAGGGGGGAGCATTTGACTTGTGTTGGTTTTGGTTCTTTGCCCTCAGGGATACTTTTAACAATGCGTAATACTTGAAAGAATTCTGAAATATTGATTTTTTTTCTTTGAACTATAAGGTTAAAGATAAATATATTTTGATATGCATAGAAAGCATTTATGATAACAAATAAAAGCAACACTTCCTAAGGCTCAAAATACTGATAATGTGCTTTACAAGCATGCTTGACAACAAGATCCTCATCCTTTTTTTTTTTTTTTAATGGAAGGTAAAGCATTTCAAATACCTTTCAAAAACCTTCTTCTAAAGAGATAGGCATAATTTCATCATTTTGTTAAATTATTTTAGTTCGGTTGGTTTATTTTTTATTTTAAGCTGCTGTCGTATCTGCCAGAAAAGGCAAGAGCTAAGAAACACACTGCAAAGGTGAAGGATGTATGAGTCTAAATTGCCAATTGGTTCCTTTGCCAATTTCAGATTCACATAGAGGTCTGTGCTCCTCTACAATGAGAGCTCTATTGTGAAGTGCAGAAAGAGGATTGATGGCACTCTGTTAACTGTGGATATCTAACCATATGCTAAAACCTCACGGCACCTCCTAGACTATTAGATTTATTACCCCCCTTTCTTTTTTCTCACGTTAAATTCATGTTTTGAGGGAAAAGACGCTCAGCATTTATCATTAATAGTATGTTTGAATTTCACAGCCATTTCTTCAATGTCAATATCATTTCTTTTCAGGATGAATACTGCACATAACAGTAGCATGTTTCCTCAATATTGTCACTTACAGCATCAAGGGACCCTGAGAACAACCAAAAAAAACGTAAGTTAATTATGTCTTCTGATTCCAGAATAAATCATCCAGTAGCAGCTTTCAGTAGGGAGATCTGAAGTGTGAAGGTTCTCTAGCCATTTATTTTTTACTGCTCAACATCAAGCAGAAAATAAATGTTTATTCGACTCCTCTAGTGTCACTTTGGTCAGCAAAAGCAGTAAGTCTAGCATTTAAACCCTTAGGAAAAACATGCAACAGTATTATCCTGACTTATGCAAGAGAATTGCTGTGCATTTTCTACATTTTTATCATGGTTTTCTTTCCTCTTCTAAAATGAAACTATGGTGCAAGACTAGACCTAGTTAGTAAATACCTTGGAATTAGATTCACTGTGACTGTTTCATTAAGGTGTGTCAAAGAAAAAAGTGTAAAAAGAAGGCCAACCAAGTAGCATGGGTTGCTAATATGATTAAGCTAGCCTAGAGCTCAGCTACCATATTTCCAAAGCCAAGCATAAATGCACTTGTTTTAAAGGTTTTAAATGTTTGGTATGTGATAAACATTTTATATTGTCAGGAATAGGAGCTCTTAAGTTATATGCACATCTGTACACCTGACTGAAAGATCAGAATGAGGAGCAGCACAACTAGCTCTTCCACTGAGCACAGACAAAAGATCTTTTTTAAAAGACTTTTATTTGTTTTAAATAGCTTGATAAAACCCACCAGTCGGTATTCAGAGTTCAATTGTAAACAGTTACAGTAATTTACCACTGTGTATTGATTTTGTACATTAAGCTATTTGCAGTGACAATCCATAAGACAGGTCAAATTCAGCATATTTATAAACTGAAATGCACTGTACTAAGATAAAACAATGCCATAACTGAAAATATTCAAAAGACTGATGTTTAACTCCCTCCTGTGGTGTAAGCAAGCAGCATCACAATCGGCTCCTGGCAGCTTAGACAGCACTATTATTCAAAAGTCTGTATTCATTGCATTAGGACAACAGATTTCAAGTTCACTATGGAAACTCACAAGTTGAAAAGTGTTATAATAAATTTCTAAAATACATACAAAGTTGTAAACATCTTTCTCTGGAACACACACAAAAATGGTTTGTGCCAGACTTCTCTGTCTCCCATACTGTAATAAAAAAATAATTAGGCCAAAGACCAAGGCCATGGACTAAAATTGTTTTGCATGGGTAACATCACAGTTCACAGAAAGTATTCTAGTGTCAGCATTTAAAATTAGTGTCACCAGCAGGGAGCAGAACCCATCTTAAAGGAAGTTCATGGAACACTCATCAACTGATGAACCAGGCACTAAGCAATAGATTCACCTATTTTTAGTAACAAAAGCTTAATTACATCCAGATATTTTTATATTTGAAAAAAAGGTGAAATTGACTACAAGCAGAAAGTAGAAGAACATTGCTACTTGGAGAAGATTGGTTTTTAACCATTTTTGCTATCAGGTTCTAACTATATAGATCTTGCACAAAAAGAGATTTTCCAAACAGACTATAACTATACTGAGATCACACAAACACACAGGATCATTTCAAGGCAGATTTTTTTTTTCTGGAAGTCCCTCAGGCCATTTTCAAAAATGTATTAGTTTTCAAATCGATTTCGGCATTAACAATGAAATAACTGTTTACTTGATCTGAATCTTGTATCACCAATTCCAAAAAGACTAAGATCATTGAGATTTTGGAATGCAATACAGAATTAATTTCAAAGTACACACTTATATGGCTTACTTAATGCAGGGTAATAAAGAAGGATAGCTTCATTCTAGCACATCCATATTATTATTCTTATTTTCACAACAACTGCCAGCAGGTAGATTATCTGTGTCCTTGTATTGAGTATATGAGCTGATCATAAATATTAATATTTTCATAAACAAGTTGTTTGTTTGAAAGTTCTGTCAAGTGCAGCTCCTCACTAAGGATTAGAGGCTTTGTAGTCTGAGATACCAAAAGGGAATTCATCACAAGTATTACAAAAATCCTAAAAAGTTTTTTTTTTCCAGTTATTGACTGTGCATCACAGAAACAAGCATCAGGACACATTTTGTAATACGCAATCTAGAAAAAAAAAGTTTTAAAGTATTAAGAGTACATTCATGTGATTTTTTCAGAAAGTTATGCTATGACTTAAACAAAGTTTTGAAGCCAGTGTAACTGTTTCTTAAATTTCAACCTCAATGTATTTGATAAGACCTAAATCCTAGCTGCAATTCTCAGCTGACAGAAGTAAACAAACTTAAATATTAGATTTTAGTCAAAGCAAATGCTTTGTTGGGAAAAAGCAGAAATATATCACACTGACTACTTACTGTTCTGTCAGATATACCACTTGTCATACACCCTCATGACAGACTATGGATACTTGCATCTTGATGTGGTTACTGTCAGTTTGTTATGCATTACAGGGGAGCATTTCTGAAATTACACAATTTCAGCATGTGCTTATGCTGAGGAATGATGTGGAGGGAAGAGAATGAAAACATAAGTAGGATCAGGCCATAATTAAAAACAAAAGGAACAACTTGACAATAAGCTGATATATTGGGGAAGTACAGATTTGCTTCTTCCAAAAATTAAAAGAATGTATACTTTTAGTATAGGTATACACACACTCCTTAAGGAGGGTCAAAGGAGGAAAAAAGGAGGGAAAAAAAAAGCAAACTTTGGCAAAGTTTAAGAAAGTGCCATTTTTAAAGTTGTAAAAAAAAAAAATGAAGAAGCAAGAGGCTAAAAACTGTCTACAGTTAAAACTGTCTCATGGTGCATGAGAACACATACAAACAGTTTCTAAGATTGCACTAGCTAATACCACACTGCGAATTACAACATCATCTCTACTGAATTTTGCATTGTAATGTCAAGAAGTAAATAATAGTTTGCATAAGCATTCCAACATCATACTGTGATAATACATTTTTATCCACATGCAGAGCTCTGTGCACATACATTTAAAAGTGTATTTTCTTTTTTTTTTTTTTAAAGCAGTATACCATATAGTAAATTTCCACTTAAGTGTATGTTTGTGGGAAACTATTAGGCAATTCTCTAAATATTGAGTATTTTCGTTGTTTTCTAATGACAGAAACACAAGTTTCCTATGTAGTACAGGAGGGATCTGGACACTGGTCGATGAAATTTTAATAAGCAAGAATTGTTTAATAGAAATACCCCTTTTCAGCAGCAGTAGAATAGGAGGACTTAAGAGGAATTGGACATAAGAAGGCAACTCCCGGTTCAGTTTAAAGATCCCTTGCCCCTATTAAAAGTTATTTTTCTGTACTATAATAAATCATCCAAAAAACACTCTCAACCCTAACAACACATTTATTCAGAAAAGCAATTTCCATATAGAACTTAGAGGCCACAAAATTCTGTACAAACTGGTTCTAAGCAGAGACATTTTCTATCTTTTGAGATGAGCTGATAACAAAACATTTGTGGAGAGAACAGTGGCCTAAACCATATATTGTGTTTGATTTATATAAAGTTTCAAAGGATTGACACCCTTTTGGTTTACTATTCTCCCACTAGAGAAGAAAAAAAGCCATTTGAGCATTGTCTCTGCTAGTCAAACAGTTCTATTAGTGCAAGAATAGTGTTTCCCATTTATGGCCTCCCCATGCTTAAAGTGCAGTATATTACATGAGATTTCAGCATACCAACCATCCTTTATTTGAGTTTCAGAAGGAATGTTCAAGTTAGAAAGTTACCTTTTAGGCTTCAAGCAATAAAATCCAAGGCAAAGTACATAAGCTATCTTAAAAATGGATTAAATCCACTCACTTAAGACATTCTTTAAGTCTTATATTCAATATACATATAATACACAAAAAATAACATGTCACTTAACTGTATTGTATCTGTATTTAACGTGATCCTGTAAAAAGTAATTAAAGGCCACTCAATGCAAATTTTGCTTGAAACAGGACTATGTTATCTGGATTGCGATACATAGTATGTTTCAACATTCCAAGATTCCCACCTGCACAGGCTTATCAATAATGAGACAGCTCTTGGCACCCCACTGTACACACAGTTAAATTCTAATTAACAGGTGATTTCTCTCATTTTCCCTTTTTTTTTTTAAATCACCATTAAAGAGTCAGTGTGTTAAAAACTGGATTAGTAACTATGCCTTCAGCAACTCCTCTTACCTGTTAACATGACAATACTACTTACAAACTTTTGTTTTATGTACCTGTGGTTCCCAAAATACATGGTTCCCAAATGACGTACAACAGGGAAGAGAATCTTCCAGGCCATACTCTTCATCTGAACAGAGGGGGTTCTAGGCAAATACAGGTACAACCATACCAACAGATTCTCTAAATAGGAAGTTCAAGCAATCAGTTGTGGATTCAGGACTACGTTTGGGTGCACCTTTAAAAACAAACAAACAAACCTCACCATACCCATACCAGAAGATGGTATTTCTTTACCTGTGTAGCTACTTAGAGAAATTAAAGATGCAGTTGCACATTTCTTTTAAGCAATCAAGCCAGCTTAAATAGACTCCAGCCCCAACCTCCACCTTCATTCCTGTACCCACAGCTCTGCCAGCTGTTAAACATACAGCAGGGTTAAACTGTATACAGACAACAGTTCACACCATAACTCAAATAAGCCACAGACTTTTGGGGAAATGTCTTTGTTTCTTGTGTTTTGGGGAACCACATTACATCAGCAATCTTGATCCATAAATGCTTGCGTTACTACCACTACAAGAGTGATAAACTGCAGTAGTGGAGATGGGAGAGAAAAGTATGAACGGCTTGACGAGAAGGAAACTATTACTGTCAAAATAATTACTTAAGATACATAATGCATTATTATTTTGAAGTTTCTGTAGTTTTGTGACTAGAAGTCATGTAGTCGAAAGTCTAGAACTTTAACAATTAATAAAAATGCACACCAGGGAAAAAGTTATTTTTTTAAAATAAAGCAAATGGCTTTTTATCTCTTCTAACATCCAGAAGAAATAGTCAACCAGTTGGGATAAAAGCACAACATGCCATCTAACACAAGAAGTAGTATACCTTACTTTTAGCACTCAAGTAAGGCTTAGAAAAAGATATATCCTCCAATATCTCGCCCCATAACACTGCTAACCAACATCTCATCTTCATAATCAAGGACTTTTCTATGCTAGTATACCAACACCCAAGCAAACATTAGAAACACTACTAGCTTTCCAGGTCAATACAATTCAAACTGAACGTAACATTATCACTTACTTCGTTTCTAAAGTGAAGCAAGTTAGATAGTAAAAATGACGTGATGTGTCAGCCAGTGGCACGAGTTTACTCCGCATTAAATCCTCACTTTTAACTCAGACTGAAGAGTTAGCTGAAGACATATCCTAAGCCATCACATCAATACCTCCCTCTTTAGGGACGTCCACAGAGCACACTAAGCCTATATACTAATTCAGTTGTTGAGAATTTTGGACACTAAGTTCAAATTTTGACCTACTGCACAATGAGTTTCTCCATCTACATGTCCACAGGATCGTATTCCTACAATTTCTTATTCACAAGCAGCTCTATTGATTTCAACATGCTTGCTCCATTGTTTGCCAAACCCTGTTGCCAGAAGTCTGTCCCAAAGCCAAAGTCAACAGGCCCAGAAATGATTACTGTGCCTCAGTGATAACAATCACTATTTCAAGGAAAGAAAATGTTCTCTTAGAAAATTATTTATAGTGTGTCTATTGTAGCCCAATAAAGCTCATGAGATCCTGCTTAAGTTAGAGCAGTATCACCCTTGAAAAGGAACACTGCTGAGAATTATGCCATATTGAAGACCACCACCCCAAGAGCTTTCTGATTCAGAGTGTTCTAAGGACTGATACATTAGTTATGGTTGATTTCACACTGGGAATTCAATTCTACAAGCAGGAGTTTCGTTGGAAATGGTTGTAAACAGTAGCCAAAGTACTGAGCAAATACAAACCCTTAAGAAAACAAAAGGATCTGTGCTAAACAGTCAACTTGAGTTCTAGTCTAGTGTTAACAGGACACCTGCAGAAGTCCCAGAAAGTGTTGAGATTAAGTTCGTTCCAATCAGAGGCAGACATTCTGTACTAAAAAAAAAAAAAAGCCTCTTATTTCAACAGCCAGTTTTACCAGCAACTACACAAGTGTAATTTTTACTTTAGCTGTCTATCACTAAAACCTGAACTGCAACCTTGTCTCCAAGTTAATCGATTCAGTTTCTATTAATGTTAAAAAATAGTAACTATTAAAATTTTAGTATGTTTTTACTTTCGCTACTGCATACCAGAGACCTGCTAGTGCAAAAGCTAGGACAGATATTACTAGCTGTAGGACGTGAAAACTGGTAGTCACATATTGTACACTTGAAAGCATTGTCTTATATCCAAGTGGTTGCTCTGAAGTAACAGGGCTTAAGTAACAAAGAAAAATACATGATTTCTGGTTGTTTAAGAGTCCTGTAGCATAATCATTCAGTGAGGCAACTGGAACAGAATAGAGATCAGTAAGCCCACCAAACTCCGGCTCTTCAAGAAGTGCAAGCTGCAATTCATTCTCTGTGCTGCTGCTCACTTCTAATTCCAGAAACTGCAGTTCTTGATTACACTGCACCTTTCCCAGCCATGCATGTGCAAAACATACAAAGTTATCTCCTGGGCAGCTTAAGCTAAAGTCTGCAGCAAAACTACGAGCTTTCTCCAGCCAGCCCATTACTGAAATATTAACGCAGTGAGAAATCCCATCAAGCCTGGCTTCCCCAGAAGAAAAACACAGACAAAATGAATCTTTCCAAGGAACTGCTGGACTCGAGTTTCTCCCTGCTGATTCACTCAAACTCAGAGGCATTTCTTTGCCAACATAAGGCGGAGGTATATTAATAAAGAGAGAACAATTCCTGATGTTAAAATAAAATAATTCTTTTTGTAAACTGCTACTACGATTCTGAGAGTTGTTCAACACGGAATGTACACGTGTCAGGTGAGCTGCAGCCTTGTGATGACCTGGGCCACTGTCACATACTCTTCCTGGGTTTAAATCTTCTTCCTTCATATTCCTATAGAAGACAAACATAGCTTTGCTGTTTCACAGCAGAATGAGCTTGAAGAGGAACGTGACTGACTGTAGTTGCAGCATAGAGTGCAAGCAGCATAACAAGTGACAAGTCAGTGGATCTCAATATGGACCTAGGGAGAAGGAATACAGAAAGTTATTACACTAATTTCCCACCCAGGTATTTTTTTTTCTAAGCTCATCCCACAAGAAAAAAAACTCATCTTTTCTCTAGATCTTAGTATATAGAAAAACAAAAATTCTTTAACATAAAGAGGAGCCCAAGTGCAGAACTTAAGAGTAGTCCAAACAGACAAGTCACCCTACAGACTGCTTTGAACATATCTAAAGGGGTAGGAGGTGTACCCAAATATAAACTTTCTTCTGTACTTTCAGTTTAATGTTACCAAAAGAGAGTTAGTAGCAAGCAACAATGTGAGTCAGCAAATGAGCAGCTGTAAAGACTGTGTAACAGCATGATTTTCCCTTAACAGTACAAACGCAGACTGTAACTGATTAGAGACTTAACGTTAAAGGCAAATATTAAAGTCATGTTCCTGTAAACAGAAGTACATGCTGCAGTCAGTCAGAGACAACGCCGGAAATCAGGAACGTGGTGTGAACAGCTTCCCGAAGGGAACTGGCCAGACTGGCAGTTAGAGGACACTGCTTATACTGCAGCCAAATGACAAGCTGATGGTATTACAAGAGAACCATTACGTAGCAGCATAGATAAGAAGCAAAGACGAGGCATTTTTAGCCACGGAGCTTATTACTATGCCATGTGTGTAATTTTTGGCAGCGTGGCTCAATATCAAGCTTCAGAATTGCACGACAAATGCGTCCCAAAAATAAAAATATGAGACACCGCATTTTGACCTCTTCCCTCTCCAGCGTGCCTTTCACAAATCGCAGGCTGCGACCAGCCTTATCTGTTAGCACTCGGCCACCAGCCAGACGTCAAAACTTTGGGCACAGCTATGTTTACGAGCAGAGAGCGAGCGCCCAACCTTTGGCTACATCAGATGTCTGTAGCCTGCTTCTGTTGCCAGTTATGTTAAAAGCAAAGCTTTCATTTCAGCACCAAACCAATAAAACTTCCACCCTGTGAGGGATACCAGGAATGTCTTTAGGTCAAAGCTTGTTTAGGGAGCCCCACGTTTTGTAGAAGATGCGAGAGACATTAAATTTGAACTGTCATTTTCACGCAGTTACGTTATTACTTAAAGCTGCCCCTGCGTTCTCCCTGCTTGAACTGTTCTTGGCTTTAAACACATCATTTTATTAGGAAATTATTTTATCAGGCACCAAGCACACGACACCCGAACAGAAGCGCTCACAACCCAAGCTAAGGATGCCCTCAGGGCGAGGATGACTCGGTAACGAGGACAAACGTGAGGGCGGCACACGGGGACACAGGGGCTGAGCAGGGAGCAGCCCCGGAGGGCAGCCCCGGAGCACGGTGCCGGCCCCGCCAGCCCGCCGCCCACCCACCTGCAGCCGCACGTTGAGCATCATGGAGGCTACGATGTAGAGGTACGGGAAGTTGATGCGGAGCTTCCAGGCCAGGTCGAAGAAGATGAGGAGGGTCCTGGTCAGCCCCTTGCAGAACACGCCGTACGACCTGGCCACGGCCGACTGGGAGAGCCTGGCAGCCAGGGCGGACAGCGCCGCCGCCATAAACCCGCGGCCCGGCCCCGCCGCCCGGGCCCCGCCGCCGCCGGCACCGCCACCGCCACCGGGTGTCAGCAGCGGGGAGGAGCCCGCCGCCGAGCGACGTGCGCGCCGCCGCCTGCGTGCTGCTGCGTGCGCGCCGCCGCCTGCGGGACGGGGCACGCCCGTCTGAGGGCGGCGCGCGGCCGTTGGGCCCGTTGGGGCGGGCGCGGCCCCTCAGCTCCCTCAGCCCGGTCACCGCCCGCCGCCGGCCCTCGGGTGTTGGGAGCCCCCGGAGAGCGGCTGGGGCTCTTCACAGCCCTTCCCAGGCGGGCTGGAGAAGAGAAGCCCCAGGGCTTGGCTCGCTGAACCTCCTCAACGCAAATTAGTGGGCTGTCTGTATTGATAATGATTTTTGCTTGTTTTGCCCCCCTCCCCTTTTTTTTTGGAATTCTGTTCTTTATGCAGTTCGGCGATCAATTCTGAAAACCACCTATTTGCACAAGGAAATGCTTTCTATGCTTTTCAAGCCAGCACTTCAGTTCTGAATTTAAAAGCAGTGTTCAAACATAGGTTGCACTTAAACATTTTGCAGTCATACCCTAGGAAGCTCTTTGAGGTATATTATTATCATGACACTTAACTTTGCCAGTAGGGAAAAATGCCCCCAAAACAGACAACCAATGTCATTTATGAAGATAATGAAACACGAAAAAAATGCCCTTTTCTACCAGAACTCTTCTATGTAGTTTCATTCAATCAACTTTTAATAACTGTAACGTGAAACAGAAAAATCAATCTATTGATCTAAACTCCTCATGAAATATTATTTTAGTGCCACAGGATCACTCTGGTGCACAGAGAGAAATTCCGGTACAAAATTGGACACGCTCCCAGGTTTATCTGCAGTCCCTTTGTCTGTAATGCTGTTTTGTTCGTTAGTTACATAATAGAGCGGAAAACCCCTGGAAAACTCACTCTGTGTCTGGAAACTGTAAACAGTCCAATTAAGGAAAATACAGGCACTGGCTTGTGCTCTCAGGAACTGGAGTATTTTAAGGATGCGGTGCGTTTTGAGGGCTTGTCCATCCTGCACGTGAGGAGGTAACGCAATACCTCCCTGCTGCCTGAGGTACCAGGCAGCCCCTCCAGCCTGAGCGGGATGGGTAGAACGTAGTTGTAAATGGCAGAACCAGTCACTGGAGCTGTCCTTAACCAGTTCTTTCACCTTATCCAGCTTCTGAACAGATCTGAAGGAACCCACTCGGATCTCAGGCCTTCAGATAAGCCTCTTATGAGTTTGGAAGTCCAAGACCCCCTTCCTTCACTCCCTGTTCTTCGATTCTGAACAGCTGTAGCTCATTGCGGTCATCTAAGCAGATCTGACTGAACGTCAGACTGTGGAGTTAAATGCTCTCTCAGAGGTAAGATTGTCCTACTGATTCTTAAAAGCAAAACACTGCTTATTCAGATCAAAAAAGTATCAAAGAAAATGCATCTTTTAGAACCCACCTTATCAGAAACCTATCCATCTTCCCCAGGGTTTCCTAGCAGATTCAAAGCTCTTTGGATCCCTTTTTAGTCACAGATATTAGTCAGTCCTTTAATCAAAGCTGAAGAATCCCCTCTAAGGCCAGGATTGATCTGTCTATGATTTGACATCTCTGTGCCTGGGTCTCTTGGGCCTACCTGCCACTATTCCAAAGAGGAGACAGGACTTACCTGCACCATCTTCATTTTGGAGAACATGAAATGATAGCCTCCACTCTCCTCACAACTTCATTCATAAAGTATCCTTTAGGTTATTTCAGCATGTCTTGCAAAAAAGAGAAAGAAAATGATGTATATTATTCATAGAGTTAATGCAATAGCTTGCAATTCAGAAAGGTTTCCAAAGACGGGCACATGCTTCTTTCTGCAAGCAGTAGTATTACTGCTGTGTAATGTGTCTATGTCAGTTCAGCTTGGGTGTTTTGTGAAGGCAGTGGTGCTGTATCTTTTTTCCTCCACATCTGAAGTTTTTAATAACCGTGTTAGTACTGAAGACACTGGAGACACAGGAACAGAGATGTGTCCAGGCCCTACAACTGGAATTCCAAGATAACTCAAATTCCTTAATGTCTCCATTCCTTTCTCCCTTATATGTACTGCAGCCATCTACTCAGCAGATGAGCACAAAGTGATTTAGCTGCTCTAAGACATTTAGCAGCTTTTTGTGATTAAATTTGAATGCAATGTGATATACAAAGACTAAATCAGGAAACTGATTAGCTTGTATTTATCAGTTGGTATCTGTCATTCTCATTAGTTTGGGCTCATGTTGTTAATTGACAGAGTTGTGACACTATCGATTTTAAAATCTTAAGAATTTGACACACAAGAGAAAATACTGACAGTAAATTACTTTTTACACTAAAATAAGCAATATAATTAATAAATCAGGTCATAACAACGAGTTAGTGTTGGTATTGATTTGGATCTAATTATTTAATTAAATATTGTGTTTGATAAAATAATCTTTAGTTTTCCAACAAAGAATGCAAATTGCAAAGATAATTCAATTGAATACCAACTGAAGAGCTTCATCAGATTTTGTCACATCAGGATTTGGAAATTAGATACTTATTAGACAGTAAAACTAAACCCCAAAGCCACCCCCCACTTCCTCCTTTGATTTCAGCTCTGTCACGGTGGTAAAATCCTTCCTTTTCAATTTAGATAGAACACTGATTACTTTAATATGCAGAAGTTCAAAACTACTGATGTGCAATTTGTGGCTGAGAGCTGCAGAAATCCTTTTCCATCAATTTAGTGCCATCATTCCATTTTGCTTCCTAACCCTGACTCGCCTTTCTCTGTTGCATCAGACAAGCACAGCTTTATCTTTGAAGTCCTTTCATGCTTTATTTCATTCTGCCTAAAATTTCTCCTCAGGAATTCAAATATTTATTCTTCTATTCAAAGAAAAAATGTTGTTAGTCAACATTACTTGTTACATTTTCAAAATGTACTCTGAAGCTTTCTCAACTTTTATCTGTTATGTTTAGGAGTTCCTCATATGCTCATACAAAGAGTTCTCTGTTCTCCTTCAGGGCTCTTAAGTTACCATACTTCCAAAAGAAATAAAAATTACACCCTGGATGTGCCTACCACATAGACCAATGTTACCTAACAGCATCCCCGTATTTAACTATATCTGTCTCTCCTCCGCTTTTGGATAGGCCTCTTTTGGGAAGGGACCTCTCTGTGCTCTGCTGTGTAACACAACGCTCCTCATGCCTGTGACAGGGTCTCCAGGGTTCTCTGTAAGAACTACAAAAGCATAGATACACTATGAGCACTTAGAATTTCAATGAGAGAGAATTTAGGGTTATTTATACTTAGTTTCTTTCTGGTATCTTTTTATATCCATTGCTATGTAGGCAAAAAATAAGACAATCGACAAAATGATTGCAAAAGACCGAGATCATAACAAGAACTTGAAAAAGGGAAAAGTCAGATTTTTTAAACAATAAAACATTTTGTTCTCTTCAGTTCTTGTAATCTTCTGTACTCTTTTGGACTGAAAGTTCACTTTAAAAAAAAAAAAAAAAGGGAAAAGAAAAAAAAGAGAGAAAAGAAAAAAGAGCCAGATGGTTCCTAACAAACCTCTTCTTGTGAGTGGGTTTTTAGGGCTGCAAGGAAACTTGTCATCAGCTCTGGTAGCACGTCTGCTGATGCCGTGCTTTCCTTCCCCAGCAGCAATCAGCCTTGGCACTCTGCAGTCCCAGGCATCCCTCAGAGGGTTTATTGTCCCTGCTGACAAAAGCGTTCAGTTTACTCTTTTGGTTTGTGATGTTGTCTAGTTTTGAGCCCCCTCTCTACAAAATCTTTCAGAAAACTAGGTATATAACACGCTGCGGATTCTAACAGCACATTGTTGTTGAGTCATAGTTAGATGCAATTGAAGTTCCTGACAATATGAACAACTCTTGCAGAAGCTATTGTGTTACCATACAGTGCTACAGTGAGCTTGTACTGAGAAACATTGGTCCTCTAACATACACAATGCTAAAAAGACACGAGACTACATTTGAACAGGCATTTTTCGTCAGTTTAATAAATGCAAAGTCTAACAGGAAATCAAATTATCTAGCTGCCAGAAGTACGCAGAAACACCAGGCACCCAGTTGCATCTCTTGCTATTGGGTGAAAACAGAAAGAAGGTGATTAACCTATGCCACCATTAACATAGATTGTTTTGCAAACAGGACAATTTTGTAATCGTTATATTTAGGAACTGCAGAATAAATCAGTTTAATTGGGGAAGTCTTCCTCTTCACATGAAGAAGCAGTTTAGCAGCTTATGTATTCATTGGGAAAAAAAAAGGGGAAGTTTTTCAGAAAGTTTTTAATTCAGCTGGGAAGTAGGCTTCTTACCACTCTGTCTGTCCTCAGGCAAATTGACCACAGAAGACTTATCCTTTTAGGTCCTAGCTTTACTGAAGTTCATAAGCATGCCTGCAAGCCTGGAGCAAAAGTAACACTTAATCTTTCAAAGGAATTTAGGTAGCCAAGTCGAACCTTGTAGCCTTCAGTCTTTATTCATGTGAAGAATAATTGGCAGGTGGAAGGCCATATAACTAGCAGGGCTGAACGGGCTTCTGTCATGTTTAAACCTTTACCCGTTTCCTCAGTATCTGAAAGCTCATTTCTGTGAAATGCTTGATACCGACATGGGTAGAAGATGAGGGAAATCTTTAATTTATCCATTTGTGTACTTTGGCAGTGTCTCACCAAACGGCATGATTTGATGCCTTCAGTTGGCAAAAAGACTTATTCCCTTATTTCTGCTGAGGTATTTACAGTGATAAATAAATAAATAACAGAGAGTTCTAATGTCTTGTTAATAAATATATAATAATGTCTCTATTCCAAAAAGCTTACAGCCATATACAGGGATTACTGTATAGTCCCGCTGTCTTCAGCAGCTCTCGCTGTAGTAAGCACTGTTACTGCTTGCTAAACCTGAGGGGAGGCAGAAGTGAATGCAAAGCCTTATGTGGTTTTTATAACTGAAATTCTGCACAGAAGAGGTATTTGTCAGAAGCTATCTAAAGAAAATACAGGACTTGTTTGTGTTGTATATGTATACCAGCTAAATCATCTATGCTAATATCACACGAATACGATGCATTTATTTTACAATGTTTCATTATTAATTTAGAGATTTATATATTAACATTTTATTTTCATACTCCTTTAATCTCTTTTATCTGATGCAGCAAATGCTGACATTTAAAAGCTGTGGTTCCTTTTTTATTGCTGGCTTTGGTTCCTCTAGAGCAGACTGAGTACTATATTTGAACAGTGTACATATCACATGCTAGTACTGTTTTTTTTCCAAAGCTCAGGAAACTAATCATGCCAAAAATGTCTGCCTGGAATAGCTAAAATTTGTGGATAATTATTTGTGGATTACATTCTTTTCTAATATGAATTTTATGTTACTATATCTCCCCAACTTCAGTGAAGATTTCCTCTTATCCAAACAGCTTGAATATGTCCTTCTATCCTGATTTAAAAGTGGGAAGGCAAAGGGGGTCAGTGAGTGACAGGCAGGCCATAAAGGCAGGTAATGCCACAGATGGAACTAGAGTCCAGGAGGGAATGTTGGTTGCCTAGTCCTGTGCATAAAGATTTCATTCTTCCAGTTACTGTATCCCTCGTACTATATCATTAATCACCTGAGTTTTACCACCAACTCAAGTGAGGATAAAATCTTTAAGAACAATTCTTTGAGACAATTCTTTTAGCCTTTATTGTAAGATGAAAAAGCACCTAGAAACCCTATTTTTCTCCAGTAAGAGAAATCTCTCAAGTTGTTTTGGGTGTTTTTGGTGGTGGTGGTATGTTTTGTTTTTTTTTTTCTTCATTTGTTTTTCTTCTGATTCTAATACAAATATGTAAAGAGACAAGCGTGCAGCATATGCTGAAAGCCTTACTCCACCCTTTAGTAGCATGTGATTCACTTTGCTTCATGCAAAATTGGCTCCTGCACTGCTTCAGTCCAACCCCTAATTTCAAGTGGCTGTGAGCTCCAATTACAGCTTTTCGCCCCTAAAACAGTTTTGACACTATCCATAAACAGGCTTTTACTTTTGACTTAGATATTGTAGCATGTTATTTCCTGGAGGCAATCGAACAGAACTGGTGTCTGCAGGAAGTGTCATCTACGGGCAGTAGAACACATCCATGAATCACTCTTAGGTGTCCTGTTTTTTTTCACTGACGTGTTTTCTCGTATGTACTGGGTGTATACTGGTACTTCTCTACTTCTCTGTGCATTTGTTTGTGGTTTTATTGACGAACTAACACGTTAAGGAAGACAGTAATAGTTTGGGATGAAAGATGCTATAAAAGTGCAAATTATTGTTGTCTCTGTAATGCTGATGTTTTGTGTCATGGTGACTAACACTTTCCAGTATTGCATCAGTGTGATTACCCTGCCACTCCCCATCCACAAAGGATAATAATCCTTCTTCAGTGCCAGCACATACACAATACACACATTCAGGCAGTACCCGAAACAATTTTAAATAAGGATTTCCTCTCGATGTCTAAGAAATACTTTCAACAATTGTAGTGGATGACAGAAGATAAGGTGATAGGTTATGGAATAATATTAGGACTGATCTAAGCCTCAACTTTATGATTCATGACTTTATCAGAATTATGGAAAGATTTATAATTGGTTATAGCTACTGCCATTATTCTTTTCTTTTTACATGCTCCTCTGTGTACTGCATCTGTAAATATTCTATGTAAAACAGCAAAGCAATCATATCTATCAAGCTAATATTTTTTCTATTAAGCTGTTTGTTATGAACTTCTCAGTCCCTTGTCCTGTCTTTCATCCTGTTCTTTGATTCTCCATTTATTTATGTTATCAGACTGTTTCAGTGTATTCCCTGTGTCCACCTCTCCCCCGATTCTCAGGGAAAAAACATATATGCAAAGCATATAGTAGCACTACGTAAGGGACTTTTTTTCTGTTTGAAAACAAATACACTTCATAAGAGAGTAACAAAAATGATGTAAGAACAAATTGAAGCATATATTAAATATGTTAAAATTTAATAATAGAATAATTAATGCATCATGTACTGTAAGGAGCATACATGCAAGTAAGAATTTGTCTTCCAGAGCATGTAAAGAATATTTACCTTAAAAGAGATATCAGTTCGGAATGCAACTGAAAATTTTGAACAATTCCAAAAGGCTCTTTTTTTAGGATATTGGAAGGAATAAAGATATACAAACATGTGGGAAAAACACTGTAGGAGTCTATTACTGTCATCATCTATACAAACTGTAATATTGTTTTCAATGATTAACAGTAAATATTTATCTAGATATTTTCTAATATTAGCATTTATATATCCAATTACAACTGTAAATTTAAAACATGCTTGAAGCATACCCTGTGCTTTAACTTAAGTAGTTTTTGACAATGCTTTAAACAATTGATCCCAAAAGAATCAGATGGAAGAGCACTGAAAAGAACATACATAAAAAGATTGCTTGTCTCACGGCAGGATCATAAAAGCAATTGTTGCTAATGTGGATGTTTTCTCCATTACATCCTTCATGCTTATCTTTCTGTGCTATTTTGTAATAAGATTGTAAATGTCGCTGTAGTTCCTTTTCATGTAAAAAATTCCAATCATCCATCTGGGTTATACTGAGCAAAAAGAAGCAGTGAAGGAATTGGTAGGTGGTGGGATAATCAGAAGCAGTTTTACACGGCACTTGAATCTTTCCATGTTCTGGGTCTCCCCAGGACCCTAACATAAATTAGACAATCTTCACGTCTGCTCTATTTCTGTGCAGTATCTCAAAGGCCCCAAAAGCTGTTGTAGCAGCCAAGAACAGCAGGAGCACTGTGCTACTGCCCACACCTCTCTTCCGCAGCTCCCGGCTGCTGGGTAGAGAACGGTTGCCAGGTCATTGGCAGGAGCAGACTCTTGGCTTTCAGGATATTTAGCTTAAATGACAAGTCATTTTCGCTTCCATCTGTACAAGGGAACATGGACATACAAGTGTTGCAAAAATAGCCTTTCAGTATACAGCAGTAGTTATGTTTTCTTCACTCATGTTAAATATCTGAGAATTTTCTTTGCTTCAGAAAGAAAAATGGAGGAGATTAAATATCATGGGATGCTTTGTCCACTGATGAGGTTTTGTTGTATGGTATCAAAATAATTTAGAAATGTTCTGAAATTAATAGATCAAACCACTTGAAAACCACCCTTGGTGGTACGCTGTATCAATTTCAGTGAACACATCCATTTGGCACAAGAAGCATGTGCTTTTCCCCATACTTTCTTTGAGGCACGGATGGATGGCAATGTAGAGAGAACAGTGGTTGTGTGCATCAGTCCAACCAGAAGCTTCTCTGCCAAGTAGAATAATGGCAAGAACTAACTGTAGAAATGAAAAGACTCCTGGGATTGTTGGACCTGCTCTGCTTGACTTTCACTTCAATAGTTACTAAAAATAACTGGTTTGCTCAGGGAAAAAAGAAACCCGAGGCTCTTTGTAGCCTGGCAGTCCTAGTGTGAGCAGCTCAGGCTGTCCCGTCTCATGAAGCTGACTGTGTACTGATTTGTCTAAAACTTGCCAGCAGAATTAATTAATGTCACAGCATGTCAGGAGGAGGGAGGGCAGTACGAGGGTCTGTCGATGAAAGGAGCTGTTCGGGCCCTACGCTGTGCTGGCACGCTGAGCGAGGGACCGGCCTGTGCTGTGTGGCTGTCCCGGGGAAGCAGGTGTCCCCCCACAGCGGCACGCAGGGGGCGCGGTGGGTGCTTTGGCGCCCCGGGTCATGTCCACACGGTGACTGCGAGGCAGACGTCGCTTCACACTAACATGTTTCCTAAGATGCCATACGTTAACTCGTCCACCAGCCACAGATGGCTGGGAGGGCCGTGGTGGACGGCCTTAAGAGCGAAGCACGGGCTCACAAAATGGTGTCCGCACACGGCTTCTTGTTCGAGGGGCTGCTCGCGGCGTGTCCCCAGCCAGCCGCTGCCCGGGGCCAAGGGCTCACAAAATGGTGGCCGCACCCGGCTTCTTGTGCCCCCAGCCGCAGCCAGGCTCCTGCCCTGACGGGAGGCCGGCGGGGGCCGCAACACAGCCTCCCGACGGGCGAGCTGCCCTCCGGCCACGGCGTGACATCGCCTTTCGGCGAGGCTCCGGCTGCTTAAAGAGCCAAACACCGAGGGACCGCGCTGGGGGTACCCGAGGCGGGGGGGGCACTGACTGGGCCGGCAGCGCGGCCATGGCGGCCGCTCCCTCCCCGAGCCGAGCGTGGCCGAGCGCTGCCGAACGCGCCCGAAGTCCTCAAGGCGGTGCCGGAAAATCCCGAACGGCGCCGGGAGAAACCCGAGCGCTGCCGGAGAAACCCGAGCGGTGCCGAAGCGGCGGTGCCGAAGCGGCTCGCCGTGAGGGCGGGGTGCCGCCGAGCGGGCCCGAAGGCGGGGCCGCGGGGGGCCGAGCGCGGCCCGGGCGGATGTGAGCGGCGCGGCCGCTTCCTGCTCGCCCGCGGCCCGCCCTCCGCTCTCCTCCTCTCCGCTCCGCTCCGCTCCCCGCCTCGGGTGGTGGCCGCTGCCTCGTCCCCGCTGCCAGCCGCAGGGCGGAGGCGGCCGCGACCCGCTGCCCAGACCGCCGCCCGCCCCTCCCCGCTCGGCAGGAAGGCCCCGCCGCGGCGGCGCAGCCCCGATGCAGGCCATCAAGTGTGTGGTGGTGGGCGACGGGTGAGTCCCGGCACGGCCCTCGAGAGCCCCGGCGGCGAGAGCGAGCCCCGAGGGGAGCGGCGGGGGGAGGCCGGGCCCTGAGGGGAGCCGCGAGGGGGGCGGCGGGGCCCTGAGGTGATCGGTGGGGCCCTGGGGGGGGGGGGGCGCTGAGGGGGGTGGCGGGGCTGCGAGGGGGGCCCTGAGGTGATCGGAGGGGCCCTGAGGGGGCCGGGCCCAGAGGGGGCCCTGAGGGGCGGCGGCGGGCGTGGGCCGCGGCTTCCTGCTGGCGGCGGGGGAGGGGAGCGGAGCGCGGGGCGAGGCGGCGGCTGCCGCCAGCAAATGGTGGCTGCGGCGCCGGCAGCGCCGGGGCTCCGTCCCCTCCCGTCCCCTCCCCGGGCCCCGGAGCGCGGCGGGAGCCCCGGAGCGGGGGCCGTGGGGTGCCGGGGGCCCGGCGCTGCCGCTGGCACTTGGGGCTCGCCGGGGGGGGCCGCGGGAGGCGCAGCGCGCACCGGAACGCCCCGCTGGTGTCTGGGTGCCTGCGGCTCGGTGCGGTCCCGCAGCCGGGTCTCGCAGTGAGGCTGGGCGATCTCAGCAGGTCTGGGGTGCTCGGGGCTGGGACCGTTTTTCTGCCTGCGTGAGTCTCGGCCGGTAGGGTTCCTAGCCCAGGGTTAGGGTTGGGGTTCCCAGCCCGGGGAGGCTGCAAGTGAAACAGCCAACAGACGGCATGCGGGTCTGTACTGACTGTTACGCCTATAGCGTCCTGAGCATGGCATTACCAACTAGTCAGAAACAACTTGAGGAGGCTTTTTAGAACCAATTTAACTCCCGAGTTTCAGATCTCAATATAAAGAATGCCGGAATTGTGGTGGGGAAAGAGTCGGTGTGTTTACTGCTGAGTATTCTCCGTGATGCTATCGCCATCAGCTCAGAGGCATTCTCTCTCTTACTGGTCGTCAGAGCTCAGGGGAACATCACGGGCCAGCTGGAAAACAAGACTCGTCTTATGCAGTTTGAGAGTTGTGTGGTGTTTTTTTTTTTTTTTCCCTTGGTAGAAACAAAAATCCCAGTGTAGGCTGAGCATAATTGGTATCACAGCAAACTTCTGTAGATGACAGAGCAGCGTAAGTGTAGTTAAATGGGCTCGCCACTCTCTGTGTAATTTTGTGTGGTGGATTAGTCTTCAAGCTATTTGTGTGTGTTTTAATTTTTTTTAAATATACTTGGAATCCCTAAAAGGCATCTAAGTATGCTTGAAAGATAAAATTACTTAGTATAACAGATTTGTTTCGTCTTCTCTTGCTGTACAAGATTGTGAGCAATAAGAACATGTGTTCTTCCATGTTCTTCTTGCTTGACAACCATCTTGACAAATGAAGACTTCTTGTAGCAGTGTAATTCAGTGATGCTGGACAGAATGACTCTGGACTGGTCTTTTGGTTGTATTGATTTTAAAAACAACTAATTTGGTTTTTATTGTGTGTGGGTTTGTGTTTTTTCAATTCAGCCAAACTGTGTTGTCTATGACGGTGTTGTAAATAAAGGTGATGCATCATGTTTGGGTGGGGAAAAAGTTCCGTCTACTTCCTGCTCTGGATTTGAGAACTCTGTATAGGCAAACTGTACATTATTCAATAGTTCGTTCAACAAAGCAGCTCTTTTTTGTCACTAGCTTTATAAATTACTCGTTTTCTAAATGTACTTACTGCTGCTTGTATTGGAAATGAAAGTGGTGCAATTAAGTTCTTCCCATATTTGTGAACAAAATACAGTAGTTTGATTGGTTTTTCTTCCTCCCTAGTTAGAATAATGTCTCTCTTAAGATCGCATTTAGATACCATTGCTCATTTTTGGTAGCTTTTTATTGTCCTCCACTGAGATTTTTAGATGTTTACTTACTTGTGTTTCTTTGCTGCTTCAAAAGCTCAAGCATTACAGGTATTATTGAAAATGTGTAATGTTTGGCTTAGATAAGGCTAGAGCTTTAGTGTTTCTGTAAAACAATGCAAGTTAAAGATTTGCTTATATGATATAAAACTTAGGTACTGTTTTATGTACCTTTTGCAAAGATCTGCTGGGAACAAAATAAAGCTGTAGAAGTACCTGTGACTTCTCTTTCTTAATTTGTAAATGAGTTGGCTGTTTCTGATATACAAACCGTGTTTGTTCTTAGGGCTCTGTCTGATAATCTGTTTAGAGATCTAATGTGACTGGCAAGACACTGGAAGGAATGCTAGCTGTGCTATCTCATTTTGTGTTTGCTCTACTATTCACTGTGTCGGGAAAAATAAATGGCAACTGTTGCTTGCACTTCTTGTAGATGCAGATAAGTAGGAATGTGCAGGACAGATGAAGAGCACTCCACTTGAATAACAACTACAGGAATCGCTGCTGATTGACACTTGAGAGAAGGCACTGGTATAGGTTATTTTTAGCAGCTTTTGTTTTTACTCTAAAAAAAGTCTGTTAAGTGGTACGAAATCTCAAGTGGCCTCGTGTAATGCTAGGGGAAGTTCTGTGTTTTGGAGAAATGATTACTGGATGCCAGAGAAATGGTCAGACTTCATGCTCTGCTGTATGCATCTACCGCAGAAATATTGTAAGAACGGGAGAGGTGAATGGAGAGTCCCTGTTTGAAATTGGGCTCACCTGGAGGCCCTGCCTGCTAGAGCCGTGCTGTTGAGAGGAGCGGAGAATAATTGGCTTCTGCTCAAGTGCAGTGCGTGTTTGGGGAAGGTGCTGAACACCTCGCATCTCTCCAGTCCACGGAGAGCTCAGTGACTTGAAGTCTGGAGATTTCTGTTGTTGCCATTCTAAAGTTAATGCATAGATAGATGTAAGTTCTGAGCAGCGTACTGGGGGAGAGAGTGTCACAGCGAGTAAAACAGCTTATCTGGACGAGTAGCATGTAACTAAACCTACAGCAGCAGAAACGCTGCGCTTCGCACCTGACAGTGAAGTTTGAGTGGAGACCTGGGCTGTGCATCCTCTCAGGGTGAGAGAGAAAGGAGGCACTTCAGGAGTTTTGAAGGCTACCACCTGTTTGCAGATGTCAGCGTTTCCGGAATGAAACCAGCAAGTACTTCAGCTGGCCTCCATTGCCATGGCTGCAAGTGGCAACGAAACTCACTACTGCTTTTTAGTTGCGGGCAAGAAGGAGACTGTGCACCATCTGTGGAGCCCTGGTGCCTTCAGAGTGGAAGAAATGCTGGTGCAGACCCTCAGGTGGCATTTCTGGTGTCCCTTAACGTGGCTCCAGGCAGCCCCAGCGCTGGGGGGAAACTTTGCAGAACTGGTCAGTGTAAATGAGGCCTGGGAAGAGACAGCTTGTTTTGTTTGCAGGAATGAGTACATCTGTGCTTTTATAAAGATTGATTCCTGGATGGTGCCAGGAAGCAGCGAGGGATTCACTGCCGTCTTTATAAGCCTTTTCCTTACAGTTAAGTGGTTAAAATGCCGGATTTCTGTAGGCCGTGCTTTTAATTACAGCCAAATGTTACCAGTTGCATTTGATGTACTGGTGGGAGGACAGAGCTATGATTAAGTAGTTGCTAGAAATTTTGTTACAACTAATACTGGCTTGGTGATACTTTAGGGTTTTAATCTTTATGTACAAGGGTTTATACTTTGCCAAACAATTGCATTTCGAGTTCCGTAGTACAGACCCAGACACCTTAAAGGACAGCTGAAAGTACTCAGAGGTTGTTCTCTATTTATAAAGATAGGTGTTGGTGTTCATTTTTAAGACTGGTGACTATAATGATCTGATTCATGGGGCAGTGAGCCAAAAGGCAAGGAAAGCAGGAAACCGAGGATGGAGCAAGCCTGAAACAGGGTTGTTGAACGTGTTTTTTCTTGTTCAAATGACTGATGGGTGCTGCAGATACACGCTGCAGACACTTCTAAGCTTGGAATGAAACCTTTCACCACCTCCTCCTTGCACTGTTTTGATTAGCCAGAGCAGACTCACCAGTTTCTGAGCAGGGTGAACAAAGAAGCCTGAGCACAGAGAAAAGTTATTGCTCCACTGCTGAAAATGTAAAGTTTTACATCGATTTGTTAGAAGCTTGCTTTATCTGTAACAAGCCTGCTGGTAAATGAAGCATCAGACCAAACAGGTTCCAGAGG
This sequence comes from Anser cygnoides, assembly GCF_040182565.1. Taxonomy (NCBI): domain Eukaryota; kingdom Metazoa; phylum Chordata; class Aves; order Anseriformes; family Anatidae; genus Anser; species Anser cygnoides. Next base: position 7,887,408 of record NC_089887.1, read on the forward strand.
CATGAGAACACGTGGCCTCTGAGCCTCAGAGGTTTCCCTAAGGATCTGCCCTTTGCTCCTCGGTGCTATGAGGGTTTTCATGTTTGTCCTCCGTGAGCCTGCTTTATGGCGGTAGGAGCGCAGTCCTGCGATACGCTGTGGCTGCTGAGACAGCCCAGGGAGAGAAACCCATGAGGTGTCCCTGTGGGGGAGGGAGCAGCTTGCTGAGGCTCCTCGTGCTGGCCTGTTAGTAATGCTTGCTGGGGCAAGAGATAAGATGGGATCTCCTTCTGACAGCTGTTAAAGCAGCACAGCTGTGTCACGCTGCTCCCAGACTTCTCCACCAAAGTTTCTGTGAGGTAAATCCCTGTCCTGCTTCTGCAGACCAGCACATCTCAAGCTCTTTACTTCAGGAAAACGTTCAGAGATTGTACTTCCCGAGACTAGAGAGAATTTGTGGCATTTAACTCTTATGGCTTGGCACGAGAGGGTGTGTGCTGACAGCAGGTCGGGCTGTGGAAGGGGCTGGCGTCGCCTTCCCTGGGGGCAGGTGGGGAAGGCAGCGCAGACAGGCGGCCACCGTGGTGTGGTGGGGGCACAGGGGGCTGTTGGTGGGATGTTGTGCTAGGGGCAGCTCAGAAACAACATTACACCTAAAAAACGGGTGTGTGGGACAAAATCCTGACATTTTGCACACCGAAGCAACTATTCTTTTATCGCTTGAGTGCGGGTGGTGGTGTCATCAGGTGCTGCTGTCATGTCACTTGTGGGCTGCGGCAGCGTTGGCCTGTGGGAAGTTTGATGGAGGCGCTTGTCACGAGCTGGGCTGCAGCATACCTGGGAACTTGTGGTTGTGGCACCTCAAATTCACTGAGCCCGCCTTACATCACGCGTCACCGGGTAAGGCTGGTTGGGTAATGCCGAGTGCTAAATGATTTTAAGTAATACTTTGAAGATGGTCGTGGGTAAATGAAGTGGTAATCCATAGTCTTCCAGACCGAGGGAAGAAATGCCACGATTCAAATGTGAAATTCAGATGTGAATGCCTCAGACATTTGCAGCCGCAGAGCTAGTAAGCCCATGACTAAAGCTCATTTCTGTGAGCTGTTTTTTTCTTCTGCAAAAGCTAAAGGATAAAAAGATATTTTTAGCAGTAGCATTTGGTTCCTGGGAATATTTGTTGTTGTTTTTTAATATTAACTGTAGTTCTAAACTAAAATCTTACTGAGTTACTTGAGCTTGTAGCAAGTTTAGGAGGCATATGCATTGAACCTAATGCTGATGGCAAGATTCATCTGTAAGGACAGTAAGGTGTCAAAGTTTCTGCTGGCTTGGTTTGAGCATGTGGTTTTAGAGATGCAGTTTGTCTGAGAAGAGTAACTGGGAGGACTGTGAGGCAGTTTGGGCATTTTGTTCTTTCAGGCACTATTTGCCGTCACCTCTGGAGTCTCTTAAGCTGTTAAAGGACTGCACTCGAAGTGAGAAGGCAGCATGGGGCCCAGTTTTGCAGTTAATTAAAAAAAAGGTCCAATTTCAAGCATTATGACCCTTTAATTGTAACTGTAGCAAAAGTTCAATTATGTCCTTCATGTAATGTTTGACTGCAGATAAGATGTGAGGAGGAGGGAGGAGAAGGAAGGAGCTTGCTGACAGAGTTCTGAAAGAAACCTGGAAGAGAACCTTGTCATGCCCACAGTTGTTCCAGGCTGTCCGGGACTAGATCTGTGGGGGAAGGTTCGGTGTTCCCAGTTTCTTCAGTACTGGAATGTGATTTATCTGTACCTCAGTTAGCGAAGTGTTGGGGTGGTTGATGAGTGCGTGTGAGGGGACATTCTGCAATAGCCAAAGGATCATGAGGATTGCTGTTTGTATTTTCTAAAATACGCATAAGTAGTGATATGTTGCAAAAACATACTTTTCAAGCTTTTTCAAACTTATGTAAAATAAAACTCAGGATTATCAAAACGGATGTTTATATCAGGTACGATTCCGTTACCAGCTACCTTAAGGCCACAGCCTGTTAGGCGTTTTCATGCACAGTAGTGACTACTGACACTCTACATTGTTCCTTAGACGACTGGATGTAATTGGTTTTCTTCCCTAAAAGGAGTATTTCTTACTGAAGATGAATGGTTCTTACATGTGAACTTTTTCTTTTTACAGTGCTGTTGGTAAAACATGCCTACTCATCAGTTACACAACCAATGCATTTCCTGGAGAATATATACCCACCGTGTAAGTACTTACAGAATTCTAAAACCTCATTTATATCCACGTGTGTATGCTTGCTGCCATTCCAGGTTCCTCACTGGGGCCCTCTGAATTGGCTGCAGGCACCCCTCGGTTTCACCTTAAATGTTGAACTGGGCACCTAGGTGTGTTCAAGGAGAAACACTTTGGACTTTTGCTGTTGAGCATGGTCATACCAGGGCTTGTTAGCGCTAAATCGGTTCTGATTCTCTGACCACTAAGCCTCCCTGACTAGGGGCTAGTATTTACTAACATTTTATCAGTTTTTATTCTCTTTTTAAAATTTCCATGTTAAGTATTACTCATAATAAGCAGTTTCAAGGCTGTAAAACCTTGTAAAACATAGACATAATTGGCTTACGTGACTACAGATGAGATTTTTCTGTTCCTCCCTTTTTTTTGTACTAGTGCCAGTCCTGTACTAAGCCATAGCTCTACAGCTCCTCGGGCACAATTGTGGGGACTCATTTATTTTGGTGCTTCCCATTTTCTTGCATGGACAAATTTGTTGGTATCAGTATTAGTGTAGTTCTCTTTTTTGAGGGCATTTTGGGTGCCAGGGGAGGTGTTTTAGAGATGAGCAGCTCCCCTGCCCTTTAGAGATGTCTCTATAAAATACATTTATCTGTCTAACTTGCTCTCTATAAGCATTGATGAGCTTTTCTGGTAAAGTAGATTTTAATGAGATTTTCTGATGACTTTTAAAACAAAAAGGTCTTGGAGAGGACCTACTCCTGATTCTCTTTTTTTGTTCTTAAATTCAGGTTTTTGCATTATAGTATGTGTATGTTCTTAGTGAACATAGTTTATCCTTAAAACATCATGAAAACCTTTGCACCTACAGTAATGATAAAAACCATGTCTGTCCTGGCTCCTGGTTATTAACTTTGGTGTTTCGTTAGAGATTTTTGTGGTGGCTTTTGATTAGCAGTATTAATATTTTTTTATCTTACCCGCTGTTGTCTTTAAGGATTCCTTGGTTGTTGCTGATGTATCTGCTACTCTAAATCTTACAAAATGAGACAGGCTGTCACTGTTTATTGTCCCACTAAGACTGGAAGATGCTTGCTAAGTGCATCACCTGCTTTGCTCTGTTTGCTGAGACTGACAAGATTTCTGTTGGAAGAGCAATGAAAAAAGATGACTTCTGCTCAGACTGGACCAAGTCTGTTGTGCACATTTCTTCCCTCTACCACTCAATACCAGACTTGGTATTTAAAGAAATGACTTTTTTCTTGGAGCAGAAGGATGCAATAAATAAAAGCTTTATTTTGTAGTCTTCCCAGTTAGGACTCTATAAGAAAAAATCAGTGTGGGCCCTGTTTTACCGCAACCAAATGCATCTAGCTCTTCACTTTATTTTTTACTTTCAGTTTTGACAACTACTCTGCTAATGTAATGGTTGATGGAAAACCAGTCAATCTGGGCTTGTGGGATACAGCTGGTCAAGAGGACTATGACAGACTACGCCCACTTTCCTACCCGCAAACAGTAAGAACTACAGCTTGAAACTTTACGAATGCATAGTTTTGTCTAACATATGGATTTCTCTTTTTAAACATTTCATTGTCGCATCTGAAGTTGTATTTATTAGTAACTGTGAATTGTTTCAAGCTACTTTCCTTCATCCTACAAACTGTAGCTGTAGTATTAGAATCTCTGATGTGCGTATAGCTGTCCAAATGTTAAAATCTGCATCCTTGGGTATTTGTGTGCTGATACATGTTGGCTTCTTGTAGTTGCAGCCTCAGAATTAGCTTGAATCCTTGATTTTAAACAAACAAGCAAACAAAATCTGGGTGAATAGTCCCATCAACAAGTCCATTGATTTTAAGGTTAGCATGCCTGCCAAAAGCAGAGTTTATTTTTGTTTTTAGGCATGATGTTTGGCTGCAACCTGACACTGTCACTGCTAAGCACTTGATATTGTTTAGCCTCTGTAAAGAGGTACTGAATGTGAGAGGCGGTCCTGAATGAAGATACTACTGCTATTGACAGAGCCTGGGTTGTGGCTTTCAAATGTACTTAAGCCCATGGCTATTTTATTACTTACTGCAGTTTGTGCTCTAACATCAGTATGAATGTGCTTCTCTCTTCAGGGCTTGCAACTGGTTAAGTCCTGTCTGCGCACTGTGCATTTCCTTGTACAAAGCAAATGCTGAAGTAATCTGCTCTTTTCTTTCCAGTGCGACTTCAGCTACAGTTGATCTTTAGATTGATTTTTCTTGTCTCTTCAGAGTTACTTTTATTTAGTGGAGTTGTCCTTTAAGAAAAGAAGGGTGGTAACTTGCAGATTTTGTTGTCAACTGTTGCTGCTACGTTGAGTGCTAATAATGTAAAACAAGCACTAGTTCCAGTTTGCTCTCTTGAATAATATGAATCTTATTTAATGAACTCTAGTGCTTTTTTTAGTAAACTTGTCCTAATTCACAGTTTTCCTTAATTCACTGCTCACTAACTCTTAAAATTAGGCTTTCCACTCGGTTTCAAGACCCAAGATGTGCATGAACTTGCCAGTTGTAGACACGTCTAGTAGAAATGCCAGAACTACCTGCCCTCCCTTGTAGAGAACCAACATAAATTTGTTTTTCTCCAATATTTAAATCTTTTTAGGATATTAGGAGAACTTCGGCTTTGCTTAAAATCTTAATTAAAAAAAGAGTATGGTGGGGTAGAAAAAATACTCTAAAAGATCACTCAGTAGTGTGTGAAAGCAGAATTGTAGCGAAAAATATTGTTCCTCTCCTGTGCTGAAGGGACAGAGTGCATGTGTATGTCTTCAGCCTGCTAAAATAACTGTGGCTTTGTAATAGTCTGTGGAAGAATTCCATATCCATCTAAACATACTTGTTAGAAAGTCTCTTCTGTACAGGCATGTGTATCTAACAAGTAAAGATCCGAAATACCTTCTGTTATTCAGATTGTATGTTTTTTACAGCAGAAAATGAAACAAAGATAGGGTGGTAAGTCTTGAACTTCTCGTGATGCAGTCTTTGGATCTTAGCCTTATGCAATAAGTAAGCTTCATCATCACTTAAAGGACAAAACCCACAAAATTAATGAATGTTTTGGGAAAAAAAAAGAAGAGAACAGTGGAACTAAAGAAGCCTGACTTCTGCAGGATCTGTATTCCTCCTCCCTGTTCTTTCATTGTGCTATTTAAAAATCACCCCCGCATGCACGTCTTTCCCTGTACGTGCGCATGAGCTATGTTCTGGGTGAGGTAGATGCAGGCACTGCCTTTAGTGGGACCACACGTGTGTTTCTTGATGAGCAAGCCAGCAGCCCAACAGCTGGTAACTTCACAGTAAGAACTTTGTTGTAGTGGGGGCATTCATTTGTACCTTTTCTCCTGTATTCATTTTTCTTAAAATATACAGGAATTTCATACCTTCTCCCAGATGTATTTGAAGTACATGAATATTCCTGGGTATCTGGGGGAGGGAAGACGTTGGGACAGATTATTGGGATAATCTTGTTTCCTTGAGAGACCAAACCAAAAAGAAAATTAGCTAGGAGGATGCTTTGTATGTGGGGTTTGCTCTTGTGAGTCCTCTTGGACAATGCAGACAAACATCTACAGGTTTATGGGGAAGTTTGGTGGCCTGGTTTGCGTGCAGGTAGTTGGTTGTGCTGAATTACAGGGCGGCACATCTCGGAGAAAAAGCCTTGTTGTGAGTATTTGTGAGCACAGATCGCTGGTTGAGAGAACATTTTTCTCTTAAATCCATTTTGGGAGTAACTTTATCTCATACTGTTATTAGGTTGGAGGAACCAATGGTAAGAATCTATCTTCCAGTCTGACAGATCAACCTATTGCCGTATGTAAAACTTTAAGTAAACTTCAGTCCCAAGTTCTGTACATCTTGTCTCGCTTACGATAGTGATAAATTGGCCCCTATTTTTTAACAAACTACTTTTCTTGGAACTAATTGCTAGATCTGAGAATTTTGTTACATTTCTTAAGAGTTGTCAAAGACTAAAGCTTTTTTCACAAATAAATAGTGTTTCCTCCTATTTATTAAGATTGCTAGTGTGCAAGGCACCTGAAATCTTGAAATAATTCCTCCAGGTCACACTGATTTTTTTGATCTCTGGAGATAGCAAAGGAGAGAGTCTGCATAACATACAGAAATTCAATCACCACAAACTGCACGTTTGGAAAACAGAAGTAGTGGCCATAGTATCACATTATTTGATGTTGTTTCTTTCTTCTTTGGGGACGCTGCTAAGGAAACTTCTTGGGGTGATGCATGAACAACTGGGTTGCAAGTGCTTAGCAATGCAGATGTCAGATGCTGACCTAACAAAATGCCTTGAAATGCAGCACAATCAACTAACATTCTGAAATGCCTGATTCTTTAACACATTTGATACTGGAGTAAGTATGGATGCAGAGGTAGGCTGGGAAAAGTTGGGCTTGCTTGAGATGCATTTATTGAGTTTTGGGTCATACAGCAAGACTTAAGAATGATCTTCATCTGGTTAGGTAGAGAAAATTGATTTTGTGGTTATTCCAAATGCTTGTAGATAATTGTTTTCGAAATGTATACTGTACAGCAGTTAGTGTGAAGATTTGCTATGTAATATTTTTAACTGATCTTATTTATAATCTTCCGTTGCTTTCAACTGACAGGCGAGATGTGCAAGATCCCCCAAAACATCCACTCTTCTGTCTGTACTTTTTAATAATTTAGAAATGGGAGAAAGGAGCTAGTGTGATGCTTAGAGGTTTTTTTTATGCCCTTCTTGATCCTACTTTGGTTCTAGAGAAATTCCGGAGTGTTTTTACAGTGACACTCAGTAGTAGTGACAGTTCTAACAGATTCTTCTGCATTGGGCATGGAAGCAACAATTGTGGAAACTGGTGTATGTTTTTTTTATTTTTTGCTGTTCCATGCTCTATACTTTGCCTTTGCAGTTAAAGATTACTTTAGAGTAGCACATTGATAAATACGTTCCTTTTTTCAGAAATTGGTGTGAATGGTAACACTTCGCAACAACCTAAGCTGAGGAGTTGCATGTCTTTTAGGGCTTAAATTGCTCAGAGTTCTGCAAAGAACCATCCAACCCTGGTTTAGAAGCCAGTCTAATGACTCTTCGTTTGCTGTATTTGTGAAGGATTCGGAGTGTTTTTCATTGGATGTTAGTAAGAGAGAAGGAGTGACATTTAGGGCAAAAAGCTTGCAGTGCAATGATATTAGAGTTTAGTTGTTGGCTACTGCAATAGCTGATTATAACTTGAGTACAGTGTTGTTTCCCTCCCCACCTCTTTGCCTCTGCTTGTAGCTGCCTGGGAATGGATTTCCCACGGGGAAAACCACCTTGAGTTGTCTTGTTGAGCTGTGTTGTTGACCTTGCCTTTTGCAAGTGTGATACGGATGGCAGTGTGATACAGCTGGTGGTGATACTGGTCTTGGTCTCTTCATGGTGATGAGATTTTTTTTTTTCAAATGGTTGCTCTGCCAGGCTAACTTCTGCTAACTTGTTTTGTAGGATGTCTTCTTAATCTGCTTTTCCCTTGTGAGTCCTGCTTCTTTTGAAAATGTCCGTGCTAAGGTAAGTATAAGTTGCTACCATTTTATTTCAACATAATGTTCATGTCACAGCAGTTTCAAGAAAACATTAGGTGATTTTTTTTTTAGCAGTCAATGTAAATGTAGCTTGAGAAGGCAGAAATCCATTTCCCTAACTTCTAAGTCACAGAAGTTCAGGGCACCTGCAGCACTGTAGGTGTGAGTTTCTCCTTGATGCAGCGATAAGACAGAAGTAGGTTGAGTTTTCAGCCAGCACGATGTTAAGATCACAAACAGGAAATCTCGTTTTTATGCAATTTAAAGAAAAATATGTATATAAAAAAGTAAAAATTGGGTTGATGCCACTTGTTTTGTGGATGGGATAGCATTTAAGTGCATGCTGTGCTATTGTTGCAGTTTTTCATGCCCCCGGACAAGCTAGCCTATGGCAATGTGGCCATAAAAGAGGTGGTTGCCATGGGTAAGTGAAGTGCAGATGGGAGTTCTGCCAGAAAATGGAGGGGGGGGGGGAATACAGCCTTTAAGAGGATGAATTTTTAAAGTATATGGAAATACTTGTTGGCATTGTTTAAAAATGTTCTGCAACTGTATACTTTTTTAATACTACCTTACCAGTTCTTATATGTTTCCTTTAACTCTTTGATGCTTGAAAGAGTCAGGAAAGGCTCTGAGCCCTTCATTTGTCGTGTTGCGGAGCCTGCATGGAGATCTGCCCCCACACACAGTTATTTTGTCTTTGCAGTGGTATCCTGAGGTGCGGCACCATTGCCCCAACACCCCCATCATTTTAGTGGGTACCAAACTCGATCTCCGAGATGATAAAGACACTATTGAAAAGCTGAAGGAGAAGAAGCTGACTCCCATCACCTACCCACAGGGCCTTGCCATGGCAAAAGAGATTGGTATGACTGCAGCTGGGTTACTGGTGGCTTGGTCAAATTCTGTGGAAGAAACTGCATCTTTATTAAAATAAATGCCTGTGGTTTTTTGTTGTTGTGGTGGTGCTAACTAAGCAGCAGTGCTTTTTGTAATTGTGGAGAACTGCTTTGTAATTGCCCTCTCACTTCCCACAGGTGCAGTGAAATACCTAGAATGCTCAGCACTTACACAGCGAGGCCTCAAGACAGTGTTTGATGAAGCTATCCGAGCAGTTCTTTGCCCCCCTCCTGTAAAGAAGAGGAAGAGAAAATGTCTGCTGCTGTAAATGTTACCTTCCCTGCCCCACTCCAACCCTGTGCTTTGCTCAGAACGATGGAGCAGTCACATTCAATGCCAAGTCTTTCTGTTATAAATTAGTTCTCTTCCATAAATTTTGAACCAATCAGCAATTTCACGGTTTCATTTGTTTGATGTACGAAAGTTACTTTTCATTCTACTAAAAGCAGAATCCTGAAAAGACAAACTTATATAAAGCCTTATTTTTAAAATCCTATTCTTGCTCAATTAAGTGTTGCCAAACTATCTGCTGAACTAAGTTGCATTGTTGTGCTACGAACACTAAGCACTAAACTGTTTTTTAAAGATTCTTCTTGAAGATGACTCTAATTTCTGTTAGGAAATGCAGAAACACTTTCTAGTTTTTCACAGTAACAGTACCGTATAATTAGCAAAACACTGCAGCCCGATGTGTTTTATTATTAAATGTTTTCTCAACCAGGGTCATTGCATAGCATTGTATATCAAACCTAAGTCATTGACGATGACTGACACCCTTGAGTCACAGTGTAAAATGCTTTATCATTGGTAAGGGCTTGGTTGCAATCTAGTTCTTGCTGCTGTGATTTAAAAAATAAATAAATAACTATTCTTACTGAAGTGTATCTAGTCCTTTTGACAGCATTGTGTTGTGATGGATAAATGAAATATTGGATTGGATCACCTGATAGTGCCAGACAGTATTTTGACACTGTACAGATCAACTTACACTACACTGCCAGAGTAGTTGAAACTGAAGCGACTTTATTTAAGGTTAAAATCGGTGACCGTTTTCCCAGTCATGCAGTAGTGGAAGAGAGGTTGGTGTTCATAGGTAAATTCCTTTGAATTTCAAGTAGGGCATTCATTTAGGTACAACTTTGAACAGTCATTCCCACAATAGTTGTGTAGTAAATGCTTTTCTTGTAGAATTTCTTCTTACTGAGCAATATAACTTGTATTTTAAAACCTTTCTGATAATAGAAATTTGCTTTTCTTTTTTTTTTTAGTAGAGTAGAATGTTTAAGCATAGCCTCCTTATTTTCCTGGTATTTCTGACCCAGTAAGTTATATGCTTTCTGAGGAGCTTTTAGTCTATTAACTAGGTGTAAAAATCATGTGAAGCAGCTTTACACGGTTTAGTAATTTTTATATTTTAGACCTCTGTAAACTATGAACCTTCTCAAATATCACTATTTGCCAGCTATCCCCAACACTGTAACATTACTAATGCAGACAAGTGTTTTTGTCACCTACATGTCCATGTGCAGCATAGATTGAGTAATGGTAACTTGGGTCTGTGAGGTTCTGTAAATTAGTGCTAATGTTCTGTACAGCCTGAACTGGCAGGAATACGATGTTCAACTACACCCTTTCAACCACTAAAGCAAAACTTAAAAGTTGCAAAATTGTGAAGTTTTTACATTGATCTTTTGCTAATGCAATTAGCAGTATGTTTTGCATGTATGACTTAATAAATCCTTGAATCACACGTATGGTAGTGTTTGAGTTTCTGAGCAACGTTCTCATTCCTGTAACACCATGACCCAGCAGGCTGCCTGGGCCAATGGCAGCTCGGGGCGCTGTCTCCTCAGGGTTGTGTGTGCTAACCACGGCCTCTCGATGCTGTGTACAAGAATTAAATGCAGGCCTGCACAACAGCTCTTCAGAGGCCGTGCAGCATCAGTGTTGTAACTAGCTCCCATCTTTTAAAGATTCTGACAACCAGAAAAAAATGCATGTAGCACATACATACATCATTCAGCTTATTGTATGCAAATAAAAGTGATGATTACTTACTTTCTTCTAAATCTTACAGGCTTTGAAAGTGATGGCTCTGGTGGAAGCAACTTTGTTTAGCCTTTTAGCTGTAAATCGAGCTGTGCTGTATGCGTCAGTGCTCCAGCCCCCCCTCACCTGGAGCTCATCGTGCACCAGGGGAGGGGAGGAGTGAAGCTGCAGCAGGCTGACAGCAGCACCACCACCACCTGTGCAGTGGTCAAGGTGCTGGACCTGCACTACTGCTGGTGACTTACCTGAGTGAAGGGCATCAAGCTGTATAACCAGCTAGAAACCATTAGTCTGGGGCTTATACCCAGAATACCTGAACATAAGAAACAAGTTTTTAGCATGTATTTTATTTTTTCTCTACATTAAGCATCACAGCAAGAACACAGCCATTCTCAACCATGTCATATGGTTACTTATTTCTAGCAACGACTTAATAAGAAAGAAATGTCTTAAAAAAAATTGTTCAAGTAGTACACATGAGAAACAAGGAAGCTTTTTTTTTTTTAAAATCAGTTCTACCATACAAATATATATATATATATATTTTAAATTTTTGGCAGAATTACAAATTGATCTTTTCATTAGTCAAAGCTAGAGCCTAACATGATGAACACAGAGCAAGAACAATTTTTTTTTTTCCTTGTTCAGTAATTATAGTATTAGTTTAGTTTCAAACTAATAAAAGTAGTTCTGTGGATCAACAAATACAAAAACCAGGTAGATCAAAGAATATTGCACACATCCAAGCAGCACTTAAACACAACCCCACCACCACCATGAGGGATTACCACAATCTGTAAGAAAAGTAGTGCAACCAGAACTGCTTGAGTTTAAAAAAAAAAAAAAAAAAACAAAACCAAAACTGAATTAAAAGAGGCAGTATGCCTTCACCACCCCCCTTACTGCTTGGTTACAAGTGGTCCCTTACTTACCTGCCTCCTGCCAGCACAAACACGCAGCCAGCTCATGCTGCAGCGCTGCGTTACAGCACCTGCTCTATCACGAACTCCAGGCTCTGCTGGGGCAGGTAACGGGACACCACAGCGCACCGGCTCCAAAGCAGAACTGGATTTTTTTTTTTTAAGGTCTGACAGGGCGCTGCTCTGCGGAGCAGGCCGAGCTGGCCTCGTGCCTTCACGTCAGCCCAGCAGTCAGTTGATGGCACAGCTCTCTTGTGACAGTTTACAGCAGCTGGGCTAGGCCTTGTCCTACTCGTCCATGTTTGGAAAAGCGCAAGCTTCAGCATAAGAGCGAAATACGCGCTTCAACCATCAACACTGCTTGAGATCACTGCAGAGACAAGGCCACTGAGACCTCTGGTTTATTATACACAGTAAGAGAAAAGTACTGCAATCCACTGCTATATGAAAGTGGAATATATCGTGAATACTTGAAACCTGCATTTAAAAACCAAAAGCATACCTCTCTCTTTCCAGCTATGGTTATATGACATTGGTGTTAAGTTCCCGTGTCTGACAAGAAATACAAGATCCGTGTTCCTGAGACAAACTGTTCAGCGCATTGAGCACAACATCTGGCATGTGGTCTGTTATCATCTTGGGACTTATTAAAATGCTGCTGAAGACTGTTTCGTTTGACCAGCTTGCCGTGTATTTAATATCTGAAGAGCACAACCTGAAACACACAAAGACTGGACTGTCACGGGTGATGATGCCAAGCCGGGAAGAAGTCTCCTGAAGCTCTGAACAACCTGGAGATGGCTTAGGGAGCAACAAGACCCTCCTCACTGCAGGAAGGCAGGCTTCTAAAGAGCAACAGGGCTGGCCCTCGGGAAACAGATGGGAATACTACTATTGACCAGCCCTAAGGACAGAGCTAAGCCAAGCAATACAGTTTCTTTCACCATTAAGGCACAATCCCTGTTAAGGTGCAAACAAATAATCCTGCTCACAAAGAACAGAACACTGAGCAAAGAGCGAGGAGGGGTTAAGCAACACATTCATAGAGGTAACAGCGAATTTGGGGCATACAGTGGCATCAGTAGGAGGCCAGACACCAGATTTAATGCTGCCTATACTACCTACTTAGGATTTTATTTTACAGAACAGTACATGATGGGGCTCTCCTGTGCTAGTCTAGTTGAGAAAAAAACAAAAAACATGATTAACTGCTGTGCTGTGGAGTAAATGAAGGAGAAAAAAAGTGAACTCACTAAAGTAAAGCAGAACAGCAGCCATCAAGAAAATCTGCCAGGTCTCGGATGTTGAAGTATCTAACTTATAAAGCCAGTATTAAAATCTTTAAGCATTAAAGGTTATACGAAAACTTAAATAAAATACTTATTAATCTACTGAATGGGAGGAAAAAAAAATTCCCCATCCCTTTTCTTCCCTCTTTTGGGAAGTTAGAGAACTGTAAGTTAGAGATTTTTTTTTAGTGCTCTGTAAGATGGTCTTGTGCTTTACAGATGCTGTTATTCCTGCTTCAGAATGAAAGGGGATAGAAGCAGCAGTAATAAGCAGGGAGGTGCAGAACAAGGAAACGAACAAAACCACCACAAAAGCTGGCTAACGTGTAATAACCAAACACGGTTGTTGGAGATGCAGATGAGAAGCTGAACTGGAAATGTACTTTGAAAGTGAGAAACAGCTTAAAGTAGATTTTAGGAAGACAGCACAGTGAATATTAATGAACATATACATATATGAATAAATATAATGAACATATAATAACAAATACCATTATTGAATGAACATATATTAATATATATAAAAATAGATAATTAATATTTAATAATGAATGTAATGAATCCCATTATTCCACTTACCTCTTAGAGCTGGATTCTTCTACAATATGGATAATCTTCCCTGGAAGATACAGATGAGGGTACTGTGGCGGTGAATGTAAGTGTGATTCACCATCAAGGGCATTGTACGAAGGGGACCGATGAACCATTAAACTCTCCTCAGCTAGAAGAGGCTGGGTCAGGGCATCTTGGTTTCTACCATCCAGCTCCGTTGGGAAGTTATCTGGATCTCCTCCAAACACTTCGTACCAACACCCACGCAACAAAATCTGGTACTGAATTCAGAAAGAAAAACAGCTGAACTGAGGCTTGGTGTCTCTTTGAATAACTTATTCTACTTGTGTGCTTGCATGCACATGATCTGAAACTACAATTAAAGATTAAAAATGACTGCATGCACACGCTCCCCAAAACTTTCTTGTTCGGTAAAATCTCCTTACTGAATTTTCCCCACAGTAATATGTATTCCACCAGTACCCAGCCCAAGACAACAGTAACGCTGTGTAAAACATTACAATCTTTACCAGGGGGATTATTCTGTGTGGATTCTACTGTGCAGATTTAAGTCTTCTTGCATCTTTGTCTTCTAACTGTCCGTTAACTTATTCTATATTCGTGATGTCATCCAAATAGTGCATTACTTCTAATCCTGGGACTACAAGGAAATCTGGCGGACACAGCACGTTTAGCTTCACATATACAGAAATGGCTGTTCTAAATCCTTAAATCTCTCCTCCATAACTTCAGTGTCATTTTTCCTGACAACACTGTTCCACCACTTTCAAAACTGTGTTTCTAACCAACAGTAAAGAGGTAAGCAATTAACACCATAACGGAGAAATATTTGCCTTCCAAATTAATTCTGAAGGGAAAAATGTAAATAAAACCTCTAATTTCTTTACTTCCTGATGCTAAATGGTTATTAATGAAAGTAATCTTTTTTTTTGAATTATTTTTAATTAGTTTCCTTTAACAGCAAAGCTAGCAAACTGATCATTTCAGGTCTTGGATGTTCTACACTATTATCTTTCAGTTCTTGAACCTTGATGTCCAACACGACAGCCTTCTAGGATAAGAGACTATCACAAATGTCACTGAATTAAAAAGGCAATTTGTTTCAAGACACAACTGAACTCCCACCATTAAAACAAAAATACACACACCACCTGCCACTTCATTAAAGCTGGGGCTTAACACAGCTGACAATTCCACCGACTTTTAACCATGAACTGCTTTTAGTTACCTTAGGCCTGTTGCAGTTTGCCACAATTCTCACTATTCTCCTCTTTAAATCCTCCATGTTGGGCATGCTTAACCTGTTCAAACACATATAGAACAAAGTAAAGCCTCCTATTTTACGTAATCTAACTTATCTCTGAAAGAACACTTTAAAAATACTTCCATCTCACCTTGCAACAAGGTCCTTTCCAAGAATGACTGAGACAATGAAGTGCTTAGTGTAATCTGCAAGTGTTTTGCTAAAAGAAAAGACACGCTTTAGATACACTGAAGAGATATGCACAATTTAGTTTTATTGTGGTCACTGTCATTCAATAATAAAACCAGTATGTAGCAAGGTCAGCAGCATTTGCAGTCAGTTCTTCAGTAGGCCTTCAGACCCACTCGCACACAGAGCAATTTCGGTGCTGATTATAACACTACAAGAGCATTTTATTCCTGAAACATTTATACATTCCCCCAAGAACTCAACTGTAACTAAGAATGGAGCAAATATAATTCTACTGGAGAATGTACAGAAAAACTTAATACAGTCAAGCTCATAGTCATCATCTAACATATCTGTCAACTATCTTGAAGTTCTTGACATCTTAGATACAGAACCAAATAACAGAAGTCTCGCACTTACCTTAAAAGTCCTCCTGGAGGAGAAAAGGCGTAACATTTTAATGTTGGGAAAGAGTTCCTTAGCATGATTGCCAATATAGAAGCTGTTCCACCACCCAAACTGTGACCAACTATCACAAGTTTGTACTCCTACAGACAGAAAAAGAAGACTGAAACATAGACACAGAAAATGCTTGGTGTAACTTCTCTGGCAAACCAAGTCATTTGGAGGGCAACTTACTGGAGCAATTGTGAAAGCTTGGTTTAAAATTCCATCATTTATTAGCTTTTGATAGATGTAATTTGCAGCTTGAGTTATTCCCTGCAAGACAGCATTTAAAGTTAGAAGGGTAATATTTAATCTGAAGTGTGATACATGTGTACTTTAAAAACAATGCTATACTAAAACAACTTTCTGTTTGCAAAACCAACCTTCTCTTTTAACATGCTCCTGACAGCGAACTGTAACTAAGTGGTCTTGGGCAGAATGGCTAAAAAGCTTTCAGAATACTTAGTAAGGGCATGAGGTTGGTCAACAGGATTACAAGTTCTACCTTGCAGTGCCAGAGACAGTATTTGATGCAACAAGCAAGCCACTGAAATAATTTGTGCAATTCATCTCATTAGGAGAACGCTCTTCGAGTTTAACTACAGGATCCCAAGTATTTCGTTTTCCTACTGCAGAGATAAATTCTAAACAGCCACAGACTGCACACACCTTATGTACAAAGCCGTTCTCTAGAACGTCCTCCAGTGTCAAGTCTTCACAGTCTGCTGACAGATCAGTGAGAATGTCCTGTAAACAAAGCGGCTTTTGTCAGACCTCTCTGCAGGGCTTCACGGCTCACGGGTCACACTGTACTGCTTAACTTTCTCACAGGAACAATCACCACACCGACTTCCCAGTTTGTAAGCAGCCAAACACAACTGACACCAAAACAACACCCAGGCAATCATATACAGCAATCACGATTATGATTTCAGCAACTATTTCCAAGCTGTAAACACATGTTGCGAATGCACCCTCACTCACAGTAAAAAAGAATGACCACTGTCCTCCCTCCACACTCCTTTCCAGAGGCACAGGGAAAATCACCCACAAGGACAGGAGCGTTTACACCTTAAGCCTGGAAGACCCATACATGTGAGTGGGTTGTTTTTAAACGTGCCACTGTAAAACAATTTCCTCTAGATCCTAGGAGTTCACCCAGTTCTATAAAGCCAATTACACATATCAGATGGATGATACCTCAAAAGACAAGGTTCCTCTCACAGCAACCACAATAGCTTCTTTTTTGTGATCCAAAGCAACAAAAAATGGAATCTCATAGATCTGGAGGGAAAAACTGTATTCAGTAAACATACCAACTTTTTTTTTTTTTTTTTTTTATAAAAGTAAGCATTTGTTCTCACCTTTTGAAAGCTCCCTTATTGAACTCTTTATTATATTATGGAAAGAAGCTGAATTGTTTTGTTATCAAATTATTAAGTGCCTTTATTGCAATACTGAGACAGATTTATGTCAATGGTTTTGTGACTGTTCCCTTACACCGAAAAAAAAAGAACTGAAGAACATGTTTCAGGGCCTGTTTTAATTTGGTTTTGCATCTTGTGCTTTATAAATGTTGAAGGCAAACTAGAAACTTCACCCCCTGCTTTCACTGATTTAATCATTAACCTTTTTTTGGTGAATGCCTGTCCAGATTGTTTACCTTGTTATGAAAACTGATATGAATGAAGTCTCTGTACTGCAGTCCTGTTATTTTTAGGATGGATCCAAAGTGAAAGTTATGACGATCACTGCCCGTTATATCAGAATCTGTTGGTCTACTTCCGCAACTAACAAACACAGAAGAGAAAAACTTTCATGGTCAAATTTTTTAGGTTTCCTTTCAGGAATCAAATTCATTACATTTGCAGAATGATTTCTGCCAGGAATCAAAAGCTCTCTCTCCCTTTTTTTTTTCCCCAGTACTACTATTAGTCTGTACAAGATATTACCTCTGCCCACAAATCTGGTTTTGCCCGAGCAGCATGCCATACATTTTCAGCTAAAGGACTGGCAAACACACCATTGTTACAGGACTACCAGCAGAGCAAACAAGGCAGTAAGAATAGAATTCTTAAGACTAGGGGCCAATGACAGAAAATAGAAACAAGCAAAAAGGAAATTTCAAACAAATTCTCTGCAGCAGGCTTCTCTGATGTTTTATCCATTGTATTACGTGATTTTTTTCCAAGGGATTTATATTTCAGAAGATTAAACAATTTCATGTTACTAATTAATAAAACCATGGTTGCAGTCATAAACCTCAGTGGTCAATTAACTATGCGGTAATCCCACGTAGTATTATGCATTTATGCATACTTCAACACTGACTGTAAAAGATTTTCTGAGTAAAGGGGTCAGAGGGAATAAAATGGAAGCTAGAGGTACAGGAACTTTCCCTAATTCCTTTTCGGATTGGGAAAACTGCTGATACATTTATTTCTACACATACTTACCCAACAGACAGCTCTATAAAGCCTCATTTTAAAACATGGTTTAACTCTAATACTTCTTCGGTTTAATTCCAATCAGCTCCAATTCCATTGTCATTTTGCTAAATTATTTTTATCTCCATCACAAACTATTCTTAAGAAACAAAAGCTAACCTGGTTCTGAGGGCGGAGAGATGTTGAATTTTTTTTTCTATTGAATTTATGAAGGATAACTCTACCAGTCAGGCTCATCTACTCCCATGAGTGATATAATCTAATGAAACAAAGAACCTGCTATTGAAACTATTTTGTTTCTGCTAACACTAGTTAAATAAAAGAAAGCTATATGCTTTTACGGAATGTTACGTGTTCGTGATCCAACCTACCAGTCACCATTGAGCTTACAGAGCGCAGTAAATGGGTTGGTGTATATGTAGTAGGGCCAGCCATAAGCAGCTGCAGCAAACAGCATATAGTGAGCAGCATTCTCCAGCTCAATGTCCAAACCATCAGTCTGCGAGGACATGGGGAAAGAAAGAGGAGGGAGAGGAAGAAGGGTGTGTTAGGTAACCCCAGAATAAAACCTCAACACAGACTACTGAAAATTAAGGCATGATGAAATACTTCCCAAAACGAATACCGCAGGGTCTAAAAGGAACATAGAATAGCCACTCGTATTCCAGGAAAATAATCTGTGTTTATTTACACAGCTATAGAGCTCAAGAATCTTGAAAATCTCTCTCTCATTGAATTATTTTTCTTCCAATACTTATACACCGATAAGCTCAATGCTGATAAGCTCAAAGGAATGGCTGAAGAGCCTATAGCAGGTCTCTCTGGAATGGATGTTTTAAGCATGACTCCACCTTGCCTGGTTTCAAAAGTAACTTGATAGGAATGCTTTGGTTGAAGTAGAATTATACACTTCAGTGTAACGTAGACTAAAAGAAGATAAAATAATTTACAAAGATGTTTTACCGTAGCAAAAATCACTTAGCAAACTGTAACCCATCATCTTCACACATTTAAAGAATGCTGGGTTTCCTTCTTATCTGCTCTGGCCATTTGTATCAGACAGAATTTAGACAGACCACAATACTAAAAGACTACTAAACAATTTTCTCTCTGTTCCTCTTCGCTCACGTCTCTTCAACAATGACCTTAAACGATTCTTTTTTGTACTTAATTCCCTCCGTTCATACATTCCGTGGAACAGAAGCACTATTACTGTAAGTGAATACACGTTGAGAGCTGGAATTTTCAAAGAGCCAAGACAACTTATATCCCTTTTCAAGATAAATATCGCAGGAACATAAATTAGGTACCTTTGAAAACTCCTACTCTTAGCGTCTTCAAAAGCTGTGTCAGTTTGGATTCATAATCAATTTCTAATCACTCATTTTTAAGTTGTATTTATGCAAAAACCAGACAAATGTTTTGACTGCAAATTCATCATGATGTTTTCACTGTGTTTATTAACAAGTTGAATTGTGAATTTTTATAGCAGTGTTTAATTTTGTCAAAAAAAAAAAAAAAAAAGGTGGTACCAAGTGCTACAACAATCCTATCTTACCACAAGAGATGATGGAGAATGACAGAGGACTTCTTCAGGCTCTTTTGGACAACTTTCCATTTTATCTTGCTCTTGATGGAGTAGAATCAGACCAGCTGCTATGTCACTTGGCACCAGATCAGTGTCCTGTTCAAAGAAATGAAAGAATGCTTAAAACCATCCCATACCTCAATCTGTCAAAACAATTTCATAAGAAAAAGCACGAGGCATTCTATTCTCTTCAGTTTATATAAAAACTAACTATCCTCTCCCTACCTTTAGTACAAAATGAATGTTTTCTTCAGTAAGACTGATGATGACTTTACACACAATTTTTATAATTCAACAACATAACCTACAGAGGACTTGCTCAGCCAGATTACAAATAATGATCCAGACGTTACTGACCATTCTATGCCCCTACACAAATGTTTCTCTATACAGCTATTCCTACTCATTGAATACTGAGAACAAGAAAGACGGATTTTACATGGGAGAGGACTGAACGGCTTTTACTCAATTACCTGGCACAGTAATCTCTCCGTAAGACTCACACCCTTTGCCCTACAAACCACGGGGTGTGCTGTAGCTGTAAATCAGCCTGCACTAGTACCGCTTAATAAACAAGAACTACTCGTCTTGAAATCATGAACACAGCTCAGAGTCCACACTCAATCACGGCTGAGCAGTAGGTGACATAAATTTGAGCTAAAATACTATGTCTGCATAGTCTTGCAGAGTCTACATTCTCTGTTTCCAAAAAGCAACTTCCTGCATGTGCACAGCCTAGTCTCGTGTCTGCTCAGAAGTCATTCAGACCAGGAAGACTGCCGTAACATACTGCGGGGCTCTTTTGTTTAAATAGTCAGAAAGTAGTCTGACTTTTTGCTATGGTTATGACTCCTTACTTGCAGTCAGGAGGCAAAACGCCTGGATCTTCACATACTGAGGAAAAGAAAATCGCTCTTGTTCTCCTGACTAGATACCTAAAGAGAAAATACTGTTTTCTCACAGCCCTTACACTTGTGATAGGAGAGACAAATCAGAGTTGTATACACTGCGTGAGAATCACCTTTAAATTTGCAATTAGCATATTCAAAACCTGATTTCAGGCAGAGACCTCTGGCCGAACAAAGGCACATGTAGCAACATCTGGAAATTCAGAGTTAGTCAAGAAAGAACACTAAAAAAGCTTTCCATCTTACTGAAAAGTAGTTGCGGAAAAGCTCTGCGATACTTGTAAAAGCCACTCGATGGTCATCATCTTGCACAATACAACAACACATTAACCTGATTCGTTTTTCCCAGACTCTGGTGGCAGTATTCTTCACATTAAATAGCAATTGCCCTGACTGGCTGCTTTCCAAGTTCCGATTCACACCATCAGTGAGGTAAAACGTCTTTTTTCCTCCAAGTGGATCAAAGACGATTAGCACTCCGATGATGGTAAAGATGATGATAACCCAGCTGCAAAACAGAAGGAAGCAGGACGAAAGGGCCATGAAACCAGGTATTTCTGACACATATGCAAGAAAATAGAACTATAGTCTTGAAAGACAGAAAACAAAGTTAGGCACGAAATACCACACAAACACAATCTGTTACTGTCAGAAAGGTGCACGTGTTGTTGTCGAGCTTTCAGTCCACTAGGCGTAAGGACAAGGCTGTTGGCTCATTTCACCAGGGCACCAAACTCAGAATCACAGCCCTTCTCGCTTTGGAAATAGAAACGCTGGTACACAAAGGCTTCATTTTTCACTACCAGTTAAGCGATCTAATCACTCCTCTCTTCACCTTTATCTGGTTTTCTACATTCCCATCTATCCTTCTTACCCTTTCTGATCGTCACCTCCTTTCTTTCACCCTCGAATGCACTCTTGCAAGGCAGGAAACTCAAGCCTGTTATTTAAGGAAAGGCATGAACTCAGTCTGCTTGTCTAGACTAAAAAACTTCTCTCCATTCACAAAGAAAATGTGAAAAAAACAAAATAATTCATAAGAAATATAAAAGCCCTCATCTACCAGTAAAGCGTTCACTGAACACATACAAAACAAGTAGAAGCACTATTTTCTGTTTCACGTGAACTGTCAAACTTAATTTGTGGGTGGCAGAGTGGAGGGCACCTTTACCTTGCAATAACTGTCCCCAGGACGGCATTTATCACAGTCTTCTCGCACTGCAAGCTGCTGTCTGACACCCACACAGCTCCTACAATAGCCCAGATGAATTCAGGCAAATAGAGAAGTAGGCGAGTATAAAGTAGCTTGGGAAGCGATTTTCTTGGGCCTGGATTAGAAATTGTTCCTGAAAAAAAGGGGGAGAATTTAGAACAAGAACAGCTTACGAATGCATCTTAAGTACATAAAATCCTACATAAATAACTTTCTGAGCTGTACAGGAAGTAAGAAACTTAATTGAAACTACGAATTATTTCAAACTAATGGAAAGCTATCAGTGAGGCTGAGAAAAGAAAATTTTCCACTTGAATAATTTAAATACTCTTCTAATTAGAGTGTGTTGTGAGAACCAATATATTAGAAATTGAGAGGTCTCCTCTATCATTCCAGAGACCACAGATTTCCAGATTTCAGATTAATCTTTGTGGCATTACTTTGTAAGGAGGTGCCTCACCAAGAAAAAAGTACTTTTCTAGCATTTTTTAAATCCAAAATGAAGCATTTCTACAAATGACTAGAAGTTGCACTAGTTTAGAAGTTCTGTTTAGCTATGTCAACTAGTTTTAGAAGTTCTGTTTAGCCGTGCACTTCAAGCTTTAACTCCTGTTCTACTTAATGTTATTTGCTGGGTTAATTTTATTACAACACTTATAGGGATCACTTTCCTATGTATTTTTTTCCACAAGCAATCCATTGCAGCTAATGAACTTTTGCAAGATGTGACTAAATATGCCTACGCAAGGCAAAGTTTACATCATACTTCAGGTAAGGAATTGATTGGGATAAATTCCCACAAACTCCTGTCAGAGACACTGAGCAGCATTCCATCCAGCTCTGGGGCCCCCAGCAAAGGAACGATGTGGACCTGTGAGAGCGGGTCCGAAGAAGGGTTGTGAGGATGATAAAGGGGCTGGAGCACCTCTCCTGTGACGGCAGGCTGAGGGAGTTGGGGGTGTTCAGCCTGAAGAGGAGAAGGCTCTGGGCTGACATTACTGCAGCTTTTCAATACTTAAAGAGGGCTTATAAAAAAGATGGAGAACAACTGTTTACACAGGCAGACAGTGATAGGACAAGTAGGGATAGTTTTAAACTAAAATAGGGGAGATTTAGATTCGAGGTTGGGAGGAAATTCTTCACTCAGAGGGTGGTGAGGCACTGGCACAGGCTGCCCAGAGAGGCTGCGGATGCCCCATCCCTGGAGGTGTTCGAGGCCAGGCTGGATGGGATTTGGGCAACCCGGTCTGGTGGGTGGCAGGGTGTGCAACTGGATGGGCTTTAAGGTCCCTTCCAACCCAACCATTCTATGGTTCCACGGTTCTAGGTCACGTGCTAACAGTGAATGTAGAAGAGATTTTTAAAATGCTCTGGTGGCAATGAACATATCAATGTTAGCCATACCAAATTATTGTGCCCATTAATTATTTTAGATTTCTGACTAACAGAATAAATACTATTAACAAATATATATATTTGCTAGCATTATATTAACGTATATATTAATGCTGACAGTTATTTAAGTTTGACTACCATTAAAGTACTTAATTTTTTGTTTTTTTTTCCTAAAATTTCCTAAAATTTTTTCCTAAAATATCAACACTAGAAGAACGCATACATATTCAAATTTTACTAGATATATATATAAGACATTGTTATTAACTCTTTACCTTGCATACTGACATACACAAGAGCAGATAATGCACATATTATAGCAGCAAGAAGGACGAGGAGGACGAGCAGGTAGCTGTGCAGTAATCCTCCTCCGGGACAGTTGAACTGCCCTTTATGAACGGCGTAAAGCACGAGGATTCCGATCCACCTACGGAAGGTAAGATAAGGAAAGCTGTAGCTGGAAGGGAAAAGCGAGCGCCACGAAGCTTTCATCCCAGTGACAGCACAGAGTAACGGAAGGGAGTCGTTGTGCGGGGATCTGTGGGAGCTAACGAAGAACACGCGGCAACAATTACCGAAAGTCGGGCTGCACGGCGCCGACCCCGCCGGGAGCCGACCCGCACGGCGGTACGGCCGCTCTACACCTCGGGCAGCAGCACGGCCCCTTCAGCCCGGCCCCTTCAGCACGGCGCCGTGACCGGGCACCGCCGAGCGGGGCCGGCCCGGGGCGCACACACCCGGCGCTCACCCGAACGCGCTCCCCGCGCACCGCCCGCAGGCCGCAGCCCGCGGGGCACCGGGGGGCCGGTGCTGGAGCCTCACCACAGCACGCGGAGGGACAGCTCGAAGGCCCCCGGGAGGACGAAGTCGTCGCTGCCGATGGCCCAGCGCCGCCCGAACACCACCAGCCCCGGCATCCCGCCGCACGGCCCGGCCCCCTCGGCCCGGCCCCGCTCCCCTCAGGCAGCGCCCGCCCCGCCGAGGCGGTGCGTTCCCGGCCCGCGGCGTCATCACGCAGCACGCGGCGCACGCGCCCTTCCCGCCCTCGGCGCGCAGCTGGCGAGGGGGGGGAGCTGCGCTCTGCCCGCGAGCATGCGCTAAAGACGCCGGGACCGAGGCGCGTGCGCGGGGACCACTGCCCACCTCCCCCCCCCCCCGCCCCGCCCCGCCCCGCCCCCCCCACGGATCCGTGTGGCCGCGGCTGGGTTAGAGCCAGGCGGAGCAGAGAAATCCGTGCCCCTGGAGGGTTAGGAACGGTAACACCTCTAACCAGGGGAACAGTCGTGGTAAACTAAGAGAAGCCAAACAATTTCCTAAAGATGTCCTGAGCAAAACCATAAAAGAACCAAACCTTCATCTCCGAGCCCCGCTCGTCGCGTTACCCCAAATTCCTCCATTTTAAACCCTGTCACGCCAGGCTGAAGATGGAGCTCGTACAGAACAAACAGAACCAAGTCACCAATGCTCCATTCAGTGACAACACCTCTCAAATCCTTGAAGAAAAATTTGTATCAATAAAGCAAACAATGACATCAAACAGCTCGTTCTTACCACAACTTTTCTTCCAGTCTCAGGCTAAAGGAAAATTTTAATCCAGGAGTTATAAAAGAAACGCTTTCACCATTTCATAAAGTGTTTATTGAGGATGGTAACACAGGATAAATCATGCAACAGCTCAGTAAAAAAAGGGAATCATTTAAAGGATAAAGAATGGTAACTGGTGCTGCTGATTTTGGAAAGTCTATAAAAAAAAAGTAATTGTCCAAAAGTGACATCAAAAACCACTTGAAGCTGAACATGGATGTTGCTTATAAAGCATTCATTAAAAGGAAAATGTAGACATTGTTTAAAATGATCACCTACAGATTACTGTAATCAACAACTTACAAGTCTCCCATTTCTATGGCTGCAATGGTGTAGCAGGGCTGTACATCCAAGATAATTAACCTTCTTTTCCGGAACAAAGAATACAGTTACAAACATTTGTCACTAAGCAACAGAACCACAACTCCCACCCTTCACAACCTGCACTGCCAAGTGCTGTCACTGTTGGGATCACCTTCCCGAACATCATGGCAGAACAGGAAAGGGCGCATTCTTGTGGCCACAAGAGATTTCCTGACTGTCCTCTTGCCATCAGCCTGTTTTAGAAGGGGGACAACTACAGAACGTGACTGTTCCCCTTCTGGCACCAACATACATTTTAAATAAGGAACTCCACGTCAGCAGATGGCACAAAGACTGGGCACCAGCACATCACATCAAACATTGGTGGTTTCAGATTTAAGTTGACATATATTCACCTTTTGGAAAAAATAAATATAGTGGAATGAAAATTGAATCAAAGGGAAAGAACAGATGACTACCATCCATCAAGGATGCACATATTTGTGCACTGAAAAAAAAAAAAGAAAAAAAATCAGTCATTTCAAAGAAATTCTTGAAAATTAAAAAAAAAAAAAGTTTGCACTTTTTCCTGGTCATAAACAATCTCACAAAAATCTCACTTTTGGAACTATTCCAATTGAAACCATACACTGAATTTATTAATACAGTATAAGTTTCTTTATGTAAAAAATCTTTATACATAGTAATAAAAAAGATAAAGGCAAGATGCATCAAACAGAAATCTGCTGGTTGTTTTTCCTCCGTTCTTACAGAGCCGCTGATGACTACCTGCACTATAAAGAGCTGTGTTTCTGACTTTCTGTCTCAAGCATCTTCACCTTTGCTTGTGATAAGGATTGTTCTGTCCAAGCATCCAAAAGGACAGATGCTGGTGATGTTTTTTTTGGCACTTACGCTGGCAAACTGAGCTTCTTTCCCTTGAGTACTGTAAGGAAAAATATGAAAGAAAACAGTTAGCAATACAAAGCACACAACTGTCAAAACTTCAAAGGGACCAAAACCTATTGTAGAGTCACTTTGTTACAGAAGGGATGCACTGCCATCAGCTCTCCCCAACTTCCCTCTCTATTGAATACAGACGAGTAAAACTACAGTGAAGTAACAATTCCAGCTCTGCCCTCTTGTGACACCCTGGTATCCTTACTTTTCAGCCTCATCCGACTTATTAGCCTGTGATTGTGGTTTCTTACAGTTTTGCCTAACACAGCCACATTCGCATAGTTTTGTGGTTATATGATGGATGCTGGAATACCAGTAAGAGCAGAATTACTAATAGATCCAGCAGGAACAACGGCTTCTATGCTTAGTGTATTCATAAACAACCAAAATCCTTTGGACTCCTCAGGTATTTAGAACAGAGAAAGTTGTCTCTAAGTGTAGAACCTAAACTAAAAGTAGTTTGATAGTAAAAACATAAGAATCATGCTTGTTGACAGAAGAAAACTGCAACGTGTATTTAGCCATACTCATTTTCATAATTGCCAATTAAGTTTATCAGATCATTTATACATTCACAATTTTATCTGTACTCAAAACAGTCCTCAGAAATGCCCCAAACCAGCAGAAAGTGTACTTGATTAAAGCTATCGAGGAGATTACAGTGATAACTTGCACACAGAATTAACAACTTCATAATGTCTATACAGTAGATCCTTATGAATCTGTTAATTGCTACATTCTACCACCTGAAGCTACGAGTTATTCCAATACTCACCTTTTGTAACATACAAATAGAAGAAGTCACAGTACAGAACGGTCTGGACCACACCAGCAACAACAGCTATGAGGTCAAAAAATCCCTCAAAATAGTAGCGCCAAATCCAGTTGACTAAGTACAAGGCACGGTACAGACCCAAGAAGAAAAGATAGTGAGTAGTGATGGTCTCTGCTTCCCCAGTTTTGCTGATCATAAAAAGCTGAGGGAGAATAGCAACTGATTCAAGATAGATGGAGAAAGTCCACAATATCTGAAAAGAAACAACACAGGTTATTCAGCTGTCTTACTGATAACAGAAGCAGAGAAAGCATTTGAATTGCCTTGAATTTTCACTCTGTATCAATGTTAGCAACAGATACAGTATTTTGGCAAACCATGGTTGGTACAGGAAAAGCTAAGTCAGCCCTGGGATGGCACAAGGAAACAACTTTTCACAGACAAGGCTCTCCAAATCAGCTGTCTGGTGAGCTTGCCAATACAGGTTTACTCATGAGGAAACTTGGCACGCATCTATCAGCTCAGGATACACAATGCCATGAAACATGGTGTATAGAGCTGATGCTCTGAAAAGCTGCACGGAAGATGAAGTCCTTTATCTTTCATGTTTTTCAAACTTTTTCAATCAGTTGGTTTAAAGAACAAGTTAACAGAACAAAGTTTAAAACAAAATCTCAAAATATGGCAATTAAAATTATTTTACTAATTATATCATGTAACTCCAATGAATATAAAAAAGGCCTGCCCACTCAATATAAGCATCTAAAGTTATCTTTATTTAGTGTAAAGATGTACCTGTTTGAACTCTGATTACATTTTACACATATTTAGTTCTGATAGGGAAACACAGCTACATTTAACAAGTATAATTTCTTTTGTTTTCAGCAGGTGGCACCAACTACTCACAAGTTGCATTCTGGGGTATTTCTTCAGCAAACATAACAAAAGGAGGGTTTCTTTTGAATTAATGTGACAATCAGAGTGCACTGGGAAAGAAAACAGCCTTCCGCTTAACAGAACACTCAATGTTAATTAATAATGCTAGGCTCCTGAAGTGCCTTCAATTTGCAGAGCCATCTATAACATAAAGATGCATTACAGAAACAGGATTAGCCCGAACCTACTAAACACAGCCGTCTTTCTAAACATTCCATATTAAGCTACAGAATGTTTACCTTCATGTACTACATATTTTAGAGGAAAAGAGTGTAGCTTCCTGCCATAACCAACTCACCTCCAGAGGAGAGAAGTCATGATTGACAAGAAACGAGAGGCCGCCGACAGGAACTATCAGAAACTCCACCCTGAATGTATCATGGTTTCCATCATAGGTGGCCTTAAATTTCATGTAGATCAGGTACACGGTGGCATACGAGCAAGCAATGTAGATAAGCTAAAGAATAATAAAGAAAAAAAAAAACAACCCACAGAGGCTGCAGGATTACACCAAACTCACTGAGCAAAGACATTCCCAGACACTAAAAGGAGTAAGCTCTGCCTTTTTTAGCTGTTTGTATACTGTTTGTTTACATGCCTCTGCAAATTCATGCTACCTGGTGGCATTTAGCTTTTCTCAGCAGAGTAATAATTCAAAACCAACGACCCAATGATGTTTTCAAATGTCACCTTGCCTCTGGCTGAAGTGATTGTCAGAAGTTTCTTCAAAGACTCTTCCCTGCGTAGACAGAAGTACAGAACAGACTGGAGGTGGAAGACTACTTCTGCAACTGCAGAGCCCAAAACATTTGAATGAAAAATGTACATGCGTATACATACAATAATTATGGGAGAGGTCTTTTTGAATTCAAAAAGCCTGGGGGCAGTATGGCTCATGTGACAATTAAAAATGTATTGAACAAGCCCCACGCAGACCCATCCATTTAATGTCTAACAAATTAGCTGATTTGGTTCAGACCTTTAAACATCTCTTAAATCAGAAGAGTGGCCAGTGTCTTCCACCAACCTACAGGCCATAAAACTTAAAGCCAGAAGACTGCCAGAAGCATTGAACCTGAGTTCAGTTTTAATTTCAGTTCATCTCTAACCTTACTACTTCTAACTGTTATGGCACAGTAGACTTCATACCTGTTCCCTGGGGAATGGGTAAATAGCTGTATTTTACAGATGAATAACAGAGTCATCGAGAGAATACATGACTTTCTGAAGGTCAATCTGCCACCATCAGGACACAGCTCACAGTGTACTGAAGAAAACATGGTACCATAGACTAGACTGGACAATTAATTTAGCATCTGCCTCAGTTTCATCAGAAAGATTAAATATTTCAAACAATTTATTACATTAAACATAGGTTCTTCACAACTGAGAATTAACAAATTTAAAACAAAAACCGCTGTTTGCAGATTCTGTTCATCACTAAAAGCAGTGCTCACAAATACAAAATACCACAAATAAAATGTTAGGGAGCTCAGAATCCAAAGACTTATTGCACTAGCACCCTGACTAGCCATAGATAAAGGGCCATGTGACAAGATATTAGATTTAAGGAATGCCTACTGCAGCTGTAAGCTAATCATAATTGGTACAGTCACAGAAGGCACTAAGGGATGTGAATGAACCCCAACTCCTTACTGGAAGTTTCTTCATGAGAATTAGTGTATTTGGGGCAATCAAAAAGTTTTTATTTTCATTTTCAAAGATACCAAAATAAAAGAAATGCATCCAATACTCAGATACAGGTGCTATGCAAAAATCAACTGTAAGATGCATAATGCTAAAAATCACAAAATTCAAGTCTACAGATCAGTAAGAAAGGTACTTAGTGCCAATTTGCATATTTATATATATACACACACACACTCCTGGAACACAGGAGAAATACATATTTTCTTAAATATCTGATGGTTGCTGCCAGACGAGTACATCTCAATTTGGCACCTACAGTTTAATTTATACGTCTTTTTAAAAAAATGAAGTAAATCCTAACTCTGTAGAAACTAACAGCTTTTTTTTTGGCCACTGATTACAGCACCTTCCTCTGACTAGAAAACTTATCTAGCAATGCTCTGGGTCAGCTTATTTGTATAGCATCTCCTGTTCCCTACCACAACTTTGTAACGTTACATAATTCTGAATATGCGCAGAGAAGAAGGTGTGCTAAGGGCACTCAAGCAGCTTTGTCTTGGCACTACAACGGGCTGAAAAGCCGGTTAGATCTAACAAAGTGTGTTTAAGTAGGAATCTTTGAAACTTTAACTGTAGTTATATATAAGCCTATAACTACAGGCTTTCATTTTACACGTTAGTACTGGATCTGAATGGAGGACCACTCTCTCCTTGCTGGAAAGATAAGTTAGTTCAGTATGCAAGTGAGTATCGTGTGTGATTTCCCACATTCATTCATTTTCTGGGTACAAGGGCTGTAGAAGACACTTGGCCATGACTCTGAATCACGCTCCTTTAGGGCATCCAACACTAGCTTTCAATAGTCTTAGAAATCCCCTACGAAAAACAGCTTGTGTTTCAAGGAAGTTGTACTTAATCCACAGCTCTTCATCTAGAATGTTGATGTTAAAACATAATCATACACATATTTGACTTGTTAGAAGACAGCAGCCTGAGCAGGTTTAAGATCTAAAATTTTATTTTACAGTATTATTCCCTTAATTCTTCAGTACTTTTCGTGTTACTGACTGCCTAGTCTTTCCTCTTGGCAAAGTTATGTTCTTGTCTGAGCTAAAATTGAAAGGCATTAAGAAACCCAAGAATAAAGGCACTGGATTAAGAAGGTGCCTGCTCCAGTGCCACAAATGCCAAACAAGCTGCACTCCTCTAGTCTGATGCTTTATTTTCTTGTACTCATCATCATAAACAGCACGAACAAACAGAACTAACAAAAACAAATTTGAGCTCACTAACATTCAGTGGACAAACAAAAGGGGTATAATCAGACGGAAGCTATGCTCCTAAAGCACTCTCCTGAAAACTTCTGATCAGCCTCGGACAAGACATCAGCTGCAATTCTGGCTACAGAATACTATGAATACCAATTTACCTTGTAGCGTGCAAAAAGCCATTTTTCTTAAGCTCTACTCTCCCATGTGAGAAACACAATTTATGTGAAACATTTTTTGCCACAGGCTTTTATTTCCAATAACCAAACTGGCATTTGTTCTACGTGTCACAGTACCCCTTACAAACAGTTTTTAGATAATTGCACATAGAGTGTAGAAAGAGTAGGGTTTTAAGTCCATTTTCCATGTTCTTTATCCAAAGCCCTTCCAGAATTTGTTCTGCACTAACTGTGCAGTGGGCCAATTAAAGAGGCCTTGATTAATGAAGTTATGCACTCTGCATGCAACAACACTAGCTTTTCTAACTCTTCAGTATACTCTACCTTCATAGATGTGTTATACAATGAAATGAATGAAGTGAAGAGGTCCAGATAACGGGTAGTGAAGACCAGTGCAAACAGAAGCTGGCTTTTCCCAGAAATACCTAAAGCAATAAAGGAAATAATTAATTATTCAAAAAGCGATGATGTTCTTTAAAACACTTGATGCCAAGGCTGAGAAAGAATATACCCCTTACTTCTGTGCAAGTTGATTACAAAATGAGGACAAAAACTAGGCTTACAGAAGTACGCTGCACAATCAGCACAGTAAGTTAGATAGCTGTATCTCAGCAGTGTGAACGTACACTACCTACACATTGCTGTGCTGGAAAAGGCGCAAGCACTACTTAGAAGTCACTCACAGTAGTTAGTATAATCTCCAAAAATACCACCTATGAGCTATCTGTTCTGCATTATCATTATCAAGGCTGCATTAGCTTTCAAGTGTCGGTGTTGTCATGCACTACCTTTAGATGAATACCTGGAAAGGTGTAAGGGCAATAGTTATTACAGATCCAGAGATAATCAGAAAATGTGCTAGCACCAATTACATGATTTTAAAGGAATTAATTGATTTTAAGACTCAAGTAAATTCTATTACGAAACTTACGGAACAAATGGTGAAAAATAATTCTATCAGTCAAAAAGAGATGTTACTACGTGATACTATTTACGAAAACAGAGTAGTGAGCTAAAGTAACAGACATCTACATAGAATCTTCAAAGTAACTTTCAACTTTAGGCCAAAGCTCAGACATCAAAACCTTTGTTCTTTGGCCACCAGAGTTTCCAAAGGCAGATATACCACTAACTACAGCATCCACTGGTGAAACACTGCATTAAAGCTTTGCACAGTCACTAAAAGCTTCTGAAGATTCAAGTGAAGCATCACGCCGTACCACTGATGTGGCAGTGTTACAGCAGGGGCACAAAACCACCAAGCCTTTATCTTGTTATTACAATTATTCTTGTTTTCAGTTATCCAGTGGGAAAATAGCTTAATTTGTTTAGCTAAGCATGCAAACATTGTTCAGAAAACAAGATGGGAAATTATTCGCTAGAAAAGGGTTACGATGCAAGGCTGAAAATCCTCGTCCCTTTACACCAGCACTCTGACAACAGCTTTCATTAACAGTGCCATAAACCAATTAGAAGGCAGGCTGTGTGCTATGGTTATTGAACTCCTTTTCTATTTAGGCTTAGGAAACACCGCACTGCCCCAAACGAAGGGACTTTACGTTCACAGATGAAGCACAGGAATGGCTGAAATTATAACAATTAGAAGGTTTTTGTTTGCAACATTTGTACCTGAGACGTTAGCCGTTCAGGTAAACCTAAGGCGGTAGCTAGAGAACAGCCCAACTGTCAATTACCAAGCGTAGTACAGCAAACGGTGAGTGCCTCAAAACTTTGTTATGCAGACTGTAAAACTGCAAGGCAAAAGCCCCATTTAAAAAACTAAACAAAGACACAGCTTTCCAAAGTTAACAGAAAAGTACACTTGATGCTCCTCAGACCCAGCTGCAGCCCTGCCTTGCAGTCTGAGCCTGCAGACACAGAAAGCCACGTGGATCACAGCGCGGCATCACGCCACTGCGCATAACGATGCTCGGCTACTTCGTGTGCTACGTTCTTTCAGTAAAGAATTGCAAACAGCAAGAAGAAAAGCATATTAAATACATGAATTATTGATCAATGGTTTATTATAGTCAAAAGTTCAAGTTCCTGAAACACATCTTAAAGCCAAGGCTAAACTAATTTTCAAGTTAAGTTGGCTAGACTAGGCAAGGTTCAAAGTTTAAACCAAAGGCCTGCGGGGAGCCAGGCAAACTGGGAGAAAGCTAAGATCTACTCTCTAGCAGAACTGCAGGGAGGACACCGGCACAAACTCTGCTGAAAGGACTTGATGCACTTCTAGATGTTAGGAAAGGTATCAGTACACCTGCACAGCGCTGCCCAGGGCTCGTGGCTGTCATCTGGGACAGAGCAGCCACGTCGCTGTCATTCTGCTCCTCCTCCCTCACACATTACTTAGCTCTTCAGCTAAACATACACACTTTTATTTCTTCATCTTCCAAAGCTCTGGGCTCAGATTTTCAGGGGTCAAACCTCTCATTTGTGTTTCACCCTCACGCAAGGAAAAGCTCCTTCAACTTCTGCTTGGCTAAAAGCAAGAGGATGAGATTCTTCCAAAGCTCTGCTGATTTTCACAGACAAGGAGGACAGCGGCGCTGAAACTGGAATACTTTCTCATCAACCACAGTTGCTGTTGTGATTTCGGTGGTGTGACAGACTGCACAGCAGAGGCGTTCAGGCAGCCTGGCTATGAAGTCTGTGCACCACTTACCTGACTGAGCATGAGCTGCACATCACAGCTGTGAGATCTGCAGAAAGCCAGTCTGTACACAGTCATGGAATCTCACAGACTTTTTGTAGAATTTAATAAAAAATAGTTTGTTTAGCATGAAGTCCACATCAGTCACAGAACCACAACTTCTCTGGTTCTGCTAATGAAATGCTGACATAAAAAAAAAATCAACCTAACTCTAAACTCAAATTTATTAACTAAAAGGCAAAGTGTTCCTTCAAAAAGAGAAATGAAATTCCAAACCTACCTAAAGCAGTGTTTTCTGAGAAAACACAGAAATTGGCAACAACCAATGTCAATGCACTTTCTAAAGTCTTCAACACAGTATACAGTCTGGTCCATAGTGGGTGAGACAGCTACATTACCTAGCAAAAGTGTTACACACTCACTACCTATGCTTTTTTTTTTTAAAAAAAAAAAAGAAGAGAATATTCAGCATATAATTTGACAGCCTCACAACTGCAGGTCACCTTTAACATTTGACAAATGACACTGAGAAAAGCAAATCAATTTTCAGGTAGTAATTCACAGCGCAAACAATCTAATTTGACTTGGAATGGATTAGAAAATACAGTCTGAACATGACAATGTCTGAAAGCAGAGGATTCTTCAAGTCTCATGAATTTCCTAATCATGACAGGAGAGTCAATAACAGAGTTACCTGCAGCATTCTCCACAGCTCCTGGTAATTATTTCTGAGCTGTTATTTGGAGTGGCGAACATTTTTTCAAATTCTAAATGTGGAAACTCAAATAACCACTCATGCAAAAAATTGTTGCCCTGCCAGCACTGAAATCACGACTTGATTTGCTTTCATTTGCTTTTCCTTGTTATCTTTTTAGCATATTGACTAAATTAGGAAAAAAAAGAAATAGATTAAGCTCGTCAAACACTGAAAACGCAGACTGTTTCATAACGCAAATTATCCTGGCCTCATCAGTTTTCTTCAATTAGAGGACTCGCTTCTTAGGGAAGGGAACGGGGACTGACACATCTTTTCAGAAAGCAGGAGCTCGCAGCAGAGGTACATGGGCTGCCTCCCGCTCAGCTCCAGCGGCTTTTACAGGCCTCCTAGCTCCTCCTGGAACAAAGGCCTCAGACACACACAGATGCAACTAGATGAGAGGAGTCGGCACCATGTGGTTTGCCAGCTCTTCATGGATCACAGCCTGCAGTTCAGCAATCATTTAGAAGCCTCTATTTATTTTCTAAGCTTCTACTGCTTCAGAAGCACACAGTTAAACCAGCTGCTGGTTTGCTCGGTTTCCTTAGTCACCAACAACCATAGGGCATACATTTATTTAATTTATAATCTGCTCTGCTGACCATGCAATGTAAAGGAATCGCATGAAGCCCTCTAATAACAGCATCAAGCAGCTGCTGAACAGTTACTGGCAACTAGTTAGGGGTTATTGTCGTGAACTTTATAAACGTATTTTATATGGATTTGTATTTATGAAACTTTTATCCTCAGAAACTGCAACTGACAACAACAAACCAGTACAGGAAGGAGCCCCCCCAAAACAGAACCCCATGCTCCTCAGGGGCACTGTTCTCCTAGCCAACTCATTAGGCCTACTGACACGAATACTGGAGGTACAATGAATCTGGACTTACTCCTAAAGACACAGGCAGAAATAGAAGACACCATGAAACAATCCCACTCAAAAAGTATTTCAGCCTTTTGCTGAGGAAAATGAACGAAGCAGGCTTTTCAACTGAACGAGTGCATGCAGGTACGCTTGTGTTGGAGGATGCTGGCTGATTTGGCGATGGGAAGAGCTGAGGGTGATACAGGCCCCTTTACTTCTCTCTGTTGCAGAAGGCAGTACCAAAAATGACTGCTATGATTCTTCTTCCCTACAAGTAAAATCCTAATAGCAGAGATCCTCAGTCATAACTGACCCAAGGAAAACAACAGATCACTTTTTAAACAGAAAGATGGGACTGGGTTATGCTGTACTACGCTGTGTAAATAATCTCGTGTACAAAGGTCACTTAAGAATCTCCTGGATAAAATGCTACCAGAATTTTAGTCTTGCACCAAAACTTCTCATTGTTCTTCTTCAGACAGTAAGACATGATTATTTTTCAGTTCGTTAACTCTTTAGTCATTTGTAGCCTTGATAGCGTTTCTCAAGTATGACGGAGGAGGAGAGAACTCCAGAGAAGAGTTGGGGGCCAGATCCTCTCCTGACAGACCTAGACAGAAAGCCTGATCCACCAGAGCCCGAGCCAGGAACGTTCATTTAGGGAAGAGCTCTTGGGCTCCCTGGCCTCAGAAATGACAGTTCTGCACTATCACTGTATGTAAACTGGGAAGTCATTTACTTGACACCTTCACGCATAAAGAAACGACTGTTCTAAACCAAAGTCCTTCATTTACTAGGGTTTTTCTTTTGCGCTACCAAGTGATTTGCAAAAAGCAACCTGACCTGAAAACATAGAGAACCTGTACTTCCTCTTACCTGTAAGCTGAATGAGATTTAATTTCCCCATTCTCAGTTCTTTCAGGTTGCAGCCTAAACTAATTCCTCATGTCCTTAACCAAATACTTCACAGATGCATCTGCTCCAGAGCGTACTTGCACGTTATTCCACGTCAACACACGGCCA
Organism: Anser cygnoides; assembly: GCF_040182565.1. Classification (NCBI taxonomy): domain Eukaryota; kingdom Metazoa; phylum Chordata; class Aves; order Anseriformes; family Anatidae; genus Anser; species Anser cygnoides. Next base: position 7,923,330 of record NC_089887.1, read on the forward strand.
ACCGATCTGAGGCATAATCACTCTTCCTAGCAGATTCCTAGCACTTCTAGGCCTGCCAGCCTGATCCACCTAACCCACGCATGGTGCAGAAATGCCCCTTCGGAACCAAGCTCCTGGCTGTGTGCTGGCTGGAGCCGTGCAGCGGTGCAGAGACCTGCCTGCGACTCCCCCCGAGGCCGCAGCAACCCCGGCAAGCAGGCAGAGGGCACGGGGCGGTTAAGGGAGGACGAGGCCGAGGCCGGCCCTCCCTAGCCATGCCGGAGGCCGGGGCGCTGCTCGGTGGCCGCGGGGCTTCTCCCGGCCCCGAGCCCGGAGGGCGGCCGAGCCCCGGGGCCTCCCCGCCCCACCTTCCGCGGTGCCACGTCAGAGCAGGCCGACGAAGGCTGCCGGCCCCGGCCCGGCCTCGCTCCCTTCCAGCCGGCAGCACCGAGGCTGCAGAAGGCGGCGGCACGGCCCGGAGGGCGAACGGGCTCGTACCGGGGGTGGGAGCAGAGGGAAACAAAGGGGAGAAGGGAGCGGGGCCAGCCCGCCGGGAGCGCTGAGCAGCTCAGGGGGAAGGGAGGGAGGGAAAGTTCAGGAGCTGCAGCCTGCGAGCCAGCCGCTCCCATCACCACGTCGCCTGCAGAGCGGCGCTGCCAGCGACGGGCGTGCGAGCCCCGGGCCCGGCGCCCCCCCCCCGGCCCCATTCATTCGGCAGCGGCGGGGGCACGGGGCTGCCCGCCGGGACCGGCCGAGGCGGCGCTGCCGGGGGTTAATGCACGAAGAAAAGGCGGCCGTTGAGGCCGCGGAGGAAGGACAACCGCCGCGGCGCCCGCCCGGGGGTGCTCCCCGCTGCCGGGTGCGGGGGACCGAGGGGGGGCGCTGAGGGGAGCGATCGCCCCTCAGCACCCGCCCGGCCTCCACCGGGGGGCCTTGAGGGGGCGCCTCAGGCAGGCGCAACCCCCCCCCCACGACACCACCCCCGGCTGCTTTACCGCCGGCCGTCCCCTCCCTCAGGCAACGGGCGGCCCCTGAGGGGTTCCCCCTCAGCCGCCGCCGCCCGGGTCCCGCCGCCCTCCCTCCGGGGCCTGCCTCCCCCACACGCACCGGCGCAGGAGCGGCTCTTCCAGATCTTGAGCAGCAGGATGATGATGGCCGCCAGGTGGGACAAGTCCCCGGTGAGGCGGAAGATGTTCATGGCGGCGGAGCGGCGAGACGAGAAGGAGGAAGAGGAGGAGGAGGAGGCGCAGCCCGGGAGCCGGGGAGCGAAGATGGCGCAAGCTCAGCGGGCACCGAGCGACGTGGCCCGGGGACGTGGCCAGGCAGCGCCGCGCCCGCTGCACCCTGGGAAACGGGCGGGAGCGGCGCCGCCTCCCCCGGCCCGGCCCAGGCCCCGGGGCCGCCCTCAGCCCTCTGACGGGGGAGCCCCCGATCCTTTTTGTTTTGAGCTTTGTAGATGAGTGGATTTGAGGTTTTTCATCAGGCAGGAGCGGTATCGGGGCTGATGGCGCTCCCACAGCAAGCATGGTAGTGATAGCTGTAGTCGTAGTAGTAGGTCTTGGAGCTAATCTTCCAAGAAAAAAAATTCAAATAAATTGTTCCTAGCACCAGTAATGTTTCTGTAAGTTAGCATGCTGCACCTTTGCAGCCCAGAATCCCTGAACTTGAAGGAGGGCACCACTCTTAACAGTTGTCCAGTGTCCAGTCCAAAGAGTATCCCCTCTAATAACTCTCCACTGTTGTCTGTTATTTTTTCTTGCAAAGAAGCTAGGTATAGCTTTTCATTCCTGTGGGGACAGGAAGGGGATTTCCAATGATTGTGAAAAACACATACCAAAAGTTACCCTATCTAGACAGAGGTACTTTACTTTTTATAGCATCCCTGAAGAGTAAGTTATTTCTTAAAAATCTCATTTGACATTATCACACACGGTGTAGCATAAGAACCATGCTGTATAAAGTCCACAGAAAATTTCCCTCAGAACAGCATATATAGTTTGAAAACTTTATCTCATGACTAGGATAAGACAGGGAGATCACTTACCAATTTCCATCACAGGCAAAGCACTCAACTTAGGGAAAGTTAATTTAATGTATTGCCTGTTCTTCTCCCTTCCCTCTTTTTCCCAGGCTCAACTTGACTCCCCCAAAACTTGGACACCTTAATGCTTGAGAGTAAGTCCCACATCTGAAAGACAAAAGGATGTCGCTCCCTGTCGTGGTATTTAGCCTCTAACTGAGAGAGGCCAGAGCCTGTCCACAGCTCGATCTACCCTGCGGCATCCGCACTGACCTGGCTCCAGCCGTCCACAAGAGCTGGCAGCATTGCAGGTCAGCTCTAACTTCTGTGCAGCGTGCGCAGAAGATGAGGACAGAGCTCCCTGTGTTAACAGCACAAGGCAGACCTCAGGCAAGTCCAGTTTGGCTGCAAGTTTTACCCATAGGTTTAACATGAGAGCCCTCTTGTTTTACCAGTGATCCTATGGTTAACTGAAAAAAGGGCAGCCATGAGAACCACACAGAAAAGAATTAGGAAAAAATCTTTGCTTAGTTTAAATCTTTATCTCAGTGTTCTTCACTGGGTTTCTTTTTCTTCTTTACCTTCTTGGATTTCCAGTCCCTAAAAGCTCATTTTCTATCTTTCTCCTTTTCATTTCTAGTTTGCTTTCACGCCCCTCTTCTCAGGTCTATTTTCTCTGTTTCTTCATTTTCCTGGGGAAAGCCAGCAAAGCTCCTTTTCCATTCAGTAATATTAGATAGGTAAGCAGAGCTCCCTGGCAGTCTCAGGACAGGCTTGCCACCCCCAGGCAAGCTCAGCTTTCCCTGGCCCTTGCTGTTCACATGCCCCTTTTAACACCTCTGCCTGTCCTGGTATCCTGAGGTGCAGCTGTGCTCCCTGAGCAGGACAACAGGAAAATTCTGCAGAATCTCACTCCACTTGCCTAAGATACCTTGCACTCAGCAACAGCAAGTGAAATGGAGCAGTTCTCACCTTTCCTTGGCCCTTGACCAAAGTCTCCAGGATCCTGACATTCAATGTCACTGACTAGGCAAGAGAAAAAAAAAAATGTGGAAGGTGAGAAGCACATTTGATGCTCTGCTGGAGAGCCAGTGTTTCTCAAAGGCACTCTGGCAATAGAGCTCAGGGTACTGAAAGTAGTGCAAAGGACACCACAGAACTGGACATAGATTTTCCTAGGATGCAGTAAAGTACTAAAGTCCCATTTGTGCTGCCTGAAATCAATGCCCCATGAGAGGGGGATGCTGTGCAGTATAACACCTTTGCTCTACTTTGGTTTAAAGGATTAAAAACACTTTCATCACGGATGAAAGAAAATACCACCTGAGAAAGACAGGTATTAGAGCATGAAATACCACCTGGGACAAATATGCTGTCTGGGACAGTGGCATTAAGTGGATAGACTGTATATTTCTTAACCAGACGAAAGACTTCTTCAACATCTTTTCACAGTGGTTTCAGGAAGAGAATCCGTGTGAAGTTTTCCATGTACTTCAATGGACATTGGCTCAGACACTGACAGGCGTTAATATTATACTGTGTATTCTTCTGACCAGCTGAAACATATGCTACATTCCATGGATCTCTTCCCAAATAAACTTCAAATTTCTAAAACTGACCTACCCAGCTTGACAAGGGCCCAGTATAGAAATAAAGCACTTAGTCTTAATGATCACTGTTCTGAAGAGGGCCTGAAAAGAGTGTGCATCTCCCCTGAAACAGCTGAACATACTTATTTCACAGAAAAACTTGTGATTAACCCAAGCTATGGAAACAATTACATGGTAGGTAATAGGGTCCAATTCAGATAAACTACCTTACATATCAGCTTTCTTGATGACCTGGTAGAGAAATGATGTTTCATCTCTTTCAAAAGCTACGGAATCAATAATATTATGACTAGAATAAACAACAACTCTTATCTCAGTTTATGCAGTACATATTCAGAGCTTATTTGTGATCTAAGTTGTTTTCTGATATCTGATTAAATATTGAAACACATCAGGTCTCACTTGAAGATGACCCAGGGCATCAAACCAGCATGTGATTTTAACTAGAGCAAAGACTATTCTTTGGTAAATCAAAACAGTTCTTTTCTATACAACTGTTAAAAGTTCTTGAGGAAAAAGAGAAAAGAGTACCAGAAAAAATACCCTGCTGTATTTGTGATGAATTAGTATTTTCAGCAATTTTCTCTTCTCTTCTAGGAATTCACTCCTGTCCTCTCTCCCTTTTTTTTTTTCAGTAAAGATTTCAGATACTATGAGAGACACTGTTAAGTGTTTCCAAGGGTAATTAATACCAGCTAAAATATTAGGAGATAAATGTTACACTGTTGCCTGCAAAGCAAGAAATTCAGCAATCATAATTCCTCCGTTTAATGCTGCAATGTATAGTCATTTGGATGGTAAGCTCTGAACACGCCTTCTGTTCCTACATCATGAGGGCATGAAAATCCTTATTAATCCAGATCAGAAAAACAGAATGATGCTGAACAGGAAGGGGCAGGAATAGACAGATGGACATTGGCTGATTTGTACTCTTAGCAGAAAAAAATACAATGCATTCCCAGACTATGTACTTCCAGGTACAATTAATAAGATGCTAATTCTGACAAAAATATTTTATGGTACAAAACTGCTACAGGTCCTGGTACCAGACGAGGGCAGGTGGAGTGTATGAGCTAGTCTTCTAATTTCTCTGTTTAGGAACTGAATAGATAGGATGAAAAGATAGTAAACATTTTACCAAAATATATGAAAATATATACCTGGATGATACATTGATTTGTTTGACAGGTTTGTCTTTTATCTGCACATTTTAAAGCACGCTGTAAAACGAAATACAAAATACTATTTCTGAGGAATAATTTTAGATGTTCTAGGGTATTGATAAGAGAAATTTAACTTACATTAGGAGTTTGCATTTATTCTTTGCAGACCTGTCTTTTCTATCCAGTTTCCTTCCTGCCTTATCAGGTAGGGAAGCCAGAGCCTGTCCGCAACAGCAGTGGAGTAAGCAGTCCACAGGGTTGTGCCACATCATTTGATAGAGGAGAGAATATCTTACTAATCAAGACTGTAAGAGTAAAATAAGGATCTTAGCCCTTCTGAGATGGTAGGCTCATGTATCGACAGCTCGTTTTTAAAAAAAATAAACATTATCAAAATGTTATCAAAAACATTATCAAAATGTTATCAAAAACATTATCATTGAGATAAAGATATCACATTGTTTACAGTTGCATATTAGCCTACAATATCAGTTTTTTTTTTTTTTTTTTTTAGGGGGAGAAAAGGGAAGAGATTATTTGATTTCTACTTTTCTCTAAGGATGACAGCCTATCACAAGGGAACACAGTACTGCAATTTAACAAGTTACTGTTCCTCAACTGATCTTCCATAACTGCCATACACTGAAGCAGAATGAAGCATCTACAACCACCACAACACAGTAAGAGCCAGAACACCAGCATGTGAGCTATGGTCAGTGCTATGGGATTATCTACTCACATGACTCATTCCAGGCAACTGTTCGATTCCTTGCTTATTTGTGAGTAGCAAAATAAGTGAGTTAGTAGGATCGCCCCCCTAACCCTAGATAGGTTCGGCTGGCACACCTGGAAGGAGTGGCTCACAACTGCTGCAGCATGGGTGGACAGAATGGGACTTCTAACAAAGCCCCAGTTGAGCAGGATGAGACTTGCAATCTGTGGTGATGATCCTAAGACAGGCACAGCAGTCAAGTGATAAACTAAATCTGCCATAATGCAGCGTGTAATTGCCCCTGGAGTATTTGAGCATATTATACAGAAGCATAAATGGCGTTTTAACTTTAAAGAAGGATGACTTTTTTTTTTAAAGCAGTCTCTTTAGAGCCTCACACTGATAGGTATTGGTTAGTCCTGATGTGACAGATTGAGATCACTGGGAGTCAAGCATTCCATGTACTGCACAAAAACAACAGCCATAATGCCAGCTTTAGAGGGACATCTTTCAGACACTGTGGATATGTAGTCGTTTCCTTATCTCCAGGGATTTAAAGATACCAGAAATGTGGGATTTCCCCAGTACCAGGTGGTAGGGATAATTTTTCCACCAGTGACCCCAAACGACTAGCCCTTTTTTCTTTTCTAAACACGATTCTGGACACAAAGGTGGCAGGCACTGAAATAATAAGCCAACAGAGTATTTCTTTCTGTCTGACCCTTAACAATCCTACATCCCGTCAAATGAATTAAATGAAATACCTCCTCTGACATCCTGCTGGACATGGCCACTTGTCACATGGTTCACAACATTCGGAGGAGCTTGGCCTACACCAGAGTTATGTCAGACTGTCAACAGTCAGACGTATATCCTGCAGGATCTACAGCAGCGCCTAGCAACCATCAGAGTAGGCACAAGTGGAGAGGAGAGCTGCGATACTCAGAGTATGCAGAAAATTAGCATCGTGGCACATTCAGCAGCAGATTTCTGCATTAGAGTCTGATTTTTTTATGCTATTCTCAAATACGAGTGTTAAAACTAAAAGGGTATGGGGAAAATTAATCTTGGTTTAAAGAAATGTTACCCACATCTAAAACAAGCAGCAACATTTCTTTAAGGATCAAAGAAAACTTTATACAGCATTTCTCTGTCAAAAGTCTTGGCAGTGTGAAAAAAGAGGGAGTGTGAGACATCTTTCCCACGAACACATACCAGCAAACGTGATCATGGGTATTTTGTATATAATACACAGCAGCACTGGTGACAGGCGCTTGTGGCTAGCAGTATCATATGGCATGGATGCCTGCAGTAAGCAGTTCTGTGGTTTATAGGAGTAAAAAGGAAAGTTTACGTGTTTCAGTTTCTTCTTAGCAATGGAAGCATGCCAGATTGTGAATGGACAGCAGATTACTTACATGGACAGCAGACTACATGCTGTGTGCACTACTGCTCTCTGACTCTCTTCTCCCCATCCATTCTCCTCACAGACATTCATTTTCAAGAGTTTTGAGGAAGGCATCTCATGAATCACAGTTTTTGCAGAATGAACCGTTATATCAGATATCTTTGTAAGAGGTGCACTAGAAAGAGTAAAATAGCATTTCTGCAATACTCACCATCCAAGATGCTCACATCATCACACAAACCAAAAAGGGCTTGTCCTCTCACCATGAAGCAAGTATGAGACATTAAATACGTGCTCTGCATTTACGTTTCTATGCTACTCTTGTAAGAAATAGATGTCTTCGACCAAATGTAAATGCAATGCCAAAGATATTAACATAATTATTAATTTAATAAAATAAATAAATAATCAAGGAGTTCAGCTATTTAAGAGCACTTGTGCTTGAAAGGAATCACAGCACAGATGGCACAAAACAAAGAGCTCACTCCTGCTCCAATTAAAAGCTGAACTCTGACTCACATAATTGCAGACAGAATCACTACCAGGTACATTGACAGAAGATCATTTTCAGCTCATATGGATTTTTGAAGTGCTTGATATAGCTAAGTCACATATCTGACTTACACAGCTGAACTGGAAACACTGACTCTCTTCTTGACTATGAAAATACTCTCCTGCATCTTCACTGAAATACACACAGAATTCAGGTCAAGTAATTTCTAGAAATGAAACAACCTTTTAGTACTTTCACATCTAAATGAGGCATGACTTTTTAAGATGAGAAAACAGATAAATCTTTATAATGTATTGGATCCATTGAAGCATTTTTGCCTTTTGGTGGGTGTTTGCATGTATTTACTGGGATTGATCATACAAATTTATTTCTATTTAAGTAAATGCTGCAATCTACTGTTTATATGCAGAAAAGGAAACGCACTGGGAACAAGCTAGAATTTTATCACTGGCACTACAGGAAAGGGTGCAAGGCAATTTGCAACAATAGTAGTTCTTTGCTCATAAAATACAGCATAGCAGTACTTGTAACATCACATCGTATTTGCTAGGGTTAAAGATAGGCAAAGACAGTTCAGAGAGGAACAGATTGCTAAAGAGCAAGAGGGAACAGGAGGGGGTGAAAAATGGCCATGCTCTTACTGCTTTCTTTGCCAATAACAGAGCCCTGAAAATCAGGCTGGCTCCTGCTGCTGCAGGAATTACAGACTATCTGGGAATGGGGTGGGAGCTGTTATTCCCAGCAGCAACAGCAAACACTCGCTCTTCCCCAGCAGCACCAGAAGCTGGGAGCCTCTTCCCTCCAGCCCCGATCCTATCCCTTCCCCACCCGTAGGAAAATTTTAAATCTGTTTTCAGTACTAAGAAGCTAGGTCTGATGTTTGCCACAAAGAAATACAAATAAAAGTTTGAAAGGTATTTCACACAGGACCACTTCTTAGCTGAGCAGGATTTAAACCAGCATCCCAGAGATGAAATTATTTTATTGCAACAGCAGTAACTTTCAACATGGTTTCTACTATGTCACACAGAAAGACAGCCTCTGTTCTGAGGAATGATTCAAGGTATAAAAAGAAAACCCAACAGATGGATAAAATAGTGTGACCAAATTAGTCAACATAAAAAGGACTGCGTAAGTTTTTTTTCTCATGACGCACATAAGGCATTTCCAGTTTTGAAATGTGTTCTGAAGCACTTGGAGGGAACTCCTGTGTTACTCATTAATGGTAAAGCAAGGAAAAGGGGATACTTCACATCACAATGATGGATGAAGGTGTTGCTTTTAAGAAATTAATCAGGTTGTACTCGGGCATTTGAGAACCTCTTCATTCTACTATTTGTGCTGAGCTGCAGCTCTTTAGCATCTCCTTTGTAAGCTCCAGGACACTGAAAATCAAAAAGCAAAGAAAAAAATGAAATCTTTTGACATACCTTGGTTTGCAGTCTTTAAATGCTCTGGTGTTACACTCAGCGTTTGTTTGCTTAACTAGCATTTACAACATAAGCCCACCAGTGCTCTTGTTAAATTTTATTCTGTCAAAATTGTAGTATCCCCTCAACAGTTAATGGCAACATTCATTTAGCTGGAGGTTATCACAGCAGTTGTGGAATAAAATCTTATCAATGGACTGGAACAAACAAAATACAGCTTAATACCAACAACACGCTCAAAATAAAATGCACTAATGGATTGGTGTTGCGTGGAGTTTTAAATATACGTTTGTTAAGGCTGGCCTTACAGTAAAGATGAGATAAAATGTTTTCCCCTTGATTAGGGTCAAAGATAGTCTAAGAGAGGTACATAAAATACATAAAAGTTATTCAAAAATTGTTATCTCTGTATTCAAAGCAGGAAGTGGATCTCTCAGTCCTTCACACTGTTGTGTAACTGCTAAGCCACCACCATTGCAGATGAACTGTGTCTCTATTATAAAGATACTTCCAACTGAAAATAAAACTTACCACTAGCTTAACAATGATAGATTCAGGAAAGCACACACAGCATGAACACAGCACACAACCAGATGCTGAAGCCACTCAAACAGGGAGCACCTGAAAAACAAAGCTTTATGCCTTAGTGTTGCGACACAGTTCAGACTAGTGCAGTCTTACCTAAGCCAGAGGAGCAGCAAAATCCAACATTTCAATCCTCCCAGTTAGATTCAGCAGCTCTAAAGATGATACAATTCAGAATGGTCAACCTCAGTTTAACATACACAGCTCTGAAAAGAAGCATTCCATAGGGGTAGTATATGACAAGTATACTGGGAATAACGAATGAGGAGCTTAAGAACTCAGGTGATCTTTACCCAGGAAACTCCTCCTTTTGGCACATCTACAGGGGAAACGTGTCATGTGCATGAGAGATCTGGGCTGAGAGCACAATTCAGCTGCTTCCAGGAAGACCTGCTCTAATTCCTGCAAGGGCGTCAGAGTAATTTAGCCACCTTTACTGCTATTTTAGCACCTCAGCATCCTTGTCTTTTCTTCGCAGCTTCTCTCTCACTGGTGGCAGTGGAAAGAACAATGTTTGCTGTCTGACAGTGATAATTTCTCAAAACTGGCTTGACTGTGTAAAATATCACTAAATGTAAAATGTCCATTAATACACTTGCCAACATAACTTGCCCAGTATAAATTACAATATGGAGAAGTAATAAGTTAAACTGCTGAAGCCTAGGTACTAATAGGCATTCATTCCAAATAGGATGAGAACAGAAGAAAAAACTGCTCCAGGGGCCCAAGGTAAAGTCTGGGTAAAGGTGCTAATCCACCCCAGTGTTACCTCCTTTCCCACTTGCAGCTCTGCAAACCAGGTTCTGCTGCAGATAAAGGCTGTGATCTGAAGGTCCAGAGATGGAGGGACCTGCTCTAAATTATTTAGGCAAAGAATACGGGAACAAAGAAGGGAAAGATCACTGCTTCGAACTACATTCTATACAAGCTAGTGCTTAGCACAATGTGATGCGCTAGCCAGCTGACTTATCTTCCTCCATTATCTCTTGCTGTGGGTAAATCCAATACCATCCTTGCTGCTCCTCTTGGTCAGGTGCATGATTGGAAGCCTGAGTTAAAAAGTTGATTAGAAAATTCACTCTAGTCTACTCTCAGAAGATGTGAATGATCCTGGTGGGTGCTGAGATACCTGTCCCAGTTGTGCACCAGTGTCCTCCCTTCTAAGCAGGAGAGGGGAGTGGCTGCACTCACCACCTGGAGCTGGGGTCTGCCCCACTGGGGGTGCACAAGCTGTGGTGGGTGCCTCTGGGGTGCTTGTCCTGGCTCCATCCAGCGCCAGCTGAAGGCTCTGGAGCTGTGATACAGTCAGATGCTTACGTTGAGATCCTGTAACCATGGCAGCATTTTCAGGGCCCAGGTTTGCTATTTGTTCTGGGGACAATGCCTGGGAGGAAAAAAAGGCAGAAAGTCATTTAAGCTACTGACAGGCTAGTGGCTCCAACACAGGTAAGGAATCACTGTTTTGCCTTTGGAATGAGGGGAAACAGCCTTCAACATTGTGTTTCTACAGAATAGCTCAACAGAGCTTAGAAAAACCTTTTTGTTCATTTACTTCACTGGCTACTTGTCCATCTTACACCCTCGTCTTTGCTGCTTGGGTCTGAAAGCTTGAGAGGCTTTCTGTGCCAACACTATATTGGACACTGCTTCAATATGTAACTGGAGTTTAATTTTCCAGGCACTTTTCTGATTTGCTCAAAGACTGATGACGCTGTGCATCCTCCTGTGTTTTCATTTGTTTCCTCTTACATCTGCTCCCAAGCAAACTCTCTCGAACCTATGTTCGACCTTTGATTTGAGTTATCAGTAGAGCAGTGAGATAAAAAAGTAATATGCTTCAATCTCATTATTCATTTTCCTCTTTTAGACTGCAAATCTTCCAACTTTGGTCATATTAAAACTTGTGTTTAAAAAGGAACATGGAAATCATAATTTTACAGTATTTGTATCACACAGAAATTAACCAGTCTGTAAAGCCTACATGTATTGGTCATGCTGGATGGCTTGGATTCCAGCTAACAATCTGCAGTCACAAGAATTGCAGCCCTCCTGTACAACGTGCTGTCTGTGCTGCAACAGTTCTGCATCCTAGTTCTACTTTATCTTTGTAAGGGACTATATTCCCCTTCCAAGTAGGTCAGACAATGGAATAAACCCTTCCCAGTTTTTCATTATCTAGCAAATGGTGTACTCTTTTAAAACTAGTAAGCTCAAATAAATGCCTGTCAGTCCAGAAATGTTAAGATAAGCCACTTTAAAACTAAATTAAGGTCCATAATACAATGTAATTTTTCATAAATCAAAAGCTGAATAATATATGCAGCCCTATACAAGATCTGTGTAAACACAAATTCTGCTTTGAATCTTTCAAATGCAGAAAACTGGTCTGGGAAGGTTTCCTGTTATTTGTTAAGCACATTTTGTAGTATCATTACTATTCTTACTAACAAAAATGTATGCTATTTGAAAGAAATTCTACAAGATGATGTAGACCCTCAGCTCTGCCTATTTTCCAGAGAGATAGTTTGACTAAGGACATCTCAAGCTTATCTAAACTGTTGGTGGTACTGTGCAGAACAGTGTTCAAGGAGTTTTTCTCATTTATGGAACCTGACACAGTTAACTATCTGTTTAGCTCATCTGTCCATAAGTATATTGCTTGCCCAGGCATCTGACAGAGACCAGCCTAGGCAGATCATTAATCTTGTCACTAAGTCAAATAACGTCTGGGGCAATGATCTCAAGATCCATGTTCTAATTTCTGGTCCACATTCAGAACAGGTTTAATTAGATGTAATTCCTTTCTGATCTGTATCTGCTTATACAATCTGTTTCTCAGAGCCAACTCTGGAGAATGGTGCCAGATTTTAAGATAATAAAAAGGCTCTTAGGTAGTCAAGCAGAGAAATGTGTAACTGTGATAGCATCTCTGCAAATGTTAATAAACAGAAGAAAGCTCAGATCTGAATACAGTGTCAGAAGAAGGAGTCCTTTCTGTGCTTTCTGACCCTAGATCTTTTCTTTTCCCTTGGGACACATTTGAGGGAAAAAAAAAAAAGCTTGTTTAACATATTTTATGTTCATCACAAATACAGATGATATAGTTGAAAGTTAATGTTTCAGATCTTTGACAGTCTCTCACTTAACTGACCACAGAAAAATTCTTGCTGAAACCCCAAGCCAAACCATAAATCAGTGTGTTGCAGTTCATTCATAAGAGAGTAAAAATTATATACATTTGGTTTCTTCTTCATTAATAAAGCTCTTACTTGGAAAATTTCACCAGGTATGTGGCTTATTGCTATTGGCTGGAAATATGGCATCAGGTTTTTATCAAAAGCTTTCAATTCATCCTCATTCAAACCACCTGCAAAGGTAATACATTTTTTATAAGACTGACTTTTAAGCTAACAAGTTTTAAGCTCTTGCACAAAATATCTAATAAATGTATTTCTTCAATGTTTCATAAAAAAATACCAGTTCTTTTTTTTGTTTTCTCTTTCATTATATTCAAATATTAGAAATAATCTGACCTTAGCTATCGGTATGGAACCTACACTACCCAAGGGACCACTAAATACCTCTTTTGCTTCTAAGAGAGACAGTTGAGGGGAGATATGTTTAAATCTATAAAATCTATAAAAATACAAGCAGTGTTATTCAGGAATGCTTCTTGACAGCTTCTTCTGATACAAGAAGTCTTAGGGAGCATTAAGTGAAATTATTGGAAAGCTTTAAAAAAAAGTGCAATGGGAGGCACCTTATGGAATCTACCACGGCTTTTCCTTAGCACTAAAGAAATCGCTGAACATCCATCCCTGCAGATGACTCCTCCCTGGAAGAAATATATTTTGCCAGTCTAAAAAAACGCATCACTACATGAACCTGTCTCCTACTGCTCAGTAATACTGCTTCACAACTATTACCATCTGCAGTCTGAAGTTTGTTACCTGCTATAGTACCAATCTCCTGTAACACAGAGCCATTCCAGCTAGTTGCAGATCCAAACACAGACTCTGCCATCTTCTTAAACTGCCTCAGAACAGGGGTGCTACACAGCAACAGGCCAATTCTTGCAACAGCAGCACTGCAAAAGGCAACAAGGTTAATATGACATACTGCAATCACATGCAATATTAAAAGTGCTTGGAACATACTTAGTCTGCAGTAGCAAGACTGTAAACCTCTTTTTCAGTTAAAAATATATGTACAAATGCTGCATACAAAAGTTTAATGCTTTGAGCAAAAGCCCAAGTTTCTCAGTGCAATATTTGAATGGTGAGATATAAATGGCAGAGAAAATCTAAAATGGACTATATTTAAAACAGCTACTGTATGCTTTCCACAATATCTATTGCCTTTCTTAAAGCATCTTAAGTGCAAACTAAAAGAGGCCTTTAGGCTCTGGAAATCTCAAAGGAAAACAAACTGCATTTTGTCAACAGAAATACTAATACATATTTCATAAGTATCGAATGTAGTACCTGAATTCAACACTCCTTATGGACATGATTTCTGTGGAGTTCAGAGCACAGAGAATAGCTCCTAATCCAACTAAATCAAAGCTTTTTAATGCACTCATTGTCTGGCCAGAGTCTTCTAGAAAACTGTGCAAAATAGATCTTGCCTGCAAAAATAGTAAGATATTAGGCATGAACAGAGTGAACTTAATTGAAGGTTTTGTTACTAGAAGCTCAAAGTCTTACTGGAAGCTATGGAGTGTTACAATGGAGCCTCCCCAACATATTTAAATGGAGTTTTGCATGGTCTTCAGGACAGGCACTGGCACCACCTCCATGAGGCATCTAAGCAGAGCATGGTTACATGGCCACTTCCGAAATGAAAGCAAGTTAAAAGAATTCAGTGTGTCTTCTGCTGAGTCACAAGGGACCACTTCACCAGAAGAAATGTGCATTGAAATGCCTAACAGAACTGCCCAATTCAATTAAATTGTTAGACAGAAATGCAAATTACTCAAGGGAATCAACATGAAATTTTTAGGTTTTCTAATATCAGGTTGTCCTGCCTTATTTAAGTGTCACATATAGATGGTGACCTGTGTTTAGGACTAAGATTCAGATGTGAATGGGATGTAGGTGCCAAAATGTCTTTGCCAGCCCTCATTTGCAGGGGTCAAGGCTGAAGACAACCAGCAGAGAGTGGTGGGGGTGGCTGTATCAGTTTCCTAGGCAATTCTAGGACTTGAGCCTCAAAAAGCATGAATCCAGTAGTAAATTCAATAATGTACTTACTTGGGTATGAGTCCATTCTGTTTGCTGACTCAGAACAGAAATGGTGTCGATCAGATGTAAATCCAGCTCTTCAATTTCATCTTCAGTGAATGCCAGAGCAATGCGCCCCAGAGAAACAATATGGTAACTCTTCCAGGCTGATAGCGACCCCCAAACCTTTAGAACAGATTCATTAATGTACAGCATCTGTTAGATCATTGTGAGTCTTCCTGTATGTAAACCATTTCCCAAAACTTTGGTTTTAAAAGTCCCAATACCTGATGTAGGCTTCTTTGCACACAAAATGCAGAGACCGGATATTGTGAAGGTTTTCAAGATTCTGCATTAACAATGGTTAGTTTATCTAAAATATCAATACCAATGTATTTAAAACTGGAAGCAGTAGAACTCAGTTTATCTGTGATATAGTTACAGTGACTGAGAAGCTGTTACAGACCAGCCCCAAGGAAATTTTGATTACAGGAAAAGATCTATCTGGATAAGGAATAACGAAAGGGCATCAAGAGCTGGATTTGCAGAGCCTGGAACTGTCAATAATATTTAGCCGATAGTCGATGGGCAGTATTTCTCAGGATGTGGCCAACTGCCTTTGCAAAAAAAAAAAAAGTATGCTAGGTTCTGGATGAAGGGAGTAACTTGAACAAGACAGGTATAAGGAAAAAAAAAAGTTCCCTTTAAAGGTCTCAGATACTTCAGCAACGTTGCAATGTTAGTTGGTACAGGGAAGTTTTCTAGTATGATTGTGCCGCTAAGTTCATCTAGAGAAATAAATGTAAAAAGCCAGTCCTGGGCTAAGCTAACCATTCCATGGAAATACTTTTTCTATTTTCAGGATTGCCACGATCTAGCTTTTGTTCAAAAAGCTTGAAGGGTGAATGCTAGTGAGGACTCACTGAAGAAATCTCTCTGTACTTGCCTACTAAATAGTGTTTGCACCTTCAGATACATGTGGTGCTGTACAACCCACAAAGGGCCAGACCTCTGGAATAAAATAATTCTCACCCAGAGTTGCTGACTATGCGCTGTTCATACCAATATGCACATCTGAGACAGAGCAGCCCCAAGGCTGCTGAGGTGTTTCTTCTCAACTATGACACTTGGGTTAAAGATTTGCTTAAGAGAGGCTTTTGCTGGACCTGTACCTCCTGACTGAGTTTCCACTGGATCTTTTATGCTGGTTTTACAGTATCATAAAGAAACAGAACAGGGGCCTAAGCCTGGGAAATTTCAGTCTTTCCAAAGAAAAGAGACAGTAAAAAGCATTATCCTGATTTTAAAGCTCCTAATTCTCTAGCTTAAGAGGTACACGAAACACATACAGTTAAAAATGTTGTGTGTCTGTTTCCTGATCTAGGTCATAAAATACGGGTTTGAGCTGTTTCATAAATAGCATCATCTGACAGCGCTGCATGAAATCTCAGCCATAATGGTATAAATAACACAACACATTAAAACTGAACCACTCCTTTGTCCTCATTCACCTAGAGAATGCAAATCCATACATCTGTTACTATCACAGAGCCTGGAGACCTTCCACTTACAAGTGAGCTAAGCTGCTTACTTTCATTAAGACCCAATCTGATAACTATTTTTTTTGAACTAGTTTGGGACCACGAGTAGTATGTTGTTTATTTTGGAGTAAATAAATCAATTTAGGAGAAATTAAAGCTGGCTTAATCAAACATTTAATCAAAGATGCCCTTTAGTTAATAATATAACAGCATCTTATACATATAATGTCGAAGAGCTGCAGTTGTTTTGCCTGTACTATCTGATTTCTCATGCTCGGCGTTCAGCGTATATAGAAAGTCTGTCCTTGTCTAGCAGCAGTCTGTCTTACCACAGAGACCCAATATACAAAATTCAGTGCACTACAGATCTGTGTATCTTTCAGTATCTTTGAATTGAACATAGCTAGGCTTGGAGTATATTAACCTTGTAGACAATTTCTCTAGAGCAGATACCACTTCGTAAGCACACCATTATATTGCACTGCTGTAAAACACTTCAGTTTCCACCATCTCAGATAATAAACTAACATTCATCTCCTCGTTTTTTTTTTCCCTTTTTCCTACCCACATATCTCTGTGTTGACAGAGGAAGGCTGTCTCGGGACGGAAGCATTTGACACGGGGGGGCTGTTGTCCTACCCCAGCACGGCAGCAGAAACACAACTGCAGTCACTGTCAGCTTTCAGAAATCTGACCAGTGCTCTCTCCCTTCGAGCACCTGTAGTTCAGGAGTTTTAAAAGCTGAGCTGCACTTCTGAAAACTGCACTTTCGGCCTTATTTACCCAAAGGTCATGGTCAGATCCACTGCTCTGACTGCAACTCGTGATTACAAAGATACTGCCCAGGCCCACCTTGACCCTTGTCCCAGCCCTCAGATCTCCAAGCATCTGCACTGGTCCTACTGGCAGTCAACTGGACTTGTAGATGCTTCCTACCCTTGTTCTGTCAGAGCGAACCATACAAACAACTTTTTAAGGGTTGGATCATTTTGGTAGAATAGGATTCAGAAGTAGCTAGCCATGAAGAGATGGAGACAGAGAGCAGACAGCCTCCATCAAATGCTGGTGACATGCTGCTGAAGACAGCCTGGGCTCAGTAACCTCTTCACCTCTGGGTCTTCTGCAGCCAAAACAAATGGTTTCACTATACCCTAAGGCTTTTTCTGGCTGAATCAAAAGTCTGTTTGTGACAATACCAGGAAGCAGTACGAGGAGATCACCCCCAGGAGGGTGAATCACCAGTGCCAGGGATGGGGTGACGTGTGGCTTTCAGGAGCCCACAGCTGGACAAGGGGACACTGATGAGCACCCAGGCACCCTGCTGATGGTGGCCCCGGACACAGGGCACAGCGCTGGCATCACACAACCATGTCCTGCGCTCTGGCGAACACCATGGGCACAGGCATCAGGCCTGTGCCCAGGGTAGAGACCTGTTACTTACCCAGCTAAATATCCTCTTGGTCCATCTGGTTTTATGCCACCATAAACTACATTTAACATAGATGTAAACACTAACACTCTAAGCTGAATTCTCAGCAGGCCAACCAAATTCCCATAGGACAGCTTGCTGGTTTTTCATTTATAAAAGAAAAGCAAGAAGCAAGCAACCAAAAAGCGATGGGAAAGCAAAAGCACTCAAGTTTTTCAGCAGCCAATAGCTCAGAACAACTTGCCTGTTGACTCTAAAGCAAGACAATAGCTTTCTATCACCATCTCACATTATTTTTCCAATAAGCAATAGATATTCCTGCAGCAATAGTGACATTGCCATAACACAGTTATTTTAGAGCTGCATAGTTCAATAACAGCAAGTCAAATTATGGATTTAATTTTCTTTCACAGACAGTATAGTTACCTGCTTGGCTTTTTCCTTCAACACCATAAGCTGTGAGCTGTTAAAACCAGAGACAGTCCCAAGACGTTCCACGTTTTTGTCAAAAGTCCTTGCATCCATGCATTTCAGTTCCTGAACTGACCAATAGACATTTGCTTCTGCTAATTTAATAATTTCATCTGAAGAAGGGGCTCTGGTTCCAAGGCAATCTGGAAAAAAAAAGTGAAATACTAAGAGTTTTCCTCAAGGAGACTGCAAAAAGGAAATTTACCAATAGGAAAATTTAAGAGGCTGACAGACTGTGAATTAACTGCAGCCAATGTGATATTGATTAACTAATTATCTTACAATGAAATTATTTCTTTAAATATTTACATCATTGATGTAGTGGATACAAAAGCAGAATTTGCCTAATTAGCGAGAAATCAGGTACATTTTTTGTCGTCCAAAGGCAGTGCATGCTGGAAAAGAAAAGAGGAGTAGCTGTATTTCAGAACAGTTACATTATAGAATGCCGGGGAAAAAAACAAAACACTAACATCTGAATGCGCACAGTGCTAAGAGCAACCAAGATGTTCCAAGTTTTTTCAAGTCCAGTTCTGTAAAGGAAGCAAAACCCAGGCAAGGGCTTAGCCTGCGGTCAAAGCAGTGCTCACTGGGGGCTACGCTGCAGTAGGAACGCAGATCTCTGGAATAGCTTCAGTGGAAGCCTCCTTCCATGGCTAAGGCTGCTCACCCCTGCTCTCCCAGAAAAGCTGCAGCTGAATGAACTTCATGTTTAACCGGCACATATATGAACCCAGCTCAGTAAGAAAGTAACAACCACAAGGGGCCCCTTCATGCTAAAGTACTGTGACAGAGATGTATGGCTTGTAAGACTTGCCTGACATTTAAACAAGGTGAAGACAGAAACTGGATGTGTCAGAGGAGCACGGTGCTTGTTCTCCGTATCAAGCAGATTGTTAAAATGTCAAGAATGAGAGAGAGTGGCTCACTTAGAGCACAACTGTTTGGACAGACAACCTGCATTTAAAAATCTGATTTATGGGCAGGTTCTGGATCCATGCATGATCAAATGAGATATTTTCCAGTGTGAGAATTAACAAAACCTGATCTTTGCTGGTGTAATCTACATCTAATATTGATGGAAAGCAGAAACTGGAATCCTAATGTGCTCACTTACTTCTCTTTCTCCTGTCACTAATTTAGGAAAACCTTATCAAATAATGACCTAAACCAAACAATCTCTACATGTCTTTAGATATGGCCATTAGCAGTAAAAATCAAGAGTTTCACAGATGCTCTGTCTGAGCTAAGCTCCCACACATAAATAAAGTGAGGATGTACAAAGTAGATTTGTACTTTGAAAGGAGGCAGAGGAGGGATTTATTTGCATCAAAGGAAGCTGCAGTAGTGGGTAGAACACTGAAAAGATTGAATCTGTTGAGCAAACGAAAATGTTGTTCAGCTTGCAGTGTACCAGCTGATGTTCTGCTCTCCCTGTATGTGCTCTCCTGTGAAGCTGCATTGTTTCACTTTCCCATGCTGCAAAAAGGTCAGCTTTTCTCATGTAAATACTGGCATCCAGACACAATGCAGTTCCCTTCCCCAAGTCGTGAAAACCTATTATTTTTTGTTCATGGAAAAAAACATTGATTTTATTATTTGCAACATACCAGATACATTGGCACTATTACAGAGGGAAATACTAATTAGACTCCTGGCTTTACTTCCTGTATCTGATGCTATTTCATTCTTCCTTCTACTATATAATCATATTTAGTTTGATGAACATATTATATAGGTAATATATTATAACATCTCAGTGCTGTGAGGTAAGCAACTTGAATTCTTTTTCCACCAATGCCGCTCCATTCTGGTAGCATCTTGGACAGATGATTCCTCATATGCTCCAACTTGCCTTAAGCAAATGAGTTTTGCCCTCATATGCTCCTATCTGCCTTAAGCATCACCTGTGCTTTTTCCTTGGCGTAGGCATAGATGTAAGAACTGTCACTGTAATTATTACTTTTGTTACTATTCGCTCACAACCAGACAGTAGGAAATGTTAATTATCAGGTTGGTAGCATGGAGAACCATCCATGTCATTCTAAAGCCACTTTCCTAGTAGTTAATTTTATAGTGATTTAGAAGTCAGAAATCTTCAATCCTTACTGAAACTACTGTGTGAGCTCTGAGGAGTTGATAAGATTATGTTTGGTAACAGAACTTCAATACCACACATGGACTATAGAATTTCTTGGACTAGAACAAACAATCCCTCCATTGCTCATCTTCCAGTCTTGCCCCCAGCTACGCCAGCACACCCTGAGTGAAGAGTGAGCAGCCTTGGAACCCTGTTATCCTTTGACAAAGATCATTAGTTCCACCGGCAAGTTCATATTGGTCTTGCAGTGCAAGTATGAGACAGCTCTGCAACTGCACTGGACATAAGTTTGATTAGAGGAGCCTTTGGGATTTGTGTGTTGTGATCCAGAGTTCTAAAAAATCGTCTGTGAGGACAAAAATGTGCTGAAACATCTGATGCTGAACCTTTAATCCTGTGGCCCATGCCTACACATTTCTTAATTAATTTCTTAACAGTTAATGATCTGGTGGTTTATTTGTTCAGGGAAGAGTGAATTTGATCCATTCAGCTTGACTCTGCTACTCTATCAGCTTGATCCTGCTTTTTTAGAGCATGAAAAATGTGTAATGACTTCTCTGCTCAACAGAGGTCATGGTTTTGTTCAGGCAATGCAAAATACAGCTCTGCAGAACACTTTCTATCTCCCTCTGTATATGAATACAACATTGTAAAGGACACCACAGTCATCATTCAGAATTGCTATTATACAAGTGGGAGGATTTCCACGCAGGCACAGGGCTAGGTGGGAGCTTGGACGTGCATTCTGTTGGACAGAACCGATGGGGAGGTTTTCGAAGGCATAAAGGTAGACAGTACCAACCTCCCTGAAACTGTTGGCCTCTAAATTCTAAGCAGTGCATTCAAAAGCCTCCCCTACAGCATTGTCATTCTCCACAGCACAGAACAGCATGGCCTAAAAATTCTGCCTAGGTGAATTTAAGATAAGAGAAGGAATTGTTGTAATAGAATATAGAGTATGCATTTTCTACAAAGAAAATGATCCATTTGTCACTAGCGATTCTAGTAGACTGATTGCTAATTAAAATATATTTTAGATTATAATAAGCTTTGCCCATTTGGACAGACAAAACACGGTGCCACCACCGATGTCATATTTCAGAACAGCTGAGTCAACACACGATCATGTCTGGCAAAGGATTAACTATGTGTAAGCTTTTGGCACAATAGTAACTTGTCACCTCCACTGCTTCTTAATTCAAGGAAGCTTAATTTTGTTACAAAGGAAGCCAAAAAAAAAGCCAAAATAAACAGGAAACCGTAATACAAGTCATTAATCTTTTCCTTTGTGCACTCACAGCCATGCCAGGAGATGTTAACCATGCAATCATGTACTGAGATCAAGTTTTTCAGCAATTGGTCAGTGCATCAGACGGCCACAGGCAACAGAGTAAAGACTCATTGTTTTAGCTAGAAGATTGATCCTTGGTAAGTTACTTAATGCTGTAATTTTTACTGGCCTGCTCTTGGAATGCATTTAATGACTAAGTCAAAACGAAAAGTCAGTTTAAACTGCACCAGCAGAGCCCCAAATGCAAATTGGGCACTTTAACACCACACAGATACCAGGTGAAACACTCACCTGGTCTGACGAGAGGTGGTTCAATGTTGGCAGTGGCATTGGAGACGGATTCAAATACAGTTGATAGAAGCTCTTTGGCTGAAGAAATTGGCCTTACTGTCTTTGTTATTTGCAAAATGATATCCTGGAACTTTAAAAGGAAAGCAAAACAATGAGTAAGACATCTTTCCCCCTTTTAAAACAAATTGTTTTGGAGAGACACTCCTGCAGACCTCAGCAAAGTAGGGGTTAGTAACAGCTCAGCCTCCTTCCGAGTTGTGCAGATGTTTCACAAGAGAAAGAGAATAAACCAACTGCTTCTGAAAGGTTAGTGGTAGATCTTTAAGGAAAAGCAGTATTAGAAACAAAACAAATTCAGAGCAATTCTTCCTCTTGTATGTCCTCTCAGCTTCTGGCAACATCTGAGACTGCCTCCAGACCTTATTGTAGCAACGAGCTCCTCTGTTACATGATATACAGTATGGAAAATATTTTGTTTCAAATTTGTCAGATAAATATAAGAATTGAGGATATAGACCCAATTAAATTATGAGGAATATTTTTTACCTGTTCACCTTTTTTTCAGGCTTTTGTGATGTTTTGACCTTTCTCCTCCACCCTGCTAGACACCTCCCTTTCAGTTGAGAAGTCCCATGCTATTTGGGCAATTATATGCGTTATCTCCTGAGGAAAAATTGCTGACTGTGCTCACATATTTCTGCAGAATAATGAAACCTCATTCCAGTACAGTTTAACCCTATGCATAAAAAATTGTAAGATTATATGAACTAAAGAGGGCAAAGAAACTACAAAGTGCAATGCTGAGGATATCAGTTACTACTGTGTGTGCTACGTTGTACTTTGGGCAAAGGGCCACATATTCAGGTTACATAACTTAGACTGTGAAACCCAAATTCTAATATTCTCTCTTACAAAATTAAAAGTTAAAATAAAAACATACCTTTTCAGCAAGTACATTTAATTCTCCTTTTGACAACTGAGCTATGAATGGTCCAATATCTAATGTTGTTTCAGCTGTCCAGTTCTTCGGGGAGCTGAAGAAACATTTTGGAAAAGTATATTGACCCAGAATGTTTGGAATCAAAATTATACTAAAACTTAAGAGTTTTTATTATGCTGTATTATATAGAAGAGATAGCTGCTCCTATGCCAGTGTGATGAATCATACGTATTAACATCAGACTCTACTTTCTCATCTCTCTCTGACGTAGGGGGCATTAGTGGAATTCAATACATTCAGAGGAAGCCTTCAAACATTGCAGTCATGGAGCTTTGTTCTCTCTCTCACTCAATGTTCATAGCATTCTTAGCATGACAGTGTTCAAGCGAGGAGAAACAGACCTTTAAAAAAAAATCCCATTTTCTCTCAGATTCATGCTGCAATAGTATCCTGCTAAATGGCATCAAAAGAGAAGCAGAAACCTCACAGCCAAACCTGAAACCATCTTTTTTCCAAATACCTTATCCTAAGGATCAACTTGGTTAATACTCAGGTAAGCAATATTTACCGGTACTTGCTTAAAAATTTGAACAAACAAACAAGCCTATTCCAATATTAAACTATGTGCAGTTTTACACAGGCTGGTTTTCATTGCTGTTGGGCAACTGCAGCTTTCTCTGATGCCAACAGGAGCTGTGGGTGCTCATCATTTCTGAAAAACAGGCCCGCGCACACCTCACAAGAGTGGACAGTTTCCCCCTGGTTCTGAAAAGATCAAATTCACTAAGCAATTCAGGAAAGTAACTCAAACTTCTTGAAACTAAGGGACGGGAACATGAAACATAGGTGATGAAATAGAAAACTTAAATACCTATCTTATTGGCTCCATATTTTTTACTCTCAGTGCTATTTTCTTCATCTGTAATATCAAGAGTACTGAAAGGCAGCTCTAACACCTTGGAGAGCCACATCTAATGACACCTAAGCCATTTCTGTAGTAGAGATTTTTTCTATGATAGGTACCATACGTCCTGAAATAACATGTTAAATTATTTGTACGAATAGGAAGGAAACTCTGCTCTGAATGGTGCTGAGAGTTTCAAAATATATGTTGCTTAGCACTATGCCTATTTGGGCTGTGAGACACAAATCTGACAAACCCACTCAGGAGTTGATTTAAGACGCAAATCTGACACGTTTGCCAACCCACTCGGGAGTTGATTAAGAGAGCACTTGGATAAATAAATTTCATCCTGCAAGTCCCTGCAGAAGGTGGTAGTCCAACCAGTCTGTTACTAGTGTGTGTTCTCATAGAAAACTTTGTGGAGTTTGTTGCCCCATTATGAGGGCACTGGACTAGACAAGTATTTTCTTAATAATAAAATGAAGTATTATTTAGCACAGCGAACCATGATTCATTCAGATTTATGCAGGGATGGTTTCCAGTGGAAAATATATCTACTCCATTACCAGAAAAAGCTGACAACTAGGAGGAACCTGAATGAGCAACTAAAATGACTAGAAGCACCGAGTGACAGACTTTGGGACTGAAGGCATGGTCAGAAACTGTGTGTTCAGTCTCTGTCTTCAAATGCAAGATATCTCTAAGAGAAAATGTAAGAGACAAATGGTATATCCTTGCCAGAGGACAACTTTGCTTTTTGCATGACTGATACAGCAGCGTGGTTCAAACCAGCCTCCTAATCTGAGTCATTAATGACATCCAACGTGCTTTCCGCTCTGTTGCTTCACTTGGTTGAACTTTACATCCCTCTGCTTCCTGCTCTGGCTCTCTCCCTTTGCCACAGGTTGTCTTTATTTCTCTTCTCACACCAGTGCATTGAGCGTGAGAATTCTTTGCATTCCTGTGCCATGCATTGCCAGTAACGCTCTTGCTCTTGCCATGCCAGATTCTCTTTGCCTGCCCCTCCCTCAACTGTTACGCTTTCTCTCCTTTTTCTCTGGGACTTAACTCATTCAGAGTGTCCCTGGGGCTGTAGTTTGTTCCACAGTTATCACATTACACACCAGAACAGAAATGTCATTCTAGTGAGCAAAGAACACTGCCTTAATACCTTGCATGCCTTAACCATCAGCAGAAGCAGGGCGGTATACCTAATACCTTACCCATATAACTCAAGGAGTTTGTATTTAATTTCAGTCTTCTGCTCATGGCTGAGCTGTTGGCAGAGTTTGAATTGATGAAGGGCTGCTGCCATTGCCTTCAGGGACATTCTGTCATGTAGAAAGGTTGGAGGTAAGTGGCAGATTAGATTTCCGAGTAGGTCAACATCATATTCATCAGCAATGGAACCATTCTGAAACAAGAAGCATTTACCTTGTTGGTAGAGCTAATCTTGGCTCTTGCCCTGTATCACTCAGCTGCATCAAAACACATTTAAAGCTTTGTGATCCTCTAAGGAACAAAGACACAACAGTTTGCACTGGCAACTTAATCTATAGTTTCTGTTGAAGCCACTTTATACTTCTTGCTCTTACCAACAAAACTGGTGATATTTAATAAGCACTTGATATTTAATAAGCATTCTTTGTTTATTTCATATTGAACTACACTTAAAAAATAATTAAAACCAGATCTCCTGCCACAATCTCCAGGCAACCACCCAACAAGCGCAGCAGCAGCGCAGTTCTGCTAGCTAGGAGAGTCCTCACATGGCCCTGTGTGGCAAAGGGGCCACAAGCTCTTGCTATCACAAAGCTTCACTCTGTGGGATTTTTCTAGCCAAAAACACAAGGGATTATAGGGCTGGTTTTTACGTACAAGGACATGAATAATCACAGCTACATCAAGAACTAGTTTTCCCTAAAAACTGGTGACTGCTGCAGCTCTTTGGTGGCAGAAGCCACAAAATATGCCAGGTACACAAACACAGAGCCGAAAACATCAACCCAAGACACAGGCTCTACCTACAGAAGAACACGAGCATCTGCATGCAGATTGGAGAGTAGAAGCAGGCAGTATGACTTTGTGATGCACCACATGACAACAAAGGGAGACAAAGCTATTCAGCCACTCTCACTGAGTTTGGAACGGTCAGTGGCTAATTACAGATGACTTCTGTGCAGCTTCCCCTCTACCACTGGCCCCCCTAACCAGGCCTACCAAGCACTCCTGCACTTTCTGCAGGACAGCGTCTTTTTTGTGAAGGCTTGGATTCAAGAGGTCCACCTCAGTCTTCCCAAGGCTTTCAATGAAAGGGACACACAGAGGGCCCGAAACATACTCCAGGTACTCAACCCTGCCAAAATAATTGAAATGGTCTCAGAATGCAAACCTGACTCTCAGATGCCCAAAACCACACCCATAAAATCTGTGGAGACTGAAAAAATTCAGAGGCAAGCCTGAATTTGAAAAATGATAAACTAGGCAGGCCAGAAAAGTTGCAATTAATCCCAAACATATTTTAAATTAAATTAATTCCTTTTTAAACAGAACCATTTTATTTTCTCATTTTTGATCATTTTTTTCTTAAATTAGTTAAAAACATTCTGGCAAAATAATAGTTCTCATGCCATTTTATCTCTTTCAGCAGGTGTGAAAAAAGAAAGAAAGAAAAAGGAGAATTCACATGTGAGGAGTTACAGCTCAGCAGTTCCTATCAAGGTATGATCGTTAATTGTTTTCTGAGGAAGAAAAGCTGTTACTGAATATTACTTGACTACTTATATCATGCAAAATTTTGCTAACTAACAAAAAATATTTCTGAACACATTGAAATGTTTTTAACAACACAGAGCAGTACTCTTGGGCAGCAATGTGATGGCTTTATCTTACATTCCCGCTTTCAAAAAAAAAACACCATAAAAAAAAGGTAAGTGGAACTAAGTGGCATATTAAAAAAAAAAAAAAAAATCAAGCAACCCGCCCCCCCCCCAAAAAAAAAGAGTATCACAATATAGGAAAAAAACAACAAAAATGCAAAGAAAAAAAATCCAGCGTAAACTACATTTAAGCTAGTTTTGTGATTCTCAACAAGACACTCATGACAGCCTACTCAATTATCCCCTTTATTTCAGCAGGCATCAGAAACAGCGTAAACTGTTTTACAGCACAAACAACATTACAGACTTTTCCATTGCTGCTGTATCACTGTGCTGTGATTCAGTCTGCACAGAGCATGCTTCAAAGGAGTCTGATTTCAAGGATGCAAAGGAATTCACAACTGGGACAAAAATAGGGTATACTAAAAGACACCGGGTGTTACCAGCTTTCACTTGACGTAGACTTTGGCTGCAGTCAGCAAACACTTTTTGTGTTATCTTTTACCTGAATTACTGGCTTTCCCAGGGCTGAAGAGGTTATTAAAAAAGTGCTCACAAGGACTACTCCGAATGTTCTACTATGGATGTGCTAACTTAAGATACAGTAAAATGTAACTTACGGCAGTACCAGCAAGAGGAAGGGAGGAATGGATGCACTGGAGGATTTCCAAAATTTCCAAGCCAAACAATTAACCTAAAAGTAACAAAAAATTAAGATCTTAAGTATTTGTTATTTTTGAGGAAGAACTGAAATATGGCTTGTAAATTAGCATATAGAAGACTGTGCATGTTATCTTCAGAGAGAATATTTTTCTTTTTACAGAGGATTTTAATTTTTCCAGACATCAGAGATAAAACACCCTATATTTGGGTGCATAGGAGTGTTTGTATCTTTCCAGAAGTTATATATATATTTCCAGACAGATTATTCATGGATTAGCAAGTTGGAATGACTGTAGAAACTTCTTGCAATTCCTAAGTGAAAAATGAAATTGCTTTTTTTGGTCTTACCTGATACGGAGAAAGCAGATGAAGGTTCTTTTCAAAGAATTTAAAATGGCTTAAAAAAAAATCTGTGCCCATACTTTCAATCAACTGGCAAGTCACTCCTTTCACAAGCTGTCCTGTGCTGATAGGGAAAGCAAAGTTCAAATTTTTCAGTATTTTTAGCAGAATTCAGTCCTTACTCCCCACAACAATGTCCTAAGATTTAGTTTCTACAACCACCTCCCTTCTCTTTCTTGTAATCTAAAGGCTGTCAAAAGAAAACAACAACAAAACAATACCTCTGCAGTGCAGTGATTTGGATTTGGAGACCCTTTTTAAGGAAGAAGCTGTTATCTTGTGGTACCAAGGAATGAATAAACAAAACAGTACAAAATAACTACATAGTGTTTACCTCAAAGTTGTTTTGATCACAGATCTAGACTTAAACCCCTTTCCAAAGACAGACTATCATCCATACCTTAGGAGGTCAACAGGAGAGCTCTTCTTAGACAATAACTCATACAGATATAAAGCCTGAAATAAAAACCACCACACAAAGTTAAACTTCGCTAATGCAGTTGAAAGATACAATAACTACTGCAAGGTTTTTGTTTGCTTAATGCTCTTATGTACCCTAAAGGCATTTCTGGGGTCCAGCCTGGCCAACAACAAAGTTTTGCAGGCATCCAGTGGTGAACCTGTTCTTCATAAGATATCAGTGACAGGCACTGCAGGATGACGTTAAACATGTTTGTGGAACATGACCACAGAATAAAATTTAAGTTTAAAGGGACCTCTGGAGGTCATCTGGTCCTTCTCTGGAAAAGCCAAAGGACTGCTCGTACATGCAAGTATCTAGTATACACAGTACCAGAAAGAGAATTTATGGCAGAAACTTTAAGATATTTGAACTCAGAACATTAATGTTTTCCTTTCCACTATATTGACTTAGAATCCTGTCAGGCTCTAAGTGACCACTAGTTGCTTACATGAAAACATACTTGCGGCACTTTCTTCCTTTTGCCTACGTTCCTTTAACACCTATTACAACACTTTTCCTATTCTCCCATCATACTAAATCGCAGTGGAATGGAAAGCTCACAATGTTTTTTACCTGGCTTCTTCTTAGTTCTTTTTCTTTCATCACTGAAGAATTATATCCAGTCCCTTTCCATAAATCAGGAAGAGATATTTCTCTAAAGAAAGCCCCTTGTATATCTGTGACTGGTGAAGAAAAATCTCTAGATGAAGCTATCTAAAAAGCGGAAGAGACAAACACATGACATTTCAGAACTTATGCTTAGAATTACAGGATCTGACTTTCTATTCTGTATAATATTTCTCTAGAGAGGATAAAAGAAAAACTTGTCAGTTTAAAAAAAAAAGCCATAGACTAAGCTAGAGAGAGCCTTCAAAACAGCCTTCTTTTCCAGAAAAAAAAACAACACTAGAAATATTAACCATTGAGTTAAACCCACATCTCAGTGATAACATTTTAAATCATGCTCTGAATATTATGCTTTATTATGCTTTTGCACAAAGAGAACCTTCTACACAGGTACCTTCCTGAGGATCCCTTGTTGTTGTGCAGGTGATAAGTCTGGCGAGTATTGGGACGTTGTGCCTCGAATGACCTGAGAAAGCTCCTTTGGGTTCATCCTGTAGAATGACTGAGTGCTAATACCAGTTACCAATGCACCCATTTGACTAACATTATAAAATAAAACCTGCAGACATAACAGAGAAAACAAAGTTATCTGGGTTGTGTACAGCAGACACATTAAAAGTGAAAGTTAATAAATCAAAACTACTTTTCTTGAATATTTAATGCCTTTCTTGCCTAGGGATGTACTTTCCTCTGATATTTTTCAATCCAGACAAGACTGTCCAGGGAACAAATACAACCATTTTCCAGAGGCTCCTTTATTTTGAAACAGAGAAGCCTGATTCCTTCCATTACGATATATTTTAATATATAGTCCAATATATAGTCTTTGATCATGCAAGTTCTGCTGCATGTGGCAGCAATACAAACAAAATAATATATACAACTGCCAAACGCAAATAGGCATTCTCCATGTCACTGGAAAATTACTTTAGGCTACAGTTTTGAATGTTTTTATTTAATTTAAACAAAAATTTCTAACCACTAACAGTACTACAAAAAGTGTCATACTGATACTAAACTTTTCAACATCTACAATTATTGTTGAGAAAAAAGACATTTCACTATTACAAAAGAGAAGACAGGAAAGCTATATCAAAGGTACCTTTTCATAAGAGAGGTATTTACTGGATAAAATCATAACTTGGCTTTTTGCCCATCCAGAGACTTGGTTTAGTGTTGCAATAGCATTATGAACCGCCTCAGGTGACAAAGATTCCAGCTGACCTGAAGTCAGTCCAACCACAGCGTCTGACAGCGATCCAAGGATATCATTCAAAGTCTGGTTCTGCATAGCAATATTCAAGAGCTGAGATTTGAGCTAAAGCAAACAAACAAACAAAAAAAAAAAAACAGATGGGAAACAAAAGTCTGCCAAGAACAAATTTCTAATTATCACCCAAAACTTTAACTGGAGTTTTTGGAATAGAAATTGGCAAGCATTTAGTGACCACACAGTTCATAAAAATCCAAAAGTAGAACCACAGTTGTCAAAAGAAATACGGAAGAAACAGAACAAGAAAAGAATGAGCACTGTGGAAAAAAAAAAAAGATAGGCTTTTATTCTTTGCATCATACACTCAAGAACTATTTCCTTTATTTCTTAGATCCCAGTAATTTTTCCACTCTTTTTTTTTTTTTTCCTCAATTCAAGAAGTCCCTCCCTCCTTTGTTTTCAGGAATAGGAAAAACGCACGAGCACGGTACCCACCTTCTGAACCTCGGCCTGGAAACCTCTCAATTGATTGCATTTAATCATTTGATGAAGCAAAGCCCGGGCCACAGAGGCATCCATCTGTTCCATGTCATCATAAAAGCAAACCAACAAACCTAGCCTATATGGAAGAAATACATTAGCTAGCTTCTGAGATAAAAGCTGTCACTCTCAGGAATGTGAAATATGGTATACCCCACTTGTGCACCAAACCTAAGTCATTTGTTTGTCACCAACGCTTTAAGAAGCGATCTTTAAAACTCTACATGGCCTGAAATGTGGATATGAGAGACTTGCACTATTCTCTGTAGTTAGCTAAACTCTACTCATATTTGTGCTGTCAAAAATTTAAGTTCCCCCGTTCCATTTGTCCATTCCTGGACTTTCCCAGTTACTAGACTCCACTGCCCTTGGCAGAATTGGCAGTATAATCTCCACTTTGAAAAGGATGGAGGGCTATTAAGAAGTCCCAAAGTAGCTTGCTGAGTTTTTATCTGGATTGAATGTACACTTTGAACTCTACTTCAAATCCTGCTTGGATTTCACAAGTAACACAACTCATTCATGTGGTGGCACAGCAGTTAGAGCATTGCATAGCCTCTCTGTTGTCTCAGGTTTAAAGGAAGCCTACTGTACTTCTCACCAAACATATTTCTTTATCCCTACGACAGGCCCTTGGATGGATTCAACGTGCTGTGGTTCATCACCTCAGTTGTGCCAGAACAGTAAGGCTGTGTTGTGAACCAGATGAGGAGCTCATTTGTCTCCACACTCTCTAACATTTCTTGGCATTTTCATTAACCTCTGTAAAGTGCAACCATGGCTGTAGTTAGTGGGCACATATCCTCACACCACCAAGGGCTAGCACCTGCTGTACACGGCCTCCTGACTTGTGCCTTGGGAATATTTGTTGCCATTACCTGCAGGCCTCCATGGATGGAGGCCTGAATTGTGCATCGCTCTCTCTGGATTTGAAACTTTAAAGCAGTGGTGATGAATTAGTTTATAGGAAGCCTGAATCAGTCCCATGTCGCTGAAAACTCCTAGCCTTTTCTTTCGTAACTTATACAGGACAAGAACTTGCAAAGATATGGGCAAAGCACAGCTCACATGCTGCAGTCTGTGTTTTTTCCAATTCAAGGATGCGGGTGTAGGCAGAGTTCAAATGTCCACACCCAGATGTAAACTAGATCAACAGTGGACAATGCTGCGGCCGCAAAGTTCATAAAAACAAAAAAAATCTGCTGCGTACAAAGTCTCAGCTTTTAGTTCCCCATGTCCCTCAACAACAACCAGCCTAGTGATGTAACAACCTACTGCTTCTGCAGCCCATCTGAATTCATGGGACATCATCAAACTAACATATAAATCAAAGAAACATTATAACTGCACTTTTATAACAAATAATTACCTTCTGATGCATTATTGCATAACCACCAAGAGCTCTTTGTCTCCTTTGGGATTGGCAGTAATGAATAACGCTACTTCTTAAAAGTAAAAGTGCATTTAAATCATCAGTATGGTTAAAATGAGTAACATAAAATAAGTGTGTTGGGAAAATGGAATATATTAAGGATTATGGAACATGATATTCCTCTCATTGGTGACAATCTGGCACCTCTCATGAGTGATAAAATCACTTTAAAAATTTCTGACATGAAATCTAGACAGTGGGCATAATTCTTTTGTCGCTTACATCCCTGACAATCAACAACACTTCATGGAAGTCAATGAGTTACACTGCAATAAAGACAGGAGCTCTGAAGTCATAAAGCATATTCTCCATTATTTTAAACCTCTAAGGTATCCCCCAAGGAGACTACAAATAACTCCAGAAAGTGGTGTCTTGGGACTAAATACATCCACTTATATGACAGCGCAAATGTAAATGCATAGCACTCTCCTGCATGTAGCTCATGCTCACTGCGTATTTATGAATAAAAGCTAGCTTTTTTTTTTTGTTATTTTTAAAATAAATTCAAAAAAAAAGTGCTTATTTGAGAGCCCTAAAAGTGCAGTTTCCTGCTTGCACACATAAAAGTCACAAGCATCTAACCACGGCTCTTCTCTGCTCAGTAGGACCACTTGTAAAGAGGACAAGGATGAGCAACCCCTCTGGTGACACCATCAAGTGGACACCACCTGCAGCCCTGGCTGGTGTGAGCTACAATTTCCTCCTTAAATCCTAACTGTAACACAATTTCCACAAAATATCTGCTGTGATTTGAACACCCAAGGCAGCTTGTGTCCTGTCATCCCAATTTATTTTATTGCTGTACCATACGACAACAGTTTTGACTGAGTCCCCCAGACACTGCTGTGGTCCTCTTATTGATACTACAGACAACTCCTCGCTGCAGAGCTGGAAACAAAACATCAGCTAATTAGGCACATGTCCAAAATTCATAAAATAGCAGTTCTTCACTGTTGCTAACCCGGGTTGGATTTCAGCCTAGATTTTTCTGCTAGAAGGAAAAAGCTATGCCACATCAACAAACTCATCAGCTATTTACTGCATATACTCTTCTCTTTTCTTCTTACTTATTCTCTCCATACACAGCCAGAAAAAAAAAAATCAGTCTTGCCTGTAGATAGTTGAAGTGTTTCTCATATCAAATCCTGATGAGTTTATTCTTTCCAGGAAAGCTTGTGCAAGCTCTGGTGTGATATCATACACTGTGTCCAACTGCTTCGTTGCATTGTCATAGCTAATGAATAGTCTTATCTGATCAATGCAAACAAAATCATGCATGAGGATTAGGAAGTGATTGCATCTAATAAAATGTTTGACACTATAAATTAATTGACTCCATTTATGTTATACAGAAAGGAAGAAGATAGATTTGGATAACACTGTTTTTGAAGGCAACACTGAATGAATGATTCTCTGTTGAACTGTCAAATATCACTGGTCCCCCATCTTTCTTTCGGTACAAGTCACAGAAGCCCAATGCAGATAAATACTTACATATCAATGATAGTCCTTTTGAATTACAAAATAGAGGAATATTTGTTTGACAATGGATTTGAATTCATTTTGTATTTATTTTAAAAATTATATTTAAGAAATTAAAGTATATAAAATTCTTTTTCATGTTTAAGTTTACATTTGTGTTTATACTGTTTGTAGCTGACATCACTGGACAAAGATAGATCCAACCATATTTTTTTTTACTTACTTCATTGAGACTAATTTTCAGAATTTCTTCTAAAGGCAGATGGACCATGTATCGTCCCAAAATCCATAAATTTTCTGCGCTGACCCATGAAGCTGATTCACTGAACTCTGTTTTGTACAAATAAATACTCACTAAAACGTTTGGAAACTCATCACTTTTTCAAATATGTTGTACCCAGTATTTTATTATTGGTAAAAGAAAAAAAATAAATCTGCAAATCAGAAAAATGCTTAGCAGAGAGTCAGGTTCCTTCCATTAGCTGGTTTTTAGCACCACATTTTTATGAAATCTTTTTTTTTTTTTTAATGGAAACAAAATAGCATTGCAAATGTTTCTAATTTTCTCATATGAAAATGATCAATGTTTTATGCTGTTGAAACAGAAGTGGATAAAGTATGGGACTGGAAAAATTACACCAATAGCATTAAGTATGGAGCAGCATTTTTTAAACTTGGTTTTCCTAATCAAATATATTATTGAAGAACATCAGGAA
This sequence comes from Anser cygnoides, assembly GCF_040182565.1. Taxonomy (NCBI): domain Eukaryota; kingdom Metazoa; phylum Chordata; class Aves; order Anseriformes; family Anatidae; genus Anser; species Anser cygnoides. Next base: position 7,957,358 of record NC_089887.1, read on the forward strand.
GGCATGATACTTTTTAACACTTGATATATATTATTAGTGATGATACCACTTATTTCAGCAATATGCAATAGCGATAACAGAGAAAATTAAAAATCATTCATATACTTATACGGAAAAAGTTTGGGAAAAATAATACTTAACAGTTAAGAAACGTGATTCATTTAGTAACATTCTCTCAAAGTATTTTAAATGAAAACAGGATTCCTACGAATAAAGCATTTACAGACTAGCTGGGTACTCCGAGCTTCAAAGACAGTGTTTTCTCCAAAGTTTCTTAACCTGGATGCTCAACACGGTACCTTATCTTCACTATATCTGCACTGCTTTGCATGTGAAAGAACAAGCAGGACTAAGAAAGGCGTGGCAATTCTCAGTCCCTCCTGAGCTGAGTGATCTTTTACTGCCTTCAGGCATGAACCATGATGTCTGATGCTGTGGGATTTTCACAGGACTACTGAGTACCACGAGGTAAGTCCTGCATCTCTGCTTAGCACACGATAGCACGCATCATCACAGAGTTGTGAACTTCCTCTCCACAACTTTATGCTTTACACTGATATTTTGAAATAGCCACGCTCCCAGAAGCCAGATTTTGCTCCACTGAAACAAGTGGGAATTTTGAATTTGATTTCCAGAGGAATAGGAAGAATATAAACTAGGATGTTCGCTGAAACTCAAGTGCTGGCTTTGACACTTTAGTGGCACCGCATTACAACCCTCTCATGGAACACCCCCAGCACTGTCACAGCTGTAGCGTATCTAATTAAGACACATTAGCCAGGCTAACAGAGGTAGGAAAATGTGTAAAATTGGATTGAATCCACTTCGGTTTTATCTTTGTCCCTTTTCTGAGCAAGTCGGTGCCATGTGCAGTAGAACTTGTGCAACTTCCCACATATATATATATATATATATATCTACACACATACATATACATTAATCTGTGCATTGGCTAATGTGTTCCCAGCCAGATCCACTCTAGTCTGAGTAGGAGTTCAGAAGTGAGCAGCACACCTGTGCAGAATGCCTGATGACTGTACCCTATTTAAGTCTTAGAAAAAGGAACTTGGGAACAGAAACTTGGTGCATAGCTCTGTGCAAAAGAGGTGAAGAACAAGTGTCTTTGGAGAGCTATTTGCTGTGAATAATATATTACGTTTATTGCATTCTGCAACAAAGGTATTCAAGACAGCTACTCTTAAACAGTCCTATGCTAAATTTGGGAACCAATGCAACACAATGGACAGGCCTTTTGTTGACTGTTTTTCTCTTATGATAAGCAAGAAAACACTTTGTACATAACATACCGCTCATGTTATAGGATTTTTGTAGAATCTCCCTCATCCAGCCATACAGAGCTTTCTGTGTATTTGCTGAGGTTTTGTCATAGAGGTCCTTGAATACTGTTGACCTAAGTGATACAATGGCATATTAATTCACTAAACAGTAAACTTTTAAAATAAAAAGAACACATGGTCAAATGTTTTTAGAAACAGCAAGATAAAAGCAGAAAGCTATAGCTGACAAAACAGAGACCAAATAGTAACCTCTCTACAGTCAGCAAATGCTACATAGTACTAATTGTGATGACTGGAAAAATAAACTGCTTACAAGTTTCTGAAAGCATCCTCCTGCAGAACTTTTGGGAGGCTCCCAATGACATCAGGTTGGAGATAGTTTACTGCTGACACACGCAAAACCTGGCTTAGGATATCCACACAGTCCATAGCCCTTAGGGCCAGAAAGCATTTCTCCAGCGTTATAAGAAACAAGGTCCTGTTCACTCCTGGGCTTTGGAAAATTCTCTCTCTAGTGTTTTTCCAATTAAGAACAACATTTCCCACTTCCTGCAAGCAACACAAGGTTAAAATAACGTCTCTTTGATTCAATGTATTTTTCATTTTGAAAGCTGACAAAGTACTCTACAAACAATATAGTGCTATTCTCACAAAAAATAGCTGCAAAATGCTGCTGGGTTGCATTGGTTCAGATAATTTCTGTCTGGTGTTGGCCAGAGACCAGCTTGAATCTTTTGACAAAATCAAAATGAAGAAGCAGCCAAATGACCGAAGTTACAGCACACACTCTCATGAAAGAGTAAGTTATTGGAAAAATGAAAGGATACTAGAATAGTATGGATATTTTTACATATACAATTTAGTATGTAGGCATCTCTAGAACAGATCTTTTCCCATGCAGTATTTCTTGCAGCTGTTACTACAAACAGTCCCTCCAAGAGATCAGGCGCATCAAGAAACAAGCCCAGGTAATAAAGCCAACCTGGCTGGGGATGAATCACTTTTTTTTTTTTCCCTCTCTCTCACACACTGGTATGTCTAGGACAGCATGGTCAGAGCTGATAGTCCAAGGTCTGGTGACTTGTCACTGATATTATTGGTCTTGGAAGAACAGGGTGCACCATTTGAGAAGACAAAATTCACAGCGTACTGACAGGGCTCACGCTCTGCCGCTCTGGCTCCCATCCGTGTGCTCAGGCAGCAAGAGCTGTGCCGCCACTGCTTGAGTAGTGGAGCATCCAGCCCTTGTCCTGGGCAGTCACCTCACACATCCGGAGAAATGCTCTGCCTTTGTCCCACGTTAGTCTGCAGCCCTGCAGTGACACCCACGCTGGAGGCCCACAGGGAGGATGCCAGGTGCTGTCACCTGCAAGGCCACCATCCCACCCCAGGGGTGGCAAACCCCTCTGCAGGCCGCCTCTCTGGGGGGCACTCACTCAAAGCCAGTGAGTTGTTTAAGATGGGTCACCCACAGAACACACCATAAGGGCAAGCAAAACGTGTTGTGCTGCTTCCCCTCCAAACTGCCTCATGATTTGCTTGTATGGTGCTATAACAAGATAACTAATTTCACCTTCTTTTGCCATCTTGCCTCTCTTTCTAGCCAGCGTAGAGAAGCAGACACACCCGGAGAACAACCAGTCCTACCCTCCCAGTAGTATCTGTGCAGGAAGGTAGGTCATTCTCTGGGGATGCACCTTTCTCCAGTGGGTTCAGAGAAAATCCATGCTTGGATTTGGCACCAAACTTTTAGACGCTGACCTAAGGAAAGGGGCTCCTTCAATCTGCTCCAATCCAGCTAAGTACCAGCACAATATACACACTGAGACCCCCCGATCTGGCCCCTTGCCCTTTATCTAAGCCTTTGACAGCAGCTTTTGTTTCTCACGCAGTGACTTACAAGACGGTCCTTTCTGCTGTTGAAGAGGTACTTCATTGCAGTCTGGAACTGCTGCTGATCAAGCTGCTGAAACACGGACAGCAGCTGCCTAGGCTGGTATAAAAGGTTCTGCAAGTAACTTTGTATGGACATCTGAAGTGTAAAAAAATATGCACAATAAACATAAAGCTCACAGTGTTCTACTAGGGGCATCTTTTAATCCCTGAAAATCTCCACTGAAGGAGGGATAAATGCTTAGCTTTCTGTATTGTCCACATTGTCAATGACTGGAGTAACCACCCTCAACACAAAATGTAAACAGAAAATTGTATCTCAATGCAATGCTGAAAAGAGAAACATTTTTAAAGGCTATTCCTGGTGTCATTATCAAGTCCTCTGCAGTGAGCCATTTAACAAAAATGTCTGTTTCTCCCTCCATAAAAACAAGGGTAATAATGCTTTTCTGCAAATGAACCTTTTAAAGATCTCAGAACATGTGATAATGTGTGCATATTATTACTACTTAAAAAAAGGAAGGAAATGTGCAATTAAATGGGAGGCAAAGCCTGTACCAGGTCATAAGGCAAGAATCTCCCCTCTCACATCAAACTGCATTACCAGCTAACATCCTTGTGCTGGTTTTAAAACTCTAAGGGGAATTATAGCATAGGAACAGAAAACACTGTAAGGCTCATTAGCACCAGACTGGAGAAAATCTAATTCCCACCAGAATTATTTCAGAATTGGTTAAGAATTTGAGTCAACGCTGTCGTTTGTTGTCTTGGCATTGCCACCACCACATATTAACATAGGACCCTGTTTGGCTGGAGAGCTCAGGGCTGATAACAGCCTTAAGGTGACTATAAAATTCATCTATGTAAGTGAATTTTAAAGACATCAAGAGAAAATATGAAGAGGTAGTGTCAGTCTCGTGCAGGTTTGGAAGAGCAGTGGCAGTGAAACAGGACTTGGGAGTGGATTTGCGTGCTACAGAACTGCAGGGCTGTGGGCTTTGGGTATGAAGCCCAAGGTTGCACATTTGACATTTTCCTTTTTCGGAGTGTGTGCGTGCAGGGAGGAGAAAGAACTCCATGTCTGGGCTAGCAGGCTACAGGTCCACTTAAACTGGTGAGGCTGGGGGATTTGTCTCCTAACCAATCATCACGACACAGGATAAACAACTTTTTCCTACCTCACTGACAACTTACAGAAAACAGAGCTCAGAGAAGTCTTACAAGGTGGAAGCGTTTTGTAGGATGCTCTGGAGGCTCTCATTCCACCAAAAGCAATGCAAACTACAGCCACAGTCAAAATCTGGGAGAAACCTTCCATTTTATGGAGAAAAAAAGCACATACACACACTCAGTTCAGAAACAAACACTCAGCCTGAAAACTCCAAATTTCTGCTTACCATCAGATTTGATACAAAAGGATCTTCTCGTGATTTAGTCCTTGCATACTGCTGCAATCTTGGGGGGGGGGGGGGGGGGGAGGTATTCCTATTTCCTATTTCTCTGCTACACTTTAGGAATATTAATTATCTCTATTAACAAACTAGCTTTGGCTATGGAGATAAGTTGCTTATTAATTAAGAATTCCTTTTTAAATAAGAATTTGGATGCATTTTAAATGTCACAAACCTGCAGGCTGCTAAGAGTAAATACAACGTCTTGGGCATGAAAATATGCCATAACTTTTGTAAGTGTATCTGCTGTCCAGGCATTAGAACTGCAACAGAAAACAGGACCAAAAATGCCAGTAAAATAATACAACATGTAAAATGGCAGATTACAAGACAAAACAAAAACAGGAGAAGCAAACACTGTCACTATCAACATAATGACACAAGTATTCAGCTTTTTGGCCTAACCAGATTAATAGCTAATATATTTAATGCAATGAAAATTAATAGTTGGATGAGAAATTAAATTTTTTCTTCATCTAACTCCACCTGCCCCACAGTAATCTCAATTTTCTGACACATTGCCATTAGTACCATCTCCAGTGGCTATTTGGGAGCTCTACAACTACCCCTGGCACCTTGTTCTGCCTGCCCTGATCTGCTTATAGAAAGAAAGTATGGGGACTAATTTTTACTGCGTTTCCCCCAGCAGCATCTTTAATGTTTTTCTTCTTTACCCAGCCATTGAGTTTTACAAAAGTAGAATTGTCTTTGAGGCTTTTATTGCTCTTTCAGATTTAGACAAAATTAGAAAATAATTCAAAAGTTGCCAAAAAGAGCTGGAGGAAAAGGAATGGATATGGGATGGAGCGGGACTGAAAGATGGACAAAAAGCTGGAACTGCACCTAATTTCCTTAGAAAGCCATTCTGAAACATATGAACAAAATTGATTATCGAAGTTTTTGAAAGCTGTAGCATGTATTTATATTCTCAGCCTTATTCAATGCAAGTTTTTTGCTTTATCATGAAAAATGGCTTTTTCCTCATTAGGACAAAATACTCCTCACAGGAGATCTAAATCAAAGCAATCACAAGCCAATTTCATTCTATCCATAATGTTTCAGCTTTTGTGGAAATGAAACACATTGTATATAAAGTGCAAGATGATACCTAAAATCAACATGGTGAGAGTAATACATTACCTCTGAAAATGAAGTATATCAAGGAGAGCTATACATGAAAAATTGAACAGAAACAGTTATAGTGACATATTGAGTTTCAATTCCTTTTAGAAACGTAAGTGGGAACAATTTTGCATTTTACCATTCAGATATTTCCCAGTTATTACTTCCTCCTAAGGAAAAAAAGATAAATATATGTGATCGGGTATTATTTTTAGATTATATGACAAAACATTATTAGAGAGATCAAATAAAAATACTAACCACAGCTTTTTGTAATAACGGAGGCAAATCTGTAAAAGATTATCCCATTACTAAAAGTTGATTTAACATTTTACCATTCAATTGCTATACAAAAATGTTTGTCATCAAACTATATATACACCTATAATTTACTTTCACACATGCAATGCAGCTTTGATTAAAAGTATTTATAGAAAAACAATGAAAATAAAAGGTTACTGTTTACCAAACAATCTAGCCTAAATTCTTTGCTGGTGGAGCTCCATGAAGCCAAGAGAGCAGAGAATATGATCCTACTTACTAAATAGCACTGCATCTATTTTACCACACGCAGCATTTTCCATCCACACAGAATCCATCCCTCAGACAGGATTTCTGGTCTTACCTGCGGAGTTCTGACTGTGTGTAATCTCAGCAGGACTCATTAATATCAATAAGAAACATATCTTCAAAAGTCTGGGCATTTCTTCTAGTGTTTAATAGAATCAGAAGATATTTGGATTGAAAAGGAAAATAAAAAGAACAAAGTCAAAAGGCAGTATTCACCCCAAACTTCCATAGCTATAAATTAGAGCCAGCATAAGCTATGGAGTGCAGACTGAGATCAGAACGATCTAAAAGTGCTTGCTCCCAAGCTATCCATTTAGATCTTTTTCCAGGATAGAGATACACTTTATACAAGCCTACTAGGTGTGTGTGTGCAGCCAGCTTTCTTTCCCTTTTACCAAACAGCTCCTTTACTTTTCTTCTTAGCAGCACTGTTTCCTTACTAAGCCACATTCCAACTAAATATGACTTAAATGCAATTTAGTTGGGAAAAAAATTAAATTCAGATAAAATAAAAAGAAATAGAGAGAATGAAAAAAAAGAAATAGAAATGAAACTCCAAACAATCCCAAAGCCTAGCTTGGGGAATTGCCTGTATGACCACTGCGGAGCAGCCCTTGGACCTTCCACTGGCAGAGCTCTGATCTGCACCATGGCCTGGCCCTCTGCATCAGTGCCGAGTACTCCACCCCTCCCTCGTGCCACCACTCTGCAGAGATCCCAAAAAATATACTTGTGCCCCTGTGGAAAAGCAACACGTGGGTTCACAACCATGCCACTTTGTTTAGACTGCTCAAACCTCTAGTCTTTGTACTCATGAGAAGTACACCATCAATTTTTCCAGCATCGGCCAGGTCATAGTTTCTAGGGAAATATGTGCTTTAGTAGCTTCTGCTATCCCTGCTGCCTTGTGCTGTGCAGCATGAAAGTCACCAAAAGCTAAATGAACTGGAAGGAAGGGCAGTAATGGGACTCTCAGAGCTTTGCACCAGGCCGTCACTGATTCTTGTCAGGGAAGACCAACAGTCTCAGTTGTCCTATACAATGTGATTTCTTTTTTTCCATTTGGTCTACATCCTGAAGGACAAGAATACATAGTGCAAAGCTGCTTGGCCTGACACACAGCCAAGATCGAAAAGAAGTGGGGACTGAGCAGGTCTCTCTCCCAGAGGCATTTCTGCAGCCACGCTCCCTCCCCTGCACCAGGACCATCGCCTGCCGTAGCCCCCTGCTGCAGCAGGTCCCTGCAGGGAGGGTTTCCTGCCTCTGCCCAACCGCGGGGGACACCACCCCCACAGGGGAAGCAACAAATTAATTCAAATATTAGGTGATGCTCTGCAGATTGCAGCTTCTTGCACTGGAATTACTCCATTATTTTTAACAAATGATACAGAGGCCCCATCAGCCAGCTTTGCTCCGACCACAAGATCACTTTGTTAGGCTTTCTCTCCCTTTCCTTCCTTTCAAAGGCTTATCTGCCGCTACGCTTAATTTCCCCATTTCTTTTTTTTGCTGAATTTGGATCTGTTTTTTTTTGTTGTTGTTGTTCTCTGCCATGGATTGGATTACAGATTTGAACATTTGATAATTAGGAACAACTTTTTCAGAATGTTTAAATTCACATATCAGCAGGGTACTCTTATGAGAACGTCTGTCAACAGCCTCTAGCAATACCTCAGTCTAACCAAATACATAACTCAAGTTTTGTAACAGGAGCGACTCAAACTGATGGATGACAAAAAAAATAATCATTAGGCTTCAAGAAGGTAGTGCCTCTGTACTTTTCTTACATGCACTGAAACCCTTTTCAACAATTCTTTTGGGAGTACCACACTGCAGTCTCTCATTCAGATGTATCTGGTTTCCTGGACAATGAACTTTCTTGTGTTTGTTTCTGCCGTTGTCCTATTAGTTTTGCAGCAAGGTTTGATTAATCTGCAGGGTTTAAATCATGCTACTAATGTCAACCCCGATTTGTTTATTCCAACACACTCACTTTGATCAGGGAGTGTATTTTAATTAAAGCATACCAAATTAATACACAAGGAGATGAAATACAGGGAAATATATGAGGTGGGTAGTGCTGTTTTATCCCAACTAACTGCAATGGACAATTAGCAGGTGCAGAAGAGATCTGCTGTGAAATAGCCGCGCTTGATAAAACAATCCGTGGGGTGAAGTATTCTCCTTCGTCAGTTAAACTAGTCCATTTACAGAAGTTGCCTAGAGCTCTCACAATCCCAAATCAGCCTGTGGCTCTGCAGATCCTATCTGGCACCTCTCTGCAGAGCTTTCCCTGCACCACAGCAGCATACGCTGTGACCAGATGTCAGACTTCCCTTGCAGGACTCTCAGGTTATGGGGAGCTCACAGCCTGCCCGTCCTCTTGCTCCCTGAACACACGCTCCTCCATGTAAAGAAATCCTAGACATTTTATCACCCACCTCTTCGATGCAGCCAGTGCCTTATCTGAAGCCTGATAACCAGAAAGCTAACCTCATAATCAGAAGTCTTGCCGATAACCTCACGCACTGCTGGTGCCCATCCTCCCCCTCACAGCCAAGCTCTCAGCACCTCCGCGAAAAAGCCCTATATGCAGCAGCATATAACCCCCTATAGGAGAATGCTCAGGGGGTTCAGGCTGCAGAGGGAGGGAGGGAAGGAAGGGGAGGGCTGAGAAAAGAGATGCTGGGCTCCTGTGGCACCTATAGAGAGCCAGAGCCCCGCAGCACTTTACCTGCCTCTGCTGTGTGCGCCTCCTTCCCCACGCTCCGCAGTGCAAGAAGTGGGCGGCTGCAGCCAGGACCCCTGCGGCAGGGCAGGGCCCGGGGCCAGCACCGCCTCGCAGCTCCAGGTGCCTGCCCAGCAGCACCCAGCGGGGAGGGAAAGGGTTCTGCTGGGGGGAATCAGAAGCTGAGGGACTCCCACAGTGCCTCTTCTCGTCCTGAGATAAGAGAGCTCAACGAGCCGTACGGGGTCAACAAATGGGGCCAGGCTGGTGTTGCCCAGGGCCCCCCACCTCTGCACCCCGAGCAGGACGCTCTGGGCTCCTGGGAGCAGGATGGGAGCTGACTGTACCTGGGGCCACGCAGCCAAAGGGGGCCATGCTGTGCCTTCTGAGAGATGAAACTCATCCAAATTTCTGCTGAAAGTTCCCAACTAAACCATGCCCTTGCACGGCATCTTTTTTTCCTGCGATGCAACATATCCAGAGCCACCTCGACAAAACAGATAATTCAGTTACTCTCCAGGGCAAAATACTGCACATTATACCCCATGTTGCGACTTACAAGTCCCTTAGAAGTTCAATAGGTCTAAGCAGGTTTTTGAAGATAATCACCAGATACATGAAATACTTCTGGTTTCCCTTAAAACACAGCAGGGAAATGGGCAGCTGCATAGATTTTCTGCCCAAACTATTATCTTTACAGGACAAAGCTACTAAGTATTTTTTTTCTTCTGCATGACTGTGTACATAGCAGATATGTTACAGAAAGGGAAACTAGGCAAAACTAGCACGATATTAAGAACAGGACTGCAGTGTTTTAATACCTACACCCATATTTGTGGCCCTTTTAACTTACTTGCACTTAATTGTGCATCACCTTAATAACAAAGTTAATGTGATTAGACAAGCATGTGACAAGTGCCTTGTGTCACCCATGGTAGTTATTAGGCGAGGAAGCTGTCACACAGCAGAGCTTTCCGTGCTGTGAGTGGTCCCCCCAGCACCCTGCTCCCCAAGAAAAACCCACGGGACTGGTTATGGACATCCGAAGACCACCATCAACTCTTGCAAGACTCAGTCCCTTAGAACTCAAGCTTACTCTGGTCACAGCTTTTCCCTGTTATTGCTCATGTTTTAGGTAAGTGTTTAATTTTGTACCTCAAGTATAAGAATACTTGTTTAAATAAAGGGAACAAAATAGGAAATTATAAGAAAAATTATTTTTACATTGCATCTTCTGTCCCAAAACATCTAAAAACTATTACAAACTAACATCCTAAATGACAGGACTAAAAGATACGAAAGATGTGAAACGTGTAGTCTCTCATGTGATTGTAACCTGTGGGAGTAAAACTTTTAAGTACCATTGAAGAATTTTGACTTAATATACATTTACTACATGAAGCTAAATTAATTACACAAGAACCATATTTTCCTATTACTATATAGGTCCAAATGAAGTAACAAAAAAGAATAAACTCACTCCAAAACGTACACAGCTCATTTTTTCTAGACAAATCTGTTTTCTGTGCCAAAACTCAGTAGCAGATGCTGAAGTAATTCTGAGCCTGCATTACTGTTGGAGGAAAAAAAACACGACCAAAAAACACTAGTCAAGCCTCTCACTCCTTACTACACAACACAATCTTACACAAAGACAACTGAGAACAAAAGGCTATTAACTTTGCAAGAGAAATCACTAAACAAAGGAAGTCCAAGATAAACCTAAAAAGACAAGCTAAAACATCCTACCTGGCGTAAGATCACCAATTGTTAAATAAACTGTTTATACTTCAAAAGCATAAGACAAATCAGTTCTTGCTTTACTTACCAGTTGATACACAAGCTAAGGTTCCTCTGCTCTCTCACAACACTTACATCCCAAGCAACAAGACACGTCTGCCAGTTCTCTACTCTTTACTGGTGATGCCGCTTGTCATTTTAAAGGAAGGTTTTATCTCAACTGCCAGAAATTAGCTATTTTAAACAGGATTTTTAAAATAAGACATGTTAAAATAAATAGCATTTATTTTGTATTCGTGGAAAAACAAACAACTGTTCCAAGCTATTTAAACCTTCAAAATCAGGTCCCTAAGCCTCAGAGGCAGTTTGACTCACAAAAAGTTTGCAAGTAAGTGCCTACAGGTTCTGTTAGCTTTTAGGAACAACTCGCTTAGGAAGTTTGTTATCAAACCCATAAGTTTAAAGTGCAGTTTTGTCTGGTTCTACCATAGCCCCTTTAGCTGGAAAATGGCATATGCAAAAGCAATGAGAATTTATGAGGCATTGAGAGGAATATGAAAGAAACCCAACCAAAAGTGATTCATTTTTTGTGGACTGTTATCCCATTAAACAATACTTAAATGCTGTTTAAATAAACTCAACTTTGTGCTGCTACTGAGAGTTCAATTCTTAACACAAAGAGCAGCTGCTGCGGACAAGCGTGGCTATGGTTACAAAAATGAACACAAAAGTTAATGCAAAAAGTCATCTCAAAAAAGTTTATTAGCATGAATAAAAACATGAAGAATGACAGTAAGAGAGAAAGTAACTTAGCATGGAAGAATATCCATTTCAACAGTTTATAATCAACAAGGTTTGAACTGAATGGATAACTTTATTGCCAGATTTCAGTTGATTTCTTTAACAACAATTCACATTGTATCAGTTTCCTCATTATCAGGACTATTGCTTTTGTTTGGATCTGATCCCTGTTGCAGGTAAGTGTAAAAAAAGTATCCCCCATTACTGCCGGACTGCAGAATGCATTGTTGGTTTAAGAGCTGGTTAAAAACAAAGATTCTCAACTGAAGAATCTGTTTAATAAAACAAAACCCTTTTTTTTCCTAAATACTACAAAGAAATACATTAGTATTTTGGCCTTTAAAATTCTTACATGGTATTTATTTAGCACGGCAATACCCCAAATTCCCTCCCTTTACGTAACGGTAAATCAAAACTCTCTTTCAGAGGCTGCTTCTTGGGACTGATTCTGGAGATTTACTTCATATACACTTACACTGGCTTCAGGACAAAGACAGCATCATCTAGTACATAGTAGTCATTATACATATCACCTTCACAAAGGTATGGCAGTCTCGTGAAAGCCTCTATGGCAAAACCAGCTTTACTGAAAACTTCTGGCAGGCTATTAACCTGTTCTTCCCAAGTATGCCCTTTGATTTCCAAAACTTCTGAGGGCTTTTCCCACTTGCCACCTACTGAGAAAAGAAAAGAGTTTTGTTTCAGTTATAAAACAGACTTTTTTTTAAAAACAAATTATATTATACATTATATTCCATTCCACTCCAAATATGAGGTTGACAAGCCATTTGTAGAATTGTTGATAGATCATTTTTTTTCCCCCAAGTTCCACCCCCCCCCCCCCCCCAAGAGTTCAGAAGAGGCTCCTTCTTAAGGTTATCTTTGGCTACATTTTTAACTAGCAGCTCCAAAACTGGCTGAAAAGTACCTTCCTTTATTGAGGCTGGTGTTCAGCAGACATGGACGGACAGACAGACAATTTAATGAAGATGTTTTTCAGCATTATAATTTTTTTCTTTATGCCTACTGTCTGGCCAAAGATGGCTTCAGGATAGTTACAGTAAATAGAGACAGCAAGTTGAAAATTATCATTTGCTGTTATTTTTTTTTTTTTGCTAGGAAACCACCATGCTGGTTAGATAAGGGATGACTACAGAATCTGTTGCTGTCACAGCCACTTACTAGCTGATACACTAAAGACAGCTTAAGGCCAGATAAAATTACAAAGCTGAACGTATGCATTACATCAGGAAATGTGTTGTCATTTGTTATATCTAAAAAAGCAACCTGAAGGACCACACGCACAACTCCCAAGTTTAAAAGTAAAAAGTGTTCACCCACTTTCAAAGTAATGCCATCCACAAACAATAGAAATGTTTTCTGGTTTGGTCTGTACCTTTAACAAGTTTACCAAATACAATAGTAAAAGCCCTTCTCAACAGGAAGCTCTAAATCGCGTGATACAGAGCATTCTGCAACTCCAAAAATTTCATAAGTTCCTCTTCCTTCAAGCAGAATCATTTCCAGAGAGATACAAGAAATGGCATCTTTCAACAACTTCCAGAAAATGCTAATGCTGGCGTTCAACTGGATTCTGTACAGTGCTGGTAAGACATCTTTTAAACTTCTTGTATTTTCTCATCTAATAGAAATTACAGGATTGAATATGTTGTGGTTATGATCTGCAACACAGCTGTAAGTGTAGTAAAAAGTTTTGCCGAGAATTGAGCTGATTTCTGCTGTCTTCAGGCAACTTCCAAATGAAATGACTTAGCAAATGCTTTTTATTCCGTAATTCTGAAATGTAATCTATGATTTCTGGGTGAAACCCTACCGCACTCTCCTGTAAAGAGTGCTCCAGGAGCAACAGCATGGTTTCAGTGCAGCTGTGCTTGTTTGGAAGGAAGGTTTACAAAGTCCAGCAGACAATATCTGTATGAACTGAAGCTATGATGTTCTGCTCTGCAAGGTCAACCAGAGCACTAGAGTTAGCTGGAAAGGAGAAGGCAATCAACTGCAGGAGCACAACCTACTGCCTTTCACACTTACACTACCTTACACTAGTAGAGCCTTTGGGTTGTGGTAGCTGCTATGGAATGGCTCTGATGTTCACCCAATGGAGAAATAGAATTTAACTTTATTCCCGTAGAAGTCACAGACACTGAATCTGCTTGGATTTGGTCCATAAAATATTTGGTGAGAAAAACGATAAAGGGACAGCATTGACTCTCTGCAGTAGACAGGCTTATCAATTGTGTATCAGCAATAGATTAACACAGATTTCAGTTTATTTTTATTCTAACTTTGTACTTTCTAGAAAGCAGGAAAGGATGCTGGTAAGCTACTACATTCATTTTCACTGCATAATCCTCATTCTATTGTTTAAATAACTAAGCAATGTGCATAAAACTAGACACATCAAAAGTATCTAAATTATAGATTTCAGTAAGGACTTTAAAACATAAAATAAATCTCCCAGACCAGTCATATTAAACATTTCAGTTCCTTAATTAAAATTCTCTTCCCGGATTGAACTTCCTGTTTTCTCTACGCACATTTTTAAATGTCAGAACTAACAAGCAACATTGTTATCCTTAGAAACCCAGAGTCAGTATGTACCACGAACTGAAGGCATATCCAGGATCTATTATGAATTCTAATCAATGTCATGAAATTGCTAAGTTTTAAATGTCTCCATTTACAACACTTCCACTACCTGCAATCAGGCTGCCTCAGTTTACTCCCACATCAGGAAGAGTAGAGGAGAAACAAACCTTTGGAGAGACATACCACTGAACATCTAGATTTATGTCACCTACCTTGTCCATCCATCTTAAAAAAATCAAAGTTTGAAAAACATTTTTCCCCTTTCCACCTACCTTTTCTAGCATGAACCATAAGCATCTTATTTTCTTTCTAGATTATGCCTTGCTTATCTAACTACCCCTCATTGTTTATTCTCAACAGGTGCAGCAGATACATGCCAAGTCACTGTAAGACAACCCAGATATCAGGAAGCTGAATATTCCACCCAAACAGTGTCCCTACCGTGTGCTTTCTCTGCCTCTGAATGCTCCCTGTCCAAGCCTCAAGTTCTATGGTTTCGGTTTTTTACTAACAAGCATGAGGATTTGTGCACTCCTAAATGCACAAATGATCAGAAGTTCAAAGTACAAATATCAGAAAATAGCATTGCACTTCAGATCAATGATCTGTCTGTAAATGACAATGCTGTTTATTTTTGTGGAATAGCATTTTCAGATTCAAGTTCACCCCATTCTAAGCGAACAGGAAATGGAACCGTTCTAACAAAAAGAGGTCAGTCGATTATTCATCCTTAATGAATCATAAAATAAAATTCTTTCGCAAATACTATTATACTCTCAAAAGTGGCATTTAAGATTGAAATACCAACAAAGCAGTTAGGAGTAGTATGAGTTTCTTAAACTGTTAATTGTAAAACTATGGAGGGATTCTACAAATAACCATCTTAATGGCATCTGCTGGTTAGACTGCTCCATCATTACTCTAGTATTCTAGAGCAGAAAAATGTTGTACTCTGTACTATCTAACCATACTCTACATCCCCTTATACAGACCTTAATGGCTGTCAGAAAGGAAGTATCAACAGAAAACGAGAAGCAGAGAAACTGTCGTTTAGTAGAAATATGCTCAACAGAGCACAGGGTTTCAGAACTGGGGATTCACTGGTCCAAGTCGAGCAAAATGTTTTAGTTCTGTACTTCTGTAGTGTTTGCCTTCTAACTAAAATATGATGAGGCTACATTAATTGCATTTCAGTTTTACATGGCTAAAATAGAAAAAAATAGGGAAAATAATAATCCGGCTGTATTAATTCCTTCCCCTGTCTAACTGTATTTCTGAAAACAAAAGCCTGTAAGCTTTATTCAGATATTCCTTTATTAGAGCAGAAAACTGGACTCTATTCTCCATCTATCCCTCAATGGGATCGTAATCAAAAATAACAAGTCTTCATTGCCCTTACAAACGTTCAGAGAAACAAAAGTGATCTTGCTAGGGAACTCAGACTGAAAATAAATCAAAAAATAATGATGCGTGTGAAGTTTTTTAATTCCTCAAAGGAAGGGGGCTGAAATGCAGAGTCTTAAGAAAATTACATAAATCAGGAGAACCGTCCGTTATTCTAATACTTACTCTTACTTAATGACCAGAGAGGCATAGCACTGAAGAATTTAACTGCATGATCATCATCTCAACCTTACTACTTCTATACTCCACTATTGTATGCACAATCCTTATAGTCTACAAGGTAGGTTCAAACTGATTTTGTTCGTTATTTAACTTATTTTTGTTCATTATTTACCTTAGCAGTCTTAGCATCTCCATAAAGAGAATAAAAGACATTCCTAGTTTCCATAACTTTTACAGTTAAGTTCTAAAAAGGTGCTCGGTTGAAGTTCATATGCTGCACACATCTGCGAACCCATACCTGTACTCTAAATAGCAACCACATTTTAAGTAAATTGTCTAAAATAACAGTATTATAAAACTAAAATTACACCAAGTGTATTAATCAGCAGGTTGGAGACTCTATCTTTAGTCAAGGCACACTCAAACAGCAAAGTTACAAATTACCATTGCAAGTCATAAACTTTGTGAATTAGCTTCCATTAAAAGTAAAAATTTAAATTTAATGTCCAAATATTTGTGAGCTGCGAAGTTACTGCAATCTGACTTTGCTTGTACGATGAAATTGTATTCATATACTGTACATGTACAGAAGATAGTGGTAAAAAAAATTTAAATGTATCAGAGACTTGGCGGAAGTTTTATGGATATAGGAAACAAACACAATAGAATGCATACAGTTAAAATTATATCAATACCAGATACTTAGTTTTTCTAGAATAAAACTGAATTTAGTTAAAAACAAACACCCAAAGCTGCAACTGGAATCTTTAAATAATTACTTTGACATGAGAATAAGGACTTCCCAGTCCTGTGTGGTATGACATGGTAAATGGCTCTTTGCTGCAGTGATGGCTGTTTACATATAAAGACAGGACACTCATTTTTGATGTTGTTTTGTTTTCTTAAAACTACCTGAAGTCATATAGTGGAAAGAATTAATCATGCCTTTTCTCAGGAGAAAACCTGGTATCCATGATGTAAATTGGTTTATTTTTGACAACTAGGTAGCTTCAAGCAAGTTCCATTGTACTCAAAGCAAAGATACGTGAAACATCTACTACCAGAAGATGAAAAAGGCCTTAAATGCCTGATTTTTTTTCCAATGGTATAAGCTGATCTAATATCTACTTATCTACAGACTGTTTTCCACTGTAACAGGGCACCACTCAACTATTCTGCTACTTTAGCTGTTGCTATATCATTTTATGTTTCAATCTTCTTTTTCCTTCCTCCTAGTTAAAACCAAAGCTGCTAAGTAAAAGTGGAAATGAAGACCAGAGAACAGAGAACTGTGTATGTTATCACTTTGCTTTATCTGTGATTCTGAGCCTTTTTTTTTTTTTTTTAAGTACATATCTGATATCAATTTTGTGATTAATTGATGACTCAGTTAAAGGGACATATACAGCTGTTAAGGCTTCACTTCAGATTTGTACAGAGCTGGTTAATGATTTTACATTTACCTAATGTTTAACTAATTAGTTAATTTGTAACTATCTGGATACAGGATAAAGTCAAATCTACCTAAGGATCATCCTTTACACGCAGCTTCCTTAGGTTTTGCTTGCAAGAAAATGTTGTTTGAACTCCTTTTTAAAATAAGTTTTCAATATTGATTTTTTCATTTATTCAAATGGTGCATTCAGGTAAACCCCTAGTTTAAAAGTCTATTTAGACCATTTATTGCCATGATTCCTTAAATTAAAGAAAAAAATCCATAGTATTTAAATATCTATTAAAGAAGGTATACATGTTAAGAGATGTAATATTAATGCAATTTAAACCCTTCTTGACTGACTAACTATATGGTCCTAAAGCGTTATTTGGTAATTTTTCCAAACACATACACAAGCAAAAAAAAATAAATCAGAATTACAAAAAGATGCTAGAAAATGATGCTTCTCCCAACCTCAAACATAATACTAAGCTAAAATATTTTACATAATTTGCAGAAAATCACTAGCGGACGAAAAATTTTTCAAGCAATTGCCCAAGAACTTCAAAAGCAGAGGTACGCTGAGCACTCCCGACAGCCTGTAAGTTTCTACTGGTATGGGGAATAAAAAGTGGGAGAAGAGAGGAATTAACAGTTTTTAAGAATTTACCATTTCTGTTTCCTCTGGAACTAAATTTTTTTCTTATTTAAAGTTGATTAAGGTCTCTTGAAAAAAAAAAAAAAAAAAGGTATTCTGCGCAATAGTCAAAGATTCTACATGACCAAGAAGAGATCAAGACAATTTACAGGAACATTTTTCCTGGGACAGATACACACCTTCACATTATGCAGAAACACACACATGATCTGTAATGTAAGAGCACAGATTATGATATTCCCATATATGCTGTGTCTGCATGTGCAGAAAACTGACAGCTGAGTTCAGATTCAGTACTGAATCAAAAAAAAAGCTTCCATTTCCTAAGCCATCCAACATTTAATTCCAATATGGCTAGAACCAGGACACATATGTTGTCTGGGAATAAAAAGTCTTTTCCTCCCAGATGGACACAAAGTTTCATGTCACGAAAGGCCTACAATACCAGGGCTCAAGTTAGGCATCCTTTCTGGGGAAAAATAAAATATAAAGCAAGACAGTTTTGTATCAGAGATGCTCGTGATGCCAGTATGTTATATGCTGTTACATATATATACACAACTAAATATGAGTGTATATACACACTGCGCTTTTCATATACCTTTAAAAATGTGTATGTACACTTCATGAAGCCCCTTTAAGTTTGTATTTTGCCAAGAATAGGTTTCAGCAAGTTGTTCTGGACTGTGTGATAAAACACACAAACCCATTAGAGCTCATTCGTGAAAATATTTCAATGGCAGTTCCTCTTGTTCCCTTAGTCCAGAAGAGTAAGATGACAGAAGAAAAACAAAACAGTTTCAGCAAACTCTACAACATTCTTACAGATATTTCCCCACACACTTAAACTTCTGTAGCCTAAGCTAAGTATTCAACACACTGGATAAAACCACACAGCTTATTTCATCATTCCAACCTTAGGCCAGTAATCTTGAATAACTATATGACAGTAATTTTGCATATGCCAGGTAAGTTACAGAAAATTTTAGAAATCACATGTATTTGCAAGCAATGAAAACAGCTTCAAAATCATCCTTCAAAAAAATCTGTTTCTCTAGAGAAACATTAAAAATTCTTTCACATTCTAAGTTTATGCTGCACTATTTCAGAGATGTGATGAGAAAGAAAAAGAAACAGAATACAAAGTCAAACACTCCTCCTCTAAACATTTTTAGTTTATTCACCTCTGTATTGCCAAATGATTTCCTCTGTAATTATCCCTTTAAAGACTTCAAGTCCCTGCTGACCTGGTGCTTGGTTTAAGTGTCAGATAAAAACATAGTGAAAATAACAAGCATGTTTTACTGCCTCTGTGCTCTTTGAAGATTAGGAGAAGCCAAAAGGAAAAGAAACATGTTTAGAATCCTGCAGGTACCACACAGACAAATGCAATTAGATAAGTAGGGAGGGAAGGAGTTTACTGAAACAATAAAGAGATGGAATTTGCCTCAAAAAAAGTTTTGCCTTTCAAAACAATAACAATAAACATTTGCATCAGTGAGTAAACACTTCCACATTTCTTTTTCCCGTAGGATCATCTGGAAGATGACACTGTTTACCAGAACAGATGAGTATGTGCTGCATTTCCAATTCGTTGGACATTTTTAGTGTAACCAAAGAGGCAGATGAAGAAGTTAAGCTTCTTCACAGACTTACTTTGCTTTAAAAAGAAAGGAGAAAACCTTACAGGGCAGTGATCTTCATAGTGTTTTCTAAACAGACAATGTTCAATGCACATGATTTTGATGACCTATGTTACACATTATTTCCCATTCAGCATGAATTTACATGTATTTCTTGTATGCAAATTGAAACACTTGTGTAAGATGTACATTAATCAACACCATCAGAAAATAAACTAATTTCATGGTGAAATTCTGTTTTCAGTCATGTTAGTTATAATGGATACATAGATCAATAGTTACGGAGTCTTACAGTAGCTTAAACAGCAAAACATACATGTTCTGTGGATAGGCAAGCAGAAAAACAGATTATATAAATGCACGTACTATCATTGTAAAGTTCATTTGGGTTGGGAACTTCGTCCTAGCTTACTGAGGAAAGCAAAGTGGTGGTCATGAAAAGGTTGCTCCTGTAACTTCAAAATTCAACTGCTAGACAGACAACCCCCTTTCTTCCAATCCTACCATCCAAAGTCAGGGTTACTTGTAGCACCAATCTTTGCTTCTGTGTGCCTGTTCCAAACAGATACAGGCATGAAAACAGAAGTACACTGAGAAGTTACTACCTAGCCAATCTACAAATCAGCACTTTCAGAAGAGACCTGTTGGTATCAGGCATTCTCCCTGCTAAGGAACAGTTACATCTTTTGTCATCCTTTAAATAAAGCAAGGCTTTGTTTAGCAAGTGAAGCCACATTTTGCACTTCAGTGACATGAGAACTGAAAAAAATCAGACAAAGTAAGTACTAGATGGACCCTGTTTCCAGCTCAATTTAGTACTAAATACTTCAGGAAGATGAAAAATGCACCTTCCTCTTCTTGTCCATGTTAATCAATCATAGAAACATTAATTTGCTCAAAAAGAAAATGTCACAACCCAGGCTGATTATCTAATATTGCCTTCATATATATATACATGCACAGACACACACACTGTCTATATTAGGAAATATAAAGCATTTTATGATCACCCTACGGGATGCCCACCAAAACCAAAGTTAGACTATTCACACAATAACATTTTATTATGATACCATACGATTCGTATGGCTTGACAAATTTAGAAATGCACAGGAAGTGCATTTACTTGTTGTTCTATACATTGAAAACAAAACTCCTCTGGAGAGCTTAATTTGTGATTAAGCTACTTTGGACTCTAGGTGTCACTGTAATTCCAGAAACAGAAAGCACAGAAACAAATTATACCTCCTACTCCACCTTGCTTTGTTCTCTTAGAGCAGGCTTTATACTGTTCACACTGAGGGTTTCTCCAATTACCTTCACATTAAGTGTAATAACCCAAATATCTTTTTTTGATTGAAATTTATCTTTAGGTCTCCAGTTCTAAAAACTGATCTATACACTGATCAAACACCTTACCTGCCTAATCCCTTCTCCATTTATTCCCCCCTCTAAAATTCACAAGTTTCACCTGGCAGGTCCAGACTTTTAATTAGCTGATAGTAAGGAGTTATAAGACAGTCTGGCAGCTCACTATTTCTTTAGACTATAGCTGAAAAGATCTTAAGCAGGAAAGCTTTAGTGGAATGACACTAACTTGTGCATGAGGTAACTCGCATTGTCTAGAGATGTTTATATGGGCCCATATCAGTGGTAAAGTATCTGTGGTCAGTGCTAAACAGGCAAACGGAGTATGTTTAAAGTTTCAGTAGATATTTGCTAACTGGAACAGCCTCAACTGATAAAAGCATACTAAAGCTACTCTGTCATACCCTGCAGATCAGAAAAAAAAAAAAAAAAGAACATCACTGTGCTAGCTGAGACTTACAAAAAGCAAAGGAAACAAAGCTGTCTTAAAGAAAGTGACTAATCGTTTACAAGTCGCCAGCACAAACTAGAGTCTGACTTTGGTTTACAAGAAGTCTTAGTCATTCCTACTTGTTAGAAGCTGAAATCTGTTCTGAATTCAACAACCAAAGGACAGGTTTCCATTCCCCAGGGATTTTTAAATTTAATATCCTATTCTTTTCCCAGTAGGCAGTTAGTGGTAAATATAAATGGACCCGAAGTAGTTTTTTCTTTCTTAATTTCCCCACCTCCTGTTGAGTGAGGAAGTTGCATGTGGCCTATCACATGGTTACCGAACAACACGTAGAAAAGTAGATGCGGTGTGCAACAGTGATTGCAAAACACCATGGCACACAGCTTTGAAGTCACGCAAATGAAACAAACACCCAGATCACTTCTCAATTTCTGCTTCTAATATGCTGATGAAAGTCAAGCAAGACATGGCTGTTATACGGAATTTTAAAGAAAGGAAATCAAATTGTTCCACGTTACAGCAACAGGACGTTGTAACCAAATGTGCTTGAAAATACCATACAGGTGCCTAAGTCAACCCTCCGTCTCATGTAAGACATACTACTTTTTAGAATATCTACAAAATTATATGCTCAAATATTGTATTTTAAGGAATTCTTCAACTGACACCATTGATTTTTACACTTAAAACTCTTTTTGCAGTGTCCTCCCCTCCCTCCCCCCAAAAAATACTACTGACATATAAAAAGAGAAAAATAGTTTCATTTTGATTGCATTTACAATTTCCAGAATGTTAAGGTTATTAGTTCTGTATTTTCTGTGCACACATGCCTTTCCATTGAAAAGTCAAGGAGAGGCAGCATCCAAAGAATGACTGATGAACACCAGCCTTCTACAACTCAAATCACCTTTAGGGTGCCTCAATCTGAACCCCCCCCCAACCACAGGCATCTAAAGAAGTTTTTAGTCTCTTTTGAGGTTTAGTCACAAGGAAAGATTCATTTGAAAAGTCTCTCATGTATTTCTTCAAAATGCAACTACAGGAAATAAAGGAATTTTAGCACTTAATTTTACTTTTTATTCCAGTTACTAATAAAGTATTAATAATGGTTGGTATTTTGTATTAGTAGGGGTCTATATTTTATTCTGAGAGCTCATATTGGACAGCGAACATTATCATCCTACGAATTTTTAGGTGTAGTTCATCTGGAACACTTGAAACAAATCGAGCTAAGCTGCTCCATTCAGTATTACAGACAGTTCTGATGGATTTGTTCAATGGTCGCTAAAGACAACTGGGGTTACCTATATGAAGGCAGCAGAGGGCCCTAATCAGAGATCAGTTTTCCCATGTTGCTCCAACACAGCTCAAATGTGGCAACCTGCAGAACAGGATATGTAACTTCAATATCTGAGCTTTTTGTTGGTGCCAATAATGTATGTTGGGGAATTAAGAAAACATCTTACCTCGTGTGGCCTATTTACCTATGATTTCATACTTCTGAACATGCACCCTAGAAGCTATTTGTAAGAGTCATTTACACACGTCAATTATTTACTAAAACATTTAATTCAGGATACTACAACCTACAAAAGCTTTCTTTATTTGTGTGAATAGCTATTAATCTCTGTACTTACCATTTTCCACATACGGGTGAAATGGCAGAACTAATGCTAGAATGACTCTGCCTCTAGTTGGCTCCAGTACACTCCTAATATCTTTTAATACAGTCAGTGGCTGATCACAACGATCCAGCAAATTCAAACAGCTGATAACATCATACTGAAATCCTGTGTTCTGCCATTCATTTATACCAAGCACCCTACAAACAGAGAGAGAGAGATACAGAGCTGAGTTCTGAGAGACCCACCAAGGATAAAAATTCCCTACGGATGTGTTCATAGTGCAGGTAAGGTCAGCCAACTAGGCAATGAGGAAAAGCAGACATGGTCTTTCTAGTCTCCTGGAAAAGAAAAACTAATCAACAATGGGCATGGCTATATATTCATCCACACCTTTATATTGCCTTATAAACTTCAGGCAATAAAGGAAAAAAAAAGCGCAGGTATTATAAAAGCGTGATGTCCTAGAATAAAAGTGAATATACAGCAAGGAAAAACGAAGCTGAAATATGATTAATGGCTTGCAGCATTTTATCCACTCTGATTTATCTGTGTGCAAACCCAGTTGCTGTTAGTTTTCCATTCAAGGACATGTGAAGAAAAGACATCTACAGCTCCTTCTTTCTTTGGGTTGCAGTCTAGGGACACAGTGCCCCAAATACTAGCTATTACTCAACAAGACTGAAAGAACCTCCAGGAGCTGTGACCGGTGTACAACAACGTTCTGAAAGTGCTGAGGTTTTTATTACTAAATATTCTTCAGTCTTAACAGCAGCAGCTAAACGTAACTAGAATAAAAGATTCTTTACACAGTAATCCATGAGCACTCCTTTCCTAGTCATTAGAGATACCTGAATAATCTGCATCTATTATCAAGATTTGGCTTGCTTTCTTTGCAGTCGCTTTCCTTCCTCTTGCAATTTTGTACTGTTCGTTCATCAGTATCTGAATTTTGTCTTCCTAACTGTCTTGAATAAAGCAGTTTAAGCAAACTATGAAGAAAGACTTCAACACAGTTGTTGCCAATTCTGTCTTAACTGGTAACAGGAAACATCAGCATAGCAAAAGTCCTGATAACAAGGAATATCAGATGTGTTCGCTCTCCCTGTTTTGTACAGGTCAGCTCTTTCCATAATGATCAAACATGAGAAGAATTGACTGAAAACACTGAACATTCATAAAATATTACAAAGATGATTTTGCTGTAATGTCTGAAATACACAATGTAGGAAGTATTCAGTACAATACCTGTATTTCTTCTTCTGAAGCTGCCATATCATAGTTTCAGACAACTCTGTGGCATAGATTTCTTCAAAGTGAGGACTCATGACTTTAGTAACCTCTCCATCCCCAGCCCCTAAATCGAGAAGTCTGTGGGATTTCCATTCTGGATTTATTTTAAGCAGTCTTTGAAATTGTTCTGGGGAAAACACAAACATTGAGCCCCTTCCCAGCAGCCTGAAAGGTAAAGATGAGAAATGTCCAATTTCATACAAACTTTAACAAGGACAATGAAGTAATTTAGAATGTGCTTTGGCAGCAATCAGTCACACAAAACAGACAAGGTCGCTGCTCAGGTAAATTTTAAATCCAGTTCAACTTGCCCTCCACTTGTCAGAGATCCGTCACATAGCTACATGCAGTTATAGTGGCTAAGACTTCAGGAGGAATTTAATCAGGAAAGAAAGGGCTCGTTGGGTGCAGCGCAAGATGATCACACACACACAAAAGTGAGGAGGGGGGAGAGAAAGACAGAAAGAGAAAGGCTAAGCCTTATTTGTCAGGTTTGCAGATTTGAATCTCTCCCACCTACCTTAAAAAAAGGAAAAAAGGGAGAGAGCAGAGGAAATACAATGACTGCAGACAGAAGTATGCACAAGAAATGAGGAATGGGATGTGGAAATAGGAGGGAAGCCAGGGAAGAGATTTAAAGAAAGAATGGGGGTAACACTGCTGGAGTGGCAAAAGAGACGACTTTTTAATTGTATGTTACAATGGCTTTTGCAGCTATCTGCAGATCCTTCTGCATTTAACACAAGAGCTGTCGAATAAAAAATAGACAACTCATTAAGGAATTGGGTAGAGGTGACAGCTGGATTCTTTACGGATCAAGTTAATGACATACCCGCCTGTAACTGTTTGAAGACTACACAGTGACAGATTTCAGCTGTCATAGCAGAAGATGAAAGTTAGCAGAACAAGAAGAGGAAGAAAGAACTGGTCAGTGACAGACTAGAGGTGGATAAAAAAAAAAAAATCATTTAAACCAACGTTGGATAGCAGGTTAAATTTAAAAAAATACAATCTACAGATTTCTTTTATGACCAAGGGGGAAAAAAGGTAAACAGAAAAAGCATGAAAGAATAAAAAATCTGAAAAAAATAAGAGGCCTAGGAAAGATCGGCTATTAAAAACAAAACCACCACCACCAAAAAGGACACACTATACAAAGTTATATAGAAGAAACTAAAGCAAGATATTAAATATATATAAAAAATAAACAGAATACAGCCAATTTAAGTACAACCCCTTTGCAGCACACTTGTGTCAGTCCATGCTGTCTAATTGGTTCGTGGCTATTATGCCTAACAGCACTACAAGGTGTAACTCAAAGCGCTGGAGAGCCTTTGAAAAAAAAACAGGAAGAGAAAGGAAGATGAGGAGACCAAAAGAACCTTTACATAAAGCTACAAGCAACTAAAAACACCACAGGAAAGCTCACAAAGACATCTGGTTAGAAAATAAAGAGAAAGATTATTTTCCTAGCCTTAGCAGCCAGGCACTATCCTCAAACCAGACTGCATCGAAGTATGCAGCAGGTGCAGAGGTGGGGATGGCAGAGAAAAGAGGTAAATGTAACAGAACACATTATTCATAGAGTTAAAACTGGTAAACATGTGTCTCAATGAGCAAAAGAGAAGTAAGCAGAAAAAGCAATGACTTTTTGGGAAAACATACAAAAGCACCCGTGAACAGCTGAACTCCTCTGTAGCTGATGGCAGATGAGACCAATGCAATAACAGTAGGAGAATAATGTTTTATAACTTCTCTATTCCCACCTTATTATGTTTCATCAAACATGCCACATCAGAAGCTACCGTCCAGTATAGCTTACACACAAACCAGGGTGAAATTTAGTTTTAAAGAATAAGAGAAAGAAGATAGTTGATATTCACATCAACGTTACAAAACACACCACTCAGCAACTTCTGCACCGTGTAGCAGTCTGCCTAGTTTAGCAGCACACATGGACACAAACTTCAGATGTAATACAGAACTGACTGGACACAGCCCCCTTCTACAAGGACAATCACAACAGCACGTGCTATAGGTATGGCAGTAGATAAAGAAAAGGGCAAGGGGGAAGAAAGACAGAGGGAAGAAGGACACATTATCTAACACAAAGAATACTCTCAAATTCTTTCTGAGTATTCTCTGGAATAAGACAAGTAATGGTTATAAAATACACGTAGAGTCCTCTGACTGTTATTAATTGCAAATACACCCTCTGCCCTGCTCATACTGGAAATGGCGTTAATTAGGAAGGTTTAAGTGGAGAGCAAAATGGGGCTTTGCAGATCTATTAGACTGGCAAAGGGAAAACTGTATACGTTTAACAAAACTGGCAGATCAAGGAATAGGGATGAACACCTGAAAAAAATTCAAAACGTATTTAGTTTACCCAAGATAGACTTTTCACTTACCCATTGATAGACGTTCTAGACATAAAGAGGCTAAAAATTGAGGACACAAAAGAGTGATAGAGCTGGATAAACAGCCAGCCTGATTTTTCAATGCTGTTGTTTAAGAAGATCTGTGTTCCTTGGTCAAGGTAACTCTGGACAAAAATAGGCTGAAGGGATTCAGACAACTGCTCTGTGTTGCAGACATACCACTAGAGAAAGAAACAAAGCATTATTAAAATGTTCAGCAGCAATATAAAAATAGAAGTAGTTAAAAAGAAACAGAACACACAGAAAACTAGTATCAATTTCCGTAAATATCAAAATTTAGTTTTCCCTACAGACTTTTGAACAGGCTTCAAGATTAATTTAACTTAGATTGGAACTATAATCAGTTGAGGACAGATGACTCACTAGAAGTAACACATTTTGTCTTACACATTACCCTGTACTTTGAAGAATTTTACAAAGCAACTTCCCTAGAAACCAAACACAAGTCCTCTAGGGAACACCACCACATGGGTAAAATAGTATGAATTCGGATAACCTTGTTTTATGTATTCCAACTCACTCTGAACCTGTCACATCCTCTGAAAAGAAATCAGGAAGTACATTTGCAATATTTTTCCAGGAAAATAGATAGATAGAAAATCCAATCTATACTTTAAACAGCTCTTCTGTCATGTATCACTGCCGGACTACATTTCTTCACTTACCAGTACCCAAAAAGCAGGTCCACAAGTCTTTCAAAACAATTTTGTCTAAGGAGCCTTCTCCCATCAACTCTACTAAAAAAGTAATCAGGTTCACACATCGAAGAAGTCATCAACATCTGCTGACAGACAGTTCTATACTTTTAGATTTGTAGAATATGAAGCCCAAGTTAAAATGGGCTCACGGTTCCTTTCACCTCATGCTACTTGGCAATAACCACTCCTATACAAACTACGCCAAATCTGAGACGCCAGCTGCTATCCAGCTCATTCTGAGGAAAAGGATGCTTCTTCTTGCTATCAAATCTAGCTGGTAAAGTCATAAAGAATGTCCTAATAGTCCACGTGTAAGGCACATCTAAACTTCTTTAACACCTAGCTTACATTATTTTAAATGCACGAGACTTGTGCAAAACAAAACAGACCTATAAAAATTCTGAAGTTTAGGACCCTCAAGCCCACCTTACACACCTCCATCTCTAATGCTGCAGCTTTCTGGAATGCCAGCGTGGAGTATAAAATTAAAAAGGTTGTTCATTGCTATGTTGCAATGCCAAGCTAAAAAAAACATTCACTCAATATGCTGAAGTTACAAAAAAGTTTTAAACACTATTTTAATTGCTATTATTTTACATTCTCTCATACTCCTGCAGAGTTATTGACAGCCCTTCCCACATAATCTCTAAAGCCAATCTATATTCTAATATCAAGAATTATAGCCTATAGCTAATATTTACTACCATCCCCTCAGATCTTGCAGTGATGCTCCCAATCTGGCTGCAACTGTTCATGGTGCAGATAGAGTCACAAGTATCTTAGAAAGGTATGGAGAGTTTCAACAGAATCTCATAAAAATGCATGCAGGACAGCTAATGGTCAGCTGGGGCAAGCGTGCAAAATTAAGTGCCTAAATCTCTACAGTCATACTACGCAAAACACGCTTACATCCTGTTCTCTTCATGTTTGTTGCACCTTGTTGGGAGAGAACAAGGTTAAGGTCAGTTAACGCACATTTATAGTGCTCAGCAGCACAATGGGACTTCCAGTCACTACTGTAACATGAATAATAACGGTACAGGTTTCTTAGTCCAGTATCCTGCTGTGTCACAATACCAGTGCCAGCAAGCGGAGGGGAGCAGGCAGCTGCAAGATGGCCATTACATGCTGGATTCATAAACAGGGGCTCCATCAAACAGTCTCTAAGTGGGAAGGTGTTTCAAGACCCTTCAGCAGAGGAGCAGACATACACCTTCATAAGTCTAGTTTGAAAACCGCTTTCACACTGGCCAAGTTTCCTGCAGAATCAGGCCCTCAGCAGTACTTTCAAGCATGCTTGCAGGTATCACAAGTGATCCTTTCCTCTAAAACCCAGAGTTTGAGAAACCCTGCACCACGTGCTGGAGCCTGGCACTGGGACCCCCAAGACTGCTGATTTACCCATTTGAGTCTTTTCTCACTGCAGCACAGTGCTAGTTGAATGAATCAGCATGGACCAGTGAGTCTCGAAAAGGATCCTTAGCAAACTGTTAAAAAGCACTAAAGCAGCAGCCAGCATACTTTGCCCATCTATCTCTAGAAACCAATTTCAAGAGCTGGCAGAAATGACCCATCCACAGAGCTGAGGAGCAGGCAGGGATGGGTGTCAGCTGCAGCAGTGACTTGGGAGGCTGCTGCCTAGCTACAGCAGGCACTTTTCAAGTGCCTCCTTGTGTTGCCATTTTCAATAGAGAAGAAAATGTATCCAAATATCAGAGCTGTGGTAAACATGGACTTTGACCCATAAGCAATACCGCTACACATTTGCCTTACTCGAGTTCATAAAACTTGGTTCTGCACCGAACCCTGTTACCTGCAGTTTCAGGGTCTGACCAAGGAAACCAGCTGCTGCCCTACAACTCCTGTCCTTAAGTCTTCCAAACATTGATGTATATTGACATAAAAGCATGGGCATAACAGCGACAACTGTGAGAAGAGAAGCTTATTTCCAGAAATTAGTCATTGTTTGAAGCCTTCCTCTAATTTCTTCTTTATGGTTAAGTTTGCCAATAAGCTTACTGGCTAAAACATGTGCAACTATCTATGTAACACCAGAGAATATTAGAAATGACAACAAACTGCAAGGAAAAAAAACACACCAGATAAAAACAATCCAATTTTCAAATAACAGAAGTGGTGAAAAACAGTTTTATTCTAGAACTAATTCCTCAAAGCAGAGATTACTTTTGTTTTTCCTCACATCCAATATATGAAGAGCTCTTTTCATGCCACTAGTTTTGTGACATAGTGCAACAGTAGAAAAGCTACAGCACTACGTAATCTGAAGAGAAATATTAGGATATATAATAAAAAATATTGACAACTCTCACCTAATATTAGTAAAAAGAAAAAAATTGTATCTAACTTATGCAAAACTAACAAAATTAGTAAAACTGCAGAGTGCAAGTATCCAAGGCCTCCTCTTATAAACCTTACTTACGAGTAATCTTACAAACTCAGTAACTGTCTTACTCAACTTACTAAATGATTGATATATTAGAATAAAAATCCAGACCCAATAAATTACAAGTGGAGACTATACTGCAGACAATTTACCTGTGAATGACAGTCATCTCCACAGCAATATTTTCTTGATTTACTTGTCTTTCTAGTGTAGTTTTTAACAACAGAAAAGATCTGCAAATTTAATTTGTTCAGCAGAAAGAAGTTTTTTCTGTAAATCTAAATTCTGTTTCTGTCATTCTACATATGCAGTGAATGATCCGAACGCGGACCGTATTCATTAAACCCCAGTAATACGGTCACCTGGTAGCAAGATTCTCAGTCAGCTTCCACCCAGAGCACTAAAACAACTTCAGAAGTGGAAAACTTCTCCTCAGCTTGGAGGACTACAATGTATACTTTTTTTTTTTCCTTTGTACAACAGTCCTCAAGTATTTATGCTATCTTCTTCATTAGCTTAGCTATGTATATTTTTCTTAGCATAAGTCAATACCTTTGTTTAGTACTGTAGAAGTTTCTACTAGCCCCTCTAAACTCCTGCCAGGTTTTCAGTAGCACAGATGCGAACACACGCAGTCGTATCCCCAAAGCACTGCACAGCACCTAACTGCTCCACAGAGCAATGATCCACGTACCTGTACTGCCCAAGTACAGCACTAACCTTTTAGAGCAGTTGTATCACATCGCAAACCCGTTTCTAGTCTACCACCTCCTACCATTCCAAGGCCTCCGTGAGCTCGGTAGTTTCCCAGCTGCTCACTTTTTGCAGCCGGTTCAGATTATTTTCCTCTAGACACACACCTATTAACCAAACATCCCTGTGCTTATAATCCCACCCAGGCAACACCACCTGCAGACCTCGCCAGCACAGGAAGCAAAGCGAAGGTTTTAGCCCCCCAGGGGCAGTCTGACCCCCCAACTTGACGCGTTACCGCACTCGGGACACCGGGCCGGCCTCCCACCCCCGCTGTGGCTGGCACCGAGCGCTCACAGAGCGGCAGCCCGGCCTGCCCCCCCACACCTCCCCAGCGCTTCAGGCCGACCCCAACTTTCTCGCCGGGAGGCCCCGGCCGTCGCCTCTCTTTGTCTGGCTCAGGCGGGCGCTGCCCGGCCCGGGGCCCCCTCAGGGCGCCCTCAAACCGGGGGAACCGCGACTGCCCTGCCGGGCCCGGCCGGCCGTGGGGAGGGAAGGGAAGGGAAGGGAAGGGGACTACCTCAGGGGCCGTACCTGGTGGCTCTCCCTGGCGCCCGGGGCGGGCTGGCCGTGGCTGCCCATCACGTTGGCGTACAGAGACCTGGATAAAGGGCTCCTCAGGTACCTGGCAGGGCCAGACCACATCCTCCTCCTCAGCGCCCACAGGAACAGGGTGTAGCAGCACAGCCAGGCCAGCCACAGTCTCATGGGGGGGGGGGGCACGGCCGAGGAGTCACCCCCTCCCGCTGCTGCTGCTGCCGCCTCCCCTCCGCATGGCAGCGGCGGCGGCAGCCCGCGGCCCGCCGAGCTCGGCTCCCCGCTGCGGGCGGAACGCGCGGCGCGGGGGCGGCGGGGGGCGGCCGGGACGCTTTGGCTGCGACACGCCGGGGCCCGGCGCGGCCCCGCTCCCTCCCTCGCCCCGGCCAATCGCGGGCCGGGCGGGGCCGTGACGCGCGGCAGACCGGGCCCCGCCTCCCCCGGTACCGGCACCGCCCCGGCGCGCACGTGCCTGGCCCCGCCCCGGCCCGCCCTGGCACCCCGGGCTGCGCGTGCGCAGAGCGTGAGGTGCGTCTGAGGGGCGGTGACGGGAAGGGGCTGAGGGGACGGGGCGGCGTCCTCCCCCCCCGGGCTGTCGTCCCGCCTTTGATCCCCCCGGCAGCTCTCCACCGCAGGTGTATGCAGTCACAAAGCAGAACAAAAGGCACAACTCCCTTTTCACCCTCCCTCCAAGCTCTCGTTTTCAGCTATAGCGTTTCATCAGAGCTGACGTGACAACATAGTGGGGCATCTTGGAAGCCGCCTGCTCCCCGTGTTCCTCTAAGGAGGTGTCTTTTAGAGGAATGACAAGGGGCTCGGTAACAACCTGGCAAGCGTGAGCTTTTCCAGGGAGGCTTCGATAGTGACTAAAAACACTGCTGAAGGCCTGCCTGACCATGCACTGTTGTGGTTGTTCAGACTGATGATACAGAGGACTCCTCTGAAATTAGTACCTTTCCTTACCCTGACTAAAGTTCAGAGTTTTGGGGATTAGTTCACCAAATTCAGAAATTCTTGGCTGCTACAACAGTAAATACTTAAAAATGGATGTGGTACTTCACCTCGACCTGTGTTGGGTTTCCACTCTCTTCAGGTTTTTCCTCCAGACAGACCCTTAAGGTCAATAGGCCTGGAGGTGGTGAGATTCCTGAAAAACACAAAATGCAGGCATCTTAAGATAAATTGGGTCTTTACAGAGTTCGCCCTTCAAAACTTCTATCTGCAGATGAAAGAGTACAGCTGTTTGAAAAGGAAGATTTGGCTTTAAGTCCTTGAGCATTGCATTTTTCTTGTAAATAACTATTTTGGAATGGCTCTGGCTCAGACTAAACCTTACTGCTAATGTAGAATTTCTGGAACATGTTTTAATAGTTTTTTTACAAAGCTTACACTCTTGGGTCTGTGACAGGAGCATGGGTCACTAAACAGAAGGTTCTTAGGTCTACAATCCACAATTATTGTCCTGAAGCTGTAGGATGTGCACGCAGAGGACAAAGACATTGCACAGGCAGGAGAACAAGAACTTGAGACTTGTGCATGCTATGTCTGTGTTCGGGAATGCACTGGGGTATAGTGGAAGCTAGTAGATCAGTAAGTGTCCTGAATGCAATACTCTACAGAGGAAGGATAGGCTGGAAAAACAATCCGTACTGAAGCATTTTAATCTGGGGTAGGTCAGTCTGTATAAAAATCTTGTGGCTTTTCACACAGGAGCATGTGCCCTTGCTAGAACAAAAGCTTTAGTTCCTCTGGGTTTGGGTGAGGTATTTTACCACTGTAATCACTTATGTTCTAATAAAAATGTTTATTTGTGGTAATAGAAAGAGAGGAATACCATAACCAATTGGCACTGAAAGCAAATCTAGACAAAACCCATCTCATTAGTTGAAATTCCAGCTGAGTAAGGCATCAGGGCTACTATCTCTAGTCTCTCAAAAAATGTTTCTTAGCGGCCACAGAACAGTTGATATTTTTCCTTTTGATCCAATTTGAATGGCTGGAGTCTAGCACCTTCATTTCCTGGTAAGAGTGATACTGGAAGCCAAACTACCAAGGCACCCTAGCTTCTACCTGGAAGATCTTCTGATTAAGCACTAATCAAATCCAACCTTACCTATCCTGAGAAATCAACAAAACCAGAGCAACAAAATATCACCAGAGGATTTTTCTGTTCAGTTCATTTTCACTAATGTTTAACCTCCTTGAGGAATGTTCTTGACATGAGCGCTTTAGACAGTTCTCCCTGGGAAGATTTTCTTTCTCCAGTAGTTAGATGGGCTAAGGCACTTTTCAGTCTATTTCTTTTTATTTGGTTTGGGATCAGGACTCTGCTTTCTATGTACGTTCTTGTTTGTAAAGACAGATTAGCTTATTTTTCCCGTGAGGAATAAAACAACTTTATAATCAAAATCCAAAAACAACAAAAGCTACATTTGCTGCTTTTTAAACAGACATCTGCTTGCAATGTGTAAACTAATAAATACAATTGGTTCAGGTTAATTACATGTTCTTCACAAGGCAATATATTTTATCACATGTGAAATGTAGGTAATGAATTGCATACTGAATAAGAAATATATTAGCTTTCATCTTTGCATTGTTAGTATACAACCTAGGTATGTTTTAATAAGGCATTTCAAAGTTCCTATCCAGTGTTACATTTGTCATTAATATTTTGCCGCAGTATTTGTATACTAAGCATATTTTTTTTCTGGACAGGCCATAAAGTATGCAGTATTCATGCACATTTAGGTAATAATTTTAATATATTGTTATTTGCACATATGCTGGTGGAATTGTACCCTATATCAATTGGTGGGCATTCTCAGAAAACTATTTGTTATGTAAGTGTATGCATACATCATTCAAAGCAATTAGCATGCTTGGGGAGGATTTCTGGAAAAAAAAACAAACAAACTTATTTTCTACTTTCTCCTCAAATTTTTAGGTAGTATTTCTTCTTTCTCTTGGTGGAAAATTTATATCATCTATTTAATACTTAGTGCCCAGAAGGTCCAAAACATACTCAAAGGTTTTGAATACCTACCTAGAAAGGAGTATTTTAAAGACAGTCTGCATTTGCTTTGTGGTGATCACAAGGAGCCTTGTCTTCTGGAACAGGACACACAGCTACAGGACCGGCTGCACAGCCTCATGTATTCTAGGACTGTAATTTTCCCAATTAAGCACAGCAATTTAACAACTTTCCCTTCTATTACTATTAGTAGTAAGAAATCAACTACTAGAAAGAGGGTGTAAGATAAACAAATACAGATACCTGATCTAAAATCCTTTCTCCCAAAGGTAACCTAGGAATCCAGTTCCTCCACACATTCCTCTTGGTATCTTTGGGTCCTTCCAGCTCTTTAAGATTGGACACAACTGGACTCCACCAGTCTTGGTTGTACGTTCCTTTACAAAACCAGCTTGAATTCTTTCGATGGCGTGTATTACTGAGCTTTTTCCTGAGCTGGTGTAATACTGTAAAAAAAGAACTCATAAGTGTTTGTGAAGATGAAACATATCTTAACTGTTCCTTTCCCTTCCTGCTCGTCTTTCCTGACAGCAACCGTTAAGCTACACAACGGTATTCAAATGTAAACATCCTACTAGCCATGTCAACAGAGCGTATTCATGAATTACTGAGCAGTTCCAAAATCAGCACAGCAGGAGACTGAGAAGGTCATTTAGTACAAAATGAGGACAGAGGCAGGCCTGTAACCACCACAAAGTATAAATCTAATTTTTGCCTACTTAAATACTCTTCATCGTCATTTATTGCATCTGTTTTATCACTAACCACATATTATATTACTACTATATATAATTATACTAAATTTCTTACTATTAGATAATACTGTTTTAAATCTAGTAGACACTTATCTATTGATTTTCAATAAATAAAATTCATTCTGTGTATTAAGGTCCAAATTCTCAGAATTTATACAGAAATCCTATGAAGTAATGGGATTCTCATTCCCTGAAGTTATCAAAACATTCCCTATTTTATATTATACACACTTAAATCCTCCTTATCAGTTACGACGCTATTTTAGACATTCTTAAATTATCAAGAGTAAATTGTGGCATTTTTCCAGCAGTGGGATTTCAAGCTCACATACTATGAGCTAATAAGGAGAGAAAGCAGGCAAACCAGCTGTTACAAGACACTGAACTTTTGAATTTGATCATCCTTTACTTGAGTCACAGCCAAAACCAATCATGTAGGTTTAGCAAAGGATAACAAAGTTTAATGAATGTCAGAGAAATGGAGAACAAGCAATGTCAATCATAAAATGCTGTCAACCTCCTGTCACTACTTTTTGTAGTTAGACTACCACCTGAATTTAAGCCAGTTTTCCAGTTCTCTTTTAGATTGACTGCTGGTATGATGAAAGATGCTTTCTTTTTCCTGCCCTTATATATAGGGCAGACAGAAGAGAGAATAAAAATTCTAGTAATTTGCAGAATTATTAACATTTTACCTATTCAATTATTTGTATTGTGCTTCTAGGATTTATTTTCTCAACTAGGTTACTCTACACAATTAATCCCTCATATTTTAAGGCAGTCTCACTTAGAAATCTTTGACTATTTACTTTTCCTATCTTAATTCTAAACATATAGAAGTTTAGAGGCTATTCAAGGTGTGCCTTCAGTCATATCACCCCTTAATCCTTTTTATTTCAGCAATTAATATACTAGCTTTATCAAAAAACTTCCAGGAAAAAAAAAAATGAAAAAAATGAAAGAAAGAATGAAAAAAAAATCTGGCCATTTCAAAGAATTCTTAGTATGATTTTGACACTTACTAGTTTTCCTAATCAGTTTGACATCTTATTAGTTTTCCTATCAGGTAGCACCATGCTTTCCCAGTCGTTAACTATTCACTGTAACTAATAATGCTGTATTAGAAGAAATTAATAAACAGTCATCTAAGAAACTCTATTTATGCAACAACATATTCACCTATCAGAAAATGTGTATTATATGGGGATTGGATGAGCATATGAAAATTAGAAAATATGTAAACTCTAAAGAAAATTAAAACTATTGTAAGTTATTTATTAACATTTTAAAAGGAAAAATCAGGGAGAAAACAGTTTCGTACACTGAATTAAATATTACATTAACCTAAATTCTTTCAGATTTTTCTCCTTCAGCCTTTTCTCCTTCTGCCTTTTAGACAGAAAATGCATACATAGAACACAGCATATCTTTTAAAATTCAGAATTTAAACACACAGTCCATATCTGTCCTGGTATTTTTGCAAGTACTCTATTTGGATATGTAAATACAACTGACAATTGTATATGAGCATAATGCTATTAGCATGTACTAAGCAAATAAATAATGGTATTTCTGACAACACAGATAAAAACAGGTAAAAAAAAATCACATTTCCACCTTCTTACATTTTAACATAAACCTTCACATTCGTATCAAAAGATTCACTTGGATTTCTAAATATTCGAAAGATGGTTTTACACTTTTTCCACTCACAGCTTTGAAAACATTTTGTAAAAGCAAGGAAACATTTTTTTTCTACTCAGTGAATGTAAAAACTGAGGCATAAAATATTATTTTTTCAAGATTAGTATTTCAGATCTCAAACCTTCTCATTAAATGAGACTATTGCCCAACGAGAAGCACAGTAAATTCTTACACTCCTTTTGTTTCCAAGATTCCTATCATGATAAATGAGCTGATTTAGCACCTTAAAGTCTTGATACATGCAATTCATCTTCTTGTACTCTCAACTGACTGGCGCTCTGTAAGAAAGGTGATTCTAAAATTATGTTTGACCAAGGAAAACAGAATGAAAATGAGGCAGGGTTAGATTATACTTAAGCTATCTATCCTTATACAATTTGAAAAACATTGTTGCCCACATAGATTTTCTAATGCCAGGTATATTGGAGGAAAAAGAGTATCTATTAAACAGGAGTACTAAAACCATGCTAATGTATCTTATCATTACAACATGTGTGAAATAAAGAGAGGATTCAATGTTTCTGAAATTGTATCAAAAACTTTATTTTATAAAAATCACAGGATCCATTTAAAAGCTGAAAAGATTTTGGTAAGGATAAGTCAGAAATTTAACTGGATTAATCAGAAATTAATTTCAACTGTGAGCACAGCAAAATTACCAAGCAGTTTAATATGTGTGCTTACATTTGTCCAACTAATTCAACACTACTACAACCGTATGCTGATGTCTTTCTTACCAGAATGAAATGACATTTTGTATCAGCTACTAACAATACAGTACCTCAAAACAATTTTCCCATTCAAAAAGCCAGAAAACTGCATCTACCTACCACCAACTAGAGATACTTGGAAAGCCAGTGAGGAAGTATGGAGCTTTTCCCATAACCTGCAATACTTCATTGAACACCATTTTAATCTTCTTATTTAGTTTTGCATAGACTTTTACAGGGTAGTTAATTATTCTTGGTGCTTCCTGTAGCAGCTGGCAGATTTGTCTTGTTAATGGTCTGGTAGACACCATCTACATTTTTCTCTTCATCTCCATGCCATCCCTGAGGGATGTCTATCTGGGCTTTTCTAGACTATCCCTAGAGATCTGATATTTTATCAGATATGGCAGAATTAATCCACCGTCTTTCAGTAAGCTTAAGAACATACATTACTGTTGAATTCCAGGGATTCCTTTACCTGATCTGCCATATCCAGTCTTCAAAGGAGATAAACAGTGACCAATATATACCAGAAATTACTTTAATAAGTAATTATGGATAAAACACATCACATTCAAATAGCTGAACTCAAAAAATCCTCTGTACAGGGACTCAGAATTAAGGCTGAATGTGATCTGTGTTATATTCTACTATACTGAAGAACACAGTGTATTGAAATGGCTCAAATAGTATTTGGTCTAGCAGTCCATTTAAAGCAATTTTGCTTTTTCACATTTAAAACATGCCAAGTCCAGTTCAGCAGAAGTTTTAATGACCACCTGTTACATATTTAACGTACAGCTGTTAAATGACTATTCTGGATTGAAAAGCGAGTCCACGTCAGGATCTGCACGACTGCAATGCAAAGCGGAACCATACAGATCAAATAGAACATGACATCATGAAGACCTAAAAACAAACTGGTGAAAAAGATGAAAACACAGATTTCAATATGAAGAAGATAATTTCATGGTCATTTCACAGCAAATTATTTTTTAAGCATTCACCTTATAAACACATGCACATTACTGGGTACAATAAATTCTAAATAAAGGAATTATTATCTCAGGTATCACTGAGATGTATTCAGTTATATTTTCTGATTCTACATTCAGATTTTACGTTGTTTACTCCTCTCATAATAGCCAGGAGGAAATGAGATAACTACTTTACTACACATCTGTATTATTTAATATAGAAATTAATTTAAAGCAATATAATTCAATTATAGAACAGAGCATCTGAAAAGGTTTAGTGAGACTGAAAGATCTGGAAGATAAAGAAAAGCAGTACTGGAAGCAAACATTCTAACATGAAATTATTTTATTTACGTTAAAATCTGAACTACTAGCTATCCACATAGTATACTACTGTAGTTGCTGAGGGCTAGGTGGGAGTCATGATTAATGCACAAAACTCACTATACTGTGCAATAAATAGGCTGCTTGATATACGAAGACTAATTTAATCTAATTTATTGTTTTAAAAGAAGGGATTAAAAGATTATATAAACTACTAAAATAATACTTGTGAAATTAACACTCAGATGCTTATTTATTCTTGTGGATGAATAGTATTTCCTGATCTAAATCTTCTTAAGGAATAAAAGCGTCAACAACTATGAATCAGAAAGGAGAACATGAGAGTTAAAAAACTCCTTCTTTGAACAGCATGGTTTCTGACATCTCAAATTATACATTTTGGTATTCGTCTAGTAGCTAGAATCATTATCTACTGGCATTCTGTTAATTATTGGATTCTAATTACTTAAATATTAGGAAAGTCAACTCAAGCTAAGAAACAGTCCCTAAATGAATTTTCTCTCCAAGAGACAATTTATTATCTATTTTTAATTAGCATTCAAGGGTTAGATGGGAGACTCACAGAACAGCTATAGACATGATCCAAAAAACCCTGAAATCTGTGAAAAAAACTCTCATAAACTTGAGTAAGCTTTTGAATGGAATCTAAGAGTTTCTTTATATCACAAAAGAATCAATTCATGTCTCACTGTATTTAACAGAAAAATGCTCACAATCTCGAACATAACCTAGTGCATACATGTACACGCCCCCATCCCAATCACAATTTATCTCAAATCCCATACATGTTAATGCTACATAAGAAAACAAAAAAACATAGGCTTTCAAGTGAGTTTATCGCTCAGGCAATTGCATTTAATAAATGGAAGCTATTCACTAGCAGGTCACTGGCCCATAGCCAGTGTTTATTGGTAGCAACAGTAAACCATTTACATGTTATTTACTGGCCTGTATTCACTTGCATTTTCAGTCCACCTACAAGCAAACAAGGGCCCACATCATGCACACCACCATCACAACCGCCAATAGTTAACTGTAGGAGCAGTGTCAGCAGAGATGCCACAGACAAACTACTTACCTATCTTACCTATCTGCAGTTGCAGACAGGACTAAGATGCAGTTAACAGCATGCTGGGGTTTGTACTTTGGCTGTTCTGCACACTAAAGAGGATTGCAGTTCTCAGTACTAAAATTCTTCCACATTTATATAAAAAGAAGGACAAATGTGAAAGAACACCTGCCAAATTACTGACTTTCACTGATGCAATCCTGATTTGGTTTGAGTGAAGCAATATTGGTTTAAGAAAATAATATTGCCTATTGTTGTGTTGTAAAACCTCAACTTATGAAAAGTATCTATAGTACAGAGAACAATGAATGGAAAAATATTTCATTAAGAGACCAGGATAAATCAAGAGCAGTGCTCAGATTTCATCATAATAATTAGCTGAACCAGTTATCAGAAACTTCCAAGTCTACTGTCATTTCTTGCACATGAAGGAATAAAACATACCATCTTCCCCTAGACCTCCCTAATATCTGTCTGAATAGAACGTGATGTAGTCCAGAAATTCAGTACAAATGCATCAACAGTTCACAATGCTTCCATTACATAATGAAGAGTTACTGTCAAGTAACTTAATTCTGAAGAATGAATTTGAAAAGCACACTTTTAAGAGAAGTTAATTGCAGTTGCAGCAACTCTCCAGAAGAGGGAGTTTTTAAACTAGGTATCTTTTCCATAGCAAAATATAAAATAAATGATAGTAATTTAAAATATCAAGCCGTATGGGACAGGTAACATTTTATTACCATGATGGATCAAAAACAAACAAACAAACAAAAAAAACAAAACAGGACCACTCTATTCTGAAAACTATTGCTCAAATGTTAAGCTATCACATTAAAAATACTTAAGGTATCTTCCACTACAAAATGCTTAACTTATGTGTAGCTACCCCATTCCATAAGAATGTGGTATAATAAGTATATTAATGTATAGTGTATATGGAATCATGTGTAACACACAGAGAACTGTGTATTATATATCAGCCAACTAAATGTGTGATAGAGGTTATACCGAATGGCAAGAACACTTCTGGAAGAGAAATACACAGTTCATAGCAGAAAAGTCACACTTTAGAGTTACAAAACCAGAGGGAAAAATGAGATAGAAGTGGATTTCTCCTAAGGAAGAAGACATACTGATGGCTAAGAAGATACTACCATTGGGGCAGCAGTAAATACTGGTAATGGTAAGTAAGAATTTGGTGATGCTAAAGGTCAGTTCAAAGGTTTCATTACAGAAGAAGAGTGGAACAATCTTCCGTATGTCTGGTTTATTACAGTACAGGGATCACCGTCCAGTGATAAGCATTTTATCATTTTTGATTAATCTCAACCATCAACCTGGAGGTGCTCCAGATGAAAAGAGAAAGGAGACTACAGCTTCTTTTCTTCTAGGCCTTCACTCTCCATATAAAACTGTTTCACTGTCTTACCAGCTTGAGTGCCCTGCAGAATACAACTGTAACTGAAGCCACCAAGATGATAACAAACTATTGTCTCAAAAGATCTCCAGGGATAAGAATTTGACTCAGAGCATGCCAGATGCCCTAATAAGCTGGTCAGGAATGTCGTCCTTACACAGGCAGAGAATACGTGTGTGCAGACTGTTCAATATCACGATGGCAACAAAAAACAGACAAGCTTAAAAATTGGCAATTTACAGTTGGCTGGTATTCTAATAGAGTTTTATTAACTCTGCTGAAACAATAATGAAATACCCTGATCATGGAGAATACCGAAGAGTCATAGATAGTATCATGTAGCTGAAAAATCAAAATGTCACTACTGGAATGATGAGGTATAGGTAAGGTAGTGCCATCTCACAGACTTTTTGCCAGAGGCATAGAATCAGAAGACATGATTTGCTCAGCAGATAGCTTTTGATTGACAGTTTCTTTCTGATACAGTGCAAGATGAGCACCAAAGACAGAATATTTGTGAAGCCCACTTCTGAAGGGAGTACGCTAACAAAATGATTTCAAAATATATAAAACAAATGAAGTATGGGAGACACGCCCTTCTGCCATAAGGTAAGAACCTTTTTTTATATATGCAAGTTGAAGTCATCCAGAAAGTTTGTGAGCTCCAGCATTCCGTGTGGTCTTGCATAAGCAATGTATCAATAAATGAGAAAATGAAATGACAGTATTAAACAAAAATAAGAGTGAACAAGCAGAAAAAGCTTATTCCCATAATTTCTCAAGTGTACACTCATTGCTGGAAAATGTTTTATACAACAGAACAGAATAGTTCTGTTGGAAGGGACGAACAAAGATCAAGTCAACTGCCTGACCACTTCAGGACTAAGCAAAAGTTGAAGCATATAATTAAGGGCATTGTCCAAATGCCTCTTGAACAGTGACAGGCATGGGGCATCAACCACCTTGCTAGGCAGCCTGCTCCAGCAAAAACTTGGAAAGTTGCTGAGAATACAAAAGCCAACGTTCAAACTTTAGAGCCTGAAAGGAAAGAAAAGGAAGGCACCTGGACATTACTTTTCTATGTTCATTCCATAGAACATTAGCATTCAAAACATACAAAAGACAAAAAAAAAACAAAACAAAACAAAAAAAAACACACCACCACCGCCACCACACGCAAATCAAACCAAACAAAAGCCACAGCGAATCCCATACATCTTACTGAGATTCTTCCACTTTGTGAGAGAATCTGTGGAACAAAACTAATGCAACGGACAGTATCTGTATGTAAGAAGGAACTGCCCACCTGTAACAGTAACACTAATATTTTCACTATAGCTAAGTACTGGTACTTTTTTTGTTATGCTTTAATTTTCAGTTAAAGAAAAAATGAATAATTAAGAATTCAGCAAATTTTGCTGACTAGTTTATGGTTTTTGCATCTTCTTTCTTTTCTTGGTGAATAACATTGCTGGAAACTCTTAAGACACATTTATTCAGGGCCCAAACATTTTAGTAATGCAGAATAAGGATTAGCTGTGCTATCTTCACAATTCGCTACCACTAATATCTAATAAAGTAAAGGCTTTTTAGAGCACTTACTAGATATTGCCAGCATTGGAGAAGGAAGGACATAGCTGAGACTGTACTGGCATGGGCCATAACACTCCGTTATATGTAATTCACATGTTATTTATTGTTAACACTTTGAGCATGTTTGAAATGATCTCCTGTATTCAGTTTCTGTTTTTCCCCAGATAACAACTCTGTCCTGAGACAAGTGTGCATAAGCTGCCTGTCTATGTATGGCTGAAATCAGAGACCAGTTGATAGGGTTTGAATATGTATAAGTAATTTTAGCTCAGTCAATGGTCAGAGTACACCGCCATGGGCAAAGTGACTCCCGAGAAACAATCTTCAGTAGTCTGGTCTTTGTGAACATGCACACTGTACTCCATTCACAAAGAAAGCACTTACTGACCAATCCAGAAATTACAATTTTTTTTAATATCTGATTTTCATTAATTCTTCTCCAGAGAAGCTGCTGGATTTGTCAGCTAGCTGGAAGA
Organism: Anser cygnoides; assembly: GCF_040182565.1. Classification (NCBI taxonomy): domain Eukaryota; kingdom Metazoa; phylum Chordata; class Aves; order Anseriformes; family Anatidae; genus Anser; species Anser cygnoides. The sequence goes on from NC_089887.1 coordinate 8,000,523, forward strand.
AGTGTCAAATGACTAAGATCAGACTCTGATGGTCAAATTTGGAGTTCACGTCTGATGTGCACATGAACACACATATATACAGAATGTGTGCAGACTTTTGTATTTAAGACATTCTTTTTGAGGGGGTGGGCGAGGTATATGCGCAGAATATTTCGGGTGTTTTTTGATTAACTGATCTCAACTTTGTACCTTTAAGCTGTTCCTTGCACTAGTAAAATAAATCAACATAAATCAATTTCAACACAACTCAATTTCAAATACAGGTTTTAGGGACTGAGTATTCAAAGTATTTCAACTCTATATCCAATAAGTTTATTGTTGCTATAGTTCAGAGTCTACTTATTGGAAAAAAAAATAGGACTACTGTGATTTAAAATCCATCCACAAAGGGATCGTTTCTCTGGTTAAAAGGGAACAGATCTGAAGTTTTCTTGCTTCAAATCTGAATTTCTCTGAGTCATCAAGATGAATATATTCAAGCTTTCTCATAATTCAACATCCAGTTCAACCTACCACTCCTCTGCAAAAATCACTCATCTTATTTGACATTATAATGAGGTTCATGTCCTTATCACATCATCTCACTGTCTGACTATCCACAGAATGCATTAAAATCAAATCGACTGTTCTCAAGCATAGCCTGAGACATAAGCCTTCTTTGCTTATGTCAAGATGCTTTTCTGAAGACTACCTGTTGCACTTTTATGTTGTATTTTTCCTCTTTTTTTTTTTTTTTTTTTTTTTTACAAATTTCCTCAAATACAAAATATTCTCTTAGCCTTAGGTAACACATAACCAGTCTTTTTTCCTTCAAGAGCTATGTCCACAAAAGTTGGTATAGAATAATTATCTTCTATGCATTTTTTAAGCTTTCTAATCAGAATTGAGTAGAGGAGATATGTAGTACTTAGGATATCCATGTTGTTCTTTCAAACAAATCCTAATCGGACTAATTTTTGCTTTTTGGTGCTGACTTCAATAATTCTGTACGTTGTTACTTCCTTTTGTTGGACATAAATAAACAGCCTGACCTTTTTAGCGTACTGACTCCCTGTTAATTTATTTATTTACTTTTAAAGCCCATGCATTTCCAATGTGTTAACTAGCAACCACAGCTTTATGCTGTATATTAAGGTCTCCAGGGAATGCAATGAAATCATTAGCATTAGAATGGTAAGCAGTATAGAAGCCAAAATGATACTCCTATTTGAGGTAAATTCTCCTTCAGTGATTACACTGCTTTCTCTCAAATAAAAAATATATCTTAAAAGCAAACCTATTAGGATTATATATTTAAGGAAATCAGCTTGTGAGATAAACAAAACACGGAAGCCAGGACTACATCTATCTTAATAAGAAGTAGTAGGTGACCTCAAACTGTTCTTTTTATTTTTTCATAATGAAAAGGGAGATGGTCAAATACTGAAATGTATCCTTTTTTTCCCCCAAATTAGGTAGGTGTGCTTAAATGTATTGTTTAATAAAGGATTTATTCCTTTTAAAAAAATCTAGAAAACATTTTATTTCTATGCATAAAAAGAAAACAAATGAAAAATATGTTTAAAGTGCTCATATTTTTGAAGCACAGCCGATGCAAACTACTGGTAGATTAGTTTTCCATTTACTGTCTGAATGACAGGATTATTTCACTCTAAGTTCTGTGATTTAAAGCACATGTGATTTTAAGCAAATTTCTGAACTCACCTTGGATCAGGCTGAGCAACTTCATTATTCAAGTTCTCATATCCAAATTGATTTAGTATGGTAACCACAAGCATTGGAGCCAAAGATTGGGCAGGCTTGGTAAATAAAGCATTGGTACCAAAAACCATAGAGGAAAGTGGTGATCTAAAATATTTCAGAAAATAAATCCAAACATACAACACCATGTTATTAGTATGTAGAATCAATTACAATAATGATTCTTTAAATCCTGTTAATATGCAAATGTTAACTCACAATAGATAGCTTTATATTTTACACATACTGACTGCAAACAGATCAGCTATCATAATGAAATCTCATTTTCTTTGGAAATTAAAGACAAAAAAAACCACCTCTGGGCTATATACAGCTTGGCCCCAGTTCTGAAATGACTTGCACACAAGTTCAACTTTTGCACACTGAGTAATTATTGAAGCTAAGCTAGACTGAACAATGCATGGAAAATTAATTAGAACGTAAGATTACACACATGAAGCCAAAAAAGGATTTTTTTTCTCTGTGAAAGCAATAGTTCTCACCTTTGAGGGTGAAGTCCTGTAATACCCTTTGACCAAGATTGAATCTGCACTAATACAAACATTGGTGTAACCAACAGGAAGTTGCTTGCACTTTGATAAAAATCCAAAAGATCCATGAGTTGTCATATGCTAGCTCACAGCTGGTTTTATCACTTTTTATTTCGGAGAGATAACAGCAACCACTTAGACTTTGAAGTTTGCACTTTAAGTAGCATAAGTAAAACTTTCTAAACTCCTTTTTCACGTTAGAAAGATGACAATAGATGTATAGGGTTACAAAATAATTCAATTTAAGCTGACATTAACAAACATTAAAAAAAAAAGCCACCTGGAGAACTTGGCTTATACAATAGTGCAATTAAAACTAGAAATTACCTAATAAGCCGTTCAAAGTGTTCTGCTGAAGTAATGGCAGGAAACTTCATTAAAGTTCTTATCTTTACTTGTGCTACGTTGTTCTTACAAAAAGTACGTCTGTGTCGAGCACCCAAGATCACTTACAGCCTTCCCTTGACATAACCTAACTTACTAAAGAGTAACATCACAAATTACAGTGTATTTCAAGAAAAACAGTTAAGAATGACATACCTCCGCTTGTGCTTTATTAAATCTGCATCAACAATATCTGCCAAGGGCAAATTGAACAAACTAAATGAAGCTTGTACAATTACCCTAAAGAAAGACAAAATAATTAAGATTCTTTTTAAAATACATTTTCAAAATAAAAATGGTAACTGATGCCTAATTCTAGCATGTGCATCCAACTACACTAACATTTCTGCAAACACACAAAACTGAGATGTTCATTAAAACATGGTGATGTATGTTTAAACAGAAGTTCTGAAAGCACTGGTAGGTCTGTTCTTAATTGAGAATTAGAAATTGATATGCAGACCTAACTTTTTTTTTGTTTTTTCCTGGACACTGGTGGAAAGAGTCACAAATACTTGCTTGATATTATCAGTAAATGTCATTTAAAGTGACATGAAGAAAAAAAAACACCTTATAGGAACAAAAAAACTCAAAATTTTCTCTTGAAATCTGAGATGGACATGGAAAGGACTGGAAAGACCACATGCAAGACAAATTTCAAAGTGGAAGAATTAGAAAAGTAAAAAGATTTTATATGCATTCCTATGTATGTATTCACATTTTGCATGCACATATGCATTTAAATATGCACACACACAATCTGACTCTTAAACTGCTAACTGAAACCATAAATTCAAGTATCAGGACTTCAACATTTTGTTAAATTTTGGCTGTGATTAGCTTTTACTAATGAGAGGCTTCGAACAATTACCACTTTAAAGTCTTTAGGCACCTTTTAAGATTTTCCTTTGGAAATCCAAATATATCTTCATCATTTAAAGTGTGCAAGTAATGAAATGCAATTTACTGGTCACACAATTCAGCGTTACAGTAGCCCATGACTGAAATACTGAAAATGAGAATGAAAATAGGAAAAAAAAAAAAAAAAAAAAAAAAGAAAACAAAGGTAGAAAAGGAAAGTAGGAACATGTAGAAATAAAGCAATGAAATTAAAAAAAAAAAAAACAAACAGAAAAATGAACTGCTGCAACAATATTCTGATACAAACAGGTCTTTATTTCTAAATAAGTTTTTGCAAATGTTATAATGTGCTTCCTCAATTAAAGAATTACTTCCTGGCATCATACTTCCCCGTTACTACTGAAAATGCAACCTAGTATTGGTTGCCTAATGGATACCTGACTTACTGGTACTTATTTTGCAGTGCAATACACAAGTGTTCATGCACTACAAAATGTGGTCTGAGGCTTCCCTAGCAAACACTCACTGAAGAGTTCCTCTACTAAAATCTTTGTAGTCAACAAGAGGTTCTGCTTACCTTGTATCTGAACTTGTCTCACGTTAAAACAGACATATGGCAGGAGGCATTTGGCTGCAAACCATAGTCACTGATCATTTCTAAGCCTTTTTTTTTTAAAGCAGAAATTAAAAGCTGAAGCATACTAAAATGAAAGCTGAAAGAAGTTGTAAGCAGTTTTGAGTTTTCTGACGAGTGAAACAGAACAGAAAGAAAACCATAAAAGCAGTGGCAAAATCTTCAGGCTATTAGAAACAGCTGTCCACTCTGTTAGAATTATTTAAGTTGTGTCTATGAAAAAGGAAATATACTTGCTTACATGTTTGTTGTGAGATAAAATGCCAAGAGATAATAATGTTCTGGTCCTAGAAAAAACATGACAGCAGCAGCTACTCCTTCAAAGTAAAAGGAAAACAAGATGATTCTGTAATAACCAAACTTCTTCAATGAAGCGTGACTGAGAAGAACAAGGCACTGAAAAGACAACATATACACATATATGAGGAAAAGACATAGCATAGTATTTCAGCAGTAGGAGAGCTATAAAGCACAGAACAGACACAAATAAATCATTACTACCCAGTAAAGAAGAAAAAGTTTTTCTAAAACGTACAAACCAAATTAAAATATAAAAATTCAACAAAGAAAATATTTACTGGATCATTCTATGCTGCATCTACCGCGTAAGAATGGTTTCCTTTCACTCAAAACTAGCCAGATAAGAACTGTTACATTCTGAGGAAAATCCTATTTCCCATGTTGCCTCACTATTATTTAATGGTCATGATCTTTGTTTGATACTCTTCAAATAATTAAATTTGCAGCACGTTAACTGTAAACCAAGCATCTTGCCTTGTGAATTTTATGATCAGTTGTCTTTCTCGAACCGTGTAATATTCAGATAAAGAACAAGAAGGAAATCTCCTTATACATTTGTTCTCATATTTGAATACTTTAACACAATGAATAAAACCAGGATGCTATGATGACACAAAAATTACTACGGCAAATACTATTTCCAAGCTCAAGACTTCTATTTAAACCAATGATCAAAGAGGTAAAACAAATCTAGAAAGTTGGTATAGCAACAAAATCTGATTGTAAGAAACTAAACATACTCCTCGCTCAAGGCTATTTTCATTTTTTTCATAAATGGGCTTATACTAGAAATTGTAAGATGTTATTTAGTGGATGCTATTGTAAAAAACATGACCTCGTCTCCTGTAATTGAGAAATAACCCTGTCTCAGGAAGCACTTATGATTTATAAAATTCCTTATTACCTGCATATTTTTAGGACAGCGTATTTTAAGAATAAGTGCTAACTTAATGATGCTTTACATTTAAATTTGCCTTTGTTTCAGCAACAAAGTTTACCTTGTAGGCAGATCTTATTCTTTGCAGCCACTACTAAAAGGAACCTGAGACAGAAGCTGCAGTCTGAGCACAGACCATCAAAGAACGGTTCATAAGAAGGGGCTTTATTTTACAAGGGCTGGGTGCTTTTCCAGTAAGTGAAGTTCAGGACATTGCCACCAGAGAATTTCTCTTATTATATCTTGAGCTCAAAGGGACAAAACCTGAGAAAAATAAGGTCACAGCAAACTCTCTACGGTTCAGTGACCTCCTAGACAAAGAGTCTCTGGGGACCAGAGAGAAATGCATTTTCTGAAAGATTGTTCGTTTCACACTGTCATGCTGATTGTATCACCAGTGGTGACTGCTATATATTGAGTGTAAGCGTATGCAAGCTTTCCTAACTTCTGTAGTTTCTGATTTATTTCCAAAGTTCATAGCCTAGCCGAGTTATAGAAAAAGAAACTATAAAACTTGTGGCAAGGATAAAAGTTGAAATGATTTATATTTAAGTGTTATGGAATAGAAAAGGTATGTTTAGGATCTGGGGGAGAAAAAAAAAAGTCACTTCTGTGTTATATATGCAAAAGCCAAAAAATGTAACTGACTTTGAACTGTGAATTCCATGTGCACCTCCATGCTATCCTCTTTTAGATTCTACCTACTGAAAAACGAGTATGTTTACATTCAGTGGGACATATTTTTGCTGGTTTTCATGCTCTCACACATTACTGGTTTGGGTTCTCCTTTCTTTTACAGTCCGTTACTCCTCCCTCCATCTCTGTCTGGGGTCTTGGAATCTTTCTCCATACCAAGTAAATGTAGCTGACCAAGACAGTAAACAACAAAGTAGATGGGAACGTATTATTCTCCAAAACCAGCCATTCAGAGTTTTGTTTGCTTTCATATATTTCAACAATGCTTTTAATACCTAATTAATTTTTCCAGTGTTTTGTACAGTTTATCTCAGAAACTTCCTGAAGAAGAGATTATTCTTTCATCATATATTACAAATCAAAAGCAATGACAAAATAATTAAGAATTATATAGATTTTGCTTTTAGGAACTTTTTATCTTGATCATGCTTTTCATTCCTTTATGCCTGGGTATTACAAATCCTGTAGGCCACAAAACATTCATTCCTTGCATATTCATATTTCACATTCTTGTAAAATGGTTTTCTACCAGTCTGCCTGCTTGTCCTTTCTCACTACCCTAGCCTTACATCCGGTAAGCCTTCCATACCTACAGGTATTTTCTTCTTCTAGGGCATTGGTGAGCTAGATTTGTTTCTTGGTATGGCCAATCATTTACACTGGAGACACCATTTTTTCAATAAACACTGTAAATAGATACCTTAATCTAATAAGAACTACTGAAACACCATATTTTCGTATTTTGAAATACAAAAGTGATACTGCCTACCTGAGGACAAATAAAACCTGCTCCGTACATGACACTTCTTATTGAGGAAGAAAGGACATCCTTAGGAATGAGATTATCCGCAAAGATCATCATAAAATTGTTGCAGAATGCTAGGTGAAAGACTTGGAAGAAGTTCATAGTTACAAAAAATAAAAAGTTTTTCTCTGTCATAATCTGTTTGGTCAATGAAATTACAGAGGACCAGGAAAGAACCCTATCACCATTTTCTAGATTAGCATTCTCCGTAAGAACTTCTCTCTGCTCATACTGACTAGTACTATACTTGCCTGTGTAACACATACAAGCTGTTGCTAATGCTGCAACCAAAACAGCAAAAGCCTGAAAACTGGCAAAATTTTCCATATTATCTGATATTAGACCACAAAAGAGAATGCTCGTAGATCCGATTAATGTTGCTACTTGGTTGTATTTAATAAGCTGAAGCCTACTCTCATGTCTTGTTGAAATTTCTGCAAAGAGCGCGCACTGCGCTAGAAGCACAAAAGTAAGCAAACCATCAAAAGCACATAATGCAACAATAAGGTGAAGACCACTTAGCCAGTCACCTTCTTCATAATGTTTCCAAGGAAACCAAGGAAGCAAAAAGGCTAACGCGTATAAAGGAGCTCCATATAGAATTGAAAACTGGCGTCTTGAGCAGCATGCAAATTTGGAGTTATCTTGGATATATCCGAAAAGAGGATCGTTAATGGCATTCCATATCATAAATACAACCTGGGGCAAACAAGCAAGAAACACAACAGAATTTATCATTAGTGTGATTTTCCTGCAGAGGTTACACAAACCCAGAAATAACAATCACAGTATTTATTTAACATGAATCGCTACTAAAAGAATAAAAAAAGATGCAAGGTCAAAAACAGACTTGGGACCAAATTCTTAAAGGTATTTAGAGTTTTACATTAATTCTGAAAGAAATCAAACTGAGTAAGTAGGCAGGTGTAAACGACAAGCGAACCTGCGCCTCTTAGACTTCACTCCTTCGAACACTTCTATACCTGGGATATATCTTCCAAACTCTCACAGCAAATAATTCATGACATGAGCTGGCCCATTACATTCAGGAGTCTATTTACAACAAGAGTTGCACACCTGGATAATGACTTGCAGAATAAGGGCAGTATCTATGTACCTGAACACCCCAAAGGAAAGCACTACAGTCAAAGATATCTATGGAGCTGAGGTGCAAGATTAGTTTAAAACATTAAGTGAAAATATCAAAGGTAAAAATCTTTCCAGCAATTAAAGTTCGGAGTCTTTTAGTCTAAAGACTGTAACAAATGGGTTTTATGTGTATTTTAATTTGTGTATAAATTAACTAAATTTAAAGTTAATGTACCGTATAACTATTTGCAATGCATTCAAAAGAAATTCTTTAAAAAAGAAACAAAAAACTTTGTTATAACACAGACACATAATCCACAATGGTAATCAAAATATTCCATTGTACAATACCTGTGCTTGATGAAACGCTACTTCTGAAATTTTGTATCGGTTTAGGAAAAGCTTAACGTAGTAGAAATTAAAGATACTGTTCATCATTCCTGCACCTAATGTAGTCATGGAGTATGCCAGCGCATTTGGTTGAATTCCCAAAACAAACTTCATCTTCCAAATTGTACGAATCTATTCTTCCTTGAGTTACAAAAAAGAATTACAATGGTTGGTAAAATAATTTTCTAAAGTAAAATGATATAGGAGATTGGCTTGTTTCAGAGGTGTAGGGATGGACTCTTACAGGAAAACTCCCCCATCCTCACTTTTTCTTCTAAAATTAGCAACGCATTTTACTGAGCTATAAGACACTGAGCACAAAACTGAATAGGTACAAAATATTAAGAAGTCAGTGACATTTCTAAATATAATCAATGCTTACAAATCAATAGAACAAGTAGACAGAAATTTAAAAGAATCTTTTCTGAACTGGTGCACATTAAAATCTGCTATTGCAAACACCAATGCTTGTGTAGAGGTTAAAGTAATTGCATAAATTTTAGATCTTTCTTGCTAGTTACGTAGTTTTAGAATTATGAAGCCGTGTAGGAATGAAGTGACTCAATTCATAACCCTACGTATTCCATAGCTATGAATGTCAAATGCAGCATACACTTAGATGAGTATTTCTTTCAAAACAAATAGAGTTTTGTTTTTGCATTTTTAAATGTTAATAGCTAACAAGCATGGAAGCAGTACTTTTAACTAATAAACAAATGAGATGTGAACAGAAGCCATAAAACCATTAAAACACTTTTTAACAGTTTAAACATTTTCCTACTAGAAGAGACCACATGTAAACAAAATCCTGAAAGTAACTGGTATAGGGCAATACAGCACTTAAAGTATTTCCAAGTAACAGAGATACTTTAATATAGTTCTGTAGTATATCAAACAGATCTTCAGCCAACAATTTTTAAGATGCTGACTTTTTCCACGTATCTAGGAATTAAGTGAAATATGTTTGGTATAATCTATCCCGTGAAAATAGCTAGCTCCAGGGAACCTCTGCGTTCTAAAGTAATGATTACCTTTATTGTTCTCGACCAGATTCAATTCTATGATCCCAACACAAAAATACTTCTACCAGTTACCTCTTTTTAACTGAGCCTTTATTATTCTTTATGCCTATTTGAAAGACGCCGTCTGCCATTAATTTGGAGATACTTCAGGTTCAAATTTCAGCCTTATTATGCACACTAACTCCAGAGCTTCACAACCTGCTGTCAATGGTCCATGCTTTGCTCCTCCACATTGTATTTACGACTTTATCCTAAATGCAGTTTTCAAATATCCATCAAAATACACAGTTTGAGTATCTGTTTGGTTTGAAGATCTGCTTGATAAGCACATCTATAAGCAACTCCCTGAACTCATCATATCAATGATCATGACCACGAAAGACACAAGAAATTTAAAGCAAGGTGGTTTCCAACCTTCTAGCTTCCTGTGGTTCACAAAGTGGCAGAGGACAGGCTGCTGTGAGGGCAGACGGTAACCTCCTAATCACCAGGTGAGGCCAGACAAAAGCTGCAGATCAAGTAGAGGGCTGGAGAAGTGTCCATTCTGGCTCAGACAGAGGGCAGAACAGCAGTTTTTCCATCCACTCCCAAACACAGAAAGCGAACTACGTACAGAGCACATAAAAGGTGGTTGGTTGCATTTTTGTGCATATCTTTAAGATGCTCACATATGAATCTATATGCAAAGAGAAGATAACTTCTCTTGACAGGTAAGAAAAAAATCAAGCTGACAAACAACTTGAACTAAGTTTTTTCTTTATAAACCCAGTTTATTTATAAGAATATGACTGAGTTTTTAGATATTTGAGCATGAGTATTTTCAAATTTATTTTTCAGACAGCTATGGCTGCAAAGGCTCTTTCATTTCCATATGATTAAATTTTTCATCTTTGTAACACATTTGGTTTCATAAACTGAGAAACCTTAAATGAAGAATAAGGTTATTGAAAAGATGGAATCTGGAATGTTTGTTTTTATGAAGAGATATTAAAATTGTGAAAGACATTATAATAAGTATGTTTTTGATAGTCATCAAATTCTTTTTAGAAGAAATGTGTGTTCAAGTCTTCACAAATGTACTTCATGAAGTGATTCATGTAGAAGATATCTTTGGAAAGGTAGACATTTCATCTGTAACCCTTTCTGGGTTTTCAAATGGAAAACGGGAGGCCTCTCCTCTCCCTTAAATTCCACAGGCATCAAGAATAAGCATGCTTGACATTAACATTCATTTCTCAAATCGTACTTGACTCAGTTCCTTCCTACACATAAATAGAAAAATGGTTCCCTTAGCTTCAGAAAAATTGAAAGCATTTCTTCTACAAAAATCTTCTAACAATGTGCAACCAGGCCTCTAGTGTCATGACTAATTATAATACACAGGATCTGACACAACTCTTTACATTAATTGGTACATCTGGTCCTGTACCTTGTTTATGAAATAGGTTCAATTAGAAGTTGAGGTACCACACTTCCTTTCCCAAAAGATGTGCTCTTTAATTGTACAACAATGAAATCATGCGTGAGTACCCCCTCCCTCTTCCTAAGAGTCAACCTTTACATTGAGCACATTAAAGCACAGGTGTTGACATTTCGTGACTCACAGAAGGCAATCGGTTTCAGAAATATCTAGTGGTTGCAAGCGCGTTAATACAGATGAGCCAAGAGAAGAGGCTGTTTAAAGCAGTGAGACGCAGCATGGCATTACTCGCATCTCTCCCAGGGCTAGGTGACGACCTCTAGAAGCTGGAGCACAAACTTGGAGAAGAAAAGTGGATTCCCAAGTGGCAACGAGCTTTGGCTGGACCACACCGGGTGGCAGCAGGCCCTGCTGGGTCCCGCACTGCCGTGTGGTGCTCATGGCCCTGATGGTCACAAACACCTTCCTCGTCCTCAGCCCCATTAGGGCAGAGTTAAGAATAAACCCTTTCCTAGTCCTGAGGGGCAACGCCAAGGGACAGGCTGCTGAGGGCGGATGAGAACCGAAAGCACCCGGAGCAGGAGGCACCGGCAGCGCCTTCGAGCCCGCCGAGCTCCTGAGAGGCTGAGGAGGCGCTGCCCGGGGGCGCTGGCCTGAGAGAAGCGGGCACACGGACCTTTTTCCTCAGTAGCCCCCAGACCCAGCTCCCCGTCCCTCGCGTGGCAGGAGGCCGCCGGAGCAACCCCCGGACCGCCCTGTGCCCAACGCGGAGCCTCCCTGGGAGCAACGCCGCTGAGGGGAGCCGGGGGTCCGCGCCCCGCCCCGCCTCACGGGCTGCTCCCTCAGCGCCCCGCGGGGGCTGTCGAGGCGAGGGACGCTCCCCAGGAGCCGCGGCTTCCCTCACACCCGGAGCCGCGGATTCCGCCCCCCGCCCCCAGCCCCGCCTCAGCCACGGGGAGCCCCCAACAGGGACCAGCACCGCCGCGCCCCCCTCAGCCCCCCGCACTGCCCGGCCCTGCCCGGCCCGACCCACCTCCTCCCCCTGCGCCGCCGCCTGCTGGGGCGGGGCCACATTAACCCGGGCCAACCTTTCCTTCTCTCCCATTGGCTTCTCGCCGCGGATCGGCGCGATGATTGGCTCGGGCTCCCTTCAATCCGCCGGGCGGGCGGCTCCCCATTGGCTCCCCGCCGCGGAGCTGAGGGTGCCGCGTTTGAATCGCGGGGCGACGGGGGCGGGCGGCCGGCGCTTGCCACGTTGCTGCCGGCGGTGGCGGCTCCGCGCGGCCCGGCCGGAAGGGGGAGAGGCTCGGCGAGGGACGGCGGCGGCGCCCGGCCATGGCCGGAGGCGGCCGCTGAGGGGAGGGGGAGCGGCTGGGCGGCTCGCCCGGGCCCCGCCGGGGGAAGGGAGAAGGGGGCGCGATGCTGGCCGGCAGCCTGGTGGAGGAGTTCGAGATCCGCGAGGATGAGCCCTGGTACGACCAGCAGGACCTGCAGCAAGGTGAGGCGGCGCGGCACGGGGCGCGGGGAGCCGGCGGGGCGGCACCCGGGGGGTGCCCCCGGTGCGGTGACCCCCCGGTGGGGCGATCCCCGGAGGGGATGGGGTGGGCTCGGGCTGAAGCCGCCGGTGAGGGGCTCGGGGAGGCGGCGGTGGCGGTGGCAGCCCCGGCTCGCCTCGCCTCGCCCCGCCGCTGCAGCCCGCGGCTGCCTTTGTTCGCCGGGGCGAGGCGGGGAGGCGGCTGCCGGCGGCTGCACCTGGGCTGGGGCTGGCACCGGCACCGCAGGAGCTGGCACCGGCGCCGTGGGGTGCTGAGGGCAGCCCGCCCTGCCGAGCCCACCCGAGGCGGTGGCACAGCCGGCACGCGGCGGGTGTAACCACGCCAAAAGTCTCCTGCGGCCACGACATGGAAGGAACGCGCGGCTTCCCGAGGAGCCTGCTGGCATTTACTTCTCGGTACCGGCCCTGCGTGTGTTTTAAAAGGCCGGCTGAGAGCGGTGAGGTGCCGTCCTGCGAGCCTGCCGCAGCCCCACGCGGGTTTTAGGGTTTCACGCCGCCACACGCTGCTTCTTGCTGCCCTGTTGTAAAGAAAGGTGCCTGTGGAAGCCCTCCCCGGTTAAGCGGTTTTCGTGCTGGGATCAGGCACCTGACAGCAGGAACTTCTTCTGAGACGGGAATAGGTCCCTAATTGTATGCTTTGGCTTTAAAATAGCTCGCTTCTCAACTATGTTTAGGGATTCTTTGCTCAAAAGAGATGTCTTCATGGCTGTAGGTTATAAACCAATTAATTTGAGTAAGATCCTGAAACCATCCATGGTTTGCTGTCAAAAGGAAGAGAGTTGGAAACGTGAAGACGTGATTTAACTGTGTTTTTACAACATCAGCGTTTAGGGGGATAGAAGACCTACAAAGTGAGCTCCTGATGCAGAGTGACTGACTTCTTGCCTTACTGATGTTTCTTAACTTCAATTTTTTTCTTTGTTTAAACGACCATAAAATCACCACTTGGCTCCCTGCTGTGAGCCAGGAGACAGTACTCCCTTCTAGAGGTCAGTGCGTTTTGAGGGCTGGTTTGTGCTCTCCCAGCAGTTGAACCATCTTTTTCTGAGGATTCTCTCTTACAAGCCCGAACGGAAGTGTCTGCTAGCCTTGCCAAAAGGGAAAGGAGGAAAATAATCTGATGGGCAAGTTGAAACGCAAAGTAGTCGTTCCTTAAGGGAGTGTTTGTAAAATGTTCCATTATACTCTGCTCCTGCAGTCTGAAAGATACTTTTCAACCCTCTAAAACTAAGTGATACCAGTGTATGTAAACAGAGGAGCAAGATTGCTTATCAAGGTCTCTTTGTACTTCTCACAACCCAAACAATCCGTGTGTGTCTGAGAACTGAGGAGCATGTTAGTGAGAAAACACAGGTTCTTAAACACTTAAGAAGCATCCTAAAACAAGCCTGTACTCCTTCTCAGCCTGTCTTTGAAACTGAAAATCAGGGTAGGGTTTCAGACGAACTTTGATGGTCTTTGTATGCACCAAAAGCTTTTGCCTTGACAATGGAGGTGGGCTTCTCTGGCATGCTGCTGTTGAAAACAGAAGGTTCGTGGAATTCTTCTAAGGATGGGAACAGCCATCCCTCCTCCTGCAAGATCCGTGTCTTGCTGCAGTGTGCTGACCTTTGGAAAAGAACTCTTTTATGATTGTTCTTCTTGCTGTTACTTGCTTTAATAAAACAGAGTAATCTGATCATGGAGGAGAGAATATACATCTCAGTAAGAAAAAGAAGGGTTTAATTTTACAGTTAAATAAACTTCAACCAGGCTTAACATATATCTTGCCCTACTAATGCCTTCTGCTTTTGAAAAGTACAACTTATTTTTAGATTGAAAATTATCTGAATCATTTTGTTACGTGGGTTATGAAATGTAGAAGAGAAGGATTTTGGTGCTATCTTCATCTTTTTCTCAATTACCGTAACACTTTCAAAAGAATTTGTGGGGAAGCGCTTGCAAATGAGGGCTTTGTAACACCACTGAAGACCTGTCACTGAAATCCTGTTCAGTTTAGAGATTCCTGATGCAGCTGTTAAGTGGCATGAGTAAGACTGATCAGGTTTATGAAAATCAGGTTCTTAAGATTTGTGCTTATGCAGTTTGCATTATTAAAAACCTCTCTGCTTACATCTTCATGTTGAAAAGGAAAAATGTGTAATTGTCTGTTGCAGGATTTAACTATTAGTTTACGTAAATTTTAAACAGAAAATGCAGTGTGCTTCTAGTATTATACAGTGACTAAGACAAATGTAAACTAACTTCAGTATCAGGAGAACACGTTCTACATCTGACTTAAAATTTGCTCTTAGGGAATATAGGGAATAAAGGTACTTAATGTGGAAAAGCAGATGCAAAGTAAACTCTTAATTTTAGGAGAGGCCAGATTGTTGTTGCCTTTTCTAGGGGTAGCAGTTAGAGCTTCATTGCATGTTACTGAGCTCTTCCACTTGTCTTCTCCCCCTCAAAAACAAATTACCTTAATTACAAAATAGCATGCTTCTCCCCTAGTAACTCATTTGTGCTTCTGCCATGCTAATGAACAGATTGGGCATATAAGTACAGTGACATGAATTCTATTATTCGCATTGTGTTCAAAGTGCTGTGTGGTATGCACTCCTTGATTTAGTAGATGTGGGGGCATTTAAGAATGGAACTATCTACTTCTAAATGTATTTAAACATCAAAACAAACTTTCACTTTGGGAAGGGAAATGGCAGCAAAATTCCATTATGCATGAAGTCTTTAACATAATCCTAAAATCCTCTCTAAAGCTCTTATTCTACTCTATTAAAATAAAAGAATGGACTATTTAGTCTTTGCCTCAAACGATGCCAATATTGTTGACGGGCTTTAAAGATTGTGGGTGTTAGTAAAGATTTGTGTAGTATGAGAACTTGTGAATCAGGACTCTGTTTTATATAGGATGAAAGATGGCTGGATTTGAAAACTCCAGTATTCTACGGTGTGATAGAACAAACAGCTTGGTGTTTGCTTTAGGAGTTTCTCTGTCCACAGATAAACAATATGTGAGCTTTGTTTTAAAATGGGAAAATCTTAAGCAGGATGCCTTAAGGTTTTCTTATCCAAATACTTTAAACCCTGGAAAAAGCTGTAAAATTGGCTGTTTCTTAACAAGTGGTGTAACAATGAAAGAGCTACGTGAGGATAAACTGCTCAGTGTAAACCAGCATGCAGTGGGGCTCCTAGTTCTATCAGGAGCTTGCATGCAATGTGACTTGAAATAATTTTGGTGGAATTTAAGAATGTGACTTTAAGGTAGGAAACAATGCACTGGAGCTGTAAAGAATGTGTAAAGAATACCACAGCTGCTGTTTGTCCAAACTTGGACATCTACAGCTTACAAAGACAAGTGAACAGGAACATTTGGCTGTTAGGTCTGAATTCAGTCCTTGGTTTATGCATCTAGATCAAGTAATCATTTTGGACAGGCTGCCAAACTGAAGGTTAGCACAAAACAATCTTGGAGCAGCATTCTGTCTATTGCAATGACTAGCTGATAAGGTAACTGGGAAAGGGCAGGAAAGAGGTAAGATAACATGTTAAAACAAGGGCATTTTAATCAAATGAAAATGGGATGTGTTTTCTTGCCTTGCTGCAACTGCTGCTGATGCAGTACGTGCTTCTTGTACGTTGATTTAAGACTTCTTGAAGAGAACTTAATTTTTTCTTGAATTTCCTTCTGTTTCCTTTCCTTCCCATTGGTGATGCCAGTCTGATCTATGAGCAAACTAACAAGACTGTCATGCATGCAGGAGACAACATGGTCATGGTCTAGGTGACGGGAAGGAGGTGAAAAATAAGAGGCTTTCAAAATCTGTTAGATTTTGAACATGTAATACCCTGCACAGAGCAATTACTATTTTAACAATAACACTAGATAGATTTCATCACACAACATTAAATTTTAAATTGTGTGTGTCTTTAAAGACAATGTTATAGAATATCTAGCAATACTTAAGCTGTGGAACAAATATCAAGGCTCCCTTGAGAAAGTAACTGGGTGTTCAGATGACTTATTTCTTAATTCGAAACAACTCTAGCCACTGCACCCTGGAGGTGATTGAAGATGACTGAAGTGAAATAGAGATTAAGTGCCTGGGAATAAATGACACTTAAAATGATGTTTTGGAGCACATAAAGCAATTGCTGTCTCCTAGGTTTATGAGCTTGAAAAGCAGCATAGCTACATTTCTTTATTAGTTTTATGTCTTCCCATGTTCTTGTTTCACCATAAAGTAT
This sequence comes from Anser cygnoides, assembly GCF_040182565.1. Classification (NCBI taxonomy): domain Eukaryota; kingdom Metazoa; phylum Chordata; class Aves; order Anseriformes; family Anatidae; genus Anser; species Anser cygnoides. Next base: position 8,017,152 of record NC_089887.1, read on the forward strand.
CTGAAATTTTAGTTCACCGCTTTGATCCTGTGTGACCTGAGCTCCTTGCTGAAGGGGTAATGGGGAAGAACAGCAAAGTAAATGAGAGTGCAGGCAGCTCTGGCCCAGGTCTAGCCTGATGGGTTTGCTTTTACCTTTACTTTTCTAAAACGTGATTGTTGTAAACATCGTGAAATGTAGTTGACAGACACCTCAAATAGAGATGCTGGTGCTGTACTGGGCAGGTGGAAGGAAGCGAAGAGAAGATGGCTGGCTGTGTCTGATGTGTGGCTGAAAGACCAAAGGAGGAACTAAGGAAGGTTCATGAAATAGGATTGATTACCTTCTAGGTTTTGTGTCTGACTTAGATTTACATTATAGGTGGTATCTGAATATTCTATGTAAGTATAAGCTAACTTACTTTTTGGGTACTGCAAATGACTTAGGTCAGTTACAACAGTAATAAAAAACACCTTGAGTATTTGATTAAAATGCTTTAAAAATAGATCATACTGTCAGCTCTGTAACGTGTGTACATATGACTTCTTTTTTAGATCTTCACCTTGCTGCTGAGCTTGGGAAGACACTACTGGACCGAAACACTGAATTAGAGGAATCTTTACAGCAAATGTATGCAACAAACCAAGAGCAACTGCAGGAGATAGAGGTAAATATTTAAGGGATCCAAGTGTTAAAGCATGTAGACATGCAACAGAATAGCACATAAGAGATCTGAGTTTCTTGACATCTGATTGACACTTTTAAGACAATCGCTGAGCAACTTTTAAGTACTTCTGATACCTCAAAAACATAGATAGGCTTTGACCATAGTTAGAGCTGTTTGCTTCAGTAATGGAGTCTTTGTGCCACTAAACTTGTTGGATTTGTTTTATATAATGACAAAGGACTGGCATCTTTATATAGGAAAAGTTATTTCAGGAATCTTATTGCAAAATTTTGCTGGTCTTAATTTCATATTATTTTACCTCTTATGTGATAAATAAATTACTGCACTGAAATTTAAGTGCTTTACTAAAGCATGAAGAGATTTGAGTAAAATCTGAGGATATGTACTTCTTAAACTGAGCTGTGGTAAAGGGAACTAAAGTAAAGTTCAATTAAAAAAATCAGCAAGAAGAAACATTTAACTGGTACCTAAATGCAGAATGCAGTGGGTATATTTTTCTGTGGTTATCGGGTGAGGGATCAGTACCATCCTCTGGAAACACTCAGCTTTATGTTACTTGATGGAAAAACCTAACCATTTTTGGCAATGTCTTTTTTTTTTTTTAACAGTGCTTATGTTCTTGCAGACATAGCATTTGTCAATGTAATGATTTTTTAGCTATTAAGAGGGCAATGCATGGTCTCTAATAATTAAATTTATTAAATATTCAGTACTTCTCTAACTGACAATATAATGGAAATGTAGTCCAGCACTTTAGTTTGGCTCTAGTATGAATCACAGGGACCAGGCTGTGACTGGTATATGCTAAATTCTTACAAAATATGAATTAATTCGTGTAAGTAGAACTTACGCTGTTACAGTATGTTTATTTTTGTACAGCTGCAACTTAAGACTTAAACATTTATCATTGTTATGAAGGTGCTATACAAATACTGTTCTACTTGAGGTATTCAAAAGAGGTGCAGATGGGGTGCTTAGAGACATGGTGTAGTGGCAGACTTGGCAGCGCTAGGTTAATGGTGGGACTTGATCTTAGAGGTCTTTTCCAACCTAAATGATTCTAGAATCAGCCATGTTGTTGGAAGCATTTAACACAGTTGCAGCATGTTTTGAAATAACACAGCATAACTTTGCAATCTGTAAGTGTCATATCTAGCATCTATGCTTGCTGTTTCCTTATCTTCCTAATTCTTAAAGTGCTCATCTCTGCAAGTAGAAGGTGGTCTTTCAGCTGTTCTTGGAGCTACTTTGCTCGGGTTTGGACTAGCTTTTTTTAGTGCAAATAAAGTAATGAAATTCTTTCTACCCCCCACCTCTACCCTCCCCAATAAATTCACTTCTTACAGGTAGAAAACTCTAAAACTTCTTCTTACAATGATTAAGAAGTCATTCTCAAATATGGTACTACCTTTTCTGCACTGAAAAGGAAGGGTCAAAGGCTTTTGGGATGCTTAAGATTATAGCTGGTATATTATATACTAACATATTAAGTGCTTTACAGCCTTGGATCATTATATCTGACCTCTGTGCTGACATGTGTGCCACCAACAAATCACTGTAGATGTAATAAATGCTGGAGTGAAAGGGCAACTTTATTGCTGTCTGAATGTTAGTTCTCGGCACTCAGACTTCAGGAATACTGACTCTCCTTTGTCATGTAGTAGAACAGAAGTCTCAGCTGCTGCTTCATGTTAGGTGCTCAGTTGCTGGGGAGGTGGAACAAATGCAAACTTCTAAGGTGTTACCACAGCTATGCTTTGTTTTCATGGCCTAGTTACAGCAGGCCAAGTTAATACGAACTCTGAAGATACTGGAGACACAAGGTGGATAAAACTGGTGCTTTTACATCTTCCATTCAGCTAAACCTTCTGCAAAACCCCACTGTGAGAAGTGGTAACATCTAATTCTGGTACCAAAACCTTGTTTCTGTGCTTGGTCACTCTTGTATTGCTGAACAGAATATGAAGATCTCTAGCTCCTTCTGAGAGTGACCAATAGGGAAAGTTAATCTGAAGTGGGTCACATTGAGATTCTGCTGCTAATCCATGAACTATTTTTGTGTAAATCCTCTGTCACGTGCGTACAGGCTGCAAAAGGATCTAGCCAACTGCTATCGTGTTGATCTTCTAGAAGTCTGTATGTAGCAGTTACTAGTCCTAGATTAATTTATAATCTGTTCTTAAATTGCCTAAAATGTAAACCCATCAATCTCTTAAGGAGGTAAAAGGTTAAGTAGAACATTACATAAGCACATACTGAAAACTTCCAAAGAGAGGTAGTTCTGCCTCGAAGTCCAATGGTTGTTCATACTTACCAGTGAGTAGCATGCAGTAAGAATATATTGCAAGAAGTAAATTCTGTATAACAACAAAGTATTTCAGAATTAAAGGATTTTTTTGTTGTTGTTTTCAAGCCTGTTTAATACAAACTTTTTTTTTCTGAAGGGGCTCAGTCCTACGCTATGTGAGACCATATAAGGCACTTGTATTAAGAGTCCTCGGTTATTGTTAACTTCTTATGCTGAGAATTCCAGGCTTTCTGAAATTATTCTAGACACTTAACAGGCTATTTTGGTAACTGTAAGACTAAAGAGGACTAAAATGAGACCACTTTGTTTGGAGTTTTATTTTAAAAAAAAAAAAAGATTCTTGGTATTACAGTAACTGGAGTTCCCTATGAGAAATTAAAGAGTGAATCCAAAAGTTTGGTTTTACTTCCTGACACACAGTAGTCCACAAACTCTCTTGAGTATGACCACAATCTAAATTGTGTTTTGCTGAAACTAATGCTGCTTCAAAATGGAAAAACTTAGGCCAGTTGAAAAAAATACATAGATAGTGCCACCCAATATTTCAGTTTTAATGCTAAGAAAACTGTTGGGTCAACATCATTACAAAACTTCTGATGGAGCCCACTGCAGCTTTTAGAAAGATTCAGTGGATAGTTAAGGGCTGTGTTGAAATTGGGATTTGTGGCTGTATTAGTGATGACTGCACTACAGACAAACCCAGTAAAGAAGACATGGGTACTGGCTAACAGCTTAGCTGCAGCAAGGATAGATAAAGGAAAAAAAACATAGCACAAACAAACCAAACTCGTCTGGGTAAAAGGCTGGCTGATCAGCCTGTGTTGACCTCAGTGACAAAGGCAAGCTAGCTAGCTGAGCTCTGATGGCACCTTTACAACTGTATGTTTTCCAAAGCAACCACTGGAATCTCTGTATTTCTGAAACTTAGTAGTTTTTTTAATCAGTGTGAATAAAAGTGCAGAATAGTAGCTCTATCAGTGTTTCAAGTGCAGACTAGTAACAGCAGTATTGTCTTGCAGTATCTCACAAAGCAAGTGGAGCTCTTACGTCAAATGAACGATCAACACGCAAAAGTCTATGAGCAGCTGGATGTGACAGCAAGAGAACTAGAGGACACTAATCAAAAACTAGTTGCGGAGAGCAGAGCTTCACAACAAAAGATACTAAGGTAACAAACTTAGGCTGGATCCTCTTTTCTCCCCTCTGCTCCCAACTGTTAATATGGAAAAGAGCAGGCCAAGCATGTTTGTGCAGTTACTGAATGGCTGTTTCTTTCTTGTGTTGTTCTACAACACTCTTAAATTGATAACTTTATTTAAAAGTGTTTTGTGGCCAAAGAGCAGAAATTGCAATATGAGGGGATGAGAGCTTTATCTCGTGTCCTTGACTGAACAGTCAAATGTTTTAACAGCAGTCCTTCACTTTTAGCTTGACAGAGACTATTGAAAATCTGCAAATGCACATAGATGACCTTCAAAGACAAGTAGAAGAACTGAAAAAGTCTGGACGAGGCCGGATGAGCCATGAGAGATCTGACCAGCCAAGATCAATGCATAGTTTCTCGTGTTTGAAGGAGCTGTATGACCTTCGCCAGTAAGACTCTTGCCTTGCATAGCAAACAAAATACTGAAATTATTTTAAGCAAAGTTTCAAAAACTAGAAACAAGCACAGATGTCAAGGAAGCTAGCAGAAAAGCATCTTATGTTCACAGCTAGCAAAATATCTCTGCAGTCCTGCATTATGTGGTGTTGCCACTGCTTGTGGCATGCTTCTGGTTGCAGACTGTAATAGCCTTTGTGGAAGAGGAACTGTACGTTCTACTCTCTTATCTTGAAAGGTTCTGCCCCAAAGTTTCTAAGCATATCAAATCGTAGCCCAGAACATCTTACAAAGATTTGAACCTCCTTCTTTTCAGTCAGATAAAGCGCAAACAGATAATTACTAGATAAACATCCTAAACAATCTTTTCTGTAACTTACCCTTTTCTTGGACATCTGTGGGCATCTTGTCTTCAAGGAAGGTGGAATTACTGCAGTAGCTTTGCTGAATTTAAGCTGGTTAAAATGGTGCTTAAACTGGTAAAATGGTGCCTGGAGCTCTGGGCTGCTTCTTAATTTTGAGCAGTTCTACCCAGCTGAACTGCTTTTGTATGCCTATCAAAAGTCACCTGGGGTAAAAACTCAGTCTAGCTTCAGTCCTAGAAGGTAACATCAGAAGTGAAGCACCTTTACAGACAGGGAGAACAGGATTTTTTGTCTGCTCTTCCAGTACTACATGGAAGTAGGACTGCAGAATAAACAATCTCTGCATCCAAAATTGTTATTTCTTGACATTTCAAAAGATAAGTATGTGGCTTCTTTCAAACTGCCAAAGGCTTGTGGCTACAGAATTGCCTTGTCTTTTTTGAAGCTTGTTTCCACACTCAACCGTGATGCAAGTTGTAAGAGTGGAAAGCTGTGGGAAAAAGATTTGAAGGGTCAGAAGGTATTACATGATACATGAGTATTTTTTTTAAACTTAAATTCTAGACCTAGTTATTCAGTAAGCTGATCTGTAACTTGAAACTGTTAAAAAGCTGCCATTCTGCTAGAGGGGGAAGGCTTGATGGCACATGAAGTATTTACAAACTCCCTTCGTGATTATTAAACGGACTGATAGGTTAGCAAAATGACTGCTATGTATACTTTGAGATATGTTAGCATTCAGTTTAAGTCTGTCATGAGTTACCTAGGACAGGAAAACTTTAGGTGTGGTCAGCTGTATTTCCTACACTTCATACTACTTTTGTGTTTGTTTCTGCAGGTATTTTGTTTATGATCATGTGTTTGCAGAAAAGATAACTTCAATGGATACTCAGCTAAGTCCTCTAGAAGAAGAAAATGAGAACTTAAAAAAGGCAGTTACAGTTCTGCAAGCCCAACTTAACCTAGAAAAAGAGAAGAGGATAACCATGGAAGAGGAATATAGTCTTGTAGTAAAAGAAAACTGTGACCTTGAACAGAGGCTTGTTGATATAGACTTGTATCGGGCTCGTGCAGAGGAGTTGGAAGTGGAAGTAGCTGAAATGCGCCAAATACTTCAGTCTGAAAACACATTCCATAATGCAGAGAAATTGGTGCCAGAATCATTTTTCATTTCATTCAAGGAATCCTTAGAAAGGGAGCTTGGTCAGAGCCCAGCAGATGATGGACTTCTGACTGTATGTGAGCTTGACAAGAAGGCATTGAAGCGGAGCAGTAGTGAAACTTTCCTAAGTAGCGCTGCAGGGGGAGACATTCTAAGGGGCCACGAAGAAACGTGTATTAGGAGAGCTGAAGCTGTGAAGCAGCGAGGAATCTCTGTGCTTAATGAAGTTGATGCTCAGTATAATGCCCTGAAAGTGAAGTATGAGGAACTTTTAAAGAAGTGTCAAATCGATGAAGATTCTTTGAAACACAAGGCTGTACAAACACTGAAGCAGTATTCCAAAGACCTTAATGTGGGAAATACCCAGTATGATCTTTCAGCTAGCAATCAAGAATTCACAAATGTGGAGCTAAGTGACTCTCCTGCAAATGCTCCTCCTGAATATAAAGCACTCTTCAAGGAGATCTTTAGCTGTATCAAAAAAACAAAGGAAGAAATAGATGAACACAGATCTAAGTACAAGTCCCTCTCTTCTCAACCCTAACACTGGACTTTCTGATGACCCATTTTCTGTTGACTAATCTGTTATTCAAAGAGGGGAAAACCTTTATACAAATGTCAAAAGACCCCTTATACTGTTTCTTTTAGCACTCAAAATGAATGTTTTCAATTGGTTTGTAGACATGTAGTTAACAAGCTGGTTAGACTAGCAGTCTCCTTGTACCTATGTAGCAATAGATTTAATGTTGTTTAGCACTGTCACACAAACCAGTGGTTGGAAAGCAAACAAACATCATAGCTTAATACTACACTACTTCATACTACACAATGTCTGTCCAGAGTAGTAATTGACACTAGTTTCCCTAGTCCACTTCATATTAACAGAGCTAAGAAATCTGTTCAGTACTTCTCACAAGGAACCAGGCTATAAAGCTTTTCTTTGGCTTGCAGGTGATGACCTAGCCCTGTAACTAAGTAAAACGATGTAGAAAATGAACAGAAACAAAGCCCCTGACCAGTATCATGGGCAGCCTCTCCTTGAGTCTTGAGAATGAAGTGAACAGTCTAGCTGAACTTGCTTTGGCAGGGAGGTGGAGAGCGGGCACAGCAGCTTGCACTGTGCTTGGCTTAAGTTAATACCACGTTTTCACATGCACTAAGCTCTCCCACAGGTTGGTATAAATGTCTTACTAAGAAAGGATTTGACAAAGTTTGTGTGGCTTCTAGGTATGGTTTCTTATATAGGGAACTTTGTCTTAAGGCAAGATACTGTGAATTGATTATGTGTTATTTGGGACCTACTGTTCTTTTTTGGTGGAATGCCTGCAAAGTACATACATTTGTGTATTTGGTAAGATAGAAAGTTGCAATTTAGCTATTTAACTTTAGCAGTAGCATTGATATAGTGGAATAGCTTTTAAGCCTACATACCACAAGCTCCCAGTGCTTGAAGGAGACAGGTCAGGTAAAACCTTATATGGGTTTGTCTGTTGCTTCCATTGTCAACTTCTGTGGACCTATTCCATGCTGCCTATGGGGTGGATGCAACACTGCCAGAACATATCCTTCTGAAAACAGGGGCCCATGTTCTTGTTCTTCCTCTCCTTCTCCATTCCCTAATAATAAGTTCAAAGGTTTTCAAACTCTGGAAAACAAAACATGAAGATGTTCTTTAAAACTGCTTTGAAGTGTGAAGAATGGGGAAAAAAAAAGCTAAGCAATTAAGGAGAAAGAGGGCACCAGGAGAGGCGACATCCTTCTTATAAAGTGTCTCTAAGTTAATTTGTTCAACTGTTCTTGGGAACCACCTACTTATTGCCTTGTCTGAGTTGCTGCAATACACCAAACAGTTGAAAGCGTGTTGACAATTTCTCAGCTCTAGTTCAGCTGCTATTACAGTTCTGTCTGCCTTATGTACCCTGTTAAGCTTGTGTATAGCTGTCCTTCAGTTGCAGTATTAAGACTTCATATTGTGGGAATTTCTCAAAAACATGTTGCATTCTTTAAAATTATTTAAAAATGGGAATCTGAATGTTGTGAATATTTTTCTAAGCAAATAAATAAGCCAGTCAAGCTACATGTGTAACTAGTAATTCTACCTATCTGTGCCAATCAGGAAACTCTGCAGATGGTACCTGCACTATCTAGTCTTGCAATCTTTCCATGATAGCTCAGATAGAGTTCCCATTACATTTGCACTAAAAAAAAAAAAAGCACTAAAAGGAAAAGGATAGGTGTGCCTGGGATAGAAAGCCAGAGGCAACTAAGTGGTTTCTATTTGTTTTGTTGTGATTTTTTTTTTTCCAAAAAGTGTGTGAGGGGGGGAAGGCAGGAAAGCTGCTCTTCTGCCATTAGGTTAACTATATTGTTACTGTTTCCCTAATAGTTGGGTCCTCATCATCTAGAGACCTGCTGCTGGAAAGGAGTAAGAGAAAGCTGTAATGTTGTTAGTCACAAGCCATTTACTGCTGACACTGCTCACCTCTTCAGGGGAAGGGGATCCACACCTGAGACACCAGCAGTTATGTAATAGCAACTTGGAATGTCTGGTTAAATAGGTGATCTTTAGTAGTTTAATGCTGTTTGCTAACAGAGCACATTCTATATACTTTTGCACCCTTTGAAAATATTCCAAGTGTTCTTAAATTTCCGGAGAACTATTTAATTCTTCTGTAGTGTAACTTGCCCTTGCCCACCTGTGCCACTGCTGAAGTATATCACAGTACAGCCAGAGCTTAACACATTTATTCTGTAATAAACTCCAAGGCTGTGGTCTTTTGTAACTTCACTCATACTGTGGCTTCCCCAGGGAGAGGCTTTATATAAACAACTGTAGGTTACTGCTACAGCAACAAGGTCATACTAGGTAAGTGTCAAGACATGGATGCACAGAGGACAAAGGCTGCAAAAGCTGGCTGAACTTAAGTGCTGCCCAGTTACATTTAAGTAGCTAATAAACTACACTAGCATATGAACTCAGGTAGAGTTTTAGCAGTTTAAAAGTGTTTTCCACAGAAGTGTGAAATGCTGTAAGTATGCCAAATGTTACGCTTGGGCCAATCTTCTCTGGCTTAACTACGTTAATCGGTTTATTTTTGTCAACAACTGAGTCTTTTCTGAGCATAAGTAGATGAAGCTAATAGAATCTACTTGAGCTTCTCATGTGATGGAAATTATAGCAAACAAAAACCAGTAAAAAAGTAACCCTGCTCTAAAACTCCTCCAGTAGGGCATTCCTTATCTTACTGCAGTTAGGCTTAAATGATAAACCTAGAACAGAAAAAAATCTCGGTTACTATACCTTGTGCAACAGGCTTTCATCTTGACAGCCACCTCTAAGCACCCCCTAAAGAACATGATGCAAGCAGAATAATGTAAAGCAAGTTAAGAGGTAGTTTACTATCTACTTGTAAGGTCTACTAAAAACATTCCTGACCTTTCTTTCCTCTGAAAGCCTTTGGTCTCTAAAAGGAGCAAGGATAGTTTCCATTTCTTCCTGGACAAACAAGGCAGGGTACAGCAATATGCCACAGCTGACCTTCAAGATAAAATTTTATTTTTTAAAAAATTACACAAAATAGAGGTTTTACATTGTTGCCAAGTGGGATAACTACAGCTGGATGCCTTCTGTGTGGTGCACTTACCTTGCTGTGTTTGCACATAATGCAAAAAATCCCTCCAACAAAACCCACATCAATGCACAAAATCCAGTAGTTGTTCCACATCTGTTTCAAGTGTAAGTTCTTTTGCCAGTTCATTTCACATACAACAGGTGAGAACAATTGCTATGTAGTACAGAGTTTAGAGACAATGATTTTGTCACCCACCCCCCGGCCCTGACCTTTCCACGAACATCACTATCTCCTCTCCTCTTTACAAAGAGAGCTGCAAGGGCTATTATTATAATGCTCAGACTAATGTATGAGCATCTAGGTATTTAACAAAAAATGGGATGTTTGTAAACAATTTTATTGGCATTACTTACAAAATAAAATATTAGACCATGATTTTTCTATCATGTCTGTGTCAGTATATGGTTTTATTTTATTATAATGAAACAGAAGGAGAAGCAAAATACATTAGAAATGCCAGATTAATCAAACTGCAGACAGGGTCCCATGTTGTCTTCCTAATTGCTCTCTGCGCCTAGGTGGCCATGCAAACGTATGTGTGAGTATGTTGTGATGTCAGTGACTGTCTTTCTCCAATGCCCACGTGCCCCAAAGTAGGTCAGATCCTGCCCCACACTCCCAAGGCCATGGCATTACTGTCTGTGCCGCCCACCGCAGGTTTCCTCTTTCATCCTGGAGAACATCTGAAGTAACGGAACTGCTGACACCGCTGTCAGGACTGCACAGTCCCTTTAAGATACCACATCCCACCGTAGCTCACACAGCAGTCCTGGGGGGGGGAAAAGGGAAAGTCCGTCAGCACCCACAGCACTGAGCTATGCTTCTCAGGGACTACGCACAGTAAGTTGTGCCCTGCCTGTTTTGGGAACCATTACTGGCTTTGTGACAGTAAATGTTATCAGTAAGTCCCTCCAGAGCACAAATGAGAGCATAAATGAAGAGCTGCAGGTTGTCTCTACCCTGAGGATCACATAACTTAAATTAAGATGACAGACACGGGGGGAAGGCTGAGAGGACACAAGCAGGATAAACAATGTGATGGCAGCAAGAAGCCATGCTTTTTGGGGGGAGGAAATGGAGGGAATTGTGCAGAAGCCAGCTTAGGAAAGGCTGAGGAGAGAGGTGAGGACAAGAGGAACTGAGGGGTAGACACAGGCTCAGGTGAACACAGAAACAGAGAGAAGGGCTGAAGCACACAGCACCAAAGCTGAAGCCTTACAAGAAGCCATATTCTATGATAATCAAGTGTCAAACCTCAGAACTGTACTTTGGTATTCTGACCACGTCTGCTATGCTTACAGCTGGTAAGCACCACAGCAAAGGAGCTCAGTAAGTGGGTTTTCTTGTGGTTCAGTTTCTCATTTCTATTAAATGAACACCAGGTCTCTTGAGTTCTAAGCTAATAGCTTCTCTTTCTTTTGCTCCTACCCTGCCATTTAGGTAATTCAACACAACTTAAGAACTGCTACAGAATTGATACTGTGGAACTTAAATGGAAAAAAAAAAAGTTCTTAATTCTTGGGATTTAAAGCCAAACACTCTACAAATAAGAAATCAAGTGCAGAGGCTAGAAAGAGGGTTTGCCGTCTTGATCTGCAGATGCAAAAATACAAACCCTGTCTGTCTCTTCTGCTGGGTATTAGAAAAAAAAAAAGGAAAAAGGAGCACATGCAGCTGGGGAAATAGTCAACAAAACCAATTTCATTCAAAGTGGAATCCAATCTCTCATGGTTTAAAGAAGCCAGAAAAGTTTCCTGTTTCATTAAATCATCCTTTCAACATTTATTTCAGAAACAAAGAATTTCAAATGCTTCTGTGACAAATGTACTAAAAACAAAGAGTCTGACACTGCACAAGGCTGGCTGCACGATGACTTTTATATAAACTTTTATATAAACTTTATATAAACTTTTATATATACTTTTATATAAACAGTACCCAGTTTGTTAAGGGAAAGCATTTTTTTCCCAAAATAGATTATTTGTTAAGTAGCAACATCATTGTGAAAACTAATGCCAGTACATTGTCTAGATGTTTTGGGAGAGCTGATATTGGAGCTCATCTGGTTGCTTGACAAACCTTCCAGCAGAGGTGAGCCACACGAAATACCGTCTTGATTACCAGGCAGAAATGTCTGAGCTTATTTTCATACTAAGACCAGGTTCTTTCAAGCAAGACCAGTTTGCTTACTGTCACAGCAACAGATCTGTAATTTTTCGTATATGCTATTACTCTGCTTACAGATCCCAACACACTTAAGCACTTGACTTATTGAAGCGGGTGATGGTGAGGAAAGGCCCAGCAACAGTGATTAAAGCGTTACACTAGTTGGTAGCGTTCTGCTTAGCCATCCTGCATCGCTTCTAAGGTTTGTCAATCATGGCCCGTGCGGTCTATATACCTTAAGCTTCTTTAGAAAGTAAATGGCTCATCTTCAAAGACAGAGATGAAAGGTTTCAAATAAACATTCACTATGAAATGTGTTAACTAGTACTTTGTATGCTTGTTTTGGCTAGGGTTTTGCTCTCTACATTGCTCTAAGTCCTACTATAGAATAAAATGCATTTCCTTCTGAATAGATGGCACTTGTGTTCTTTAGCATTAACCAACAGCAGGCAGCTGGTACGCTTAGAACATTGTGCTGAACACTCCCACCACCTTAATGTTTAACTCCACATTATTTAGTGTTTAGGTGCACTTCTTTTAAAAAATAACTCTGATGTACGACATTTACTGAGCTCTACTCCCTGGTGATCCTAGATCAGAAATAGGGATTTGCTGCAATAATGCCAAATAACATGGAAATCACAATCACTACTCTTCAAAGGGAAAGAAGGTAGAATGACACAAGTGCTAGTTTTAAGAAAACAGGCTGAAAACCAGGCTCTGTCCACATTCCAACAGCAATTGTTCTAGCATCACGTTCACTTGTCAGCTCAAGGTAAAATATCCCTTGGTCAAACCAAAGCATTAAAAATTCATGCATTAATTGGATCAAAACCACAACTGAACAGAAACTTACCTTTAACACTCTATCCAACTCCTGCTTGTTTACATCTTCTCCGCATTCTTGACTCAGCTGATTCTGAATGACATTTCTGCGCACTCGATAATTTCTCGAAAAGATTTCAAGCAAGACTTGGCGATGCTTTAGAAGAAAAATTATCATTAATATAAAAGGAACAAACATTTTTAGCTTTCTATACAACAAAACTGCATGTGCACTAGTCTGTACGAAGCTTTCACTGAACTGCATTAGAGGATTCTTGCTTCATAATCTTGAAACTTTATCCCCTCCCATTTATATCTGCTGTCTATTAGGTCTGCTCCTATTTTCTTAGGGCACTACAGGGATCTCTCCAGACCCCATCTCTGCCCTGTCTGTCACAGGATCTGCACCTATCGTGGAACCTGGGGCACCTCCAAGGGCACGAAACATGTTGAAAAAGGAGCTTTGACTTACTCCTCTCAAATGCTTCTCACGTAACTCGTAGTCAGCTCCAGCCAGAAGGCTGGATACTGCTTTTTCTCTACAACAATGCATAAGCCTTCCCTATAAACACTGATTTAGGTCACGGACACAGCAATTATATTGCCCATCTATACTTTGTTAGCTTGCCTTTCCTTCCACTTCATTTACTCTGATATCAATTAAAACTCAAGAGAGGCTCACATATGCTCTAATCATTTCCTATTCTAAATATAAACAGATGCACCAGGTATCAGCATCCTATAATCACTGGTTAATGTATTACCATCAGCAAAAAAAAAAGAAGAAAATTGGACTGAATCCCAGTGTAAGGCCGGCATTCTAGTATTCTTCTCTTCACAGGTTCAGCATTATGTGCATTCCACTGAGTTAAGTTAGTTACTAACTTATATTACCATTACCAACATATAATGTTGCTGTCCACACCACTTGGTCTTGATACAATGATGATCAACCTGTGATCTGAGAGCTTCCTCTCAGCTGGAGAGTTTTGAGTGGTACTGAAAACTGGAGACTTCCTTAGGGAAAGGGTAAAAAAACAACCTGCTCTACCACTTGAGGAAACACAAATTCAACCACTGCCAAACGCTTGCTAACCGTGTATTTGGAAGTGTCACTTTCTTTTTTTGCCTTTACCTGATCATAAGTGTCACCGGCTTCCCAAAGTGCATAAACCTTTAGTTCATCTGGTGAAGCAGCAGTCTGTGGAGGAAACTGAGAACAAGAGGCTGTTAAAAATAACTACCTATTTAATGAGTTCTGCCTAATGATTCTACGATACAGTATCCCTTGACATCTATCAGCGAATCAAAAATGTTGTGGCCACGTAATGAGAACTGCTGAAACAACAAAAGCTCCTCTCCCACCCCACACTCAAAGGAGTAACCTCCCTCTGGCAGCCCCTGTGCCTGCACAAGCATGGCGCATCCTGCAGCCATGGAACATGAGCCACGTGTAACCCATCCTGCAGCACACAGACCCCAGACGAGGGGGTAATTATGGCCTAGAGAATGGGACAAGCACTCCGGTGTGCATCCTGATGTGTGCCTTGGTACGTCCAAGCGATGTCTGACTGATGATGCTTCTAGTCACACTGGGGTGATCCTCAGCAGCATGACAGGCACACCACCAACCATTTCAGAGCTTTAAAATGGGGCTGCTGGGCACTCTAGGACTCCATGAATAGGGGACATGGGCACAGTTTCCTGTTGGAGAGAGGACAACCACCAAGAGCCAGAAGACCAATGCCAGGGCTTGCACCTCAGCCAGTATTTCACTACAAGATGTATAGGATTTTCTTGTCAGCAGCATTGTTTCCAGAACACCCAAAGCATTATTCAACTGAGCATCAAGTGCACTACAGGGTCTTTCTGGAGATTTTTAAGTCTACAGTGGCAAGTTTTAGACATTCAGACTCTAACCTGGATGTATCTGCTTCACTGCTCCCAGGCTGGCGTGACTGACAAGCACTGTGCTTCTGCTGCATTTGTGATCTCTGCTCTGAGACAGACTACAGGACTCCTGAAGACTGAACACTGATGGAGAGTGAACCAGACACCTGCTCATTTCAGGCTCCAAAAATTAAGTGTTATTTTTTTCCCCCCATGTGCCAAGCTAAGGAAACACCGTTTGTTTTTTCTGAAGCAGAGGCCTCATGCCCCTGCACACAGGAGGGAATGCAACTGCCTCTCCTCCATGTTCCAAACTCCTAAAAAAAAAAACAGAATACCGTCCCTTTGCCTTATCATCTCCCCTTGGAACAGTGACTAACAAGCAATGCTGGAATATGCCTTCACTCCTGACATGTCTCTTCCTGTCTGTCACTAACAATTTATTCCTTGCTAACCACCCAGATGACCTAAATCAATCATCTCTGAAAAGCTAACAAGCCCGTCCTGATTGTTCCAGTATTCCACAATCCTGGCTGCTGGTACAAAACACACCTTTCTTCCCAGCCTCTCCCACACCACGCCAAGAGACTTGTGCATCGCAGAGTGAAAGATCAGCCTCTCCTTTCACACAATGCCTCTGATCTTATTGCAGAGAAGCATTTTGTCCAGCAGGATTAGCAGCTTTAGCTCCCATATTGGCCCAAACAGCTGGAATATAACAAGGTTTTGTACTTGGTTCAGAGGCAGGATTCGGGTTTATTAGGCTCGTAACACCTGACATACTTCTCATATGGACACTCCATGTACTGAGGAGTACAACCTCTTGTATGCTTTCAGCACAGATAAAATCAAACCCTTTAACCTCTCTCCTGACAGCTGCAGCAGGAGAAGCAAACTGCAGGGCAGCATTAGCACCAAGCTACGCGCTGCCTCGCTCTGGGAAAGCCACCAGTGCAAACTCCTGCCTCAGCCACGCTGGAACACGGCTGCACTTATCTGGCCATTCAGCAAGAAAACGGCCTCCAAATCAACACAATACTTATTTGGGAAAAAACACAGAACCTCCTCGCCTTGCCCAGCCCCACTCCGTAAACTGCTGCAAACACTGGTGCCAGCAGCTCCCTGCTTGCTTGCTGCTGTCACTGCTGGTCCTCAGGGGAGGGAAATGCCACCAAGGGCTCTTCAGAGAGACGTGCTGCTCTGTCCAGCTGTCCTGCCTTCCCATGCACGCTCTCTGCGATGTTCATTATCTGAGCCTCTCCAGTCTCACCTTGAAACAGCCCTCCACTGCCTTAAAGCCCTTCTTTATAACCTTCGCCCCACGCCCTTCCTGCTGTGAGCCCCCAGAGCCATTGCAGGGCTTTTGGACGACTTGCTGCCCGTGTCCCAGGGCCGCCACGTTACAAGGGAAGCTGCTGGGGAGGAGCCCTTGGCTTTGGGATGCGTCTCGCTGGAGCACTGAGCACACCCTAAAAATAGCCACTGCCAGACAGCCCCGTGTTCCAGCTACACCAGTCTGCAGGGGGCTGAAGCTGCCAGGGAAACTCATCTGCCGGAACAACCTTAGAGGCAAACTGTTGTGCTTTGCCCTCGGAGAGCCGGGGCACTGCCCTGTAAGAGTGGGGCAGCACACGTACGCATCCCTCCTGCTGCCCCGACCAGGAGGAAGCCACGCTGACATCATTTCCCGACTGCTCCAAAATATCCTCCAGATCTGGGCAGAGCCTGCCCATGCCACGGAGCAAGGAAGGGAGCCAGCAGGAGCCAACCACCGCTGCGCACTCGCTCCTCCTCAGCGCTCGGGGAGCATCTGCCTGCCCGGGATTCGCTTTCCAGACCTGCTCTTCCCTCCTGGCCGAGGATGCTACAAAGCAGGCAAGCACGGCGCCCTGCAGGCATCCTCCCGGCCTCACTTACAGGTGGACTGGCACCTCTCCTGGTTCCCCACAAATACTATTTATCTTGTGCCCCAGGTGCAGCAGGTCAGCTTTGTAAATAAAGCCTGCATTCCACTGCTAAGGTTTCCATTGTTGTTTCCAGCAGCACGTTTTCCATAATAGGGCAATGTGCAAGTCAAAAGTGTCTTCACCCCCCACAGAACATCACTTTAATTACCTCAGATCATTGATTTTTATCACCAAAGCCGTTTCAATTACAGAAAACTAATGAACAACTACAAAATCCCAGGCTAAACAACCCTCCGGGCTTCCAGTGAGCTCAGGCAGCCTCTGTGGGTTCAAACAAAACTGTCCAGGGGAACGATCAAGACCCATGCAAAGAATAAAACCAGCCCAGGCACCTCTGCCACCTCCCTGGAGCATGAGGTGGAGGCCTGGGGGCTAACAATTTACATGGCTGATAACAGTACAGGCTTATGCAGGCTCCTGTAGAAGATCTCAAGTTTTGGGTAAGCAGAAGTAAAACTTACAGCAGACCTCCAGCAAGAGACCTTCCAGTGCCATCCCTACACCTCTGCGGGGCTCCTGTGACAGGATTTCCCAGACAGAAAGCTGTTCCCAACCACCTGTGTTCATGAGGATTTTATTTTGGTTGTCTTTTGAAAAACAGAACCTATCCCACTTTCACTCCTCACAGCCTTTAAGCGAAGACTGGATGAACTCATTTCCAAATTCCCAATGTTTCCAAAGCAAACCAGTCCCAGTTCCAATTAAGACAGCAGCAATGACCTCAGCAATTACCGTCAGCACAGCAAAGGCACATCCTATGCTGTGTACAAAGGAGAGCCTATCGAGCACCAGGAGGCAGCGCCAGCCCAGCATTACCCCCGGACTTGGAAGCCGTCAGGAGAGAAAGCAGAAAGTACTCAACTCGGTGGCCTCCCTTGTGGCACCTCACGTCTGTTACGAGGTTCCCAGGTGCCACAATACGCACTCTGCACATGACTGAACACGTTATTTCTGCATCCTTATTCCTTAGGTGGCTCCCAACTCCCATGCTCCAGGCTCTCTCATCAGGCTGCCTGCTCCCTGCTCTTTCTGCCTCGCCTGCTCTTTCAAGCAGTTCACACGTCTCTTCTCTCTCACCAAAGGCAGCTGACTCCCGAGCTCTTTCTGGTTGCAAAACAATCAGCACTGCCAGATGTCTTGTAAAATTATTTTCCTTTCAGGCTATTTCCCACGATGCCAAATTTCTTCTTCCTTCCTAAGCAATCTGCTGTCACAACGGTTGCTGTGACTCACGCAATCACACATGTCATTTCTATACAGACAAACAAACAAAGACATCTCTGAACAATCCTGGAGGAAAAGGACTGGCCAAAGAAACCTGCTGGAGATAGGGTTTGTCGCTTCCCAGAGGGCTCTGCTGGGTGTGCCCTGCTGGGCCAGGCAACAACCATCACCTCTCCTCCCCAGCAGCATCCCTGTCAGGAGCTTGTGCAACTCGGAGAAAGCAGGTGGGAAGAGCTCCTGGACTGCCCTAGGTCGTGTTACTGAAACGGGAGCAATGAGACGCTGAGTCGCTGCAGGCCCACACCTTGGAGGTGGGAAGAGCCCCAGAGACAACTGCACTGCGAGCATCATCTCAGAGCAGAGAAAGCAGAGAGCAGAGCCTGCCAGAAGCAGGACATCAGATAAACCTCCGGCAGTTTCAACAGATCCAGTACTGGATGCTTACTCAGAGCACATCTGTTCTTCCAGTCCAGCCCAAGACAGAAACATTTCACAGCTCAGACATTTAACTGTCCCCCATCCCCCCTCCCCAAACACCAGAGGAAAAAAAAAACAACAAACTTACAGGCACAAAAATTTGTTTGCAGCCAGTGTCCAGCACCATGTCCTGTAACATTTTGTCCGAAATGCCACTGAACAACGTGTGTCCTGGAGGCAGACTGGCTAAGTGAAGGTTAAACAACCGTTTGAGCTCACTCAGGGTGAGTACAAATTGTTTCTTAAACGTTGAGGACACAAACGCCTTCAGTTCTTGGGCCACCCGGTCACTGCAGCCTCCAGGCAAGCGGCCGTTTAAGGAGTCCATGGAGTCCTCTGCGTGGAGGCCGTTGACAACGCCGTTGTTCATGCCCTCGTAAGCTGAGGTGTCCATGGGCTCCTCATCGCTCACAGGCTCCTCTTTGATGCGGATATTGGAGACATCCATCTTGGCTGAAGCATCATTTGATTTCAGCTCTGCCTTTTGCCTCTGGAACTCCTTCTCCAGCTGCCCGTAGTTCTGCTTGACTCTCGCTTTAGCCATGTTGACTCTTTGCTCCCCAGAAACCAGCAATGGATGACCTAGTAAGGAACAAAAGGCACCATAAAATTCACCACAACCAGGACTCCAGCCTTGCAGCATGTTTCTTGAATTGCATTAGGTTTTCTTTTTGCGTTAGAATTTACTTTTTATTATTTTTAACCTTAAAAAAAAAAAAAGCATGTTGATAACTGTAAGCCAGCCACTTGTGGAAGGAACCTGCAGCAAGGAGAAAGTGTATTTGTTCAGCCACTAGGGCCTTTTGCACAAATCAGGAAACCAAGATACAGACTACTTACGTATCTCTACTTGTGACCCAGGTGCTTCTTTACCTGACAACTTGAAAAAAAAGAAAAAAAACAAGTATGCAGAGGCTGGTTGGGCTCACTGCAGCAACTGCCAGAGCCAGCACAAGGATGTCCTATAGGTACAGCAAGGATACTGAAGGGGTTAACAGTGAATCTGAACACTCTTTTAGCATGAGGTGCACAGTATGAAAGTCTGAGACCCTCTGCTAAGTATCAATACACAGTGATGAGGGGAAAGGGACAGAAGGGTGTCCTTTCCCATGCAATCCTGGCACCTCTTCTGGTGTCCTCTCCACGCCCAGCAATCCAAAACTGAAAGGCCGTGTTGGGAAAAGAGGAATCCAGTCCCAATCCCACAGGAAGGAGTGCTGCATTTAAGGCAAAAGCCCACACAGCACACATGCTGTTATCTTCTGTTAGGCCCACTAATCCTCTCCGAATAACCCAACACCTAATCCTTCCAAGCAGATCAGATACAGGGTATTGAGATGGATTCATGTGCACGTTTGTCAGTTCTGCTTACACTCTTCACTGGCTCCAGTGTCTGGCAGTGAGCCAAATGCCTAGTTAAAACTCTTTGCAATCTCAAGTTTTCACAACCTTTTAGGATTATGGCACAGCTACCTTAATATTCTTACTGGCATCCATGGGAGGGTATACAGGGGAATGTCAAAAAAAGAAAGCTTAACACCTCCTTACAGCCCCCTGACAAACACATTCTTCATTAACCACTCAGCACTCAACCACACCACAGACAGCCCAGTGCAAATCAGGGGAAGTAAACAAACAAATAAATAAATAACACCGAGAGGTCAGAATTATACTGACCCTGTCCTCTCTTCAGGAGCTGCTTACACCTCTAGAGCATACAAGCTGCCTTAAGTGAGGAAGTGGTTAACAGAACCAGCTGACTTCAGCTGATTTTACACTATCAGATACAGAGCCCCCAGTGCCAAGGAATCATCCCTGCTCTACTACAGTGTGTTGGTGTCACCCCAACACTAGTTAGTGAAGATGTCAGTGAAGACCAAGATGTCTTAACTAATACAGGGGAAATCACAAGAAAGAAAAACAAACAAAACACCACTGGTCCCCACCACATTCAAAACCAGAGAGAGATGCTCCAAACCACCACCCAGAAATACAGAGAGATGCCCTTGCTCCAAGACGATCCAAACACAAATCCATTTACCTGATTGTGTCTCTTGTTTCTTTGGTGCCAAGTGTTCCTTTAAGAGACTATAGACCTTTTCTAATCTGAAAAACAAAGAAAAATACACCAGTAGAGTTTCTGTTGTTATGCTTGCATGCAGCCACGTCAGCTTTTGCCATTAGCCAGAGCACTTCATTTCTGAAAAGCTGATCTTCAGGGAGCCAACAGGAATGACTTGAATGACGTGGGGATGCCTTTCCCTCCCCACCCCTGGTGACTGTGAGGGGTATATCTCAGAGGCGATACAGATCTCATTATCTATCAATGCCTACAGAAACTTTGTACTAGAGAGTTCTCTATTTTTAGCTTATTCCCCAAAATAAAGCAAGTAATTTACTTGGCCTGAATGCCCATCCACAGCATATGTTGCCTCTGAACTATATCTGGATGCTTCTTAACAAAGTCTTCATCATAAGGGAGCATGAACTCCCAACCTTTGTTTATTCTTGCCACAGACATGTGCTCTAGGAAGTCTTTCACATCTTCTGGGCAAAGCTAAAAGAGAAAGAAAAAAAATATGGAAGTCAATTTACATAGGACATCTGCAGCCATGCGACGCTGAGCATTGCTCCATGAGACATGTGGAGTTGGACTGCCTCGGTGTACGTGGGGAACCTTCACAAACACACGCCCAGGTAAGTGGGAGATGCTTATCCTCTGCAGCACCAGCACTTTCACACAACGTGAAAGGCACTGCACTTCAGAGAGCAGTGGTGATTAATCATCTGAGAGTCAAATATCTCATGGCATGTTTTGTAAAGAAAAGGGAGTTTCCCAACTGAGATGAAAAGACTCATCATTGTGAAGAGAAGCATATTCCACAATTTTAATCTTATTTCAGAGCTCCAGGTCAGACATGCTGCATCTGTACCTGCATAGCTTTTAAGCAGCATTGGATCTTACATTCCAAAAGTAGCCTGTCTGTGCATAAACTGCCTCATGTTTTATCATTTGATTGCATTTTAAGGAAATGATTTTTTCTCCCCCCTCTTTACATTATGTTTCTCATTCATGTACCAGTTTTAGCAGAATATTCAGGTGCCCGAGTTGTTCTAAAACTTTTATTCAACAGTGACAACTTGGCAAATGCTGCCAGAAGTATTGCTTTTCATAACACACTCAAGGCAGGGTAGCGAGTGTGGGCTGCATGAGATCTCACCACTTTGGTGGTTGGTCAGCCAACTTAATTCAATGCCCAGCTTTCCACTGAAACAGATGAGGGGACAGGATGCATTCCAGTGGCTCAGCTGCAAGGACAGTCGCGTCCTGTGGAACTGTGGTAACTGTGGGAGCTGCTTGAAATGTTTCTATAAAGAGTATCTATACCTGTTCCAAAGTGAAGCCATGCCTTGAGTAGCAACACTGCAAGTCAGCAGTAATGCAGGCACGGTGAATCCAAAAGAAAAGTCCTGCAGCAGCACTTGCAGAGAATGCCCAACACTTACCACCAATCTGATTTAGAAAGAAAAAGTCACTCACTTTTGTAACTGCTGCCACTTCCTTTCGCACAACCCAGCGGCCCTGGGTGAACTTCCACATCTAGGAGGAAACAAAGGAGAAACCCTAGTAGCTATATTTAGGAGTTTCCTTACTGAAGTCATAGTAACAACACTGTTGAATAATGTTACCAGAAAAACGGAAGCAGGCAATGCTCAATACAGGTAGTGGGAAAACACTTTATGACCTATTCCTTCCTCAAATGGCCATACAAACAATATTAAAAGCTTACAGAGTCTACGGTTTGCCTTGGTGAATCTTTGACTACATAAAGCTGTGAAATTCTCTTGAACTCAAACTTCATTTCACTTTAAAAAAAAAAAAAAATCTACTGCAGTGATGCTGGGTCTCCAGAATCCACACCTCAGGCTCAGCTTTAGCACACCTACTCACCGACCTAAAGAAACCCTTTGTCCACTACTGTGGGCGTGCTGCCTGTAGAAGGCTGCAGCACACAACCTCCTAGAAAGTGTCTGCTGCCTTCTTCAATGCACACCACAGTCACTTACAGACGTGCCAAGATGGCCTTTCACTCACACGTGTGTCTCTGGTTAATGGAAAAGCCAGCTGCTCTGCTGAGCAGCTCCCAAGGTCTAAGACACTGAGAGCAGGCTAACAGGATACTTGAGGATTCGGGCAGAACTGCCACTGCCTGAAAACGACCTTTGATTTCTTCCTGTCTCCATTTAAATAGACTACAACCTCCTTCGTATGTGTGTATTAATAATGTTGTGAAGAATTCAAAATCTCATTACTGCCAGTTTCTCCCTGCCCTTCCACGTCACACATGGATCCTTCTCTCTGATTCAGCTTCTCTCTGCCCACAAACACACAAAATCACCAGTCACTTGAGGGCACAGGGCACTTCTGTTTTGAAGCACAAGAAGCTGCTGTCCAAAGGAAACAGATCTGTCATCTCCCCCTGTACACAACTCTGAGGCAGCCAGTCCTCATGAGACACCTTACCCTCAACTGTTCTCATGTTCTCTGAAATTATTATGTGAGAAGCTGAGACAAGAAAACAGAAGCTTTCAGGAAAGACATAAATTACTTTCTCTCCCTCAAAGTGTAGTCCGGAACAGTTCAACACTAAAGTCACTACTGGCCTTTTAAAACATTTTAAATAAGGGTAAAATATTTTTTAATCTTATTAATTACTCCACACAAATATGTACAGGAAAATAAAGTCCACTTTTTAAGCTGGAAGACCTGTTTTCTCCACAGCTAGCATTACATACTATTCCTGAGCCTTATGAACATAACATCTCATTTTGTCTGAAAGCCAGAAATATTGATGTTATTTTCCAACACCTTAATCTTTTGCCTGTTGCAGAGCTATTCAGAAAATTACTCGCCATTAAGATCAACACGGATCAATTTCTCACACTAGGTATATTCGACATTTTAAATGAAAACAATTTATCTTTACATTTTAATTGCCAAACACTACCACTTACTTAACCAAGAATAATAATTGCTGCTCCCTAGAACTTTACATATGACGTGTCACCTAATCTGCTGTGCCCTAAAGAGCAATGTCACTGGGTCACACCTGATTCCAGGTCTCCATATCACAGTGTCCTGGGCAGACACCAAGACACAATGAAAAGTCACTTTCAATCACCATCAGTTTTATCTTACACTAGAACTGTAATATCCTTAAGGTCTCCTGCACAGCGTGCCCCTATTCAGAGTTAAATCTCATAGACAAACTTTGCAAACAAAGGGAACAGTCAGGTCTACCTGAAAAAAATGAGAGCGGTGCACTCAGCTTTTTTTTTTGATGGGGTGGAAGCCATAAACTGACTATGAACTTCGGAACCACTTAGGAACTTTCTTTTCACTAACTGCGGAAAGAATTAACACAATGCAGAGGTTGTTCCTCTTTTCTGTGGTTACGTGTTTACAAGACCTGTATTCATTTCAACTTCCATGTGCAGCCACTGCTCATAGAAGGTGCCTGGGAACAAAGTTCTTTCACTGATTAGCAACTCCAGGGAATAAAGTCCTTTTTAAAGATCAACAGTGCCTGCTCAGGGAGCATAAGGCGTACCCACACTGCCCTCCTGAGACCTCATGGTCCGGAGCCCACGGAAATATATCAGGGGAAACAAGCCCTTCATTATCCAGTCCTGGCTTCTCTGTAAGCCCTGCATCGTGGGGCCTGTGTGACAGTGGCTCTATAACATTTATTAGAAAGTGACGCATATCACATACTGTTAATGACTAGCAATCTGAACCTACCAGACAGCCACAATGTCAATCCACACCAACTCTCCCATGGCAGACTTGTAACACCACCATAAGGATTAAAGTACAAATAATTTCTGTGGAAGAAACATCTTATTGCAGTAGAACAACCAAGTTTTGCAATGCCATAGCTCTCAGGCAAACCTCACCTGTGTTCTCCTTTAGAAACAACAAGCTCTTTTGTACTTACAACAAAGTCTCTCCCTCTACAAAGCACTTCTGCAGGGACTCCACTATGTGGACTAGAAGTATCTTTTGGGTAGAGGACATCACTGTTAATTAAAAAGGAACATAAATTAGTTACCGGGTAGTCCAAAAAATGGCATTGGTAAAGATTAACATAACAAACGTGTGCACCCTGTTCTGCAGTTAAATTACACCTTTATCCAAAGCATCACTTTCATTAAAGGAATTAATATTGGCGTAATTACCCCACTGCAATTACATTAGTACAAAAAGGGCTTACACCAGCAAAGCCTAGCCTTGTGACTAGCAGATGCGTGCAACACAGGTACAAACTCAGCTTTGTTCTTGCAAAGCCTATCCTCCCTTGGATTGGTGTAAACAAGACTAACATGAGCCTAAGAAATGCTTAGGCTAACCTGGTATGCAGACATAAACGAAGCATTTAGCCAAAACGCTGATCTGTGGGAATGAGTTTTTTTTTTGCTTTGTTTTAAATTTCCTTCCCAGTAATCAAGGATTAAAGAGAACAATGCTATGAGATCTCATGCTCAAACCAACCAGCCCCAGGACTAACACCACCCTTGTGTCCTTATCTGCTTGCAAGACCAACTGGATGGCATTCATTTCCATGGTCTCTAAAGCCTCAAGGCACCCTAGGTTCATGATCCTGATCCTACTCAGGCTACAGAAATGGGCTGCCTCTCCACTCAAAGCTCTGGGGTGTGTGTGGGTGCTGCTCTGCGTGTAACATCCCAAACAGGCTACATCTACTAGAGATACATGCAGACTCCTCAGACAAATAGCAAAGAATCAGCTACAACACGAAAACAATCAGAGTGCTAAAACTTTCTCTGAATTTGCACCCAGCTTCCTTCTGGAATGGCTGGAGGGACAGCAAGGACTGAAACCCCTCATACTGCTAATGCAGGCCTGGATCACAATAGCTGAAACACCCTGCTACCAGGCTGGGGCTGGTAAGTGGTGCCACTCAGCACAGAGAGCTATTCCACAGACTGTAATTCTCTGCATGCAGTGCTCCACCCAGGTAAAAAAAAATCATTCTGCTCTTCAGACTTCAACTCCCAGTGGGATGCATTAACCTAATAAACAGGAGGATGATCCAGTATCCATGTCATGCAGTACAGACAGCACCCCACAGGACTTCTGGCAGGTAATGCCATTTTACGACAGGTAGAACTACCCTCTGGAAGGCAGGTAATGCTTTCAGCTGACAAGATCAGCATCCACTGATGAACAGCAAGGTGACTGCATAAAGATCTTTGACTGAATTTAGCTAAGAAATATTATAGTTGAAATTGGTTTCATTTTCTGTGTTTATATTTGACATTAATCTCTGGAAAGATTCAGGACTTTCCTATCACAAAAGAATAGGAGTAAAGACAACACCGAAAACCTGACATAACTCAAATCCAAATACAGATTACATCACGTCTCACCCATTATTTTATGGGGTAGGGACTGCAATACTGTTATCTAGCATCAGCCGTTTCAATTTTTAATATCCAACCACAGAACAAAGCACAACATAATAAATCACGATTTTACAGCACTGTAAGTTTAGAACATGGCTACTTTGGGACACAGTGAAGATGACTATATAAAATCCATTGTTCTGTTTCTCTCCTTACAGCAGAAAACCACATCCCAGTAACAAAGACAAACCATACCTCTTCACCACCCAGTTTCCCTGGACCAGCATTGCCACCTGCTGTATACAGCGGAGAACTGCCGTAGAGTCAGTCCCAGAGCCTAGCAAACTCATCAGATTTGCAAATGGCATGACCTTCACTGAAAGGCAAATCACACATCAGATTAAGGGCTTCCTCAATACACACAATGCAGACAGATTTATAATTCTAGGATATTATGATTTATGCTTATGCTGAAATTCTAGGTCACAGCTGTATCTTACGAAAAATACCAAAAACTAAATTCTAGAACACCCCCTGCATTGTAGTCAGCAAATGTTCCGAAAGTATCTGTTCATGTTGCAACAAAGTTCATTAGCTTAATTGGTCCCAAATTAATGCGTGAATCAAAAAAAAAAACACAAAAACACACACACACACACAAAAAAAAAACTATGTCTTTGGCAATATTTGGAAATGGAGACACCTGACAAGACAGGAAGCTCCTAAGCCAATGTCCTCAGGATTTGCTCTCATCAGATAGTAATACTGAAGAGACAGAATAAAACTCTTAGATGACAATCAAGAAGTATGTATTACTGACAACTAAGGAAAGAAAATGCCAAACTGCAGCTTGTTGCATTAACCTTCCACTTGCAAATCACACTTGGACTCCACATTCCAGGAGGTAACTGCAGAAATAAATGTATCCTGAAAGCTATCATCAAATTGTAAAATATTCTGAGACAGTTGATCGCAAACATACAGAACAGCTATCAGTTCTGCCGTTACTGCTCTTCTGTTCCCCAAAGAACACGGTCCGTCTTCTCAAGCAAATGCTCAGCTTTTGAATGCTTCACAGAATCAGAAAGGCAGACACTCTGCCTGGCAGGGAACCATCAGGTAAGGTATTTTATCTGAGGCAATTAGAAGTCACCAAGTAAAGTGCAAATGGATTACAAAAGTGACAAACCATTCTTCATCAGGATCTTAATCTGATCAGCAAGGGGTAAAGTTCTCAGCTGGGCCATAGAAAGCACATTGCTTGGAGCCACGGGTTTGTCACTGCAAATAAACAAGCAGAGTTGTAGCTTATGAAAAAGCATTCAGACAATACCAATGTTGAACACTCTGAACACTTACTTCTCTTCCTCTACACTTGGAGGCATCAGCATCATTAAATATTCACTGAAAGAAAAGAAAACACATCCTTAAAATGTTTGTCTTGACCTCCCAAGTTTAAGTACAATTATACTGGAGTAAATGGGAGTCAGAATCCTAGCTCTTCTGTATTACTCATCCAAACAGAGGAACTGCAAGAGTAAATGCATTAAACACAGGTGCTCTGACAGCAGTAAGTGGGGTCATGTCAAGCTGTGTAGAGTCAGACCAGCAACAACCGAAGTCATTTCTACCCATGTAATCGCCAGTATCCATGCAGAAAGAATAAAATCCAGAAGACTTCTCAGAACATCTAGCTCTGCTCCACTGAGATGTTAAACGTTAAGAAAAACACACACACGCTATTAAACAGAGCAGCAGTCTGCAACTTTCCTGTTACTTGGGCCGTGGTTGTATCAGTTTACACAGAAGTATTATTACTGACTGCACCATGGGAAGATTCCTACATACCTGCAGTCAGCAAGAAACAAAAACGAACAAGTTTCGAGTAGTTTCAGGTGTCTCTTACAAATTGCAAAAGTAAGTTTTATAAGAGTTGCTAATAATGGGAGCTGTTGGCTTCAGGGTTTTCATTTATTTTAATCAGAAGGAGCTCTTGTTTTGCTCTTCCTTTACAGTACTTGCAGTCACAATAATGCCAGGTGATGATAACACACGCAAGGCTACAATCCCAAGTGAAAACAACTTGTTTTAATCTCAGGGTACAATGAAACACAGAAAGCAACCTAAGTTGAAGGTTAGTTTGCTTCTGTATTTTTTAAACAATTTAACTTCTAGCACAGATAGCACTATATCAATACTGAAGATTTTTGAAGAATATACCTGCTTACTACCCTGAACATAATCCAAATAAATTACTGCAACTTTTGTAGAAAAACATCAGATCTTTACCTGGGAGATTTAATTAATTCTGTATTCTCCGCGAGACCATGAGCTTGACTGAATAAATACTGGCGCTCATGTTCAGAACGGCTATCCTGGAGATATGGAGAAAAACAGGAGTCACTGCCACATTCTGAAAACGCAAAAAGCCAGACAGATGGTCACCCTGTCACTACTGCACCATTCAAGCGTTCCACCTCACTAACTGATGCTCTGTTTTCAACCTTTTTGAATGATGCTCCCGTGATGTAGAAACATTTCAGGTGATGTGACCTCAAAATCTCCTGACAGACATGCATGTCAGGTCAGGATTTATGACACTTAATTGACTGGGTTCCCTGGCTGTTTTACAAAGTCTGGTTCATAAGTCAAGACCCAAGTAATTCTTGGATTTAGGCCCCAAGCCGCACCCCTTTGTGTCTGTCCAACTCTCAATTTTAAACCTTCTCCAGTATGGAGACCCCAAAACATTATCCAGCAGAGGAGGTACAGAGCACTGCAGGGGCAGTTCGAGCTTACAGACCAACCTTTCTCATCTTTTGTTGATTCCCTGATCCCATGGACCCAGATTTAACTCGGCTGAGCCTTCAGGCCCACCAGGTCTCCTCAGCAGCCAGCACACACCTACCTTCAAGCCATAATAATGTAGATGAACCCAGTGCTCTTCTGCTTGTCTCTTCTGCAGGAACTCATAGGACTGAACACGTCGTTGACGAGCTTGTTCGGTCTCAGGGCGGGAGAACCGTACCTAGAAGATTTGGGTATCGTTACATATAGCCCCAAAACCCTTGAAACAGAAGATCTGTGTTACCTATCTGGCACATAAATAACAAAAGCTAGAGGCCCTAGCTCAAATGAATCAGCCCTTGGTGTCAGTGCCATCTTTATACTTGTGCAACAGCTTCAAGTCCATCTTGCCTCCCCACCCAAGCCCAGGGTCACCAGAACCAGCTGAGGCTTTCTGCCCTTTTATCTGGGTATGAATTAGCATGCTTTCTCGTGAACTGTTCCCTGACCTATTACGAAAAGGAAATTTGGACATACAGTAATTTGCTTAACATCATCTTCAGCTTCATCCTGAGATGAATCACCACCTGCCAAGAAAACACAGCAGGATAAGAACACCATTGCAATAAAACAACCAAAGCCAATCTATAGCTGTTTGGAGGCCAACTCTGGCAGAAGGCAGAACTAGCAGCTACAGCTTTCTAAACTACGTAGTGTATGACAGCACCACACCACTCCTATGACAGGAGAAACAGCTCCCATGAGGTTTGCAGGGCTACTTTTCACTGGCAGGGGTGACACTTTGTACTGCTGCCCTTTGGAACTACCCACTGCCTCCTGTCCCTCTGCCAACCTGCTCCACCATGCCCACAAAAGTGCTGATGCAGCTACACTGAAAATGTGATCAGGAAAACAATCTGGCCAAGAAATGGCTTTGCGATCGGTATGCTATTGTTTTAAACACACCTTCGGAATACAGTGACTCTTATGAATAAAATTGTAGAGAGGACTTGTACCCTACCTTTCAAAAGGAAACACAATTCACGTAGCATTTACCTTCATTAGCAGCTTCTCTTTCTCGGTGTTTTGCATCAGCTTTGTCCAAGTAGGTGAAACTTGGCCTCAGCTGAAGAATTCCATGTAGTGGAGTCAGGTGAAGTTCACCTGAAAAAGAGAAGTGACATAAGTTAAAATTCTTATTTTCCAGCGCACAAGGACAGCACTTTCATTATCTCACCACCTCTGTAATGGTAGAGCTTCCATCAAACATAAACGTTTAATACACTACAAAGGGATTGATGTGAAAAATTCATCCAGTGCTCAGAATTTCAAAGGAGTATGAAAAATCAAGACCTATTTCTGTCACTTTCCTCCTTGTGTTGGAGCCAGATCTTACAGAGAGCCTCATTCTGGCTCAGATCTGACCTATCCTTTAGGAGACTAGTAGTAAAATAGACATCACTGAAGACAATCTACCTATTTTCACCTCAAATGATCCTCATATCAAAACTCTGCAATGGCATGAGGAAACAAGGGAAGGGCAGAAAGCATTGAACAGGAAAATAAAACAGCCACAATCAGATGGAGATGATAATATAAGTAAGAAAAATAAATTTAAACTACAAACGTGTATTTCAGCCTTCAGGAACTGTTAAGATCTTGGAGGCATTTACTAACCTACAGTGTTCTGCTATATTATTTACAGCTTTGCTGGACCTCCTCAAGGACTCTGGGGACATTGATAAGGTAAACTTTTCTTTTATTCAGAGAAGCACCAGTTAAATATGAGCCTATGCTACTGAAAACACAGAAAAAACAGGAATTTTATTTATTTTATATTTTAACTCAGGAATGAACGTTTCACTGATGCGAGAGGTTAGCAAAATAAAGTCACCTTTTCTATAAACAGCAGCTGCATAGCGGGAAACATTACTTGCAGCTTGCGACGAGCAGAAAGTTTGTTTGTCCATCAGCTTCCTGCAAAGAGATGAATGCTGTAAGATTACATTGTACAGGCAACGAGGCATTCAGATGTTAAAGGTATGAAATCACTGATTCCCAAAATGGTCTAATAACAAATGCAGCAAATATCGGGGCCATTTTTGTTTAACATTTTAATCAATGGTCTGGATGAGGGGATTGAGTGCACCCTTAATAAGCCTGCAGATGACACCAAGTGAGGCAGGACTATTGATCTGCTCTGGGGTAGAAAGGCTGTGCAGCCTAGGTAGGATCAATGCACTGAGTCCAACCATGTGGCATTCAACAAATGCTAGTGCCAGGCCCTGCACCTGGGTCATAACAACCCCATGCAGTGGGCCAGCCTTGGGGAGGGGTGGCTGCAAAGCTGCCCAGCAGAGAAGGACCTGGGGGCGTGGGTCAACAACCAGATGAACATGAGGCAGCAGTGTGCCCAGGTGGCCAAGGAGGCCAATGGCATCCTGGTCTGCAGCAGAAGGAAGTCGAGATGAGACTTTATAGGTCAGGTTGATGGTTAGACTTGACAATCCTGAGGGTGTTTTCCAACACCAACGACTGTTCGATTCTATGAAATAAATATATACTCATCTTTCTGCTTGCAGTCCGTAATTAAACAAGGACACCAAAAAACACAGGTTACTTCAGAGAATTCTTGCTTTGTAACTTAGTGTTCAATGCACCCCCTGAGATTGCACATCCACTTTTTTTCACTTTTCCCCAAAGCCCTGGTGGACACGCATGTATCTATACCCACCACAAAAAGGAAATGAAGGCAAAGAGGACACCTACGAGGAATAAGTATTTGTTTCATCTGTACACGTGCCATCTACATTGAGGGCAATCTGTTCTCCTTTGCTGCGACAGTAGTTCGGATTCAAAGTGTCAATGGCCATTTCAAGTTCAACCTAAATAACATGAAAGGACAAACAGATAATTAATTGATTCATTTGGGGTTCTGCCACAGTAAACTTCAATGCAATGCTTGAGAACATTTCCACTGGTTTACAGCAAATTTAAATATGTAAGCAGCACCATTCAAAATCCACAAGGCAATTCTCATACATAAAGTTGAGCACATATATTTATATATATCTGTGTATATATATTTTCATATATATATATATGAAAATAAAAGCTTTTGTAGAGTGGGAACACTTTAGCAACAGGCTAGAGATGCATCGCCTCCCATGTAAATAAAGGGAAGCAGAAAACTGAGAGTTCTTAGCCAACCCTGACAAACTTTCTCACTTTTCTAGTTTATCTTCCACTGCATTATCAGTCCAGTTTACTTAGCAGTAGAAATGAAATACACAAATATTTTTCCAACCTCCCCATCAGTGAGGATCCATTCATAGCCTCCTAAACCTAAGGCATGTTTCTTTCCAGTTTCATACCACTTGGTATGAATTAACTATGTCCTCCTCAGAGGCAATGGGCTCGATTCTGCTCAGTTTAAGACTGCAGCACTGCGTGCTGACTTCACAGTTATTCTTAATTTACACTGGTCCAAGTACAGAAATGAACTCCCAACTTTTATTTACAAGGAGAACTATTTGCACTCTAAAACTTTAAAGTTCAGACAAATGTTCAAAAGTAAGTGTTTTCCTGTATAGCACTTCTCTTCTTACACTGAAACTATACAATTATTTTCCCTCAGGGTGTGCCAAAGCCCTTATAAATTCATATATTACAGCTGTTACCTCACTTTTTTTCCCCCTTTACGTTACTTGTAAACTGAACTATAGTTACAAGTCCCTGGCTGAGATGGAAGATTTATGAGTCTACACAGTGCTTACAGTGCAAATGTTTGCTAATTTTAATAAACTTCCTTAACACAACATGCACCCTAACTCCAAAGTTCACACACACACACTCACTTTAGCCATCATCCTGATATCAAACATATTTCTGCATTTTTACATGGTAAGGCATTTTTAAATCATAGCCACAGGTTCAGAATACATTTTTGTAGGCAAGTATAATAATTCTGGCTTTGGTTCTACTTTCACTACCCATACAACCCCACTGACTTTAAAAAGGACTTTTGATGATTCACAGGCAGCAAGAGAGGAATCAATACTCACAGTAACACTGAAAGACAAACCTTGCTTCCAAACTTCAACCCTTTTCTAAGGCCTTCTCAGGCCTTTTAAATCAAGCTCGTAAAGACTGACCTAGCATTTGTAACTACGTTTCCCTGAATGGTTCTATTTTATATCGAACGTGTTTTTTCCATCATGACTTTAATTTCTCTCTTTATAAACCATTTTTCGTCTGAACTCTACAGTACACATACCATGAAAGACACTCTCATACCTCCAAGCACAGGGGTCTGGTCCCACAAGTAGCTGCACAATCATAACAGCTTAACAGCACAATGTGATTTTCTGAAGTACATTCTGGACAGTATAAAGCAACTTATATGAACTGGGCTCAAATGATAACCAACCTTTTGCTGCTTTGGTTTTATCTTCGCTGATAAATGCGTAACATCATCATATGTCATAGAAGCTGGACGAATCGGATACTGAAAAACACATCAATTTTGTAAGAATTCTTCATTTAAAGATCAAAGATCTTCACAGAAAATAATTCAATCTTGTCTGCCTTCTCACATACAGAGCTTCTCACATATAGAACCACCATGGTTATGAAACATCAAGAAATCTGATCCTGTGAGTCATCAGCACATTTGGGAGTATGGTCTAGAAAGCCTGTTGCCTTCCCCTCAGTCCTCTGCTCTTGTTACTCCAGCCACCTTCCCACCCCACCCGACCCCCCCCACTACACACTATAAAATGGGAAAACGGTACCACACGTTCGTCCAGCAAAAAAAGGGAAATGATAGAAGCCATTAAAAAAGCGTCCCTCAATATTAACTCTCTGGATATTTATTTACCTAAAAATAAAATATTTGTGGATTTTTACCAGCAGCGTTAGTCTATAGGACACAGTCAACACGTAGCCAGTCGGGACTCTAAAGCCAGGTTTAGCCACATGGTCCTCCTTCCTGAACCATGTGGGAATGCTGAGAAGACAGTGTGGTACCCAGATGGAATCTCCCAGCCACAGCTGTAGCCTGCTCAGAGCTGCCATTTCTCCAGAACCCCCACAGGAACCCCTTACGAAACAAAGCTCACACCTGAAACGGAGCAACTGCGAGTCTCCAGGAGGCAAGGCTACGCAGTCTGTGTCAGCACGTGGCACGTGCTGTGCAGAGGACCTGGGCAGCAGGCAGTGCTTTGCCAGTGAGCATCACCAGCTTACAATGAACATTTCATCCATCAGCCTCAAAAGACCTCCCACTTAGCAGATGGGAAAAGTGAATAACAAAGATAAGCTGACTAGAGAAATTCAGTGAATAGAAAATAGACTTCCAAATTCCTAACATATCTCCACCTTTAATCACCTGTTCTATCTCCACAACATAAGGGGGCTCTTTTGATGACTCACAGCAGTTTATGAATACTGGCGACACTGCCTTAAACAGGGCCAGTCCTAACGAAATCAGTAAAGGTGTCAGAAATCAGTGATGGCAGAGGATGGCCAAAACACTGCAGATCTATCCAAACTACATTAAAACGACCTCATCTACTAGAAGAACTCCCTCAGGGTGGCTAAAGGGAATGATTTAATGACAAGTCTGTGCCATAAATGATCAATCTTCTCTTACAAATGATTTAATACAAAGTGTTTCAACTGGCTGAGACCCACACAGGTCTGCCTATACCCAAGATCTTGGCAGGCTGAACCAATAAGTGAAGTTATTGCTCATTCAATTTATTTTAAACAAATTTTCACTAAATAAAAGTTAACTGGAATACCTGAAAAAGATACAGCTTCTCCAGTAGACTTCTGGCCAGGAACACATCAATCTGAAAAGCAAAAGAAGCAACCTTCATCAGATAACAGCTATGACAGATGGAACTTCAGATACAAGTGCAATCCCTAGAGCTCAAATGCTGTCAAGTTTAGCTTTTTGTTATGAATTGTAATATAAAGTGCATTTATGACCCTCTTGGCAAAGGTCTCCTCTCTACCAATTTTGACATGAAATTCAGCAGCCTTTTAAAATAAAAAAACAAAACTGTGATGAGGCAGGAGACAGTGGCTCTAGCTGCATTTTTTCTTTCTAAGGAAACTTGGCAAATATCTGATATGAAACAGGAAAATCCTTGCCTGAGAAAGAAGAGGATGTTCTCTCTGGCAACATGTCTGAAAGTTAACTTCCTTGCTAGTATTTTGTCATAAAAACTTTCAAGCTAGACAAGACACACCCACAAGCCAAATCTGATTTAGTATTAGCATTTTGCCACTGATACCTAAAATTCACAGATGTTTCATGAATATCACATATGGAAGCTTCCATTTTTGGTACCTTTGGAAACACTTCTGTCAATTCCCACTTTTCAGGGCTTTTGTCCTTTTTATGAGCTTGCCCCTGCTTGTACCTCTGGTGTGTGAATTCAAACACAAAGTAAGCAGGACACTGTGGCTGCTGTTTGGTAACAGTCCCTTAAAGAAGTCCAGAATCAGAGCACAACTGCTTCTTTTAGTGGAGGGCATGAAAATATTTTAGCTTCATATATAACAGATACTAATTCATCAAAACCATTCTTTTTTTTTTTTTTTTGACTCACCTACCAGAGAGCTATGGGGCCAATGAAAACGCATAGTGGTCACAGCAAGTTCCCCACCTGTGTTCTTCTGATGTGGAAAGATTACAAAGGATAAAAAAACTGAGCGCATCTACCTACTGAGCCTGCCAACATGGATACCATTATTTTGGTCCAACAGGTAGCACGAGCCATATTCTTGGCCCATATAACATATTCCCTTGTACAGGGCAAGTCACTGGTTATCAGACAACCACTGACGTTGATGACAGGTTGTCTCAGCAATGTAAGAACAACGGGAACTAGAACAAAAAACAAGAGAAGCCTCACGTACTATCACTGCTGACACAACACTTTTACCTCTTGTATAATTGGATCATCTTCTTCATTTGCCATGCTAGGATACAAAAAGCTTTTTCTTGGCTTATTCCTTTGCACAATCTGAAAGAAAACAGATATGTCATATGAGTCACTACATCTGTGCCACGTACAACATGTAGCCTAGAGTATTTGTTCATGTTAACTTGTGTTTTTTTCCAGTGGTAATCCGTTTAGTCTGTTTTTTTAAGGAGCGTACGTGTTTGCATGACAAGGTCCTAATACTCCAGTCTTGACCAACTGGCACCAAATTTAAAAGACAAGCAAGTATCTCAAAGCTAATTAAGTTCCTGCGGTTTTATGAAAACCAGCAGTTACATAAGAAAGCAAGCACTCAATCAGTGCTCTGCAGATGGAAGGACAGACCTTCTGTACTTGCACAAAGTGCATCTTTTATACACCGCATTACTGTTAACCCCTGGTAGCAGCTGATTTGCCAGCCAGCACATCCACAGGGCACTGGAGGGTCAGTCGGCACACGTGAGCTCTGAAATAGCCGCGGCACTTGTCACCGTCACTAAGGACGGTGCTGTGCAGCTCACTAGCCTTCCTGCTCAGAAAATTTCCTTGAAAGCAGACAGTGAAGAGCAGCTGAAGAGCTGGGAGAAGAGAAAAGGTTGTGTAAACCCTGTGCTCAGGACCAGTCAGTCTGAGAACGTGCTGGTCTCGATTTCATCTACATGACACGTTGCAGTCCTGTCCCCTAGCTGAGCACAGACCTACCACCCCTCAGACTGCTTCTAAGTGACAGCCCCAAGACACACTCCTTGCCCTCTCCTGGACCCTTTACAATCACCAGAACAAGAGGCATAACTCATCCAGCTCCAGAGAAAATAAGAGGCTAATATTAATGGAGGAGTGGGTGCTCTGTAACAGTGAGTCACAGTCAGTCCTGGTGCTGGAGTCACTGCCATGCCTCGTTAAGGCCATCAAATAGAAAACGGTCCCTCAGCTAGAGCAACAGTAATTTTTCCTGCTGAAATCAAATATAAGGATTTCTGAATTATTTGGGATGCCACCATGATAACGTAATCAGTCCACATCATTTGAGACCATTGATCAGCCAGTACTGGTCAAGACAGGCATAAAAACTAAGACCTCTCACAAACTGACCAAGGAAGTTTTAACACCAAAGAAAAATCAGGCAAAGAAATGAGACCTATGTTCAGGAACTCCCTCTCATTGTCTTCTACTCCCAGATGCCAGCTTGCTTCTTTGCTGGACCTCCTACAGAGGAAGAGTAAGAAAATGAGGCAGCGTCCAGCATCAGCTGGCAATACAGGGTTGCAAAAGACTAAAGCCAGCATGTTACATCCAAGACAGCGGTGATTTTCTTCAAACGCACTAGCAACCGCTTAATTTAACCAGCTTAGTATATTTTGAAACATGTACAGGCTTCTCAAAACATCACGTTAATAACATGCAGTTATCTAAGAAACCTTTCAGAGAGGCTGAATAGGCACCTGGATCTGAATGCTAACATTACCACATGGGTAAATTTCCATCCAGGCAACAGCTCTGGTTTATACACGCTGTTTCTGCCATTCTTGCTAGAAACACAATTCCAGATTTGTTACTTTCAGGTTCCCCACTATCAAAAAGTGCTCCCCCCAGTGCTTAACTGCAACTTTCTGTTCTTTTATACACCAACGTATCCCTAGCTCTTGCCACCCTAATACCGTGTCAATAATATTTCAGAATCGTATTTGAAATTATCCCAGAGAAATGCAAAACCTTCACAGCTAGAAGTCAGCATCCTCAGTTAACTACAGGCTGGGGCTCATGCTGCAAAACCACGGTGGTGTGACACCAGAGGGAGTGACCACTGCTTTCTGTCGCCAGGCACTCCGTTCGTCCCAGCAATACAAACATGAACGTGTTGTTTTAAAAAAATGAGACGTGTCAGTTCCAGTTTTGCTTCCCCTGCTCACGTCTCCCAAGTGGCTTGATATAGCAGGCTCACATAGTGCCAGCCTGTCAGCTACAGGATGGGGCTGTGCACGAAATGGAGCGACTGCAGTTTTCATTCAGAACAGAGATGACGCCAGGAGGCTTCCCACCACGTGCGAGCACACGCTGTAACACCCAGGAGGTGGAAGACATGGGTCCAAACCCTCCCTCCTTGCCCCAGAAGGATTGGGATCCACGCTTCCCTCTTTGACGGCCTGAGTGCCAGCTATGTGCTAGCTCCTTCTCTCTTGAGGAAGTTATTTCATTTTCCTAAATATAAATTAAAATTCCCAAGGCTAAGGAGAGAAAGAGAAACCTAACCTGAAGGACCTGGTTTCTGGTCCCTCATCCAACACAGCTTATGTAATTTTACATGACATCTCCTTGTGAATCCAGCTGTTGGTACTCATGGAAAATGTTGGATTACAAAGATTACAAATTTTCTTAATCATTTAAGCATAAAGAATGACTACAGTTGCTTTTACTGGAGTGTCAGAATGGCAGGTCTATAAATAGGAAGCAGTATGTCCCAGAACAATTTATAATATTCATGCGACTTGAAGGAAATCTCTGCATCAGAACGAAGCTTTCATTACAGGCATGCAGATGCAGTTCTACATCTATATGCACATATGGCATATGTAGAAATGAATGCCACAAGAATAACAAAATGGAATTAAACACTAGGTGATATCAAGCATGGTCACCTGAGAATTTATTTCAAGTTTTCCTTTGACAGAATTGTTTTCTCTAAAAAGGAACTCTCCTGTGCAAAGCCGTATTAATGCACGTTATTAGTATGAATCATTAAACTTCAGAACACCTTGCATGGAGGCAAGAAGTATAAATCTCATTTTTCTTGCAATGGACCAACACTAGGACTAATTTAACCACTCGTTAGCTGCCCATAGTATCACCAATTTAGAACCAGTGAAGAAAAATAGCATCCAAAGAGGCGTAAAACACGGATGAAGCAACTGAATACCACCTCTACGTTTGAGCTTAGAAGGACATTTGGGTACCAAAATTACCCTTTTTATTACCAAAGATTTTAAAATAACTGTAAGTAGGATAACTGCAAACCTGCATGACATCTGTCACACACAGACTTTTAGTAAGAAATGTTCTAGCATTTCACTGAATTTGTCAGTATCACGGACCCCTAAAATACCAACACTAAAACTTGAAATATTTTTCACATAAAATTATGCAGTGCAGGAAAGGCCTGGAACTCCTGCCCTGTCAGTGCCTTAAAGGATAGATAATGCACCAGTGAGGTGGCAGAAGTGCCATCTTCTGAATCACTACCATAATTTCCTCTGGCACCGGGACCTTTTCTCTGCAGGGAGCCTCCTGGTCAAGCCCCAGCAGCGATCCTCCAAGCCAGGGTGGCCTATGTCATACTGTAAAATGGAAGCTTCAAAAAAAGCTGAAGCACCTTCCAAGCACTTATGATAACGAAAATTTTGACCCAATTACTTGCTCCGTTTCTCCTCGCTTTGCCTGTCTGCACACAGCTTTGCACAGTCATCTTCTGGCAGCGAACCCGACGAGGGCCCCTCTGTGCACCAGGACCTCTGTGCTGAGGCAGTATCACTGCAGCGCACCCCCAGGGTTTCGGGGTAACACGCTAAGCACAGACCTTTCTTTAGCACCTGGACATGCAGGCAGCGAAGCGCTAGGCCCGTTCCGCCAGGCGCAGGCTCGGAGCTGCCCGGTGCTGCCTGCTACCTCCTGCAGGAGCGGGCGGGAGCTCCCACCCCGCCGGGCTCCTCTTCGTGGCCGGCAGCTGGCGAGCCTGCTTCCTCCCGACACCGCGACCTGCCGGGGGGCGAGGAGCCCACTGCCCCCCGCCCAGCTCCGCCGTACGGCGGGGGCGAGGAGAACCCACTGGAAGTAGGAAGAGCCGGGCAGGGCTCTGCCGAACGCCCCCACCGCAGAACGGCCCCAGCCCCGCGCTGAGGGCAGCTGAGGGGCCGCAGCCCGCGCCCGCCCGTTCCTGTCACGGCCCCGCCGCCCCCAGCCCTCACAGCGCCCACAGGGGGGCAGAGCCCCCTCAGCCCAGGCCGCGCTCCCCTCGCTCCCCTCCAGGACCCGCACGGCCCCGAGGGCGGCCGAAGGGACGCGGCGGCTGCCGCCTTACCTGGCCGAGGGGCTGGCGCGGGCGGCGGGGCCGCCGGCTGCCCGGTGGCGGTGCCCGGTGGCGAGGCGAGGCGGGCGGGCGGCGCTCAGGCGGCGGCCATGTTGGGGCCGCTGCGGGCGGCACGTGGGGCCGCGGCCCTCCTCCTACCCACAATGCTCCTGCGGGCGGCCGCGGCAGGGGAAAAAACAAAAGGGTAAAAAGCTACTGGCAGCGGTGGGATTCGAACCCACGCCCCCGAAGAGACTGGAGCCTTAATCCAGCGCCTTAGACCGCTCGGCCACGCTACCGGGATGTAGGAGTGTGCTTCAGCACCGCTTTTACTGCACACCCAGCCTGTCACGATT
Organism: Anser cygnoides; assembly: GCF_040182565.1. Classification (NCBI taxonomy): domain Eukaryota; kingdom Metazoa; phylum Chordata; class Aves; order Anseriformes; family Anatidae; genus Anser; species Anser cygnoides. Next base: position 8,057,061 of record NC_089887.1, read on the forward strand.
TTTCACTTTTTTTTTTTAATTTTTTGTTTTTAGTAGCCCCTACATCTCCAAAAGCCCATCCGAGCAACTGCTCCCTCTACGCACCATTTCCCCATCAAAAATAAAAAACCTTGTTTATTTTATTTTTTCATTTTTTTTACATCCCCGCCTCAACATCCTGTCCTGTCCCTATCCCGGTCCCCTCCCGACCCGCCCGAGCCGTGAGGGAAGAGGCAGGTCCCACCCACCCCACCACCACCACTGCCACCGTGGCCCTGCCGGTGGCTGAAAGTCTAAAAAAGAAACCTACGTAAAAAACACGAGTTGGGATCTGCTGCTGCAAAGCTCAAACCCCACTTCGGTTGAAGAGTGAAAGCCCAGACTCGGCAGGTTGTTTCCCCCTGACTTTGCCGCAGCAGCCCGCACAACACCCCTGTGGCAGGCCGAGCAGGCCCCGGGCCCCAGCAAGGTGCCTGGGGCAGGTTCTTGGGCATTCATGGTGGTCTGGCCCTTCACTAGACGTGTGGGATTGCATTTGGGAAAAAATACCAGCTTTTCTAGGGTAAGACGGCATGTGCTAATGCAGCCCACTTTAATTCTGTAGTTACAACAGTCCATTTAAACACAAGAGCAGGAATAAGCCTGCCCAAGGGCTCCTGGCCACCTCAGCTCGTTGCCTCCCGGGGCAGGCCCAGCTGCTCCCAGAGCCTGTGTGTCCCTGTAACACCCCTCAAGGGGGCTGCCAAGCCTGACCCTGCCTGGCCAAAACCTTCCTTCACTGCCTACAGGTACCGTGGAACAAGGGCACGGGCACGTAGGTGTGAAGGGAATCCTCACCCCGCTGCGGTTTCACACATTCAGGGAGGTTTAGGAGCCTGAGCAAGCTGTCTCAGCTGTCTCCCAGCACATCCCCATGGGTGCATGGCACCCAGAGATGCAGCTTTGGGGGGGGGGGGGGGGGGGGGGGGGGGGGGGGCAAGAGGCTGCAGGCAGGAGCACAGCTCCTGGGCGTTCTTGAAAGGGCTGCTCGGTGCCCCAAAACCTTTTGTGAAGTACCAACACCTCATGGTGAGCTGCCTCCATAAAGTGTTCAGATCCCCCAGAGTGGGCGTCATATGAGACACCTCCCCCCTCCCCCGACTTAAACCTGAAAACAGCCTGACTCACCACCAGAAGCACTGGCCTAGAATCCAAATGGAGGCTCAAGCAAAATCCTCCCTTTTAAAATGCAGATGAGAAGTCCTGGTTCGGCTCACCTAAACTACACCTTCACCTGTTAGCAGCCACTCTACTCTCAGAAGTAAAATTACACCTGTGAGGAAAATATCGAGATTCAAGTCAGTCCTACAGACCAGTAATTAGGAGACAGACATTTCTTATTTATACTCTTCAGCTGGAAGCATTCTGTCTCCATGATTTCTGACTGATGCAATCCCTACTTCCTTTGTTCGACTTGCCAAACACTCCAGCTCTCAGAGACAGCAGCTGAAGCTTAAGACTTGCAATGCCAAGTTTCACTATTTTTCTACCTTACTGACACTAAGAGTGGAGTGAAGAGGCCCCACCAGGGCTTTTTTAAGAGTCTGCTATTTCATATTGTTTAAAGTATACAGTTAAAATGAATTACACTTGTCCAATTAAAACAACAAAAAAGCAACGGTAAGTTTTAACAGCTTAAAAGGGCGAGTATCAGTTTATTCTAGCACAGAAAGGGGAATAAATCAGACTGAAATGACAGTATCATTAGATACTATACCCGTTACAAAGAACTCCTACCTTGTATCTCCCAGACCAAATATTTCCATTATTTTCTCAGGACTGAGCAATGACAGGAAGCATACAGATGAGTCTGTAACAGTCCTGCCAGTGAGTGCTACAGTCCTTACGTTATTCCATATTAGTTACGGACATTGTAGGAGTAATCAAATGTAAAGAAATCAACACATCGACCTTTTAGTTTTCTTGATAAAAACACTGATTTTCTTGTTACACATCTAGTGATTTCCTCCGAGTTATTCCTGCAAGTGTTGAAAGTGAATGAGAACAGGGATTGAACAAGAACAAAAAGAAGGATTTCTGGAGGCTTACAATAGTAGGATGGAACTTTGGCAAATTAAAACAAACAAACACCCCATGTGCAATGACTAAAACCCTACTGAGAAAAGTGACAAAACAGAACAACTTTATTGACCAGCCAGAATAAAAACAAACAGTATGATGCAGGCAATTAGTATTTGCATGTCTGGTATACAAACAGAGGCTTCCATCTTGCTGTCCTTACCCAAGCAACACTCCCAATGACATTCAGAAATGCTACACCCAGGTAAATTATGCCAGGCCAAGCCTCAGATTTATTTTCACATTTAAAAAAAAATACAGATTATTTATTCATTGTGAATAGATTAAAAATACAGCATGTAGCAGTATCATTCAAAAAGTCTATCAAATAGTTTCTCTTCAAAAGAATGTCATAGAACAACTTATGCATATTTCTGTAAACAATTTTAATTTTTGAATTATTGACAGTCCTACTTATTGTATAGCTAAATAATATACCGCCTTAGGACTTTGAAAACAAAGTATTAATCATGTGTATACATTTGCATGTCAGATCTACAGAGAACTGCCAGCAAATTTAGCAACTACTGAACTTAGCAAATTAAACTATGTCAAGAAGTGTCAATAATTATACTCTAGAGTCCTTTACTTACATATTTTGGATGGTCTCATTCAATCTCTTCTCTTCCCTACATACTTGGTGGGGTTGTTACACATGCTTCCTTCTCTAGGAAAACCTCAAACACTTAGCATTAACACCTTATGTGGAAAACAAAACGTTTTGTCTGCATTAGTTATAATGCCTACACTGTATCAGTTCTGCACAAAATATTGACTGTTCGACTGTCTTCAGAGGTGAGCAGCACATTCACTTTTCACTGACAAGTCATTTAATGCTATGAACTGAAAGAGCAAAAAGGCCACATCCAAAACAGACCTTAGGTACCTAAAGCAGAACTTTGGATAGGCACTTAAAGCATCCAACCAACTTGTGATCCTACTAACTCCAGCTCAACTTCAGCATATTACGTCCAAAGAATTTGGTTATTTTAGTACCTAGCAATACCTACCTAAACCCAACTGAGGACAAACAGACATTTCTCCATTAGTAGGTGAAGAGCTTCATCTAGTACCCTCACAGAATCAGGCACTCGCTCTAAAAGAAACAAATTCTAAGCACTTATTTCCTGCACTCCTTACATTTTATGGCAAGATGATGTGGCTGCTACAAGGACACTCTCACGGCTGCAACTGTTTGGTGGTTACTCCGAAGTACAAAATCCAAGGATCCTTCTCTCCTGGAAGAGATTCAAATCTTTCTGTCTCGCTTCCTTTACCACCAGCATCTCTCTTTCAGACAGTGACAGTTGTTACTAATATCATGCTTAGATATTGTTTAAACAATAATTTAAGATCCACTTGCCAGAAAGAGTAAATGGGGAGTGCAACTTTGGAGCCCAGTGACAGGGACACTCACAAAGGAAAGGAAGAACCAATTTCTGTTTCTTGAACAGTTTCTACGTTTTACAAGAAATAGTCCTTGTATATGAATGCAAGGAATCACAATGAAATCAACTACATCATCTAGCAGCTTGTTTGATTTTACACATACTCTTAAAACCTGTTTTAAAATGAGACTGGCTAAGCACTGCAGATACTCAGCACTTCAAAAAAGCTGCCCTTTATTCATCCCAGTCAACATCCTCAGGAGACTGTAGGGCCGAGGCAGCATGAAGCTTCTTCCATCATAACCTCCTGCAAAATGACTTAACCAAGATGAAGAAATAGCAAGAGCTGCTATGTCCTCTGTACAGATGGCACTGTGGCTTTGGAATAAAATACTGGATTTGGAAGAAATTTTTATCTGTGCCATGATAAGTAAACCACCACCATGTATTTGTCCTTACATTACTCTTTTCAGGTTATGCAAACAGGATACAAAATTTCAAGTGTTTGGGGATAATGTTTTCTCCTTAAAACCAGTAATTTTCTGTAACTGACATTTAAAACCATTAAACCATTCTCAGTTTCTTCTGAAGAACAGAACTGTCTTTTAGGAAGTTTAGTTGTGAACTACAAGAGAGGATGCTAAAATTCAGATGAAAACTCCCAAACACTAATTCCATGGAGAATAAGCTTTGTAATGTACGGTAGTATTTAATAAGTTACCCAGCATAATCTGGAATTTGTAAAGCTATGTGTATATCCTTCATCAATCAGCTCAAATCTATCACGAAGTATCATGTGAAGTTACTTCATGAATCATAAGACAGCAGATAAAACACACAAAGCCATTTAAACCAGATAAAATATTTTCTATAATAATGGGTGAATCAACATCCTCTAAGTTTTTCAAATGTCCCTCTGAAAATGAGAACACACTTTCCAGCATTTCAAGTGAAACGTCATAGCTTTGCTGAAAATTGAGATGTCACTGTAAAAATAACTACACGTTACTAATATATCATAGATCTTCCTACTGTACATCACTGGGCAAATACTGTGTAAGATCAGTAGAATTCTACACATCTAGGTTATTATATGGTACAAAAGGTAAAAATGAGAGAGGTAGCTGGATTCCTCACCTCATCAGGAACATTAGTGATTTTCTGAAAATACGCAATGCTGGTAATCACACATTGTACCCAGAAGAGCCTCACTGCCAATCTGAAGGGTTTTTTTTTCCCCCCCCCCCTCCTCCTCTCCAAAGCATATGGATTCTATCTGGAATTAGTTTGAGAAGGAAGCAGTGCCTATTGATGAAGTGAGACTACTTATTAAGAGTAGCTGCATGCTTGGCATGCTTAAATTGAAAATTTACATCCACATGCAAATTTGGTGAGATACACCAAAAATGAAGAAATGCTGTGAATTTAGGAAAAAATGAAATATTCTGTGTGTGGCGAGAAGAAAAATGCAAACACACTGATCATTTTCTATGTGAAAAGCAGGACATGTGAAACCCGAGCAGACATCAGCTTCACTTCTCCCAAAGCAAATAAGAAATGACAAAATTCAGGCCACTCAGTTCTAACAGTTCATATATATGTATGTATATATGTATACATACATATATATATACACGTATGTACGTAAAGGTCAAGTGTGTCTGTATTACAGCTTTAAAACACTAACAGAAGTGCACTATGGTACCCTACATACTGCCTACATTTGGATTTCCACCCTCAAAAAGTTAGAAAACTAAAATACGAAAAATAAACTGGTAACGCCACATAAAAATATATCTTTTTAGCTGCAAACACAGTGTATATAAAAAATTTTATATACAAGAACTGCTTAATTGCAATGTCATTCTTCCATCATCGCCCAAGCCTCTTCTGCTTTTTGGTAGTACTGATTTGCCAGTCTGCCTTTCATAGCTTCCATTGCTGCTTCTGCTGCTTCTGTGTAGAGCTCACCTAGAAGAGGAAACAGCATCCAGTCATGTTGACAGGATAAAGTAAAACCATCTCTTTATCCTGAAGCAATTAAAGGACAAAAAGAGAAACTGAAGTCAAACTACACAGCCAGATCTGAGTGCAGCTGTGTATTCTACTGTCAGCAGAGTTACACCAGCTGAGAATCTGGCTTTCCCCCTAAGTTCAGGGTTACAGGCCTGGCTGCTGATGGCTCTTCGATGTATTTACAAGGATCATAAAACATGCCTGGCCCATGGAAGCCACCAACAAGATCGTAAAAACTTAGATGCCTGACACACAGATTTGTACAATGAATAAAACAATGCTATGTAGGACCTGGAAGTTATGGGTGCAACTCAAAATACAAGCAGCAACCTGCAGTTCTGTGGCTTCATAGGCAGTGAAAGTTGCTTGCTAGCCACTCAGCATGTCACATGATTGGACCAGGCACCACCCACTACCCTGTCATCAGCAAAATCTTTTCTCAGCATTTTCAGCCTTACATCACCCAGTGTCATTACAGCTCCACCTACAAATCTGAGGGTACTGACCCTCTGGCCATTTTGTAACAGCTGAATCAGGAAATTAATTTTGGGGGTACCTGCTGGGGGAGAAGGAAAAGCAGGATTACTGATTACAGAAAAAATGCAGACTTGCCTGATCTCTGTGGATCCTTATCCAAGTGGAACCCTCCTGTCATCAACATCTCTGCTTCCCTGGCCAGTAGCAGATACCGGGGCTCATCTTGAGTGCCATCATATTCACCTCCCTCGTCATAGTCAGTCATGTTCAGGGCAGCATTGTACCAGTACAGCGCCTCCTTCCAATCCTGTGCTCTAAAGTTAAGCATCATTTAGAAGACAGTTACATTAAGAAACATATGCACTTTGCACTGGAGATTAAGAATTCTATTTTGCACTAAATTCTCAGAGTCTTTAGTGGTCTCCAGGAACACAAGTGTTCTCACGGAAGCTCACAAACGGCATAGTGACATAGTGCTACAATGCAAAGTGAGGATGGGGTCACTTTGTGCAGTAATAACAGATGAGAAGTTATATGAAGTTCCTTGCTGAACTCCTAAGCAAACTTTCATTACTAGTTATATGCTTTAGGTCTCGTATTTCTGTTTGTGAAGATAACTGATTCAGAAATAAACTGAAGTCGCAGAATTTGTTTCATACTTTAAAAATAGCTACTTTTGCACTGAAAATGCCCAGTGCACTTCAGTGAGAAACTTAACATCATTTTGAATCTCACTACTGCCAAGAGGTTCACTGTTATGCAAAACAGTAAACAAGTAAATAACAAACACATGCTACAATACAAAAGTAGAAAAATCGTTATCCTCGCTTGTTATATTTGTACTTAAGGCAATTTATATTTATCCATTTTTTAAAGACTCATCTAAAAGGCTAAAAAAATCTAACTAATATATTGTGTAGCCTTTTGGCAAACTATGATCTACTTGTTAGTCAAAGTGCTGCTGCTAACCCTCCTATCAAGATAGGAGTGCTGGCTAAACTAAAAGAGACTTACTGAGGTAAGTGCATTTTTATACTTCATAAAAGTTAAAATCATACTTAGTTAAAAGTAATATCCTCAGCTTTAAGACCATGCTCCTGTCAAATCTCCATTTCTACTTTTATTATGCGAAGAAATGGAAGACTAACATTGACAAATACTTCATTTATGTGACTGCATCTTGCCTATGGTCAGTTTATGACTTATTTTCTCCTGTTCTCTGGGTTCTTTCACAATTTAATTAGGAAAAAAACAGACCACTTTTTAAAAACTGCTTTTAAAAAATCACTAGGGAGGAGACATGGCAGTTGGAAATATTTCTTACTTATTTTTAAGGTACTCTTGCTCCAGGAGAACCTTGTGTTAATATCCCCCCCGACTCCAGGATTTTCAATTATGCAACTCCCACTGAAATCAAGGGAGTTTTATCACCAACTTTAGAGCAAAGAAAACCGTTCATCACAAGGAACTCTTGGTATGAGGGCTGAAATCAAGCATGTGGGTGGACAAAATATGGATGCCCAGTAGCAGAAATCAGGTCTCTGATTTTCTTCCTGTGTTGATGTATCATGGCCTAAAACCTTTTTTTTTTTTTATTCATACCCGAGTTAAGTTTGAAGTAACTCCAAAATACTGTTCCACAGCATTATGACATAACAGCTCTTCATGTGAAAGGAAGATATGTAGCAATTATACAAGTTAGGTTACTCAGTTGCGCACAGTACCTGTCTGAACCAAGATTTACACCCGTATCATATGCTCTTGCTACCAGGATCATGGAAGGCCGGTCTCCAGCTTCTGCTGCTCTCAGCAAGTAATCAAATCCTTTTTTTCTGTTCTCTTTTGTGTCCTAGTAAAAGAGACAAAACCTCTAAAATACATGCTAAGTAAAATCATCCCTTCCTCTAACACTAAACACTGTTTCTCCACATCTGTAATGTCTGCAAGTGTTTAATATGTCTGAGAAACAGGCCCAGCCATGAACTGCTGAGGAGCTGAATAGTCAAGATCACTTCAAAATGTTTCCTAAAAGGTATGTAGTGACTTGCTCACAAAATTATGAACAAGCAGCATTTTTAGTTCTTTGTCTAAGTCCTTAACTACAAAGTCACCTATTTTCTCTGAAGAGACTACAGAACACCTAACTGTGGCTTTTGTTTTATCTCCATTTCCTCCTATTCTTATATTCTTTTTCCAGGGGAACACAATTCTGGATTTTGTTTTTTCTCTTTCATTTTTCTTGTTTACCTCCAGAGTAACCTCAGAAAGAATGTGATGTGGCAGCTGAGAGCACATGAGTCCTAACCCAACGATGGCTTCCAGCTCCCCACAGTCTGCAGCATGCTCCAGGTGAAACAGAGCTGACTCCTGATCCCATTCTTTGTCTTTCTCACAGAAACGTCCAGCCTCATGGTAGCGAACCATGGCCAGGTGAACCTAGAATGCAATAGTACAGGAAAGATACACAAGTATTAAGTACAGATCTGATTCTTCAAAAGCCCTGTGCCTATACTTCACTTAGGCACAAAGTACTTCTCCGAGGTGACTACTTAAATCTAGTTATGGATATCACTGCAGAATCAACAGCAGGATCCTTGCCAAAGGAGCCCAGATATTGCAAGTCCAAAAGCAAACAGAACACATGGGTTCCTGAGCTTAGACATGCTTTATAAAATATGATTAGGTGACAGAAAACTATACACTTGTTATTTATTTTCACCTGCACAATTAATTCATGCAGGGAAGCACCTAAAATAAGTAATAAATACAAGATCTCTTTTTTCCAGCTGGAAAGAACAGAATTACTAGACCCATCCTACCTTCCCAAGGATTGACTTCCCAATTTTCTTTTCAAGTTCTAGAGCATTAAGCCTCTGAATTTCTTGAGCGACACAGGATGGTCTGTGGATGTGGACTCTGGAAGAATTGTAGAGATTCCATTTCTCCACACTGATCTGAAACATGGGATATACTATTATTTCTATTCCAAAATTAAAATTTACTTATTATTCATAAGGACTACCACCCAGAAATCAAAACCTACATTAATACTATCATTTATTAGTAAATACTGTCATCTAAGATATGGCTTTCAAAAGTCACGTTAGCAGCTGAATAAGCGTTTGTGTTTCTTCAAAGAAGAAACACAGTGAAGCACACTACAACAACAAATATCTCCCTTAAATGACAGCAGCTAAGCAAAGTAGCACCTTTAAGTTATGAATCAGGAAATAGGTACTTACAAAAATAAGTACCTGGATAATCACACTGCAAGCACTAAGGTTTCCCATGCACAAAAAATTAAACCCATACTTTTCTGGTCAGAATTTCAGTTAAAAATATTTTAAATGCTGCTTGCATTCAACAATTCTAGAAGAATGAAAAGTAACAATACACAAGATGATAGGCAGATACATGTATTGATGTTTCTCAGAATGACTAGCACAAACAAGACCAAAAAACTTTTCAGCCTCATGGGTGGATGAGAAGTACTAGCCAAAAAAAAAAAAAATAATCCTATCAGAAAGTAAGCCATTGGAGGTACACACAAAAACACAATAGGGAAAGCTACTGACACAGAAATTCAGCCTGTTAAAGCTGTTTCAATTTCCTGAAACCACAATACATAAACCACTACAAGGAAATTCTGAAAAGTGTATCTAATGAAATTATTCATTGCTGTCAAAATTTTTTTTTTCTCCTTTCCTTGCAAAATAGAATTGCTTAAGTTTATATCCACAGAAACTAATTATCACAGAAGCTGTATTTTGCAAAATCATAGAAGTATGTCTGTTTTTCTAGCTTGGTTAGATATACAGTGGAGAGAGCCACTGTCATATATTTCAAATACTGCAGGTTTTGAAAGTCTTATCCAACCACGTATAAGACAAGTTGAAAAAAATAAAGTGCAGAAATTAAATATCTAGTTAAGGAGAAAAAATCCATAGAACTACAATTTCAAGTGAGAAACCCAGGCGGAATCCCTAATTTATGTTAGGGACCAATTACTGAGGTAACAATTTATTTATAGTTTTTCTTTAATGGAAAAATAAAGGCAAAAACAAACAGGGAAAGAATGTAGAGTGGTTAGTTGTTATAAACAGACATTCTGCAACTGAAAAGGAGGGAAAATTGACATCTGATTTAGTGATGTAATATTAGACAGCAGATGAGTGCAACAAAGGACAATCTGAGTGGTAAACTCATTGTCTATGAACATTTCTGCTTTATTTACCCTTGCAGAGCTTCCCAAACTGTCTTCATCAGATTCATGTCTTCGGTTGTTGTTTGAATGGCCCTATGTTAATGTAAAGATTTGCATCATTTAATTTACAGCAACTGATGCGTGCCAGTTACCCTTCTAGACCACTCCTATCCAGCAAAAATAATGGAGACAATGATCAAAATAGTTTCCAATGGATTTTCTTCTCTCAGTGGTATTGCAATATAAAAAGGAACATGCTGAAACAGTAAAGAATATGGCATAACCAGGCTTTAATCCTGTAAACTATATATTCCATGACAAATACCTTGCCAACTCAAACATGACCAGGTGTATCCTTGGAAGCAATATTCTCTTTCCCTATCTAAAAATTAAACATCTAGTTAAGGTCTTCAGGTAAAGAAACATTTATTGAAGTTTTTACTTCAAATGAGTAACCAACTAAGCCCCAGGAATTCTGAAGTTGCATGTTATTAACTGAGAACAACACTAAGTTCTGTTCATTAACCTCAAACCATATAAAGTCATAGAAAGTAGAGAAGTTAAGTGTGTCTGAAAACAGGTCATATTCATGGATTCAATATGACAAGAAGCTGGCTATTAATCAATGTTGCTCAAATGCAATAAAGAACACTTCAAAAAAAACATAAACCTACAACACGCAATCAAATGTAATGTTTGAAATTAAACTCCCCATTACAAACAGTGCTTTTCCTGTAAAAGTGTCATTAACATTCACAAGAAGAATAAGTAATTTTGCAATGTGTGGGAGTTTCTTTCCAACTGTTTTTTCCATTTACAAAGTCTAGATCAAAAGGGATAAAAATGAGATTCTCCTGTGGAATCTCTTCAAGTATGAACAGAAGGCCTAATTCTGTTAAACCCACATTCAGGTTCTTACCCTCTCTCTATGATCCAGATCTTCTAACTCACTTCTCTTTTCACTGGGATATCCACTGTCTCCACCATTTTCAAAATCCTACAGAAGATGAAAAGAAAGCATTGCAGCATTAGGACTGCTCTTTGTAAAGATCTCAGGTTGACACTTCACAGAGAGCAAAACTTCTGCTAGGTTCAATGAGGTACGTTGGGATACTGGATGAAAAGGATTACATGTTGTGCTGACAGGCAGAATGGTACTTAATGATCCAAAAGGCACTGTCCAAGTTCACGTTCCTTCTTAGATACATAAAAAAAATAATCAAGGACTTGCATACTTGATCAAACCCAGAGTCCATTTAATGTTGTTTTCAGTCGTAGGCAGTTAAAAGATAAAGCAATTAATTAATGGACAGCCGCTGGTATTGGGGCCCTGGAGTAGGAAAAATCTCTTTGTAAAGGGATTATTGCAGACATATTGCGGTCTCCTCTGTTGAGGTTCTCTAACATCCCACAGTGTAAATATTTGCAGAGACCTAATCAATAGGGGTTCTGTTTAGCCTTCATACTATCTCAGCTGGCAAAAGTGCCCAAGACACAACATGCAGGCAGGGGAATAGATACTTTAATTATCTGTTAAAATAAACCAGATGCAAGTAAATTTCTGGAGAAAAAAATAAATAGACTGTTGTTTTAAAATAAAATGTTCTTACATTATTAAAAACAGCAAATCCATGCAGGTAATGTGATCTGCAGCACTGAAAGCAGGCTGAGAGCCTTCACATACTTTCTGAACAAAGCTTTCCAGCCATCCTTCGAAGTTCATTACATTAAGGAACTGCAATCTCATTTTCTGTTGGAAAGACACTCACCCTTTGGTTATCAAGCTGATCATAGTCTTTGTGAACCAAGTTATCTACTTCATTAAACACTGGCCAATCTAGGAAGCAAAATATATGCATCTTATTTTAAGGATAACATGCTTGAGAAGAAAGCTCTAGATGCCATCATCTTACTTTTATCAGTTATTTTACAAAAGCATCCCAAAGAAACAAAATCATTAATTATCTACGCAGAAGTACCTGATTAAATACAACATGCTGTGTATTTAAAACCTATGTAATTAAACAAGTCACCGCCAAATGTTCTGGAAACCCCAAGTTATATATGAGGCTCACTCACGAAGCATTTCCATCTTTTGGCTGTGAGGTGTTGCTGAAGAAGGAGAGCAGGGTAGAGAGTCAAATGCCACATCGCTCATGCTCTCATCTCCAGAGTTTTCAGACAGGCGGGACAGCAGAGGAGGCCGACTACCAGAAATTGTTCTCACCCGGCTGCTGCCACATTTTTCCTCTGTGCCACGTAGAATTGTCTGAGCAGATTCCTTGGCAAATTAACAAGAAAATCTTGTGAATAATGCTTCACTGTATTCTGAGTATGCTACACAGGCCAACATGACTGCTTATTACGGACCCTCTACAAGAGTGGGGGTAAATACACACACGTATACATAACTATTTGCTTTGAGAAGTTCTAGACCCCAACAAAATATCAAGTCCTAGCATTATTGCAGAGAGAGCTCTGTTTAGGACTGAATTTCATTCAAAACGTTCCACCAAATCCGTCTCACAAATATCAACTGAAGCTGAGGTCAGTTAAAGACAAACAGCTCTATTCTTTATTCTTCCTGAATTAGCGTTGTGACCTGCAAAACTTATTAGTGATTTCAGCATTCAAAGATCAACTTGGTCCTAAATGTGTCTTGCAAGATTCCCTATTAATTAAAGTTACAGCATGAATTCAGAGCTAAGTGTGGATAAGTCAACTTTAAACTGCTGTATTAGTGATTAAACTGCTTTTATCTGCCACGTCAATAGAATATTAGAGTTTTATTTACAGGGCTTTTAAAGTTAAAATAAATCAGCTATACTGCTTAGCTACACTTTTTTCCATCAAGCACTTACAAGCAATTTGTTATTATAATCCAAGGCATCCTTCTCTCTGGATGAAAGATCAAATGGTGCAAGGCCCATGCTTTTGCAAATCTTGTTGCAGGAATGAGAATGAAAGAATAAGGCCATACCTCGAACACCTGTGGCATTGAAAAAAAATATTGAATAAGCTTTTTACTCAAAGTTTATATGATGGCATACTTATTAAAGGATAGAAGTCCCAAATAATTTTCTAAGAAGCTAAAGGCAAAGCTAAAATGAAAAAAAATGTTTCCTAGTACAGTGCTCAACCTACTTTCATTTTCTGTTTTAAATCCTGTAAGTGCTTTTTAGTCTCTCTGGAAGATGAAGTGAAAGTAGCCTACAAATTCTTCAAAAACTATGTATGCACAGAACATAATAAACCAACGAAACTGGATGCATTGTTAACAAAGAAACACGTGCCTAAAACTGATCCTGCTTACAAGACTTGTCGTGTCCTATGAATTACTTCATGTATGGACACATGGAGCTTTAAAAATATGCAAAACTTACCTCTCTATATTCGGCAGTATCAATTCTTGCAACACAGCAAGGAAATTAAAAGGAACAATCATTCTCACCTCGCAGGAAGCTACTTAATTTCATTACTTGTCTGGTCTAATAGTAGGCCAGCAGACCCCAGCCAAGATAAGCTCCCATTTTAAATCTGCCTGTGTGTGACAGCTGCCCTGTTCAAGGACTGCTTACAATAGAAGTTCCGCAGCTGTTTCCAAGGCCCTCAGAAAAGTGCCTGCTTGCTCAGCCAATAGCTGCTAATCAGCATGCAGCAGGAAGAGAAAATAAGCTTCCACTATCCTGTCAAACAGGATAAGAGATTTTACCTAGGTTGCCATCTCCAAAATCTGTACCACTCTCTGTATGTATCTGAGGGTCTGTGTAAAGATCTCCAACTCCTTGGATATCAACAATAATGAGCTGATGTCCTGAGCGCTCAAAGGTGAAGTGACTGAAGGCCTGCAAGGAAGCACAGGAAATGTCTGAGAAAATTCACCCTTGAATTACTGAGAACAGCAACACTTACTGCGACCACTTACAAATGGCCAGCGAAATCAGATAACCGCACTAGCAAAATAGAACTGGTATGAACATCATGATGAAAATGGTAAGAAACTAAAAGGATGTAGTGGATTTTTATCCCTACATATACACGGTGTTTTTTATCCCTATATAGTCACAGTGAGATTATGCTTTCATATAAGTCCTGGTTGATTAGCTCATGTGAAATCATGCAAGTCAAGCAAGCAGAATTTGGCCCCCAATTTTAAGTGAGGGCAAAACATAAGGACTAACAGTCCCTGGAAAATTGTTTTTACTAAATACTGCCCTTCAGACTTTATCAGAATATCTAATATTCTATGCAGTGGCTAAATTCAATATTAAGAATTTGCTGGGGAAGAAGTAATTGCTCCCCAGGGTCCAAACTGGGAAGGAAATTTCAGATGCATCTACTAAATACAAAGGAGCATCTGTTGCCTCTGTGGCATTGCTTCTCCAACCTGGTCCCACCCAGAGAAAGGCTGAAAGAAGTAGGGTGAAGGGCAGCAATGGGAACGTGCAGCGTGGACTGCTCTATTCCTCCTTCCAGCACTGGACATCCCATTTTCCACTACAGTCTTCACCTTAAGAAGTGGGGAGCAGGGGGTGGAGGGAATAACAGTGGGCTCTGGAGACAGTGCAGAATCACTTCTGCATAAAAATCCTGGCTGTGCCTGTGAATCAACAAGCTCTGCAGCCCTCGGACACTGCTTCCTGCTGCCACCAGGCAAAGCTCTGCCCCATTTTGCAAAAGGAAAACATGAGCATCCCTTGAACTCTTCTTCCACTATCTGCCTTTACATTTGTGTATCAGATGGTGAAATGTATGTTCGTACTCTTTAAATGCTGCGTTCCAAGAATCAAGTATAAAAAGCCCTTTTCTTTGGCATGAAGCTGAGACATTAGGATCTTCTGGGAAGGCCTCCAAAACAGTGCTGCCAGGCCTGGGGGAGGTGAGTGGTGGTGATAGACAAACACTAAGTGTAGCAAGTCTCACAGAACACTTTGTTCCCAACTTGTGAAAGCACAGCACTGAACATAAATGTTCTGCTTACATTAAGTATCATACAAATACCTTAAAAATAGGGAAAAAAATGAAAATAACATAACCCTCATCTCCCAGTTAAAAACAAAACAAAACAAAAAACTCTTTTGCTATGCTGACCACTTCGCATTCTTTGCCAGTATTTTAAAAAGCTCTGTGAAATACAATTCCCAATCACTTTAAAACTGTAGCTGTATTTCTATAAGCAATCTCAGATTCACCTACTCAGAGGCTGTATCTGAAAAACACAAATTATTATATGTAAATGTGCTAGATGTTTGTTTACATCAGTTAGGTATCTACCACTTCCTTTTGTGTATTACTCTGAGGTAACAGCAGCCTACTTAGTACATAATACATGAGATGTCTTCCCTCTGCTTTAACTTGAAGAGAGTTTGAAGAATGTTAATGCCTGTAATTATAACTAGAGGAACAGGGCTTACAATTTCTGAAGAGTATTAACCCTGTTCAACTAAACTAAAAATCAACAGATGCTGAAATGCGATAAAGAAATGCTCAGCACTTGAAAAAGCAGACCCCAAGTAATGGGAAGACATACTGCAAAAAGATAAATTAATTTGGCATTGTTCTGGAAAGGCTGCAGTTTCCTCTCTCGTAAGTAATGCAAGATCTCTGGATGGAGCCAACAAATTGCTTGCAGCAGACTCTATGGAAAGCATTAAACAAAGCCTCACTTGCGGAGTAAGACGAATGTTGTCGTCTCGCACAAATCCAGAATTCGAGTTGTATTTGATGTATTTGCCCTCAATGTAATGTTCCAGATGAAAGAGAGGCTTTCCAGGTCTGTTCTTCATTTCAATAATACAGGTCTGTACTATATCCACCTGGGAAGGGAAGAAAAATAAACAATGACTAACAGAATACTGTCTTCAGATTAATGTGTGTGAATGCTCCAGCTGTGAAAACTTTGCCAGCAAAAGAAGCCGAACAATTGCCAAGATCTGCCTGTTTAACAAGGGGGTGGAGGAAGAGTCATGTGCTTCTTAGGTAACTGGGGGAATTTCATAAATTAAAAGCAGTCACTTCAACAAAGACCATTTCTGCAAAAAATCCCACTGAAAAATTTTTAGCAAATGTTGCCTTTCTATTTTATTTCCTTGGGTACCTTAGGAGTGTGCTGCAAAAAGTCTATATCCAAACAGCAAAACACATCTCACACGCCACATACAGTCTGTGGTACAGTCAAGAGCAGGACCCAAGTTCCCACAGCAGAAGCACAGTTCCATCCCAATGCTTGCTTCCACTCAACTGAAGCCACAGTCCAAGTCAGGCATTCGCTACCAGCAGAGGATTAAAGCAGCTTATGTATGTTGATACATACCACAGACTCACTGAACAAAGAGGAGAGACTGGCTGAGAATACACAACAGTTGAAGTCCTTCATCCTTGTATTTTAATTCTTGTCTTTTAACAAGCTGATTGCTGCTGGAGGTGCTTTTGTCCAGGACACAAAGACCAGCTTTGACCAGCTGCTATCCAGCTTACCACCATGGAAAAGTGCAAAGCTATGCTGGCCACATTTACAAGACTGTACAAAATGCTTACCATGGACACCAGAAATATGACCCGCAAAAGAGCAGAACCCCTCCTCCCAAATCTTATGTGTTTATGCACATCCCTTGCAAAGAGGATGGGAACTTCTCTTGATGCCTTAAGCCTGGTCTGACACCCTAACCACCTGGCAGTTTCATGCATCTTAATGCTTTGCAATTAACACAGGGTGCTGACATTGTCACTGCCACCTAAAGGAGACAAAGGTACAGCATCTTCATTTTTTGGAGAGTTCTTGACCATTTCTCAGAAATCTGTATTTGAACAGCTTCATAAAGTTACCCAGGTTCCCAGCTCTTCTTAAAATCAATGCTAGGGAGGTGTCCAAATAGGCTTACAAGACTTAAGCAGCCACCTCACTGGAGCACTAACAGTTAAATACTTACTGAGACTGCTGCAGGCAATAAATAGTCACATCTCTGGTTATCTGAAAAGCAGCTGGGCAAATATCAAAAAGAGCAAGGCAAACACCATTTTATTTTGGTCTTCAGTCAACAGCTGAGAACAGTCAAATATTCACAAGCCCACGTGACTAATTTTGGATATGCAAAGCAATTTCTGCATTTACTTCATTAAAAACAACTACCATTTAATGGAGAACACAGCAGGGCAGAAGACTCAGCAATTAAATTTAATAGAACATGAACAACTAATCCTCTCTAAATATATCTGAAACCTATCTAATAGAAGAGCAAGACCGAATTTTTGCATAGCATGAAGTTTTACATAGCAAAGATTTGCATAGCAAGAACTTTGAACATACCTGTTTTGGTGGTTTGTGCCGATTGTACTCTTCTCCCCAGAGTTTTGCTTCCATCTGAAGTCGGACATCCTCAAAATATACCTCCCGGCCTACGCTCTCTATGTACTGCTTGGCAACATAGTTATAGGCGCCTTTCCAGTTCTGCGTATGTAAGAAGTTGGACAGCTTTTTCCTGAAAGACAAACCAATTTCTGATGAAAAGAAAACCAATAATTTTAATTCAGTCTTCCCCTTTTCTTTGTCTCTGTTGACAAAGCCAAGCCATGGGATCAGGATTACCCTCAGTCTGGATTGGATCTTATGTTATGTACCGGATATTCTATATCAAAAGCAAAGCACAGGTAGGGAGCAGAAGAAAAATCAACATTCCTATGAATGGCTGGGTCTTGCCAAAGTGCCTGCTTCATTTGACTGCTGCTTTTACTTTGAACTTCCTCCTTTTCTGATTTCTTTTTCCCTCCCCACACCCAGAAAAAAACAGACTGAAGGGTTGCTGCCATCTCAACGCCCTGTTCTACAGCCAGTGATTATTTTATGCAGAAATGAGCAGGGAGTGGCATTTCAAGCAAACTGAGGGGAGACAAACCTCTCCTATAAGAAGAGCAAACTGCTGCTTTCTCAACACACAGGGGTGACAACTATTCAGTATCCCCACTGTTCCCAGAAAGATGCGTGCAGATGACAGTTCTTCCTCTGATTGTAACTTTTGTTGATGTGCAAATCTTTAATCCACAGATCCCTCAAGAGTGAAGAAAAAAGACTGACAAGAACGGATCTGCTGGCTGCCAAGAAGCGGACTAAGCAGTGGTTGTAGAAGATGCCAACATTCAAATCAAATGGGGAAAAAAACGTTACCAAGGATTTCAAAGCAGTCAGTCTTCTTTCCCAGAGCAGCCACATCAATTTATATAGGACACACAGGGAAAGGAGGAAAGCACTTCCCCTCCCCTCCCCCAAGCGACTTAATTCAACAGAGAAGCTGGCAAAAAAAAAAAATATTAAAACCCCGCTACTGTGGCAGCAGTCATATTGCTGGACACCCCAAGACAGGCAAGAGGTATGAAAAATAGTACCTAGAGTAAGGCATGGCTGGCTACCAAGCAGTTCTCCTACTCTGCTCAGTGACAAGCAATGGTTCTGAGCTTTCCTTGGTGCCATGGCAAACTGAACATTTTGAGAACTTAGTAGCAGCAAATGCTCATCCCTCCCACTCCTTCCTTCCCTCTCTCACCCAAAAGACCTCGGTACAGAGCTAGAAGCGCACGGAGGATCTGAAGGAAAAGCAACTGCAGATAGTCTGTTATTCTGCAGGGATAGACAGCCACTGTAACAGAGGCCTTGGAAAGAAGGAACAGCTAAGGTAAGAATTACAGCTATGATTTGAAATTTTTCCAGTTCTCTGAAGAAACAGATTTCTCTCCATAAAACAAGCCAGCTCATGTGCTCTTCTAAAGCCAACACTGTCTGCAGTTCACTGAGCCAAGAGCAGCTAATGCTGTCAATGCAATGACTAAAGACTTGCAGAGTTGCAAAAATCTAGCAGAGAGCTCCAGATGGGAAATATCAGCACACACTGAGAGTTATGGAAGACCCAAGAGCAGGAAGCTGACACACAACTTATGTACTTTCTTTGTACAATAGATTAAGCCACAATAACAACCCTCTGTCTGTGTCACTACTCAAGATATTCTGTAATGTTGAATTTGGTCATTCAGAAACAAGAACTAAAAGCAATGTCAGCAGACTAGGACTTATTAATGCCCCAGGCTTTAATACTGCTGTTATCTATCTGGCTTTGTAAGACCAGAGCCACAGCAGCAATATGAACCAATACAAAACTGAAGGACTGAGGGATTACTTTGCCCCCTTTTTCCCCTCAAAGTTCAAAGCATCATGTTACTGTCATTCAGGAATCTCTCTTCCCAGAAGTGAAACCAGACCTGAAATGCAATTCCTCCAGATTCTGCAGCTGCAAAGAAGGGGGAGGAGGCAGCTTAAGCACACACACGTTTTCCAGGAAACATTCATCTTCAGAGCCTCGAAAGGGTGGAATGCTCTACTCGCACAAATTGATTCAAGGCCAGATGGTGATGCCCACAGGCACATTTCCTAACACTCTCTGAGGAGAAAAGAGTTCCTCCTCTGTCTTCTCCCACACTTCACCGTTCTGGAAAGAATAACTATTAGCATTCAAACTCTGCCTTACTCAGAACAGGATGACTGGTACACGTGATCCAAAGTAAACTGTGAGAATAGCCCTCTTTACTGAGGAAGGCCTTCTGAGTTGAGATTGCATGATCTCAATTGTTCTTCCCCTTTTTCTGTGCCTAAATATGGGCCTGAAGTTGACCTTCAGACTGCACACACAGTCTCATACCAAATTCAAAGACATTATAGCGCACTAGGAACCCAAGAAAAATGAAACAAGCTGCTGCTTCTGTACTTTTATGAGTATTTTGCCTCCAAGAGATGGTGGAGATAGCATTAATCTATGAATTGCTAACTGAAAGGCTGATTATACTTGCTGGAACCAGGCACAATTACATGTTATCCATCCCATTGTGGTTCCAGTAAATGCTATGGATTGACTTTTCAAAGCAAGCCCACTGGATGCCTGCACCAAACTCACTTATGTTTCCCTTAAGACAATGCTCTGCTTTCTAAACCCTACTCCCTGTGCTGCAGATGGAGTCATACAAACAGGAATAAGCCCCTCAGCTGTGTCTTTCAGAAATGCACAGCAGGGAGCTAATGGGGAGCTGCACTTTACATGATTTCTACATCTATGAGAAATCCCAGTCACCACAAAAGAAAATAGTGCAACAAAGATAAAGTTAGCAGACACTTACGTTCTGAAACATTCTCGCATTGCTCCACGGCCAAAGGGCTAGGGAAAAGAAAAAACAAAAACCCATCATTGTCATGTCCACAAAGTTAATTTCTATCCAGTTAAGAGACACAACCACGTCCTCCCCCTTTATACCCTGGAGAAAGCAGTTCTCAAGCAGGAGCTATGCTATATCTCTACCCTTAAGGAAAACTGAAAGCCCACAGGCCATTTAAAACAGGAATTTGGCGGGAAAAGACATTGGGAATAAACCTTCTTCCTTGATAGCCCATCAAGCAGACATTCTATGGCTTCTAAAGATGCCATTTAAATTCTCTCTCCAGTTTGGAATCGGCTCTGTTGCGTCTGCATAGTGCAGCTGGCTTCAGACCTCAAGGCCTCCTCATTTTGGCTTCCACACAGGATATGCCACACAGAGCAGCACTGCCCCAGACATCAGATACTACATCAGAAGCACAAAGCAAGGTGACTGCAACACACCACCAATCCTGTGATTTAACTGGAAAGTGCAACTAGCTTCTACCCTCACATACCAAAACTTCAGTCTGTTTTCATCATAAGACCAGAAATTATTTGGAAGCACACAAAATAGTAGGCCTATTGCCAGGCAGGGAGATGAGGCCAGCAGGAAATGGGAGGGCTGAGATGGAAAAGACATTTTTGGGAAAGAAACAAATGCCTCTAACGCTGCTGATGGGGAAGGGCTGACTCCATGTTCTACTCTATTCAGTGGAGAAAAGGCTGCTGGGATACCAAAACATTATGGATGAGCCGAAATATTAAAAAAAAAATAGAGGATGTAGGAGAAGAATCAATGCTTTTATATACGAGACAAACGTTTTGCTGCCACTAGTCAGTAATAAGAAGTGACAAATTTGACTGCTAATAAAGATGAAGGACTGCATGATCTTACTTGTGAAGCCATCTTGATGAGAACTTCATCTTCAACCCAGTTCCCAGTAACTGCATTGTACCTATAAAATCAGTAGTTAGGATCAGAGTCATTTAAGTTGGAAAAGATCATCAAGTCCAAACATCAACCTAGCATTGCCAAGTCTACCCCTACACCACGTACCTAAGCACCACACCAGTATGACTTTTGAATACCTCCAGGGATGGTGACTCAACTACTTCCCTAGTCAGCCTGTTTCAATGCCTCATAACCCCTTCAGTGAAGAAAGTTTTCCTAATATCCAACCTAAACCTCCCCTGGCACAACCTGAGGCCATTTCCTCTTGTCCTAAAGTTGTGCCTCTTAAAAAGAATGCAGAGGGAACTCAAAACCTCCCATCCCAGGCACCTATCATTTCTCATCTCCAACTGATGGCTTAAAAGTCTTGCTGCCACTCTACACAACTTCTAATCTTCCCACCGTGCTTTTGGCCTCCTTTGGTGGTTAGTTCTTCAGGTGGGAAAGAAGAAATATTTATAGCTCTTCAAAGGGACATATTGAATCCTACGGATGATGAACAGACTGCTGCCGAAGCTAAAGTTTTGCAACACTACAAAATAGGCCTCATCTGCTTTGGCATTAAATCTCCCCTGTGATGCCTAGGCAGCACACTGGGGGCAGGAACAGCCTTACCAAGTTTACGTAAACCCAGGCCTGGCATGGGAGCTGCCACCGGACCGTTGTGGATGCGAGCAGAACGCAGCACTGGCTATGGCTGTGAAAAGCAGAGCGGCCAAAAACTGCACAACGCTGCACCACGAGAGGAGCATGCCTCTGCACAACCCCCTGCTAATATAGACTAGGACTCTGGTTTCTCCCCACCCCCTTAGCTCCCAATACAGTAAAAGCCAAACTGAGAACCACAGTGGCTGAGTCACCACCACATGACAGCTCCAGCTAACTCCCCCACCCTGCACCGAGCACTTCATGCACAGACACCCCAGGTACACCCCATAAAGTCTGCAACACCCTAGACTGCAGCAAGCAAAAGGGAGGTGGAAACAAATATTAAAGCCATCTCATTTTAATGGGGTATTTGAGTAGTCCTAAACCAGTACTATCACTTGAAGTATTTTAAAATATGCAAACTATTTCTGGACTGTGTGGCTGACCAGGGGCAGATGCTGCCTATGGGGAAGAAGAGCACTGTGTGACAGTGTCATGAGATGGGAAGGGAGGCCTCCCCAAACACTGATGCTAAGGGGTAATTAACTGGCCTCTAACTCCTACCCGTTCCACCCAGAAACCTGTGTCAGTAGGGTAAAAGTTTTGGCAAAGCCTGTGCTAAAGCACTGAGAATAGTTCACGCGCCAGACTCAGTTTCAGCACGTACACCATGCTGAGCTATTCTGGGCTTTATAAGGATTTAAATTCCAGCCACATGCAGCAATACTGCATGGAGAGGCAACAGTGAAACTGCTATTCTGGGAAAGGCACAGAGTGCTATGTTGCTTTTTTCCTAAACTATTTAAATTTTAAGTACTCTGCCTCTTTGTTGGAATTTGTTTCCTTATTAGATTAAGTTTACAGAATTAATAAATCAACTAGAAAATACTTTTTAGCCTTGTTTCCTGTCTGTATGGCAAAACTCAGACACTACTTGGGTGGGAGAGAAAGAAAGAACCTGATACTGGTTTGCTGAAAGGTTGATTTCTTGAAAGCATGCAGTATTTAAATTAATGCAGTATTCCTGGGAGATTCAGTTAAGACACTCATTTTGGACATTATTGAAAGGTCTTCAGCCATGTAATTACACATATTCTGTAACGCACAAACACAGCCCTTGCAGAAAACATCAGATTCTGTTTCAATTCAGCATTGAGAGCAGAAAGACGTACAGACCTGTAGCGAGTGGCATGTTCCGTCTCAATGTCCTCAAGATGAAATTCTGCCCATGGATCAGGCATGTGCTTAGCTTTCTCAATAGCATGTTTCCAGGTTTCCTGAAGAAGATACAAACTGGCAGGTTATTTACAGAAGACCACCCTGATATTTTATAGTTTCAAGTATAATGAAATAGATCAGAAACATACAGTACCAGGTTTCAGTTCAATTTGCATCATCATAAAGTTATTGAGAACAGAATCTGGTCTAGTATACACCAAATGTAATTTACAAAAACTGCAACTTTCAAACATCTCTAACATATGCCACAAATAAACAATAAGCCACATGTAAATGACATTAATTCACTTTTGCTGGTTTGATTTTTAACTTTCTGTAACTAACAACATATGCTGGCAGCGTAAGCAAAGACTATCAGCAATAGAGCAGTATGAAGGAGGAAAAAATGTTCTGAAGGCCTTGGGTATTACACACTGTGCTCAGCATAAGATACAAGAAATTAGCATGTTGTAATCTTGATGACTTACGGGCTGAGGCAAGCAGTTCTTTCAGACAAAGTAATGTACAAAAGAGGGCCATAAAAAGGAAAAAATAAAAACTTAATTCATCTACTATATATGGCGTTCGTATTTTGTTTTAACCTACCCGACTATGGTCAACCACAGAGCCGTGCTTAGAGCGATGCTGTGTGTCATTCTATAGGACGCATGAGAAACATAAAAGTAGGAAAACACATGTGATAAGACAATTGATTGACAAATAGTCTCCTCTCTCTTTGTTAATTAAAAAAACTTTTTTCCACTTAAAAACCACTTTTTGCTTTAATTCCTAATTTAAGATAATTCTTAGAACATTTGTGAACAACTCTTTTTGGTAAGTTGGTAATTTCTTATTGGCAAATATGAGTTAAAAGTGTCTTAATAACTAGCTGATTAAACATTGCTGAGGCCTGTTTAAAGGCAGAGAGTTAGCAGTAACCCTTCCACCTGCATTTCATCAGCAATGGCCCACACTGTCATCAGCTTTGGGGTCTGATAGGTGGATTCTAACCAGACCAGGCTGCGGTGGCTTAAGATGCTGTCAGTCCTGGCTGGCTGCATCACTCTGCATTGAAAGCCACTGTTTTGTGACTTGAGCAATGCACGGGGCCTTGCCTGCTGCACATCTGAACCCCATGCACCTTATCTGTGATACGAACAGAGATACCAGAGCAGGTCTCACAAAGCCCAAAGCAGAGGCACGCACTGCGTTCTGCTACCCCTGCTGCAGGACTTGAGCTTTCAGCAGAAGCAGCACGATAGCTTAGAAAGGAGGAAACAATTGCAGTTTTAGTCCTTATCAGTTTTTTCTCTGACCACGTGATTCAGAACTCCAATATACTCCACAAGCCTAGAGGCAGGTGTTGAGTATTAAAGGCTAAGCTCCCTGCAGGCCTTAACTTGCTTTAAGCTTTTAACTTGCATAGCATAGTGTATGTTAAAATCTGACCCCGTGTCTATACTGAACTTCTACTCCCCACCTTCGTTAGGAATATGTACATTTTAATGCTTTTATTAACTAGCTTTGGTAAAAATCTTACTACAGACAAAAGTTTCACTTTTATTGGGTTATTTAATGTGTTAGCTGACTGAAATAAACCCTCTGGCATCTCTCCAGAAATAAAGCATGCATTAGGCATAGCCAAGACTTCAGAGTATCTATTTTGTAAATAATGTTTATAATAATAAACGTATTAATAAAACACAATAAATCTCAGTCTGGAGAAAAACTGAGGGACACGCCAGTTGAGCGCGAATGGTGCATGCTTTGGATATCTAACCCATACAGTGATCATCAGTTCTGTTTTTGAGGCTTTACCTCCTGCGGGTTCTCCTCCCTTTGCCTGGCCCTATCCGTGCAAAGGGAGCAGAGGGGGACAGGGCACACTGCCAAGGAAGCACCAACTATGGCCCTTCGACCTCTCTGCAGTACCTTGCCGTTCACTTTAAAAATGTCAGATGCTGCTCGAGTGCACCGTCAGGAGGACTGCCAGTGTGACACTTCATGCCCAGGCACAGGAGCCAACAAGTTAAAAGCTCCCTAACAAGCAGCTATAGCCCAAGGACCTATCATTACAATTTTATCATTCACGATTTTATTTGTCCGAGTAAAAATACTTGGAGTTTTTAAACTTACTTGGCAAAATCGAAAATCAAGTATCTTCTGGCAGGCCCCAATTTAGCTTACAACAAATATCATTTTTTAAATTTCCCAGTCAATGTGTTGCTTTTTTTAGTAGTTTGACCATAATGGCAGTGAATTTTCGCCTGGATTCTGCTGCCTTTGCAGGCAAAGATCTCTCACTGAACTAAAAGGGACAGTAAGCGATTCAATGGCAGTGTCAGACTACTGGCTTAATGGAATTAACTGCAGGTCTGGGAAAAAGAAATTTTATTTTTTATTGAAAAGCATTAGTTAAAAGAAGTGAAGGAGTTAAGAAAGCATTTCTCTCTCATGCCGACTAAATAAAAACAAAATCTTACTGAAGGCTGAAGTCAGCACTTACCTTAAAGCTAAACGAGTTTCTAGGAGAAGAGCTGGAACTGTACTGTTCAGTTTTTGCTAAGTTGCTATAATAATTGTCAACTTTGATACCGGCAGACTTGTTAGAAACTGGATCATCGGTTATTGGGCAGATATAATAATTGTCTTCATCATCACTATCAGCATCAAGATAATTTCCAGAGTTCACTTTAGTCGATCTACCATTATCAATCCCTTCCATACGAAAAATAAGGTCCTCGTCTGCCATGTTTGCAGGAGGTTGCTTTAAGTCCTGCAATGATTAAAGCAGCCACTATTCCAATGCACATGCAAATGTAGGGAAGAAGCTGGGTAGGAGACAAAAAAAAAAAAAGAATGAGCTATTATTAAAAGAACAAACCATGCATGAAATTGATGTCAGCACGCTGGCAAAAAAAAAAAAAAAAAAAAATCTCCATATGGCCGTATAAAAATAATCCCTGAGTACCTACACGTGGTTTTGATCTCCTCAGTGCTAGATCTGGGTTTCCAGAAGGCACTCAGTTTATAAATTGCTCCAGGACTGAGAAAGTAAGATAACCAAGCGCAGAATAATACTACAAAGTCTGAGGGACCGCAAACACCATCTGCTGCCTATGGGTGATGTGTGGTAATCTCATCCTCTGAATGTTTTTATTCCTTGCCTCTCAAATGCTGAGTTCCACAACACCAGCCTTAGTAACTCGAGGAAGTTTTGCCTTGAACAGTACACGGTTGTTTCTCCCAGGGGCAGGACTTTGCACTTCCCTTTATTAAACTTCATAAGATTCCTGGCCGCCCATTTTTCCTGCCTGCTGAATTTAATGAAGATTTGCCAGTCTTCTAAGCACTCCCATCACAGCGATCCTTATATGCACTTCTCCATTCACCTGCAACAATCGCTACCAAAATAAGGGCTTCCAAACAACGGTACGGGGAGAAAAGGATAAAAGGAAAGGAGTAATTTATTTAGAGAAGTTGACAAGAACAGATCCCGCTATATTTTCTTTATTTGAAAGGTGCAGCTAAATCCAGCTACTTCTATAATCAATAGCAATTGTTATATGGCAGAAAAAAAACACACCACCACATTTTGAAGGTTTAAGGTGTCCTCCACCAATTTAAATTTGCCCTAACTATGTGATATCCTCCCCCTGCTCCAAATGCTTCTACAGCTCCCTTCTGCAATATAAGTCCATTTCTCTCCAAGAAGGCTATAGCCCACTTGGGTTATTTTCTTCTAATGATCTGCATTATTTCAACAACCCAGGTAACTGCAGCCAGTGGAACAGAAAACAATTCAAAGCACGCTGGATTTCAGATTTATAAAGACCCTGCAGGGAGAGCACAATCCATCACTGCTGGGGCTGGGAACCAGCCCGCAGTAAATTCCCATAATCCAACTCAGCATCTGCTTCACACAGGTCAGGCACCAGCTAAAATTACAACTGCTCTATTTCCATCGCAGGGAGCTGAAACGAAAAAAGTATTCTTCCCAGTTAGTGGTTCTCATGATTAACAAAAGAGGTTAGAAGCTCAGCTATTTCAACTTTTTAGTAGCTTCCTCGATTCTGAGAGAACAGGATAGGTAAGGTTTGCCTTCCTCTGGCTCCTAGGCCCAAAATGAACTAACGTGAAATAACAGTTTGAAAATAAGAATTAGCCGTACAATGCAAGCAGGTCCTGAGTTTTTATTAAAACCTACTCAACTATTTCTGAATCCAGAAGGTGACATTTTAGGTATGTATTTCACTGAGACTTTTTGACACATTAAATGATGTTGGGTTAAAAAAAAAATATGGGGAGTTCCAGATTAGTACCAGAACAGCAGCTCTGCAAAAGTGCCCATCTCACCACAGCTTTTCCAAATCACCAACACCACTTCCAGCGAGACAGAGTGCAAGTGCTGTACAGCCCACAGGTGTGACGGACATGTATCATAACAGATAGGCAAGTCAAGGGAGTGTTTTTCCTGGAGCTCAGGTTCTACCAGCTGCGATCTCACCATGGGGATGTGCTCAGCAGCCTCTGCCCGAGAAGTGGTGATGATTCAGCA
Source organism: Anser cygnoides (assembly GCF_040182565.1). Classification (NCBI taxonomy): domain Eukaryota; kingdom Metazoa; phylum Chordata; class Aves; order Anseriformes; family Anatidae; genus Anser; species Anser cygnoides. The sequence goes on from NC_089887.1 coordinate 8,084,791, forward strand.
GAAGTCAAACAGAAATAAACCCGGGCAGCCTCGCTTCTTTGCATGTTACCAGCCATGCCAGCGCAAAGAGGCTTCCAGCCTTTGCCACTCGCAGCCCTGGGGCCACAGGGGTGCCCCTACTCCCCTGCTGGAAGTCTGGAGGAGATGGAGACGGGAAGGCACTGTTGGGGAGGCGCAGGAGGGTCTTCAAGTGCCCCTTTTTCCTTCAAATTCTTGTGCTTTTCCTGCCGAGCCTGCTCATGCTCAAGCCCCTGCCTACGGAGGTGTCTAGCTATGGAGGAAAGCACGAACGGCCAGACTGCAGCAAGGCCACGGTTCATCTAACGCCAGCTGCTGCAAAGTAAAGAGCAAAGAAACCTGCACAGAACATCGATCTGCCCCTACTTACATGATTTTCTAATTGCTGGTAGGGAGGACTTCACACCCTTAAGTTTTTCATATTTTTCCTCAAACACTGTTCTCTCCCTCCAGGTTTCAGAGGCACTTCCTGAAGTCCCCTGGGGATAACACCTGCCTTTGCCAAATCTGGTGGCTGCCTGTAACAACACCCCAGCCACATCAGCAGCTCAGGCCACACTAAGGAGAATAAACAGACTGAAGTGAAACTACTTCTGAGCCATACACTTCTGCCAGTTGTCTCTTTTAGCAAGAGTACAACATACAGCTGATTCCCTCGGGGCCATACCCTGCTTGGAGCTTCCACTCCACGGTTTCCTGGTACGTTATCAGCCAGCCAATGCCAAGCTCTATCAGCAAACGCAACCACGACGGAACTGGCAGCAAGCACAGTCCAACCCCGACTCCCTAAAACTCACCAAAATGCAATGCCTGGGCAGGAGGCCCACGGGCACCACCCCAGCACAGCCCCTTCCACACGCCCCGCAGTGAGCTGCGGCCACAACCTGACACCCTCCAAGGAGGACTGGGCTACTGCTTCATTTTACTGTGCATCCTTCTCCAGAAAAGTAAAAAACAGATTTACAAACCACATCATGGTCCTTAAACTACTGTCAGGGCTTAAGGGTATTATTCTCTGTGAAGGAATCAAAAACTGGCAGCACAGGCACAAGCTTCCAGGCCTACTCAGATTAAAGGGAATATTTCCTCTGCCTCCTATATAGCAAGGATTTTCTCCTCCTTTTAGCTATAATTATTCACATCGCTCTGCTGCTTGAAAAGCAGGAAGGGATTAGATGAATGCAATAATCATCCAAATCTTCACACAGATTTAGCTGTGCTTAAACAAATATTTGCTGGCACTTCGGATGGATGCTGAGAGCATATTACTGTCAGGTCTGCCTGTTGCGTTCTTCATTAGAGGGCAAAAATAAACTACATAGAGCAGCATATCTTGGTTCGTTTTACACAATATATAAACTAAAATCCTTTTGTCCCTGGAGCTCGGACAACTACGGGGATCTGAGCTTCCCGCACATTGCACTTGATTAGTTCTCAGTACTAAGCAAGTCTCAGCCTTCCTGCCGACAGCAGCCTAACAAATATCATGTGTGTGTTACAAGCCAGAGAAATGAGACGGGAATAATCAAAGCCCTTGGAAGAGACGGAAGTCTACCTGGATGCTCTGAAAATGCATGCACTCACCAAGGAAAGGGTTAGCTAGTGTTTTCAAAATTTACCCCGGAAGTTTAAGGCCAGGCTGGATGGGGCTTCGAGCAACACTGTCTAGTGGGAGGTGTCCCTGCCTGTGGCAGGGGTTGGAACCAGACAGTCTTTAAGGTCCCTGCCAACCCACACCGCTCTGTGACTACCTTGGCTGTGCAATAGCATACAACTTGAAGCAGACACTTCGTTCCAGGGTAACCTCACCCAACCAGCTCCATCAGGGATTTTCACACGGTTAGCCTAAGGACAACTGCAGAACAAGGTTTTCAGCTTAGTTTCACTGCTGTTCCTCAGCTCTCTGCTCTTCCATCTCGAGAAAACAGTGCCAGATACGTACAACGCCCCAGCAGCATTCATAGCTGCAGGCCTTACAGCACAGCTACCAACATACAGCAGAGGCAGAAGCGGTGACTGAGCGTACGGAGCCTCCTCCAGCACCATCCAGGGCTGGTTACTGCTGTTCTGGTGGAGGCAGCGCTCCTGCAGCTTAGCACTCCATCTGCCTCGGGCAGCACCAGCTACAGCAAGCCACTGCTGAAGGTCTGAACTCAGCTGGCTTTGCCGTGAAACAGCTTTGGAGCACTCGTATAACCTTTCTTGCAAAGACCATGTGAGAGCAGTCATTTACGGACTGAGGCGGCAGCCCATTACTGAAGGGGAAGGCATCCTCAGTTGCCCCTGCCATTTTTACTGCGACTGTCTTACCAGAGGCTACCAGGTATTGGAGAGCAAGGCGTGTGGTTGGAAGCGTGCACAAACATATGTAAAACGATGCTTCTGACTCCAGGCTGTCCTAGACAAGCACCGTGACTCTCAGCTGCTGTCCCACACTCGTTTCTACTACTGCAGTCAAACACACAGCAGCAGAACCACCTGACAGACCCTCAGTGTCTGAGGGGCAGCAGCAAGAGGAATGCTGTTTCACGCAGCAGAGATTGCAAGCATTCACACTTTCACTGACTTGCTGCGTAAATGGAACATCATTGCAGAAATCGTTTTGTATTTCAAACTAACAGCGCTGATAAAAAAAAAACTCAGTTTTTCTTGAAACCATGTTTCTTGTAAAGGACTCATGTTTACTTTGGAAGTGTGTTTACTAAAAATTGTCCTCATGGTACATGCTCTTTAAAACAGAATTCCATAACCAAACCTTAACTACACAAGCACTGCTCTACATCTCACAGTTTATTTGTTCAAAAGTCCTACAAAAATGCCTGAGCTTCATTCCATGGCTCATGTTCCGTGCTGCTGCCTTACAGCATAAAGCCATGCTATCTAGGAACCCCCGTTGCTATTGCTGCAATGCTTTGATCGTTTAGTCCCTAATATCCGTGACAGAAGCTTTCCTTGGGCTAAGCAAGAAAAACAGTCACACTGCACTGAACCTAGCCCACAAACCTGCGTTAGTACACCTAACCTGTAATTTAAACCACCAACTCCATTCTATTTAAAAAATGTGTCCCATTTTTTAAAATCAAGCTTGTACTATGTGATTAATAATGCAGAAAACTTAAATATAGCCAATTATTAAATCAGTTCATGTCTCTATTAATTTTGGGCTTTTCCAATGCATGTCTGAAGTGTTTTTCTCTTGACATTATATTCAAGAGCCACACTATCAGCAGGGGAAGGTGAGTTGCAAGGACACTATGTTATGTTGTCAAACATAGTGCATATGCAAACATCACCAGAGGGGAGATTTCACATCACAGTGCTGGTAATACACTGCTTATTTCTGTATGGTGTCTGTTGTTATGAAATGCTGCTGGTTTGGCAGGGCCCTTGAGCAAGACACCACAGCAGCCTCAGCATGGAAACCTGCTTTAATTCATCCTAAAGAGGTGAGGGATGGGAAGGCTCTAGTCACAGAAGAAGGGAGAACTGGAGCATCCCCAACTACTTCTTAGGGGCCACCCCAGCTCAGACACAGTCCTCTGCACTGCTTTAGCACGAGGCAGGGGAACAGGGGCTGCTCTTGGACAGAGGGACTCCAAACTTCTTTTGTAGGGTCAGCATTAAAGCAAGAATATCTGTCCCCTCTCCCAGGTATAATACCAAGTTCTTTTGGTTTAACACCACATCAGCTACAGCCACCAAGCAGGATACCCGTAACAGCAACAGGCAGGCTGTTTTGGAGGAGAAATTGCTATTTCAGATTAACATTCTTTTAAATCACCAATTTGAAATTTAACCTAAGCAACTCTAAAGGCTGCACACCTTACAAAGAATGGTTGTTGTTGATCGTTAGGAACCACAGACAAAGCTATGCAACGTGTTCCAGAACAACCCCACTGGTACATTAGTGTCCTGCACCACATCACAGAACTGCTGCACTTCCAAAGCACGTCCCCAGTCCCTGCGAACCAAATGCCTACTGCCACCTGCACTGCACACCAACAAGAAAACAGGTTCAGCGAGCCAAGGTAAGAGCTCCAATAAGAAAAACAAGATTATTTTACTTTTAAAAGATGGCTCAAGTCACCGGGTACCTTTGACAAACCTGGTGTCACCAACCACAGACCTCCTAACGAGAAGCCCCTGCTCCAGGGCCTTCCAGTGCATGGCCGCTGCACAGGTGGTGCTGCAGCCCGCATCCAGCTACAAGCCCGGCTGGGACAAGGTACTGCATCAAACAAAGTCTTGGACAGCAATGGTGCAAGATTCACCAAGCAAGTGGGCGAGTTCACATGTGGCAGTTCAGAGTGCAAAGCCCCTGAGACTGAGGACCCTGCGGCACACCACAGCTCCCAGCACCCAAGGGGTTGTTGGCGCTGAGGTGACTCCTGACTGCAGCCCAGGCTCCTGCCAAGCACATGAGCCAACACTACTGTGAGGCCAGCCAAAACACTGGAACACAAAAGGACAGGAAGGGAACTTGCAAGTTACCATCAAACCGCCCTTCCATTTCCATCAATAGTTTTGTTATTCACTTGGCTTTCAGTTCTCCACTTCAAATCCACCGAGCAACCACCTAGAAACGCTGTTTCCCCTGAGCAGCACTCAGCACCCCAAGCCGTTTGCCAACCCCACGCTGAGGCGGCCGGACACCCCGAAGCCCACCCCACAGAGCTCCCTGGGGGCGTATCGCGACAAAACTGCTACCCCCAGGCGAAAAGGAAGGAGCAAAAACACGAAAATACCGGACTACCGCTTCCAGGTCACCGCGACGCGAGCACCCACCTTGTAACGACTCCAGCCGGCCACGAAGCTGCTCCTTTTCTAACGCCGGCTGCTCTCACTCCCTCCAATCACCCGCTCCGCCTCACCCGGCCCCCCACGGAACCTACCGGGACCCGCTGCCCGCTCGGCTCGGAGCGATCCCGGTGCCGCCCGGCCCCGCGCAGCCGCCCTGTGAGGGCAGGCGGGAGGCGGGAAGCGGGGCCGCCCCTCGCTGACAGGAGCCGCCCGCCCGCCCCGCCTCAGCGACCCGGGCGGGCACCGTGTGCCCGCCCGCCTCTGCCCGAAAGGATCCGCAGCCAAACTGACGGGAGAAGTCTACCAGATACTTTTTTTTTTTTTTTTTTGAGAAAATGGTGAGAAATTGAGGGGAAAATCCCAGGTTCGCACCTTTAGGTGGTAGAGGCAGGGGGATCCTGAGCCTGAAGGGAACAGGAGGGAAGGCAGCTGTGCTGGGAACCAGCACTCGACCAGGAACCACCACAGCTGATGACAGGAGCTGCTTCCCCGTCCTCTTCATTTCAGTTTTCTCGGAGTTTGGAGCCAAAAGGCAGATTTCATGGGGCAGAGCCCCCAGGCTGCCCCCCCCCCCCCGCCAACTCCCTCAGGGGAGGCATGGAGCTGCTGTGGGCCGTGGGGGCTCCACGCACATGGGGTCAAGTCAAGTAGCACAGCATGCAATTTCCCTATAAGAAATAACAGAATTACGCTCCAGATTTCAAAATCCAAGGACCTCAAACCTCCTCAAAGCTTCCTTCCTATAAAACATTCACTTTCTGGGTTGAAAACGTCCATGGCTAAACTTTTCCTCAAGCTAGATTTTGGGGAGATTTTAAACAAGACTCCTCCTTTCATGGGTTATATGGAAATTAACATAAATAGGTTCTGGCTTAATTATATTCCTTGGCAGCCTGCTAAGAGGCTGCCACTCTTGTTGAATCTTGCATTCACATAAATAATCCTCAGCAGTGCTATTTAGAAAATATCTAAAACACTTGCTATTTAGCAAATAACACTACAAAAACAAGGGGGGACTACAAAACCAAGACTGGCCGATGTCAGCACGCCCACTGCGACAAACCAAGAGCCTGTGTTGGCATCCCAGGCAGGAGGAACGCACAGCCACCTCTCCCTGGTGGGCCTGGCAGCCAAAGAGGGAGGCAGCAGGCAGAAATGCTGCCAAGATCACCTTCAGGAGGAAAACTGCTGTTATTTCATCAGCAACACACAAAGCAAATTCCCTGACTCTCTGCCAGGCACTACCCCCCCCCCCCCCCCAAATTACTTACATAAATTAAACCAGCTTAATGCAAGGACTGGAGGAAGCAGCAGGTGCCTGCAGCAATGCTGCCAGCTGTTTGGGAGCACCTGCAATTTTGGCAATGATCTCCAGCGCTGTGCTGCGGGTGCAGGTTTGCGTGAGGACATAAAGCAGAGAGTAGCCTGAGCCGTTTCATGCCACCTCCCCGGGAGCGCTGCACTGGGCTGGGAGGAGGGTGGGCTCATCAGATTAATTGTGAAGGCCTGGCTGAGGCCAGATGCTGCGTTCCCACTGCATGAAAATGTGCGGTAATGGTTTAAAAAAGGTCACCAGCTGCTGCTGTAGGGTACTAATAACAGCCGAATACTGCTTACTGGTGTGATATATGAGCACAACCGAACAAGTCACAGCAGTAACAGTCTTTAAACACTTAATTTAAATACACAGCATCATTTTGGGACCCAGTGGCATATGGCTGTACTATGCTGTACAGCTGCATGAAGAGTGTTCTGCTAGGCTAGGAAGACAGTTGGATTACACTGGCTCAAGCTACACATTTTTCATAATTTTAAATGAGCCGTCTCTAATACCCTGGGGCCAGGCTGTACTGCTTTCCGGGTTTAAGTCTAGGGCTCCTCTTCTCTGTAGCAAACAATCAGTGATAACAAAAAAGTGATGAAATACAAAAGCAAAGCGTACATTAAAATTAGTCCACAAACGCTACATCCTCTAGGCTTAGTTTTCTGTTGGGATGTTTCATAATACACCCTTAATACGGTTCTGTTCAGAAACTGCCGTTTCAGTGAACAGCAGCTCTTGAAGGGAAGAAGGAAGGCACCCCCCAAACACTAACTTTCAGAGCAATGTTGTTCTGCGCCCACCTGACGGTCCGGGTGAGACACCGCCCGTACCTCCCTCCCCTGCTGCCTCAGAGGCCGTGCTGGCCCCGCCTGCCCCCAGCCACGAAGCCGCTGCCCGCGGGCGCAGCACCGGGCCCAGTGCCCCCAGCTCTGCCCATGGTCTCCCACACCGCCACCGCCCGCCCTCCTCCCGCCCTCCTCCGCCAACTCAGGGCTCGGGGCGGGCGACTCCAGGGCCACGTCTGCAGCCGCCGGGTGCCGGCGGGGAAGCGGCGCCACCTGCCGGGTGCGGGCCGGGCCGGGCCGCGCCGCCCCCTCCTGCCGCCGGGCCTGGAGCGGGGACGGGGGGCGGGCGGCGGCGCCCCCCGCAGCCCCGAGCCGGCGATGGCAGCGTCGGAGCGCCTGGGGGCGGTACCCGTGGAGGTCCCCGGGGAGGGGAAGGGTGGAGAGGGGAGCGGGCACCGGCCGGGAGCTCCGGGGGAGCGCCGCGGTAGCTCGGGACAGAGGCGGGCGGAGTGAGGGGCTGTAGGGGGGGGGGTAAAATGGCGGCGCCGCCCCGCTGAAAGAGGCCCGGCGGGCGATTGAGCACGCAGGCGGTAGCGTGGCCGAGTGGTCTAAGGCGCTGGATTTAGGCTCCAGTCATTTCGATGGCGTGGGTTCGAATCCCACCGCTGCCAAGAAGTTTTGGCCCCGCCGCGGCGGTGGCTCCTTTTCGCGGCCAGGCGCCGCCGGGGGCGGGCGGGCAGCCCCTGCAGTCAGGGGGCGGGAAGCTGCGCTGCGGGCGGGGACAGCGACCGCCCGCCGTGCGGCCCGGGACCCCAAAGACGGTGAGAAATGGCGACGTGGTGCCTGCTCCTGCCTCCCGCCCGGCCGTGCCCCACAGCCTGGGCTCCTCAGGTCTCCTTACCCCTCCTGCCTCTGCTTTTGCCTCTTTTCCCCCAGCGCTACAGGTGGGAAGGTGCAGAGAAGGCGATTCCTGGGACAAACCGGGCAGCGGGAGAGGCAGGTGGCAGCAGAGCCCTCCCCAGCCCTCCTGTGGTGAGGGCTTCAGCTGCGTGGTTATTCGAAACGCAGGTTGTTCGTTTTCGCAGCTACAGGGATTTGCTCAGTACAACTGCTGTCCATTACGAATTAAGTGCAAAACCTTAGTTGTGTCTAAAGTTTAGCTGCTAACTGACTAAACTTTGTTGTATAGCTATCGCAGTAAAGGAGGTAAAGGAAGCAGTACAAAGATTAGTGCAACCCGTAGTGGCAGATTCCTCTACAGCAACATAAATTATCTAACGTAGAATAATTAATAACTTTAAACTAAAATATGCACAGTTCTGACTCGTGAAAACCCATACCTGCAAGTATCTGACAGCCCTCTGCCCTGCCAGCAGGTCCTGCTGCTGGTCACTGCACCCCACAGTAGGACGGCAAAGTCTGCAGCAGCGTTCAGAGAGGCACAGCACCAAGTTCAGCAGTTTCAAGTGCACTTTTATTTTCCTTCATGTACAGTGATACAGCTAATTCACAAAATAAATTCACACAGTGTGAACTTCCCCTGTTCAGCTGGCTTGTGTTATTTACAGTGATACATTCTCATTGTTGGTCCCTTTGTGTGTTCCTCAGTTCCCCAAGGTAATGAACGTGGCAGCAGCTGTAGTCAACCTTCCTCCTTATTTTAGCCCTTTTTCTTCATTGGTGAAGCACTGAAGATTGGTTGAAGTTTCTGTTCCTTTTGCGGGTCCTCATGCACTTCGGCATTCAATTTGAAAAAATTGTTGGTGTGAAATACATAGGTTCAACAGTCTTGACTCCAGTGTGTTTCAGTGTTGATCTTTGGCCATAATTGTTTACAGTATTTTAATTTCTTAAGTACAGCTACTTATAGGCTACAATTATTATTTTTGTAGGATCTAAAATAACTGCCTGCTTATTGCATTGGGGGCAGTAAGTATTGTGGAGATCAAGGTGATCCATGGGTAGCAGTACTGTGACTGAGTATGTGCAGTTTATGCATGTCAGTGTTTTGTTTCCTTAAAAAAATGCAAAACTGAAAGGTCATCAAATCTTAAAGAAAGAAAGATCAAACTTAAACTAACAATTAACAAAAGCAAAACTTTGAGGAAGATGTGATCGTTCTGGGCTTCTGGTCTTGTTTTAATGTAATGGTCCACAGAATCAGCAAACACAAACTTCTCTGGCCTGTACCCTAGCTGATTCCGTGCCTTGTCTATTCGAAATGTATGAGTTATGGAAATATTCTGCACCTGTAGGGCAAAAGAGTCAATATACAAAGGTATGAATACACAGGAAATTCAAATAAAGTCTGTAAAGGGTAACAAAGACCCAGTTAGAGGAAATGTAAAATTAAAAAAAATACATATATATATATATATATATCAAAATCCTATTGAAATGTCACATTGTCTTTACAATTGTTCACTCAAGAGAAGTTTTGAAAGCCCTAAGAGGCAGGGAAGGCTGCAAAGCACAATATTCTACTCTTGAAAACATCCACAAAAAGCGTTCTGCACACTTGGTTATCTACCTTAGGATGCAGGTAAAAGCCGTCTCTTAGGAGCCTAAAGATCTTCAAAAATCAGGTCCCGACTGACCAGCCAAAGCCATACAGGATATTGGGCCTTGGAAGGAAGGAACTGATGAAGCAGCCTCTCCTAAATTGCAAGGCTATGCTCTTATCTTCTCAAAAAATATGGTGATGAGTATAAAATAATTGCCTAAAATGTACCTAATGCATACATTTGCCCTGGAATCTGGAAGCAGAAGATGTACTGGGTGGATTTTACTTCCTGCTGATTTAATCTCAAATTGCGCCTCAGTATTCACATGGTGTGTATGCATCCTGTGGGAATAAGGGCAGCTTACAAACAACAACTTTACCTCATTTCTGGTCAGCAGGGGGGACAGTTCAACAAATGGTTTCAGCATCAGATGAAGATACTCCATTATCATGGCTGCATAACAAAAGATTTCTACTTGAGGCAAGAATAATAAGTTGCTGTGCCATTATGATTTTGGTCTATCTCAACAACAAAAGGAAATCACATGTCTAACAGCTCAGGGCACCATTACTAACATCAACAGGACTACTTGCTTACAAGGAGCTGGATCTTTAATCAGCCTGACTTAGGGTGATTGTGTAAAAAGGGTTTAGAGGGTTGGTGACAGGGCTAGTACAAAGATCTTGAGACTTCATAAAAATGTGAGAAAAACGAACTATTCTGGATTGGATTCTTTTTTTCTTCCATGTGGGTTTTGATTTTGGGGGAGCATGGGGTACAGGAGTACAATAAATTAACCCCTGTAGGCAGAGCAGATACTCTAACATATTTCATGAAGTCATTGATTATTACATTCAACTTTTTACATTTATACCATTTACTCCAAAAAGTTATACATTTAGTAAGTCTTACAAAACAACCCCCCCATTATTTTAATGGCACTTAAATAACAGATCATTCTCATTTTAACACACTGCATAGAGCTGAACTTCGCTGATGCACACTAGATGAGGTCGCAGCATATTTTATACATGAAAATTAAAATTGTAGTCACATTAAGGAAAAAAACAACAACATTGTAATTTGGAGCAGGGGTACTCTGGGCAGGACAGAGAAATGTTGGTAAAGTATTTTTACCTGATGTATAAACCAAGGAAGTAGGAATACGTATCCATGGTTTACTGCAACCTAAACGTTCAAACTGAAAGAGATTTAAAAAAAAAAAAAGTGAAAAAAGATAAAAACAGAAACCTCAAAGAAGTTTTAAAGTTTCAGTCCAGAAGATATTTATGGAAGTATTTACTAATAAATCAGAAAAGTTAATAATTGCTATTAGTATTTGTTTTCATTTTCTAGGGTATTCTAGTTAAACGTCACTTGCAGACACTATGTAATTTTCAAGTGGCAGTCTTAAAAAAATATAAAAAAGGGATTATAATAATTGACCTAAATGTCATAGTATGCTGACACCTTATTTAACCTTGAGACATATTTATGGTTTTGAGCCCATCATTAACAGCAAAATGATCTTTTGAAAATATTTTATCTTACAGATTAATAATCAGTTGTTTTTTTTGTTTGTTTTTTGTTTTTTGTCCATGTTAAAACAGCCACTGTTAACATCTGAATGCCCAAAAAATGAGGATAATGGCTGTTCTAATGAGGATGCTGGCAAACATACCAAATACATCATATGCACACAAAAGCCAGAATTTTATATAGTCAAATAAGTTAATATATTTGGAGATAAATCATATATTGTACGTACGAGTGGAGTTAACCATTCAAAAAGGTTGAATTTTTCACCATCATTAATGAAATACACCTGACCACTCTGTTAAAGAGGTAAAGAAGAGACAGGTTAGTAAAAATAATACTTCATATGTGTTGACTTCACTCCTTATAAATAGCTTAAAAATTATACAGAATCTTTTCTAATCTGTCTAATGTGCTTTTAAGGGTAGTGCTTCTAGGTCAGATAAAAAATGTTTACAAGGAGGAAAATGGCTGCAACTACTTCTAAAATCAATGTACATAAATGAAATGTGCTGACAGCTTTTATTTATGTACGGTGTAGGAAGAATTGATTATTTTAGCTCAGAATATTAAGCCTGGACCTATATGTGGGGGAACAGGGGTAAATTTGCCTGAACATCCAGTTTCTTTTCCAACATCAAATATTATTTGCTCATCTTCCAGAAATGGCAAATATTATGAAAATGCAAAGATGGAGATATTCTTGAAGAACTGAATATTCCAACTTATAACAAACTGTACAGCCAGTGCTGCCACGGCCCAAATTATTCATGGCACGTTTGTCAATAAAAATACAGACAGCGCAAGCTAAAGGACACCACCACAAGTATGAATTGCTATTTGAATTGCCACTGTAGTACAGAATACAATGTCAGGATCCTCTGTCAAATGGAAGCTTGTGTTTTTATTGTTTACTTACAGCTATGTAGTTCTTCTCAGGGGTGAGAGCTTCAGCAGCTAGAATTTGAGCTTGTACAAGATTCTCTGCATGCACCCAGTTCATTTTAGCAGAAGGATCCCCAAACTTGAAGCTAAGTAGCCCTCTCTCAATGTTCTTCTATAGACATAAAACAAACATGAAACCAAAGAAAGATGAGTTTTAAAATGAGGTAAAGTGCACTTTCTTGTCCAGGTAAACATATTGTTTGTCTCTACTTTAAAAAAATACATGAGTCAATCAAAAGGAATCAAAAGAAGTGCAGACAGCTCTAAAAATATTGGTTATGAGGAAGGACTGAAAGAACTGAGGTGACTTAATAAATCACCTTACTGAGGAAGATATGCTAAGTCTTCAAGAATGTACAAAATTATTTAAAACAATATAACTGGTTCTGTGAATCTAAAGTAGATAGTTTAAGAAGCAATGGAAGCAAATTGCTCTAAGAGATATTTAGGTTGTCTAGTAGGGAAATGCTTCTGATAGCTAAGAACTAATCTAGATTGCCTACAGGGGGATCAGATTCTCCATCAATGAATGTGTAAGAACAGATTAGACAAACATTTGTCAGAAGTCATCAAGGTATAGTTGGTTTTGCATGTGGGAGAAGGACTAGGTAACCTCTCAGGGTCCTCTTTTAGTCCTGACTTTCCTATAGTTCTGTTTCTTTTAGCTGAGAAGTACATAAATGATTTCATAAAAAATCACTTATATGTGTAGAATTGATTTTGTTCCAAAAATCCCTCAGTAGTGTGATATGCCCCATTGGATAACAGAAAAATATTCTGGGTAGGTAGATAAAAACCTTCTGCCAGAATGGACTAGTGTGTGCCTTTCCTCCAAAAAGCAATTACACGGTCTCAGGTGTCCAGAAATAAATTCATGTCTATCCCAAGTAGATAATGCTTTCATAGCAGGGCTGAATTAGATACAAGAGCAGCACTGCAAATTTTGTATTGCCTATATTCAGTCCGTGGAGAAACACAACGTCTTTTTCCAGACTTACTTATCTATCATCTTGTCTGAATCCTATCTTTTGAATACAATACATTCTGAATTTACAAAAAATAAAGGTCTGTTCTAAGGATAAGTAAAATATTTTATGGAAAGGTAAATACAGTTCCAAATGGCTCAAAAGTATTCACAAAATTGGATCAAATCTAACAAATAGTTTTGTCTGGGAAAAAAATGGAAGGTAATACTAGGTGTCACATTTTTTATTTAATATATATTGTAGAAGCTACAAAATATGACAGTTAAATACAATACCTTACATTGGGCTCACAATAAATAAGCTTAGAATTTTAAATGTGAGTTAACAAAAGACAGTATTTCGTTGGGGGGGCTAAAGAAAGCATCTCAGGTTTACCTTAAATGGCACATGACATTTTAAAACATGATTTTATTTAGGAGATGATAAAGTATATTTCAGTTGATTTTAACATAATTCCCCACCTCAGCCACAACAGGAAAATATTTTTTATGTGGTAAGCTTGAACTATTCTCAAAGCTGTGCGTAACTATGTATTTTGCTGATCCTTTTAAAATAACTGACTCGTATACAGAGATCATATTCTAAACACTGTACTCTTCCTACAATTTAAAAAACAGCAAGTGAAAAACAGCAAAACATGAGCTCCTCAGCTGTTTGTCCTTTAGTAACATATTGTACTAGAGGGTGCTTCTGACACCTTAACTTGTTTCTTTGGACAGTGAAAGCTGTTAATAACTGAGACTGGAAAAAAAGGATATTTGTTGTATCTCTTTTTGTAAGTATTTTAAACCACTTGGTATAAGTTACATGCAAATACACATTTGAAATATCATAGATTGGTCCGAATTTTATAATTATAGCAAGCATTACATTGTAAAGCTGGACTTACATATATTTATATTAAAATATGTTTTTAAATGTACTATGCATTCTTTACAAATGTAAGAGAGTGTCTGATAAAAAAGTTATCTTCAACAGACAATCAAACTGTTAAATTGCTGCCAGATAAGCAGGTCAGTCAATTTGTAATACATATAAGTGATGTTGGTCTATATTATAGAAATTTCTGCTGATTAAAAATTAAAATACATACTGCTAGCCTTGGCAAGTGTCTCTGCTCTTCTGGTCCATAGATGCCTGGTGGGCGAAGAACACATGTATAGAGTGTTCCACCTCCTAGAAGAATTGATAAAACCATCCTTAAGTGACTTTCAAATGATTACAATATCAATTGCATGAACTAAAGAATGCCGTAGCAGAACTTACTCTGAAATAAATTAACCTCACCAGCTTAAAAAATACTACATACCAAAAGGTGTTGAATTAGTAGTTGAATACTAACTCAGAACATGCAAAATATCAAGATGGGATTCAGAAAAATCCTGCCAGCTAGACTCCATGCCAGGGGGTTGGAGTAGATGAACTTCAAAGATCCCTTCCAACCCAAACCATTCTATGAATACTCAAAGCACTGGCATAGTCAAATTCCTAAAAATTACTAGATATTTCCAAACCTTTTACTAACCAGTCCTTTGTCTCTGTGCCAAAGCAGTCAATGAGTGTGCCAACTGTGGTGATGAGTTTGCTGAAGTGAGCAAGTCATTGGTAAGAATGTGAAATGAAACCAATCCCATACAAAATTATTGAAGGGAAAGAGTGTCTCACTAGCCGTGCAAGATGGAGCTGAAAGGCTCTCAACTGTAGGCACATCCTGCTCCCACTAGAACTAGAACTAAGTAACTTCAGTAAGAGAAAGTAAGGACCATCATGAAAATCCAGTCACTTCCAAAGTGTATCTGTTGACTGGTTCATCATCTGCTAATAACTGTTCTCAATACTACTTGAAAACAAGCAAAATACTCAATCCTGTTGATGGCACTGGACCAAAACGGGATGTTTAGAACAGTGACTGATTAAAAACTCACTGAATTGTTTTAATCCTTTGCACAGGTAAACTAGTGTAAGCTTCTAATTTCATTGAGAAATGCAGAACTGTATATTCCTTCTAAAATTAAGAGTGGCTTTGATGTGTTGAGCTGCTGGGAAAAGAACTTTATTTTTTGAACAAAATAATTCCATTGATGTGAAATGCTCATCAATGACTTAACATCTCTTTATAGCTCTCTGTGAGTATCAAGTGAAGAAAGTCTTTTCTGTAAGTTGTCTGCAGCTAAATTTAGCTTAGTATCACTTGGTCACATGGAATCATGTTGCACTTTACATTAATTTGTTTTGCACTGACAGTTACAGTATCTCACAGGTGAGTTTAAGTATTCAAGCCTTCCTCAACATGGAAAATTTGGAAAGCACTAATAAATAATTCCAGGCTGTAGTATCAGGTGCCTTATTCAGATTTTAATATATAACTATAAGGAAGGAAGGGAACAATTCATGTCCAGCATTCATGTCCAACCTAAGTTGGATAATACTGTGACATTAAACACTTGTTATTTTTTAACTTATACCTATCTTAGTCTTTTCGATTAAGATACTGAATTTATTGCTGCTATGTCAAAACCTTAAGTTGACACTGTGGGGACTACAATTAAAATTATTTTTAAGAGAAAATCTTTCAGTTTGGGAGAGGGGCAGGTAATTTGATTTCATAATTGCTGGACAATCTTGTTCACTGAAGGACTGATACCGGATACAGGATGTTAGAAAAGCACAAGAAGAAGAGGTGTAAATTCCACTATGAATTTACGCTAACACAAAAGTACCTGCTAGTGGAGTTCCATTAGCTGCTAGTACCATTTGTTCTGCAATTGATTTGGTTCTGGAATAATGATCAACATGCTACAGAGAAAAAGCAAATATGTTTGTATGTATTCTTAAAATGACAGAGAGAGGCATTGCTTGTCCACTCATTTTTACTTAGCAAATGGCAAGAAACACCCCAAAAAATACAGAATTTTTGAGGTATTGGTGTACGACAAAATATAAGCATATTGCCAGGGCAATCAAGCAGTTTTGTTTATGCAAATCCAGTTAATTAATTTCAGTCCATTTGAGAAGTAATAAATATATGTATGCTTTGACTGCTGCCAAGAAGGTAATTGATCACTACTTCGTAATCTGGATTTCTTTTTCGAAGACATCATGATGAGTCTGAATTCTCCAGTTCACTTTCTTGTGGCACTGTCCCAGAGAAAATATTATTCAACATATTATTCAAAATATTTTTCAGTATTTTCTTTACCCACCTCTACTTCTCAAAAGACTGTAAAGTAGCAGATGGAGAGAGGAGGGACACAAAAATCAACCATATACACAAAGCAACCAAAAGTACTACTTTTTAATTAAATGCAATAAAACCATATGAAAACAGGCTGCTTTTCTATATCAGTACTATGTTGAATATAAATTATCTTCAGTAAGGGAGAAACAGACAAATCATATAAATAATAAATGACCAAAGAGGCACCAAGTGATATAACACAATCTCTATGTCCAGGTGGAATTTCACTAATGTGAATGGGACACTGTATGAGTTATTTTCCAAAATCAAGAGTTTGATAGAAAAAAAAAACATACTGCAATATATATAAAACTGTGATGTGTTAAGGTTGTGAAGAGCATCTACGAAGAGTGTAAAGACCTTTGTTTTTTCTTTTTTCTTTCTTGGCATTGGATTCTGGCATCAGGCAAAACATGGTCATGAAAATTCCAGGCTTTTTCAGAAAGAAAGTAAACAAAAAGGAAACTTGAGAAAATAATACAACCAAAATACCTTTTCTATGGGAAAATATGGCACAGTTTCCTCATCACCATCTTCAATAGGAAGCCCTCCAAACACCACATTTACTGTACTAGTGTATATCAGTCTGGTGATGTTCCTTTGTTTGCAGGCTGCGGCAATATATAAAGTAAATTAGTTTAGTGGAAACTTCAACAATATGGAAAATAAACCTGTATGCACTGGCAATACACCTTTTCTGAGAAACTGCCAAATCTTAAAAGAGCAAATCCTTCCATTTCATGATTGGCTTATTTAAAATGCAAAGCATATGGGAGATATCAATTAAATAGAAAATATCAGTTCAGAACCAAGTGCTTTATAATCTGCTGTATCCTAATTTGGATACTGCAAACTAACACTGTGCCTTTGGGATGGCTGCTACCAGCCTATCGAGATGGGCTGTCAGCCCTATCAGGTAGGTGGCTAGAAGACATTCTGTTTCAAGGGCTGCCTACTACCTGTGCACAAGCTATTGGACAACAGTGAGGTTTAATGCTATAAAGTACATGTGGAAGTTGTTAATGTCTGACATGCATACAGATTCTGCCATCAGGTTAAACATGATTATGAGCAGCTGAAGTAGTTGAACTACAGCGCTGGCTCTCACGTCATACCCCATAGCAGAATCAGGTATGAAAAAATAAAAATTAAAAAAAATTGCCCTGTTTCCTCATTTTCTGCCAAAACTGTGAAGCATTTGGTAAAAAACAGTGTATGCCAACTAGTTTTTTTCTAAGTGGCATGATATTTTGATATGTTATACCAACACCCAATGGCAAGGTTAGATACATACCATCAATGATGAACCTTGTTCCATGAATGTTTACACTTTCAATCTCTTCTCTGTGCAACTAGGAAAATGAAGAAATTGTGCATCTTTGAATAACAACACATTTTAAATTCAATAGGTGAATGTTGCAAGTGTCCACAGTGTCCCCAGATAAAGGTAATGAGTGCTTTGGTTTTTAAAAATGATTTAGACTAGACTTCCAGACTTTCTTAGACTTCCAGAAATCAAATCATCATTTTTAAGCTACACTTGTATTTTTCTTGTATTTTTACAGACTAACTTGCTTGAAGCAAAGAGAATCATGGTGCTTCTGAACTGAGTTGGTAACGATATGTTAATTATCCATGTTTCAGTAGCACTTCACTGACCAGTTGGCTCTATCCAAAGCAATTCCAAGTACACACTCCCAGTTGCAAACATCTTTTAACAAGCTATTCTATCCAGCTAAGGCAATTACTGAAGTTCATTTTATTAAATGAGGTAAGAAGGGGTGTGTGCATTTGTAACTTCAATCATAAAAAATTGTGGTTCAGAGTCTGACATCAAGTGTATTTTTTTACTCACTAATGGTAAAAAATTTAAGACTTGAAATACAACACTTGTTACAATTGAGTTACATAAATAAATAGTTATAACCAAAAGTTATATATAAAGTATAATTTAGTTCAGGTTTCATTCTTCAGTGACTTTACACTTACGAGTTCAATTTCAAAGGTTTAGGGAAAGGGGTTTTGGAGGGAACCTGCCTCCCTTGTCTATCCTTTTGTCCTTGCAATATTTCAGCACTTTTCATGGCCATTTCCAACTCAAACGCCATCCCTGGCTACTGTTAGTGCCTCTAGTAGTAAGGAAATAATTTCACAACTAGGAAAAGAGTACTGTAAGGAGACAATTTGTAGCTAGCATATCAGTTTGCACAGAACAATTCACTGAAACAGCATGGGCGTGGATTCAGGTTCTCAGGATAATCTGAAGAGAAGAAGTCTAACATGCAGTGTTACAGCATCAAGCCTCTCATCCTCAGTGAGCAGTCACACAGAAAGGTACAAAACTATTTGGACTCACTTGCTCTCTTCCTGACATTCCATATGAAGCTACATGAAACACGCAGTCAGCCCCTTCACAGGCTGCAAATATGGCATCGTAATCCCTGACATCTGCCTGTAATACATAGGAAAAGATACTTGGAATTGAAATCAAAACTGTAGGTTAGCATTTGTCATATAGTAGGTGCACACAGAAGAAATCCATATATATAACTGTAGCTACTCTATATCCTGGGACTGAAAACTAGATCCATTTCAGTACTTGCTGATAATTACACATTTCTTCCGTAGAATTCACAGAACTTTAAAAGCCTTCATTAAGCCTCATAATACCTCTATGAATTACAAAAGTGTTCTATTCATTTTACAGGTGAATAAACTAAGGCCCAGGTGAGGGAAGTGACTTGGTCCTGAGGAGTACCTTCAGAGACAGAAGATGAAGCAGGTACTCTGCTACACATTACAGATTTCATTGCTTTCCTTATTTCAGATGCATATTAAAATCCAGCTCACAAAGAGTCATGTGGGATATTCAGTTTAAAAAGTTCTTGAAATTTGCAATGATTTGCAATTTGCTATTTGGATTCTGTGAAAACTAGTAAGACATTATCGAAAAGGCATGTGGAACTAACTGACTGTTGTGAAAATGTGTTTTATCATACCTGGATACACACTACTCCATTGGGAATTTCCCAGATAGGCTTGTTTATATCATACAGAACAACAGAAGCTCCTGAGCTGGCAAGAGCACATCCCAGCTTGTATCCAAAATAGCCTCCGCCTCCTGTCACCACTGCTCTCATATTTTTTTCATTCCGTGCTCCAGCATTTCCTTTCACTTTAGCATTAGGAGGTTGGTGGCAGAGTTTTGCTCCCCCACTCAGGATGAGTTTTCTGTCAGTGTAATAATGTCTTCTATTACCAGACACATGTAACAATTTCTTCTCCATGTTAAAAATTGCTCCATAGTGCTCCTGGATGCAGACAATTCCAGGGAGTTTCATGTTAAAAAGCTCTACTCAACAGCAGCAGTGTCTTACTTTAATGCAACCTGTTCAAAAGAGATAAAGACAAAGCAAAACACTAGCTACAAAATTTCCAGACTCCTAAGATTTCTCTTAAAAGACCCATTTACATTTCCTGTTCTGCTGTTGTAGCTTAAAGCTGGCCTTTAGGGGTCGCATGTGATGCAGAGTTGTACCTGGATTTGAAATCCTGAATGTCAGGAAAACACTAAAAAAATTGCATTTAAGTTCCTATACTTAAAAAACAAGCAAACAAGACCAAGAGGAACAGCAGAACAAAACTTCCCCTGGGGCAAAATAAATCTTTAATGCTTCTTTTACTTGTCCCTGGTTGATTACAAAGACATCTGGGAAAAGTGATGTTTTCAACCCCATTCTAAGGAGCAGCTGAATGTCAATTAAAAATATGTTTTTATTGCTGGCAGTGGTTGGAGTTGAATATTTCAGATGGAAATAAGAATGCCTGGCACTCATTTTCTGTCTTTAGGAGGTGTATCAGAGAACAAGTCTATCAAATCTCTCGCTTTTCAGCGGAACTGAAGTACAATAATCGCTAAGAGACAGAAAAGGAAAAAAAAAACTGGTCGATGAGTGTATTAGTCAAAAAGTAGTAGCGAATCATTTATTTTTAAAAAACGGGTGTTCTTTCCCATTCATAAAGCAACGGCCAAGGGTTCATCACTGACAGACACCGCATTTTAGAGGCTGCAGGTCCTGATTACCGGCGTTACCCCATCCCCGCGCTGTGCCTCGATAAAACATTAAAAGCCATCCGAGCTCCCGCCGGCACTCTCCGCATCTCACTTGCAAATTCGCCAGGGCAGGCAGGCGGCGAGGGCAAGGCTGTGCCACGGAAACTCCTGCTCCCCTGGGCGACCCGGAGGGGCCGGCGGCCCCGCCACGGCCCGGCCCCGGGGGGCGCCGCTCGGTTGGGCCCCGTTGGGGCCGTTGGGCGCTGCCCCACCGCGCTGGGGGCTCGGCGGGGCGGGGGCTGCGGGTCGCTCCCCGGGGAGGCCCCCAGAGCCACGGAGGAGCCGTGCCGTGGGCTGTGGTGCTCACCTCCGGAGCCCCCCGCTGGCTCCTGGGCTCCCGCAGCATCGCTGGGGGTCCGGGCATCCCACAGCACCGCTGCATCCCACCGCACTGCTGGGATCCCACCACTGCCCTGGGGTCCTGCTCCTTCCACAGCACCCCAGCTTACGTTCATCTCGCAGCACCTTTGGGACCCCACAACCTCCCTGGGGTATTGATCAGCTCTCAGCATCCTGCAGACCCCGCAGCATCCCACAGCATCCCGCTAACCCTGCAGCATCCCCGGGGCCCCACAGCATCCCTGAGACCCCGCAGCATCCCACTGTGTCTCTTACCTCCACGTGTCTTCATACAGCTGTGACTGCTGCAGGAAAACATACCGTTGGGAGCTGGGGCTCTGTCCACACTGAGACGCCTGTTGAGCGGGTTGTTCAGGAAAAAAACAGCATCTCTCGGTTACCATTTGGATAGTCATTGCTGGGTCATGGCTCAGAGAGATGCAGAGCATCGGAAACACCTGCAAAAGAGCAGAAAATCCCAAAGAATAAACACAATCATAAGCAAACAGGCACTAAGGTCCCTACCCTCCTGAGCTGGCAGCAGGTTTCTGTCTCCAGGGTCCCTTGTGCCTAGCAGAATGTGAAAAGGGTCGGGAGCTGCAGAATTTTAGAGCTCCCCATTCTGGGCAAAAACAAACCAAAACATACTAAAAACTACAACAAACCAACAACTCTGAACAAGTCAACCTTTTCCATCATAGCCGTGCCATGTCTGAGTGTTCATATTAAATTTTAATAATTTAAAGACATACTTGCAATTATGTTAGGGCGTAAGTAACTCTAACAATAGCCAGCCTAGACAGGCTCCGTAAAGGCTGACAGAAATGTGACAGCTGGCTATTCCAACTGAAACTAAAAATTGTCTTACAACTTCAAATACTGGAGTTTTTATGATGGGAAATAAATTAAATGTAGCCAGTTAGTATTAATCAGTACTGCTGTAATAGAGATGTAAAAAGCATCTTACCTGAAATAACACATCACAGGAGGTTTGCCTTTCCAAGACCAGAGCGGCAGGACTCCATGGGGACTTGCAGCCACAAAGCCAGTGAGTTCCTGGGTTACTCCTTGCTGAGGAAGATCAAAAAAAAAAAAAAAAAGATCCTATAAAAAGATCCTATGGAATGCACTTCTCACTGCGCTTCAGTCAACAGGCTGACTTCTCTTCTGAAAAGCGGTGGTGTAGTCTGGGATGCAAACCTAAGCTATTAGTCTAATAAAAGCAATATATGAAAGATTCATAATGAGTTTAAAGGCAAATTAAATATGTTTGCATATAGTTAAAATGCTCACGCTGTGAAGTAACTTTATACGTGTGGGTTTTATTCTGCATTTCTAAGGAACGAAGGTTGATGCAGCACCTTGTGCAGTGCTTGCTTGTCTGCCAGTCAGCTGCACCTCGGTATCAATAAATTGTGAACATAACTGGTTTTATCCACTTAGCCAAGTTTGATTAAAGTCTCATATATACAGAGTTTCTATAAGTTTCCTGACAATAGGTAGTCAGGTACAGGGGAGAGGGCTGATGAGTGCCCCTGCTAAGACAAGATGCACAGTTTGAGCTCAGTTTGTACGGACAGGACAATCTTTAAATGCAAATCCATAAAAGCCCAGGCTTTACTACTTTCATTGCACAGAGAACTACTGTTCAAAACAAACAAACAAAAAAGTAAACCAAGTCTTTGCTCACATGTGCTGCAGTGGTAATTGTTGTTGCTCACATTTTCCTTTAACTGTGCTTTATGTTGAGATAGTAACATTTTATTGTAGTGATGCTGTTAGCACTCCTGTGTACCCTGTGGATTTAAAGATACAATGAGAGCATTTCTGTGAATTTGTTGGTCTTAAAAATCCTGTAAAATGTTAATACAAAGGCAAGATAAATACAGAGTGGAGATAATCAGACAGCAGAGCTTATCCATCACTCTCTTCTGTGACTCACCCTGGCAAGTCCAGCTCTCCTGATCCATGTTGGGTGCAAGAGAGGGAGCAGCCACTCCCTGGTCAGAGCAGAGTTGGTCCCTGAGAAAATCCTTGTGATGGGTACCTCATGAAAATTCATCTGGCATACACATTGTATATGTACACATAGTACACGTGCAGCACACGTAGCTCATGTAGTATAATCCAGCCAAGAAGCAACTAATGTAAACCTTAAGGAAGGAGAAGATGGAGGTTGGATCCTCACTCAGGGCCGAGTGCTTGGTTTGCCTGCTGACACTGCAGTGGCAAGTCACTGAGAGAGCAGCGTACCTGCGCTGGTACAGGGTTACGGATAGCATGACTTGGCTTCATTTACAAGGAGAGGCAGCAGTAACTCCTTGCTGAACTCCAGCAGTCTTATGTGTCATCCCTCTCCCTTTGCACAGACTCCTTAAAAACAGTAGCTGATTCAGTTATGATTTATTACTGCATCAAAAAAATATTTCATTTACAAACACGTGTAATGATACATTATTACATCTTTTACACAGGTTTTGAACAACAAACTATTTCACATAAATATGTCATTCAGTCCTCTCCCACCTGTTATATATAAATACTGTATACATATTTACTTTTCATTTTTTTATATATATTTCCCAGGTCTTCATAATTCCTCACACAGCTGTAGCAGCGGCTTCATCAGAGCAGTTTCTTCATTACGGCCACTACCTTGCTAGAGCACTGCAGTGCTACAATGGTTCCTCTTCCAATTTCTTATGCTCCTGGATTATCATTTTTAGAAAGATATTCTCAGTATGAAGATATTCTCATTAACGAAGATTCATTAAATCTCCTCCTGCACCTGTTGGTGGTGAACTCCTTTGATTTTGTGACACTCCTTTGCTTTTGTCCTATGAGAACATTTCTTGATGTGCTTTGCATTTTCACTTTCGTTTGTTTGTTTATTTTTAAGATCAGAGAGAAGTCATCACAGTGATAAGAATAAGGAATAAGAACAATACATTCCATAGTGACTGAGGAATATACTATGACGAGATCATTAATACTCAGAAACAAAATTAGTTTTTCTGGAACAGGTGGGTAGCTATTTGGTTTTAGAAGAAATAAAGAATCATCAAACTTAATAAAAGCCCAAAAGCAAACAACATTTTAAGGAATGTATGATCTTCTTGGCAAATAGGTCTTGTTTTAAGATAATGATCCACAGAATCAGCGAATGAGAATTTCTTTGGTTTGTAACCAAGTTGATTTCGTGCTTTATCTATTCGGAAAGTGTGAGTTACAGTAACGTTCCACACCTAAAATCCAAAAGAACAGTTACGGAAGTGACTTTAATATCTCTTTTTTTAGAACTTGGATGAAAATATGTCATCAATGATATTACAATGGGATTAAAAACATGAATAAAGATAGACACTCAAAAATGTACATATTTTGGAGTCGGATTCTGTTCAGAGCTAATAGAATGAGTTTATGTAGCTGACAGATAAAAAGTCAAAGTTGTGTTACAACATTCTTTGTGGACTGGGTGGAAAAGCTGTTTATCACACTTATTTCTCACTTATGAATTTAAGATCTACAAGTAAGAAAGTAAGATAGAATTAAGGAAATCCCATGCAACAAATCAATGCACTTCCCTCAAACCAGCTCATCTGTACACAGAAATATGTAATGGAATTGGATGACTATTGGGGGAGAATGGTGTGGCTTCTCAACTGTGCAGAAATGCACATCTAAGGACTGGAAAACATGCCCTTTTGGATGATTATATCCTCCTTGTCTAAAAGCAGGGTACCTGTGAAAGTGCTCAAGTTGCACAGCCTCAATGATTTCTGCTTCAGATGGAGAACTAATGTAGAAATATAAAAACAGATAGATAAACTGTGGATTAACCGAAAAGCTATAGTGTAAGTTAATAAGGTCCATTCAGTTCCTTCAGTGTCCTATTATGTTACTGCTACAATACAGTAAGAAACTAGATGACAGATTAAAGTATTTTGATTTATATTATAAATCATAATATTGTATAAACACATAAGTTAGATAAAAATGAATTTGTCCAGGAGTTTTGTTTGTAGGAAATTGACTTCTCATTCCAATTTAGAATTATTTTAATGGACTTTCTAGTTATTGGCTAGCCCTATATTATGACTGCTACCACGCTGAACCAAAATCCTTGCTCTGTATTGGACCACCTTCCTTTAACAATCAGTTCCACAGCATACGACTGCTCTCTGGAAACAATGAAGTGCCTGTTTTCCTCATTGTGTCAGCTCCATGTCAGTTGCTCTGTCTTGCACCCCTACATTGTCCCTCTGGATGACCTAGTCTTCAAGTACAGATTCATTTCTGATGATTTTATAAGAGGTAGTCAGGATGGCATAGAAAATGAGGCTACAAAATGACTGCCTATGCCCTGAATGAGCTAAGCCCTGAGCAGAAAAACAGAGCTCTAATATCTGTACAGAGGGTGTATCACATATTTGATAAGAATTTTCATCAGAGATATATAAACATTCTCTGTCTTTAAGTATTTACCTCATTCCTTGTCAAGAAAGGTGTAAAGATAAAAACTGGCTTTAGTGCCAGGTGCAGATACTCCATCACAGTGGCTGTGAAAAAGAAAATTAATGAGACAGCTGGATAACAATAAACTGAGATAATGCTGACATTGTATATCCTGTAATTCATAGTGATGTCAGAGGATGCAATGAAGATACTGCAAGGCAGTATTTAATTTAAAAAGTAAATGATGAACTCAGTTTATTAATAGCCTTTAAACCTTATCTGGTACTATTAATGCCAAATGGCATGATTATTATATTAATTATAATAATGTTAAATTAGATAAGTTCTACAGTTTTGGCCCTGAATCTTATAAAACCATTACGCAGCTTTACAGACATAAGGAAAAAAATTAAAATAGCATAATAATCAAGTACATAGTTTATTATTTTTACCTGCTATGTGAACCAGGAGAACAGGAATATGTATCCAGGGTTTCCTATAGCCTAATTTTTCAAACTAGAAAGGGTATAAGAGAAAAGAATAACAGAGAATTTGTATTGAATTGAGGGTGTCAACAAAACATGAAAATGGACAAATAAATATTAATAAAATATATCTAAGCTTTTCCAGTTAATCTTCCTATCAATACTGGTAGTAAGAAATGCAACTGAAACCCACAACTACTTGTTCTTTGGCATCTACCTCACACCCTTCAAATTGAATTGGATGGTAAATAGGAAACAACGCTATTTCCAAGGAGCCAGTGACTGAGATGGAAATACTTAACTACAATTAGATACAGGCCCATAGTTCTCCTGAAGTCAGTTTTCTGGAAGTCTTTTCTGTGTTGGCATTGCAAGATCAAAACTTCAGCAAGTTCCTAAAATCCCAGCTGGCTGGTTATAATGTTGCCTCATTTTAGCTTTTAAGATGTGATTCTAAATGGCCTTCTCTTTTGTGTTGCAGCAGATAGCATAACAGAGAATTAACCAATGGCTATAAATCATCTCCCAGATACTAATAGTAGGAGTTTTCATGCACTATGAGCTACCTCTTAGCTAAATTCTCTTAAAATAATAAGGGCCAAACTCCACAGATATGCATATGTAAAACTTCCTTAAAGCCAGTGGAATTTTGGAATATGCTAGGAGAAAAGGGCAGATTTTAAGTTTAATGTTGGATAATTCAGTAATTAATGTGCATTGGACTTCAATTAGTTAGTACAGTCTTTTAGTTAACTACTTGATTAGGGCACATATTTTCAATTAAAGCTAAATGTGTGTGCAATACATACTAAAGGGACTATCCATTCGGAAAATACGACATTTTCGCCATCGTGTATGTAATATGCCTGTCCACTCTGTTAAAGAAGCAGAAAAAAACAATTAGAAAACCACTATACATAGGATGGCATTTTGTTTCTTTTTCAAACCCACCTATCTTTATTGATTTTGTGAATAACATACCAGCATACATTCAGTGAATGTACACAAATCAGCTCAACAAACTACCTTCATTCAACTTCATTGTGATTTCAAACAAGTCTCATACTTTTGGGTAACCCCATGGTGGTAGTAGAGTTACCGAGGATTAATGATGTTGTAATGTAGATCAGAGCTTGGTTTCACTTTGTAGTAACCTAACTGTTATGTCATTTAGTCTTTCACGATATGTAGAGGACAGAATTATCTTCATGAATTTAATACAGGTAGCAACACTGATAGGATGTTAATGAACAGCTTTTTAAGGTGTGAAGCTGCACACAAGTTTTGAGAATTTGGTAGTCAGGCATTGGAACAGGTTGCCCAGGGAAGTGGTGGAGTCACTGTCCCTGGGGGTGTTCAAGAAAAGGTTGGACCTGGTGCTTAGGGACATGGTTTAGTGGGTGACATTGGTGGTAGGGTGATGGTTGGACCAGATCTTGAAGGTCTTTTCCAACCCTAATGATTCTATAACCTTTTGGAGAACCTTTGATCTCAAAGCATCAAAAAAGAAACTTATTTGAGAGCTAAGGCTACTGGGATAAGATGTTTATACTATCTACTTACTGCTACATAACCCTTCTCAGAGGTGAGAGCCTCAGCAGCTAGTAAGTGAGCTTGTACTAGGTTTCCTATGTGAACCCAGTTCATCTGAACTTTGTGATTCCCAAACTTGAAGTTAAATAGTCTCCGCTGGATATTTATCTGTAGAAACAGAAAAGGAAAAAAGAAAAAAGAAAAAAGAAAAAAGAAAAAAGAAAGAACTATGTGAAGTGTTTCTCTTTATTATGCAGAATAATTTATTCATTTTGTCTCAGCCTGAATGCTTAGAATTTTCTATATTTGTGCACAATTACAGCACAAGAAAAAAACAATGAGCTGATGGTTTTATAAATCAAGGATGGTTGCACTGATATGTAGTGGTAAAATAGAACGACATAACAGCATTTGAGACTGTACTGTTCTGAAGCTAGGAAACATATTTAAAAGTACTATTTTCATTAAATGATCGGGGATTCAAACCTAGGTATTCTAACGTTGCATTCCATCTGTGCATTTTTTTTCTCTTCATTTAAAAGCAGAGCTTGGTCCTTTCCATTTCTACAATGCCCATATCATGCTATTTGTTATCGTGCATCATATGACTCATCACCAAGCTTTCATTACAGTTTTTCTGGAAGAATTATTAAGACCTGTAGTCAAGGTACTTCCTCTCATGTTATGCCCTTACAACTAGTTGTAGTGTCCTCCAGAGCTGACTATATAACACATACAGCTACTCGTGGCAGGTGGCGCTGTTCTTCTGGTCCATATATGCCTGGTGGACGAAGCACACAAGTATGGAGCTTATCACCTCCTTGGAGAGAGAACGAAATGTGATTTTCATATAGCTTTGATATCAACATATGGCAGGCAAACCACGTATATTGTCTAAATTTTACATTGTGAAAGTAAAGGATCAGTCTGACCATTCTACATGATACTGCCTCCTAGTAACTTGTTTTCTTCTCTGTATAAAATTGAATTCAATAGTAGTGAAAGATCCTATTTTAGCAGCCTTGAAAACTGAATCCCTCTGACCACAGAAGCGTTTAACTAGGAACAGGACAAATCATATTGTCCTATGTCTATGCCTTGTGCTTGAATGACTTTTTGTTTTTGTTATAGATAAAAGTTTATAAAATACTTCATAATTGTAAACACAGGCAGTGTTGGAATATCATTCAGTTTGCTATATTTAGACACCTTGCTTGCTTGCAGCTTGATGGCATCACAAAGGAATGAAAGAGGTCTCTTAAACAGAGGCTTTCAAATTAGTTAGAATATTCTAAATTAAAATTAATACTTTAAGCTCTACATGTCAATCATTAAGTACAGTGGGAATAGGCACAAATCCACCTTTTGTGGGGGCAGTTTTAACATGTGGCAGGCATTTTCTCAGTAGTTAATCAAGGATGCTAAAATTGCATCCACACGTAATGTTTATTTGTCAAATTTCAGTTCAAAGAAATTGGTAACAGTAGCAAAATATGTACATAAAAGCAAGGATAAATATTTCCCTTGCCATATACAGACAGATTTTAGTCATAGCTATTCATGAACACGGGACTTTAGAAGTCAACATGGCCCTGATATTGCCAATCTGTTTAAGAAGCAGCAATTATTCTTGCAAGATACCAGCAAGCTCTTGGGAATTATAAGAATGACCTTACCGGACAGTGCTTAGTGCTTAGAAGCTCAAAGTGATAGACAGAACGGGTAATAAAAGCACAAGTCCTATATTTGTTGTAAAGTTGGTAAACTTTTTAAATGTTTTGAATAATTAAGGTTAAATTTGCTGAATTTTCCCATCAATTTTTTGTATACAATCTCATATGTGTCTGGGTATGCACATACAAAAATCATTGTCCACTGAAGGTAGGATTATTTCAGTTTATTTTAAATAACCTATTTATTGATAAATCAGTAAACAGAGAAAGCAATAGCAGTACTGATGATAGGAAAAACCCAAATGTTTTAGATGTACCTTTGAGTAAGGTTCCATTAGCAGCAAGAACCATTTGGTCTGCAATTGCCTTCGTTCTAGAATAATGATTAAAATGCTATAAAGAAAGGCAGAATATGATCAACATTTTAATCAACATTATTGTATTTGTGAAGGCAAATTTACTGTTTATACCTGACAACCTCTAAATCTAGCCAGCGTAGACATCAGCTGAGTAAAATAAAACTAGAAATAACAAGATATGGCACTGGTATATATTTAGGGAGACAGATTCTTGTGACAAATAGAATTATGTAACTTTTTGTGCTGGATGTACTGAAAAAAATAATATCAAATCAAATATTCTCTTTGGTCATATAATTTTGTTTTGAAATTGGATTTTTTTTAAACAATAAATTAAATATGAAATGAAGGGTATAGACGTTCCAAAAATGTTTCAATTTCCTATTGAAACTCTTCATATAATTACAAATAATTATATTTTATATAATTATAATGATTTATAATTATATAGTTATAAACAATAATCTCCCAACTGTACCCTCTACTATTAACTTTTTAAAAAAAAATACCCAAATGTATTAAATAGGATTCTGGACACAGAAGGTTATTTATAAGACTCTTGAATTTTGTATTATTATGCTTTACATTGAAAACTATAGCTAAAAATTACACCACGGAAAGTCTTTATACTCTAAGGTGGCTTAATCCATCTGCTCCACCTTCCTTCCAGCCCCATCTACCTCTGCTGGTTGCTGTTTCATGGTCACCGTCAGAGAAAACATATGATTAGGGCTCAGACACAATGCAACTAATTGCAAATTCCTGAAATGTTTTCTTAGAAGTCTGAGGAGCCATGCAGGCTTTGCACAAACTGACATTTCCAACTAAATATTTCGGGAGGCACTAACTGAGTAGTAGTCAATCCTATTTAGGATTCCTGGACACTGGATGTACAGACTAAAATTATAGCTCTTAACTGCAGGCAGTGGGCTGGGAGAAGGAAAGAACAAATGATGAGAGTGGCCAGAATGCACTGAGCTCCAGATTTCAGCTAGAAAGCATTCCATAAATGATCATAGTAAAGAAGGAAATAGTATTTCAGAGCGTGAGGTGATGTAAGAAGGCAGCAAGAAAGCAAGGTTTAGGAACTTCAAAGAAGCGAAAATGAGTGTGCATAAAGATGTGGAATTCAATATTTAGTAATATTCTTCAGCGCAAACAAATATTTACATAGCAGATGGTTCCCTGAAAGCCCTTCCTGTAAAAATCTTCCTGTTAAATGTCAGATTCCACTTTTCTTAATCATTTCAGGTATTTTAACATCCCCTGGTTACAGCACATTAAAGTAACTATGATTTGAGTATCTCTTCATTGACTACAGGTCAATTTTTATTAATGAAAAATAATTTCATAAATTTAAACTGAGCTATAGTAAAACAGCTTCTGCTTCCAGACCAGCCTCCATCTAATCTACCCATTAGAGTACAGCAAATGCCATGACATCACATGAACAAAATACCTTTTCCAGTGGAAAATATGGCACAGTTTCTTCATCTCCTTCTTCAATAGTATTCCCTCCAAATACCACATTCACCGTACTGGTATATATCAGTCTAGGGATATTTCTTTGTTTGCAGACTACAATGGCATACAAAATTTTGTTTATAACAAAAATAAAGAGTGAGAAACAACATATGAACTGGAAAACACTTTTTGCAAACAAGCATTACATTTACAGAAAATATAATATTTTATTTTTAACATTAATTAATCATTTAATATAATCGTATCTTTCATTCAGGTGGAATTTTTCATCCCAAATATTTGCTGTTTTAATATTACGTATCATGGTCACCAAACGTTTTATATACTTGCAGCTATCATATTTCCACGGGACTGTAGTCATCAGCTGGACAGAGGAAATCTCTTGGCAGGGAAAAAAAAAATCCACCTTTCCTTTGAAACATTTCTTAAAACATATTCATTTTATGAGATGAATAAAAAGGAGATGAGTTTGATCTTGTGATCAAACAGTATCGAAAACCCTATGCTTCTTTGTAGGGGTAGTACTGTGGACAGCAGCCTGCCTGCAGACCATTATTTTTGCCCTTATTTCATCAGTGAGCAGGAAGCAGTTCTGCCTCTTGTCCCACAGTTTCATGGATGTCCCTGCAGGTAAGTAGACATATAATAAAGTGTGCTAGCTGTCTCCAGTGTGTGTATGTGTGTGACAAAACTCTATTTGTGTCAAATCGTTCATAAGTGACAAATAGCTAACAAATGTTAGCAGGAAACATACACTGTCAGTGTATAATCAGTAGTATGTTAAATACACATGAAATTAGTATTATTTCCAAAACAAAGTCTTAATTATGGATTCCAATCAAGAGTAAGATGTCTAAATTCTGCTGCATATATGTCATTGCAAACTTCAATAACAATAATTTTCTTTTATTTGGCAATGTTTCTAAAGTTTTAGTGAATTAATATTTACAAAGTTATGAGAGAATTTTTAGAATCTACACAGCAGTCAGACCAACTGGCTCGTTTTGGAAATAAAGAAAATATTGTTGTTAATATTTGGAAGAAAATACAATCATAAAATGTGTTATTAATATGTAGGTTAAAAGGGAACCTCAAGGTTCACACTCCTCAGATTCTTACTTTGTTGGGAGCCTATGAGAATGACAGGATGTGTTTCTGTAGGTTCAGAGGTTGGGGCAAGAATAAGGGAATATGTAGCATACTTTTCCTTTAGCTCATTTAGACCTTTACTCGCCTACCACTTCACTTTAATTGTTATGGCTTTTTTTTCAGTAATAATCCACAATAAACTACAGGCAGAATGAAAACGGCTCTAAAATGAAACTGCTTTTGCCATTTTGCCTTTTAGGTTTTGAGGGAAAAGCAAAGAGAAAGTAGCTTTGGCGTTTACAATACACTTTGAAACATTCTTTCTGGAGTTAAATATACAAAAGGAAATGTGTTGACATTTTACTGAGACGTTAGTTAAAAAACAGTATATATTAGAAAGGAGTCATATTTAGATAGGGGTCAACAAGGATAGATATATTAATTTGGTAACAATAGCTAAATATACTTAGGATATCTATAGCACCTAGATGTTTACAATACAACAAACAGTACAATATCTCTCATGATATTTCTGTGAGGAAAGAAGATAATTCTTCTCCACTGAATAGTGAAGGGACAAGATAACCAGTACATGGAGGAGAGTTTAAGCTGGTCTGCCATGGAATTAAGTCGAGGTTGAAAATCTATCCTCAGTCCAAAGTAGTGGCAAACCTACCAGTTTTAATGGGACTGGAGTTTCATTCCATCTAAAGAGTTCACTTGCTTCATTAGAAAGATGACATATTTTAAGTCTGTTGTATGTATCAGGGTTCTGCACACCTAATTTTACATCATACTCTGAGACTAAGGAGGCAAGAGCCTCTTTTAACCGCCAAGTGAACACTGGAAAAATCCAATTAGAAGATTTCGAATTCAGTTGATTCAGTTACAAAGAAAGTTACAAAATTCAGGTGAAAAGAAAGAAAGTCTAGGTACATACCATCAATTATTATTTTTGTGCCACCGACATTTATGGATTCAATCTGTTCTTTCTTTTGAAGCTAGAAATAAGTTTGCACAAACTCTAATTAATTTATCAAGTCACATTCACAATACAATTGTTACAATTGCTAGATCTAGAATAGCTCTGGCCTTTTTTCTGTATGTGCGTTACAGTTCTCCGTCTCTGACATAAAGTGATTTCTAGCAGTTTTCATTTTTATCATCTTGTTCTTGTCTGAGTAGTACATTAGTTTCATGCTTTGACATTTATTACTTAAGGAACACCTCCCTCGTTCCCTGCATGGATGACTTGACCTTTATAACCAACTTCTGTCTCACATAAAAATCCTTTAACCACACTCTTGACTCCTGTATGGAGACAGATCTCTGCTCTTACAAGAATAAAAAGAGAAAGTATTAGGAAAATTGTACTTGCTTGTTCTAATCCTGACATTCCACAAGCAGCCACATGAAAAACACAGTCGGCCCCTTCACATGCTTTGAACACTGCATCATAATCCCTCACATCACCCTGTAAAATGAGAAAAAAATGGGTTTTGACTGGTAAAGCTCATTACATTCTCCATACAATCAATATTAACTGTGGACATTAACAAAAATCTCAAGTCATCCTAATCGATTTTTCACAACCCCCAATTAGCATTAAATAAAACATCATTAACAAGGAGGAAAAATCTGCGACTAAGAATTTTGTTAGTATTTTGTTGCAAAACAATGATGACTCTTGTTGGACCCAATTAAGACGCGTATTTTCACACTTAGTCTTGCAAGGTGGCAAAACTTGTTGAACTTGAATGGGAGCAGCATATGCTTGAGGGCTAGAGAATCAAGCCCAAATGACAATAAATCATAACAGGGAGGGTTCAGCTGTTTACCAAGGAATCACCAAATAAGAGAATCCCTTTTCTGTTAGCAAACACACCTTCAGATCTGGCTTGTGCAATCTGGACAAATGTCTCGTTACCCATATATGCTTTATTTTAAGTGCTTGGAATGACAACTTTAATTACACTTTTGTACAGGATTAAAACTGAAGAGTACACACTATATGCACTTAATACTGTATAAGTTAGTGTGGTATTATAATCACATTATGACATGAATGCTGGACTGTTTAAATACACACACACAGTATTTAGTAACAAATGTTATTCTGTGTGTAGAATATTACACTGCATTTTTGTATACCAGGTAGTACTATATGAATAATACTCCACATACAACAGATTTCAATAAAAATTGCACTTCTTTAATTTTAAATGAATTATTAGATTTTAAAATATATTATTTAATTTACTTTGATGAAATTGATAGAATAATCACAAAAGATACGGCTAGAGGTAAGACTAAGAGATCATCCAATCAGTTTTTAACTCAACTTTTCATTTGAGGTTGTGAAAGTATTTCACAGTTATGGCTGACTTACACATCCTACCTTCAATCAAATGCTGAAATAGCTAAACAGTATAAATAATATTAGCAATCTCCAAATCACTGATCAAAGCTCAGATCTCTGAGGTGACCTATTACTTTGTTTATTCTGTAGTTCTATTTTCTAGGTAATTCACCTGTAATTTATACTATTTATTTTTTTTACATTAAATTCTAAAACAACTGTTCTCAGAAGACTATTTGAGTCTGATCTCTTGATTAACTTTAAAAAGTTGTAAATTGGCATCAATGCACCAACTCAAATCAAATTATGTGGGTTTACATCATTGACAAATCAAACCCACAGTTTTTGAATGGTTCCTTGTCCATACTCTATCACTGTTCCACATTCTGTAAAAGCTGTTTTTGAAAATGAACAAAAGGACAGCATTCTGGGTCAGACTAGAGGTCTACCTAAACCATTATTCTGCCCAATGCACAGCTACACAGAGCAGTGTCACATGTCCCCCCTCTGCCTCCCTCACGGCTTTCCCACATGGTGACATAGCTAGAAAAATCAGCACCACCTCAATAGCCCCTGGGACAAGGATCCTGTGATCACTTTCAACTTTACCGTCAACCTTCTAATTCTTGTGGTGGTGTTGAAGAGCTCTTAGGCTAAATATCTGGACCAGATCAGCTGGATGATACCCTATGTCTATCTAGAACTTGTGTAAGATGATGGGAACATGCACAAAGTGCTAGTGCATGCCTGTGTACCCAGACCCCCAAACCTGAGTTGATGAAGCACCTGTGAGGAGTCTGTGTCTCCCAATATCAAGGAGTAGTGGTGGATGCTGTCCTCCACAGGTGGTTGTGAACCATACAATATTTGAGGCCTCTTTTGTTCCCCCCATTTTCCAGACATAATAAATACATTTATTGAATTGTTAGGAATCAAAAAGCATCAATTGCTCATAAGTGGATGCCCCGGGAAGAGCAGAAACAGGACAAGCATGTGACATTTTACTCCAGAATACTCTTCCAGCCTCCAAGTATTTTAATTCAGAAGATTTCTTGAGTCTAATTTAACTTACCTATTTAATAATCTCCAACAAGTAAACTTTTAGTAAGACTTTGTACAAGCATTTTTCCCATTGCATGAATGAGAAAACAACCTCTTTTTGTTTATATTGAACCGACTCCTCATTTCATTTAATGGCCTTTCCTTCTTGTACTGGAAAGAACAGTGAACAATCAGTCCCTAAGCCTCTCCATGCCTCTCACAGTTTGAAGATCTCTCCCACTCCCAAGTCATCCCTTTCCCAGTCTGCAAAGTGCTAGTTTCCTTAATCATCCTTTGCATGGAATTCATTCTCCGTATGTAATCATTATTTCACCGTCCTTCTCTCACCTTTTTACTCCAAACAGCTTGCTTGAGCAATAAACTTTGTCACTTCATTGCTCACTCCTTCATCTAGGTCAGTATGAATGTGTTAAATACCAAATCCCAATACAGGCCTCTTCAGAACTTCACTGGTGAAATTGAGAGAAGTGACCACTTGGACTCCTCCTGCTTGCTGTCTCTCAATCAGTGATTTATACATGCAAGAACCTTTTACCATGTTCATTAAAAGCATTTACTGAAAAACCTTTATCAAAAATTCCTAAGAATTCTTGCTATTCTTGCCTTCTATACTAATATGCATAGAAGTAGTATGATTTTATTTCACTGCTGTTAAATATGTAATTTCAACATACCTTGAAAAAATCTGCTCCATTTGGAATTTCCCACTTAGGTTTCCGTACATCAAACAGAACAACGGCAACGCCTGACTTAAGAAGAGCACGTCCCAGATTGTATCCCAGGTAGCCTCCACCTCCTGTCACCACTGTCTTTCTGCTTCTAACCAGTGGTTCAGTGTGCTCTGTTAGTTTGCTCTCACATGGGTGGCCCCTGTGGAGCTCCTCTGTAGATCGTTCTTGCATCACAACTGCAAGATAAAAGTTCTTGTGAAAATTCCCGCATAGTACTCTGGGATCTACACCATTTCAGTAAGTTTCACATTACAATGACTGTACTATTTTTATTCATACATATTTTATTATCTTAACATGCTTGAAGTGTATAAAGGGTATAACGCTTTGGTGACAGTATTTCTATGTACAATGAGTAATGTGTCTGACTACTTTTACATTCAGATATAGTCTTTTCCTCTTACCCAAAAGTTTCATGTTATGTAGATATAAAGAAAAAATATAGAATTTTAGAGACATTATAATTACCTGAACTTAACAGGTATGATTATATTTTTGAATGCTTGGTATATCAAACATTTTATCCTTGAAGACTCCCTGACTTCTGATATATTAATGTCAAATAGATGTTAGCCCACTAGTCAGGAAAAAACAAATTAGAAAAGGAATATAAGAAAAGACTTGATTCTGCTTTTTAAATCCACTTTATTTCATGTTTAGGTCACAGTTATTCAGTAAAGACAGTAACTCATTACCATTTAAAACTTTTTTTTTTTTGTTACATAGATGATACGTTTAATTTTCTGTTCAGTTCTTTCCAACTTTTGTTGATTTTTTTTTTTAATCAGGGCATTCATATACAGCTATACTGACAAGGAACAGCATGCGTAAACCATCTGCTCTGTGGGTTCATCTACTTGGGAAGACTGATTAGAATATCATTCTAGGATAAGCAATTTCACAAGAGTTACCTGTCTGCGTGCTTTCTTCTGTATGAAAAGTGAGTTTATTCTACAATAATTGCTACCCTTTAAAAATGTACTCAAATTATACAACTGAAATGACTGGTATTCCAAATCATAATATACTTATAAGAAATTACTGCAGTTAATTTTCCCACCTAGACAACTCCTATTGTCTTGATTCCTTGCATGGCCTTTACACATTAGGATCTAGGCTCTTAAGTCCCCAAACAAATCCAGAGTACATACACCTAAAATCAATCAAACTAAGTCACTGTAAAGTGGGAGGCAAACCGGGTGCTTGCCACTCTAATTTAGGAATATGGACCCAATTCAATTATGGTTCTCTCATATTAGGAGTGGGTCCTGATAGCAACATCCCCATGCACGAAAGTAATTGCAGAAATCTTACAGCGGCTGGGCATAGGTTCGCTCTCAGTCATTTACACCAGGGTTCAGCAGAGACAATGCAGAACTGGCCATGATTGGCAACTGTCAGCTGCATCACTTCCAGGATGACAAAGAAATACTAGAAGAACAACAAAAAATGCATCCTGCAGCATGCAGTTACAGATTATTTTGCCATTGCCTAGTTAATTTTTTATAATTTTGTTTTTGTCATTTTTCTCATTTTCTGCTTCACTTTTTGGATTTCAGACACAGGGAACAAAGTAGCAGATTCTCCATGCTGTTATGCTGTTTCAACACAATGTCAGCTCACTAAATTCAATGAAATGAATAGCAGCACAAAGTGAAACTTATGAGCTCCTTATGTTGAAAAATATCCTGACATTTAAAAAATGAAAAATAATTCACATTCCCAAACTAAATTTAAATTGGAAATAAAACTAAAACAGGTACGCTTCCCCTGCTAAGGAAAATAAAATTTTCATCTCTAAATCATGCTACACAGTAGCTTTAAGCCATATAAAATTATTTCACCTTTTCTTCTGCAAAAAAGCACCTTTTTGTACACTGAAGTACACTGACAGCTAAAGTCAAAATTGTCACGTATACCATTAAAACATATTTTAAATTGGCATATATTTAAATACTGACAGCTGTCATTAATATCTCCTTACATTTTGTTTTAAGTTAGATGGAGGTTGTATCAAAAAGCATCTCACAAGCTTGAAGATCTTGCCAGAAATCTTTCTTAAAAAGCACTGATAGAATTAGTACATTTGTCAGCTTCATAGAATTAGAAAATTATTAACAATTTTTCAATGTATACGGTTGCATATAAAAAAAAATATATATTTCCAGAATCAGTAGCTTCCTTGTTTCTCTAGATTTTGGAAGAGCTATTCTGACTTATTCATGCATGGTTACATCCTTGCATTCATAAGCATAGTTACGTCCTAAGCAGTTCATTTAGTATGAGTTCCTCTTAGCTCCCCTACTTGCATTTCAAATATTAGAAATGCAGAAATGACTTCCCCAAAGAAAGTTAGTCAAACATTTCAGATTTTTAAAAATAGCTAAAGAAGTAGTAAGTACCCTTGGTAGAATCCTGGATGTCAGTGTTATCCCCGTGCTTCCTGTCCAAGTAAGATGGTGAGACTTCTCTTTGCTGGACAATTAGTAACTTAAGGGCATCAGGTACTCTAGACAAACATCGAGATGTTCACGTGTGCTCAGGTCCTTTTGTTGTTCCTGCTCCTTTGTAGCTGGTGGCTGGGCTGGGAGCCAAAAAAGGGCAGGGCTTAATTTGTACATAATTTACGTTCCTTTTCAGGAAATAAATAAATAAATAAATGAAGATCTCCACATCAGATCCTTCTAAACATCTTACTGTTACCTGGTAAAACCATTGATAAGACACTAGACAGCACAAATATACTACTGTAACATCATTCTGTAGATAAGTTGTACTAGATCACTAAAATGTCTCAGCCAGGGTTCTTGAAAAGTACAAAGAAAAAGGTTCTTAAGAAAAACTGGAGAGAAAGTCTTAGCACTAGTGTTTGAAAACAGATCTCTCACAGTGTGAAACTTTGGTTGGATACATCTCATCTAATAGCAGGCTGAATGGAAGTATGTTTCCTTTCCACCTATGGTTTTCAATCTAAATTTGGATACAGAGAAGAAGGAAAAATCTTGTTTGACAAAGGTACTTTGCACTTTCATCCTGATTCTTCTATCTTCATCCCCAATCCAATTTTGTATTTGCAACGTAGGCGCAAGGTTTTGTTCTCTCACTTCCAGGATGAGTGAAGTACAGGCAGCAAACTAACTGGTACACAATAGAACAGGAAAAGACTTATTCTTAAATAGTGCATTTAAAATTTATTAATCAGTTAATTTATTATTATTATAGAAGTTCTCTGATCCTAAGATTTTAAAGCACTTTTAAAACACACATCCTTTTGCAAATTAAACAATAAGAAATCAAAGCCAACATTTTTAGATGGGTGTGTCTAAAATTAGGCCTCAAAGCAGTAGTTAAGATGCTAAAGAAACACTCCCAAATCTAAATATAAATGACTACAATTTTAAGTGTTGGCATGCTAGAAATATCTCAAGTTCATACGTGACTTTGCAATTTAAATGCAATTTAATGGTCACGTGTTGACAAGGACTCAGACTGACACCTAGGCAAATATATTTTAGCATAATATATATGCACTGAAGTCCTTGTAGTCTGCATTAGAACCTTTAAACCTGTCAAGCTAATTTGCACTTCTCAGGTTGCAAAATGAGTAACAAACCCAGCTC
This sequence comes from Anser cygnoides, assembly GCF_040182565.1. NCBI lineage: Eukaryota > Metazoa > Chordata > Aves > Anseriformes > Anatidae > Anser > Anser cygnoides. The sequence goes on from NC_089887.1 coordinate 8,124,231, forward strand.
AGAGTAAAAGCCCCAGGAGTACAGAGTTCTTTTGGTTGAGATGGTCACAGCACTCAGATTTTATCATTTTGCCTGAGAAAGAAAGTGGCTATTCCATCCATTCCTAGACTACTAAAGAACTCCTCCACAAGTCAAAGCACCTGGTCAGCATATTCGTAGCATATCTATCCCTCATCGCTCAGTGAAAATAAACCAAGACTACTTTAACTTGACTTTGGGTTCCACCTTAGCCAGAAGAGCTTTTCAGAATGAGTGTTGTGTACCTCACCTGTTACTCTTATTCTCATAACACAGAAGAGAGGTGGCCATAATTTATTCACTGCATCCTGCTAAGTCTTTCTGAAAGAAACAGATGCTAAAGTTACAATGACAAATGCTGCCACGTTTAGACTTAAGTTCGTTTTTGGTCTTGAATCATAACTTATACAGTTGCCCTTTTCTACCTTTTCTCCTATAACCGCTCACAGTTCACGTAGGCAGACAGAAGTAAATAAGACAGCTGATACTTCCAGCAGATGACTGCATAAAATGCAACAGGAAGGACTACAACAGGAAGATTGCCAGTTTACACAGAGAAGGTCCACATTTCTGAAGTATCATGTTGGCTTATCAAAACGTTACTCACATCCAGAGTGTAAAGCAATGTTGAAATGTAATTGCCCTGTTTCACAGAGGACTCTAGTAAGCTTACACAAGCTGATTTTACTCACATGCTGATAGATTCACTGATAAATCTGAACTGAGTAAGGGTGAGTAGGGTTCAGGACGTGAGTAAGACGAGACACTGCATGTCTCCAGGATACAAAGAAATACCCTTGTCCCCATTGCTTGTTCCGTGGGCACGAGAGCTGAGTGTTGGATCACAGACAGGTAGAGACAAGTATTAGTTCAGGGCCTAGGAGCCAGATGTGTGGAGACTGGAGATTGGCCCCTTTCATTCAGCAGCTCCCACTGCTGTCAGAGGTGTGCCAGTTCTGGACGCAGCTGGGAAGGAACCTGTTTGGGAATTGTTGTGCTCTCTCCAGCAGTGTTGACAAGGCCTCTAGATTCTCTCTGCTGCAGCAGACTTAACAGGTGCAGGTGCCAGTATAACACATAGATTAAATATAGATTTATCCGTATGTTTAAGAAATCTGTACAGAAACCTCAATTAAATCCTGATTAGGCTGATTTTGATGAAACACCAACTAGAGATGAGCACATATTTTTTCCTAACTGCTTATGACAATAATTTTATGTGCAAATTTAGATATACACAGGTGATGCAATTCTCTATTAAAAGAAGTTACATGCTTTGAGGTCTTTATTCATCGCATTAAATATAACTAGGGCTGATTTAACAAATAAGTAATCTCTCTATACTCTTGCAAAATGCGACCTCAATTATTTTACCAGTTCCCTATTCTGAAATATTTATCAGTTTTAAATGTTTTATTTCTCTACTTTACTGAAACCCCTTTTGTTCCTTTATTGCCAAAAGGATACATCGTTTATTTTCTTTGTATTGTTCCTTATTTTTCAGCCTATTCCTGGGCTTTTTATCATCAAAAGTAAAGGGCAAATTATGCAATAGATCACTTTAAAAGCATATTAGAAACAGAAAGCCAATCTAGAGAGAATGAGCAAATAATTGTGTTTGTATTTTACCTTAAGGCCTAGGCATTTCGTTTTTTGAGCCTACCGATTAGTAGTCTCCCAAACTTAGTTTTCCTTCAGAGGAGTCATCTCTCAGGCTATTATGTTTCATAGCACAGTTTGGAGAATGTGACACAAATCTACTTGCAAAGTTACATATCCACTACAGTCTTCAGTTCATCATTGAGGTGCAGGAAAAGACAATCCATAAAACTAGAAACAATTTTTAAAAAAGAACTAAAAATATTTGAAGGCTAAAAAAAAGCAAACCCCACAGCTATCAGGTTGAAAATATTATTTTTAATGTAACTGAAGATGAGAAATCACTAGAAGGATTTAAAGAGGGTGACAGGATAGGAAGATCATTTTTGCAGGAACATGCCAGTTCAACCTGAGCAAGGCAGGACTGCCTTTCCAGGCTGCAGAAAGGCAGTGCTCCAACTGCGAGGTAACAGGAACTTGCATGAGGGTTTATAATTGTGTGGAAGTTATTATACAGAAGGCAGCCTTTAACAGAGACGTAACCTTAGCATGAAGAACTAGAAAGAAGTCTGAGTTAACATGACAGCCGGATGTTTGGCCTGAGTCATAGGCAAGATGGTATGCTCTGGAGTGCCGAAGGGCAGAAGAATAGCAGAAAACCTTAAGAGACTAAGCTCTCTCTTAAAGCTATGTTGAGCTGGAAATGTCCAAGCTAAGGCAAGAACACAGGAGTGAGATATGAAAGGCTGAAGTAGGCATGTGAATTGTTCACAAAATGGTTATTGAGATTATCCAGAGAAAGAAGAGATAGCTTGATATAATTATAAAGAAGTTAAGGGTGGTGGATCTTCCTTATACCATATTCTGAAAGCAATTAAAGAGCCAGAGGGGAGAAAAAGGAGATGATGTAAGTGAGTAAAGGGAGAATAAGAAAGTGAGCAGGGGGCACTATATTGAAACCAGACACAATCCTGATCTTTGCTGTCCATACCCTAATATGTATGAGAACGATGAATTGGGGAGATTGCCTTCTCACCAGGAGACAGCCTCAGAAGTCCAGATAGTTAAAAGTACTGTCAGAAAACCTCACCGTTGTTTCTTTTCATCTTATTTCCTCTTACTGTAATCAGATCAAAAGCTGTTATGAGCAAAGAGGATAGTTGGCCAAATGAGGGTGTACACTAGGGGAAAGGCTGATTGTGAGTGTCAGGAGTGATCAAAGAAGCTGCATGTTTGTGGCTATCTCCAGTGCCCTAAATTGCTGCCCTGTTGAAATGCTGCACTGCTGACTTTGGTTGGGTTCCTGTGCCTGAAGTTCTTTGTGGGAAGCAGGGTATGAGGGGATGTTACTATATCTGTCTGGATCTTCTCGCAGCATTAAATCAAAATTAAGTCATAGTATACACCCAGGCGAAGGAGCTAGGAAAAGTATGTAGCCTCCCTCTGTGACTTTACAGAGCAACCAGGGCCTGAAAGAGGGAAGGACCGAGAGACTAACATTAAAGGACTGGCGTCCTTGATACATGCTGCTTTTTGCTAAATTCTCTGGAGATTTTTTTCTAATCTTGATTTTCTAGAACTTGTCTTGCTTTCATACCACAATTTCCCCAGCTTTCACGTCACTGCTTTTAGTTTCAGCTAACAGTCATGATAGCTGAAACATCAACAAATGATACGATGTTTCATATGAAACATCATCAAATTTAGTATAAACAAAGTATATTATAATCAATTGCTGTTTGAGTTTTTTAGTTTTAAATGACCACATAAAAATCTTTACCACTTGACCTCAAATTACTTCCATAGAATAAAGTATAAAAAGTCCTTATGGAGAGTCTGAAGATCTGAAAGCCTGAGAGATTCTGGTAGCTTGAAGGTATGGCTACTCCTCTCTAGGTTTATGTACAAGAACCAGGAGTACAACACTTAGGAGTTTTTCAGCCTCTTTCTAAAACTGTCAGAAAAGCTGTCATTTTCAATAGGAAGAAATTACATTTGGCAAAAAACTTTTGTATGCACTATTTCTAATGCACTACCACTTCTTGACACTTAATGAAAACAATTCCACGAGAAAGAAAGAAACAAAACCCTACAGTGCTCAAATAATCATCGTGAGCTGCAGGCTTTTCATCGAATAGCCAGTCTAGTATGAAAATCTAAACTTACTTTTGTGTTATGCCCATTGTTCATATGTTGTATCTAGTCAAAAGGTATGAGTAACAGTAATCTTCAGTACCTCCAAGATAAGCAAAGAAATACATGTATATAAATTTAAGCTAATTGAAGTCTTAGGCTTTCACAGGCATAGACACAAGGAATATACAAGGGATGGCAAAGATCCAAAGGGGAGTATTACTTAGAATTACACTGTGCTCTCCCACTCAGATCCCTGTAGCAATTGGATAGTGTGCTTACTGACCAATGCAACAGCATCCTATTCTGCCCCCTACTCCTTTGGTTTATCCAGTTGTGCCTCTACATTACTGCTATTTAACAATTTGTGTTTTCTTTATAATACACTGTAACAATTTAGCTGAAATGAGTACAGCATAAAAATACCCTCTAATCATTTGACTTATTAAAAAATCTGTATCTAAAACCTAAATAAGTAGAGTTGTTCAGGCTCATAAGTGATTCTGAACACCTTGTGCACTTGTTCACATCCAGCTGCCCAGCCATATTCACTACTGACACAAACATATGATTTCAGAGTGGTAAGACTGGTTTGGACAGCGTACCGAATCTCTGATCCCCATTGCAACCCCAAAAATGTCTGGAAATACCTGTTGTAGGCTATAAGTACTTTTGTAGTCACTCTCTGTGACTACAAAAATCAATCATCGTTATAAAAAACACTGAGTCTAAATCAACAGAGAGCTGAGAGAAGTGAAGTGATAGTGGTGAAGTATTCAGGTTTTAAGTGAGATGACAGAAAAAGCATTTAAATCAGAATTGAAATCTGAAGGTCTTGCAATGTTAATAGAAAAGAGGAAAAAATGGAACTCTCCTCTAAACACCTCTATGCAACTTGCTGTGCATAGAATTTTCCCTTCAAAGAGAGAAATCATGGGATCTGAATTTGGGAGAGGACACTGAGAATATTTATTTTTCATATACATTTAATCAAATGCTAAACATTGCTACAGAACAAATATTTCTAAGGAATAAAATAGTTCTTAAAACTGTGTCACAATATTAATGCAAAACCAGATGTAAATTACCACCCAAAGTACACATCATAAATGCAACATTAAGTACTTTATGATAGTACAACATTCTTCACATTCCTTGCTCATTTAGAAAAGGAAGATACAGAGGCTGAACAACTTACCTGTGGTCATGCTGCAGTTTCATGCCAGAAGAGAGAAGACGCAGATTCTTATTCCCATTATTACACAAAACGCATATTTTCTATACCTAACACAGCAAAAGAACAATGGTTTGCTAAACTAAGTTAATCTCTCCTGGGCAGTTGAGTTCCTTCTGATTTTTTGATAGGCAAAAAGACAAAGCATTCATCACCGTGTACTTCAATAGTTTGCCTTTCATAAAGATACTTTTCTGTATAATAACAATGCAATTACATATTTCTGAATAACAGAATAGTTACTTATGCGCGTATATTGTTTAAAGCAATGACACTATGCTGTTTTGTTTCATGTTCTGCCATCTGTTAGTGGGTTTTTATTTTTAATATCATCAGATACAGTATTTCTAGAAGCAAGCATATCAAATACTTTAAACAGCTTTCTCAAAGTTTAAAAAATCAGGGTTTTCTATTATATTAATCAGACAGCTAGCTGCAAAGCTGAGAACTCAGATTGTTTTAAAATCCCTTAGATCTTCATTAGCAAAAATCTTACTCCATCCCTTCCTTTTTCCTGATCTTTGTGTATTTATTTGTTTTATGATTCAACATATTTCATCATTTCCTCTTGGAAGGAATAAAGCACACATGAATACTACAAAGCACAGCCTTGGAATGTGCCATATAAAATACTTGTCAAGTTAGGCTCTCGTTTACTCTGCATTTGTGGTTGCTTTGCATGCTGCAGAGTGATTTATATGCCAAATGAAATGGTAACTCAGAGGCTGCATTGACAAGGTAGGGTGTATTACAGGAAGAAACAAAGCAACTTGTAATAGCAATAATGGGCATGCCCTTTATCAGCTCTTAGGTTTGTTAGAAAGGGGGACAGTTTGTACAACGTTTAAAGGAAGGAATAAAAAATAAATGCATCATAAATAAAAACACTGCATTGTACTGAATAAAGGCATGTTTCTTTGTAGAGAACAGGGAGGAGAGTTTGCCTTCTTACATACAGGAGTCACAGAGAAAACTGAAAAATGCAGGAGCTATATATATATTAACACATGCAGATTTAAAAAGATTATGGAAGACAAACCCTAGCAGGTTTCCTTTTAATTCAAAGTTTTTCTGTTATTGCACTGGAAAAGAGAATTAGAGATCATCATTACTATTACATATTTTTTCATACCCATAAAAACACTGCAGGAGTTAAGAGGGCACAGGAGGTGGCTTAGGATAGATGGAAGAGAAGGATTTATTTTGCATAATGAGTCAGATATCTTTTAAAATCTTGTCATAATTTCTACTAAGTTTCATTTACAATTTTCTATTTACCTCTATTGTTACTATAACCCAGAAATTGTAACATAATATGCAGAATTGTCCAAGTAGGAAAGGAAAAAGGAAACACCCTCTAAAAGACACCAGGTTCTTAACCAATAAAGAACTACAAAGTAAAGAGCCTCAGTGCCATCTTAACTGTGGCCACAATGACAGAGGAAGCCCCTACCACTGAAAGCATGTAAACTTTTAGTCTACAAGGTCTGTCTATTTTACCTATCACACTCTGGGTAGAATTTAAGATTCTAAATGATGAAGCCTCATATGATAAGACAGGGATCATCAATTTCTTTGTACTGTAGTTCCATCAGTGCATTCGGTATAGATACCTAAACTCTAGATTCTATCTGTTATAAAAGACACAGGTAAAAAAGTAGGATATTTTCTGATGCTCGCAGGTTTCTGAAACTAGATTTTCCATTCTCTCTCTCAAAACTATTCAGAAATCAAATATCTAATAAGCATCTGCTTGAGGTTGTTTCACAGAGGACTGAAGTTTGACGGAATGAAATGTATCCTACATATATCTAACTGGTCAAGATGCATTAAAATGATCGAATGAAAATTCTTATTACTGAGTTGTACTAACACTTTTGGGTGCCTAAAATCTTGGAACTTTGTGGTTTCAAATCTAGAAAAACACTAAACAGAGATAATATGCCTACAAAACATAGATAAATTCTTACTGGACAGAATTCCATAGGGCAGAGCACAACACACACTTATTGCTGACTTCTTCCTTAGAAGCCGCATAAACTTGCTGGGGTTGTCTCAAGTTCAGGCATAGTTAGATGGATGAATTTACTGTCCCAAGCCATCTCCCCCTCTGCTGTCGGCTGTTTTCCCCCGAAGCAGGTATGGCTGAAGCACACACAAAGGAGTTCCTGAACTACCAGTTCATACTAAGCTAATACGAACATCTGCACTCACACAGAGGTTACCCATTCTTGCTATGAAGCCAGCAATCTTCTGATAAGGAGTTGAACACATCCTTCAGGGTAACAACTGGTTTAGCTGTTTGCCTTTAATTCACTACATGCAAATCAACATATTCAGTGAGTCACAGCAAAGACATTCACAAACAAGCTGGCAGAAAAATAGACAGCTTTGTCAATTATAAAACTCCTCTTTTATTATGGCTTGAATACAGTGAATTGCATTCCAGGAAGCATGAACCAGAAAAGCAAATGACATATACATGACAGATCAACACAGAAAAGCCATTAACAGAGCACTTGATTAACGTGGTCGTCATTGCTGACCCACCTCCTTAAAATGTTTTCCTGACTAAGTAGTCCTCAGATTGATGGGAGCAGGTAGGACTAGAGTTTCCGGGTAGGTAATAGGAAGGCGACAGAAACTGTATTTTAAAGGAAGGAGCTGCTCTGCAGGCAGCTGGACTGACCAACCTGCAAGACAAGGCTTCAGAAGCATGGAAAGAGAGGCTACACAGCTTGAAAACACTTCCAAAAGAAGTGAAGTTAGATGGGATGCAATGGCTAAATACTGCAACTCCCAACTGTTTTAGAGCTTCTGTGGTTACAAAAATTATAATGCAAGAATTTGTTCCTTACTTTCTTGTTGCATCTTTCTTGAACGGAAGGCTTAGGAACCCTTAGCTCACTCCACCAGCAAGAAGACAACTCACAAAATCCTAACATGTATTTAAGTCTACTGTCTGAACCTGGGAGTATGCTCAAGAGAATCAGAGCTATGAACAAATGACCAGTCTAAACTAATGCAAACGAACAAGAGATGAGATGAGTATTAGTGTATATTGCAGTGAACTTCGGATTACATAGATCCATTGATGATCAGTCTACGAGACATTGTTTAAACCATATTGTTTTGAATGAGTAAAATCTACAAAAAATAACAAATACCATACAGAAAAAAAGGCTGCGAATGAGAGGTGTGCCAGACTGCAATCTAACACAACACACAGAAATGTTCTGATTCTTACCCACATTTGCAAAATTTGTCATATGCATTACTATCTTACTTCATAAAGAGTCTATGATATCACTTAACGTACCTGCACAAGTATATTACCTTTTAAAGCCCTCTATAACAATATCAGAATATATGCTACAGCATTGTGACATTTCTTAAATCCTCCAAGGAATAAATAAGCATCTTTCCATCCCTTTTGTCATTAATCATCATCTAACATTTACATACATTCAGTAAAAATGTAATCAGTCCTACTGATTTACAACCAAGATTTTCATATCAAAGCATCTTAGTAGTTACACACATACCAACACATATAAAATATACTAATAAAAATCACAGACAGTGATACTTAGCATAAGGCACCTTGTTAACTGCAGTATTCCACAGTAGGTTGGTACTAACGAGGAGGCAGGAGGCAGGTGGTGCAGAGCATACAAGGCTAAAAAGAGACTTTTATGATAGAAATAAGTTTTAATTCTTTATAGAGACAAAACAGATAGAGGAAAAAAAAAGAGAGTATCTCCCATATCAAATCATTCCCACCACATGGCACTCAGGACATGTGAATAGCTCCTGAATAAATTCAGACCAAGTATCTGTATTTTGCATTCTGGATTGTTTTTCATTAAATATTACATATACTAAAACCTGAAATGAATTCCTAGACCTCTGAAGATAACAGTAAACACCTACAAAATGCTAATGAAGTGTCATCACTGAATTCCTCATTACAAAAACGTGTATTTCATAAATAAATTGGAAAAAAAAAATGTGACTCGATACTGTAGTTAGCTTAAATTTGATTTTCTTGTAATGGTACTGGAAAAAATTTTTAATCTTTCTATGGCAGGAAACGTAAGAATTTAATAGAATTACTTAGAAGACTGGCAGTGTCTGGTTATACAAACATAACCATGCTTTAAGAATATCAAGTTATTTCTTGTTTGTATGTCTGAAGATTTCTGAATCATCCACTTTAATTCCTTCTCTACTGCCAACATAGAATGAAAAAGGTAGAAATAATTATTAGCAAACTTCTTTTGGCAAAAACATTCGTTCCAAGCTTTGTTTTCTACACTAAGATTATTTCTTGGACTTCCTATTCAAAATTGGAGTAAAGAATTCCCTTTCTAGTATCATAACCCTCTGTCACATCTGTTAGGGATAAGAGCACCAGCAAACAAGTCTCAAAGCAATTGCCAAAAAAGACATCTTTGGCATAACCACCAATTGATCAAAGCAATTACAAGGATGATGCAGTAAAATATTTTTTCCCAGCCTGAGGAGAAACAAGAGTTGTGATCCCTGTATAACTACTATATATAAATTCACTATATTTTCTAAAATTTGTATTAACCACGTTGGAAACTATCCTTTGCTTATGACTAGACTTTGGAGAGTGCAGGGCTTGATTTACTTCAAGTCTGCAAAACCTGCAAGTGAAGTAAATTAGCATCACTTATCATCTGTAATCTCTTCTCTGCCAGAAGTTTAGAGACAACAAAGAGTACATCTTTCCTCCTTCTGCTCGAGGCTGGAAGCTTTACGCATACAATTAAAGAGAAGCAGGCTAGTGGTATCACTCCAATCATCTTCGGCGTCCTTTGTTGGTATAAAATTTAATCCTACAGGTCAAGAACATGAATAATTTTTTAAATACAAAATCAAAATATATGAATCACATAAGCTCACCATCAGAACTGAAAAAATGGTACTGGAAAAACAATATAAATCAGTAACTTTAAATCTTCCTTATTTTTTTAATTGTGCTACAATGTTATGTAGTTTCTGAAGTACGTTAACAGGAATGTCTTCCTATACACTTTACAATCAGCAGTTTACCTCAGAAGGCTGAAAGACAAGAGATAGTTGTGGGACACTAGCCTCTGTTTCTACATGTCCACAACAACTTTCTTGCTACTACAGGATGGTTGTCCTGTTTCTTCTTTAAGCTTTAGTGGTCAGCCCTTATACTCTCAATTCTGCTCATATTTGACTAGATTCCAGGTTTTATACTCTACGAAGCAAGTCTTCTTAATCAGCAGGTCTGACTGGATTTTTTTCTTCCCTTTGAATGACTGGGCAGTAACGTAAACCAAAATACAAAGTACAGCTATAGAAACAGGGATCTTAAACACAGTCTCACCATACATCTGCCTTACCCAATCCTTGACGAACATCTCATCAGGCCCGAGTTCTTTACTACAACTCTCTCTGTAGTTGTCTGCCTGTCCATTTTTCCCTTCAAACAGCTCTGTGACAAATGCTTCTGTCAGCTCTTGCTTTTCTTGTTTAATCCTGAGAAAGCACTGTTGCATTCACAACCAGCAATTTCTCTTTTCCTGTATTTTTAATTTGCTAATTTAAAAGTAGCGGGTTGGCTCTGTGAGTGGTTTGATTTGTCCAGCTGCCTCTCCCACAATCTTGTAATAATAGTTCAGTGTTTGTTGAGGTTGTTTTTACTATTAACGTGATCTTTTTCCAATCAGACTTGCTCATTTAGCTGATAAAACATGCAGCCCATGTAGCACTTCTTATTACAGCCCTTATATCTGGTCCTAACTCTCTCTGTAACATGCTTAGCTGCTTATTCTTAGAAGAAAACTAAACCATTAATAACAAATAAACATGTGCCTAGCTTTGTTCACCCCAAACAACATACTTCTCTTTGAAGTGTTCTTTGTGTATTAGGTTATACTATGGAACTAGCTCAGCTAAGCACTAGAACCATTACAATGTTTTCAGCATTGGAAGTGTCATTCCTGCAACTTAATACACTTTACGTTACATTTACAAAACGTTGTCCTTCTATTGAGATATTTAAACAATGTGTAAGCTATGATCTATTTGTGGTGACTGTTTACCTGAGCACTTTTTTTAAAGACAGAATTGTCCTTTTGGTTCATATTCCAATTTTGTAGTAATAACCTGTTTGAAAGAAAAAATAAAACAAATAATTACAGCAGCTTTTCATGAACGTATACAGTAGCTTTATATGTCTGCTTAGCCATGTCCTTGTGTGACAGAAAATCTTTTGATTGCAGAGGTCTAATGCATTTTAAAGCTCTTTAGAAATACTTTTGCTTGCTATTACTAACAAAGTGGTGCTTTCTGATTCTGGACTGGCAGTTAAGAAGCATTAACTACGAAGGAACATAAGGATCAATAAAATTTAACTGTCCTTCCCTTTTTGTTTCTAGGCAGGTATCAAACCTAACTCTAAATGACACTAGAAGCAGCAGGGAATGGTGTGCCACCTGAGCCAATTCAGTCTACTGAGATACAGTTGGCATGCAGTGCTAATGCAGTTATATTGCTCCAAGGAACTGACTTGTCTCATTTGGAGTCCACAGGGATACCTCTGCCTAACATCCCATTGTACTGTTATCTGTTACATTACTGTTAAGAGAAAAAGGAAAAAGAAGCTTCATGCTAAGGGAGGATGCTGAAGAGAAGATAAGGAAGAGAAAACAAAGAAAAACCTGAAGAGTGTCTGGCAGAACATGCGGAGAGATAAGATAATTGGAAATTACAGTAAAGAAGGGAAGAGGGGAAGACACGGGACAAATTCTGGCAGGCCCAAGACTTAAAGGGGAAAGGAAGAAGATTAAGAGTCATATTATTTAGGAAAGCAGAAAGACTGAGATTAGGAGGTGAGGTCTTTGAGACGAGAACAATCTTGTCAAATCCTTTGGTAAATCAGGACATGTAAGAGTGAAGAAGGTGGTTTAGGTAATCCTCCCAGGAAACGGTTAGTGGAAACTTTACAGGTCTTTAGAAGCAAAGAGAAAAGGAAATGGATAGTAACTTGAAAAGTAGATGGGTTGAGATGGGATTATTTCAGAACAGAAGATATCACATTATTTAATGGGACAACTTAATTCTACCAGGCAGAGAATGGATGGTGATGCAATTAGAGAAGTCAGGGTAAGGTAGGATAGAAGGAGCCCATGCAGATTTCAGAAAATAAAAAAATAATTTGTATTTCAGAGTAAGAGGTCAGACTAATGGAAGAGGTACTAAAAAGGTCATTTTATTTTTTCATAATATATACAAAGAGAAATACAATGATTTGGTAGATGATAGAACTCAGCAAGGAGATGAACAACTTCATGTCATTTCCCTTTGACATAGGAGATGGAGGGACCACAACTGAGAAAAAACAATAGCCTGGAAGTTTAACACATTGTTAGACCATTGCTCAGATCCTTTACTATGATGGTTGCTAATAGTGTAAAGACCATAAAACTGAATCTCTCTAAAGCAGACAATTCATTTGCATGTTCTTTTCCAAGCCTCAAAAAAACCTCTAAAACTGACAGTACAAGAAACAGCACTTCTTTTACAAATAGCAGATACTGACAGTCAGATATTCTTGTCTTTACTTTGTGAAATAAAAATGTAATTATTGAAAGATTCTTGATACTCACCTCAAAGATTTTGCCTGCTTTAAAAAACTTCTGGCTTTTGCTACTTCTTCAGTAAGTTTCTTTAAATCATCTCCTTCAAAGTAAGGGAAAACTGGATCCTAAAAACAGAATTAAAATATTCTGCTTTATCCTGCAACTACTTATTATTTTCAATTTCTACCAATTTAATTAATTGAGCTAAAACTCTACATCTCCTTGCCCCTATCTACTTGCAGAAGCCTTGGAATTACAAGGGGAGAGCAGAGCAACTCTGGATTGAATATGACTGCTCACTAATACTCTTTCCTACTGTGGCAATCACTAAGGTCTCTTGGTATAGCATTAATGTGCTATGTAAGAATTTTACAGTGACAAATGAAACAGAAGATGGTGAGGATAAAAAGGCACAGTAAAAGCTAAAGCTAGCTTAAAAACAGCGTCCAGATATAGGATGATTTTGCTTCTCTTTCAAAAACTATATTGCGTTATATACTTCTTTCAAAGGCTAGGCCACCTGGCCAAGGCAACTAGCAGACATACAAAACCAGATATTAAGATTTCTCCTTTTGGTTGCAATATAATGTATTTTGAGTCCTGTACTACTACTTCTAGTGATTTTTATTTTTTAAAATGCAGTTTTACTACAGATGAAGATTAAGTTGGAGTGAAACAAAACCAAACCATTTAACATACATCTTCATCATCAAACCCCTCCACCAACATTCGGTGTGCTGCTAACTGGCCATCCACATCTCCAAAACTGCAGTGGTAGCGCCCTCCTGTTTGGGACGCAAGCTTCTTCAGAAATTCATTAGCTTCTCTGTTAACAACAAAACATTAAGTGACTCATGAAAATTATTTCTCTGAAAGCAACAACAATAAAAGAAACTTCTAAGCATTCCTCAAAAAGTATGATAACAAAACAAGCAGTTTGGAGGACATGATTATATATTTCTTTATCGTTTCTAATCTTCAAGAGTTAATGAAGAATATACTGTACCTAGTTGTCATAACCTCCGAAGACAGGTTATTTTTGAACATGAGGTTCAGTGTAATAACAGAATCAAAAAAACCAAAAACAAATCAGAAAACAGGTTGGCAAGGAAAAGGCAGCAATATTTCAGACAGGCTAAGAAAGCCAAAAGCTGGGAGACTCCATAAGGGAAAGGAACATTTTGTACATGCCCCATAACTTGTTCTCTTGTCTAAGCCTCTATTGCTTGCCATTATCCAACATGTCCAATGACTAGTACAGTTGCTATTGTATTCTTATTACAAGTATGCTAAATAACACACTTTTACTGCCATGGCATTTTAGAGTCCTTTCTCTGAAGCACTAGCATTATAATAGTCTCAATTTAAGAACACAAAGGCTGAGTTCTTTAAGACCTGGGACAACTGCTGCATTTTGAGGTGGCAGAATAGTTATGTACCTATTCTGGACAGCTTGAAGAGGTGGTCTGTTTGGCTGTCTGCTCCCTGCATCACACAGCCACAGGTGAATGTGGAAGAGCACATACTTTCTGGTATTGTTGCATGGTCTCCAATTCTGCCCTCCAGAAGAGCATCCAGAGATGTATCTTCAACCCAGACTCCATCATGGTTGGCATTAACACTTTCCCAGTGCTCCTTATTCCAATTTAGCCTAGTCTATTATTTTTCATGCATCTCTAGGGAGGTATACATGAAAAACCACTGATAGAACTATACGAATGCTGCAGACTATGGATGCATATCACAACTCCATGTGTGTGAAGGCGGTTCTCTCAAGGACACAAGCTGTGGGAGATATAGGCCATGTGGCAATTACCTGTGTCAGAACAGCTTGCCCAGTTCCCACTTGAATGAATGCCTCGCTCAAACCTGTTGTTCAGTGAACTGAGCATATGGCATGCTCTGAGAATGCAGCCCTCTGACAATAAATAAACTAATAATTTTCATGATTGTTTTGATCTTGCAAAGTATCACATACCTGTCTGCACAGCTAAATGAAATTGTGTGGATTTTAATATCTTGTTTCTTTCTCAAACTTTCAATTTCTTTCAAAATCAGACTGCAACTGGTATCTGGTTTTCCATCAGTCAATACATACAGTGCCTCTATATCTTGGAAGCTGAGAGCTTTCTGAAAACCAGAAAACAAGCTAAAATAATTAGAACATTTATATGAAAAGTAATTCTTTAAAATGAAAACACTATTCCAATGATGTAAGACAGCCGTATAATTACCACTTCATTAAGCAAGTTAGTATTGTCTTTTCACCAAGTATGAGAGAGATCAAGGATATAACTTTGTAAAAATAAACAAGTAGATAATTTGTACCATATGGCACTATAGTCACAAAAGCAGGACACCACCAAAAACTGACTCCTTGAAATAAGCTAAATAGATTCAAGTAAATAGATTCAGTTAACTGTTGTTGGAGAACTGCTGACAGAATATTTTTTCAGCCCACTTTGTGGGAGTAAAAGATGCTTAATGGCTGAAAATCAGGCTCATTAGGACCTGGGCATTTTATATTATGAAAACTTGCTATGATAATTAGTTCAGTGGACATCTCTGCAATATAAACATGTCTTCTAATTCTACTGCACTTGATTTGCCAAGAATTCCAGAAAATTTATATGAAGATTCTCTAAAGGTATCTAGAACAAGAATCACTCATCTAGGGCACAATTTTTCTACTGATTTAAATTTTAAATCTTATGAAATTGCAAGTTCTTTCAGTCTATTTTAAATTGTTATTACTAGTTAATTTTTACACCAAGAATTTTTATAGAAGTTTCTTCATCTGCTACTGAAGTTCAAGAATCACACTCAATGCCTATGTGATTCTAACCACCATTACTTCTTTAAAATCCATGTTTGGCTCAGACCAGATATGTCATAACCACAATTGTACATAACCATCATTTTGAGGAATTGGCTATTTTCTCTCTCCATGACTGTTTGAACACAAAGATTAATGCAACTACTGACATTTCACATTTTTCCTAAACTCAGTATGAACAATGAATGTTTGTATTTTTGAGCCTTGTGGGCAGGAACAGTGGCTTAATTCCAGATCCATTTGGTGTTTTGAATACAAGAAGTGTTGTGTACTTTGGCCCAAATGTTTTCTAGTATATTATCAATCATATGGAAGTGTTTTATCAGCACAAGACTCTCTTTCTTCTCCAAAATATAGTACATAATTTACTAACCTGTAAAGCCATAAGGATACATGTATTACCATGAGCGTGGAATTTGGACACCCACTGTACAGCATCATGACACGTTTTATCAGTTGCCTGTACGAGATACTCCCTCCAGCTCTCTGTATTTTCTGAAAATCTCAGCAGGTTAAACCTGAGGAGAAAAATGACCAAAATATTTAAACCTAATCAATACTATCAGTCCCATTGGATAAGCTACTTTTGAAACAGAAACAAAACCAAAAACCAAACAAACAGAAACAATCAAGAACCTATTATTGGAATAAGAACGTGTCAGAAAGCGTAACTCATTCTGCATCAACAGAAAGTCAATTGGAATGCTGAACCCAAAAGGTTAAACAGCATCAGCCTATGGCAAACATGGCACAAATCTTAGAGAGCTGAGAATTCCAAGCTGCTTAAAATGAAAAACAAAAGAAAAAGCACTAATGCCACGTGCATATTATGCACTAACATACAGTAATGACTTGTACTGTGTTTCAGTACTGTATTTTTAGTAATTACTACATAATCTTATTACATAAGAATAAGTAGTGCAGGTTTCAGCCTGTATCAGTAGTCTATCATACCTGACTTCATTTTTTCTCAGCTGTTCCCAGATAAGAGATGCAAGTTCTTTTGTGATATGTGGCAAATATGGGTCCATGGAACCAGAGGTATCAATTAAAACACAGACATTTGCTTCTAAAATGGTACCAAACAATCTTCGGCTTCCTGCATCAGATCATTCAAATGTCGTGTCATTACATAGGCTTATTTTGTTGAACATAAGATTGTATTGAGCATACAGTAAAACCTTCAGTCTTTAGGAGTTATTCTGGGCACACCTCTACATAATAAATTCTAACCTGTGTGGAAACTAAGCAGTTCAAGGGTTAGTGATAGAAAAGTTTTCTGCTATTACAAATCTAGTACTATCAAGCATTAATTACTAGCCAATTGTTACAACTTGCATTAAAAATGTGTAGCTCCTACTTTGCAACACAGAAAAAGATGAACGATTTCCTAACAAACATATTTATGAGCAACAGAGGGATCAAAATACTTTTCACCAGCAGTGATGCTAAACTTCTAAATATGGCGTGTTCTTAGTAAAAGAACCAAAAAAGCTATTTTTTTTGTGTACATGATTGTGTTTCTTCTGTTGATGGAAAGCTTCTAACACTATGAACATCTACCTTGCATTCATGAACACAATACATAAAAATTAAAATTTTGCATCATGGCCGTAATTATTTCACTGCAAGCTGGATGTATATCTACTGCATAGATGTTGAATTCTCTTATAGTCTTATTTTATCGTCATAAAAATACTTTTTAAAAACAGTTAAACAAAATAATAAGTAGATGATAACAATAAAACAGAACTTAAATGATTTTGATGATAAACTTACTTTTGCCTTTACATTTCTTGTGCAATTACAGTGTACAGACCTTTGTTATGATGACTGTCATAAACTGTGCTAAAGAACTTGCTAACTTTGGCCTACCCTGTGTTAGATACTTTGTCTTGCCCTACTCTTAGTGTTGGATACTAAATGCCAAAGACGTCTAGTGTGGAGAAGTCAAGAGGAAATGATTTGCAATTACGACATTGTTATTAAACATGTATTAGAAGGTTGAATAATTAGCACTGTCATTTAACCTACCACATTTGGGCTTGAGGTTAACAACTCATGTTAAAGGAGGCAGCTGGCATAACTCAAATCTATTGTTTAAAACTGTGTGTCAAGCTCACACTTCATTAATATTTTATCCACAAACAAAGGCTCACTGCTAAAATATTTTTTTAAAGAAAAAGAAGAACTTGGTTTCCAGTGCATAGTTGAAACTACAAGCAAACAAATCGAATTTTACAATTCTGCAGCTACAAATCACAGAATAGGCACAATAGCTCTTTGAACCTCATATTTGACGTCCAGACTTATTCAGACTAAACCCCACAGAAATAGTAGACAAGAAGATTTTATAAATGTTTAAATTCTGTTTTACAGTAAAGATGCACAGCACTACCTGACAGAAGCCATTGTATTCTTTGTAGATAGCGTTGCAACACCTTCTCCATTTGTTCAGTGTAGATTTCCAGTTGTTTAGATTGAACCTGCAGATGTTTCACAACCCCCTGGAAAATTCAGTTTGTACAATAGCATCTTATGTCAACAAGTATGAGCTCTGCGGCTATATATGCAGTATTAGCAACAGAAATCAGGGTGATTAGTTGTTTGCCTTTTTTTTTTTGTCTTTAACTCTATGAAATAGTGTAAGAAAATTTCTATGGCTCTGTCACTACTAAGTAACTGGTTTACCCAAATTAGGAAAGCCTAGTTCTAATCTCAGCCAGTTGTATCGAGCAACAAAATTATATAATGTGGCTGGACAGGTGCTTACGTTGCATTCCTTCTGACATTTTTGTAGATAAAATAGACCAATAATACCCTGGACTTAACTTGCTATGTTTCTCTGGTAATTGCACAAACCAAACCAATCAATATCCAACAGTTTCCTAGTTTCCACTCTCATATGATATTCCAAAGCCTTACTTACAAAGAAATTTTAAAATTATTATTCACGCTGGATGAGCAGAAGAGTTGCCATACATTCCAAAGATCCTATGCAGTTTGCATTTCAAATATACTAAATATTTTTTGTGGTGAACAGAAAGCTAGAGAAAGTCTTCTATTAGCAGGGTGGTTTAGAACAGAAAATAATGGAGGAAAGTGGAAAACACACATTACATTGGCATGCCACAAACACTGATTATCATGCGCTGTCTTTAGCAAATATAAAGCCTTTCAACTATGTAGGTATATGACATCTGCAAAACTCACATTGACTTCTACACTAGGGAAGATAGTACAGTATTTTGCTGATACTTTCTTGTGCAGAGACTCCACAATTTTCTTTCGGTGAGTACAGCTTGGACCAAACATCAGTCTGGGCAATTCCAGTTTAAGTTTTTTAATACTGTACTTAGTCAGCCACTTGTAAGAAAAACAAATGGAGCAATTAGTTTTTAGTAAATATTAAAACTGCTTAAGTAATAACATGTTGTACAGAATCACAATTAAGACATTCACATAATTCATACTAAGAATTCTAAAATGGCTATTTATTGATAAGGAACAAAATACCTCTTTGCTTGAACAGATTTCCTCTTTTTTTGGCAATGTAACAGATGGAACACTCTTTCTTGTGCACATTGTCTTTGGATACTTTCGGTATACTGTACCTAGCAAGAAAATGAACAAAGTAGTATTGGGAACCTTAGGTTACCTCTTCATAGCCCTTCATACATGACTTCA
The DNA here is from genome assembly GCF_040182565.1 of Anser cygnoides. Classification (NCBI taxonomy): domain Eukaryota; kingdom Metazoa; phylum Chordata; class Aves; order Anseriformes; family Anatidae; genus Anser; species Anser cygnoides. The sequence goes on from NC_089887.1 coordinate 8,143,381, forward strand.
TAGCCCTTTTGAGGTTACATATTGGTAAAACAAAACAAAACAATACAAACAGCCAAACAAAAAGACACCTACTATTTCACACACAGATTTTCATTTGACAAAAATGGAAAGTTTCTATAAAAAAGTGACTTCTAAAGAAGCCATTTAGTTTTAAAAATTACCTTAAAAAATAAAATCTTCTATTCACCTAAGCCATGGCATTTTTCCTTAAAACATCTTTGACCAGAAGATCTCAAAGCACTTTACAAAAACCGATTAAAACACTCACTACTATTTGATAAATGAAACTCAATTCCATTCACTATTTAAAGCTCACTGATTATATGTGACTTTGCATCCAAACAGTTTGATAATGCAAAGACTGATAAAAAGGCTTCACCAATAATATCTTGGTAACACATACCCACATTTCTTCCTTTATCAGTATAAAATACTGACACAGAACACTCTGTCTGTTTCCTTGATTTATGTTTTCTTTTATTCTCAGTCTGAGGCCATTGTTTTATTGTTTGTACTACAAACAAAAAAATACAAATGTTGGTTTAATTTAGCAAAGTGTAAAACTGACATGCAACCCAGTTCTTCAGTTCATAACTTCCTATTGCCACAATTATACATACTTAATTTTCTTAGATACTGGTCAAGAAAAATCCATATTATAGAACTAGTCATGTTCGTTTCATACAAATGGAACCATAATCTTTACGACTTATAAATTAGCATCAGGAAGAATGTCACACGGTATAACCTGAAAAGATTAGGGGCTCAGAAGAAGTATAGCATGTATTGGAAAAGCCAGTTATCATTGCACACAGTACCTCATATGCAAATATGAATCCAGATTTGTAAACATTGCTGTATAGCAATAAATCAATAGATATCAAGGCCCAAATTTAATGCAAAAAATCAAAACAGAACAAACAACAAGAAAAACACCTCTGCAGATGTTAACAAAGATGCAATGAACAAAGAATAGGAAAATTATAAAAATGGGGGAAAATTTTAAAAATGGGGGAGGAAGGAATTGGACTTTAATTAACCAACAGTGACTGGAATAAATTTAAGAACTGTTCTATATACCAGCAGTAGCTGCAAGAGACAGCACTGCAGATAACCTGATGTTTGTGTTGAAGTTTCCCTTCATTGCTGGATCATAAATAGAGCAGCATATTAATAACAATTGGTTACAAGAATATTAACAGAAATATTATATATTGAACTAGTAACATAAATCTCTGAATCGTTAAGCCTTTGATAAAAATGGAGTATGAATTGAAAACCAAGAAAAGTGAGGTTTTAATTATGTCTTCGGGGATACGATAAAAGGGGGGCTCTACTTTCCACCACACACACTTAAATTTCCTGATGCAGGATGAACGTTCAGTCAAATAACCTGGAAATTGTTATGCAGCTGGACACTGTTCCTTCCTCTCCCAACCTATACAGAATCTAGATACATTACAACTAAAACTCATACAGAAGTATTTCAAAAACAACTCCAATGTTTCCTATCACTGACTACAGATTAAAATTGCTTATGTTTCTAAAAATCTAAGATTAAATCTCTCAATTCTAATTTAATACTTTATTCTAAGCAAAAACCAAGCAAACTAAAGACAAAAAGCCCCTAATCCATACAGACCTGGTGGAATTTCTGCTTTTGCACTAGTAGGACGCCATGCCAATACTCCTATGGAAGTAGTTTTCTCCGTACTGTGGTTGTCTTTAATATACTATATAAGCATAGATAATAAAAAATAAAAAGTTTCAACCATATCATAATTACATAAACTATTCCAAACTGGAACTATCCTTCATTATTCCCTAATTCTTGTTTCACACTGTCTCTTCTGACTTCAGTCATTTATACTCCCAAGTAGTAAGCACTGGCACTGGCCAGATTTGCCCACTCTCTCAAAACAGATACATAAACTGTCAAAATTAACAAGGAAAGCATCAGCAAAGCCCAAGGGTCTCAGAGGTAGTATAACTCCATGGAAATAAGCACAGGGAGCAGGAAACAAATCCCAAATCCTATTTCTTGCTTTATATTACCTCTCTGTGTGGCCAAAGACATGCTACTCAGCTGCAGCTGTTTCATGTATACATGAACAGGATACCACAAAATTCAGTACTTCCTAGAAGGTCTTGCTAAATAGAAGTAATTTGGTAAAACACATTTCTGCTTTGCCTTTGCTTTTATTAAACACTAATTTTTTAAGGTCAGAGGAGGAATTATTTAGATAGTTTTAGATACTACAATATTGTTTAATTACTACAATTCTACTTAATTAGCAGGATTCATTAAGATGTACTTCTCTGTTTACGTAGCACTTTGAATGCAAATTAAAATGTAAATTCAGAGTAGTATCACAGTACTGTTTTTACTTCCTTCAAATTTTCAGCCTAAGCACTTCTTTCACAAAGACCAGCATGAGCTGGGTAGAGTTGCTAATTAAAACAGACTGCATCTTAAAAATAAGACCGTGAAGAATTTCAAACCATTCTAGCCAGGCTCAGAGCTGTGGGTTTTGGAGATGTCAGCTTCTGTGGCTTTCTTTTCTCTTTTGTCACAAGCATATTTGAGCTTGCTTCTGGTACGAGTGGATTAGCAGACTGATTTCCTGAACGTTGCTTTAAGGATTCCACTAAGAATGCACACTGAAATGGAAGTTCACACTGTTCAGTAATTCATATACATGAAATTTAAGTAAATGACATTTCAAGGACAGACACCCTTTATTTATTATTTTTACAGTAAATAAAACAAATAGAAAATGTACTAATATGGTGACGCTTAACGCCTCTAACTTCTTTGTACTGTGCTTCCTCAAACACATGGGAAGAAAATCCTCTGTGCTCTGAGCAAACATTCTAAAAGAAAATGCAATGCTACCTGCATCAAAACTAGAACAAATAGGAGGAAGATGAACCTAATACATTCGACTATTAAACTATAATATAAAATATGTCAAGATCCTATTGAGTATCCACTGACTTTTCTTTAAAAACAGAACCAAACAAAACAACAACAGATTTTTGTCTCAGACTTGCATTCAACAAATTGCTCTGACCTCCGGACAGGTAATTTCACTGTAAGTATCTTTCTCATCACACTTTTATAAGAAACAGCTATCATAATGCCAGGCTGGCCACACTGCCTCAGCAAATTTGTTGGATATCTTTAGGAAAAATTAAGTGCATTTAATATCGAGAGAGATTGTCTAGTTCTACACCCTTAGTACACTTTTGTGCCAATAACGCAATAACACTCCCTCTGCTGTGCTTTATAGGAGTAAATGAACAATTAATTCTACTCGAGAAGAACTCATCGTAGGACTGGCCACAAAGAAGAGAATCGCTTCAGTTGTAAACTGCTTATATTTGATAGAAAACCACAGACAGTCCAACACCAATCACTGCAGTGCTACTGTATAACTGCTTTCTAGTCCATGTTTACTCTACAGTGACTATTCTCACATTCTAGAGTGTTTCTCCCCATCTTACAAGGGTTTTCATTTTGTCCAATCTTCTGCTCTGCCAGCTGAACAAACACTGTGGATTTTTTTTTTCTGAAGAAAAACGGAATTTAAAAAGATATATAATTCATACCTTTTGGGAGTAGTTGTTTGCTTTTTCAATTTCAGACACAATAACAGTGATATCATCACTTTCAAAAATACCTGATAATCAAATATACGCTAATCAGTATTTTTAAATGTAAAATATATATACATATATATATATATTTAAAGTATACAACAATTTGTAGAGCATGTCAAATATCAATGAAAAGAATCAGAAAGCCTTCTTTTCCTGTATGCCAGGTAGTCTGGAGCTACTACACTAGTAAACAAATTTTAATTGTACATCTTTAAAATATATACCAGAAAATACTGAATTTTAATAGAAAAAACAAATTCCTGCATTAATGATGCATTATAATATTCTACAAGACAGCTAAAAGCCCTTATCAAACTAAGACCTCTGTTTATATCTCAATATTAGTGTAGTATTATCACATCCTAAAAACTAAACAACTTGTTTGGGGGAAAATACATTAACACATATTATTTACTTAATTAAAAAGAACTAAGTGCTGGCTTTCTTTTTCACGTACCTGCTTCTCCAAACCAATGAAATCTCCCATTGGCTGCAGGTACTATTTCCTTAAAAGCGATGGCAGTTTCAGTTGGGTTAGCATAGCGGGCTGGAATAATCCCACTGGAGTCAACATCTTCCATTACACTGAACAGACAGACATGAAGCTGCAGATCAAAACCTCTGCAAACCTCAGCCATATAGGTACTGATTAAGTGCTGCAAAGCAAAAAAAAAAAATCAGTAGCGACCCTGTACCTCAGATGAACTTCCATCTATTCCACTGTTTCCTGAACTGATGAACAAACAGTGCCCAGCGTGTGCAATTCAGTGGAGGAATACACCCCGAGTAGCTGAATGCCTCCTTAAATCATGTATATACACAAAAGCTAATGCTGTTATTACTTGTGACAACACCAACTGCACTGCTGCAGCCAAGAAGTGAGTTGGGGTAGTTATGAGAATCAAAACACCAAGGTGACGGTCTTCAAGCTACCCATGCACTGTAGCAAAGAAGTAGGGATGGAAATTACTCATTTGGACTTTCTGTATGCATCTTTCATTCTCTTGTTTTCTACATAGGCTTTTAACAATTTCTTGGGTTTGCCCAGAATTTCCAGAAGTTTAGTAACAAAGGCAAGACAGGCCTACTGTACACACATAGGTAAACCAATTGGACTACTCTAAGTTCGGAAGTCCTAGGCAGTGCAAGTGGCTCAACAGCAACAGAGCACACACACTATGAAAATACATCCAAGCAGCGGACTACTGTTATTAAAAAGAGGAGGTGTTTCTATATAGTGTACTATGAAATTTCACTGTAAAATTATCTGTGGCTTTATATCATTATATCATAAGAAAATTATACAATACAAAAATCTGAGTGGGCTTCTTCAAATTAAGAAATACGCAGTGAATTGATAGCCACAGCTGGAGTGAGACAAAGATCTTAAAAACACTTCTAGAGTTTTCTGATTCACATATTATTAATAATTACTACCTCCAACACATAAATAGTGACTGCAGAAAGAAAAGTCTGAGATACCAACATTTGTGCTGGCTTAGATAAGTAAAGAAGTATTCCACCAACAAGCTATAGTGAGTAGCCAAAAGAGAAAAAAAAGATAAATACAGTTGAGATTAATTCTGATAGGAACTTTTGGAAGAGCTGTAAAACCTGTGATGATACTCACTGTTTCCTGGTCAGGTATTCCAGTAGTCAAGAGGTAAAGTCCTTGTGATTTGTGTTTATCTTTATATTTGAAGTCTACTTCCACAGCTCGCCTGAGAGCACTCATGAAATTTCTACTCCCTCTGCATTGCAAGCTCAACACCCACCTAAGAAGAAGTTTACAGTTCAAAGAATTGATCTAGAAAAGCTTTTGTTTCTGCATAAAGCAGTAAGAGAACTAAGAATCTTAACTAACACTGCTCTGGAGTCTGAAATTTTTGACAATGACAGCCAGTAAAACCAGATTATACATGGATCCAAATCACTTGTTCTAGTTTCTGTATTTCAACCATGACAAAGTAGTTTTTAAGATAAGAGTCAAAGCACAGAGGTGAAGAAAAAATGTAAGAGCAGAACTGACAGGAATAAAAGAAAACCACGGATGTATAATGAAACCACTGAAGATATAATTCCATAGAGAAATGTGGGATTTGGTTCCAGTGTATGCGGGGAAAACCATGGTTTAAATTCCAGATCTAAACTGAATTTGAAATAGTTTTAAATTCTTCATGTAACCTGTGTTTCTTAAAAACTTCTCTATTCATGTACATATGTATTCTGTATACATATGAAACACAAAGTCATTAGGACATACTGAACTTTATGACACTGTTTTCACAACAAATCATCATAAACAATCACTGTAGAACAGTTCATGGCAAATTATTTTTGAGATATGGTAAACGTCAATTTTCTAAACTGTTTGCAATGCCAATTAACTATGTTTCTCTGTTATATCTGCTTCATGGTATCTATGTTCACGTGATTCAGAAGTATAAGAAAGTTATTTCATCCTACCTCCAAGCTTTTTGTAAGTTTTCTGGTTGGGAAGGAACTAGTTCCAGCTGCCAAGGCACAATGTCACTCCCAAATCTTTTACAGAATGATAATAGCAATTAATTTTCATAGAACAGAGAAAAGGACTGAATGAATTCTTAAAAAAAAACGATTTGGGTTATTAAGAGGTAAAATTTTCTATTTCAAATCATTTAGTTATTCCAATTTATCCATCACTCAGGGGTTGTCAGAATTTCAAAGCAGCGGGCCAGATTGCGTTTTTCTGTCTTGAACAGTATGCTAATGAGCTAGTAAAAGTTCAGCAGAAGACAGAAAGGCTTGCAATTAAAAAAAAAAAAAGAACACCCACAAAACCAAACACCCCCCATACCCCAAACCAGTAACACTGAGATGCTGCCTTCATGACTCTGCTCTCCTCTCCTACCAAATTTGGAACTCCACGAGTTGTTGTCTCTCTTTTTTACCTGTCATTCAGGAACCTGCCAAGCTGCTGCTCAGCAGTTGTGCCATATATTTCTCACTACCAACATGAATACAGATTTTTAGTACTATTAAACAGTAAAGAAGTGTTGGAGTTACTGTAAAATTTAAAGGGCACTCTCAGTAATACTGAGAAACCTCCAAAACCCTCATCTAGTAAAAGTTTCTGCCATGTGAATTGATACTGTTGTTATGAACAATATAACAGAAAGAGAATTTGATCCAATTGGTTTCAGTGCCCCCTTCCCCCAAATGATTTTTAATTACTAATTTCGTCTCTGTACATCTGATCCATAAATCTATTCAATAAAATTATATCAGTGTTTCTCTTGCAACTATTTCATCATAAAATGTGAAATACAACCAGAAATCTAAAACATGCCCATTAGTAACTAGTCTATCAGCATCCTTCTTTCATTGCAAAGTTAAGAGTATTTTAAAAGATAGTCTTAAGTAGCTGCTTACGCTATAATATTGAAGTAATCCTTATCTGACATTTGTTCCTCAAGTAAAAGTCGCAAATAATGTTGGATATGGATGATGTACATAGAGTTTGTCGCTGATATATCAACAAGTATAACCACCCTGTATAAGAAACATGTTATTTGTCAAAAGAACTTAATTACATTTTTTTAAAATCTTCACTGCACTCCTTAGCTCACCAAGAAAAGCATCTACTAGCTATGTATAAAAATAGATAAAGACAATCAATATAAGAAAAAATAATCTGCAGAACATCAGGTGAGTTTTTTTTTAAAAATAATAACAGAAAATTCTGTCTTCCTTAGGCTATACAGTAATCAGGGTACTGGCACATGTATTGCCGTATTGGCTGTTGAACCCTAAACAGCTCCTCTTTCTTCTCTGTACTTGAATATCCAGAACATGGCTGAAACATGTGGGTGTTATCCAACAAGAAGAGTTGTTGGATAGTCCATTGTTCTTTCTCCAACCATCATTCAACAAACATATAATCACTCAAAGATAAATGGGAAGTTTTCTCCCAGCAAGTCCGTGATAGACAGGCTGCTCAGGTATCGACTGATTGATGTTATCTGGTACATGTTACCTGTTTTGAAGAAAAGTATTAATGATGATCACCTTCAGTATAGTCATGTATGAGATTGTGCTTGTAGACACAATGCAGGATGGTCAGTGTTAACAGACGGGATACCTTGGGAGCAGTGGTTATGAAAAGAATCACAGATGTGATGGACAGTGAGTGGGACAAGAGTTCCCAACACAATACAGTCACCAGATGGGCTAATTCAGTCCTGGACAAATGAACAAGGAGATCTCTAGTAACAGAGGCCTCAGCTATTTTGTTGTCTGAATTCATATTCACATTCAAAGTTTGTAAACCTAACAATAAGAGCATTTATGCAACTGATGTTGGATGGGAGACCTCTGGTAAAGACACAGACACAATGTAAATAAACACTGTTATTGTTACTATTATTATTGAGGACGATCCTCAGACAAAGTCAGGTAAAGACCTCAAAACACACGCAGGGAAGTTCTTTTTTTTTTTTTTTGGTATATCTACACTGACATTTGCATCTGGCACTTGAATGCACCTTACTAAGTGGTGGAGGCAGAAGGTAGTTGGTACGTTGAAATCCATCTTCTGGTAAGAATCCATAAGAGGATGTGCAGAAATACTCTGGTATAAATACTAATAGCATGAGTTGAAACCTGATGCTAACACTACATTTGGCCAGAAACATCAGGTTCTGTTTGTGTGTGATTTAAGACAGAACATGTCCCAAAGGCTTACTCCCTAGAAAACTCAAATTTAAGAGTCTCATCCTGTAAATTGCACGGTTTTCTTGACTGACAATCATTGGATTTAGTAAATTCACTAGATTATTAAATACAGGAGTATCAGCATCTGTTGTCAAACATGGATTGCTTGCACTGGTTGTATCTGCAATTGCCACTTCTACATATGATTGTTTTCTCCTCTGTGTTCCTGAGTGCTCACTTAGACAAAAACCAAAGGTTGACAAATGAGAATCATCACCAATATACAGAATACGACTGTCAGAATACGATACCTCTTTTCACAAACACTTCCCCATATTCTTCTGCTAGCAACGGACAGCCAGTCTATTCGTTTTTCATATATTCTTACCATTTTAGCAAGGAGTTTCTGTGGATAAAATATAGAAAATTTAAGCCAAAAATAAATAAATAAAAAAGTAGATCTTTTATTGACAAATTTTTAATCCAGAAGTAACAAGACAGTATAGTAATGAAAAATATTAATAATTCTCATTAATTTTGACAGTAGCATTTTATTCTTAGTAAAGATTAGAGAATACAGTCTATGAGATAAGCATGAAACGATAAAAACCAACAAATGATCTGAAGTCTCTTCACTTCTTCAAAAAAAAAGTTTCAGAACAGTTATTGCAAGCTTACGATTTCTTCAACAGCATTTTTAGGCAGTGTTTGTAATAAAACAGATCATTTCAAATAAAAACATGTAATTCTTTAACACAATATCAATTTGAAGACATTGGGGCACTTTGACCAAACTCCACAGAATATGACCTTTGCAAGCATATGCATGCACTAACATGCATGAGGTCAAAGTAGAAAAGGACATGAAATTCAGAAAACAACTACAACATTAACACAGTTTTGGTGCACAAAACACGAGTATCTACCAGGAATCAAGAAGTCAGATACTGCTTTCATGTCAGCCAGTTAAACTTTACAGTCAGACCACAAAATAGAGTTCTACAGATTTCTTATCCCTCCTCCATTTTAAAGGAATATTTGTCCTGCCTGGAAACATTCTCATAGCCCTTCCTCAGTGGAGTAGTATGGAAGAGAGCAAAGAGAAAAGAACAGACCACTCTATAACGTATCTTGACTACCAATATCCCCAGGCAGCTTCTATTTCATTAAACTTCTCCTACTCTCTGATGCTTTGCATTCTTACCAAGGAAGAAATTCTCAAGAATCACTACTGCCTGTAAGAATTCCAGCTGCCTTCACTGTGTTACTGGTATATATATCTCCACTTCTTCCACACTCACAAGAGTACTCAAAGATCTTCAATATCCCATACAGTGTAAACATTCTCCTGGCATGACAGTAGTTTTAAGACTACCTATATAGTAATATTGACCATGGAAAATATCTAAAAATCCTAATCTGAATCTAAAAATCCTAATCTAAATCCAAAAATCCCTGACCTAATAATGTTTTTAATTCATATACAAGCTTGAACAGAAAACTCTAGTAACAGCCTTGCTATCCTCTTGAAGAAAGTCTGACAACTGCCAACCAGGCTGAAGGCAAATGCAAAACTGGGTAAGTTTGTGCAGCCAGTTCAGAAACTTAAGGTGAATGTGAGGGATGTCGGAAAACACTGTACAAAGCAGCTGGAAGGAGGCAGAAGGAAAAAAGTAAGAAGACATGTTAGAGCATTGTCTTAGACATCAATCTTATCTGTTCTTCAGACTGAACACAATTCCAGTTGTGCTTAACACAAATGAAGAACACCTTTTGGAATAAAGAGCTACTATAACCTGAGGCAACACAATCAGTAATTAAATCTTTGGTGTCTGTCTAGAGGGAAGCTTTAAAAGAGAGCTTTACAAACAGTGTTGTAGATGGCGACACTGGTGAATTCAATAAGAAAGGGAAATTCCTGATTAAATCTTGTTTGCTGCTATAAATGCCTTTGTGCATAATCTTTCATTCCATGCGACATCTCTTATTTCATGTAACAATCATCCACGCTTGCTGCTACACTAATTCCTAGAATGCTCTTCTTGTATGCCTCCAGTCCTTCTTGGCCTAGCCAGTAACAATTAGCCATTCTTTTTCATAAGACTTGTTTGACTTCCAAAGAGATAAAATAGGAATTTCTTTTTTAATTATTAAACTAAGATGAAATGGGATAGTTTTGTTAAAGCAAGGAAGAGTCCTCTATTCCACTGTATCCTTTCGTTGTAAAGGTTATAAGATTCATACATATGGTATGGGTAAAATAACGTGAACGTGCCCTTATACACAGATCATAAAATGCACGTTGCTATATTTATGAGCAATAAATAAACTATGAGTTCACCAATGAACTCCTTCTCTCACTTACCCGTCTACCACATCAAGCTAGGTCCCAAGTCCAGCCAGATGACTGCAGACTTGCATGGACAGCTGTCTGCATGTGAATCCCTGCAGCACTTATGTAACATGAAAATTCACATGAAATAATTAGATGATAATCTAGCCCTGATGAAGCCATGTCACTACAGACAACTCACCTGATAGTTGTATAATACTGGCAGGTCAACATGGATATTTTTCATAGTTCCATCATGCCATTCAAACTGCATCATCACTTTCTAGAAGGATAAATAATACTTTGTGTGTTTACAGAACCCTATAGGCTGCACTAGCATGGAATTCCTTCCTGAATTATTCTTAAGAATAATATAAGCATCTGGTTTGAATACACAACTCCAATTTCATTTAAAGCCTGAAGAATTTCATTATCTTGTAAAGCACCAATTTAGTTGGAAAAATAAAGCAGTAGAAAGAAAAAAACAATTTTAAAAAGAAGAAGAAACAGGTCCCCATCACTTGCCTCATGTAGAGTTGATGATACTGTTTTTTGAAGAATAGGTACAAATTCTTCCACAGGAGAGAAAGCATTGGGAGCCAAAACTTGATAAAGGTTTAACTTCTTAGCTATAGCAAGGAACAAAGAAATTAAATAAAACATGTTCTCCGTCTTTAATTCCTGTTTCATACCTGTTAAGCTTTCCTTTCTGTGCTACCTTTCAATCCATTTGTCTTTAACCAGTCTGTTGAGGTTTTGGCCAGGAAGCATGGTGTTTGAATAACTAATGGTCCTTCATGCTTTGGAGGCTTTGGTAGGAAGCTGGAAGTTGCTGTATTTGCAAATTCTGTGGAAACCTAAAATGGATTTTAAGAAAAACTCTTGCAAGTTTTAGTATACTTTTTTCTCCACCTTAATCCTCAATATCCAGCATAGAATATTTGTTTTACTTTTGCTCACTGGAGTGCTGAGATTTCAATAATCAAAATACTTCAAAACTTGCTACCATTGGTCCTCCTAGAAATAGATTTTGTGGGACAGTGCTCCATTAAATTCACTTCATTGGCCACAATGCAAAAATCCACAGGGGAAATGAAAACATCATGGTCGTATGTACTGGCTGGAAAGTAGCCAGTCGTTTCTCTAAGACAAGGCAGAAAAAGATCTTCATTATACACACACCGAATTATTCTCCATTTCCTACTTGCTCTAAGCATTGAGTCAAAGTGAAACATATTCTACTTCCATTCACACCAATGGAAACAAGTCAACAAACTCCTGTAGGGCATTAGAACTCTTACTTAAAAATGGGTAAGAGACCTTGCTTTTATGAGTGGATGGAAGTTTGTGGAGATGCTTTTTCATGCATTTTCATGCTTTTTCATGGCTTTAGGTGACCAGCCATACAAGGGCACCTGATGGAAAATTTCACTCCCTATTTAAAAGCAAACTTGTCCACTTTACACAATTGCCTTCACACAATAGTGACAGAGAATAGACTATTTGGTTAATATAAAAATTCCTCCACAGCCATAGATTTGTAGAACAGTGCTGCCAAATTTTTAGCATAAAAGATTGGCAATCATATGTGAACTCGGCAAATTTCTAAAATTCCAGGCTTATGGACATACAGAGATGAGAGTTAGGCAAAAGAGAGATGCATATTTCCATTTATGACCATCTGCACAGGGTGAAAGAAAGATACGAGTAAATAACCTATCAGAACAAAGCAGAACTAGAAATTCTCCAAACACTCCATAAAAAGAGGAAAAATCACAGGAGATTCTTTTACTTTCTCATCCAAAGTTCATCAAGAGCACTTTGAATTTATTTTATTGAAGAAAAGACATTTTGGAAAACATCTAGCAAAATGTCTCCTTTGCTAGTTTTAGCCTTGCTTTGCTCTTCCAATGGATGACCAAAATATAATACCTACGCTTTACTTATCACAATATCCAACTAACCACATACTTTTCTTTTTTCATATTGTGAACGCTAAGAAATTCTACCTCTGATACTTCAAAGCACATTTGAAAACAAAATATATACACATACATCTGCTATTCTACTGGTAAGCAAGCCACCAATTCGCCTCTGAAAGTTTTGTTTGATACTCTTGAGCAGGTCCTTAGCCTTCTGGGATTCTTGAAGTAGCAGATTAAGATCACTACTATCAGAAATCTGTATATATGAAAAAAAGGGAGAGAAAATAAGTTAACTACTATTCAAACACCAGCTAAGCACAGCTTTCTTATTTAATGGATATGCGTCCATATAGGACTGCCTGGCATTGCAGAATAGAACATAAATGTACCCAACACACTACATATAGAAGTTATTAAAAAAAAATATATCATTTGATTATTGTTTTGAGTCAGTGTACAATAAACCCATCACTAGTTTCATCTCATCCATCAGCTTTGAGTCAGTGAGAAATATTTGCAATTTACAAGAACATTTTCAGTATTTTCAGTCACAGAAAGAATTAACCACAGGTTTATTGACCACATCCTCAGCACTTGTCAGACCAAGAATTTTGGAACCAGGTATTGCTATAAACTTATATGCAGATGATAAGTAGTTTACCTTCTTAGAGTAAAGAATCATCAAATAGATGAGAGAAAAATCCTTCACCTCTCTGGCTGTCACCTACCTCCCCCTTTGAAGAGTAGCAATGATAACGGCCTCTTATAAGTTCTGCAAGGTTCTTTAGAACTGCCTACATATATAAATAGGAAGAAAAATAATTACTTCAGTTTGGTAATCTCTTTTGATAACATGAGTTGTTAGTATTCAATTCTCAACTAGAAATAGAGAAGAAATCTTTAAGATACATGTAGTGAGAAAGCCAAAGAGGTAAGATGTTTCCATTGCTTTTTAAAATAGGAGATGTTTTCACTTCTACTTTAAGAGCATGGCTGAAAAACTCAGTAAAGACATTTACAAAACAGGTAATAAGGAGCAATTTCATTCAGTGTGCTTATTCACAAGTTTATTCATTGCATTAAAATGCCAGTTACTTCCTTTGAAAGCAGGCTTGTGCTAGTCAGATCAAAGGTATATCACTGAAGTCAAGAAGTATAAATATTAGGCTTTGCTTCCTCTGCCCACATTTACTTCTTAAATCCTATGCTGTTTTTTTTTTCACATCATGGCTTTGTATGAACCAAGATGAATAAAAAGATGCTCCAAACAAGTTACTTCATTTGTGCAAATCTGCTCTGAAAAAAATACAACTCTAGATCAGGAAGTCTTTAATGAGTAGTTTAGCATCTCCACAAAGTATATGAGAGAAGACACTGCAGCTGGATAGGAAATAAATGAAAAGACACTGGAGGAAGTGAGTATCAACACAATTACTTACAAGAGCAGTGGGACTGCTGCAATCATATATAACAACATGAGCCAGAAGTTTTCTCCCCAGCATACATTGCTGAGCATAGTCAGCCAGTATTTCCAAAGGCTGATTAGTGCTGATGTTGATAAATAAATAAACCAGGAGGAAAAAAATAAAAAGATCTTAGCAATGACGGTAATCAAACAGGGTGGGGGGAAAGGCCATACTGTAGAAGAAAGGGAAGACAACAGTAAGGGGAAAGAAATTTGACCTCCCCTTCCCCTTTCAACAATTACTGAGGTACAACTACTGGAGTTTGAGTCTGTCCTGAAAATCTGAATGTTAATAAAAGCACTAGGATTCTCTTTTGCTTCATAACGACCTGTGGATGAATAAGTTCTAAGTTGTTTGTCGCTAGCCATGGAAGCTAAAAATCAGGAATTATGTTTTTGCCCCTTCAACAAACTTCAACAGAAAAGTCTTCAACACAGATCTTCAAGTGTATGTACCTAAGGATGTCCACTGCCTTCCAAAGGCACCAAATAAAGCAAAACTTTGCTTTGTGATTAGAATTTTCTGACCCCCCACAGCTTTCATTCCTGGAATTTTGGTGGCTCTCCATGGCTCATAAAAGCCTTTCCTTCCAGCTACATTTCTGCCAGGGACAGAAATTATGGAAATTTTCACTTCCACATACTATAAACTTCTGCTTTCAACATGTTCAAAGCAGACCCAAGCAAAACTTGGAATCTTTTAAATGAGCAATTTGTATTCGGTAAATTAGCTGAAATGTAATCTCAGTAAACCTTAAATATCCAACTTGCCAAGCTTACACCACCCCTTTTTTGCACTTTTAAAATAAATACAATGTATAAATACGGAGTACAGTAAAAATCCCAGAACCCTTACTGCAGCCTTTTTCTTGTAATCATGGCTCCAGTACTGCAAGTTTTCAAATGACAACAGTAGAACTGAAGAATTCAGTCCATAATTTACCTAATCTCAGCAGCGCTTGTTGACTGGTTTCTTTTAATTAACCAGACATTTCAAGTTTTCCACCAGCACCACTAAGACCACAGAGTGAAGACTACCTTCCAAAGTTTAATGCTATTTTACAGCAAAATATAGCTACTCATCTAATCTCAGAAGTGCGGACCCTTTCAGTGAGATCTGCTGAAGAATTTTTATTGATGTAACACTAGAGCTAACAGACTCTCGGAAGATTACTGCATTAGCTAATCTGCAAATGAAAAAAGTAACTTCGTATTAGAAGAGATGAGATTTGTAAATAGCAAAAGTGGGAAGAACTAAAGAAATTCAGTGGTACCAACTTAAAAGATGTAAGACTTGAAACTTAAATTTTCTATTTATTTTTGTATCAAGTTCATATTCTTGTACTGATTCTGTATCCAAGTTAAAACTGGTTGTTAGAACAAATAATGGACTTACCAGCTTCCTACAATAATAACCAGAGAATTCAGCTCTTTCATTGTAAGGACATGTTTTAAGGCTTTCAGTAAATTGCAGCTTCCACCAGGGGCCAGCTGCTGTACCCACTGTCTTGCTTCACGTAGCCTATAGGAGGAAAAAAAAATGAAAAAAAAATATGCACACTCAATCTGCAGATGCTGAATAAAACAGACCATGAAGATTACTACAAACCACAGGGGCTGCTAAGACATTTTATACATGAACAATCAGTGTGAAATCACTAACTGCACTTCAAATTCATTCTTTTTTCCTCTTACGAATCACAACAGGCACAAGATGATGAACACTAATTATTATCTCCAGGAGACTGCTTTAATTACACAAAGACATTGTCTGAAACACCTTTATTTTACAGAGAAACTAACTTACTTACACATGAACATTGATGGTTTTTGGACTCTCCCACAGAGGTGAAATTTCTGTACCAAATGAGAGGCAATACAATTGCTTCTTATAACACAGCTGTTCATCTATTAAACACTAATAAATACAAAGTTTATTAATACATTACTATCCATGCTGCTACTAGTAGTTATTATGTAAAAGAATAAAAACAGAAATTTACTAAAAATAGTTACAGTAATGTTTTCAGCTCCTGCAGAGAAAAGCTTCCAAAGGAAGTCATACAGATTAAAGTATTTCCTAAGGAGTACTCAAACAAAACCTGCAAACTTACGGTAAACCAGCCAATTTGTTAATGAAGGCAGGGAATATTTGTTCTACTGATATTATTTTTTTCTCTTCAGTTGATGTGCATATGAAACAGAACATACTGATCTAGAAGGGGCATGCTCACCC
Organism: Anser cygnoides; assembly: GCF_040182565.1. Lineage (NCBI taxonomy): Eukaryota > Metazoa > Chordata > Aves > Anseriformes > Anatidae > Anser > Anser cygnoides. Next base: position 8,159,694 of record NC_089887.1, read on the forward strand.
ACCAATAAATTACAAAAATGTTGAATACATATTCATGGATAGGGCTAAACAACAGACGAGGCATTAGGGCTAAGCCAAGCAAACTTGAGTTTTCTTAAAGCAGCTTCATTTAAAATGCACAAATGAAAAATGCAGAAAATACAAATCAATTTTAAATAATTCCTGATTGCAGTAAATAAAGTTCTACAAAGTTTCAAAATTAGAGTAAAACAGCTACGTGATACATTCCTTACTGTAAAAGTTTTATAAAAGAAAAGGGCACAATAAAGGACAAGTTTATTTGGGGACTTTGGGAAGCAATTAACTCACCAAATTTTTGACCAAAATTGTGATGTGCATCTTGTTTTGACAAAACATACAGGCATAAAAAACCTACACTTAATATACATAGCTTTGTGTACAACTTGGTTCTAGCTCTTGTTTCTGTTAGACAAGTTTAGAATGATAGAGACTGCTGGTACAAGCACTAAGAAACTGCTAAAAGTTGGTGTTATTATTATAGTAGGCAACGTCTAGAACCAAACAAACTCCAGTAACAAAAACTGTAATTCCAAAGATGTTTAAATATACTTCTTACAACAGAAAACTTCCACTGTATTGTACACTATGAATTCAAGCAGATTTTTCTTCCCCTTAGTTCTTTACTTGTAGTTATTCCGAGGCTTGATTATCATGTTATAATAGCCAAAGTCTGCTTTGCTATTACTTACCAAAAGGTCTTTCTGAAAATCCAGTAGTCGAGGTCTGTAGTTCATATCAGACACATCAACCACAAGTCCAACTTTGGTTCCTTTTACAAGGCCAAACACCTTGAACAAGAAAAGTCACTGTAAATATTAAGCTTACCTAAAGTTCAAAAATGTTTCTGTTTGTTCCGTACAATGCCATGGTAAATTCAAATACTACGTATTTATTTTCACTTTAAGCTCTCTAGCACAAAAATGAGATGGCAACAAAGACAAGAAAACAGGAGAGTACTGCTGGCTCACAGTTTATCCTTATCAGTGAGTCATATTGCCTCCCTTGCAAGACAATGTATTCATCGTTTGGGACAATAAAATCAGGACTTTGTGTATAGCTTCTTGGTCAGATTAAATCAAGCCATGTTGTGGAAGCTGGATTTTGGGATGCTGCTTGTTTCCCTGTCCTCTCTGAGAGGGAGTTATGTCTTTACCCATTTTTGACCATTAGCACTGCTAGGCACAGTAAGTGATTAACCAGCTGTGCAACAGAGGACACACTTGACCGAAAGACAGCTGCGTTCCAGTCAGAAGTTAAGCTCCCCTTCATCTGCTTCTGTTTAAATGGTACTGAGAGGCCCTGATTAAGATTGCTAAAAGAAAGACTAAATCTAGAAAGCAAAAAACCCACATATCAATGAAAGATCAACAAAAGTAATAAATTGTTGGGATAAGTAGCGCTGCATATAACATGAAACAGTAAATAATGAAAATACATAACATTTCTGGAAGCCACTTTTCACTAGTATTCAAAGGTTAATTTATTCTTTAATACTATAAAGAGTTCCCTTCTAAAAATATCCTGCAAAGTTAGTTACCTTTCTGCTGTCCTTCAACAGCCACTGAATTCGCTGCTGATATAGTTCAATCACCCTGACAAAAGGCATAGCACAGCTTTAGCCAAGACATTTTTTTGCATTCTGTATCAATGTAATATTGCACAATTTGTCTTTATCATGTCCTTTTTCTTGCAGATGCAAAATCACGTTTTGAAAATACTGTTTTCAGTATTTATACAAATAGTGGTTGCAGGGCTAACCATTTAAATACCCTTCCCTAAAGTTGCTTAATTGACTAACGTAGCTGGCTGAAAAAATGGATCACTGAAATGTTTTCTTATCAGTTTTATTATTTATTTATTCATTTTTTTTTCTACTGAGAGGAAGGAGAGCTGTGTTCACCATGTGTATGCATGAAGAAAAAAAGTTCAGGCAAAACTGAGCTAGTTCATCACACATAGCTTATTGCCAGGAGATATATTTAATACAAACTACACGATTGTTTAAACTGTTTAAGACACTCGTGAAATACAACTTTGTGATCGGAAGGCAGCACGTTCACTGAAGTTCTGGACTAAATGCAGCACAACTTTCAGCAATTTAATTTTAAAATAGGCATAAACTGAGGTAAAACAAAATACTTGCTGTCCCCAAACATTGCTTTATGTGACCCAACTTATTTTTAACACCTAGCGCATTGTTTTAACTATTTGGAGAATAAAAGGTTTCAATCAGCACTTCAAAGTAGGAAAAAATCTTTGCCTTGAAACATGAAAGCTACTTTTTTTAACCAGATTTGCTGACACTTTGGTTAGATGGCAGAGTACTGAAGAGGGACCTTCTGAAGATTCAGGATCTTCACGACTGACATAGCGAGGTATGCTGAAGTAATGGCACTCCTAGGCACAGTCTAACAAGTATTGTGAAGACTAGCAAAAATATTACTGTGCAGCTTATTGAACCTATTCATTGAACGTCTTCCTCAATTTAAGTTTTCTTCATTTTATACATTTAAAATTCATTTGGTTGTTAACAATTTTCTAAGTATCTGCTACACAGGCTTTTTCCCTCCTGGTTCCAATTCAAACTACTTTCAACATTCCATTCCTTGAACAGAAAACTGAGCAATACTGCCTTTCATAACTACATACATGATTTGAAACTACTGTAAGTTGCAATAAACACAACACACATATATATAGTATTACCTGCGAAAAGTCAACAATTCACGAGCTGCCTTTCTAAAATCAGCTTCCTGCTTCAGTTCAAAACCTGATTGATAGACATCTTCCCCCCCTCAAATAAAAAACCTCAGCTATACTGACACATAATCATCGCCTGCCTTGAATCTCAGCAGAAGGGATTTAATACTGATTTAATTCCCAGAGATAACAAATTAGGATTGAAGAAAGTACCTGTAAACACCTAAAGAAGAACAGGGATAAGGTATCAGTTAGTATCAAAATTATCAACAAGATCAAAACTTACTCAGAAAGTCTGGACTCAAAATTGGTAACAGTCTCTTCTGTAAACTCTATCTCTTCAACACCGTTTCTTGAATTCCTGGAACACTACGCATAATTAGCATCAGACACACACAGAAATCAGGACTAACTAAAGGGCAACATTGTACTTACAAAATAATATTGCCTTCATTCACCAGATGTTCTAATGTTAATTGCAAGGATTCTAAACTGTAGTTTCTTAGCCATTCTTCTGTGGTTTGTACCTTTTTTGACTGTATTTTCTTCATTTCTACTCTCTATAAATCAATTAAGAAAAAAATAAATGCAGTAGAAAAAATGAAATGTGCTGTTCAAATGCAACAAACATCTAAGTTCCAAGGACGGCTGCTGTGAGGCTGTACATAGTCAAAAACAATGTAATTGTAGGTAGTGCTACACAGCTACATTCAACAACCAGTAAATTTTAGGACAAGGGATAGCAAAAATACTCTGCAGTTGGGATAGGCCTACTACCTTATCTGTATTAAATATACACTAAGAAAAATAGGGCTGGAAAGCTCAGTGTTACCAGCGTGACTGAGTCAACATAGTCCAATATAACACAGTTAGTACACTATCTTGAATCTGGGATACAAAGTAAAAGAAGGTTTCAGAATACTCCAGATTGAGAGCTAAAGGAAAGAAAGAGTTTGGAGGAGGTAAGAAGGAAGACAAGAAATAGTTCAGCAAAAGAAATAAAAGAATATACCCTTGTGATTAACCAGAAAGGGAGAAAAATTAAGCATCTCCAACACCTGCCTCACAGATTCTGAAGGGGTATATACTGTCTTCCATTTTTCTAAAGAAAAACAGAGCAGCAACTTTCAATTTACTTTTATCATTTTGCCTGACCTGTTCACATACCGATTCATCTCTGCAGAAAAACGTCATGTGGACTCATGACTTTCGTGACTTTATCTATCACATTATCTGTATATATATGCCAATATATTCAAGGAGACGCATCAGTTGTATGTCAGTTTATTTATTCCACACTCTGTATTTATCGTGTGTGTGTTACTTCTCTAGTTGTTCCATTTAGCAGGAAAACTTGCCTACCAGCAGATCTTGTGTCTCATTAATATGCATTTCCAGCAATCCATTATCCAGTCCTAGATCGGACAGAGTAAAATCTTGCCATGGTGGATGATCACGCTGTACACTGGATTTTGTGGTCACACTACAAGACAATGAATTTTATGGGATGACTTAATTACCAATAATATTCTTGTACTGACACACAGCCTTTTAAAGTTTTTAATGTGGGAAGTGTTTTTATATTTTGCCATTTGTTTACACACTCCATTTGATATCTGATAAGTGTTTTGGAGGGATATACTGCATAGTTTATACAAGCTACGATTATTTTCTCTATATATACTTATGAAATCCCAATAGAATTTTGTAACAGTACCCTTACCCAACGTTTTCCAAAAACTGATCATTGTCCAACAATTGTGCCATTTTCCTGACGTGTTTATTCATTATATGAACAGACTTAGCCTTTAAAAAAAAAAGACAAGAGAAAATATTACAGTAAAATGCTTAAAATATACTATTCACAAAACATTAAAATTGACAGCAACTTTTATATAATAATTACATTGCACGTAGGACAACAGAAAATTTAAAAGCAGTTGCAAAGAGGAGTCACAATTATCCATCTATAGAAAACGCATTTAGAAAATACTCTGGAATAGTTATTTGTTCAGGGGCTTTATGAAGTTAATTATATGTATGCACAGCTGCTGGGAGACAAGCGATACAGCTCAAGCAGAAAAAAATTACCAAAAGCAAAAGCCAGGGCTCTGCGGGTGAGCATGAGCTGCAGGGACAAGAGGCAAGGAGCGGGCTGTGAGGCACAGACGTGAGTTGGGGGAGTTAGGTTGACAAAACTGGCACAGGACGGTCACAGAACCACCATCATAAAACCATCTAGGCTGGAAGTGGTCTTCAAGATCACCGAGTCCAACCATCAGTCTGACCTGTTGAGGCCTATCGCTGTTTTTTCACTTCACCGGGCTCTTCCAGCTCACCCCGTCCCAGCAGGTTCCAGAGAACCCCCTCCCCAACACCTCCTCTCACCACGGGCGGGAGAAAGGCCCCCTCAGCGCCCCCACCGGCCCCTTCCCTCCAGCGCCTCCCCCCACCTCACGGGGACGGCTCTCCAGCCCCTTATCCCTCCTCCCCACCCCCGACAGCCCGTGTCCTCCCCGCGCTGCAGCCGAGAACCCCCCGCACCCCCTCAGCAGCAGCACCGCGAGGCGCCTCCCGGCCCTCACCCGCCCGTTCCGCCGTGCGGGCCGGGTACCGGCGGCGCGGAGCGGCCGGGAGCAGCCGCCCCCCGGCCCCGGCTGCACCTCCGCGTTACGGCGTTGCCGGTGGAGACGGGGCGGGCCCGGCGGGGCCGCTGCCGACCGCCAGAGGGCGGCGATGGGCGGGAAGCGCCCGCGGGGCGGCGGCGGCGTGTGAGGGGAAGGCACGCGCGCGAGGCGCCGGTTCCAGTCAGGGCAGCCGGGGCCGATCGCTTTAGTAGACAATTTATTTTGATAAACTTGCTCAATAACAAAAATACAAGTGAAGAAAATTATGTTCATTTTATACAGTTTGTATTAACATTTGTTCAGAGATCATTACTTGGAAAAAAAAATAAGTGTTCTAACCGATTAGAAAATAATCCTTGGTAAAGGTGGTGCGGGGTGGACGGAGGACTCAGACGGCCAGGCCTCGAGCAGGACAAGCGGCTGGCAGACACTCTTTCCTTCATTATTGTCATCCTTCACAAAGTTTTTAAAGGACAGCTTTCATTTTTTCCCCCCTTCGTTTGTTGGGGCACACAGTAATCTACAAGTGTGTTCTGGAGTGGTTAAGTAACAGCTCTAAACACAGGTATTACAGAAGGGCCCCCATCTGGCCGTATTTACAGCAGCCAGGGGGTCAGGCTCAGGTGATGCTGCACCCTGCCAGCATCTCCAGTAAAGCAGGTATCACTTGCCAGCAAGGTAACAACTGACTGCAGAATATTAAATGGTTAGACTCATGTACTCAAGCATCCCACCCTCCTCTGAGAGGAATGGCTTCCAGCTTCCAAAGGATTTCAGATGAGCTCAACCATAACATTTATACAGACAAATTAACTAGTTTCCCTTCTGAAGGTATTTTAAGCTTCTGATTTCACGTGTTGTTAGGCAAATAAGTGACAAAGTGTGCACATTGGGATGGGCCATGAAATGTTTTAGAGAATGTTGAAGCGTAAGACTAAAGAATGTCTAGTGATGCATGAAATGAGCTGTCCTTCAAAAAGTTAAATATAATGGCTGGCAGAATTAGAAAAGTTTATGTAAACACTCACCATAAATATGGGATTACCTTTGGAGAAGATTCATATGGAAACATTTGCTTTTCATGAACTGAAAAAGTCTACAGATGTTTAGGCATGTTCAATACGAACTTCTTGTAGTTTAAAATTAAACCTTGTGCAAATAAAACCTATAAATAGTATTCAGCAGATTTTACAGTGATGCTCTTAGGTATGAAAAAGAATGCACACATCTTTCAAACAAAAGTAACAGACAAAAGTTTGACAAATGATTGCACCATAAGACAGTGTTTTATATACAGCTTACAAGATATGATTTTCTGCTATAAATTATTACTGTACTACATAGTACTTAGTGACTTCATTAAAAGCAACTGTTGACAGCTGTCTCTTAATTTACTGAGTGGAGGGTTTTTTTTATTATTTTTTTTTTTTTTTTACAATGCAGATAGCTGTATCTATTTCTGGACTTGAAATGCTCAAATATTTAATCAAACAGCCAGCTAGTTAAATCTCCACTATTTAATAATTCATAGCAATAGCATTGGCAGATCAGAAAAATTTCCAGCCAGCCAGCCACAGACTGGCTATGCTCCAAGGTAAGTGTTCATGTTTTTTATTGCATGAGGATCCATTTAATCAAAGCCTAAATCAACCGTATACATGATGTTACTATATCCAAAATAGGTGAGGAAGAAGAATCTTAGCAGTCGAGAAACCTGCCCCCTTCACTCATGTTCCAGTTAAAAAACCTCCTAGAACTCTTTACAAGAGTGACATTCCTGAAAACAGAAGAGCTTTTCTGCATCAGAATTGCTAAGTTTTAGTCAATAGTTCAGCTTCCGGTACACCACCAATAACACTGAAAATTTAGACACATCCAGCAGCTTAACCTGGCATTTTATCTCTCTTCCACAACACTGCTAGAGGGAATTAGAGTATCTGTGCAGATGAAGGCTTAAGGAACCAAATTATCTGTAAAGCATCAGTTCTAAGTAGGTGCCTGGCTGTACTTACAGATTAGAGTAGTTGAGAAAAAAGCATTTTTTGAACACTTCCTTCTATCTGTGAGTGAACTAAGTGGAAAAAAAAGTCACTTAAAAAACGTTACAGTAGCAAATTTGTTCAAAACCATCAAAATGTGAACTATGAACTGTTTAATTCAGCAGAATCAGGGAGAAGTAAGAGGACCAGAGTCCTGTAGGATTTGAATGGCACAGAGTTTCAAAGAATTGTGCAAACTGTCTTATCAGCTTAAGTGTCTGAAGATAAGTGATTATTTCGGAAGCTTCTGATTATTTCAATAACATTTTTAAAAGTGCCTATTAATGCAGTTCAAACAAGCTCCACAAAACAGAACTTGAAACGTACAATTTTTTGTTTGCTGTCATAATGGACCTCAGATAAAACCTTGGGCTAACTGGAAAATGAATATAGATAGTGCAGGCAGCTTTCCTGGGACACCAAGAAAAAATTTACTTTCTGCAAGTTTAGATTGAGTAGTAAATTATGACAATACCTATGGAGCCGTGCTGGAAAGTAAAACTGCTTTTCGTGAGGAATACTTCAGATTTGGATGGTCCTTAAATCCACATTTATAACTACTTCAGTGAATAAGGCATATACCATTTAAACAATTATACTGCTTTTTTTAGTAAAGGTGAATAAGTTCATCCATCTTTGCAGTGAAATAGCGTTTGCATTACTTTAAACACTGCATTTTACATGTGCTAGAGAAATGCTTATCTCTGCTGTAAACTGCAGTGCTTGAACTCATATGAATATCAATAATAACAATGTAGTAGAAAAAGAGACTTTCTATACAACAGTTGCTAATAATTTAAATAGTGTCAGTTTCCCCAAATTAGGATTTTAACTTTAAGGTATGACATGATCTCACCTTCTACCCTCATATACAAATAAATTACCATAAAAAGAACTTTAGCTTAACTTAAAATTGCACCTAGAAAGGCATGGGATCATTTGTACCTATTACAAAAACTGTTAAAATCAAGGGCTGCTACAAAGAATGAGGTAAACTGAAGACTCTCAGCTATGTGGCCTTCAGAGAAATGGCTTTTTTTCTATTGAGTTCTAGTTTTGCACACCACAGTGTTTTGCTAGCAAAGCGTTCTGAGTTCTTTTCCAGAAACCATTTGTGTATATATACATATATATATGTATATACACACCCACACATACACACACACACTGTATACTGCATCAGCAAAATATATATATATTTATATATATATTTATATAAATATAAGGAAGAAATCCCCCTCTGAAATGTTCCTTAGTGTTTTTCTAGAGCTTATGGGGGAGGAGGGGATGTACGTCTTCTTGCTGTTACATATGTTTTGGAGAACAATTGATCTATTGGCTTCTTGGTGCAGTAATGCAAGATCGATCCATATTGGTGCCAAAGGCTTTGCGCATTAGAAGAAGGATGTAAAATACTAATCTCCTAATCAGTGAGGCCAGCCTCACTTGAATTCCTCTGCAACCCTCTGGTCTACAACAAAGTTCATAAATACTTTGACTTCTGAATCATTAGACGTTAAAAATGGGAACAGTACAGTAAGACGGGGCATTATGCTTCTCAGTGTAAAGCATTCTTCACTAGTTCCTATCACAGTGCAGACCTGACTGCATTAAATATGCTCAGGAGATTAGTCAACGTTGTCTGTATTTGGTTATGGGAAAGGCTCTCCTTTTTTCAATCCAAAGTGCATAGTGAGAATAAGTCAAAGCATTCCTTTTTCAGTAAGTGTTTAATAGTCATATCTAGGCATCCTCCCGAGAATGCAGTTCTGTGTCTCTTTTCCAAAATAAAGTCCCACAGTCCAGACATTCATCAGCCAGGTAAACAAACTTTGCCAGCAAATAGAAGTCCAACTATTGTAAAGAAAATGGATAAGACAAACAGTACATACGAAGACCCAACCACTGTATTATTGGGTAATTTATATGGTTGACCTCCAACTTCATTGATGTAAAATCCAATTGGAAATATTAGGGCTGCCATACAGAATAGAATCACTGCAAAGAAAAAGAAAAAGACAGTCACTGCTGTGACTCAGAAGAGTCAAAATATTTACAAATCCATAGAGCAGTATAGGAAAGCAAGCCAAGTATTCTGACCAAGCCTAAGAGCTGAGATATTCCTATACATAACTTGCTTGAAATGACTGAGTGTGCTCTACCTTGCTTTTAAAAGATCCATTATCTATCCCGAAGACAGACTAAAAGATCCCCATTTTAACAGTAATTTCAGCCTTGCTCACTGGATCATGAACTCTTTAAATAAATAAATTTAGAGGATGTACTTCTACCACCACCCATGAGTCTAATCACGAAGTTCATTACTCCTTCTAATTATTTTAGCCATTTCCTCCCCCGAAGTCAAGATAAACTAACATTCAACATTGAAGAAACTCATTTTTTAATCACTTGTCTTTTTCCAACTATAGTTGCTGTCTCCCATTCTTCCAAAATCTTTTTCTATCCAAGCTTTGTTAAAAATAGAAAACATTGTCATTATGGTTTCTTTTAGATTTAAATACAGCAGTTTCCTAAATTTATTTCATTTCTTAAGGAAACATTCATATATCCTTAAGATTTTCCATTGGAGTTCAAAGAAAGTTTTCTGATTCAATTTAATCTAAGCTTCTTAGCAAGAAACTTCAAGTTCAGACTCCATGAACTTAGAGAACCAAGCAATGACACTTATTTCACTTGAATAGTTGGACTTAGGTACATGGTTCATGTTTACAACTGACTCTGTGTAGATATACAAAAAACAGAACCCCTATTAAAGCCATTCATTAGAATTACACTACGGATTTCACAGGCCTTCAGATATTAAGTGACCAACGCTTCTCACAGCACACTTCAGTACTCTGATCAAACCCAGTAAAGGATATCCAGCGTTGTAATCTTTCCCAGATGAGAACTCCAGTGTTCCTACAAGACGCCTCTGGATAAATAATCTTACTTAATTTGAACATAGCAAAATGCAGGGTTGTACAGCCTCAACCAAGGGAATGACTTCTCTAAGAGAGAAGAGACTCTTCACAAGAAAAAGGATTAGCTTTTAAGTTGGTTTGATTGCATATTCACGAATATAGCATTAGTTACTTTTTTGTTTTTAAATCAGTATTAGCACAACAGATTTTTTTTCCACTAGTTAAGTCAATGTCTAGTGCCTTACTGTTATTTCATTTATATATATTTCAACTTTATTTCAAACATTTGTTGTGAGTGGAACATGGTATCCCAATACTCATTCAACCAAATATAAATTACGTCTAAGGGCACGTCCCACCAACTATATACATACTCATCCCACCATCCCATATGATGCACAGCTCACACAAACATCTCTCAGTTCTCAATAATGCACACTACATACTAGTTCACTGAGTTTCCTCTCACTTAACAGACTGCTGCTTTTTATTTGTTAATAAGAAACACAGGTGCTGTCCTTGTCAGTACTCTCTTCTCTACCACTAAGACAACGAACTCTAGGGGTGCTGTTCCCTACTTGGGCTTCCTGCAATTCAAACAAGCAACAATTTAAAACAAACAAAAAAAACATACTAGTAATAGCCACAACCTTAATTACTGGCTCCTGTGCAAGTCAGCAGTACTCCAGATCTTTTTGTTTCCAAAAGGTACCTTAAATTCAGCAGCTCATCTGTCCTTACCAGGACAGTCTCTATTCTTTCCAAATGCAGAGATGATGGGTTAGAGCAGACTTAATAGTTTGTCAAGCAACTTCATTACTCTTCTTCCTGCCTAAATACATGTGCTCCTGTCTTTCCAGCTTTACAATGTTACATGCCCATACTAAAAACTTTATCAACTCCATGTTTATTCAAGATCAACTGCTTGTCTTTATGTATGTCACATCTTAATGCTTAGTTCTTGCAATTTGCATAGCACAGGTCTCAGCTTTGAGGAAAAATTCTCATGCTCTGTAGAAGAGACTAGTTATGGGCATGAAGAATCTGAATTCAAGAAATGTCCATGAAGAATTATGGATATGAACCAAAAGGCCAGTTTCATCACATGATGCACATCAGACTTTCAGCTGATCCTTGCATTCCTAAACATGAAGCAGCTTACACAATACCTTGAGTTGAATGCTGCCAACACAAGAATCAGCCTCTCTGCTTACTTATTTATTCCCCAGTAAGTATTTTAGTAAATAAAAATAAACTAAGTAATATGTATATACACGTTCCACTAGAGGGAGCTTGTGACTTGCTTTTAATATAACTACGCCAGCGGATTATGGAAGAAAAAGAGCACAAACTAATCTGGCAACTGCATAGTTACTGAATTCTTGCTCAGTGCTACCACATTAGACCATCTGTTAAAACAAAATCAAAGAACCAGAAACCAGACATTAAACATTACACACGTTAAACATTAATCTAAAAGTTTTTATCTATTTTATTGGTCCACATAATTCCATACAACACAATCAAATCCTTAAAAGATTGTTTCCTCTTTTTTAATTGTATCTTAACCAGTAAATGGTCCATCTGAGGAGAGAAAGATCGGGTACATGTTTCTTGAGCAGATTTGTGTAAGCACAGAAGAGCTCTGTGTGTAAGTGGTCCAGAAAACAGTGGTTGATAATGCATACTTATTAATGCAACACATAATTAGTAACAGTTTCAACAATACTCTGAGGATGAGTCACATTATCATAACTCAGCATGTTTTCTATTACATCCAGTTTGTCCCTGAGGAGCATTCCAGTTATTTACCAAACTTCTATTAGATTTTTAACAAAAATGCACTTATAGGAAATAGCTTTATGATTCTGAAACAGCCACCTCCACTTCCAGGATTAAGTCTCCTTTGTTACTTTCAAGAACTACATAGCTGAAAAAGTTCTGATGGCGTCATGGATAAGGCTGAAGAATATATCTTTATTCTCTCCCCTACTGACCAATTGTTCTTTGAGGTGCATTGTACATACCTGCACCCACCAGCACTTCCAGGTCCGAGACCTGTTACTGGCATTGTACTGCCAAGCCAAAAATTTGCCCAGTATCTCATGTTCTTGTGGGAGGACAGAATAGGCAGGTACCTCAGCCCTCCCTCAGTTTGCAAGAGGAGAAAAAATAAATTCTGCAAATGCAGACTGTGAAGAATGCTAATGCACATACACGCTTCAAATGTTTGTTACAGAAGTAACCAGCAGTCTTTTTTCTTCCAAATAACAGTGCACATGTTCTGCTGCAAGGGTTTCCAAGCAATTTTCCTTAGCATGGTCTAAGAATTTTTAATCTACTGAAAAACAGATTTCAAAGTCTGTCAGATTAGGAAGTCTAAGTTATCATCTCAAAAAATTGACATATTAAGAAAAAATGCGTGATTAATTAATTAAAAAGAGACAAAATCCAAGAAAGGAAGCACTGAGTTAACTTAGTGTATATATTCTTCTAGAATGCGAATTGCTGGCTAGAGCTGTGACACAAATGTAGCTTTCCAAATCTGGTCGTATCAGCTCAGCGAATTTCCAGCAAAATCTCCAGCAACCCATAAAGAACTTCTTCCTCAGGAGTATGTACTTATGATTTCAGGGAAAGTTTGCAGAAAAAGACACAATCATTACAGTTGCTATTAACAAAAATATTTAGGTAACAGAACACAATTTCTAGTCTGCTTCTGAATGTTGTCTGTCAAAAAAGGTCTAGATCCTTTAATTCTTAAGCTTGAAATTGTTTTGAGCATCCAGTGACAGTAACTTCAAAGAATCCAGAATAAAGTGTATTGAAAGAAGGAAAAGGCTATAGACTAGTCTTTAGGAGAGCATGGTACTACCTGCTTGTCTATTTTGAGATGCATAACATAGAAAGCAGCAGCTTGTACAAATCCTTTGTAACCCAAGAAGCCCTTTATTCACTCAGAAACACCAGGAACAAGTATTTGCAAGATAGCTAATACTAGTTAAGAATGTGATTGTCCTACTGTGTTTCTACTTGCATTCCAAAAATCAAGTCCGTTACACTCATGAACATGTAAATCCTCATACAAATGAGTAACAGACTCTCTGGTAACTGCTAGAAAAAAAGGTAGAATTATGATTTTCTATTCAGCATCTTTTCCCTTGATATATCTCAGAGAAGCACCTACACTTCAGTGGTGGTAACAGAATTAGTTCCTTTTCTAGCTGTAGCAGATGGTAGAGACCTGAATTTGTTTAAGATGTAAACAGACCTTGTAGGCTATTCTACGAATTCCTGCAACATTCAAGATTGTTATAATATACAGAATAGCATATAGGTGGCCTCCGCAGAGGATAAGCTCTGGATACAGTTCCTAATTATAGATCTTAACAGTATCTGTCCCAAGGACCACAAGAATTACAGCTTTAAAGATTTACCATAGGTTCGCCACATCCTATCTTCTAAAACAGAAGATGGCATAATGACCTGTAAAGGAAAGGGATTTAGATTAATTTGAAGCAGGACTAGCAAGAAAGGAGTAGTTTCAGAGATACATGGAACAATACCAAAGCCAGGTTTCTTGCCTGCTACCAACTTATGCCTCCCTGTCACAGGGCAGAATTAGTGATGAAGCAGTACAGAAGCTGGGATGGTAACAGCTCACACTTGAGCAACAGGTAAGTGATACCATGCAATGAATAGCTGACAGATCTTTGGTTGCCATCAACAGATGAGGCACAGCTGTGAGTCTGCAACTCCTCTTTTATTGAGGAAGCACACAAAGACCTGGGCAGTACAGAAATGAACACCAAGAAGGAATCTACTCTTCATTACATTGCATGAATTCAGCACTACAGTTAATGGGACTCAGAGAACAACAATAGTTCTGACAGTGTCTATGCCCAGGGTGACAATACCTATCACATCAGTAGGAATACTATGATTTTTGCAAGACTCTTCTCTACAGGAAGCATAGGAAAACTTTTGCATTTGCCTTTAGAAGACTTTTGTCACTCGTGCAGCGTGATCTGGAAGACTGAAATCTCTCTTCTGTCTGCAAAGACAGTTTGCAGAGAAGCCTGAAGGACAAGTTTCTACATAGTAAAGTCACCAATGGCTGAGGAAGGATGCAAATGCTGTGCTAGTAAATACTCTCAGGTGCATCCCTTTAAAAGTGTATACAGGAAAGCATATACATGAAATAAAAATTAAAATTTTGTCCTTTGCATGTCCCTTAGCTAAGGCAGACAAGATCACTTGGCAATAATTCATATTTAGTAGATGCACTGTTGAAAAGTGTGTTATCCAAGATGACAAGACTACAAGCAAAAATTCCAGCAAAGATAAGGTACATAATATGGTTAACTTTTCTCCAAGCCTAATTTCTCAATATGATTAAGAAATCAAGGAGAGAAACAGTTTTTCGCTGAGGAAAAAGGCTCTGATTCTTACTTCAGGAGAGCTATTCCTCTGTGACCTTTGCTGGATACAAAAATAAAAGCAAGCAGGCTTCTCTGCCATAATCAGTAGTGCCAACAAACTGCTGAATACAGAGGGATGTGTGTGAAGAGTCACCCAAGAACCTATAGATCCCATCTACAGCCATAACTTGGGTAAAAAATGAAAGTGAAAATCAGACTGCAATAAAAGGTGATACCAACAGCCCGGATAAAGTCACCACAATCCAAAACAATGTCCAAAATCAATCTAATACTATCTTAATCTTTTAGTTGTAGCAGAAAAACTCTATCCTACCTTTGCTTCTCTTTGAAGGGGTTGGTATAGGCATGCCAAGCAACCAGCACTAGTTTATGACCTGGACTCTTCTTCCCTGAATTATCATACTGTGCTCTGTAAAGTGAGCAAAGGAACGAAGCGCTGAGGATGTTTGCACCAGTTTACTCTACAGACTTCGATCAATTGAGAAAAACATCAAATAGTCCCTTAGGGTCTTTCACATGATTATTACAAAATCAAGACAAAGAAATCAGGAAGCTTCTCTTTCCCTGCACAATGTTGTTAAACAGCTACAGGGAGCTGCGCTTCCAAGACTTTTCTCTTCTGCAAGGGAGGTCTTCATCCTCTTCCTCAAAAAGAGAGGTTATTTCAGATAGTTATCCAGGAATAAGAGTGAGACTCTCATCACTCTTCTGGATAGCATTCCACCCCCTTGAACAGAAGGGTATTTACGCTGGATCTGGAAACAAACTGACTCAACCCATCAGGGTCAAATTCCAGCATGAACTGGGCAAGACTGACCTCTTAGCAGGCCCTCCTTGCTACTGGCAGAGTTGCAAGGAAAGGGCTGAGCAAAAGGATTCCTTTGCTGTTACATGATTTAATTTAGACCCCCCTTGCATTTGAAGAGAACAGAGCTGCCAGTCCCAGAGCGGCCTTTAGCAACCCCAGCAAACTTTGCTGCCACCTAAGACAGCACATCCTATGTCATGTTCAGAAAGTTCTGCAAGAATATCTACTAATTGCCTGTACTGAGCTGTGGAGTCTTGAAATCACCTGCAGAAGAGATGTAATACAATTATGAAGTTTTCTCTACCCCCTTCTACTGAGTTACCCATCTTTTCATAACACAGTACTCTGGCACTTCACAGGAAGGACCTGTTCATTGTAGTCCAAGTTAATTCCACAAGTCCACATGTTGCCTAATACCAATCTACAAATACTAAAAAATCTACAAAACTAATTTGTGTTGCCATTCAATGAACCAGAGAATTTGTTCTTGTCTACCTCCTGAAAAATAAAGAACTCTGCCTTCCATTCACTTCTTTTCCCAAAGTGACTTTTCTTACAAGTGAGTCAAGCAATACAATTTCCCATCATCATTGTTAACAGGAACACAAAGGTCACAGAGTTGTACGTATTGGAGATGAATATCAAAGATGTTGAATTTCAGCAACACAGTCATATCTTAATAGAATTATAAGAAATTCTGAGTTGCAAGAGAAAAAAGTTAATATGCTTCATTATTAAACATAACAAAGACAAGTGCAGGTCCTTCTATATTTAGACCTTAATAATGGACCAGTTGCAAGCCCGAAGGAATCTACAGAAAAAAAGAGCTTTAGGTTACCAGAATTTTCAGCTGAACCACGCAAAGCTATAGAAAGCTAAAGATGCAAGATTTTGATTAATGGAGATATTTTAAAACACTAAAGTATGTAAAGCCCAAAATGCAAGTTGTGAATTAAAGAAAAAAACTCAGTAAATAAACCAACATATAGTACTAAAAAAAAAAAACATGCCATAAAACAAGCTTTGACTTTAGCTCACTGTAAGCATTTTAATCTTACATAGCATTTTGAGCTCAAACCCTCCCTGCATACATCAGATACACATGAAATATGTATAGATATACTATGGCAACTAGAAAAGTTGGGCTGTAATATTCAGTAATACTCATGTCTATTTTAGTCATTCACTTGAAAATAAAAGTCAATCACAATGAATACAGCATTTCAACAGCTCCACTGTCTGCAAAAGCTGCACTACCAATTTAATATGCTATGTAGCAAAGTTGTCAGAAGGACGGCTTTGACTGTACAAGTGCCTCAGCAAAGTGCCTCTGTTGAAGCTCAGCGCCTTTTTACATTATTCCCTCCCCCAAACAAACTTCAATCTCATTCATATTAGATGTCATAGAGTTCCATTAAACCTTATTTATGTCTGTGTAAACCACAAACTTGCATCTTCCAGTTAGTGTTCACACTACCTTTAGTGGTATGTCATAATTCAAGTCAATTTAAAAGCCCTCAGGTTTCCAGTTTTTTCATGCTGTCATCCCCACCATTAAGGCACCATTTCACAGTTGGCATAAGCCTGTAACACACACCAAGAAAAGGAAGTTTGAAAGTTACTCCCCTTACTTGTTACAACTATTTTTCATTTGCACTGAAGTAGCCACAGCATGTTTCCCCGTGCAGAAACACAGGGCTGCTAGAGGAGGCTCAGCCTGTGCTGGGAGGAATTATGCCAGTACTCATGCAGAGCAGAACCAAGGGAGGCAGAAAAACACTGGTACTAGTCCCTCTACTAAAGCACTGCTGCGGGTCACAGGAAGAAAAAGTCTCAGTGCTGTGAAGCACAGCAGATGCTCTGCAGTGGGCAACCCTCCTGCATAGCCAATTAGGATGCAGATATTCCGAATAAAAAACCTGTTGTGAGCATCAAGCAGGACTGAACCAGCATCAACCCTGAATGAGGTATTCATGAGATACCTGAAATAGGAATGGATTTCAGACTCTACTAAGTCTCAGATGCATCAACTGCTTTCTCTACCTAGCAGAGGGAATTTCCAGTCATTCCATTTTGCTAGGAGTAAGACTGGAGATATGGGTATGGGGAAGACACAACCTGGGACTGACCTCTTCCACCTCTGCTCATTTTCTTCAGCCAATTAACGGCACTCCTCAAGGAAGGTAAAGGGATCAGGGAATGCAACGCCTTCCTTTAATCTCACCTTGGGCCAACAGGCTATTAATCCCTCTCAATTATCAATCCCTCAATTTTTGAAGAATTTCTTTTTTCTCTCAGATGTGGTATTTGAAGAGAAAGAACGTTTTATATAGTAGGAACCCTACACATTGTTCCCTGACAACAGCGTTATTTTAGACTCCACCAGTTTATCCTGTGTACAGGTCAACTGTGTAGTTGAGGTCACTTACTTCCAGTGAAAGCTATCCAGCGGGCATATTTAGTAGCTTCTCTTCGCCAGTGGGAAGCCACCAGCAAACCACATGTGACAGTTAGTGAAATGATTCCCATAATGATGAAAAATAACGTAGTGACCCACTCAGGAGGCAGCCGTGGAGGAATACAGGTCCTGTCACGTCCATGGATGGTTTGACACTGTCGCACAAGGCCAACTGTGAGAGCACCTGAAAATACATAGCAGAGAGGCAAGTAAACTTTCAAAATCCTCTCTGAGGGGCGCTCAGCTGCAAATTGAATCTCAGATTTGTCTAGGTATAAGGGATTCTTTGATGAGCCCTAATAAGCCTTTCAAAGACAGAGGATAGGAGGGACATCTATCTTCATGTTCTTTCATCAAACCTTTGCACAAATTGAAGTGAGATGGCTACAGGCTGTACAAGCTGGTTCTTGAGTGGCAGTCGAGGTCTAATCAAAGGGATAAAGCACTCCTATGAAGCCTACCACTATCAGCTAAAATGGTAGTGGAGGTGTAGAGTTCCCTCATCTTTGGAAGAAAAAATACTTTTATAATCTGATAAAACAGGATGCAGCCCCCCTAACAGGTCTCAGTCTAATGCCTTTTTCTCTCATCTGTAAACACAGCTTTAATCCTCAAAGTCTTGCAGTAGAATCTCCATTTAGTTCACATGAAGATTTTAAGAATGTTTTCCAAATAATCCACTTCTTGACAATAACTGTCTAAGAGTCAATTGACTTAGGTCAATTCTTTTGTTAGCTAACAAGAGTTACAACACACACCACCTGGGATATCTATACTACTAGCCAAAGAGATCCTAGGAAAAGAACGAGACTGGTACAGGAACTGTATTGTTTTGTCACAGTCCACCAGAGGAAAAAAACAACCAAATCATTTTAAAATTGTAGTTGACTCTTACAGTAGCAAACTGGAATGCAACCAACAGGCTGAGCCTAAGACATATCATGACAAGCAGAACTCTGCAAGTGACAGAAAAATCAGATGTTTTCTATTAGATCCAAGTAAATCTGAGTTAGTATCTATTTCAGTGCATCTGAGACTAATACATAAAGCAGCTTTTAGTAAGCTTTAATACTGAAGTTCTTTACCTGGAAAATTTTAATGCAACATTAACATGTAAGGTTAAAATCTATTTCTTCCTGCAACACTTAAGTCCTATATTTCTCAATTCTTCACAATTTTTCTTCTGACCTACTTCCTTAAATAATCACAATTGTCCTTTATCTAAATTAAAGTCATCAATGGATAGCATTAGAGTCAACACCTTCCTCCACAAATTATTTTAAACAGGTCAACTATAACATTATTTACTTAAAAATAGAGTGTGCAACTCAGAAAAAATGAAAGATTCACTGAAAGATTCAGAGATGTATTTTCATCTTGAGTAAAAGTTTGAGTAAAATCCTTAAAAATGTGTCAGTTACAAAACCCACTACTGCAAAACTGGCATTTTCTACTCCAGATATACAGCAATCGTACCATGGCTGCACACCAGGATTAATCAGAACTCAGCTAGAATTACACAAGCAGACTTGCACAGCCCACATGCCTGTATACTAGTTTTGCATGCAGGGCTTCTCAGTTCCTTTTTTGCAGCCTGCCATGTTTTCATTTTACATCAGCTGCCAGGGCAGAAGGGAGATGTGCATGTGTCCTTGATAGTCAAGCTCCCTGAAACACACACATATTGCAGAACCTCATACAAAACACTAAGTAGCTTGGGGATAAAGAGGCTATTCACTGCAGCATGACAGAACAATAAACTAATCCCAGTCGCTCTGCAAGAATAGGATTTAACATCAATTTTGCTGCCTTTATAGCAAAAGTCAGTTCTGTCTAAACTGAAGTTCTAAACTAAAGAATAACTTTTAAAAGTGTAAAAATTACATCATGAGCTCAAATATTTCCTGAATTCAGAGACAATAATTGAATGCATTTTTAACTTTGACGAAAGCAACAGTGCTAAGGCTTTGAACCCTAAGCCTACAGACTCTTTGGAGGTCGAATGAGGGTAAGAAAAGGTTTGTGAACTATTTCTAAAGGTTCCATAAAGGTAACTAGGAGAAACAACCTCACTCATAAATTTCAAGTTCAAGATTAAGTTCACAATACCGGGTTATCTCACATAAACTGAGGAAGCACGAAGTTAAACCTCATAGCTTGCTCCCAGTGACAGATCTCCTGTTGAATGCAGACTTCAAAAGAAGAGCAGGTACAGAATGAATGAACGCTTGAGGCCGCAGAACCTCATACATGCCAGCCAGGATTATTCTGCTGGGCATATTCATACCTACACAGACATAAAATTTGATTCCATAAATAAGACTTTTCTTTGGTGTGTAAAAGGAGTATTTACTTGCCATAAAACTCTACAGAAGAGTGGGTTTACGTGGTATTTGATTATGTAGGTCCTGCTCTAAAGCCGGCAAGCAAACAGTTGCTAGGCAGCTGCCAATGATATATCTAGGTGTAGAAAATCTTGGTTACTCTTATCTGATTTACCACTGAAAGGAGGGACAGAGAATACTATATTGGACAGTCTCCTCCTGCCTGCAGTTAGAGAACAGCCCAATAGTCCGTCTCAAGCCGGTCATCAAGTTCCAATCTTACCCCTAGGAAAAAGGGGCTTTTAGTCCTTCCTTCAGAATAATGCCAGCATAACTGCTGAAAATCTAAGCACCACACGCAGCAGTAAAACAAACAGCAGAAATAATGCTAGTAGATTAAGCAGCTTAACCAGATACACTCTACAGCCCTAAAACACGTGCAGCAGAGTTAGTATGCCTGCCCATCCTCCAAAGCCCCAGACCTGCAGTGAGCTAGGAGGACAGCGTGGGCATGCTGAGGGCGGCTCCCCTCCCGTCACATCACGTCCTCCCCCTCCGTAGCTTCCCAGACCAGCACTGTGCACCTCAGTACAGCCAGTGCAAGGAGTGATTAGTATATGCACTCAGAATTACTAAAAATGAGGCTCAGCCTTGATCAAAGCAGAGGATGCTGAATTGAGCAAATGTATGTGAAGTGGTCCTTAGTCTTTTCCAGTAAATCTATTCCCTAAAGTACCAGGGTGCTTCAGACACGTGAAACCGCCTTCCAACAGTGAGTCTGATCATAATCAGGACTCCACATTATACCAGTGAGAGATTTCATGATCACATTCCCACACTACCTTACCTTACTCCTCCAGTAACGCTTATTCTGACACTGCTTTTTTTTTTTTTCTCTTAGCAGGATCACTAATAAAAAGGCTATTTAACAAATGCACTAAAATTTGGGAGCATCATCTATTTTATAATTAAGTTTCACAAAACCACAGAGAGACAGAGGGGGGAGAAGGCACCCCACCAAGGGCAGGCAAGCCCTAGGCTTTCCCATTCGAGCAGATGTGCCGCTGCACTGAGCAGACCCCCGAGTCCCATGGCAGCCCTGCCGATGCTTTGCCATCCCTCTCCTGTTTCCGTGGTAACTACAGAGCCACCAAGGAGGAAGCACACACTGCGGGGAGAAACAAAGATTGCTGCAGCCCTTTCACTCCCCCACCTCTCCATCACTTCTGAATTATTAACAGTGGCACAGCGAAACCATGTCTGGAAAGCAGGGGCATAATAGCAGCTGTTCAGATGTTTGCTGTTTATCTATTGTTTGATTGCCAGAATGTGCAGGATCAAGCATGCCACATGGACACAGCAGAGGTGCCAGTGACCTGCAGAGCTAACTGTGGCACAAGAATCAATTAATATGATAAAAGCATGATGCAGTGAACGAGGTGGGGCTCAAACATTGATAAGTCAGAGCTCAGCAGCTACACTGTCACACGAACATACAAAGCACAAATCCTCAGAACTGCTTTTCCTCATAATGCTTGGGACACCTGCCTGTCCCCTGCACTTCCCCCACTTGCAAATACTCTTTCCCCTTGTTTTAGAGATAACACTGTTCCTTGGGTTTAAATGCATCTGCAACCTTTTATATTCCCTGACAACAGATTCCTCACTTTTACCTTCCATATATTAACCACATCCTAAGCAACATGCTTATTACTAACATTAAATTAGTATTATGGACAAATACGCCTACTGAGGAAGTTAAAACAGTCAATTGCTCCACAACAGCCCACCCACCTGCCCTCCCTCCCTTGCAGTCCTGATGAGATGGAGTGCTTCTGCTAGAAACCCCAGTTGCATCTGCCTGACGATTTCTGCTCAAACTTCTTTTTAGCGTACAGTAGATTTGTTACGTCATCTTTGCTAAGCAAAGAACATAGTTTACAGGGCTCCTAATGAGCCGCTGGAGATGTAAATCTTAGAGCACTGCCAATGTGGCAAGGACACTGAAATGTTTTATGTTTTAGTAATAAGCACAGTACATGGAGCTACGTTATTTGGGCACACTAAAACATTCATAGCTGCTGGTTAGGTAACAGTCACATGCCAGACAATGACATGTAAAATAAGGGCAGCTCAGTTAAGCCATTTCCTGCAACTTAACTGGGCCACAGACCGGGACAGGAGGAAATGAAATTATTCTTGGAAAGTTTCTAAGATCTGTCCAATTAATAAACTTGAATGGAAAAGGGGCCAGGTCTACCGAAGTGGAGGAACAGACTGCAGCTGTCTAAGCACAGATGCAGCTCACTACTTGATCCAAGCGGAAACTTGAAAAGTCTAAAGAGAATGCAGCGATTTGTTCATCGCAAACTAATTCCCTGTATCAAGTTCAGGTTAACCATCAAGTTGACTTTGGCCATCTTGCCTTTAACATGTCTGCTGCTCCTTGCCTGCAACCAAGCCTCTCTGACAGGTGAACGTTTTCAAAGTGAGCGAAGCATAGCCGAGGAATTCCTGAGAGGAACAAACAACAGAATAAGGTAAGAATGGTTCCAACACAACTGCCCGTAACAGCAAACAAGGAGGAAGTATTTCCAAGAAGATTTCTTTCCCCCCAAAGTAATTCAAAGAATTCTGCATTTCCCACCCCCCCCCCTTTTTTTTTTTTTTTAAGTGGGATGTTTCCCAGTCTTACGTACCAAAATCATTTTCCTGCAATGGAAATTTTGTCATGTTGGAGCATTTGTAAATCACCGTACACACACAATTAACTGCAGCTAAACTCTAAATGGAATAACTCTTAAACTCTTAACTCTAAATGGAATAACACCTTTTTCTACACTTCTTTGCTTAAGTCATTGTTGTAGGACAGTATCTGGATTACCTAAATAACTATAAAGGGTATTGTATAAGGATCAAATATAAGAATAGGATCAAGTGCCAATTTCCAATTAAGTATGAGAAAACCACATCTGCTACATAAATAATTACTTCTCTTGTGAGGAATGGGGCATAGTTTGAAGAGATGCTGTTTAGCACTTACACCACTAAAATAACTTCAAGGTTACCATGCAAATCCTGTATTCGCTCTGTGGTATGACAGATTGATTCTTTTACTGCAGATGATCCACTGTGTTGTTCAGTTAGTAGATAAGAAGTAACCAAGTTCTGACTCACTAAAATAAGATTTATGAATGTTAAAGGATGATTTAGAGAAAGGGTTAAAAGAACAACAGAGGATTAACTGCAAATGCACAGAATACAGAGGAGTGCAAAACACAATGGATTATGAGTTATCATTTCTGTACTTTGTATGCCAGATCTTAGGTTTTTGACTCCGTCTCTTGAATTATGTAACAGTTATGCTAACCTTGGAAGAAAAGTTTTAAGAGTTGATCATTTTGAAGCAGACCAGTATTATTTTATAATTTGACCTTGCTTCTGGTCATTTGATATGTCCCATAGATATTTATTGGTTCAAAACCCACATCTAAAAAGTATTTTTTACAATGTTGAAAGATCAGTTTTAATAAAGACCTAGATTTACTTGCAAAGTCCTTGCTTTACCTAGACTGAATCTTTTAAGAGCAAGTCAACATTGCAAGGTACATTATATAAGCTGCTATTTCTCTTCTACTCCATTTATCCCCTTCTCTGAACTCAGAATGTTCTTTACTTCTCAAACCAACTTTGAAACGCACTATTCTTATTGCACTAGAGATACATAAGGTGTTCCTTTGTCAGAAACTCTCTTACGAAAAACCACACATATTGGCAATAATAGATGAGGTAACTTCCCTAGCTTCAGTTTACTAGCTGTGATGAACCTATTAATTGAATTCTATTTAACAATCCAATACCCAGACAACTTAACTTATTAGGTACCATTTTTGACATTCTTTAGAAATCCAAAGTTTAATGACTTTTAAACAGAAGAATTCTCATTTTAAAGATCTAGTCAACGTTAAAGGGTCATGGTTTATCAAGCAGCCTTGCTGCTGAAGACCATCTGGTGCCTGAATTGTCTCAAAAGTTTTCAATTCAGTATTTGTATGACGCCTAATTCAAACCAAATCCCCCTTCCACAAAAAACAGCCTTTTCCCTCCCTCCCACCACCCCCAGAGAGAAAAAAAATAGGGGCCGTATATTGGGGAAGATGACTTATGACTTAGTAGTATTAGAGAAATTTATTATTGCAGATGAAAATCGTTACGATATAGGAGTTTAAGTGGTGTTTAAATTGCAGACATTTGGACCAATAAGCAGTAAGTTTATTTCCGAATTCCAACATCCAAGGCTTTCAATGCCAGGCGTTTTTTATTATTATTTCCTTTAAAAAAAAACAACAACAAAACCCAACAACAACGAGATGGACCACCACACATTGAAAGAGTTATCCTCAGGCAACAACACAGGAACAACTCTCCTGAGGACATAACAAAGGCTCTGAGCGTTCTCACATATCAGAGCCAAGAAATCTGCCCATGCCAAAGGTATTCTTTGCTACTTTGGAATACAGCATTAATTAAATGTTGGTAAACAGGATCTCTAATAAGTTGCATCCTTCTGGTTGTTTGTTGACACTATAAGCATTTGCACAATAGGACACAGTTGTCAGTGAGGACTAGAATCTTGAGTTTCTCAAGTGGCAAGGGCCTGGCAAAAATACCTTGCTTTGTTTTAAAACAAATCAACAAAAAGCTTAAGGTTTTAACTTAAAAAGAAAAAATTAAACGAAATCTATAGTTATTTTCAGTCTTCCCTCAACCAAAATAGAGCTACTCAAATTTGACAAAATTGTGCCTAAAAAAAAGATCAAAGGCAGTGTCAATATTTAAGTGTTTTTCCCAGTCAGCTCTGCTAGTTTTATGCCATATGTTCAGTAGAAAGCCAGAAGCTGTGACACCTACAGCTGTTCTGCCGTTTAGCATCTGATGAGCTTCTGTGCTTTTGAAGAGCGTTATATTTGGCCTGTAACGCAATCCTTCTCCTCCCGTGCACCACGCAGTCCTACCCAGCCTCCTCAGAGCCCTCTGAAGTGGCACGGGCAGGCGGCTGAGCTGGGGGCTCCCCGAGGCCGGCCAGCACCTACAGGAGCCAGCAGCAGGCGGTGGCCGGGCTGGCTCAGTAACGGCAGCACCAGCTGGCCACGGGGCAGCACCACAGCCAGCGAGAGCACTGAAGTTCCCAATCGGCACTTCCTAGGGGATCACCTCCCACACTGGTGTCTTACACCGATCTGTTCGTGGGTTGGCAACAACTGGGTATCAGGACTGTCCGCTTTCAACTCCTTCTGCACATCTTGAAGTACCATTTCACCAAGTCATTTGACTTGTGGGCTCAGATGTCCAAGTGGATCAGGCCAGATGTACCACCACCAGCAAATCACACCAAGTAAAGCATCCTGTTGTTCTTTCTTTCTTTATTCAAGGAGGAGGAACATCTGTCAAACTTCCTGTTCGCAACCTAAAGCAATTTCACTGGCCTTGTGACAAGGGCATCCAAGGGGAGGATGAAAATTCAAGTTCTGGCCCTGCACTCAATACCGCACATTTTAAGAAATCAAAGTTGGGAGGAAAAAGGATCATTTTCCTGTCAGCCATAGCTGCTGCTGATCTCAGCTCTTGTCAGACAAGCTCTGAGAACACCCACTGGTCTGGCTCTTGCATGGTCTGACAAGCCTCCCAGTGGTGTAAGGTGAAAAGAGAGGTGTTAAAACTTATTTGCAAATTTTAGGTGTCTGCTCCTCAGAGGTTACAGGTCCAACAAAGAATATCTCCAATGAAGAATTTATTCTCTGTGAGTACAGCCTCGTGCTGAAAGACAGACTGACACACAACTTAAGTCCATACAATCTATCCTCAAGGACAGCCCGCAGTTTTCTAGCTGATTAGCATTTTAAACTCTCCTAATTTAAAGGGTAGCTTTAACTTCTCAGGCAAATAAAAAAAATGCTTCTTTTGTAGTAATAATTCTCAATTTTAGGCATTTCCTCATTGCTCCCATCACAACAGAAACATTAAAAACAATGGAGAACAGGAAGGCAGGAAGCATAGGCAGAATTTATCCCATACTATAACTATATATATATATCCCGATATCCCTACTATATATATATATATATATATATATATATAACTATACCCCATAGTTATATTTTTCTTTATCCATTTTCCTATGGGAAGTCCTTGTTTTAGAAACCTGCTGAATTTAAGGCTGGATTATTTAGGCAATTCGCACGTGTTGTCTGTGTGGTGATAACACTCCCTTATCACAAATCAGCATCTACAAATATAGACTGGAAGAGCCTGGAGACTTTCTTGGATAGAATAAGAGAAGACAGACTACTTCTGAACAGTTCACCTTGCACCTGACTGAGATAAAATGTGAGCCTCTGAACAGCAGGGCTCAGTCCCTTCTGAACAAGTGGGACTATTCTTAAAAAGCAATCAGATATTATATTGTGCTCCAAAAAGCCTATCTGCTCACATATGTTTATACAGTTGTTACGCTGACATTCTGAAACAGAAGCCTCTCTAATTTTAGATTCAATGTAAGCAGGCAAGAAATGCTCTGTCTTTATCATTAACTTCATCTTACCAAACACACACTTACAGAGCATTTAGTTCAGATTATACTGGGCATGTGTCAACAGACTTCTGTTTGTAAAAGAGCAGCTACTGCTTCTAACTTTTACTCTATTTCACCCTTTTCACCTCTATTTCACATTTTTCATGTATTAAGCTTCAGGGTGCTTTTTGTAATTGCTGAATGATCCAATAGTATTCCACTGAAGATTTTATGAGACCACATTAGAAATCTTTGGCCATTTGATCTTTCCAGGTTTCCCGCACAATCTCGTTACATGGTTTTAAAACTGAATTAAGTGTGGGTTTAAAAAACAAAGTGAAACATGCTTCTTCCCACGTGAGTTTTTGCAATGAAGAACTACATCATTAACATATGAATTTAGGTGCATGATTAGTTTCAGAATGGAATTCAACCTAAGGAAAAAAAGGTTTTCCTTCACCCTTGTGGCTTCTCTTCCCCCACAGCATGCTACGCCTACAAAACTCCTTGCATTAACAGGCACAGAAGCTGCAGGGCATTTTCTCCTGTGTAAGAACAGAGATCAGATTCCTCCACTGTGGCAATTTTGGAGCTGACACTTCCACTACCACAGACTGTGGGAATAAAGTTGGTTGCTGTGTATGCTTTGGAAAAAATGAAGAAGGTAGCTCTGAATGCTGCAATTTAGAATATCTCTATTCTCTACAGAGAAGACTGAACAAAACAGTAAAAGCTTTGGGGATGCAAGCTAAAAAAATATTTGCAAGTCAAACAAGTCGCTTTCTGTGCGAAAGTCAGCTTTCAGGAAGCTTGAGGTCCGTGACAACCTCTCATTTTCATTGTCTTCACTTGCATTTGGTATAAGGACGTCACAATTAAAGGCTGCATGTTTGACATGTTAAGTTCACACTGATGAAGTTACGGATAAAATTGTTCCCCCTTGTACACTTGCTGTGCCTATCAAGGAGATCAGAGTCCATCTCATTTCAGATGTTTACAAAGATTATTACTGCAGAAAACAAACCATTTCATTGAAATATCTAAATAACATTAACATGTGTGTCATCAGTTAGAAAAGTGTAAAAATAACCTAGATTCAAAACAATTGTTTTGATGTTTTCGCAGCAAAGAAGTTCTGAAGAACACTAGACAACCAACTTATCCCATTCTTTATTATTCCGATACCATAACTACTCCTTAAAATACAACTGAATTATATAACTGGGGAGCAGGATGATAGTGGTAGGAAAGCAGGCAAGCTTCAAAGCCAGATCCATAGTTAATGCCATAAGTAAACAGTGTCCCCAAGTCTACTCTTTGTCATCAACAGAAATTAAATCAAGAAACAAAAGTGCACAAGTCTGTAAAAACAAGAATGTCACTTAGTTTTTCTAGCATAAAGTTGCTAAGGTGACCAGTTTTGTGGAGGGGCTCCCTTTCAAAAATGGAATCACTCCTTTTTTCATAAACTTTGCTTCATAATATTTTTTTAAGACGTCCAGTACTACTTTTTCCGTTCTCAAGCCTCAGTGTTTCTTGGGACTATCCATACATTACTTTCACTTATGCCGTAACATTAAAGTATAATCCTATGCCACAAGGTTCTGCAAGGTTATGAAGAACCTGCAGATCTTACTGATTATCTATCTAAAAGTTATCCATTGTAGGAAACTAAAATTATTGTCGATGTTCCAGCTATCCAGTATGATGTTCCAGTAGTATCACTTCTGTTGCTCTAAAACCCTATTTGCTACTTGTGAAGGATTTTCAGAAATTCTTGAGGAACAAATCTTGCTGCAAGTGTGCAAGCCTCATGCTCCTGAACCCATGAAGTAGATTAGAAATAACTTAGACTTAAAAATAACTTAGATTTCCTCTTTTAGGAGGATGCATGTTGAAGTGCACAGTTTATTTTCACAAAAACAGCAACAGCTTCTTTCCAAGACATAACAGAACAGCTAACTTTATGGCAGTCCAGGAGGATAACTGTGGTTCTGACCTGTAGATATAGCCATTAAACATCAGCTGGTGTAACGCCATTTTGAAAACAGACATCTTTCAGTTCTTACTGAACTTACAGGACAGATTCTGTCAATTCACTTCCCACAAACCACTATTCCTTGATGGTCACTCCATTAGTTTAAGCCAAGTGCAAAGCTGAGCCCTGCAGTGTCACATATGAGAATGAAAGACCCCTGGTCTTCTGACACACTGTCAGGAGGGGAACTCGCTTTGTCTCAGGAGTGAAGGCCACACTGGTCATTTGGTTTCCATTACAAGTGCTTCCACTGAAATTTCTGCATTTTCTTTCTTAAAATAATCTACACTTCTTGTGTATCATAGGCTGCCAAGAGCTGGAAGCAGTCACAGCAAGAGAAGAGGAAACCAGGCAAGAAGAAAACGTGGGCAATGACTGGAGAGCAACAAAACAGAAAACACAGGGATAAGAATGCTATAAACAGGGAAGTCAACTCCATGACGAGCACTACAAAGGTAAACAACTTGACTTTACTGCCTAAGAACACCGTAATTGATTAGTTTTTTTGGAAACACCGAGTTCAGAGACAGCTCAGCCCTACTAATGTAGTGCCCCAGTATCCACACAGAGAATTGCTTGCGGTCAAGTTCAAGGCATAATGTGAGATGTATTCAACTGGAAAAATATTTAAACTTAAGTGGATTATTAGCCATTATACCTTGAGAGACTGTCATCCTTAATAATCCCAAAGTGCTTTGGAAATTCCAGCACAGAACTGCACCTACCGTGAGGCTCTTGGGTAGCAGCCAACTGTTGCTTATCACACGACATTGCACAGATAGGAAACGATGGCCTCTAATATTGCAGTAAATCCCTGGGAGGCTTTAGATGCCAACACAAGGGAACATTTCAGTTCATCCCAAGGATGTGGACATAATAGACTATGTCTTGCTCAAAGAGAGGAAGCAACTCTACACACTCTGGAATTCTGAACCTCTGACTAGTGTTTCAGTGTGGCTAGTGCTTCATATTTGATTAGCTTGCCCAGCAGACAAACCATCCGACCATGCTCCCTAAGGTACCCGAGAAAGCCCAACCTCTTGCAATCAATTCTACTTACAAGATTTAAAAAACATATACAAACATGATAACGCATAAATAGGAAATCAAATGCAATAAAATAGGAAGAAGCCAAGAGCTTCACCTTGAGAAAGGATCTAACCTACAGCTTAATTCCATATCGATTTATATGGAATTAGGTAAATTTAAGTGTTTTGCCACTCCAATGCTCTAGCATGTCTTCCCTCTCCTTAAAACAGACACGTACCCTGCACAGATCCTCTTCTTGGCCATATCTCCAGTTTTTTCAGATGTGTATACCTCCATCAGTCAGAGGCTTGGGGAAGAAAAGTGAGATTGAGAAGGGCAGCTGGAGTACACAAAAGGGGACTGCAGCAAAGTTACCATAGAAATTTTTTCCCCCTGCATATAGTCCCCAATAAAAAGAGACTATGTCCATTAATTTGTAGGCACTGTAAATTACAATAAGAACTTTTAATTAAGCAATAATAAATTGATTTTAAAATCTGAAGTTCCATAAACTGTTAATTTATAATAATATATCACTCCCATATTACTTTGTACAAGAAATAAAAACAGCCTCCATATTGTATTTGTTCCACCATACTACAAACGTCATTTTCTATTTAATTCTAAAGCAGAAAGCAGCACTTAACCTCTACAAAGGTTAATACTCTTCCTTATCCATGAATTACTCTGGTTACATTTTTTTCTGAATTATGCAGATGTCAACAAATTCTGGAAAAGGATACTAGAACCAAGTGGAGAAGAACTCCTCCATAAGATGTAAATCCTGAATACCATACTACAAACAGGCAAGAAAAGTTAGTTCTCTCTACTTTGTTTCAAGACTATTAAAAAAAAAAAAAGAGGATGGAAAAAGTTGAGCTTGTGAGATACATATTAAAAATGTAGGTCAGGCTTAAAAGTTTGACCTACTGATCTTCTTTGCTTTGGCAGAAGTACAAATTGAGTTTACATAATGCTACTCACATGTAAGTGCTGGCTGGGAACTAAATGATACAAGTGTTTTTAATAAGCCTAAGTCTTTAACAGGATTCCATTTTTTAGTTTTCAAACAGTTTTAAATCCTTATTTTGTGGTACAACAAGAATCAAAGCTTTGCTGATAGTGCTCACAGGCATTTCTGAGATAAAGAATACCAGCTCTGGTTTACTGACGAAAGAATTGCAGCACGACCATGACAACTTTCCAACATCCAAAGTCAGTCATGCCAGCTGCTAGATTTGAAAGGAAAATACATGTTACTGGATCCCAGATCTGTACTCTACAAATTATGTTTCTTACCTAATTTTTCAGTACTAGAGACTGAGGAATTCCACAGGATTTGGTGACACAAACTAGCAGTTTTGTATGTTCAGACACTACTGAGAAAACAAAACATTCACCTAACACGCAGAGTTAATTTGTATTTGTTAAAATGCAAATGTAAAACATCAGTTCCTCTATGGACAAAACCAACCAGACCTCTCATGCCTGCCCTGGCAAGCTCAAATAACCAGGCTGACACAGCTCTCTTTCAGGAGATTCTTCCTACACATAAAACAGTTCCATATGTTTAAATGTTGAGCAAGCACAAACTTAATTCATTACAACAATGCCTTACTATTAATTTTTCTCGTGCCCTAAGGCCTGGTCAGTTGCAGAACCCAAACACAATTCAAGCCCTCTGCTTTGTCAGATTTTAACATCCACTTGAAAAACATCTAGTCATGAAATGGAATGGAAATGTTAAGGACAGCACTGCACTCCCGACGGAGACACATCTTCTAACAGACTGCTCTTGTCTTCAGACCACTTGGTCTCTACATTCTTTACCAGGCCTTACCAGTTCTTATTCAGTTTTGTTGGTTGTTTTTAGAGGCACTGGCAGCATCTCTAAACTGCAAGCACTGGTGCCTACATCTTAAGGCAGGTCCTGATTCCCTCACTGCCCAGATCAGCAGCTTACCACAGAGCACCACCTCTGCCTGCCTGCTCACACACCTGGGGCACCTAAAGGGAAGTGTATTATTGGAAGTTGTATTCAAGAACCTGACTTCAAACACCTCTGATGTTCACAATGGCTTTGCAGATTGCTTTGCAGTAGTTGCCTCTTTCTAAGCCATGACAGCATGTAACTCTTCATTCTCTGTATCAGAGCATTCTTACATATTCGCAGCACACATTCCAAACAAGTCAGTGGAAGGGCATATAACATCTCCTGTCACAGTGACTGCGTGGTATGGTGCAAAAGAAACAGAAAAAAAAGGCATTTCAAAGAATTACTTCCTATCACGCCACATCATTTTCTGTTAACACATGGAAGAAGCATGTTGTGGCTTGAGTATATTGCGAGGTATTTAACAGACAATCACCAGAACCCTTCTGAAAAGTCAGTTATACATAAATCAAAGAAAACAAAACATTATCTACTTCAGCACACAGCACAGTAATTGCTCTGTGGTACAGTTCCTCCACAGAGCAGCACGAAACATTACCAGGTTCTCAGCACAGACCCTGAAGGGCCATACTGATTTTTAAATATCTTATCGCTACATTTTCCAGCAGACAACTGCATTTAGAACAATGATACCAGCTGGAACTCAAAGTTCGTACCCTTTTTAAGTTGTTGATGCTTTATTTAGCAATACTGGTTGATTCAAGTACCTTCATGTGGCCTTGGGCTTGTTTCATGCATAGCCAGAGCTCCAATTAGAGAAAAACATTTCCATAGCAGTTTGATCTGAAACTCAGCAGGAGCTGGAAATCACCACCAGGTCATATCACCTGCGATACCTCATAAGCTGATCCCAACAAAGCGACTGTTTGAAGTGTGGGGAGAAATTCCTCAGGAGGAGGTATCAAAAGTGGTGTAATAACACTGAACAGCAATCATCTCCTACATGGGTTAGAGCACTTCACAAGAGCAGGGAGTTAATGCCTCATTAACTGAGGAGCAGCCATTGGGCATAGCTTGCTCCATGGATGCCACTGACTCTGGAATCGTACTTCACAAATAACACAGCAACTGAGTATGCAAAACCAAGAATTACACAGAACATTTTGGAAGATACATGGAAAGTCAGCATTTGTAAGCAAAACAGAGACAAGTGAAACCCACAACTGACTGTCATACTGCTACTTGTACAGCATGGTACAAAAAGCTACAGAACATGGCAAGTATTTGCTTTAGAAACATCCACCAGAATTTAGCACCCTGAAATTCTGACATTGTTTTATTTAATGACTGCTACAGCAAAGGTACACTTTGTACTATAAATTGGAATCAAATGCACAATCACGCTACATAGAAAGGGATGACTAAGTCACATAAACAAATGGATAGCTTAACTTTCCGAAGGAGGATTTTGTTTGATTAAATTCTGTTGAATTATTTGACCTATTTAAAAAGCATTTCAAATCAACCCCCCACGTGTACAGCTTTTAACATGTCTAACTTCAACCATACATGCTATTCATATCCTTTTACCTACAAAGGGATCAAGTGCTGATGCTAGAATAACTTGTATCCCCCCCTTCCTCCCTTACTGAAGGCAAATATCAAAATCATTAAAGAGCATCCCACACAAAAAGGGAACATATGGAGATAAAACTATCCGCTTTTGAAATTCATTGCAGAAGTATACAGATACAAGAGCAAAATTCATTACTACTGAAATCAGTGGGAATTTTGGAATTGACTTAAATTAAAGCCAACGCTGCCCTTATTTCTCACACAGAGCATCAGGTCACAAAGAAAAGGATGCCCGTGCAAGAAGACCGAGGTTTCCACATGGGAGTTATCAGTACTCTGTGCTTGTACACTACATGTAACTAAACCTCAATGAGAACTCTGAAATTTCATTTCCATCTTTCCTTTATAATCTTAAAGAAATACTTGAAGCCATGTGAAGGAACAAATCTTGCAAAAATACTTAAAGAAAAAGCACCAAATGAAGGCTTGGACCCATATCCAGGAAGGTGTATTTCCTCTCTGGCCTAACGACATATAAGCATCTGAAACCTTCAGTGCTCTCAGTTGTACTCAATTCCTCAATTACAACACTGGAGAGGAAATTATATAGCCAACATTTTTCAATTGACTACAAAGCTTTTTTTAAGAGTAAGATTTAGGAGACAAATGAGCCCTGGTCTCCGCATAACATAGGCTTCTTTAAACAAAATACATAAAACAATCTAGATTTTCCAGAAGAGTATTAAAGCAGCTCATCTGTTTTGCTATCCAATTTAGCAGAAAATCACCATTTCCACTGGAGTAAGATGTACATGCTGTTTAGCATTTGAATCAGAACAGATTTTTTTTTTTTTTACCTGAGATATAAGCCCAGGTTTCCAATCTTAATGGCTGTAAACAGCTCCGAACGAGCTGGTACAGTGCTGTCTGCCCAGATTTGCAAGACCTCTCCTCCATGCAACGCTCAAAGAGCTGCAGTACCGAGCAGCCCAGGCTGCTTCACGCTGCCTTTCAGAATTCCGAGGACAGCAGCCACGCAGGGACAGCATTACTCTCCTTTCTCCTTGGCACTAGGCTGACTTGTGGAAGCAGAATCTAGAATTATTCCTATAGGAGACGAACCCAGGGACAGAGAGGTTAAGTAAAGAAATAGTTTCTTTCACCAGCTGAGGGCACAACGCTTCAAAACAGTACTTAGCTGTACGGATGGAAGTCAGAGGGATTGAATGCAGTTCAAGTGTGGTATTCTGCTAAGCATCCCTGAATCTCGCTAGCAGCTGCGACAGGGTTTATGGGCAGGGCAGCGTCTTCCTGGGCCCTCCTTCACGGCAGCCTCTGGCTACTGAATGGCACTCAAACACATTCCCCTCCTAAATCAATACTACAGTGTTTACTACAGGAAGTCCTCGATTCAA
This sequence comes from Anser cygnoides, assembly GCF_040182565.1. Classification (NCBI taxonomy): domain Eukaryota; kingdom Metazoa; phylum Chordata; class Aves; order Anseriformes; family Anatidae; genus Anser; species Anser cygnoides. The sequence goes on from NC_089887.1 coordinate 8,194,559, forward strand.
TGGGCATCCGTGCACTTCCTTGCTTTGCCATTCGGGCAAAAGGCTCATTTGCAAAGCTCTAAGTACTGGGAATAAATGTTTACATTGCTTTTAACCAGAAGTCTCGTGATAGAGGACATCAAATCCCACATCAATAAAATCTACAAAATGGTCATTAAGGAAGCAGCCATATGACAGCTAGCTCTCCTTTGTGACTTTAAAAAGCCATCAACTTGTTTGGCTTCAAAACATAGCAAAGGAGCCAGTTTTAGGTCTGTCAAAATATAATTTAAGAAGTTAAGTGCTTCAGAAAAATCCCTACAGATTTCGTGTTTGCCAGCTTAATTAAAACCAAAACTTCTTTGTACCCCTAAAAGCAGTACAGGATAGGAATGGCACGATGATCCTCACGTAATCATCCATCAAGAGACTCAGAATTAATGATTTCTGGGCACAATACATCAAGAAGCAATTTTTGTTTTATGAGTAGGTATTAAACACTTTTCTTTAACAGAGATATCAGTGGGCTGTACTTAGCTCCACAAAGACCTCTTTTCTCCTCCCCACGAGCAACTTCTTCGAAACAGTTTTTATCTCACTTCTGTACAGGCTGAGAGAATCCAACATTTTCAACACTGCATAGGGTATATGAACACGAGGAAGGACTTAAGACAGATATACTTAAATGTTTCAAATGAAGATTATTTTATTTGACTTTAAGCACCTCAAGAAGGGCTCCTTGCTGCAGCACTGCTGCTAGGTGTACCTGTAAGAGGAAAGAACCAACTACTTTATGCAGGCATAGGCAGGAAGATCACCAGAATTAGCTATAGGGAGGAGTGAAAGCATCTAGGGAGATCCTGAGTGCTGAACTTTGGGAAGGGAAGGGACTCATTCCTCTCTGGACCAGGCAGGGAAAGCCAGGTTCTGTCCTAGGCAACTAGAAGCTAGTCAAGCAAGTCACAAAGATGAAGATAGCCTGGTCAGAGGGAATGCCCAGTCACCTGTCTCTAGTAGCCAACATTTTAAATATGCTACTTCATCAGAGGAAAGGAAATACAATCCCACCGAAAACAGCTCCATCCTCTCACAGACATTGAGCATCAGGCAAGATGCAAGACGGAGAAAGAAAACCTTTAAAGCCCTTTGCAAGAATTTACCACAGAAAGCTTTACCCCAGCACCCCTTTTCTCTATACCTATGGTTTGCTTGGAAATCAGAAGCGTAAGTCAGTTGGACCTGCAGCAGACCAGCCTGCCTCCCTGACAAGGAGACCGGGCTCCTCCGGGGCAGGACGTGAAGGAGCGGCTCCCCTCCTGTCACTCTGCCTGTCGCCTGGCACCACGCGTGTCCCACCGGCGGGCTGAACCGCTCACAGACACTAGGAAAAAGACGAGCAAAGAGCCTCGCTCTTCAGGGAACACAACGCCAGGCTCCAAACTAAAGCCAGGCGGGCTCTAGGCTCAGAAGCTGGCAAAAGCCAGCCTGCAGAGCACGTCCTGCGCACACACAAGAGGGGGGCGCAGGGTTTGCGCCTCCCCGCACCAGGCAGAGCGGCAGGACCCGACCCGCCGCTCCCAGAGGACCGGGCACCGGCAGCCCCCAGCCCCCAGCCCCGGGCCGCTCGGGTCCCGCCGCCCCCTCACCCGCGGACTCCCCGGTGTTGATCCAGTCGGGGTTGGCCAGGCTGGCGATGGCGAAGATGTCGGCGGCCAGGAAGAGGCATCCTGAGATGATGGTCAGTTTGTCCATCTCCGGCGGCTCCCGCCTCCGCCCGGCTGCCTCCGCCCGGCTCCCCCCGCAGCGGGCCCGGGCCGGGGGCGCCTCACAGCCGCGGCTCCATGGGCCCCGCGCTCCCCGCGGCGGCGGCGGCGGCGCCACGAACGGGGCCCCCGGGCCGAGCCGGAAACGAACCCGGCGGGCGGGGGGGGAGCGGGCGGCTGCTCCGGAAGGGAAACCCGCCGCCCTCGGGCCGCGCCGGGCCGGGCGGGGCTCACCGGGGAGGGAGGCCTTCAAGAGGGGGCGGGACCTACTGCGGCCGTACCGGGAGCGGCGACCGGAGGGGGGCGTGGCCTCGGGGAGAGGGCGTGGCTTGCCCCGGGTTGCTGCCTGAGGCGCGTCCCCGCTGAGGGGCGGCGGTACCTGAGGGGGCTGTGTCTCGGCCCCTCTGAGGCGCCCCAGTCCCCCCTGACCCTCCCCAGTCCCCCCCCAGGGTATTTTTCACCTTTCAACCCGTTCTTCTTCCTGCCCCGAGCTGAAATTGCTGTCCCTGTACTGTGTTGGAAAAAAGAACTAACTCATCTTGTCCAGAACTCACCCGAATACCTCAGTTTTTCATGACAGGCTTTTCTGTGGGTTAACCCATACTGGAGGGAGAGGGAAATGTTTGGAGGCAGTTAAAAATGCTCCAAACGAGGGAAGGCAGCCCAGTTTCGGTCACAGCAACCACCCCATCGGTATTCTGACTCTGGCATGGCGATGTGAACTAATTGGCTTTCATCCAGCACACCGCAAACCTACAGGTGCTTATAAAATACCCGATTGCATTCATGTTTTCTCCTACCAACAGCAAACACCCACCTGTTCGTACAGAGGAGTGGAGCTGGACGTATCTGAAAGCCAATCCGAACTGACCCAGATGCCAAGCAGGCGACCATGCAGTTTGTTTTTGTTTGTCTTTAATGCAGATGGCACGCTGTACCAACAAAAAGGAGATATTAGGAAAGTGAACTTAAAGTGTTCAACAGCAATCGGAGAGCCTTACTATTTTGAGGACAAGAGTTGTATTTATTCTGCTAGCCTTGAGAGATTTTCATAAGGGTGGAGAACATAATAGGGCTTTTGATGAAAAGCAGCTGAAATTGTTTCCTTCTAACAGGGAACAATTGGTGTGTGGCAGAAGTGGTAGAATTGAGATTTTATTAAAAATATTTTAAAATCATATTGCACTAACAATGGGAATCCAGCAGTCTTGAAAAGAAGTTATTTCCAAGAATCATCTGTAACTATCCTTTAGTTAAACCAGCTTTAAGCGGTGTTTAAATAGTTTCAGTGCAAGCATTATGTAAAAGTCTGCCTCAAAATTAGTTTATCATTAAATAACTCAGCTTCACGGCAAAGGGAGTAAAGGAAGGGGGGGTAGAGAGGACACAGAAAAGGAAGATTTATTTAACTGTTTTCTGACACACAGACAAATCTGAAGTCAGAAATAGTGACAGAATACAGTCTTCATACCCTGCAGACTCTGTGGTCAGTTATTTAATTTTTCTCAGGTTTATTCAGAGGCAAACACATGCCAAAGGATGCTGTGTGAAGTACACAGATTCTCTGGAAAGTCTTGAGGCCCCGTGCAGGGCTGAGATACTGACAGACAGGCAACCTAAATTGAGTAACTCCTCCAGACTGCAGCAGTCCCCTGGGCGCAGCCACATCTTTGGCTCACACCACATGTCCCTGTGCCTGCATCTCTGACCAGCAGACTCCTGCTCACCCGGTGCGGGGGGCTCAGAATCTGCCTGCCCCAGCATTCTGAGCAGTTAGTAGGGGTTCAGGTGGCCTCCTTGTCTGCCAGTACACTCTTCCTCTACAGGTCATCATGGAGGCATAGTGCATTTCCAAGAGGCTCACCAAAGACCCACCTGCCCAGTGATTTTGACTGCATAGAAACATCTCTTTGCCTGGATTCAATGGAACATAACCAGTCTTGGGCTACAGGTGGGGATGAAACTAAGGATGTTTCAATCTCTCTCTGTTTCTTTTTCCTCTTCATTTCCGTCTCCTCACTCCTGTCCTGATACTGTTCTTCCAGTCCTATATTTCAGTAGTCTGAAGCCTCTGAAATCCTTCTATCAGTGTATCTCCTTCACAGAGTCCCATTGCCCCACATTTTCATAGTATCGAGATATTCCTGCTCTTGAGGTTGAGTATTTGGAGTGGAATCATAGGCAAATGACAAAAGGAAATGAAAGCTCTTCAGCAGAAGGGGACTGGATAAGATCCTGTGCTACTACCTGCAGAAACCGCAGAATTTAAGGGTGACCTTGAAGAAAATCAGTACAGTGTTAGGGGAACTGTAATGTAAATTCTGTGACAGAACAATGAGTAAATCAAGATAATTTCCTTAGAGACTAAATAGACTGATACCATGTATGGTTAAAGGAAAAAAGTCTGAAAGTGAAATCACAGCATTGTCTTTAAATGTTTTGTGGGCTTTGAATTAGTCACAGCTTTTATGGCTTTAAAACTATTATGCCCAGCAAGACAACTTAAATGAAAATAAACTTAAAATCAGGATTCTGGCTTCAAATTAGAGTTATCTGGATTTGTTAATAGCATTTTTTTTCCCCAGTGGTGATCATTTGCAGACCTACAACTGTTCAAGAATTTTAATAGAATTTGCTGAAAAGTTGTGGATAGAAAATGATATAAAGCAGCCCTGCATCTCAATATCATTTGTTTACCTTTATTGGCCTTGGAGTTAAGTACTCATCCTGGAAGTAGGAAATGAGCATTCAGTTCCCCCTTCTGGCTGAAGGAGATTGAAACACATGTATCGAAAAGAGCAAGAACACCCTGGGAAAGGCTTAAATCCCTTCCATTAATACTGCACCACTTTGCATATTTTCCTGAGCTGGTGAAAGAGTAGCAGGCCAGACATCTGACATCTCAGAATTCTGAGACTGTGTTCCAGTGTCAGTCTTCCTTTGCTTTTCTTAAATAGCCCTGAAAATTAAATACTTCATTCAAATCAGATGTAGTACTCTACTCATCAGCAACAAAAATCCCGCATTTGTCATGGGGAAGGAAAAGAAAATTCAAACTGTTTCTGCTTCCTTCTCTGTTTTTCATTTCAGCAGCCAAACTGACAAATCACATGTTCACATTACTATACTTTTAATCCTAATTTCTTATATTCTGTGCTGTCAATTAGAGCCTGATCCAAAGATTTACAGAAGACATTGGAAAGGTGACGAAGGTTCCATATTTTACAAAAGGGAAAAATAGTGTGAATTTTCATTAAGTGATTTCAGACAGCTGGAGACAGACATCTCAAGCAGTTCAAGTTATTACCGTTAGAAGTAATATTTAGAGATTACTTAAAACAGAGCATTTTATAACTCATTTTTAACAGAAGATGGCTTATTTTAGGAATCTCAAGCATTTGTGTGTCAGTCTTAACTTCTCCTGGTTATTGATGAGGAGAATAGGCTTGAGAGATGGAGAATGTAGTTTATTACCCTATTATATTTCTTGGTGGAGATGCTAGGATAATGTCGTTTATATTGTATTACATGTATTATGCATTTTAACGGATAGTGGATGCTCAAGAGTATTTTATTTCTGCAGGTGCTAAGTATGGCAATTGCAGTTGCTTCTTTCATGTCAGCAGTAGGGTGTGAAACCAATCTGCTGGAAATTCATAAATCAATCTCCTCCGTAAATATTGATATGAAAAATTCCATTTTTGGTAGGAAGTCAATCCTTTCTTGAACTTCTTAACAGCTGACAGCTCCTCTGCTCTGTGATTCTGTACCCTGTTCTCTACTTTCCCTGAATATATCAGCCTTTGTCATGAATATTTAAGAGAAGTATTGGATTTTTTTTCTTGGTAAAAATGTGTGACTTTTAAGAAATAAGTTTCTAAATAAAAAATACTTTCAAGATATTTATTTGCAGAGAGCTAGTTTATGGAGTAAACTGACTTTTTTGAGTGTTGTTATTATAGCTTTTTGTCAGCTACTCAGCAGGCAATGCTTCTAAGAGAAGCAGTTAAGGATGAGGGACTTAACTGTTTAGACAATCAAGAATGGGTGCAGCCTCTGCTAAATGTCTCCTTAAACATTTTATTGAATAACGGTATCACAGTTTATTCAATTTTTCCCCTGGCTTTTCAAAGGACAATTACCAGCACTGGAAAGCATTACTCAGCACAGACGGACTACAGTATTAAAGGCAAATATTAGGACTGGCAAACAAGGATTGGGTCTTATAATCATACAGAATGGACCATATCTCCAGATAATATGCCTGGTTGAGAAAAGCTCTGCAGCTAAAGATGGAAAGCTGAAACCAGGTAAAACAAAACAAAACAAAACAACGACAAAAAAAACACAACCAGTAATATTCAAATTTAGTAGCGTTAAAAATATTGCCATTCTGCATTTATGTTTTAGGCCTGTCTCTGATTTATTTACACTTACACACATCAGAAGAGACTCAATTTAAAAACCACAGAGCAAAGAAACTAGCACAAACTGTATAAAGCTCAGTGCCAACATTCCACTGTAATGGAATACCTGTGATCTTAAAATAGCTGATACGGACGACTATTTCATAATCAGATCAAGGTTTAAATCTTTATATTATTCTACAGATAAAACAGATTTCCGATTCATCAGCAGGTTTGTTCAAGAATAGTTTGTCTATTACCATTATATAGCAATGAAACTTCAATAATTTCTTTCTTTGTTCAGTGCATTGTTGTTCAAATAATTTCATTCTACAAATAATGCAAAACTTCCTGAGGGCTCGAAACTAATTTGCCTTATTGTTTGCTTTTTATTTCTCTTCATTTTACAAACTTGTTAGAAAGTCGTAATGGACTAATCTCCATGCTCTGACAACCCACGGAGATGTTCCCCTTTCTAAATGTTTTAAACCTGAAATGTGCCTTCCTCAAAATACCTTCACGCTGCAAGAGGTTATCCCAACACAAATCTTTAGGGGCCACTGAAGGATATTTAGCACAAAACGGATAGGTGAACTGAAAAGCTGGGTAGTGTATCAGACTATCAGTGTATAGATGCTGAAGTGGAGGCAAAACTATCTTATGTCTGCAATTCAAAGATAGCTTTGACTTGCCACAGCAGTGTTATCAGCATAGTATGTGCAGAAAATCAGAATTCTGAAATAATCCGTTAAACACCAGTAGTTTCTCGGAGATATTTTAAAATATAAGGACATTTATGACTATGTATTTTGAAACATGCAACTCGCATGATTTACCTTTCTGATTAAGTGAGGCTGAGAACTTACAACTGTTGGTAAAAGCTTTTTCTGTTGCTTTTTTAGTACCTGCTATCTTGGTACTTGTTCCAGAATTTCATGTTTGTGCCCTAGCAGAACCAGTACCTTGCATCAAGCTAAAGTGGAGAGAAAGTGTGATGATAATGGAGTAGGAGTAGCAGTTAATGGAAAAAGTGAATGAAAATATGGTTCAAATACAGGCATTTGTAACCCAAAAAGAGTTAAGAAAATAGAGCAAAGGGAGTGAAGCTCCTTGATCTGCTTATTATGGCAGCAGACAGCTGTACTGCTTATTTAAATTCCCTATGCTGTTCTGTTGCAGTTCAATACACGTTTATTAATAACTGCTCCTCTTCACAACAGGTAACGTTACTAATCAGAGAATTCACCATGGTACCTTTGTCTTCCCTAATAAAACCCCACAGAAATGCAAGGTAACACTGAATAGGTAATCTAAAGTACGGTACATTGACTCAGAAACATCCCGAAGCATGTAAGTCAACTGCAGCTTTCCTTAGTGTTGTAAAAAAGTTAGTTCTTGACAGAGCTGTTAAAGAACTTTTCTTTCATTAAAAAAGAAAGCAAAAGTAAAGTTGCATCCAGTTGAAGAGCTGCTAAACATGCATTAAAAAAAAAGCAAAAATATAGCAATTAAGACTACCTATTTTGTAATATGGACATAAACTTGAGAAAGTCTTTAAAACTGATTGCTGTCAATTTTCTTCCTTGGCAGGTGATGTGCTAATAAAGATTGGACATGCTGACGTTTTAGGATGTACTCTGCAAGAGCTTGGGAAACTCCTGCTCAATATTCCTGTAGGGACTACTCTACAAATCAGGGTTTACAGAGATTTTATTGAAGTACCTCAACACTGGCAGAGCGCAGTTGAATTAATTCCTGAAGTAAAGCTTCCTGTGATGACAGCAGAGTAAGAAATAAGTGTTGTACATAACTAGAATTTCATACCTTGCTTATTAGTCTAGCAAGAAAGAGTGTTAGTTTTTTCATTTCAGGGGTCTGTAAAGATTTTTACTTTTTCTCATGGCGAATTGTAATTTGAAATATCAGAGATGTTTACTTTTCTAGTTTCATTCAAGACAGGGTCAGGATAAATATTATTTTAGACATTCCCCTTTCTCCACAGAAACCATAAAAATTTTGGTTTCCAATAATTCCCCTGAAGTCCATGAGGCCATATTAATTTGTAATAGCCAAGGATGTAGACACTTACAAGTAATCAATGATCTCAAGATGGAGGTCTTGCTAGAACCATGTTAAAAGCTAAACTGTTTCTTAATAACTCAAACTACTGACAGTGGCGAATAACATTTTAAATTCACCGTGAGGGGAAAAGCACATATCTTGGGAGAACCACTACATAAATACAGCAGCTTTTAAAACTGTATTGCTCGCAATCCTAAAGGTGGTTCATATAGCAAGTGTAATTAATCTAGATGGGATACATGGCAGTTACAAGTTTTCCTGAGGCACAAAGTTATAATAGAAAACCTCAGAGCTAAGGGAAGGAACCTAATTATGAAAAACAGATAATTAGGCTGGAACAGCCTAACAATGAGACAGAGAGGAAGCTCACGCATCAAAAGGCTTTCTAAAAGATTAAACCTCTAGGCTTATGTTTAAATAAATCAAAGTATTTACTATTCCAAAGGAGCAGAAAAACAGTAGCTTGCTTTTCTTTTGACCAAAGAACAGCTTAGCCACTAGAGTCCAAAGGAAACAGTGCGCAAAGGGCAATGGACAATAGCATTACTTTGGTATTAGAGCATCTACAGAACCAATGAACTTGTCTTTAGAACAAGTATTTGCAAAAAAAAAAAAGACTCCGTGATTAGGCAAGGTAACTAAATGACTAAGGGAATTATCACATCTGAGTAATTCCACACTGTATCCTTTCAGCACAAGTGAAGACACTGAGGACGAAGACACGGGGACCAGTAGTGATGATGATACAGACTCGGAAACTTTTCAGTATACATCTTCCCAGTCATCCTGTTCTGAGTTTACTCATGAATTACCATCAATATACAAGATTTGGTATGTATCTGATACAATCCAGACACTTACAGAAGGGAGAGACAGTGGGTGTGACATTGTTCTTCATAATGATGTTGACGCACTGTGCAATTCTGAGTTTGCTGCTAGTGGTGTTGGACCTCCTTCATACCGGACTGTGGAAAACAGTGAGACCAGTTCCTCTTCTTCCCACTCTTCAGTATAAGACACAACCTGTCTGAAGGAATTTGCCTTTGCTTTGTAATAATTCAAAACTTTGACTTCTTCAAAAGTTGATTTTTTTTAATACATGCCTAGACTTCCGAAAACACAGAAGTACTAGCATATTTAAAATTACATGATAGCTATACAAATCTGTTTTAGCAGTGCCCTCCCACCTCTCAAAGGCCTCTATCAATGCTAGTTGTGGACAAGATGCTATGGAAACACTTCTACCTCTACTAGTTCCAGATGAATAGGAGTTGCAAGCTCTAAGAAGCTATAATATAGTTATTTTTGAAAGTAAGTTTCTTCATTTATGCAACACAAGGATGGTGCAGATACAAAGTTTATCAAGAGCTTTTCCTGTTCCTATACAAGAATACATAGACAACCAGTAATGATTACAAGGTTTGTCTCGATCACAAGGATCATTTTTGACATACATATTTTTTATATCAACTAAAAGTTACCTATTTTCTCACAGCAGTTTTATCTTCAACATACAAGGCCAGACTTACCAGCATTATAGATACCACCTTCAGTGAAAAAAATCAACACAAAGTGTATGAACTCAGCACTTTATTTAATGAGTGCAAGCCCACAATTACACCAGGTTAATTTCCTGAAAGAACTGAATTCATAAATAACAATGTAGTAATTTCTTTAGAACACAGGTGATTTATAGTTCAGGTCCATCATGAAACGGTATCCCAGCTTTGTTTTTACAATTCATCCAGAAAAGGAGTATTTCCCAAATCACCACTAGCTGCCATTGATTTCTTCCCACTGACAAACTTCTTTGCAGCCTGGAAACACACCAGAAAAATTGATGTAAGGATATATTCACTACAACAGAGTTTATCTTGCCACTCATAGCCTCAGTTTCAAGTAATTTAAAAAAATAAAAACGACTCTATGACCTACTATAGTAGGTCACCAAGTCAACAATTTTCCTTTGGCTGTCTAAGCTTACTTGCTCCTAATTCAGCTCCTCATTACTTTAAATAGGAATGGCAGAATGACAGCTAGCTATAAAAGGCATAAACTCTTTGAAAGTGGATATTCCCAGAATTCTAATTATACCACCACAAGATACAGTGGATCTGTCGTTATTACTAAAGCTATTGCTAGTTACCACTGCAACACAAGTAAGTGATGACTGGAAAAATAAGTTTTCTGTCTTAGAATTTCTCTCTGATGGATTTTTGGATGGAGTTTGCTTCAAGTATAAACTGCATTGCTATTCTGAATTACCTTGCTGCTATATCAGCTTATCACTGAAAGCCTAGTTGTTTTATTAAGCGCACCAAGTATTCTAGGCTCACGATTCCTACAAGTCTTAACACAGAAGTGCCCATACTGAAACTCAGCAAGTTTTCCTTTAATACTGGTTGGCAGTTTGGTACTCTCAGCTACACTGGCCTTATATAAATAAATACATTGCTCTTTAATTCAATTTAAAAGACTTTCTGTTAATAAAGGCCTCAAAAGATAGACAACTGGTATTTGTAAGCTATCTGCTTAAAAGAAAAGATGTGTGTTTTTTAAACAAACGAGCACCACTTTTGTATTAAAAACTTACATAGTGATTAAGGAACACCTGTACATGCTGACACATACTTACATTCACAACATCAGCAGTGGATACAGAGTCAATTTTTTGAGCAACAACAGATGGTGATGTGTGTGTGCCAGAAACCAATGACTCGGAGCCAATTTCATTCAGCAAACCTTCTGCAGATTCCACTGACATCAAATAGGTAGCTTTCAGCTGATTTCTGCCATCAAACGAAGCATTAACAAAGTGAGCACATAGGTCCTGTTATTACCACCCTTGCAAGTGCAATGAGTTTTTAGCGCAGAGTTTTTAGCACTTGACCTTTTCAAGATTTTGAAAGATTTTCCCTTTCAAGCATGGAAGGTTTCTATGGTTAATAAAGAGGTACCACAAATAGTCAAAGCATGAAATCAACAGGGTAATGGAATACCACCTGCCTTGGAATGATCAGCCACCCCACACAATCAGGAGATCTCTAGCTCAAAATTTGTTTCTGTTTGAAGTAACTAATACAAGTACTTCACAAATTAAGACAAAATAACCTATTAAGTTAAAAAATTAGGTTTGAAATTGATGCCTGCATCTTATCAAGAACTGATGTGTGTAGAGCAATTTTCTGGTAAAGCAGCAGTGATTGTAAATGTTCCTTGTAGAATAGTTCAATTTTCTGTGAAAAGACACCAGATTTATACTGTAATTTTTTTTTTCTTGGTATAGACAGTCTTACTGCTACTCAAGAAAATCTTAATGAAAAAAAGTTAAAGTGGCAGAAAATAGTTTATTTCAATAGAATAGGATTAGGTGCCTTGCTATTTTTGACTGAATTGCAATACTCTACAAACATCACTGACCTTGAGTATTTTTTGTCACTCATATAAAACAAGTGTAAAACACAGAAAATATGTGAAGCAGTTACAGAAGTTAAAAAATAAGTAACTAAATAAATACCACCATACCAGTGTGTGCAACTCCCTAACACTAGGCAGCTTCTTAGCAGATATCCACACAACTAGTAATGCCAAACATAAAGGTACAGAATGTACCATTTAGCTACAAGTGACAGTGGAACAACCAGTCATGTCTAGCTTATGTATTCTGTAATCAACATTTACATGGAGCCCTATACGCATTTCATATACACAGCAGACAGCATTTTCATTTTTCTACTTGCGTGAATCTGTACCGTATTGTATTGCCCAATTACAGCTTTAGAGGCTCAGTGCAGTTTAAACTCTGAGTAGCATTAAACACCACCTCACTAAATGTGCATAGCCCTCTGTAAATCAGGAACTCTAAAACTCTGCTATTATTGCACCTCTGACGGCAATTTTCCCCACCTCAAATGTTCCTAAAGGAAAAATATATTTAGAGCACTTGGATGTAATATCACTAATTCAGTGCTTTACATTTGCAAACCCTCATTACTGCTATTCTTAGAAGACTCAGAAGGGCATAGTTGCTTAATATGACTGTTTTAGGAATTACTGCAGTGTCACCGTATAGGGAATTACCTAAACAATGCATTTTAGAATTCTAATTTAAGCGCCTTAGTAAAAGAGAGTATGATTAAAACAACATCATCTGTTGATGCTTGCAAATTTCTTATATCAAAACAGTTAGTTGAAAACATTAACATTTATTTAACAAGTTTTTATGAGGAAATACTGCTAGCAGAGAATTGGTGTAGCTTCAGGGAAAATAAAGTCTATTGGTAGTGCTTCAATTTTAACACAGAAAAGTAAGCACTTCGTAATAGAAATAGTTACAGCACTATACAAGCTCTGCTGTACAGAATAGCCCAAGTGCTTGACAAGTGAATGCACGTTAAGAAACCTCTCCATCACGAGATGGTTCTTTACTCACTTTGCCTTTGTGACATCTTCATCTGTGACACTGCCTTGAGCAATTGCCTTCATCTGGTTCAAAGCAGCTTTAATGACCTGAGAAAAATTAAATCACGTAGGACTTCTTCCAGCATTAAATTTAAACATGTTATTTCTATTATCTGACATTCAGAAAGACTTCAGGGGAAAGCAGTTGATAGTAGTAGGATTGTTAGCTCAGCCTCAATGCTGAACAGCTTTAGAACAAAACTAAAAACACCCATAAAGGCCAAAACATGATTAAAAAAAGCTGTGTGGATCTGAATTGCAACACCATGTTAATTTGTATGGCCTCACCATTTTTCAGAGTATTTAGTTCTGTCAGCTTAAAGAGCCAGCATGCTCATCACAATCTACTTAGGTTTAAAAATGTGAAGTCCTACAATCAGCAATCCATGGTACTTTACTAGCTCTAGTTCATGTTACACATTTGTACTTTTCAGAAGTAAGTCTCATTGCCAGCCTGCAGAGATGTCATAACTGAACATGCAGCATTCTTATACAAAAAGCCAGATCAATTGTATGTAAGAAGAATTAGTCTCTGCCTCAAGCCAAAGCACTATTTTGACAGTTAGGTTGTTAATACTTCAATTCTAATCGGCAACTCACCTGCCCAGCATCTTGAGCCTGGGATATGGTATAAAATCCAAAGAGCCCAGAATCAGAGTAATTAACATTAAATGCGGAAGCCTGAAAAACAAACATTATTATCTATTGTTTCAAGTATCAGAACAACTCAGTATTGAGCACAGGAAAGTTACTATAAGGATCCAAAATACTGGAATTCAGGAAGCTAGACTCCACCTGTGCAAAGGAAAGATCACACTGGAATGCCTTCTCTGAAATATTTTACCTTATGCAAGAATTAACTAATGAAGATTCTAGCTGGAAATAGTAACCTCTCAAAGGATAGCATGCATTTTGCTTAAAACATCAGTGTAGTAACCTTTTGAACTTACATCAAATGGCTGAGAAGTTGCTTTAGCAATACTCTGGTACAGTTTGCTGGTAACATTGCTTCCCCTCTTGATAAGGGGTCCAGCACCCAAAACATGCTGAAGGACACTGAACGCATTTGCGTCCTCACTTCCAACAGCAGCTCCTTCTGTTACAACAGCAGCGTGGACAAGGCTATCACCATTCTGTTCTCTGATTTCTCCTAAAAATACAGTAACAGAATAAAAGATAATGCAGCATTCAGTTATAAACTACTACGCATTCAGAGGTATGGAAAGCAAACACTTCTACCCAGGAGTTATTTTTGTGATGGAGAAGTCAGGTTGTGGAGTTACTGCATATGCAGTCAGGAAAGACAAAGAAGCTGTCAGTAAGCTGTAGGTCATCCTGTAGCTTCCTAATCATTAAACCCCCTTTATACTTACAACCCTAAGAGGTTGTTCTTAACACTTATTAAAACAAGCAAATACATTCTTTTGAAAAAAGCATTTAATAAAATCCTCTGCATTCGAAAAAAAAGTCTTGCAAGCATAAAACCAAGTACATTACTACACCTTATTTGAGCCTGATCCTAACCCACACCTACTACAAGATGACAAAACTCAGTGAGTCTCCAGATAACAAATACACAGAAAAAGTAGTGTACCCTCTGTTCATAAGAATATTCTGTTTTTATAGAAACTGAAGTTATATCATTCAAACCTCAAAACTTGATATTTTTCCATTTGTCTACTGAGTGATCTGATACCCCAGCTAAAGAACAGTGAGTGGCATTAGAACAAGATACTGCTCTGAAAGAGCTAAGCCTTGCTTTGTCTTTTATTAAACACTTAAGACAGTCTAACATATCTTTCCTAACAGTCTCCGACTGATTCTAGACATTCTTAACCTACTCTCTACCTTTCCCAATTTTTAAGGGAATCTTCCCAAATATGCCAAGAAAAAACATATGCTAGCTTGTTTTCCACTTTACAGAAAAGTGGATCATGCAGGTAAAGCTTTATTGAAGATACAGGTTCTGTTTTACCCCAGGACCTTCCATGGTGGGGAGAAGGAAAATCCTCTGTTTATCTAGGTGGGAGATACCTCTCAACTGTTAATTCCCATGCAGAACGTTTAGCACATCTATATAGTTTTCAGCTGTAACTTTAAATAATACTACCTTTATAATAATCCCCCCAAATCATTCCGAACAGGTACAGGAAACATATACTTACCCCCTCGGTAGATAGCCTTTACACTAGAAGTACCAGCTCCACTTCGGATATTTAGAAACTGCTCTGCAACCTGCTTTAGGTTAGAGTGCTTTACACCTGCAATGCAATAGTTTATTTCAAGTAATGTCATGTTACTGAAAAACTATAGTACTGAAAAACTATAGCAGTTAAATAACAGTGTTTTTAAATGTATCGTAACAATCTACTTCTCCGGAGAACTCAAATTTCTATAGTAGTTTTCCCTTATGAATTGCAGTGTCCATTAAAGAACATACATACCTATTCCTACAAGAGCCATTCTCGCACTTGTGAAATTGTTCTGTACAAAATGGTGAAGCTGCAACAGTAAAATCACATTTTAGGGTATTTGTTATAAAGAACAAAAATGACAAGTGAGTTCCTGACATGCACTGTTCAGACATTATACTTCCTAAAGCAACCGACTCCAATGTTTCCAAAAAGAACTGTCTATAGAACATCATTTTACATGCTTTCCAGTGACAGCCACAAAACCCTTTTATACAAGACACATTTCATTGACAGCCTTACTATCAACAGAAAGCCACTGATGTTAACAACCTTTCTAAATGTGAATGTGAGTTCTAAACTCAATACTAAAAGCATCAAGGCTACAGATTAGTTTAACACCAGACTAATAAGATAATAAATACTTACTATATATTTGCTAAATTAATTTTCTCTGTCAAGTATCAATATCCTTGGAAAGGAAACTAAGATAGACTTATAACACAAGAATCCTACCTGCTCAGATGTAATTTTTCCAACTCTGTAATCTGGACAATATAAGGGATTTGCTAAAGCAGTCTTGTAAGCTGCAGCATGCAAGTTTTCCAGCACTCCTAAGAGGAACAAAGTTTATGATTAACATAATAGCTCCTTTTAATGAAGATTATGAATGAATCTAAATGTTACACCAGTGACTGAGCTACGGTCCACTTCCACACTAAGGCATTCACCCACAAGATCTGCAATAGCAGGACTGTAATAGTCCAATACTCATTGAGTTTTAGCTAAGTCCTTAAGCAACAGTCTGCAGACTTGTACCTTTTAAAAACACTAAACACTTGTAAATGCTCAATGCTTTTTGGCCTCATCAGCAAGCTGCAGATACAATCGTTTTTTGTTTGTTTTTCTTTTGGGATGGAGAGTAGTAAAAAACAGTAACTTTATATAGGAGCTGGAAAAAATCATGGATTTGCTAAGAAGTCCCATAGCAACAGAAAGACCATACCCATCAACAGGGAAAGGGTGAAAAATGGAATGACCAGGTGACTAAGCAAAAGTTTTCCAAAGTTTGTCATTTTGAAGATACTCCCATGAAGCCAATACATTGGACCAGAAAATACACCTACCAACTTGAGGATTCTGAAATGCAACTGCTTTGTCAACTTTTAATTGTGGCTGAAGATCAGTTACTTCCCATCGTCTGAACTCTGGAGCTGTGGTGACATTAAGAAGGTACTCCATTACTGTATCACTAGAGAAAAAAGTTACAAAGGGATTAAACACAACAGAAGTAGCATGTATTTCTTTCCAAGTTGAAAGCAACTCAAACCAACGGATAAGGAACACATGAACAACAGAGTATGTCACTAAAGCCAGAGTAGTTATTAGCACTGCTGTATGACAGATGAGAATTCTAATTCAGTTCTGCCGCATTCATATGCTTGTAGGAGAAAAACAGGAGGTAAATATTAATGCAGTAATTTACTGATTTATTACCACGACATTAAAACTAGTGTAACTCCTACCCTTTAAAACGGTAAGTCTCTGCTTTACTAAAGAGCAATTAAAATTATTTGGTTTACAGTTTATCTGGATACCTACACATAGTCACGCAGGCATTCAACAGAGTAAGTCATTTTCTCTCTCGTTGAGTACACGCTAAATGAGAAAAAATACAAGAGCCATTTTAGCAGAGAGCATACAAAAATGTGGACTTCTACACATATTCTCCCATTGTCTGAAACTTTCAGCAAGGTATTGACTAGAATACAAGTTAACCTTAACTCTGTTTCAGATGAATGTTTAAAGGAGCGATAACAGGAGCGTTTTGATACACACACAGTCCTATAGCAGAAATAGATATACCTAAAACTAATGTCTTAGGTATTCAGGTAATAATAAGTATATTCAGGTTACAAGTTCCATGTGACTATCCAAATATAGGACACCATCATAATTCAAGGTAAAAAAAAAAAAAGAGCCAAAACATGAAAAGCCAAACATGAAAAATGTGTATGAATAGCAAACAAGGTAATTTAGAAATGATTCTCTTTGGGCAGAAAACAGTCTTTTTCATTTGCTTCAACATATTTTTTTGCTTAACAAAAAGGGTAAAGTTTAGATTTATCTAAATCTGACTTTAACCAAATTCTACGTAAAATAATCGTACTGGTTAATTTCCAAGAAACAATGCAAGAAAGCAGGTACAGCTAGATCCCTCTTTTCTCTTTTAGGTTTTGTTCTCTAGGCTTTAAAGTCTCAAGTCACAAAATCCAGCAACTGTTTGAATTGTTCCCAAAACTGCAGTATGAGTGTTATCTATTCACAAAAGAAGGGAAAAAATAATAATAAAAAACAAATCAGCAGACCTCAGCAAGTTTAATCTTGAAGACTTAAAAGGGAGAAAGCACATTAAGCTTTCTGTACAAACCATAAAGCTATTATTTAAAATGCAAATCATGTGTGCGCTCTCGAACCTTAGTGAAATGAGAAGTACAAAAGTCATTCCTTGTCAATGTGCACCATTCCCACACTGAGCTTATCCACCTACATATTTTAATGCTTATTGTTTTAAGTTTCCTTTTGTCATGTAGCTTGTTTTTATCTTACCAAGATAGATTAGGTTTATGTGCGGTTACAAACCTTAGGCTACCCCCAACAGCTTCAATGCCACGAGTTATCCTGAAGGAAGATGCTCCTTTAGTAGTCTATTAAAAAAGAAATAGGAAAGAAAATACTTAAAATTATAGCTATTTTAAGAACAGATTTGCCTGAGGTGGTTCAGCACTCAGGCAGATTTGAAACAGTATCTGTTTCTTCATTTATATAGAAACCATTATATATGTAAGAAAAGTTAAGCCAACTTACTGCACCCTTACTCACAATCATTTCTATCATCCTCTCTGATTTTCCAATGTAATTGCTCACATAGTTGCTCCCCAGCCCCGTTCCATGAGAATAATCCAAATTTCATCAAACATTTAATAGGATTTTTAACTTAAATAACCTTAACACAACCAGGACAATGAATGCCTACACATACTGTTAGGCTACAAGCTGTCTGGGGAAAGTGACTTCTGGCAGTGGTTAGGAAGGAAGTAATATGCAGCTGGGACATTATTTTTTTCCTGCCTGAAACTGAAGTAGATTGAGAACATTTCACAGCAGTCACTAGTGCTGAGTAACTGTCACAACCTGGCTGATGTGCAAGCATCTGCAGCTACAGCCAGATAACAACTGAGAAAAGCATAGAACAACAATTTGGAAACTTTCTACATACACACGCGAGTTTCTATCAGACATCTGAATTACCTTTTACTGCAGCTTAAGTTAAACAAGCTACATGCAGAGTTTAATATAGTTGAATTGTGTACATAGTTTAAGACACTATGAAAAAGTACAGAGCCAAATAAATAACATTGCCTTCCAGGAAGTAATTGCATTTTTCCTGCATTTAAGCCCAGCAACCAACTATCAACGTACATTGTTTTCTGCGCTGTATGATCACGTACACTTCATTTTACCATATCACCTCTTTTTGAAGCCATAAGCCTCCCACCATTTCATCCATCGACAAAAACAGTAACAGAGAATAAACACCTACCAAAGTAGATGCAAGACGAAGTAAGTGAGCAGTTCCCAAGTTACCAGTGGTTTCATATCTGCTGCCCGCTTTAATGAACACACCAATTCTTGAAGCTGGAGAAAAGTTTTCCAGAGATGCAATTACTAAGCCATTTGGTAATTTTGTGATCTGCATTAAAATAAAATTTGGTTTACTGATCCACTGGAAATACCGTCACAGGTCTTCTTTGACTGACTTATAAATAAATAAAAAGAGAAAAATACCAGTATTCATACTGACCTCCAGATCCTCAGACTCTGGAGATAATTTCACTCGTTCAGCAGTTGCCGATGGTGCAACTTTAGGAGCTACTTTCAGTGAGTACAGTCTCTTCTACAGGATGAAGCATAAAAGAATGGATTTTCTGAATTAGTTCATCGTGTAACATTGTATACTGAAAAAGCAAATGAATTTAAAGTTGAAATGCAATAAACAACTTCAAGTCCCACGTTAAACCAGTGATTTCCTTTTAAGTCCTCCAGTCACTTTTATGTCACTGTTGAAATCTGTGCAATGATTTATGTAAGGTCTCTGGAAGTTCAACAAATAGTACTTAGGAAAGCTGATTTTTCTCCTTTGTCATCCCATAGTATGAATCTCTTTTGACGCTATATAGTCTGTAAACTACTGTATAGGAATTAACTGAACAAATAGCTACAATAATCCCCATAAACGCAGGATAACTTCACAGATAACTTTATTTGGTACAGGCAGTTCAACTCAGAGTCAGAACATCAGCCGATCTACACTGATTACTGAGCACAAACAGGACACAGATGCAAGTCCCCAAACGGCAGAGCAATAATTAGAAGTAGGCCTTCAAATTGAACAGGTGAACACAAAAGCCTTCCCTTCACTAGGTGGCAACTGAAATAACATTAATGTTGATTTCAAATCTTAAATGCTATTCCCTTCCACATTTTTTCTCTGTAAAATAAGTGTATTTATTGCTCTTCTCAAATAAAAGGAGAAAAACCTCATCCCCTTACATCTCAAAGTAATAAATTGAGTGACAGGAACACCATTGCAGTCAGCAGGAGGGACAACAATGCTGGTACTCCCCTTACTTCACCACAGACACCGTTTAACATATTGTGAGTCCAGAAAAAACTCCTTTCTTCCCTCATCACAAATTCGTTAAGACATCTAATCTTAACCTCTAAGCCTTCTTATTTATTAACAAGTAGCGTATGCCTAAAATTGACTTCGAAACACGCTGACACAGAAGCTATCTGCCATCCCCTCAGGATGCTTCCAGCAGGCAGCTCCCCCAGGACGTGCTCCGGCCTCCCCGGGACGTTCTCCAGCACCACCCCGCCGCCAGGCTCAGCTCGCCAAGGGCATCACCTTGGCAGAAGCGCCCCAGGCCGAGCCGGTTCCCTGTAGAGCCGCACCGCCGGGAGGCCGCTCGCCCCCCTCCCCACCAAGCCGAGCCCCTGGGAGCCCCGGGAGAAGCCCCCGGCCCAGCAGGAGCTGCCTGGAGCCCCCCTCCGGGCCGGGCCCGCGGCCTGCCTGACCTTGAGCCGCCCGCTCCCGCTCCACTCCGCCGCTCGCTCGCTCTGCCCCGGCCCCGTCCTCCTGCCCCTGCCCCTCACGCGCAGCCCCACAGCTGTGCCCGCGCTGCCCGCCCGCTGCCCACCGACACGGCCCGGCCGGGCTCGCCGCCCCGAGGCCGGCCCTCAGCAGCCACCAAGACTCTGACAACCGCCCTGGCGTCCTCCTCCACCTCCCCGCCGCGACACACCGCACCCCTCAGCCGACGCTCACCGACAGAGCCGGCGCGACCCCCGCGAAGCCCCTCATCCTGCCGCGCCCCGCTGAGGAGAACAAGATGGCTGCCCCAGGGGAAGACTCTGCCTTCCCGGCACACCCTGCGCCGCCGCGACTTTCTAGCAAGCCAAGAGCGAAAACTCTACTGCTCGCGGTTACAGCTCCGCCTCAGGCGGGGGCGGTTGTGCGCATGCGCAGGCGGCAGCTGCCCGGCCTGGGAGGGGGCGCATCTGCCCGGCCTGCGCGGGGCGCTGTGGGGCGCGCCGCCATCTTGGGGCTGTGGGGGGCCCTGGGCGCGCCGCCATTTTGGGGCTGTCGGGGGCCGAGGCGAGCCATGGAGCGGCTGTTCGGTGGCGCTCGCAGCCGCCCCGTCCCTCGGCAGTGCCTGAGGGGGGCCGGCGGCCGATCTCGGGGTTCTGGAGCTCGCTTAAGCTCCAGCGGGGCCGTTTCTCCGCCCGCTGTGTGTGTTGAGGGTGCGAGGCGCCTCAGCAGCGGGCGAGGACAACGGGAGGCGCGACCGTGCCCCGGGGGGCTGAGGGAGGGGGAGGCCGGGCCCGCGGGGCGGTGCTGCTGAGGGGCGGGGGGCGGTGGCAGCCGCCGGATACTTAGCGGCGGCTGGGGGGCAGAGCCTGATGCCTCAGACCCGTGCCTCTGTCCGGTGCTTCGGTCCCGCCGCTCGCTATGGGCTCGGCTCCGCCCGTCTTCATCGGCTGCGAGGAGGTGGAGAAGCACCTGCACCGCGCCAGCCTCCTGCTGCCGGCGCTGGAGGCCGCCCTGGGCAACTTCTCGGCCGGGGCGGCGGGGGGCGTCGTGCAGCCCGTGCGCGCCGTGGTGCCGGTGCGGCCTCACGGCGGGTGAGGAGAGCGGGGCTGCTTCCCCGGGCTGCGAGGGGAACGGGCCGGGCAGGGGGTGATGCCTCCCGTGGCCGCTGTCAGAGGGAGGGGGTCGGGCCCGCAGCGGGGAAGGGAAGGGATCGATGAAATCAAAGCGTCGGGAAAAGGTGGTGGTACCCAGTTGTTGATTAACTTCCCTGTAAGCGCTTGATGTTAACCGTTTCGGTGTCTCTGATGCTGAAATTAAGTAATCCTCTTCGAAAGGTACCTGGGAGTTATGCCTGCTTACAGCGCCGCAGACGATGCTCTGACAACCAAGCTGGTGACTTTTTATGAGCACAAGAAAGATTCCTCTGTTCCCTCTCACCAAGCGACTGTCCTCTTGTTTGACCCAACCAACGGCTCTTTAAAAGCTGTGAGTTGAGTGCAACACTTCTGCATCCTCCTCTGTGAATGTTCTGCCAGCTCTTCCTTTTAATTTGTAGACGTTGAACTTCACTGGTGTAAACTGGTGTAAGTTTATCATTAGTAAAATGTGTTTGTGCCTAATTGGAATTTGGCCGGAGGTCTTACATCTTTCATGTGTGTTAAACAGTACTCTGTGTCCTTTTGTCAGCTGTTTACTGTCATGTGTGGTTTGAAGGGAGTCTGGCTCCCAGGGTGACTAGAAGAGAGAGATGATCTGGAAAAGTTTACCTTGAATTTTGAAGGAAAAAACCTTGCTGAGTAAAGAATCTTGCACTATCTTAAGCCTAAATCTAAAGAGAAATGCAGTTGGTATCAAAGGGAATAGTATTCACGATCCTTTTTTTTTTTTTTTAAAGAATGTTGGCCATTTTAATTACACTGTTGTAATGATGATTATTAAAGGACAGAAACTGGTCATGGAAAGTATAATAGCCTTTCATTCTACACTGTATTGGCAAAACATCCTTTATCTTAAAGTCCCAAAAGTCATTTATACACAGCAATTAATACACTTTGAGACTAGGATGTCCCCCCATGCATGATACACACATGTAAGGAATTCCATGGTTCTCTGTCACCCTTCTGTTACAGAATAAGACAGTGCAGCTCAGGAATTACTGCTAGCTTGCGCTGGTACCTGATTGTACCAGAGCGCAGAGTATTGCAGTTGTATCAATTCCTGTGCTGGAGACCCAGGGAAGTGCAGTGCAGCTGCATGTGAGTTAGGAGTAGCTCAACTTTGACCGCTTTTCACTCCATTTATGCTGGTGGAATGGCATGAAAGAACTGGAATAAGCAGAGAATTTGCCCGCCTTGTACTTGGGCTTCATGTGGTTTGTGGTTGCTGCAGTACTAATTACTGACCTTTATATTTTTGTCTATGCCCTTTAATATCACTTAATGCATATAATCCACAACTTGGTGAAAATATTGGGCATTTATTCATGTTTTTACTGTTTGTTTCAGTCTCATCTTGTTTTTTAAAAGGTTCTAGATGGCAGTGTCATTACAGCAAAACGAACCGCAGCAGTTTCTGCAATAGCTACCAAGGTATGTCTTCTATTTCTTAAATCAGAACAGAATCAGTTAGTGGTGTTATCACCACCATATATATATATACATTTATTTATATATAGAAAGTAACTACAGAGAGTGACATAAGTGTCTTTCACTGCATGTCAGTTTACTTCAAGTACAGCTTTAAATTAGGATTAAGTGTATGTACCTTCAGGGAAAACTTAAAGCACAATTTTCTGGTTTAATTGTGTGAGTCCTGTTTGGCTTTAATATTTTGTATTTGATGGTACGAGGAATCTGTGCTGTGTTTTTGTGGTTCATTCTGCATACTCTTCAGGGAATTTGCTTTGGTTGCTCTGATTTTTTGTTTTTTTTTTCTGTGCTTGACTTAACATGCTTCTTATGGCATTGGGTGATAAAGCTGTGGTAACGTATTCAGTTTTGTTTAGATGTGTATTTTCTGCTGTGAGGTCAGTAGGGGTGGATTTCATTGGACCTGGAGAAAGAAGAAAAAAGTGTATTTCTAGGGGGGCAGTGTGGATCCTCTTAAGGCAGATGATGTCTAAGATAGTTGGATGACTTGTCCAGTTGGTCAATTTCTTTGTCAGTGGAAGATGTCCAGATGACTAGCCCTGACTACAACCATAAACTTCCGTGTCTGAAAGACAAGTGATGTAAATCTTAGTGTATGTTGCTTTACATTGTTTCAGATGGAAATTGTTGCTCTCAAATTCTTTTTTAAAACAATATTTGGCTGGGCCCCTATCAGTGGGTAGAGAGCAAGTCACCTTCCATTGCGCAGCAGTATTTTAGTCTTCACCTCAAAGAATGAGGCAATAAGAGGGCCAGAGCTGAAAAATACTTTTGTTTTTCACCTGTCAGCTTTACATCAGACTGAAGGCTGACCTCACCACTTCGTTAGTGGCAGTCTTCATGCCAGCCTAAATCTATCCATGGCAATAGAACTAAACTGACATAAAATTGGAGTGAAGAACCTGTCCCCAAGAGCTTCCCAAGGGACAGAACAATTTAAAATGGATTCCTCAAACATTAGGTTATAGGCCCTCATTCATTTCATCTATTCTCTACTTAGACGGTTCTGACAGTTTTTACACAGTCAGGGCTCTGCTGGCCTCAGAGGAGTTTGGCTGTTAAAGGGACTTCAAGATCAGACCCTTCATTATTGTCTGCTGTTTTGGGAATTATTCAGGAGTGTTTGAGTTTAGCTCATAGTTGTCATCTTGCCCCCTTTATGGCATTCACTTTTTAAAGACCCAGTGCTTTTATGCAAGGAACCTTTGAAATAAGTGCTTCAGTGTCTTTGAAAGAAACATTAAAAAGAGTTCTTGCTACTGAAAAATGTGATCAATGAGATTTTTTTCAATTTTCTTGCAGCAGAATAAGTGTTGAGAGCCTACGCAGTTCAAAAGCTCTTTATTCAGAAGTGAGTGGCCACAGCAAATGCATAAACAAGACACAAGGATAGCTTAGGGCTGGACTCCAGCAGCCCTCTCTTCTCCCTTGCCAAGTAGTGGTGAATCACAGGCGAGAACTAAACCAGAAAACCAAAAACAACCATAAGTCTGAACTTCAATATTTTTTTTCACATTGCTGTTTTTACAGTACATGGTGCATACATACAGTTTTTAAGAAAATTCCTTTCTCAGGCTTCTAAATCAGGAGTTTCACCATCTGTTGTGTCTAGATCTAGAGATCATTGTATTTTGGGATACAGGATAAATATATGTAGCAATACAGGGTATCTGGGGAAATATTTTATGTATGAGGAAAAATGTTGAAAGGGCCCAGTGCTATCACAACTTCAAATGTGGACATGGGCAGTGTAGGAGAAAAGACAAAAAACAAGGGGTGAGAGGAACCTGAATGTAATGCGGTGTTGATATATGAGGGGG
The DNA here is from genome assembly GCF_040182565.1 of Anser cygnoides. NCBI lineage: Eukaryota > Metazoa > Chordata > Aves > Anseriformes > Anatidae > Anser > Anser cygnoides. The sequence continues at coordinate 8,219,287 of NC_089887.1, forward strand.
GAGGGAAAGAAAGGAGCTGGGGACGTCCCAGTAAAAGGACAGGTAGGAGGTGGCAGAGGGAAAGGGTATCACCACACTTGTTCAATCAGAATTACCTCTTGCGGTGCTAAATTCTGCTTGTGTTACAGTTTGTGACTTCACAACTGCAAAAGAAGGTTTATTTTGGGCCTGCCAGGAGCATTTTACACACACAGCTACCACTTTCACTACTGATAGCTTTTGGTATTGTGAGCCCTGTTTTCAGCCAGTACAGAACATCAACGCTACAGTTTTACACTTCATTAATCCCATAGATGTGATACATTATACTGATAGTAGTGTGTGCTAAGGCCCCAGAATCTGTGTTAGTTCACGCTGTTGGATGTTAAGTCTGAATTTCAGACTTAACAAACCTAAACAATTCAAATCGAGAATCAAGCCAAGGGGTACTTTGGTGCTATTGACGCTAGCTTTTGCATTATCGTATATGTGTGTGTGTGTGTATATATATGTGTGTATATAGTGGTTATTGAATATCGATTTCTATTACTAGGAATTTAATACTAGCTTTTGCACAAAACCATGATTTTTTTTGTTTAAATGGATTAAGATTACTGCTTTCTTTTTGTAGTATTTTAATATTTATTTCTTATATCTGTTAATATATTGTCTTACCTCTGCTTTTTTTTTATGTTTGATACCATTTAGTTGTTAATGCCAGCTTTTGCAGAAGTGCTGTGCATTTTGGGAGCTGGTGTTCAAGCATATAGCCATTATGAAATCTTCATGGAGCTGTTTACATTTAAGGAGGTAATGGACACAACAGGGCACATTCATTTTTGTCTGTGACATTTCAGGAGCACATTTTATAAATAAAAGATGCTACAGACAAAGTTTCATGTAAGAGATTAATGGTATTTTTGATTCTGTTTATGCAGAGCACAGTAATACTATGAACATCTGTAAAATTTCGTGCTCAAATGTTGGTCCAAGCGTGTTGGAAACAAAGTCATGTTTCAGATGGCTTTTTTCTCTGAGAAAATCTTACTACGTATGCCATGTTTGAGTGAGCTTTCTGTGACTTTCCATTAAATGTATTTATTGGAAATACTTGGGTTTTATAAATACAGTTCGACAAGGAGCTGTTATTCTGGCATTGCAAAACAGCCATTCAAATGTAGCTGACCACCCATGGAATTTACTCACTTACATGATGACAGTGTTAAAGAGGAAGAAAAAAAGTTTAGGATGGATGTGACTGAAAACTGAAACAAAGTCTGTTCTGTTTCAACAAGGAGAAAATCTCCAGGCTGATCTGTTTTTCCTTTCTTCCTTGAAGGTCAGGATATGGAATCGCACAAAAGAGAATGCAGTGAAGTTTGCTAACTCAGTTAATGGTCCGGTGCAGGTCTGCTCTTCTGCTCAGGAGGCAGTTACAGGGGCTGATGTGATTATAACAGTCACCATGGCAACAACACCAATTTTATTTGGAGAGTGGGTAAAACCAGGTGCCCATATCAACGGTATGCTATGTTCTTGTCATTTAAAGGACGTATTTATTATCATGTATGTTCACGTGCACCATCTTTGCCGCTGTGTTGTTATTTCATGTTCACTTGCTCTCCATTTAAATAGCCTGTACAAAAATGTTATTTCCCAAGTGATTCCTGCTCAATCTGTTGTTTTGCTGGTAGCACTCATCCTTCTGTCATTCACTTTCATAAGCTCCTCTATTTGTCCATTTTGGGGCTGATCACATTGATTTTTACTGGAGTTAAAAAAAAAAAAATAAAAAATGCAGTAACCAAGTAAGAACCTCATAGTTTGACCTCTCATTATAGGGAGTTTTTTTTTTTCCTGCCTTATGATGTTACCATGGTATTGTTTGGAGTTCCTGGACGTGGTCAGATTTGTTTATTTTTTTTAATTGTGGGCCTGATTCAGATGACCTTGTGAACTTTCCAAATGGCATGGTAATGAGGCAAAAGCAACTTGTCAAAGGGCACGATTTAAAGTAAGTTCCCACATTCCAGCAGCATCCTACCAATTTTTCAAACTCTATTTAGTCATTTGTCATTGAATGATGTCTGTGTTATGTCACGGCATGGTAGCCAGAAGTACAACCAAAATCAATTAAGATCTACAGTCACTGAAGCGACACATAACACAAAAAACCTTTTCCTTTCTTTGTCTTCTTTTCTTCTTTCTCCATTTAGGCATTCAGGCAACATGGAATCTGTTATTCCATAACAGTCAGACACTTTTAGAAAATGTTTGACTACAGTAAAACTTTCATTAACCTATGAAAAGTTTGTAATGATCTTTCTGTACTTAAGACAAATCAAGCAGTTTAACTTCTTTAGTTTTTCTAGGTATGTATAACCTGCTCAATTTGTACTACTTACAATGTTGCAAGGAGACAATAGGAGCTATAAGTTTAAAAATCCTTGTTAGTAAAATTCAGCTCTGTCTGCTTGTGCAGGTCTTTGCTGCAAACTACTTTGCTTCTGATCTGTTAAGGATAAATGAGGGATTGTTCAAATCTTATTTGTCTCTATAGACATATAACATGAACGCATTCTGGATCAAATTCAAGGATGATAAAATTCAGGTCATTTGGCAACGATCTGATGAAAGAGGAGGAGGGTGCAAGAGATAATGGACAAAGGGAGATGGTTTTCTTATGGCTCAGCTACCCAGAGTGTCTGGCCAGGGATAATCTTCTGACAAATATAAAATGTGTTAGAGAAGCTGTGTTAGTTAACTTTGTTTGGGGGGGACACACAAACAACCACCATCATTTAACTTGGCAGTCACAGAAACTGAGGCCACTGTCTGCAGAAGAGATGTAGTCTCTTTAACCTTAAGATTATCTTCCCTGAGTTGCCTTGCCAGATGATTGAGGTCTGTTCCAATGGTGCCTTATGTAAGCAGAAAAGAATAATTATGTCACACTTAAGTACTGGTGTCATTCTCAGTGCTGCTAACAAAGGCTTGTTTGTTTTGTACTTACACATACAGTTTCACATCCGTACAGAAATATAAAGGTATGTGATGAGGGAAGGCTGAGTGCTATCTCCCCTTCTCTGCCTTGTTAGCATTATTTGGTAGGAGCAGTTTGACTAGTCTACCAAAGAGATGGAAACAGTGCCAGCGAAGAACCTCAGTTCTGTGAGATTTGCTTCACAGAGAGTTGCAGCTTAATGCTTCAGCAGGTTGAAGTGCAATGACCTATTGGTTCCAGTTGTTCTGGGTTCGCTTATGAGGATTACAAGACCTTTGTCAGCAGCAGCATCTAGCTGACTAGAGCTCAAGGTTGCTGTACATTTTAATGAACAGTAATGCTTTTGGAGGGTTGGACCCAATGTCATCTTTAACTGACGCTAATGGAAATTTAAGGCATTAGCACCTTACAGAAGCAGGCCATATACACCTCGGCATTACAGCTGAGGCCAGGTTGAGAGAAATCCCAGCCTTCACCAGTTGTTCAGGTGCATCCCGTTTTGTGTTGTTGTTTTTTTAAAACCAATGAGCATGTCACCAGTGATAATGTCAGACTGTATATTACATTTCCACAGTGATGTCCATTGTTAGTTCACACGTGTCTTTTGGACAAAACATGTTTTGAATTTGCTTTAAATATTCTTCCCAAGTTCATCAGTTTTATTGTTTTAGCTGTTGGAGCAAGCAGACCAGACTGGCGAGAACTGGATGATGAACTGATGAACAATTCTGTTCTGTTTGTGGATTCCAGAGAGGCTGCTCTTACTGAATCAGGAGATGTTATATTATCAAAGGTGAGGCTTTTTAAAATGAGGGACCTTCTCTTTGTGGCAGTTGGCTTGTGTTCGAAGTGAGCTAGTGTGGATGATGTGCTGCACTGAAATTTTTCAGAGCATCAGATGTGGCTGCTAGGAATTTCCAAGCACAGGCTGAAAGATAAAACAGATCTTGAATGGGAAATTCTGTGTATCTCTGACAGAACCATGTGCATTCATTATTAACCATTACATGGCACCATATGACATTAGCATACTTTCAACATTGGTCTTTGTGTACAAAGTATTGTTTTGAAAGATGTATGTTTCCTGCACCATTCAGTAGTTCTTGCATATTTTTCAAATCTTTTTGTTAAAACCTGTAAATTCTTTCCCATGAGATTTCAGTGTGACTGACACAAATCTGGCCTCTAGAGACTGGATGACAGAAGCCAAGCAGACAGTTACTGATCTGCAGAAATTTGATGGGAAGAGACTATTTTAGGTTTATTGGAGTTTTCTTCTTCTAATATTTGTACAGAATGAATATGGTTTCCACTTCTGAGGTTTAATATAAGAGGGTCAGATAAAGTAAGGTATGTGAAGCCACGTCTCTTTTGTTGGATAGGTAACAAACTATCCACTGTGAAAAGCTTATTTACGGAGGAAACTCTGACAAATGTTTTTTCCCTGAAAAGCATTCCACTTCTCTGAGATTTCTTTCCAGTTTCTCTATTATTGATCTGAATACTGATCTGCTTTTCAACAGAAAGGAATCAGTTATGGGATAGCAGAACTGGAGGGGTTTCTTTTGAAGTCACTCAGAAAAAAAAAGTTTTAATGTACATACGGATATTACATTTCTGTATAAATATATTTTTTTATAAATGTATTTTTTTCACAGGCGGAGATTTTTGCTGAGCTGGGAGAGGTACTGAAGGGTACAAAACCAGCCCTGCCTGAGAAAACAACAGTCTTTAAATCACTGGGTAAGCCCCTCCTATGTGCAAGCCTGACAGAAGACAATGCCTTGTTATTTATTAGGTCCCCAATGCGTGGGAAAACTGCTAATCATCTTTAAAACTGCAGTGGCAACACGTTCTCCAAAAGGAACTAGACTGTGATTTGCATTTTCCCTTATTTCACTTTTTATTGATTTAGCAGGACTGATGTAATAAAAAGAGATAAGAAAGCAAGCAAACAATGGGAAAAGTACCTTTTCCATTTCAGTTATTCAAAATGAATGCAACGTTTATTAAGACAGCTCCAACGTGAATGTCCTGTTGTCATGCCTCTAAAGTCTGTCCAACCTACAGATAATGTGACAGTGCAGTGTAGAGTTGTGGCTGCCGTTTGGGGGAAGGAACAGGAGTGGTGATTAGTTACCATGTTCTGAGCTGCATGATGTATCTGAAAGGGTCAAACTGTGATGTAAACGCTGAATCAGAAAATCAGATTCATGCTATTACATTAACTTCATATCAGACACACAACAATTACATGGTGACAATAATTTTGAACATAACACTGAAGGTGTTTGGGTTGGGGAGTTAATCCTGTTCCTGTCCAATTAGATAACTTCCTAAGTCCTTCTGTTCCCTTCTGAAGCTATACTACTGCATACAGCTGAAGAGCTGTTTGAAGATGACTAATTCTCTTTCAGGGATGGCGGTTGAAGATACAGTAGCAGCAAAATTTGTTTATGATTCCTGGTCAGCTGCTAACTAAAGACAGAAGTCTACAATGCCAACGAGGCCATAAAATATGAAGAAAATCATTTGCACTTAGTTTCCTTGGATTTTTTGCTAACGAGAAAGGCAGCAATCCTGTTTGAATGCAGCCCTTCTGCAACTTTCAAGAATGAAAAGTAAAATGTCAAGTGTTTTCCAATGACAAGTGTTAGATACCTGCAGTATTACTAGTAAATGTATCTCATGTAAATGGCAAGTGTTAGATATTTGCATTGACACTAACAGGTATTTATGTATTTTGGTATAATTCTGGAATCAGTGCATTTCCTCCTTAATTATTTCTGTAGCAGGAATCTGGGGGTAGATTTCATGTTTCCAGAGGGGTAATTCTTACTGGGTAGAAGACAGCAGTTCAGAGAACAGAGTGATGTTTAATTGTGATGGTACTTCAAATAGCACTGTGGTTTCGGTACTACACGGGCAGTTACCTAGTCTTCAGTCTCTCCTGGGGACACAGCCCACCCAGGCTTAAGTACGCATCTTCCCTTCCAGATCAGGCTGGGGTCTAGAAGTCACCATCCTTACTTTCAGCCCCTGACAGCCCTCACTTCCTGCCCTCAGACCCGACTGATTTCCATTTAAGAGCACACTCCTGAGTGGGACTTTTGTATTAAAAAATGATGCCTTCCCTATGGTTAGATGTGTTTCCATAAAAGACCTGGCTCAGGAAGGCTCAAAGAGTGCAAAATCGGAGCTACTATTATGTACATTTTAACTGGGAGGAAACTATATGCAGTACCTTTTTTAGTACATTCCTGTTTGGAGTTTTGCAATTTTCTTGTTGCAAGGAGTCATCCAAAATGTGAGCACTAAAAATGTTTTTTGACTTAACTTTTATCTGTATTCTCTTGGGAGATTTGCCTGTTAATCTATAGTGTTTGTAAGTTCTTTTCTAAGTTTCTTGAAGGTTGAAACAACGCTGAGTTCAGTGGGATAAACTTCAAGTATACAGGCAAATATTTTCAGCTTGGCTGTACCATGCACCATTTGGTAATTGTTCTTTCATGCCAGTGGGTATTTGCTGGAGCAGGAATTTCAATGATCCTTTCTTGCCAGAGGAGCCCAGGGATGTTCTACAGAAGAAGTTCCAGTTTTGTGCTGTTATGCAACTGCCTTACAAAAGATTGAGCATCTGCTGAAAAATAGCCATTGCCCTGGAAACAAATTCTTGTCTCAAGCCAGAGTTGTGCCTTGTGAAATTTTATTTCGTCTTGCATATTATTTCTTGTAGGCTATTCCTTCCTTCTGTAGAAGGATTAGATGACATAGAATAAATGGAGCAAGAGGAAGGAGGTTCAGAAGCAGTTAGTGTTAAAGCCTCTGATGGTGCGTAAGTAAGTGTAGAAGATGTTAATGAGTACAGTGCAGGTGTGGCGTAAGTAATACTCCAAATTATAAGCTTGGTGTAAATTAGTTGGAAAAAGCTAGTAAGTGGCAGAGTTTATAATGTGTACAATTTCAGCATGGAAGGGTACCAGGCCAGTAAGTGAATGGGGCCAAAGGATATGTTCATGAGGATAAAAGTTTAACTCCACTGATCTTATTTATATCAGTGGAAACAAGAACAGATATTTCTCTACTACCTTTTACACTTTTTAATTATAGCAAAGTTACCTGTGTATTTTTAGACGTGTTTTTTTCTTCATGTCATTCATGAAGCATTCAGAAATGTGCGTGTTGGCTGAGCCTGTTACTTCAGTGATGGAGAACTCCACTAGCATGAGGCAAATGTGACAGCCTTAGGTGTTCTGTAATTCAGGAACTGTATGGACACTTGCACTTACTATTTATAAGAAAATTATCAAAGTTCTGTGCCTGTATGGATCAAAATTTGTAATTTGAGATGAGGCACGGTGTTTGGGAAGCAGACATACGGTTTATTTTCACATGTACTTGTCTACAGACTATGCACTTTAAAAAGTAGATGGAGCCAGTCCAAAGACCTGAGTCTGAAAACAGTGTTCTCAGCTTTCCTTGGCAATAGGAGGGTCTGGGAGCCTAGCTTCAGCATTTTACTTCTGAATTCTTGAAGAGTGTTCAATTCAATTACAGTGGAAGTTGCTTCTATGTCATCTTAGATTTTGGGGGGTGGGGGAAGGGTAAAAATAGTAGGCTTAATTTCCATGTTTTCTTCTCTTACAAATTAGTGTCTCAAGATTTGTGTAACTTGCATTTATGTTAAAAATAAATAGCTACTGCTGTTTGACTTTCATTTTGTTATCCATTGTTTGTCTGTTCTGGGTAGTGTTTTGAAGATCAGGAAGAAAGTAAGCTGTTGCAGTGACTGCTGTTACAGTAGATGTGATCACAATGTAAAGGGAAAAAGACAGACCACTCTGCTCCATTGTAATACTCAGTTTTGCAGTCATTGTCCTGCATTGTACATTCCCTCCTCCTGATCTCTGTCCAGTGCAGAGTAATAAATCCTTAAAGAAAGAAAATCTTGTAGTTGGCAGAGCTGTGTTTGTGTGAGATCCCATGGTTTTACAATTGGCTTTGGATTGGACCATAAGATCGCACATGATACACGTCTCTCGTTGAATGTGCTGTATGAATGTTACTAAGGAGTGAGATCTAGGATTCACTAATTTAAATGCTTCCAAATTATAGAAGAAACAAAGAGGGTGGTGAAAAACTCGAGGGAAACAGCAAAGGGCGGGGGGAGGGGGAATGAAGTGTGAGCATTCTTACTGTTTTTCCCCCTCTATTGTTCAACATGGCTGTTCTATGCCAGAGGCCGATTTCCAGGACCACCCTGCAAGAAAAGGGCTGGGAGTATTTTACTGGAGTTTAAAATGGCAGCTGTATTGGGGCTTCCTCGGTTGCCTAAAAATCCATGGGGCATTCTCTGGGACTTAATATTCAGCCTCTACATGCGGCTCTAGAAGGACAAAGGTTTTCTGTAGATCTTGTGCTCTATCTGCTAGCTCTGTAGAGTTACTGCAGATGCCTAAGGACACACTGAAACACACTGCATGCTTGTGACAACTGCATCAACCAAATTATGTGCAGGTAGTTTCAGCCATTCTCTCTGACTGTCAGAGGTCTTAGCAGTTAAGCAGGTTTACAGCTGAATATGCAGAGAGAAATTTTCAGTGCAATTCAGAGATTCTCCCAATCTGGTACTCTTAAAGTGTAATTTCTCCAAGTGCCTTTATGGGTACTCCATTTGGCTCTGGTCAGCCACAGGCACCTGCATGCTTAACAGAACCTTGGAAAATATTTCCCTGGATAAAAGGATCCAATCCAGTTGTTTAAAGTCTGGCTTTAAAGGTGCGTTATGCTCACCACCTTGTACTAGCGACAAGCCTTCAGAGCAGCAGTGCAGCTGTAGTCTCAACCTGTTCTCAGGGGAGGTAGAATTCAGCCAGGGGAGCTGCAGGGCAATGAGGCTGGGCTTGCTGCTTCTGTGGCTGCTGGGAGAAACAGGAGGGATTTCCCCCCTGCTCTGCTGAGGCTGGGAGCAGGGCGGGGAGAGGCCTGGCTTCCCCGGCAGTGACACAGACGTCCTAGCACTGGGGCTGTGGCTCTTACGCTGTTCTCAGCCACCTGCACCTGCAAGGAGTGGCTCGTTCCACCTTTGCCAAGAAGTAATTCTGCCTTGTACTCTGGCCAGCAGTGCAGGGGCTGCCTTAGAACTGCACAGAACAGTTCAAAGACCGTTTTCTTGTTTCCACTCAATTCCCTGACAGAATAGCAGTGGTGGCTCCACAGAGGTGGAGCTGCTCTGTGGTAAGAGTAGCCATTGACCAGGCCCTCCATGAGTGACACCGTTCACTGCTGGTGAGTTGTGGGAAGGTCACAAGCACTTGTTTAGGCAGCTAAATAGAGGGGCCGACTGGGGGGGAGAGTGCCAATCCTGAACGATGTCCAAGTTACATTGCAAAATAAATGGCTGTATAGCTTATCGGGTAGAGCAGGATGGGGAATGGGGTTGTAGGCCTAGTCAAGCAAACTGCCCTGCACTTTTACTTCAGTTGTGTGAGTGAGAATGATAGGGTTTGACCCTTCAAAATCCACTTGTCGTATACCCTTGAATACCAAAAGTTCATCATTTGCTTCTTGTTTTGTTAAAAATTTGGGTGTTCCATAGCCAAACCCAAAACACCCCAGCAGGTTAATAACACAGAGGCTGAGGGATGCTGTCTGCTTTAATTGCTGTGCTGAACACAGCAGTCATCTGAGGTTGCATAGCATAAGATTTTGATGTGACTGCTTAATAGGAGAAAATATCAATGTGCTGAAGTACAGGAATCCAAGGAGAAAAGAATGCAGAATAAAGTCCAGCCAAGAAAAGGAATCATCATGAACAAATCAAAGAAATGAGATGTAGAAAGAAGGAACCATGAGAAATAGATAAAGGATAAATACATGTCCATAAATGGAGTATACTCTGAAGGAAGAAATCATAGATATATATAATAAAAAGATATAAAAAGAGATTTAAAGGTAAAAGTCCTGTTAATAATTGTGCTTCTAAAACCTCAGATGTTAGCCAGAGCATGGTTACTACAAAGCCTTATTAGATTCACAAGACAACAGGAATGATTAATTCATATCAGATAGTGCTGGCTTCCCAAGGGAACAGGTCCAAGACAGATGAAGAGAAGCCTGATGTGGGTGCCTCCGGATGGACTGTAAAGAACAGGAGCTTCCACAGAAGCAGTTTATTGTTTTCTTTCTCTTTCTCTTTTTTTTTTTTAGGTTCAGTGTATGTGTACCCAGTCACATGCCATTTTGAGGCTGAGGCTGAAAATGACCAACAGAAAATGCTGGATGAAAGAGCCGTAGTTTCTGGGACTTTGCATGACAAATGTACCCTATAGGAACCAAGCTGAGGACATAGAAAAGATCAAAAACTTTGAAAATAAATCCTTAGCTTCTTGTAGTTAGAAGGATTGCATCTTGATGCCACTTAGGACATGATGGATGCTGGCAAATGGGTCCAGTGTAGTGATACAAGAGAAAAGAACGTGCAACTCACACCAAACATCTCTCGGCAAGGTACTTCATATATTTTTAAATTAATATAAATGCAGTAGCAAGAAGCCTGACTGACAAGAACACAAAACTTGCTGTAAATTACTCATATTTATATTAATTCTGCAGTTATAAGAGTCAATAAGTCACAGCTGAAATCAAGGTTCAGATTCTGCTTCTAGCATACCATCACTACCAGGAAGGGCAGTTTGTAGCAACCTAACAGAAGTGAATGAGTGAATGGAGAAAACTCAAAGCTCTCAAGATCTGGGAATGCTTTTTTTTTTTTTTTTTTTGTGGCTTTGGAGAAGAAGGGAAGGGTTTTATTAAAGAATGTGGCATGTCTGGCCTTCAATAATATTTTAAGTTATTCAGACAAAAAGAAATCCAATCTCCATAAGAAGGGAGAAAAAGCTTTGAATCTAAAGCTTTTAGTTTTTTTACCTTCACATTCATTCTTTTTGGCAGAATGTGCTTGAATTAACATCCTGTGTACCACAGCCATCTATGTCTTTGGCCTTGCTATACATCCTAAAGCAATTGGTAACCTCTTTGCCTTTCACTTTAGCAGATGTCTGAAAGGAACTGCATGCTATTTTGAATCAGGAAAAGATAATCAGTGTGCAGGTTACAGCAACAGGTACATTGATTTATAAGCAAGTATCTACAGTCTTTCCAGGGTTCTTGAGAACCTGTTTTCTTTTATTCACAGCATTCAGGACCTTCTTTCTTGGCCCCAGCTCTATCTGAATGCTTTGTAGATCTTCATCAGAACATAGCATCAGGGTGTCTAAATCTATTTTTTCCCTCATGAAGACTGGAAGAAACTCATCCAGCGTCTGTGATGCCAGAAATACCTCAAGGGGTGTGTTTTCTGCTTCCTCATCATCCCAAATGAGTTCCTCCTCCTGCCAAGGGATATTAGCACCATTTTCAACATCATCTTCCCTGTCATTCTCAGCATTTTCATTCTGAAAGAGCTCACTGGACATTTTAAAGCTTATGACTTCTTTCTCAGAAGACATGCTTCCAGGATTTACATCTGCAGCCAAATTCCTTCCAAATACAATCTTGCCGAGACCTGGCCTCTGGAAAATAGAGAGCCGACTGTCATTGTCATTCGGTAATTCATCCTCTTCTTTCTCATCAAATAAATGCATCACACTTCTCCTATCCTTGTCATCTGCTTGGCCATTGCTTTGTGTTTCCTGGCTTCTTGTGCTACCAGCTGTCTTTTTTGTCCTCAGTTTGAAGGTATCTTTCAGATTTTTGGAGAAAGGAGTTGTTGTATTTGAAGTGAAGAGGCTAGGCATCTTTACCCTCGAGTGTGTCCCTTTGGAAGAGGTTACTGTGCCAACATTTTCTTTCATATAATTCCTGTTCATTTCATGTTGGTGTTTCTCTTGTCGTTTCTCACATTCCTTAATTTGTTTCTCCACATTCCTCTGGGCCTGGGCTTTTTGTTTGGAGACCTTCTTTGGGTTCAGCATGTTCTGCTCCGTGGCAGCTTTGTCCAGGATTCTGACGCATTCATGGCGATCTCTGCTGGCAGCCACCTCAAGAGGTGTGCGGAGGTCATTGTCCAGAGCAAATATATTGGCACCAAAGTTGATCAGAAAAGAAACGCAGTGGATGTGACCATTGCAAGCAGCATGATGGAGAGGAGTGCTCCCCCAGATGTCACATTTGTCTGGATCACCTCTGAGAAGGAAAATAGCACAGAATGAGCTGGACGTACCCAAGCATAACACTGCAGTGGAACTGAACAAATACTAAATGTTTACCTCAGCTTTGCTGTGAGGAGTACAGCACAAACAAAATGAGTCAGTTTAGCTCCGTTCTGGAGATCGGTGCTGCACCTACTTACCTCAAGCACTGAGTATGCAGGCAAAAGGCTGCAGCTCTGACTACTCTGCCACAGACTGCTGAAAGCAGGCTTTGACTTATAGTCATTGGAACTGGTTGCAAAACTGTTTCAACCGCTCCTGGGCAGAATATTTTAGAGGCTTTTGGGTGACTCTTTCCTTTTGCTTGTCAAACACAAGGACAATATTAGGAGGATTCTTCAGTGATCGCATTGATGCATATTGTATTGTGTCCATACAGTCACTTCTTTAGCAGGTAATAGGTAAATGATTAGGAGTAAAGCCCTGATTACACATTTCTCTCCATTGCTGCTGGATTAAGCTGAGACTGATGCTACTGTTTTTCTTCATCACTTTTGTTCTCCTTAAGCTTCTTTTACTCATGGGGTTTGGAAAGCAGAAGCTCATTTGAAAACAAAATACCATGTCTTTTCAATAAAATTTAAAGCCAGAGAACTTTTTAACTCTTGCACTGACTTCACATTGAGCTGGTGCTTGTGGACTAGAATTGGCTTGAATCTATTAATTCTTATTTGGTGGGATCAACATCAGCCATGGTTCCGATCAAAACTTGGGTCATCTGTGACCAACAGGTCAGGCAACCACAGTATTCCAAAGCCTTTAATAACCTTGGAAAAATTTACAAAGTCTTGGATATCTGTTCCATGGCCGTTGTACCATGGATGAAATTGTACATACTATCACAAAATCTCCTTCAGGTGTTGGTCTCTGTCAGTGAATATCTCTGGAAGAAAAAACACTAACATATTTGCTGAGGGCCAGTTCTGAGAACATCAGAATTCAACCTAAAATGCTACAGGCAAGTGGGAGACTAGGGGCCATGTAGAATTGAAGCACGCAGCTGCTTGTGTTGAGAAACAAGAGCAAGCCTGAGCAGGCCAGGCTCCGAGAGTGCAGGCATTTCTACAGGGAGGTGGCAGCTGAGCATCAAAGTTTTCCCACTTAGACATGTGAAAACCATGTGTACAAATTTCTGCTTTTGTGGCTGTACCCTGGGGAACTGCTGCAAAGCGTGCCAGATTCCTTCATTCCCACATTAGCAACTGTCTGCATTATCCTGGCCTTGGAAGGGCTGGGACATCCATCCTCCCCAGGGCCCCTTCAGAGCTGTTTGAGGTCTGTTTTCCCTCTGGAGCCTGCCAGCCTTTGAGTCTCAAACAATTCACAAACCAGAGTGTCAATTCCCAGCTCAGGGGGACTTTGGACAAAGTTTTACATCTACTTTGGCATCTCTTACTCCTCTTCCACTGCTTTCTCAAGCACCAAGAAGGAAGCTCACACTAAAGAGAGCAGATCTGTTACTTGGTCTTGCCTCCATTCATGTGCCTTCAAAGCAGGCAGAGAAAACACCTCTTAATGTCTGGGAGACAAACTCTTACAAGATGAAAGGGCTTATTTTTAATAGTGCTACATTTTCCAAGGGCTGAGTGTGTTGCAGGCTTCAGAGTCCTAAAATCTGCAACCACTAGAGAAAAAACATCCTGTATCTCAGTGCCTTTGTCAGAAAGCCTTCTTTGCTTCAAGGAAAGGATGGCTTCATTAAAAAAATTAAAATACTTTCTCAGAAGACACTGCCTGACTGCAGAACAGGTTGAACACCTTCCAAAGTTCAGCTTCTGCCAAGAGAACTACTGAGACTACAGCCATATCTCTGACAGCCTCAGCCTACTGATTGTATCAAGAAATTTTGGATTAAAATAGAAGTGGATGTATATGTTTGATAATTTTGAGAGCAATGCTATCCCAAAGTTGCCCTCTATCAAAAAAAAAAAAAAAAGTGAGTTAAAAATACATTAAGTAACAAATAAATAGAAATTTCTTATCTTTGTGTCACCTGCTGTGACTTCTATGAGCATATATAGTAGAAGACATTTTTAACTCACATATTGAAAAGATTACTTAGTTATTTGTTCATTAGGTAGTCATTCTGTCTTCTAGATGTTCAGAGACCTTTACTGACTCTAGGTATTTCCTTGGACCTGCCTTAATTATACAAGTTGAAAAACTGCCAGTCTATTTTTGCTTTTCCTCGGGGACACAGCCATAGCTGTAGAGTCCAAAGGTCTTTTTTATTGTACTATTACAGCCACGCCTGAGCTCAATGAACCTTAAAGCAAGTCTATGACAAACCCCTTTTTATTTTATATTTTCATTTCTATTTTTTTTTAAGAAAGTAACACTAAATATACCCAAATAGTTATTAAACTTTCCCTCCAATCTTCTTTAAACTGTTATGATTGAAAATGCAGGTTGATCTTCATCTCATTCCAGAAAGAATATTTTATGTACTGCATTTTCTTCTATTAAATCTTGCTAGAGAATCATGCCTTAAAAGGTAGACTCCAAGCAGAGAAAATACTGAGATGATATGTAGAGGTAATGGCCTTTTCAATAATACCTTTTAACTTAGTACATTTAAATGACAAAAAGAGAACTATTACTATTAGGAAAAAAACAAAAACAAAACAAAACACAAAAACAGTAGAAAATCTTTTTTTTTTTTTTCTTTTTCAGTTTGCAAGGACCCTACCCAAGTTCTGAAACAGTACTACAATTTTTAGTGTGATGGTAGTTGCTAATACTATAAAAAACAGAGAAATAACAATTTTAGATGTTACTGTCTCAAAACTATCAGTCGTGACTTGCCTCTGGAAAGCATTAAATCTTCTGGTGTCTAATACCTGCACTTTAGGAAGCAAATGAGATAGATTTTTTGCTAAAAATATTTCAGACAAGGCATTTACCTTTAAAGCCAGTTCCAAAGATATATAACCACAAAAGGCTGTCGGCCCACTTCTCCATTAGAGAGAGCTTCACCAACCCCATGTACAGACCCGTTTACAGGTTCTGGGCCTAAACCCGTGTGAATGAGGAGAAACAGTTCTTGGCAATGCATTGAAAGAAATGACCAGGATTTTCAGCCTTTTGGGTCTGGTGTCACGGCAGCATTAGAAATATACACTAATTATAGTTTTGAGCCACAAGTTCATGAGAAATGGAGGCTGATTCACTCACCCTCTCCGGCATATGACCTCTAGAGCTTCTAGATACCCGTGGTATGCTGCCAGAAGGGTGGGCGTCATCCCATCTTCATCTGAAGTATTAAGATCTTTTCTAGTGGCTTCTTTCAAAAGGTCCAGATTGCCATCAGCTGCTGCTTTGTGATACCTGCTCGACATTTTCAGTAACTTCTGGTTTCCTGAAGCAGCTCTGTCCAGACGGTACAGCTACCCTTCCATTACAGGGATAGTCCATTAATGATTACAAGTTGAGACGTCACCTTGAGGATGAATATGAGGAGGCAAAGTTCATCCTAGCAAACAACTGGAGTGCTGCAATAGGGCAGCGGTGTGGTGAATGCTTTCATTTCCTGAGGGGTGGCTCTGCTGCTTACCTCCCATTGCATATTTGTCTATTTAAACACAGAGGGGATTCATTCATCTTTTCCGGGTCTCAGCTGCTTTTCCAAACTTATTTATTCTGGGAAAACTGTCTTTGAAAGAAGCTTTACCATTGATGTCAACGTGACCAGATTTCACCCTAAGTAAAAACAAATCCTTGAGTTTTGATAAGCTAAAATATTGTGTAACCTTCACCGGGGAAGCTGTTTGTAACCTGTCATTTATTTGGGTTACTGCATTTAAAAACAAGCCTCTCCCCCGCAAAGACAGCCACATCCATGAAGCGATTTGGTGCACGCAGACGGATGTGTGGGTGGAAGCAGGCCTGTCAGGGCCGGGAGGTGTTCGGCTAAGGCTGGCCAGCTGGTCCACAAGGCACAGTAGAGAAAACCACAGTCTCCAATCTTAACACACTTGGCAAATGTAAGCTCATCTAACTGGTACTGTAATCTCTATGTTTGGATGCAGGTGAAAAAATCGGAATGATTTCCTCAAGATGGCAGACGGAATTTAAGAAATAGAAACGTGATGGTCCTGAGCCCACTGCCCCACATGCACTGCAGTCCTCACCGTGGAACAGATCGGTCCAGTCCCATTTTCACACTTCCTGTCGTAGAAATTATTTACATTGATTTCAGCGGAGTTAAGGGCTATACCTATGAGTGAAAGCTTGTAGAGTTAGACCACAATTCTAATGTTTAAGTTCAAAAGAATTGCTAAGAGAAAACCACATAAAAAGTCAGCTTTAACACAGTAGCTGAGAAGATATCAGTAGGTAAATAAAATGCCCCGGGCTGTGTGTTTTTCTGGTCACGCTGACAACAGCTGCCAGCTCAGTGTTACTTTTTTGTCAAGCTGTTTTCCATGACTAACTGAATTAACCTGTATCTCAGAGAGAGTACTCTTGGCAATTAGCAGTGAGGTTCTGTTGCTTATTATGCCCCTGTTACAGAAGCGGTAGCGATTGCAAACCAGCTCATTGTCTGAAATTGGTGCAATTACTGGATGGAGAGCCACCTCATTTACTTCCCATAATGCCACCCATGTAACGCACAGCAGACCTCTCCAAATGGGCTTTGTCTCATAATTATTTTCTCAGACAGGGACTGAAGAGCTCTTCAGGAACAAGCTTGTACCAACATTTTCCTCCACGTAGACAAGAAGAGCCTGTCAGGTCCTGTAACAGGTTTGAATCTCTGAATAAACAAGTCCAGGTAGGGGTAAGCTGAAGCTCTGGTTTTCCTTCATGCGGTCCACAGGCAGGGCTGCCTCAGTGCTGCCCGGCCCCCCGGGGTGGTGAGGAAGGGCTGTGCCTCACCCAAGCCCACCTCTCTCCTGCTGCAGGGGACAGTTACCCTCAGCTCTTGTCAGGTTCCTGGCACCGCTGTTTATACCTTTCTAAGAAAAACTGCAGTGATTTATTCTATTTTCTATTTAACCAGGCTCAGCACTGAGTTAAATTTACAGCTACTAGAAAAAAAATGAAAAAAAAAAAGGTGCAGAACAAAGACAGGTAATACACACAGTTTTTACATATATTTTAGATTAGCTGTTTCTCAATGCCATCACATTTTATTTCCTTTACTTAATAAAGGGTATTATAATTTCTTTTACTCTCATGAGTGTAGAATGATCACCCTGGCATGTATTACCTATACCACCAGTGCCTGGTAGCAGAGAGGAGACAGCATTTTTTTCTTGTACGTTGACATCTTGCATTGTCGGTTACATCTATCAAAGTGAGTCAGTGGTAAAAGAGTCCTTTTTGTTTTCTTTTAATTATTGATTTCTACTATAGAATTATATTCTTTAGCTTTTCTGTTAACTAATTCATCACACAAAATATTGATCTCAGAGAGATTTTTGTCATTTAACATCTCAAAATATTTACTTCAGAAGAGAGTTGCTTTATATGATACTAAGTGGAAAATTATTGTTTTAAGTTTTAATTAGAGGTAAAGCAAAACCCACTTCAATTGGAGAGAGGCTGTAGGACTTTCTCATTATTTATGTCACAAAAGCAGGCATCACAAAAAAAAAAAAAAAGACCAAACAAAATCTCCATCTATTTCTAAACTCTTGGTATTTGTTTATTCTTGTCCCATCTAAAAACCTCAACTTAAAATGCAATAAATGATTCAATGTCAAATGAATTAAATTTCTCAGCCTGAATGGAGATGTGTCTTTTGAGAGCAACGCTCAAAATTGAGAACTTTTTAAAGTCTCTAAGTAGTTAGAATGAAGCCTTTCTTTTTGGGTCTGAAAAGAACTTCAAAACCATTCCACTTCCAATTGAAATGTCCTACCAGGCTCAGGAGAAACTCTGTTGTAATGGTACGTGTTGTAAACTAATGAATTATTTAACTAGCAGTTTTCTTTTGTTATTGGAATTTGCTACATATATGATTATTGTTCTATTTCTTTCAAGGACTATCTCAAAGAAAATATTGCCAGTTAAACAAACTATTTATCTAGTAATACTACAGCATCACTAGTTACGTTGTTCTAGATAATTCAGAGCCCTGTATTACTTGCCTGGGAGAAAAACAGCGAAGTTGTGCCATCTGTTTTGCATGAGGTATTATCTAGCACAACATTGCCTCATTGCAACTTTCATGGGCAACAAATGCAGGATGGTAAAGGCCATACAAGGGGAGGCAAGTAAGTCTCTACTTGTCTAATGAGATCGCTGGAACTAATGGGCTTGGAGAAGAATGAGGTTGTTCACACAGGGTGACTGTGGCTACACAAATCAGAGATGATAGCAACATCTAAACAACCATAAAAAGGTATTTTTCACTCCTCACACAAGCAAAGCTCCCACTGCTGTGTCCAAGAACACCGTTGCTGTACGCGCTGTTTCCACAGAGAGGTTGTGTGTCCCCCCCCACCAGCGCTGGCTGAGACCCCATCCTGCAGTCATCTTTGCTCAGGTTGTGGGCTCCAGCCCTCGCCGTCTGCCTGCATGCAGCATTTCAGCAGCAAGGTCCCAGTTGATCGGGAAAGATGCATGAACTGGAAATTTTGCAAACCCAGCAAACCAAAGCCCTGTCTCTCTTCACCCTCACACCTCGACACCCGCCCACGCTGGGCATGTAAAAGCAGACTGGGGGACTTCTGTAGGGCTAGAAGCAGTGATGATGTTGTGTGACAGTGAATTGCTGTCTGAAATGCTGTCCTGCTGCTGCTATGTGACCCAAAGGCAGGCAAAACCCATGGGAATGTGCATCCGGGCTGAGATGATCTGTGTTCTCCAGTGTTGTTATGCAATGCCCCAGTGCTCAGCACTGATCTTGAGCAATGCCTTTTTTTTTTTTTTTGCCGAAGTCAGAAACTCAAATAAGTAAACAAAGAAGAGGAACTGAAGAGGAGAACTTGCAGGTTTTTTCAGCAGAAAAGTAAGAGAGTCAAGGAGATAGTTTTGTGTTCCAGGACATGAATTAGATATTTAACCACATAACTCAGGCCATAGTTATTTTCACAGGTTCAGCAACTCAGAACAGGTGGAACTGAACTTTTTGAAAGGAGAAATGGCCGTGCTTTCTCTGCGGCTTGTGTTGCACACCCTGGAATTCAGACATGTTAAGTGAAGCAACAACCAATTATCCTAGCACATGCTGATGGATCACATCCTGCAATCTTACAAACTAGAATATTGATGTCAGGAGATGCTAACGTGCACTGCAGGGCAAATCCAGGTGACTATGGCAATCGCATTGCTCTAACTGTTAAATGCTGTTTGGTCCACCACTATCTTTCAGCTAACACAAGCCAGAATCTGTTACAAGCCATTTGGGAGCAGGCAAAACCCTCAGTTAATTCTAGCAGGCAAGGCCAGCCTGTCCTTCTGCTAATATACCTTGCGTTGTGTTGCATTTCTCCCCAGCTAGCAGCAACACTCAGACATGACCTGAGATGGAGCTTCTGCCGTGTAGCCACCAGCCCAGCATCAGCCAGCCTCCAGGAACATGACCTGCATCTCCCACCAACTGGATGAAGCTGTGAATCAGGCACGGGGAAACTGAACGGGTTTAACTTTGCATCAGATTTGACTCTGCCTGAAAGTACCTCGCTTGGGTAGTTTTACAGAGGGCGTGTACTTGAAACCCTTTTTTCCCCTACCGTGTTAAGTCCAAGCTAAATAGAAATAGATAAATAATGCAACAACCTAGCACAAAGCTTCAGAATCTGTTTCATTAATTTTCGCTATAATCATGGCTTTTGAGAGCAGTGATTCCGATTGTAAAATAAATAAATAAAGGCACATGGTATACATTTTGTGAGTCCAGGGGTCTCTGGGAAGTTAATTTATTGCCAAAGCTTTGCTTCGTACTAATCCTATTGATGGCAAAAGCAGAAGTCCAAATTGTTTTTCTGCTACTAACATCAGCTGCTATTTACTCCAGTGTAGTTGCAGATCCTAGCTTTGAACAGTAACAGTCCAGAGCCTCCAGAGATCTTCCAGTCTAAAAATTGATACGTGACTTCTCACTTCCTTAACCTGCCACTCATGTTTTCCTCCTAATTAGATCTACTATCAGCATTGCAGATTTGTCCATGCAGGGGAACAAAATATTTTCAATTACATACAAATCTACCAGTGGAATTCTTTTAAATTATCAGAAAATTGAAGTGGCACAGTGTTGTGGTTTAACCCGGCTGGCAGCTAAACACCACACAGCCGTTCGCTCACCCTCCCCCCTCCCTCTCTGGGATGGGGGAGAGAAACGGGAAAGTGAAGCCGGTGAGTTGAGATAAAGACAGTTTATTAAGACAGGAAAATAATAATAAAAATAATAATGATAGTGATAATGATAATAGTATTAATAATAATAATGTGTATGAAACAAGTGATGCACAATGCAATTGCTCACCACCCGCTGACCGATGCCCAGCCTATCCCCGAGCAGCCGGCCCCCCACCCCGGCCAGCCACCCCTATATATTGTTTAGCATGACGTCAGATGGTATGGAATACCCCTTTGGCCAGTTTGGGTCAGCTGCCCTGGGTCTGTCCCCTCCCAGCTCCTGCTGCACCCCCAGCCTGCTCGCTGGCAGGACAGAGCGAGAAGCCGAAAAGTCCTTGGCCTGGTGTAAACACTGCTCTGCAACAATTAAAACATCAGCGTGTTATCAGCGCTCTTCTCATCCTAATCCAAAACATAGCACCCTACCAGCTACTAGGAGGGAAAATTAACTCTGTCCTAACTGGAACCAGGACACACAGAAATCTCCTTTTAAAAAAAAATAGTTGACAAAAGATGTACATTTTTCTATGCAATATCTGGCAAGAGAATAAAGGGAGTAAATTTGGGGCAAGAAGAAAATGCCTTAAAACGGTATACAACAAACAGTGCCAAAGCTTTAGCATCACTTTAAGGTCTCCTATGAGCCCTCCTCCTCACCTCCTCACCACAAGCAGGCTACACCACAACAAGACACAGGTGCAAACTCTCTGTCCTTTAGGCAGCAGAAAGGCTGCACCTGTGTGGAGCCTGCACCAGGTCCTATATAACTCTGCCTGGGCAGCCCAGAGTAAGCTTGTGGTGGCAAAGAGATGTGGTTGTGTGTGGGGCAGCAGTGCTTTAGTGCACCAAGGATGTGGTGAGTGGGGTTTGGGTGTGGGATTGAGGAGCTGGGCTCTTTCCTTGCTGCTCTCTGACTTGCTTCTGTTGTGCTTGCAGGTTGCTGCTCCTCCTGTTTGTATTTTTGCTGCCCTTGGCCCCTTGTGCTGGTGGCCTGGGGGATCAGGATCTCTTAGGTAATAAGACCTCCCTGGACTGGTAGGGGTTTGGATGGGGTCTCTGTTTGCTTGGAGCTGCTTCTCCCTCTCCTGGTGTGAGAGAGGGCTCTGGGCTGGGGGTGCACCTCCAGGAGGGTGAGGGCAGAGCTGATTGTGGCCTTTGCTTTGCAGAGAGTGTGACCTGTCATATGGACAGGATGGAGGTTGAGTTTTCCAGAGAGCTTGGCAACTCTTCCTGGCAAGTGTATGCAGTAGGTAGGTATTGCTGCTGGCTTGGTCCTTTCCTCTGTAGCCTGGAAGTAGGTGGGTGCCTGCCTGCAGGACTGATCATTTGCCTTCTTCATAGATGTGAGTGGTGAGGAAATGGTGTCCTGTGACCACACTGTGGATTATGAGAAGCTGTTGCTCAGTGTCCCACTTCTGAACTGCACTAGCCTGGAGGTAAAGGGAGTCTCTGTTCTATGAGTGTGCTGTTGATGTTTTCTGGTTGGTTTTTTCTTGGTCAGGATTGGATTTAAGAGGGTTTCTAGTACTAATTTGGTTTTCAGTCCTAATTTCATTCAGGAGTGGAAATGCCTGGGTTGGTCCAGGGGACTACTGACTTAAGCTGCAAAAATACTGTTGCCTGACTACTTATTCTTCTAGCTGTCCATTAAATGCTTTTGGATGCCACCATAAAAGCTGTGCTCTCCTGTAATAGAGTTGAGAGCTAGCTAAAATGATACCATGTAGGGAAGTAGATGAGGTCCAAGAATTGCATAGTACTTTATTTTTACATATGTATACTGATAGATCAAATAATGCAGATTATCCTCTCTTATGGTAGAGCAGTAACTGGGAGGCCACCCCAAACTGGCCTCAAAGGCAGAAGCTTTACAGCTATCAGTTGCTTCTAGGTATTAGAAATGCCCTCAGACTTCTGTGGGGTTTTGTGGTTGTTATCAATGTGTGGTACTTATTAATGTGCTTTTCAACAGCTGCTACTACAGCCCACTGGTCAGGCAGTCCTTGCAGCTTTCTAGCTTCTTGATTCCTGTATCTTTTAGAACTTTTTACTCTGCAGCCTAGTCTTGCGTACCCATGATTTTCTAGAGAATCCTTTTTCTGTCATAGAACTTCTAAAATAATGGTTAATCTTGTCCTTGCTCTGGTACAAATGTCTGAAATAACTCTAAGTTGGAGCAAGTCATAAAGACTTGTTTTTGTGCTGTGAGTCCTGCTTCTTTCTAATTAAAGTCTCCTGTTGCCTATAGCATGGTCAGCACCAGCTGAGACTGAGGCTGATGGTGAATGACACAATGGGAGAGGAGAAGAACATAACCTACAGCACTCACTGCAGTGTTGTCCATGCAGATGAAATCATTGCTCCTTTCTTTGCTGGTGCAACAAACTGTACAAAAGACTTCATGGCAGTAAGTAGAGGAATGGGAGTGCTATAGGTCTTTGTGAGGCAGGATGGCTGTCTGTCAGAACTGTGTGGCTGGGATCTGCAGAAAGCTCCAGCCAGCTTCAGGGAGGTCTGTTGGCTGTGTCCACCTTGGCATGACCCACAGCTCTTTGAAGAGCTAGTCAGCAAATTGACAGTAACAATGCACATGGTCTGGCTCCGGCCCTATTGAAGGGGGAACTGGGATGCTAAGGCCAGCTTCTGCTTTGGAACCTTGTAGCAGAGATTTCTCTTGAATGGTAAACTCATAACTATTGTCTGCTTGTGTTGTCTAACTCTTGTGCTTTTCTTTCTCAGGTTACCTTCCCAAGACTCATTCCAAGCTTCGATGATGAGCATACAGTAGGTGACCTTCTTACAAAAGGGAGGATGTGGGTGTGTCTTGGTTTTGAATCTAAACTGAGCCTAATGCTTTCAGGCTGGAATACTTGCATCTTGTTGGGAAGTCTAATTTGGTGCTATCAGTACTGTTAGCTTGAGTGTAGCATCTGCAAGGTGGCAGCCCTGCAGGATGAGGAACTAATGTTTTGCTGTTGTGTGGTTATCTTTCCCTTCCTAAGGAAAGATTTCCTGCTTTGCAGGTTCCAGCAACTCCAATGACCTGGACTCTGACAATTGATGATGGAACCAGGGTACACCAGCTGAGCCTTGGGCAAGCCATGCAGCAAGGCTACAACTTTCTAGCTGATGGACACAACCTGATTTTTCAGGTGGCTTTTACTGCTACTGGAGTAGTCTCATACAAGGTAGGTGCACGAAGAGTTAGGACTGGGAACTACTTCTGCTCCTTCTGAGTCCGGACACTTTCCTCCTGTTGAAAGCACCTGTAGATGTCAGAGCTTATGTCATCAGATGTTGTATTTAGCTGGTGTGTGTGTATGAGTCTGTTAGACTTGACATAGTTGCCACTGAATTGTCCAGCCCTATAAAATGGGGGAATACAGTGTGCGCCTCAGATCAGCACAGCTGATAGGTGTCTACATAGTTGGGATTCCAGCTGCAGCCTGTCCCATGAGCATCTGACTAGCAGTGTCATGAGCAGATCCTTTCTGGAAGGGTGGGAAGAAACTGTTCAAGATATGTAAAGCAGCAGCCTTGGATCAGATATGATATACCAACCTGCAGGATTCATCCTATGATGGCTTGAGCTGAGTGCACTGTAATAGAGCTGTATATCTTTTGCAGCATGATGGCAAGGTGCTCTACACTGTGGCACTCAAGCTCACATACGGCCCTCCTGAACGTAGGTTGACTGTGGAGTCAAGAATGCTTTGTGCACCAGGTAATGCATGGAAGAAGGTGGTCCTCCTCTGCCCTGAGGAGTAGGTGTTATATCTTAATGAGGCTGTCATTGCAGGTCCAGCAGTCTGTAATGGAACACACATGACTGTTGTCATCCCAGCCTTCCCAGGCACCCTTAAGGCTGTGGGTGTAGAGGATAAGACCATCCCAATGGACCAGCTCCAGGAAAATGGGATTGCTCTGGACACCAATAGAGGGGTCAAGCTGCATGTTAGCAGGGAAGTCCTGAAGTTCAGGGTGAGTTCAGATTCTGGGGTCCTGGGGGTTGGTGTGGTAACTCATGTAACTCATTTGTGTTGACTGGGAACATGGTCAAAGCTTTCTGTGCTAAGCACTGGTCAAGTCAGCTGTGTGCCCGGTGGCTGGCTGAGGGCAATTGTGGTTAAGGCAAATGTAAAACTGACCATGGCAGACAGCGATCACTCAAAGGTAACCCAGGTTTCATGAAGTATGCTCTCAAAAAGAGCTGGAGGTAGACTTTGACTAGCTGAGTGAAGAGCAATGTGGCCACAGGGCAAGTAAAAATAACTTTAATATGCATGTGTGTTAAAATGGACACCTGTATTTATACTACAGGAGAGTAATTGTTGTCTTCCAGCTACATGGGGAGAGCTGCCCAGGAGTTCAGTCCTACATGTCTGCCTTGAAACTGGCTTTTCAGTTCCATGGGGAGACAGTGGCAATGGTGATGCATCCAGAGTGTCCCTGTGACCAGCATATACCATTAGGTGAGTGACTCTGCAGTGGACTCAGCCCAGTCTGCTGCTCAGCTGGTAATACTTCCTCCAGGCTTGTTCTTGAGCTAGGCCTCCACAGGAAGGTACATCTCTAGCTAAAATACACTTGCTCTTGTCAGAGTGAGCCACCCCTGTCTGGGCATAATAACTTCTGTAAATCTGTTCCAGCTGCTGTATGCACCCAGGATGGGTACATGGATTTTGAAGTCCTTGCTGACAGTACTGTACCACCACTGGACTTGGATACGCTTAGGCTGAGAGACCCAGCATGCAAGCCAGCCTTTAAGTCCTCTTTGAATGACAGGGTTTGGTTTCATGTCCCACTGAGTGGGTGTGGAACCAGGTATTGGGTAAGTATGTTCCCAGGGCTAACGGGGAAGACTTTGTGCAGTGGGAATACCCTCACTAATGCTGTTGTTACTTCTCAGCTTGATGGAGAGAAGATCATTTATGAGAATGAGGTGAGGGCACTATGGGCAGACCTTCCATTGCGCAGGATCTCAAGGGACAGTGAATTCAGGTGTGTCTGGGTGCCTCTTTAGGTGGTAACTAGTTCTGGGTCTAGGTATCTTCTGTGTGAATGTGATAGTATGAATGTGATAATTACTTGCTCCCTCATTCTTACAGATTAACAGTTCTGTGCTCCTTCAGCAACGGTGATGCATCCCTTTCTGTAAGGGTAGACAACTTTCCTCCCCTGTCTTCTTCAATGAACCAAGGTCCCCTCTCCTTAGTTCTTCTAAGCTACCCAGGTAATGCTGACTCTAGTTTCAGATAGCTGGGGAAAAACTGAACCTTCTGGTGAGAGGGAGGGTATATAGGTGAACTGATGCTTGGACTTCCAGTGACTTTATATGCTTTCTTCTCCCATGCTACTTGAGGTAGAAAATCTATAGCCTTAAATCTATAGCTTAGTATCTGACTCTTGGACAAAGTGCAGCTGGCAGACTGGCTGGTCTTGAAGAGCTGTAGGCCAGTCTCTTCAGGACTCTGCACATTAACTTACCTACTAAGGTTCTGGCTTGTGCCTTGCAGAGGACTCCTACAGGCAGCCTTACCGTGATGATCAATACCCAATAGTAAGGTACCTACGGCAGCCCATCTTCCTGGAAGTGCAGGTCCTGAACCGCAATGACCCCAACCTTCATCTTGTATTGGATGACTGTTGGGCAACAGCATCACTAGATCCAAGCTCACTTCCCCAGTGGAATATTGTTGTTGATGGGTGAGTACTAGTGCCCTGTTGGCAGTGGGTGGCAAGATTCCCCTGACTCTTCCCTTACCACCACCTCTCTCTAGAAACAGAGCCTCAGGTATAAGGGCTTTGCTAGAGGTGCACTTTCAGGCATCTTGGTGGCACCATCCTGGATATTTTGGAATTTGCAGGAGAATGGCAACATCTCTACATAGAAAGCTAGTCTGCTTCTGAAAAACAGATCTGGCCTACACTGTACTATTCTGACTTGCTTCTTCTTAACCATTGGCAGGTGTGAGTATGACTTGGACAGCTACAAGACTGTGTTTCATCCTGTGGGGCATGGTGTCAGCTACCCTAACTATCGTCAAAGGCTGGAAGTGAAGACTTTTGCCTTCATATCTGGTGACAAATCTCTCCCTGGCCTAGTAAGTGACACTACTTCTGCTTAAAACAATAAGTAGGACCAGTTATTTCTCTAAGTGATGGATCTGTTTTTTTTTCAGGTGTACTTCCATTGCAGCGTCCTGATCTGTAACCGTTTCCAACCAGACTCCCCTCTGTGTGTGACAAAGTGTCCTAGACAATCTAGAAGCAAGAGAGGTAATGTCTAAGCAGATGTTAGGCTGCACTGATTCAAGATGAACCTGCTGTACTATGAGGCTCATCTCTGCTATGTTATTGTTGTAGAGAGTGGGATGTCAGGTGTGAACTCTGCTGTGGTGAGCTTGCGGGGTCCTGTTCTCCTTGTGCCGGAAGGATGGTCTGCAACCCAAGGTACTAAGCAAATGTTATGGTAACATATTGCTTAGTCTGAGGATGCAGCTTTTTACTGTACTTAACTTTCTTTTCCCTTTGTAGGGAATACTCTCAGCAAGGAAGTATGGGCTGGTGTTACAATGACTGCTGTTGCCACTCTCTGTCTGCTGGCCACAGTGCTGCTATTTTTGGCTGTTCTTAAATGCCTACAGAGAAGAGCATCAATGCTAAATGTAACATGTTAGTGCAATTTTCCAAATAAACTTGGAGTGATGTGATCCTTAACCCTTTCAGGAAAGGCTTTTATCTCTGGATTTTTTTTAGTATATTTCCTTGACAAGATAGATGTCTTGCTGAGCAGTGGTACTACTACACTATTTGGTCAGAAATCAAGCTGAAACCAGAACCAAAGCTTCTAAGATCCTTCATGTTGAGTAGGCAGTAACCTGTGACTGGCCATATGAAGCTTACTGTCTTTAAAGGTGACATTGAGAATCAAGTGGCTGTAAGAGACAAGTGAGCTCTATTTTTTCTGAGGAGCTAAGGATTGTGTATCGGTAGCTTTTAAGATCATTATGGTTGATCTTTAACTACCCTTGAATTGTGGGCTTCAGAGATCACAAGATCTTTGAAGATAAGTGGGCCTCAGTAGTGGTATGCTGAACCCCTGGCTGCTCAGCTGTAGTTTGCAGCTGACCTCTTTTACCCCCGGATTAAAAGCTTTGTGGTGCCTTCCTAGGGGTGAGCTGTGGAACAGTTAATAAATGGGAACAGGGTTTTGGGGCCATCTACTTTAAAATAGGAAAGGTTGTGGGTGTGCTTACGTGCAGAGGGGTTACTGATGGAGGTTTTGGGACTAGTTGGTTTTGTCTACAGGTGGATGAAACTACAGGGCTGCTTCTAGGAATAAGGTATAGTGGAGCAAACAACCTTAGGTTACACTTGACACAGTGCTCTGATCCCCAGAAGTGCTGCTGCTGAGCACCTCTCCCCACAGTTGCTGTTTCCTGTTTGCAGGAACTTGCAAACAGGATTGCAAAAAAGGATTGCTCTTGCATCAGACTGCTGTCATTGCTATTGATTATTAATGAGCAGAGTACATTTTAGGCTCCAAGTTCAATGTTTCAAACTCATGTTTCTTGAGTCCTTACTAGTGTGTCTTACACTAACAGTTTATGCTGTGTCACAGAGTAGTAGTCATCCAGGGATAATCAAGTGCTTTGAAAAAAATGCCTTAAAAATAAGGCGCTATCTAACAATCATGAATAGGTTTGTTACTCAATAATGAACTTTTCCAGTTCCCTGTCACTTCGTAAGTGCTTCATACTAATTACAGATTTTCAAGGTGTGCGTTTGGTAGGTCCATTTCAGGCTTGCTTTCTTGTGGCTCTCCTTCTGTCAGGGTAGAGTTCAGTGCGGCACATACATTGTCTACTATGTATTCTCTCTCTATCTTCTGTATACTTATGAAACTGCATACTGCTTTCCTCTTAATCTCTACTTATTAAGAAACTTAGATTTACAGGTAACAGGTAAAACTAACTTCCTATTTGGTCTGGAATCTTCTATTGCTGTGTTACTTTATCACTGAATTTTACAGCCTATTTCCTTGAAGTGCTTATCAAATGCTCTTTTTTAAAAGAAATCCACATAAAGAAATCTACAGCTGATACTCTAGTGGCTGGCAGTTTCCCGACAGTTCCCTGACCATTTGTTGAGGATAGGGGGGAGTATGTAGTGTTAAGGCTGTTGAGAATTAAGGTGGAGGTGTTCCCTTGAAAAGGGTGGGTTGGGGGGAGAAGAAGGGAAAAAGCAGCTGTTTTTTCACTGTAATGTACACACTGAAGTGTAAACAGCTGTGCAGAGAAATGGGAAAAAGCGTTCGTACCTTTTTCCTTGGCTGGAAGGTACTCATAAAAACTATGTGGTAGTGAATCATGTTTGTTTTCGGATGTTTTTGTTACATGCAGATCCTCCTATCCTCCTAGTCAGTACAGAACTGGAAAAATCAGATTTCAGTTTGGGTGCCAGGAGAGACTGAAGATCTCCCAAGTCTTCCTTGGGGGTTCCCTGTGCTATTAGTATTCCCTTCTATCAAAAAAGCCTTGAATGATATAGGCTACTCACTTCTATTTCTAAAATATTCCTTTAGAAAGAAACTAATTTCCCTTCACATTTTAATCTAGATAAGGTAAACATTAAACACTACTGCATTGTAGAGAGCCAAGTAGCTTAACAGGGTATTTAACCTGTGGGCAGGGAATGGCAAATACCAATGCTACCTCAGAATTAATGACGCATCCTTTGAAGACTGGTTGTGCCATACTAATTAGACAGAATTTGATGTGGGTCTTATGTTATCTATTACGACAGTTGATACCCATTCTTACGGAATATAATAATCTGGATAAGCAAGAGACAGTTCTATGATGCTAAGTGTTAACTTGCCATACTATTTTCCTCCTGCTGCTGTCATAAATAGTATGAGTATGTGGTTGGTTCCTTAATTTGCATAGTACATTCATTTGCTTTTGATTTATGCTGAAATGTTACTATATTTGTGAAATACTATTTCCTGCTTCTGCTGTCTCATGTGAAGGACATGAACTGTCATGAACTACCTTTCCACGCTAAACCAATCAGTGGTAGTCCTGGAGTGCTTGGATTAATAAGGTTCACTTTAAAAGTACTGTATTTTCAGTATGAACGCTTAAATTGTTCATATGTTTTGTTGCAGAGCAAAAGCACTGATGCCTAACACTACTAGTCACTAAAGCAGTCACTAAAGAATCACTGCACTTTCAAGGAACATAGGGAGGCTGTGTTTCTTAGTTTTTCTGTCCCATAAATGGACCCTAAAAGTGCTTGTACTAACTATTCTGGTATGAAAGGTGGTAGCACTTAGAGCTTCAGCAGGACATGAGATATAGTAAAGCAGTGCTTTTGGTAAAAGGTCAGCTTATGTTTTTAAAAGTCACTGTATGGTGGTTTGCTGCTTTTAGTATAGGAAATGACAGCACTGCCTGTAAATGTAACAGTCCATTTTCAGTCAGTTGAGGTGGTTCCAGGCATGCAATTAAGCTTTATTTTATATTCTGTACATATGACTTTACACAGTTAAGGAAATGGTGCATGAAAATACAATTGCGTGAAACAAAATGGAGAAGAATTAAAATGCTCTGCACTGTGGGTATGGTAACTTGAGTTTGACTGTCATCTTACGCCTTGGAGTAAAGGGGGAGAATCATCACCAGAAGTCTAGCTCTGTATTCTGTGGGCATGTGGGACATCAGATGAAGTTGGCAGACAACTCTACTAATGCGAACTGTCAAGTCTTCAGTGCAGAAGTAGCATAGGAGTGGGGGACTCACCTGCTGCAGTCTCTTCACAATAAGCATTATTAATGAGTTATTTTGAATACATACAGGAATTTTAGGGTATACTTTCCAAATATGTGAATTAATTCTGTGAGGGGAGCAGGAAGTTCTGAGAGAAAATAGGAAGGTTAATCACTGTCAATGAAAGCATAGTGAAACTGTTTCAAATCAGAACCATTTACTTACAAGGTGTTTTCACAATCTCTTACCAAGTTGATAAGGGTTAGGTTTGAAATGATTGAATGGGTTGTTTCATAGCAAGCAACCTTACTAAGGTTAAGTCCCATTGCTTTGGATTTTAGGTGTAACATGGAGTATTTATATCAATGATGGAATTCATACTCTTGTTCTTGTACTGAAACTGATAGTCTTCTACATGAAAGTGCAAAGCAGAATCTTTTCTAGCTAGGTCACCATATTTACAGTAATGTTACATCCAGTGATAAGCAGATACTTCCTAGGATGATGGACCTCCAAGTACCATTCTTTCCTTTGCAGAGTTGTTCGGGGGGCAGCAGAAACAGCACAGCAGCCCTGCCTCTGGTTTTTAGCTAGCTGTTTTCTAATGCCTCTTACATGAATTGTGAAGCAATAGCAACACTCAAGTAGTGTTGTTCCTGGCTGTCTACATTTCTTTTGTAGAAGCTAGTGAAAGTGGTACTTAAAGAAGAGGGGTTTATGTTGTTAACATAGCACTTATCTGTATGTGCTCTTGGCTTTTCTGAGCCAAACAAGGCTAATGTTCTTAATGTTTCTCCCTCCCTATCTCTCCTCTCATTCTGAAATGTGGGAAAATATTAGTGCTTGTTTGGGTAGAGAAGCTTTTTCTCTCTGCTAGAATGGAGATCCAAACTCCATCTAGAACAACTAGGATTTACATAATGTTATGTAAGCTGTCACATGAATATTTACCACTTGTCTTTTACAGAACAATATCCCCATAAATTGTTGCTTAAGTAGCTCATGTAATCACCTGGAAGGTCTCAGGAGCAAGGACCCTTGAAACATGTCACTTACCTATACCTTTACCTAAAGCTAAAAGCTTGCTTTTGCTGTTTGACTTCCTCTATCCTTTGCACTATTTTTAATAGCTGGGGTGGTTATATACGGAGATGGAATACAGTGACAGTCCCACAGGTCAACTGAAGGTGGTTCTAGCCTGGTTCCTGTTTCTGGCTAATATCTGCTTGGGGGAAGGCTGTCAGACATGGCATATGAGAGATCTGTCCCTAGTCTCCAAGAGGATTAACTTCATTATTCTCCCAGGGTGGTTCAATTCTGCTGTACTTGTGGACATCAAGAGGGAGTTTTGAAGTCTTAATGAAGCTAACCTATACAGAAGGGTATAGTGCAAATAATGGTGCAGCAAGAGGACAAAAATCATAACTATTGCATGTGGAGACAGCAGATGGCAAGGAGGCATTTGCTACTGGATGTGTGGGCAAGGCTCTGAGTAGCTGGTTGAGAATCTGTTTCAAAGCTGTTGGCTGCAAACCTCCTCACAAGGGCTCAGGTTGTTTGGAATACCCTGGGATATAAGGATGAGGGCTTTGAGAGCAGCCCTCTGAGGTAAGCTTCTTTCTGAAGTGGGGCCCACAAGCCTTTAGGAGGCAATGCTGCTCAGAAGGCCTGAGTTGGTCATGCTGAGGAACCAGTTGGGCCTGGTACCACCATGGTGGAAAAAGCATCTGCTGTTTCCCTGCTGGGCTGCCTCTCTTCTGCAGGAAGCCAAGAGTTGAAACAAGATTTTAGTACCATCTCCACACCTCCCTTGCTCACAACTGGACTTGTATCACTGTCCTTGTGTGGAGTAGCTGCCCCAGTCACGTCCTGCAAGCACCAGGCCATGATAGCTGCCCACCTCTGGTTCTGGGTTTGAGTCAGCTGGTTGAGAGCTGTTTGTGGGGTGTGTGGAAGTCTTCTCTGCTCCTGAAGCTTATCCTATGATAAGCCTGTGATATGGCCATACCTTAGCTCTATATTTTTCCAAGAGCAAAATGGACCATTGTAATAAAAAAATATTTTACATAATGAGGAACTTCACTGGACTGTTAAATAACGTTAAAACCAGCAACACAAACTCATCATTGGAGGGATGACTTTTGTCTCCAGTAAAAATATGTGGTTTGTGCTGACCTAGTTCTGTTGCTTCAGCATATCCCCTTTTGAAAATCCCTGCTTGAAAAACAAGGTGGGCATGATGAAGCTGCCATAGCTCATCCTGGTGAGGTCATCTGCAGAGATAAATTGCAGGCAAGAAAAAAAGTCAGGTGTGCCAGGGCCACAGCTGAGGATATGCCTTCTAGATATTCTAACAGACAATGAGTGATCAGAATCAAAACGGTATTGGATTTCTTAGGCACACGTAAAGAGAAGATGCGCTTTGTGTATGCGGTTGTGTTCAACCACACAGGCACTTTCTCAGCAGCTTTCACAATCTTACAGACTGAATCAGATGTGTCTAATGAAATGTGCATACACCCACTCCTCCCTTCATATGAATGAACATATAAACAACAAAATGAGAGAACACTGGTTTGTCATTCTGTATGTGTGGGTACACCTCTTCAGATGCATATATAAAAACATTTTATGAATACATGCATTATATGATGCATATGTTCAACTGTATGGATATTAGTATCCCTCTTCAGGCTTTCAAAGCCATCTCAAATGACTTTTCTTCCCACTGCCTTATACCTATAATTTATATATTTTCTATTTACCGTTTATTGCACTTACCAGACATAGAAAAGTTTTGAACAGCCTTGGAGTTGTTGGGGATAGAGATGTTCAAGCTGTCTGTGTGATCTGTCTTATAATCCATTCTTCAGTAAAAACTGGCCCCTACCAGCAGCTTCAAGATGCTGGTGTTTCGTATGGAAAGAATAAAGGTTGCTGATTCCTCGGAGGTCTGTGGAGCTGCTCAGAAAGCTAATGCTCTAAGAATCAGCAGAAGCTGTTAATGTGGGTTAAAAAGCTGCTCCTGTGCTCCCTGCACCACCACCAGGCAAAACTGGTATCAGGATGTAATGAGTCAAAGTGCCTGTCATCAGGCTGTCAGTGGAGTGCTGGAAATGCAATTGCAGGGAGAGCAGAATTTCATTTTTAGTGTTGAAGGCAGTAATCAAGATCCACTGAGAGACTAAGCACTGGACTTGTGCTCTGGAGAAGCAAACGAGGACTGGAAGTAAATAAAATCCACTACTAAAATGATGGGCAGTAAGAATAGAGAGCACATCTTGCTTTTGGGGGGATAACTGAGCATAACTTAACACAACATTATTCTGCAGAGAACCATGTTAAGCTAAAGTGCCTAAAACTTAGTTTGTGGAAAGACTTGCAAGTGGAGATTGGGGTTAATCTCTTTCGACCCTCAAATATGATCTTCCCAAAAGTGAAAAGGTATAAGCTGTGTAAGTATGTATGTGGAAATCAGCTATTTTCTGGCTATACCTGATCAGTTGCAGCACATTGGATAAACAGCATCATTATTTCCCTCCTGTGAAGTGTTTTCTCCATTTCAATTCATTTTGAGGTCTTAAGCATAGCATGGTAATAAAGTTGTATGTTTCATTTTAGGCAGACTGATGGAAGAAAGTAGCAGATAAACAAGGGATTGATTTTCAAGGTGTACTTAAAATTACAATAATTTGGTACGTAATAAAGGCAGAACACTGGAGCCATTAAATAATTGAGGTGGTGACTGTTATAATCAAGTCACACTGATCTCTGTCTTATTTCCCTCATAACGATTAGTTCGCTTGTAGCAGCCACTAAAGTCCTAGATTGAGGGCATTACTGTATAGACATTTGGAAAGTAAGATTAGACTCAAACTATATTCTGATGATTAGGGACAGCAGTCTAGTGAAAGGCAGGAAGGATTATATAATGATTAGAATGCTATTTCGAGGCTCATTTTTTCGCTAGCCATAATGATTTCTAGCACTTAAAAATAGTTCTTATTTCAGTACTTCACAGCTCTTAAAAGCAGGTACCGGTATTTGCACAAGGGATAATGCATACCATTTACCAGACACTGCAAAACACCTCTTTTCACCTCAGTTCTGCCAGCATACAACCTTGTTGGAGTCTCTTCATTTGCAAACATTGGTATCCTTCATTTTTTTTGCAGTCCTGCATACGCACTGGGAATGTGCATTTGGGTTGTATTACCTACAGCTCTGATGTGCAGTCTTACCCCCGGGCAGCACCACACAGTTGTTAGTATGTCTTTCCATTATTCTACACACCAATCCTGATCTGCTGTAAACTGGTAAAGCTCTATTGTAATTGACAGCCACTGCAGATTTGATCAAGTGGAAATAACAGCAATGTAAAAAAACTGTGCCCATATATTCATATGAAACCTTTGTTCCATCTTTTAGATGGATTTCTCCAAGGTGTTTGTTATATAAACAGTACCACAGCACTAGCTTTTTTTTACAAAGAGAAATAGAGAAAGCACACTTCTGTTTGTTTTGTTTTTTCCTCCTGCCACTTGAATATTTTTATCAGCTAGAAATTAAAAAAAATAATAATATCTGGGATAAAACTTTGAAGTATCTGAGAAAAGTGTTACCTACCTAGTAGGTTTTATCTTGAAAGGAAAACTTTTACCGTAAATAGAATTTCATAAGACAACTTGGTTAAACAAACAACACTTTATTAAACTAATATAGTTAGATACTTTCTTAATGCTTAAAAATATTATAGCATTTGCAAAAATGGGAAAAGTTTAAATAAAGTACAAGGTTACAAATGAGAAGCAAAACAGGCAATTTAAATATTCAAAATAATATAACAAAACGCAAGACCAAATTGCACACCATTGATGTGATGAGGCAATGAGAACAAGGAAAATAACTCCTTCAGAAAAATGCAACATTTGAAGGTATATAAAAGCTTATACCACGAGTTAAGGTATGTTGTAACTCAATTTTTCTCTTAAAATATAAAGCATCAGCATGGCATGCTCACAGTATTTTAACAAAGGCTGTTAAGGCTTAAAAATATTTTTCAACATTCAAAAACATTTGATGTTCTGAGCTTTGTCACTTATGTATCAAAACGTCCCATGGCTGCATACAAATTTCAAAAGATAGTACATTTAAAACTCCAGTAACGAATGGCAAATCAAATACCCACCTACCCCTTTCACCTAATTGTCACCAACTTACTAGTGGCTGTTATTACATCCCTTTACCAAATCCTTTGGAACATCTCATCATGCACATAGACTTAATATCACAATGCACTGCTTAATAGGTATTCTTACTATTAGTTTTACAGTGACGGTATAAGATGCATATTGATTTTTTCACTTCCCATAAGGAGTGCACAGAGGTTGAATGCTCACCAAGTAAACAATCACATTGCAAAGGTCAGAATAGTACACTTATGTGCATATGAAGGAAATGGGGAGAATTCCACTTATTCGTTCTTTCCTTTGTTGGCAGAAAGATCCGTGACAGAAGGATTCTTCTGTGAAGAATTTCCATTAGCTTCTTGCTTTCTTATCTCACCTCTGTATACAACAGAAAAGAACGGTTTTACAGCCTGTTCTTTCATAAGATTATTGTCTTTTAACTTTCGCCTAAAAGCTGAGCAACATGAGACAGACCTATCTGAGACTCCTGGAACATTCACTGCTGGTCTACCAGAGTTCTCTCAAAAGGCACAGGAACATAAAAAGAGCGATCTTC
Organism: Anser cygnoides; assembly: GCF_040182565.1. Classification (NCBI taxonomy): domain Eukaryota; kingdom Metazoa; phylum Chordata; class Aves; order Anseriformes; family Anatidae; genus Anser; species Anser cygnoides. The sequence goes on from NC_089887.1 coordinate 8,255,307, forward strand.
CAGATGCTATCTGTGTTACATCAAAGTTGTATGATTGGTTTGTAGGTTGGGCTGTATATTAGAATATGCTATAGAAAAGTCTTTGCTGGAGATGGCTGGCAATATTAGGGACCTGGCAGCATGCCCTGGAGGAGTGGTACAGAGCCCTGGAACAAAGTCAAACACGCTGGGACTTGCACCATGGTCTTGTCTTACTGAAGGTATCATGGGCTCCACAGGCAGTTTTGTGTGGCCTTGAGAACTGTGTGGGAAGCACTGCTGTGATGGAGCAAACTCAGGAAGTCCAGGACAGAGCAGCTACAATTTTTCTTGCCCTCCCCTATGCTTAGGAATGATTGTCATTAATTCCCTAGTAGATGCTTAAGTGAGCAATAGATGGCACTCCAGCATAATCTGCTATTGCCTCTCACCTTTAGCCACTTGCTTAGTAAAAGCATGGCTAAGGCAATGCTGACTGAAGTAGGCCTCCAAGCCTCAAGTTCTGAGAGCACAGAGAGACATGACTGGCAATCAGCACATGTACAGCACCCAGCAAAGCGTGTCATTTCTATTATAGCCACACGCTTCCTTTTAAATACCCATCTACTTATCCTAAGGCTACAAGTAATTTTGGTCCAACATTCTGTGAATGCAGGTAAGCTGAGACAGCTGGGTATTACATCATATGGGAAGAACTTTGTGGCATACTTGAGGGAAAGCTTCATCCTCTAGGCAAGCTTGAAAGTGTGTTTTAATGACGTTTAAAGCATTATTTATTCTGAGACAAAAACATACCTTATTGTTTGATACTACAGTTACATTGTGTTAGCACATGAACATTTGAAGACTTACTTCCTTTTTCTGAAGCAGCAGAGGCCACATATTAACACTCATCAAAATACATATTGATAACTAGCCATTTATGTTGAATATTAAATCACCAAGGTAGTCAAAGATGCTCTAGCATTAATTAACATTCATTAAACTAATCAAAAGTGGCTAACTGTTAAAGTAAATGAAGTAACCAATGTAATAGTGAAGTTGTAATTTGAAGTCAGACAATGGATCAAGACATTAATTATTACCTTGAAGCATACCAGTAGTTGACCAGAGTTGAAAGAACGATGTAACAAACACTCAGTACTCCAGAAACTCCAAGTGATAGGGCACCCAGGCCACACAGCACGCAAAGAAGGGCTATGCCACCTATGGATATTACAACACCTAATAAAAAAAATCAAGGTTGTTATTTAAACAAGTTTATATGTAAGTAAATTAGAAGAGCAGACATTCTACCACAATCCCAAATTCAAACCATTCAGAAAAATGGTCTACCGTTATCAGCCACTTAATAGCTAAGAGCCTCAGTCTAATAGGAAATCCCCAGACAGCACTCTGAAAGAGAACCACTCCTTCTAAGATTTATATTATTTATGTGAAGGGGAAGGAAGGTCTGCCGAAATCAGAGCAATGTTTTCTCAAGCTCTGCGTGCACCAATCTCAATGATCTGGAGTGATTATTTATCTCTATATATTGCACATTTTGTTAATACCTTATGCCATGCTAAAGCCTGTCATACACCTCCGAGTAGCCCATGAAGAACCTTCACTTTGGAGGTGAAGGGGCAAAGAAATTGTCAGTCATACTTTGCCAGAGATACACAGAATATCTAGAAGAAATCATACTTCAGAAAGTTTTAATGCCTGGCATATAAAATAAGACCACATTAAAAAAAATAAATAAATGCAAAATTGTCTTCCATAAAAGACTATATACTAGAACTATGCATGGTCAAGATAACTGGTTTAGCTCTGTCCAGGTGGTTGATATTAAACAGGGAAATAGGATTTCCCCTGTATAAACTACGGTTAATCAGATTAATCTTGTATTAAGAGTTTCACTACTGCTGAGAGCTAAGGACTACATACAGAAATCTTCAAACACTTGAACTGGGAATTCCAAAAGGAAGAAGAGAAAAAGGAGAAGTTGTCATGTCTTAAAAGGGAAAATGTAAATAAATGCATACTTGCTTACAGTACCTTCCATGACTATCACACCGATACAAGCCATTATGGCTGTCGTAACAATAAAAATCAGGAAAAATGCAACAGGAATAGCAGACACCGCAACAAACATCAGGAGTGATAAGGCAACAAAAGGATGGTCATCTAAATATAGGCCAACACGAGAATTCATAAATGCAACAACCTGTGGACAAAAGAAAAATATTTCAGATTTTGTTTTTATCTCATCACAGATAACTTTAAAAGGCCACAGCTACTTTAGTGAAAAATATGGGTAGCATCTTTTTCCAAGTCTGCAGCTTGAATAGAGGGCAACCATTGCCTTTAAATTTCACAGGCATGAGGACCTATTGCAAATACAGGTAACTGCATAGCAAACACCATCCTAACAAGGGCAGATGTGTTTCTCTTGGACTTTCCGGTTCCGTTCTTGCACAAGCTGTTATACCTATACACTACGATTTTACTGTCGGGGAGACATTTCTCTTCCTTTAGGGAAATAACCCATTTCACTAAAATGCCACTCTTCTGTCTCAAATAGTTATGACAGTAAATCAGAGTAACGAAGAATAGATATCCTGTTTTGTTAATTGTGGAAGGTGTGGGAAGCCAGACCTTCTCATAGGCTCCTCAGTGTTCACTTAAAAAAGGGAGTGCCAGTGTTCTCCATAAAACCAAAGTTTTGAAATTGCATTTAAATAAATTGGGGTGAGATATTCCAAGAGTTACAAAAGGAGTATATTATAAATGTTTTATAAAATTGTAATCCAGACCCACATTTGAGTTGCTGTGGATGGACTCCACCACAGAGTGCCATTGCTTCTGCAGCTCTTGCATTTCTTTAGACATGTTGTAATCCCCAGTGACAATTGTGAATCTTCTGAACAACCACTTCTCATTCAGCCATCCAACCTCCCTTAAAATTAAGGTAAAATTAGTAACACGGTCATGCAGATGTTTCCAGAAAATAAAGTTTTTCTCTTGCAAAAACAGAGAATGTACATTTCAGATGTTAAGGTCATCCACGGAGTTTAAAACTTCACTTTTACGAAAGTAAATCTAGTGCAGGGTGCTCCTCCCTGAAAACTCTTCTGAAACTCCCAAACCCAGAGACAAGTATGGATATAAAAGATAATTCTCACCTTCTTCCTTTATAACATTAACCCTGTATTTAACCATGAGGGTACTGAATCACCAGTAAAAAGTCAATTCTATCTATATAGACAATTATCACTACTAGTGCTGATAACTTCTAATACTTACAATAATGAGAGTTGTTTCTGTGAGTAGCCTGCTATTCAGAATTGAAACCACACCCTGTGCAGTTTCAAAACTCAACATGTAAAGGAAAAATATTTTCAAACACTGACCACGTTTATGACAATTTTTAAGCAACATCAGATCAAAAATCTTTTTGTTCCTACCTCAGAAAATGTAATCTGTTGTTAGGGAAGCCATTATCAGTGGAAGATTAAGAGATGTGTTTTCCTTATTTTAAATCTAAATATTCATCGTGTCAATGTTACATATATAAACATGCTATATGTATGTATACATGCTATATGTGTTTTTATACTTTCGTAATATATATGCATACACATATTTAATACTTATAGACGGTCCTTCCTTCTGTTTACACAGCATTTTTATACAAAAACGGTTTGTCCCTCGTTCCTAGCGCAACTCAGCACAGACACCCACAGGTGCGCGCCACCTGAGTCCCCCAGGCTCACGAATTTCACCCGGCGCGGCCCACCTACGGGGACGAGCGAATTGCTGCCCCTTGCACACCACCACCCCCGGCCTCCTCTCGGGCTTTGAAGCCGGGGTGAGCGAGGACCCATCGCTCCTCGCCCGGCTCCTCACAGCGCCGAGCCCCGCAGCCGCTACCCGCCGCTCTCAAAGCGGGGCCCGGGGCGAGCGCAGCCCGCGGCGGGGCCGGGCCCAGGCCGCCGCCACCCGGGGCTCCGGGGCACAGCGCGGGGCCTCCCCGCGGGGCTCCGCTCCTCGGCACGGAGAAACCGGGCGGGGGCGGAGGCCGTTGCCCGACCGAGCCGGGGCGGTGGGGTCCGCCGGCCCGCGACCGCAGCCCCCGAGGCCGGGTGGGTTGGAGCGGGGCGGCACCGCTCCCCGCCCGCCCTCCGCCGAGCTGGAGCCGGCCTCCCCCTCACCTGCGGCGGCTGCCCGCCGGGCCGCAGCCCCCCTCGGCCCTAAGCCCGGGCCCGGCCTGCCGGGGCTGAGGGAGCCGCTGCTGCCGCCGCCTCCGCCGCTGTCTCCTCCCCGCGGGGGCCGGCGGAGCGGCGGGCAGGGCCGGGAGGCTGGAGGGGGGCCAGGGCTTCTCCCTCGTGTGGCACAGGCGGTATAGAGGATTTCAGCGAGGAAAGGGTTGAACACGCTTCCACACACCGCCCGGGGGTTTAGGGGAATTCATTTGCTTTTTATTTCCTGGTTTGTGCACTTTCGTGTCCCCTCAAGTGCTGCCCATCGCGGCCGGTCCCAGCATCCTGCCTCAGCAACTCGGGGCTGTGCATCCCCAGGGTTTCTGGGTGGGGTTTGCCCTTAGGGCACAAGTTGTATCCTTGAGTTTATTATTTTTTTTAATTTTAAATTTTTCCTATGCTGGAATTAAGAACAGAAAATGAGGATATCAGCAATGACCACACAGTTCTTCCCTCAGAGAAGTGTGGTGCTCAGGGGCTTGCTCAGCCCTTGGGGTGCCACAGGCCAGGCCAGGAGATGCACAGTGACTGCCTTGCTTCCGAGCTACAACTCATCTCGTGATGTACCAGAAATACACGCATGTTTATATTATAGAGAGAAAATTCTACCATCCACAGCTAGAGGGCTTTCTGCTGTTGGAGGCTATGAAGGCAATTTTGAGTGAATTGTGGCTGCACAGCTACAATTGGCTCCACAATGTAGTGGAGCTGCAGGGGTGAAACGCTTTGGCTGCCATAATCAACATGTTGTCAAAAGAAGCAGTCCTGCCTTCTCCTCTGTTTCTAGTTGCTTGTTCCCACATTTCCACCCAGTCCTGCTGCCTCCTTGGGTGTGTGGGTGGCCACGCGGCAAACCTGTCTGGGGAGGTGTGCCACGTGGGAAACTATTACTTAGAAAATCTGCTGGGTTTTCAGCAAGAGCTGTGCACCATATGGTATCCCAGCACTTGTACTGGGATTAGGAAGGGCTCAGTTAGGTGTGTTGCACTACTGTTTGCGCTGGCTGCTTTCCAGGGCCATTATAATGGTGTTACATGCAAGCCTGAAACTTCAGTGATTTCCCAGGCTTTTGCTACATAGAATTCTTAATGCTGCAGTTTACAGTCAGAAATTACCAAAAGTTCATGTTTCTCCTGACTGCTTTAATGACTGGTTTTTGTTGGTGCCAAAAGGGGAGTATTGTAAAACTGACCATTACAAGTTTCATGATTATTTTTTAAAGGCAATGAAATAAATTGGATATTTAATTTGGAGCATGCTGTTATTATAAGGCAAAGATGACTTTTATAAAGTATGTTTTTTTAAAAAAAAAAAATTTTTTTTTTTAGCCTATCACACTGTCCAAGGTTGGTATCTCTGAGGTGCTGGTTTCATTGAGCTCTGCAGATACAAGGATCTGTGCAGACAGATGGAGTAAAGGGGAGACTTGCATGTTAATGAACTTGGACCATGGGCTCTGAAGAGCACACCATAAGATTCTACAAGAAGAGGATGGTGAGGGCAAGTTTATTTTGCATGAACTATTAGTGTTTATATCTGATATTATTAAAGTGCATAGTATATTGGTATACCCAGTAGACTAGTGTATGTAAAATTGAATTTCAATTTGTTGATTTTATATAAATATATGTATTTTAAAGTGAACATAGGGAAAAACTAACTGGTAGTATTATAGTGTCACATAATCCATTGATAATGGCACTATAAAATGTAATGGCTCCACTGAGTTTGGAAGTATATTGGAGATTTTAAATTTCTGGCTGTTTTCAAAACATGACTTAGCTGCAGTTTTGGAGGTAGTCTTGTACGTTTTAGTAATTTATTTTCCTGCTATGTGTAACTGTATAATCTCTTTCCACATAAAATAACTGTTTTTAATGCTTCCCAAACAGCACAAGCAATTTATTTAACTTTAAAGGGCATGCATATAAAAACATCTGAGTTGTATGCAGAGAAACTATAGTTATCACAACTGTTGCTTAATTGAGATTGTCTTCTTGCCAGCATCATCTTGAATTAGCAGGAAGATATTCGTGTTGCAAAACAGCACCGAAGTGTTTGTAGGGTTACCTCACAAACTAGCCGAGTAATTTCTGTCTCCATCATTAGCAGTGCTGGCTGTTTACCCATGCAGTTGGCTTCTGTTTAAAGTGCAGCTTACCTTCTGGTAAAAACTTTGTGTGGCCAGGAAAGGACAATGTTTCACTCTCATCTTGACCTACTGCCATATACACAGAAAACAATGCTGCTGTACCAGGATAACATCCGTTCTCACATTTTACATAAAACAGGATGAAAAACAACATCCAAAGATGTTGGTGAAGAGTTTAAGTTAAAACGGAAGGTTTGCTGTGTTGGGCAGAATGCGTACAAGGCCTCTCTGGAGGGTCAGCGTAAGGAGACTGCACTAGATTTTATGTTGGATAGTAACAGCTCCCATTTGTAAAGAAATTTGAAGGAGGACACTTTCTCTCAGCACATAGTGACAATGGTGACTGTAAGGCAAATGCATACAGATCTAGAGGAATGGGGAGTACAAGTATCCTGATGTCTTTGATCTCTGGGGAGTTTGATTTTGAATGGTTTAAAAAAATTGTGGTGATGTTTGGATTCAAGATTTTGAATCTTTATTTTTTTTTCCCAGTTCTTCTTATGAAAAGTCAAGTTTATACTACCTTTCTTGTTCTGGGATCTCCCTTGCTGTGTACAGTGTTTTCATACAAATGTCAGAATATCTAAGATGTTTTAGGACTATGTTTTAGTAGCTTTTGGAGGTAAGATGAACCTGTTCTATTCCTCATCGGTTCCGCAACTGAGTCTTTGTGACCACAGCTTGGCGCAGCACAGCGCTGAAAGGAGCTGTTTTCTCAGCTCTGGGAAGACAGGGAGGAAATTCCTGTCTCCTAGCACCAGCTATGCTGTAACTGGGGCAACAAAGCCGAGGACTGAGAGGAAGAGAAAGCGTTGGAGAAGTCCACCTAGCTAGAGCAGGCAGAGGAACGGGTTACTAGGGCGTCTGCAGGTAGTTTTCCCTCTGACCCTGCTTACTCCTACACTCTGTGGTTGTTTAGGGCATGTGGGCCATATCTCTCTTTCTCTTCTCTCATTCCTTTGGACATGTTTATTTCTCATGGCAGTTAATGTACGGCTAAATCTGCTGTAAAGCACTACTGAGGATTCAGAGTCCCTGGTGCCTTAGAAGAGAGCAGGGAGTGGGGAGGAAAGAAACTGGAGAAAGTGGAGAGGGTAGGGTGGAAAAAATTGTGCTTGACAGATGTCTGGAGAGAGTAAGAAAGTGAAAAGTGAGCTTGAACAGGAAAAGAGACAAAAAGAAAGTGTGTGGTCTGGAGGGGAAAAAGGCCTAGTGTTGTAAGCAAGCAAGAAGAGAGCTAGGGGAGAGTTTTTTTTTCCTTGCAGTTGGGATAGGAAGCTGATTGTCTTGGTACCTTTTGTAGTACCAGAAATAGTTCTCTAACTCTTTTTCAGTGTGAGTAACTACCAGGATACTTATTTTGAGGGGGAGGACCGAAATCTTCTAAGCAAACAAAAAACAGGCTGATGAAAGACAAGGCAAAATGAAGCCAACACAGAGACCCAGGGTCCCAGGGGTAAGTTCTTTCCACTAGGACTTTGAAAGATTGATATCTTTTTCAAATTGGCCATTACCAGTGGCTTATGGTTTCACATTAAGAAGGACTCTATTTGAAGACACTCGTTCTTGTTCAATATTTTTTGGGCCTTAGCCTTTATAATATAATTTTTATTAATAATTCTGTTGCTCAAGTATTTAAGAAGCATTAACTCTTTAAATGGTTACGTAGCATATATATCAAGAGTTGCATTAGAATGTACAATGGTTTTCTTCATAACTCTTATACCTTTATGAATGAACAAGTCTACCAATAAACTGCACAGCTTATTCTGTAAAAGTACCCAAAAGCCCCATCCTTTAGTCATTAATCAAGGACAATTCATGTCATCTTTACTGAAGTATGCCTGGCAGTTATAATAATTTCTATGCGTCTGTGTGCATGCACACTGGGGAATACCAAGGAGGTAAATCAGATCAGTCTTTTCTCAGATTTTATTTCTAAATGGGCTCTACTTTGATGTTGAGGAGAGCACAATTTTATTTGTATGAAAGCTAGATTTGGGCAGCCAGGTTTTCTAGTCATATATCAGAAATCAATTGCTATTTGCTGTAAATGTATTAGAAGTTATGTAAAAATGGTTATACTTTATTCAATCATAATTGTACGGGGTAAAAACTTTGTCTTTCATGGTGATTTAATGCAATGGCATTCAGATACCACATACTTCCACCTTTTTTTCTGGTAGTCTTACTGTGTATTTGGGAATTTATTCCTCATTAGTGTCTTAAACAAATATGGTTTAGGAAACTCTGAACAGACTAGGGCAGGGTTTTCGCCATATACTAAGGAAAATTGTGATTCAAAAACATCTCAAAAACACTGTGGGGCTAAGTAATTTTGAGAAAATACCCTTAGAAAATTTTACATGATACTATGGAAGGCTACCTCAAACTTTCATCTCCTTGAGGTGATGGAACATTGTCCTAAGATATATTAGGTATTCTGATGTTTGTATTTAAACATTTTGCAGAGCCCTCATGAACAATCTGTTCTTCCAGTGATCTGGCAGGCTTAATATTGTAATATCCACTGTTTATACATTACATGGAGTTTTTAGTAGTGTATTCAACTAAAAGATTTAGAAACCTTTGAACTGTTTTCAGTGATATATAAATGTTTAAATGCTTTATTTTTTTTAATCTGACATCTATTAGTAACTAGATACATTATCAAATGACTACAAAGAAAAATGCAATCTGAAAGCCTGCTTTGCTGAGGAACTCCATCCGGAGAATGCCCATGTCCTTAACATCAGAAAAGTAGCCCTATTTCATTTTCAGTGTAAACTGAAAGTCCTTATTCTTTTTGGATGAACCTTTTTCAAAGCAATGTAATTCATAAATGCCTTTGAAAGTGTTTTTCATTTCTCTCTAGTCACAAAATGATTCAGTGTATAACATGAGCCATGCAAAACAGTTACCAGAGTTACCACCCATACCTGCTTCTTCAGCTACACCTTCAGATTTGTATCAGGTATGTGCGCTCTCCCCTTTTGCCAGGATATATGTTAAATTACATGTGCTAGAGTGACTTTAGGCATTATATAATACTAGGCCTTAGGAATTAAAGATGGGAAAAACTAATTAAATTACTCATGTTAAGTACTAAGGAGATCACTGGGTATTTTATTAGAGCTGCTCTTATTTAAAAAAAAGTGTTGTTGCAACTTCTATTATTATTTGGATACTAAACCGTGGCAATTTAAATGTTTGTTACAATATAGTTCATTATTATTTGCTGTTACATTTTGGTTTTAAAATATTTTTCATCCAAACAAATTGTGATTTTTTTCCTTTTTTTTTTTTCCAACATAAATATTTTATGGCAGAGCACAAAACAACTGAATTAGAATGCTGTTCCAAAAACAGCTGAGAGCTTGGCAGGTGCAGCACTGATCTGAACAAACAACTTGTACAGATGACACAAATAAAAATTACATATGCCAGCACTTAATGGGAAGAAGAAGAGAGGGCTGGCGTTCCCTATCATATGTGCCTCCCAGTTGCTTATTTGGCTCATTTGTGTCACTACTTCAGTTTCTCTGAGATGTCTTTTATTAGTAAGCTACTGTTTGTGAAGAAATTGTAATGGAAAATGTGTTATTTTGGACTTCATTTGAGATTAAGAAACTTTAACTGAAAATGTATATTTTTTAAAAGTGAAAATTATTTAATGAAATGCTGCATTAAAAACTTTTATTGTCATCAAAAACTCAATTAAACTTTCTGGGGACGTGTCAAAGTTTAAATACAACACAAGCTGATTTAGCCACTGAAATTTTTGTCACATAAGCACTAGATTTTTGCCAAGTGACTACACTCTCCAGAGAGAGAGCAGGCTTTTTGTGACCAATTTTTTGCCCAGGTGGTTCCCTTTGGTATTACCATTAAGAAGGCTTTGCATGCAGAAAGTTGTTCTATGTAGTGGGTAAGAAAGAATGTAGTTTTGAAAGCAGACCTAATTAGGAGAAGAGCTGAGAATTCAGAGTTTATGCTCAATTCAGCAATTCCTAAAGATAGCCAGTGACTTTCCTCAGAAGATCTCCAAATCTCCAAACTATTTTTAATTCTTTTATGAGTTCATACCCCAAAATTGTAATTCAGGGACCTACTCACCTGTCTAGTGTGTGCAGTGGAAGAAATGGAACTGAAATGATCCTGTGAACTTTCAGAAGCTATTTTAAGGAATATGGTTGCAGCAATAGTGTGAATGACTTTTTCTTTGCTGGTAAGATTAACCTTGTCAGTAAGAAGAATTCAAGGCAGAAGCAATAATCTTGCTTTACTGAGTCTTCCAGGATGACTGGAAGAAAGAGGAAGAAATGGGTAGTACGGATACAGTTGTGTTATTCCAACTAAGTAAAAAAAATCACTAAACCAGATGTAATACAGAAGCTAAATATGAATTTAAAATAAGAGCTATAGGCGCCATGATGTGAATTACATTAATTATTCTGTCTTACGTGCATTTTCTCTCTTAGGGTATCTTCATTAAAAAAAACTTACTTTTCAAACCCACATCCCTTATGCCTGTGAGCTTCCTCATTAAAGTTTAGATCTCAGGACTGATAAAGAGCCAATCGATAGATACTAATTCACCTGAGAAGAAACATGGAATGAGTAGACAGAAGATCTGTTACAAATTGACATGGGAGAGAGAGAGAGATGAGAGCTGAATTTGCTAATTTGTATTATTGTTCAACTATTACAAGGATTGAGTATAGACATGATTAACAAACGCTTGAAGAATAATGAGTTTTCTAAATTTACCCAAATGTATGGTGAAGAAAAGAAGCAAGAGGGAGATGTGGGGAAGTAATGAGTACCAGATAATGTACTAATGCTTTCCTCTGATTTATTAAAAAAACAAAAACAAAAACAAAACAAAAACCATGAGTACTCCCACAAAAGAGTTGTATAAAATTTTTCTTACATGTATGTGGAGCATTGGGATCTAAAAAGAAATTGGTGGTCAAATGACTCTGACTCAGACTTGTTTATTTCATCTTTGTGTTGATATTTGTAGCTCTGAGTAGACTTAAAAATGCTGTGCTATGTAAAACTATGATTTCTTTTTTTATTCCCATTGCAGTTTGTCCTTAAAAGAAGATGTTATCCTCGTTTGATGCAACAAGCATCATGGACTTTGGCAGCTCCATTCAAAGAACAGAGTCACTACCGAAGCCCAAGTGACTCCATAGCTAATAATTATACTCCTACTGCACGGGATTTAAAACTGAAAAATCTTCACAAGTTAACATCCTCATCAATGACAAGGACATCACTGGGTTCAGCGGAATGGAGAACAGCCTCACCGTGTATCCACATTTGAACATGTTCATAGGTTTATCCTTGCTTGTTCTGTACATTACTTGTTTGTTAAAGCGTCATCTGGCGAAATCACTCTTCCCTAATAAATGCTTCCAAGCTTATTACCTCAGGGTCAGTATAGACAAATTGCCAAAAGCGTGCATTCATTTTAGTAAAAGTAAGGCCTAATAAATTTGTTAGATTCATCCTCCCAAATAATCACACAATTATTAGGAGGGAATTGTTTGCAAAGCAGAAAGTGAAAAAGATGCAAGCTCTGATTGTTGTTAGAAGTAAAAATTGGTACCAGCAGCAAAATACGGAAACACATTGAACATACGCACCTCTAATGTTCATATTCATGAGTCTTGCATAGCACAATAAAATGGGGGACAGGCATCAAAATGTTCCTGTGAGGATCAACTCCAAGTAACATTACTTAATACACTTCTTATGTCTAAACCACTCAGTAGAAGTTTGTGTTAGCAAAATGTATATGCACATGTAAGTCCTATGATATGAGATATTATATGCTGTTGATTTGATATAACATTGTGATATAATTCAGGTAAGGATATCAAGAGCTGTAATACTCTTGCTATTTAAGTTTACTGATCAAACATTCTACAAAAAGGTTGTTCAGGCTTTTAAATATCTTACCAGTTGCAGGTGTCAAATTAACTCCAATAATTAGTCTTCAAATTCTAGAACTAAGTTATTCATGAACTTTATTTCATTATTGTCTAATTACATGTCCTCTGTATCAAGGGAAGTCATCCGTACACTATTGCTTTCTGTATAACATTGTTCTGTGAAACTACTCATCCTACATTGTTGCTTTGCTTCTCTCAAGTGTTAGAAACTGTTTTTTTACCCCTGGGATAGATGACACATAATAGATTCAATATCTGCTTATTCCCCTTATACATCATTTAAGAAGGATTTGATTTTGTTCACTAGGTCTCTATGGTTTCTTAATTATACACCTGATTCTCCTACTCATTGTATTTCTATAGTACATGGGTGGGATGTGGGAAGCAGGTCGTGGTATGTTTCTTGGAGAAAATTCATAATGTATTAATTTTTTTAAAAGATGTGTTTATTTGTACACATGGTAATGATTTGTACTTCTCAGATTTTTCATATGCAATATATTCTGTGGAGCTATACATTATATTGAACTGCTTTTAAATTCAAAATATGAAGTCACAGGGCAGAAAACATGGTTTGTTCAGAGAGATATGTAAGCACTGAAGTCATAAGCGTGAGCTGAATGCTTTCCTAAACCTAGTTTTTAGTTTCAGACTCAGCAAGATTCTTTAACATGTGGTTTTAATGCCTTGCTAAATCCTAAGTCAGAACTGAGGACTTCTTTGTGATACTGCATTTGTCTGGTATTTCATTACCTGATGGAATTGATTTAGGTCTTTTTTTTTCTTTTTTTCTCCAATCTAAAATAATATCTTATTTGAAAAATATTCACTTATGTGATTTTCTTAACTGACACTTAAAGCTTCAAAAGATTTTGCACCTTCCAGGAAGAGATTCAAACTTGCACAGAGAAGTCAATGTGATTCTGATAGGTAATGTTCTGTAATAGTATAAAGATACAAATGATTACAGTCATTCTAGCTATTTGATTTGTGCTTTAATTTTTCTTTTGACTTGGATGCTATGTTAAGACTCCAAGTATGGAATGTTAAGTCTCTACAAAAATGTACGTGCATCGCTACTGAAATTTCATTGTGTTCTAAATGAGTAGCTTTCACTGCTTCTTTGTGGCAGGGCAAATTTCAGTCTTAGGCATGCTAACAAGGTCTTCCTTTTACAATGATTGACTTGAGAACCCAGAGTTTAGTTAATGGAGATGCAACTCTCAGTTATGCTGTCAGTGTTTAAATGCTCTGTAATGCTCCTGCGGTTATGCCAAATTGGGCACTCTTCTATAATGAGTGTGTGTATATATATATTTTTTTTGCTTGTATTCATCTGTAAAGTAGGAACAGAAATAGTCACCTGTGGAAGTGCTATGACAGTAACTGTCTTGCTCCATGGTAAGATAATGTGGTGATCTGTATCATAAAAATGACAAAATGGAAACTTAAATTCTTTTCAACTGAGGATGGGATTATGTGGAATAAATCAAGTATGGAGTGACAGTTTGTTGGCTGATTGTTGCTTATCCTGAGCAGCGTAGAGAAAAGATTTATAGAATATTGCATATAACCTGAGAGTGAAAACTGCAGTATAACATACATATGTGTGTATATATATATATATATATATGCAAATGAGCCAATTTGAACTTTTGGTTCAGATTGTTAAGATTTTGGAAAGATAATCACCTGAAAATAGGTAAGATCTTGGGCAACCTACATAATAATGCAAGTAGGCCTGGCTCTGATAGAATTGCTTGTAAAATCTTGCTTGTCTCAGTGATATTGTACAATAGGAAAGTTTACATGATATTAAAATGATAGATTGTATTTCCTCTGTTAAAGTAATATGGTAAGTTACACAATTTTACTGAGTAATTGAAGTACTTCATCATAGGTCATACTTGTCCTCAGTGCAGTAGCTTATCGTTTGTCCACATTAATTTAAGAATCCATTACAGCTTCTTTATTCTCTTATATTCTTTTGTTTCAGAAGTACACCAACATTGTTAAACAGTGTGGATCTCATTTCACTGTGTGTACCTGCTCATATGCCAGAATTACATGTTATACATTACACAGACAACCAACCATTGACTCCAGAAGAACAGTTTGTTGTCATGCACTTACATGAGGAGGAGATAAACAAGCAAGAAAATTCACCTTCAAGTAATGATATAGAGGTATTTACTTTTCGTTTTAAGGTTGAGAAAAGTAGCAGCAATAATCATCAGTGATATGTCTATAATCTCTTTACTTAAAAGTAGTTGAGAAGAGAATGCAGTGCAGGATGTTTAGAAGATGTAAATATGAATATTTAGCAACTGGCTGTTAATTTTTATTTCCTTTCCTATTTGTTTCTCTTCCTAGCTACTTAATGTGCTTCTTGTCCAAAGGGTTTGCAAGTAAAACTATCCTTCTAAATTCTTAACCTCTCACATTGTTGGCTTGTACTTCAGAGATCAGTAATTTAATATGCTGCACTTAATTTAATATATGCTTACCTCAAAATGTGCAAGTATTGTAAAAATGTCAGGCATTAACAGTGCTTTAAAAAGAACCAGGAGATAGACATAGCCAAAATCTGTGATATTCAAGCACCTTTTGATTGCAGAAAAGGTTCAAGTAATAGAAGGGACAAAAATATTTCATAGTAATTCATTATCTGTCAGAAACTTCCTACAATAAGCATAATTTAAACATTATTTTGTAGCGGTACTGTTACTACATACATAATGGAGTACAGGAAGACATGCTGGCACCTCAGGATAAGGAAGTGATGAATGTAATTTTAAAGCAAATTCCAGCTCATCTTCTTGCTAATCCATACCTGGAGAATTCACTTGTATGTTTAAAAGAGGAGATTAAGGCAGACTATCGTATCAGCCTCATGAAAGCTATTGGTAAGACTCATAATCTCTTAGCAATTCAGAATATGTAAACATTTATTGCACTTTAAGAGCAAGTCTCCGTTTTGTTCTTAGTGCCAGTGGAGAGTTCGTTTGGGGTCAGATAATATAGATCAGACTTTGAATATCACGTTTCCTAGATGCAATGGATGATTTCCGTTATATTAACATTTCTGTGTTTCACAAACATTTAAGAAGCTTTCTAAAAATCATGCTTGAAATGAAGGTATTTCTATCCCCAGTTAACAGACAAGGTGTTGAAGTGCTAAGTAGATGGCTTGGTAAGGTAGGATGAAAAGCCGTTTCTCCTGTCTCCCATTTTTAGAATCAGGACCAATCCTTGTTTTCTTATTCTGAAAAAACGTCATAGTTAAGTTGGTAATTTGATTATTGTGCTGTACTTACTCCTAAAAACAAGATTAAAATGTAGAGAACTCTATGAGTTTATGAGCTATAGAGATCCTGTGTTTTCATATGTGGGTATGATGTAGTCTCACCGTGACATATATATGATTTGTTCCAGTTGATTACATCTTGATGGATCCGGCTGAGAGGGAGAGACTTCTAATTAGAAGTACCCCACGCCCTTTTCCCCAGAGAGTTATCCGTGCACCAGTCCCATGGCACAGCTCTTATGAAGAAGCAAAAAGCTGGAATGAAAACAATCTATTCACAGTGAATCCACTGATGTACACTTTGCAACAGCTTTGGCTTTCTGAGTAAGAAGTCTTGTTCATAGGATCACAATTAAATTGGGAATGTTCTCATTTAATGGCTCGATTAGAGTGCATCTGCTGACTTCTCTACGTATGCTGCTGAGGTCCTGGTGGGGGCAGTAGAGAGAAAATGAGTTCTCTTTTCTGAAGATTTTTTTTTTCTCAGTCTGTAGCAATCTCAGCCATCTCCACCTGCAGACTGTAAATGCAAGTGTGAATGTTTTACATGTCCACAGTGAAGAATGTGGATGTAGTGCTATGAAAAGGTCATCCTCTTTGTTAAAAGATGTTATCCCTAAATTGAGTCCATGCTCAATTAAATAGTAATTCAGAATTCTCATCTTCATTCCTGAAGTTAACAAAAGAAAAGCATTCACATCTCTTTAAACTGAGTCCCTTTCAAATGTTTGTAGTTGGAAGTTGTACTGGGGGCTTTGGAAAACTGAGGCATTTTTTTCTTGTGAAGTTAATATGGTAGTTACTAATCCTGAGGACTGTTTTTTTTTTTTTCATTTAAATAACATTTGAAGTAGTTTAAGCTCTTGTTTGTTACAGACTGTAATGTATGCCATGTTGATGAAATTAAAAAAAAGATTTCCTCCTCAGGGTAGCCAGGATAGACAAGAAAGTACTCTGACTGTTTTAGAAAAATTAACACAATTTGAAATCTGACAAGTACAAAATGAAATTTATGAAGCCCTTTACATTTGCTAATAGCAAAAAACAATCAATCAAGCAAACAAAAAATATTAGAAATGGACTTGCTGGACAACTTAGCAGTGACAAGACATGCATCGACGAAAAATATTATTAGTACATACAGTACTTCCAACATATACATATATACACTACCTACAAGACTTTCTGACTATATTTCATAATAGTTTTTTGGTTTTATTTGTTTGTTTAATTTTAAACAGAGGTCCTTAAAGCATCTCATGTTTGTTTTACTTTCCATAGATATAGTTATCTAAGGTTTGTCCGCACTGAAGAAATGCTTTGTGGAGACCTACCACTGCTGCCTACTGAATTTGTGGATGTCGTTCACAGACACTGTGTGGAAGCTCGAGATATTCTTCAGAACAAGTCAGTGCCAACTGTAGTAACAGTAGATAGAGTATTTTAGGGTCTGATTTATGACAAGAACTGCACATAAATGTGCAGTTTTAAAAAATTTTGCCCTATAACATGAGAAACCAATAAATTGATTTGTACATAGAAGTGTTCAAATCCTAACTTCATTAATGTAAGTGAGGACACGATTACATTTTGGTTTCCATTTATATGGACTTCAGTTGCAAAATAAGGATTTTTAGGTATATGTTACAGATCCTCATCTAGGTAAAACAGAGCACAAAATTCTCATTGACTGCAGCAGCAGACTGCCATTCCCATACAGATCCAGAACCATACTGCTTTGAGTGGAATATTCTCTTAGTTTTAAAGGAGACCCACCTGCATCCTGAGGCCTTTCTGAAATATGAAAGAATTATTTTTCTCTTTGGCTTCATGCTGTTTGCAGAGGAGTGTGAAAGGGGAGCTGGCTGTGAATGGATACACTTCCTTTTACAAACTGTTTCTAGCTTCAGTTCACTGAAAATTCTTGTTAAGCCCTGTCCATTTCAAAGGATTTTCAGAAAATACGTTGAATGGCTTATGTTGATACCTAATAAATTCTATCCCGTGGTTCCCAGAGCCTCTAGAGTTCCTGTTTATTATATTTTATTATTTTTGTATTAACTAATATACATAATATATATACAAAATATACATATTTTTAAAAATAGGGAAAAACTGGAGAGCTTTTTTAAACAGATCTTAGATTAAGACGATGCTAGTCCCAACCAAAAGGCTGCCAAAGCAAAGGGATAAATAAATGATAGGGAAAAACATCTGGATCCTGAAAGAGCTTTTGGAACTGCAAGAGTGCTTGCACAAGAGCAAATGGGAATAAAGTGACTACAAATACAGGCAGATTGGAAATAAGAAGGTTTCTAACCATGAGAGGAAGGGAGGCTAAATCAGCCATTCATCTATAAAACTTGTGACAAGAAACACAACTTTTTTCATTATGGAAATAAATTAATATAAGAAAGAAATTCTATGAGGTAATAGGCCATGATAGTAGGGGGCATCGTTCTGCCACTTGATATCTTTTCCAGTCTCAAGGTTCCCACTTAATGGTAATCTTTTGTCACTACTGTTTCATCTATTCATATTAATTTAAACTAATAGTAGGGGCCCACGAAAACAAGTACCCTAAACTTAAAAAAATAAGTTTCCTCCAAGTCCTGGTAGATACAGTTTTATCTGACATGTAGTTATCAGTTCTTTGGTAGCTTTTTGGATTTTGATCATTCTTTGGGTAATTTCTGAGCTTCATTCATAGAATTCATTGCAAGGAGCAAGGTAAGACTAACAAGCTTTTAAAAACTTTGTATGTATTGCCTTCTTTTAGGTGGATCCCAACTTGTGCATCTATCTTCCTCGATGAGAAAAGGAAATGGCTAAATTTTGCTCCTCAAAATGACTATGACTCACCTCAGCAAATTGAAAGCTATTTTAGTTCAGTGGCGACTCTAATGTCCTTACAACTACGTGGAATGGTTGTTAACTCCTTGGAAGATCTTCTTGCATTTTTTATGATCTACAAGGTATATGCTGTGAGGTGTATCTATGCATATAGTTTTCAGTGTTACATAGAGACAATAATTCGTCCAGCTATAAAGTGTAATGCTCTTTGAAGGCTAAAATATTCTAGATCTTGTCTTAATAAAATATGTCTGCATCCTTCAAACTGTTCTGCCTACTAAGTGGATTTTTTGAGTGGTCAAGAACTGCTTACTCAAATAATCCTTTTGCAGGCCTAAGCTTATAATTAGCAGTTGTAAGAGTTTACAACTCTGTCTTGAATGGAAGTAGATTTCTTAATATTATTTTTCAGTTTTATCTGTTTTGGCCTTAACCTGGCAAAACACTCTGAAGTATTTTGTTCTGAAAGCACACAAATATTCCTTGAAGTAAAAAGTGTGCATAGTCATACACGTAATCCTTTGCAGAGATAATTTAGGTATGTTGTGTCCCCATCTATGCCAGATGAGTGCCCTGTATTATTTCAAGTAACGCACTCAAATGTGAAAATAAACATTAGATTGTGAAAGTTTTCATCACTGGTTGCCTCTTAGTGGACATGAGTTCTTTAAGTATCAGATCACACAGGATCTGCCATGACAAGACAACATGAAACCTATTTAAACAGAATGAATGTGTCAGCTGAAATACCGCATTGCAACCAGAGGATCACACACACAATCATAAAATCATAGGGTGATTTGGGTTGGAAGGGGTCTTAGAGATAATCTAATTCCAACGCCCCTGCCATGGGCAGGGACACCTACAACTAGACCAGGTTGCTCAAAGCCCTATCCAACCTGGCAATGTGGTACACTATGTTGTCAAACTTACGATAGGCCTCACCTTGCATCTGGATGATGGTGCTGCTGCTGCTGCTTTTTTGTTTGTTTGAAATCATTATAGCATCTACATTATGATTCTAGTCATGGATTACGACTCAGTTACTGTAAAAGTAATTTAGGGGTAGTACAGTTCTTTTTAACCATACAAGACAATTAAAACAAACAAAAAAAAACCAACAACAAGGTCTTGTATTTGATGCTGGATTTTAGTTCTGATAGCATTATAGATTTTTTTTTTCTTTGAGTTTTGGTTCTGCATGGTAATTAGTGCTTTACTTCTGTTAGTTCAGTAAAAACTGAGGCAATTAGGCTTAGATCCAGTTTCCTAATTCCAGATGTTATAGATTCATTTAAGAGTTGGCCCTTCAAAATTTTATATAATGGGGCATCAGTGTTATGAACAAGAATCACTGAAGAAAATCCCATTGGTGCTGTACAGTTAAAAGTGGGGGGAATGTGAATATTTTTTAATTATTATTATATTTATAGCAAGTTTATTTGACATGTCCAATTTTAATTCTTTTTCCCTAAGGATGGGAGTGATTTTACAGAACCATACCAAGACATGCAGTTCTTTGTACCTCAAATGCTAATAGTCAAACTCAATGTGGAAGAACCCAAGATTGTCTTTGAGCCATCTTTGAAAGAATGTTGGGATTTGATCAGTCATTGCTTCAGGGAGATCCTACGAAGTACAGAGGAACTTCCAAAGGTACTAGATAAATTAAAGCTGCATGCAAAATACAATGTGAATAAAAATTGTCTGTGATATAAAAATGAGGCAGAAAACTGCCATATACAGCATAAAGATGAGGGTCACATATCAGGAACTATGTGAACTTTTGTGATTATAGAAGATAGCATAGGAATTGTTATTTTTCTGATTCAAGTTTTAAAGTCCTGGTCTGATTTTTGTGTGTGTATAGTTTTCACAAACAAACTGCGTATGTAACTGAGTGAAAATTTGTTCAGAGATTATTACTACCTTTGTTGCTACAGTTTTTCTTATAGTTTGTGTTTTTTGTTGTTGTTGTTGTTTCCTACAATAGAAATACTTTGTATACTTGGATGAGTTGCATTTGTTCCATTGTGCAGCACCCATTGGGATACTTAAATGTTTCTACTTAAAATGAGAGGAACAGCCCATTTAAGTGCAAACATGGGGTCCAAGAGAGGTTATCAGTCCTTTAGTTGAATACTTATCTTGGCACTTTTAATGTAAATATCAATACCTCTGTATAGATTTTTTGTGTATATGTACTGGCTTAAGCATTCAAAATGTTTGAGCTCCATAGAATTGAAGGCCCAGGCTTGTGTTTACCAAATTATACATTTTTTGAAGTGGATGGTGAATGGATTAATATCTTATTTCCTCTGTTGTACATGCTATCACATTATTTGCAATGATTTCCTTCAGGTAGAAAAAATTCTCTTTCCACAATTAAAAAGAGATGATCTCACTCTCCGTACGGTCAAACCAGATGAATCGTTGGTTTCAGATTATGTGAACAAGCTTGAAATAATCTTTGAGAGCAACATACTTGGTCCACAGAAGTAAGTTTTTTCTGTTGGCTCTGTTGCCCATCCAAGTCCTCAGATTCATAACATTATCTCTTCAGCTCAAACGTTAAACAGTTTGAGCTGATTTGTTTCTTATTATATAGAATCTTCGCATTGGGATCTTCTTGTTTTTGTGATCTGTATTTAAGGTATTTAAACGTGTACAAGAAATACAGCAATCTTTTGAACAACAGTGCACAGCAAGATGTTACAGATTTCTTGAAAGAAGGTCATTCTTTAGGAGCTTTGGCAGAGGTAATATGTAACTGACAACTGCTTACATATTCATACAGCAGCTAACACATCACGCTTGACTTCGTAGTATATTGCTGTTCTAAAGAATTTCCGTTTGAATGGCTATGTTTGCCCTTGGGAACACTAGGGAATCCATTGCACTTTACATAGCCTCTTACTGTAGGGCTGCAGTAGCA
Organism: Anser cygnoides; assembly: GCF_040182565.1. Lineage (NCBI taxonomy): Eukaryota > Metazoa > Chordata > Aves > Anseriformes > Anatidae > Anser > Anser cygnoides. The sequence continues at coordinate 8,276,740 of NC_089887.1, forward strand.
ATGGAGAAGGAGGTTTCTCTATGGCCTTCTTCTGTGGGTTTTGTTGGGTGAAATAGCCAGTGGAAGACTGCCCAGAGTATTTGTTGAATCTGAATCTTACTGGTCTTTTGATTGTCTTGTCCTTCGTCAGCCCTGTCTACTTTGTTTGCTGCATTCCTGAGTTAGCTTCTGGCTGAATACTTCCTTAAGCAACTTATGGTGTTCCTTAATACGGCATTTTATGGTGCAAGGCGTTCAGCCCTGAAATCTGTGGGCAGTAACTGAGCTCTGAAAATATATAAAAAGAAAAAAAATGTTGTCCCTTCTTCTGCTTGGAATATATTATCCACTTGCTGGATGGGAATTAATTAGCTGTTTCATCTATAAAGTTTAAGGAAAAACATCAGATTTATTCTTTTCCATTTGTAGAAGATCGACAGCTTAACAAAACTGAAAAGAGAGATTACGTCTATGCATGTTACTGTCCCTCTGGCCATGTTCTGTCTGGATTCTGTACAACTGAATGAGGAACTTTGCATTCGGACTCAAAATCTTAAGGATAGATTGATTGAATTTGAGGTGATGGAAAACAGAGAGTTAAATAAAAGGTACATGTTGTTGTCGCATGTTGTTGTCGTGCATGACTGTTGCTGTCTGCACAGACTAATGCTGTATATCTGTGTCTGAGATAACTTTATTCATCTACTGGCTTTTCTACCAGTGCTGGCCAGACAGGTGCAAGGAAACCAAACCAGTATCTAAAATTAACAGGTATAGAAATACTTGTAAATAAACACATAACTTAGTCTGTATAGGGTGTACATAAAGTTTAGACTGAAAATATGGTGTTGCTCTTTCCTCCTTGACTGACCTGCTAAGATTTGAGTTGAGGCCCTTGCTTTCCCTGCTGGCATCCAGCTAAAGCTACATGAAGAATGTACTATGGAGCTAAGTTTTTGTGGTGTCTCTGATTTATTTATTTATTCTGTTAGGGAAGTACTGGTCCTCATTTCTTATGATGGCAATTTTAAGTAAAAATTAAAATAAAAAACCTAAGGATAAAATTTGGCTCCAGTGTAATGGGATAATCATGGTTCTGTGAATTAAAAGCAAACAAACAAATAACACAGTGGCACATAAATAATTATTTCACAGTGAATGGAAAGAGACAATAACCATTGTAAAAAAAAAAGGATGGGGGGAGGTTCAACTCACTTGTCTGAAAAGCACCTCCAGGTGGAGATGAACTGCTCTTTAGCAGCGCCTCTGTCTCTGCTTACTGGGGAGGGAATCTAGGCAACAAGCTTATGCTGAACATCTAAGATTTGGAAGGCTTGAGCTGGTTTAAATCAACCTGTTTGTGTGTGGTTGCTGTTCACATGCCTGCTGTCTGTTTAGATATTGGCAGTACTGAGCTAGAATCTGGAACAAGAAAATTTATAATTTTAACAAAGACGAAAAATAATGTTTTTCCCATGTGCAAACCAAATAAATAAATAAATGTGATTTTTTTAATAATCTTCCTCTTTATAACTGTGTTTCATCCCATACACTTAATTTTATTTTTGTGGGGTGATTGCAAGCTCTTGCTTACTGTATTCAAACATTGCTTTCTGCAGCAAGTCAGATCTTGAAAGAGGAAATTCTAGGCCTATGGGAAGTAAACTGTTAATATTCTGTTAATTGTATTATGGAACCAATGTAGTTATCACTTTATTATATATCAGTTCTTGTAAACATAGTAGGACAATAGAAATTATTGACAGAGTAAAATATCATCCTTAATAAATGCATGTCTGCTGTGTGAATACATCTGAACACTTACTGTTTAAAAGACAAACTTCATTAATAAGGTCTTGCATCTTACTTCATTTATGATCCCAGTAATATGTCTCTTTACTTTTTGTTGTAGACTTTGTGATGAATATAACGTAATTGCAAAGAGAATGAGTGAGCTGCCTCTGAACACTGAAGAGCTAGTGGAATTTGATGCATTCTTAAAGAAATCCAGTAAAGTTACTGCATCTAAATTGAGACAGGAGGTCTCTGAAGCGGCACGCAGACTGGAATTCCTCATGGACTATGCTGATCTTTCTAGTATGTCTCACTTACAGATTATGAAAGTTTCCACATGGAAGTGTTTATATATAGATACTGGGATAGATGTTGCATCGTCAAGAATGCTGATGAAAGACTGTGTACTGAGAAAACTCTGAAACATTTTCATAGAATAGGCAGTGATTCAAGCAGTACTATTTCATGTCATAATAACGAAATCAAGTATTCTGCCCTTTGTGAAATCAGTAGGCTGTCCTTTGTGAAAGATATTTCTGCCTACTCTATCCAATGCTGCAGGGATTTTGAGGGAAATCATATGGTAGTTTGGAAATGTGAAATAATGCCCAGCAACAGTTTTTCAATATATGGAAGTGTAATGAATTTGTTTTATTGGAATACTAATTTTGGAGCAGGCTAATTATTAGAATATTTTTGCCCATGTTAAGAAATTCAATCAGCATCTTTACATTTTAATTTTTAGCAGATGTCATATTTCACAAACAATATTTTGAAGAAACTAACACCTGATGTACTCTCTATGCTTTTCTGAAGGATGAAACATACCCTCAGTGCCAGAAATACAAATGGCTCAATGCCATTCATTGGATTCTAGTGGAATTCCCAAGTGTATAAACTGGTGGAACTAGAAGCAGAATGTATCCTAGTTCCACGTGATAAAAGTTTAGGCTGAGCAGAGGCTTCATGCAACATTTATTTTGCCAAAGGGTAATGAACTGAGTGTGCTGAACAAATAGACAAATATGAAGATGTAAATGTTGGCTCATTGTAGTTATTATGCTATTGCTGTTGTGAATAATTCAGCATTTACACACTGTGGACTAAATATGTTTGAAACATTACTTTTATCCACCTTGTTTAGATATTTTTTATATATTTGGTTTGGAATGGTCTGTGTCTTTATATAGTTGGACTTAAATACAGTTTAACAGAATACACGTTCTGGAATAGTTGTTCTCACCAATTTCTGTCTAGCTAAGGTCTTATTCAGAGAATTTTACACTGTCCACTTGATTTTAGAGTCTAATCTGTTTCAGCAAGCAGTTCTTTTTTGCAGTGAAGATAATGCTGTTAGAAGCTTGAAATACATGGCTTCTTGGAAAGCTTATTTATAACTCATGTATTCCTAAATACAGTTTTAGGTTTTTTGCTTACTCTTCACACCAACCATTCTATTAGATCGTTGCTTTATAGGTATTTTCTTCAAGATATCTATTTTGTTTTCTTTTTAGGTTATGACATGCACCTGAATAGCATGGTTTTCCATTGGCCTAATAAGATTGAGATAATGTTTGATAACAGTAGAGATGAGTTGTATAGCAGGAGGAATCATATAGAGATGGTTTTGCTTGAAAGGTATGGTGTTAAGACATTTTCTTACACTGGATATTTCTAAAGAAAAGAAAATATCTGAAAATATCTCATCAGTAAAAGGATATCTCTTTTACCAGTAAAACTTGGAAAGTAGCTGAGAAAGTAGGGGAGAAACCTGGTTTGCAGTATTATGGAGGTTTCAGAAAAATATGTTTGATCAGGGTAGATTAGAATATTCCTATAATTAAACAGGTCTTAAAGGAGAAATGAAAGATATTGCTAGAATAGTCCTAATTTTGTCCTGTTATATTGCTAGGCTTGGCATTAAACATTTTCACAATGTTTTCACTCTTCCTTTATTTGCTTTAAGTGGTAAAAGTAGCAAATGTAAGTGAACTGAATTTGAAGATGAATTCTAATGCTGTTAAATGCATATGGTTGACATAACTGATAAACTAATGGGTTTTGACTGGAATCTCTACTTAGTTTACACTAGGACCGAGATCAGTTTTCATTTCACAGTGCTTGTTATAATTCATAAAATAACCGAAACCTGAAAAGGAATGAAACAGAACATCTTATTACTTTACCTATCTTTACCTCAGGATTTCTCAGTTTGATGAAACTCTTGAAGGTTATAATAGAGAAGTAGAAAGCTACAAAAAGCGGGATGTCATGACTATAGAAGAAATGAAGAACAATGTTGAGAAATTTAAAGAGTTAAATAAGAATCTAAATAATGCACTAGCAGAACTTGAGGTTAGTATTTTTGACAGGTATAAAGTGGGTTACAGTGTGTTGGATGAATGAATGTTTTTTTCCAGGTTCTGGACATATATTGTCAAGCTGGCTTTAAGATTCCCAAATTCACCAACAAGTGGCCAATATCTTCTCGTCCCCATATACAGTACTAATGTTGAGCTGAAAAGCATATTTTCGGGGGGGAATGTTTAGAGAGTTTTTTAAATTTAAACAGTGAATTTCAGTATTTCTAAACAGTCAGTAGTAGCAGGATACTATCCATGAAAAACAATTTTTCTGGCAGAGCTGATGAGGAGAACAATTAGGGAAGTGGTATTTTCCCTGAATTGTGGTTTGTGCTACTTGAGCTGCATTTAAGCCTCTTTCATTGTTCTCTAATTAAAAACAAATGCTCTCCAACTGTATGTATCATTTCCAGAAGTTGCCTATAAGCATTAATATATGTTTTCAGATGTTAGAAGGAAGCTGAACACTGAGATTCCTAGATTCTACTCGGGGCTCTTTAACCAATATGCTGTGTGGTTCTTGGCTGAATAGTTTCTTAGCTGTGCCTCTGTTGGGAAATGAGAATGGTTACCTTTGAGAGATCTCACAGGTATTGTGAGGCTTAATTAATGTTCTAAATCACAGTGAGATGATGAGATTTCTGCATATACGGAGCCTTAAGAATCAAGCTGTTAATTAAGACCTGCTCAAAAGAGAAAACTGGACCAATTAAATCAGTTTGGGATACAGATAAATTGCTACAATCCCTATATATCAAGAGCCTTAAACTGATTTAAAGGCATCCAGTGTATCTAGTTAGTTTGAGTTAACAGCATTGGTAAGTTGTAATGGTTAGAACAGAGTAAGTTATTAAGTTGGTGAAATTTCTTAATACATATTCACAATGAGATTTGTATCCACACAATTTAAATGACACCATGAACAGCTGAGTGAATACATGAAGTTAAAGATTACCTTGAAATATGGATCTTCAAGTTTCTCTGTCTGCAACTCACATAGAATGATTAAAAGTCTATTTTTAAAACAGATATTTAAAATTATTCGAGTAGTAAAAACTACCAACAAATAACTAAGGGAATTTACAAGAACACAGTTATTTACCTGAAAGCCACAGGCTTAAGTCTACAAAACTGGCTGGTTTTGACATGTGAAAAAAAAAAAAATCCTATCCAACATTACTTAGTAAAAAGTTAAAAAGCAGTAGCAGGAATTTATGATGGAAATATTTTTTTATTATTATTATTATTATCATTAAAGGCTATTAATAAAGAAGAGGAGTTACTTGAGCGGAATAAGAGTCAATTTCCCTTACTGCAAATTATAATCACAAACAAGCAACCCTTTGAACAACTTTGGTTAACAGCCTATGAATTTCATACCAAGTCTGAGGAATGGATGAATGGTGAGATACTGATGAAATGTGTCATTTTCAGTTAGTTAAGTAGAAGCTGAACGTGTTGCTTAGTTGTTGTGATAAAATAATTTTGAAGAGAGAAGCAGCGAAATCAATCAGTGAAATAAAATTGTTGACATGGATTTTGCATAAAGATTTTTTTGTAACACAAATGATTTCCAGTTAAAGGAGAATGACTATAAATACCTGTAAATAAACCACCCTGATAATCCCCTTGTGCTGAATTACACTGCTTTTTTTTTTTTTTTTTTTTTTTTAATGTTGCTGTATTCAGGATCTCTCCAGAAATTGAATGCTGATGAAATTACTGAAGAAACTGGAAATATGTGGAGGACTATGTACAAGCTCAGTAAGAGTTTTCCAGATTTGGCTGGGCCTAGACGCTTAGCAGAAAGTACAAAATATAAACTTGATAAGTTTAAACAGCATCTTCCTGTCCTGTCAATTGCTTGCAATCGTGGAATGAAGGAGAGACATTGGGAGCAGGTATTTTAAACTCTACTTTAACTGTGGGGGTATCCTACCTCAGAAACTGACAGTTCAATGCAGTACTCCATATATTGGTAATAGTTCTGTATTTCACAATAAGATGATTCTGTATCCTGTCACTTAATAAATGCAGTTTTGAAATTTTTAATGGTACAGGCATGAGCTTCTTTGAATTAATGGCAGAAAAGCAAATTGGGGTGCTGCACTAATACTTTTTTAGCATTTTTTCCTTGCTGTTTACTAAGTCTGTTAGAAGCATCCACCTCAATAATAGATTTTTCTTTATTTTCAGATTAGTGAAATTGTAGGATGTGAGATCAAACCCAATGAAACTACTACTCTTCTAAATATGCTGGAATTTGGACTCTCAAAATATATTGATCAGTAAGAAGCTTACTCTATTCTCAGTTTTTTTAGACGATCACGATATTTCGTATGTGAGATACAAAATTCTAGTTTTATTTTTTTGTGTGTGTTGTTCAGAACTTCCATGTTTTCACAGCTATATCTTATTAAGATAGAGATGGAACTGTCAGATGTCTTTGTGGAAGCAAGACAACAAAACCCAGAATCATATTCCCAAACTGCTTAATTTCTGCATTTGGAATTTTCTGTCTCTATTTGTCTCCAAATTCATACTGATTTTTCTAACTTGGTGAGCCCAAAAGTGAATAAATATTTCCTGAAATAAGAGTGTGTGTTACTAATAGATATCCAAATGAAAGGGAAAGGTAGTCAGCTTTGCTTCTTTTCACTTCTGCTCCATTGCAAAAGTATTTCTGAGATATGTGTTTCATTCCAATTTAGGCTGGAACCTATTGGAGCAGCTGCAAGTAAGGAGTATTCTTTAGAGAAATCAATAGAGAAAATGAAATCAGAGTGGGTCAACATGCAGTTCAATCTGGTGAAATACAGGGATACTGTGAGTAAACATGAAATCCAGATACACATTGTTGAAATGAATTACTTCGATTCTCAATATCAGTTCAGAAATATTAGAGGGAAGTACTGCTGATACATTGTGGCATCATGGAAAGTGGTATCATACCTCAAAGCCTGGGCAAATGTATCCATTACTATTAGTGTGTGGTTAACTTTCAATCTCAACATATTAATCCTAACAAATCTGTGAGCCTGAGAGCTTCTGCAGTATTGTATGGAAAGGTGAACAGTAGTGAAATTTTAACTTGCCCAGAAGATATAGGAAATCACATACTGTGCAAAAGATTGTTATAAGTCACTAGCATCTCTGGCTAGCTTCCTATTCACAACACCAATCCATCTCTTGACCTTTTAAATAGAGATGTACAGGAGAGATATCATTTCATATCTTCAGACATATTGCAGGCTTTGTCAGTGCCTTGCTACTTTCCTGCCTTCAGAGAGAAGGGGGGGGCAGCAGGAAGCTGAATGAATGTAAGATTGAAGAGCAGCTAAATAAGCAACTGCTATTTACCTTAGCAAAATATGATGTCTTTACAGAACAACAGCATCCTGTCAGCAGTTGATGACATCCAGCTTTTACTGGATGATCACATTGTTAAGACTCAGACAATGTGTGGCTCTCCCTTCATCAAACCAATTGAAGCTGAATGCCGGGTAAGGAAAAGCTGGTTTCATTGAGCTTCTGTGTTTCTCATAATATGATTTCTGTAAGTCCTTTCAGGTGTTTTGGCATGATAGAATGTTGTATAGTTTTTAACCATTTCTAAGGAATGCACACTTGTATCTTTATCTTTGATTAAAGTTTCCAGACAAAGGTATGCAAGGCTTGCTTTACAGCTAAAGAAAATATAATTTCATTGCTAATCTAGTCATAATATGCATTTTTTTTAGTTCATTGTCTTGGGTGGAGAAGTTAATTTAAACAAATCCTACTGTGTTGTGTAATAAGACACAGGTCTGTCATTTGTTAGAGATGATGTATTTGTAATCCTCTGGCATTGGCACAATACATAAGGCAGCAGGGAGGGGAAAGATCGAACCCACTATATAAAAGGCCTGCAAAATGGCATTTACTCAGTCTGCTGGCTACCTTGTCAAGGTATCTATTCACTGCTGATCAGATAGAAAGTACACAGCTAGCATTTCAAAGAGGTTTTTTTTTTTCCTAGAGAAAAAATGTGGCTTTACTTCTTCACTGCTGAAAAACAATCTTGTACAAGTACTTTAAAAGTTTCTAGCTCCTTTGGCATAGATTTTGCAAGTGTGTGTATGTGCTTCGTTAAGGTATAAAATATCCTTTCATTTGATTGCTAGCTGTGGACATTAGCAGCCAAATCAACTCCTGTAAAGAAAATAACCTTGAAGAAAGCTGGAAGCATGAACTCTGTAGTCTCATATTCCTTCAGCCCTGAGTTGGAGAATTGTTTATCATAGAATCGTTAAGGTTGGAAAAGACCTTCAAGATCATCTGGTCTAATCAGTTAGTTTGTAGAGAAACAGATGCAGAATCCACTCCTGAACTGTTGTTAAACAAGAAGTCATCCATCATACAAGTAATATTGACAGGACAACTTGTGGGACTACAATGTGAGTTAGTGATGCATTATCAGTCCCTGAATGTTTAGGCCTTTCTAAAGAGATTCTTTCCTGTAAGTCTGTAACAATACAGGAGAAACTGTTAGAGTGGTATGTTTCCAAAGTCCTGTAACAAAAAAACACATAGGAATCCTTTAAGTTAGTAACTTGTGATTTTGTACTGTCGCTCTTCTAATCAATCTCCAGTTTTAAATGGCTGCTCATAATTCTTAAATATTAAATATTTTCAATACAGGCTTGGGAAGAGAAGCTGACTTTAATGCAAGATATTCTAGACTGCTGGTTAAAATGTCAGGCAACATGGTTGTATTTGGAACCAATTTTTAGTTCAGAAGACATTATATCTCAAATGCCTGAGGAGGGCAGAAAGTTTGGGGTTGTGGATACATACTGGAAGGACATTATGGCACAAGTGGTAAGTGCTTGTATTCAATAAAGCATGAAAGCATGTATTGAATACATATCTGATAACAGAATGATTGCTGTCATGAAGATGTACAAGCTTGCTTTTTTTTTTTAGTTAGATATTTGTATTCAAGTCACAAGAAGGTCTAATGTGGAGTGGGAAAACCTTTACTAAAGCCTACCAAAATCTAGTCTTGCAATAAAAGTGGTAGATCATATCATTACTACTTTGAGGTTTCCGTAGAGGATGGATATTGCAGGATAAATTAGAGATCAAGTAAAGTTTTAATTCTAATTTTTCTGGCTTTTGTAGAGAAAAAAAAAAGGCCAGAAAATATACTTTCATACATTTTTTTTCTGGCATTTTTCAGTTAAATGGTCAGAATTAGGTAGAAAGGTGGATAATTTGTGCTTTCAAGATCTGCTTAAGAGTTCACTGGTAGGAAGTCTTCACTGTATACAGCCGGATTTTAGATTAGTCTTTTAAAGGCTCAGAGATTATTACAGCAACTAAATGGCTTATTTTCTTTTCTACCATTCTCCTCCTCCTCCCGCCCACCCTCCCTCTTTCTTTCAACCTTTCTGCCTTTGGGGTGATGCCCCATGTCTGTCAGTGTACAACAGACATTTGGATAATACCCTTAACAATATGCTTTAACTTTTGGTTAGCCCTGAAGTGGTCAGGCAGATTGACTCAATGATCTTTGTCTATTCAACTGTGCTGTTCTGTTCTATTCTATTCTATGGTTATTAGAAACTTCGGTGAATATGTAGTGATCTGATAGTGTGTCAGGATAAGGTTACAGAATCATTTAGATTAGAAAAGACGTTCAAGGTCGTCAAGTCCAACCATCAACCTGACCTACCAATTATGGGGATAGTAAATGACATTGGTTATTCTGTTCAGTTTTATACAACTAAGAAATTGGATAAGAGGCCAGATACTTAGTGGTAGTATGAGCTGAGATCTTCGTGAAAAACATTGGCAGTACATGATTGTGTGACAAAGATGTTGAAATAATCAGTATAACAAAACAGAAGCTGAGACCCATCTAACAGCTCAGGCCAAATAATTTCCATGTGCTGTGACTGACAAAACTTAGATGTGAATGGAAAAAAAATGTAGCAAGCCCAAGATACAGAAGGAAGTGCCAAAAAAATTAATTCCTATGAGTATTGTTGCTGTATTGTCTGTAAAGTTGAAATCGGTAAAAGTGTTTAAAAAGCAAAGCTATCAAATAATACATACATATTTAATAACATAAGGGCACACAACAGAGAAGAGTGTCTAGTTTTTATCCTCCTAAAACATAAGTGATTGATGATAACAATTTTTATGTATGAACATAATGTGACTTTTAGCAATTTCTGCTGTGTATTTGTTTTTATAAAGGTGAAAGACACAAGGGTGCTTGTGGCAACTGAACAGCCCATGATGTTAGACAGATTTCAGGAAGCAAATACTCTCTTAGAAGACATTCAGAAGGGGCTGAATACTTACTTGGAAAAGAAAAGATTATTTTTCCCAAGGTAAATTAATTAAGCAGGCCTAAATTAGAGATAAAAATCCAGAAGCTCTTTTAATTTATACTGAGCTGGTAAGTCTCATTTCATAAGCATGTGTGGGACGCAGTACCATGCAACAAGAAAAAAAAAAAAGAAAACCTGTTGTTTTTTCCAAATTTCCATTTATTTTCTCAGCTTCAGCTAAGTTTGCAGTGCCAGGGACAGGTGATAGTGGGGAAGCAAAAATCTGTCTAGCACAGCTTTAATTTAAGATTAGAAACACATCATCACTTCCAGGGCATTTTGAGGGAATTTGCTATTTTCCCATAACTGATTCGTAATTATCTCTCAGCCCTACTCTCTTTAGCTGTGCAGAGATTCATAGTACATTGGAGTTGTATATGATCACGAGGAACAAGATTCTGTGTTTTTACACAGAATTTTTTTATTAGCTGCACAGACGTACCTGGTATTTCCTGTGTGTTTGAAATGCTTGTTTTTTCTTCTCTGCATGAAAGGATGGTCATATTGAAATTTTGAAAAAACAGTGTCATTAATTTTATAATGTTAACAATAGCTTAGAAAAGAGATCTGATATGATAATTTCCCCTCTGTTATATTACTGTCCTAAGCAACAATAAAAACAATTTGATTTTTCTTGCTAACAGTAGAATTATAATGACAGTTTTCTTGTTTGGAAAGTTTATATTCATTAATTGTGTTTTCCTAACAGATTCTTTTTCCTGTCTAATGATGAACTGCTTGAAATACTCTCAGAAACAAAGGATCCCCTTAGAGTGCAGCCTCATTTAAAGAAGTGTTTCGAAGGAATTGCTAAACTGGAGTTCACGGAAGATCTGGAGATCCTAGGAATGATCAGTTCAGAGAAAGAAATTGTTCCTTTCATAGATAAAATCTATCCGATGAATGCAAAAGTAATTTTTTTTACTATGTTATTAAATTAATGTTTTGCCTAAAGTGTATTTTTTGGGGGGAATGAGATCCAAGGCATCTAGGATGAGATCATGAAAGGTGTTTCAGAAGTGAGAGTGCAGACCAGTGTTCTAGAACAAAAAGGAATTCCTACAAAAAGGAGTAAGATGTACCAAGTTTTTGGTAAATTAGTCTGGGCACTTTTCTACATCTTTACACACTATCTACTTTTAAGATGTTATTTACACACACACTATATTTACATACTTACAAATACATGTATACATATGTGCATTTATATATATATTTGCACAGCATGGCTAAAACACTGCGGAATGAAGGAAAAGATGAATGACTGCCACTGAGGAGTCAGAGCCTTAGTTCAAAGGGTAGCTGGGTATAAATTGTGGCATTTACCTGAAAGGAAGTTGTGGGGAGCTGGGGGTCAAACTCTCACAGGTAACTAGCAATAGGACTAGAGGGAATGGCCTCAAGTTGCGCCAGGGGAGTTTTAGGTTGGAAATTAGAAAAAATTTCTTCTCAGAAAGAACAGTCAGGCATTGGAATAGGTTGCCGAGGGAGGTGGTGGAGTTACTGTCCCTGGGGTTGTCTAAGGAAAGGTTGGATGTGGTACTTACAGACGTGGTTTAGTGGGTGACATTGGTAATAGGGTGATGGTTGGACCAGTGCCTGTCAAATTTGGATAATTTCCACCTATTTATCTCCCACAGAGGTCATAAGAAAGTATATTTAAGCCTAACATATTTCAAAGAATTTGCCCTTTAAAAAGAATATAATTAAGAAATGTTTACTGACTCTTAACTGTTTTTCCTGTTTGAAGGGCATGGTAGAAAAATGGCTTTTGCAAGTCGAGGAAATGATGCTGGCCAGTGTAAGACAAGTTCTTCAAGATGGTATAAAAGGATACATCGAGGTAATTATTCCTGAATTATAGTGTAAAGTAAGATTTCACAAGCAACTGTACATGAACAGATTGTTCACATTCTTCTTAACCAGGGAAACATGTTTGAAGCTAAGTGGAATCCATCTCTTCTTATTTAAAGTTTTATTTCTGATTTTCTTGGGGAAAAAGTAACAGAGCTAGTTCTCATTTATTTTTTGCATGAGACAAAATAAATTTGGGGAAAATAATTGTTATTAGTGCCATAATCGGATGTTTACATGACTTTGATTGGAATGGATCTTTATGTTTAAGGTTCCTCGAAAAACATGGGTACTTCAGTGGCCTGGACAGGTGGTTATTTGTGTTTCATCCATTTACTGGACAGAAGAAGTGTCTGAGGCTATAACAAAAGGAACTTTACGAGTAAGATTTTCTTCTACCATTCTATTAATTATTAAGACAAATTTGTTATTTTGCACAAGAGCCTTTCCTCATATGTTTGTGGTGCCTTTGTCATCAAAAAACTTTTACATAGCACTTTGTTGAGGCTGATGAAATGCACACTCAAGTAATGAAAATAATTTCTGTTGAATTCAGTGGGGTTTTGTCTGATCCTAATATAGGTGGGTGTATGAGGATTTATTTGGGGATTAAATCTGTCAGCAGATAGTTTGGGCTGCCTTTTAAATGTGAATAATAAAGTTTATTAAAACTTTATACCAAATACTGCATTTTAACGTTAGCTTTTTGTTTCCATATCTTTACTGAATATCTTAGATTTAACTTGCCTGTGTTGTTTAATACTAGTTGAAGATCTTATTTTGCATACTCAATCACAAAATTCCTGTCTGACCATTTCTTCAGTCTGGTGAGGTTCCTCTGAATGGCAACACACCTGTAGGGTCTATCAACCAGTCTTCCCAGATTTTGTATCATCTGGAGACTTGCTGAGGATGTACTCTGTCCTGTTGTCTAGGTCATTAATGAAAATTGAGACAGTGATATAAAATGTTTATAGTAAAGTGTGGAGAATCTTCGATTTATATTGATGTTATTAATTTACAATTTACTACAAATTTCCAGAAGTGAATCCAGATTCACTCAATAGAGTCTATACATTTCCTATGATAGAATTTTGGCGTTTCTATTAGGAAGAAAGAAAATACTTCTGTTTACATTATTTTCAAGCCATAAAGCTTTCTAAAGTGTTCATAGTAAAATAAAATGCCAGTATATGAAAAAGAATTTAAAACATTTGTGTAGTGCCAGGAGTTTGATTACTATATTCTGTTAGAGGGGCTGTTTCCAATGATTGCACCCATGGGAGTTCAGGAAATGCTAGCTACAACATTATACTAATGCCGGTGTTCTGTTTCTGTGACAGGATTTCTTGGAGAAGAGCAATCTACAAATTGGAGATATTGTTGAGTTAGTGAGAGGAAAGCTGTCCAGTGGAGCCCGGCTAACTCTTGGAGCTCTTACTGTCATTGACGTCCATGGTAAACGTGCAGTTGCTAGTACTCTAGGGCCATGCTTCTGTAGTTAGCTTGGTGAACTATTAGAGAGAAGCAGCTAGAATACTTTCTTCACCAAAAGGACCATGGCATAAAATGAGTTGGAGAGTTAACATTAAGTTTCTTTCGTTAATTCACAGAAGTTGAAAACTAGATATACTGGCTAGAATCATGCATGAACTAGCTAAGCTATTTATTTAGGCACAAGGACTTTAAGTAACCTTTGTGGGCTGCACAGTCTCAGTTCTTTTCTGATTGGCCTCCCTTTTTCTTCCAGCAGCAGGACTGATGAGGGAGGGAGACTACTTACCCTCTCACTGGGGAACAGCAGGTGGAATTCTTTAGCTTTGCTAGCATTTCTGCTGCTTGAAAGGAGTGGAATGGTGGTGTTCTATGCATTTAGAAGCTCTTCACAAACGTAAAGTTGGTACATATAGCATAGGTGCTGTTCTACCTCTATAGCTGGGAAAGGAAACGGCACCTTTGATCCTTGGGGGAATGGACACCCACTAGACTTAACTGCTGATGGGAGGCTCCTTAGAGGATTGAGACTAGAGGATTTAGATGTGTAGTTAATGATCAGAAAAACACAACAAATATATTATTTCAGCAATAATTGAAAAGGCAGAAGTTTAAAATTCTGCCTTAAAAATTTTATTCTATCCCTGTGAAACATTTTTATGCTGCTTAGATCATATAAGGGCATTAAAATAAAAATTATTTCACTTTTTATTTTGCCACATGAAGCTGCGATTTGTGAACTTTTTTTTGAGTGCTTCCAGTCTTTGTTTCTCTTCAGCTCAATTTAATATTTAATAACATTAAACTTGCTTCCTGGATTGTTCCTGTATATAAAGGAAGGAAGAAGAAAAAGTAAGCTTTTAACTTTAATATTTAAACATCATTCAGCATTCAACCATGCAACTGTGTAACTGTATTTATAGAGCCAAATTCTGTCTTAAACAACGTTCTTTTATTTCCTGTCTTTTTTCTGGTCTATATATCAGAGCGGAATTTGATCATGAGATTGGATTTTATATCCTACTAAGGATTTAAATGAAGCCTTGTTTTTCTCCTGCGCTAGTGGGAAACAAGTATCCCATGTGGGTTGTTTCAGCTACTGACTGTAAGCAGCCTTTACACTGTTATTGCATGGTGGGCTGATGGATGTTGCTCAGCCCACTGAGCACTGGAATCTAAATCAAACTAACCTGACTCCCTGTACAAAACGGATGGAGATTTCTTTCTAACATGAAATTCAACCTACTACTCTGAATGTTTATTTACATAATTATAAGTAAATGTTAGCTTATTTATACATTGTTTTAAGTAAACTAACATAGTAGAAATGTTTAGTTTTTAAAAAATAATCTCTCTTTATGTGCAGCTCGTGATGTGGTTGAAAAATTGGTTGAAGACAAAATCACAGATCTGAATGACTTCCAATGGATTTCTCAGCTGAGATACTACTGGGAAGAGAACGATGTAATAGTGAGAATGATTACGACAGAAGCCAAATATGGATATGAGTATCTGGGCAATTCTTTACGTCTGGTTATAACACCACTAACAGATCGATGTTATAGGTAAAACCATGTTTAAGAATAACATATTTTTTTTTAGATTGGTCTATACTTAATTTCATTTGTTACAATTAATAATAGTAGGAACCTTAGCACCTAAGATTTTCCCATAGGTTCTGGAGGCAGATTTTACATATCTTCTTTGTCCAGATATGGTACAATATTTACAATGTTTAGATTTCTACACCAGTAGAGCAATAATTTCTATAGTATCCAAGAATGTGCCTCTGAAAAAAGCTGGCAGATCATGGCACTGAAAATATAAAGAACTGTACAATAGCACTGGTCAATGCTTTCTCAGCCTTTTCTAAAAACTGGCTGCATTTATAAAGCCAGCCTCAGGTTCTTGTCATGGGGAGTGCTCTTTGATGAAAAGGTGTGTTTTTGCAAACTCTGACACTTTCCCTGTGGCACTGTGCATTTGTTTGTGCAACCGAGGATATGCAGAGTGGATGCATGTAATAAAAAGCGTTGACATTCCTTGTAGAACAATTGGATGAAAGCTTCTGCTTCTGGGAGTCATTTATGAGACAATAGTAGGTTGTTGGCGCAAGCTGTAAAGTTGGTAGGGAACAAGTAAATCATTTTCACGGGAACCTGTATAGGAAGAAAACTGACCCATTCCTTCAGAAGCAATCTGCCATTAGAAACCACTATTTCTATTGACTGTGTTCTTGTTTACATAGGACATTAATGGGTGCCTTGAAATTAAATCTTGGTGGTGCTCCAGAAGGACCTGCTGGGACTGGCAAAACAGAAACAACTAAAGATCTAGCAAAAGCACTAGCTAAGCAGGTACCAAAATATAATCTTTTGGTTTGGTTTGGTTTTTTTCTGGATACATAGATAGATCTTGCAATGTCATTCTTAATCAAGTACAGTTCATTCTCTACCTGTTCTTTATTCACAGAAATGGTAAGAAGCACATGTTTAGGAATGTGTCTATATGTTGTCCTAGTGTAGTCATCAAAAACTGGCAATAATAATCCCTTCCCATTTTAGACGCTAATGATTTTATAGTGGACTTTGCATTAATACTGAGAGATGTTCTCTGTGTGTTTTGTTGTAGTGTGTGGTCTTCAATTGCTCCGATGGTCTTGATTACAAGGCAATGGGCAAGTTCTTTAAAGGATTGGCACAGTCTGGTGCATGGTCCTGCTTTGATGAATTCAATAGAATTGAGGTAACTTTTCAACTCAGACAAGTAAAATGAGAAAGCTTTAATCTAAGACACAAGAAGTTCTAGATTTAGATATCACAGCATTATTGCCAATTTTCTACTTTTATTTTGTGATGTAGCCTCGTTGTTTTGATGATCAATGCCACTGAAGTAGGTACTTAGGTGACTGTTGTCGGAGCACATGCCTGCCTGTGCTGTGTTGCAGAAGTCTTGTGTTCTGGGTTTTCCAGGTGAAAAAAGAAAAAAACAAAACCACAAAAACAACAACCCTACTGACATCTGATTTCCACTTTTGTTTGTGACAATCATAGTTAATTTGACTCCAGAGCAACCCAGATTTTTGTTGGGAAAGAACTGTACACCTCTTTTCCTTGAGGCTGCATTTATCTATGTCTAACACAAGACAGACAAATCCCAGTGGAGGAATCCTGTGATGGCTAGTTGAGTGTCACCGAGTGACCAGGTTAACTAACTGTGTAACCAGGTGCATCTAATCCCCTCCTTGGTATTGCTCTGATACATACACACACACACACACACATATATGTATATGTGGGTGGGTGTGTATTTTTTTTGATTTTGTCAGTGATGACTTTAGACAAGTTTTATTGTTATTTTGATGGAGTTAGATTTAGATCAATATTAGTAAGTCTGGAAATTCCATGAAGATCAGTTTTGTATGTTTTAGTATCTTTAACATCTTAATTTCTCCATTTGTCTGCTGTAATTTGAATTCTCATGACTCAATTGTTAGCATTCACGTTTTCCAATATTCTGCTACTTTAATATATTAAAGTGCTGAGAATTAGCCCTAGGCTGCTTTATTCATTCCTTACGTTTCCCCTCAATTTGAAATATTGAGTAAATCAGTCTTACTGAAACCCCAAATTCTTCATGTAGTCTGAGGCAAAAGGCAAGTGCTTTTGGAGGCCTCCAGAGGGAGTTCCTGTCCACCTAAATTTAGTGTCTACATTCAGGAAGATCATCTGGAGGCTTTCAGAAGCCGCTGTTAATGTCTGTGCGTTGGTTGGATAGGGAATGGGGGGTACTAACTTTCAGAGGATTGCTTCAATAGGCAGCTAATATTTAGGCTCAGTTGTCAGACTAGGTATTACCTGGAGTGATTTTCACCTGGAGGAATGCAATATATAGCCATCAAAATATATAAACAAAAGCATTTTCCATTGTCTGATGTTTTCCAATCTGTTCTGCCTTATTAGGTTGAAGTATTATCTGTAGTTGCTCAACAAATACTTAGTATACAGCAAGCCATTATTCGTAAACTCAAAACATTCATCTTTGAAGGCACAGAGATCTCTCTTAATCCTACCTGTGCTGTGTTTATCACAATGAATCCTGGGTATGCTGGACGGGCAGAGCTGCCTGATAATCTGAAGGTAAATCTGGAATTTTCATTTCTTCTGGAAATTAAACAGAATTTGCTGCTTCTTATCTACTTTAACAAGAAAAGAAAGACATCGATAAAGTATTAAAATGATATAACTTATTCTGCTCTGCTATTCACTAAGGTTTTATAAGTTCAGGATTGTACAAAGTGCACAGACGAAAGGTCTCAGTCTGATAACACTGATACCTGTTCACAGCTTTAACCGTGCTCTCTTTATGTGGAAATTCTCCTAGTTTACAATCCTGAGAGTTCCAAATGCCAATTTAATTATAACTTTGCAAGTTCCTTAGACACTGCAGAGAGACTGATATGGTCCTAATTCTTTTCCCAGCTTTGGCATGCATTTTTTGCATGACCTTGTACAAAACATTAACCGTGCCATGTGCTAGTCTCTCTATTATGAAAGAGAGATGAATAATAACTCATTTCTGTCTATGAATAGTTCCTTAAGATTATGACTCTCTCTAAATATTTGTTCTTTCAGTGCTTATCACAGATCTCTTGATAAGATCACAGTTCTAGTAACAAATCTAATGCAACCTCATTTATGTTAGATAATTCCTAAAGTAATGAAAAAGGAACATGAAGTATAAAAGTTGATAAATTTACAGAAATACTATTCTTACAAAATAAGCACAAGTTATTACCGTATTACATACTGTAAAATTATCTCTTTCTTTTTATTCTTACAGGCGTTGTTTCGAACAGTTGCCATGATGGTTCCAGATTATGCTTTGATTGGAGAAATTTCACTTTATTCAATGGGATTTTTGGACTCTCGAAGGTAAGGCATGCTGAATATTCCAGTTTGATTGTGTCACCTCATTCCTATATAAGGCACATATGCATATACGCACCTTTAAGGCATGGAATTCTGGAAGGCTGTCCATGTTCTGTTTCTTCAGAAAGTGCTTTTTAATTTCCTACTTTACAATCACTCCTCATTTACCACATACTTTTGACAGATATGTACCTCTACACAGAACCATTTGGAAAATGTATCGTAGCATCAAACAGAATTCCTAACTGGCGCACACATTCTCTGGCACGTCACAGTCTACAGTTTTGCTTCCTAGATGTTTTAGGCCATTTTACCAGTTTTACTAGTTGGTGGGTCTGATAATCACTGCAGTGACTTTGTGAATATAGGTACTTTACTTATTTTCTTTGCATGGTGAGATATTTTCATTCTACATGTGGTATTTTAATACCCACAGTCTTGCCCAGAAAATTGTTGCCACTTACCGTTTGTGCTCTGAGCAGCTGTCATCTCAGCATCACTACGATTATGGAATGCGTGCTGTTAAATCAGTCCTGACAGCAGCAGGAAACTTAAAACTGAAGTATCCAACTGAAAATGAAAGTGTATTGTTACTTCGGGCTTTGATGGATGTTAACCTTGCCAAATTCTTGGCACAGGATGTGCCATTGTTTCAGGTAAGCTGTCAGGTGGGTGTGTTTAAATTTTGTGATGATGAGGTCCATCAGAAGAACCTGCAGAAACAG
This sequence comes from Anser cygnoides, assembly GCF_040182565.1. NCBI lineage: Eukaryota > Metazoa > Chordata > Aves > Anseriformes > Anatidae > Anser > Anser cygnoides. The sequence goes on from NC_089887.1 coordinate 8,296,260, forward strand.
GTTATCATGTTAATTTATAACAGTTTGATCACAATACAGCCATATTAGTGTACAGTTAATTCAGTCCACTGATCTGGATGCACTCTTGGGTTCTGTTGTAGCTCTTAGGTTATTCCATGAAATGTGTTATAAGATATCTTGCTAAAAGTCACTGTGTTGTTTCATTAATAGAAACCATTTTTTTGCAGTTTACGTTCTAGCTTTGTGCTGCAAAACAGGTGTAGACAAGTGAATTAGTCAATTAGAAATTTGAAGACAGAATGAAAGCAATGAAGTTTTGCTCATATGCTGCTTTCATGACTATGCTTCATGACTATGTTAAGCTACAGATCAACCAATATTAAATTAAAGACCCAAAAGCTAAGGTGCAAGCACAAATAGTCATCACGCTGAAATTTCAGAACACATACACTTTTATTTAATCTCTGAAATTCTTTCAGCCTCTTAGTTTCCTGCAATACATTTTTTGGTGCAAATTTGCAGAAGGTTAAGCTTTCTTCTACAATATCAATGTGTGTATGAAGATTGCAGGCATTCACTTATTTCTCATGCATGCAGAATACTTTCACAGCTATGTTTTGCACTGAGAAGTTAGTTTAGTCCAGCAAAAGACATTTCACCTTAAGTTCCTGCTACCTGTGTGAGTATTGTTTTACTTGTAGATTATTACACTTCAGGAATTTTCCCTTTTTGTATCTGTGTTTAAATAGTGTTCTATTCTGTCTTTCCTTAACAGGGTATCATATCTGACCTGTTCCCTGGAGTGGTTCTTCCTACACCTGACTATGACCTGTTTGTCAAGGCATTAACTGAAAATATTAAAAAAATGGATCTTCAACCTGTTCCATGGTTTATTGGAAAAATTATTCAGGTTTGTTTTCTTATACTTCTGGGGGGAAAAGAGTGTGAGAGCGGATGACTAAGAAATATTCTTCATTCACTCTCTGGCTGTGTCGTGAATGAATGAATAGCTAATTGTCTCCACGATCAGTTAAGATATTACAAACAGCATATTTTTACTGAGGAAAAAATCATGAAGAAAAAGCCTGCTTTGCTCATAGTGAATTTTGAATTCAGCCAGTTTGTGAAGGAGCTAACCCATGTAGCAACATCTTAGGTCTTAGGATTCAGGATAGAAAACAAAGCTGAATCTGTTAGTAACTGAGACAGCACAGCCTAGCAAATTGACCTCTGGACTGGAAGTCAGGCTCTGTTCCCAATTTTTCTTACAGTCCTCCTAGAGAAGTCTTAAAAGGGGTGATATTTTTCATCTTTGTTTATGCTTCACCTCCAGCTCTGTTTTCCCATTGTCTCCCATGTACTAGTATTAGTGACCTTTTAAAGAGGAGCAGAAATGCATGGCCTGGTGTTCCCTCCAACATCAGTTCAGACGTTAATGGGTTTATGCTGCTTTGCAAAGCATGCTTTATCTTTCATTTAAGTAGTGGTAGTATTAACTAGTAAAGGATTTAAGCTAAACCATAAAATAATCAGTTTTAATATCAACTGAGATAAAGAATATTTTCTTAGGTGTTCCTTTTAGGGTTCTGTTTGAAGATGTTCTGTTTGAAAGCTTTGACTTGAGTTAATCAAGTTCTGGTGGGGTGACTGAAGAAGTTACCACCCTTACTGTTCAAAGGCAGCCCTGGTGGAACCGGTTATATGAAAGATCCTCAGAACTGTAGTTTCAGTTCCTTTGTATTAGACTCATTGATAACCACTGATTTCAGTTTAGGCCTATACGTTGGACTGTGATCAGCAGAGTCTAGTGAGTGTAGTCACAGTTTATACAATGAAGCTGTTACACCTGAGGGATGACCTTTAGGAAAGAGAAAGGGAGGACAAGTAGGGGCAAGGACTTCTTAAATTATAACAGTGTGAATTGCCATAGTAATTTGCTTGCACTCTGATCTGGTTTAATGCTTCAGTCAGCCTTAATAAAGAGCAGATGTTTGGCTGATATTTTATCCAGTTGTGTCTGAATGCAGGAGAGATACCTATAGTTTCATGGACATTATGCTTATTTTTGAGCTACGCTAAAGATCAGTCTCTTGTCACTGTTACAGATATACGAAATGATGCTGGTGCGTCATGGTTTCATGATTGTTGGAGATCCTTTGGGTGGGAAGACCTGTGCGTACAAAGTGCTAGCTGGAGCCCTTGGTGATTTATGCGCAGGTAACATTGTTCAGCCACAAAATTAGAATCAACTTCATTTAATGATAAGTGTAATTTTTTTGTTTGTTTGTTTTCTTTGTAGAGACATATTGAAGTTGCTAGTCCTCCTGTATTCTGTTTACTCATCTATTTTTGTCTGGTACATTTTTCTGGAAGTTTTGTCTATATTTACTGGAATATTAAAACATACAAATGTGTTTACACTTTCTTGAATTTTGTTAAGCATTGTGTTTGTACATAATACTCTTGCAAAAGCAGGCTTTGATGGGGAAATTGTAAATACCTCCCATAAATGTATAAAATCTCTTCTGCTCTGTTCTTTCTTTTTTTTCGTGTGTTTTTGTATATTTCACTTTGCACTTTTGTTGTACAAGTAAAGGAAATTCTTACTTCCAAATGTCTTTCCTTTTTGCCTTGTGCTGCTAAAGTAGGATCCTTTCAGGAATGTTCTTAGTTGCTGAATTAAACTAACCTATCAGATTTTCTCATCTGTTTGTTGTCTTATACAGCAAAATCAATGGATGAATTTGCTGTTCAATACAAAGTTATTAATCCCAAAGCAATTACTATGGGACAGCTGTATGGCAGTTTTGATCCTGTAAGCCATGAGTGGACAGATGGGGTTCTTGCAAATGCCTTCCGGGCACAAGCATCTTCTACTACAGATGATCGAAAGTGGATTATATTTGATGGCCCAGTAGATGCAGTTTGGATAGAGAACATGAACACTGTGCTGGATGATAATAAAAAGGTAGCCTAACTTTTGCCAGTTACCGTATACTTGAACGTGTATACTTTATTGTAGTAGGAGCGGTATTATTACCATGGTGGTCAAAGGGCATAAAGACAATAAGGTACAAGCCTCGGGAAAAGCTGATGTGCTTAAAAGCATTGCTTTTTCCCTCAGTTATATGTTTTGCTTTAGTAGAAGATATTAAGCTGTTACTTCTCCCTAGAAGCCTTGTCTTGCTCTTATTTTATTGAAATGAGGTTGTTTATTGAGGCTTGTTTATTGGCCATTTTAGAAAAACAAAATAAGTAAACTCAGTTCTGGAACTGGAAAATGAACTTGCATAAATTACTTAGTAAACATATTAACTAAAGAAAAGCTGCAGGTCGTAATTGCTTTTCCTTACAGAGTTATTTAAAGATATAGCATTGTTCTCCCTGTTTCTGCAAGCCATTACAGTAACACGTGGAAAAGTTGAGGCAAGGTCAGATGATGTCCTGTGTTACAAGAGCACGCATGAGTGAATGAGAAGCGACACTAAGTAGAATGTTCAGTGATTGTATGACAGGCATTGCTTTGACTGAATGATCAGCACTGGCATGACTACTCACGTTTAAGTGATGCTTTCCTTCTAGCTATGCTTAATGAGTGGTGAAATAATTCAGATGAATTCAAAAATGAGTTTAATCTTTGAGCCAGCGGACTTAGAGGAGGCTTCTCCAGCAACTGTTAGCAGGTAATGTGAAAGCACTCAAACCTGAAGTGTCCCACTTTGCATGCCTATTCCTGTACCATAGTTGTTTGTTCTTCCCAGGTGTGGTATGATCTATATGGACCCACAGCAGTTAGGTTGGAAGCCACTGAAGGATTCCTACATGAATACACTGCCTCCAAATCTGCAGGAAGAACACCGAGAACTGGTGAGAGATTTAATATTTTTGGTGTAGGTTCCATTTAGCACATTAACTTTAAGGTGATGTTCAGTTTATCAACTTGAAAGCTGGCATGCAGAACCAAGCATATGATTCTTTCATGATTTATAGGGTGCCAGATCTACAAGAGGCTGTTGTAATTTATTTTGCAGTGATCGCTGTCAACCATTTTTGTAAGGAAAGTACATGAGAGCTGGAGATGCCATGAGTAACAGAAATACAGTGTGGGAGAAACTGAAAGATTTAAAATGTTTTGAACTCATTCTGTCTGAGACATTGAGAGTTCAGCTTGAGAAATACTTATTAATTATAATAATGTTATTATTATAGCTAAATCTTCAAAGGCTTAGTCACCTCAGGAATGCAAGCTAAATTGTCCTTCGTGTGTTGGTTGCTTGCATGAATAAGAGCTCTTTGTGTTGTGTGTTACATCTTCAGTACAGATGCAAATGAAAGTAGGTGTTTGTGGTAATCACCTATTAATTTCATCAAAATTCAAATTCTTGTTTATTGGTCATTAAAATCTAGTAAAAGAATAAGAAAAAAATATGTTTACAATTGGATTAGAGCTGAAGAAAGCTTTGATTTCTGTGATCCGACAAGATGCTTTGAGCTTTTGCAGGAAATTGGGACTAAATTCAAAAGAAATACAAAGACTATAAAAGCTCTTTATTGAAAAAGTCATCTTAGTTCATCAAAACAAATTATTTCTTAATTAGCAGATAAGTTAGTGCATCCTTTAGTGCGTCTCCTTGAGTACTAGTCCCTGTGAAGAGACTAGGTCACGGTTCCTTTCCTGTTTTCCCACTTGAATTCATGGAGTAGATACCACCAGCCTTGGTCACTAACTACCCCGATGCTGTAACACTCCTGCAGGTACGAGTCACTGCTTTCCAGAACTGCTATGGCACAGTAGCTATGCTGGGTACTCAGTAGAGGCCAATCCTTTTTAAAGGAGGATGAGGCCCATATGCTTATTCCCACTGGAATAATTTTGTTGTTGCTTATGCAAAGCAGTGGCCTCCTTAGGCTGAAGTACTCCTCTGCTGTCTGGACAACTAACTGGGTAGCAAGATTTCTGGTGAAAACTTCCCTTCACAGAAGCGGCTTGTTTTCACCATCAGATAATGACAGTGTGACTTTGTGATCACTTATGTACTGCCTCACAAAGGTTCTTTCCTGATCTTCTTTCCACCAGCTTGAAGAATTTCTGATACTTTGTGTTTTAATGAGAGAGAATTGGGGAACAATGGGAAATGTGGCAACTCCAGCATTGTTTTAAAGCCATTTTCTTTTCTCCTGGCAGGTGAATGACATGTTTATGTGGCTAGTAGAGCCCTGTTTAGAGTTTATTCACCATCATTGCAAAACCATAGTACAAACATCCTCTATTCATCTGACTTACAGCTTGATGAAACTTTATACTTCTCTGCTTGGTAAGTACCCTAAGCCTCATTCTTTTTATTTCAGTTTTTCTTTATTTCCTGTGTCCCGTAACAAGATGCAGATTATCAGATGCAAGGAAATACCAAAGGAATACCTTTACTGCCTGAGACCATATGACACAAATCTTTTCTTATGGATCAGTGTATTAATAATAGTGCTTTGACTACCATACAGAGCTTTCACACTGGGACATTGGTGTTATTACAAAACTGAACATGACTTTTGAGTGTATTCCATGTGTTTTGTTTGCAGTTTGCTAGCATTTGAAGGAAAAAACCACCACCAACAACAAAAAAAACAGACAATTTGTAATTGCTTCTCATTTATTTTTATTTGTAACTAGTATTTTACACAGACAAGGGCCTCACTATCTACATTGTTTTTCTTCCACTGAAGACAATGCTCTAAGTTTGCCTCAGAATACTTTTGCAAAGATGTGTTTTGGATTGGGACTTATGGTTGTTACTGGCATTTAACTAAAATTTGTGTTTTAGATGAAATAAAGCAACCTGAGGAAGAGGGGAAGGAAAGCATGTCTAGTCAGCAGATCACCTTGTGGCTGCAGGGGCTCCTCCTTTTTGCATTGGTTTGGACAATTGGTGGGACCATTGATGCAGACAGCAGGAAGAAATTTGATTTGTTTTACCGCAACTTGCTAATGGGACAGGACGATGGAAACCCACGCCCTAAAAATGTGAAGCTTACCAGAAACAACATCTTCCCAGAAAAAGGTGCTTCTTCATAACTGTACTTGCCTGGCTTTTTATAAAGCAATAAGAAGACTCAGCACTTTAAGGGAGAATAGAATGCCTGTCAGATATTAAGTCTGCAGCAGAGCCACCATCTGCCAAGCCATAGGCTGCACAGTTGGGTGTCCTTTTAACCAGGTGTAGCATATGCCTCATATACTCAAACAACGTAGCTGAATTTGACCTAAAATAATTTTGTGATGATAATGACAGTGGGGGGAGGAGGGTGTCTCATGAAAAAAAAGGCCTTCTTTATCTCACAGTGTTGGACATCTCACACTAAAATTATAGAAACTTATTTTTATTCTTTAATCAGATGGTTTTCATATGTTCTGTTTTTTAATTAACAGGGACTGTTTATGACTTTTACTTTTACAAGCATGGCAGTGGTCAATGGAACCTGTGGACAGATTATGTCACAAAAGAGGAACAAGTTATCTCCCCAAGCGCTAAGGTTTACATTGATATCTATCTTTATAGAAAATTATTATTTCGCTAAATGATTTAGAGGTTTAAATCAACTACCTTTGCTAACTCTGATTCTATTATATTAGGCTGTTTAATGTTTCAACAGCAACATTTCATTAATGTCTGTAGGCCCCTTTTCACCTTTATATCTTAGTTCTGGTATGACTGATATCATGATACAGTATGCATTAATTAGAGAAACCAAGCAAAAACCTATACTACTTGCTTGGGATATGGTGGGCAGTACTGAGAGTCCTGGATACCCTTCATTTTCACAGAGTGGGACTTGCATTTTGATGGCATCTGTGAACTCAAGGGAAGTGTAGCACAGCAGAGATCTATCTATATGAAGTACTTATTCTGCAGGTGTCATTTCAAAATAACTTACATAATGTTTGTTCAGCTTTTCATCCCATTGTACCTGCAATTTTATTTTCTATTAAATACATGAGAAATGTAAGATTACATTTTATTTTGCTGTCTAAAATCTTTTCTTGATGACTAGCACACAGTGCACATTAATGAAAGTGGAAGATGGGGAAGAGAAAGAAATTTTCAAAGCTCCATGCCTTTCCCTTTGTACAACAGGGGGACAGAATTGAGCCATGCTTAGCCATGCAGTTCTCCTTCCAGGCTTTATATAGTGTCTATGAACCATAATACAGGTAAATACCAGTTGTGCTATTTAATGTATAAACACTGAAGAAGTGGTGCCATCTATGCTATATACCAGAACCTCATTATAGCCTAGATTTTCAGAGAAAAGAATTTCATCAGCGTACATTTGTGCTACAGGTTTCCTGTAGTTACATAAAAATATTCATGTAGGTTGTAATGTTAGATGTTTGATTTTCATGTGCTGTTTTACTTTCCTATGTAACAGGTGTCTGAGCTGATCATTCCAACAACGGAAACTGCCAGACAAGTGTTCTTTCTTAAAACATATGTGGAACATAACGTCCCTTTGCTTTTTGTGGGTCCCACTGGCACTGGAAAATCAGCTATAACAAACAATTTTCTACTACAACTTCCAAAGGAAAAATACATCCCAAGCTTCATCAACTTCTCTGCAAGAACCTCTGCTAACCAAACCCAAGACCTTATTATGTCCAAGCTGGACAGAAGAAGAAAAGGATTATTTGGGCCTCCTCCAGGGAAAAAAGCTTTAATATTTGTGGGTAAGACCATTTTTTTCATGTTTTTATATAGTTCAAATTCTGTTTATAGGCAAAAGAAGTGATCCACTGAGATTAGTAATTTTGATTTGCCTCAGTGCTTTTTGTTATCTTTTCAGGCATCCAAGGAAGGATTAGCAGTGCCCCCTGCTGAAAGGTTTCTAACTGTTGAAGTGACAGTTGTCTTCAGATTAGTTAATTGACTCATTTTAAACGTGTTGCAGTGTGACACAAAATAAAATAAAACCAAATCACTAGCCACACTAAATTAAACCCTGATTTTTAAGCATGTCTGCAAATGTAATGTCATTTGATTATTGTTTTAATGCAAAGTAAGAATAACAAGATAGAACCTTTTTCTACCTCTATTTCATTTTTTTTTATCGTCTTCTTTGCTTTGCAAATAAAAAAGATATGATTCCTAAACATTCAGGATTTTTTTCCTCAGTACCTCTGTTTTCCATAGATGACCTAAACATGCCAGCAAAGGAAGTGTATGGAGCCCAGCCACCTATTGAGCTTCTCAGACAATGGATTGATCATGGTCACTGGTATGACAAGAAAGATACATCCAAGATTAATATCGTAGATGTGCTGCTTCTTTCAGCTATGGGTCCACCTGGGGGAGGCAGGAATGATATCACAGGTAGGAAATCTATAAAATATAGTGAAAAGTCTATATGAGCACGAGAGAAAAATGTGTCACTGTGGCAAGTAGTTATTTAATTGGCAGAAGTTAAGAGGCACATATGATTTTGCTGATGACAGATTCTCCATTTATCTATCACTTGTAAACCTTACAGGTACGCTCACTGTCTGGATCGCTCCAAAAAGAAGTATGTATACTCAAGGTCAAATGTATACCTTTTCAGGGGGAATTTAATCAACATTAGGAAACAAATGATGAAAGCTATATTAAACTTTGAGAAACAGACACTTTTTCCACTTTCTATTCTTTGGAAAGGGAAGAGAGCACATATTTTTGCCACGTCTCTCTGGCTACACTATCAATTCTCATCCAAAATCCTATCTCCTGCTGCTAAGATAGGCTGTCTGCATTTATTTACAAGCATGTTGTCTACAAATCTGTGATTCGTGTCATATTACCGTAAGGGAGGTTATATTTTCTGATGAAAAAGTTGTGTCAGTAAAAGCCTTAATGTAGCTACAGCTCCATCATTACAGTCATTTATGCTTCATATTAACACTCTAGTACGGGTATAACTGTATGCGCTCTGAGAAGGCATTATTAAAATAACTATTCTGATACAGCTAAATTTGTAAAATTTACTAGTGTATAGACTGAATATTTTAGATGAAGGCTGAGAACAAGGTGAGTTGCTTTTGTAAAGTTTTACTGTACCTTTACTTTTTGTAAAGTTTTACATGATTGTCAGGGCTAATGTGAGCTGAAATTTAAATTTGGGTAATAGTGTCCCTGTTGTAATGAAAAATCATGTTTTTCATATTAAAAACAGTCCTTTTAAGAGAAATACTGACATTAAATATAAACCAGTTGATATTGCTTTTGCATCACTGCTGGGGTAGAAATTTACCACAAACAATTGAAGAGCTGGAGCCAGATTCAAACATTCTTTGAGTCCATTTCTTGCGAAAGTCAATCCTAGACAAATGCTAGGTGAAAGGTGGAAAAGTGCTTGGATGTTGCTAGATTGTTATTCATCTTTTTCTGTGTATTTCAGGACGCTTCATACGGCACTTGAATATTGTATCTATTTGTTCTTTTGATGACAACATATTAACCAGGATTTTTACTGCAGTTGCTGATTGGCACTTTAGCAAAGGCTTTGAGTCGGTGTTTCTAAGGTGATGTGATATATTTCCTGTAATACTTTTTTCATCTTTTCTCCTGCAGTTTCTCTGCAATTCTTATATTGTATCTCTTTTCCCTCTTCAGACTGGGTAAGGTAATGGTCCAAGCAACAATGGTGATTTATAAAATGGCACTTGAAAATTTTCTCCCAACTCCTTCAAAATCTCATTATGTGTTTAATCTACGAGATTTTTCCCGGGTTATTAAAGGAGTGCTGCTCTGTCCACACACTCATGTGCAAGTAAGCTGTAGTTTAGTTATGTTGCTGTAAGAAAGAGGAATGGGAAAATCAAATTACTGGTGTAATATTAGTAAGCAAATGTCTCAGAATACATGAACTACGATTTCAATTGATTTACAAGGTTGTAAGTCAGGATAGCACTCGAATACCTTGCTCTGTATTTTCTGTCCATCTCTGACTGAGGGGAAACAGCTGTTACATTTGTTAATGTTCTTTGCATGTATTATAATTGTGCCCAGAGGTACAAGGTCCAACTCTTAAGGCCTGTACATCAAGTCACTTGTACTAAAAAAGTACACGTACTCAAGAAACAAATGTGGGAAGAGACTCAGTATCTGTTTTACAAATGGTGAGCTCATCAGTGAGCAAGTCAATTTAGCTCAGAATTTAGCTGTTGTAACATACTACAATTGAATACTGGCAGATGTGTAGAATTTTCATCCTTTGACTTTTTTTCCCTTCATTTTCAGTAAAACTTCATCTTAAAGGAATATTAAAAGTTCTGTTTCTACTGAGGGAATGTTTTGGTACAGGAACAGATTTAAATGTCTATTCAGAGTGCATCTTGGCCGGCAACAGAGTTTGAGTGGGGTAGGGTTAGAGCCCTTGTCTTAGCAAGTTTTATTCTTTACTTTATGTAGAAAAGGTGGGGAGATTTGATACAGGAAAGGAGAATGCATTGACATAACAGTCCCAGATTGTACCGGCAGGAAGGGTAAGATGGTCACTAGGTGAAGATGCCAATTAAGTTAGCAGATGCTGAGCCGTGCACCGAATAACTTGAAATTGAAAGATTCCCACCAAGATTAGTACAAGATATATCAGGTTGCAGATGAACATTTCTGTCCTTCTGTTTTCAGACAAATCCTGCCCAAACTATGTTTATATGTATTCTTGTATTTATATTTTCAGGATGAGGATAAACTGATCAGACTTTGGATTCATGAGATATACCGAGTTTTCTATGATCGCTTCGTTGATGAGGAGGACAGGAAGGTATTCTTTCATATGGTAGAAGAGACGACATCAAATAGCTTCAAGCAGAGCCTTGATAAGGTATTTTTCAGTAATGTGCTGGGCCTAAGAACGAGACTGATATATTTTCAGAAATATTTAAACGTTGAGATTGCATTAGTATTGGACACATTTTGTATGATTTCTATCACTGCATTTATAAGAGTTTGGATGGTCTTATATTTGTATTATGTATTATACATATTCTTGTGCAAATTAATAAAATTATATCTGCATGATTAATAACTTCAAAAGGATTCTGCATTGGTACAGGGGACTATCTGGAATAACTGTCTTACACTGTATATTTGTGCTCTTGCTTAACATACATTTGAATGAGCCACTGGGAGTAGCGGGTACATTTCTGAGAAAGCTTTTGGGAACTTGTCCTGTATGTGACAGCAAAATCCGCCTGTGAGATATTCACCGTGGAAACTTGCATGTCAGCCTATAGCATATTACCGCATTTAGGTGGTTCCTCCCTTCCCTTTCCTCACCTTTCCCCCACATTTCCGCCTCTCCTTTTCTTTCCTGTTTTCTTTTTTTTCTTCCAAACTAAGGTAATAACTAGAATAGCTGGAAAACAGTGCTTTCCACAGTATTATTATTACGTGGATAAGAATGATAAAGGCTTTAAGAAAAATATTCTACAATAGTCTGAATTATCTGTTGATTCTTGTCTTTTCTTTAGGTATTGAGTCATCTCTCACCTACTGGCAAGGTCTCTGATGATAATATTCGCAGCCTCTTCTTTGGAGACTATTTGAAGCCGGACAGTAATGTAAAAGTGTATGATGAAATTACAGACTTGAAGCAACTGACAACTGTGATGGAATACTACCTGGAGGAATACAACAATATCAGCAGAGCACCAATGTCCTTAGTCATGTTCAAGTTTGCTATTGAGCATATCTCAAGGATATGCAGGGTATTGAAACAGGATAACGGACATCTGTTGTTGGTGGGGATTGGTGGAAGTGGCCGACAAAGTGCTACCAAGCTAGCCACCTACATGAGTAGCTTTGAACTCTTTCAAATTGAAATTACAAAGTCCTATGGAATCAACGAATGGAAAGAAGATATCAAACAAGTGATGCTGAAAGCTGGTGTTGGTAACAAGGACATGTCCTTTTTGTTCTGTGATAATCAAATAAAGGATGAAGCATTTGTAGAAGACATCAACATGCTTTTAAATACTGGTGATGTGCCTAATATCTTTGCAGCTGATGAGAAAGCTGAAATTGTAGAGAAAATGCAAAGTGCAGCAAGGACAGAAAACAGGAAAATCGAAGCTACTCCTCTTGCTATGTACAATTTCTTTATTGAAAGGGTGAAGAAAAATTTGCATATTGTCTTAGGTCTGTATATAATGTGTTATTTCTTTGAATGTTTTTTTTTTCTGCTTCCTAACTGTGGACAAACTTGGTTAACAATCGTGTGGTTCTGTTTTTTTTTTTTGTTTGTTTGTTTTGTTTTAATCTAGCAATGAGCCCTATTGGTGATGCATTTCGGAATCGATTACGGATGTTCCCTTCACTGATAAACTGTTGCACCATTGATTGGTTCCAAACCTGGCCTACAGATGCTTTGGAAATGGTTGCTAACAAGTTTTTAGAGGATGTTGAACTTGAAGATGACGTTAGAAAAGAGTATGAGTTTATCTATCTATGAGTTTATCTATCAAGAAACATATGAAGCATACCTCCCCCTTATTAAGCATAAATGACCAGGAAATTGTCCCTATAGATTGGCCAAGCTAAACCAATTCTGTGATTTCAGTGCAAGACAAAGATACCTAGATATATGTATCTGACGTTTCTGAAAGTCAGAACATTCTTTGAAAGGAGTCTAAAATATTTCATATAATGGCGATTAACAATTCTGCCTTCACTAACACTGATATAATTTCATAGGCTTAGAGTAATTTCCTCATAATTAATGTAAAAACAGATTATATAAACAGATTATATTTATGTATTAACAAGAAAAAATTTCTCCAGGGTTGTATCCATGTGCAAATATTTCCAAGAAAGTGTGAGAGTGCTCTCCATCAACTATTACAGTACACTGCGAAGACACAACTATGTAACACCAACTTCATACCTAGAATTGATTCTTACCTTTAAGACTCTGCTGAATAGCAAAAGGCAAGAAGTTGACATGATGAGAAATCGCTATCTTATGGGACTTCAAAAACTTGACTTTGCATCTTCACAAGTAAGTTTCAGATGAAAACACTAAATATATGGCATATGCATATTTTAGTGTGAGATCTGTATAAGATGATTAAAACTTAAAAAAAAAAAAAAGTTAATTAAATTCCCTCTTCACTATATTCATGATGCTGTTGATAATTTTCTACAGAAAGCCATCATGAAGTTAGACTACTGCTTAGTCATTTAAACTTCAGATTATATCACTTAATACAAAGCTACATGAAGCTGATGGTACTCGTTGAATGTCAAAGGGAAAAACCTTACAGATTTCATTATTTTCTCAAAACTTTATATCTAGAATTCATGCCTTGGCATCCTAGTAGTTATTACACTTTATAAAATAGGGAAGAAGATGAAGAATATTGTAAGACATTAACAATATTGATTCCTGAGTAGAATCCCAGTAGAAAATTGATCAGGTTCAATGTAAACAGTACCCTCTTCAACCCATCTGATCCAGGGACTGATCTTTCCAAGATGTAAAGTAAGGGGGCTTCCAGGCACTTGCCTGATAAAGAAGAACATTCAGTTTGTAGCTGCTGCTGTCACTAATTCTGTTTCAATCCCAGTTTCTTTTGGATTTTATATTCCACCTGTGTAATAAAGGATTATTTGGGGTTCTATAAACTGAAACTGCCTGTAAAGAAAAAAAATATGATTGATCAGTGGTGAACTTAAGTGGTTCGTAAGAAAGGAAGCATATTACATGGATGATTTAAAAACCCTCTTTAAAAATTCTATTCAGTTAAATAAAATAGCCCTAGTAGAAACAGGCCAGAGGAGTATTTTAATAATTATTTAAGATCTAATGTCCCTTTTTAGATTGTATTTAACATAGTGTCTTCTGATCTTTCTTCCTAAGACAGAAAGACGTGAAATGCATGCAGATGTTTATAAAGATTTCTTCTTGATTTCCTGTTATGTTCATCAGGTTTCAGAGATGCAGAAAGAATTGACTGCCCTTCAGCCTGAACTGATTCAGACTTCTGCAGAAACAGAAAAAATGATGATCCAGATCGAAAAGGAAACAATTGAAGTAGATGCAAAGAAGGAGCTTGTGTCAGCAGATGAAAAAGAGGCTAATGAAGCAGCAGCTGTTGCTAAAGCTATTAAGGTAGTGTGTAAGTGGTGGGTTCTAGCATCTTTTCAAGTAAATTTGAGTTGTCATGATGTGTTAATGGGATGATCCAAACTCTTAAAGTAACAAAGTTGCAAGAGATGATGAATGAGATGATCCTAATATATACAAGGTAAATTTTGGCTGCTTAGTGTATGATTGTATCTCACAGTACTGCATAGCTTCCCTTACTAGTTCATACCCCAAAAGCCAAATAGCTTTCATTTCTGTACTAACATATTCTGCTTCTCAACAGATTGAGTAATGAGTTTAGATTGTTTCCAGGCCCAGATATGGTTTGTTTAGAGTTAGCTGAGCTAAGCTGGCATAGCACTGCACAGAGCCCTCTTAGGTATAACCGAAGAGATATTGCCATAGCCAGATGTCTGTAGCACAGAATTTCCTGTGGGAAGATGCGGGATTCCTCAATATATTTTGTAACCGGTTGGAAATGCCAGTGATAGATAGATAATTACTGAGATCTGGGTACATGATAAAGAATTTAAGCTACATGGTATGTATCTTCTACCTGATCAGCATTCTAAGATTTAACTAAGAACCATTGTATCTAACCTGTATTTTAATTCTTTTTGTCAGACCAGAGAGACTATGAGCTTGAAAGTTTGTCTGGCTTTCTCAGCTATGAGTTGAGCTTATGAAAGTTATTAATTTCTCTACAAACCTTCCCTCTTTAAACTGCTCAGACAAATTATGAAAGTAGTTGTCTCTTTAAGAAACACAATCTTGTGAAGATTCCTTTTTATTAGGTACTTGCAGGCAGATAACATTCTCTGAGACCATATTGGAGAGGGATAATCAGATTGCAGACATGGTATTGTGTGAAGGGTTACAGGCATCTCCTCAATGTCTTAACAGGATGAATGTGAAGGAGACCTTGCTGAGGCCATGCCAGCTTTGGAGGCAGCACTTGCAGCTCTTGATACCCTGAATCCTTCAGACATTTCTCTTGTGAAATCCATGCAGAATCCACCTGGTCCTGTTAAGCTCGTCATGGAGAGTATCTGTGTCATGAAGGGAACTAAACCAGAGAGAAAGCCTGACCCAAGTGGCAGTGGTAATTACGTGATATTTCTTATCCTTGCCCTAGGAATGGTTGAGGTACTGCAGTGTTGGACTAGTGAAGTGCTTTTAGTGTCAGTGCAGCCATGTGCACAAAAAGTGCATTTCTGTTAGCAATGACATAAAGCTACACTGAATAGCTAAGAACTTCTTTTACTGTTGTCAAATACTGTACTTGCTTGACTATTGCATAAGCCTTGTAGATATGGTCTCACTGGGTGCAAAGTCACATCTTCAACTTGCTTTTATCCAGTTTTGAGGTTGACATTGCCTTGAGGAGCTCCGGGAGCTGGAGGTGCACCATTCATCTGTGTTTTCCACTCTAAGTCCTGCTACTAAATGCTATCAAATATACTGGGAGACAGAATTCTAGCTGTCCCCCTGCCATAGGTAGTTACTCTAACAAACCCTTTTGTTGTGGATTATGTTATTATTGTGAGATTGTACAGGATTTATGAGGTAGGAAAAGAAAGAGACTCTTTTCTTTCACTTCTCTTTACCTTATGCCCCCACAATTCAACCCTTAATAACAGAAAATAAGAATTCTGTAAATTTGTCTTTCCTCCAAAACTGTCTCGCTTAGATTAGGAAATAACACTTTTGCATATGTGATAAGAGAGATTGTATAATAATTTGTTTCCTTTGTTGATGTAGAATTATTATGTAATTAATAAATATGACATAGGTTAGTTCCTGTCTGAATTTCTTTAGGGGAGAATTTTCCAAAACTAGTTAACACTAGTAGCATAGTAAAATTCTGTTGCAAAATCATGATGTTAATTCTTCATGTTATGTTTCATGTATTTTTTTCACTTTGAACATGCATGACTTGAGCCTGATTTTAATATTATGTGTAATATAGGTAAAATGATAGAAGACTACTGGGGGCCCTCTAGAAAAATTCTTGGAGATCTGAAATTCCTTGAGAGCTTGAAGGCATATGACAAGGATAATATTCCTCCTGCTATAATGAAGAGAATTAGAGAGAGGTTTATCAATCATCCAGATTTTCAGCCAGCTGTCATAAAAAATGTATCGTCAGCTTGTGAAGGACTATGCAAGTGGGTGCGAGCCATGGAGGTATATGACCGTGTTGCAAAAGTGGTTGCTCCAAAACGTGAACGTTTGAGAACTGCAGAACAGTTACTGGATGTTCAAATGCAGAAGCTAAAAACGAAGCAAGCAGAACTTAAGGAGGTAGTTGATCGCCTCCAAGCTTTGAATGATGACTTTGAAAACATGAATGACCGGAAGAGAGAATTAGAAAATAATATTGAACTCTGCTCAAAAAAGCTTGTGAGAGCTGAACAACTAATTAGCGGTCTTGGTGGAGAGAAAGACAGGTGGACAGAAGCTGCACGATTATTAAGAATCCGGTACATAGACCTTACAGGAGATGTGTTGCTATCATCAGGAACGGTGGCTTATTTGGGAGCCTTTACTGTAGATTACCGTCTACAATGTCAAAAGCAATGGCAGGTTCTGTGCAATAAAAAGAACATACCGTGCTCCAGTGATTTTACCTTAAGTAATACATTGGGGGATCCAGTCAAAATCCGTGCATGGCAGATTGCTGGATTGCCAGTTGATTCTTTTTCCATTGATAATGGCATAATTGTTTCCAACTCAAGAAGATGGGCTTTAATGATAGATCCTCAAAGGCAAGCTAACAAGTGGGTAAAAAATATGGAGAAAACTAATAGGCTGTCAGTTATCAAATTATCTGACACACATTATGTTAGGACATTAGAAAATGCTATTCAGCTTGGAACACCAGTCTTGCTGGAAAATATTGGTGAAGAATTAGATGCCTTCATAGAACCCATTTTATTAAAGCTAACATTCAAACAACAAGGAGTAGAATACATGAAATTAGGGGAAAATATAATTGAATATTCAAAAGATTTCAGGTTTTACATAACAACCCGCTTAAGAAATCCTCATTATCTTCCTGAATTGGCTGTGAAAGTTTGTATACTCAACTTCATGATTACACCTTTGGGTCTTCAGGACCAACTTCTTGGAATTGTAGCTGCAAAGGAAAAGCCTGAACTAGAAGAAAAGAAAAATGAACTGATTGTAGAAAGTGCAGCCAACAAGAAACAATTAAAGGAAATAGAAGATAAAATCCTGGAGGTCCTTTCCAAGTCAGAAGGAAATATTTTAGAAGATGAAACAGCAATTAATATTTTGTCTTCATCCAAAGAGTTATCTGAAGAAATTTCTGAAAAGCAAAAAATTGCTTCTGCAACTGAAATGCAAATAGATTCTACTCGAGTAGGGTATAAGCCAGTTGCTGTTCATTCAGCTGTTGTCTTCTTCTGCATCTCTGATCTGGCAAACGTTGAACCTATGTACCAGTATTCATTGATTTGGTTCATTAACTTGTATGTTCAATCCATTGCTAAAAGCCGAAAGAGTGAAGACCTAGAAGAGAGAATTAAAAATATAATTGAGCATTTCACAGTAAGCATCTATAATAATGTCTGTCGTTCACTGTTTGAGAAGGATAAACTGTTATTCTCCCTCCTTCTGACAGTAGGCATTATGAAGGGAAAAGACCAAATAGATGATGAAGTTTGGCGTTTCCTACTGACAGGAGGTGTTGCTCTTGATAATCCTCATCCCAATCCAGCTCCAGATTGGCTATCTGACAAATCGTGGGCTGAGCTCGTACGTGCATCTTCTCTGACAAACCTTAAGGGACTAATGGAACATGTAAGGGAAAATTTTTTGAAGTGGAAACTAATATATGACTCTGTAAGACCCCATGAAGAAAAATTCCCAGATGCATGGAGTATGTTAATGGGGTTAGATCGAATAGTTATTCTCAGATGTTTGAGACCTGACAAAATTGTTCCAGCAGTGCAGGAGTTCATTGTAGAAAATATGGGAAGAACATTTATTGAACCACCTACTTTTGATCTTGGAAGAAGTTACAATGATTCCAATTGTTGTGCCCCTTTGATTTTTGTGTTATCACCAGGTGCTGATCCTATGGCAGGTGAGATTGACACTTAAAATCCTTTTTTTCTCTCATTAAATGACATTCTCTCATTAAATGACAGTCCCTTCACCTGATCTTTAAAGTGTCTTAAAAGCGTCTTTAAAGCACAACACAGCAATGATGGAATAGCAAGCATTTGCATCTGCAAATGACACAAAAATTGCTAGAGGGTGGAATGCATGAAGTGGTGATGAAATATATGGATCTGTGAGCAGCAATTCAGAGGTCCGGATATTTTTAACATCCAGACCAGTTTATAATTTATGCTTATATTACAGTTCCTCCAGTGAGTGTCTGGGAGTTGCTCCAGTCTTTGTAACAACCCCTTCCCCAGAAAGATTCCTCCCCTGTTACTAATTAAATGGTGCATATGGCCACAATGAAAAGCACATCTGTTAAATGTCCTTTAAAAAATAACCACCCAGATTATTTTTAAACCTGGTTTTCTGCCAAAACAATTGTAATGTGGATCTGTGCTGTAAGGAAGTATTTCCAGGAGGTACTGGCTTTGATAGTAAAGCAGTAGGATTACTTTCAAGCCAGATAATATAATTATAGAACAGCTTGAGTTGGAAGGGACCTTGAAGCCCGTGCATTTCCACCCTGCTGCCACCCACTAGATCAGGTTGCCCAGGGCCTCATCCAACCTGTCCTTGAACACCTCCACGGATGGGGCATCCACAGCTTCTCTGGGCAGCCTGTGCCAGTGCCTTACTGCCCTCTGAGTGAAGAATTTCTTCCTAACCTCTAATCTAAATCTCGCCTCTTTTAGTTTAAAACCATTCTTCCTTGTCCTGTCATTGTCTGCCCAAGCAAATAGTTGCTCTCCATCTTTTCTATAAGCCCCCTGTAAGTATTGAAGATCTAATGATTTGGTTCAAGCTCAATCCTATAAAAGAAACAGAGAGAGTAGACAGGAGTAGCACAGGCTGGAACTGAGCACTCAGGGCTGAAGAAAAGGGCAGGCATTTAACAGGGCTATTTTTTATTATTATTTTGTTGTGTTTTATTATTACTTTGCACATCTAAATTTTCGCATGTGCCTCAAAAACACAGGACTGATACAGAGTTCGATACTACTTGTAGGTTGTTGAGGTGTTGTTGTTTGTTTTGTTTTGTTTTCATTTAAGTAAAATATCTATTGACTTTTACACCTTCAATTACTTTTTCCATTTTGAAAATGATGAATGTAATATGGATCTACTTTCTAACAGATTTTGTCTTTCTTTGCGCTTGTGAAACTTGCCATCATAGGTTTGCTAAAATTTGCTGATGATGTTGGCATGGGAGGTACAAGCATTCAGACTATTTCACTTGGACAGGGACAGGGCCCAATAGCAGCAAAAATGATTTCTCAGGCTATTACTGATGGAACCTGGGTAGTGTTACAGAACTGCCATCTTGCAACCAGCTGGATGCCTGCTTTGGAAAAAATCTGTGAGGAAGTTATAGTGCCAGAGAATACCAATGACAAATTCAGGTAGGAGTTTTAATATTTTGCTCTTTTTATGTATTTCTTGTTTGCTGAACACACTAGTAAAAACAAATGAAATTTAATTTTTATGAATAACTACTTATAAGATTCATATTAATGTATAATAATAAAATAAAGATACCTAATCAGAAAGTCATCTTTCTACCTGTTTAATATAATCTCCTTTATGCTTGCATTTTAGAACAAATTTAGATGTTATCATCATAGTTAAAGAAGTAAAACAAACAAAAAAAACCACAACAAACTTAGTCTTCTGCAAATCAATACTGAGGACTTGTCAATATCAATGATTTTTTGATAATATGCTTTTTTAAAATTCTTTGCAGATTGTGGTTAACCAGTTATCCATCAGAAAAGTTTCCTGTTAGTATCCTCCAGAATGGCATCAAAATGACAAATGAACCGCCGAAAGGGGTTAGAGCGAATCTTCTTCGATCATACCTTAATGACCCCATCTCTGACCCTGCATTCTTTAGCAGTTGCCAAAAGCCAGAAATATGGCAAAAAATGTTGTTTGGTCTGTGTTTTTTTCATGCTATTGTACAGGAAAGGAGAAACTTTGGCCCATTGGGTAAGGTTTAGATTATTTTGCATAGTTTCAAAAAGATTAGTAGTTTTGAAATGTATTATCGGAAACCCTCTGTAAAAAGCAATGTTGTTGTTAGCAGCATTGCAGGAGCGCAATCTGTATTGTGAAGAACATAATGAAGTTCAAAAGCTGTTATTTACAGGGATTCTTGTTCAGGCAAAGCTACTCTTGGAGCTACTAAAAGTGATACCCTTGGGGGGGAGGATTAGAAAGCATCAGTTTTCCAAGGAAATATATCATACAGTATTTGCATTAAATTATAGCTTACTAAATTATTATTAATTTAATACTGTGATGATCACTAACTGCAGTAATTTATCAAATCCAGTTCTATTTTAAATTTTCATCTTTAAAGACATATCTTCAGTAGTGCCTTTGTGTGTACTTTTTTTAGCAAAGCTAGTGCGTATGTTTACTTGGTGTAAAATCAAAGTTTTGTGGCTGCTATGTGTTGTTAATAACACAACCGAAAAGATAAGTTATATATCAGTAAGTTTATCTCCAGATAGCAAAAGATTAGCTGAAAGTACCGAGTAGGTCTGTGCTCTACTTCAGGTAAAACACAGTGTTTCAGGAGTGAGCGATGCCAAATATCTATGCTGATGTTTTAATTGCATAGAATGATGGTTATAATGCCTTAGGATACAATACTGTTGTGGAGTCATATTTCTCAGTTGTACAATAAACAGCCTGGTAAATGCCAGGGCTTCATCTTGGTGTTATCTGGCAGCTGTGATCTTCAGCTCTGTAGTATTAGTGTAATACCAATACCATCATTTCCTGAGCATGGTTATCAGCACAGTGCACCATTTACTCTGTATATCTTTCCTGAATTGAACAGGTTGGAATATTCCGTACGAGTTCAATGAATCTGACCTTAGAATCAGTATGCGACAGATCCAGATGTTTCTGAATGAATATGAAGAGATCCCTTTTGAAGCTCTGACGTATCTAACAGGTATAGGTGTTGCACCCTCTAACATATATTGAGTTTGCTAGGCACTTTCAGTTGGTCCAGCGATAAACTGAGTGCTTGACAAATGTAGTAGATTCCATTCAAGTTTACTTTCTTTGTCTTCCACATAATGACAAGTTGGATCCCAAACCCTCAGATTTGATTGCTGTCTTGGCTTATATATAGCTAGAAGACTTACTAATGGTCCAGCAAACCTCCTTGTCTTTGTTTCATATATGTTAAAAAAAACATCAGTGGCCTCTGCTTCGCCTTAGCTGATCCTGACACAGTAAGCATTGGTGATTTGCTATAGGATGTGATTATCCTCATCAGTTTAAAGCAGTAGCTGTTGACCTGTGTAAACAACTTAGTTGCTGTGGCAGTTCTCTTTCTCCAGAAAGACAGCTGCTTGTTGACATCTCCCTTGTCAACTCTATGATTCCTGATTTTTGCTATTATTATAATTAGCTTTATGAAGAAACAGTGTAGGGACGCAGGATTAGAGTAATAACGGTGAGCTTTTAGCTATTCCCTGTACTTTATATCTGTGAAAACCTTCACTCACTACTTCCCCATTTCTTGTCTCCAACCCCTTCTGTATATTTGTGATCCCTTGTTTTCTACTGTATGCATACGTAATCAGCTTTGAGTTTGTGTGAAAGGAACAAGACAAGGATCAGCTATCTCTCACTGTTCAGATTGACAGTTCTAAAAATTCTTACCAATGAGAATTGCAAGCAAAACAGCTGTAATTTGAAACATGCCATTATTCATTGTGGCATGAGTAGCAGTTTCTCAGACCATCTCAGAGTGTTCCTTATCTTTCACCATCAGGACGCACAGATTGAGCTCACAGTCCCAAAGGTGTTACAGTGCCTAATTTCCATTGAATCATTGGAAGTGCCCAAACTTTTTTGAAGATCTGGAGCTCCAGGATTTCAGCTTACTGGAGCAATACATTAGTGTAAAACAATTTTTATTTGTTCATTAACTTTAATCTTTTCATCCTGCTTTTCTCTGTCCTTTCGCAGGGGAATGTAACTACGGGGGAAGAGTAACAGATGATAAAGACAGGCGGCTTCTCCTGTCCCTTCTTTCTGTATTCTATAGCAAGGATATAGAGCAGGACAAGTATATGCTTGCACCTGGAGATGACTACTACATACCACCACATGGTCCATATGAGGTGAGGAGATAGCAGATATAAATTCTCCCTGAATTGTTGTGAAAAAGTTTATCTACACTGCACTTTTATATGCTAAACACAACAAATAGGAACAACAACAACAACAAAACACGAGATCACAAGGCCATGCCACACTGTACAAGTTAAGTATGAAATATGAATCTGGTATCTAACACACACCAACAGAGATGTAACAATGTACAGTATCTTCCAATATTCTGATGCATGTTGATGCAGAGAGCAACCTCTGTGCAGGTTTCCAGTACAGTTCTGGAAAACCAACAGGAGTCAGGCTTAAGGAATTTACAGGGTAGTTCGGTACTCTCTTGCAACCACTTTTGCCTTAATAGCAATGATCAGGGTGAGAAGGTAGAATGGCAGGTATTTTGTCCCCTTTTTCCCTTCTACCAGCTACACAGATATCACAAATAGGTGTGATTTGAGCACACTTATTTAGTCTGCAGTTGTAAGCGTTAAACTTTCCTTGCATGTTCTTTTATGTACATTTCTTTTCCATGCTTTCTCTTGCTACTTATACGAGGGTAGTAAGGCCAATTTCTCAGTGAGTCTTTGAGCCATTCAAAACTTTTATATATATATATTTTTATATTTATCTGTGCAGCCTGGATGTCAATTCCTGGATGATTTAACTGGGAATTTACATGTGTGGTTCTAAATGGGAATGTCCTAATAAAGTTGGAATTACTGATCATTTATGAATATATTATTGCATGATTTCTGTTATTTAATTGTTTCTTTTACAGTCTTACATTGAATACCTAAGAAACTTACCAATTACAACACACCCTGAAGTGTTTGGGCTTCATGAAAATGCAGACATCACCAAGGATAACCAGGAGACTAATCAGCTTTTCAGCGGAGTGCTCCTGACCTTGCCTAGAGAAGCAGGGGGAGGTGGCAAGTCCCCTCAGGTAACTGGCGAAGAAAGATCAACCTGCAGCCTGGAAAAGTGCCCTTTCCCCTCATGCCCTGGTTCTCAGAATAATCCAACACCTCTCATCACATGAATGTTGTGTAGATATGTAGAGAAGAGGGAGTAGATGCGTAGAGAAGTAAATGGATTTGAACTAGAAGAACCTTTAAAGATGGAAGATACAGTAAAGACTTTGTATTCAAATAGGTATATCTAGGTATTAAAATACCACACAACCCCACCTAGTTAAATAGAACATGTAATTTGAATAAGAAAGTTTCTGTCCATGTTTTATAACAGCACTTGAAGTGCTTCACTTCAGTCATGAATTGTAGTTAGAGCACAGTTAACAAGCACAGCTCCTAGAGAACCTCAAATCAAATCCCTCTCTAGGCACTTCTACAGTATGACATTCAATTTCGGTCTGCAAATTTGAATGTTAGAGGTTCATGTACTGGCCTGACATCAACCATTATTGGTTGCATGACTGTCCCTATCATCATTAGGGGATAGACTCCAGAGTGCTAGGAAATAATATCAAGCTAGTCAACTGTCAGGCAAGCAATATAGCAATAGCTAGAGGTGAAAGTCTTCTTCCTGGTGAAGTTTGTGCTATAATGGCACTTCCACTCTATTTTACTGCTCATCGAATGCTCAGTTTTTGAGGTATGATTTTCTGCTTTCACTTGGCTGCTTCAGTTTATACAGTCCCAGACTTAAATCTCTGTGTATGACTTGTGTGGCACAAAGACAGGCCAATCTGGCATAACGGAACTGTGTGAACCCAGACCTCGCTGTTGTCTACACCTCCACGGGACCTGTTTGTGAAGGTGCTGGGAACTTCTTTTTCTTCATCTTGTCCTAGTGGCTGAGGTTACTTGGGCCCTATCCATGCCCCTTTGAGATAGGTAAATGGCCTTTCATGCCCCCCTCAGAATTGATATCCTGTATGTTATACACACATGGATTCTAGAAAAATTGAATTGATGGAGCCTCATTTCTTGTGAGGGTGTATAGTGATTGTATTCTCTGATGTCTGATAATGCTGAAAATTAAGCTTCTCTCATGGCTGGGATGTTCACATTTTCATTATTCCCATGCTGCATACTTTGTCTTTTCCTTCATTGTGGCAATAGTAGGATTATGCTCATCTGTCCTGCCGCCTGTTTCCTCAGAATTTGCCTAAAACCTTTTTGCAAATTAAACTCCAATTGTTAACAAATGTAAAATTATTGAGAAGAGAAAAGGAGCAAGCAGGCACATGCAGAGACAAACAGGATGATGAACAAAGAGAGTATGATCATGTAAGCATTAGGAAAATGGACTAAAATACCTATGTGGTTATACAGCAAAAACATAAAGTCCACGCTGTTTTGAGGAATTTCTTGAATAGAAATAGGAAAAATGAAAAGTCCTAATTCACGGCAAGTTTGTGATTTCAGAAAACTGTTGAAGATTTGGCACAGGACATCCTAACCAAATTACCAAATGACTTTGATGTTAAAGAGGTTATGAAGATATACCCAGTACTTTATGAAGAGTCCATGAATACAGTTCTTAGGCAAGAACTGATCCGATTTAACAGGTATGGTTCAATGTTTTGTGTAGCATTACTAAGACTGAAAAATGCTTGTTTGTCAGTGCTAGCTGCTGACAAGCTTTAAACAGTTAAAAGCCTTTCACAATACATGTTTCTTAAGATGATAGATTATGCTTTGGATGAACCTTATTAGAAAAACCTGAAAGCTGAGCTGAGTACCTGAATATAGAAACAGAACCTACTTTCTTGAGTGTGAACTTAAATCAGATTTGAATTTGTTTTGTTGAGATGGGGCAGCCTACATTATTCTTTTAAATTGATATCCATTCCCTTATATTCATAACACACTACATTATCTACCGTCAGAATCTTAAAACTCTTGTCATTTGATTTCTCTTGTCTAGAACAGGAATTTTCCCTATCTTTCTTTTCTGTATGTGTGTGTGTTTGTTTGCTTTTTCCAAGTTAAATAAGAGTTTTGATTACTACATGTGGGATAAAGATTTTCTGACAGGACATTCCCAAGCTTTGATCAGCCCTTCCTTCAAGTTAGAGTTGGAGGTCTATAGCCAGATAAAAGTATATGTTAATAATGAGGTGGCAATTTCTTTTTTATCTGAAGGCTTACTGAAGTTGTTCGGAGCAGCCTTGTTAATTTAGGCAAAGCCATCAAAGGGCAAGTGTTGATGTCATCTGAACTTGAAGATGTTTTCAACAGCATGCTAATGGGAAAAGTGCCATCAATGTGGGCTGTCAAATCCTATCCATCACTGAAGCTGCTGGGCAGCTATGTGTCTGATTTGCTCTGTCGTTTGAACTTCTTCCAGGTATGCTAAACTGAGACTGACAGGTCTAAAGACTGGGTAGTTGAAAGCTGAATGGATAAAATTTGTATTGGTACTGTCCTCACTCAACAGTACCCCCAGTAGCTCCAGATTGTGAACTATTTGTACACACGCATGACCAAATACACACTGCATTAATAGCACTGGAATATGCTGGGCCACTGTTCTGCAGGGCGAGTCCAGGAATATATTCTTTGGTGCTAGTCCAGCGCAGCATTTAGTAGTTTCAATTTTTTTACTTCTACAAGATGCATTTTATTTTGCATTGATGTCATAATGACTTCTCTGCTCAAAGAACACTGAGCTAGGAGTAAAAATGCTTTAGAAACAAACCTATGGTGTATAAGAGGCACTATTAGATTTTATGTATGTGACTGTAAATTTCTTTGAAGTTAAGTAAACAGTGACACGACTTCCACATACCTTTTGAACAAGCTAATTGATTCTTTACTCAGCCTTCCATTATTTCCCTCACATTCTTAGCGTACTCATTAAATTGCTTAAAGTTTCAGATGTACCTTAAATTGCTGAGATACTGAGATGTAATGGAATCCCATGCAAATCACATGAGGAGAAACCTAAAAAGAAGCATCTGGAAGTCTTATATGAGCAGCAGTTTCATGTTTGCTGAATTACAGTACTATATCAGTTTTGTTTTTTTTTTTTTAACTTAACATGGCTCCTAATTGCTTAGACTGGTGTGGGGACATTGTGTCCTTGCCTTACTGCCTTTGTGATTTCCAGCAAAGATACTAGTCCAAGATCTCCTTGTCTGGCATCTTTGTACAGGAATGATATCCACTACAAGATTCTTATTTGTTGGCTGTAGTGATAGATTGCCTTCATAGTGATGGTTAAAGATGCTATGTGAGAAAATCCAACCTTTTTTCATGTTAGGAAATCTGGGTTTACAAGACTGTAAGAGAAGGTATATTGATAAAAGTATTCCTTATTTGCTTGTTTGCTTATTGCTGATTAGCATCTAGACTTATAGAATATCCTGAGTTGGAAGGGACCCATAAGGATCATTGAGTCCAACTCCTGGCACCACACAGGTCTACCAAAAAATTTAGACCATGTGACTAAGTGCACAGTCCAAACGCTTCTTAAACTCCAGCAGGCTTGGTGCAGTGACTACTTCCCTGGGAAGCCTGTTCCAGTGTGCGACAACCCTCCTAGTGAAGACTTATATTATTTATAACCATAATATGGTTATGCTACTTTCTGAAATTTCGTTCAGTAGTGCTGAGTTCCAGTTGTTGAATGAGTAATTATTTTTGTTACCATCTAAAATAACTGACTTAGGTAATTTGTATATATATTTAGGGGCAACATTTAATATATATATATATATATATATAAAATATGCATTTGTGTGTATATATATATACATGTGTATATGTATATGTACACACACATATATATAATTTATAATATATATATACCTAATATATAAATATATATATAATATAAATTTATAATATATAAATATATACCTAATGGTAGTATCCAGAGGGTCCAATCAAAGCCCAGATCTTATTGTGCTGTTCAACTCTATCTCAGAAAAAGACAACGCTTTCTGGTGAATTTGCACAGTGAAGCCACAAAATGTATATTTAATTCTGTTTTTTTTTCTTTCCATATTCAGGACTGGGTCATCAATGGGCCACCCACAGTCTTTTGGCTATCAGGATTCTACTTCACACAGTCTTTTTTGACTGGTGTTTTACAAAACTATGCCAGAAAATACACCATACCAATTGACCATATTGGATTTGAATTTGAGGTAAGAAAATGCAGAGGAATTCTGTTTTTCTTGAACAGCTTGAAACACGTTCTGAAGCAGCAGGGAATAGAGTTTTCAAATGATAAGAAATTGTATTTAAATGAGTAATTTCGGATTATCACTTACAGGATTTAATATACTCCAGATAAAAATAAAATAAAGCAAATGGTTTCATCATTCCAGGTGATGAAAGAGGAGCACACAATGGAAAAAATGCCGGAAGATGGAGCTTATGTAAAAGGCCTTTTTTTGGAAGGTGCACGATGGGATAGAGACTCCTTGGTGATTGGAGAATCACTTCCAAAAATCCTTTATGATTCCTTACCCATAATTTGGCTGAAACCTGGAGAAAGTTCCAGATTTCGTCATATGAATATCTATTCATGCCCTGTATACAAGACAAGTGCAAGAAGAGGTGTCTTATCCACTACTGGCCACTCAACCAACTATGTTCTCTCAATTGAACTCCCTTCAGACAAGCCCCAGAAACACTGGATAAATCGAGGTGTGGCAGCACTATGCCAGTTAGATGACTGAGAGTATGCAAGTCAAAACACTCATATTTTGTAATTAAAAGATACACTTCACTCCCTAATGGCTGCCTTTTTTTTTTTTTTTAAACATCACTACCTTCTGCTGTCTTTAAAGCAGCTCCCAATTTCCTTTGTTTTTTTTTTTAGCCATTCTCAGCCACTAGCCAGAAGTGAGTGAAAATAGAACACTGGAAACAGATACTTATTTCAAAGGCCTGTGCTTTGTCTTGCAATACATCAGAATAAACAGAACTCCCATCAAGCTGTGTGCCATCCACATTATTGCAAATCTTGTGAAATTCTAATATTATCAGCTTGCTGTTGTCACAGCGCCTTTTTTCCCCCAATGAAATTGGGCCTAAAGAGTTTTGCTGCTAATTTTAATGGGAATCTAATCCAGAGCTCTTGCAAATGGGACTCTCTGGATTTGCCTACAACTTCTGTGTCCCAGGAATATATAGAGCAAAGAGGGAGGGCACAAGCATAGACTGCTCTCAACATGTAAAACTAATCCTCCACTAGAATTAACTGCCAGAGCTGTATTATAAAACTATAATATCTGGCACTCCTTGAACACGTGCCTCAGAATTTCCACGGAAGAATTCTATGTACCACATGCATTAGGAACCTGCCATTTCTCAGAGCAGTATACTTGTCTCATAATTTTTTAACTTTTTAATTTCAGTATTACTTACATACATATCCCAGGTGCCTGATAAATGCAGCTATGTTTCCTTTCTCCCATAGTCTCAGTTCACTTCTTTGTCTGGCCCTCTTGCATGTGAGACTAATAAACCACCTGATATTTTGTACTTAAGCCTTTCATCAGAGAAGCTCAAGGTAGCTTGCAAACATTAATTAAAAATAAAATAGCCTGAACATCTTCAAAGCGCTATGCAGTCATTAACTAATCCCCACAGCATGCCAAGATGGTACTAAAGATGGATCATTAGACTTTTTATACACACAGTACAAGGGAAACACAAAGATCAAGGCAAGCATTTAAAAACAAAACAAAACAAATGCATAAACATCCACTAATTTCAGGTCTTGTTTTTTTTTTTTTTCATTGCCCAAATTGCAGCATTTTAATGACTTGCTTGAAGCCTCACAAAGTCAGAGATGTAGCTTTAATTCAGCAATTCCCAGTATCCTGCTACAGTGATGCTACTAGGAACTTATCTGTTCTGTCATGCTTAGCTGTTACAGGAGAGAAGTGTTCGTTATTGTTTTCTTAACCACTGGTTTGTTTTATGTAGCTATTCATTAAATAGCAACTTTTAAGAATGGCAACATACAGGTAAGCAAGAAGTAGTAAGTAGTATTACAGGTATGTTGTGCAGTGATCTACATAATGATATCCATAGGTAATTAGTACCAGTATCTTTACGTACCCTATTTGATGCCTCATTAGTAGTACAGTATGCAGGCATTCAGTGCATCATGATTGCTACATGGTGACTAGAGCAAAGATATCAGCAAGAACACTTAATGGATATTTGTTTTAATAAAGGGAACAGAGGTATACAGGTCTTTCAACTTACTGATAGGGAGAAACTATCTGTAACCATTCAGATGAAATTATGTTTGACACCTACAGCAAAGATAAAACTTGTCGTGTATGAATGTTACAACATGGTCACCCACATTGACATTTTTTGAGAAGAGAACTATATTTCAGAAGATCTGTAAGTAAATTAATTAAAATTTCTCCTTTAAAAACATAATCCTTTGTTTTCATAAAAGTAACATGGACAGTTTTTAGTTTTCATATCATTAAAACTAACTGAAATTTAGTACATATTTAAACAAAGTGGTAATTATGATATTTTTGAATGGCTGCATCTAATTGTTGTGATTATCAGATCACTGATTAGGTCACTGTGACATTAGAGATAACAAATCAGTCACCAGCCTGTTTGCACGCAGTCCAAGGAGGCTGGACCTGGCTGTAGATCTCTCCCTGTGGATCTGTCAGTTCAGTCACTGCTCTTGAAAGGAGCTTTCTTTTTACATTTGATCTTATGCATGTAACTGACTCTGATCACTTAGTGTGAGAGAAGTTAAAATTTTAGGATTGAGTTTCTCCCTCCTTCTCTGGATAATGCTAGTTTTGCAAACAGTCCTCTAAATTAAGCCATTATAAATTAAAAGCCAGATTCACTAGTATGTGCTAGCTGAATTACATTTTTTTGAGATCAATTACTTTTGAACCATTGAAAAATATGGAGTCTGTTGTGTGGGTTTCTTTTTACTGTCTTTTTGTGAACAAACACTAGCTGATAGTTAATTAAATGACACAGCTATGAGTCTTGTGAATATACAGTGGCTTTGCTACTACACTGTGTACAAAGGCCGTGTTGATATTCTAAAGGTTTTTGTGTGTTAATGTTTAGATTTGAGATTAAGATATCTCTTAGAACATATTTAAAGATGTAATTCAAGCTTTTGTAGATGTGACCAAAATATGTAGATAAGAGAGAAGTCCTTAAGAGAGTGTTCATTTATCTGTCATTTGCTATGTCCCCCTTTGCCAGGGATCAGGTACAGCTGAATTGCTTTAGTTGATGAATACTGAAGTCTTGAAGAAGTATGTGATTTCCTGGGCTGCCCTTACTATTAGAGAGAAAGCAGTGGAATTTACTCTGTGTTAGAGAGTTTTTTCCGTGATTCTTTTGATTCTTGAAAATGAACATCCTAACTTTTTGTTGAGCACTGTCTAGGCCTTCCTGAAGAATGATACACTGTCCAGACATTAGACTTCACAACCTTTCTTGGCTGAGATGCATTAAAAAAAAAAAAAAAGGCAACCCAACTGTTAGTTGGACCAACTTTAATTTCATTATAAAAAGGGAAAAAAAATGGACAGATTAAATTCCTTGTAGAAGTAGTACTAGAATTCTTGACTCTACAGGCTTACTATTTCCCTTTCTCAATTAGAAACTCTTATTAAACAAACCACACACACACACACAAACCCAACCTGTAATTATTACAAATCATAAATTCTCAGCCTTACTAATAACTCAAAGCAGATGGAAAAAAAATGCAGTATAGGCATTACAGAACAAGAGAGATTTTTTCCTTAAAAACAGCAGATAGACTTTCAGCTGGGGATGCTGTAAGACAGGTGGGGTTAGTACATTTTCTCAGGAAATGCAAACTTTTCTTACACCTTATCTGTACAAAAGCTGCTTCAGAAATAGAAAGGGTTACATCTGATTTTAACACTGTTGGGCTTATAAAAGAAAATTATACAATGAGAAAGCAAAAAGACAACATAAAGGCCCCAAATTCTTCTACTGACAGGTTCCTGTAAGCTAGAATGTTTGGCTAATTAGAAAAAAATAGGGAAAGGTGCAGGTCTCTCCTGTAATTAGTATGCTTGAAATTGAATTCATAGGTATGATCGAGTAAGTGACTGTCCTGTTTGTGGATAAAAGATGGATATTACTGATATCAGTTCTGACAGATATGTAGTAGGGCCCCAGAAGAGTGAGGTTGCCTTATTTTCTCCAGATCTAAATGGGATTACAGGAGCAAACTTGCATTACTAGGAAGATGTATCAGATGACTGATTCATTCTTAAACTCTGTTTTGTGATACTTCCCTTGGAATAGATTGGGTCACTGTGACAATTTAATCAGAATTTCTTCACCCCTAGAAAATATTGAGTGGGCACATTCAGGTGCCAAGTCTGACATCTGCTTAAATGATCATTGCAAATGTTAGTGTTAACCTTGGGTTTATAAGTGCTTGGCTTCATATGTTGTAACCTTTCTAATGATGGAGTTAGGGAGAGAATTTCCAGGGAAGAGATATTATTTGGATATTCAAGGCCACATGTCCTGTCAACAAATCACCCATGCATTGTCTACTAGTTAGCTTGTAGGAGAGTTCAGGAAGCTGACTCAGGTTTTATTTCTAAAGAATATCCAATTAATTTGACAGGTTATTATTCTAAAGCATCTCCTGACTAGCATGATAAATTGGAAAGAGACAGTATTTACTGGAAGGAGAGTAAGAGAAGCTAAGGAAGTACAGGACTGAGTGTACACTGACTGAATCCAGTGCATGACAAACTCTTAAGAACTCAGAGGCATTTTAGTGCAGCATCTTTTTGCAATTAAAATTAATGTGTAGGAATACTTCTTGACAGAAGTTACATGGTCTTTGGAATTTAAAGAAGTACCAGTTGAGACATCTGCCGACCTTTGACCTCAGAAACAAAGGACTCTTGTTTGAGACTGGTTCTCTTGACTCATACAGTGTTTAGCTTGAGCTGTGAAAGAATGGCTTTGCTCTCCAGCCTTGACAATAGAGTTGATGTAGTCCTTCCTTTAGCTGAACAGCCTGAGGTTTTAACGAATTTCAGTCTTTGCCTCCTGGTGCTGGAAAGTGATGAGGATCAGTCAGCAGTTAATCATTTCTCAAACACTTACTTTGGAAAATTAATAGGCTGTTTAGCATTTAAAAGCATCTCAAATAATGTGATGCTGTTACAGAAGTTCAGTTTACTGGATTTTCAGTTAAACAAGTTGGATACTCATCTTAGTTTCTTTAGGCTACTTGAGCTTTTTTAAAAATTGAATATTTATATTTCCCTTCAGAAATAAACTTAAATTCATACTGTTATTTCAATTTGGTGTAAAGTGTCTGTAATTTTAGGGATGGATGCTCACTCAGGAAAGAGTTGTGACTATAACACAGACAGTAAATTTAGACTGCTTATTTACATGACTCCTTATTTGCCTGATGAATCACAGCATCAGTATCTTCATTAGCCACATGAATTTTAAAAATTAAAAATATTAAAGTCATAGTTTCATGACAAAGAATAAGCCTAAGCTTCCATTCAAAATGCTTATCTCTACAAGGTTTGCTTTGGCTCAGCTGACATATCTCCACATTGGTGTTTTGGAACTAAGGACAGGAAAAGATTGTTTGGGAGCTTGTTTCAGTGAAGGGCTAAGCAGCACATAATCATGTTATTTTTACTGTCTCTGTCTTTCACCCCCCTCTTCCTAGGTTAAAGGAGTTTTATTTTGTGTTTTCTTGGCATCAGTAAATTTGCAAAGCTCCCACTGACAGGCAAAACAATGGCATTCTACATGTTCAGCGCAAGGTACTTCCCACATAAGGCATTCCAAGGAAATAATTATATGGGAATAGATACCCTTGTGGACTGGAGCCATAAAAGGTAGTCAGAAATTGGGCTAGCCAGTACCTGTCATGCTGACTAGCTCTTCTCATTGTTTCCTTGTACTTTCTCATCTGCCTTTTTTTTTCCACTCTTGAAAGTACATTCTTGGGGGAAGAACTGTCATTCTGTTCTGTATGTCATCAGTAAAAAACCTAACGCTAACATAATTGTTGAGAAAGCCAGGGTGCTGATTTTGTTGAAATACTAAGCATGTGAAAATGCACAGTGAAGATTAATTACCTTAAGTTTGTTTCTGCAGTGATACCCTGAAGGGAAAGTTTTCACTCAGTTCATACATGAGAACAGGAGGAATCCAACACTGGAATGTTTTGCTCTTAGTTGTGTAATGGGATTCCAAACTTTGCATTTCATCTCCATGCCCTCTCCAGAGGAAGGTGAAGCTGACACAGAGGCTCCACACCATTCCTGTGCAGTTTGCAAAAAGGAAAAAACAAACGGTGGCATTTCTGCTGTCTCTTTGCTCCTGTCCCTTTAGAAAATATATTTCACCATAAGGGCACTATGAAACCAGCACATTCCTCCAGGGTCAACAGGCACAGCAGGGACAGGAGAGGAAGGAGAGCAGCTGCATGTGGCAGTCACCACATTCCCATGTGAATTCATAAGCTCTCGAGGCACTGTGACCTGCCTTATTCTCCTGGACTTTCTTGCTTTTTGCTGACACAAGGCACTGCCTTGACTCAAAATTGAGCATATATAATCCTCAAACCTCCAAAGAACCCAGCTACAGATTAACAGAGTTTGAAAAACTGCTGTAATTTGTCCTGATGCCAAAGTAATCTTCGTATCACACCTCACTCCTTGAAAAGTGCTACTTTTATTGATGAGTCAATGGTTGAAAAGTATTAGACCAACCTTATCCATCATATGCATTACATCAGTTAGCTTTCTGGCCTCAGGAAATGTGGGAGCAAGTGACCAAAATAGCTTCATTCACAGTTGTGCACACAAATCACCTGGATTACAGTCCAAACACATCACAGTTTAGTGATGGGTTATGAAATTTCATCATGGGATTTCAGGTATATTGGCTTAGAAATCTTCCTCAGCTTTTCCTGCTGTCGAAATGTACGGCCTCGTTTATGGGCAAGACCCATAGGAGGCAGATGAATCTGGAAAAGAAAATCCCATCAGTTAGGTGTGAATGGAGAAAATACCAAAAAAAACCCCAAACCACCACCAACAACAAACAAAATCAAAACAAAAAAGTATATATACAGACTAGATTCTTTGAGCTTTAAATAATTTTCTCACATTTTGGAGAGGGTAACTGCACTGTCTTAAACCAGGTTTTTAGATTTCTAGGCAGAGAACTCTCTGAAGAGTGATTAGTAGCGTGACTTTGAGGCCTTAAACGTTGTGTTTATTAAAATCCTATATATTTTAAGCTTTAGTAACTCTGTTTTGCAGTTTGAGATGTTGAAATATGACTGCTGCCAATACTCCAGAACAGCAAGACCCAGAAAACCCTATACATTTCTGAGTAGAATTCTTAAAGCTTTAGTCATACCCAGCTAGCAAGCCGCAAAATAACGCCAAGCTGTATGTATTGAAAGACTGCCTTCTTATTGTCACAATTATATATACTATATTCAAATGCACACTCAATGTCATTGATTCTACAAGCAGAAGGCTCGATAGGTGACAGGTTTTTCTTTTGATTGACAAAGTCTTTATACTTTTTAAGACTGGGAGTAGGAGTCATGCAGCTATATCCCCCTATAAGCAATTGAAAAAATGTAGGTGTTACCAGTCAGATGCTATTGTTGCTGAAACTATCACCCTTTAAGACAGCTGTTTAGGTGCAAATAGTAGTAAAATTACTGACGAAACCTGCAACAGACATTTCTGGAATCTGAAAAACAACGATCATCCAGTTTATGTGAGAGTGATGATGTAGGACTGATCCTTTAAGATTTAGAAGCTGCTGCAGAACTAATGTTTTGATGCCCGTTTCTAGGAGCACAGCTTGGCAGATGTGCATTGTTGTTCTGTATACTGGAGCAAAAGAGTGAGCCATATATGAAAGAGATGCTAAAAATGCCTATTCTAGGCAAGCATCCGATGAAGATATAGATTGATTTGTACCATGACCAGCTTGATAATGAAACTATAGATGTGAAAATGCAAACTAATTAACAGGAGTAGGAAGGAAGTCTCTGTGGGATACAGCGTAAGGTAATACAGACAGAAATGACTGGACAATGAGGAACCTATATTGCATGGTGCAATAGAAGATACTGTTACAACTTCCAGCAGTTTCACTAATCTAAGGCATGTTTTTCTCTAGGAACAGGTGAAAAGAATCAGCAAGATAGGAAGGTGTTTTTATAAGACCTGACTTATGTCAGGGAGAACAGTTATGAGTAGCATAGGCTATGAAAATTATTACATCTATGGCAGATGTAATGAAGTATTTCGAGTCTGTTTTACTCTCTTTTAATTACGTGGAAAGATGATTAAATGGATTTGATTCTGTTACCATTTTTTTCTATGAGTCATTGGTCAGTCAAGGCTGTCTAAATATTCTCAGTCCCTGGGAGTTTAACTGAGACAACTACATTTAGGTTTTGACTCCCTGAGTAGAAATTAGCCAACTTAAAGCGAGAAAAGAAATGGAGAATGTTTCAATGTGCAGTTAGCTTATTTGGTTCTGATTTAGCACAGTGTTTAAATACAAGCTTATCTAAAAATGCAGTGTGCTGACACTAGTATGAACTTACGATTTTATTGTCAAGTGAGTGCTAAGAGGGTACTGATGAAGTCTTTGTGAATAGATTTATACTCACAGGTCTTGGGTAGGGGATGTTATAATGAAGTCCAATTTCTATTCTTGCCTCACATTCTTCTATGCACTGCTTAATCAACTTTGGATCTGTTACCTAAGATAATTCAGAGTTAAAAAATACATATATATATATATTTGTATAAGTACAACAACTAGCAGTTGGAAACTCAAGTGTAAATGATGTGGCACAGCCACATGACTTGCTTTTGGGCAATCCCAAGGATATAATGATTCTATTTTGCACATCCATAAAATTAACATTACCATTTGCCATGACTCTATAGTTCTAGGCATTAAAGGCCTAGAGGCTGTCAGAACTGACAGTATGGTATGAAAGGAGGGTTTTACCCAAACATGGTATTTTATCTGTAGAAACAATACACATGTAAACTACCATTACATCCATGGAAAAGCACACTCACCCATTCATCACACTGCAAGGTAGCTAGAGGAGAAAAAGAGACTCTGAGCTACCTTCTGTTATCATTCCATCGAGAAAATCCCTTTGAAGTCAGAAATTTGGTGTTAATTAGGACTTAATTTTTATTTTTGCATCAGCGGAATTTAGTCCCACACTGAAATGGGATATAAAAGAGTATTATGACCTTGGATTACAAAAAGGACATCTGATTACCATGTAGTCTGTTTTGTCCCTTTTGAAAGAATTTTGAAATGTTGTCCTTAAGAAAAAATAAATGAGACTTTTATGAAAAGTGCCAATAATTGCTGCTTTGAAATTAGAAAAACAAGCATAAGATGCTACTGAGCACTGCTTGCCTTTGCATGGGTAATGATACACTTTGCTAGCTTTCTAAAAGATCAAAAGGTGCTTCAATTACACGGGCAGTATCTTTGGAATTAACTTATTTCTCTCCGAGTTATTTAATGATATCTCTAGACCTTTTAGCCTTCTATAGGAGTTAAAGGTCTGAAATGGTTTGAGTTTTCTTATTAAATTTCACCCCTGAAATAATAAACTATAACTCAAATATACCTTATAATGTGTTATACCAGAATTTCTGGTGAAGGAAATTTGGGGAAATCATTCTTAAATTCATACCTCAGCATCCAGTCACTAAGAGAGTACAAAAATCATTCAGAAATTCAAATCTATAAGGACACCCACTTACATCTTTGTTTTTTCGGAACAATGTTTTGGCTTCTTTCTTAATGTAATCTTTCTCTTTAAGAGTTTCTTCTACCTGTCCTGATGCTGATTGCCATTTTTTGGCTATCCGGAATATCTTGCGGTAAAGGCCAAGAACTTCTTGTCGAGTAACTGGTGTCATCTAAAGAACAAACAAACAAAGAAAATAACACAAAAGTCCAAATGTGTACATGAACACTTGTTGCTAAAAAGGCCACCAAACCTAGTTTTTCACACAGTTGAATTAGTGTAAAAATATTTCCACCATCTAAAGATCTGCTGAGTCTTATGAGAAGAACTGAAATAGCTGTAAGCAATAATAAGCTGATGAAAGCTGAAGACTCGGTCCATTAAAGCATTTAAACTAATACTTAAATCTGCCTCCATTCAAACAGCTTGAGCTCCTGCTCAAAGTTAAGCACCTGCTGTAGTGCTTTGCTGAATCAGAGTCCTGGTTCCAGAATGGCCAGATTTTCTTTCCCTGCTATTTTGCAACAGACATTGGGCAAGTCACCGAAACTCTTACTGAGCATCCCCTTTTCTATTGTAACAATGCTGACCCTGTCTTTGCAAAGTGCCTTGAGACCTGTGAATAAAGTATGTGATAAAACCACTACAATATTGCTGGAAACCAGTTTTGGTGTCAGGTGCCGAGAAGCTTGTTCATGATACCATTACGGTATGTAGTAACGATTCAGCCGGAGTTTGATGTGATGAAAAGGTGATGAAAGCAATGTTATTTAAGCACTGCAAGAGAG
The DNA here is from genome assembly GCF_040182565.1 of Anser cygnoides. NCBI lineage: Eukaryota > Metazoa > Chordata > Aves > Anseriformes > Anatidae > Anser > Anser cygnoides. The sequence continues at coordinate 8,334,227 of NC_089887.1, forward strand.
GCAGACTACTTGCAGATTTAGGAAAGTCCTGATTGTCTTGATTTTCAGAGAGCTAACTGCCTGCTGAGCCCCCTGAATCAGCCTCCAGGTGTGCTGGGAATCTTTATCAGAAATCAAAAGTGAAATCCTATTCTCATTCTATGTAAATGAGTACTTTGTCATGGAACTAGTGTCACGACTTCATCCCAGACCAGAAACATCCTGGAGACAAATGCACTGCTGGAGTAGCAAGACCGCTTCTTCCCCAGAGTCATATTCTACTCCACGTGGATTAGATTTGCTGAATCCATGACTTCTGCTTTAGGAATCATCAAAGGTACCTTACTGTCCAAAAGTAAAATGCAGCAGGACTGCGAAGTGAGTAAGTGTATGGGTGCAATGAGGAACAAGTGCAAGGAGGGGACATCTGAAGGTCTCAGGATCCATTTGCCAACCTGGAGCTCTGGTTACTGTGGCTAAAGCTACCCTGAAATCAGACCTATGCGCTGGGAATCGCTCCTCCGAAGTTTGGAACAGGGTAATTCAGCCTGAACTGTCTTCTGGAGGAAGCACTCTCTGCCTTAGTGGTACAGGAAATCTGCAAAAACTTTGACAATGTGGATATTTTATCTCCCTGCAGTCTGTGGGAACTCCTGTTACTGTGGAAAGCACAAGAGCGTTTTAAATCAAGCCATACAGTTCTCAAGGGGCTGCAGCCGCTCTTGGGATAATATTGCAGCACAGCCCTCCTGTCGCTTCACACATTCACACGATCTTTCCCTTACCAAATTCGGTTACGGATGTTAACCTGAAGACCAGATTTGGCTCACAGTTCTTTTTGCTAAGAAAGCTAAACTTTTAACTCCTAGCCCTTTTTGTCTTAAGCATTGCCATGATCTAAAGAGTTGTTTCATGAACTCTGTTGTGGATCTGAAGAAGTATAGACATAAAACTATTTTTATCTGATTCTTAAGACAGAACATTATTATATTCATATTTTAAAACATTTAACCAATCATATATTTTCCCCACATATAAAAATGATCCTTCATACCCAGCACAAATTATTTCTAGAAAATGTTTAGGAAACATATCTGCAATAAAGAAGATAGGTAGTCCTAACTCATCAAACACCTTGGAATGAATGCTTTGCTTTATCCACTCTACAGCTCCATTTCAGATAAATAAATAAATAGTCATACACAAAGCTATGCATGCACTTGTATCTGAAAAATCATCGCTTCCCTCTGCTGAGTGCATTATATTCCAGAGAATGAACAGCTCAGTTACGAGGGCTGACCTGGCACAAGCCGAGTCCCAGATCACGGCCTCACCTCCAGCCCCTCCTGGCCTCACCCCGCTGCTTTCATTTGAGGGTGTCACCTCTGGCGTTGCTGCTAATGCTGTTTGTTCCCTGATGACAGCTACTAAAAGGGAGTTCTGAACTGGAGAATTTGAGCTTAGGTTCTCATGTAATCCATAAAGCAAAAATAACAGGAATAATTTCAGGGGAAAATAAGTTTAGAATACAGGTTTAAACTCTGACCTATGCATCAGACAATTTCTGAGGCACAGCTCAGGGCCATGCATGCCCTTAGCTCGGAGCTGTAATCACACCTATTGCTTTTGGATTTTGTCTAAAAGTTTCAAACCAGCATTCTTTTTTTTTTTTTTTTTTTTCCCATGGGTTGCTTCCACTCCTCCACCTTTTATTTACTTTTTCCTTTCTTTCATTTCCCAGTGTTGGAATGGATACAGGGCTGCACAGCCCCTCATCGAGATACTGGCTGCAGTTTTGCATGGTTGCTTCTCCTTCCTGCATATGATAGATGATGTAGAACACATTAAGCAGATTTCCAGGTATACTCATCAACCAGCTGCTCCCATAGGTGATTTTAGTCAACAATTTCTACATTACAGACCTGCTCATAAACCATTCCTGCAGAGATACGTAAATGAAGGTGTAAGGAGCTCTCCACGCCCTTACTATCGTGGGCAAGGATGAGAGAACAGTGGACGACATTCAAAGCATGGGTCAGACTCTGATCTCAGAGTGTAAACATGGAGTAATGCCACTGAGAGAGCAAAATTATTTTCAACATGGAACATCGTAAAAGAAATTGAAATTATTTTCTTCGGTACAAACAGAGCCCACACGGCCAGAAACGTAAGTGATGGTACAAGTCATGTGTTAGGTGCAATTTCATCAAGTGACGCTACTTGTATTAGTTTTGTGGGTGTGCAAAATGACTCTGAGTGGGACAGAAAGGAAGATAAGGAAAGCTTTCATGTCCTCTTACTTACTCATCTTGGCATTTAAATCATAATTATATTTCACATCTCTGGAATGCTAAGTGGATGTTACACCACTTTCCCACTAACATTCATCTTGTGGTAGTCACACCCATTGTTTAACTTCTACCACCCTTCATTTCATGGCAGAATTCAGCCCACAGATGTTAACCACAGGCGTTTTTGTCAAGAAGTACATGGCTATTGTATTAGCTGAGCAAATCTCAGGTGTTTACTGCAACAAAACAAACAGGGAGAGGTCAAAGGTAGGTCTGCATGCACAAACATATCAATGGGAAAAGTGGCATGCTGTTTTTGAGCTGTTTGCTAGAGTTAAGCCTTTGGAAATATGCCAAGCATTGGCTTCCAAGTAAGCATCTGCTGGATGCTGAGGCAGAGCTCTGACAATGCAGCGTTGTATCGTTCTTTTGATCTACATGCAAACCCCTGTTATCAACATGCAGATCAAGCACATGAAACATCCCATTGTATCCAAACCTGCAAAGGAGGCTTGAGCACTTAATGAGTTACTGCATGATAAAAATGCAGATTTTTTTTTTGTGTTAATTAAAACAAATAGTCCTTTAGACTATAAAACGCAATAGCAAGTTCTTCTTTCAGGAAACAAATACACATGCCTTTGGTTTTTTGGATGCTTTACACAAAAGTTCAATGATCTGAACAATCAGTGAAACACCTGTCTTCTTTTGCTGTTTGCAGGTTTGCATAGAATTTACATTAGAAGTTTATTTAAAAAATAAAAAAGGAAGGAATCTGTCAGAGGCACTGTAAGGTGACCCCAACAGTGCAGAGTCAAAACGAAGACAGGACAGAGGGCAAGCTGCACAGATACCAAATACTCATATACGAGCAGCTAAATTAGAGCTGCTTCCCAGCGATGGATGCTTGGCTAAGAATGCATGTCCAGCACCTTCCTCCTACCTGCACAGCTCCTCTGCTGAAGGTGTAAGTCTATTTTATTTCATCCTTTCAAGTCAGTTATTAGCTACTCAAGTTAAACATCAAATCTGCCGGCAGAGAGTGTATAAAGGATTGTAGGAAACAAAGGGTGAAAATAATAGCCCATGGAGAAAAGAAGGATATTCTAAAACATTTTATCTCTTCTTTTACATCCCAGCTAACTAGGGCATGCATTAGTAACGCACAGATGCTTAGTGCTGATGGTGAAACCACGTTTGCTCAGAGGAGAAGGTGGAAAAGAACCCTGCGTGCAATCATTTGAAAAGCACATTTGAACTTCTCAGCTGTGAAGTGTTTTATTTAGGACCAACACAACTTCTATTTGACAGCTAGGTTGCTACTGTCAAGGAGTCCTAAAGACACAATGACAAACTGCTGGGCTGATTGCTTATGGAAATAACTCAAAAGCACAATGTAGTGACGTTATAATATAGAACATGATCAGCTTCAGCCCGTATGAGAATCTCTACCTCATATTTTCAAATGTACCCTTTGGCTAACGTTTATTTGAAGAAACGCAAAAAACTGCATAGCTAAATTATACCACTTAGCTAAGCTAATGCAACAGATAATCAATCACTCATTTCACAGCTATCCACAGCAACTGCAGGTCAGTAATCCGTATTCATGTTTTGTGCAAGTTTGCCAAAGCAAGTCCGCTGCTCTTAAGGGACAACAGCTGGCACCGTGAGTTCCTGTGGCACAAGGAGAAGAGAAGGAGCTATCACAGGAGCTATCACTCCTGTGATAGCTGCGCAGGTCACTACCTTCCAGAGATACTAAATTTCAAAATCCACTTTCCACAAAAGTCATTTAATCTTCTTCTACTCAAATCAAAGACGTAGTGGCTTTTGACAGCTAGTTCACTGCACACATTTGACCAAATGTGAATGCATTCTGTAGTTAGCAAAGCGGCAACTTTGTCTGATTTTCATTTTTGATTGAATATTTGTACCTTTTTTATTTTTTTGATTCGGACAAAACCAAATCACAGTGAAGCTTCAATCACAGCTGAATTATTCCATTCAATCACAGCTAAAATATTCTATGGTGAATAACAAACTAAACTTCACATGGTGAAAAACAAACTAAAATGAAAGATTGTATTCTTCCACGATGACGTTACATTCTCATTTCTACCAGTGATGCAAAACCTTTACATTTCAAGAAATTTCCATTAAGGATTAATTTCATTTCAAGTATTTCTCATTGTTTCCATCTACTTGCTATGGTCATAAATCTAAGCAGATTTGGTGAAGAAGTTATTGAACCAAGTTGTTCAGTAATTGGGAAGCAAGGGAAGTTTCAAATGGTTTTACATTTTGTTACGCTAGTATCTTTCTGCTGGCAAATTGAAGTGATCTGAAACACTGAACACCTCTTAACTAGCCTAAGTCTTGTACTTACGCTGTTCAACAGCTGGGATGAGAACTCCGCCATTCTATTCATGCCTGGGATTTTTGACTGAACTTGGATCTCTTTTAAGCTTTCTCCTACACATGGAGCAGCCTTTTGATCAGAAAAAGGAAACCAAATGCAAAGAGAATATAATTATATAGTAAAAGGAAGGGCTTGGATTTTATCACTGGTTTTCCCATGTAATTTCAAGTAGGTGAAAGTGCAGAAAATTAGGATTCTGTAACATTCTCTTCATTTGAATAAATGAAAATGGAAACCATTAACTAGTTCCTTTAGATCACAGAGTTTTCATTCTCTTAGTCTGAGGCTGTTGAGGCATTATCTGGATTTTGTAGGACATACTCTCGCTCTGGGAGTGCCTCGTGTGCTTCAGTAGCCTCAGGAAGAAAATACAAATGCTGACTTAGACTATGGAGAGGAGGATTTAAAGCAGAAAAAAATGCTTTAAATACTCACTAATTTTCTGTTAAAAGGCATATAGTTTCCAGGTAAATCCTAAAGCAATATGAACTTGTCTCTAGTGTCATGCAACCCTGTCACTCTTAATTTCATAGATTTAGAAATGTTTTCTCCTCGTATTTAGTTCTCTATTAGTCATAAACAGAGAAAGAGGTTTTAATGCAGCGCAACAAATTTAGCAGAGAAAATAAAGTCTCAGCTATCCTTGGATGGCCTTACTTATATAATATTGATGCATACAAAAATATAGCAACATAGACATAAAACCCAGCATACGTTTACTCACCTTATTCATACATTGGCTTTAAGCCAAATGCAACTGAGTGTATGAATACAAGTATTTCCCAGCACTGGAACCGCTCCCAAACTTGAGAACAGGTATAAATATTAATGCCAGCAGAGCAACAATCCTCCCTGCCCCCTTTCTCCTTTCATTCCTTGGTGCATTTAATAAAACTCCTTTTGTGAACACTGTGCTTCAGTTTCCAAACACTGCTGTGCCAAGACTTCCATACATATGCTACTAAAGATTTTTAGTCACAATTTGAGAGCTATAAGGAGGATATATTTTGAAAAAGATATTTGGTTTTTGGAAATCAAGTGTACAAATTTCATTCAAATTCTTATGTTTTGCTAAGTCTCACCAATATTTACATTTGACTGTCCTGGGTTGGCACATGGTTTTAGGGGCCTTGTGCCCCACGGACTGCAGCTGGAGCACTGAAACACAGCTGGGCACAGTGACACCTGCCCGAGTGCCCTCGTATCTGTGGGCGAGGACACTCAGGGCAGGTGGGGTAAGGGATGGAGAACACCCTGGTCTATCTTGGACGTGACACTGCAGTCACTCCAGCACTCTGCAGGGAGCTGGGCAGGGGAGGAAGCAGCCACCTTCCCTGCCCTGCAGCCATGCTCCAAGGGGCAGGCAATGGCGCTGCAGGCAAGTGCAGGGTGCTGCGGAGCTCGACTGTGCCTGGCACTGCCAGTGCTAAAATCACACGATCACAAAACGGTTCGGGCTGGAAGGCACCGTAAAGTTCCCACCCCCTGCCCTGGGCAGGGACACCTCCAACTCAGCCCCGACCTCTGCCAGGGCCGGGCCAGCCACAGCCACAGCCACAAAATGGCGGCGGCCGCCCCCTCCCCCCCGACCCGCCCGGCCGCCGGGGGGCGCTGCAGGCGGGGCACCCCCCTGCCCCCTGCCGACTGGGGCGCAACCAACGCGTGCAGCGGGGGGGCAGCACTCCCAAACCTCCCCTTTCCCCCTCCCCCCCGCCTTCTCCCCCGCGCCTCCTTCCCCCCCTTCCCCCCTCCCTTTACCTCCACGCCGCGGCTCTCCGCCACCCCTCTCCGCACCCTCCCCGCGGCGGCTCGGCCCCTCTCCACCCCCGCGGCGCTCCGGCGGTGGGCTGCGCCTCGCCCTCCCTGCCCTCACCGTGCGTGCGGCGTCGGGCACGCAGCCTTACGTCGCGCCGCGCCGCCAGCTGACTGCAAGCCTCCCGGAAGTGATGCGGGGAGGGGGGGAGGCCGGCCGCCTCGCCGGGAGCGCGGCGGTGAGTGAGGGAGCGGCGCCGCCGGGGGGGGGGGGGGCGCCGGGACCGGGGGGCTCCGGGGGGCTCCGCGCCGCCCCTCGGCCCCGCTCGGGCGCTGAGGGGGCTCCCCCCGGCCGCCTGCCCCTGCTGCCGGGGCGTCCCGCAGCCCCGGGGCTCGCAGCCCCAGCGCGGAGCGGCCCCGTCCCGAGCGCTTCGGGCCGGCCGGGCCCGGGCCCGCGGGGCGCGTGAGGGGGCTGGGGGGGGGGAGGAGTGGGGCGGCCGGGCACGGGGCGGCTCTGCCCGGCTTTGTGCGGGCGGTCTGTGAGGCCCCTGAGGTGCTGTTACCCGCTGGGCACCGGGGGGATGAAAGGCAGAGGGAGCGGAGAGCGGAGGAGCCGGCTGCCCGGGCAGCCCTCGGTTGTTATTTTCCTTGTTTCAGCTTTTGCTCCCTCTCCTGAGCGCGTTTCGCTCCCCTCCTGCGCTCCTCCTGCCTGGGAGGGCTGGCGCGGGCCGCTCGCTCTGTGGGGCTGTGCTGACGCTAACAGGCCGCTTGCAACAACTTCTGCGTGGTCAGGGCTTGAAGTGAACGTTGGTTGAAGGGATGTGCCTGTCCTGTTAGCGCCCTGGTCGCTGGATCGTCGTCTGAGCATCCTTTATGGAGTTAATGCTGCTGGTGTGCTGCCCTTCAAAGCGTTGTGTCGATAACTGAAGAGCCTGATGCCAAGTACTCAAATACACATCGATCCACAGCTGGTAACTTCTTTTTAAATGGTAACATCCACAGCATAATTTACAGGGGTAACAGTGTCAGTGCTCTGAAGGGCTATAGCAGTACAGACAAAAAGCACAGAGCTGACTGAACCTTTACAAAACCTGTTGACAGGCCTCAGTGGCTGTTGGAGGTTTGTTGCACGCTCTGTCTTTTCTGGGAGAACAGTTGATCAAAAGATATCTCTTCTAAACACATTCTGATTAGCTGTGTGAGAGCCTCTTTGTCAAACAGTTAATGTGTGACTAAGGTATTAGTGTTTTAGTTGGGCTTGCAATGGACAGAGAGAAGGTCTGAGTGCTGGTGTTTCTTGGGCGCATCTGAAGTCTGCTGCATGCTTTTCTGGTGTAAGATACTCTTCAGAAGAGGAAACAGTCCCTTCATTAAGGCTGTGTGTGAAAGTAGGGAAATCTGCCTTCATGTTCTTGTCTATTCTGTAGTTTGTCTTTAAAACCTTGTACCTTCCCTGCACAGGCGTTACCTAATGGTTTGTGGAAAACCTTCGTAGCCCTTTGTGTGACAGGCAGCCTGAAGCCTAAAGCAAAGATTTCCTGCAGATCAGCAGAAAAGGAGAGCTTGTGATCTGTGTTGAATTAGTTCAGATTAGTATAACTGGCTTTACAACCTTACTGCAAATATCAGCTCTTGTAATGATTTCTGAAATTCTGATTATTTCCTAATAGCAAGTTCTATGTGGACATGAATTGTTATCATCCTTAAACAATATTGCAGAACTCTTAATGGGGCAAACTTACAGCTGTGATACTGTTTGACTGCTCGATGTGATGTTTTTGAAACTGCTTTCAGCTTGAGACTGATAACCTGCAACGTGATCTGTAATCTGCTCCTTTGAGGCTGAGTTAGGTGGCTTCTCTGCAGGGTTTCTTGCTTTATTTTTGAGTCAAACACTGTCACATTCATAGTAAGTTCTAGCCAATTTGTGTCAGCACTTCTTATAATTTGTTGATCTTGGAAATTCATTTTAATTACATCTTGTTTCTATTTAGCATTAAATAACATGAAAGAAAAAGATGATTTGGTGAATTAAGGCTGATTTTGCATCAAAACCCAGAACAGCTCTTTTGGAAGGCCTTAATTTAGTTATAGTAGTGTGTATTGAGGAAGAGAGGCTGCCAGAGCATTTGGTGGACTTCTAAGACAAAGGGACTTGTTCTGACAAATTTGTGTGCGGCTGAGGGGGAGGCTCAGTTCTGCTCATTTTTTTGGTTCACCTTAAGGACCAGGAAGAAAATTGTGTTATGTTGTGTGGATGTGTACTGGGGCAGGGGAATAACAAGTGGACAGAAAGGAGGTGGAGGAATGAGGGATAGACATGACTACTCCAACACTTTGAGCCTTGTGAACTTGTATTTCCTCATGGCAGAAAATGATGGTAGGGTGGTTTGGTATAAGCAGATGCAAGCTTGTGAGTCTGCAGGAATTTGAGTACCCCAGTACTGCTCAGAACTGTCCCACACTGTGGCACTCTCTTTTTTTTCTTGGGCATGGGGAAGTGTTCATCAGTGTAATTAATGTAGAGCCTCGGGGCGCTGTAAAACCCATCATCCTGTTGTTTTGGCTGTTTGTGAGAACTTTCGAAGCGCAGGAACAATGTCATTATTCCATTAGGCACGTGAGTCTGTAGTAATGAAGGGAACAGGAAAACTCCTCTGAGTAAGAAGAGACTGCAAAATGAGAGGTGTGGGATGTCAGAAAAACAGTGCTTTCTTTCATCCTCATCCTTAAAAATAAAAGAGGAGCTGAAGGTTGCCAGCCAGAACTTTTGGAGACTGAAAGCACAATTTGTAAACACTTGAGGGACTTGCTAGTCACAAGATAAGGGGGAACCCTCTAACAGCCTTCATCAGAATTCCCTGGCTGGGCTCCTTCTCTCTGGCTCTTTCTCCCTAGGGGTCTGCCTCTTATCTTGCTGGCTTCCTTTCCTTCATTGGCCTCTGACTAATAGGCTTTGTCTTGTGGTTACTGGAAGTCTAATAATTCCTTTTGTCTCTTCCCTCTTCCTCCTTTAAAAAATACTAGATTAAATGGCTCTAATGTTTTGCAGATTATCTGTGGTGGTGACATGGATTAATTGTATACTTGACTCTAACTTACTCAGCAGTAATGACATAGTAGCTTGACTCGAAACAATGGTAATTTCATGGCGACTTGCATTAGCAAATGTTGCCTTTCTGGTAACGAGCCACCTGCAATTTACTGCCTGTAAACACAGGACACTTGTAAGCTGTCTGTGCTGGCTGTCTTGGTGTCTTCTGTACCATCAGTCCAGAAGCAGTCTCAAGCACGTTGTGTGAAGCACTCGGCTCAGTCAGCTATCTTTTTTTTTTTTTTTAAGCTCTAGTTTGAGTCCAGTAATTACAGATCTGGGTTGAAGCCTTCCCAGGGAATGATCAGAAAATCCAAGGCTTGCGGACGTGCTTGCATTGTTTGCTTCTACCTCAGCTTCCCCCTTGCATGAAAAGGTTTTGAGGAGCTGCACAGCGGTCAGTAACTGGCCGTCAGCAAGAGGCTGGAGCACCCCGGGGTGTTGGTGGTTGGCAAAGCAGAGGGGAGCTCGCTTTGTCCTACCCCAGTGCCGTGTTCTTTGTGGTGACATAAGGAGCTTCTCCCTGTCACAGGTAGCTGTGGTGTGACGCTTCTACATTCTGATTTCAGTGTTGACCAGACCAGAGGAAATACAGGGGGAATAGGTGAATGAAAGCTTCGTGCCCTAAAGGTAATGTGAGAACAAGGCTGCTTAGACTTGGTATGTGCGTGTTTTATCCCTGTCTGGGGGGACAGCTCTCCTGTCAAATGAAGGAAGCAGAGAATTGAGTTTTTGTTTAATTGTAATTCTTCTTTATGTGAAGAGTGATGGTTAGGGGATGACTTAGTTGTATTAAAGAACTCTTTCTTGCAGGTAGGTGTACTGTAGAGAAACTAACAAAGGTATAGGTGGTAAGGCAGGATTCCAGTAAACAGAATGAGCTGTGATAATCTTCTGGTGTCTCAGGAAGAATAGTTAAAAATGCTGTTCTGTCTGTGACATCTGTTTTGTGAAAGACAAAACTTACTTAGCAAAATGTGAGAATGCTGTTACTGACCTTCTGTCACAGTGTTTTATTCCCAAAAAGTCAGGCTGCTGAAGACGGTATGACAGTCATAGTTATTTGTTGTCTCACTTTTCCTACTTAGTGTCTGTGGTTTTTTTAAACCAAAACGATTTTTGTGCTCCTGAAAAATACCAGTCTTATTTTTGCATCCAAGTAGTAGCAGCAAGTGACAGTTTTCATTTCTTACTCTGAATTTTTTTAGTGTAACGCAGCTTCTCCTTTTGCAGTTTTGAAACGTCTAATGCTGTCAGTCTTTTGTTTTAAAGTGAGAGGGAGAAAATCATCCTAGCACCTAATGGATATAGGAGGCGTGTGTAGCTTAGTAATAGACTCATAAATCCAAATGTCCTAGAACTTGGTCATATGCTGACTGTTCAGTATTTCATCACAAATGAGTCTGTGCAGAGATCCTTAAGTACTTTGGATCACCACTTAAATGGGTGGTCTAAAAATGCCAAAGGTCTTATATGTGAAGTATACCAGCTTCAAGCATAGTTGCCTGGGCCTGGAGTTAGTGATTATATTTCTTACAAGACACAAAGATAGATACCTATAAGCCTTGACAATTTTCTTAAATTGTTACTGAGCAAAATCAAGGGTAAGTCAAAACACATTTTAAAAGTGTGTTGGTCAAAGCTGCCACCGGACTTGCTAAGAGGAGCTGAGAGTCTTTGTTGTAACTGATGACCAAATTGAAGTATTCAAAGAATCTACTTTGAAGGTGTTGATACAGTTAGCATCTAAATAGTGCTGTATCCTTCGTACAGTGTGAAGTGCCCTGTAATAGGAAAGTCAGAACTAAGGTCTCTGTGGGTGGCTTTGTGTATTTTCTGCTTTAAAAACTACAGCTGGAGTTTTAAAAATCCAAGCACATGCTCTTAACATGCTTTTAGATTTCAGTTAGCTTTAGGCCTTTCACTTAGCGCAATTCTTTGTACGTAACTTAAATATTATTCCAATATTTACGTGGTCGGCTGGTCATGAAGTTCCTACACAGCCGTATGAAATGAGTGATTCTTCTGGCTGGCAGCCCGTAAACTACATTACACTTTACCAAGAAGGCTGGCGGTGCTTCTGTAAACGTCTTGTGAGCATCTGATGCCAGAAGTGACCTCAGGAGATGGTCTGGCTCTCGTCTCTGGGCCTGTCCCTGCTCTGGCCTGGTGGGTGGGTGTGTGGTTCGAGGTTCTCACGGCCGCCTTGAGACATGCTGGAGGTGGGACCCTGCTGACCAGAGCTGCTAGGAGGTCTTTCTGCTTGTGTGTGGTTCATGTAGTTTTCTTTGTTGTTGTGAGCAGTGGGAAATAGAAAGTTACTTGCTACATCACTTTTAAGCATATCTCATTATTACAGGAGTCACTTATTAGCTACCCAAATTACATTTGCTCAACATACCATATGGAGGTACCTCAGCTGCTTCAGGATGAAGTCTGCCAGCCGAACGTGGAGCAAAAGAAAATCCACACACACTAAACTCAGTTTAAAAGAAAATGTTTTTCCATTGCAGAGTGTGTTGTAGATTGAGGTCTCAAAGTTATTCTGGTTTGGCTGCAGGACAGTCGCAGATTTCTGTAATTTACAGAATTGACTGAGGCAGAATAAAGTAAATATTTGTACCACAGCAACTCTCAGATGTTTACAGCGCAATGCATCTGTGTCAGATATCTGAGGATCACGGTTTCTGTCGGTTCCCTAAGCTGCAGCTTTGCTGTAGCGAGGTGAGCTGGCTGTGTCTGAGCACAAAGGAGCTCTTGCCCTGGCGTGTGCTGCTTCAGTGATTCATAATACATATCAAAGTGTTAAAGGTCTGTCATGCTGTGCACAAATTATGGTGAACCCTGGAAAAATGAGGAAGGAATATTGTTTTACAATCTTTTGCATGTTAAGGGAAAAAAGAAGTCATTAAATGATGATTTGCTTTCCTTGTAAGTGCTGGACATTGAAAGTTATATGGATTTTGGCAGGGAAGCGAGGGGAGGTTGATGGTTTCAGTAGATGGACATGAACTGCTCAGTGACTGAATCTTTGTTTTTTGAAATTGGTAGGTTCCAGCTCCTCCAGGTTTGAGTTACTTGCGGTGGAATACATGAGTTTGCTCGTGTAGAAGTATGTAAAGTTTGTACCAGGTGGGAAATTGGATGGAATCTGCTATGGGATCTGAGTTTGGCTTTCCTGAAAATTGGTAGTGTCGCCTCAAGTGGCTGCAACCTTTGACTGTCTTAACTTCCCCACTGTGTGTTGTCTTGCTCATAGCCTCAGTAGACTCCTAAAAACAAGTACTGCTGCTCTGTAAATTAGTTCATTAACTTATTTACATTACAGAACCACCTGGAGGCACCCTTCCAAGATTATACACTATTTAACTAACTGGACTTGGGTTTGCTCTGTGAAAATACAATAATCCTAACAAATCATTCCACCCACCTAATAAAATAGGATGAAGCATGTAGTAGGAAAGGATTTAAAACTTTTTAATGGGGCTAAGTGGAAAAGACAATGAAAAATAATCAGCATGTAAGGTATTGTGTGGTTAGAGAATGTAAAAGAAAGGGAGGGATTCAAGCATGATGCCTGTGTGTTGAAAAAGCTGTTTAAGGAATGTGCCTTCCACGAGCAAATGTAGTGAAGTACCTTTCCCTTCTCTTTCCCTATCACTTCTCACATTATTATTCATTTTTTCTTAAGCTAACCTCATACAATTAGCTGCACACAGCGAGCTACAGATCTGAAACATCTGTTCCAGTGTTTTCAGGCTTTTTTTTTCCCCATTGTGAACATGAAATAGTTTTATGCCCTGTGTCTTAGCAGGGTGCTCCTAGAGAGTGCAGAGAGTGGGTTTCTCCTGCTCGGTCTTGAACGGAAGGATCTCTGGTGACGTCTCGGGGCTGGATGTGAAGTGACAGCGCACGGCGTTGAGGTGTGGTTGTTAAAGGGGTTCTGGCCTGTATGCTGGGTGCTGTAGGGCTTGTCCAAGGCTGTCTTTGGAGGCTTGGTGGTAGCTCTGGCTCTTGGCGCTGAGAGCTGGCCCCTGACTGCCATTTAGCCTTCTGCCAGGTGGCAGCCAGAACTCCATGCGGTCCCCTACGCCTGTGTGAGTGCCTTCTGCTCTGATACAGGTGTGGTTTGCAGAGGCAAACCTTGTCCAGTCTGATCACATTTCTAAATACTGCGCTTTGATTCCAAAGCTCAAAGCAAGGCTCACCAGAAATGGTTTGTTAACCTGATTTGGGACAGGTCAGCAGCGTTCCCATCGGGATTCCCCCCGAGCCATAACCTGGCTCTAGTTCATTGACAGCTGCTGGAGCTGCAGGAAGCCTGACTAACTCGCAATTCTTTTTTTTTAACTAGTTGCAGCGGGACTTTCTTGCTTTTAGACTTCCTCTTGAGTAGTTTTGCCTGGTGGTCCTTCTGCGGCAGAGATGCAGAGCAGATGTGTTACAGCCTCGTGCTGGCGCGCTGCTCGGTAAGGGATGCAGTGAGGGGAGTTCGGGGCTTCTGAAAAACCATCACATGTCCGTCGTACCTGTGTCCAGGTGCTCGGGCTGAGGTAGTTTCACTGCAGGCTATGGCTTGGAATGAGCAGTTCCCATAATGTGATGGCTTTGGTAGAAGCTTTGTTCATGCTTTAATGTTTACTCACCAAGTGCGTAAATGCAGGGCAGGTGCAATGTTGATCCCGCTGAAGAGGGAGACAATACTGCTAACTCTTCACTGATTCCACACACAAAAAAAAAAAACCAAAGAACTTTGCCTTTAGTAAGCGCACTACCAGCTCTTGCTCTTGAAAAGCAGCTGAGGACCAGCGTTCAGGCACCAGCAGCCTCAGGGCTGCGGCGTTTCTGTAGCGTGATCCTCTGGGTGCCGGTGCTCAGGAGAGCGCGGCTCACAGCAGGGAGCCAGGCACAGGTGCAGGAGGAAGGCAGGCGAGCCAAACAAGGGTCCTGGGGATGCTGAGGGCTTGCTTATTTTCCCTACAGACTGCTGCACGGGGTTGGTAACCACGAGGGAGGCTGTTTGAGTTGCCGTAGCCTGATTCTTGTCTCATGCCAGCCAGGGGAGATGCTGTGTGACCACGGCACCGAGCCCTGCCTCTGGAGCCTCACCCAAGCACCAAACTCAGACCATGCAGGAGAGTGGCGATGCTGCTCCCCACCCCGCTGCATTCATCTCCCATGACTTAGGCTGGAGTCAGTCTCAGCATCGCTGTGCTGTGATGACCTTTAAATACAGGCTTGAAGAGCTCCTCGTGTGTTTTCAACTAACTCATACAAACTTTTTATTCCGCGCCCTGTAATTGTGTTGTCACAGAAGTTTAGGCTTGCCGCTTATATTAAAAAAAAAATAAAGTGAAATGGACAGCTTGGTAGAATAAAAATTATAACAACAGAGGAAGAATTGTGGCTGGCAGTTCTGGCAGATGTTAAAATTCCTGGCTCTTGACTGTGTATCTACAGGTCAGCCAACGTGGAAACTACTTCAAACAACCTGGAAAACGTTTGGCTCTTGTGGAGTGGGGCTGAACTCCATCAGCTTCAGCTGCCTTTGAACCTGCAGTACGCATCAGCTTCCAGTAAGGGCTGTAGTCTGCTGGAAATGTGGAATTGGTGGGTCAGAGGCGTCTTCCAGAGAAATACCGATCTGTTTGAGGAGCAGTTAGTTTGTTGCGTGAAGTTGCCATGACAATGCCGTTTTAAAATGAGAAGTGGGAGATGCTGCCTCTCCGCTATCTCAGCAGGCCCCTGGGGAAGGAGGCTGCACGCTGCCATGTTCTGCCCGTCTCTCCTTTGCTCCCCAGGTGATTTATAAAAGGAATTATTTAGTTGCAGGAGGCCAGAAAAATATTATCAGAGAGGTGCCAGATGTAGAATTTCATTACATTCAAGGGTTTGTGGGAAGCTGTGTTCACACAGAAGCCCGAGTTGGTGCTTGTGTTGTGCAGGGTGGCCTCTTCGGGAGGAGCGTGGTCTGAAAGAGCTGGGGGCTGCTGCTGGTATGCAGGGGGGCTTTGGAGGCAGAGGGTGTGAACCCACAGGGAATGGGCTGTTTGGAATGCCAGCCTCAAAGACAGTCGAAGAAGGATTCAGTGAGGTGTGTTTTTGCGCTGTGGTGTGTATTACAGCCAGAAGTACCACCCCGTCGTTCCTGCTGCTCTCAAAGCTTTTGGCTGCCTGTTTCCCTGGCTTGCCCCTTTTATAACAGCCTTGGCTTTATAACAGCCAACTAGGTTTTATTCTTGTTTGCTCAGCATATCTGAGTACAGGGCTTGAGTTTGGGGAAAACTCAGGTGATCTGGAGAATGGCACGTGCAATAGGAACCAGTCCTGTGGCTGACTTTCTACACCCATTCCCTGCTCTGCACTGAGGAAGGCACTGAAGCAGCTAACGTTCCCCCTCGTTTCCCAACAAGAATGTCTCATGTAAAAAGTCAGCGTGCAGAAAGGCAGCATTTGATCACCTCCCTGCTCCCTAGATGTACTGAGAGCTGTAAAAACAAGCCTTTTGGTGGTAGTGTGACTGAGCAGAGGAGCTTTGCCGTCGCTTTCTTGTTTTTAGCTTTTTTCCTCGATCAGGTACGAACAGAAGTGTTGTCAAAGTGCTGTGGTTGTAGCCCGTGCTATACAAACCAGACGTACCTTTGTCTGTCGTCATCTCTTCGGAGCTTCTTACTTATATTAACAGAGCTGGGGACTTCAGAGAAGTGAAGCTGAGCCAACTGGACTGAACATGGGAAAACAAACATGGAAAAGAATGCGCTAGAGAATGAAAAGAGTTACTTTCTAGACCGAAATCATGCTTTGCTAGGTAGCAGCTGTCTGGCATTCTCAGATTAAACAGCCGCTTGGCTAACATGCAGTGGCAGTGATAGCATGGCCTCTGGTTTGCCATGAGCACATGAAATGAGGAATTAACACTGCCCTGCTGAAAGCCATAAAGCTGTCTGGAAGTGTGTGTTTGCTTTTAACAAACATTTGAACTTGTCTGTTATATTCAGTACCTGATCTGTGCTTTCTATAATAACACATAGTGGCGTCAATGCTACTTAGAAAGTCCAAAAGTGAGGTAGTTTTGTAAAATGACTCTCTTAACAAACAGAATTGGGCTCTACAAGGTTTTATTAAATGCATAGTCACTACTGAGCAATTTGCTGGGTTTTATGGTTTTTGTAGTCTCTTCTAAATGTAAAGATTTGTGCGGTCCTCTTGTTTTTACAGTGTTCCATGTGGAACCCAGGGAACCTGAAGGAGGCTGCAAAAGCTGGTGGAATGATTCCCTGTGTAGCTGAAGCTATGTAAGTAGATGTTTGCTTACAAGGTCACTGGCACAGCACCAACTGTTAGAGCAGCGATTGCTTCTGGTTCAGCAGTTGCAATGATCCTCTTGTGCCTCCCCTATGGAAAGCTTTGTGTGTCTGTTCAGAGCTGGAAAAAGATGGGGCACCCATGATACTGTTCCCTACGCTCTGCTATTTTAGAAGTCATGCCTCCTTGCCCACAGAAGGTAAATAATGCACAGTGAAATTCTGTGAAATTCTTAAAGGCTCTGCCTGATTATTTGCAAAACATTGAGGCTTGGTTAAACTCCGGCAAATATTGTCTTTGCCTTAGCTACTGAACCCCTACTTGGGAAGGGATTTAATGTGCGGCTGAGCTGTGTCCCCTTTTGTTATGCAGTTTCATAATCCTGTCTTTGAAGTCTTCTTGAATGTATGTATGTTTTTTTTTCCTGTTTCTTGATACTTGATACTTTTTGAAACTTGCTGTAAATACCTTGTGATGCAACCCTTTATTAAACAGCATAATGCTTGGCTGTGTTTTGTTATTCTCTGGACATAACCAATAATTTCTATTACTACAATAATGTTAGTCATTGAAGAAAAATACTGCGTAACTTAATATCCCCTTCACATTTTCACTTCTGCTAACTCTCCCCCACTGCAGTTCTGGTGTTTTCAGTTGAGCCACGGTGTGCTGCGTGTGACAGGGTTGTTACTGAGTCACTTTGTTGTGCTCCCTTCAGACCTTGGGTTATGTCTGATCTGGTCACTTGAAAATATTGGATAAAAACCAATTGCTTTGCAGCACTTGAAAAAAGAAAAAGAAAAAAAAAGAACAAAAACAAACAACCCAAGCATTAGCAAGGTCTCTCCCATCTCCTCTAGATTTTGTGTTTAATGTAGTGGGTGATACAGTTGTACATACCCTTTGTTCTTGGAGGGTGGCTTTCCTTTAGCTGGCGGCAGTTACCAGCACTAGTCTTCCTGTGTTTCCAGTTGCTTACTCCCTTCTAGAAAGGAATAGAGAACATCATTGTTGATCTCTGCTTAGCAGTTCCTGTTCTGGGGAAGATGGCCTCATGGGCATCTCGGTGATTCATATTTACTGTAGGTTATTACTCAATACTTGTCTGAGTAACCAGACTTCTCTGGGAGTACTGCCTCCTGTAGCGCTGAGTGTGTTCCAGTGCTAGCCCTGGATTTTGATCTTTACTACGAGAATGGCAAAACTGCCAATCAGTGCTGCCTTTTTTTGTTGCACTGACAAGTTGTATAAGCATGTTACAGTAATTTTGCTCTTAAGAACTGATTGTTTTGGGAATTGGTGCTTTGCCACCAGTCCAGTATAACCTTTGTATCACATAACAAAAGAACTTTATACTTGAAGTTCTCAATCCAGCTGGGAGAAATATGTCTGCACGTCTTTGTGCTAACTTCAGTGTAATCGGTGTGACCTAGATGTGACATTTGCTTTGCTCTACAGTTAAATGAGTAGCTCTGTTTGCTTTCAGGAAAGTGTTTTTTTTTTTTTTTTAATGCTTGTTGAACACTGAGTTCCGTGCAGCTCCCGATGCTGCAATCAGATCCTTTCTCCATCCTTCCTTAACAAAAGGTTTGAGTTCTCCCACTTGTTTCTATCTCCTTCCGAGGCTCTTACTGCTTTCATGGCTTGAAACCTGAGTCACGTAGGAAGCGGAGGTGACTAGTAAGTGAAGTGGATCCAGCGAAAGCATTTTATAAAAGGGTAACTGATGGAGCGCCAAAAGACTTGTCTCTTACAAATCCAGATAAATTGACAAAGTGCCAGCGGATGCACCATGACTTTTTTTTAGCGGTTTTTGCTATTTTGGGGGTGGAGTGCTTCAAAGTACACATGGCACACGGCATCAAGTTTCAGGTAGTAGAAAAGTGAGGAATTACAGCAACTGTACTTGAGTATCTTCTGGTGTGTTTGATGAGCAGGATTGTGCTGTGAAAATCTCAGTCAGGTGGAGAAAGGAGGATTTCCATTGCTGCAAGGAAGAGCGATGCTAGCAGAGCTCTGGCAGTGGCAGCTCGCGGGAGCAGGAGCAGCCTCTGTAAGGCAGGTAGGCTGGGGTATAGGAAACTCCTCTGTTTAGAGGGGTGCGCTGCAGGGGACTTGCTTGACTTGCACTCCCTGGGTTAACGTTACTGTACTCTCCAGTGGGTTTCAGAAACAGCAGTGAGGACACTTCCTCAAGTATGGGTGTTAATAGTGCTGGCTGACCTTCCCTCTGTCTTCTCATGGCAGCAAACAACAGCAAAACTCCCGTTTCCTCATACTGATGATGTCACTTTGTAGATTTCAATGTTAGATTATTGTTATTAATACAAGCTGTTGTTAGGAAGCGTGGCACCATGAATCACTTTTGTTAGGCAAGTGTGTGGACAGAGCTTGTAAGTTAGTCTTGCAAACTGTCTTTCTTTTTTCAGATCTAAATGTGGATTACTAAAGTGAATTGGCTTAATCTGTCCATTGTGCTGCATGCGATTTGACATCTACCAGCTGCTTTAGAAGAAAGTACCATTTATTAATAGGCAGCTCTTCTTTAACCTGCCCATAGGGAAAAGCTGTTCCTAATCCACAACAGCTAGCAATTGCTGTTATATCTTTGACCAGAAAATTTTATAAACTGTCTAAACTCTGCTTTAAGCTCTATTGCTAGCTTTTAGATTTTTTTTTATTCTTTTACTTGCAGGCTGCACTTTAAAGAAAAACTTAGCCAAATTAGTGCCAGTTGCTTTTGAGAAGCTGATAGAAGAGCAAGAGTTAGTGTAGACTTAGCATTTGAATTCTGATTAATTTAAAGAAAAAAAGAAGGAAGGCTGATATGCCTAATAATACCCTATTTTGTTTTGGTGTAATGAAGAAATGACTGGTGCAGACTGAAGAAGGCAATGTTCCTCAGACATATGATAGCAAGGAACCAGTGCCAGGCTGCAGTCTGCAATTCACAGAGTTGTGAAATACCAAGGAACCGGGAAATTCTTATGGGTTAGGTGAACATGCATATTTTAATGAATCATCTGAATACAAATTAATAAGAAATTATTCTCGACTAGGTTAAATTGAACTCTATTTGCCTATAAAAATTGTGTTCCCAGTTCATCTTTAAAGCAAGTTTATGAGAGGATGCGCCAGGTGTTTGTTTCTACCTGTTGCTTTAAAAAAAGTTATACAAATTCAAAGTGATTTTCTTTAATTGAAGAGTTGTTAAATGACTTTTGTTAATGTAGATTTCTAAGATGTCAGGTTAGGAAAATGCATAGTTCTTCCCCAATTCTGCACTCTGTTGCTCTGGTTTTTTTTCCTACCTTCTTCCCATTTCCATGCTCTCTGCAAAGTGACTTCAAATTATACCTGTGGACTGAGTGAAGCCTGTGAGGCTGACTTGGATGCTGTCAATAAAACAAGTAGTGAAGACTGTAGGAGTGTAGCTATTCTAAGATAAGCATTGGTTTAAACTGCAGGTTCATACTTGAAAACTTACTTTAAAAAAACGTATGGAGAGCAATGTAAGTTGTTTTTTTTTTGGTTGATTTTTTGAGGGATTTCTGTGATTTAGTCTGCAGTTACAGGGTTTGTTGTTGTGTGAGGAAACTACTTGATAGAGTTGTAGTTTGTGGGTTATTAACTTTAAAAAATAATTTTTTAAAAAAAAAGAGGGGCTGGGAAACCAGGTAGCTGAAACCAGCATCTTGACTGTTTTAGTTGTACAGAAAAAAAGGAATCCTTTTTGGTCATGAAACTGCCTAAGTGCCGTTTTGCCAAAATAGGTATGATGGCTGAGAGAAGATGCATGCTTGTAGTCATAATTTCTGGAGAATTCATCTATTCTTGGTGCTCTTGTCCCAGATCGGCTTACAGCCTTAAATATGGAGTTCGGTCTCTGCGGAGCTTTCCCCAAGAAAGAATACAGAAAGACTGTCAGGACATCTGTTTTCTTCCTTTATATTTAGTTTTTATTTCTTTTCTTTTCTTGTTCTAATTCTGTAACCTGGAAGCAATAAACAAAAAGATGAAGGAAATCCAATTTTTGTGTTGGAGGCTTTTTCCTAACTGACAGCAGAGATGAAATGTGAGTAAATGGGTAAAGGAGGGCTGTGATAAGCAACTGCCTTCCCGGAGTTGATGTTTCTAAGAAATGGACTGTCTGTGGCACGGCTGCATGCTGATAGCATGGTGTCAGAGAGTTTGCTTAGGTTTAATGGGGATAACCTAGAGTCTGTTCCCCATGGGTGAAATACCTTTTCCAAATATGCAATGTTTTAGCATTATGATTTAGAAAAACAGTATGAAGGAATCATTTTGGCATTTTAATTTGGATTTTAAAGACTGAACTAGAATTACTACTTCTTATCTGTGCGTATGCCTTTCTGGAGAGTTTAATAAAAAAGGCCCCCTCTCCTTGTCTGTCTCATTACCTGGAGGAAGAGCGCACTGAAACAATGAATACTTACTTAAAAACCAAGCAAGTGTTGTCGTCTTTCTGCAAGCATGTTCTTTGTGTTTCCAGAACAAAGATCTGGATTCCCAACTCTGTTAAAAAAAAAAACCAAACAACAACCAAACAACAAACAAAAACAAACTTGTGCTGCTTTGCTAAAGGTACGGTTCTAGCTCGAGTCTGTGTCAGGTTGTCTCATCGCTGTCCCCGTGTTTCCCCCACCCAGTGCTTTGTTTCAGTGTTTTGTATTCTATAAATAAAACGCGGGTATACTTTTTTAAAACCATTTCCTTTAGAATATTTCTGGGTTAGAGTAGTCTGCCTTGATGAAGTCTGTACATGAATCAACCTCTTTGTAACCTATGTTGCAGTAAGAATTTTAGGAATTTCCTTTATTAGGGCCCATTAGTATACTGCAACCACTGAGTGAGCTGCATTGATTTCTAGGTGAAGCAGCCTGAAATTGCCTGAAATTTACAGCATGTGCCAACTTTCCGTACACTGCTCCTTTTCAGTACGCAAAACTTAAATATCCTGCAGTCTGTCTCTTACTGGTGAATGTTATCCCACATTTAATACTTACAATATTCTTTGTGGAGAAGCAGCTATTTCACTCTGAAACTGTTTTTCAGGTTAGTTGACTGCCGCTAATGGCATGGTGAAATGTGTTGAAGAGCAGCTGCGAGGGTGTCTGACGGCAAGGGGACTGCTCTAGAAGCTGGGCTTGCAACATCATGGGCCAGTGTGTCACAAAGTGTAAGAATCCTTCGTCCACCCTTGGCAGCAAAAATGGGGAAAGGGAATCTGGCAGCAAGTCGCACAGTAAGAGAAGCGCAGTCCACAAAGATGACCACGCTTCAGCTTGTGGGAAGTCTTCAGGAGATATACTCGTGAACGGGACAAAGAAAGCGGACACTGCTGTCGAGTCTAGCCAGCCTTCAACGTTTCCTGGGGATACAAAGAAAGACTCTGTCTCCAGTGCGGAAGAATCTTCACTCCAAAGGATTGGAGAGTTATTTAGGAGATACAAGGATGAACGGGAGGATGCCATACTGGAAGAAGGAATGGAACGATTTTGCAATGACCTCTGCGTTGATCCCACTGAATTTAAAGTGCTAGTTTTGGCTTGGAAATTCCAGGCTGCTACCATGTGCAAATTTACAAGGTTAGTTCTTGTAGAACTTGTAATTATTTTCATATGTTAAAGTATATCCTGTCATCTGTATGTCAGAGACAGCCTCATTAACTTCACTTAGTTATTTTTTCTAAGACTTGCATGTTGATCAAATTAATTCCTGCCGCTGCAGAAGAAATCTGTGTGTTGTCCACTTCTTTTCCCCTCACAGTGGGTTTCAGAGCTGAAAATGTTTTTGGACGTTATGCTGCTAATGACGGACAACGTAGTGGCATTCTGAATGGATGTTAGTTTATTCTTGACTTACAAAACCAGTTTTTCTGTATCCGCCGTGGTCTTAATGATAAGATTGGACACTGAAAATCATTTTTGCTTTAAAATAATGTGAGATTCCTTAGTAATTGCTACTAACTCTGTTATCATTATGTGAAGAATGTAAAGCAGACTCCTTGCTAAGAATCGTTCTTGCCCAACCAGTGTTACATGTAATGTCTTTTTCCAAGGTTAATTTTCCTAAAGCACAGAGAAATGTTTCTGTGGTGGCTGGCAAGTGACTGGCATTTGAAGTGCTGTCTGTCTTTCTGGAAAAGGTTGTCTGTCAGTCAGCAGGCTCGTAGCATCAAGAATGCTATAGGAAGTGACAGAACAGCTAAAACTTAGCAGCAATCCCCTGCACCCCCCTCCAACATGACTACCCATCAGTCAATCCAGAGTGGTTTGAGTAATAACTTTTTATTCAGCTATAACTTTCGAAGTTACTTTGGTGTTCTGAGCCTTAAACCGAGCCTCTGTGTCTGAACACAGCTTCCCTGCGTCTGCAGAGGCGGTGTGGGTGTGTGCCACATAGACGAGTTACTCTGGGATGCCAACGGGGATTTGCTAGGGGCTGAAGGAGCAGGTACCTGCTAGCGTGGTAAAGGAGTCACAAGTAATGTCTATGATTTTGCACAGCAGCATGGTTTTTATTGGTGTTTTGATTTTCTTGGAGAGATGGCAATGCCAGTGGTGAGAGGGTACTTTTGTTCAGTGGCCTGCTCCATGATACTGATGCAGGTTGAGTTCTGTCACAGAAGGCAAGGCAGTCCCGTGGTCTGAGCTCTGTGCTCTCCTGCCTTCCCTCCAGCCCGTCCTGCATCAGAATCCGTGGTGTCGGTTAGTATAGCTGGTTACTGTACTGCAACACCTGACCATGGGCATTGGATAAATCTGTTAGCCACCTGCCCTCATGGCCGGATTATTGGGGGCTTCCTGAAGCACTGCTTTTGAAGCAGTTTGTATGTTGCCCTGTAGCCTGTGTTACGTGGTGCTGTGCTCTCTCAGCAGGTGCCTCCGCTGACTGTCGCAGTTGGCACCCCTTTTATTTTGCAGCACAGAAGAGCAACCAAACACTGAAGGAAAGCCACCCCAAACTACTTTCCCTTGCGAACGGCTCATCCAGAGCGTGGCACTTAGGCATAGGCGGTATCACATCGAGCTGCTTTGTATGTAGTGCTACAGGGAGCAAATGGTGTTCTCCAATGCGTTCAGCATGTTTTCTGTGGTAGATTTTACTTGTGTTTGTGGGTTTGTCTGTTTTTTTGTGAAAGGCACTGGGTATGGTAGTGTGAAACAGTGAGAAAGCTGAGTTTTTCAGACGCTAGTAGCGGCCCAGCTAGGGCAGTGTGCGCGTTGTGAATGTTTTCCGAGCCAGCAGAGGCTTTTTGGAAACGTCTCCTTCCCGTAGGTGTTGTTACCAAGCACTTTGTGCCACCTTGCTGGCGGCCGCCGTGTGTGTTGAGGTAACTCTTTCCCTGTGGCGTATCTGAGCGGAGATGGGAGGCACTCAGCACATGAGAGGCGTTCACACTAATTTCTCTTCTCTTGCTTAATAGGAAGGAGTTTTTTGAAGGCTGCAAAGCAATAAATGCGGACAGCATTGATGGCATTTGTGCAAGGTTCCCCAGCCTCTTAAATGAAGCCAAGCAGGAAGATAAATTTAAGGATCTCTACCGTTTCACCTTTCAGTTTGGCCTGGACTCTGAGGAAGGACAGAGGTCGCTACATCGGGAAATAGCCATTGCCCTTTGGAAATTAGTCTTCACCCAAAACAAACCCCCCATTTTGGACCAGTGGTTACACTTCCTAGTCGAGAACCCCTCAGGAATCAAGGGAATCTCCCGGGACACGTGGAACATGTTTTTAAATTTTACTCAGGTGATTGGACCAGACCTTAGCAACTACAGTGAAGACGAGGCGTGGCCGAGTCTCTTTGATACCTTTGTGGAGTGGGAAATGGAGCGAAGGAAAAAGGAAGAGGAAACCAAATGTATTGCATCTTCAGACACAGAGGGTCTGTGTACAGAAGAACAGACTTACAGCATTTAAGCAGTGGTGACAAAAGCAACCTGTTGCCCTTCATGAAATGTAAACTCTGGATGTTTCTGGAGATTACCAAGGCTCCAGATCTTTTCTACTTTACACCTTTTTCTGCCTTGTATTTGAAAGGGCTCTAAAATGCTGTATCATGTTTTAGGCACTTTCTTAATTTTGGTTATTCCTTTTACTCTTGCCCTGAAATATTTGACTCTGGCTACAAGTTAAGCATTCTTGGTTTCTTTTAAGACTTCAGATTAGTATAAGTAAGTCTGATATTTCTTGCACAATGTAGATCTTTTTAGTTAGGTTAAATTAACATTGCTAAATTATACAGTGCCAGATTAAGTTTTTCATACTACATCTGTCAGGGCAGGTTTGTACTGTGTGTAGTGCTGTTTACATTGTTGAAATTTTAGGCTGTAATAATTTTAAGGTTTTATACCAAGACAAATAGCAGTGTTAACTGTTAACTATAAATGCATTAATCCCCTGGTAATAAGGCTCTTAAAAAAAAAAAAAAAAAAGAAAAATTCCAACATAAGCAACAGCTTTTTGTAATATGGCTAATTCCCACTTCAAGCTAACTCTCAGCGATTGAGTCCAGATCATTCCTTTTTTTTCAGAGTTTCAAACTAAATGTTGGGATTGTTTTATAAAATTACTGTACCTGTCAGTCAACTGAGTGGTAGATGATGATTTGTATCTAAATCTCTTATACAACACATAATAAAAGAGCAGTACTACCTCAGTTTTATTGAAAGTGGACTTCTTGATGGAATTCCATTTTCTCTGGAAGTTGTATTTTTGTGGTTACACGAGAATATTTTTACTTGACTAAAAGAACCAAAGGTTCTGCTTCTTAAGTTTGTTAAACATTGACAGAAGCAACACACAAGCCCTAAGTCTTCAAGGAAAACTGTGGTATAATTCTGCTTTAATTTGTTTGATTTATACCTAAAGTATTATCTTACTTGTCTGGCAAGCACAGTACTTCTATGTAAGGAACTATCTTTTGCATTAATATTGATGAACCAATTTTTTTAAACCTATATTTAATTGCTAAATCGCAGTTAATACTCCACACTTGCTGGAGCAACAATATCGGCATCTGATGACAAAGTGAATTCTTAATGTGTTCTTGATGACAACAGTGTAGATGAGTCATTTTTAGACTGATTTGATAATATTTGGATAGGAGTCAATTTATTATTTTACAATGCCTGTATTGGGATTATTTGCCTGTTGAAACTGTTGTGACTTTAAAGGGAGTTTTATTAACACTGGTTGAAATTTTTTTGGTTATTGATGCTACCTTTTTTAATTTTAGTATGTCAACTTTTTTACACGTTTTGGTAAAAGAGATGATTGCCAAGGCTTTCTATTAAGCTAAGTATCAAATTCATTAAGCCAATACATTTACATTTTACACCCTTTCTTTTCAGAGCTGTATTTCAGGATCATAAAATGGCTTCAGTTAAAAAAAACAAAAGCAAACAAAACAACCCATAGCATCTAACGGCTTTTGTAAAGGTTTTAAAGCTAAAGGAAAACACAATTTTAAGTGGTGAGCATGTCCTTGGATCCCAGATAGCATGCATCACCCAGAGGGGTCAGCAGAGAGGAGGAACTCCTGAAGCCTGACGCTGGCTCTGCTGGTGCACGGCCTGTGCAGTACCGTGGGTCTGAGGTCATAGATGAGTAACAAACCACGGCTGTCTAAAACTGCGTAAAAACAAACCCGCAAGCTGCAGACAGCATCTCTTTCACCTAGTAAAAGGAGAACTTGGTCCATGCTGCTTTTGGAAGCTCTTTCTGGGAGACGTGTTAAGCTGTGGAAAACAAAGCTAGTTCTAGCTGAGTGTTCCTTGGCAAGAGGGAAGCCCTGATCTTGGTTTATTGTAGGCGAATATGCCCGAAGCTTTGTCCCTGCTACTATCATCTTCCAAGCTACCCTGGCACAAGCGCTATTTGGCAGCAAAATCTTTGGCAAAACAGGCAGTAGCACTTGTGCTGGTATAATTGAATTTATGGTGAGACTTCTGCTGGTGCTGTTATTTAATTAAAAAAAAAAAGAAAAAAATAATCTCCAACAGAGGCTGCTTTGTTAGCAAAAGTTCCAGATGGAGACCTGATTTGACAGTAAATGACTGTATTAAGTTTGAGACTACTCATTCATTCAGCTATTAAATGCTTTGTTCATCACTTCATCTTTTTCCTAAAGGGAATTTTAAACCGTTCAGTGTGTGACAACTAACTGTTCAAATGGATACCCGGTGCCTGTGGCAGCGGCTGCTACCGAGCTGTCTCTGAACTGCAGCAGCTCTGAAGGATCAGGGCTTGAGACCTTTAAGGCAGGCGTTTGTCTGGTCTGAACGTGGATTGCAGCAAGGAAATGATCTGATAGCATGGCAAGGTTTAGCCATTTTAGTGCAGCAAACATAATGCAGTTTCTTTTTCAGGACAGTGGTGGTGAATATACAGAAGGGAAAGTTTCCTTTCCCCTTGGAGGAAGAATCTCCGGCTCTCAGCAGCTCCTGCCCCGTGCTTTCAGTCTGAGAGGAAAGCCGTGCTCCTGTGCTGCTCTTCCAGCCCAGCAGGAGCAACTCCAGCCTGTTGGGTAAAATACGTGCAAAAATAGCCAAAATATCTACCTGGTAAAGAACCATTTATTTTCAGTCTAACCTCATTATTTACAGTACAGTTACAGAACACAAGCCAGGCCTGTGTCTGTTTTAAACTCCTGAGCCAGGAGCTACAGTTCAGGTGCAGCTCTGCCACGGTAGCGAAAGTGAAAGAGGGCACTGGGCCCACGCTGCATTGCCTGGTCCGTCTGTGGTCCTGAACTACAGCAGGCTGTGCTCTTCGGTGCTGGGGCAGTGCTGTGTTGTACGTGCTTCTGGGATGTCTTCAGCTATATTGGAGCCTCTGAAAATTGCTTGTTTAATGGTTAAGCTGTGAATATCTGTGGAACAGGCCAAATACATTCTCTCTCCCTTCTCACATAGTTTAAGTCTGTAATGTGTAGGTCACAGGACTGCAGTGATGCTGAAGTCCTTGAAACCATTGGAGCTATTTAATTTTTTTTATCAGAATATGCATTGGAAAACTTGATGCATGTAATGAATCTGCTGCAACTTGGGATAAATAACTAGGTAATTATATTATATAGATAGCTTTAGTAATATACTGGAAAACCGGTCTGATGTCCACACTGCAGCATTTTATTGCCTTCCCTTACGTGCAAAGAAATGCAACTCCTGTGAACTGTACTCCCTACTAGAACACTGACCGCTTGCACAGTGTTACAGTTTGCAATACCTTTAAATTTGGCTCCCAGGTTAACTGGAGGCTCAGCTGTGCCAATTCTTTTGGGGGGGGGTGTTTCAGAGGTCAAGGACTATTTATTGATTCATGTGAAGATTTGAAAGATTCCGCCCATAGTTGGCCATGAAACGTGACTGAGTGAAGTAATTGACATTGAACGTTAATTGTGAGTTTACTTGCTGCTGGTGCTATTCTATATGGAGAATTATAGCTTTTTAATACTGTGCAATTGTAATGAAAGAACCACAGGAAAAATAAATGAAGGTGTGGCAGAGAATCAGGTAGCTTAAGCCTGTGGCAGTTCGGTCCACCGAACAAGTGCTGACTCCCTGAGGCTGGCACAGCAGCTCTGCTCGTGAATCAGCCTCTGAACAACGGCAGCTTTTCAGCCAAGCACGTGTAAGCGCATGAAAGGCGTTTCCCCTGCTCTGCTGAAGAGACGTGACTTTGGGGCTGGTGAATAGCAGCTGCCCCTCTTCTGGAGCGGCAGCACTGCTATCGGGGTTGCAGGCAGTGGTGGCCGTGCCTGGGTGAGTGCTGCCTGACTCCCTGCGTGTCCGCCAGAGCCTGAAGAACCTGTGGGTCCCAGGACAGGTACTGCCTGTTGTCACCTGCGTCCCCAGGCAGGGCTATGCACTGACTGGCGACCTTGGTGTTTTCATGATGCTGTCAGCATGAGTATCTTCCTTACACTTCTAAGCCTTGTTTAAAAAAAAACAAAACAGCAAAGTTAAACACTGCGTAGTTAATGGCCACCTCAGTCTGCTGTAATTTGTTGGCTGAGGTTACATCATTCCCATTCATTGGAAAATAATAGTCATTGTGAATTTCTGGGTCTGGCAGCCTTGTGTTCTGCAGCATGATCCCATTTTTTTTTTTCTTTTTTAGAAATCCTTGATAAATCGAGTGCCCAAATCTTGAAATGTGTGCATGTGAATTTAGCCTTTCATATTGAAAAGGAAGATGCTTAACCTGAAACTCAAAATTCTTCAGGGTAGTATTTCAGTATAGAGCAGAACATAAATATTGAGTCAGTTTTATTTTTTTCAAATGCATACGTAGTAAGAGCTAAGTATCTGCTTAAATTTTGTGTGCAAACCAAAACACCAGTGTTAAAATTTTCTCTCTGGACTATTGAAGATTGAATATTTGTTTTTTGATTGTCAGCTGAAGTGACATATGTGAGATTATAACCCGGAAGGCTGTAACTGCTTCACCATGAAGTATGTAGGTATCTCTACCTCTTGTTCTTAGACTTGAACAGTTTAAGGTTACCATCCTTTTCTCCCAGGATTTTATGCCTGGGTAAGTAAGATTTTTTAAAATTGACCCAAGTTAAGTATTATCTATATGCCATATTTCTTGGTATACTGCTTTTAACCTGCATGCACTCTCCCCTTTGAAAGGGAGCGAAGTCAAGTTGCAAGCAAGTGTCAGTCCTCCGGGTGCTAGTTTTGGAGTGCGGTAGAGTGACTGGAGCTACACCACGTGTGGCTCAGGGGCTTTCATGTTCCTGCTGAGGCTGCCTGCACTGACAATACATTGAAGGTGGAGCAGCTGCTCCCCAGGAGGGAGCCATGTCGCTTTTTCATTTGCCGCTGAAAAACTTCAGAAACTCACCTGATGCTCTGCTGTAAGCGTATTTTTCTTTTGGTGAAAAATACAACGGCTTGTTCCATGTTGTGCTGTACTGGTAACAGCCAAAAAAAAATGGGGGGCTGCAAAAGTGTAAGGGCAACACACGTGTTCCCTCCCCCCTCTGAGGACAGCACCTTCCTCATGATATGCTTAGAGCAGAGCTGGAGAGTTCACAAGTGCGTTGGAGATGCTGGGCTGGTTCCAGTGCTGTTTGCTCATTAATGCAGTTAGGTGGTGTCTCTTCCCTGCCACACAGCTGCGCCCCTTGCTTTCCTCCCTGGAGGAGCCTACAGCACAACCGCTGTTATACAAAGTGAAATGGCTGGTCTGCAGCAAGTGCTGCCACAAGCTGCTGCTTCCAGTCCGAGGGCTGTGCTGCGGGGGGACTGCTTGCACTATGTGTACAGGCCCGCGTTTCAGGAGCCTGGGGGACTGGAGATGATAGGTAAAAGGAGCATGAACGTGCCGCTAACAGCTTGCCTTAAATCACTGATATTACAGCGGGCCCTCACTACTATTGCAATTCTCAGTCTTTCTGTAGTTAGGTTTCTAAATGTAACAGGTTCCGGAGGTTGTACAATTTTTCTATTTTTAAAAAGCTCCCGTCTTTGCGAAATTGCACTCTTCAGATGAGCCCTTTCTGGACAACACGTCATTTTACACACACACAACATACCTTAGTCTCCCATGGTCGTGCTGTAACCCCTCCCCTCCCTCACACCTGTAAATTATATTTGGCCTGAAGGTTGCCTGCTGTTGAAGCAGTGTGTTTACTTGAATGTTGCCGTTTTATGCAGTTACAGCTGCCGGCTCTTGTTCTTCTCTGGGCCCACGTGGCACCTCCGTGCAGGGGCAGCGGAGTTGGAGGCTGGTTGCTGGTTTTATACTCCCCCATGTAGTAAATGTAAGAGGACTTTGCATAATAGTGCTTAATATTTTGAAGCGGTGACTTTTTAGTCACGTTAAACATAGTTATCTTAAAAATATTCCTTCTTTCTTATCTGCAAGTTTGAAATAGTCTTTTGAAGAGGAAATGGGCTGGCAGGAGCAGCTGGACGGGCTCATGCTGTTAGTTGCTGAGTGTCTTGGGTTCCAGGAGTAGTGGCTGCAGTGTGCAGGGTTAGGGCCTAACCCAGGACTCCGGGAGCTGTACTGGCTGGTCCTGAGGGCATGAAGCAACCGCAAGTCATTAGCAGGCTGCAGGGAGGCGACTGTCAGCGTGGGCGAGCTGATGCAGCTGGATTTCTTGGAGTACTTGCTTGTGGATCTCAGCCCCAATGTAGTCCTGTCATCCCTTATGGCAGGTATGCATTTTGATGGTATATTTGTTCCCAGAGAAGTAACTAACCAAGGAAACAGTGAAAGCACACCTTTGTGCAGCTTTCATTGACCTGCATGTGACTACAACTAGCTGACCAATCCCTCGGTTCCTCAGTAAACCCTCAAGGGTACATAGGATCAAATCTACTGTTCTCCGTGTCAGGAGCGACTTTGCCTTTTCAGACTCGCCAATAGATACCGTGTGTGATCCGATTCTGTCACTCTGGGAAACGATGAATGTATTGCTTGTCGTGGAGCAAACCATGCTTCCTCTTTTAGACAGCACGCTCCCAAGTGCTGTGTAAATGTAATGCTTGAAAATGGCTGGAGTAAATTCTGTTTCATGTAGGACCTTTTTATAAAGGGATGTGGCCAAATTTGAAAAAACAAGCTAGAGACAAAGTGGGAGAAGTTCAAGATGATGCATCTATACTGAGTCCCATTTGCTTTGTTGTTTTACAGTTACTTTTTGTGTATCAAATTTTGCTCACCATTATTGTCTGGAACAGAATGGAAACAGCATCTTACAGAATGTGCAATCTAAGGCACAATGCAAATAGGTTGTAATAAGAAGGTTGTATTCACTTGATAGCAATCCTGAGTGCAATGTTCTTGTTGTGTTCCTTTTGAAAGAAAAGCATTAAGTGCAGTCTGAGGTTTTTCTTTACTTAAAAGCAAAGCATTGGTTTGTCCATTACTGACTTCTTGTGGAGTTTGTGCCAGATGTATATTAAATATTTTGGTGCTTTTTCTAATCCAGGCTGCCATTCATTTACCTTTGAGATTACTGTATGTATGTCTGTATATTTAAATGACCAAGCCCTTAAAGGAAAACAAAACAAAACACCACCACCAAAACCCAACAACCTTTAGTCACCATGTATCCTTACTACTGCAGCTTTGTAATGTTCCAGAGCTTCTGGGTTTCCTGTATTCCAGTAAAGTCTGAGGGAGGGAGGGGAGCAGCTAGAGAAACCTAATCCACTGGAAAGGGACCTTGCACATTGTTCCGTGCATTACTGAACAAATGAGTAACGTGGTGTTTACATAATGACACTTTGGTGTTCACTTTTTTGTGCTGAAGCTTTGTACAAAAATGTCTTATTTAACGCTGAAGTCCTTTTTACATTTTCAATTAAAAGGGGAAAAAAATAATTATTTTCTCATGACTGTAAATAGGACTCTTGCTAGTTTTATTTGTAATCCACAGTTTCTCAAACAGGAATCTTGGATGCTTACTAGGCCTTCTCAGGCCTTGCTGGGACGTGACCACATCATTTTTAAGTGCATATAGTGAAACCTAGCTGCTTTTGTTGGTGTCATTCAACGCTGCAGTGCGTGTGTCTACAAGCAACTGCTGGATGTAAACAACTGTAACAGGAGTGTTCTTACGGAGGGATGAGCGCGGAGGTCAGGTCAGTCTGCCATTCACCCCAGGGGCCAGCTCACCCAGCTGACACTGTGGTCGCTGCTGCGCTCAGGTGAGCAGCGGGGCCTGGCAGTGCGGGATGAAGGACTGCCTGCCGCTCTGGTTTTATAGCGGCACTGTTGCCGGTGTCAGTGTAGTCATCCCCATTTGCAGTAGCTAAAGCCTAAGGCTGCCAGGCTCACTTGGCATGGATCCGTTTTGGTTTTAAAAGGGGGGAGAAACAAAAAAAAAAGGACAAGCTGCTTTCATCTTGTTTAGTAAGAGCTTTCATTTCAAGAGCTTGGAAGGCTTTAAATTCTAGGTATGAGAAACACTGATGTGAGCATCTCCTACCCCCACTCACTAGTGCTGCATTCGCCTTTCCCCACTATTTTTGCCTGCTCCTCCATGCAGCATCTCCCAACTTCTATGCCATAAATGGCTCTTTGCTCAAGAGCTGTGCAAAGCGAACTTGGGATTGAAAGTAGGAGGGTGTGATATTCTATCAGCTGTAATGCATCGTGTCTGAAATAATAATGCTTTCAAAGTTATCTCAGCCTATTCCCATTCATCCCAAGAAGTCCTTTGTCTTAAACTTGGTAACAAATGTTTCCTTTAACTTTTTTTTTTCAATGTCCAAAGCTTGCCTAGGCATCCTTGTGCTTGCAAATTCAATTACCAAGAGATGGTCAAGCAGCCTTTATTTCTAGGTGGCAGTGGCTGCAAAGCACAGGTCTGAAGCGGTTCAGGCTGTAAACCATCTCCTCCTACTGCTGGGCATGTACTGACTGTTACAGCAGCTCTGCACCCAGCTGCCCCTGAAACCATGTGTGACGTTCACACAGGTATGTGCATCCCCTAAGAGGGCCCTTGTCCCTCCCCCTGCAGCCACTGTAGTCTTTTTTTTTTTTTAAAAGGGTGATGGAGGAGGAGAAAGTGGAGACTGTCCAAGAAGGATGAATCACCCATTCCTCCTTTCCATGGACTAAGTACAGTGCTTTCCCAGAATTGTTTGAGGAGCTGGCACAGCACCTTTCCAGAGAGCCATGCAATTCCCAAGAAGAGCTTTTAACTGCTGAGCAGCTGCTGCAGGTACTACAGTAGCTTGGCTTACTGGTTTGTGGCCTCCAACATTTTGCTGAACACAACCCAGCTGGTATGTCAGGCTCCTGCAAGGAAACAACTTGCTGAATTAGAGCACAGAGCAACACTGATTGGGGGTTTTTGCAAAAACAGTGCCTCTGCTTTGCCCCCAGCTCTTCCATGAGCTCTTGCCTAGGTCACTGCCAGGGAAAATGCTATACCAAGAAGGGTTAACAGAAACAGTAGTATGCTTTTAAGACGTTTTGAATACCTTTTATTTTTAGACTTTATAAAAGATATAGTGAAAGCCTATTGTTCTTATGATAAGGGGTCTTTACAGAGACATCAATATTTAAAGTAATTAAGAATATCTTAACAAAAGATTGCTTTAAAAGTTGGCAGCTTAACAAGCACTGCTCCCTCTGTCATCTTTTATTCCCATCAGACCAAGGCCAGACTGCGATCCGTGTACGCTGCAACATAAACAAGAGATGTTATTTCTGTTCAGGGTAGCGTTGATGCCCAGAAGTTAGTAGGCCTAGCAGTAAGGAGCCAGGAAGCCCATGTGTCAGCACACTGAAAAACTGCAAGGTTGGGTTGTTCTTTGTTTTTTTTCCCCCAGCCAACCATGAGTCATCATTATTTTAAACAAGAAGCCTGCTCTGACCTATCAGTCCTCTGGGAAACAGTAATTTGGGATCCTCACTTGGCAAGAAACCTCTTCCAGGCCTGGGAAGGTGCAACCCTTTTTCCCAAACTGTCCCAGACATGGCTGAGTTACGCTGAAGCAGTAGCTGATACCACCCTTATGCAAGAAAGCAGTTGTAGAGGGCTACATGCAATCAGCATTTGTCTAATGAGGGAAGAAATGCTGCTGCCTCATTTTGCATGCTATTATTCTTTGGTGTGATGGGAAACCAGCTAAATGCTGTTAAGGAAAAAAAAAAAATAAGGTTACCAACAACTGCCCAGTTAGAGCAGGCCATGCCAAGAGCAGGCTTTGGCACATACCCTTGCTGAAAGGGTTTGTCACAGGCACTGAGCCTAAGCAGCCTCTGGGCTTGGGATGCCTCCCCCCTGCAGGGACAGCGGTCACGAAGATAATACAGCATCAGGCGTCCTCTCCTCGGGAAGCTTTGCAAGTAAGAGCGGGGAGCTGGGCCTGGCTGCGTAGCCTGACAAAAGAGCTGCTGCTCTGGCTCCCTGCTTCTATAGCAGGGCCTGGCTCGTGTCTCCCCAAAGGCCTGGTGCCCCTTGTGTTGAAGATGAACTTCAAAAAGGCAGGGGTAGACATGACCCTTGTCTGGCTGGCTGAAGAGCAACGCTGAACAAACTGAGAGAAGACCGCTGAAATAAGAATGTATTCAGTAACTAAGGCCTTGCCTGGGAAAGATTCAATTTTCTTGTTAATAATTAAACAAGGAATGGCTATCCATGGCACTTCGGGCCCTTGGGAAATAAAGGGAGCCTACCCCATGTGGAAGCATCCCTGCTATTACCCCTGAGGCCCAGCACAACAACTTGCTCTTTCCTATGAAAGCATGGCAGGGTTTTTTTTTTTTTCCCTCTTTCCCAAATCATGCTTTCATGTCCCTGACAGAAGAATGGAGTGAACCTGGATCCCTGAGCCATACTAAGGATGAAGCATGTAAGGCAGGGTACCACAAGACAACTGGTAGATGGTGCGGGGGAAGGAAGAGGGAGGGGTATGATTTTCTTTGGTTAACAAAATAACTTGACCCCATATAAAACACTACCAACAAATAGTAGAGCTTCTGAAGTGTGTTTCTCTCCGTCCTTAAATGTCTTTTCTGCGAGGATGCTGCAGCGAGGGAAAGGAGAGGACTCCTAGCAAAACAAGGGGCAAGTTACCTGTTTGTTCCAGGAAAGAGAACAACGCACAAGGTATTCTTCTGCAGACTTCTATAAAGCTTTTTTATAATCTGGTCCAACTTCTTCACCTTTTTCCTTAGATCCTGCTCCTGTGTAACAGAATACAAGCCTTGAAATCCCCCGTTCTGCTGCAGATATGTCACAATCACATCTAAAAGTGTTTATGCGGTGACTCACCCTGGAGCCGTGTCAGGGATGAAAGGGGCGATTCTGTTTCTGGCTAGCATTGGGAAGGGCAACAGCCCCTCTGCAGGGAGAGCACACACCCTACTCACGGGGCACTGCAGCTTCCTCCAGTAAAAATGGGAGCTGCACCTAGATCTGTTCTTTCCGGTAGGCTACACAACTTGTTGTCTCTCTCCAACTTCCATACCCCTTCCTATACCTGTGCATTGCTCAGCGTGCTCTCAGGTGGGAGGCTGCAGTTCCTCTCTAGGGAACTCATTGTTCCATATGCCTGGGCTGTTTTTAGTTATACTGTACCCCACTAATGCCACATTATCTCCTGGGATCTTACGTCTCCAAGCTGTCTTATGAAAACTGAGCCATGGCAGCCTCTGCACCAGCAGAAGATCCTACTGCTACATCCAGCTCTGTACCTAAGCCTCCTCCCAGTGACCACCTCTGGTTCCCAGGGCAGCACGCAGTTCAATGCCATTAACCTCGCTAACAAACTGCAACAAACACCAGCCTAGCCTTAAACTCACAGAGTCAGGTAGAGGTGCCGTCTTCTCACATAAGCTGTTTCCTACTTGCTTCTCCCTGCTGTGATTCATTTGCCAAATCCATCTCCAGAGGTGACCTGAAGCAAGCGCCTTCCTACTTCTTAACTTGCTGCCCTTCACAGCCCAGCTGTTTATAACTTCAAGGGCATCCACAGCACTTTGTGATGTCTGGAATTCTGAAAAAGAATGAGAAAGGGATCACCCTTTGCCAGTTATGTTGCCCTGTTCTTTGGCACCTGCAAGGCAGTGCTAAAAAGGTGGAGGGCTAAAGGGAAATGAGAAACTGAGATCACTGCAGTAAGCAGATGCTCATCCTGCAAACAGGTAAGTGTCAGACTAAAGAACTGCCAGTTAAATGCAAGACCACTCATCTGGCTGTTCTCCTCATTTTTTAGAGGTGATTACATGTCAGTGCAAAGCTGCACACTAGCCAGCTGTGCTTTCACCTGAGTATTTTAAATACTGTCACTTGGAGCAGACGTGAGTTTCAGTTGCTCTTGCCGTGTCACTGTGAGTTTTCCAGTACTGCTGAACAAGCTTATTTGAAGGAAATAACCAGGCTGCATTGCAAAGCTACTTACTGAGGAAACAGCAGTTCCTGTGCCTTCCACTCTGGAGATCCTTTGGCAGGAATAGAGTTTCCAGGGCTTCCAACTGGCTGAATTCTTCTTGCAAGTCTGTCTCTGTTAATGACTTCTTTAGACCGGCCACATAAATCACACCTTCATTTTCTATATCCAGTTCTAGTTCCTGTATCAGAACATCACAGTCCAGCGTTGCAGCAGAGACGGGTCTCTGAACCTGGGGTGGGTCCAACAGGAACAAACACAGCACATCAGCCAAAGCAGCTCTGTGTTCTGAGCTTCTGTTTTAAACGGTTCTGTCCAATTACCAAAATTCGGTTAGCTATTTTCCCTTCTGTGACCAATGTAATTAAGGAAGGCTAGATTAATTAGTCATGAAAGATATGTCTGTAATGCAGGACAATTAAGAATACTACGTATGTGGCATTTTAACACCCAGTTACTTGGCTCCTCATTTTTAAGACACAGTTGCCAGGTCAGAATGCTTTCTGACCCCCTTCTGCTGGCAGATGGGAAAGAAAGAGGGCAACAGCCATCTCCTTTCTGCCAGCGGCCCTAAATTGTCTAGGGACAGGGAGATGGCAACAGCACAGCCAGCCAGGTTTTGCCCAGACTCTAAGTAGGCATTAAGAAGTGACATATTAGCCAGTATTCCTGTGCTACATGTAACTTGGGCTTTTGCTATTTACTTTGTTTACCTTAATGCAGGATCCTGCTACCTCAGCTCCATCTAGGCTTTCCACAGCAAGCTGAGCAGCTTCCAGCACTTCATATTGGATACAGACGTAGGGCTTGAAACAAGATAATACACTTCAGGTTTATGAATAATACACATTAGCCCTCCCCCTTTACAACTCAGGTCTCAATAAGTTGTGTGGTTTTTTTGTTGTTGTTTTTTTTTTTTTTTTTTTTAAATAGGGTATAAAAAGGTGTGGGTTGGTAATACAGGTAACACTCCATATACCGTAGCTGTTTAAAAAACCTTCAATTAACTTGGTAATTATTAGCAACCTTGTTTTGCCACTAAAGACCTTAGCATATCAATGCTCTTGAAAGGAACAAAAATCATCTCGGTTTCACCAGTACTCAGTTAAAGCTCTCTAGCTTGAGCAGCACTTATGTCACATCAGCTGTGCTTATTCTTGTTGCTGCGTGCAGCAGCTTTTATACATGCTGAATTGTTGTAGCTCATGACCAAACAGCCAGAGGAAAAAAACAAAGGCAAAAGAAAGGTATTTAAGTGGTTCTCATCCACATCTATCCTAGAGATTACTCAGGACTTCACTGCCTGTCAACAAGCTGAATGCTTTGAGTGCCCCTCACCTGGTATGTTTCCGTTACCACTGTCAGAGACTGGATTGGCCCACACCTCCCAAATTCTTTTTTCACAGCCTTCAGGCAAAAACTTTCTTCAAAAGGACCTGCATAGATTGTCAGCATGTCAGTCAGCTTGCTTCTCACCTGTGGGAACACAGATTAGAGAAGGAACTTCACAAAGCAAAGGAACTACTAGATGCCTCCAGATACGCCTCTTTCCAAACTGAGCAATGAAAACTAGTCTTGCTCAGGAAAAAAAAAAAAAAAAGGTACCTTTTCACAAAATCCAGCAAGAAGATGAGATGCAATGTACTCTGGACCCAAACTGAACTGAATGATACTGAATGTGGAGAGGGGAACATCTTCTAAGGCTCTCTGAAGAATCTGGAAGGAAAAGAGTACACATGGCCCAAAGAGGTGCAAGATAATTCTACTGCAAAAGACCAGAAACAAAGCTCTTGAATTTAGTTCTCTACTTTAATTGTCATTATTGTCCAAGGAAGCCCTCAGGCAGAAATTCTTCTTTAGTGAGTCATGAGAGGGTGATAGGGGATCAAAGCTTATTTCTGAAATAAGAAAATGGATTTAGCTAACCTGGTATTAACACTATTGCTAACGCTACTGTCAGCCAGCTTTTTAAAATAGGACTCATCAACCCACCCCCAGAACAAGAACTTCAAACTACTTTGAAGCTTGCTTAGACCAACCCACCCAAATCCATTCACCTGTTTGTTTGAAGTGCTCATGTTACTCTGACACAGACCAGAAGAGTCCGCTTCCTGTCTGCCCAAAAGGAGAGGTTTTTGGCCGGTCACCTGCAAGCAGTCTAAAAAACTAGCAGAGAGAAAAAAAAAGCTGTGAATCACAGTAGTTATTGATATGGTGAGTTAAAAGCATGCAAGGAAGTGCCTGTCAATGAGAAATTATACAGTTCATTAAAGAAATCTTAAAGAATATTCTTGCCCTCAAGATCAAAAGCAGCCTGGAAAATGCTTTGTGAAATTTAAGATACTATTTCTGAAAAATTTTCAGTGCTACTCTACAATTATCTGTGTCTCTCTGAAGACACTGATGGCTTCTGAAAACATAAGACACTTCTTTGATTTCACTGAGGATTCAATCAAAGGAAAAACATGTATATCTGAGAATCTTATTACCATGGTTTGGATAGATGCGGAGGATCATTCGACTGCTTCTGGACTCTACATCCTTGTGGCTGTAACGCAGATTTGTTCTGTGAGACCTCAGTCAGTCTTTCAGCTGTCAGCAGCATTTCCAAATTTAGTTCTGCTACCTTGTGGAAGGAAGATGAGTAGATGGCTTTCATCTCAGCTAATTGGAGCTAACCAAGAAGCATGTGCCTTCTCTATGAGTCACCTAGGCACATTCCACACTAGTGGAGAAAGACAGACATTCATTTCTTGCCTTATTATTTCCTGTTGTCATTTTAAGCATGCAGAACTTAGAGCATCAACCAGCATGTCCAAAACATCCTCTCCAGAAACCAACAATACAAGGGGATTCATAAAACCTGCTGAATCGCTGCCAAAACATGCAAGGTCCCTCACTTCTTTATTTAGAAAAAAAATGATAGGCACTCCTGTAGGCTGCAAGTGTCTGAATCTTTCTTCCCCCAATGCCCCTCTGCAAGATCAGCCCAATTTCTCTTATAAATTGGTAAGAGGATGGGCAAGAATACTTTTTCTTCATATACACAACTTGTATATTCTGCTATTAAAGACATTAGATATAGCTACCTTTGCTGGTCCTTGCTCAATAAAGAATTGAGCCAATTCCAATGCAGCTCTTGCATCTTCTGCAGGATCATGACCAAGCTTCTGGTCACACTGGATCTCCTTCCTAGGGCATCAAAATTAGGTGTACAGGCAGGTTATCTGTTTTTCCATACTGGCCAACATCTCGTCTTTTCTAAATTGGGTCTTTTTCAGGCAAAATAGCTTTCCCCTCTCCAAAAAGGATTTCAATTCTGTGCAGCAGTATTCTTGTGAAATATTCCCCAAAGTTACTGCAAGAAACATTTTTGCAACATTGAGCAAAACACTGTTTACAGGGTTTGACAGAAGCAGCAGTAATACTTGGTACTCCAAGGCGTGATTATTTTTAATTTTGCTTTTTCCTTGACCAATGACCCAATGCACCGGCAGGGAGGCAACCTCCAATTCAGTGAGGTTTGGAGCTACAGAGTAAATGGTGCGTGCTGGATTGCTAAGATGTGCTACAATAGCTAGTATAGTAAGGGACATGATTAAGTCAGTAAATTATACTTCCATAAGTTAGCTTTTCTTTCTAGATAACTGCAACAGATCTCATTTATGTAAGCCAGAGTTCATTTGCTGCTCTACAATTTCATATAGCGGTAGAAGTGCAGAAAAGCTAGTTTTATGGTTCACATACAAACGAGCTCATTACTGGTTGTGTCATAGCATCCCTGCTCGCTCAAAGATAAGCCAATTTATTACACTGCCTGATGTTTCAAGCACACAGTAAACTCCTCTTTATTGTCTATTTGCACAGCCTGCTCTCCTTCCTTTTGAGTTTTATCAGAAAAAAAATTTCTCATCCTACTGGTGGAAGAGCAGGACCCTATAGCCCCCATAACAGTTTCTAATGCTTCCCATAACAATGCAAGAATAATCTTACCCTAAAACAGCTTTGGCTAGAAATTTTAGCTTAAATCTTCGACCTTCATTTCTGGCAAAAAGCAACGAAGTATCAATAACACTAGGGTGGATCATCTGGAGGAGAGAAAACATCACCAGTTTAATTTAAGAACAGCACTCATACAGAATTGGGCAGTGACTCCATTATCTGTGCCTCTGCCCTTTCATTTCAGTTGCCCATTTCTCACTGACAGGTAACTGGTTCGGACAAGAGAACACATGGGAACCAAGAAACAGGCCCAAATCTCCTTTCTAAAGGTCTGTTGGGAAGACCTAGGTTGGGTTGGAATGATTATGACTCAAGCATTTGAGATTGGTTAAATTCAGTACAGGAAGGACTTCAGTTCTTCCCATGACAGAGTGATCGAAAGCACCTGGCTGAAGCAGAAAGGTAAAGCTTCT
The DNA here is from genome assembly GCF_040182565.1 of Anser cygnoides. Lineage (NCBI taxonomy): Eukaryota > Metazoa > Chordata > Aves > Anseriformes > Anatidae > Anser > Anser cygnoides. The sequence goes on from NC_089887.1 coordinate 8,375,379, forward strand.
CTTGCAACCTTCCTTCCTTTTGGGTTCTGAACAGCACCTTGCAGGTTTTATAGATGTAAGGGGAGTATTTCTCTTTTAAATCCTTACAGCCATAAAGCTATTCATAATGAAAAGCAACTAACAAGTGTTCACTAATTAAAAAACATAATTGGAACTTTTAGGCCTGAAATTAATAGCAGTTTTGGGAAAAACACTCGTAAAAGCATACTCACTTGCAAAGCCTGGAGATCAGCATTTAGAGAATGACCCACCAATACTGCATCAGGCGGAAGTATTTTTTTTAATCTGCTTTGTACGTCTGGCAATCTTGTTTTCACTGGAAGCAGCATTTTCCTTGTGATTCCTGAGAATCTTCAAAACAGAAGGTGGATGGAGTACAAGCAGTGCATTAGCAACAGCACTTACTGGAGAACATTACAAGCAGGGTATGTAGAAAAAGAACCCAGTGTAACTAATGACAAAATGCAATTTACTGGTTCCTCTATAAGTGCATTCCAACATAAGAGGACATACTGCACAAATATTAAGCTGCTGCAGCTACCACATCTGTTTCAAAAGTTTGTTCTCTCTCAAGCATAACTTAAAGTGATGCAGTTCTTAGCACCAGATAGCACAGGTAAGGAAATATTGTAAAGCTGACATGGAAGGAAATGCTTCCAAGTAACCTGAGGGAATTGGCACTTCACCTCCTGGATACATCCAGGCAAAGTCTTGGAGAAGACGTGGCTTGAATTTTGCCTTCTTTTATTATAATACTAAGCCCAGCCCTAGAGCTCTAAGTGAGCTGATGACCTGCACTGTTCATTTTCTACAGATGAGCAAACTTAGCTACAGAGCAGAGACCCAGACTGCAATCCCGTACTCTTACTCACCCTGTATCCGATTTTATATCCGGCAGTAAAGAGTAACCTGTACTGTGTATCATTAACCTGTAACAGAACTTTTCCTAGAACACTGCAGAACGATAATGCTTCTGTCTAGACATTGGGGCACTGCACAGCAGGGAGTGCATACATAACATTGGTTATTCTACCCACAAAGCACAAACTGGATTCTTAACACCAAGTAAAATACAGTAGACATCGGTGAGTAGACAAGTGTACAGACCAAAGTTTTCTGAAAGGTCCTGTGTTACAGGCTTGATTTGAAAGGCTTGTAGCTCTTGAAGAGATAAGAAACTTCAGTACGAGTCACCTGGTGCGGTAGTTCACTATTGTGCTTTCAGGTTTGACTAGTTCATTCAAGAGGCATTGACCCTGTGCATCCACCAAAGAGACACGAGTGACTTCATTCCCCCTTGCAGTCAGGCACTGTCAGGAAAAAGCAGAGGCAGCTTTTGAATCAGCACAATGCTGCCATTCAACAACCTTAGCTGAGATCTGCTTTGGCTACAGCCAGCATCACTGCTAAGGAGTTGCTTTACTTAGAGATCTACCAGTTATAGCTTGCTTTATGTAGCACGCTTCATTTGAATTGTTAAATGCCCACCATAAACACAGCAAACACGCAGGCAAGCACAACACAAAGAAAGCCTTTACAAAGAAGTGCTGATTTCACAGAATCAGGTTGTACTCTGCACTGCAGGGCTGCAACTGACAGCACCATCACCAGAGAAGATAAATGTAATTTAAAAGTAGAGCCCAGATCGCATCGTTAGTCACTCAATGCTGATGCCGACTGGGCATATCTGCAAGGTCAGAACTGCACTAAGAGAGGAATCCTTACCACAACATGCTGCTGGAAGAGCTGGGATGGCTAAAGGGGTAGCAGAGAGACATCTCTGCATTCCCAAACTTTGGGGAGGGCTGGGAAAAAGAATTGTTAAAAAAATAAAGTCTCAGGAGTTACTGCAGCATTGGCGGTAGACCTGGCAGTTCCAGATGCTGTTCTGAAAACCACCACGTAACTGAGCTCTCTGGTGCACTGCTCGGGAAGGACTGAGACCTTCCTATGGTTGTATTAACACTGGTACCATCACTGAAGGGACTGGCAGCAGATATTAATACATCAGAAGGGGTTTAATAAATACCCAGGGTGCCTGGCTCATTTTGGAATAGCTGCTTGAAGCTTGATTGCTCGACTGTGCTTTGTAAGGTCACGTGTTTATTTTTACCATTTCACAATCCAGACCAAAGAGGGGGCTGCTGTCTGTCCTCTGCTGATCACACGCTGTATGCACATAACCCCTACAGCCAGGGGAGCCTAAAACGAAAAGACACCTGTGAACAAGACACAGACCTCTCTTCTAATAGTCATCATGTATCTTATATGACCAAACATATCATTAACTGGCAAAATTAAAAACAGACAAAAACCAAACCAACCCAACCAACCAAAAACCTCAGAAAACTGACCTTTCAGGGGATAATCATTTTTCTTCAGCTCTTTTGAAGTTAGAATGTACCTAGTAAGGCCTTGTTTTGATTCTCCGTATTTCCGGATGATGGGATCACATTGCAAGTCTGAGTTTTTAGGAATACATCCACTGCTAGTGGAAATCAAGCCTGTAACATACAAAATCACCTGTCAAATTCAGATAGCTCTCCTTACTTGCAGTTTTCTGTATTAGTACGCACATTAAGAGGTTACACCATATAATAATACATATAATACAATAAAACACTACGTGGAACAATAAGCTATATATACACACACATATATATATGTATATGTATGTATATATATATATATATAAAAGGATAAATGATATATGCTGACATGTGACAGGGTACTTGAATCCTGCTCCCAGCTCAGCTACTGACAGTTAGCTGATTGTGAGCAAGTCACATCACAAGTCTGTCTCACATTCCTTTCAGTAAGAGAGAACGTTTTCCTCATAAGCATGACAGCATAGTCATCTGTTACCTCATGTAAGCTGTAAAAGAAGTACTTTTTATCTACTTTCCGTGTGAAATTCTTTCCCCAAAGTATTATTAGGAGAAAATGCACTCTGTGGCTCAAAAAGAAGCAAGCATTGAACTGACACCAGAATCCACAGCTGTATAAACTCTAACTATTTTGTAGGTGATTCTCTGCAGATTGCACTTAAAGAAAAATATACCTGACATCTCAGATCTGTGACTGTGCAGTAGGTTTACAGTCAGGATGCTAGAGGACTTTGTCAATACATTGAAAGCAACAGCTGTTCATTCTCCCATTTAGGACTGGAATTCAAGATTCTTTGTTACACTTCTAACAATTTCAGTGAAGTTCTCATGGTAGTCTCTTGCGGGTTTTGTACAAGCCCGTTGGATTACAATCACCTCTATAAAGAGTGTAAAAATAGGAGATCAGTTGTCAACATACCTGTTCTTTACCTTGATTTGCAGCTCAGTATAACAAAAGAAAACTACGAACAAATGAGTAACTACTTAGCTTGAATCTAATTTCTATCTGTGTATCTATTATTAGACATATGTTACAATAAAACAATCACAAAATGGGTAATGAAGCATCAGAATTTTGGATTAAACTTACTAAAAAAAAAAATCTGTTCTTTTTACATTTACTTGTGACAATGAGCCCAACAGAGAGTTACCGAACTAGTTAGGGGAACTAGCCTTTTGGCATAAGCTATTATACTTGTTTCTTTGTAAACAAGTTCACCATAGCAGCAAGCTGGGATTGCACAGCATGCAAAGCTATTAAATTACCCTTGAAAGCGAATCACTGTGACTGAAACGGATGATGCAAAACCAAGCAAGATACCTTGTGCATTGTTTTGAGGTTTCATGTTTGCTCCTTCTCCATACAGGTTGGCTAGGAAGCTAGCTGAAGAAGGTGGTAATGTGAATCTCTGGAGAGAAAAAAAAAAAAAAAAAAGACGTTTTAGGAACTTTGAATCATAGCAGAAACATCAAGCATATAAGATGCCTTTTTATCCCCAAAGCAATAAAATTTAGAGAAAGATGGTTAAAAAAAAGTAGCAGAAGTATGTTGGGCATTTTCTTAGGAAAACAAAACAAGACACAAACCAAACATCTTATGATGATGCACACTATAGAATTCTTTGTACTAAGGAAAGATTTGCCTTCCCAGATATGACTGAGAATGCAAGTTTCAGACTTTCATTGATAGAAACTAAAGCAGTTCCAGACTTTCCAGTTAAGCCGTCATTTTGCGTTTGCTGCAGTTCAGAGAGAATTCTCTGGAAGTCCCAATCAAAGCACTTCTTTCTTCCTTCAAAAACGTTGCTTGTAGCTCAGAAAATTAAAGTAGTTATTTTAATAATCCTTTTGGGAAATGGGAGAAGTTTGATATAAAGCGTAAATTGTCAGAGAGATTTTTCAACCAGTGGGAATAGCATAACTCTGTTGAGATTCTCCTTACTCATACCTTAAAGTAAATTTCAAATCAACTGAGGTATTTTCAATCTCCCAGGCATCCTGAAGATGTTGGAAGTATAGAGGGCTGAAACACCAATGTATGCACATTTCACCTGGTAAGGCTTCAAAGACTTAAGTCTTGAAAATCTGTTTCCAATATTAAATCCCTGGCCTTTGTTCTGAGCTTACAAAGGCCACAAACAGATCCTCTCATTGCTTTGGGAGTCAAAGACAGGCTCTTCCTATTGGAAAGACAATAATTTCACTGCAGCATTAATCACTGGGACATGCTTTAAGGATTGCAGGAATTTTAGTAGACATCAATATAGCTTGGGGACTTACATGCTGGAACACTTTTCTGAGGTGTTTGAACTGTAAATAGAATTTGTAGAAATGGAGTTGGCTCATCTCATGTAGAACAATAACCACAACCCCAGCCAGGTGGCTTTGGTGATAAATATGGCACCAGCTGCAATTAAAAAAAAAAAAAAAAAAAGAAATCAAAGCAAAACAATCATCAAGCACTCTTAAAAACAAACTTGGCACCAACCCAGCTTTTAGGTCAGTCAACGGCAAAGTGCCAAGTGACTTCAATGAGAAGAGGCTTTTAAAGCTTATCTCAACCAGCCACATATACCTAGAAGCAACATAACATGAGAGACAGAAAGGATGAATTGTAGCAAAATTCTGCTGCAGTACTATTTCAAGTCATAACTTACCCATCTCATTTATATGCATCAGAATAGGAATACATACAAGTAACTTCAGCTGTAATGATGCAGTCTAGTCAATCAAACTGAAGAATGAAATCACTTCATCAAAATGAAAGTTTCACAAAATCATTTTCTCTTTGACAGTAAAAATCCAAAGTGGAGCATTTTTACCTTTAGCTTTATTGCCAGATTTATTACATTTCACCATATTTATGCCATCCGAGGTTATATACACTCCTGAGCCTCCCACTTCCATTGCTGAGAAACTGCCCCAAAAAAGGGCAGTGATTAAAATGTCTTTCCCAAAACACTCTAGAGAAAACAGTTCAATTATATCTGTCATGAAACATTTTGCGTTAGTATTTTAACATCATTTTATTCCTCAATGTGTGAAGCTTCTGTACAACAAAATTGTTTAGTTTTTGGTAACTGCATGAAGCAAAGTTATGAAATGGTAGAATTTTTATCAGAGGAGAAATTCTGGTCTCTGGCCAAGTCTAACAAGAACCATATCTACACAATGCAGTCTGTCATTATGGGATCTGTGCTGCAAGGATTCTAAAACAAATGTTGCCTATGCTTTTAGGTAGGTTTTCACAGCATATGAGGACATAAGACAGGGTTGACTCCCAAATATGAAGGTGTTATACCTGGGCTGCGTGGCATTGTGGCATTTTCCCAAAGCTGCATACTTTAACAACTCATAAACCTGGTCATGGCTGATTTCACAGTCCTCACCAAATAAAGCTGCAGACAAGTGAGATGACTTTTCCTGCAAAAAGGAAAAGGCCAGTAAAGAAAGTTTCATGTGATCACACAAGTTTACAGAAAATGAAGTCAATTATACAGTAAAAGGAAATCATTTACCACTTGGGTGCAATCAACTACACGTAAAATAACTCTTCCATTCAATATGGACAAAAAGTTTCTTTCCAGATCACACTTCAATATAAATTTACTCTCAGTGTTTCAGTAACCCAGGTCCTCTAACTTTACAGATGTATTTTGTAACGATGAACATGTGAAGACATACATACTAAGGAGACTTAAGGTTACTTAATTTGCAAACATGATGTGCTACAGTCTCAACCCATTCACCCGCTTGCTGCTGTAGAGCTTTGGGCATTTATACAAGCGTTATATGTAGCCACTTGTTTTGTTGAAACCCATTTACTTCATTTACACTGTGTCATCTGCTTTGGTGGATGGATCTGCTGGCCTCTGCAGGAAAAAGAATGTTCCATTAACATGCAAGGAAGATACAGGAAAAAAGCATCAGACTAGATGCGATGAAATGAATGCTACCACACAACTCTGCACAACAGCTCTTTAATGATTCTAAAATCAAGAATTCTCCCAAGCTACTCAGCAAGCAGGTACGTTATTTTGGAGGCCTCTGCTGCCCATCTGCCCTGTTCCAATAGTGCTCTTTAGGCCTGTAAGTTTTTACGGATGTTCTTTTTTACCTAATGAAAAGACATCACGGCATACTGATGTCATAGCTGAAAAGAAAAAAAGCAGAAAAAAACCACAAACAAGCAGACAACACTACAGATCGAATCCCGCAGGGGGCTTATTCGGGCAGCTGCCTCGCTACCAGACAGTGTTTTCCCCAGCACGCTAACGAGCCTCGTGCTCGTTAGCTGTGGCAGAGCCTGCCCCCCTGGGCTGGGCTGGTGCAATTTAAGGCCGTAGGTTAGAAGTTAAACAGAGGTGCCAGCCTCTGAGGCTCGAGCGGTCAAACCCCCGCTAGGAACAACTCGCGACACCATGGCCCTCAGCCTCTCGCTCCTCACGCCGACCCGGGGTTTCCCCCCCCCGGCCGCCCACCTTCGGCTTGTGCCGGCCGCCCCGCTCCGTCCTGCTCCTCTTCCGAGCCGCCCCCAGCCCCTCCGCGGCGCCGCCGGCCTCAGCGGGCCTCTTGCAGGCGTTCCCGCTGCCGGCCATGGCTCCGCTCCGGGCCGCGGGAGGTTTCCTCAGGGCCGGCCCCTCCCCGCGGCCCCGCTCCGCCCCGCCCCGCCCGCTGCTCGGCGGGAAGCTCGAAATGGCGGCCGGCGGCCGGCGCTGAGGCGGGGATGGCCACCAAGCGCCTGGCCAGGTGCGGGCCGTCGGGCTGGGCACTGGGGAGCGCCCCGAGGGGGCTGGGAGGGGAGGCCGGGAGCGGGGCGAGGCGGGTGCTGAGGAGAGCCCGGTGCCGCCCGCAGGCAGCTGGGGCTGGCGAGGAGCAGCGGGCGGGCGCGGAGCGGAGCGGCGGCGGCGGCGCAGCGCTTCGGGCACCTGGTGGTCGTGGACCTGGAGGCCACCTGCTGGCGGGGCGAGCGGCGCCACAGCCCCGAGATCAGTGAGTGGCGGCCCGCCGGGTCCTTGGCGCCGTGTTTGCCCTCCCCTGACGGCTCAGCCCGCGTTTAAGCGGACGGAATAACCTCTGTGAGCAGCTTTAACCTTTCTGGCCCTTTTTTCCCCCACCTCGTTTTGGTTTTGTCGCAGTTGAATTTCCAGCAGTCCTGCTAAACACTGCCACAGGAGAGATCGAAGCTGAGTTCCACACCTATGTCCAGCCCCAAGAGCATCCTGTGCTCTCCGAGTTCTGTACGGAACTGACCGGCATAACGCAGGTATAGTGCCGTTTAGTATGAAGTTAGAATTGCTACTTACTACTATTTTATGGAGACCTTTAAAGAGGGCTAAGGAGAAATAAGCCTCAAATAAATTTCAGTCCATATTAACACATACATATTTCTTCTTCTCTTTCATAAAGAATCAAGTCGATGAAGGGGTCCCTCTAAACATCTGTTTATCGCAGTTTTTGAAATGGATTCAAAAGATACAACAGGAGAAGAAAATTGTATTCAGTTCAGATATTCTAAATAATTCTACTTCAGAAGCAAAACCAGGTACCTTTGTCACTTGGACAGGTAGGTAAAAGTTTCATTTGATTTTTCTGCAAATTAATACCCATTAAAACTGAACATTTGGTGGTGCTAGTAAGATTGCATCTTCACTGCTAGGGAGTCAAAATCCTGTTAAATATTAGGGACGTGATATTGGGTAAGACTGAAAATATGAATACTGTTGAATTCTGACTTGTTCACTGCATATTTGTCTCTAGGGTTATCGCATTTTTCTGCTTTACATAGACTGCAATGTGTTGCCATTCTCAACAAGTGCAAATGATTTAGTGAGGTCTCCAAGATATTTATGCATCACAAAGTCAATGTTCACTAAGAACACGCGCTCACTTGTCGTCTTATCCCATTGCAGCAACTTAAGTGCTTTTCATGTCCAAAGGCTTCATGTGTCCTGTACGCATCTGTACAGGATGTTACTAGTACGTTGATTCATCTCTTTATGTAGGTTTTTAAGGCACGCTTAGGACAGCGATGGAAGTACAGCAGTACTGGTGACCTGCCCAATTAAATGTCTGTGCTCTGTATCTGGAGTTATCATGCAAACGGTTGCGTTTTTTCTTGCTGAAATTTTTTGTGTTTTTTTTTTTTGTTGTTGTTTTGTAACCTCTAGTTCATTGAGATGAGAAAGGCCTAATTGGAAGGCATCAGGACTAAAAAAAATATAATAAATCCTTATTTGTTTTTGCTTTTTCTGTGCAGACTGGGACCTGGGTGTGTGCTTGCAGTATGAGTGTAAAAGGAAGCAGTTGCGAAAACCTGACATCTTAAATTCCTGGATTGATCTCAAAGCAACATATAAGGTGAGAAAAATCATTAGACTGAAACGCTTATACCCATGTTACCATCTCAAAGGCCAAGTATACCTAAACTAATAATGTATGTTCCAGCGTCTAGTTACCCCTTTGTTTTCTTTCTGTGTTATCACTCAATAACAAATTGCATGCTCTAGAATAGCGTGAATTTTAACAGAGTCTTAATGCTTGGAAAAGTATTGAGTGTTTCTGTTACATAAATGAATGATAATCCCAGAACATTTTTTTGAGCTGCTCTTCCTTTGCTGACATCTTTTGCTCTGATTGCTGCCTTAACTCCTGTTTTTCCTATGCTCTCCTTACTGCTTTACACTGCTGCATGGAAAATAGTGATCCTCATCTGTTTAGAAGGTACATATGGATATAGTATGGGAATTAAATATATACATATATATACACACTTTGACCAGAAAGTATATTCTGAACAGCATTAGTAATACTGGAAAATGAATATATATATATATATATATACGTATATAAAAATGAATTTATACTGAGAAGATGAAAGGCTTTGTGTATGTGTGTGTGTTTGTGGTGGTGGGATTTTTTTGGCTTGTTTTTTCATAGTCTACGTGGCAAAGAGTTCTGCCTTAGGGACTAATGGCACCTAGGTTCCCCTGTGTAGCCAGGGAAGCTTTCAAAGGTTTATCCAGGAGTCTTACCTGTCCACTGATACTTGGAGTTTAAGCAGCAGAATTAAGTCTCTAAAGATAAGCAGTGCAATTATAGGAGAAACAGGGAATATTAAGTGAGAAAAAGTACTATATTTGGCACATATATAAACTCTTTTTAATGCTTATACCTTTGCAATGTGCAATGGTTTAAATATTCAAGATAGTACTTATAATTGTATTCCCCAGGGCTGTTGTTCTGTTAAAGCCTTCATCAATGTAAACTATAAAGTGCAAATGAAAATGAAATGAGGTTAGATAGAATGGATTAGTTTAAGGCTGGGAGAAGGGATTTATGGTTCTTTCCATTCTAATCTGTTACAGGGTAAGTCACATACTGAGTTATACTTATCTTCATTTTACAGTTATGATAAATATTTGATTTGCACAATGGCCTTGTGAGATGTACTATTTGTAAGGTGATATTTTTGAACTGTTTTTCACTCCACTGTGAAGGCGTTTTAAAATACTTTTTATTAACCACCTGCATGTTTTTCCCTAGGCCTTCTATAATAGAAAGCCTAAAGGACTAAATGGTGCTTTGCAGGATTTGGGGCTAACTTTTGCAGGACGGGAACATTCTGGTAAGCATGATATGATCATCCTCATTTTAATATATATACATATCTTTTATAAGACTAGATAGCTACTATTTAGCTTTAGTTAGCTAAACTAAACTAGCTAGTAATATCTACTAGTTAATACAAATCATAAATGTTACTTCCAGGCTATGCAATGTTCTGTTCAACAAAACCATCAAAGTAAGAAAAGACAGATTATTCAAAGATTAGTTTGTCATTTCTAACCTTGTGCTTTGTTTCAGAAATCTTTCCTAAAACTTTTGCCTGTATGTTGCACAAGATCAAGCTCTGGATTGCTAGGGTGCAAAAGAAAAAAGAGTGGGGGAAAGATAAGAAAACTTGATCTTCCCTGATAGGTCTGGACAGCTTATTAGTGTAAGAGAATACCAGCACAATGTGATTTTTTTAATTATTTTTTTTGACCTAGCTAATACAACTGAACCTGGATTTTGATAATTGTGGCTATATATTCAGCTGTATGGGTTGGTCCTTCAGATGTTTCAGCACAGGGGATTTTTTTTTTCTTTTTAACTTCCACTGCCCTTTTTTGAACTATATAACAGTGTCAGAATTATGTGAATCCATTTCATTTATGTAAGGTGTACCTAAATGTCACTTTTCCTCTAATAAGAACCATCCCCAGTAGTAGTTTAAAAGGAAGGCATTAATATAACCATGCTTTTGAAGGGTTGGATGATTCTCGGAATACTGCCCGTCTTGCTTGGAGGATGATTTGTGATGGATGTGTGTTGAAAATTACTAAATCTTTGGATAAGGTTAGTAACTATTTCGTATCTATCCTCCTACTTGTCTTATAGCCTGAAATACAGATGAAAGGTGAGCTATAACAAAATCAATATCTTGACTATGAATAATAATAATATCTCTAAGCTGACACACTTACTAGTTTTGTACATTGATTTCTAAAACTTCTTGGGTATTCACTCTCCAAAATCTTGTTTGATTTATGGACTCCCTAGGCATATCTGAAGAAGAATTTAATTTCTAGAACACTGAATGCAAACTTCACTGACAAGACTCCACTGGGAAGTAACAGCAAACCCGAAACATCCAGAGAGAGAACTTGTAAAACAAACTCTCTGGCAGAGAAAAACCACAACAGTATTGTGGGAATTATCATAAATTCTAAAGTACAAAATGAAGAACAGCAGACCACTTGTACCAATTCCTCTGCAGACATCCATGTTGCATCTAGCAGCAGCTTGAGGACTGACTTAAACAATCAAGCCCAAAGCTCTTTGTCAGTGTCTACTGACAGACTTCCTCTTCCTCTTGGACATGTGCAGCAATCTCACAGTAATTTATCAAGAGGCATTCAGCAAGGATTGAACAACGGGCATATTATGAGTACAACCAGATACAGCTTTCCAGTACATGGATCAGGACTAGTACTTGTCTCCACTACCATCTCCTCAGTTAACATCTCCACTGAGGATATCAGTACTAGTTCTGATTGTTTACCTCTGCTGGCTGACTGGGAAGATGTAGCTTTAATACCAGAATCTCAATCCGAACAAAAATCAGACTGTGTTGAATTTAAAGCTGGCTCAAGTATGGATATTTTAACAGTGTTTGAAGAAGAAACAATTCCAAAGCAATCAGCTGTGATGAGTTCAGATAATCAAAGTTCAGGGAAAACTGTTGTACCCGTGGAACCTCTCAAATCTATTATTTACAAAAGTCCTGATACTACTATCTATAATGTAGGAACAGTACAAGGGCAGACTTCAAATCTTTCAGCTTTTAAATTACCATCTGCAAAGGTAAATGCTATTTCATCACAATCAACATCAATGAAAAATAATTCTACTCCTTTTGAGGTTCCTAAAAGAAAGCCAACTAGTCCAAAAATGTTCCCACCAGCAAAGAAACGGTCTTTCTCTATATATAAAGAAAAAAATGCATCTTTTGATCATTCTTTACCTTTAAGAAGTTCAAACTTGTCCAAAGTGTCTCATGCCATTCTGAACTCCACAGTCAATCTGAATCAGTCTGTAACAGCTGTGAAAAATGAAAAACCAACTCCCCCTCTGTGTAACTGTGGTCGAAGAGCTAAAAGGCTGTATGTATCAAATGCTGGTCCAAATCATGGCAAAGCATTTTTTTGTTGTCCTGTTGGCAAGCATGACAGTAATAAGAAAGGTTGTGGATACTTCAAGTGGGAAAATGCCTTTCTAAAAGAGAAAACTAATGTTCTCACCCTGAATGCAGGTGCCTCAACCTCTCTTAGAACTTGCCCCAGTACTTTAGGAAATTCTTCCAACAAAAAACGTTTGTTCCTTAGGCCATCTATGAGAACTTGACATTTACTACTTTTTTTTGTCTTAATCTTTAATCGTTAGTTAACCATACTTAATATAACCAGGACAGTGTAATGATGTCGAATGTTTTCATCCCATTCTCAGAACGTGACATTGCTTGGTTAATGTGGATAAAAATTGAAATTGTTCAAGCATACAGAAATATTCATATATTATAAACTATATAATTAATGAAGTGTGAGAGAACAGAAAATACTAAATGCTAAAATTAGTATGAGCAGCTGTTATTATTTATACTGTATCATGTATTTTAAATTCTTTGCTAGTCTAGTCCTCAACACTTTAATGATGTAATTTTACTTGCACTATTTCTTCTAAATATACTTTTAGTGATTATAAGTATAACTTTGAAAATGTATTTATAAGTTGTCACACTTTTCAGAAGTGATTCTTGAAGCAAGTGTTCTTTTAAACTCTTTTTTTAATTATTTAAGTAACAATAAAGATAAAATGCCAGTGACACTTTCAAGTTTATTTAATGCATCTGTTGTACTCTTGACTACAGGAGTTTTCCATTTCATTTGTATCAGTCTGTCTGCTTTTGTACTATGAGCTATTAGTGTAGCACCAGGGACAGCCGAATGCTGGGGATCAGGTAAGAATTTAGGAGTTGGACATGATGATCTTAGAGGTCTTTTCCAACCTAAATGATTCTATGAATTTATGAAAACCTAAACTAAGAAGGCCATAGTCTTTTACTCTACATTACCATGTAAATCAGCATTATCTTACTTTTGTTTAAAAACAAAAGACCTACTCTATAAAAAAAACAACAGAACTCTACTATTTTCTCCACTCCTTCTGGCGTAGTTCATTTCTTTGGATCTTCCCACTGACAGTTTTTGGCAACTGTTGAACGAACTCCATCTAATGGGAAAGGGAAGAAATTGCAATACAAAATAAGATACGCTTTACCTAAATTTTGACTTACTTAATCTCAGCAGCACAGCCTTATAAGCCATATAACAGTTGATACCTGCTATCAAATAATTCACTACCTGCTACTGAAAAATATTTAAAATATTGGGGTAATTGAAGACTCACCTTCCGAGGATACTTGTATGGAGCAGTAACTTTCTTAACATGGTCCTGTAGCTCTTTCATTATTTCTTCTGGATCACGTGAAACATAGTCAGATGTTAAAACAACAAAGGCTTTCACTACCTTAAAGGAACAATGGGTTAAATGTCAATGAAACACAGCACAACAGTAAGATTTGAAACATTAACCAAACACTTGCTGACAAAATGTAGAACAATGTATAGGGCTGATACAAACAGCTTTGCCAATATCTGCACATGCTGAATTTGTATGGACCGGAGGTAATTTATATACATTTACTAAAGACCCATAATTTTAAGTATTTGAATGTTAAGAAAAATTTTCAAATGGTGCTTTTGTTATATGTGATATTGGGGCAACTGTCTCAGGTCAGTTTTTCTGGCATGGAGGGATAGAGTAGAATGCCAACTTGAATTTATTTAGTTTAAAAAATTAATCACTGGGTAGACAAATACAGTGGAAAATGGGTTTCAACAGCTCTGGTATGCACAAAGCTACTTTTAGATATAAGCTTGTTTAACTTTGTTTACCTCTCCCCTGATGGGGTCTGGACTGCTGACTACTGCTGATTCCACCACTGCGGGATGCTCTAATAGGGCACTTTCTACTTCAAATGGTCCAATACGGTATCTTTAAAATGAAAGGTCTTTTTGAAACACACATTTGAAATACACATACCATCACACCTGAATCAGCTGTATTGTTCAAGTTTGAAGATGTATTATTACTCAGTTAAATTACCCAGCAGAAGTAATGACATCATCAGATCTTCCAACAAACCAGAAGTATCCGTCTTCATCCATAATCCCCCTGTCTCCAGTAACATAAAAATCCCCACGTATTGTTGCTTCTGTTTTCTCTGGATCATCCTGGTAAACATGAAATTGTATTTTATATAAAAACAGCTTGAAAAATACATTACATTGCATTCTAACATATTCAGTATATAAGTTATGGTAAAGCCAAATACTTTTCAGACTGGTCCATGTCATCATGTGCATCAAATTCAAGTGGGACACAAATAATGATGAATTATAATAAACATTCACCATTACTAATCCACAAAACTAAATCTGTCAAAGATTTCCCTTTTTATTAAGGAAATAACAATCAAAAGAAAGTGGATTTTAACTTGTTAGGCAAGACACTGTCATGGAATGACTAATTGTGTAAGTAGACTAAATAGCTGCATAAAAAAAATGGAAATCCCTCTTTCCTCCCCACAGGCTTTTATCCTTCTAAGTAGAGAATATGTATAGGAGGCATCAGATTCCTTGTGACAGAGATTTAACAGGACATCTGCTTTAATTGTAGTAGGGTTCTTACAGTATAGCAAGTAAAAAGAAAAGGCGGTCTTGTAGGTTTTACTCTGATGGCAATATCTCCTTCTTTTCCAGGAGACAGAATATTACCATTTTCATCTATAATCTGAAAATAAACAAAACACTGTTTTATTATCTTGGACTCAAAGTAGAAATCATTAAATTAAGATTATAGAATCTTGGTGCTCATTTAAAGTATTTAGTTGAAATATTTCCTGGAAAATTATTCGGAGCAGTAGAGGACAGGTCTTACCCTGACATTTCAAGTGTAAGATCACTACAAATCCACTGTATTTCACACTGGGTCTTTTATCTGAGGAATTCCAAATACTGTGCTAACACGTATTGAAGTTGGTAAGACCCCAGAAGACGATAAGCAATGGGGTGGGAAAACCTTAAGAACTGAAAGATACTAAAATCTTAAACAATATTGCAAATTGATCTAGTGCTAGAATCTGCATCAACGGTTTTGTTATCACCAGGAAATAACATTCGCTCCCACTCTTCCTTAACTTGGTAATTTAATTTCTGTCATTGCCTTAGCATTTGATATATAACCACCAGTTATCAGTAGGTTGCCATCTATGTAACCCTGTTGAGGCTGATACAACAGGGAGGTCTAGATGCTCACTTGGCACATTCAGTTTGGGACAGGAACATGCATTTCTTTTTCACTCTTTCATTTCCTGTTGAATGATGCTACACAGTACAACTCCATGTTAAAGCTTTCAAACCTCGCTCATGGAAAATGATTATTGAGAGAGAGACAGTGCCACCAGAGGTACAATACCTTGACATCATATGTTGGAGATGGTTTTCCCATAGAACCAGGCTTAATTTTCATTCCCTTAAAATTTGCACAGACGACCACCTGTAACAGATGTGTTTGTTTGTTTTTCTTTTCTTAATTAAATGACAACTTGTACATTCAGTCTTTACCTCAGGTTTAAAATACTCAGCTAACATTGCAAATTTCTATAAGAAATAATAACGGTCCTCATTATAATCATATATCCAATGATTAAACTTCTAGAAATAAAGTACGCCCTCGATATCTTGCCCACAGCTCCAAACAATGACAATGAATGTTCTAAAGATAGCTTTTAAAGCAGAATTTGGAATGCAGTAATGAGGAATATACCTCTTTTGTGTTAGTTCTCAAATCAAAGCTCACAAGAGTGAGTAACAGTGCTTGGATTTTCGGTGAAGACGTTACAGTTGTTCTAGGACTTTAAAAAAAACACTACGTTTTTCTACTGTTGCCTATCACAATTGACTTTGTAACTGTTGTGATAGTTGTGATGAATCGGTGTTGTTGGAATGTGCTGAAGGGATGAGGAGTATATAAACCAAATACAACCGTGTAATCGCTTTTTCTTGGCAACATGAATGGAATTTATTGTTGTATCTGTAAAGCATAATTTTTCATCTGTAAAGCTGTACATACTGTTTCTGTCTGTCCATAGGCTTCATGAATATCCAGCCCAGTCTGCACTTTCCATTTTTCCATCACATCGGGGTTGATCGGCTCCCCCCCACTCACACAGTGACGCAGACTTTTGAATGTATAGCTTGGTGGGAAAGAGAAATTAAATAACTGCCAGTTATCTATCTGTTATGTCCCATTCAATACTCTGTTCTGGTATTGTGGGAACCTTTCTACACAAAAATAAAAATTTTACTGAGAGCTATTAATTCTGTTTGAACTGTGTAGCACTGAACAGAAACAAATCTGAAAAAAAGGCAAACAAAAATGAAAAACACCTGTTTTACTCCTGTATTATTTGAAAATCTTACAATCAATATTGTGTTTCTAACCCTAGAAACTGAACTGGAGTCTAAACCGAAGAGGATTGATGAAATTCAACCCTAATGACAAAAAAAAAAAAAAAAAAAAAAAAAAAAAGGCACAGGAGAGTTAAATGAGGCCGAAGAGTTTTTCATACATTTCACCAAGCTGTACTGACATACACTTCTTGTAGTGTGTATGACTGGGGAAACACAGTAGAAAAACAAAGGGAAGGAGAACGTGACTATAAAAGCACTTTGGAGGATAGGTTAAGCATGATACCATGATTATCTTATTATAGCTTCAGCTAAACTGCTTTTCACTGTTATTTATGAAATCTGAGGTGGCACCCTGACTCTTTCTGACTTTCTTTATCACACACAAGACTCAAGATGCTGAGAAATACACAGAGTTACTGTTACACCATTGTAAATCTGGAATAAAATCAAGGTGAGCTGAGCACTTGGTTCATTGTTTTGATCAAATCCACCACTAGAGGTACTCTGCTTTTTCTTACCTGGACAGTTTATGTTGCACAAACATTCGATATGCAGTTGGAGAAGAACAAAAGACAGTTATGGGGTATCTTGACAAACTCTAGAGAATTTAGAATAAGAAAAGTGAATGTTGCCAATACACTGAAACCCATGAAGTCTCATCTACATTATAAGAGATAATGTAATGATCTCTGTCTACATCGAGTTTATAAAACACATGAACAAAATGTTAGTGTCCAAAAAACAGTTAGTTCTATAGTTGCCAACACCAACATACAGAAGTTTTATCTAACTAGTTTCTTCTTCAAAACAGAATCTACATCATCTTTCAATTAATTCACCACACCAGAGTTTTGTGCTCTTGAAAGCTTTGCAGTCCTTGTTGCAGAGTTTCTTCATAACTGAAGGTTAAGTAGAAAACAAGTGAAACCATAAGGCTACTTTCTGAGATATTCTGTAGGAGTAAAACCAAGTGTTCTTCAACAGAGCCTAATGTTATCTAACAGTTTCCAGCCATCTAAGTAAAATAAATATGATGATGGTAGTCTTTTTCAAAGGACGAAGGGTTGTGTGTGGAGGACATAAGACAATATAACGTTGATGCCATTTGTTAAAGAAATTCAGCCTTGCTGCATCTTCACTCCTTAACATTGGATTACTTGGTGCAGGCAACTGAAATTCTCATTTATCTGTTATTATCACTTATTTTAATAACACCACTAAGTGCTCTGCAAATCCCAGTCCAATTTCTTTCGTGCTTCTTTCAGGCCTTAGAATGAATGTTTGCAAGCTTGCGCAGTAAAACCTGTTTTCAGCAGAGTATATGATTAAACTGTTCTGATGTCAATTGTGCTTTTATGTATCTGCAGCACTTAGTACTGAAATAATGACTTTATATTACCGTTGTGCTGCATGCTGCCCCCTGTGCACCACCAGGGGAAATGAAGGCTTTGACAAGACCAGCAAGCAAGAATAATGCTGTTTATTGCTGAGCCCTCCTCACTTACCTCAAAGACAGTAATTGGGTTGAACTGTGGCATTTTATGTACAAATACACATGCCCCTTGAATCCACGTTGAAAAAACACTGGTCCAAGATGCCTTTGCCCAGCCTGTGTCTGATGTGTTCCAAAATATATCTGAAGGAGTCAAGTCCAGCCAGTACCTGGTAACAAAAGGAAACACGGTTCACAATCTGTATTTGGCAGGAAAAAGACAAGCATTAAAACATCAACACAAGATATGTCATGGAGTCCCATCCAGCACTGTTTGTCTTGGGTAAATGACACTTAAAAATGGCTGAATTTCTGAGCACAACTGAGCCACAGCACAGTGAGGATGTCATCCGGACAGACTGATGTTGCATTTTTCTACAGGAAGTTATACTGATGGACAAGCAAACGCCACCTCAGAACGTGGTACTGTATGAATGTAAGATTGCCAGGGTTTCATTGAACTCACTTTTAGAGATAAGGATTTTTTTGTTTGTTTGTTTACTTACTTTCACTTTGGTCTCTCCTGATTTGTTATTCCTTCCCAGTTTCAGTGAAGTGTACTGCCATATCAATTTTATAAACAACATTGCTTTATAAACGTAAGGATTCTGAACTATCAACATTTTGTTCCTGTGGGAGTTTTGTCTAATCTAGACGTGTGTGAGTTCAGTAACCTCACACCCACAGTTTTTTCTCTTTTATGATATAGACTTTATAAACTTGTGCTGATGTTCGGTTTGGGGTAATCGGTTAACCGTACACAATGAAGAAGTTATCAAAAGTTAAAGAAAACACTGAGAAGAAATTAGTAAGGCCATTTGACTGCTACATTCTATACATACTGGCTAGACTCAAAGTATGACTTGTTTCCCAGGAAAAACAAACAAACCTCGTTCAAAGTTAAAAGAATGATTGTTTTTTAAAAAAGTGAAACAAAGGCTTCTGGAAAAAAATCTTGTGTTTCTCTTCCTTCTGCCATGTGACCAGCTACACAAACATGTCTGCCAAAGTAATATCCATACCTTCCACTTACTGTGAGGCCAATACCACAGCTGCTGTGGGAATGTTCAGTCATTTTGGGGAATCCTGTAGTTCCACTGGTAAAATAGATGGCCATTGGATCTTGATGCTTTGTGGTCACACACTGGTGACTAGAAGGAGCATTTCTTTAAAATAAGCAAAACGATGAATAAAGTGATTTGAAAGTGTGACTTACATGCTCTCAAAAATGTTTAACTAAAGTTTTGCAGCAATCAGAAACATCAAAAACACTGACATTTTTCCATTGTGTAGCCCTAGAAGGATAGGAACATATTGGCACGTGCCAGCATTTCCTATTCAAAACAAACTAACATGTTTTTATTTTTGCTGTGGCACTTTCACAGTGGTGGTAACTCACTTCAGGAGATCTTTAAAGTTCAGCCATCCTTCTCTGTGGCCCTCTGACACAAGCAACTTGAATTTCAGAGACTGGCATTCAGCCCCAACTGAATCTACAGCTGGTGCCACAAAATCATCAGTGATGATGCACTTTGCCTTGGATTTCTGTAGTCGATAGAGAATGTCCTTCACTGTCAACTGCTGCGTGCCAGGAATCAGGACAGTTCCTAAAGGGGAGGAAGTAGAATGGAAAAAGAGCTTAAACATTTAATAATAATAATACTTGTACCTACAAGCAGACTTCAGCTTACCTAGTGCTTTTGAGTGAGACAAGGCAGTATTAAAGCAGGATTTGGCCCTACATTTGTAAATACACTGATTTATTTGATGGATTAAATTCTATGTGAGGGTTAGCACAAGTTACCCAATACTAGGCTGATCACAGGACACTAACAGAAATCAACAGAACAACTTTTCTTGTTTTGAAAACACCTCCACTGGACCATGCCTTCTCTCTGGACTCAATTTCTTTACTGGTAGACAGAGCTGTACCCTGCTAGTGTTTGTGAGGCACCAATACATTATAGGTTGTAAATTCTGGCAAGCTGAGTACGTAACAGATCCCACAGGGGAACATATGAAACACTTGGTTAAGTGTGGGTTAATTTCACTGCAAGTTTGCAAGAAGGTGCATTTGTGATTCATCACAAGCGTTGGAAAGAGAATGACAGAGGCACAAGGACTCACAGGGTTTCCTTAACAGATAGAGCATGTGCAGAAGTCCTCCAAGTATCACAAAGATAAACTTGGCACGAAGGATGTTCTTGATCAGTGTGGCAATAGCTCATCTTCAACAGCATGTTTGTAGTTCTGATTGTGTTAAAAAGCAAGGATTGGCTTAAGTCATAATTTCTATACCTGTATGCTATTTGTATGCTTTTACCAACCTGTTCTCAAGCAAGCCACATTCACCAGCCACCACTCTGGGATCCGGGGCAGAATCAGAAGAACTCTGTCTCCCCGTTGCAGACCACAGACATTGGAGAGTACATTAGCTACTTTCCTGGAAAGGATTCCCAGCTCCTCAAAGCTCCATTTTATCTCTTCTCCATCACCATCTACCCACCATAACGCAGGATTTTTAGTTTTTTTTCCCTCCTGTAGAACAAAAGGGTGCAGTGTAAACACTTCTTTTTAGAAACATGCTGCCTTTAAGTCTGAGGAAGAAGAGCATTTACCAGTTATTCATTGCTGGAGAAATCTGGGGATGTAATTGAAATCTGCCACTGATTCCAAATGAGGCAAAGAATTCTCCTTCAGCATAAACAGCCTATGAATGTCATTTAAGAAATTAAATTTGTTTTCCTTTCCTGAGCTCACCATGTTACACTCTGAAGAGGTTGTACAACCTTTTGTTTCAGGCCATGAAAACAAAGCAGCTGATAAATATGGGTTCTTCTGGGCTGTGCCCCAGAGTTTCCCAAACCCTCAGAAGTCATTTCCAACTTCATCTGGAATTGGTCCTGTTTGGTAATTCTGAAAATTAAATCACAGGTTCAAAAGCATAGGCCCACACAGTGTGAACTGATGTGTGAAAAGTGAAATATATGTATACAATGTGCTCTAAAGGGGCCCAATGCATTTAGCAGTAGCACTGTGCAAGCCGCTTCTTGAACAAAACTCTCTGGGGCAAAAGAAATATGGTTTATTTTTAAATATTTGAAGGTACAGTAACTCTAAGGCTCATTTTTAGGAAGCAGATTTTAGCTGTGCACTTCAGAGGGCACCAGATGCTGTTTCTTGCTCCATTTACAGCCTGCCAAAATCTGTTTTTTCTGCAAAAGGAACAATTGCTCCCTTTGTGTCAGATAGGTGATACCTCTGCTCTGTTCCTGCTGCCAGGTGGACGTAACTATGTTTAGACCCTCATCATGAAGAACCTGAGCCTGCAAAACCAGTCCTACATCCACAGACTCGAGTTACATAACAGGATAGGTGATAGACCTATACTTTCTTTTTTCTCCCTGTTTTTCTCCTTTCCTTGTTTAGACCTCGTGTCTGTTTGGGCACTCAGTTTTCAGTTTTGTAGATATAAAGTCCCTGATGCAAAGATTTCTCAGTTGGGAAAGGATGGAGAGGTTTGACATTACACAGTATTATTCATTCTGTAGGCAGGCAATGAAATGTATGGAGGTCAAGTGATTTGGCCAGTACAACCAGACAGGGTGCAAGTCACAGCTGATGGTGGAACTAATGTGTGGTTTAGAGCGGTAAAAAGTCCATTGTCTCATTCTTGAAGCACCTGCTTACAGTCATTCTCACTGGAGTTACTGATTAAAACAATGAACTACTTGGACTCATGGACAGGACAGCATGTGGCCTACGGGATCTGCAGATTGAGAATGCATGAGATGATCATCAGATTATAATCAAGAGCATAACTCAGTGGTTTGGTTACTGGATTTGTCACTGACAGCATTAACTACTTCAGCATCTGAGAAACCACGGAACTGTTACCTTTTCTATTTCAGTCCATCTGTCCAGCACATCGCTTGCAAAGTTGAAGTACTCTGGCACCTCTGGTCTGTACTGTTGTTTCATGGCTTCATAACTAAAAGAGGTGGAAACCGTGTAGCTCTGGCTGCAAAGCTGGAGAGATTTTCTCAGGGCAGCACGCAGAGATACAGCACTTGGGACCTTCAGTAGAAAATGCATGGCAGCAACAATGGCTATAGCCTCTCCGAGAAATTCTGCAGTGACACAGATACAAACCTGGTATTAGCCACGTGGTTTCAGAACAGCTTTTATCATCACACAGTGCATACACTGGAATAACAGTAACTGTTAATTGGAATGCCTGCTGAGGACAGCTCTGGTTTTGCCACTGTGTAGCCCCTGCTCTCTCCTGACCATCATGCAGTTGAGATCCTGACCACACACTCAAGCAGCAGCACTCAGCCCCATCAGTGTGATAGCTTACCTGTTCACACTCCTTCCCTACCCACAAGCCCTGCTGATCTGGTAGATCACATTGCAGTTACCTTATATAGCAGAGAGGTGCTGAAAGCTCTTAAACTGTGACTTCTGTAAATGAAATGTCTGCTACTGATTGACAACGCAGAAGTACCAGTGTGGACCAAGATGCCACAAAGATAATCCAACAATCCTGCGTTAGTTACTGGCTGACCAGTGTTACTTAGTACAAAGACATCTGTAGTTTTTCTAGTCTATCAGCACTGGGAATAGGCTGTCTGCCAGGAATTAAATCAATGTAGGAAAGCCCTGAAAATAGTTTTAGTATTGATGTATGAAATACTATTTTGATGTGTGATCAGCAAAAAACACCATTTTATGAGATGGGGAAACTTTAAAAGACTCCCCGATAAAGGATCCAAAGTGTAGAGCCTTACTTCTGTAGGCTGAACTTCTGTAGCCTGAACTTAGCAGGAGGACTGAAAAATCTGAAGTCATTATTTTCATGCATTGTCAATTTTTATTTACAAAATAATATAAACAATGATAATTCCTTACTGAATTAATAATCATCCAGCTGCAAACCCATGTGATTTTAGTGATTCAATGAAGCAAAAAGACTTCTTTTCTTTTTCAATCTCTAACATTCAGTTTGTGTATGAAAAACACAGGAAAGAAACACAGCCAAATGAAAGATGTAGAGGAACAGGGAAAAGAGGGAATGTGGTCAGACAAGAAGCAAATCCATACTGTTCCAGTGCCAAAAAAGTGCCCTGGCCAGCAGCTTTCAGGGGCGGGTGGAGGGTCAGTTACCTTGTGAAAAAGCTGTCAGTCCCAATTTACTGCTTCTTGGCGTTGCACCAAAATGGAGTCCTCTCAGTGTTGAGATGCATCCCAGCTTTGACTTCACACACAGATCTTCGACTCCTGGCTGTGCACCTATTCTGGCACTGTCACTGCATTCAGTGACCGACTCCTGTGTTTGTTACATGTACTTTGGACTCACACAAAAGGCAGTCAAGTCCTGTCCAGTAAGAAGAGCGGACAAATTTCTGCAGAGCTCCAAGAGGGAGTAGAAAGTGAGAGTTTAAAATCTCTCCTATTTCTTTCTCCTCCCCTGCTCCCACTCACCAGCCCCTGGATAAAAACATACTTAAGACCTTGCTGCAACCAAATCACATCTGTTACATTCTGCCTAGGGCAACACAGGGAACAACAGCCTTATGATTAATTAATGGGCTGTGTGAGTACACTGCTGAGCAGGTAGCTTGGGGTACCTCAAGAAACCATAGCAGTTCAGCAATGATTGACAATGAGTATTGATTCCTGGGATGCTGCTGCTGGTGCCCTGACCAACTGTGTTAATGTGTACGCTAGAGACTTGCGAGGTTTTATAAGTGCTCTGCCTCATGTTCAGAGAACAAACAGTTAAGTTGTGCTCCAGCATTGCTGCCTCCTCTGCTCCTCTCCCACAGGAGAGATGGGAGGGAACATATGCCAACCCCTCTCTGTCCTGGCCACAGCAAGGCATCACTGCAGAGCCTGTCATCAATGTGGGCATGGCCATGGCATTGGTACATACTTTTGCCATTAGCCTCCGCTGCAAGGATGGCACTTGCCAGGGAGGTGGAGACAGCTGTAGCTTAAATTGAGGCACCAAGATTTTTTTGTAAGAGTTTGGCTGCTCAAGACCTAAGTCCTTCCTGCTGCATCTTCATTCTCTAAGGCCAGCAGAGAGATTGCTAACACCCATCAATGTGTTTGGAGCAAAACAGCCCTCTCAGTGCTGACCAGCAAGGGTGGCGCTGCAGTCTTACCTGGCATGTGCTTTTGCCTGCACTCCCTTCTGGGGTTCTGCCCATGTCAGTCTGTGACAAGCAGACAAAAAGGCAATGTTAACCAGCTCCCTGAAATGTTCATTGCAGCACAAAAAAAAAAAAAAGATTCAAAAGATTCCCCCAAACAACAAAGCTGCTCTCTACCTAGCAGTAAAGAAGGACCTGCAGTCTGCAGGAGCAACATTTTAAAAAGCTCTTTGAAATGCAAGCAACAAAATCCTCACAGAAGGCCAACAGCCTTAAAGGGATTCCCTACTCAGGTTGCATCACCCCAGAGGAGGCACAGAAGTAAACCAAACATGACAGCAACCAGCTTGTGATGTCAGTGAATGCGCCAGGAATACTTAGGAAGAAAAACCTTCCACAGTGACCAAAGTGTAAAAGAGGTGTAACTGTTTCTCTGTATTATTCTTTTGATAAAGCATAAAACTATTTTCCTGAGCACGGGCGGGTTTTTCCAAAGCCCTCAGCTCTCCTCACCACAGAAGCACCCTAGTTATGTTCTGCGTGGTGAATTGCATGTCCTCTGCACCGCTCACAGCTGCCTGCAGAAATCCTCCCTCCTGTGTGTCCTGGTTCCAGTTAGGACAGAGTTAATTTTCCTCCTAGTAGCTGGTAGGGTGCTATGTTTTGGATTAGGATGAGAAGAGCGCTGATAACATGCTGATGTTTTAATTGTTGCAGAGCAGTGTTTACACCAGGCCAAGGACTTTTCGGCTTCTCGCTCTGTCCTGCCAGCGAGCAGGCTGGGGGTGCAGCAGGAGCTGGGAGGGGACAGACCCAGGACAGCTGACCCAAACTGGCCAAAGGGGTATTCCATACCATCTGACGTCATGCTAAACAATATATAGGGGTGGCTATCCGGGGTGGGGGGCCGGCTGCTCGGGGATAGGCTGGGCATCGGTCAGCGGGTGGTGAGCAATTGCATTGTGCATCACTTGTTTTTTACATATTATTATTATTAATACTATTACCATTATCACTATTATTATTATTATTGTTATTATTATATTCCTGTCTTAATAAACTGTCTTTATCTCAACTCACCGGCTTCACTTTCCCGTTTCTCTCCCCCATCCCAGAGAGGGAGGGGGGAGGGTGAGCGAACGGCTGTGTGGTGTTTAGCTGCCAGCCGGGTTAAACCACAACACTGTGCCAGGCTGTCCCCACAGGCCCAGCTCCACAGACTATTGCTGCAACTCACCAGAACTTTGAGTCTTTCACACACCCCCAACCCAGCAAAGATTGCATGACTTTTAATTTACTTGTGATCAATAATCCCACCAAGGTATAACAATTGCTGTAGAGTTAAATGAGCCTCCAAGACTTTGCAGGAGCAAAGCTTTATATACAATGTAAATGTCATCTCCTGTTGCAGTTGTAACAGATAAATACTTCCATTCATTTATGAACTTTTTTCCCCTATTTTATCCTATGTGTAAATAACATGATAGTCCTGCCCCTAGTGCGGCCTCCTTAGCTCTGTCCTCTACCTGCTTTCACAAAATATCTTCATTTTTGATTGTCCAAAAAAGCTCAAGGGCTAACAGAGGGAGATGAGGCCCTCATGGACAGTAGTACACAGAAGCACCTTCCTTCAGAAACCAATGCTAAGTGGTGTGCATTTTTACTCTGGTAATACATTTTGAGTATTTCAAGGTTAAAATTACCTGTATGAGGAGTTTCTGTTTCAGCTGGCCCCTTTACACCATGAAAACTTCAGGAACTTGACAGGCCACTGAGGAAAGGGCCAAATAGCGGCTGTTCCTTCTGCTGGGGCGCACTCATCATGTGGAAGCAAAAAATAAAAAAAAAAAAAAAAAAAGCAGGACTGAAGCCAGCTGGCTCCATCGCTCTTGAGTGGCAGCCAGCCCACTCCCGGGCCCACCTTGCCTCCTAATTCCACAATCATTAACACAAACCGAGCCTTTAATCCCGGGACTGAATTTCCAAGCACAGAAAAAGCAACCAAGACGAGCGACTTTACTCAGCGCCGGGAGCTCAGGCTACCCTGCATAGCCGCGACGTTCCCGGGTGGCCGTCCCTCCCGAGGTAACCCACCCACCCTTTTCCGGGGGCTTTATTTATTTTTATCCCCCGGGAGCGCCGCCTGGCCTCCTGCAGCCCGGGACAGGGGGGCCTGTGGCGAGGCTCGGCCGTGAGGCGGCGCCGCATGGTGCCCCGGGCGGGGCGGCGCTGACGCCATCGCGGTGCGCGGCGGCGGCGGGGCTGGTGTCGGTGTCTGTGTGTCTGTCGGTCGGTCGGTCCCGGTCCCGGTCCCAGTCCATGGCCACAGCGGAGCCGGTGGCGGCGCGGAAGCGGCGGCCCAAGGGCCACTTCGCGGCGGCGAGGGCCAAGCGGCCCCGCGGCGGCGGGCGACAGCTGGAGGCCGGCATGCGCGGCATCCTCATCACCTGCAACATGAACGAGCGCAAGTGCGTGGGGGAGGCCTACAGCCTGCTCGGCGAGTACGGGGACCTGCTCTACGGGCCCGAGCAGGTGCGTGCGGGCTGCCCCGGCGGTGACGGGCGTTCCCCTCGGCGTGGTGGTGGTAAGGGCCTGCCTGGGGGGGAGCGGCGCAGCCTTTCTGTCCCTAGCTGCACCCCGCAGTGCCCCCCGGGGGTGTCGGCTTCCACAAGTGAAGCCCTGTGTAGCCCACCTGGTGATGTGGCCCCTGCCGGGTTTTAAGCTTTCAGCACTTTTGCCCTGTACTTACTGAAGTAGGGACGTGCTTTGTGTGAACAGTTTTCAGATCCCGAGGAGCGGCTCTCTGGAAGCGAGAGGGAAGAGGATGAAGACGACGTTGAGGCTGCCCTGAAGAAGGAGGTCGATCAGATCCGCACCTCGACGGAGCAGAAGCTGCGGCGGTTCCAGTCGGTGGAGAGCGGCGCCAACAACGTGGTCTTCATCAGGACCCGGGGCATAGGTGGGACACAGACACTGTATGGTGCTGCAGGGATATGCTTCTCTGAACAGCATCGGTTACAGGCCGCAGTGTGGCTGCCCAGGAGCTTGTGTATGCCAGACAAAGAGAGTTTCTCCTTCCCTTTAACCTTCCTGCTGAATTCTGTCATAAACAGAGTTGCTAAAAGTAGAGGAGTCTGCTTTGACAAAATGATCCTCAGGTATCCAGTTCTGGTGTATTAAAACAATTCTCCCCAGTAAACAATTTGAGGCGGACCGCAGTGCAGCTAAGCATGCATTTTCCTGGCTTATTAAAGGGGGGGGGGGGAAGCGCCTCCAGTTTGTTTCTCATACCTAGCTGTTTGTCTTTTAGAACCTGAAAACCTGGTGCACCATATATTAAAGGACATGCATGCCACTAAAAAGAAGAAAACAAGAGTCATTCTGCGCATGCTGCCCATTTCTGGAACTTGCAAGGCTTTTATGGAAGACATGAAAAAATACACGGAAACATTTTTTGAGCCCTGGTTTAAAGCCCCTAATAAGGGTACTTTCCAGATTGTTTACAAAGCTCGTAATAACAGTCATATGAGTAGGGAAGAAGTAATTAAGGAATTGGCAGGTATGTATAGATTTCACATAGAATGAAAACAAGTATAGAAGCAGCCACAATTGTGTGGATAACAGCCTAAGTCAGACTACTAAAAGAAAAGTTGTCTAAATGGGCATACGTATTTGTTGCTTAAAATCTGTATGTTGAATTACAAAAACTTCTCTGTGACTGTGAATACAACTTGATATCAGTGTGCCTTGTTGGTGTTGATGTCTTAAGAGGTGATGAGCAGAATAGCGTACAGTATTGAATTTAATTTGGCATGTTAGTTTCACATACTTTGAAAGGACTGCTATCAGGCATTTTCTCTGAATGCTATATTGAAATAAGATATTGCTATTTCCATTGAACGTACGACTCATAAAATAGCTCTGCCTTACTCAGGTATTTTGTTTCTTGATAATTGCAATGGGTTAATTTTTCAGTTACTGCAGTCCTACTGATGGTATCTTCTAATAGTTGTGCTCTGTTCGACTATTTTAAACAACTGCGATAACTAGCAATTAGTTACAACTAGGGGGGATGTTGTCTTCTCTAACTTTTATCCTTTTAGTAGTGTACACTGATGCTCTGAAACCATTTTTCCATCATTTTAAAAACTATATCTTGTTTTACAGGAATTGTGGGCAGCCTCAATCCAGAAAACAAAGTTGATCTTAATAACCCACAATATACAGTTGTGGTAGAAATAATAAAGAACGTCTGTTGCTTGAGTGTGGTGAGAGACTATGTTCTATTCAGAAAATACAATCTACAAGAGGTAGTAAAGAGCAACAAAGAAGATGCACAACAAAACCCATCAACTGTGACAGAAGAACAGAACTTGACAGTAGTAAAACCAGAAACCGAGGAGGAAAAGAGCTCAGAAGAAGTAACACAAGAGAACAAGAATGAAGGTGAAATACAAGCTGAGTCCAAGGGGAATGATACGCTGACAGTGTAGAAAATGTGGTAGAAAGATCAACACGATGGAAACCTGTTAAAAACGTTGCCCTAGAGTTCTGTAAGCGTGTTTTAAGGAGGAGAGTGGGTTTTGTTATGAAATCTAGTTTTTAAAATCCACACGTGTAAGAATTTTAATGTTCACTGCAGGTGGAGCTGACTTTATACTGCAGATGTAAGAATGCTTCACCACTGGTGAAGTTTGCTGTCATTCTTCTACAGCTTGGTTCTGCATTGCTTTTTGTTAGCACAGAAAGCAGGTGTATTTGCATGCATACATAAATGCCACCAACCCAACACATATTGACTCTGTTTTGTTATATCTGATAACTACAGAAATCAAAGGCAGTGCAGAATCAACTCTGTCAGGAAGTATTGACGAAAGTGAGAGATCTGAAGAAGACGGTTGCTTGCAGAGAGTTTCTAGGGAAGTGATTTGACAACTTGTGTGACTGCAGAACTCAGATATATTTTTCTATGTAAACAGCAGAATGAGCTAAAACTCCTGATCCTTTCCTGTATGAGAGAAGGTTGTATATACATATCCCTCTACAAGGACATGCTAAGTCTTGAAAGTGTATTGGAAGGGCCGCTACGATCAAAATACTTGAATACTATGAGAGAATTTAGAATAATAGATTTGACTGTTCTACAACAGTAGAAGTACGGTGCAGGCATTGCAGATGGTTTTAGCAAAAGCTACATGTGTGTTTACATTAGCTGTGTATACAGCAGTTATTGGCTTATAACAAATGCTGTATGTGGTCACTGAACAGAATCCTTTCCGCTATTTTCTTGCAAACAGACTTTTGCTGCTCTTTCCAAAGACATAATCCTTGGGGGGGGCGGGGGGAGGGAGGGGTTGTTGGCAGAGGCTTATTAAGTCTTTGTTCTTATTGTTTCCTTAAGTTTCAAAATTTGAATTTAAAAACTGCTTGGAAATTTCTAATGAAAGAAGCTCTCCATGATAGCACATTGGATAAGGGGAAATAAATTTAATTTTTGATACAGTTTTAGCTTTACAATGTTAATTTTGTTTCATATTGAAAGTAATGTCAGTTTTTCTGTTGTCAGTTTGTTACAGCAGTTCTTTTGATATCACAGTGACTGTGGGGAAAAAAAAAAACAACAACCAAAAACCACAGCTATAACCTGCTTTACATTAGCATTTGGAGTATGCTTCCAGTACAACTGTCTAGCTTTAGTATTTCGTTTCTAGTATAAAAGCCTGCGGGTTGCTAATGGGAAAAGCGTGTCTTGCTACTTGTCTTGGTTTAATGAAAAGGATTTGTTCAAATCAAAACAGTGTTTAATTTGTATTTTCCACTTCTGTCAAAACTGTTTTAGAAGCTGGAGGACTTTTTATTAAGAGGACTTTTTCCCTAGTCCTGTATCCCTTACCACCCATTTATTAAAAATATGCTTTCTTAACTGCGTCAGTGTTTTCCTTACGTTTTAAAGCTTTTGTGTATGGATTAAAACCAGCAATGTCTAGGTCACTCCTAGGAAAGAACCATTAGAGACCAGACACAAAGGCCAACTGTGACTGTTTATTAGTGGCTGATGTTGGTGATCATGATTCAAGACCGCCTACTCATCTTATTACCAAGGACAAAGATGGATTCATCATGAATAGTGTTTTTTTTTTTTCCTTCTGCCTCTCACTCTTAGAGGTTTAGAATCTACAGGTCTTCAGAGGAAATGGCTGAATAACTACCATCCCTTTGTCTAGTCTGTGTCTGACATACAGATGCTGCCTATGCTGCAGGCTTAGGATGTCCACATTTTTTTTTTTTTACTTCTGACATTTTTTCTTTTTTTTTTTTAATTTGCCCTTGCTGCACATTCATTTTTAACACACACATTTGTGAACCTGGAGGCTTTCAAGATGCATATAAATAGGGTGCTTAATTTGGATGTCTGCATGATCTATAGCCATTTCTGGGTACGTTATCACCTACTACTATGATTTCCTTATTAATAAGCTTCTTGTGAGTTAAGATAGCTGGTCTCAAAGAATTAACAGACTGCTCCTTCACCTGGTAATCACTTCTACCATAATTCTGACAAGCGTTAGGCAGCTGGAAGATGCTGCATTTACACATGCTTTGCTAGGTTGATTCTATGATTTTTGTTAAATGAGCACAAACATTTAAGGACCATACAGTTGGGACTTTTTAAACCTTGTGCATTAGTACACATTCACTGCCTAGTGAGTGAAATACAATCCTATCTTGGTGCTTACAATTGTAATAGAAAATCTCCATTATAAGTGGAATCAATGGGGACAGTTTTTTTAGATTGCTTATCATAACTAAATCTGTCCCCACTCTTTGTTTCTCAGTTCACTCCGTCTGATTTTCCCAGTGATTGTCTTTGGCAGCTGCTCGACAAATTCAATCTGATTAAAAAGAGGGAAAAAAGTAAAATAAGCAGATTTCATTTATAGATTTTTGATTCAAAATAACATAGGTTTCCATTCTGTTTAATTTCAATAAGAATTTGGTGACTTGTAGAATAGTTCCAGTTTATTTTTCAGATTTTGTAGTGTCTATTATTTTCCACAGTCTTCCTGAAAATAGTATTTGTCATTTCTCTTGCATACCACATATTTGGGCTTTTTGGTTTGTTACTAAATTGGATGTTATGAACTGAGTCTAATCCTTCAGTTTCTAGCCTCTCTCCACTTTAAAAAAGTGATTGGAAGTTCTTATTTATTTTTTAACACACTCTTATTTACTTGCCTTTCTGGGGTACTTGTATGGAGCAGTGACTTTCTTGACATGATCTTGCAATTCACAGGCCAGTTTCTTTAGATCTTGTGTCTTAAAGGAAGGAGACAAGACCACAAAAGCTTTTACCACCTACAAAGGGAAAATAAACCAAAATTACAGCATTAATTAATCTAGAGCAACCTAGCAAATGAGGCAGTTAATTGCAAATAAATGAGTATTGCCTGTAGTATCAGCTTGCTGTTTCACACCTGTGCTGTAAACAAATTTAAAATTGTGACTAAATAATGTTTCTACTTTATAGTAACGAAGGTACTAAGTACCACAAGACAAGTTTCAAAAGCTGCTTCAAAATTTGTAAAAGTTCTGCAAAAGACTGTTATAAAGTTCTTCGATGCTGGGGCCTTTTCTGAAAAAATTTACATTGTTAAATTAAGGAATATAATTCTCCAGGCAGTAGGTGAAAGTGTACACCAATTCTTACCAGACTCACTTTTATATTCATTGTCATGTTCTTTAACAGACTAATGATTATATTGTCACTCAAAAAAAACATACATGGAATATGGGATATACAAACTACTGCTTCACTCCCTTTGAGTAAAGTGATGAAAAAGTTGTGATAGCTATACTAAGGGTCTTATGAATTCGGTGGCAACTGAGTGTAAACTGATGCAAGACACTTCATGAATGGAAGAGTGATCACTAATTACCTCGCCTCTGATGGGATCTGGGCTGCTGACAACAGCTGACTCAACAACAGCTGGGTGCTCTATCAGGGCACTCTCTACTTCAAATGGCCCAATACGATACCTAGGAGAGAGAAATTAAATGCTTAGATGAAAAGTATATAGTTATTTCTTAGACATTTCTTGGCACTTCAAGTGAAATCTACAAACCCAGAGGAGATGATGACATCATCAGATCTCCCCATAAACCATATATAACCATCCTCATCCATGCTCCCTCTGTCTCCAGTGATATAGAAGTTCCCACGGATTGTTGAAGCGGTTTTCACTGGATCATCCTGTTGAACAAGCAACAATTAAATACTCAAAATATTGGGAAGCCTTAAGCTTAGAGATGAGTTTTGCCACTTTGGACACTACCCATAATACCTTTCATTGCATTCTTTCTAAGAGCTTGTGCTTGTTTTTTCCACAAGGGAAAACTTATCACAATGGCACATACAGAAGTGAAGATCACACAGTAGGTCTGTTGAAGAAAGGGGGAGAGAATGGAGGTTTCATATCATGAATTCCTTGCTCAGTCCAAAAATAAATAGTTTATAATACTAAGAATATTTTACCCTGCCCCTATCACAGTAGCTGGATCTCAGATGGAACTTGAGAAATAGAAAATCACTGTCTCTATCTGGCCCTGATCAAGCTACTTTTCCCTTGGGGTGCTTATAACTGCACCCTGGTCGAGTCACCAAGTTTGAAGAAAAAAAACCATACATACAGCAGCACTATTGCTGTATACCTTTCTGGATGAAAAGGGATAAAGAATAATGGTGGGAGGAACAAATACATATACTCAGTATTTGTGCATAATTTGGGTCTACACTTTAAGAATCTCCTCTTGCCTTCTATGCTGTCTGTAATTATGAAGAAGAGATGGTGGGAGAAGCAAAAGACCAGTGTTTCTACACAAAAAAAAAGTAACATAGAAGCTGCAGAGTTGCTCCCTCAAAATGCACTAGGGGTGAGTACACCCTCCACTAAATTTGAAGGAGAGGGCTTCAGTTTGGCAGCTTGTTTTGGATTAATTCTGTTACAGGAGTCAAGGTGGGATATGCTGGGGAAGCGTATGGGTGACCGTCTGAGGCTGAAGTTTGAATTGTTGCATGTTGCTGCCATTGGTACTTTAGCTAATTCCACTGAGTCAAAAAGTCACTGAAGTCAAAGCACTGTTAAGTCAAGAAGAGCCACAAGCCTTTTGTGCTGCACTTCTTCCTGTTGGTATAAATGTATATCATGCTGCAGGCCTGAACTGGCTCTCAGGAAATTCACTGTTGGCTTACCACGTATCGAGTGAAAAAAGTGAATGGCCGCTTGGCATCAATTTTGATAGCAATGTCTCCTTCTTTCCCAGGAGGCAGAACACTGCCTTTTTCATCTATAATCTGCAATAGAATAGGCAAATGGGTAGTTATGTTTTCACATTTTAAGAACACCATGTTCTAAAACTAACCAACACAACAGCTTAACCACTCACAGCCCTTAATACCACCATATGGTACTGAAAGTTGTACTGTATGTTGCGCTTTCCCATTTTTCACTTCCTATGATAACAGCAAACAGAAAAGGAGATCACCATACCTGAACATCATAGGGGGGAGCTGCCTTGCCCAAGGAACCTGGCTTAATTTTCATTCCTTTCATATTTCCACATATCATTCCCTGTTGGAAAAGACAAACAACCAGCCCAGATGTTTTTCACTGTCATTGCTGAGGCTACTCCTGCTCTTGTACTGTGCCCACTGCTGAGCTAGCTTAAGATCTAAATCTGCCATCTGTGTAAGCCAAAACATTTGAGGACTTCACTGAGAGTCTTCAACAAAAAGTCTATGACATTTTACAGCCAGTAAGCAAAACAATAAACCCTCCTGAAGGCAACTGCTACATATTTTAATGTCAGCTTTCTTTCTCAATATATATAGCCAAGTTCTGTATTTGCCAGGAGGAATGAGATATCTGAGTCCCCTGAGAGTCTCAAGTGATAGCTGAGCTGTAGCCCCTTACAAACGAGGGTGAACGTACGACTTCTGTTTGGCCATAGGCTTCATAGATATTCAGTCCTGTTTGGCTTTTCCACTGTTCCATCACTTCTGGGTTGACTGGTTCCCCTCCACTCAAACAGTGCTTCAGTGTCTTGAATGCGTACCTTCATAGACAGAGGACATTGCTGATATCAGAGGAAAGAAAGGCACAAATTCTGCTCTCCCTGACATCTGTATGTCCAACCCTGTGACTTCAGGGCATATTGAACTTTCTTAGAGCTAGGATTGAGAGAATGCCTAGAGGTATATTTATTGTGTAATGCCTCAGGGCAAAACATGCTCTGGGTTGGAGGTGGCAAAGGGTAGGTTTTGTCACCTCTCTGCAACGCTGAGGAAAAGGCTGCGCCTCCTGACAGTCCTTGCCTCCAACATAGAATTTCCACCACTCTGAGAGTTTAAGTAGAAAGCAATATTAAGGCCCAGGCAATAGCTTGTCTGGACATGGCATGGCCACTTGCTAACAGACGTGAGGTACCTGGTGAGGTCGTGCTGTACCAACATACGGTAGAGAGTTGGGGCGCTGCACAGAGTGGTCACTGGATACCTGCACAAGGTCTGACAAATTAAAAAGAAAATTAGAATTCAACAATATTGTTTTGGGAAAAAAAAAAACAAACAACTTGCTGCTAACGATTCATTTCTATTCCATATTAGGGCACAAATTGTAAAGCCTGACTGTAACCTCACTTAACATTGTAAGCCAAAGCAAAAAGAAGTCAAACCCACGAAGTAAAACAAAACAAAACAAAACAAACAAACAAACAAACAAAAACAACTGTGACTGTCAGTGTTGAGATAAGATACTACAGTGCTTAAAACACCTGCTGAAGAGGTGACACACTGTGGTAAACTGCTGGTGTTCATAGTTTGTCCTGATACTCACTTGAAGCACAAAGGACCATCCTTTTGTGTGAAAACCTGGCTGTAGAGGTACAACATAATTTCTGAAAGGGACTTCCGTAAAGCACACATTTCACCTTAGGACAAAGTCAGGCACTGCAAAATGGAGGCACCTAACATGAGAGGTTTCTTTTGAATATTTTGCCTATGTCCGTCTTTTATTTGATCTCACGCTGAAAAGAACTGCCACAAAGCTCCAGACATGCTGCAATTCCTCAGCAGTCCTGACAAAGTGCCTGCCATGCAGTACAATGTGCAGAGCCAAACCTCTGTAAGTCCAGGCTGGGTTGAGAGGAATGCGGTATTAAAAGGTTTTGGTGGTTTTTTTTTGTTTGTTTGTTTGTTTGTTTGTTTTCAGGCTGGCACACTTATATATATATATTCCTTCTTTGGCTGGCACTGAACACAGGACATGAGTGCCTTGCTAGAAAAAGTAAAGATCTCAGCTGAGCCTCCTTTTTCTGATGCATCTTTTTTTCTCACCAATAACACCAGCAAATGATTCTCAATCACTCAGGTAGAAGAACTAAGCCATACTTTATATTTTTTAAACCTCACTTCTGCCTGCAGTGAAAGTTTGCTCAGAGGCAGGGGACAGGTAATGATAAACAAAAGCAAAGGGCAGACCTCTCATTTACCAGTCTTCACTCCAGTCACACCATGGGTAAAGCAGCCTCTAATGTCTACCTCATTTTGTGCAGAGATCTGATACCCCATGCACGTTGCAAGCAGATGTCAGCAAGGCTAAGAAATTTATTTAAAGAAACTAAAACCAAACTAACAACTACCATTTTGAAAAAGGAAATGGGATTAAAATGTCCAAATAAACCTCGTGGTGTTAGGAACGTACACTTTTCCACTTTGAGCCATTTAGGAATAGCACTCTCCCCTTTTTCTGTTGCAAGAGTAAATCTCAGATTAGCTTGAGAAGCTTGAAAATAATTTGATTTAGGAACAAGCCCATCTCACTACTTCATTGTTTTCCAGTGCTGACTTGTCTTTCTTAAGGGTCAGAGCATCTTAATTAAAATATTAATTTACATGTAATTCAGCTCATTTATCATTTCAATAGTGAAATACAGGAGGGGAGAGGTTTACGTAATACCAGTAACTCCTGCTGATCAGAAGCAGCTGGTAATATCCTATGCCCAAAAAAGTCATGCTGCAAAATCCTTCCTGTATTATATTCCTATTCAAAGCACAATCACCTTGTGGTTATGCCAATTTAAAACAGCTAATCCCATCAACCTAAGAGGCTTAGTTTTGTGTCCTGCCTGGAAAATAACATGAAATATGAGTAACTACTCATTGTAAGCATGGTGTTCTTACATTTAAGATTACTTTTGGATCAAACTGTGGCATGGCATGTACGAAAACGCATGTACCCTGGAACCATGGACCAAAAACATTCCCAATAGCTGCCTTTATCCAGCCAGTGTCTGACATGTTCCACACGATGTCTGAGGGAGTCAAATTCATCCAATATCTGTTAAAGACAAAGATGACCAGTATAAGGATAACTGCAAGTGGAAATCAAAAATGTGAGAGGTTTTGTGTGTTTTTATTTTTTTGGCCTATTTTTATTTTTTTGGCCATGCCTTTTTAAAGGCATGGTAAATTTGATCCAAAACTCAAGAGCTCAAATAAATGGTTTTTACCTATCCTTTATACTGATGGTAAACATAAAGAAAAATATATGGTATCCTTACTGAGTTTTCAAAATATGTTATTTTGCATGGATTACACGGCAAGCAGTTTCTAAAATGGTGCTTTATACCATGTCAAACAAGATCCTTGCTTCCTAGGTACAATTCAGCTGAAGAGACCACAAGAAATGACATGCACTGTATGTGAGAGCCTCATCATCTATCACAGTTTTATCATACAAAAATTCTTCTGTTTGCTTTGTATTTCAGAGCTGTAAAAGCATAATTAGCTCAATACTTCACCTTCCACAGATAAAAAAACCCAGACCAAAGCTTCCATAGGAATGTTCAACCATTTTGGGGAAGCCTGTGGTACCACTAGTAAAATAGATTGTCATTGGATCCTGGCTTCTTGTCTTCACGCAGTTATGGACAGCAGAGGCAGCCCTTGAAAAAAGGAAACATATGAAACAGTGAATGATGTTATTTGGCAGATTTAGCTTGGCTCCTTTAAGCAGGATTGTCTGTATAGTGAGGTGTTAGTGCTAAGAAACTACTGAGATTCCTTCACTCTTGCACTGCTAGTTCTGTATCAGTGTCGTTGATCTCGGTCTTTAACTTTTCTCTGTGTACATCTTCTCCACAGTTATACCCCCAACTGGCTCACTTTCCTTCACCTCCCATAACCATCAAGAGTTCCAGCATCTTGTGTTTGACCAAAGTACCCTCCAGAAAGCATATCCTCCAGCCTTAACGTGATTAGCTAAGGGCAGACCCACCATTTCAGGTGGTGGATGGTCCCACCAGTTAATTATCCTGGGGAAGCATGGGGATGCACAAATTCCTGGCAGTCTGGTCCATGACAGGACCCGTAATGGGATGAGAAAGCAAAACCACTTCTTCTTCTGTGCCAGGATTGATGTTTGAAAAGGTTTTGCTTGGCACAGAAACACTGCCCATGCCTGGCCCCCACTGCGAGGTTGGGCTCAGGATGTCTGTCTTCGTGGGCCCGCTGTCTCCCTGTGCTGGCTGGCAGGTAGCCTCGCTGACAAGGTCCACAGCCCCCTGACCACCTCAGCAGCTGGCTAAGGCAGCTGAGGACATGGTGCTGGGAGGCCGGGCAGCTACCCCAGTAGGTAGGCAGGCTGCCAGCGATCTGGCGAGACAGCAAGCCCAGCAGGACAGCAGCCCAGCAGTCTGAGAAGACTGGGAGCCTGACAGCCGAGCAACCCTGGAGCCAGACAGCCAGCACTTTGCAAGGCAGCCATCTGGGGAAACCAGACAGCCTACCTGCCTGACCCCCAGTGGCATCCTCTGTAGGACTGACACAGTTCCAGACAATATTCAGGTTTTATCAAATCAATTTTACCCACTGCCATGGACCTGAGCCCTGAACTATTAAGCCCAGCATGCAAGAGGATGCTTCAAATCCACTTGACAATGCTTTAGTAGCTCTAGGAGGTTTAAGAATGCAGTGTTACTGCTTTCTTTGTCATCCAGTTAAGCGGCACTGAGGTGGGTAATTGTTTGAAGGAAATACAGTGACAACTGGTAATGCTAGTTCAGACTTCAGTGGTTGTAAGAGTGCACAGAACATCTTACAAAGCTCTCAAAGTGACTAAAGAGCTTGTATTCCACCATGAAAGAATGTTTTTAGTTACACAGATGCTTTTAACAAAATGCCAGTTTGTAAAAATCACATCTAGGACCCTGAGCACATTGCAGCAGGATATTTTGCTTCCCTACCCTGTGGTGCTTCACCACCCCTTGTACAGTCCTGTGCACTGCAGTGAAAAGCTGTCTGTTGGGTGCCACTTCGGTAGCTGCATTTCAGTAGTGACTCAGGTGGATTTTTAAATGCATTAGGAACATTTTGCACTGTGCTCTTTTAGCTTTTCATAGTGAAATGCTATTCACGTAAGTCTTATCATCATCAAGTTTTAGGAATATGGATTGGAGTAATTTGTATAGAATATTTTTCTTTGAACTTTAGAGGGCAAATAGCCCGCAGCTGTCAATGAAAGACTTTCCTGTCCATTTTCACATATTATTTTCCCATATTATTTCATAGTCATATGAAACAAACCTAGATGTCCTAAGTCTAAACTACACTTTTTTTTTTTTTAACTTAGCAATTTGGCTATTCCCAAATATTCTCTTTCTTTGTAGAACACTGACTAAATTGCCTTCCCTCCACCCTCTCAAAGGTATTAGTTCATTAACAAGACACAAGTATGTGTTTAAACAATGAGAAATCTTCCATTTGAGGTAACAGTGATAGAGCTGAGGCAGAAAGCACGCACTTGAACAAATCACTGAAGTTAAGCCACTCAGCTCTTCTGCTTTCAGATACAATTAGCTTTGTTTTCAGAAACTGGCACTTGGATGCAACTGAGTCCACCGCAGGAGCAAGCTCATCAATTGTAACAATACACTTAGCCTTGGAAGCCAGCAATCTATAGCAAATGTCTTTTGCTGTCAGCTGTGTTGTCCCTGGGATGAAGACAACACCTGAAAGTACAATAAAACGGGAAACTTATTAGCTATTTTTCACTTTCAGCCCTGCTCACTTCATAGCTTCTTCTGATTTGTTGAATATCATCACCATTCAATCCAGAAATGAGATGAGGGTTAAACAAATCACACATCCCTTAACAGATTGACTCTGCTTCCACTTGAATACAGATGTGCAGATCTAAAGCACAAAATAGTTTCTGTTTCTAAGACACCCTTTGCTCCAGGCACAATGTAAGTAGAAGGTATAACTTCAGGGCAGTTAATGCTAGCAGCTTTAACATAAATCTGTTGAAATTAAATCAAATTGATTTCTAAATCATCACAAGCCA
Source organism: Anser cygnoides (assembly GCF_040182565.1). Lineage (NCBI taxonomy): Eukaryota > Metazoa > Chordata > Aves > Anseriformes > Anatidae > Anser > Anser cygnoides. Next base: position 8,414,955 of record NC_089887.1, read on the forward strand.
CAAAAAGTGAAAGAAAACCAATGAAGGTAATTTCACCAGTCATAAGACACTACCCCTGTCAGCACCTTTGATTGTCAAATATTCAACCTACAAAGTCAGGTAAGAAATGTAACTGTTAAATGAATTGTTAACCAACTTTTGACACAGAAGGTAACAAGCAGTCCACAGACCATCAGGAATGATACAATTCACCTGTTCGCATACAAGCTGTATTCAGCAGCCACCACTCTGGGATTCTGGGTAGAATTACTATAATTCGGTCTCCTCTTTGCAGACCACACGGGCCAGAGAGCACATTGGCCACTTTTCGTGACTCAAAGCCCAGCTCTTCAAAGCTCCACTTCCTTTCACCTCCTTTTCCATTTATCCACCACAGAGCTGGGTTTGATGGTTCCTTTCGTTCCTAGAGACAATGCAAGAACAAGTGACATGCTGGTTACTTCCAAGATTCCTGTAGTTCCTCTGGGACGCTTCAGGCAGTGCAATTCAACAATGTTATATATTCTAGGACAGGGCAAGGATCTTAAGCATGTGTTTAGTTTCGGTTTAAAAGAACCCTTTTCTAAGGCACATAAAAGTTTGTGTGTATATTTAGCTGATTTGCAATGCTCATAAATTACTTGGAGGCTTTTACAAACCCGGCACTTTGTCATAGATACAAAGCACCATGTCCCCTTTGATGCTGAAGCAAATTGACTGTCCTTTCCCTGCAAAGTAAGACATTAAACCAGAAAAAGGGGAGGAAATTCTGGTCCTGTTGAAGTCAGTGACAGTTTTAGACATGAATTTTGGGGATAAAGGCACAGTTTCATTTAAAATACTGAATCTGCAGGGTCGGAAATACTACCTTTTCTATTTGAGACCACTTGTCCAGCACATCACCTGCAAAATTGAAGTACTCAGGCACTTCCTGTTCACAACGACCGATGGCTTCATAATCTGAGAGATTCAAAGGTGCAAAAGTCTTACGACACTGGTGGAATAATCTGTAGAGTGTCTGGATGCTCCATGGAGACCGCAACACTTGAATTTCAAGTAAAATCTTCATGGCAAAACCAGATATATGTGGGCTTTTGGAGAGGATAACCACCAGAGCTATTTTTTTAATGATTATTTCCCTTCTAAAAGAGACAGAAAAATCAGTAATAGCATTATGATGTACACATTCCCAGCTGACTCCAAATAGATCAGATGTATACAGAGCAGTAAAGTCCACCTCTTCATGACACTTTATCCCACCTCTCCTTATGGTTAAGATAGAGTTCCAATAACCCTTTTAAGTCTTTTGGTTTTAAAGCTGTCCACAGGCTTCTCATAGAATTCCCCCTTGAGATGACAACTCCCATGCTGTCCAACCAAAGGATGGACTTGAAACTGTGGACGCACCTCCTAAGAGTTTTTGGCATGTTGCATGCGAATAGTGTGTTTGGATGGGCACTACTGCAGCTATTTCTGTCAAAAACAGAACAAAACAAAAACAACAAAAAAACACCAAACCCCGGATAGCAGAAGCCAGTTTTCAGCCCACAATTAGAAAGGATGAACCCCGTGAACGCCTTCTATCACCCCACTGAACTGGCTGCTGAACTCAGTCCTAGAGATGCTTAGGGCTTAGGTTATTTGTTGTTTGGACATAACGCGCATGACAGAGTGAGAGACTGAAGCTGGTCATTGCTCCTGATGTTTACTATGGATCAGCACTGCAGGGAGGCCGAGGCTCATCAGTCCAAGAGCAGGTGCCAGCAGGGACAGCTCACACTAGGCACAGTCTCTCTGAATGTGCTGGGCATGGAAAGAGCTAGCAGAGCACCCTGCGATGAGCCCAGGGAGTTCCCACCTCATTAAACTGAAAGAATGAGAAAGACACCAATGAATCTGGTCCAGGGTGCTCTGCCATCTTTCTGCTTATCTTCAGATATTTCCATAGCCCATCTGTAAAGCTATTGCTCCTGTTTAAAAACCTCAACAGTAGCAAAACCTCTTGCTCTTGTGATGCCAGTAGCAACACAGACCTCTTCCAAATCATCTCTGGAATTTCTTTGTTTATGCCACCAAACAAAAGTATTCCAGAGATCCACGATGACCTCCTTGAAGTTAACCTAAAGACCAATCTGGTCTTTTTATAGCTCTTATCCTCCCATTACTATTCCCTGCTCCCATCTATGAGATTTACTGTGGCATCAGGTCCTCAATCCAGCTCTCCAATTGTCAGGGTTTGGATCCAATATTCCCATGTTGTAGGCACCACGGGAGTCTTACCTACCTATACAAGGCTACCAATTGCAAACACGGATTTGATTACAGGATGGCTGCCATCATCTGTCTCTGGTACTGGCCTTGGAATTCAGGACATAATGATCACGCACAACTATTCAAAGCCCAGGGTAATCACCAGCAAGCAGGGGCAAAGGAGCTGTGATGGAGTTTGTGCATTTAGCCAATATGCAAGAGAGGCAATAAATATCCATGCTGTTATTTTTTTGCTAAAGCAAAAAACACAAAGCAGAAGTATGTTCCACATTGCACTGTTTGCTCTCCTTTCCTTTTGTCCAAACAGAAGATTTGCAATCCACCCATGGCATTTACCTTAACATATTAGTCAGATAGCAAAGTATCATGAATAACTCAAAGGTGGTTTTTCACTTTCTCTTATTGATTTGCTTACTGGAATAATGTTTTTGCTACATTTGTATTTATCCCTAAACATACACAGATGAACTTGGTTTCACAAAATAAAATAAAATTCATAGTTATGCATCACAATGAAAATACTTTGCAAAAGAGTGAAGCCAATTAGAGCTGTATGTATGGGAACATGGTGCTCACAGTACATTCAGTCTCAAAGACTAAAATAGAGAGGCTTTTTCTTTTTTAGATTTTTTTGTACTCTGCTTATAACATATTGCTTCTTATCTTTATTCTTAACAGTTCATGAAAGAAAAGTCCAATTCCCAAACTCACAATAAATCAGTGAAAGCTGTGCAGAAATTGGCTACCACATTATTTTTCTCCCAGATCTGATACAGTGATTGGAGACTCACACCTGGAAAATGTTCTTCCAGAAAGAAGCTACTTCTTCAGTCTGCTTGACACAAAGCAGAAAAGTACAACTGCTCTCTGGTAGTCCACTTTCCTTCGTAAAAGTGAAAATCATATGAAGAAAGAGGAATAAAATGCTGCATTATAGATTTTTCTTTTAACATTAGTAGAAATCATCTTGCATATTTGAGAATAAGTGTTTTAACAATCACTAAATAAAAACTAATTTCTGAGGGCAATTGAATAGGTTGTCCTTACCTGGAGATGTTATTTGTGATCAGGTGAGACTTCTTTTAACTCTTACACACGTATCTTGTGTAGTAGTTGCTGGCAAGTATTGCCTGTAGCTCTCTGAGCAGTCATAGCCCTTCATTAGCATCACACATCACATTCTGTGGTGGGGATTATTTCCTCCTGAGAGTGAAGATTACATTTCTCCAATTACCTTCTGAAGAAAGGCACAATTACTGAAAAAGTCGTGAGAAGACAGAAAGAGCACTGAGTACAAATGACCACATTTCTAGTTCACTGCCTTAGGAGAATGGATAATCCACCAAAGATTAATATATAACTCCATTCTATGGCACCAATTATTTTGGAAACTGCAACAGTAGGTCTTTCTTTTCAGGTCATGGAGTTAAACACAGTATGAGAATTGGTACAATAAAAATATGAAGATTTTCATAAACCTGGTGCTGATAAATGTCACCTGTAATATCTGACAGACAATTACATGAATAAAATATATGCAGTTCAGCCGTGTGTCATCAGTTCTGATCAATGAAAACTCAAGCTATAGAATCATTGCCATGAAACATGGTGACAAAGATGAGGTGAGACAAAGTCCACGCTCTGGAAGGTAGCAACACAATGTATGAACTATAGGTTTAGGAGAATCTACTATGATCACAGTACAGCATTTTAGTATTGCCACCTGGAACGCTGAGTCCAGCAAGGGGAAAATATTTATAAACTAAGACCTAACTAAATAAAGGATATACATAAGCATACATATAGACCATATAGCATATATAGACTGTATAGAAATACAGAGGAAATAAACTGTATGATTAAGGATCAGAGTCAGGAAATGACAAGAGATGATGCTAGAAACTAGCAGAGATAGCAGCTGTTGAAGTAATGGACTATGGAGAGGCAGAACCAAGCTGTTAGAGCCCATGCGTCTCTGCCATATCAATGTATGACTGATTCTTCATATAGACTGCTAAATTGCTACATGTTAGGAGTACCTGAAAGCTTTCAAGTCACTTTTGCAAACTGAACCTAAACTCTGAAATTACTCAGAGGTAAACTATCCAATCTGGCATCAGTGTCGTTGCACAAGTCAAGTACAGCCTCTCTCCCTGTCTATCGTGTCTTATTGTAGACCCAGAACCAACTCCCAGGCTAAATTCTGTAGAGTTCACTGTTAGGAGATTACCCTCCCCACCTTGGTAAACTACATACAACATAATGAAAAAGCATATACTCAAAGTTAAAGTAATTGTAGACTGTCCACCTCTCATTTTAACATTTTTTTAAAAAGGGTGTGCAGCAGAATTCCTGAAGTGACACTATTAGCTGACGTTATGGTAATGTGAAAAGAGAATTACTGCATTCTTCCGATTTGAGTGCTATTTTAGTGGTTCTGCTTTTGCTCTTACCATTCTTCAGTCAAGAGCATGAACAAAGATAACTATGGATAGAGGTACATGGAAGCCCCTATACACAGTCAGAGAAATTAAGATGGACAGGACGATGATAAACACAGGGAATTCCTAGTAAAACCTGGAGAAAAACACTGTGTGGTGCTCAGTTCTTTGAATTTTCACTTCAAGAGCACATACAGTGAGATTCAGAGTAGGAACGTTTGGGTTGGGTATTGAGGAACTTCATGTCTTTATAGCAGGGCACAGCATCTTCTGTCTTCTCTCCCCACGGTGCAAATAATTTCTCTAATTCCTCACACTGCCTTGACTGGTAAGTGGCTTTTGAGTTGTATAACACACACACACACAAAAAAAAAAACAAACCAAACCAAACTAAAAAACAAAACAAACAAACAAACAAAAAACAACCCACAAGTGTGCCACTCTGAACACATGGAGTTTCTAGCATATGAAAACAAGAGAGCCCATCTTCAATCCAGTTTGGAGAGACTGAAATCAATGAGTGAGTTTGCTCACACACTTGAAAGGCAGCCAGATTTGGCCCATTTCGCAGAGTAAACCGGGGTAAAATCCTAAGGGCAGTCAGGGGTTTACAGCAACAATTCGAGTGACATCCAACCTGGCTGGCCTGCATTCTGTCAATGCATTTTGAGACACAGCATAGCTGCTACTGTTTGGAGGTGTCCTTAACCGTTGTTCAGTGCAACGGTGATGGGCAATATACACACAGATAGGTCAGACAGGTAATTTGTCCTCTAAGTCCTAGAATAAACAAATAAAAAGTATGCCAAGCTTTTGACTGGACACAGCATACTGCAGCAGCTTTCTGCCAGCACACACAGAAAAAAAACACTTGACTGGTGATTTTTATGATAGCAGCGATGAAATCTGGAGAAGTTTCTCATTTGCTCACCAAAATGTAACTAGCTGCCCCCAGAAAGTAGGATTCAGAGCAGCTGTTGATGAGAATGTACTGGAGAGCCTCCCAAGGTAGATAATGCAGTTCCAGTCTGACATCTCTGTTGCTTACTTCAAGTACAACACATTGGACAGGAGGTAGCCTAAAGACTTTCTCTCTGGAATGAATCACCAAAGGAATAATTAAAACAATATTATATATAAATAAAACCCCCAAATGTACCCCACACCTCTTTCAGTCACTTTTGTCATTTCCTGAAAAATATAATGCTCTCAGCATGCAAATAGTCCAGTGAGTGAGGTTTATTTTTCATTTCATGCCTAGTTCTGCTCCTACAGAAATCAATTTTCAGCTATCCCCTGGTTTCAGCAATGCAAGTTCAGATCCATTTAGACGGTTGTAATCTACAAGGATGCAGTATTTTGTGCATTTGATTTCTCTCTCTAAAAAAAAAAGCAAAAAACAAAAAAACCCTCATGCAATTATGTACTTAGTAGGTGGAAAGCAAAGCAATATTCATTTCAGAGCTTAAGGGTATGAAAGAGGTAAGTACTCTCCTGGCACAGCATCTCCTGGGACTTGTGTTTTTTTGTCAGTTAGTAACTCAATTAGTTGTCCTGAAAGGTCATCAACAGCTTCACTACATAGCATGTTTGTTATTTTTCCAAGCCCTTGAGACAACAGCAGACGTGCTCATGGGTACCACACAGTGGGTTTAGAGCAGAACCAGGACATTTTGAGATAAATAAACCTATTTTTTGGTTCACTGGTGTTTTTGTGTGCCCAGTAAATGCAGCAAGACTTGGTAATAAAGTTCAACAGCTATTTACGTCGTCTGAATCAAGAATAAAGAGTATGTGGGCTGTGTTGTAGCAGCACTGTTTGAGCTGCCAGTGCTATTGAGGGGTAACAAGAAATCTGAGATGCAACCTAGCAGGGATGAACTAAGCCTCTGCTACTGCCATACCCACGTAACCGTGCTTGACTGTTATGGAAATACCTCGTAGTCTAAACTCACCACTCAGCCCAGAAAATCCTTGATCATATTTAATCCTGAAACTATATGTGACTGGCTAAAACTAATGTGGAAGTCTGATAATCAAAAACAATTAAAATTATTCTCACAGAATAGTGTTTGATACCTACTTGCAGTCATCCTAAAATTCATTGTGGCTTTCAGCAGTAACAATGCACATATGAAAATAAAAGCAAAAGCTAAAGGAAAGTCTTATTTGCCCTCTTCTTGTTACTTTCAATACAGTTTCTCTCACATATATTTAAAATCATAGGAAATATATTGCTTTAGTAACACCTCAAAGCACAAGAACAAAAATCAGCAGCTACTCTTGATTAGAAGGTTGTTCAACACCTCTTAAGACTGATAGGATGACAGAAGGCAGAAAAGCAATCCAGGATCAGCACATTCTGACTGGGAGCTCAGCAGCAAAGTTCTTTCTCATGCTTTGTTCCTTAGTTGCTTCCTTTGGATTTTCCCAGAGATCATCTTTGGCTGTTGAACAAGCTCCACCTAGTTTATAAAGAGAGATAACAACAGTACTTAGCAGTGTGACACAGCTGGACTGTTTTTCTTTTTTTTTGTGGCAAGCCTGCAATTTCAAAAGTTATGGGCTCTTTTGAGGATGAAGCAGGCAGGCCACACTCCAGCTCCAGTGCTTGACAAAAAATCCTTCGGGATTTTCCTATTCGGATTCAGGTTTTGTATCATTATAAAAATGCACTAATACATTGGTGAGTCCAACAGGCCCAATGTATATAGTGAGAACCCTGTAACTTCAGCAGAAAGGAAAACTCCTGGGTGAGATTTTCCCTTGTATTAGGAGTAATTTACACCACGAGAACAAGGCTTAGGGGAAACCCCACCCAGACCTGTTTGAAGACCAATATGGGCTAGTGCCAAAAAGCAAGAATTTGTTCTGGGATTATATTTTTAAGATTGTTTTAAAAACAATTACTTCCTAAAATCATAATTAGATTGTTAAAAAACTTCTTACAAAGAATAAATTGATTACAAGAACAATCTGATTTATTTGCTTCGAAGTGGATTACTTTGCCAAAACATATTCCAAATCTGAATGCACTTAAAAAGAATCAGATTCTGAAGCTGTGACCAGATTACATTATTCAACATATTTTTTATGGTTGCACTTAAAAATCCAATGCTATTTATAGTTATTCCATTCAAAAATGGGATTACATTTAAAATACTCAACCTGTTTTCCCTCTGCTCTAATTAAATCAATGAGAGAAAAAATTAATCTCCCAGAACAAAGCTGTTACTCAGGAAAAAGGAATGGAAATTTAAAACCATGTATTGATGCTGTTGAAACCCTGTCCAGAAAGTGAGGAAGCCAAAGGCAGACAGTGCAGTCCATTGATTTTTGGTGGGAACTGGTGCATCGTTGCTTAGCCAGATGGGGCTTATTCTGCTATCCTGGACAAACTGATCAAGTTTAACTCTGAACGTGGACGCCCTGGAGTTCTTTTCAACCATTCTAAATACACTACTTGTGGAGTTTGATTCCTGCAAAGGAAGCCCCACCTGTGAAGGCTGTACTACTGTTCACCTCTGCACAGTCCACTGACACCAGTAATGAGCTGTGAAAATCACGCTGCAATTCCCCAAAACCTGCTGTACCCTTTCAGCCTGACAATCTGGCACCAGAGAAAACTGTGACAACTCTGCTGAGGAACTCGACAGGCTATTGATTGTTAACAGCTGAGGCTCTCACCCGCACTGTTGTATGTAAACTCTCTGTTATTGTAACATCTCAGCATCATCTTTGTTTGGTTAGTCAATGAAAATGTCTAGAAATACATTTAATATTTTATAGCTGTATTTAATTTGTAAAATCTGATTCTTGTGTTTAAACAAATTAAGCTAAATCTATGCTCGTAAGGACAATTTGATTAGATGAAGGAGCATTTAATTTCCCTGTACGTAATCACAGTGCAATCTGATACAGGTTCATCTGTAGTCTCCATGTAAGATCATCAGATCACATCGGCACAGGCCTATGATGTTCAACTAATTAGTGTTTACTTATACAGCTAGAATGTGGTCAGATTTTTCAAAGTTGCATTTCTAAAAATGATTAAAAGACACAGAGGTACCAGGAGAAAAAAGACAAAACTCTATTATTCAAAAACGTGAGCCGTTTGTATTTCTAAACTGATTATTAGGCTTGCTTAGAGTAGTTTTCACTTAAGGGTGCATTGCCAAGAACTACTTGTCTAATCAGAACTCATTGGTACTTGCCTTTCTCAGGTATTTGTAAGGTACAGCAACTGCTTTCACAAGCTTTTGCTGATGAAGAATTAATTTTTCAGGATCATGAAATGTAAATTCATGAGACAGAACAATAAAAACTTTTACCACCTCAACGAGAGAGATAGAGTTAGGCAACGCTCAGCAATTGATATCTTGATGAATAACATTCAAAAGAAAGACTAAGGTGAATAACTCAATTTTCTACAATCAAACTCCTTTCAAACCAATGGAAATACAAGTTTCTAGGACAGATGCTGGATAATTTTCTGTACCTAGAGAGCAAATAAGAATTTGGTATCAAGAAGCAGAGCAGGCCAAGTAATTCTCACATCTTTGGTTCAGTGGTAAACCAAGCCAAATCAGACCAGCTATTCATGAACATCAACAGCTTTCTTTACTTTCTTTCCAGTAACATGAAAAAGGTAAATGACTGCAACTGATTTCAAACTGAAATACTTCATTCACCTCAAAACAGAAAACAGCAGAATTCTTTTGGTCAAATAAAATATTTGGAGTTAATATGATTCTTGTCTTAAATTTAAATCAATACTCAAAAATTATTTTGTTTCAAAATGAAAAAGTAAAATCTTTTGATTTTGACAACATCAGAATGTAATATTTTATTAAAAGAATGCTGTAAATGCAAAGCTGCAATCATTTGGAGTGATTTTTTTCGATACTGGTGTTTCTTGTAGGGGGATTAGCAAATCCAGAAACTTGTATCTGTGGGGCTTGGAGTTTCTCCTCATCTGAACCACTGAAGTGGCACCATGGCATAGTCTAGTTTGAGTTCAAAATTTTCTCCAAGGAACTTCTACTCTAGACATCTGTAAGGACATTTCCATTGTATGCGAGTGTCTGCAAACATACTGCTTTGGTCTGGCTGTTACATTTGTAGACATCTAACCTTATTTTTTCATTCTGCTGTCATGCCAGGGTGGTCCTGAGCAGCCTGGCAAAGTTCACAGAGGCCTTAAAAAGCTGAGGACCTTCATGCCCACAGCCTCACTCCCTCAGTGGGGACCTGACTTGAGAGCATGTAGCCATGTGAAGTGTGGACTTCTCAGCAGACTGAGACCTTGGTGAAACCAAATTTGACAACAGCATTTTGTTCTTTCTTCTTCTGGTAGAAATCATAATAAGCAAACTTCTTGCTTTTATGGGGGATTTGATTTCCTGTGCTTACAAAGGTTTCTATGTTCCCCTCAAAGCCCACGGGATTGTGCTGGAAGATAATTTTCCTTTGTATTTTAAGACTGTATGGTAGGAATCCACTAGGAAACAAGCAGCTGCTGGACACTGTTGCTCTGAGACGGCCAACAAAAGCTCAGACACTAATGATGAGCTTTTGATCTGCATCTTAAATCTAATATTTGAATGTGAAGGTTGAACTTGGCAAATTACCCCTTCTGTAACTGATCTTTTCAGTAATGAATCCTTCTTACACAGATTTACTTACAGTCATTTCATTTATAAATTGTGCTCATTTTTATTTGTACAGGGGGACTATTAAGACTCATACAAAGCATTAGCATAATAATTGGTTTTACATCAACAACATCAACAATCTAAAAAGCCTTATGAATAACTGAAAACAAACTCACCTAATTGCTGCTCTATTTTTCATTACAGCTTTACTCCAATTTTTTGTATTGTGGAAAAAGAGATGAAGTCATAGATCACTTATAAAATGTTCCTGCTCAATGGACTGGCTAAAATAACACACGAAAAGTCACAAAAATTGCCATCCAGCAAATCTGTGAGACCATGTTCCAAACACATTCTGGAAATGTGTTAAGGACTTCCAGACATAAAGCTAAATATTAACTTTCTTACTAATGCAAGCAAAGCAATTTTATGGGCTAAAATACACACAACACTATATATATGTCTATATATACACAGACACACAGTATGACTGTATACCTGTAATATTGAGTACACACTGTAACTTTCTACAACTGTTAGTTCTCATTGTCTATGACAGCATCATACATGAAAGGATCATTCCTCAATACTGCAGATAATCTCAAATTCTCACTGCATTTACCTCAGAGAGACTGTTAGAACAAAAGATGGGGTCTCATGCTCGTACCTCTCTCAAAAGTCTACTATTTCAAAATAATATTTAGTATACATATTGCTTGTGCTATTTAGTATTCTTATACTATGTGTAAGAATATTCCTTACAGTTTAAAAACTCCCCAAAAAATCACACTTGAACTTTGCATTGAGAATTCCACTCCTGGTTTGTGCTTGGAGTACAAGAGATACTCCATCAAAAGAAGGGAAAACCTACACATGGTTCTCATCCTACCAACATAAATGTGGATTTTGAATCTTGCTGAAATAAAACTTCTAGACCTTTATCTGTAGCAATGCATTTTCAGGACTTGTGCTGCCATGGTCCCAAACAAAAAACGAACAAGCAGACAAAAATTGATATAACCACTAAGGGGAAAAAAATAAAGAAGAACCTCTTCCCAGCTGAAACTGAAGTTTTGTCTCTTTATAAAACTTCAAAGGAAAGAAGTCATTTAAAACAACTGGAATCAGTTGTTTTACTTGTCTCCTATCCTTAGAACAGCTGTGTTGCCCATTCTAAACACACTTAAAACACCACAGAAAGAGTACAGGGCTACTTATCTTCTGAAGCAGGGGGAGAAGACCACGGAGTCCCAAGAACACAACAGCTTCTTCCTTATGATCCAGTTCTGTTTCTTTGAAATCCTAATATAACAGTATTGACTTTGCAGAAGTTCAGCAAAATATGCGGAGGCACTGGCAGCATTAACGCCTGGGGGAGCTTGATTTGCAAGCTTACCATAGCAATGTACTTCTGTAATAAAGTCATCATGTTGCTTCCATAGGCTTTGGATGAGAAGCTAAAACCTCAGGAAATAAGCTATCAGAAAGCTAACAGGAAAAATATATTCAATACAGAACACCTTTTCAGATGCAGCTATTACATTATTTTATTGTCTCTAAAAATAACATTAAATTGAAGCTGGGCTATCACAGGACTGGAAAAGAGGCCTGAAAGACAAAGGCTGGTCTACTGAAAACAGTATTTTTCAGCTAGAATGATACAACCCAGTCAGATTTCAAACTTCATGGTTCCAAAAGACAGCCATGTGCTGGAGAGAGATTTTGCTTTCAACTGCTTGCATCTGTAAATCCATGTCTCCAAAATCATTCTGCACAGATTAGAGGAAATTTATTGGTGATTCTCTGGATCTTGGGAAGAGGACAGTTAAACAAACCATCTACCCTGAATACAAGACAGAAGAGTATAATGAACATCAATAATTAAGAGGTTGCTGCAGCATGGAGCAGGGTACCTCGCAGACTACAGCAGAATGAATAACCTGAAAATATGTTTGACTTTGATCCTAGCCCATTCATGCAAAAAAATGGGTACTAGAGAACAAGAAAGACCCATCTTCTAGAGTCAGCTAAATAAGGGATTGCAGTAGGTCATAGTTCGAGCACTGAAGCCTGGCAAAAACTATTCTAACAAGACAAACTTGAATTTTGAGTCAAAAGACTCCTGACCCCACTGAAATCAGTGGTAGAACTGTTATGGTGGGTATGGTACAGTTTCATTTAGACCTTTTCTAGGCTTTTAACTTTCCCAACTCTCAATTTAGCTGCTCGATTTTTGGGCCCTTACAATTTAGTGATGGAAGGAAAAAAAGAAAAAAAAAAGCAATCCCACCAACCCTCAAACATTCCTGGAGTTTAACGGCCCAAACAGCTAATTGCAGTGCCAGGGATAGTTTCTAGGGTCTCTGAGTTCCAACGCATACACCTGCTTATGATTATACTTTTTGCATCTGGCTGAGCATGCAATAGTAAAACAATGTCTGAAACCAAGCAGAAAGATCTAGAAGAGGCAGGGTCCCTGGAAGGTCCAGCAGTATGTGACTTTTAAGGGAAACTGAACTGGGTATAAATAAGAGCTTGAGGCAGCGATGAGTGACGTGCCAAAACAACTGCATTTAAGTAACTCATGACTAGTTTTACAATTATGTAATCTATACTTCTATAAATCTTGGGAGTGAAATAGTGAAAAGTGTTATGAAATCTCTGTGAAAGACTAAGTAGCATTAAAAAAATGAAGTGATTATCAGAAAAGAACTAAGTAAACATTGTATTTATTGACGATTCCTTTCATTTCAGCCGTTGCTGCTACATAAACTGTTTATTGTTTCATTGACATAACCAAAGTGTTTAAGCTCAAGAAACAAAATGCTTTATTTTCTCAAAATTAGCATTCTCCAAATCTCACTTTAAAACAGCGCAGTAGACACAGAACTCCAGGCAGTGAGACAGCTGTAGAAGACCTTCTTTCCTGCCCTGAGATGCTGCTGTGTTCTGGCGATTTCCTCTTATTTAATGAACACAAGAGGCCCACTGAAGACATTTTCATGATTTAATGAAAATTCATGCCAGAAAATAAAGTCTTTGAGTATATAAAATCAAAAAGCCTGAAGATGAACAGCTAAGAACTAATACAGCCTTAAAGCTTGGCCCACTATTGCATGTGCAACTGAAGGAACAGTATGTACACTACCGTACATGTTTCTTCATAAAGCTAAGAGCTAAACATTAAACTGACACGTGATCATCCAAACCAGATCACAGGAGTTTGTTCACTGGATTCACCTCTACCTACGTTGCAGAGAGAGCCTGGTCCTGCAGCAAGTGGCTAGTATGGCCAAGAGCCATGGTTTGTTCTACAAAGTGCGTCACTTGTCTAACAGCAAACTTTATTTTAAAGACCACCACAAGTGGTACGGGAGTTTTTGTCTATTGCATGTGAAGATCAGAATAGAGGGTGAGCAATGAAGCTACTGTCCATATTAGACAATATTTGCGGAAGAAGCATATGAGACACTGAGTATCAATAGAGGAGTCTTTCCATCAGTAAACGTTAGGAGGACTGCATTCACTTTAGAGCATGTGGCATTTAAGGACACATTTGAACACCTCAAAGTCATGTCTGTCTTTTTCTGCGACTTGGAACTATACGATCTGTATCAGCGATATCTCTTCACTGATTTTGGATGCTCCCTAAAAGAGAAGGATCACCAGCTAAGCTCTTTTGAGCTTTTGGATATTAAGAACTAGAATGGAATTGTATACTTTGTTCGTCCTCCCAGCAGTGCTTCAGGAACTGAACCTGTGGCACTGACAGAAGTTTTGCAAGCATGTGCAAATATCATATTTCGGTATTATCTACAGGTTTTGATGCTCAGGCATTTGACAAAAACCAACTAGGCCAGTTGTAACAGAGAAATATAGCAACAGTGGAATGAAAGAAGTTCTGTTAAGTTCCAAACAATGTTACATCCGTCCCCACTCTTTATTCCTTAATTCATGCCTCTTAATCTTCCCAGTGATTGTCTTTGGCATCTGTTGGACAAATTCCACCTAAATAAAAAAGACAGAAGACAATGTATTATGTTCTCTGTAGAGTTGGTTTTCCAAGAAAGGCATTCAGGATATGTGGAAAACATGGAGGCTTCCCATCACTAAGAATGTCTTGCTTAAAGGATCAAGTCCATGCCAAATCAAGGCAGCACAATGCAAATCTTCTGTAAATTTCTTTGGCTGCCTAGATGGCCAAACATCTGTGTAGCTGCCTCCCAGCTAACCAAACTGGATACTCTAACAGAAGGATGAAGACCTAAACAATATCAGAGGACAGAAATGAGTGACAAAATGAAGAGAAGAGGGATGCTATTGGCACAAAGTCTTTAACCGTCCTTAGTTCCTACGCATTCTACACGTGTGAACTAAAGCACTGTTAACAGTAATTTTCTTGTAGTGTTGGGTTTTCTGAGAAACATGAAGTGCATCCTCCTGGACTTTCCTCTTATATGTAAACTGTGAGGACCATTGGATAAATATTTACTCAGACTTGGTCAAGTGCTACCCCTGAAGTCACTGGAGAGTGCATGGTTAAAGGCAAAATGCAAAAATGGAGAACTGCAATTGTGACCCTGACTTAGAACATGCAGATCTAACTAGGATATCATACAAAGCCTAGAAATATTTGTGAGGTTTAAACAAATACTTTACACAAACTATTGTTATTTAGGAAGATTTTTCTGGAGCCTGTGCTCTAGCTGATCCCCTACCACTGTCTTTTTCAGGTGAACAATGAAAATCCACATTATAATTCTCCCATGACTTATGGAAGGGTGCCCTAATTTAGTTTCTCCACAGAAACATTTACCTTTCTGGGATATTTATATGGAGCAGTAGTTTTCTTGACATGCTCCTGCAATTCACAAGCTAAGTGCTCCCGGTCGCTGGATGAAAAGGTGGCAGACAGGACCACAAATGCTTTCACAATCTGTAAGACAAGGTCAGCAAGAGTGATCTGGCACTGTCAGTTTTTAAGAGCTGATACATTGATTACCAGTAAGTAGTCATAACATGCAAGAGGTAGAAAGAGAAAAACCAGCACAGTGTATGAAATGGTTGTGCCCAGCTTCTGCACATGTACATGAAAAAGGAAAAGTTTTAAAAAAAGCCTTTCCTGTCCCCATTACAGAGAAGGAGGATTTGCTCCATGGTCTCAGGGGGATGTAAAGAAGACAGGGGTAACAAGAAGTGTCTCAGCAGAGGCTGCCCAGAAGCTGAGGGACATTCTATTTCTCTGAAGTTCACACTGAGGACAGTAGGACTGTATCATCCCAGTGCAGGACTGTGCTTTTCCCACACAGGCAACCCAAGTCAAATGTTAGGGCAGTTAGAGTATAACTTTGAATATACCAAGACAGCCAGAAACAAAAATTTCAGTGTGTAGAAAGTGCTTGATAACAAGCAGGTCTGATGAGGGGAAAGCAAATGTCACTGTAATGCTCTCTACAGAGAAGACCCTCTTTGAGATGAACAAAAATTAAGAAGAGCAAAGGCATGTAAACAGGAAGAGGTTTGCCTGTCATCCCAAGTAGGATTATCCATGATGGCATGACTGCCTTACAGCTGTACATTACAGCAAAGGAACTTTGCTTTATATAGCTATATATTTAAACAAACATATTGCTTCCCCCATTGCTGTTCAGCATCACTACCTCTCCTCTGAGGGGATCTGGACTGCTGACAACAGCTGCTTCTGCTACTGCTGGGTGTTCCATCAGCGCACTCTCTACCTCGAATGGCCCAATGCGATACCTAGGTAAGGAAAGAACAATGAAGGATTTGATTTGATGAGCTGGAAAAACAGTACTAAATGTTTTGGCTTTTTAAAATTTGCATAGTGGAAAAAAAAACAACTACAGCTAATTCAGGCAGAATGGGAAGGCTAGCTGTATTACAAGGTAGGAGCATTTCATGGTGATCATGTGGTAGAGGACTGCTGGCAGACAAGCAGTGGCTACCTCTCCATCTCCCCCCAACTCTCCTGGTGGCTCCTGAGCTGTGGCTACACCAACCCCGATAGCTGGGGTCTGCAGTACCTGCTGATGTCACATTACGGTATCACATCATACAATACCAAATTGTTTCATTTCAACATGTTTGCAAGAAAATGTTTCAATGCTCTTTGATAGAGGTGTCCTTCAATTTCAGCTAAAAAACAAACTAGATTAAAATCCCTCCACTGCCATTGGAATTTTTCACTGTGTTGAAACAGATGAGATGTTGCAGGGGAAATTGTTACAGATACATGACCAAGATGACACTGCTGGTCTATGGAAAACTAATAATAGATGTGAGCATTCATAAGGCAAGTGGACAATGCATTTCACAAAATCACTGTGTCAGAAGCTCACCAGAAGTGTAACACGTAAGACTATACAATAGCAGATTTAGAAAGGAAGCATGCAAACCAACCCTGAAGAAATGATGATGTCGTCATCTCTTCCAATAAACCAAAAATATCCATCTTCATCCATAGTCCCTCTGTCCCCTGTGACGTAAAAATCCCCACGCTCGCTTTCAGCAGTTTTCTTAGGATTATCCTTGAATTGGTTTACAAAGTCATTTAAATTTTTAGCATGTATCAGCTATGCATTATGCTATAACACATAAAATGCTAAATTAATTGGAACATAATTTTTTCAGTCAAGGCTCTTGAAGAATTTTACTGACATTGCTACAAAATACAATAAAACAGGTTTAAAAAAAACCAAACTGACTCTTGAAAAAAAATTAACTCAATCTCAAATAAATTATTCTCTTTGCTTTTCTAACATCCACCAATCCAAATAAGTGAATTACTCGGTTTTGCTCTAGATTTCTTGATCTTTTGGTCAATCCTTACCATAAATATTTATCTAGCTTTTCAGATAGTGTACAGTGAACATATGGTACTCCTCAGTGAGATCATGGTAAGTGGGGAGGATGTTAGGGAAATGATTTAGGCTGGGTTTTCAAATCTGGGTTTTAAAGTTCTGGACCCAAAATCTGAATCAAAGAATAGGATGAAATGAAGTCTGGATCACATTTTTTCCCCTCTGTTCTCAACAGCATCTTCTCAGATTCTCTCTACTAAACCAGATTGCTTCTACAGGTCAGGACTGAAAGATGGGTCAGCAAACCTGAAAACTGGTGAAAAATATCGGGCCTTTATAATCCCTAAGGAACTGGAGATATTTTGGGGAAGACTGCTGTTTTGGAAAATACTTACTATATATTCAGAGAACAAACCAAGTGGCCTTATAGGTTTGCTTCTGACAGCAATTTCCCCCTGT
This sequence comes from Anser cygnoides, assembly GCF_040182565.1. Lineage (NCBI taxonomy): Eukaryota > Metazoa > Chordata > Aves > Anseriformes > Anatidae > Anser > Anser cygnoides. The sequence goes on from NC_089887.1 coordinate 8,432,580, forward strand.
TGTCCTGGAGGCAGAATATTAGCATTTTTGTCTACAACCTAGAATGAAAAACAACATGTACTTGAGCCAAAAAAATAAACAACCCCCCAAACTGATGAAAAAAATCTAAAGAGTACCCAACAAACCTGAACATCAAAAAGGGGAGCCGCCTTTCCCATTGATCCAGGTTTAATCTTCATCCCCTTAAAAACAGAGCAGATTATTCCCTGAAAAATAAAAAGCAAAATAAAGATTTGTCACAGAAAACTGCTACATTCACATTCAATTCATTAAGTGTATTTTCCAGAATAATCTCAAATTAAGGAATTAAGATTCATAGGATCCTGTATATTAGTGCTGTATGGTAGAAACAAGTAAGATCAAGAAACAAAGAATCCTGTTCCACTAATTGCAAATCAGTGCCTCTACTAGCCAATCTTCTTCCTTACCTTCAAACTCTGCCCTTTTTGCTGTCACTGTCAATTAGAATTTGCTTAATGACATTTAAGGAAATATTAGAGCTCATCCCCTCCCAACTATCCATGTTTCTGGGTGATTCTGTGAGGACAACCGTGAAAATGCGTTCTGTCAGAGATTATCAGTAGAGGTGGTTACTGAAACAATCACAGAAACATGAAAGAATCAACAGTGTTCTTGAAACCAAAAGCATCATAAAGCAAAAAGGAATTACAAATATTTAGCAGAATATTGACACTATAGATGTACCGTTTCAGTCTGGCCATACACTTCATGGATGTCCAGCCCTGTCTGGCTTTTCCATTTTTCCATAACTTCTGGGTTTAGTGGCTCTCCTCCACTCATGCAGTGCTTCAGGTTCATGAATTTGTAACTTCACATGGAGTTAAAAGAACAAAGAGAAACACTTACATCTACCAGGTCAAAGAAGGAGCAGAAAAATAGCATGCAAGTGTAAGCAAATAACTCTGGAGTGCTGCTTATTGGGAGAGTTATTCCCATGAAATAGGGAAATCAAAGGACTCCTGATCCTTTGGCTCCCAATAAAGCAAGGATATCAGTCTTTACTCAACATTATAAAAAAGTAGTAGCACAGGTCGACACACATGGAAAACAAAGAAATTTTTTTTTTCTGAAGTCAGTTGGAATTTAAGCATAAGCCTGTAACTAACCCCAGATCAATTTGCTGAGCCAGGGGCCTGATTGCTGACCCTCAGCGAAAGTCCAAGTGAGAAAGTGCAAGAGAGAAGAAACAAATGGTGCCAGTTCATTTGTCAGTGAAACTGGAACAGAAGATGATGTACAACTGCTGCACCAAGTCAGTCCCCAGCAGTTATGTTAATGCTGACTTTCTAGGATAACAGCCCTTCCCAAAGCACGGACAATTAATGTGGTAATGAAAACTAGGACAGAATTTTACAGGCGCTCAGTTTCATACCCTCTGGGATTTGCTTACAAGTTCAGTAATGAAAAGTCTCAAGTTTCTCATGGAAAACATCAAGTTTCTCTATGTTTGATCATAAAGCTCAGCAAAACTCACAAATCTTGTATGACTGTCTTTTCATAAAGGATATTTTAAACTGAATTACTACTAGTTAAAAAGCCAGATCTGGGAGATCACTAAAGGGTAGTTAGGGTAGATAATCTCTTAACCTACCTGGAGAGATCATTTTGCACCAGCATGCGATACAATGTTGGAACACCAACCAGAGTGTCAATAGGGAATCTGCAGAGAGTCTAGTGAGTTAAACAAGATGACATATGAAGCTCAGACCAAAAAAAATCTGCTTTGTGTAAGTACAGTACACAGGTGATGTACAGTAGGGGACAAACGTAGCTCTCCCTTCCATGCAAGAGCACCAGATACTCTCTGTTGGGTAAGAAACTCTCCTACACTTGGCATAACAGGCTGAGAATCACAGTATGTTTGACTGGACAAAATCCCATGCTCACATCCCTACATAGCACCCAGACTGCACAGCTGGAAGCATGGGCAGAATAAGCCTGTCTACATTACTGGGATGTTTTCACTTTCATCTTGGCCAGTACAGAGAATCACTTCAGATTCAGTTTGCATTAATGCCAGGCAACATTACCTCCACAGTGACTGGAAATATATGTAAGCAATTAGTACTGCTTTTGGGATGATTTTCACTCGTGCTCACCAGCTATGAGCAAAACATATGAGGGAATCTCAGGATTGGCCCCTTCTGTGTATATTAAAAACATGAATAGGGCTTTATGGAAAGGATACAGCATCTTGAATGCAACAGTGGACATAACCCTCAATAAATCTTTGTATGCAGTTAAGAATTATTTTTTGCTCCCTTTCTGCAGATTAACACATATGCATAATTTCTTCCTTACATTTAGGATGGTTGCTGATTCAATCTGTGGGAGCTGATGCACAAAGATGCATGATCCAAAAACCCAGGGATCAAAAACAGATGTCAGTGAAGTTAATATCCAGCCTGTGTCTGCTGTGCTCCATATTACATCTGATGGAGTCAAATCCAACCAGTACCTAACACAGGAGGGAAAAAAAAAGAATAAAAAGGTAATGGTAACTTTTTTTTTTTAATGAAAGAAAACTAAAAAAAAGAGCCATGTCCCTCCTCCCCACCCCTTACACACACACACCCTCCAAAAAAAAACCACCTTCTAATGAGCTACATGGGCACTGGCCACTCTCAGTAAGTTCATCTTATGAGCTAGCTCTGGGATAAAAGGGCACCTAAGGTTTAAGTACATGTTTGTACAAAGAAATATATACACATAAATGTATCATACAGATATGATGTCAGTCATAACATAGGATAGAGTAAGGGAAAGAACTCCAATAAAGTGAATTTACACTAGGGAGGAAGATAGAGCTGAAGCAGAAGCATGCATGGACGCTGTGTTACACACCAGATATTTCAGTTCTAAGTCTGCTGAGGGACCAGGATGATCCGTGTAACCAACATAAACTCTGACTCTCTTCATCCACACACATAACGAAACTTTTTATAGCCCAAACAGCATGATATCTTTCGGTACTGCACGCTAGAATATTCCCAGCTGATGGCTGTCCTTTGAACCACTCTAAAGAAAGGCTAGGAGATATTCATTGGAACATGGAAACACTGGGGCTGATCCTATCGCCTGGAAATCTGTCAGCATTTCAAACCCAATTGCAGAGGAAGAAGGACTGTGGCCATACAATTGAGTATTTCTTACTCAGTAACTTCTCATCAGTTCTACTACATGCAGCTCCAATTACCTCACATTCAACCAGGCTCAAACCTTTCATACCTTTCACTTAACAGGGGTCTGAAACCAAGACTACCATGGGAATGTTCAGTCATCTTTGGAGAACCTGTGGTTCCACTGGTGAAGAAGATATTCACTGAATCTTCAATCCTTGTTTTGACACAGGAATGGTCAGCAGATTGGTTTCTTTAAAACACAGAATGCAATTGTGACTTCAATGGTTACTTTACACAGGTTCCAGAATCTAATGATGGGTTACGCATTGCAACTTCTATTTCAAATAATCTTCACAGAAGCTTTTAACCAAACTAGATTAAATAATGTCAAGTTATGCTTTCCTCAGTGATAGACTTTCCCTTAGAAAGAAGAGGATAGAAACTTCCTGGAATAAGACTGCTGTTAGTAAACAACTGCTGTTAGCAAACAATTCTGATATGAAAACAACAATCAGGCAGTCATGCCTACTAAGCCACTAAGGCTTAATGTTATTGGATAAGTATTTTCAGTTGATGAATACTTCTAAATGAGCACTTGTGGAGAACATGTCTACTTTCTGCATCATGACTGCAATGTCACTAATGCATACTCACTTGTACAGTTCACTGAAGTTTAGCCATCCCTCCCTACTGCCTTTGGACACGATCAGCTTGGTTTTCAGAAACTGGCACTCAGAAGCCACTGAGTCTACTGCGGGAGCCACTGTATCATCAGTAATGATGCACATGGCCTTTGAAGCCTGGAGTCGATATAATATGTCTTTGGCTGATAATTGGGACGTTCCTGGAATTAAGACAATTCCTGGAAGAGCAATAAAGTTAGTTTGGGATAACGTTTTTTACATCTGATCCTTTTCTAAGAATCTAAACTACTAACTATTCCCAAACCAACCTCTAAGATGAATTTGCCCTGACATTCCCAAGTCAGTTAACAGTGGAGTAATGCAGCTGCTGTGCTCTCCTGTAAGAAATGAATTGTGGACCTGTCTGCTGACCTCCATAACTCCCCATCTTCTGCCACCTCCATGATTCCAGGTCACCCATCCTATGGCACCTAGTGCAAATCCTTCAGGACTGCCTGAATAATTGGTAGCTATGACACTTGCTAGATTATTAATTTATATTACTTCTCCTTTATAAACAATTCTTGATCCTCTCAGATGATTTAGTTTATTAACCAGTTTTACCACTCTCAGATATGCTCACTGACCTGCTCGCATACAAGCCACATTCACCAGCCACCATTCTGGGATTCGTGGCAGGACCACAATAATCCTGTCGCCCTTTTGCAGTCCACATACTTTAGTCAACACATTAGCCACTTTCCGTGACAGGAAGCCCAGCTCCTCAAAGCTCCACTTCACTTCTTCTCCTTTTCCACTTATCCACCAAAAAGCAGAGTTTGATGGTCTTTTTCCAGCCTGCAAAACATAGGGATTCAAAACAAAAACAGTTTCTTCCAAAAGGTCATGGAATTCTAAAGCACAAATATCTGCAAATTATGGAGCATTCAAGTGTTTCACAACTTGCACATGAGCTATTATTTCCCTTTTCCCTTTTTTAATGGGTGCAAGACTTGTTATTGATCATGCTCAGATATTCCCAATAAACTGCCCTTTTCTGAATCTGAAATGTTTACCAGCCTGAGTGTCTCCAGACTCAAGTCCTAGTCTGAATCCTATTTCAGTTTAAGCTTCATGCTGAGCATTAATGCTCCAAAGAAGGTAACACTTAACATGCAACACTTGACCTCATATCCATGATATTCTGGATGGAGTTGTGGAATACTAATACACAGAAACTGCACAAACAGAGGACAAAATAAAACAGGACAATGCAGTATAACAGGACTAGCATGAAAACTCAGAGAGGAGTTAACCAGCTACAGGGCAGAATCTACCTTGGAACAAGGCAATTACATATTTGTGGGAGAAATTTCCCTGGTATGCACTATTATTGTTAAGCTACCCTTATTTTTATGATGCGAACATCTAATATTATGGCATGTGGAAAGAATAAGCGCAGCCATTCCAAGGTTAAATCAAAGTCATAAAGGTCTTACTAATGCTTCTTCTACCTACACAGAGAGCACCAAGGGTCAGAGACATTTTTAAAAAATAAAGCAAGCAGTGAGACTCTGTATCATTACCTAATGCAAATTAGTTTTAGCAACTTATTTTTTTTTTTTAAATAAAAGCAAAACATATTTATTTCAAATGAATTAAAGGATCCTATCTGCACAACAAAAGATCATCTACCTTTTCAATTTCAGACCATTTGTCCAGTACATCACTTGCAAAGTTAAAGTACTTTGGTATTTCTTGTTCGCCCCGCCTGACAGCCTGATACTGTGAATACACATCAGAGGCAAGCAGCTTGGGGTGTCCATGGAAAGTCCTATACAGAGGTTTCTGAGTCCACAAGGATTTTAGAATTGGTAATTTGAATATCTTCATGGCAGAAGAAGATGGATGTAGATGCTGTAGACTACACAAGAAAGGTAATGGAATTGTTGCTATGAATCCTGCAACAAAAATGATGAAAAAGACAAGTATCACCTCGAAATTATCCAAAGAAAGATGATTCAGTTATGAACAGATTAATTATTAATGGAAGTCACTTAGGCGATTCGCAGCAAAACTGATGCTTCTAATAATTTCATTAAATGCAAAGTTCCCCAGCCTGCTTTCTTATATTTTGTATGAACAGCTTTTTAAGGACTTAATATACCGTCCTCATCTGGTATCTTTTCTGTAGCTTGGCTGAACCTTATAGATTCCCAATGTGCTCTTTAGGGCTGCTAATGGCCCACAACTCTCTTTAGTCAAACACAACATCAGCTTGTTATTGTCTACATTATAAGAAGGTTATTTGTTTTTACACCACTGCACTCAGTAGCTGATTCTCTGAGACTCCTTTTCCTTCACAAGAAACTAAAGGATATTTCCAGTTTCTTCACTGTAAATGCCCTCCCTTTTCCACCTGTACTCACCATAATAATCCTAAATGCTCTCAAGTCCAGTGACTTTCTTCCTTTCCTTGACTTTCTTCCTCTCCATTGCTATTTTTTCTTTTTTTTTTCTATTTTTTTCCCATCTTTATTGTTATTTTCAGCAGTCCAGAAGATTGCTTCAGAACCTTGCCAAACTGTCATTTTAATGCTATTTAGAAGCTTCTGTTAAACATACACGAACATTTTGAAGCATGGAGCAAAACCTGGTTTGTGTCTGGAAGAGCCTGCAGTCAGAGCAGGAGACAGTGGGGTCCTGGAAGGCTACAATGATTCTAAAATTGGGGCCCATCTATCGATTTTCCATTTTCAACTGCTACATGCAAATTACTAGGCTCATTACAAGCTACGGTGAATGACTGCTGATATACAGGTTATTTTCTTCCCTGTTCTTACAAGGATGAACCCATCTATCAGCTAGGAAAAAATTATAAATAAGCTCTTGATTGAATTCTTTTACATGTTAAATGTCTGTGGCCTGAGCAAAGCTGCAAAGACAGTGAGCTTTGCCCTTTGTCCCACATTTTTAAGTTAGTTTTGTATTCAGCACTCTAGTTACCTCGTCCCATATCCTCAACCATAACCACTTACCTCTGATGCACTGATCATGGTTTTTATAAAAAACTTTATTCCCCATGACAAAACAACTAATTTAACAGTGGAATTATTTCAATTTTTCTTCGCAGAAGCTCTTACAATAATAGTTAATCTTCCTATGAGGAGAATGAACCGAGATACCTGTGACTTTCACAACTTAATCTTTTCAATGATGTTTGACAGCATAAAAAATTGTGTGGACCAGATGCAGAATGTTTCATCATCTTGTTACACTTTGTGATCTTTGATGAAGAAAGAAATCTCATGAAGATATTAGAATCCTTCCAGATATGCACAAATGAGTTACTGGATATAGGCCGTACAGGAACTGTCGTGTACTTACACAAAACCTGCTGGAGTGTAATGCATGATCATTTCTGCCATGAAAAAAAACATTCAGTGACTGGTAATATCATTCTGGTAAAAACACTGCTGGGAAATAGCAATACCAGAGATCCTCAAAACAGTTACTGATTCTTCACTTCTAATTTGCTGAGCGAAGGCGAATTTCACAAAAATATTTAACCCAGTACATTTAACTCATTGCCTTTAACACAGTAGAATAAGCAAAGAGGCAAGGCGGAGCTCAGTGCCTGGAAGTCAGCACAGTCAAAGAGAAACATGCTCTTGGCTCAGCGGCTGACAGGAAGGGCTGAGATGGCGTTGCAAGAATTCCCCTGGGAGGTCTATGTTTGCTTACCCCCAGCAGGTCTGCCCGGCTCCAGTAATATCGGTTCATGATTATCAGCAGGGTTCCAGTATGAACAGAGTTACCTGCACCTCCAGAACCATCAACAATGTGGAGAACCAGACTGGATAAAAACAGAACAACTTGAATCACACTAAACATTTCGGTGACCAAAAAGAAAGTGCTTTGCTTAGATTTACAAAGCTCTCTCAAATAAAATTTGAATACATTTGAAAGACTGTTTTAAGAGAATATATAGTAGTAGCTTAAAAATGTAATTTTTCTGGAACGTTGGGTCTCCCATCCCCACCCCAAACAGATAATTTGGTAAAACCAACAGTAATTCATGGTGTACTCAAGGCTACACTGAGACTGTGGTAGAGAAATCCTGACCAGTTTTAAATAATCCTGTAAGGTATCATTTGCTCCAGAGGAAAAAACACTTGATTTTATATTCACCTCACATGATTCTACATCCTTAAGTGGCATCTTTTTCAGTAACAGTAGGTAAAACAGTGCTCAACTCAACAAATAAATCCATTAAAATCAAAAGAACTAGGTTCACAGCAGTAAGGGGAATTTTTCCCTTGACAGTGAGAATCAGGTTCCCAAGGGGGTGTTTAATATACCGAATGGAAAGCAAAACGGATTGAAATCCAGCACATGCATTCAGATAACTACAGTATGTACCCCAGAGGGATTGTGACAAGCAACAGGAGAGCCATGTCATCTACTTCAGAATCAGGATTATTGAGCAGAAATTTAGAATTTAAGTGATATCTACATTTTAAATCAAAACCCTATTAAAAAGAACTGGTGGAAAAACTTCATGTAAGAAAAGGTTTTACTTTACTTTACCAGTGTTTTACTGGTAAAATATGGACTTTTAAATATCAAAAATGGATATTGGAATAATATATTTTTTAAAATACATTTTTAATTATTTTTCTTAAGAAAACATCCTTCAGTAAAATTACCAAGCTTTTTGTTAAATATAACCTTTCCTTGAGGTTGTGACCGCTACTGTTAATAATGATAAACAACTGATCTACTTTAATTCCTGTAACAGAAAGGCCTAATTATTTTGATTATTATTTTTAATAACATAGTAAGCCATTTTTCATTGCTCATTCTGCTTTAATTCTATGATTTAGTTAAAGCCTATAGATCTAAGAGCATTGTAAAGACAAAATATACACCACAACTGGTAAAGAGGAGACTGAGGACATTTAGGAACAATGTTCAAGACAGGAAAGGGTATTCAAAGCTAACAAAATGAAAAAGATTTTAAATTCAGGGTTCCCTAGTGGTCTGCCAAAATTTATGTGAAGTTTTACTGAGAAAAAGCCTTCAACAGTTCTTAACACTTTTACCTGCAAAATTAAAAATGAAAATGAAACAAGAAAATTGAGAAAAGGGCCCAGTAATGACAAAGTCCTCTGAATAGCTGCTAGAATCAGAAATTATTTTTCCTGATTTAGTACCAACTGCTTCTTCTCAGTGATTAGCACCACTGAAAATTCAGACAAACATGATTTACTGACCTGTTTGCTGTGGACACTACTGAGGATCTACTCCAGGCAGCTCAATCTTCAGTGGTTCATTCAGCTTTCAGGACATGTTTCCCAAAGAAGCACTGGGAAGATTGGAGATGCGAAGCCTGGACACACTAATCAAGAAGTACTTGGAGTGAAGCCCTTTCTACTTTATCATTTGCTTCTTTTGAAATAATGAGAACAGAACATAGTACAAAACTGACCAGGCAGTACAATTCTTTTCCATGAAGTAACCTTTTTCTTGTAATCATTTACACTGTTGTAAATTGTGTATAATTTGCACCTTAACCTGAAGCACTTTGTATATTCTCTTCTCCTCTTTTAACCATTTATGTAGATCACAAATTCATCAAGACAAGAAGTAGTTGAAGTTGTCTTTCTCCTTCCATCCAGAAAGAATTTGGGAATATTATAGTGACAGTTTTTAAAGAGGGAATATCACTTCATCATTGCATATACTCATTACAGGTAAAGATTTTTTTTATTAACTTATCATTTATTTGTAATAGTAAAAATTGTTGTAACTTTTTTTTTTAATAAAGCTGCTGTTTATATTAATTCCAGTAAAAAATTAAACTTTTGTACACTCTTCAGTCTCTGCCTTCTCTCTTTCATTCTTCATTCATAATTACTTGCATCTTCTTCCTTCTGAAAATTTGTAGGTCAATGGTAAAAGTGGTTCTAATATCACATGTCCTCAAGTCACGTGAATGTTACCTCCTTTTTCTCCCCCCATAGCTTGTTCTTCCATACATTCTCTTAGTGCTCTGGGTCATGATAACATGCCAAGTCCAAACACTGCTATGGCTGGTATGGATGATGGAAATTTTCTCTTCTCCTCCATTTCCGTTAATCTTACGCTTTTCCCCACTCTTTGTTCCTTAGAACCTTTCTCTGGATTTTCCCAGTAGCTGTCTTTGGCAGAGCCTGAACAAATTCCACCTGAATGACAAAAATGCATGCTCACTTTCAGCCAAGCAAATTCTGATTAATCTTTGAGATGCAAGGAAAGACATACCAATATTATAGACAGAGTAAAAAGCTGGGAAGCTGCACAGCTTGGGGGTGGGATGGTGAAATTCCTTACTACACATCTTAGCTGGGCTGCACAGGCAGTAATTGCAGGGGCAAGAACCACAGTCCTGAAGGTGTGTGTGCTTCAGCTATTACGAAAGCAAATTATTGTTGTTTTTCAACTCCTTTGATGCCAGCAGGAATTTCTACTTTGCTTTGGCTCAGAGTCTAAACAGAGCTCAAGGAAGGAATTGGTAAGAACGAATGCCTTGTCCATCAGAATCACTGTGAAAATCTTGTAATTCATGAAAGTAAGATTAGTCCCTGATAAAGATAAAGAACCACTTCCTCCTTTTGGGTTCTTTCTAGTGAAAACAGCAAACCCAGGGCTACAGCTGACTCTCTAATTTATTTTTATTTTATCTAACTATGTTTAAAGTGTAAGTCAGCAGTTGAAAAGGAACTGAGGCAGGACAAAAACAGTTCAGTTCCTGACACAATTAGAAGACCTTTTTGTAGTGTACTTACCTTTCTTGGATACTTGTAAGGAGCAGTCACCTTTTTGACATGTTGCTGAAGATCTTGAGTTAGTTTTTCTGGATCATGTGATACAAAAGCAGGAGCCAAAACAATGAAGGCTTTGACTACCTGTACCACAAAAGTTAAAGGACTCCATTAACTTCCAGATGTAGGAATAAAGGGATACTTTTGTTGCTAAAACTGAATACCAAAATATAAGAAAGCTTTTCTTAATCTCTTATGTCCTGGGCTATTGCTGTTTATTATGGAACGAGTTGTAATAAAGGACACATACTGAAGTACAGGGCTATTTGTTTCTTTGTTTTTTTCTCCACTTTTTTCTTCTTCTTAATTTTATACACTACTAAACTTTCTAAATGTTTTAGAACAGAAAAGAAAACAGCTGAAAGTTTCACCTCAATAAAAACATGTTGCAATGTTGAAACAACAACAACAAAAAGCTCTCTGCTACCATGTGCTTAGTGAAAAAACAGAAGGAGTAAAATCCCTAATACTATTTCTTAGACAAAAAGATGACACAATAGATTATTTTTTCCACCTCGGACTTATTGAGAGGAAAACGCTGAAATTCTGAGATGTGTCAAGGAATGTTTAATTTTTTTTTAACTCATTTTAATTTCAAATTTGCAACTTTTTCATTCCAAGGAAGCCTGGTATATATAGAGAACTTGATGCTTAGAATAAAATACATTTCTTTCCACATCTTTTTTTTTCTTTTCCTTTTTACCTCCCCTCGAATGGGATCAGGACTGCTGACAACAGCTGACTCCATGACTGCAGGGTGCTGTATTAAGGCACTTTCAACTTCAAAGGGACCAATACGATACCTAGGAGAAAACATAAATATGACAGCCATAGCAAGTTAGTCATTCAGCTGGTCTTTTGATATTGAATTTCGTGCTAAAAAACAGAACATTCTTACCGGGCAAACAATCAAATCTAAAAGCAACTGACTTACCCAGAAGAATTAATTATATCATCAGATCTTCCAACAAACCAGACATATCCTTCCTCATCCATAATCCCTCTGTCCCCAGTGACATAAAAGTTTCCAGACATGCATGCAGCAGTTTTCTCCGGATTATCCTGACAACAACCAACATTTCAAAAAAAGAAAAGTATATCTGATAGTTATTGGAATGTAATTCATTCACTTTAAAGTAGTGCTAAAAATGATCAAGGCTATTTTTTAGTTAGACTCAAAGTAATATATTTAATGCTATTTTATGTGTTCAATTAAAAAAAAGAGCCACTTTAATTAGCAGTATTGAACAGGCAATGCATGAGAGATGGCATTTGCATACACCTATTTTTTTTAGAAAAAAGGCTGCTATCCTTCAAAATGCCCATCCAACACAGCATTTTGCTAAAATATGTAATTCATTTTCTTCAGAGAAATGATTTTTTATTGCAGGGGGTCTCCACAATGATCTCCTGTCAATAGAAACTTTTCACCCCCGACCTTCAAGACGAAAGCGTAAATGAGGTGACCTACAAGAAAAACTTCATTAACTTACACTTATCTATTTTTCTACATAAGTAAAAACAACTTGACAACATAAGACTTGATGAAACATTGAATATGTTAGTGATATTAAGGAGTAACGTATTTGTGCTCTTTGGAAACCCTCCCTGAGCTCTTGGCATATTAGAGAAGCCTTTATGGTTTTGCTTCGTTACTCTTTATCCAAGGATAGGGGTGGAAAGGAACAGAAGGGAGTGACGCACTGAATAGAAAGCCCGTAAAGCTAAGAGCCAGATACAGGTCTGGAACAAGGTACTTCCTGCTTCATGGTGCAAGATGCAGTAATATCCTGCCTGTGTGTTCTTGATCAGATGTACTGATCAAAGCTCTCACATAACCTAGTCAGACCCTCTGAAGATTCTGGATGAAATTCTTCTCCTCAGTAAGGTAATTTTGCCCTGGGTCTCTCTTGAGCTTCTCAGCTTGCGCAGAGAGGCTAACTCAGACTTACCATGTACTCAGAGAACATACAGAATGGTCGTTCAGGTTGAACTCGAATAGCGATGTTGCCTTCTTTTCCTACAGGCACAACAGTTCCATGGTCATCTATGATCTGCAGAAAGGACTTACCATTACTGCTTTGACTAGCTTTGAGAAATACTTGTGTTGTAACAAGTGAATGACAGACCAGGACACAGACAGCATTCCCCTTATGCACATACCCTAAACTGTAGCTGAGCTCAGATGTAGTGTATCAACATACCTGCACATCGTAAGGGGGAACAGCTTTTCCCAAAGAGCCAGGTTTAATTTTCATTCCTTTCATATTGGCACATATTGTAACCTGCATAACAGATATGTATTCATATTAGTGCAGCTTTTTCTAAGCTTTATTATCAGCTTGCATTAGGCGTGACACCTCTTCATGGCTTTGTAACAACCAGGACTGAATCAAGACTAAAGCGCCGTGGTTCTCCACCACATGAGAGAATGGTCAGCCCTGTGGAATGTGGTTGCTTTTGCTCAGTCTGAGCCAGTGGATTCTTCTGCAAACACCTGAATTTGCAAGATAGCAGATACAAGATGATCATGTCTTATTTCAATAAGGGGATAATTTACTTGGGACCATCTCAAAGATAAGTGGAGAGAATGCCTGAAATCTGACTCATAGTAGCTTCATTATGTTTGCTTACAGAATGGTCTGGGACGTGAACTGATTTAATTCTTCCCATCAGAAGCTCAAAGGGGCCAAGCTGATACCCAGAGCAAATTACTTTTTATTTTTTCTTTTTAAGCAAAGATGATGAAAAGCTCTACTACAAGTTATTTGATCTGAAGTAACTTCTAGTATGCTTTTTGCAAGGAGCTTCCTTTTAAAAAGAAGTTAATTTAAATGATTCTCACCTTTTCCATTGATTTATCAAAGCACATCGTGCCTTAGGTACTGTCACCTTTGGAATGGCATACTGTAGGAATTAAAATGAACGTACTGTTTCAGTCTGGCCATAGCCTTCATAGATATCCAGCCCTGTTTGGATTTTCCATTGCTCCATCACTTCAGGATTGAGTGCTTCCCCTCCAGATAAACAATGTTTCAGACTCATGAACTTGTAGCTTGAGAAGAATAGCAAATAAAATAATTTTCTTAATTTCTGAAAATAGCAGTGAATGGTTTTACCTGCGCAGCTTCCCTCAACTTTCAAATAAAGTATAACTGAAACTTTACAAGCTAGTTTGAAAATGACAATAATCATCCTGTTACACGCTCCTGGATTGAACTCCTAGATTGGTCATGTTACCACTGAGGGCAATGTGATTTCTCTCTGTGTCACTGGGAGTTGGTAAGAACAAAAAAGGATTTACAAATTTTGTCCGAAAAAAAGCAAGCAAAGGTGTTTTCTTGAAAGAACTGACCAGAGCAATCTGAACAAGCATGTCAGATGTTCTTGGAAAGCTGAATTAGGTGGCTATATCCCAACACCTAAGACCAAATCAAGAATTTTCTAAAGCAAAAGAAAGGTTAAATAGGAACACAGAGCCTGAGCTCTCTACTAAATTAGGGCTGGCTTTTTTCAGGATGAAAGACTTGTGCAAGAAGAGTAAGTGCATCACTAAAGGTGTGAAAACTCCTTACAAATCACATTGACTACTTCTCATAAGCTGAATATTTTACAGCGTAACAAAACCAGTAGCAACTGCTGCCAGATAACTCTCAGCATGTGAAAGTCCTCTAAATGATCACTTCATTCTCAAGTATACAGAACAACTTCACTGTACTCCAACAGTTCCTGGATCCAGAGCTGTCTGAAATCCTCGTTGTCTTAAATTTAACTGTGAACCATAAGTTCAAAGGAAGTGATACCTTAAAACACATCTAATTTATTTCCTCTGTGCTGTTTTAAACAAGACCCCATTCCTGAAGCCTGAATGGCCGAAGGTGTGACTACATATTCTCATGTTTCAGAACACAGCCTTCTCTTCTGAGAGCAAATTTTTGCTAATTAGTTTTCCTTTACCTGAAAAAATAAAACAACATAAGGCACTAAACAGCCAGAGCTGTCAGAGCATTATATCCCAGCCTCTCTGCTACCCTTGCAACAGATGTGCAGTACCTGCTCAGACAGTGTTGGACAAGCATGCGGTAGGCAGTGGGGGCAGTGCAAAAGGTGGTGATGGGGTATCTTGAGAGAGTCTAGAAAAAAAAGAAAGTTACCTTGCTGAAAAGAAAATGTAATGGTGAGTCTCACTTTGTAAGTGTCAGGTGATATTAACACGACTTATGAGCTAAAATGTTTGCAAAATGAAACTCCTACGAATGCCAGGTATATTCAACATTCAACAAAGAACTGTGAATGCCTGAGACATCCTGACCATGGAGTGGTTGTACCAGTCAATGCCACTGCTGTAGAAAAAAATAATACTTTCCGTCCAACAAAAATCACTCATGTGAATGAATGACCACTGAGAGTAGCTAGTAGTTCCATTTAAGACCCTTTCCTCCTTCCCAAGGCAATCGTGTCCTAGGCTCAAGGCAAAGTGAAAACAATGAATAAGAATGAAGCTTTTCAAGTTTGTTCCTGAGGAAGTCTGGGTCTCCCTTCCACACACGAGGCTGATGTTGAGGAGAACAGCCCAGCTATTTGGTTTTGTGAATCAGAGGGGAGGAATAGGCACACTGGCAACTCACAGAAAATTCAGGATAGCAGAACCCCAGTTCAGGTTCATACCCAACTCTTATTACTGGCCAATGCCCACCCCTCTCCCAAAGTACCTAGAAGTTCATATTCAAGCTTTGCTTTAGGCTAAGTATGGAACAGGACACCAGTGATCTTCAGTTAATTTTATCCTGCATCTTTCACCACATATCCTCCACCCTGTAGCCCTGTCACATGGCCTAACCAGGAGGGAAAACACTTGCTCCTCTAGCTTACTGGGCACCAAAGGGAGGGATAGTTGTTTGGGATGTGGGAAGTACCATGCTTGATGCTACAGAGCAGTTGGTACATATGCACTGAAATCTACCTTGTTTGCTTCATTTATGCAAAATGGAAATAAAGGTCAACAAAAATTAGCTTTATTTAAAAGATAAGTTATGCTTTCATTAAAAGAAATGTTATGCTTACCTCTGCAATAACTGCTGGTTTAAACTCTGGCAAACTGTGTACAAAAACACATGATCCATTGATCCATGGTGCAAAAACACTGCTCCAAGCTGCCTTTACCCAGCCAGTATCAGAGGTATTCCACATTATATCTGAGGGAGTCAAGTTCATCCAGTACCTGATAAAGCAGAAAGGGAAAAAATGCTTCATACAGTGTGAGAGACTCAGGCCCAAGTCACAGCACAATTAAAGGAAATGACAGGAGGCTTCCATTAGAACATGAAGTGTCAGCAAGTAGGGCTGTTTAGAAAGTTTGTAAGAATTTAAGAAAATCTTAAAACATTTTTTCCCTTTGTTTCCTCCTGTTTAATATTTCAAGTGTCTGTTTTTCTTCTGAACCATGCAAAAGCATCCTTGGCCTTTGTTGCAGAATCTGGATCCAGACCAAAAGCTGAACAGATCATTTGGAACACATTTTCCTCACCTTGTGGGTTAGAGACATCAGCTAAATCCCAGATTATTTCTCTAGGAATTAAAACAAATTACTTCTGTTGACTCCACACCACCAACTTTCAACAGAGAATGCCTAGGGAAATGCATCTTTTGGTTTTCTCAAAATTTCTGACTCCTTGGGAAGTACAAATGAGAAAGATGCTCAGTGAAAGCAAACCATTGCCAAGCCAGATTCCAAGTGAACTGTGACTTGTAAGATACAATCTTGTGGTCCAAAGGCCTTTGGTTCTCAGGGAAGGCTTACATAATACTAAAGAACTCAACTTTATCTGGTTTTGCTATAAGGAGGCTCTCCTGACTGCTACTCTGCAGTCAGCCCTGTGAGTGATAAAATCCTGTGGCTTGATGATCTCAACTGAGTCTACAAAAGTTTTTAATAACCAGCGTTTCACCCTAAGAGGGGAAGGTGAGGAAGAAACAAGATCCTATGCTCACTAAACGCCTACATTTACTGTATTTTTTACTGTCCCATTTTCAATTAGTGATTGTATCACATAATCAGTACACTGGGAGCAACCACAAGCTATACCTGCCACTGGTTGCAAATCCGATGCCGTAACTGCCGTGAGACTGTACCACCATCTTTGGAGAACCTGTACTTCCACTAGTAAAATAGATCAGCATTGGGTCTCGACTTCTTGTCTTGACGCATTTGTGGTCAGCAGATGTCACCCTTCAGAAGAAACAGTATATGATAGCTATTACATTCCACGAAGGAAATACTATTTTTTAAGGTTTAGGAAATAAACAGGAAAATGATTGGCCCCAGCTATATGATCTCACAAAATAAATAGTTGCATCAGACAGCACACATAAGAGCTAGAGAGCACATTTGGCTACTCACAAGTTTGCTCTGTATATCATAATTTTCACAACATGAGCACCTAGAGCATATTCCAGTGACTGCACACAATTATTTTGCAAGGGCTCTCAAAACACTTTTTGTAGAACAACAGGTAGATGCAAAAATAACTTCTGCCTCAACATATACTGTCTCCCACTTTAAAGTCAATGGGGGCCATATTCAGGCTATGATGCCAGGCAAAGTGGTCTTACAGACAAATTATACCATTTAAGTTCAAGATACCAACGAACTGTCAGACTGCCTGGGCTATCAAGACAGTCAAGGGAAGAAATAACTGACGCCATGTTAGTGGGGCACCAACAGATATTATGGCAATATTATCATCTCATTGAATTAAAGAGACATTAGGCTGGGCTCTAGAAAACGAGCACAAAACAACTGCAAGATTAGTACTCTGTGCATTTGTGTTGTGACTGCAGGTGGAAACAGAAACATTTTAGAAGCTGGCAAGTTGCTGAGTAAGGTGAAGCTCAAAAACCTGAGTTCAGCTCCCAGAAAGTATGCTGGAGGAATTTGTACTTAATGAAGTGATTACAGTGAGTTGGCAGAGGGATGGAAAAATGTAACTCATCTGTATTTTGGAATCCCAAAACTCAGTGACATCACCTGACTAACACAGCTTCTTTTATTTCACATAGATGTTGATAAAACAGCTGTACTCACGCAAAGAGTTCTTTGAGGTTCAGCCACCCCTCTCGGCTCCCTTTGGCTACAATTAATTTGTTTTTCAGAAAACGGCATTCAGACATGACAGATTCTACTGCAGGTGCCAGTGTATCATTGGTAACGATGCACTTGGCCTTTGAAGCCTGGAGTCGGTATAAAATATCTTTGGCTGTTAATTGGGATGTTCCTGGAATAAAGACAATTCCTAGAAAAAAGCAACAAGCAATTCAGAAAATTCACCATTTATCTTTACGATGTTTACACAACATGACCCCAGTCACAGAAAAGCTGAGTTGCTTGCCAAGAACTTATTCTTTCAGAACAAGGAACAAAGTTTAACTCATGTTTTGAAGGCAGAGTTGGGTGAATTTGCGGTCAAGGAATGACCTGGCATAGACCCAACCTGCGAGATCTCATCTGGCTCTGAACAACCTCCAAAATCTGCAACACTGATGTTGAGTTTTGTGTCATCCACGTTAAAGGTATGTCTGATGAGTAAGATCTAGATTTAGACTGTTTTTAACACTTCCTTCGTGGTCTGTAACTAAGTAAGGGAGTAGTGAAATTACCATCCACTTAAGTGTATAAGGCCAGCATTTGGATAATATTTACATGTGGCATAAAGCCATTGTTCATTTCAATAAGGAATTAATATCTCTGACATGGTATATAGACCTCAACAGATTGAGGTCAGGTAGTTTACACATACTGCTCAGTCAACACATCTGTCAAGCACAGATTAGTATTCTAATGTGAATAAATGTGAGTTCGGATAATGGGCACAATGTGCTTGAAATCACGTTTTCAGAAGGAAAAACAATTTTCTGGATTTCTATACCTCCTTTTCCCAAGAATTTCAATAGCCTACACCTACATGATTGATTTCAGTCTTCCTACACCTTCATAGGTGTCTACTAAATTTTACAACTGGGAAACTGAAGCACTGAGCTACTGAATGATATTCCCATGTCATAGTTAAGAAAATCTTGGATACAATAGAACCGGATTCCCTGAGTCTCAGACTCATCTGCAACCTGCAAGAATCACAGAGCAAACAATACAAAAATACTTGATTGTGTCCCTGCTGATGCTGAATTGTTTTATAATGGATGTTTAGCAGACTAAAAATGAAATGGTTCAACTTCTTCTGAAGAATTTGGGAAACTAACAGTAGAACAGAAAAATATTGTACTGAATTAGAAACCACTGTAGTCATATAAATTAGTGCATTAAAACTGTTCATTCTGATAATGGGTCTGGTCAAGTTTGGCCTTAGGTTGTAAACATTTAATCTCCACTGTTTTCAACTGAGGATGCCATTTAACTGAACCGTGTCTATTCAGCATCAAGTACAATGCTGTTTCGGTTCCTGTGTGGGTGCTGCCAACTCTCCTTCTATGTAAGAGAAGAATTGTACAGGGCAGAGCAGCTAATTCCTGCTCACTTTTTTTTTTTTATAGATATATATTGATTTAGCAATTTTTTTTCACATTTATTTATTTTCGTTCTTTCTGTGTCTAAGAAATCAATAAGGTTATTCACCTGCTCGCATACAGGCCACATTCAGTAGCCACCATTCAGGAACACGAGGCAGAACTGCTATAACTCTGTCTCCTCTCTGCAAGCCACATGTCTCAGAAAGTATATTAGCTGTTTTCCTGGACAGAAATCCCAACTCTTCAAAGCTCCACTTCACCTCTTCTCCTTCATCATTTACCCACCAAAAAGCTGGATTTGCTGGTCGTCTTCCATCCTAGAATGCAACAGAATATATTATAGATAACAAACCTTAAAAGGTTTATTTTCAATCCAAAATAACTCCAGACTAAGCAAATGATCCTTGGCCATCAGTCTCTTAGAGAGATACCCACATTTCTGACAAAGAAAATACTGCATTCTACTCTCCAGCTAATATTATACAGCATCCATAACGAAAATTTATTTGTATTATTTGAGATTTGTTCCAAAGTCTATGAAGTAGAAGAAAAACACTACCTTTTCAAGTTGCAACCACTTATCCAAGACATCACTTGCAAAGTTGAAATATTCTGGCAGTTCCTTTTCACACCGGTTTACAGAGTCATAGTATGAAATAATCTGAGATGTAAGAAGCCTGTTACATCCATGGAACAATCTGCAAGGCGACCTGAGGATCTGCAAGCACTGAGGAATCCAGGATTTAACAAATGACCTCATGATAAATGATGGTTTAGCAGACAGTGCGGAAAAAAATATCAGATGAACACCAACAGGGATCAGTCATCTGCAATGACAGAAAATACATCTAAAAACAGACAGATATTGGATGCTGTTGAGTTTGGGGTGTTGGAGAAATGAATCCAAATCAGCTCAAACAAATAGGTTGTTTGTGTGCCCTCCCTGCTTTCCCCACTATTTTATTTGATTCTTAAAATAAGTATTCCTCCTTTTCCAGAGACTGTAACTGTTTTTTCATTATAATCTGCCCTCTGCTTTTTCAGCTGATGAATAAATCTCATGTCCCATCTATAAAATTTCACTAGCCAGTTCTTTTCTAAATCTCTCTCTCTTGATTCTTGGAAGTTTTATATTTTACTTCGTCTGCTCGCAGAAATGAAATGATCTACTGCTAAAAGTTAGGAAATGTGTTGAAGTAAGGAAACTGTTTATCCCACCGATTCAAACTCGTATATGTAACTATGTTATGTCTTGAATACACACTAGGTGGCGATTCCCCACACGAAAGCATATATCAATAAAACTGGTGAATATTTCCTTGCAAGTTCTATTTTTCTGGGGGGTATAGAATAAACACAAAATAAATAGTAGGCAAGCAAAGATGAAATTCCAAAGATTTCCATTTGCTTTTCACTTCATCTCAAGTGTGTGCCTTCAAGAAATACGTACATTGTAAAATATACTCACAAAGAAAATCCCACCACTTCTAGTCTTGCCCACACAACATGCAGGCTCATGTGGAAGAGACAGAACAGACAATACCGCAGTTATTTAAAGCCCAGCTTTGGAAGTCAAGAAAACCGGATCTTTGCTCCTGGATGCAAAATCTTCTGATTAAACTTGTTATGAGTTTAATCAAGTCCCTAAGGATCTAGCCACTCTGGGAGTCTGTGTCCTGGTAGGACTTGTGTGTGCTCCTCCTCTTATTCCAGCTTCCTTCCTGGAGGTTAGAAGACCATTCCAAATTGGTGTCTACTACCTGGTAGGAGGTTTTCAGGAGGAATTTGCTCCAATCGCTATTTGTTTCAGTGGCACACAGGGAAAAATCAACTCTGTAAGCAAATGGCTTTGTCACTCTACCTGTGTGTGCTCTGGGAGCCTTAAGCTGTGTTCTGGGGTAATTTACAACATGGTCTGTTCAGATTAAACATGCCTTGTTAGTTTTCCCCTGTTCTTCTGAAAGATGCTTTATACCCTCCCAGGATGTTACTTGGAAGACAGCTTCAAAAAAGAGATGAATAACTGACATTTTCTCTGTTACAAAGAGAAAACCACAAAGTCAAAAAGGAGACTCTTATCTTCCTGTTTTTTTTTTTTTTTTTTTCCCTTTAGAACCTGATTACTGTATCTGTATTCGTGTGGCCTTATCTTGAAAGCAGCCTGAGTACACAGCTCCCTGATTTCATTAGGCACCCTGTACAAGCGCTAATCGGACAACTCTCAAGGTGCATTACAACCCAAAGCCTTTGAGATCCATAGAAAGTTCACCTAAAACCAAGCCCCACTCACACCAGGAATGAAAACAACCTAAACTGAGGCAATCTGCTATCACCAAGAAAATGGAGACTTACTAAATCAACCACAATTAGGAAGCCTCCTTCCCTTTAGCAGTACCCTCCTCATACCAAATTTTTCATCCTGTAGTCTAAGGGCATGAAGGAGCAAAGCTACACTTACACCTCCAGAGAGCAACGTCTTTAACTACAAATTTGGTTCTACTTATCTGGACCGACTGTCCTCAAGTCCCCTCAGTCCTCGCCCGCACCAGTGAAACAAATGCCAGAATACAAAATATAATTACAGGCTAGAAAATATTTTTGAAAATATTTTCAAAAATAACGATTTCTTAGTAAATGGCACCTTCTTAACCTTTTTATAAGGTATTTTTAGGAGGCATTAGAGTTCACAAACATAGTTGAAAGCTATCCTAAGAATAAAATAGTACATTTGATACCTTCAGTTTACTCTACAGATATTAGCTAATTGATGTGGGTCACAAGCCCTTCACGTTGCATGAAAATGGGCTACAAATGAGAATCAATGTCAAAATCCTCTGGTTTAACCTACAATGTAGACATTTTCCTTGAGCTGCAATGTGACATGACAGGAGCCTCACAGACAACACGCTGAAGAAACACAGACACTA
Source organism: Anser cygnoides (assembly GCF_040182565.1). NCBI lineage: Eukaryota > Metazoa > Chordata > Aves > Anseriformes > Anatidae > Anser > Anser cygnoides. The sequence goes on from NC_089887.1 coordinate 8,454,662, forward strand.
AAAGTACATACACAAAGCAAGGAGAGTTCTTCCCTGATTTCAGCGTACTCTGAATTGGATCTGTAAGAAGTAGCTCCCTAAGTGCCACAGACAACCAAATATTAATCAGAGGAGCAGCCACCAGATACTTTCCTAGGTACCTCACTTACTGTTTTGTCCGTAGCTCTGTGGTGGGTAACGGTAAGGGGAGCAGGGAGTCTAATTGGAAAGGTGCACTACGAATCAACTTGTCCTTCTGCGGGCATGTTTCCTCCTGTGCTCTCACCTTCTCGCCAGGCTTTTGTTCTGATTATTTATGGAAACAATAAACCCATTGTCTCCACAGTTGTTTTTCCAAACTGTACTAGAGATGAGGAGGTAATTAACTACATTAGCCTTCCAGTGGAAAGGTACAGTTGGCTCCCCTGGTGGTAGACTTATCAACCTTATCAGCCCCTTAGTTTGGCTGATACAACAGCAGCCATTTGAGCAGCAAATACTGTGCTTAGTGCTCCTTTACTCCTTTCTTTTTCGGTAACTGAGTAAAGGCAGAGCAAGATGAAGACACGTCCGTCTTTCTTTCTGCCATTATTATTTTTCACAGCTTTCCCGGCTATAGACAGCATTGGCCCAAATGAAACAAAACTAAAGAAAGCCAAGCTCCCCAAAATAAAAAAGGAAAACAATGTACTCTTGCTGAAAAAGAGCAACTTTGACAGAGCATTGAAGGAAACAAAGTACCTACTGGTGGAGTTCTGTGAGTATCGTTTCTGCTGTCTCTTACCCTGCTAACTCTGCAGAGTACAGCTGATGCTGGGGCATCAAGGTACATTTGTTCTGCTGCTGCTTTGTCCTCCAGCAGTCCTTGTTTGATGTTCTCCATGTATCTATTTCTGACTATGGCTACAATCACTTATTGCTTTTTGAGGTGGTTAAATACCAGTCTGTTCTGTAAGACTGATATTGATACTAAGATGGGTCCACACACGCGGAGTTGTGACTTGGCATTCTCTGCTTCCGTTATCTAATTTTGTAAGGAGGTGGTTCACAGCAATAACAGGTGAGACTCCAGGTATTCAAAAATCAGAGATGGCTTTTCTCTCTTACATTTTCATCCATACCTTTTATTGAAGTTTTAGCAAGATAGCATCTCTCGTCTGTGTTTGGACTTCAGGGAATGGCTCTTTACAATATTTTAGTGTCTGTAATTGTATTATATAGTTCTGCAAGACTCTTTCCCTGAAATGCACTTGGTTAGGTGAAGGCAGATTTGAGTTTTTTCTATTACATTCATGTTCGTTCCTCATGGGGAAGAAACTTAGTGGGGTCTTTTGAGCAACTAACTTTGAGAGGTAGGTCTGGCCATCTGAGCCTTACAGAAAGTGTATCACAAAAGCAAAAGCCAAAAAGTGTAGTGTTTGGCAGGGCTGGTTATCTGCTTGGCTTGGCTTACTGGTGGGCCAGTACTGGTACCACGGAAACAACAGGAGGCACGAGTGGGAGGACTGGGCCTCTCTGTGCAGTGACAGCTGGCTGCTAGATTGGCTTAGCTGGACTGAAAAACTGACTCTAAGGCCACGGTAGGGTCTCTTTAAATTGCCAAAAAAATGTGTTGCCTCTCAAAAGCACAGTTCTGCACCCCTGGCCAGTGCCTAGTTAAATATTCCCAAACCCATGCACAGAATGGCATCTGGAGTGACAGGGGACAAGGAGAGCCTGGCGCTGTGTAGCATGGTTTCCTGATCAAAGAAGGCTGGCTGAGTTCACAGCTCTTCTGAGTTCCATTGCCAGTGTCCCTGGTCTAGCCTGTATATGATTCTGTACGGCTCTCTAGAGAGCAGATGTTACTGTAGAGCAGATGTCATGGCAACCACTATGGATTCAGCTAGAGGGGAATTGTTTTACAGTAACATATTTTTAAAGATAGAACAAATATTGATGCTGTAAATGCTGACTGTGCATGGGTTTACCTGGGATCCTATGAGGACTACAGCCCTTTCATTAGTTTTCTGTTCCCACCATCCCAGCTCCAAACCTCTTGGGTTCCCAGTGCAGTCCCTGGAATAAGATAATAAACTGACTAAAACTTTTTTTAAACTAAAAGAGGGGAGATTTAGATTAGATGTGGTGAGGCACTGGCACAGGCTGCCCAGAGAAGCTGTGGATGTTCTATCTCTGGAAGTGTTCGAGGCCAGGTTAGGTGAGGCCCTGGGCAACCTGATCTAGTGGGTGGCAGGGGGGTCGACCAGGATGGGCATCAAGGTCCCTTCTAAGCAAGTCCTTCTGTGATTCTTTGCAGAGATGGGGTGGCCCTGGTTACTTCGCTCTCCTGCAGCCCCCCTCCAGGCCACAATAGGGTTTAGGTGTTCAAAAGGATTATGCAGCAAACCTCATTCTCAGTGAGACTGCACAAGTCTGAAGGATAGCATTGGTTTTGCACTGAAAATTTTTCCAGTACATCTTTCTAGCTTGCTTCATACAACCCATCAGGGAGGCCAGTCTCACTCCACCCCTTCTCCAGATCACCACTTACATTCATGTTGAATTTCAACACATGGCCTTACAATTTCACATCTACATACCTTGTGCCTAGTGCTTTGCTGGACTAGAAGTGATCATTCAGCCTGCAGCAGGACTGAAATCAAAATGCATGGAGAGACGACATATTTCATATTAAATGCCAGGTACTATGGTTGGTGTGGAGGGAGATAGGGAGCCTTATAAGAGACAGCAGTTTAACTAAAAATGATGTAAATCTCCAGGTAGAGACAGCTCAGCCAAACAAGCAAGGAAGGACATTACTTATGGCAAGAACTTTTTCTGAGATAGGTTTAGTATGGAAGTTCATAATGATTATGGGCAACAGACTCCTCAGTCTGCATAAGACAGCAAAAGCTTTGTGTCTGTTCCTTGGGCTTGACCTTGCTTCACCCTGCTATCGACTGTGCTACATTCACTGAGCTCAGCACACACACCAACTCAGCCTTAAATTACACAAACATCTTGCAAACTAGCACTCCTCTGGAGGCAGGTAGGCATTACAGACAGGCACATACAGAAAACCCCAAATCTATCCTGAATTTGAAATGGATATTTGAAATTAAAGCAACTTCTTAACTTTGCAGAAATACATTTGAGGATTAATGAAACTAAAATTAACTTTGGATCATACCAAACATTTCATTAATCCCAAAAGTGTTACAAAACTTCAAATATGTTTTAGAACTTTTAGAACAATCGCTCAGAAATGTATTATAAGCACTTAAATGACAAGTTTCAAAGTGCTGAAATTTATCAAGATTTTATTTAATTGTGCAGGGTTTAAAACTATTTGCCAAATTCACCCTGAAATTGTGATTTGCCTTGAGCCCTCTAAAGACACAGTATTTTGGTGAAAAAATAATTCATCCGGAAAAACAAAAAACACACAAAAAACCTTTGTCAAGCTCTATTCTCAAGCTTTGTAAGAGCCTGAAAAAACAGGTTCTCTTGTCCCTACTTCAGAGTAGTTTGGGACCTCTCTCTGATACCCTATTGCCCTCACAACTGGGTTTCTTCAGATCCAAGGGACAGAGACACCCTTCCCCTGTACTCTGCACATTCTGAGAAGGTCAGAGATGAAACACTGCTCCCCAACCACACCTTGCACCAGTGATCCTCACTGCACTCTGGTTTGGATTCAAGGTCACCACATCTATCTGAAAGGCTTACTGAAAATTCATGGCTTGCCTTTCTAGCTACAAACCATAATGGCATCTACAGTCCCTGCAGAGAATTATGAAATCAATTACTAGACTGACAAGCTCCTCAGCTCAAGACGCATTACCTGGAAATCTCTGGCCTCAATATCAGCAGCTCCTTTTGGAGACCTGCCACTAAACAGCCTCTGGGACAGTGAAAAATCATCCTGCACTGAGGCACTGCCCTGGGATGTGTGAAACAATGTTCAGCCCACGTTGCTGAACAAGCTGGTTCGTTTGCTGTAATTTCCATTGCCACAGCAAGAGGAGTCTGAAGATGGGACATGCACATGAACAGAGAATCCATAAAGTACTAAAGTTTTATGCCCTACTCCTTAAAATAGGCTATGTAAACTATGCGAACATGGAATCACTCAGGAAGCTGTGATAATGAAAGACAAAGCAGTTATCCCAAAACCACGCAGGGAATTTGTGAGGCTGCCAGGAATTAGTTTCAGAAATCCAGAATGAATATAAGAGCTGAGACCCTTCTCTTCTTGGCCTATTCTCAATCACCAAGGTGCAGTAAGAGAATGCAAAGGAAACCCACAATTCACAGAAAGTGGAATTTTGTACCAGGATAGAAAAAAGTGTGAGCTCCAAATTTTGATCCAAAGCTCTAGGATCTGCCTTAGGTCTATCTGTTAGGTGAAAACCCCAACCCTTTCCCCACTTTATATCATTATCTACTTACCAGTCCCACAATATTTAATCAGGAAGAGCCTGCTCTGATGTCTTCTGTCCAGCGACTCCCAGACCCTCCTAATGCCCTTCAGCTCCACCCTCACTGTGTCGCAGATCTGCCTTCTTTCAGAAAAGGTTTAATATAAAAACATATGCTGATTCTCTGCCATGCAGGGTCAGTACTCTAGTGAGCTGAGCAAAGTACACTGGGCAAATACCGAGCATGGAAAAAAAGTAACGATCCAGAAATCCAGCACTCTCCTGCCCTCATCCCAGCTGCCTTCTGCAACAAGGAAGTAACTGAAGGGGCAGCATAAAGAAGGCAGGGGAGGTCAGAGGAACAGAGTTCCAGCTTCCATTTCCCTTTTTGTGAAGGAACACAGAACAATGTCTGAAAACAACATGAGCAGCACACGGCAGTGTGCGGAACAGTGCCTGTTCTTCTGGCCAAATTACATGCCCTTGGTGCACCCAATCTTGAAGCTCACATGAAAGGTGTCTCTCATTCTTCTGTAATCTATGGCACCTCCACTAATGTTTAAGCGATCACTCACAGGCCTACTAGCATAGGGAATACAGAGCACTTGCCACCAGCAGACAGAAGATCATACATCAGTGTTGTCTACACGGCAGAGTTTTACTATTTACACTATACGTTAATATAAACCCCTGCGGTGAATTGCATTGCAGAATATTGTTGCTTTTAAGTTTTACTTACACACCTTGGAAATCAAGATAATTAACAAATAAAAAATCCCAAGCACTTTGATGAAAATAGGGCACCACAGGGACGATGGACTGTGTACACTTATAAACGAACACTACAAATACTACTGCACACTGCAACGAACTGTAACCATTTGAAGTCACAGATATAGAAGGAATAGTACAGCAATTGTGACCAAGCACAGTCTGAACAGGGTAAAACAACTGGCTTTCTAGGCTGCAAAAGCACATTAGTGGTGCACATTCAATTTTTCATCCCCAGGTCCTTCTTTGCAGAAGTGCTCTCAATCAGTTCTTCTCCCAGACTATACTGATACTGAGTATCACACCAACACAGGTGCAGGACCTTGCACTTAGCCTCACTGACCTTCATGAGGTTCACATGGGCCCACTTCTATAGTCTGTCAAGGTCCCTCTGTGTGACAGTTGGCACTAGTTTGCCTGTCTTATTTATCAGGGGGGTTACATTTTCTTTAGTTCGTAGTTTTATAACTTAAGGACAAACATACAAGTGGTACAGCAGTTGCATTGCTGCTTTGTTCTCTACGCACATTCCCATTTATTAAAAAAAAAGGTGACATTTACCTTTCCTAGCAGGTCTGTTACCCAGTGAGCCACCAGATCAGCTGTAGGATCCCTGCGGCCTGCGACTGACAATCTATGCTGAGATAATGACATTTAATAGGCACGATGGGGTGACTCAAAGACAAACACCTCCTTCTCAAGGCACAAAAGCTGAAAGTGATGTTACTGAAAAAAATGAGAAATTGCTGCCTGTGTGTATATATATAGTTCATGAAAAGGGAGATTTCTAGGAAGTAGGGGGAGCGCAACTGATTTAAAATCAGTGTATATAGACCAGATGGTCAACTCGCATAAGACCAACATCCAAAGCACACCCACTCATGTGCTAAGAACCAATTCCAGCATATAGCAGTCTCCTCAACACGTATGGCTGGTCTGGGTGAATAAAAACAGTTCAAAACCACCCTGAACAGTTATATCTTACAACTCAGCTTCATACAGGAAACTCCTAATGAAGTGTAAAGGATACTGGGATGTGGGTGCCTCATTCCTGTAGGCTTTGTTGAAAATCCGTGTGAGTCCCTAGGAGTAAATTGTCTGAAAAGAGACAATTTGTTTGCAAAATGTGCTTATAAAAATAAGCAAGACAGTGGAAATACACATTGAGACAGGTACAAGAGTCATTAGATGATGTTCTAGTTGCTTGCTGCAGACAATGATTAACATGCATTCCCTATGTAGATGTCTCTTCTACATGCTTATTTTATTGAATGTTCTGAGTAAGGATCCAAACTTTAGAATGATCTTCAGTGTTTGCATACCAGAAGACCTCAAGCAAACTACAAACTGCAAACATTAAATTAGCTCAGTTTAAAAGTACAGAGGTCAACACAGGAGGTTTTGGGCTGTGTTTTGCACTGTAGAATACAATGGTAACACTTTGAAGGTGAAATAAGAAAGTCTGCACCTGCAGCAAAATCAACATCGTGCTTTTCTGACTTCCACTCTAACATGTTAAACACAAAACCATTCTTCATCGTAGAAGTCTTCTACAGAGAAAATTACATATCTGTAGTGAAAACTGCAAAAGCAGCCTACGCAGGGAAAGATGAAAAGTAGGACTGCTGAAATGACTTTCTGACCATGCCAGAAACTAACAGCTAGGAAATCAGTATTTAGCATGACAACAAGCATATTCACAATGTCTGCAGCAATCACTGGACCATCGGTACAGACTGCCAAATGAAATTGGAGGCCTTCAGCATTAGCTAAAGAAGAAGGAACTCATCACGCTTTCATGTAAACTCACTTGAAGAATGCTTTAGGGTCATTAAACACATTTATGTATCAGCAAAAATCTCTGTATCTCTGCCCACATTTCAATGTACTTTAGTTCAGTATATTGCACTACGAAATAAAGTAGTAGCTTACTCAGGTTATATGCTTCTACGCATTCCAAGAGAAATACTCTCTAAATACACCATTTCTGGTTCTCTTCCCACTTTTGCCATATCCATTTGGTGTGGCTTTGGGCAAAATATACTCAGACTCTCTCTAAGACAGAGATGGCATGTGACAATACCCTGCCTTGTTCTTGACAGTGATGCAGTAATGCTTTAAGTTCATCAGGAAAGCTGGACTGGTTCCTGACAAAACATTTTGTTTGCACAGAACAAAAATGCTGGTGGCTTGAGCTGTAAAAATCAGCATTTTTGACAGTCTGATTAAAAATCTGTAGTGCCTTTCAGTTTGTCAAGCTTTGCTTTCAATGTGTATGTGATTTCACGTTAACCTAGCTCTCTGTTCATGGAAAACAAAACTGACAAATTTCGAGTTGCTGACATATGAGACAGGTAAAATATAAAAAGTGCATTTAAATCCTCAAATACATAGACTTAGCTTAGAAAACGGAAAATATGGCAATCCTCCCACACCCCAAATCTTGTCTTTAGGGAATGAGGGTGTATGTAAGATTTGTCCTACATGACCTTTAGAGGGAGGCATTCTTACAGCAGTTCTTAAAATAAGGGAAACTGCGGTCATCAGGGAAGGTGCTGAAAAATGTGATGCTGTTCTTCAGCATTTGCTGTCTGAGCAAAGTGGCTGCAGAAATGGTACTACAGACTCTCCCCTGCAAGTAATTTAAAAAGGTGATTGGTTGCGGCTCAATTTTTGTCAGAAAAAAAGTGTAGAAATTCAAGAGGATACCTCACAGTTGCTTTAACACGCATAGTTCTGTGGACCATTTTTCATCTTCCCATGTCTGAGTCAAGGAGTTTGAGTTGTACTCAGATGCTGGATAACGTATTTTCAGGATTTTCTTTGCTCTTGCTCAAATTGTGCCAATCTGGTAAAATGTTCTTTTGGAGGTTCACATCTGTTTTGATGAGGACACCTCACAAAACAGCAATGACAGTGTGAGAGGGAATTCAGTGATGCTTCCAAAATACAGATCAAAAACACTATCTAGGAAAATAATAATAAAAAATTTAACAACCCCTTAAATTATGCTTCTCTGCTTATAAGAAAAATAAAACTACTTATAGTGAAGACATTCTCCCACTGTTAGTATAATGCTGTTCCTGAGCTGATGACATTTCAAGAGCCTCTCTTTTCTGGCAGCTGTGGCACAGCACACTGGTACACTGTGTGTGTGTGTGTGTGCATGGGGGGGTGTTTACATGGGCATTTCACCACCCAGGCACATCTTCCCTAGTGACCTTGCCACCATCTCTGTTACCTTTCATCTGCCCTTGTATATCCTCTGCTGGCACCCAGCTCTCCTCAAGTGTGGAGCCTGTGACCCCGTGCTAGCCTCAGCAGCTGCTTCCTCACCCCAACACCTGAAGCAATCGGTGCCAGTAAAAATCTGAAACAGAGGAAGCAAAACAAAACTCAAGAAAAGGCTCTAAATAAGAGGAGCGATGATTTCCTGCAACACTCAAGTGACTTGAAAAATAAAGCACCTGGGAAGCAAACAAAGAATGAGTGGAATAAAAAGGAACTGATGGAAAGCTGAAAAGGAGTCTAATCACTCGGGAAAGCCAGGGAAAGGTGTGTGATGGATGCTTCCACACGCTTGCTGGGTAGCCAAGGAAACAGTTTTTATCTGTCTGATGAAGGCGGCTGCTCACTCAGTGAACTTGTCTCACAGTTATCAGGTTAATGGTACTCAGACTTCTGGTCTCTGAATGCACTGCTTATTTTTTAGGGGATGGAGGCATGCGCTTCTCCCAGTTCTGCCAGGAGCTACAAACTACCCAGCTCTCATTATCTAACAACACTAGCAATGTTACTAGCTACCTGCAATTCTGCCTATTCAGGCCAGTTGGTGATGAGAGATCATTCTTAAAACATTTTTTTTTTGTTTGGAATTGAAATGTTTCAGAGAAAAATGGATCTCCAAATCCCCCAGCCAAACTACATGCATATCTAACACCGAGAAAGCCTACTATTCCCTGCTTATTGGAAAGCCTCTAGGCATCTTCAGCTTCTCTGTCTGAAATTCACCAGCGATGTCTTCTGCACCTTCCCAAGAGAGTCCCACTTCACTGTGCAGTTAGCATCTGATCTTCCAAATTCCCCCCAGCTGTGACAAAACAGCTATGCAACCTTAGGTTATTAGGGAAAAAAGCCATTACATTGAAATAGCCTCTGGTGTAAACCATTGCCTTGGAATTAGCTAGAATTTTCGGATTCCTAATTGTTATGTGGCTTCCTGCTCGCTATTCCAGCTGCACTCCATCTCACACCCTCTCAGAAAGCCCCACAGTTCTGCCTAACTGTTCTGGGCTCACCCTGTCCGTGAGGTCGTTTTTTATCAGCACTCTTAAATTGCACAGCAACTACCCCATGTTTTATTAGAGTCATTTTAAGTAATGGTATTTCGTAACTGCTCAACAAGCACTGCCTCTAGAACCAGCAGTGGTTTTCTATGGTAGACATGCTGTGTCTCATGTTCACAGGTCAGAACTTCTATTAGGTATTGTGGTTTTCTGCAGTTTTATCTAGAGTATATTAAACTAGCCAAGATTGAGATACTACTCTATTTTTTTTTTAGAGACAACATATTACAAACTTGTTGGGAAAAACACTGATAAGAGCATTTTTATAATGAGGAAAAAGGAAATTGAAGTTAGGATAAAATCTCTTTAAAATCTCTGTAAAGTTGCAATAAAACTATTTGATGAAACAAGTTTTATAGGCAACTAGAACACAATTTGCTTTGGACTGATGGGCTAAGGCTCATTTACTTTATTCAGAGAAGTACCTTCTATTCAACACCATGCTGAGTGGCCCCTGAACAGACACTAACTTTCGTCCTGCTAACAAGAACCTCATTTGGCACATTAACAGCTGGAGCTGCTGTATCAATGCTTAAGAGCTCTGGGCCAAGATGGGTTCATGTGTAGAAGAATCTGGAAGGGTCTGTCAGGTTAATGTATTGAGAAAATAACATTATTTAATACTACTCCTCATGCTCCTCCCTGTAGCAGTTGGTGAGAAGAAAATGATTGATGGCTGGGATTCAGAGCAAGGATAACGATGAATAATGCAAGAAATGTAAATGAGCTCTAAGCTGGATTAGAGGTTTTTGTCTTTCTTTCATTTATTAGAATTCATACAGAAATGTTCATTCAATTCTTGGTTACAGTTGTATTGGGTGATGTCTTCATGAGGTAGGCTGTACAGAAGTGCATTTGTAATTTTGTGAAAGAGCAAGAGATAATTACTGTGTTAGATTTATGCTTTGGCACATAAGTGTGTAAGTATACATGTGAATGTAAATAACGTACATATACACACAAGAACACACAAATGTATGAAAGCAAGACTGAGTTTTTTCATTGGTTCCTATTTGAAAATTTTAATGATGAAACTGTTTGTGCCAAATCTAAAGAAAATGGGCAAAACCAACAAGAAAGGGTATCTCAGTTTTACAAGTTGCAAAGCTGTAAGCACCAGGCCTATACCACTTTACCTTTGAATGTGGAGCAGCGATATGCGACTAGTTGCTTTTCCCTTGTCCTTTCTTCATATTGGTGTAACCTACAACTTCACAGCACAGCCTAGGATGGCCCGTCTCCTTCCTCCAACCACAACTGCCATTCCAGCTACAGAAGGGGTGGCCCGTGGCCCCCAGAAACACCTGTTATTTTAGAACCACTGACAGTCTCTGAGAACATATTCTCTTATTCTCTCCTTCCTTCCTCCCTATCTTGAGAAAGTAGTTTCTGCACTACAGGAGTTTGCCTGAATGAAGTGCTTACAAAAACATTATCTTATCAAAGAGTCTTAATGCGAGTAATACCTCATTCAGCTTTGAAATCCTTTTAGAGCATATTCAAACTACTTTTTTCCCCTAGATCATTTCTTCCCAACAGGAGACTGTTGCAATCCTGTTGGTATTTCACTGTAGCTGGTCCAAGTACATGTGGAGTGATGAACAGTCAGAACCAATACAAAGAAGTAAAAAGATAATTTCTCATTTACTTGAGTCATAAATGACCTTATTCAACCCTTCCAGCTACTACTGACACAACAATTTCCACTGGAAAGCTTCGTGCTGCACCTTGTGTAACCCATTCTCTTTTGTTTGACCCTTTCCAGATGTTTTTTTATCTCAAGCATCTCAGAATTTGTCTGAAGAATTTGCTGAGGCTGCACGACAGCTTAAAAAAGAAGCTCCAAGAATCCAATTTGGCAAAATTGATGTCACGGACCAACACGATTTGAGGAAAGAATTTAACATTCGAGAGTTTCCAACTGTGAAATTTTTTGTGGATGGCAGCAGGGAAGATCCCATAGACTGCAAAGGTAAACTAACTCATGCACTGATAGTGACTGGATGTACCCATCTGTTATGCTGCTGAGAAGTACAACACGACTGATCAGATAAAGAATATGCAAGGTGCCAAATTGTTTTTGCCCTGGTATTAAACATGCAATTACCTCTGTATCCATATAAGAAATTCAATTTGAATGCATCTTCTAAGTTTATAACTAAATATGCTTCTCTATGTTTAGTTCACACAGTCAAACCCACTGCTGGTGTAATTGTACTCAGGACATAGAAACACCCCAAAAATGACGTATCCCCACATACTACAACAAAAATAAATAAGTCACACCAAACAAACTCGATCCCAAACCTGATCAGTTTGCAATTCTAGTAGTTCACTGCAATTTTCACAGTTAGCATGACTGCAGAAGTAGACTGGAGCAATACACTGTATTTAACAATGAATTCTGAACTCATTAGGTTCCTTAATATGCAGTTATACTTCCTAAACCAAAGAAAAGAACTTTGCAGTGTAGCCATCAGAGGGAGCTCATTTGTGGCTCAGAAAAAAACAATGGAATAGTCTGAAATCTTTTGTGGGGAGTCATTAAGCAAAGACAACAATATTGGAATAGGACTGACTTGAGCAATCCTGGGAAATCCTGGCCTCATTAGATCTTTTATTTTACTGCAAACGTATACATATTTTTCTCTCTTTTTCCCTTGAAATGGTAAATATTACAGAGTTGGCAAAAAATCATGACTTGGAAAAGGGTCAGTTCATACTCTGAGTAGGTACTTTTGAGTCACAAGTTTAATATAAATTAAAACAAAAAGGAGCATAAAGTTTGCCTCTTGAAACTGTACACAACTGAGTGCTTGGTTTTCTTAACTCCTGAGCCACTGTGTCTGCTGCAGCTGAAAGATGAACTTCTATTAGAGGTGCAGACACATGAGAATGAAGTCTCTGATTACATCTATAGGGCTGACTTGAAAACATCATTTGAACTGGTAAACTTACTTGTCAGGTATTGTGAGAGCCAGTGAATACAAAGCACTGTAACACAAGATGCACACAGCCATCTCTCAGCACAGAGTTGCAATGTAAGGGACACCTACAAGCAAGACACAAGAAGTTACGAAACTGGCTTCTGTCCTGCAATTTGTATAAAGTAGCACGAACCATTCAGAGCACATGTACGGCCAATAATGAGTTAAATTACACTCTGTTGACTTGCTAAATGATTATGTGCAACAGCTAGTAAAATCTCACCTATCAGGTGTAACTTTTAAACCACTGAGAATCAGCAACTGAAAATGTTCGGCAACCACCTGAAGACTTCTTATACAAAACTCAAACTTCACCACGAAAGAAACTGCAGATCTTGCTTAAATCAAGAAATCCACTCAAGTACTTGATGGAAGAGAGCATTTTTGAATGATTGTCCTGACAACGGACACACAATGAGAGCCAAATTCTAGGCTTTGTAAAATCATCATTTATATCATCTCCGAGGCCAGAATTTGCCCAGAAAAAACAAAGTACAGGCTGTTTAAAGCAACCCAATATAAAGACTAACCACATGAAAAATATGCTGAGAGCTTATATTGCTGACACAAGCTGCAGAAGCTCAACTCTGCATTTAGGCAGCAGAAGCCAAGCACCGGGTGGCCACTAGATACTGCTCTGTGCTTTGCTCTGCAGCTTAGACACTTTTTAAGGCCAAACAGGCAGGCATCTGCTGAAAAGAAAAAATAAAGTATTTTAAACTAGTTGCAGTGCAGCCTGCTGCAAAATGACTTGATGGCAGTAAAATGGTCTGACTCAATTTTGACCTTGTCATATCGCTAAAATGCACAGCACCAGGACTTGCATCTTTGATAATCCACTTGTGCTGTACATCTTGACTCTGGCACTTCACAGCATACGGACATTTTTTTTTCATATACAATTTTCATTAACCCTTTGCTAGACTCTTGCTCTAGTCCATCCAGGACACCTTGCTCACAGAGATGAAGGCACTACTTTATGGCTGAGAGTTTCATCTCCCGAGCCTCAGTTTGTGGCTCCATTTCCCCTGAAAACACAATAGCTAGAACCTATTTTTAAAGAGACTCACGATTCCTAAAATTCCTGAAAGCCTGAGAAGAATTTACCAAATAAACAAAGTGAGTATGAACTCAGTAAAAATAGCAGCAGTAATTTGGATCCCAAAAGATGGAACTCTCCAGAATTAAATGACACCTTTGACAGATTTCGGCTTTGTTTCTCAAGTCTAAGCTGAGAAGTGAAGCTGCAATAGCACAGGGGAATTTTAACGTGCCTCTGTACCTATCAGATCTTCTGCAGCACCAAAGGAACAATTTTGACACCTAATTTAATTGAACAGACAGTTCAATAAAATCTGCAATTGGTTTGAAGTCATTTTGGATTAAGCCTCAGGTCGATAGCTGTTTATAACTTGCTATGATTTCGATTCACTTGTGGACACATGAAATGCTGCAGAGCAGATTTTCTGCTTTTCTTAATTTTCTCATCTCTGTTCTCCACCTGTGATCAAGCAGTTAAGTGGACATAGTCATTTGCAGATATCCCACAGAACAGCGTTCATTCACTGCTGATCTTCTAGAGCTGACAATAATTAAAATGCTGGCTAAAACCTGAGGTTGGATTTGGATGCTCAAGCCCACTTTGAATCAACTTTGCCCTCAGTCCATAGGAGTCCAAGTTCAGCATCTTTCTGCACCTCCACCACTTCTATTTTGATTGCTCAGAAAGGTGTCATTCATTTTGACAGTCATTTCAATTCTCTTTTCCTTCCACAGGAGTCAGACAGGCCTCAGCCTTTATTACATGGGTCAAAAGAAGAACAGGACCCAGCACAGTCTTAATCAACTCTACAGATCAGGCTGAAGCCATGATAAATGCTGACAATTTGGCAGTGATTGGCTTTTTTAAGGTAATTCGCTGGAAAACTCAAAAGGCTGGTTTCCATTCCACCTTTGGGATATATTGTTTGCCATTGCCACCAAATTCCACACATCCAAATGACCCAAAACTTGCCTGAAAAACTTCTTGTGCACTTGCAGCTTCCTTGCTGGCAGGGCAGCATGGGAGGCAGGAAAGTCCTCAACGCTGAGTAAGCACTGCATTGTAACAGCACTATTCTCATCAAAAATCCAAAACACAGCATCATACGAGTCTCTGCAAAGAAAATTAACTCTATCTCAGCCAAAGCCATGGCACCTAATCACAGCATTTCTATTCAAAGACAGTGAGTGTAAAATCATAGACATGAATAGTTGCAGGCAGGCTGCTGTGGTGAAGGAATGTTCCCTTCATGCTCAAGTCCATAAAAACCACAGTAAATATTGTCAAATACGCTGCAGTGCCTTTTCTTCATCTTTCCATTTGAAGATTTAAACAACTTCAGTGAGACCAAGGGGAGTGGAACTGAGCTCCATCAGTAACATGTTAACTGTTTTTTTAGCTCCTGCCAGCTAAGAAATCTGCATGAATTGGAAGTCATAAAATATTACACTGTGTATGATCCAACTCTTGTAGTTCTGTTTCAGGCAAAATCTACCTTCCAAAGCATAATAAGGTTTTCAGGATTTGGGACTGAATAATATAGAACAGTCAAAGCATAAAGTAAATATCAGCTGTCAAAGCATGCAGTCAAGAAGTCAGCAAAATAGGAATAGTTTTTTGCTGCTTTTTCAGTGTGTCCTTGAAGCCTTTATTACCTGAAACATTCAATCAACGCTCTAAAGAGACTTTTATTCTGGTAACTTTCTGCTCAGTTAAAAGCACAATGTCTGCACTCCTACCTGAACTGACAAGGTCCCAAATGTGCTGGCTACAGTGGAGAGACCATGTTTCATGGATGAGGAGAACAGGATTCATTACCAAATTGCCCTATAGTAACAGAAGTGATGAACACATAGAGCGTAACAGGACAAACTGGAAATACTCACAGTGCCCAGAATTTTGCTTTGCAGCAATCTGCTTGCAGCCATGTCTGAAGGAGGGCAGTTTTTCAATGCTGGGCCACATTAAGAAGCCCTTGCTACTACAGTGATGCTGGAGAATTTCCTGAAGCAGGCTGACAGCAGATAGTGCCTGCAGGTGTGTTTGACTGGACACCATGGTTTTACTTGGAGGCTGAAATGACAATAGATGGTCATCAGTGTGAGCTACGGCATGTCAGAAATTTAGTGGGTGGAAGCTAACAAAATAATGTCCAAGTAAATAAAGAGCTGGATTTGGCCTTCTATTAGTCACAGATTGCTCACAAATATGAGTGCCAGAATGTATTGGGAGGTCTCAGCATATAAATTACTATTCAACTAGCATGAAATAATTGTCTGATTAAATCAAATCCAAAAGAGCTGCTGCCTTTCATCATGCTTATTAACTCTTAGTTTGAGGGTGGACAGCACAGTGACTACTTGACAGATGTAGGAACCAAGGTCCCTACTTTGAAGAGCCCTCGGTCACATCACCGAACACATCAGTCAGGTCCTCGTGCAAGCAGGGAGCCCTGTCTGCAATCCATGGCAGCCTGTCCATGTGGGTCCCTCCACAGCCGGGCAGACAAGCTGCAGCAGGGGAGTAGTCATCGGTGTGATCCTTCCGCAGCTGCTGAAGTCTCTGTAGAGCGTGGATGCCAGCAGAGTGCAGGGCAGATGAGATGAGCACAGGAAGGACAAAGGGAACCATACTCTACCCATATTGCCAGCCCATCTGACCCTAGCTGGAAAAGGGAATGCACTAGTGTTGTCACAGCACTCCTGTGATCTCCCCTGTGCTGAAGATCTCCCCCTGAACGTAATCAGGGCAAGCTATACCCATTCTACACTCATCTCACTTCACAAGCCTTTAGGGGCCTGCCTCACCTGTGGCTCTCACTCCTACACATACTAGCAGGATACTGGTTTTAATAAATTCTCTTTCTGGGAGTAGGAACTTTGCAATAACAGCATGGAAGTTTTCTGCGAGACTGCCAAAGATGTGCCAGAGATGCCTTTTGGGATGACAAGCAGAGAGGACATCTGTGCTAACTATGGCATCCAAAAGAACACTCTTGTTGTATTTAAGAAGGTAGGAGTGCAAGCCTAGCAAGGTAAGGTGCAACAAGCTGCTGTGGCACTTTCAGGCTATAGACAGGCATTTGGATAATTTATTTAGGTTAAATAATTTCCTAGCTGAAATTCAAACAGCTTAACAAAACAAATACTCCATTTGCAGACCAGAGAGATTAGCAGGAAGCAAACACCAACCTTAGGATAACAGATATTTTCCATTTGTCTGCCCACACTCAGGTTCCTAGTTTATACTTAAAGCCATTTTACCCAGATCCCTATATTCTAAACCACCAATTATTAATTCACCTCTTTTCCTTTGAGTTGCTTTTGGTCAGGAATCTTCCAATCCACATCAGAAGTGGCCAACAGGAACAAATACACAGCAAATACACAACATTTAGGCTACAAAGTAATCAGATCAAGGACATCTGAAGTGGATGTGTCACAGACAGCATGTCTAGATATAGAAAAGTTCTCTTAGCATATTAACATTACTGAGCAAATTAAAACTGTCAGCTGTATCTTGAATTTTAGCTATAGTCTTCTGTAATCTATGACATTTATTTTACAAGTTACAGAATTTCAGTTACTGAAGGTCATAAAACATCAAAGCTGAGAACAGCAGTATTTTAGATTATAATCAGTACCTTTGTCCCTATAGTTGATATAGCCAACAACCTCAAACTTCACTATTTATCCAAGGGAAAACCTGTGCATAATGAAGTGCTTGAAGATGGCAGACAGAACAAACTGGATCTTACAAGGCTAATCAAAACCTTTACTTTGGATTTGGTCACTGAATATAATCTTGAGGTACGTTGTTTTTTCACTGTATTAACAAAAGCCACAGGAGAAGAACAGCCAGTAACATTTCACATCAACCTATGAGAAACCTCCCTATATTTCTTGTTGTTTTTTTTTTAGGCTATTACACTGCTACAGGCAGCATGTTATGAAACTGCTTATATGCCTTGACAAGTTAGTACCTGGAGTAGAAGGGATATTTGGCTATCATACTATATGCTTTTCCTCACTTGCTGCACCTCTTACATTATAGTAAAGAAAGGGTGGAGGAGTGTGGGGGGAAGACCCCTGCCCCCTGATGTAAAGCCTCCATATAAGAATTCAGGGGAGAGGGAAGAGTGCTGTCTCTCTTCCTAACAACAGCTGTTACCGTGAATGCTCTTTGAGCAGCAACTGTCAGCAGAGGAATGCATACAGAAAACAACTTAAGGAGCTCATCTGCTCCTAAATGTTTGAGACTTTTGTTTGACTAGGCCAGCCCAAAACAGATCTACAAACACCAGCAGAATCCAACAGGCAGCTCTTCGTCAAACCCAGACCAGAGGATGCATCCCTCTAGCAAGATGTTTCCTAAGGAGACAGGGAATGGCTGGTCAAGCTGTGAACCACTTGGACATAGAAATACCTCCGTCCTGCGGAGCCAGCACAATGCCCTGGGCTTTGTAGCAGCTAGGAGGGGTGGGACGGTGGAAGGTCAGTCTCTAGCCTGGCTCCAGCCTTTCCACTCCCATGCAGCAACCCGGTCCTCTGGGCTAAGACAAAGGAGAAAAATTGCAAGTAGGAGGGGAAAGACATGGAAATATCTGTTTGCATGAGGCAGTAACCCCTTGACCGATCATGGTGTGGCATGAGAAAGGGAAGCTCTGTCCAGGAAAGGAGATGTAGGCTGCTGATGCCACCCAGAAGTGAAGGAAGTGCCCCTGTCAGGTCTAGCTGTTGCAGCTGGGCCTCCCTGGGTAATGTTGCCTTTCACTTTCAGCACATCTTCAGCATTAATTCTTCAGCATGTGTTACACAGGAGGTCAGACTAAGAGATAACAGTTGCTTCTGACTGTAAAATCTATGAATAACGATGAGTTTTTTCCTGGAATACAAAAAATACTCAGCAGCTGATTCTTCTCACTCTATCTTCTCTAAAACAATGAAAGAAATCTCAGGGTTATGGAAATGATGGGGAACAGGGTCTTAAGAAGTAAAATTTGCAATAGCAGATCTGAATGACACTGGTATTCTGAGCCTCTGATTCACTGTTCTGCTTAAAAAGAATGGAACAGATGTTGAGTCTTGTTTCCCAGACATCTGTGAAGATTTTTGATGTCCCTGTCGAAAATCACATCCTGCTGTTCATCCCAACGAACTCAAAGACATTCAATGTGACTTATGAAAACTACAAGTCTGCTGCTATGGAATTTAGAGGGAAGGTTTGTAATAACGAATCCTGCTTTGCAAATACAAATGCCAAAAATCAACGGAAAAACACTCACCAATGTTGTTGCTAAAATTACATTGCTGTCAGCCTGTCTCTTAAGTCTATCAATCCCTTTAAAAGTTTCAGCAACTATTTTTCAGCTTGGGCTCTTAACAAAATGATCTGACAAATTCAAAGAATAAATTTCACTTCAGAATGATTCTTTAAAACACAAAGATCACAGAAACCAACACTGATTCCAGCTGCTCCCAATAAACCTGCTTCTGATTTTATGCATACAACTTTCTTGGAGCAACTTCCAACCAAAGATAGTTTCAGCAAGCTTCTGGCAATTTCTGCCAGCACGAGGCAACACCATTAAGACTGCAGGGTATTGCCTGAAGCCAGAGCTAGAATCAGGTAGAAAGCCTGAGAAATATTGCAAGGCACCTGTATAGCCTTGTCTGTAACACACAAGTGTCTGCAAACATCTACAGGCAGTCATAGATGAGTATTTCAGTTTCTATTGTCAGACACTGCGCTGCTACTCCTACTCTAAGTATGCTAAAGACTGAAGAATGATCATTTGTCTTACAAATAGCACACATGAATATTTAAAAAGACACATGGACTACATGTGTTTCAGCTCTTTTGTCCTGTGAAGATTTATTAAGAATGGCAGTAAGAGCTTTGAGCGGTAATTCAGAAGCGTTACTAAAATAATCGGTAGCAAACCACTATGCAAGGACAGAAGGAAAATCTCTGTTCCTTTTGGTTGCTTTAGCATTAATTAACATGGATCAAGGTATGATAAAGTTCACAGAGATGCTGCTTATTGGACTGAGATCAAAATTGGTTCTACACAATTGCTTGCGTTTAAGGTTAGGTCCTAACCCACTGCCAAGCTCTATTTCTCTAAATTGTTATACCAAAGGTGGAAGACTCAACCAGATGCTTGACTCTTTCTCTATTATCAGATAACATTTGTCTTGGTGAATACTAACGAAACAAGGAATGGACGAGTTTTTGAGTATTTTCGCATCAGGGACGTTGATGTTCCCACTGTGAGAATCCTAAACCTGACGAGCAATGCAAAGTACAAAATGCCTGCAGATGAGGTGACTGTGGAGAACCTAAGACATTTTTGCCAGAGCTACCTAGATGGAAAAGCAAAGGTATGTTCATTACTAAGGAGATGAGATAAAAGAAGACTTTCAGACAGTCTAATATGTCTCTATTCAAGAGAGGGACAAACAATTCTAACCATCAACTATGCAGGGGTGCAAGACAGCAGTTCCCCACTCAAGGGAGAGCAGGGAATAGTGTGTGAAGGCCAGATAGGACATTGAGATATCAAAAAAATAACATACAGTAATGGTGGACATCAGGTAGAGAAAGGTCCCAGTGGTCTCACATTAACTTATCCTGGAGTAAAGTTTCTCAATGTTCCTTGCACTTTCACAGCAGTGTTTGTTTCTGCTTAGTTACATCTCTCCAGTGAAGAAATCACAGAGGACTGGGACAAGATGCCAGTCAAAGTGCTTGTTGGGAAGAATTTCAACAGGATTGTCTTCAATAAGACCATGACTGTGTTTGTCATGTTTTGTAAGTGTCACTGTTGTATTCAAATATTAAGTTGCTTTAACATGATCAACTAGAAATGAAAAAAGAAAGCTCATGCTTACAGACCAAACTAGTCTTTGCACTTTACAGAAGTCATGCTTAACAAATTTTTGGTGTCTGATGAAAGCATTAAAGAATTTTTTTTCATATCTATGAAAACGCTGCAATACCTTGATGACTTAGGGTTGCACTGAGTAACACTGGATCCCTTAAATAAATATTTGTCAAGGCAATAACAAATCTCAGTGTTGAAAGAAAATGACACTAGAATGTCACGCTGTACAACGGAACATTATAACACGCACAGTATGAGTCAGTCTGTCTTCCGAGGACAGAGGGAGAGTTAAGTAAGGTTGTCTAGTTATAATGCTCTAGCATTAAATCCCGAAGAGGAGTTGCTAGATTAAGAAATCAAACTCCTTTTCCTCCTCTGTCTGCAAGGGAAGTAGCTTTCCCTGCTTGACCTTTCCCTGCAAGAAACCACTGCTCTATGCTGTACCAGCCAGCAGGGTTAGTTTGTGTCTTAATTAGTTTGATAGAGCAAACATACAGCATTTACAAAAATACAACATTAAATATAACATTAACAGAAATTCTTAAATGTAGCACAGTCCTGCAATCCTTGTTGTTGGCAGCAGCCATTCTGTCCATTCGAGGTCACGCTACAGTACCACGAACAAGTAAGCTGCCATAATAGTGATGTAGGCAGGAACCAAACCACGTCCTCTAGAAATGAAAGGCTGGTAAATGGGATGTAGCATTTTCAGGAAAGTGCCCCAGAAATTTTAATTCCATCCAAACTGAGTATGACCACTCCTCTCATGACCAAAGGACTGTGATCATGTATGTTACTTAATGGCATGCTGGATTTGCCTTTTTGCTAACCTGGCAAGTGTGCAGTGCAAAACACCACCATAACTCTAACTCCTCCTTTCAGTACAACTACAGCACAATTTCTAAACACAGTTACTTTCAGTATGTGTGAAGCATTTTGTGCTTCTGACAAGTACCTCATCATGGAAATGATCTGAGTCTTACTGGGGCTGCGCTGGTTATCTAGCAGTCCTCTTCAACAGTCATATGACAAGTGTTTTGTGTTTGTTATAGTCATGAAAGGCTAGAAAGAGTTAAAGCAGTGCTGCTGCCAGAAGTGCATTAGAGAAGTAGCTAGTTATCCCTACATGAAAACTCATGAAGGGTGGGTGGTTTCCAGTAGAGACTGACCACAAGTTCACAATTCAAAACTCTGTTAAATTTTACAGGCTGAAGTGGGTACCACTGAGCACACCAGCGCATGCCCTTCCACCAGACTGTATACTTTTCCTTTTACATCTGCAGATGCCCCTTGGTCCCATGACTGCAGAAAACTCCTGCCAATCTGGGATCAGCTAGGAGAGAAATATCAAAATCGCAAAGACATAATCATTGCAAAGATAGATGTCACAGCAAATGACATCCTGTCAGTTGTGTTGGATCGCTATCCCTTCTTCAGACTGTTTCCTGCTGGAGCTGATTACCAGGTGAGAAGCTTTAGGGGAAGAATGGGATGGCACAGCTGCACACTGAGGGGTGGGTGGCTGGGTGTGCGCGCACAGATCACAGTGAACAAACACGTGAGAAAGGAGTCCTTTAAGCAAGAAGGCTTTGCTGCACATCTACACAAAACTGAATTCTTTGATGACAAGACCCTGATTTGGAGGGGAAACCCTTCTACCTTCTGCTAAGTGTGAGGCTGCGGCAAGAGCCCATGCACCATTTCCCATTGCAGACCTATGAAGTCATTGCTGCTCATATTCTACTGTTCAACAACCTGCAATCTGCCTGCTGGGTTCTAGCAGCAGTCAACTCGGAGCAAACTTAGAGCTCGCCTCCTCACCATTGCAAGAGATGTACAGTCTCAGAACTACTGGGTCTGTTGTTTCTGGAGCAAGTATGACTATAACCTCAATAATACTGGCATCCCTCTTGTTACATCCACTATATTTTCACAAAACCCAGATCTCAAATTTTTCTCCTATGCAGTTATGCCAGTAGTTTTATTTCATTCAGCCTCAATAGGGTTTTAGTATTTGTTGTCAAGACTAACGATCTTTAGAATATGCTACCTAATGCATCAGCTATGCTACAGAATAATCAGAAGATGCCACAGCTGAAAAAGAAAAATATTAGGCAAAGTTACATTCCTCCAACTACACAGATAATCTAATTAAAAAGAAAATATGTCTGAAGCCAAAATAAATTACATTCTAAGACGCTGCCATAATTAAGACATTACTAAGCTTTTCATTTTTCTTCTTAGTCCCAAACTTAAATTGAATTCTAAGACATTTGCCTATGTCCTCATTTAGTCTTTTAGGCAGAGATTTTGCTCTCAGATGTGCATGCACAGCTTCTAATGAATTGAACTGTAGTCCTGCACACTCGCACCATGCTTAGTCTTTGCACAGAAGAGCAGAAACCCATTAAATGCTCATAATAAATGTCAGTTTGTCAAAAAATATCAGTAACAACTTTAACTATTAAGGGATAGTTTCACACTTAAAATACCCTAGAACTAAAGTGTGTTTGAAATCTGAAGTTCCCCCTCGTCTACCAGGCTTTTAGGCCAGTTCCCATGGCTTCAGAGATTTTAGCCTGCACCTGACTGCCCGTGCAGATGCCTGCGGTGGCTGACCGATGTGTTCTGTCCTCTTTCTTACTGCACTATATGAGCTGCTGGCCGCAGGCAATCAGAGATGAGCAGGGACATGCTCAAGCCATTAACACAAAAGCACTGCAATAGCTCTCAGCCACTTCCTACCCAACCAGCAGTTACACAGGGAATTCTTCCAACTACGCCTGTACTTTTCCAGAAGTTAACCAAGGCCAGGGTGCAGGTTACAAATGCAATATCCCAATGGGCCAAGACTCAAGAGTTCTCCTGTGTTTCGCACTGTATAGGCACTGCCCCAAATTTACAATCCCTGCTCCCTTACTCTGGCAATGAAAAGAGCAATGGAAGGGGCTGGGAACCCAAGAGAAACTGGTATGTGCAGAAGGAAGAAAAAGAGAAACAGGAAAAACATACAGTCCACCACCACCTGGTACAGCCTTGATTTCACACAGGCATCTTCTCCAGCCGTCCGTATTTTGCTAATGTTGGAAAAAAAACCCAAACATGAGCTTGTAATATCCTCTACTGATCCTTCACATTTTTTAAAGACTAAGGATGGATTGAAGGCTACTGCAGAAGCAGGTAGAACTCTAAAGATGGAATAACTATTAGAAGACTCTGCAAAGCACAGATAAATGCAAATAAAGGAGTCTGAACCGGCTCCTGATAAACCACTGGAAATGTGGCTAACATAACATGACCCATAGCTCATTTCTAGACTGGGTTATCATGTTCTCTGGCTACCAGAGCCCCCCTTACACCTCCTTAAAGGCAAAGCCATGGGCAGAACACAGTGCTGCACAGTCCCTTGCAAGCACTCTCACCTGATGAGACGAGATCAGAAACCACCCTCCTCCAGGCAGAAGCATCTGCTTGGTCTCCAAGCTACGACCAGCCTGCTTTCTAGTGGAGTGCCACTCTTTAGTCTAAGAAGAGGGCAGTTTCTTCTGAAATTAAAGACAAGTCACCCTCTTATTTTCAGTGGATGCAAAGCTAGATGGATTACTTTTTTTTTTTTTTTTTAAACCAGGAGCCATCTAGGGTTAACTGGAGCTAGACGAACTCAGACACCTATATAGCTGGGCATTTAAGCATGTGTCCAATTTTCCAAATTACCAACTCAGTGCTCCTATGTTTTTTTCATTCTCGCTCCATTTAATAACCATTGGTTTCAGTATAAGGATGCTGAGCCTAACAGCTATTTATATCAATAGCTTGCATAGCTATCGATATAAAAAATTTTTGATGTCAAAAGCAAAAATCAACTCTCTCAGTGAGACAAAAAAGTTTACTCCTCCCCCATGGAACAATTAAATTTAGCACTTGGCTGTACACTGGGGAAGAGTTATAGTCAGAGCTGGAGGAACAAGGGAGTGAATCTGATGAGTTACATCAAGGAAGGAGTGACCAGGCATCATCTGAGCTCCATCTGTGAAGCAGATGAACAATTCACCCACTGTGTCATCCACTCCAAATGTGAGAGAAAAACATGCAGTTTTTCAGGCAGATTTTAAGATGATTCTATTTGTTTCTATGGATTAAGTGAGAAAAATAACATTTACATACACTTACGCACTGATTGCTCTAACGGGAAGTGTTGACACACATCCTCAGGTACTAGGGCAGGGATCAGCTGCTTCTCTGGCTTTACAGGTCTTTGGTCTGAGAAATTGCTATTCCTGCCGTCAGAGTTGATGAAAATCAAGATTCATCAGGGAATATTAATTGCCTCTGGAGGAATCAAATAATATTACTCAAGAAAGTTTGCAAACAAAAAATAACTTCAAGGCTGCAACACATTTTATTACACGAGAATACCTTACTGCACAGGGAGTATTAAAACTGTGTCTACATCTAGTGAATTCACTAGAGAATGGAGGTGTTTTCTTT
The DNA here is from genome assembly GCF_040182565.1 of Anser cygnoides. Lineage (NCBI taxonomy): Eukaryota > Metazoa > Chordata > Aves > Anseriformes > Anatidae > Anser > Anser cygnoides. The sequence goes on from NC_089887.1 coordinate 8,479,564, forward strand.
ATAGTCCTTTGAACTCACGTCAGGCATAGTAGCAACTAGGATAAAGTAACGTAGCATTACTGGTCTCCGTGGGAGTAAGTCAGCTTACCCCCAAGTGAGAATAGGCATCTGCCTATTTCTAAATATACTCAGCTAACAGCAGTCAATTTCCAATGTCACGCACATAAGCTTCTATAAATTTTTGTTGAAAGACTTGTGTAAAATCCTTTCAGACGTCCAGAGAACAACAGTATTTGAAAAAAATCTTTAAAATACAGTATGGTGCTCATACTTACTCAGAACATTTTAAAGCCCTAAATTCAAAGTGTTTCTTCCCTAAACTTTTTCATAAGAAAATCTTCAATAAATCTCCAACTTAAGATGGAAAATTAATGTCTCTGTTCACAGTCTTCCTCCTGTTCTTATTGAACGTTCAAGCTGTGGAACAGGTGGTACTTCTGGACTGTGGATTTTAAAACTGGTTCAGGATTTTGAGTTTCCATCAAAATCTTTATACAGCTTCTAATATCATGGCTGGAACTGTGATAGGCTCTGCTCTTCAAATATCTTGGAAATATTTAGCTGCTGTAACCCTGTCCTCACTTTTTATTTAAACTGAGCACCAAAGTCTAGAGCGTGGGCAATCTGAAACACTGAAATCTTTCAGTTTATTAGTTTGTTATTTCCAGCATTTTGTGTAGAAAGTTAAATGCTTTCCTAATCTTCAAACTCTTTGCAGGAAATGGCCTATGCTGGGGAGCATACCTTGGAGGCATTTTCTGAATTCTTAGAAGAACAAATCAAGACAAAGGCAGAAACAGGAGAAAAGGTAGGCCTTTGACCCTGACAATGACTGATCTGCTATGCGATCCGAGGCATGTTCATACCCTATATGGCCCACCCAAACTGGCAATAGCATAGCCCACGTGTAAGGGCTTCAGCCCTTGCTCACGTCAATGCTCAGATGGTTCTTATGAGCTCTCAGCCAGTTTCAAGCATACCAGCTTGGCAGGACCACGTTAGCTGCAGTCATACCACTGCCAGACAGGCATACACCCACTCACATCCTTGTTTTCATCACACAGAAGGCTCTTCTCCCACTGCTCATGGTACCCCTGAGCCTCTACATTAACACCGTACCACAAGGCAGGAAGGAACCTGCACCTTGACCAGTGTAAGCAAAACCTTGCCAGGATTTTAGCTGGAAAAAAAACTCCAGAAAACTGGTCTCAGCTACAGCTGGACTGGTTCAAACATCCACAATTATCTCATCGTGCTGCATTTAGCATGGTGTCCCTTCTTCGTAAAACAATAGCACAACTGAGACAGACATTGTCCCCTCTCTTGGCCATCTGGTTAGGACAGCTGTCCAGTTCCTCAACTCTCATCTCCTGTCAGACCGGCTAACCATTAGCTGTCTCAGATCACACTCATCATTGATTCACTCCTGCCTTTACTGCTCAACTAGGTGCTTACAGACGGAGAGAAGTGACTAAATAATATCAGGAACCAGAAGTCTGCAGTGCAGGATCAGACATCTGACTCCGCCCAGTCAGTGTACGCTTCCACTTTCCAATACCCCAAGCCTAAGTTTGGTGTCTGCCTCCGTTGCATGTTCTTCAGTGATGATCTGTCTGCAACAGATCTGTTGAATTCCCCCCCTGGTCTTACGTACAATGTTACAGAGCTGTGTATATTCTGTCATCTCTTCTTCACACTTTATTTTGCATCAAACCATAAGTATAAAAGCCCACTTGTGAAACACTACCCAGAAAACATGCTTTGTGTAGTAAAAGGGGTAGACAGCTGACATTTGCTCATCCGTTCATATTCTCCATCCTTACTAGACACTCTCTGAGTTTTCCCAGAAGAGTGCAGTATTAGACCTTTTGCAATACTGTGCTTGATATGAAGTCTCCTGTTGGAGTAACTTCCTCCTGACCTCAGAGTATTCCCAGACAGGATAAATGAGAAGGTAGTGTCTTCTGTAATTGCCCAGGAAATACTGTCGTATGCCCATTATCTTATCAAATGTGGTTTCCAAGTTCGTATTAAAACTTCACACAAAACCTCATCTATACTTCTCCATAAATCAGTCTCCGGGTGTGAAAACAAAACACATTGTTATCAACAGCAGCACTACTTCTTACCTCATTTACATGCCCTCAAGTTCCTTGGCTGAAATGATGAAAACACATTTCTTATCTTAAATTTTTTTTGAAAGTAAAGAATTACAAAAGCAATTCTCTTTGTGAACACGAGTAATAAACAGCTTTGCTCTTGCATTTGCTTTTTCAAAAGGATCCTTCAGGAGGAATCAAAGAGAATCTCAGCCAGAAAGAGACTGTAATAACAGAGAAAGAAGAACTCTAACAGTACAGAGAAAAAGAAAAATTCTGAGGATTGTGGGGAATCCTTCCTGGAAGGAATTCATTGCAAGAATGAATCATCTCAAGTGAACACAGAGCTGGACCAAAAAATAAAAGTAAAGACTTCAGTATCAGTTGCTTATTGTGTGACCTCTCTTCTGAATCCAATTTTACTAATAGTTTTATCAGGATCAGTTGTCTTCGGTTCTTAAAATATTATCAATTTTGCCTAAATAATACTATTACTATTAATATAACCACTTCTCATTTAGAAAAGTCTATGTGCCATGGTTGGTGAATCAATATATAATACTATTCTTGTTGAACAAAAAATGGAGCAGGTTTGCAAACAGTTAATCTCCCTTTAAAACAATAGGGCTGTCACAGGGTAAACCGGAGAGCAACTGCTCCTTGAAGCTAGAGGCTGTGCCCAAAGTGGCACCAATGGGCAGTTTGTGTTTATTTTGCTCATTATCAAGCAGCAGAAAATGGAGAAACTATAATAAAATTTAATTCCAGTAAGAAAACCACTATACCTAATAGACAAAGTCACTGGTATGATTCACATTTCAGTTAGGAGAGGTCCCCGAACCACCCCATGCAAGTTACACAACTGCAGCTAGTGAAACTGCTGGACAACAGTAATTTCTTCCTGCAAAGTCCAGATAAAGCAGAAATAAGTCTGAAAATTTGAAACCTTTTCTTGCAGAATTAGAGAGGGAAGATCATTTATTAATCATCCATTTCAAAAGCAGACTTCTAACATCTTTGTTCCCAACTTGTTAATGCCAATAAGCTATATTTCTATTTAAGCAGAAGAAAAAAAAAGGTGAAAACTTAGAAAATGAAGGAGGATTAGTCACTGCAGTAAAGAACACAGCACTGGAAGAACAGTGGCGAGCTCCTGCCTCGCCTCTCTGATGAAAGTCAGCAAGAGATGGACAATTTTGAACTACTGGACCTCCTATATTTTACAGCTATTTGCTAGAAAGCGCAGTTCAGAACAGATGGTTTGTTTGCCAGCCAGGCTGCAATGTGTAATTAAATACCCACACTTACAGATTTAAGATGAAATATCAACTTCTCTTTACTTCACAGCTCTTGCAAACAAATAGCACTCAACACGCAATGCTTTCACCTCATGTGGCTGTTAGTTAGCCTTCAGTGATGAAGTGTTAATAACAAGGAGACAGAAAGTAAAACAGTTTATGTCAACACTTTCCAGGCACACTTTAATCTCTGCTGGAGCTAATCTTCATTGGGACTGCAATTAAATCCTCATAATCTGCCACTTGTAGAAGCATGTTCTGTGCAAGATCACCATTCCTAAGAGGATCTGCCTGGGTTTTGTGGGTGGACCCACTTGGACCTACTTTATCGAGCAGTTTTTAAGAGTACCTGAAATAGGTGAACATCACCGGTCAGATGGGCTCCACACACCGGTGTTTCTGCAAGCTGCAGCTCCCTCCTCTGTCACAGCAACATCACCTCAAGAGCAGAAGGGAGCCTCTCCCAGCTCCAGCTGGTGCCCTGCCGCCCACCTGTGTGGCTGCTGCAGGCTCCTGTACCTAAGCTTCCCTCAGGCATGAAGTTTCAAACTCGAGCGAATCTCAAGCTGCTATTTATTACTGCACAGATAACAAAACTGTTGCAGGCAAATGATAAACAGACAGATTATCGGTCAAATATCTGCTCCTTCTCTGTACAGTTATTTCAGATAGTCTGTATCTGCAACCCTTTTTCTTGTAAGGCCAATGAGGAATGCAAGCTAAACAGACCCTGGGGCTGTTCGTGCAGAAAGGAACCCAACAGCATCAGTGTATACACTATTAGAACCCCACAAACCATTGGGACAGGTGTCACTCCCCACAGCCGAGAAGGCAAAGCAGATTCCTGGCAGCAAAGTCACTCAGACTCCCAAGAATTTCAGCATGGCCAAGACCTCTCCCAGCCTATACAGTAGAAGACCACAAATGGTCACCGTGCCTGGCAATGTCCTTTGGCACTTTAACCACCTTTAGCCCTTTAGGAATCGAGGCTCACCTGTCTTAAGTTTCTCCACTGGAAGCACATGAGGGCATTCAAGGTCCCTGCAGTGTCCCAGTCCCTTCCTGAGGTCAGTCCCACCACCCGGCCAGCTGGTTAGGTGGCAAACTGCAAGCATGGGAAAACCCACAGCATGTGTGTGCTCTACTTTCCTAAGCTTCATGAAGATATTTTTGACGATTCAAATATTCAAATTTACTTTTTGCCTCAAATTCTTTGGCAAAATGTTTTCATTTCTTACATTTCAAAAGACACTAAAGATAGCAATATCTAAAACTGGAAACTAGCTTAAGTCATGAGAGCAGATCTGAGAAATGCAGCTCACTCCTTCACTTCTAATTGTGAACCACAGCTGAGCTATTATTTAAAGCAAAATTCTTCTTCGAAGATGCCAAGTACTATTTAATTCTCCTGCTTTAAGGACAGAACAAGTTTTTCATAGAACTGCAACACCATGAGGTCAAATCGAAGTCTCACTTAGCAGCAACAACAAACCTCAGGATCCCTGATACCAGGGTGCTGGTTCAGAAGAGATCAGCCTCTTTGCCACCAGCATCAGCTCCCATCCCAGCTGGGCAGCGTGGGATGCAGTTAACACCAGGTGCTTCTCAGCACCCTTGTCATTTACAAAATCAAACATCACACAAACAGTTCTAGCACTAAGCATGCCAAAGCTCTTTTAATTATACACAAATGAAGAGGTCAGTTCTCTTGTGCACCTCAAACAAGCTCTCTGGGACGCTGCCAGTAGGGCCCTGCACAAAGTAAACGTGCTCACTGCTGGACATGGGCATTCACTAACGAACAGAAGCCCTTACCTGATATCCTGGGAGATCAGATTAGAGAGTGAATGAGACAAACTGAATCCAGAAGAGGACGTGTCAGCGTGCCTTCCCTTTGCTGCTCTCAGCATGATGAAATTTGAATGGCAAGCAGCGTCACCAATATATTTTGAACAACTATTAAACACAGAAAGCTATAATCTTTTAATTAGTTTATCCACAGAAAAACACAGCAAGCAATGTTCAGCACCACTCTATCTGGCAGATTGGTTTACCATTCAAGATAATGAAAAAATATTAATTTTCACTGCTCCTACCCACTGTATGTGAGACTCAATCCAGAAGCTGCTATCTATCCTATTATAAGGTGCATGATGACATATTAATGAAAACATGTGCCATCTTGGCAAATGATGGTCTCATTTCTATTCCAGCCACTCAGATGTTGTATAAAGACAAGGGGCCAAGTGCAGACTCACCTGCCGTGCCCTGGTGCATGGCAAGAGGTACAAATCTACTTGATGGAGCATCTGGTAAAAGTCTGCCTGTAAGACACGGTCCTCCTGCGGTGTGACGTCTGTCTTGTTCCCAGCTGGGCTGGGTTCCTCCGGCCCTGGACCACAGCAGGATGTGCCCTCAGTGCCCACAAGTGGCCTTGCCTGGTCATTTTCCATCTGACCCAAGACAGTTCCAAAATATTTTACTGGAACCAAAATTTAAACCAGATTCAGCTGACCCACTAACTCACTTCCCCTATGATGCCAACCTCTGCCAGTTTAATAAACAGAACTTGCACTGCCTCTATGGTGGCTCCTCAACTGGCACAAGCAGAACTGAGTCCCAGAAGTTTAAAACTGAATCACTTTCTCAAGCTTTACTAAGTTAAATGCTATTTTACTATAGACTAAACAGGAGAGCATTTCATCATAACTGTGCTCAGACATTCTAAAAATTATTTAAATCCATGCAAAAAAAATCAATGTTTATTAATCAAATTTGTTCCTGTAAATGAGTATCAGTGAGCACACAAATATCACTGGTTTTTAATCATTTGAAAAATTTCCGCATGCACACAAATAAGCCCTATCAATTAAAACTGACAGGACTAAGTAAAGAGATATCAATGTGCACCGTCTATAGAGCTCATTTAATCTGTAGCACCAAGATGGTTTGGAGCCGTGGAAACAAAACTCTCAGCCAGGAATCTTACTTATAAAGGCATTCAAAATCAGTGTGAGGCATAGCAAAGATTAATAAAAAAAAAAAAGGGGTGCATTGTGAACTGTCCCCAAGAAATGCTGACTTTATTTTTTTTAAAACACTAAATGGCTGCCTATTCAGCCCTAAAATACAAGTTTTGAACACCTTGCAGATGGCAATTCACCTCATTAAGTTCTTTTCTTAAATCCTAAGGAAGAAAAATATGGTTCAGAATTGACAATCATCCACAAACACTCAGATGCACAGTGAAAACAATCAGTCCTAAAGAGAACTGAATTATTCTTTTAGTCTCTACCACAGCTTCGTCCTAGCTTAAGTCCCCTGGAAGTACTCTCAGCGTGCATGCACATTTCTATCAAAACCAGCCTTCTGAACAGTCAGTGCAACTGTGCATTTGGATTAATCTCTTCTAATGTACAGTGGTTCTGTTTCTGTTGGTATGCTGTTGCCAGCTGAGCTAGGATGTTTGGGGACTAGTGTGACAAAGGCCAGGCAAAACTCTGCTGTTTCATTAATCTTGGAGGAGTCGGCTGTTTCACATGGCACACTACTGGATCCAGATGAACACACCTCCCCGCCGTGTCCTCAGCTACCAGGTTCACCTTGGAAAGTATTTGCTCTACGTGAAACATTAGCAGGGCTAGCACCACGCCAGATCTACTGCCCACTCCTGGCAGGACGAGGAGGGACGGGCTCCTGACCCACAGCCGACGGGCAGAAGCTACGCCGAAGCTGAGGGATTTACTGAACGGGGACCCCACGCTTCACAAGGCTGCATTTGTGCATCAGCGCTTACCCACCGTGCAGAGAACAAGCAACTAAGGCATCGTTTCCTCCACCTCCCCAGCAAGCCAGACCTTGCTGCATTTCATTTCAGCTCTCCTGGGCAAATACATGTTACCAATAGCTGCAGCCAGTGAATAATAAATATTAATAAAGCGTTTAATTGGAATCTTATTGAAAAGCACTTTCACCAGCACAGCTGGCAAGAGCCCCCTCGAACAAATGCTGTCTCCTTGCCAAGTACAGCATAGGTAGAATCGTAATTAGAGGCTACGGTATCCCCATGTGTAAACATCACTGCTCAAGCATGAGCTTTTCGAAGCATGTATTTAATAGACCGCGATAATGTGGGGCTTCTACCTAATTTTTCCTTCCCTGGCCTTGTTTTTGAGCAGGTGCTAAGTATTTCTCCTCTTCAGAGGCAAAGCTACCGGTTCATAAGCTGAGCTGCCTTCTTTATAGAGCTGGAGCAGGTTCTAGCTGGGAAGGTAGGATTTCTCCCTGCAGGACTGCCTAACCACTACCACACTGAGTGTAGCAGTCCCACAGCCCTCAGCGTTCACAGCCAGGAGCCAGGAGCCCAGGCTTCTCACCAAAGATGGGAATTTCACTTCCAGTCAATGTAGCTGGTTGTGGCTCTGGTCCTTACTTTACTGAGGCAAAAAGAGGCTTGGCTCCTTAACCCACGTCCTCTTAAGTTCATCTCTGTATTTTGCACTCCAAGTTCTGTGCACTACCACTTACTTCAGCACTGAGTTTGAACTCGTGCCTTTCTTGCTCAGATGCCTCCTGCAAGCATAAGGGGGGAAAAAAGCTCTGCTGAAGGTGAAGTGAAAATTCCCCGACTTCAGTGGACCAAGGCAACCACAGTTGCATGGAGGACTGGCCACATTGCAAAACCCTGTATTGCTGTTTTACACGGGCTATACAGCAGCAAGTGCCTCACAGAATACTTGGTTTTATGTGTGGCGACTACAGCTTTTGTAAGAGCTAAGGGTGGGATTTAACCACCTTCCCAGTCATGTTAACTATATGCCTCTATACTATTTTTTTCTAGTCCTTGATAATTTCCCATGTAATCCTTTATTAAGGCTCAGTGAAGGAAGAGACTTGGACACTTTAGTCCATACTTGATTGACGATCTTTGCTGTAAATCCCTCTGTTTATTTGCTCAGAAGAAACCCTTGAACTAAGATGCTGGCTGGCATAAGAATTAATCAGAACATTTCCTCAGAGGGCACATCAGGGTGGAAATGTGAAGAATGTGCTCCTAAGCAACCAGGGGACTTCGTACTGGGTGGGGAAGATGGGTTTTTGTTGAGTAGTCATTGCTGAAAGTGAACAGTAGTTTGTGATATGTGAAAAGAAAATCCATTTGGATAAACTAATGTCTTCATTTTGAAATTCATTTCATTTTGTGACCTGAAGTCTCTTCTTCCAGCTGACAGCCACTGTGGTTTTTGTTTTTGAATGATCAAATCTTTGCATACAAATTCTCATTCTTACTGGAATCGTCCAAAGGACTTTTCCAAATCCATTTATTCTTTTATAATCTGGTTCCTAGTAATGTATTCGAGCCTAGTATTGACAACATTTCAGTCATACAGGCCGATGAGAAATAAGGCGGTATGACTTCAGGAAGAAAAAAAATCACTGAGTGGTAAACAATACAAATTAAAGGCCATCATTCAGCACAAGATTTGGAAGTGTCAGAAAAGCAAACCAGGCAGAGCTTAAGTGAGTGAGCTGGCAAGTAAAAAGGACACGATAAGCCTAACTTTCCAGGAAGCCAGCGCAGCAAGTTTCTTCATTAGCAATGCCCAAAGCACATCTGACTGCTCCATTAATGCCACCTGCTGGTAAACAGCAAGATCTTGTTCTTCTGTGTTGACCCCCTGGGGGACTCGCTGACCTGGGGACAGAACACGAGCACCACAGGGTCAAAGATCATACTTGGAAGGGAAGAGACCTCATGGACAGCCCCCGTGAGGACCCTAAGGATCCCATCCCTGTATTCACATTACAGAAGTGTTCAATGAAGGTTCTACCAGATCATTCACATCCATATGTAACACTTACCAAGCTCTAGCATTTCTGGAAAGATCAGCTGAGCACTAAGTACATTTTCCAATAAATGCAAATAACCAGAGACTTCCAGTTAATTAAAGCTGACGGAGCTATTCACAAGAGGGGTAACTGGCCTGTTGGAAGTAGACTGATTGATGTATTTTTTCTTAAACTAAAACATTGAGACAAAAAAAATATTTCTGAAACGAAAAAAAAAGGGTCTCAAAAATCTTTCTGTAGTGTCTTCCTGAGTGGTATTAAAATGTTTTGCCTAATTCTACAAATTTAAAACAACTGAACACCTGAAGACGTGCTACATGTGGGAAATATCTCTGGACTTTTTGGAGCTTTCAGGAACAACAGAATTTCCAGCTGCTGGTTCTTCTCCATCTTATCGATTTGTTGATTTTTACATTCCTGTTGTAGGAGAGCTTTGATGACAACAGCAACAGGGTCTGACACGCTCTTCAACTGATGAAGCTAGGATGATTAATACACGTTGAAGACCAGATCATTATTTTTAGCTAATATGACTTGGTATTGTCCTAATTCAAATTCTGATTTTCATTTGCTCATGAACATGATTTGCTACTAAACGTTTTCAATTAAAAGTTGCTCAAGTTGTTGTGTTGGATCAACTTTCCACATTTCTGAGTCCATTTTTGACTAAAGAAGCTAACTTTCTCCTTAGAAAGGCAGAAAAAGGGTATGTTACAGTTTTACAGTTGTTCTCCATCACAGAAATGAGGGAGAGAGAGTTTGTGATTTCCCTGCACAAATCAGCTTTCTTTGTACGCAAACACCACTAATTACCTTCTCTTCATGCCTGAATATCAGAAAATTATCTATATTTAGCAGACTGAATGTAGCATTAGGAGTAGGATAAGGCTTCAGAGCAAGACACAAGTGTCTTCTTCAGAAGAATCCAGCATTTCTCAAAGTTTAATACTATCAATACATTCACTTACAGAAGAGAATGAATTTGATCAAAACTTCTGACACCCTTTCAATCTCATGGATTCTCAGCATCTCTTTTAGAGGACAACATGAAGACTTGTGTTCTATTTAAGTTACTCATTCTGCTGATATTACTTTTCAACCTCATACTCAAGCACGGCAGATAAGTGACACATCTTCATCATGTTCTATTCCTCCTCCTTCCCCATGTTCTTTTAGTGTCACAAAAAAAAGAAAACACAGAGGGAAGGGCAGAGTGCATCCAGGAGATGCAACGGGGATGTGTGAAATGAAGAGCTACCCCAGGACTGGTGGAAGAGCAAACCACTGACCAAATGCTAGTGGTTTCCCAACATGGAAAACAAAATACATAGGGCATGATAAAAGAACATGAGAGGAGATGCATGCATGAAGAATAAGAGTACAAGTTTTATAAGAGGAGAGACGTTCTGCAGCTGACTGCTCCTCCATCCAGTCCTAAATACACAGTGATTCCATCTCTAAGACATATCACACACACAGAGGACCAACTATCAGTGCAACCCACCCTGCACTGCTATATTCTGAGAAGAGCCTTCAGACTCCAGCATGGAATTATTTGTGTGATTTACAAGGCTGTGTTTTACGGTTACAGTTTTAGTGCGGTTTTAATCAAAGCCCAGACTGCCAGACAGTGGAGAACATTCCAGCTGAACCTAAAGTGAAAGCTGCCAATAGGATAAAAAAAAACAATTCCCTGAAAAATTTTTGATCATGGGTTTTCTGTTAAAACTGTACAGTGTGCACCACTGATACATTACACCAGACTGTGCTGGGATATTTTTCCCTGAATCCATCAGTGTTCACATTGTCAGGAAATAGATTGAGCACAGCTGCGAGATCAGTACTTCCCCTTGTCTTGAGTGACAGGTATAACCCATGTTACAGCAGAGGAAGAACAGCCCTCATTCTCATTCTAGAAGTCACCAAGTCAGTTTTAGTTAGAAGTACTGCAATTATCCACTTTGCAATAGATAATTATCAGTGTTTCTAATTAAAGATAATTACAAAGTCCTGTACTGTTACCTATCTGAGATAACCTTTGCATCAAAATAAGACATGGCCCACACTTCCTCATTTGTGTTGCATAGTCATGGAGGTTCAGTGCACACCAAAAATATTTCATCTCTAGCCAGCTATACCAACGGCAGAAGTACAAACCTACACCAAAAGATACCCCTTGTAAAGCTTATGTCACTCAGAGAACTAGAATACATACATTAATTTGGGTTATGTAAGCAGAACCTACAAGGAAAATTTGCCAGGATGGTTACTGTCAAGCATTTTGTAGTAGAAAGGTCCAAGACTTTGCATAACAGACTATGTGACCCCCCATCAGAGTTGTTCATGTCCTGTTTATAACTTTTTCATATTTTTAATGACTTATTTATTCCATCAGTCGGTCTGCTAAAGAAGTTGTGGATCCAATAGCTCCCCATGTCTTTTCCCTATGCCATTTCAGCAAATGCCTTTTCAGCGTGACCCATGACACCTTCTGAAAATACCTCTAGTGTCTTGAGACAAGAGAACCCACAGCACTGCGAGCTATAGGGTCCTGCCACCACAACACCAACCACGGGGAGATATCTCTGAAAGAGCAATCGTTGTGAGCAGCAGATGCAGCAAGATGGTCAATCTGGTTAGCACGTGAATGTGTTATCACACATTATCACACACAAATGTTATGTGTGTGTTATCACACACAACAGGCACCCAATTCTCTTTCTGCCTACTGGTATGCAGGGCAGGATTACCACAACACCAACTTAGTGACAGCAAAGTCAGAAGAGATTTTACAGAGATCACCAGCTACATAAATGAAGCTTTGACCACAGGAGCCAAGCCTATTTCAACAAATTTATGGCTACTGCTTTGAGGAATAGATCATCTGAGTACTGGTAGTGCAGGCATTTCATCTTTATCCCCCTCACAACAGTTCCTACTGCCTTGAGCCAGCCTGCTTTCTGAGACGAACCCTTCACCAAGTGCCTTTTAGCTTGGCCTGGTGGCCAACCATATCCTAGGCAGAGAAATCCCAGGCAATCACTCTCCTAAACAACCCCAAACTTCAGGGTGCAAGTGAAAGCGACCATGTCAGAGAATGATCTGTGCATCTGTCAGCATAAAAATTACATAGAGAATTACGTGATCAGAACAAGAGCTGCGTTTTCCAACCAACAATTTGTTCTTCGTTCTCTGACTACCCTGTCCCCAGGGCTGACCATTTTGAAGGTTTTCCACCCAGGATGAACCTGCCCATGTGTGCTTACAGCTGTTCCTTCAGTTTCTACATAATTTCCCTCCTTGCTTCAGCACAGCAACAGGAAGAGACAGCGATTGCTTCCAGACCGGGGCAGAGGAAGGGAACAGTGAGCTGTGATCAAGGACCTGGGTGGGAGATGTAGCCAGGGCAGCCGGGCGACCGAGCCTCCCAGGGCTGGCAAAGCAAGCGTTTTCCATCACGTGCTGCTCCCAACACCCGGCTTCAGTTCTAGCCTGAACTCTCCACAGCCCCTGTGACTTCAGCTGGGGGCAAGAGTTAAAGAAGCTCTTGGTCCCAGGCAGCCATTACATGACAGCAAAGGGTAAAGCATCTGCCAGAGGAGCTGACCAAATTACAAGGAAGTTCGAATCAGTGTTATGGATGCTATCTTTAGCATAAATTCACACTACTGAATCTTGCAGTGGATCCATAAATCCATCATGTTTCAGAAGAACTTATAAAAATCTCATTCCTGAAGTAGCTGTCCTTTTCTGAAACAAGATGTTTAGTAGTGCAAAATCAAGCACTGGTTACCTTTGCCACAAGTACGTCAGGTATACGTGGTGTGGTGCCGTCAGTATCGCCTTGCCAGAACTCACTCCAAGAAGTGAGAGCAATACATAGCCATGGACGAATTGTGTTAAAAGCAAGGAGCATAACTGGCCTGTGACTAAGAGTATTTACTGATGGTAACAGTACAAACAGCATTAAGCTTTGCCCCTTTGGTTGGTATAGGTTTTCAGATGAACGATACAGGGTATGGGAGCACAGACAAGCTACACAGATGTGCTTACTGCACAGCATAGTTCAAGTACAATGTATTTCCCATATTTAACAGATGTAACACTGGGTGTATTAGTTTAGTTACTCACACCAGCTGTCATTTACACTAACTGCTGTTCCTAAGGAGCTCAGCATAAGCACAAGCAAAGACCCAAACCAGAACGCTTCTCCCCACTGAAGGTACCACAGGTTCAAACACAGCAGCTGCCCAAATGAAGTGGCTATAGCATAAAAGGGAGCACCAGCTTTCATTTTAGGGGGTAATGAAACAGCAAGAAATGCTTTTCTGAGTTAAGATGAGAAACTCACCAAGGGTGAGCATGTGTGTGTTCTTAAATATAAAGAAGCTGTTAGCCTAAAGGATGAACCACATGAACTCCACAAGTTGGCAGAAGATTTACAGAGAGGCAAAGCTGCCAATTTACAGAGATCACCTCCTGGGGCATGCAGTCTACAGCAGTTATAATTTCTGAAAGAGGCTGTGGGAGTGCTATTAGAGGGAAGTGTCATTTCGAGTATAGGAACAAAATGCAAGAAATTATATTTGAATATCTAGGTTTGCTGATGGCTGATGTCTCTGCTGGTCAATACAAATGCATTTTGGAAGAAATAATGGTACTTAAAATGCTAAAGTAAAGACCGATAATAACAGCAAGGAGATGCAAATCGTTCACCTTCTGAGGGGCATGATATAGCTGCCAGTGACACAGGGTATAATCCCTCCCCTCCCTGCTTCCAAGGGAAGCTGAGCGTGACAATCTCTTGCTGGTTTCTGGAGGAGAGCCACGGTGAGCTTGGTGGGCCATGAAGACCCTTGTTGAGGTCACAGCAGTTTTTGCAGGTGCCACGTCACAACCACAGTCATTTGCACTTCCAATTTCTTTCCAGTCTCCCCTGCAACCAGAGCTCCGCAGCGCACAGAACAGAGCCCAGATCACTTTCAAGGGAGAAATACCAGGCTAGGAACAGGAGGCTCATGGCATCAGCCCACCATCAGCACTGCCAAGCACGACATGAAGCAGGCTGCTGGTCACAAACAGAAGCCTACAGATCCAGCTATGCTGCTCCACTTCAAGCAGCTCCTGCCTCTGGAGCTGACCTAGAGCAGGACAAACAGGGCTTCCAAACCTGAAGCCATATACACTCCTTTGTACTTGTGGGATGGAGAACAATAAAGGACTGAACTAATCCCTTCATTCTTTGACAATGAACACATCTGTGATCTCCAGGTTTTCTAGAAACAAATGCTTCCTCTCTCCAAGGTGACCCTTGAACAAGAACAGCAAATACCCCCCCTACTACCCCCATGTGTTTTGTTAGCCCTCTCAGCTGCTTTCAGCTGTGGAGCAAAGCCTGTGCTGAAGGTCTCTGAAGGTCTTTGGAGCAGTATCTGAAGAAGCAAGAGCCCCATTAAAACCATCACGTACTCGGAGAAGCTCAGTTACCAGAGGCATACGGTATGTTCCCAGGCACATTATACATCAGACTTCCACGGGTTCTGGAAGAGGAGAATTATGTTTAACCTCTTGTTTCCCCTACTGGCCTTTGATCTATTCCACTTGCTGGTAAATGGGTAATACAGCCAGGGAATGGCCGCTGTCAGCTCCAGTCAAATTATGCAGGAAAAATAGTCCGCCTTTTCCTGAGAGAGGAACTTCATCCTCTCATCTGAAGAGGGAGAAAATTTGTATTGACAGATTTGTCTCAGTCAGATAATATGGAAGCACATCTCTTACATGAGTCTAGATGTGTCTCTGGGAAAATGAGAGGGCACAACTGGAGTAGCTGTAGGCAAACAGATAAGGTCACTAGTAGCTTTGTACCTCCCTCTTTACACACTGAAGAAAGGTTTTCTGGCTCTGTATTAACACCCAGGAAGACTGAAATTATGTGGATTGAACTGTTACAAGCAACCTTACCAGAAACAGCACTCATTCTCAGACAAGCAGAGGACTCCTCTCCGCTTCCTGCATCACCTCAAACAGCAATCCTATGATTTACCAGGTGGTGCTTGGAGAAGTAGCTGTTTTCACTTAAACTGGTCCCTGACAGTTCCTGTGCTCTCATTAAGAGCATGTTTATGTTCACAGTGGGATGGGGACCTCCTCATTTGGCAGGTTAATGCACGATCAAGACCTTTTTAAATCAAGATCGCGCTTTTTCTTATTCAACTCTCAATCCCACAGGGGGGTTTCTGTTACCAGCTTGTTAACAGTGGTCTGGATCAAAACAATGTGGTGCCTGCAGCCAGATGGTCTGGCAGGAGGATTTCTGTCAGCTTACCCAGCAGTTTTCTGTGGCGTGAGGACTTCACTTACACACTGCAGTCACAGGAGAGGATGTTACTCTGCTAAGGGTATGCATCTTCAGGTAGGATACAGGTTAGGTAACACTGACACCACTGCATATTTCCAGGTTCTACCTCACCACTAGGAGTGTTGCATCAGTTTATCTCGAGCTCTGTTATGCTTAGGGTGTATCTACAAACCAAACCAAGTACACTGCAGTGATGTCTGAACTAGTAGCCATCACCCACGGGCCAAAGCCAGAAGCCAAATAACTGCATTAGCATGGAGTTGGGCCTGAAATTAAGCCCTAATGATTGCTAGCAGCTCACCTTACCATTGGGGTCATCTCCAGCTTGAACCAGAGGCAAGCAATTATCTTGCTTTTGCAGTGCTCTGGAAAACCCTGTTGATATGCTGGGAAAGGAAGTTTCCTAGCTCAGGGGTTCCTCAAACCATAAGCATACCAAAAGCCCTCAGCAGAAGGGGCTCAGCCTGAGCTGTTTGCGCCAAGTGCTGCAGCAAAACTTCTGGGGTTGGGGAAGAGAAGTTTGGCTGAGCAGCTGAAAATCCTTACAGTCCAGATGCTGGCTTGTTCCATTAACACTGAAAGGTCAGGCCAGCACGAAGTTATGCTCTCTGTCTCACTGCTTTCAACCCACTCTTAATATTCTGAGGACTCTAGGCCTCCAGAACAAAAAATAATCAGAAATGACTTGATCTAAGAGTATGATGTCCAATCCTTTCTGGCCTCCGGGCAACACTACTGGGCCAGTAAGTGATAAACTGTTGCTGCATGCGACAGAATGCTTTCTCTGCCTTTTAACCTCGGCAGTAGCACCAGCAATGGCTTCCTACGGGTGGGAGCTGGAAGGAAGACTGCGGCTTTGTTTGGTGCAAGTCTGTTGACAGCTGTTCTCCTCCCAGGTGTGATCCAACACTGAAAACATACACACTAACTGCTTTGGTTTTTATATTTGGGAATCAAGAGCAGGAAGGTTAAAGTTAACTTTTGCTCTGGACCACGGCTGCACCCTGTTACTGATGCAGAATATATTTACAGGGCAATCTTGATGAGACTACAAGTAGCTCTTTTACACTGCTGTAATTTATGGAGGAGGAGGATCATCCGTAAAGGAGTCAGCCAGGGACAAAGTATTTTTCATGAAGCAGTTATGAAAAATGTGCTGTAGCTTGGGAGGGAAAAAACCCTCCAGAAGCGTGAAGCTATGTTCCAGTTCCTGCTGCCTTTCCTGCTTCATTCCCAAGGCTCACACCAGCCAGGCTGGCAGTCCTTCCCCTCTCTACCAGTAAATAAGCCTCCAGGTAACAAGGCACAGTGGTGCAACTGAGTACATTGTCAGAATTGATTCCTCCCAGCCCTTATGTTGACTTCTTGGCTTTACTTTATTCATTTAGTGCCTATGACTATTACAGCAGAATTACTATGTGTATTCTCCTTTGATCTAAACATCTCTACATAATGGTGAATTTAGACTACTTGACGGGGGAAGAAGAAAAGAACAGCAAATAATTTCATTCTTACAAAAGAATCTATTTGCAGGAGAACAGAGCTGGAAAATTACTGCCATTTTACTGTTTTGTTTGAATAATTTTCTGTAGGAGAATTTTAAATGCCTTGTGTATCAGTAAGGGGCAGCTGCTCCTTTTCCCAGATGGGTATTCTGGTATGAGGCACTGATACAATTTGGAAGATGGACTATTGACTGTTGTGAAATGATGCTGAAAATGATGCAATCAATTTAATTCTCTAATGGCCTAAGGAAAGGAGGGAAAACTTTCTGGGCATTGTTTGACCTGCCTTATGAGAGGTTGAAAATCCTGTTCTGAGTAATCATAAGATGGATCTCATTTTATACATTTTGTTTTTATTCAGAAGCTGAAGGAAGTACTGAATCTCAATTTATAATTCTAGTTCCTTCCACTATTACTCAGAATGAATGGAGAGCACAGCTTCTGTTCCAAAAACTAAAATGCTTCAAGCCTTTAGATAACCTTCAAGAGAACTGCAAGATAGCCGTCAAAACTTTTCTGGTTCAATTAGAAGGCCAGCTTGCCTATAAAGGTAGGGGACTAGGATTCAGGAGATTTGTATTCCATTCTCAGTGCCACTACAAGTTTCCTGAGCAGGTCATTTAGCCTCATTAGAACTTGCTCCTCTCTAAGCACATTCTAGTTGCTTAAACTGCAAATTACTCAAGTAGAGGAGCACCTAACACTGTGTACCTGTAGCAGCCAGCAGAGTGGGGAACCACTGCACCGGGTAGCTGCACTCCAGCTCAATGTGATATTACCAACATAAAGACACCAAACAAGCTCCTCCCTGTTAGCACACCCTGACTGGACATTTCTCCCACTGTTCCACCAGCAGTCACTGCTGAACGTGCAGTGAGATGCTCTGAACAAAGCAGCAGGCTTGCAGCTTTAGTGATCTCCTTTCTGCATGAGGCCACACAAGGAAAAAGCCCAGGACCCGATACAACCTCGCTGGTTCACTCTGCCTTCCCTGTATCCATCACATGCTCCCTTTATAACAAGCCTTCAGGATAAACAATACCTCAACATTTTTGATTAAATGCTTTTCAAGCTCAAAGTCCCCAGCAAGCAAGCTAGTTTGGTCTGTGATATTGCATTATACAACAAGAATGATTGATTGAAACAAACCTTTTCCCTTTTCACTCCACAGCTATTTCCACAAGTATTTTGATTCTGGCAAGAAGTATGACATTATTGATTTGCTTCTGCACTGCTTGGTCTGGAGCCTCATCTGCAAAAGCATTATTCTTTATTGCTTCAATAATTTCACTGAGTGCAGAGAACTCCATTGTATTTTTTTTACTTAGCGTTTAGTGATTCTTTAAATTTTTTATGTGCTATGAAGCTGAGTATCAGCCATTTGCAGAAATGCACTGGAAGGTAACCAGAAATTCAGATGTCTCCATAGACATGGAACTACTACTCCTGCTGATGCAGAGCTCACCACAAGAGGTTTTTTGCTTAGTCTGGGCACTGACAGCACACGGCATTCATGCAAGATTTTAAGTGATAAGAACGACTGGGAAGGGAAAGGAACTTATTCTGAACTCAGGACAGCACCACCTCCTGCACTGAAATGGCTCCTGGTCAGTAGAGGAAAAGTTTGATGCTTGAGCCAGACCCACAGCAGATCCTGGCAATGGGTCACTAAAAGCACATTCATTCTCACCCTTTCTTTTCAAACCCCTCTATTCATGGTGCTGAATGCAAAGGAAATTCCAGACTACTGAAGATCAAATCATACCTTGTCCATACATTGTTGGCAGATTTACAACTCTGGAACTGCCCAGGTAGCCTCTGGACATGTGCTGGGGACATTGAAACCAGAGCCCAACAGGCTCAGAAAATGGGTGCCAAGAGAAGGACCATTAGCAGGGCTCCACAAGTCAGGCTAACAGGCATTGATCCTAAAGACCACTTCCGCGTGGAGGAAGCTAACAGACTGACACTGTGCTCAGAAACATGCTGGGTGCTCCAAGCAGAGACACAGCTGTAGCCCACTCAAACTGAGGGAAGCCCAAGGAGACAAATACGGCATGGTGTGTCTTGAAGCAGGGGTCCGGTGGATTTGTCAAGGGGCCAAGACCTACCGGGAGAACTCTGCCTTTTCCTCACAGGCTGCTGCATCGTGTGTCAGCCACACGCTGCAACCCAGCTTGCAGGCTGAGGGCCAAAACAATTACAGTAAGACAGAAAACCTCCCACTCTCATTAGAGACATGAATGAGCTGTGATCTTCACGTTATGGAGCATTTTTAAGTTTCCAGGATAGTGCAACATACAGAGTTATTTAGCAGCCTGAAAAGGTCACATCTACTCTGCCTCCCACCACTGTTTACAGAGCACAGTAGGCAAATGCAGTAGGTCATGTATTTTCATTCTGTAGATTTCAGGGAGAATTAGAAATTAGAAAGAAACATACTTGCAAAATAAAAAAACTGTGAATGGGACAAGCAGACAGGCAACGCATCCTCTTTCGTATTTAAGTTCCCTTTCACTGGTCTTACGGGAGAAACACGGAACATTTTCCATATCTGAGGAATCAGACTCAAGCCTTGAATACTGAGCTGAGAACAAATCCCTGAACTAAGATTTCATTATACAACAGCTGCCCAGAAGCCATTTTGCACCTCAATCTTTGCTTTATGACCTAAGAGATTAACAACTTCATACGAGGTGTCAGGCAGCGAGTTTGTAAAACCTAAACCCCAAAGCTTCTCTTTGTCAAGATGCTAACTTGTCTGTTTTGGACAGCAAAGGGTGTTCTTAAGAAAAAGACGGTATTATACCCTGAGATATTGCACTATTACACTTTATCAATGTATAGGCTTAGAACAGATTGTATGGTAATTTTCCCATGCAGAGGATAAATATCAGCATTTAGAGGAAGGAGCACACTATAAAATGTGCAATGCTGCAAGCATATGTTGAAACTCAATATATAAAATCTTTTTGCTCTCTCTCCAAGCAGCTGGATGATCTGATATAACACAGCTGACTTATTCCAGTCACCAAGGTCCTGCAATGCATGTCCATGCAGGGTGGAGGCAGAACTTAGTCCTAATAACCAATCCTACCCACTTCTGGGAATGCTTCACTAACCTCCTTCTCCACTTCAAGAATAAAATATTTTTTCAGAGCAATGGAAACTCCACCCCAAAGCCTCAAGCAAGCAACTTTTCCATGCAAAGACCTGGTCCTGCTTGAACGTGCAGAGCCAGGATTGCCAGCACAGCTATGCTCCCCCAGAGGGGCTCTGCTGAACCACTAGCTGCAAACACACCCACGGATGTGCTACTGAAAGGTTCAGGGCAAAGCTACATGAAAACAGTTCTGGTCTGTCCAAGTGAAAACTGGGTCCCACTGAAGTAAATGGAACTCTTCCTCTCGACACCAGTCAAGAATTAGGCTCAGAATTAATCTTGTCATGCTTTCAAGATTGTCCTGGTGCATACTTCCTTGGTCGTGCGTTTTTTGACCTTATTTAAGAGACGTTTCAGTAGTTCTAATCTGCACATCTGTTCAATGCAACAACAGGGCAATCACAAAAAGCAATTTAAAATGATATTCTGGTATTTAGGGCTGACACATTCTTGCAGGTGACAGCTGTTTTGCCACATTGCCAACTACACAGCAAGCTTCATATCCAAGTGATAAGACAAAGGGAAATGGCCTCAAGTTGTGCCAGGCAAGGTTTAGGTTGGATACTAGGAGAAATTTCTTTCCTGAAAGGGTTGTGCAGCACTGGAAAAGGCTGCCCAGGGAAGTGGCTGAGTCACCATCCCTGGAGATCTTCAAGAAACATGCAGATATAGAACTTCATAGCATGGTTTAGTGGTGGACTTTAGTACTAGATTAGAGGTTGGACTAGATGAACTTAAAGGTCCTTTCCAACCTGAACAACTCTGTAAGTCCGTATTACACCCACAAAGAAAGTGTCCCGTAGCCCTGACAGGGCATAGGGTGGGCTCATCTTACCTCCAGCACTGCGAGCTCCGTGGCACATTTTCCTCACATACCTGCACCTCCATGCTTCTGGACGCAGATAGCATGCCCTTTCTTCCAGACACATTTGCCACATACAGCATCGCTCCAGACACCACTGGGAGAAACTGAAAGTGGGGAGGGAGGTCAGGATGTTATTTTTGTCCTGTTTATCCCTTTATGATTTTATCCTAAGCCTTTAGTTTAAGGTGCACAATTCTTATTTCAGGGAAATCAGGGCCAGTTTTAAACTTAACAAAACAAAACCCTGCATTTCTTTTTCAACATCTAATGCAAACACTGCTGATAACAGCAGTATATTAACTGCCATCCTGCAGGACATCAGCCAACCCCAGACTAAGGGGGACATGACATTGCCTGTATTTTTGCTGTATCTAGTACCAATGAGACCACACCAAGAAGTCAGCATGTGCTCTGGCTCATGGCTGCTCTTCAAATCAACAGCCTACTAACACCTGCACAGTTTTACACCCTCTCTTCTGATTGGAACCTGCAGCAGAGTCAGTGTCATTGTGGCAAGTGGCTTCCCTGTCTCCAGCCCTGCTTATATTGTATTGAATTATGAACTTTAAGACCATCTCTCCACTGACTGATCAAATCTTTCTCTGCTGGGTGAGCTCAGGCTTTTAATTTTGTATCAGAAACAAATTAGGTCCTTAACCTGTAATGAACAGTAAGTTTACTGAATGACTGTAAGAGGTTTTTCTCTAGGAAGTTTTTAGAGCAAATCACTTAGTAAGTAAACTGCTAGAGTTCCTGTGAAATACTAAACATTTCATACTTGCATCATTCCAATAACACCACAGTTATTATAGAAGTAAGCTTTTTAAGCTCAGAGGTCAGTTTGAAGGGTTACATGATGCTCAGGCATTGTGATGCTCCCAAATCCAATTTCATATTCCCTTTTCTGCCCCCTGCCAAAAGTCTCACCTGCCAGTTGCTCACTCCTCGCTACCTTTAATAAAGCTCATTACTTTTAATACAGAAGCATTAGATTTCAGTGAGCAGATTTACCAGCCTGTTTTCTCCAGACTGTCCTGCTTGCTGTTTTTTCACCTCCAGAGTAAATGGCACATAAGTCCGTCAGAAGAACAGCAGCTCTTAATTTTTTTTGACACCTAGATGACTATTTTTAAGAGGGTCTACTTTCACAAGTTCATTTCATTCCCACTGCATTTCTGCTTTTATTTACAAGTATAGCACAAACCCATTCTGCCTGTTTTATCTGACTGTCATTTTGTTAGGAAGAGGTGCCGAGTGCTACATTTTCCATGAGTAAGTATTTCATAAAGTCTGCATTTCAGTTAGCCACTACACACTGATCAACCCTGACAGAACCCCATTTTTTAAATGGTCCCTGTTAAAAAAAACAAAAAACAAACAAACAAAAAACCCTCCAAATTACACTGACGTAGCACTGAGCATTTTGACTGCAGAGTGCTGTGGGAGCTGGTATAGCTTTTTTGTTCCGTTTGGACTTCAAATTAAGTAAGAGTACCTTGGCCCTTGATCACAGCTCTTCACAGTTAATGATACTGTGGTGATCTGGGATGAGCAACAACTAAGACAGAGCTTTGTGGACACCAGAATTTGGCCCCAGAATATAGTGAATTATTCTAGACTATTTCCGATGTTTCTTTTCTCCAACAAGTTTGCCAAGGGCTTGAAACAATTTAGCTTTTTTTAAGTTGGCACCAGAAGATCTCTCTGTTTCCATCAACAATTTACATGTATTCACAGCACATTTAACTAAGTAGATTTGGTTAGTGTTACACCTCATCTACTGAAGTCTGACTCTGTGGTTGTGGAGGAATTTAGATGTGGTGAATGATCAGACTCAATTTTCTATGAAATTCTAATTTTATTTTCACAGATTAGTGCTGATTCACATAGAAACATTTGAAAATGTGCTTACTATGTGCTTATTAGTATTTTTAAATTCAAGAGCTTCATCCACGCTGGAAAAACAGCCAGAAAAGACATTCAAGACAGGGATTATGAATTTTCTGACAGAAACTGAGTATCTGCTGAGCACAGACCCAGCTCCTACTGGGAAAGAACCAAAAAAATAAGAAAGGTAGCCCTAAATGAATTCAATGAATATTACAGACACTCAGAACCATTCACAATTGGACCGTTTGTGATCCAACTCTAATGTAAAGATACTGAAGATGTTCTAAGTTACTGCTCTAAGCAGCTTTTGCACGAGTCTTAACATCAGCACAGTATCAGCACTGTGGAGTTTCACGCTACTCCAGAGAAAGCAGAAGCCGCCTGCTAGCAGCATCATGCCTTGTATCATGCCGCCCAGTTTTAATGATGGACTTCAGATGTTCTATGGTATCCCATAACATAAATAGATCAAAGCATGATAATTATTGTTAAACAGCTGTTTTCATAACAATTTATTTCCTTGTCAAGGCAAATTAAGGTAAGTTCCCAGTACTATTATCAGTAGTTTAGCTCTGTGCTCATTAGGAGTCATTTTCCTTAACGCTTTCCCTGCTTACTGTGAAATTCACTGTTGATTGAGACTTTCTTCATCATCTCACCTCTGCAGTTGGTATCAACAGACTCCTTGCAGTCATCTTTCTGCTTTAATGCTGTGTTAAGGATGCTCTGCAACCTGAGCCCCACATGTCAGTAAAGGCACTCTGACACTGCACATATTCTGCTCTTCGGAAACGAGACTGGAGGACACAGCTCTAGGAGGCTCCTGTTTGCCACTGTTGCCCTTTCACCCTCCCTGTTTCATTTAAAGACAATCTCTTATTATGCAGCCTTTTGATAATCTCTCGGCATATTCCAACATGGGTTCAAAACCAAAACCAATACAGAAATACACACCATTAACTGATAATTAAGAAGGATGACCAATTAAAGCCTAGCACTAGATCTATTGTGACTAAAACAGTACAGGAGGGTAATTAATGGCAGACTACAACGTTATTACAACACTAAAGCAGTGCAATCATGTGGGAATACTGAAATCCCTTGAATATGAGAATAATTCAAAAGCCAGCCTGTAAAAGCATCATCCAGTGAATGGGGCTGCAGATATAAGTTATGCTGAAAATCTGGAGAGTAGTAAAATCTCTTCATTTATTTCATTATCCTCTTTTCCACTGCATTGCATCCCTTCCCCAGTACAGTTCGTCTGTCAATTGTGTGGCAAAATTCACGTCCTTTTCCATCTAAATGGACTACTCTTACAGCTAGCTCTCTGGTAAGAGAACGGTCTTCACACAAAGGTGCAGCGGCATGACATCTTGCCAAAAGAGAAGTCAACAAGAAACAATGGTCAGTTGACATTCCCAGGCCAACAATTTAGAGATGTTTTTATTATCCTTCCTTTGCCTACAAATTAATCTGTAAAATGGAGCCACAAGCTCTAGAAAGGTACCTCTAACCAAATCCAAGTTGAAATAATAAAAGAGGTTGAATCAAATCACTGTTTTGTAAGGGTTAGAAAAAATCTCACCTGAGCCACAAAATGAAGACAAAGTACTAAAATGTCAGCTGGACTGGGAGATTTCCTTCTTTGCAAAATTAAGTAACTGTAGGCTTCAATTTTTAAGTGACTAAGTTGGGCCTGCTTCAATACACTTCTGCCTTTCTAACTGTACCTCTGTACTTAGCTATTTCCAGAAGGCCATAAAACATGTCCAAAGCAGGATGAGAAGCAGCAGCTATTTGAGAAGTCAGTGCTTGCAATAAATAATTAGAATTCTGAAAGGAAAAATCAAGCAAGTAAAAAGCTTCCTATGCAACAAGCCTACTCTTACCATACATGGAGTTATTCCCACACCCTATTCTACATACAGTTATATCCTGTAGCTGCCAACAGCAGGAAAGATGCTCGTAGACTTATGCAGGAGCTGCAGGCTAACAAGCCAGTGGTGGTATGTTAGACCTGGTGTCCATGAACACCTGTCTACAAGGAAGCTGAAGCTGGAAGCCAATGCTGTGGTAACGACTGGGGCACTGTAGCCAGGATTTATTGCTACTGCTACCTGAAATCTCCCCACTTGTCAAGGACAACTTTTTACAGGCAAAAATTCTTCATCCCACTGACAAGCTCAGTATCAGTCCCTTGCTCTCTGTACAACTACTCCCAACAGCTGGAAAAGGGTATTTTTCTCTTTTGTTTCAGAAGCATAATTAACACGGCACAGAAATCAAATAATCATCTACACGGTAAGAAATGAGAGGAAGTATTTTCTTTTAACTATTTTAGTTATCGTGACATATCAGGGGTGTTGGTTATAGGTCACTATGAGCTGAAGAAAAGCAATAGAAGCCAGGTTTTGCAAGTAGCATTGCCATCTATAGCAAGGCTTTGCATACGTATTTGCAAACAGCGATCTACATTTTCCACACATACAGGCTTTGGCAAAATCAGGACCTAAATAATTTCAGAAACAGGCTGCAACATCCACTTAATTACTGATATATCAAACAATGCTGAGTAAATTTTATGATGATCTTATTTTCTATCAGCATCGTATGAAAAATACACGCTATTTCTGAAGGGAGAGCAAAGCAGAATCATCAGTTTATTTTGAAGTTTAGTAGCATTGCAGTATATTCCCAAATCTATGTTTCCATCAGATCAAACATACCACACTTTAGGTTGGCATTTAATACAGATATTTGTAGCCTGCAGGAATAATAAATGAAACTAATTAAGTTTAATAATTCAAGAGAACCTGGCATGCCTGATTGCTACAAAAATGCTAATTATCTTTCTCTTCTTCCAGTACCCCCCGCCTCCCCAATATAAAGTTATACTGGAAATATCAAACAATGTTTTAAGAAAAAAAGTAGCAATGGCAAGCAACTTCCAACACAGAAAACACCCTGGGTCAGGTTTGCAGCTGATGCAAACTTGAACAAAATCCTACAGATTTTGAAGGAGTAATGCCCGTTTTCATGAGGAATCAGCTTAGTCAAAGATTTATTTTTCTTATATGTCCTCACATTGGAAACAGGACCTGAAAATCTACCTTAGATATCACTAAATCCAAGTCAAGAGCTACAAAGCAGCAGAGACTTCAACTACTGAGATAGCTTTACTATTTGGTTCACGTGTGTTTGCACACAGTAACTTTTAATGAAGATCTTCCTCTGCCGAAGTAAGCAGAACATATGAAAGCATCAGTATTTCTAAGGGACTACCCTTCTCCTTCCCCACATCTCCCTGTCAGGACTATTACCAAAAACACAAATACAAATAAGTATGTAAAGCCTCTTAGACTGATGGATGTGCAATTCATCTGTTAATTGAAGTTAAAATTGAGAGAAGGCTTTGTCAACAGAAGTACTAGACACGAGGGAAAACATGCGAAGATTTTGCCATGGACGCAAGTCGGGTACAGTGCAGCACTTCAGACTAGTAGTTACCCATGCAAGAAGTATTATGTAGGTTATTTCTTAGAATTAAGAAAATAAACAATCTCAGCTGCACCCATTCATTTTGTTCCAAAATCCACTCCCAGACAATGCTCTTTCGCCAAGGTGAAGAGTTAAGGAAAATACTCTAACAGATGATTAATTTCCATTGCAGTACAGTGAAAATCTTTAGAGCCAGAGGTTGACTTAGATTACCTTGCTAACTAATAAAGAGAGCTTTGTACAGGTTTTTAATTAGGTCGCCTAAAGCTCATTCTTCCTTCATTATTTATGATTCTTCTCCACAGTGTAATTACCACCAACACACACCATGTGCTAGTGAGAAGCAGAGCCATTTCCTCCTCCTGCTCAGGCATTTGTACCTAACGGTAATTGTATAAAGAGACTGCATGTGCAGACGTCATCTGCGCTCTTTTTTCAAACCTCTCTTTTCCTGGGACATCTACAAAACACTCACTAGGCAGACTGCTAAGGCTGCCCAGAGTAGTTATTAACCACAGCATTTCTTTTCACTGTCCATATCCATCTGGCATCCCTAGTTCGATAGAATCTCTTCCAGTCAAGGCTACTTTCTCCTGTACAGTGCCTACCATAGCGGGCCTTGAACAACAGTGACGGATTCTCAGCAGCATCATTAACGACACCATTTTTAATTTGTATAAGGAGATTTATAACATGTCTGGTAGAACAACAGTGAACAAGGTTGCTCCCATATTCACGTTTAAAATTACAGGAGAAAGTACGTTTCACTTGCACACAGTGCGGGACACAGGGAGGGCTGCATAAAGAAAGTGAATTATTTACATGTTAAGCATTACCCACTTCAGCTGAGTTGCCTTTGCCCACTAAGTCCCATGTCTGCTCATTTACTACGACCATTGGGGAGACTGAGTTAAGCCGGCAAACACCAAAGCTTGTGCTAGACATGCACCTCACAGAGGACAGGTGAGTGGCACTGGGGAGCAGGCTGGGGGGAACAGTGCTGTGACATGCAAAAGAGGTATCAAAGCCAGGCAGCTCCACTTGAATCTCATGCTGTCATTATTTCTTGGCAAAGACAGCTACTGAATACAGGCAAGTAGAATCTAAGTCTGCATGCCACTAAAATTTATTTCCCAGGCTGAAAGGCTTGTTTGCCAAGTCTTCAATTATTGCATTCACTGCTTATCCCAGAGCATGCAGAGGCTCCACACCCTCCCCGGTACTCAGACTTGGGGGAGTTTGTGGGACAGGCATTGACATTTAATGCATTCTACCTCACTGTAGCTCTGCTGTGCAGATTTCTTCCTTTTCCTTAGCTGTGCCCAGAGAGAGCATTTAAGGCCAGCAATTACATATGCACAGCACATCTTCTTTCTATTGTGTACTATGCTTTTTCAAAGTTTAATAAGCCTCTGAAAAAAATGAGCATTCCTGTTCAGTTGCATTTGGGTATAATGGAGATTTTTTTTATTTTTTGCAGGGGTTGAATTAATTCACTCTAGCACCCTGCCTATGCAGATATAGTGCTACCTCTACCCCTGCACATGGAAAAAACAATTTGTGGCATCATTGATTTGCATTGTAGCATCCCTGAAAGCCCTGTCACTGACTAAGCAACACCTTCGTATCCAAACAGCTCAAGAAGAACATCTCCAGCCAGTGAGGGGAAGTTTTTACTTTTATTTTTTAATCTTCGGTTTGGGGAAAAAGCTTATTAGTTTCAGGAATGACTTTCCTCCATGTACTTTACATACTGCTAATCATAAGAAAAACTGATGCTAGTCCACAGAAAAAGAAAGTCCAGGGGAAAAAGAAAAAAAAGAACAACAACAACAACAATCACATTTGCTTCTTGCTTTAAAGCTTAGAAAAGGGTGGAGAAGGCAGGCACGAAGGCTGGCTATTTGACTATCTTAAGTCATATGGGACAACAGCTTCCCAGCAGGGACGCACAGGGTTGGTTTTCTGCTCACACTGGCATGCGAGGACCCTGCTGAAGGAGGGAGGAAGGACACTGCTACAGGGACATTTCTTTGCAGCATGGACAATAAGAAAGAATCGGGGCTAATGAGCCCCACAAAGCAGCTTCAAAGCTACGGTGAAAATATACTTTGTGGTTTTTCTGTCACACACCCACCAGAACCCACGCTCAGGGTCCCACCCAGCATTCTCAAGACTCTGTCATCTGCAACTGAAGTAACTATCCAAGGGGACACAGGTACAGGACAGATCAGTAAAACATGCCTACCTTGACACGTAGCTACTTCTTTTGTTCGGATGAGCGTACTTAGGTAAATTGTGACTAAAACTGGACAGCAGAGAGGTCAGGGTGCAGGATGACCAGTAACAGGGAAGACTCTGTTTTCAAGAAATGCCAGGAGTTGCTAGAAATGACCCCCATCACTCAAGAGAGCTTTTTTCCAGATGTAAATGATGTAACTCCCAAATGATTCTTGTTAACATTTTGGTTACTTGCCTTTTGTGAAACTCCAACATACAGCTTTCATTGCTAGAACAGTGTCAGATCTTAATATGGAAGGTTTTATGTTTCTACAGGTAATTACTCAGCAGAAGTTTGGATTCAAGATTGAAGTCTTCAAAACGTGCTAACTCCCCAGAGCATGGAATGCATCAGTGGGACTGCAACAAGAAGCTGCTCTGCTTAAGCCTGATATGCTAGAGCCTAAATTCTTGTTACAGATACTTAAAACCAAATTGCAGACACACTTCAAAGGAACAGAAAGGAAGACAGCTAACACAAGAATGTATGACCCCTTGAGATACCTTCTATTTTATTTTGCTCATGAAGGTCCCCAATCTAGAGTTTCTGATGACCAGTGAATCCTTCCTTCCTCACTGAGCTAACTAACACAGAAGTCTGCACATGCCCGCACACAACTCTAAAACAGGAAAGAAGCATTTACCCTTCTGAACCCCATGGACATGCAATGCACAGTAAGTTCTTGCCTATAAGCATTCAGCCATGTGCTTGCAGGGCTCCTGGCAATTCCTGTAATTGCCGTTAGTTGATTTACATGTCACATTTCGAGCTCTAGATATAAGAGCAGAAGTTGCCTGCAGGTTTGAATCCTTTCGGAACCACTGTATATCATGGCAGGGAAGGTAGATGAAACAGTTCTATGACAACAGAACAGCAGGAAGAAAGTTCCCTCCAGTAGTACTGCAGCTTCTGTTACATACATCAATGACTAATTTGGACTACTGTAACTTCACCTAGGCCAATACATTTGCATTGGGAAGAAAAATTATGCCAGTGTCTACACTAAGGCCTGTTTCCTGCTTGTTGCAGTGTCCTGGTTCCAGTTAGGACAGAGTTAAGTAGCTCATAGTAGCTGGTAGGGTGCTATGTTTTGGATTAGGATGAGAAGAGCGCTGATAACATGCTGATGTTTTAATTGTTGCAGAGCAGTGTTTACACCAGGCCAAGGACTTTTCGGCTTCTCGCTCTGTCCTGCCAGCGAGCAGGCTGGGGGTGCAGCAGGAGCTGGGAGGGGACAGACCCAGGACAGCTGACCCAAACTGGCCAAAGGGGTATTCCATACCATCTGACGTCATGCTAAACAATATATAGGGGTGGCTGGCCGGGGTGGGGGGGCCGGCTGCTCGGGGATAGGCTGGGCATCGGTCAGCGGGTGGTGAGCAATTGCATTGTGCATCACTTGTTTTCTTACACATTATTATTGTTAATACTATTACCATTATCACTATTATTATTATTATTGTTATTATTATTTTCCTGTCTTAATAAACTGTCTTTATCTCAACTCACAGGCTTCACTTTCCCGTTTCTCTCCCCCATCCCAGAGAGGGAGGGGGGAGGGTGAGCGAACGGCTGTGTGGTGTTTAGCTGCCGGCCGGGTTAAACCACAACATGCAGAAACAAGTGCCTTTTAAATACACATTGATGAATTCAAAGCAAGCACGAAGAATATTGATATTCTCAGTCAGCCAACAATGAGACAGATTCCAATAGCATTACTGGCAGATTTGTGACAGTTTGTTACTTCAGTGGTGCTACTGGATGAAGCATGTACCACTCAGCACAAGTCTACCCAGTATTAGTTATTCA
This sequence comes from Anser cygnoides, assembly GCF_040182565.1. Taxonomy (NCBI): domain Eukaryota; kingdom Metazoa; phylum Chordata; class Aves; order Anseriformes; family Anatidae; genus Anser; species Anser cygnoides. The sequence goes on from NC_089887.1 coordinate 8,510,183, forward strand.
CCCATTTCATTATGTGAAGGACCATCCTTTAAATTGCCAAAGGTATATTCAAAAGGCAATACATATGCAGAGTTATGGGCACGATCCTGCCAAATACTAGCACACAGCTTTCACTCACTATTCAGGATATCTTCTGTAATACCTCCTTAACTTTAAAGACATGCTTAAGTCTCAAAGAAGTTAGAATTAAAGGCCATTCTTTGAATAGATGTTTCTGTCTAGCACATCCGTCAGATGAGAGCTCTAGTACTTACCAACAATACATGCTATTACTTATTGACTCACTGAAAAAAAGTTCCTTCAATACCTATTCATGCAAATTTTAATCATTTATTCAACATTAAACCTTTCATTAGGCTGTTCCTAGGAAGCAGGGCGAAGAGGGCTTTAGCAATACAGTCATAGACCCAAACCCTGTTAGAAAAATGACACTTTCACTTCAGTAGACTGACATATACCAATGTAGTTAATGTGATTCTTATGTTCTAAGTACAAAAAGATACTGCACTGGGTTTTGTAACACCCCTGATAATTGTTCATCAGAGCTGTAATTTGTACATGTATGCTACAGTTAAAACTGTACAGCAGTGTCTAAGAGAAAGTTTGCTGTTTACAGTAATGAGTATGTGACACTTTCATTTTTGCTACTATGAAATTTCTGTCAGAAAAAACTCATCCCTCATTTGCATCCAGTGCAGGGCAACAGACATTTCTTAATTTCATTTAAGAGTATGCTGAGGCAACTCCTGGAACAATGCGTTTGCAGTGCTGAAACACTGAACAAGCAGATGAACCATAGTAACAATTGCTTGTATTAATTACATACCAAGTTGACAGGCAGAGAACTGGACTCGCTGAATGCACACACGAACCTGTAGTATCTAGCACACACCAGCCTCTAGTATCTCACAATAAGCCTGCCAGAAGCATAAACAATGCTGTTCCCTGGGGTATTGCAAACTGCTATCCCCTTACATTTTTCTTCCAACAAACTTGTGCAGACTCCAAGGTACAAGATGGGCTGCAGAGAAATCAAATAATATAAACCATCATAAGCAAGAAAGGTGGCAAGCAAGAACAGTGATGAAAAGAGGAAAAATACTACTACATGCAAGTTGTCAAAAGAGTGATCAGAAAACAGATTTTAGACACTATGTGGAAAAAACAAAGAGCTAAAGATTAAAAGAGTACCACGGCTAGACCTTGATGACTTGAAAAGAGCTTACTTGAGCTTGAATTGAAACAAAAACTCTCCCATTTATACTAGTAATGGAACAATAATCTAACCTCTGGGCAAAGTATGAGAGCAAGGCACATCAGAGATGAAGTGCAAGATGTGTAAATTCTAATACTTAGTCTTAGAAGTGAAATGATTTTTCTCTGAGGAGGTTATTGTAAACAGTTTTATTTTAGTAGCTTTTCAAAAGACAACTCCTACACAAAAATGCATACAGGAACACGATACTTTTCTCTATCTGAACTTTGCCTTGACATAAGAAATACTGTGCGTCATTTATTTTAAAAAAGTTGGAAAACCAACTACTCTTAAAGCATAGCCATGCATTTCAACGTTTTATGCTTTTAAAATGCCAAAATAATCAACTGATCCCTCCTGTGAAAAGAAAAGCTACTGAGTCTCCTTCTGTGAAACTGGAAGCACAACCTGTGTGAGCTCATCTCTGCTTCACGCATTCAGAAATATGGACGAGCTCAATTCCAATGTTAATATCTACGGTCAAAGTAGTCTGTGCTTCTCTCACAAGCAGAAAAGAGAGAATATTCACAGAGACTCTTTTCAATAAGCAAAGATGTACCTGAATTGCTTTGGAGACTGATAATATTCACTATTTAAAATGACCGTGTAGGAATTGCTGTGGTAGAAATGCAGACAGCAGACAACATGGTGCAGTGAACTTCATGGGTGATGGTGATTGTCATTTTTAGGAATATTAAATTTCACAAGCCTCAGTGCTTTGCTCTGTGACATTGAGGCTAGCTGGAACAATGAACTAGCTCTTGCTAAAGACAACAACGTGACTCAAGGACAGCTGCTCATACTCAGCTCTGCTATTCAGGAACCATCCTAAACATAATACACTAGAAGAAAATGATAAACTCTCCTTATGCAATGGCCATTTAAATTCCCAGAAGAGACTTCTGGAGTTCCAGTCCCTTTCTCCCATCTCTGAGGAACTCACCCAATGTGGTATCAGATCCGCAACATGAGCTAAGATACAGCTCAGGGACATGTTTTCTGTCAAGTATCACCAGCCATTTTCCTCCTCTTCTCTTCAGCAGAAATATTTGACCAAGCTGAACTGCATCACAACAAAAATATTGTTCATGAATTTTTTTCCCCATAATATTATTATGTCCCTTTTTCTGCCATAAAGACCTGCAAAAACACTCTACCAGCAACATCCCTTTCCCCACAATCTTCTCCAATTTTCACTTCTTGGTTTAGCCTACTCAAGTCCAGGAAATAAAACAGGAGTTAAATAATTTTACCTTCAAACATTAAGATACTGAAAACATACATTAGAAAAAGGGAAAAGTCACAATAGGGATGTGGCTACAGACAGAAATCCTCCAGAGAGCACATCAGTAGAAGCTTGCTAATTTGCTGGGCCAATTTCTCTTTGCTTTTCTATTGCCTTAGATAAGCAACCAGAGGAGAAAGTAACTGGCACAGAATGCTAACTTCAGGCCCTCTGAGGGCTGGAGGAGCTCACGTATGGCACTCACCTGCTGCAAGGCAGCACCCGGTACCTGTGGCGCTGTCAACGCCCGCAAACACAGGAGCAATGCCGCCTTACCGCCACCAGCAGGCCGACGAGGACGGGCCGTCAGTTCAGGAGCCGAGCAGCACCGCCTGAGCCCCACAGCGGCCCGGCTGCCCGACGGCACCGGGCCTGGAAGAAGCGCGGCGCCTGCGCCTCCCTCAGCCGCTCCCGCCTCAGCCGCTCCCGCCTCAGCCCCGGCCGTACCGTTGCGGCCGTGCCCATCCCCGCACGCACCGCCCTGGCGAGGCCCCTCAGCGTGGCCCAGCGACCTGCTCCTGTGACAGTTGGGTCATTCCCAGCATTTGCAGCTCCTTTCTCTGCCCTGTGTTTTCTTTACATCCCCCTTTCAGCCCATAATGGGCTCTCTCGTCCTTCACAACAGATTTCCTTCATCCTCTTGACACCTTTCTGACATCTTTCATCCAGTTCGTCATGTTGACACCTTTCTGGATTTAAGAAGCCCACAAAAAGCAACAAGCTGAAGGGAATTGAGAATAACAACACCAAAGCAAAGAGCCTAGTCAGTCTGTCCTAGATGTAAAAAGCAAAACCAGAACAAAACAAACAAACAAAAAACCACTAACTAATGAACAGTGATTTTCTCTTAACTCCCCCAGTTCTGGCTTCAGCTGGAGAGGTCTCCTCAACCTCGGTACTTGCTCCTTGTGGGCTTGCACTCTGCAAAGGGTTTGCTGACTCCTAAAACTAATGGAGATTTAAGGACAGCATCCTGATAACCTTTCCAATGTACCTGGAGAGATGTTGGTGCTTGCCCTTGAAAATTCTCCCCACAGAAACGTCTCATCTGCTCTATAGAAGACAGCAATAAATTCAGTGACATACTCAGCACGGACAGATCCCGGACCAAGTGTAATTTTACTGACATGCATGAAGTTACATCAGAATTGATTTACCCCACTAAGTTAGACTTCAGCTTGTTCTCCACATCCCTGTTGCCCTTCAAAATGGTGTGCGCAGTCAGCCTGCAAGGACAGTTTCACTGCTTGTTCAAACTCATTAAAATGTGCTCCCACCGCTGGGCAGAGCTGGCCCACATGCCCAAGCTTACCCAGTGCCTTTGGAGCTTGTTGAGGGTCTCACTCCACTGCCACTTGGCACATGCAGACAGGCTGTACAAAACCTTTGGCATGCCAGAGAAATGCAGACAGCTTTTCCTGAGATTGCTTTTGCAAGAGTTATAAAGCCTCCAGATCAGATCTGGAGCTTCTATTTCATGGAGACCCAAAGAATCTAAATAATTTTGGTGAGCATGCTCCTGCAAATCACTCACTTAAAAAAAGGGGGGAGGGAGGAGTTGACTTTCCAAAGTCGCTCTTCTTTTTGGTAGTGAGGCAGTGTGCCCTTGGCTTCTTCTGATCAGTGGGACATTCAGCAGTAAGCACTTTCTTTGAGTTTCATCAATATTTTCAAGAGATAGAAGAGAACTTCACTCCTTTTTGAGTACCACTCAGACTAAGATGAAAAGCTTGTGAAGCTGCCAATTACATAACCTGAACTGCCTTGTCAGTAAAGAGCTTTGCAGGATGCATTCTTGCTTCACAGGATGGAAATTCAGCTTTTATTCAAGTGGTTTGATTTGGTGACTTCACTGTTTAATGCATGTAGCTGCTGTGATCAATCAGAAGCAATAACTGAAAGGAAGGTTGCTCAGATTAATTCTCCTACCAGGAGAATGTGCTGAATATGCTCTATCCCCTGGATAACATGCCAGTGTGACCATTTCAAGACAAGGGTTGATGCAGACTGCACTGGAGACAACATATGCTTACCCTGCATGACAGAATCCCAAGCTGAGATATTGGACAGGCCACCAGTAGATTCCCACAGAGTAGGGGGCACATCAGATCTGGCCTGGAAGTTGTATAGCCATGTTTGTGCTGAATTGCATCCAGATTAGTAAAACATGTCTCCTGACTTACCAGTTTGGGCCTTCTACCAAGTCATAGACAGCCATACCGTTTCCCAGTCTAAAATGACTTGTATACAGCTGACTGGGTCACTCGGAAACAGCATTTCTTCTCTCCCTGATCAACATGGGTATGAGGTCTGGATTTGAGTGCCTTAGATTGCAAAGCCTTTGGGACAGGAACAGTCTCTTGCTTACAAGTCTGGGTGGTACCTTCCATTTTGTTGCCTCACTCATGAATGGGAATGCACAAGTGTTCCTAAGCTTGAATATGACAGCTTTTCCTTCTGTAAAATTAGATCAGAGCCGTTAAACTGCTGTTCTGACAGAAACTAAGAGAGAGAAAAACTATCAGTAAAATGTGTCCAAAGGAAAAACAATGCTGAGCTTATTAGCCAAGTTGCATGCAAGCTTAAAATTTATCAGTCTAGACCTGGAAATTTATGTTCAGAGCCACGAATTCAGAGTTAATTTATTATGCAGTAGATTTACAGCTCCACTGAGCTTAATGGGATTTGTTATTCTGTTAAATGGGCTTTTCCCTCAGAGCACCTTGTTTCATTAGACTATGTAACAGAGGTTTGCATGAATGAGGTGTGTAAACAATACAGCAACACACCAGCTGCCCCTTTGTTTTGTGCACTGTAGTGCTAATTCCTCTTACAGACTGTGGGTGCACGTGTACTGCACTCCATGCACAGGAGGGCATGCATGCACCGTGGTCATGGAGGCAAGAGGAGGCAGTGGGATTTCTCTTTGCTGAAAGCCAAGAAGAAGCTGCAAGGAATGTTACAGACCCCTTGAGAGAGGTTTTGACTTGCTAATGGTCTCCAGTGTGTTTAGAGTTCAAAATTGGACCTAGCTTGCTTGCACTGTGTTGACAACACATTCTCCATGAACCAGCTAGCATTTGGGGATGTGCCAGATGTATACAGAACTGTCTATAATTAAAAACACCTTGATTCATAGCAGTGTTAAGTGGATCTAACGAAATCAAGGCCCCGAGACTCTCTCTGTCTCCTGTAAAGTATCTAAAATTCAAGTGTCAAAACAGAGAAGTCCACAAGGTAGGAGGAAGGCCAAACTTCATTTCAGAGAGGTGAAGCCAAGGCAGTGAAATAGCACGTCACCCTGGTGAAAAATCCAGGAGCCAACCCAAGGCCTGCTTGTTCATTCAACACCTGAATGAAACTCCTTTTATGATGGTCCTCATAGGCTTCTACTCCAGTGTGCCCAGACTAGATACTGTTCTTCTCATGTCCATCTCTCTGATGAGAAAAGAGATCCTCCCTCTCCAGGGCTAATTGGAAAATGAATTTTTCCGTTAACTTTCATTTTTTTGTAACTGAGTTCTTTGCCATTCTGAGCAGCAAGTTGAGCGTAAATGCTATAACCCTTAGTCAGGCAATGCATCCATTAAGGAGACATTTTGCACTTTTTTATGATACGATTTTATACTACACAACTGACTGACCTTGATATTCCCACTGTTTACAATCATTTAATTTTCATACATAATATTATGATGTTCTCCAAGGAAAATTTATAAGTAATTTCAGCAGCTATTAGACATTGCCAGTGAAACTCCATTTATGATGAAGAACAGAATAAAACCCATGGAACAGTCAAGGAAAACAAGAAAGTCAATGTCTAAATTCTTGACAGCATCAATAACAACAAATCTAGTGTGAAATGGCATGAGTTTTCCCCAGATATCCATTTTGTAGCTTGTATAGAATAGAAATCTTGCTGAAAACAAAATTAATGTACAGAACAAGGACTGAACAAATTCATAAAAGCTGCAGAACTCGAAAAGAAATTCTTTCTTCCTCTGTTGCTTTCATTTGTGTGTATATTCATGACTGTGTGTAAATCTAAATACATTCATAAGCCTGAGGGCAATGTTGATTCAGAAACACAGAACAAAAATTAAAGAATCAATGACCTCTTGAAATAAATGATAGAACTCCCTTGATTTCAGCAGAGACAGAATTTTTCCCCAGCTATTTGGGCCAAACTTATAAACAGCCAAAAGAGAGTAAATTTGACCTTGGAAATCCAGTGAACAGGAGGAGAAAAATGGTCTTTGGATTGTCCATCTATTTGGTAAATCTTTCCTGAAAATGTATCAGACAACACTCCAAACTTGCTTCCCTACCCTCACCTCATTATAATCTGGTGAACCCTCTTTCTGTACTACCTCAGAGATAGCGGAAGCTCCTTACATAGATGTGTCAGTCCAGAGTTCAGTGAGGTAAATACATGTCTTAGTGTGAGATAAGCCAGATAAGAATTTACTTTCAAGATGTGACATAATTTCACACCTACTTTGCATTAGGAGTGTGCAGTGAGGGAATCAATGCAGGCCAGTTTATGTGGTGTACATCCCAGGTACCACACACTGCTTACTTCCATGTGGAGACAAGCCAGTATTTGTTATGACTCCATCTGTGAAGTTTTTTCTTCTCATTCTTATCCTTGCAGGTGCCATCCTGAGATATAAAGAAGAAACAGTGTCTTTTATTTCCAGATGGAGGCACTGAGAAAAAGAGAGACCATAATTCAACTTCTTTAATCTATACTGGTTTCAGGGCCTGAGTTACAGAGAACATAGATGTCATGAAGTGTGCAATGAAGCCTGCCAAGATATCTGTTGATCTCCCTTGGTGGCCCACCAGTGCCTGCATGACAGTGGTGTCCTTGCAATTTATGTAGCTGTAGCTGCTCTCGACCATGCACTGAAAAGCAAACTGGAGGTCAGCAGCAGCTCCCTCAGAGACCAAGAAGCCTGGATGATTTCACTGATATTGCCTGTGCATATTGTTAAAGGACTGTGTTTGGAAGACGGCCTCAGAGGTCCCAGTCACTGCCTTGGCTCCATGGACTTGCCCACCCCAAGCCACCTAACCACAGCCTGGGGAGGGAGGCAGCAAGTCTGCACAGGGACAGACATTCTCTTGAACCCACAGGGGCTCCTGAAGTGGCCTGTGAGGATGGTCATGGCGTGGCATTGGCTTCCTGCACAGACCCTATACAGTTCCCTTGCATTTCTGGAAGTTTTGCACTCACTGCTATTCATCCTATATGTGTTGGATGATCCAGTCATCCCTAGCCAAGCTTGTCTACAGTGCCCAGAACCCCTGGCTGAGTGGGGCAAAGTGTCTGTAGTGGTACAGCATAGCAAAAGGCTACTCCATCTGCTTCATTGAGGAAAACAAGGTGCAGCAGGACAGGCACTGGCTCATTCCAGCAGGCTGCCTGATCCCACAGATGAACCTCCTTTCTACTGGCATGAGACCAGCTCTTCTCTCTCCTTGTTCCTGTGACACAGAGCTGCAGTAATACCAAACAGCCACCAGACAGGTAGGATTTAACACCCTCATAACGACAACGCTCTTCAGGCAGAATCAAAGCCACTGCAGAGCAAAGCCCTAGCTTAAGGTGGAATGATGCATGTGTGGGACAACCTGAACCGCTCTAATTTTTCTGGTATTTATGTTTCATTAGCTAGCAGTTCAGAATGGTTCTGGGAGTAAATCCCTCCTGGATGAGTCCCAAGGTCACTTCCATAGCTGCAGGACTAAGAAATGCACTGAAGCCTGGCCAGTTGATAATCTTCTGCCTCGCTCACACCAATTGAATCCTTTCTTCTTTTGGACGAACTTATCCCAGAGCTAGCTAGACTGTAGGCCCCTGTTAAATAATGATGATTATGTTCTTTTGCTCACTGCAGACAAAGAATTATAGCCCCTCATTTAGAACTCATTTCAAAACCATGAGATTCTGTAATTGAAAGTGGCTGAAGCTAATTTGATAACCCAGTTCTGAACACAGCCGACTAACTACTTTCCCTTTGTCCTTTCAGCAGTAATGGCCTTGTCAGGAAACTCTTCTGTGCTACTTTTAAGAGGGCAATTATGATGGAGGTTGAAAACTATTGTTCTGTGACAGGCTGCAATTTCAACATTACCTTCAGGTTTTCAGCAAGGCCAGGGGCATGGCAGAAGGTTCAAATGCCCTCCAGACACATCTGCCCACTGAAACAACTGCCCAGCACTCACTGTCTTGGATGACTGGCTCTAGAGCATGCCCCAAAATGCAGAGCTCCGTCCAGGAGCATGTCTGACACTTCCCAAGCCTACACCGATACGTGCTGGGTTCCCCCAGGGTGGATGGGAGGGAGAAGAGTGTCTCTGCCTTTATTCTTGCTGGTAGCTCCCTCAGACACACTGCACGGTTGACCCTTGCCAACTAAAATCCCTTTACAGGACACCTTGAAGGCTTCTCCTCACTCACAAGCACCTTCAGCTCACTGTACAGGGAGGCTGCACTAATGTTTAGATATAGCGAATGCCCCTCTTGGACAAAACAGGCAGGTCACACTTAGACTGCACAGGTGGGAAGGAGAGGAACTCTGTTTACCCTCACGAACAGCAGTACATGCACAGAATATGGCAGGGGCAAATTCATATTTTCACATGCACTGCTGACTGCATTGCTAAGTTCCTTTCAGTTAGGAATACACTCACAAGTGAAGAATAACCTGGCAATGCTTTCTGCCCTCGGAAGGGTCAAAACAGCCTAAACAGTCACTGCAACAAAAGCTAGAAGATAAAGCCTTAATCTGATGCCCGCCTAGTGCTCTACCTGCAAAACTGCTGACTCACTGCTTTGCTCTTGTGATTAACAGTCTTGACCACTGAACGCATTTACTGCGGTACAAGCATCAGTGCAAGAAGCCCCTTTTACCTCAAATTCCTGCCTGTCTCATTTTCATATCCTCGCCCAGGAGTGCAGTGGGTGCTGGAGATTAGAGCAGCTTTCTCTGTACACCACCTTTGCAGTGAGCACCAACAGGAATTTGCTAATTGCAAGATACATATCTTTGGTATCTAAGTAAATTTTTCTTGGTGTTTGTAGGATTCTAGGCCTTCCCCATGGTAAATGGAAGAAATGTAAATAAACAGCAAACATAGCCTAGAGCTGTGCTCAGGTTGCTCTGGCTGTTGTAATAATTAGCATAAGCAAATTGCTAAACTGTGTGCTGTGATAAAATGATGGATTACAGCTTGGAAGAAATCATTAACACATTGATTAGCAGCACATGCCTTCAAAATCACTATCTAAGCAAATTCTGAGGATTGTGTGAGCTTTGCAAATGTTACAAGCACTGCCTTCCATAATCAAGAATCAGGACATAATAATATATAAATCACTGAAATACAAAATTAAATTTTAACTATTAAAGTCAGTTCTCAAGTGTTTCTGATACATTCTGTAGCTGTTCACATGGGGTTCCTGTTCTGTGTCCCCCTGTACTCACAGAGAGGGGGCTGGAACCGTAGCTGCTTGAGGCAGGGTCTGACATGCAGGGATCTCCCTCCAGGTTTCCAGGTGCACATCCTCTTCCTTTTTTATCCATATCTCTGCTGCATTTATTCTAAGCAGTTGACAGCACTGGATGGTGAGATGCTGTGTCCGTACCATGAAGTGTATACCTCCTGGCACAGAAAAGGATAATTAATAAATATGTAAATAAACAATAGAACATGAATAGTAGCCTTTTTTGTTGTTGTTTATGATAGTTTTGCTTTGAATGTAGTGGGAATTTGATTCTCTTCTATCTGTTAAATGAAATGTTTCCCTGCACTTACATATCAAAAGGATTTCCTGACCAGTCTATGTGGTTCACTGGCAGCATCTGCTGCTAGGTATTCCCTCATGGTGGCTTTAATAATCAAAGCAGCTCTGCTTTTGCCAAAGCTAATAGCAAGAGACTTCGCTTCTCATTCAGCACAAGTGCTCAGTAGTTTATAAAATTACTTATTTGAATGGGTTTCCTTTTATTAGGATTAGCAGGCCAATCCCATCCCCCTCCCCACTCCTCCCCCCCTTGTTTTAAATAAGACGAGACACACATATTGAATTTTAATACATCATTGTAACAAAAATGTGTATGTCAATAGTGGCTACCTGCTGTGAAAAAGAAATATAGGAGCCTACCCCATAGCTCTATGTCAGCACGTTTACCTAATCCCAGAGGATTCCCAAATTCATTATCAGCAGTACATAAAATCAATACAAGGCTGTGATTTCACTTACTGACTTTGGGTACTGCCACAGTAGAGATTATACATGTAGGCCTTGCTGTGGTGGTTACAGACATAAAATAACACACATCTCACAAGCTCTGACAGCCAGGAGGATAAAGGCACGTCCAGAGCAGTGAAGTGCAGGGACACCAGAAGCTCCATTTGTGTTGCAGAAATGCTCGGTCTATTCCCTCCCCACCATTATTAACCCACTCAAAACTCCTAAGTGGTGGGGGAAGGAGTGGAGCCACAAGTTTGGTTGTTCTGATTATTTTACAGATCCTACCACACACAGCCAGGTCATAAGTATGTTTTTGGGTCCTGCAGTCGACTAGAATGGGAAGAAGAGAAAGAGCTGAAAAATGTTTGTAGTTCATTTGCCAGAGCTGAGTATCTCAGGGATTCCTCGACTTTCACTGTCAGATTAAATCATGGATGTGGAAACTAGTGACCAGTGACTCCAGGGTCTGCGTCTATAAATGAAAGAGTGTTTCAATAGGGGGGTAATTTATTTCACTTAAGTAAACCCACTGGTATTTGCTATGAATCTATTCGGTAAAATGCCCTTTTAATAAGTAAAAGAATACCTTTCAAAATCGCAGATTTGCAAATGTGATCTTCAATTCCTGTAGCTCCTGCTCCAGTTCAGTTCCAGCTGCAAGGCAGCTCTCAGAAATGAGAGACAAAGCGTTCTTCTCCAAGAAGAGTCCATTTTATGAGTGACTGGTTGTATGCTTAGCTGCTCACTGCTTCTCTCTCAAAATCTAGTATCTCACTGGATTTTTTTTTTAATTAATTGGGTACTTTTATACATAGTTCCAAGAGTTACCTCTCAGGACAGCATTAATTTTAATAGCATCTTAAAATGACAGATTCGAGATATGCCTCTAACAGTGAATATATGTAATTAATAGATTTTCTTCTTGCTGCACTTGCTTGGCACTACATTTGTCATGGCAGTGGTCCTGCTTTGGCACCATTCTCATCCATTCCTCATCCACTGATTTTTATTTCATAACATATCTTTCACTAGCAGTATAATTTCTGCATTGCCATAAAGGCAATGTCACATACTTACACTCTTCATAAACATTTACATCAGCATCTGTCTGTGTTAGACATCAAATATTCTTTTCTGGAGGAGTCTGCAGTTTCACCTGCTATTATGGTATATCATCTCCCAGAAACAGTCTCAGAAATATCTCTCACAAATTTAAGTGTCATAACTTGCCTGAACAGCCTTCACCTAAACAGATGGAGGAATTGTCCTGATTTTTTGGCAGCTATAAGGATTGTTCAGGCTGCAAGCAAAGTTGATGAATAACACGGCAACTAGCCCCTTTGCTAGACAGCCCCTCTCAGACCAGCCAGACTAACAGCCTAATAGTACAAGTCCTTATTTTCCCATTTTTATTCAGATTTTCCCATTTTTCCTTTTTTTCAAGAAGTCTGGAGAACATTGTTGGATTGTTGGTACCTGTTTGAAGAATACCTGATGTTTCACAGTGACACAAAGCAGCGCAGTACTCCTTAAATTTGTCTTCCATTTCCTTTGATTTAGAAAAGCTAGTCTGTTAAGACTAGCCTTTTTGTACTTATCCAAATGGGGTTTGCACCTAAAAGCTATGCAAGAGCAGAAACAGTTTGGTGCCCTTAGCCACAGAATAACGTAGATAGAGCAAATCTTAAACTCAGGAAAAACAATCACATTTCTCAGAATTGTTTGAGTGATTTCATTTCAGTACTTGCACACTTGTTTTGAGCACTGCCATGCTGGCAGTGGCCAAGAACGGCACAAGTCTGTGGAGCTGAAAGCACTCACTGCGCTCTCCTGCACGCTGCAGTGCTTTGGTTACCTGCTGTTCCATGATACTAGTGTTCCTTCTACAGCCACCTAGAATTAGATCAAACAAAGAAGAGGAAACAAAACCACTGACACATGCTTTACACTACAAAGTGATTGCTTCAATGTTTTACTTACTTAGGTTCGTCTGTCACTGGAGACCAGCAGCAGAATGCAGCCGAAGACCTGAGGCTATCCAGCTGGGACAAGGAGCAGATATTAAACAAAGTAGATACTGCAAAAGGGCTCCTGTTGTCTGGCCTATCTTCTTGCTGTTAAAAAAGCAATGGGACAGTGACATTCAGAGCAAGGGGAGGAATGCAAGGCACTAAGGCTCATATGGCTCTGCGGGTTTCCCTTTCCTGGGCTGTTCACACCACTTCCCAGCCAGCACCTGCCAGCAGCTAGCGACCAGGAGCCAGCTCACGCCTACAGCAGTGAGAACAACTTCAGGCCGCATCACTCTTCTTAGGCAGAAGGATGTAAAATTGTCATGTGTTAAATACTCTAGTTGATGAAAAGCTTGTTCTATTGAAGCAATGCCATAACTACCTCTGACTTCAATGGAACAAGTATTTTTCCCATCCTTCCACTATCTTTCTGATCAGATCTCTGTTTTCTGTTGTCACCCATTCTTTTCCTCTGAGGCCTTCCCAAATGTTTTCAGAGGAAACAAAATGATTTTTGTATCTTCTAGTTTTAACACTCCTGTAATATAATTGTATTCTTTGTCCTAAAAGGAAACTCTGACAGTATGCGTTTCAGGTTTTCCATTTTGCGTAGTTCATTTTTGTAGGAATCAATAAAGGTCACGCTATTTAAAAATACCCAGCCTGACCAGAGTGCAGAAAAGACCACAGAACTGCTCAGGGTTTCCACAGCGATGCATGTTTTTGTTGCTTTTTTTTTTTTTTTCTCAGTAGCAGATGGTAGGGCTGACATCTGCAAAAGCAAAGGGCACAGCTGGGTTACATCTCAGGTTATGGAAAGCAACAACATCTACTATGTGTCACCTGTTTGGACTACATAATTCACCTTTCTCTGAGAACAAAGTGCTTCCCCTATGCATAGAAAATGACTGCATGTTTCCTATTTATAACAAAAGTGATGCCTCATACCCCAGAGGAGACAGAAGAGCAATGGCCTATAATATTAACAACCAAGGATGACACTCGTAACAAAAAGCAAAGCTACCAACATTCAAGGTGTTTTCTGCATTCTGGAATTAAAACTCTTTTTGTGAAAGACGTTGTTAGCCTAAAAGCAGCAGTCACTCTTTTGACAAAAAAAAGGCAAGGCCTTCTCCCATGGGAATGAATATGCTTCAGGATTAAAACCCTGTTTAAAGCAGTGAGGATGTTGGTGCCTGGCTGGAGCACTGCAGGGGAAGTGAGGGCAAAGAGGGTAGGGGGAATAAACGCCCACATGCCACGCATCCGGGTGGCTGTCCTCCCTCCCCAGCTGGCTGCAGGTACTGACACTCATTTGACTCAAATGGAGATGAAAACAGCTTTTGGTCCTAGTGACAGAGTTAGCAAGCAAACCGAAAGAGAGCATACAGTAAGTTTCAAACCACTGAAGAGAAACTGGTTTATTTTACATCGCACTCATTGTATTCTTTCTGGTTTTACTGTCCAGAATTAAAATGAAAAAGGTCTTTTCATAGCTCTGTTGTGATTCAGTCTGTGCCGAGTGCTTCCCAGTCTGGATTCCACCCCAGGTATTTTACTTCTGTGGCATTATTTGAATGTACTGACCAAAATATACAATATTGTAGATAAGGGACATCTGTGGAGAATTATATTCTTGAATGCAGAACAAACAGTTGATGCTGTCAGTTGCTCTAATCTCTGCACCAGCTATGTGCATTCAGAGCAGTTGATAATGCAATTTGGTGTTTCCCTGGAAGCAGGCGGAAGGGCATGCACTTTCAGAGGAATAGATGGCATGACTGCAAGAGCACCCCAAAGTTCAGTCCCACCCCCTTATTTGTACTGTATTAAAGATACTCTGAATGTGTGCTTTCTGTCAGGGACTTTTCTGCATGCTGTTGATAATGTCGCCTTGTTCAGAGGGGTCAGCGAGAGCAGTACAGAGTATTTTCCAATTAAATAGGCAGAATTACTTAGCTAAGTCCTTTTATTTAAAAAATAAAAAAAATTGCTTAACATCTCAGCAAAACAAGATCTCTTTGGCTTGATTCAATCTTGCATCTAAAAACAAAAAGGGCATGAATGAGAGTGGAATCCTGTTCTTGGAGTGAGAAATAAACCCAAAAGTGCTGTTAAGCCATTCTCTTACCTCTAGAAAAGCTGCCTCTAGATTTTAACTCCTGATGTCATAGCTCAGCACTGAATTGCTCATGCCTTGATCAGTTTTGATTTTTCATGTGATATATAGCATGGTCTCAGCAGTGCAGCACTACACAGCTTGATGTGAAACTGTAGGACTGCTCACAGACTTCAAGAGGGTCCAGGAAATCCTACAAAATAGCAATGAGACAGGATATAAGCAAAATCTGCAGTAGTTTTCCATGTATAAATAATTCACACTAAAGCTGTCCAATCACTGTCTTGTTATCATTTTATATATAGCTAATATTAGTAACTACAAAGAGAGTAATACTATACCATTAGACAAATGATCTCCATCCCCTAAATCAGCAAGGCAGTTGATACCCAGCTCATGTCAGCTACTGATAAGGAGAAATGACAAAGAGCAACAACAAAGCACAACATTTGGCAACATAGAAATATTTTTGTGGCCCAGATGAAAAAATCCAGAAGCAGGATTTTCACACATACCTCGTGCCTGTGGGTGTCCCTAGCCTCTAACTGGACTTGCAGAAATGGATGCTCTAGAAATTGGGAAAGCTCTCCCCATTCCTGTTTGTCAAAGCAAGACCTCTGTGACTGCAGCACTGAAGTGACTGCAGGCTGGGGCACCCTGGGCACCCCTCTCAAACAAGAAATCAAGGCATTGTCCTGTGAACTCAAAAGAAATTGGGATCTATATTAGAAAGACACTGTAACTACCATGGAGAACATCTCAGAAGTCAAAACACGTGTTTTAGCAGCCCAGGAACTTTGGGACCAGTGCTATCTCCAGCGACACCGGGAGGAAGGGCGCCAGGACCTCGTCCTCTATAGTTACAGGACAAGACCCTGAATTCCTGGCGTTTAGAAACAACAGAGCAGTCTCCAGCTGTTTTTCTTGTTTTCTCTGTCAGATGGAGAAACTTTTCCAAAGCAACTGCCTCGGCACAATAGATGGATGATGGCTTGCACAGTAGGGTAAGAGCAGGAAGCAATGAACTGGCTGGCTGGATTAATACCATCATTAAATAATAGCAATGTGTATTTCAGAGCCTCATTTTGCAGGGCTCCAGACCTCATTTTATGCTCTTGATTCAAGAGCATTGTAACAAGCCTGTACCTTACTTTGCGCTACTCTGTATTTTGTTCTTGAACACTCCTCTTCCTGCTGGTTAAGGACAGGGAATAATGGAGAAGTAAGCGCAACTATCTAGTGTGATGCTATCAGACACAGCATGGATGTAGCAATAAGCATTACGTGCCATCAGCATTCATTCTGCTTGAAAGACAGCTTCTCCCTTTGTGCAGTCCTGGCGTGCACCCTGCAACAACCCGGTCAGCGGGCAAAAAGGCAGGGCAGATTTCACAGGGAAGTTTACCTGATATTAACTCTTCATTAAGAGAACACTTTCCTGCTCCACTGTGTCATCGAGTGGGACACCCTCTCCCTTGCTTTGAACAGAAGTTGCCCCTGCTCAGCTGGGCTGCAGCCAGGGCTTATTGCCAGGCAGAGGGGAACAGGGCTGGTTGAAAGCACCTTCATGACTGCAGCAAGAGCTTCCCCTACCTTGGCCTCACTCAGGTGGGATGCAGGAGCAGGCTCAGTGGAAATCATCCGAGTAACGCTGTGAGCTAATGGCCAATTTTCAGCTGAAGTCAGTGATCATGGCTACTTCTCCCTAAAGTGGCCAGAGAACCTGTCCTGAGGGGACAGGCACGCAGCACCCCGAGATGCATGTCTCCTGGGCAGATATAACTGCATTTAGCTGAGGTCCTGTCCTCCTGGGCTGCCTGCAAAGGGCAGGGAGGTGCTCCTGCCTCTGAGCGCTGCATAATCATAATAAATGCATTTGCTGAAAGAAATTAAACAACAACAGGTGTCCTTCAGAGCCCGAAATGGCTGTTAAAAGAATTTACATTCGTGAATAAACAGCATGAGAAATTGTCTGACAGCTTCTCGTTATTAAAATTAAGACCTGCTTAATCCCTGCCAATGTCAGTGGGACCCAAGATGACCTGCTAAGTGCTGGTCACAAAAGTTAATGTTGCCTAAGGGAAGTTTTCGTGAAAGCAGCCTATTTAAATATATATATATATATATAATTTAAAAATATTTTGGAGTTGTCATTGCAGCACTTGAAGTCAATGGCAAAATCCCACAGCTTTCAGGGAAGCAACAAAGCAGAACTTGTAGAGACTGTCTGCAAGTGTCCTGTGCAAGAGCACAGTCTGGGGGACTTACACTGGGAGGAATTCTGGTCCTGTGCAGGCAGCCAGTTTCTTTCCCAGTTGGATGTGCTCCAGTAAACGGTGCCGGAGGCAGAAGCTGCACACCCACTTGGAGAAAATTCACTGATCTGCTATGTGGCCTCCACAGCACCTTGCCAGTCCTTTTTTTCTCTGCCTGTAAAACCAGGATGCCAGTGGTCATATATACTTTGAAAATTTAATACACTTGGAAAGTTTCTCCCTAGAGTTATTGTTAAATTACCCCATTTGACGTACAAGATGTCCCACAACACCATTGTTTTGGGTGAGGCCTTAAAGACAAACCCAGAGGCACATACCACGTATGTTCAATGAGGCTTACTGGAAGCGATCTCAAGTAAGGTGGGGAAGGTTTTATGCTGACAGCCTTTCCTTTCTGTGTCATATTTTGTTGCTACTCAAAAGTAAAGGATTGATAGGCAAAACAATCCATTTGCAGCAGATCTGTCAAAATGTAAAAATATTGATATTTGAAGATGCCTGCCCACATGTAAAAGTAAGTTAAAATCAACAGGGATAAATTAGAACTTCTCCAGCTATATAAATGTTACAATAACAGAGCCTTTAGTGCATAAAATCCTGTATGGCAGATGATAAAAATAGTTGAAATGTACTTTTTACTACAGTTATAAGAGGCAAGGTAAAATATCAACTTTCTCCCATTCTAAATTTTGAACAATATGTTATATTTCCACAGACACTGTTTTTCCAGAGTACTGGGAGTCCTACTGATGCCTGTTCTCGCGATCAGGCTCAAGCTCTGCTGCACCCACGCTGCTCCCCCTGGGGGACGTCTCCCCAGGCTTGTCCCAGGAGCACAGAGAAGCACCAACTGATTTTTTTCTTTTACTAAATGAGATGCTACCATTGGGATAATACGTTTTTATTTACCTTTTCCTTCCAAAGTGCATGAAGCATTACTTTTCAATAACATATTTGTTACTCCTGGACCTATATTATACCTGCTCCTATCTTGCATTTCCCTTCTTGTTTTTCAGTGACTCTAGGAAGTTTCTAGCAGAGCTCCTTGCTCAAGCAAGTTGTCCTCCTGCATTTCCCTCTGATTATTTCATCGTCATGATGGCTGCCTGAGTTAGGCTGGAGGTAACAGAAGAACATGGTTTCCTGAGGAGCCGAAAACATGGTGTTACTCTGAACTTACCTCATGATTCCTGCCAGATCTTGGCCTGATAACTTCAAATCTTGATAATTAAATGAGGATAGCACTACCTCTCGGTCACGTTTCTGTTCCATTATAAATAAATATCACTCCTTTGTTACTTATAAAACTCTGTTAGTGACCCAAAGAAACTCTTTGTTCTTACAAGTGCCCAGTGACTGCCCACAGAAAGGGAACGAGCAGGTGACCAGCCTTGTAGCTTGTTTGAGAGTTCAGGTGTGGAGGATGATAGCAGGAAGAGAACAGAAAAAAATTCCTTTTCCAAGTGGCTGATGGACTTATTGGCAACCTCACGTTTGGCCAGGACTTGCCTGTGAGAGGTCGGTAGCTATTCCCTTGGGCCTGAGAAAATATTGCTTTAAATACTTAAGATGGACTCTCAGGCTATACATTCTTTGGAACAGTTATGCTATTCATGAGGAGTTGCTCAAATGAGACTTTTCAATTGCTTACATGAGAGGAAGCGTTTGGCAACCGGACAGAGAAAACCAGATTTTTTTCGGAGAAGCTTTATCCCAAAGTGCAATTGTTTTGTCACACATTTCTTTCTCTCTCTCAAGGTTGAAAAGTTTTTGGCAGCAAAAACTGTAGAGCTTGCAAAAGGCACGGGTTTCCAGCATGGCGTGTCAGATGAACCTAATGAGACAGATCCTTGGCAGCCGCAAATGAGTGCAGCCCCGTTGACAACACCACAGCAAGGCTGATTTACACTTGTGGAAGATAGGGCCCAATGTTTTAAACTTGGAGGCTGCCATTACAGCTCTGAATACAGCTTAATGCCTTTACTCTGTTTAAACAATGTGCACGATGCCATTGCCCTGAAGTGCGGTAATTGGATATTATACCATTCCAATAGTTTTGGTTGGCTTCTCCTTTCTCCTCATCTTTTTACTGTAAGCGTTCATGCAATTGCATGTAAATAGTTTTCTTTTATAGCTCTTGATTTAAAACGATTTTTTTAATACTATTTTCACTGCATCTGTTCCAGTTGATTATTAGGCCTGAGAACCAGAATCTGGCTGTAGTATTTTCTTGACTCGAGGCTGTTAATGGTCCTGGTGCTCAAAGGAGTGGGGACATGCTGCAGGTTAAGCCCTTCGGCCCGATCTGTGCCCGTGCAGCTGTATCATTAGGAACGCACAATGTGCTCTTGGTTGCATGCAAACTGAGCTCTCTTAAGCAGCACAGAAAAATATTTCCCTGCCTAGTAAATGAGGTTTTACAGCTTGTGTTGTTTGGGATGTGAGATCTTGTGACCACATTGCTTCATTTTGGCCTGATAGATGGAGGGTCTAAAAATTTTACTTAAAATACCTGCTACTCACACCCACGTGCATTGGCATACATACATGCAAAACTGGGGATTTCCCATGCAAACAAATTTCCACATGCAAGCAAATGCTTAATTTGACAATGCAGCTTTGTGCTCTTAAAGATACACACAAGTGGTTATAAACAATCCTAAACTGACAGGCATGAACAGTGCATGCAGATGTCTTACATAAACAGTAAGAGATCTGTGGAAGTGCTGTACAGGCGCAGTCATCCTTTGTTACTCCCTGGTAATATATGCCTAGCAAAAGTGGATTCTACAGCCTATTCTGTTTTCTTGAAAAGGCATGTCTCCCATTTTCACAGCTTTTTCTTGGCAGCAAGGTAATAATCAGGCCCTGAGTGCTAAGCAGAATTTTAAAAATCTATTTTTCATATTTATTAAAATTCCACGGTGTGTAGGCTCTCCAGAGAGTCATTAAATGATGAGTTCTTTATGCAAAATTTAATTTAACTAATTTCCTTATAAAACTCTCCATACAAAGCTTCCCAAAGTGTTTACCAGTGCAATAAACCATTACAGAGATTGTTTTAAGTCATTTGCCTCGAGACAAAATAGACATTTTGGAACATTTTGATTTCTGTCATCTAATAAATGAAGTGCTACAATTCTAAACTTAATATCTGGCATCCCCATTATTTTTCCTTGCTTTACATCCTTCCGAGAGGTTCACCATGACATGAAAAGATAAATTGTTGTAATATTTCCTGCACATAGGAAAACATTTATTTTTTCCCCCAAGTTTGTCTTTTCAAGATGACTTGGTGTAAGTCACCATATTTTTTTTCCTAAGTATGTTTAGTTTATAAAAGGGTGACCTCTAATTAGAGGTTAATTCACTGAATCTGAGAAATGTTCTATAATAAATGAGAAGTGTGGTTTGGACAGAGCCCCACTGGCTACGAACTGACCTTGTCCTTGATGTACGAGTGTCCAACAGACTTGACACTTCCTTAGTTTATTTAAAACATTGATGTTTTTAAGCTTGATCTTGTTTGTAGCTTTTATTGTATTTTTGATTATTCCTAACAATACCTTGCCAATATCTTATACTACAGTACAAACTCTTCCCATCATCACCAAAAATATTTTAATTGATGCAACTGAGAATCATGCCAGCTGTCCTAGGCTGGACACACTGGCAGCTCATCATGACTTTACGCGTGACCAAAGCGCTCCAGCTAACTGCCTCCATCTGCTAAATCTGCGGTTTGCAGTAAACGTTGCTGTCGTCTTGACACTACGTCCAGCTTGTGGGACACAGCTTCTACTGCCTGGGACACATCCTCATGCCCTGTTTGGAACTGACCCAGTGTGTACTGCTCATCTCTCCCTTCACTGCACACCTTAGCTGCCATTGCCAGCACTAATTTTGGCAGTGTTAGAAAGATATTTCACCTGGTCTCACCAGCCATTATCACTGCCAAGAAGCCAAGCTCTCTTTGACCTTATTCTAGGGTTAGAGAAACAAACTGTAAAAAGTCCTTTTTGTGATCTTATCATTGCTTCTCAGTCTTGCCATCTAAATGTCAGCAAAAATGAACGCTTTACCTCAAACATGATCCCTGTGTCTCTCTATGAATACCTAGTGCTGTAGAGATGTTTAACCATTCCAGCTGCATTCATTCGTTCATTGCATATTATGTCACTTAGCTTCTTGAATGATTACAATTTTAAGACTCACATTGTATGGGTTGTAAACACATTTGACGCAGTTTCTCTGCTATTGAACATAAAACTGAGCTTGCAAATGGAGAAACACTAAGCCCAAGCAGACTTTGTATAAATAATATCATACTATACCAATGATACTCTGGAAAAGAATAAATGCAAGAGTTAACTGAGTTTCAATGCATGCTCACTAGATACACACAATTTTCCTGTACAGGGAAAACCATATTTCAAAACATAAGTTAAATAAGGTTAGAAGATTTTGCAGTCTTAAAACCTAATTTATATCTAGTGCAGTATATTTACATCATCCTTTGCTGAAAGTTCCCACTTGAAGGTTTAAAACTACTGTGTTTAGAGCAGCAAAAGCACCCTCGTTACCAGCCCAACGAGAGGTTACACCAGGCTTCAGGCAGTCTCACCTATGCCCTGTGAAACAGTTTGCAAGATACTTCACAAGAACATGCAGATCCTGCATCCTGATCTGTTGACTCCTCCTGTAACATCTTCAGTTTTAAGCACATTTTTATAATTCAGCAAGGGTTGTGTTAACCCACAGAAACCTTGCTGAGACTGCTATGATCCTTGCTCCAAAATGCTCCTGGACATCCAGTACTGCTACAGTTATTACACAGATATCTCAAAGGAGGGAATGAATGTCTAGCTACAGCCTTGAGCTTTGCTAGCATCTATAAGATGCTTTCACTGCCATATAGCTCAAGCCTCAGCCTGCTCTCAAACCTAGAGTCACTCACCAAACCTTAAAGTCATGTACTTTATGTACATATTATATCTGAAGACAACTCGGAGAAAGCTTTCCATTTGCCTTTTCAGAAAGTCTCAGCTCTTAACTGCTGCACGGATACATGCCAAAAAAATTCCTCTTTCACTAACAGGCTGTAGTCCTGAAACTGATACTAGAAATCATTCATTACTAGCAGTGTCAGAGGGTTACATCAGTGTGTTATAACTTCAGCACGATCTAAGGCTTTTTAATGAAACATCCCTATGCTCACCCATAACAATGTCATCTCTCTCAGCAATCTTTTAATTCAAAATGCATTGTCTGTTTTGGTATTTCAGGTTTAGTCTGACTGTACATATCAACACTACCAATGCATAATCAGAGCTTATGAAGCTAATTTGCCCAAAAAAGTGACTTTATACAAACAAAGTCAATGTTTGCATGCCTCAGTATCCGGTATATGCTCAGCTGCACTAAAAGTGGGTTCTGAATAAATGCGGGAAGAAGATAGCAAGAGCACCAGCTACTGAGTCATGCAAGCCCTAATTGTGTTTGCATAAAATCTACCTGATTGGCTCCCTAATGATGTAGGCCTCGAGTTTCCACTGATTGTATCTGCTTCTGCATTTGAATCGGAATATGCAGCCTCAATACCCATGTTTAGAAATATTTCGATACCTCCTCTAGGACAGGATATACATGAATTGGTAAAAGCGTGCCATGTGGTACTCTCTGCTTCAAAAGCAGCCTGTTCCTTCATTCTGGGAAGGTTTCCACCACCTCTCTGCCCCCTGTCCCTTTAAAAGCTCACTCACAGCTCTATCAGTTTGGAAGATTTCTGTAGATTTGCCTTGTATGAGGCCAAAGCTCCCTCTGAATACTACAGGCACAGCTCTCTCCATAGACCAAAGAGGTTTCATGTTCACTGCACTGGCTATGCCCACACTTTGCAGTACCTGAAAGAGCTGCCCTTCCTTTTGCCACGCTGTAAGAATCTTTGAGGAGCATAAATAAAAATTGAGTGTGAAAAAAAAAAACTCTTCAAAGCTCCATTTGGAGGATCTCAACTGTGATGCCTGGCTCTCAGTAGGAGTTTGAGGTAGTGCAGGAAAGAATTATATCAGAGTCAAGGTCTATCTTATAGCTAAGAGAAAGGCACACTACCCTTTGTATTGCAGTGGTATAATGAATAGAAGAAAATATATATGGAATGAAATTAACTGGAGCCTGTGGAGTTTCCTTTATTCAAGACTCAATTTAACTCACTGCTTTCTAAATAGATTACGGTTCTTGTATCTAGTTTTAAAAAAAAAAAAAAAAAAAAAAGCCCTTTCACTGTCAGTAACTATAAAGCAGTCCTGGATTACATAGGAAATGTCTCAGCAGAATGCTAATAAAATGATGCAGTGAAGTATTTGAGGATGAGAACATACCTTTATATGAATAGCTGGGACTAACTTCATGTTGTATGATAGGAAAACATATGCAAATAACAAACACAGTCATTTGTTCCCCCCTTTTGTCATATTGGTAAAAATTCACTAGTACAGGGATCTCTGAGAAAGTCAACACTTTTCCCAAGAAAGGAATAGTGAAGGTGTTAGAATTAGCCAAAATTTCTATTATTTCTGTTTGATTAAGTAGATTAAGGGCTGAAGATCACTCAGTGCATCACAGTAGTGCTCCATATTTTATATTTCTACATGTAAGATCTGACCTTTACAGTCTGCTGAAGTATAGGAGCCAGCTCTCATCTGCTGTAAACTTGTACAACTCCAGCTGAAAATACTGGTTTATACCGAAATTACTGGCTTATACCACTTGAGCACTGGCCATGGAAGTCAGGATAGATACACATTGGAATTCCCACTGTGTACTTCCACAAACTGGGCTAATGATGGATGATCTTGTCATCTTCTCATTAGCTTTACATAAAGTGAATGCTTCCACTTATTTGCTTCTCAGGCTTTTCTAGCTTTGAAAATCTGCCTTGTAGCTGGCGAAGCATCATCAAGGCTACAAAATCTCTTTGAAGTGTGGCAGTATTCCTGCTCAGGATTTATGATTCCACCAGGTCAATGAGACTTTAGTTTAGGAACTGTATAGAACAAATATTACTAATGAATTCTACTCTTGAGAACCCCACTGCAAATCTGCTACAAGAGCCTGGATGGGTCATTAATCAGGTATCTTTGTTTTAGCGCTCTTTGGAAACTACTGTGAGAGTGGAATCACAGAAAAAAGATATGCAGAGCATCATTCCTCACTTTCAAAAACATTATTTACCAACCCATTAGGCCGTCAAAACAGCATCCAGATGTTACTGCAGCCCTTTCAGATCTTTATACATATGTCTCAATGCAGAGAAACTCAAGCTGAATACGTAATAGCAATTACAAGACACATCTGCAGGGCTCCTTATTCCATTTGAAAATTCGTCAGCTATTCTGTCTTTGCTTTGTTTGTGTTCTTGAAACATGATTTGGCAAAATAAATACAATCAGAGATCAGATCAACATTCTTTGTTGAAATGCACTGCCTTTCATTTATTTGATGGTATATACTGCTCCCTGTTTCACTGGGTTTCATTTCCATGTTAGTGAGCATTTGTGGTATTCATCACGGCTGCCAAATCTTGTACTTTACATCTTAGTATTGATCTTTATTTATTCTGCCCTTGATGAGGAATCCCAGAGTTAAAGACTCTCTGATCTCAGAGGCACAGCCTCCTCATGCATGTCATATATACTAGGCTGGTATCAGAGAAGAGCTGTACAAAATGCTCCTACCCAGGAGGAGGCTGATGGTGATGTTAATTCCCCCCTCTGCTCATCACTAGAGCTTTTCTCAGGAGAGACCTACTCCTTTGGTACATATTCAAACTCACTTTGTAGATTGGAATCTCATTCATACTCCCAGAATACACACTGAAGCAGTCCTTTGGGTCCAAAATACAGAGCACTACATAGTCCCTGCCGAAGAGCCAGGAAATAGCTGTGATATCACATGGCCTCCCAGAGGACAGCTTTGAGCACTGGAGTGATGCTCCCCGTGTGCTGCAGTTTCACAGCCATCCAAAACCCAGCGAGAGCAAGAGTGTAAACAAAGCCCACTCATCCATCTTACACCAGAGCAGCAAAGTCAGCTATCTGCATGCCTGTGCATACTATTACTCGGTGCTGTTTATGCCGTTTACTGGGGGAAAAGCAAACAATACAGCAGTAGGCTAGAAAGGGAACTGAGTTCAGGTGACGGAGAACTACACTGAACCTGGCTTCAGAAGTTCAGTAGTGGAGGTAACACTTGGGTGGTAAAGTTAATGAAAGACACAAATTCCAGAAATGAGGATTACTGCACAGTCCACTCACTATTCTCCGAACTTTTCATCATATCCAGGGCTTACCTGAGAATATAAAATCCTCCTGAGCATGGTAAACTGAGACCTCTCTCCCCAACATTCACCTAGGGGAGAATCTAATTGCAGGGAAACGTAACACAAGCGGTGAGAAGACACAGACTTCTGCACCTGCATTTAACCTGACCGGTGAGTTCAGGTGTCAGTCGTGGGGTAGCACTGAGAAGGGAGCCTTATTGGAGTTCAGAGGAAAATGATTCATCAAGAGAGAGGTGAATAAGTCAGCCTGTCTTCCACTGATTTCAGTGGGATCAGGAATCTACTATAGGGCATGCCTTGATGACGACAAAGGGGATTATCAAGCCCATGGCTCTATGAAGAAATGGCAGTGCACACAGAAATCCATGAACAGAGCCCTCAATTAGAACAAGTCCTAAAATACTCTCTAAAAAAGACACCCATAGTCTATAGTTCAAGGATAACAACACCTTTCCCATCTTTAATCTTTTAATTTGCCTTTATCTGTGATTTTTGCTATCCTGGTCTCAGCTACACAGATCTGTCAGGATGATTTTGTCCTCCTCCATATTTTCTGATTTGGAACCACGACATGGGATACTTTAGAGGACTTAAAGCATATTTTTTTTTAAGTCTTGGTTTAAATGCGGTAGTGGAAACAACCCAGAACAGATCATAACTGTTGTAGCAAGCCTAAGTGAATGCCTGCCTTGTCAGCAGAAATCCAGCAACCCAGACACTGGTGACTCGATTTCAGTCTGCTTCCTAGGAGCTTCTGGCTGAATTTTTCTCTCCCCCCTGCAGTGGCAGTTTTTTAGACACTCATAAATCCTTTGTTGTTGTTGTTTTTCTCACCTAAACTCACCCTTTTTCAGGTATGAGTTTAACTACAAAACACGGCTTAGTCAGAGCTAACCCTTGCAGAGGAACGAAACCCTTTGACTACTAAAGAAGCAATTTGCCTATTCTCTCTTTGGCATAATGTGCAAATACCATGGCTACTATTATAAAGAGAGCCTAGTAACAAATCTATAGGCAGGACATAAAGTATTACACACAGCTCCACAAACTTCAGTGGGTCTCTAAATGCAAACTAGTCTAACTCGAATACATACCTGGATCATGGTGGTCGAGAGTCTTGACATCCACTTTTCAAAATGTCTTCGGGAAAATCTGTGGAGAATAATACCAGGAAACGACTTCCCATTCAAATATTTCCAAAGGCAGGCAGTTTGTTGGTGTTGAAGGCAGCCATTTGCACTCTCAGTGCGGTATTTTTGGTGTGTCTGCGGTGCTACGGCCCATGTGCTGTAAGTCACAGAATGAGATTAGCTGATATATATTTTCTTTATAAGCACAGAGCCATGGAAGCATGCAGTGCCTCTGAGGTCCAAAGCCCCGCAAAAATCATAGCCTGTAGGGAGTTACTTTTCTATAAGCATGTAGAATAATTGCTTTGTAGCCAGAATCTCTGATTTGAAAATGAGTTTTTTTTCTCATTTCATCATTCCCTTTATTAGGACACACACTAATCCTTGTCCCAGCAGGCACAGCCATGCACTCACCAGGGGTGACCTTCTGGGAGTGACCGCATTTACTTATCTATCTGTCATCCAGGATCTAAGAACTGCGGAGCATGCATGCTGTTTACAGCAAATAGCATTCATCATCCAAAAGACGGCCTTATTGTACTTGTATTAAACTATGTTAATTGCACCTAATGGGGGGAAACAGATCTAGCAGATAATGTCCTCAGCTGAAAGCTGGGGAGCTGAACCTGATTGCAACCTGATCACTTGTAGGGTGAAACTTTACCATTGGAACAAACAGCTTGAGTGACTTGGCTCTCAGGACAAGCAGCAACACATCTTTATGCTGTCTAGTCATTTTGACCATAATGACAAGTGAATGACATTATCTGGTGATGATCACACTTTCTTCTAGACAAATCTGAGCACTCGGATGAACATTAAGCTAATTTGATACACATTGATTGAGGATGAGGCTAGAGACAGTCATCCAGTTTCTCTGCGCTTCAGCTTCCCATTTGTAAAATGGATATAATATTTCTTCAGGGGTGATGCAAGGACAAGTGAGTTCAAATTTGCAAAGGTCTTCATAATTGTTACTGATGGGGGGGAGGCACAGCTCCAATACTGCTGTGATCTGATCGGGACAGCCCACTGCAGCCCTCCCCATAATACCACATACAAGATGCTTCGAAGTGTTATTCACCACGGGGGTGGACTGCCACCCTGTTAGCCCCACCCCATAATGTATATCTAATAGTTCTTTCTATGTGATTCTCATTTTTTTCATAATGTTCTATATACAACTATACTTGAGAGCTACAGATACGTTTAACCCCCAAACCACAGCCTCTTTTGTTGTATAACACAAAGTGATCTTGAATTCAGCCTCTTGTGCTACCTTAATCCAGCAAATCATCACAGTTCACATCTCTGAGCCTTGGGGTTTTCCATCCAGATAGGTTTGCAGATTAAAATTAGACTCCGTTCGTACCTAGCAGAAGAAGAACGGGTCCATATTTACAGGCTGATGAAGAATTGGTAATACAGTTTCTCTCTTTATCTCCTGAAATAATATTTAGCATCCAACCAAAACTACTCATGCAACTGAAAAAGTGAATATATCAACGTATAGACACATAAAGATGCCTACAAGAATTTCTGTTATTAGGTCAGTGCTAAGCTACCAGCTACAGAGGACTTTCGCTGTAGATGATGACCCTTACCTCACACTTAGGTCTGCAGCGAGTGAATCAAGAATGAATTCCTACAGACAAGGGGCATCTCTTCTAGAGGAGCTATTTCCGTGATTTCAGCAGAGCTGTCCTGAGCTGCACCAGCTGATGCAGCAGCTCACTGCGGTTACTTATGGTTGTAAATCTGCTGAATAAAATGCTCCAGAAGAAAAAAAAAAGTCTCAGTAATAACTTAATTATTTCAAAAGTTCCACTGTAAATCAGCAAGACTACCTATACGGGACTTTAGAGTGACCAGACTCGTAGCTTTGGGTTAGTTCATTAATGTCACGGAACAGCTGTGCTGTGGCTGCTCTGTGTATTTACCACACTGGTTGGAAAAGCATCTTACATGCTGCAGGTAATGTAGCTCTGTAGCTAGGCTTTCTAATAACCAGTGTTGCTTTGCAAAGATGTATGAAAGCTATAAAAAACAACAATACCTGCAGGTTCGTCTTTTATTATTTTTCCTTTGTAGAAAAGCAAACTCCAGCATATCAGCATACGCAAGAGCCAATAAAAATGGGGACCAGGACACAGGAGGCTCTTATGAATCAAATTAATAAATTCATGTAAATCTATGCCTACATTGTTATACTGATCTATGCAGATTCCTTTTGTTCATTTAAGATGCCACCAGGTTACTTGTGTCTGCACTAGGGGATCATCCCCCACCAGGCATTACTGATTTGCTCGGTAAGTGTCGCAACCCAAAGGCGAGCAACTGCAGCTAAGCTCACATTCATTTACTCCACAGCCCAGGCTTTATTTTACCTTCTGTCCAAACAGCATGCCATGACCACCGTGTTTACCTGTTTGACTTGCAGCGCCACCTCCGAATCTCCCCGGAACAGAGGCAAAATTCTGCTTTGTGTTAGTAAGAGGAGTCAGGACGTGCCACTGGGGAGCCTCACCTCTCCTACAGCCAGTTCCCAGAGGCCCGGGACAAGGAGATGTGTCCGCTGCAGGCTGAGATTTCGACCAGCTCCATTCTCACTTCAATCTCAAAATACTATATTCAATTACATAACTGAACTCATGTCTGATTTAGCCATATCTCATCAATGATTAAACAATTAAAGTTATTATTGCACTTCTATCTAATCCATGAGGCATCACAATGAAATAGCACATCAGGAAGAAATGGAAACAACGGAGCAGTTCTGGACAAAGGTCCAGCAGAAGGACGAAACCCTGACAGTGACATTTAACAAGCGCCTGCATTACCACTTTGAAGAGCTTCACTGTTTCAGGCTCCCCAGCTCCCTGCAGCTGGCAGACAAGATCATCATTATCAGTTACCAAATGCTGGTTTTCAGCGTGAAGCACAAAGTAGTGCAAGCATTGTACTAGGGAGGCTGAGGTGCGGCGGTTCGCTCCAGCAGCTGGGGCTGCCAGAGAGCTCCTTCACACTGCATGGAGCCTTCCCACACAGGTAACAGCGATCCCAATGCTCTGCACCCCCTGTGGTTTGGGCTGGATGGCTGAAAGGCGACGTTTCCTCCAGAGCAACTCAAAGCACAATGAAGTCAACAGAAGACTTCAGCTTTCAGGAGCCATCAGACCACGCTTTTGTTGCTGCAGTTGAGATCTGCACTGGAGATGCTTTGATGTAGCCAAGAGCATTCGGTGGCAAAGAATTACCAGTGAAACCACTGCACCCTTTGAGAATGCTTTTCACCTTTTGCCGCCAGAGGCCAGGTTTTACTGGCACGCCATAGCTCCAGCCTTCTCTCTCAGACATTTTGGAGATGTGGTCATTTAAGGACAAGGAGGAAGAATCAGTAATGTGCTGTCTTGGCAAGCCTCTGAGGCTCACCTCCATTTAAAAACTGCAATGGGCCAACCAAATACAAGAAAGTTTTCATTAAGCTGTTGCCAAAATGCATTTCACTGTTTTTAAAAGATCATACCCATGGTTAAAAAAAAAATTAAAAAATCCATGCAGAATTGTTAGTGAAATCTCTACAAGGAAATGTAAAACTACCATGCCTTTTTGAGATTTTCTAGAAATCTGGAGGGTGTTGAACTAAAATTCCTGGACCAAAATCCCTCCTTAAAGCTGCTATCCCAGGTAGCATTCATGCCACAGGCTCTCATCACCAGCTAGGATTAGATGCAGCCCAGGCAACAGATATTATTTGCCTAACTGGCAACAGCAAAACCCGAACCTTTTCCTTCAGTTCGCAGTTCACTCCATCTAAAGCCAATGCTCTACCACCAGTTTGGTTTGGTTAATTTTACCCTATTATTTCCCATAGTTGCCCAGCATAATTACCTGATCTATAATTTATGTTGTTATTCAGAGTAGTATAAATAGTTTACTTTATTTCTGCAAGAGCACAGCATGTCCAGATTGCATCAATATTTTATTTTTCTTTCTTTCTGTATGTATGTGGTTATCTAGGTGCTTACTAAGTATGGAATTATTACAATAGCTAAGAATAAGTTGCAACTGAAAAGATGAAAAAATAAGACTGGAAACAAAATGTGTCCCAGATGGTGTCTGCTCTATCTTTTGTGTCTGCTGAGTACCTTAAAGCAAGCATGGTTCCAGAGCATTTCCAAGGAGCTAAACCCACCTCTGTGGTGGCAGCGGCCAGGGACGTGACATCTTCCTTCAGAGAGCAGAGACTTTACAAGACACAGAGCTTTGTCCTAGAAATCCCTACCTTTCCAATGTCTTGCTGCTAACCTAAATACCTTCCCAAACCAATCTGCATCCAGCTCAGAAGATCCCCACTGGGTGCATACGAAGGCAAAGGAAACCTAAATGTAAATCACGTGGGGCCATGATACATTATTCTGATTAGTGGTGTCTCTTACATCTCCAGAAATTGTAACAACATTGTCTTAACTGGCAGGTTGGAATTGAACCACTTGTATTTTGCAGGGTTCTTAAAAGCAAATGAGATCCTTAAGGGAGTCTTTTTTAATCACCAATTTAAATTCCATCATCTTGACAGTGATAAAAAGTGACACCCAAAATTTAAGCAAGAAAGAAGGTTTGACAGGTTTCCTGGAATTCAAAGGAGCTTTATGCAAATAGGCATGTTTACAAGAAGGGAAACAACATCCTCATTTATTAAAAAGTGACTCGGGTAATTAAACAAAAATTGGAAAATTCTGTGTTGGTGCAATTTTATCGTAATGCAGCAAGACCATTAACAAATCCAGCCTTCTGATACATTACTTGGTGGTGGTAGCTTCTGAAGCATTTAGCTTTTAATGTCTGATTCCAGACTAAGTGGTCTAAATACATGCAGAAAGTAGCAGCAAGTTCCAGAAAGTTTATGAAACTGACCTTGCATCCTTGCAAATCACGAGTCTGAGCAGATTCAATTCAGAGTGCAAACACACTGTATGAATTGTTCAATCACATTTACTTTGGACCATGTAAAAGGAAAAAGAAGGGCTATGGATGGGATTTCCTGATAGATGGGACAAGGAAGACACAAGCAACACTGGTACATGCTACTCAGTTGCTCTGCAGATGGGCTGTGTGCATATGAAAGAAACTCTCCTGCTCTCAGAGAAGCTACGAGCTCTATCGTTAATGCTGTGTGCTTCATGTCTCACCGACACACAAAATTAAACAATGTGAATTATAATGCAGGTACAAAATGTAAACCTCTATGTTAAAATCCTATACCCTCATTCAAAAATCACGGAACTTTTCCTTTTTACATAAAAAAATACTTACTGAAACCTCCTGGTATTCATGCAGAAATGCCAATGGATGATTTCAGCAAAACTCTTACCCTGCAGCTGCTCAAATATTGTGAAATTTTGAGAGAGAAACTGAAGGGTTTTTTGCCCCTCACCCCCCCCTCCCTTTTTTTTTTTTCCTGTAATAGCTAATGGACAAGTAAAGGAGGAAAAGTTGAAGATCCAAAATTTTAATGACAAATTGCATTGAACATTTTGGAGTTGCTTGCTCAGCCGTGGAGTTGGCTGAAATTTTGAGTAATCAATGGATTTTTAAAAAATCTAAAGAGCCAGTAAATAAATGCTAAAAAATCCCCTACTTTTAAAACATTTTTCCCCTGGGTCTTTTCCCTTCTACAGCATTTTCACAAGCTTCCCAAAACCCAATTCATTTCTCGAGCTCTCCAAGTACTGTAATACATTGTCACAGCTCTCCTGCAGCAGTACATCATCTTTCATGCCACTGTACAGCCACCATAAAGACAGCATCCCTTAGTAGGACTGCTGTCTTGATGTAATATAAATAATTATAACGACTGCTCAGAAGGGAAATTTCAAATCTCACAGTCCCTCACCTTCCCTTCAAGAAATAAAGGTGGTTCTGAAAAATGGAATAATATGATTTATATGCAATTTTATGTCTTTGAATTTTTTTTGAATTTCCCCCTGATTTTTCTAATACTAAATTGTAGTGTTACTATAGCCTATATACGGTACTTAAAGAACAAATGAGTACCGATGGGAGCAGTTTTCTGGGACCTATACATAGGCTTGTACGGGTAGCCCATCATTACTACAGTTAACATCACACAGTTCCCATCCCACTAGAATATTCAGGCACAAAGTACTGTGGGCAGCAAAGCAGCCGCCTGCCAGCAGACCATTAGTTAGCTCACGCCAGACACTACATACATTATTTGTGGCAGGCTTCTACTTTAAGAATAATGATAAAAAAGCTTGTAATGAGAAGAAGCCCCAAACGGTCCATCACTAGGAACCACACGGCCTTTGCAAATGCTTCAGCCAGCCTGATGTGCTGGATTAAACCTGACACCAACTGGACAAAACACTGATGTCTCTGGCAAAACAACTCAATTTATTTAAGGGAAGATCATGTCCAACTTCCCAAATACCAGGAAGCTTCGGAGGAGGGGATCTCTTTGAGCCCAGGGCTGAGAGAGTTCACCACTATGAGCTGCACCTTGGTCTGTGGGTGGCTGCACTCAGAGTGCCCCTACCTACAGCCTGGGCGTACCAGAAGCCCCAGCCATGAGCACACAGAAAATACAGAAATACCCTGGGTCCTACAGAAATACCTGTGTCCTACAGAAATACACCAACAGCAGAGACCTGAGTCACTTCCACCTGCATTCGCCCCCAAACCAGGACTGCTGGTGCAAAACCATTGGGGTAGAAATGAATCATTTGGGCTGGGAAGCTGTCTGATTGCATCCCTGTGTCGCTGCCAAAAGCGCTGCCCCAAGAGGCATGGCACTGCAGGGCTGGGGCTCCTGCGTGAGCAGTGCCAGTCCTTGGGGTGACACGGCCACGCTGGGGGGATCCCTGCTGTTGGTACAAGTGTCCTGAGTCAACCGTATAGCAGGACTTCTGCACATACATGCCCCATGTACATGCATGTCTTGTAGAAAGAATCTAAAATTTTCAGCACTGAACATGGGGTGGGAAAGTGAATTTCAGGGTCCTAACATGATCATGGGAATGTGTTGGGTTATAGAAAACTGAGGATGTGCAGGAAAGCAAAACCTGAGCTTCACACTTCAAGGATTTTTTCCTTTGCTCCAGAGAGCTCGGGCCCTGCACAAAACAATGGTGTTTAGACTTCAGCACCAAGCGCTGCACAATTGATGGACTCAAGAATAACAAGCTGACGAGCGGATTTGGCATTCCCACAGCCAGAGCCCAAAGATTTATTGCACTGGAGCGGTGCACGTCAGTTTTCTTTCTCACTGGAGTCCCACAGCAGATTTATACGTGATGACGTTAATTGAAAAGGAATAAAGCCAGGCTTTCTCCTAACGACTGGGGCCCCCGCGGCCGGCCTGCCTGGCAGCCAGCACGTCTCGGGCACCTGGCAGCCAGCACGGCCACACGGAGAAACGGGGTCACAGCTGGCCTCTTGCTTGAAGGATGCTCCAACCCGAATCTCAGCCAGCTGTTTCCGAGGAATCTATTAATCTTCCCCAGCTCTAACGCAACCCTAAAATACATCTCTTCCCTCGTGAGCTTCCCATGACCCAAATAGTTAATGATGTCTTCTCTACATTCCTAAGAGAAGATGGGCTTCCTCCTTGTAATTCAGACTAATGTCTGCTCTTCGGAGAAATATGAGAGCCCTCGCCCTGCTTTACACGAGTGCTTGTTTCTGTGACTTAACCAGGCTCTGCTCTGGTTGTTCGAGCCTTCCCGCTGCCATTGCCAATACTACATGAGAGCTAATCCACGTGTTTTGTTTTCTGGGGCATTTGCCAAGTTTGTGGTGAGTAAAGGCTACTAGAAAGAAAAACTTTAAAGCAAGCAGAGTGGAGTAAATAGCCAGCAAGCTGTTATATCTACCACGTGTTCAGAAATAAGTGGGAATTGTACTTGCTGATCTTTCTTGAAGGCAATGCTTCAGCAGGATCACAGCATCTGCTTGGATAAAATACAATTTAATCTCAGAAACAAGCTAATAGTTTGCTCTCTGTATTTGAGCTAATCCTATCCTTAGCTAGGGACTACAGCAAAGGTGACGCTACGCAGCATCTCTGCAGATCCAGCCCTAAAGAAGCGGGGCCGGAGCCCTGCATCTCCCTGCCTCTTTGCTGCCTTGCCAGGAGAGGAATAACCTTCTTATTGCTTCCCCGGATCTATTGGCTTTTTGTTGTTTCCATTAACTTTTATGAGTTTAATAAACATGCCTGATTTTAAAAAACAAAGTATTCTCCCAGCCTGGCAAATTGGATTTTCCATCTAGTCCAAATGCAACAGCCGTTTTAAACTGCTCACCAAGAGAACTCACTGCAATGACACTTCTGAGCATTTCGTATTACTTCCCTGTGAGTAACATGTAGATGATTTGGAATACAGCCACTAAATTAATTGTGTTTATTGTTGTATAACCCCAGTGAAAAAGCAAAAATAGCAGAGAAAAATCATCATTACCAACATGATGACTTCTTAAAGTCTTTCCTGCCCAGCTGCTCATTGGCCAAATCTTAAACACGGTGACTCCGCTCATTAGTGCATTTGATCTATTTTATGATGGTAACAGTCAGACTTAAAAACAGCAAGGCAAATACAGCTACTTAATGATTCGTTACATAAAATCAGCTGGAAGTGTTAGTCAGGCCCCAGCCTCAGAAACATGTAAATGATGGCTAAGAAAAGAAAGGTTTCATGGCCAGATATAACCTGGTCCCTTCCAGTTTTCCTTCAGAGCTCCCCAACCTCACAATTACCAGAGCACAGAGCTAGCTCAAAGTCACCTTTATTTAAGCAGCGGAGCTGCAATATGCGCATGTCCCTGCAGCCCCGGTTCTGCACCAAAGTCTGGCTGCATTAAAATAGGTGTGAGCCCTCCTGGAAACCTGAAAGGTCTTTGCAAGGACTGCAAGCATTACATGATTACAAGTAAGACGGCAGTTGAAAAAAAATCAAGCTAATTTCAGGACTGCAGGACCTGCAAAGCAGTCAGGCTGTCCAAAGAGCTCTAGAAAATGCGGCCGGATACAACAAGCTGCATAAATACTCACACGGGGCTCATTGCAGGCATGAGCAGGGGGGCATCATGAAGATGCAACTCCACTGACTTTCAATAGTTTCAGCAGTGAAAGAAGGAATTACTAAAAATCTGCATTCCTTTCTGAAAATACAGTATATATTTCAGTGCCTTTCTGGTAATCCTATAATTACCATTTAGGAACACCGGGATTTTTTTTCAGCCTCTGTGGAATCCTATTTTATCCAGCCTAGTCCAAAACACACCTAGGCTACCGCACGCCCAAGAAAAATGACACCGAGCATTTGATAGGAATTGAGCCGTCTTTCCTGATGGCTCCCAAGCCATTGCACTGGGGTGAGCTGTAATGAGATATGGGCAGGGAGATGAAGGCCTTCCCCTCTCCTCAGCTCATGTTCACATTAGTATTATAAACGCATTTTCCAGCAAAACCATATTTATTTGGCCCAGGGCCTAGGGCAAAAAATCTCAATCTGATGTTTAAATAATGACAAGCAATTTGCAGGATACTAGTAATCTTAGATCAATTGCCCACAAGCTGTTTAAAAAAATACAAAAAACCCTTCTCTGCACTGCTGAGGAGAACGCAAGTGGGCTGCAAAGCAGTGGGAAAATGGCTGAGCTGAGAGGGAACAGGGAATCAGCCCAACAGACTTCATGCTGTTGGGCAATGAGCAGCTGCAATCTGCTATTTAAAAGCCTACTTCCAGTGAAAACACTTGTCTTTACACCTGTAAACTGTACAGAGGAACTAGCTGCCTCATAACTATAGTCTTCCTTTGTGGTTTTGTTTTTTTGTTTATGTTAGTTATGAAAATATTTGGTATTTTGGGGATATTATAGCCTCATTTTATAATTTCCAAATCTCAGCATTGAGATTAACCCTGTCCCTCACTTCCGCTGTAGGTTTCTGTGAGCATTAGGCCACATCTTCATCAATACTAAACTGGACACCTTGTTGTTTGTTTTTTCTTCTGATTGCCATTGATCAGCTTAAGGTTTTGAATATCAAAATATTCCAGTAACAAACTTATAACTTTGTATTTTCAATACGTGAAGAAAAAGTGGCATTATACAAGTGCTACGGCTGTTATCCACCTACAGGCCCAGCTAACAAGAGCCCACTGTCATAAAGCCACATTACCAGACTTGATCAATAATCAGCTCTAAGGACAAAAATCAGAAGCAACCCTGCTGATCCCAGTGACATTTCAGTGCCTGAGGGTAAACAAGAGGCAAGTGTGGGGCTGTCTCTTTTCGATGGTCCGCAGCTTTCTGCCACTGCTAGCAAACAGCTTGGAGCTGGGTCAGGTACTCTGGCTACTGCAAAGGCCGTACGTGTCCCAGCCAAGTTGGACCCTTTACCTGGGGAATAGAAAGGCCCCAAGCACGGAGCTGTAGGGTCCCTTTCAGCAGTAATTCAGCCTAGCTGGAGACAGCCGACTTAATGCAATCTTAATGTGATAAACTGCTAACTTGATTGGATTCAATGAGATGTAAATTATTAGATTCAATAAGTACACAGAGACCATTTCACCTTACACTCTGCTCGGGAGGATTCTGCCTCCAGTCTCTTCATCACTCCCGTTAATTGCATACAATGCATCACGGGGATGGGAAAGGGCTGGGACTTAAGGTTGTCCTCTAACTCCCCACAAGCCAACACGGCGCTCCCTCCTGCAGAAACATTTCTTTTATTGTTAAAGAACTTTTTTTCAGAACAGCTGCAATCACGTATGGACACGGACTGATCTTCAGTATAGTCAATTCTGAACTAAAGAAAAACTACTAATCTAGATTTCTGGAAAATTCCCATACACTTAAGCCAGAGAACGACTTCTCATGTGGACTTATTCCTAGTAACTACAAACTCTGTGGCAACAAGTAGACTTTTATAGCTTCTCATTCACTGAAAGATTCTTTAAAATCTGTTCTGCTTAGCACAGAAATCAGTGCTACTATTCCAAAAAAGGGGAAAAACGCATGGGACACCATGAAAATATGTACAGAGACATTCACAAAGATATGAGCCCAAACCAGTGTCTCTGAGCTTGTAAATCTCAAGTTGGATTTACATTCCCTTGTGGTTTTTAAGCATTTCGAAAGGATTTCTTCTTACAGCCTTCTCACATTCTGACTCAGACAAGTGATGTTTCCTAATTTTGTTTAACTGCAGTCTTTCTATTTGGAAAAAAAGCGCTGGCTCACACTTGCACTCTGCGTTGCACACCTTCCCTTCACCTTAATTTTTCCCTGTCTGCCATTTGGCAGTTTTTCTTTTTTACCACCCAATCTCCTCACACAGTATTTCAGAAGCTTCCAATTGACCGTGACATAATTTCTAAGTACTGCTACCTTTTCTGACAGCCTTTGCTGGGATGAAGGCACACTTCTGCCTTATAGATGTAGCTTTTGTCATTGAAAAAGTTCCACAGACGTTTCTTCTTTAATATACGGTCCTTCATTTTAAAAGCCTTTGAGAAGTAACTTAACATAGACAACACACAACCTCTTAGAACTATCACAAACAATGTCCTGCACTGCTTAGCAGAGACTGCAGGTATTCCTCCACTTCACGCATCTCTGAAGGAATCCTTTAAACAAAGTGCTCCTACCTGAATGTGCTGAGCAGTTTTACCCTGAATAATGGTCTGTCAAAATCACAGTCCTGATTGATGTGTTCAAAGGATGAGTTTATGGGTTCAAAACCAAATCAGAGTATTTAATTTCAGACTCCACACTTCATGTTGACTTTTTCATTTTGCCTTAGGGGAGCATTTCAGTTCCTGGCAGGATGGGATCCCAAATGCTGTTAAGAAATGTTCCCATATAACTCCCCAAACACAGCCGTTCAGGATGACATTCATGTCTCTGTGATTTTATCATGTGTTGCTATGACAAACGGTACCTGAGGAGTTACCACTGCAGAACAGACCCCTTGGAATACATCTGGTGGACAAAGCAAGGGATGCCCTGGTGCTCTGTAATGAAACAACAGTCAGCCCCCAACGCTATGCTTAATTTTTGGTTAATTATTGGCTAAATTTCTCCTGGCTTGGCACGGATCAGAGCTGGCCAGTGTCTGCCATCAGCTATGCCAGCTTTTCAGAGCCACAGCTGACACCATGCCAGGGACAGCAGCAGTGCCAGAGCCACCATGGACTAGCCCAGCAAATGTTTCGCAGCCTGATGGGGAGGTGGATTTGTCTCTTCCCTCTGTTAAGAAGCCAGTTTATCTGTGAGAAACGGCTGCTGCGTTGATAGTCTGGCCCTAGACGAGTGGAGCAGCCCACATTGTCCTTCTCATGGGGTTTTCAAACTGATGCCTCCCACTTTGAAGTTCTCTCTGCTTCTCCTCTTTCAACCTAACACGCGGTTTATGGACATTTCAATGTGCAGTTGCTAAGCAGTGGCATGGCTAAGAAGCCAGTAATATCGGCAGTATCTTTAAAATGACACTTCTGGGCAGGCAAGAGCTTCTCAGGCAGCTCCTTCTGCTCAGACTGGAACTGAGTTTCACGCTCCTTGCAGTTCTCAGAAATGCAACCTGCTGGCTGGCCTCGCTGGCGTTCTTGATCTCATTTATTTTCCAACGCTTGCACAGACAGGTGAGTTGGGGAAGTAGAAATTACTCAGAGAAGTAGAGAGTAATTTCTTTTTCCATTCTCTGTGCTTCCGTGCAGCCTTAGCTTGTTTTTTCCCCCTCTCCTTTTCCCTTTAATTAATTTATCCTTATCTCAACCCATGAGCCTTTTTTTTTCTTTCCAGCATACTTTCTTCTCCAACAATTCTTCTGAGGAGGGGGAGTGAGAGAGCGCATGTGGTGGAGTTCAGCTGCCCAGCAAGGTAAAAGCACCACAGCAGCCCAGATTAGAGCATCCCTTTGGGATCCAAAGCCAAGAATGAACAGCATGGACATACAGATAATTAGGGGCTGGTTCAACACAAAACACAGCTCTGCTGAAATCAAGAGACAAGAGAGAAGGAGGTGTGAGGAGTAATTGCTGCCCAAGGAGAGGGGTGCAGCCTGTGCAGGGAACTTGTTGAAGCATCTTCAGCATCTTTGGGGATTGGATTTAGGAAAAGAAGTCACAAAAGCAAGACATGGGGAAATCAATTTGGCTTGAGGAAGCAGTGCAGAGCACTTTGGGATTTGAGGTAGCTTCAAAGAGAAATAAAGCCTGAGCTGCTTTTCGCAGGCAGGATCTTTGCAGGCTTTGCCTCCAGAACACTAAATTCTGGTCCAGATCTGTGAATTTCCTTCCTGACTCCACACCACCACCCCGCTGCCATGTGCTACTGTGAAAGGTCAGGTAGAAGCATTAGAACATTGTTTTCCCTCAAAATTATTAATAGCCAGATCTGAGAAACCCAAAAGGAAGGCATAGAGCTCATTCTGCCATATTAACACAAATAAGGACTTTTATTTCCTATTGACTTATGTGTACTTAGCCCTGTTATCACCAGGTGTCAATGCA
This sequence comes from Anser cygnoides, assembly GCF_040182565.1. Classification (NCBI taxonomy): domain Eukaryota; kingdom Metazoa; phylum Chordata; class Aves; order Anseriformes; family Anatidae; genus Anser; species Anser cygnoides. Next base: position 8,550,402 of record NC_089887.1, read on the forward strand.
CAGCCCCAAGGACAAGATTTGAGTCCAGCTTTAATTAGTTTACTGTAATGAGGTAAACCACGCTTCACCTTTCCAAGGAAGTCATTATTTGCACTCTTTCTGCTTCTCAGTACTTGCACCACCTTCTTCATTTGCGAGAGGGGTGAAGCGACCACCTGGTTCCTTCAGAAATGCAGCAGAAACAGTACAGTAAATACAGAAACGAGGACAAAATGCTACTGAAAATGATGCTATGTACCAGATGTAAGCCAAGGGTCATATCCAGTGACAGGACAAGCTGCCGTTAAGAAAAGCCACCTCATTACTGTCCCGCTTTGGCAGTGATGAGGCCAGCCAGCTGCTCTCTGACCCTTCAGACACAGCCCCGTGTATCCTTGATGCGCTGAGCATCCTGAACCTGACGTAGCTATTTCCAGCACACGGGGCACGGGGCACAGCAAGCTTCTCCCCTGCCCTGAACGCAGGGACACGAAGGATCCCCAAACTGGGGCTTCTTCCCAGAACTTTCCTTTAGCTCAGAGAGCTCACAGAGTTTAAAAACAGAATAAAATAATAAAGCCAGACCTTCAAAAATATCTAGGTATCAGTTTGGCTAGGACATTTAAGGGGGAGCTAGGGATGAAGGCAGCTAAGGGGCAAGTTTTCAGTTTTTATAAAGAAGTAGGCAAATTAAACATTTATTTCTAAAAAGGGGGCCTTTCTCTTTCACCGTGGTTCTGCTGTCACACCATGCTGGTCCCTGCAGGAGCAGGGACAGAGCAGCTCCCTCCCCCAGGGAGCAAAGGCCCTGTGACTCCTTTGGTGTTGGGGTCTCTGTGTGAAATAAGAGCCAGTCCTCAAAACACACTCACGGGGGCTGTTGCCTAAGTGATTCTGAAAATCCCAACTGTCAGTCTGCTCTGTAGACACCTAAATATCTTTTAGAATCTTGCTCTATGTAAAAATGAAGTAAGACCCCCTCTGGCTTGGGGGATACTAAACAATCTGTTCCTGGAGATTTGCATTTATATTTTTTTTTCGGAAAACGTATCGCTGCTGCAAAAATTTATCTCAGGTTTTAAAACCACCTCAGCTATAAAAAAGGATAATATTAAGCAAGAGAGTCATGAAATAAGAATGATCAAATACTTTCAAGCCTTATCATCAATAAAACTGTAAAGTTAGCCACACCAGTTCACTTCAGGGCATGTGCTCACATTTAATTGAATGATTGTTTTAATTTTTCATTGTTTAAAACCACTCAACCACTTATCAAAAGCCAGTGCTGCTCTTACAGATGAGCACAAAAACTCCTCACTGGGCTACACAGAAAAGTCCGTCCTTTTTCACGAAATTGGGTCCCTGTGAGAGCTGCAGCAGCACAACGAGACCCGTGGCTTTCCCTGGCCGAATGCCCACCAGCAGCCACATGGGACTGAGCCCCCCCCGGGGGCAATGCTGGCTGCAGGAAGTCTCAGGCAGGGTCCCCGGCCACCCTCAGTGCACCCGGGGGAAGCCAAGGAAGCCCAGGTGTGCAGAAAGCACACCTTTGTGCATCTGATGGCGCTCAAATGGCTCCATGGGGACCATCACCCACTTTTATCAGAGGAAACCGGGGTGCTGTACTCTCTCCCAAACTTCCAAGAGGCTGTTTGCCTCTCTGGCTCCGTTATTGAATCTCAGAGGTTGAATTTCACATGAAATAATGCAGATACAGGATAAGCATCCTTCTCCAAATAGGTTTAGTATATGGATAGTTTCCTCTGGGGTCTGATGGTTCCTGCAAGCCTGGACAAGAGTTACAGCAATAAGTACCAGTACTGGCACAGGAAATGTGCCCGCTGCCTTGTTAATATGAGTGATGCCACCAGGGAATGCCCAGGAGGTCTGAAGTCCATACAGAAAGAGAGCCAGCCATCCCCACCCCAGAGACCTTCCATTCTACACAGTCATGGTGAAAACAAGAGGAAAGGCTTTTCTCACCCACGCAGCGTTACCATGGCTGTTACCTCCTCCATCAGCTGGCCACATCAGCCAAGGCGATCACCACCACGGTGGTGGTGATGGCAGAGCCGCAGGGGGACAAGGTCCGTTCCCTGCCACCTCACAAGGAGCACTGGCCGTGCTGCAGGAAGGGGAAAGGGGGCTCCAGTGCTGCTCCTGCCCCCCAGCCCTCCACACAACCCCAGCAATGTCTGCAGGGATGACAACACAAGGGAAAGCTCACGAGAAGAAGCCAGAGGAGCCAAATTCCCGTGTGGCGCTGCTGGGCTCAGCAGAGCACTTCAGTGCTCTCAAGTTTCTCAGTTTCCTCAGAAACTTAAAAATCCTTTCGAACCAGGGTTTTGATGCGTATTTAATTCCCTGCTGAGTAGACCTCGAAAGGTGAGGCATTCAAGTGAACCCAGTTGCAAGATAAGAAAACTAAAGCAAAGGAAATTGCATGCAACACTTGTACACGTACACATGCACCACCAGCTGCTTTCTTTAGGAAAGAGGAGGCTGGACTCTGAGAAAAGCTGGATTTTTCCACTGGTACTAAGGGCACAAGCCAGTTAAGTGAGTTCAAGGCCCAGTCTTAATCTGTTTTTTCCAGGGCAGCTTTCCCTGCAGTGTTCATCCCCAACAGACCAAGAGCTTGCCAGACAGATCTCCAAATTAAGAGTTGTGCATACAATGGGTGCATAATTTGAAAATCAAAACTTCTGCGCCTTCCTTTTTTTTTTAATCATCCCCTATTGTTTCATTATCTTCTTTGTTTAATTTACTTTTTAAATAACAGCTTGATTCTGGAATGCAAACCCCATATCAAGGCAAAAGCTAGGATGCTTGAGAAAAATAATTCAGCTTCTCCAAAGCAAATGTCTACAGTTTCACTCCCAAAGTGTTTGCTGAATATCTTGTGAATTCACAGAGAGCTTCAGATCTGCTGAAACTGCAGTTGTTGGGCTTGGGGCTTAAAAAAAAACAAAAACCAAAAACCAAACCAAACCAACCAACCAAACAAAAAACACAACTTAGTATTCACTGAAAGCAACTTCCCATTATGAGACTGGTTCTGTCGTGCGACAGATTCTAAAACCATGAGATGTTAAACAATAACTGCAGGACTGCTCAGTCTCTGGACGACGAGCTTCTCCTGGCCCCTCAGCTGATCTGCGCAAGCTAATCTTTGCTGCTGTGCAGTACAGAAACTTATCTTTTCTTTAAAATGAAACTGAGAACCTTATGTAATTGAATGACTCCAGCATCAAATATTGCGATACAATCTCAATTTGGAAGCCTTGCAATTGCAGATGTCCTAGGGCTAAAACCTATCATTTCTCTGAGTCCGGGCTGTCTGGGTAGAATTACTGCGGGCTTTCCTTGGTACAGCAGATAGTGGAGGCTCCAGGGAACCAATTCCAGGTCCCCGATTCTCCTTCCCTTCTATGTTCTGTATTACTTTTAATAGTCCACTGTTTTGCCACTGTCAAGGAAACTACCACGGATTTAGAGTGAGCAAATGGATTCTCTCGTGCCACATTCCTGTGCATGAAATTCATCTTGTGCTCAGCAAAGACATGAGCAGAAGTGCAAGGGCCACATTCTCATGCGGATGCTCACTGAAGACTTCCTCACCTCTGGGGAACATGCTGTGGGGTTTTGCTTCTAGCAAAAACTACAAGCCTGCCCTTCCTCAACACTGCATGGCACAGACATGTTGGAATCACAGGAGATGCCCACTGGAGATGACAGCAGGGGCTGAGATGCACCCAAATTACACCAGATGGATGGTAACACTGAGCAAGATGCTAATTCCTAAAATTATCAAATCCCTAGAGCCTCATGCAATACTATTTGTCTACATTAAGTCCTTGAGTGCAATTACCAGTGCTAATGGTTGCAGGGACAGATTCCAAAAGAATGTTATTTAAAACTTTCTGAACTGGAGGGTTTGGGATAATGCTAAAGCCAGGCAGAGAATCTCTAGAAAAGAAGACAAAAATGTGATTACAACTGGGCCATGCTCACTAGGCATTTTAAATTAAATGAATGTTATACCAGGACACAGAACCTTGAGAAGGAACAACCTGGATTTTTTTGCAAATGCTGCTGGTGGTTGATATCCAGACACTGGTCATTAGATCTAGTTTTATTACAGCCATAAAAGAAGTGAGTCAACAGCTTAGTCACATCAGGCCGGATATGCTTCAAGCACAGCCCAAATGAAAGAATGAAGTTAAACACCGAGAAATACAAAGTAATTAAAAAAGATTCCTAATACCTTCTTCCCTGAAACGGCAAGAGGTGAACACACGGGGCAGTCCTCGAGTAAGACTGTGTGGTGTCCGGAGGGAGAGCAGGACATGAATTTAAGGGAATGAAACTAGACGTATCAGTATGGCAACCTGTAGGCTAGCACTGCCAGCTGCCCTGGTGGCTTTCAAAAGTGTCAGGTAGCTTTGTCCTCAAAAAGTAACGCAGAGGTAGATACGGAATCTGATTCTTGTCTCACAGCGGCCTGTTAACTCCATTTGTGCAGAGACCTCCTCAGTACAGGCGGACACTGGCGGTGTGAAGGCTGTAGGACGGGGAAGCAGGTCAGCAGGCTCAACACGTCAGGTAAGGATGGAACGACCTCTCAGATGTGATCCAGAAGAGTCTGATGGATATATTAGAGCGTGATTTATTTATTTTAAATCGAACCGGTAACTAAGCGCTGATGCCCTCAGGAAGAGAAAAGAAAGATATGGTCATCAGGCTGGGGAGACAGCAAGGAAGGAAATCTTTGCAGACGAGTCAACAGGGTTGTGTAACTGCTGGACTAGAAAGTAGTCTTTTCTAGACAGCGTGGCAGATTTATGCCACTCCGGGCTTGACTCCAGAAGGCTGGAAAGTTGGAGCGAGCTTTTTAGAATGTCATTTTATTTCAGTGGGGTATATGATTAAGGCTCAAAACTGAAGGAGTTTAATGACACTACATCCCTGAGGGAAACATCAAATATATAGACACAATCACATGTGCCTCCTATCTGATGGCAAGAAGTAGCACTTTTTATTCCAACTGAGAATGTGAATGGGACTGGGGTTTCGGGAATAACACACTGAAGAGCACCTCTCATGGTCATGGGGTGGGAGTCAGGACTGCTGCTCTGTTCCTGAATCCCCGGGGGCCATCAAAGGTCTGGACGTTGCTGATGTTGCTGTAGGCAACTAATAAGGTCTGCGCATCTGTTTTTCTGTTGCACATTTGCCATGTGCAAATAATGCTATTAACTCCTCCTTTGGGACCAGCAGATGAAATGGATGATATATTTGTACATGAGGAGGATTAATATGAGGAAAAGTGAGTATGCCACCAGAGGGCAGTGAATAAAACAGGTTGGTTTTTTGTTTGTAAGAGACAAGTTACAATGATAAAACAACGAAACCAGCTTAATTCTACACACAAACACTGACAGACATCTCATGCTGGATTCACTGCTGGTTTATAGCAGGATGGGGCTGGAATGGTGTGGTGAGACTCAGCGGAGTTACACAGATACAAAATCAGTTGAAGGAAGTGCCAAGACAGTGCCTTGTGTTGGAACAGAGCCGTGAACATGTGTGAGAAGGGGAAACAACAACTTAGGGGGAAAACCTGCATCTAAATACACAGAGCCAAAGGCCTCCAGCAGAGGGAAAGCTGCCTCAGATACCCACCCCACATTATTCCAGTCACATAGCCAGGGACCCACATGAAGCTGCCTTAATCCTCGCAGATCCTCCCCCCGTGGGCCACCCCCCTGCCCTGCTGGCACAGAGGGTTACCCCAGCCCCAGCCTTGCCCTTGCCACCAGCTTCTCCTGGAAAGGGGGAGCTCACACGGCTGCAGGGGACACCCCCATCAATTCTGTTCTTCTAATTCAATGGCTATTCTGCACCTGATCTGCTTGGGGCTGCTCTTGCAGTTGGAGCAGCTTTCCGAATCACTATGGGATATCCTTCCTATGGATTCAGAGAAGGTGGGGACCGCTTCTGCAGCTCTGCTGCGTTACTCCGCTTTGTCCTCAGAGTGCAATTACCCGAAACACAGAATCATAAGGCACAATTTACAATCCCTGCAGCTTTTGGGCATCCCGGTATATTGGCTTACAGACAGAATTTGAAGTAGGATACAGCAGATAGGCAGAGCACTCTAATTACAGATTTACATTAAGAGGAAAGTTTAAAAGCTAATAGGACATTATTAGAATAATGATCCCTAGCTGTTCTTCCAGCTGAACATCTGCCATTACTAATTAAAAACAAGTTAAAGTCAACCTGTTTAAAGAGAAATCAATATTTACGGAAACTAGATATGACTCTAGTGTTAGATGTGGTGCCGACCTACAAGAACCTCCCTACCTGCCATACCACATCTTTCAAAAAGTGCATTGGTTATAAACTGGTGCCGGTGCAAAAAGCGCCTTTGTAAAGCAGTCAGAAATCTGACTTATGTACGGCTTGTCTGTCTGCTTCATTAGTCAGCTGCCCAGTTTTAAAAGATTACCACATAAAATGGTACGATACCCACTTTCTGAGTTTAGGGTGTCATTTTTTCCAAAAGCAGGTTAGAAATTACATTTCAAGTGGCAGATGAAAATCATCTTCTTGCAGCCTCTGTCTTTCCTGTCTGCATCCCTGATTGCTATTGAACAGGGAGGCATTTTGTGGAAGTGCACCGAATCTGCATCAATCTAACTACATGGGAATGTAAGAGTAAATCCTAGAAGTGAAGGCATATGGTTACAGAGAGAAAACAATTAGGCAAAAAAATTACAATAGCAAATAGCTTTGAAATCCATTAGCTACCTCAAACTGAAAAACAAATGCTTTTTTCATCCGTCATTGTACAGCCATCACAAGGCAGAACAAACCCCTGAAAAGGAGGAAACGCTCGGCTGTCTGATCTGAAGTATCTTTTAAAATCAACCATGAGTATTGTGCAAGAGAAGTAACGTTCAGAAATATGCATGTTCATTCAAAGACTAAACAGTAAGTATCCAACCCATGGCTGTAGGTGCAGCACTCCAATGCTTGCGTGATTCCCCAGGAACTTGACAGAGCTACCAAGGGAGACACCTGCATTATCTGACCCAGGAGCACCAGTCAGTACAACCAGGGGAAAAGGGATGAAGTCCTGCTGCTTGCTTTGCTTTCCCCTCTCACATAAACCCAAGTCCACTGAAAAAAAATAAATTCAAGGCTGACTTTGGAATTTAATTCTGCCATTGGTCTGAACAAAGCCCTTGCACATCAGCCTTCAGGAGCGGGCACATGACTATTTGCTATTTCACTGGAAATGTTGACCATTGATGACTTCCACAGACTCCAGGTAAAGATCAGTGGCCCCTTTGGAAGATACCATTCCATTTGTCAAGTATCTGGAAGAAAAGCTCTGCAGTCTAGTAAGTGCTCTAGTGTTCCCAGGCCAAGAGCAGTGGGAGAGAGAAGAGTCAATGGCAGAAGAGTCTCTGCTTTTATAGCAGTGCCCAAGTTGGACTTCAGGGGCCAATAGAAAACAATGTGTGACCTTGCATTTGTGATTTCCATGGACTGTATTATTAGAGACTTCAGTCTGGTGTATGTTTTTGCAGTGTGGGAGCAATAAAGAGCAAAGGCAAGAAATAAAGAGCCTCCGGGTGCTGACATAAAATTAAATCCTGACTTCTCTTTCAAGTTCAAGGTAGGAAAATCACTGCCATATGTCTTTGTCAAAAGTGTGCCCAAGCACTAATATCATCAAGGACAGCCACTTTTGCCATGTAATCTTACCACACTCCGTATATCATCCAGAGCCACTGTGGACTAAGATGTAAAGCAAAGTGCTAAACCCTCTTCTAAACATGCTGGCAAGCAGGATTTGGCCCCATGTAAGTAACTCTGGATTATCGCTGCCTGATCCACAGGGAGACCAAATCTCCCTTCAGGGCAATATCTGATTAGAGAAGAAACAGTTGTCGGCCTCTAGGAAACTGCAAATCATTTTTTGTTCAAACCTACAGGGATTTTTCCAAGGCCTGCTGAGCCAATTTAAACAGGGAAAAAAAATCTGAGAACGCTGCAATAACATTCTCTGCAGTTTTCTAAAAGCCAGATCCCACTCATCCTACTCAGTGAAGCAATTTTACTGAAGCTAATGAAACTGGTCCCCACGTAGCAGATAGGCTTACTGCAGCTCTGCCACCATGCCCAGAGAGTCGCTTGATTGTCCCTGGTGAGTTGAACTGCAACACTTACTTTGCAGTTACATCACTCTCCCTGGAATACTGACAAGTTCAATTTTCTGTTTTCTGTTTTTTTTTTTTTTTGTTGTTTTTTTTTTTTTACTCAGCGATATGTTCCAACATCTTTTCCTCCTGCTCTAGACTGAGGTAAGTGAGTTGCAGAATAAACATAAGGATATCAAAGCACTGCACCTGCCTGTAAAATGACATGAATTTAATCAAAACCATTTCTAGGTTCAGGGCTCAGACACACTACTGGTCTTGTTGCTCTTCCCCTAGGCAACTGCTCGTTGTGCCTCTAGTGTAGGCTTGTACATGCGTTTGATATCACCAGCAAGCGACCAACCGGAGATGTAGGGAGACTGCATTATTTGATTTCTGATTATGTAGAGCTTCCTTCTTTTTCCGTTCTCACTGGCTTTGTGGATTACAGGAAATCTTTGGCTAAACTGAGCCTGATTCTGCTTTTATGCCTCAAGGTAAATCAAAAGAAACTGAGGCACAGTCAGTGGAACTACATGAAGGTAAGACTGGATACAAAGCTCATTAGGGTTTTTCATAGCACTAATTTTTTGATAAGCACTAACTCTATCTAGAACAAATAAATAAATAAATATGAAAAGCCCAAAGCAGGAAAATGCATGTCCACTGACAGACAAATTACTCCTGCTGAAAATTTTAAATAAGAACCTTTACATCAAGGAAATAAAGCCACGTAGACAGGGGTTTTTATGGCACTTAGAGCATCCACCTGCAGAAAGGTATTTTTGCAGTGTTTGCTAAGTGTGATACCTCAAAATACCCGCTATACCTAGAAAGTGAGGAAAAAAAAAAAAAAAGGATTTTGCTTCTGATACCTTTTGTAATGGTTACATCTAATTCAAAGTGCATCAGACAAGAAAAGAGTTCAAGGCAGCCAGACCCTTTAATCCAGTTAATTACTAGGGGGTATAGCATATGAAAGCCTTATGTAAAATGAGAAAGTAATCTTATTCTGCTCAGGCTGGCTGCTCAGTTGGTAGACGGGCAGAAGTTAACGAGGGGCCCTGCAATCTATTTAATTGACCAAAAGATCAGAGTATGCATCAGCCTTTTGTCCACAGAGCTCACTCCTTTGTGCCTCCCGGTCCTCCCCATGGAAAATGAAGGCATCTCTGTACGCCGTTCCCTCAGCTCTGCCAGGCGCTCAGAAAGAAGCCCCATGCGAGCCGGTGGAAGAGCTGCCTTCGCCGTCCAAGCTCCCACAGCTGCACGGCTCGCCTCTGTGCATGCCTGTGACAAGCACGCAAATGGCAGCCGCAACTTCTGACAAGACGGGCTCTGTAGGCTCCTCGTTAGCAGCCAGTGATGACGGCTCCGTATAGAAAACATTCCCTGCTCTCATGAAGAGGAGCATTGATTTGGCTGGCACTCATTACCCTCCAGTAAAGCAGAGGCATCAACAAGTAGATATGGGGAAGGATTATGTTTTCTTAAAGCGAAGAAGAGCCCCAAGTCTAAATAAAAATCGTACTGTTATCTTGAGATATAGAGGGTGAATTTAACTGGACGAACTACACATGTCATTTGCATGCAAAACCCTAAACTACAAAATAAAGTACGTAACTTTGTGATCTGACCCTCAGATAAGGTTTAATGGGGTTTAGCAAGATGAATATGAATGTCTAGTTATGCTGCTAGTAACCAGTGTTCAATTTGAAATGTCTTTTGCATTCTAGTACAGACAAGGTAATTCACAGCATTTTCTTTTTTCAGGAAAGTAAAAAGGAGGCTTAGAAAAATCAGCTGCTAACCCAGATATACCCTGTGTCAATCGCAAATCCTGAAGTATAGTCCTAATATTTCTTCAAAAGACATACATCGATTTTGCAATAATTAGTACAAGTAACAGGTATAATTAATTTAAAACAAGATAATCTGATCTACATTCACCCTTTTACCCTTTTTCTTAGTATTCACAGGCTGAAATTCACTTCCGCTAAGTAGCAGAATAAGTTTCATTTCTATTTGTCACCAGTGCACTGCTAGGTTTGTGTGCATGCTACCTTTTCTACAGTTAAGCCATGCAGCATTTCAAGACCAAATGAAAAGATAAATATTTGAGTATTTAATTGGGATTTTTAAAAGTTGAATGATAGTAAAAATGCAAAGAATCTCTGTGACGTGAATGCCATGTGTTTTCTTTTCACCTTGAGAAGAGGACAAATTAGCTTCCATCTTTAGAAGTATTTGTCAAGTAGTTATATTTCGATCCTGATTTATTTATGTCTGAATCCAGCAAAGCACTTAAGTGTATGCTTATGCTAAACATATGAATTAGCCCCTTAACTTTGTAGTTAAGCATCATACAAGTACATCAGACAAGCATGGATTCTAGGTCTATAGAGCAATAGTATCTACCACCATTGATTCTCCTTACTTCCTTATCTTGCAGAAAGAGTCTAATTTATATTGTGACTAGGGGATTAATTTCATCTGAAACCCCTCCGATACGCTGACTGTTGCAAAAATAGCACAAATTTGTCATAACCACTGCAAGCTGGACGGGTCATACTGAGTTTATCTCAACGCGCATTTCTGCCCCATATTTTCAGGGTGACCTGAAAAGAATACAAAGGAAAATCAGGTGTATCACCTACCAATTAAACCCAAACAAAACATGGTTACCCTCTGTTGTTTTGTAATGCTTCTTTAAAACAACAGATGCTAGGTTAAATCTCCTGTTCAGGCATTTATCACAGCTACTTTCTTTTCCCTTGGAAAATATACTCATAATAGTGCTCAAATGAATTACAATAAGATTTTTCAGTTGAAACCTAAAAGGGAGTTCAGGGAATAAACATTTAATTTTAGGGGGGAAAAAGCATTTAGCAGCTTTAAACATGTTTTCAGATGGCTCAGATTGGCAGGGCTCCATTGCAGCCACTGTTTGAGACCTTCAGGTCTCCAAGGAGCTACAAAGCCAAAGGATAAGCAGGTGTCTACAGTGGTACGAAACCGGCTGTGAAGGAAGTGGTACGAGGGTGCCGGCTGTGAACTAACAGAACAAGCTGAAGGAGCCATGACATACTCATGAGCTGGTCCCATAGCCTTCCCCTAGCAGTGGCCAACAGCGCAACAAAAACTTCTCACCTTAAAAATGAACAAATCTTCACTGCCCTCCTGTAAAACTGTCTATTCAGAGGCACTGATGAGGCCCCTGTAAAGAACTTTGATAATGACGTTTCCTTCTAATGGTTCTTATGAGAATGCTAGAAGGCCTTCCTCCCTTTGCAAGCCTGGAGAAACCTGCAGGACATTACTGAGAAAGACAGTCGGTTAACCCCAAAATAAAATTTGATTCAATTGACTCAATTGTTCTGCAGGTTAACAGTAAGAAAAGATGAGAATATTGAAGAAAGGGGTTTAATTGCAGCAAAATTATATACAAGCATCTAATGAAATGAAATATAATCTAAGACTCGCCAGTCTTACAGGTATCATTTGTTCTGCAGTAGCTCTGAGATGAATCCCTCCAGCACTGCTACACAGCTAAGAAAACCTTGATCAGGCCATAAACCAGTTTTCTTGCCAATGTCCCTTGCCTCTTGCAACTGCTAACCCCTTTTTTGGCCAATCTCTCTTCCTTTGTGAGACACCTCAACCTTTCCACTGCCTCTCCTAATCCCTCACACACAGACCATATATTAGTCTTCCATTTTCACCTTTGCTATCTTCCAAGCAAAACTCATACCGCTGTCCTCTAACAATATGACATTTAGTTCTTTCAGATGACTTGAGTCAACTCCTCGTTCCTCCTGAAGTCACCACTGCCTTGCTCCACAGCTTGAGGGGAAGGTGGTATATGTGACTAGCATGTCACTCGAGCTTTCTTCACTGCTTGTGAGTTTATAGGGAGACTCAGTTCCTCTGAAAAATATAAAGCTAAACCAGTTCAAGTGGCTCTAGAATTTTAAAAGCAAAGTATAAGCTCCTCTTATACAGTGTGTCATGCAAGAAATAAACTGCTCTTTGGAAAAGAATAAACATCACTCATTGAGCACATGACTGTTTATGAGATGAGAGTCAAAACTCCAGAGCCCTTCTCCTATCACTGTTATCCAAGAAGTAGACCACTGCCCTTCTCACTGCAGGCCTGATGATACACGTAAATGTCATCCCTTCGGAAAGTGGCTATAAAACAGTGAGGACATTAAAAATAAACATCTTTAAGTAGAAGCAAGCATTGTGGTTACTTCTGAATTGGCTTTATTGATGTTTCTTTACGTCTGAGGTTCTGTTACTGCAGAAGTCAGAGAGTAGAATAATCAAAATCATTTCATGTAGGCCAAAAATTTGTCTGAAGTTGTTTGAAGGACAAAAAAACAAACAAACAAAAAAAAATCAAATCATCTTTTACCCTCTGAACACAACAGCAATCTTCACATTCATTTACTTTGGGGCTTTCACTCTGACATATTCCAAATTATTTCATTAATTTGACCTCAGTGAAGCAAACGCAAATCAGACCTGGAAACCCGGTCCATTCTGCATTAGAAGCTCCTGGCTCACCACGAAATGTATCTGTTTCTGTGCAGATTTGCATGCAGGAAGGCAGAGAAGCTCTTCAATGAGCTTTAAACAAGTTAACTGAGCTACCAGAAGAAAAATCCTTTTCTCTTGCCTCTCCATTTGCAGGGCAGGGCAGAGGAAGGGTTAGTGAAAATGAACACATCTTCCAGTTTTTCCCTTTATACAAAGGAAACACATCAGATGCAACAGAGTCCCATGCAACTTGGAGACTGTAGTGAGAGTTCAAAGCAGAGAGATGGGAAAAGATTAATTTTCTTATGACCAAAAGTTCCCGGCATACAAGCAGCTACCTGAACCGTGCCCCGGAGACAACTCTAACTCTGAGGAAACTAATGCTACTATTATAGAAACCTCTCCAGGGAAGTCCTATTGCTCAGGATATTTAAAACTAGGCCAGACAGAACAGTGGCAGAAGCACAATAGAAAATGGATGATGGCGACGCTTCCTTAGCCTCTAGCTTCTGCGGGATTTCACTTGTGTTAATCAGGAAGCTGAGGCCCACGGAGCTGCAAACCAAGCGTGTGAGGCATTCCAACCATCACTACCACAGTGCCAAGCCACTACTCCACTGCCATACCCTTCTTCTATACGTTTCTTTGCTGATAAACTTCACTTTGATTCAAAACAGTGAGTCATGCTTTCAGTCCTGCTGATGCATTTACGCTGCCTAAGAAAAGGTTCCAGGAATCACCACTTCACTTTCAGTAGGCAGTAAAAGATCTTTCCTCATCAGCTCTATTGCAGGAGCACAAGAAGAAACTATACTTTTTCAAATAACAAGAAGAAAACCTTTAGGTTAGAAATCTGGAAAAAACAGGAAGAGTTGAATTCACAGGGCTTTGTATCTTATTATCACACCCACCACACACATTGTTTTATGCAACTCTGTGGGTTATTTGAATGAACTGGTTCAAAAGATTTCTTTTTAAAGGGGACACATTCACTTATAGGCCATACAAGCAGGCTCTAACCATCTTTAAGGCTACATTCACAGAGACATCTACTGAAAAAGAAGAGGAAAAATGTATTCGTTTTCCAACATGTTTAACCTGAGATGCTTGACAACAGTTTAAGCACGGTTCAAAAAGTCCTCTTCTATTAAATATTTTAAGCATTTGAATAATCGCACGAAGTCTCCCAGCAAAGTAACTTACTCAAGTGTTTGCAGGATCAGAGCCTTGCTTGCCCCCTCTTTGTGTTTCCAAACAGAAGCTAAACCACCTTTCAAACAAGATCATGGAAACCCAAAGACATTCATGCTTTTGCTTAGTAACTCGATGATCTGTTACAGTTTTTGTCCTAATGGTGCTTTCTCATCTGTAACACTCTTTTTATGCTGTATTATTATGCACAGAGCACATCTTCGCTTAGTTTTGCAAATCACACATTATGTTCTTATGCCTATCCCAACAGAACTGTTTCTTTGACAAACTCCACATATGTTACATACATACATACTCGCAGCCATAGAAATCAGTGGGATTCTTCCCACACACAGTGCCAGGCTGTGGACTTAAACCCCACGCACATTTGGTGATACAAACTTGTTTTCTACCCAATGAAAGTGCACTGCAATTAAGCACCTATTTTATCATTAGACAACAACCTCCTGAACCTGTCAATACGCTGTCAGCCATCCAGCCCGCTAATCGGTAGCACAAAGTACTGTACTCCACCAGCTTAACACAACAATCTTACCTCCAAATCCTTTATTAATTACATGTACTTTATGTGCTGAAACACACAAATGCTATGGAATTGGTGGAGAACATTTTCAAAATCCCAGTTTCCCTTTTACTTTGCCACACCTGAATTGCACGCGTTTCCTTAGGTCATGGGGGGAGCGCGGTGTCTTGCACTGCTGGCAGTCCAGGCGGTGCTGTGGGGAGGAGAGTGACAGTGTAATTAACCCCAGGTTTGTATTTCAATTTTACAGATGAAACCCCTCATGTAAGGGCTTACTACTTTCTTCCTGGCTGGTTTCGAAGCACAATACAGGGCTGACAGCTGACAGGCAGGTATGCCACCAATAAAACCTGTCAGAGCTTTTTCTTTTGCCCTGGTGATTGCACACTGACTTGGCAAAAAAATCCTTTTTCACAGAATCACAGAAACAGAGTCACAGATTGGCCGAGGTTGGAAGGGACCTCTGAAGATCACCCAGTCCAACCCACTGCCAAGCAGGATCACTCAGAGCACGTTGTGCAGAATGGCATCGAGGCAGGTTTCGAATATCTCCAGAGAAGGAGACTGCACAACCTCTCCGGGCAGCCTGTCCCAGCGCTCTGTCACCCTCACAGTACAGAAGTGCCCCCTCATATTGAGCCGGAACCTCCTGTGCTTCAGTTTGTGCCCGCTGCCTCTCCTCCTCTCACTGGGAAAACTAAAGAGAGACCGGCTGCATCCTCTCGACACCCTCCCCTATGTTTGCTGCCTTTCACTGAGGGAAGAGCTCGCTGGGTCTCCAACCCACCCGTGGCGCCAGGGGCCCTTCTCCTCTCCTCATCCCGCCTCGCCTCAGCAGCCGCGGTCCCGCCTCTGAGGGCGGCCGGGCCCCGTCCGGCGGGTGGCAGCGGCGGGGCCGGGGGGCGAGGCCGGGCCGCCTGAGGCAGGGGCTGGGGCTGGGGCTGGCCTCGCCCCCTGCCCGCCCCTCGGCCCTGCGCCGCCCGGCCGGGGGCGCTCCGTGAGGTGCCGGTGCCGGTTCCTCCCGCCGCGGGGGCCGCGCCGCCACCACCAAGCGTGTGAGGGGCGGGCGGGCGGCGGCAAGCGGGGAGAGCGGGTCGATGGAGCACAACCACCTCCACCTCCACAACGGCTCCCTCCTGGCGCACCACCGCTATGGCTGCGGCTTGGGGTACGCGCCCGTCGTCTACTACAGCCTGCTGCTATGCCTCGGGCTGCCAGGTGAGTGCCGCTCCCCGCCGCCAAGTTTGCGGGCTGCGGGCTCCGGGGGCTGCGGGATTCCTGCGGGGGGAGCCGCCGGGGTGCCCGCAGCCCGCCCGGTTCCCCTCGCCCCTCGGCATCCAGCCTCGGCCCGGAGCGAAGTTTCTGCCTCCACCATACACAAGGTGGAGCGACACCGGGCAGGAGGGCGCTGGGGCTGTCCCCTGTCACGCCGGGGGCAAGCAGAAGTGCGAGGGTCCGGGTTTTCTGGCTCTTTCCTGGGGGAGCTGGAGCGGGGAAGGAGCGCCCTGCCTGAGGCTAAGGGCTGGCCAGGCACCGGGCTTGGGAGCCCGCGGCTGGAGGCATCTGGAAAGTGTGCTCCTGGGGTCTGTGCTCCGCAGAGGTAATGGAAATGTCCACCCCGAGATCCCTGAGCACGGTACTGAGCTGGGCAGGCAGTCCCAGCTCGCTGCCACCAGCCTCCAGGCTGTGCGACCCGCAGCACTATTTCCCACTTAGAAAGGGGACAAAGACAAGGCGGAGCTGCTGGGGGAAGCAGAGGATGAGAAAAGCAAGAGAGACCCCAAAATGAGTGGGGAGGAAGGGAAGTTCCAGGCTTGGTGTGAACACCTGTGTGGCACCGCTGCCGCACACGGGTACCACGGCTCAAAACGCCCAGATGCCACACGAGCATCAAATCGGCATCCCTGTCTTGGCCGAGGACCCAGCAGGTTTTTCCTCCCGGGGGGCTGTCTGAGGCTGTCAGCGAGACAGTGCAGGACTGCAGGGAGCTGTGCCTGCAGCACCTCTTCTGCACTTACAGATGGGGGGCTTTGGCAGGCGGGTTAACATCAGGCTTACTCCCTGGCTCAGCTCTTCCAGCCTCAGAGTGACTTACAGCAATCCCAAGGACAGGCAGAATGAGTCGGGCAAAGTTAGAGCAATCGGCATTGCTGAGATGAGGCAGCATTCAAAGGGTGCAATTCGGGAGAGTTTGGTTGTGTCTAGCTACTGCTGCACGTTTAAAGTGGCATGCAGATGGAAAGCAGCACTAGTAGTTAATAGTCTGCAATTTCTAGATGTTTTGTTCACCTTAATTTCTCTGGCTTAGAAAATAATATTCTCCAAGCAATTAATTCACAGAAAAAAATTTTAATCAGACATGAAGAGAAGCCTGCCTCTGAACAGCACATATGCAATTACCACTCTGCATATGAATTGATGTTCTTTGTGTTTTTCATTTCTCCCTGGCTTATAATTAAATTTTGAAGACTGGCTAATAGTTCAGAGAACTTGAAAGTTAAGTCCTGCATTTACCTACAGAGCATGCAGGGCACTGGCAAGTGTCTGTGCTCCACAGCATCAGTGAGCCTCAGCCCTGACCTGAAGGGACCCAGCCAGCAGGGCTGAGGAGGTGGTTTCCTCTTCATTGATTCCTCAGGGGCTGCTCAGATCTCCACAGTAATGACAGGCTCCGATTTCAGCATCTATCCTCTAGGAACTGACCAGGACCCTCTCAAGATTATCCAGTGAAGAAGTTGTCATGAGCGGTCTGTGGCTAAGCTTGCCGTTGTATGTCTCTTAAATGGGGGAAAATCTTACGTGTGTAGACTAGAAAAATCACTTAATAAGCATTCTGCACATACGCACCAGCTCCCTAGGGATACTACATTGTAATTACAGACCTAATGCTGCCATTCTAAGAACATGCTTAAAATCAGTGAAGGATCCAAAGTAGCAGTGGTGACACACATTTCTGAAGAGCTCAGACATCCGTTTGATTAGAGAACCAGCAATAGCGCTTAACAGAGCTAACCAAAACATTTGGTGGTGCAACACTGCTGAGCTCAGTGGATTTACATCAGGTGTTAGCACATCAGCTTGTTCGGTGCGTGTTATCTGAGGGTAACGTTGGCACTAACACCTGGAAACACTGTACACATACAGGATGCTGAGTAAATGCACAGTGTGCTGCATGCCTGAGGAACTTAAGATTCTCATCTTGACATTGCAAGAGATGAAAACTAGCGGGGTAAGTTTAGGGGAAGACTCATACAGCCAAGCTTCCTTGAGGATGTGGTATGGAGTGAGAACAGTGCTAAAGAGAGCTTTTTGTCTTTTAATTTCAAGCCACTCTACAGTTTTCTAACATTAGAAAACTCTAGAGGTAATGCACATATTTACCTGATAGACAAAGAGCTGTGAAGTCTGTGGGATCTAAGTAACCAGCTTTGCAGGGTGCCAACAATTTGAGAGAAACATCGTGTAGGACCTGTCCTCAAACAGAGCACCAGTGCAGTGTTTTGCTGACATGGCAATGGTTAACTCCTTGCGACAAGTCTTGGACAGGACCGATGAGAGGGGAAAACATTTAACTGTTTTTGCCTTTTCTGCTCCGGTGCCTGAAGGAAATTTCACTAACTCAACAACTCCACTTTGAGGCCAAGCTATGCCAGGCCTGATTGTGTATGCAGAGAAAGCATCGCTTCCCTCACTTGTGTAACCCAGGCATCTGAGCAGATCCTTTTCTCAGCAGTGGCTCTTTCTCCCCTCCGTTCACCCAGGCACCATAAAGTCTGGAAAAGGCAGAGACAACAGAGGGAAAAGTGAACTCCCTTTGCCCTTCGGTGTAACGGCAGTGCACACAGGGACAAGAGCGAGGCCGTCCCCTGCAGAGGCGCAGCAGCAGATGAACCACTGCACGCCAACCCTCCGCAGTCAGGTACCGCACACCGGGGTGGCTGCACCCCTGCACCCCTCCCAGACTGTGCCTTGTGCCCAGCTAAGGTTTGTTCTTTTCTCTCTAGGCACAGGCTGACAAGACAGAGAAACATACTGCTCTCTGAAACTCATTTTGAGTTCAGATGTGCAAATTCCTGTTCAGAGAGGTGGCTGGCAAGCACGTGGTCCCACCCCTGGGATGCTGTGGGAACAGACTGCACAGGACAGTGAGGAGCAGAGAGGCGGTGGTGCTGGAACTGGGGTGATGCTACCACAGCAGGGGCAGTACTACAATTCAGAGAGCTGTTCTGCAGCTCCAGCACTGCCTTCCCTACACTCACCCCTTCTGTCAGCCAAGGAGGACCTCTGAAGCACCTCTGGTTGGCAGGGAGGCAAGAGAGGGGCTGCTGGAAGGCTTAATGGAGGCATTTCTTGATTTAGTTAGAGAAAATGTCAGAGAAAAGGTGTTGTTGAATGCGGGGGAGGGAATTGCTCTGATTCAGTCAAGGAGAAGGCTGGTAAGGTAGAAAGCAAAGAGCAACAAGTATCAACTCTCTGTCCGTCTCTTTGCCAGTGAGCTGCACAAAGCAGCTTCGCCAAAGAGCTCTGGCTGTGGCGGTGCCTCCAAACGCAGCCAGAAAGGTCAGGCACAGAAGCAGCAGTGCTCACTGCAGACAGCTGGCTTTGACCCTGATTCCTGCTTCGTGAGGAGATGCAGCAGCAACACAATTGCCGTGCAATCCCTTTCCCCTTTGGGGGTATAGTGTATTGCTAAAAGGATGCGGTGGCAGCATTTCCTAGATCAGGGCCTGACCTGATCCATGCTTCCCAGGGTTTCCTCCTCCTGACAGTGCTGCGAGGCAGCGTGCAGGCTGGCTTCCTCACCGCATGATGTCTGGCTCACTTTGACACAAAGCACAGGGCGCGCACCCAGCACCCTTAAGCCCTTGGGAGCTAACACTCACACAGGTGCCCCAGGGAAACACTTCTCCAAAGTGGCTGCTTGGAGAGTCTGTTCCACAGATGTTTCTTTCATTCATGCTTTAGGCTTCTGCTTAAAACCAACTTAAATGCAGATTCAGGACTTTGGAAGGCCGGGAAAGCAGTGGCAGAACACACGTGGCAGAAGGGTACCTCTGACTGGAGAGCACAAACAGGTAGCTTTTGTGTCAGACCTGCTGCTGAGCAAGGTGGCACGGAGATGGGGACAACCCAGGTCATTCAAGACCCGGCCGTGCACAGAGCACGCTCGGTGGGCTGCATGCAGAGGGGGAGAAGCTGTAGCCTGGACCTAGAGGAGTGTGTAAGCTCAGCAGGGGTGCCTACCCTTTTTAACATTGTCAGGGGAGGGTTACACCTTGCAGACCTTCCCCTAACAGCTGACAGCCAGCTGTCCTCACACAGCAAGGCCGATGCTTTCTAGGGTGTCGGATTAGCACGCAGGTGCGTAACGTTTGCACTGCGCCTGTGCAAAATGCAGCATAGTCACAGGCAAGCTGAAATGATGGAGAAGTGGTCCTTCTGGAGCCTTTTCCCTGTGTGCAGCTTGGAGTAAGGAGGCTGTGCAGGGAGGCACGCAAGCCAGGGTAATGGTCCTGGTAGGGCACATACTGCTGGTGGGCTGCGGGTTGAGCATCCCTGATCCAAGAGAACAATGCCCTGTCTGCCTGGTAAAAGATCTGTGGCGCATATACGAAGTTTTTGTATATATTACAGACGTAAGCACAAATGGTACACGGCAGTTATCCAGGTCGTTACTTGTTGGCTGACTTCTAGGAGCATTTGAGGTGGGAAGTGGAAGCAGACAGAGAGCGATGCAGGAGAGAACAGAACTGTGCAGAAGAGAGCAGCAGAGACAGGAGGTGGGAGAAGCAGCTGAGCATTCCCTTTGGGTTGCTGCCACTGGTAGAGTGGAAAAGAGGAAAGAATGCACAGAGGTCACCTGGGTGAAGTTCTACCAGATGACAAAAACTAAGAGCAAAAAATCTGATGAGGCATGACAATGTAAAGAAAGGAAGAGGGGAGGAGATGAGGTAGTGGTGTACATGGAACAAACAGAATGAAGCTGAGCATGTGCACAGCACAGCACAGCTCCTTCAGCTCCACGGTGGTGTCAGGGGAACAGGACCTGGAGAGCTTTGCCATCTCTGTGCTTACCGGCATGACCCAGTTAGGAGGAGGAGTAGGCAGAGGGGCAGGTAGCAATGTGTGTTGGTGACAGGCAGCAGGTAGCAGCCAGTAAATACCAAAGCAGGCGGTAGGAAGGTGGACACGCTGCACACTCACTCAGGAGCATCTTACCCATTTTGGATTTTTACTGTCTACTTAGTATATTCTTCTGCAACCCCAGTACAGGTTTCTGATTAAAGAGAGCATTTCCAACACCTCAATAAATAGCCCCTCATAACAACACACCTGAACAACAGAAGTACCAAAAGAAGAGCTGAAACTATGAGTGGGAGAATTGTTACATGCAGAGTTATGACTTTGAAAAACCAGCACTCTTCAGCTGCCGCTCATTAGAGAGACTTCACACAGTAAATAAGAACTGAACCCTCCTGAGGCCTGATTCAACCCCGATTTTATTCAAAGACCATACTTCCTTTGACTTAAAATCTGAATTGGACCCAAAGCCAGTACATCACATCCTGCTAAAGGAGAACAAATAAATTGGCAGAACTTTCACTCAGCTGTTAGAGCAACCAAAGGGCACTGCAGCACGGTACAGTAGCAAGGTGGACAGAGAAGGGAACAAAACTTCAGCCAATGCGCTTAAAATGAATCACTTCCTATTGTAAAATGAATGCTTTTTCTTTAAGGAAAGAAGAATCATTATGAAAAAGAATAGATTCATTACAGTGCTCCTGCACAGAAACAGTGACGGCAAGGCGTGCAGATGGAAGCTGTTTAGTTTGGTCCGTCTATCCGGAGACTGTGCCCACTTAAAGCCTTGCAGCCTGAAAGGACGCGTATGGCAGAGCCCATGCTGATGCAGAAGAGGTCTTGATAGCGCATCTCTGAACACCACTACAAAGTACAACTGCTAACTTCAGTTTTGTTCTGCCACATTAGCAGGAAACAACGCAGTCAGGGCTGTAATGATAACGAGGTGCGGTACTGGGGAGGCTCAGTAGACTATGAAGTGCACAACCTTGTATGGCAGGCTGCAAAAATGGATTGGGAAGGAAAATCTCTGGAGGAGATTTTTCCTTGGTATGACAACGATACAAAAGAGAGAGCACAGCCAGTTTTCACTGTAGGTGGGTAATGCGGAGCCCCCAGTTGTTAAGAAGTCAAGCCATTCAGAAGCACTAGGCAGCCTAATACCCCGCTGTTCTTCATCCACCCCATTACTTAGTTCTCTCCTCCTCCTCTTTCTGCTCCCCTCTGTAAAATCGGGGTGAATCAGCAGACACAAGCCAGCAGGAGAAAGCCTTCATCCGCACACGTCAAAACAATTTACTGTAGGCAGACAAACAAAACCGAGATTTCCTGACCTGATGCTCTCTCTGCATTCACAGGCCAAATGCAAAACAATCCCTAGGCACAAAGGCTTTCACCTCCTGTTTCAGGTGGTCTTTTTGAGACTTTAATCTCTTTTTCTATTAACTTTGAGACACAAAGAAAAGAAACAAAGCCAAAAATATTTCCTTGAGCACAGGGGACCTCACACACAGTTTTCATTCTTCACAGTAAAGATACATATTTATGTCAAGATCTTAAACTCCAAAATGCAGAGCACTGTCTGTGCCATTCAGGGGGTGACTGGATAGGAGAAGGTTGTATTGGGTTGCTTCTCAGGACACCAGTACGGTCGTGCAGAGGGAATGAAGCAGAAGCAGCTAAGTAGGACCATGATTAGCAGTGTAGAAGACGGCCAAGAGGAGTTTTATCCCTTTAACCATGGAAGAGGAGATAAGCCTGCCTATTAACGCACCTAACAGATTTTTTTTTCACTGAAATTCTTTTGCATCATCTGAAACAGAGAGCCCCTGGACACTTTTCCAACTTTTCAATCATCGGGTGCATTGACTGCATGGGTAGGTGCACTGAAGGTTGCTCTTGGTTTCGAGACAAATTGCCTGTCAGTCAGCTCCTTCCAACTAGGACGTTTCACAAACATTTGTGCATTCCAGATGTGGTTTGTTCAATGTCCAGGCTGGCACACTGAAGAGCAATGTATCTAGTGTGGATGCGGTATGTGCACAGTGGGGGAAATAAAGCCAAATTGGGATGGTTTTACATAGTCTGTAACTTCCTGCTTATTGTGTAAAGTTGGCATTGTCTCTGAGAAAGCTCAGCCATGGGGCTTGCAAGCACGAACTCCTGTAGTATTAGCTAATGCTTTAGGAAGACATGAAGACTTTGTTTTTAGCAAAACCGCAGTCAAAGGTAAAATCCTCTTAATTATTCATGTTCAGTAAAGAATTCATGATATTGCCCTTATGAAATCACCACGTCCCACTTCCATCCTAGTCATCCCATCAAATACCTTTGGCACTTAACTCAGTGCTCTGATGGTTGATTTCAAGCGTGTGGAATGGTTTTGTTATCCTCAAGCTCAAGTTACCCACCTTGAGACCTCTAAAACTTTGCCGACAGCCCACATTCAGAAGCTCAGACACCTGCCAAGTGAGACACCCAAATTGCCTTGAAATTCTGTCTGTCCAGCTATGTCACATGAATAACCAAATCCCTTTTATGAGTTCTGCATTATTTTGCAGATTGCTTTTTCTCTTCCCAGCACAGATTTCCATTAAAAAGCTTTACTGCCCTAGTAGCATGGTGCGAGGCTAGACGTTGAGATGAAAATTTTAGACATTTCCATCCTTGTTTAGGTGCCTCTGAGGAAGGCTTTGTGTGGGGAATGTTGAGGTCATTAGAGGCTTTCTGCACTGTAGGCCCATCTGAGGAAAGGGCATATCCTTGCCCGTCCTGTCTCACTATTGATCCAACATCCTTAAAAATGTCCAGCAACTTAACTCCTGCAAGGCCTATTTCTATTTGCATTTCCATCTGTGGTTTTGGAATGCATGAAAAGCCAGTTATTAGAAATATACAAATATACTTTGTGGTGTGTCCGTGAGGTGTTCTAGACTTATCGTTACAGCTCTGAAAAAAAAAACCATTATTAGTACCACCCTCGACACTTTTTCTGGAACCATACAGCTGTGTCACAAAAAAGAAGGGGAAAATATTCCCAAAAATTGTCTTTGAGAGATCATACCTGCTTGGGAATGGCTTGTGGTGCTGCTCTGGAGATTGCAGCAGAAGACCGTGGAGTGAAAGTAATGTTCTGGCCCAAACGCAGTCGCACAAATTAAGGGTAGACTCATCACATAGATGAAGAGGGTTAAGACAAGAAGAGGACAACCAGATCCCTCTGACATGAAAGCACGTGTCCCCACCAGTCAGTGTCTGCTGGGCCTCCATGCAGTCTTAGTCCAGTCTTCTTGCTGGCTGTTTTCATATTGCAAGAACGGTTTTATTTTATGAACACTAGGAGCAAAAGCCTACTCCAACTGTCTAGGAAACCCAAAGGCAATGCAATGTAATTACACCTGTCTGCCAGACAAGTTACTGCACTTAACAAGCCTGAGTGGTTGGCAAGGCTCAAAATGAATACCGGCCATTGGCGTCGCCGCACCATTACAGCGTCTGCGCCCTTGAAAACTGGAGGAAGTGCTTTTGGCTTGGTTAAAATCTTTCTCTGGCCTCTACGACCCAATTATGGCCAGTGCCAGCCATTGAGAAGAGTGCCCCATTCACTGTTCTTTCCCAAAGGTGCCTCAGTTAATAAACACTGTCACTGAGAAAAAACGATCCTGGAGGTCAGATCTCACTGTCAGAGTCTGGCTGGTGACACCAACTTGTTAATTCACCTGTGACTTGCAAGGGCAAGGCTATGCTACGTCTTCTCTGGCACCTGCTAAGTCTTCAGGTTAAAGGTTTCACTTCTGCCCTCCAACCTGGCATGGTCTGTCCACGCACATGGGATTTCTAAGCGCAAATCACACGAGAGCCTTTCTAGAAGGTGTGAAGCCTTCTCAAGTCGCAATCCTGCACGCACTCATGTTGTAGCTCTTGTGCTGCTCATTTTTTTGGCTTGGATCCTTCCCCATCCCGTGGGAGATGATGCATGCACCGGCAGTACAGGCTGATGGCTCTTCCCTCCCAGGGGTGAGTGGGTGCATACATCTCAGCAGCGCTCAGACAACTGAACAACAAATAAATCAATTCATTTTAAAATCAGTCCTCACAGGGACTCTCAGAGAAGGAAAAACTTGTATTGCACTAATTATATTCTATAAAGTATCTCTTTACACTTGGCAACTGTTTAAGAAAGGATCTCAGGATGTGATTATAAAGGAGAAGAACAAATTACATTAGGCATGAGCAGGCATCGCTTGAAAGGTTGTTCCCAGCTGCTGAAGTGCTGTGTCCGACCTATACCGTCTGCACGAGAAAAACATGGAACTGCCTTGTCCTCTTTAATGACAGATGAGATGCAGGGGTCATTTTAAAAAGAATATCTAAACAGCTACAGCCAGCATCCCTAATAAACAGATGTATACACTGCCATGGCATTTGTTTTTTAAAATCATTCCTGCCGTGTAGCCTCTGTCAGAAATCACCTGTTGTCATCAGTGTCTCCAGAGATCTCCCACACAAAGTAAAGGCTAAATGCCATTCGCATCTCAGGTCTGGTAACCACTGGCAAATGACTGTGTTAGTAACCGTTGTCAGATCAGCCTGCTGAACACAGTACATGTTTACATTTTAATATTGCCTCCTAGCTGAGGGGAAATCATCTATTCCCACCAAGCCAAAACATCCCTTTTTTCAGCATACATTTTTAGTATGTTGAAGTTAAAGTCACACTGTTTCAAACTATGAAAGAGGTGTGACTAACATATTTTTCCAAAGCAATTAAAATTTCATGTTCATAAACAGCCTATGTGCCAGTCAGGTGACTAATGCATGGCTGGTAGTTTCATACATTGCACAATGATTCGTAGGGATCCTAGCAACAACTGTATTTGGTAAAAGGTGTCCATTATATCCAGTGACCTAATGTTTATCACTCAGTAAGCGACCCTCATGGCTACTCCATTTAGGCAGTTTATGATCCTGAGCCACTGAACCACACAGTGGGCCTTATTCACAGCCCAGCAGCATTTCCACTTGTGTTGTAAAGGCTATTTCACCGCGCAGCCTGCCACGTACATGCAAAACGCTCTCAATAAAAGAAACAAACCCAAGAAATATGCCTATTTCTTCTTCAGACAGATAAAATTGCTCTTGCTTAAGCTCACACAGTGATAATGGAAGGAGTTGTATGAATCCCCCCCCAAAAGCCATGGTCAGACACTATTAGAGCTATGACTGTAATCCACGAAACAAGGAGCTGGGGAAATAGCGATGCCTTTAGGTCGCGGGCACTGCTTTGAGGCAGCACAGAAGACTGCCCAGGTGCTGCAGGAGGCTCAGCGAGGCAGCGTGGCTTTGGTATGGAAAGCAAACCCAAACCCACACAAGAGCCAAGGTTACTGCTAAAGGACGAACCCTCTGATAACACAGGTTGCCATGTTCCGAGCAGCGCAGACTGATGGAGTTTGGGTGTCGGAGTCCTTCAGATGCTGTCTTTCAAAGGCAATAGATCCTTGCGATCAAAGGGGAAGAACCAAGACTCCACCATTTCTTACAGTTGCTTCTCATCATCTGCTAGTGACAACTCTTGAAGCTCCAGCCAGCAACTCCCTAATCAAGCCCCAGTTCTCAACTAAATATTTATAAATTCGAAATACTGCACTGCAGCAAGCAACGCTGGCATAAATTCCCATCTGTCATCCCCTAATCAACTCCCAGCACAGCGATCAATCTTTTTCAATTTCAGATTATCTCAACTACTTAATACCCAGAAAAAACACTGCAAGAAATGGATACTGCCATCCAGAACAATTTAGGGGCACTGACCTATCCAGCAGCTGTAAGCTGCATGCATTTTATAGCACAGAGATATTTTTATATCTCCGTTATCATCCCAGTCTTCACCCCGACTACAATATTAGAACAAGAATTAGGGTAAATATGGTTAAAATGTGGTCTCTGTCTTAAACGCTCCTGTCCCCTTTCATCCGCAGTAGGTTGCCTTTGCCCACAGAGGAACTCGCAGGGCACTGAGTAGGCAGCCAGGAGTCACGAAGGTGATGGCGCAAGGGCACGGTTGTTCACACGGAACAGCGTTCCCACCCATTCCCCATTTATCGAGCATTAGGCAGCATTTGAGGACACTCCAAGGGCTAACTTAACACTGACTAGGAAATAGACGAAGAACCAAATGAGACTTATTCATGGCTGCTCTGCCCTATAGAGCCTGCAGCAGGAGAAATACTCCCCAACCCTGTGCTACGACACTGCCACACCGGCAGCTTTCTGCTGCACCCCACTATATATCTGCTTTCACTAAGTCAATGACGTTACTGTATTTCATACCATCCAGCCAGAAAAAGCACTAATGTGATCCCAGGGAAAGCATTTCCAATACAAGATATTGTAACCCTTGCAGAAAAATTGGACAGAGCTTGCATGTACTTTTGTCAGATCAATTTTCTAATCCGGCTCACCAAGCAAAGCTTGCTGGCGTTAGACGGATAACTTGCATTTCAGTACATGCTGTTACTGCCGTTGCTGGGAACTCTGAGAAAGGTGGGGGAGAGGCGACAGGAAAGGCCTGCTCATAAATCTGCTCCTGTAGGAAAAAAAGAAGGTGTAGGACCAAACAGCAGGGTCCCCAGAAAGGACAGAAGGGATGGG
Organism: Anser cygnoides; assembly: GCF_040182565.1. NCBI lineage: Eukaryota > Metazoa > Chordata > Aves > Anseriformes > Anatidae > Anser > Anser cygnoides. Next base: position 8,577,606 of record NC_089887.1, read on the forward strand.
GAGTGATACTGCTGTGCCTGGGCACAGCGCAGCTCCAGCATCCCTGCAGGAGCTCCTCTGCAAGCGTGGCCAGAATTTACCAGCAGGGGCCAAAGTCCCCAGCTGTCCCCCTCGCTGTGTGCAAGCTCCAGCTGCTGGAGTGAATCAAATCCAAAGGATTTAAAGCGGAGGTGAGCACCGTGGGTCACATCCAATATCTGCAAAGCCAAGCTATTCAGCCCGGCTAGCCAAAACCAACAGCGACTGGCACAGTCGAGTCAAACCCTCATACTCGAGGATTTCCTTGACAGTACATCACTCACCATACCTCTAGGGCTCATCAGCAGGCACAACAGGTGCATTTTGTAAGCAAGTAAGCAAAAAATGGCACAGCAGTTCTGAGTGCATCACCCCCCCGTCCGCTCTGAGCTGAAATCCATGAGGTTGCATTCCTGTTAACAGAGGACGGATTCAGGAAAATTCTCTTGAAGGTGATTTCAGACTACTGTTGGGAAGATTACATAATTTAACTTGGGGAAGGATTCAGTTGATTGTCGTATTTGGTCTAGTTTTGTTCCAAGATACAAAATTAATAAATTCAGCTAATACAGAAATAGGTGACACTTATGAGGGCTATTACTCAAGATCATTCACTCTGCTGCAGTTCATTCCCCTGACGACAGAAATGTGCTCTCAGAAAGCAGACTTCTGAAGGCATTTGTGAAGGAGGAAGTTTTCTCCAGTACCAAGTAAAACAGTTTTAAAATGTGCATTTTCAGTTGTAGGACATAAGTCTCAGGTCACCGTTACTATAATGCCTTTAACTTCCTTTCTCTCCAGTTTGAAGGAATCCTTACTATTATTGCTGATTTGTTTTGGGAAACCCATCAAAGCTTGCAGAAATGTTTGAAGCAGTGAACGCACAGAAGAGGTGATTTATAGAGCACTTATGAAAATGTCAAATACAAACATTTGGCAGTCTGTTATACTGTAAGCTAGTGCTCTGATTTTTAAGCACTACTTCAGGTATTCTAGCCAAGTGATTTAAACTTCTGATGGGAACAATCTTGCCTGTCTCCTTCCAGCCATGCTGCTATTAGGAACTACAGGATTTTTTGTCCTGATTCAAGACTACCCAGTAAGTTCTAGCAAACATAAGCAAGTAGTTAAAATTTGGCTACACCTTACTGCTAAAGCAAAGCTCTCAAGGACTGCAAGGCTTGTTCGTACCCATTGTGGGGAGCTCTGCCAGGCCGGGTGCTGTAGGACCAAGCCCTTTGTAGAGCATTTATATGCACTTACATATTTTAAAATCCCTTTTCAACCAGCCAGTAAAGTTTATCTTTAAGTTGAATAGCTGAGTCGCAGCTTTAGAAGTCTGAAACAAACCAGACAGTGAAAACAGCAAAGACAAGATACTGTAGTGCTTCACCGCATTATTATTTAAGTGTCACGGACCACTTCTAGGCATGGGTTAGGTGATGGGTCTGTGTTGTGGCCAGAGAGTTGCAAGCAGAAGCTTTTTCAGGAAACTCAGGGATGTTTACAGTTGTGCTGAGCCAGAACATCCATCATGTCTGATTTGACCAGCAGGATTTCCTTAAAGGCTGTATCACTCCAGAGGCAAAAGACCTTGTAAGCTGGGGAAGGAGCTGAGCTCTGAAGAGCAGCTCTGGATAAGCAAGCAGATCTTTGTTCCAGCAGTGGGAAGAGAGATGCTTCCCCAGAGCCCATCTGTAGGAGAGCAGGTCAGACAGGGCTGAGCTGCAGGAGGCACATCCTGGGCAGAGCTGGGAACTTCTCAAAGCCTTGCAAAGTGCCTCCAGTTCTCAGGAAGAGCCAGGGACACGTGCTTCCCTGGGAGTCCTCCGATCAATGCAATCCCACTCGAGCCAGATACAGGGCCAGCTTGGGCACAGCAGGTAAGAGGAGAGCTGCTGTCCTACAGCAGCTGTCTCGGCAGCAAGTGCAACTCACTGCTCCCTCCTGCCACCCCGCACATGGGTGGGGGCACCCAGCACCCCCTGCTCAGGATGCTCCTGCTGTGCCTGCAGCTGCAAGGCCAGCTCCGAGGGGGTGGCAGAGGGCTCCTGGACGCTGCCTAACCCCATATCAGGGCTGAAGGTCCCAGCTTTCTGTCACTTGACCTGGTGTGCAGGGACAAGGAGTGACAGTGTAAGGACAGCTGGGAGCAGGGCCGCATGCTCCTCTCAGCGTGACAGCTGCTCTGAGGGACCCAGCTGCAGCATTTTCCTTTTGGTTTCTTGGATTTTAATAAAGGTCATGTTGCCAAGCGTTTGAACAGAGCCACTGATCCAAGCAATTGCTCAGAAAAGGTAACGTTATGTCTTAATGGCCTAACTGTGTGTTTCTGTCCCCACAGCAAACATCTTGACAGTCATCATCCTTTCCCAGCTCGTGGCTCGCAGGCAGAAGTCCTCCTATAACTATCTTCTAGCTCTAGCTGCTGCTGACATCCTGGTTCTCTTCTTCATCGTCTTTGTTGACTTCCTCATGGAAGATTTCATCTTAAATAAACAGATGCCTCAGGTACTGGACAAAATAATTGAGGTCTTGGAATTTTCTTCCATCCATACCTCCATTTGGATTACTGTTCCACTAACCATCGATAGGTATATAGCTGTGTGCCATCCGCTTAAGTATCATACAGTCTCCTACCCTGCTCGCACTCGAAAAGTCATTGTAAGTGTCTACATCACCTGCTTTTTGACCAGCATTCCCTACTACTGGTGGCCCAACATTTGGATTGAAGACTACATAAGCACATCAATGCATCACGTCCTCATCTGGATCCACTGCTTTACAGTTTACTTGGTGCCCTGCTCCATCTTCTTCATCCTTAATTCGATCATCGTGTACAAGCTGCGACGGAAGAGTAATTTCCGACTGCGAGGGTACTCCACAGGGAAAACAACAGCCATTTTGTTTACTATAACTTCTATTTTTGCCATACTCTGGGCACCAAGAATAATCATGATACTGTATCACCTCTATGTATCGCCTATAAACAACAGCTGGGTGGTACATATTGTGTCAGACATTGCCAATATGCTAGCATTGCTAAACACTGCAATTAATTTCTTCCTCTACTGTTTTATTAGCAAAAGATTTCGCACAATGGCAGCTGCCACACTGAAAGCCTTCTTTAAGTGTCAGAAGCAACCTGTGCAATTCTATACAAACCATAACTTTTCAATAACAAGCAGCCCTTGGATTTCCCCAGCCAACTCTCATTGCATCAAAATGCTTGTTTACCAGTATGATAAGAATGGAAAGCCTATAAAAATATCACCATGAAGAGGGCAATAGCTGGAGTTTCCAGGTGCAAGTTCTTTACAAGTGGTTACATCTTCAGGATGTAATCTGCTGAAATGGCTGTTTTAAAGAGTGGTCATTTGATTTCATTTCCCTGGGAGGCTGAGGGCAGATGAGACTGTTAGGAGGGAACAGGAGCACTTGATTTAGGAGCAAGAGCTAGAAGGCAAACGCCTCTGTCTCCTACATAGCATTTTGAACATGCTTCAGAGTTCAAGTCTTAGTGTTCAGTCGCTCGCAAATGTTTTGCATCTAAACACCAGTGCAGTCCAAAGTCTTTGGAGGGGGAAACCCACAACAGTGTTTAATTAAGACCTTTCAAAACCACCACCAAAGTCTTACTTGACCATGTAGTTCACCATCGACAGAGCAAATGGATGCTTTTAAGTACTGTGGAAGGTGCCATTTCTGTTGCGTGCACTTGCCAAAAATGTGTTCTTTCTGACATGAAATACCGCCACACGGACTTGCTGTCAAGACCTTTTGGCAGGAGGCAGTCTCTGAGACACGAACTGTGACAAGCCCTTTTTAGCTCATTTGAGCGAGCTCAAGGACCGATATATGGCCTGTTACAGCCTTGGCACGGAAAGCAACCCTGCAAGCTGCCAGTGTTCATATGTTTTAAGTTATTTGAGATGTGACCAAGACAGTGGAGCTTGAGGGAGGGAGGTTTCTAGAGCCAAGAACAAAAGCAGCATATTTTCCCAGCTATTTCAATTAAGGTGTCTAAAGACTTTCAAGTGTGAGGCCAAATCCTGCCTGATGCAGAGCTCCCACAGAAGCTGGTCCTGTGAGGTTTGGAGTGATTACAGCACTCAGATTCCTTGTTATCCAGTGAAGATTCTCAGTTATCCCCCATGTTCAGGCCTTTGGGAAATATATATATTTAAAACCTCAACCTAAGATTTTTTTTCCTAACAGATTATACCATCCTATTGCAGATTTGCAATTTAATTGTTAACAGACTATTTGTGAAAGAAATCCATTAAATCTGTTAAATACTCAACAGTAAAAGCATAGATCAGTTTCAAATATTTACCTTATTTAAAGCAGCTTAACTTCTCTTCCTCCACACTCAAAAAACAGCATCCCAGCAATGCTGGGTGTAGAAAATGAGATTTACAGAAAGGCTGAAAGGGCATTTCTTTTATCTCCTTTTTAGATCTCGGCATGTGGTCTCTCAGAATCACGTACCCCAGGTTTTTACTTATAATTGGGCACTTCGTACAGCCTTACTGACCAGGAGGGCAGACTTCCTTGCACGGTGAACACAAGCACAATTTGGTCAGTGAACACAGCAGCTTCTCAGTAACTGCAAATGAAACACAGCTCGGTGCTAGCAGTGTGTTTGTGTCTGTGCCCATCTCCATTACCAGCAGGGAGCTCATGGTGCATCTAGGACTAACACAGTGATGTCCCCCAAGGAGGGATCCAGTCTATTCTGCTTTGGTGGGATCTGAGGGCTGAAGGCATCCCTCCACAACCTGGGTAGCTCATCTTTGGTGCACTATCACATCCTAAGAAATCTGCAGAAGTCCTGCTGAGGACAACAGCCTGGTTTCCTTCTGCCATGCGTTTGCACACCTACTCCTACTGGCATCCTGCAAGACCAAAACCCATCCCATACCCGAGCACGCTTTGGGAAGAAATGGTAGCAGAAGGCACAAGCCACAAAAAGTGGGGCCCCATGCAAAGGCTGGCTTATGGATGAAGGGGCTTTCTCAGGAAAAGTCAAGACTTCTCAGGTCGGTCAGGAGCAGCAGAGAGGGGACAGTGAGCAGGTGCCACCTGGTCCTCTCCCAGCAGCAGAGCCACCAGGCTGCAGCAGCGAGGGCCAGCCCACAGCCAGAGATGTTCAGCACTTCCCTGCTAGGTGCTCGAACACCCCTGGACCGTGCTGGTTAGAACCAGGAGAGGGGCATGGCTGGCAGAGCAAGAGCTGACCCTTGCCAACCTGGGCAACCAAAGGAATGCTACAAGCCTCAATCTCCCCAGACCCAAAGGGAAGCAAAGAACCCCCTCCTCTTCTAGGCTGTTTGTCCCTCTAATCTCAACAAACATCACACTTACTTGCAATAATAAAGCATAAAAGGGATGCTCAGCCTTGCTGTATTTATCACAGCAAGGTTAAAATGATTCCTCCCTTTACTAGGGTTTTACATAAATTCAGTCTGGTGGCCATGCCTTCTACCTGACTCAGAAACCTCTGTTCTTTGTGTCAGTTGATAGTAACCAAAGTTACCTTATGAAAAAGGTACTGTATGTTTCATTTGGGGGAAAACACTGTATTTATAACTTATTTTTATGCTAAACTTGTTATGAGGAATGCTAGTTTGAGTTACATGTGAATGAGTCTGAAGTGCAATATCTATATAGATAAGTGATTCATTTTTGAGAATGTATCTATTGAAGAAATATTTATACAAGAAGTTCACTATTCTACTTAATATAATAGTAACCTTACAGAAAATAGTGAATGTTTAGGGCTTTTATTTATTAAAAAAATAAATTAAGTGCATGGCATATGCTGCCATACACATGGTGTGATTTATCAGTTTTTGTAACATGATGTTTATCCTGCAAACTAGCAGTCATCTGATTTTTTCTTGTCCTGATGATGTATTTTTGTAAGTTACCATATTTAAAAATAAAATCTTTTTGTGTGAATATTTATTTCCAACTAAAAACAACTCATTAAAGTGTTGTAACTTCATTTGAAAAACAACTCAACCTTTTTCCATATCATTTTAGAAATGACACGGTGCAATTTTCATGTACAGTGAATTGGTCATTTCGTTTCTGATAATTTAGGGCTTTAAGAGCTTACTTCCAAAGCCCCTTGAAGTCAAAGGGAAGGTTGCTTGTGGCTTTTGTGGTTGATTTTTCCAATCCCCATCAATTTAAGAGGGCTTTGGATCAAGCCGTATCTTGTTAACAGATGTTTGAAGCCTTCTTAGAGTCCAGTTTGGATAATAAAGCCTTGACTTTTTAGTCTGCCATATGGGAGCTGCTGTTGATAATACTTGCCTTATTTTTGGTTTTGTGAAGCATCTTGCAATGACTGTTGCTAACTAGCCAATGTCTTGCTGTATTATTCATACCTCCTGATTTTCCAATAGTAAAAACTTAACCAAGCACATATAGTGTCATTATTTAGGGAAGTATCCTGGAGACAAAACCATCTTTGTTCTGTAGATGGTCTTTTGTACTCTAATTTATATTTCAAGCATCTACAATTAGAAAAATATGCTGTGAATGGACAGTTTTATGATTACTTATAGGCATATGTCCCTCCAGACCACAGCTAGGAACAAAGTACTTTTTAGATGAGTTGCTGGTATATAAAATTATGAGACCTATCACCTATTTAAATTGTGAATATTGATATTTTCATAAGTAGACAATATATTGTGTTTGACAGACTTGTTTGTATTATAATAAATTATGAGATGGTGCATAACTTATTACAGTGTTTGGAGCTATTGTGTCTGACTTATAGATTCTCATATACTTCTGTGTTTTTTTATACTTATGATACACTGCAAATAAGACCAGTCCTTGTGACAGTTACTGAGTAAAACACAGCCTTGGATTACAGGTGTTCATTCACTTGCTGCAAGTAAAAATCTGAAATGCATGATGTATGAACAACTACTGGCCCAATTCTTCTTTTTAAGTCAACATCTCAGCTGCTGTGAGTGTAGTTTAGCTGTTAAGGTCAACAAACTCCTGTCCCAAATACCAGTCCAAAGTTTGACCTGCAGAGATCATTTACATGTGACCAAAGTGGGTGTGATGCCAAGAAATTGTACTGCTGCCCACAAACATTGGAAGCGTTGAAATATCCATGAAGTTGGGTCCGGAAGAACAAGACACAAACTCAAGTCCCAATACTGGTCAATGACAAAATCAATTTTGTAAACTTCCCTGCAGATAGGCTGTATTCAGTTAGAGGAGCTGGTGGAAATGGGACAAGTAGCAGTTTGATTCAAATCAGGGATCAAAAGGCATTAATAAAAAGGAAATACTCCCAGTCCACATGCCTGGGGATGCCCAGGGGCTGTGTGTTTTACAGGCCAGGCAACTCCTGTTCTGAGGGGAGCATCCAGAGCCCCCGCTCCATCAGCTGGTGATCCCAGTCATTCATAGGGTCATTCATACATTCATTCCTGTACGGTACTCCAGTCTGTTCAAGTGATAAGGATCTGTCATGAAACACTGGACTTAAGGATTATATCTTGTTAAAGATGAACTTTATATCATAGCCTTTGCCAGAAGTAAGTGCAAAAAAAAAAAAAACCACCACAAAATGAGAAAAAGCCACCCATAATGGTAAAATACAAACTACTAGAGACTAACTGCATTACATTTTGACATAAGGGACAAGGCTTCTTGCCTGAGCAGCTGTATCATATCCCCACAGCCACAGGGGGCTTTGAGCCTGCTGGAGCCACCCATGCTGGGAGACAGGCTCCTAGCAGTTCATCAGCTTACAGAATTTTCCTCCAAACAAACCACGCTGTTTGCTGCTGCAATGGTGAGGCTCAAACTTCGCAGATTCCACAAAGCAGAATTTCTTCACCAAGTAGGTAACCAGGCCCAAAATAAATGTTTTAAGAAATAAGTGTTTTCAACTTGGTTTTCCCAGCTAATAGAAAATAATTTTAGCTCAAGTGACCTCAAGTTAAATTCATCTGAAAGACTAAAACCTTAATCACAGATTACTTTTTATTTCCTAAAAGGACAGTTTGATAAGCCAACTGAAGTGAGCTGGATTCAGGACCACAGGGACTGAGTGTGGAGGAAGCCCAACATTTCTTCAAATGAAAAATACCAACACCACCTAGAATTTGTACCCCAATCAAATGTAAAACTTTGTGAGATCAAGCTCCTTGCTTCTCCTAAGTAGTAGGACCTTAGATAATTAAAAGCAAGCAGAGAACAGAATAAAGAAAGTGATCAGAAAAGACATATCTCAGATTGAGAAGGGTCAAGGTAAACGTGAAAATTGCCCTGAAGAAAGCTGAGCCAGGTCTTGTGCAGGGCATTGCATTGCAAAAGGCTTGGTGGTCAAATTTGGTTTGTCAGCAATACAAAAAAATGTTTTCAGTCTAATGAAGTCAAAATTAGGAATGAACTAGATATAGTTTTAAAGCTAATGAAACTTCTGTTGGAATGTGTGTGTCAGGGCAGCCCAGTGCCAAAGGCAGGCTTGCAAGGATGCAGGCAAGGCAGGAGGGAGGGGAGCACAGGCAACCCAAGGGGTGTCAGTGCTGAGCCCAGAACCCCTCCAGCCTCCTCCCCGGACTATTGGAGGTGGATGGGGAATGGCACAGGTTTGCTGGGCTGTGCTGAAGCCACCGAGCACTGGCAGGTGTACGAGGTGTGATCTAGGTAATGTCGGACCCGCTCCCCAGTTCCCGCTGCGTGAACAGCTTTCGAACAGGTTTTAAAGGGCAGCAGCAAGGAGAGACAAATCAGTAGGAAAGGGACACTGCTGGAAGGGGTAGTGTTGGGTTTGATGGTGCTTATCAGGGAGTTGTTCCTCCAGGAGGAAGCCGGGGATCCGCCTGTCTCAGTATTTTCATTAACGGCTGCGGCATGCGAAGTACCGATAAAATGCAGAGATTATTAAAAAGGCATTGTACTGCCAGTGGAGGACTGAAGGAAAGGTATTTCATGTAGGAACCGGATGACCTTGAAGATTCAAGTGATAAAAATTGGATGAATTCAATAGTAATAAACACAAGGCTCTCTACTTGTCTGCCTGTAACAATGCATTTGCCATAAAACCTCAGTAGTCAGAAACAACCAAGAACCCAGTTGTGCCAGCTGGGCTTGAATGACAATGAGTCACCAACAGAAAGCAGCTGAAAAATCCCAGGATTTAATCAAAGACATTCTAAAGATACAGCAGAGTATTAATTGCATTTTGCAACTAATACTTACATGGAATATGCATATATATATATATATATATCAATGGATAAATAGCAGTAGCCAGAGAAGAGCTTGATAAAGAAACAGAGCAGGAACAAGAATAAGTGGTTATGGACTTCCCTCAGGTACATTTACCCTTGAAGTCAGAAAATCGTCTCTACCAAAGCAGGGAGGCTTTGCAAAAGCCTGCCCAGAAGTCTGGATTTCCTCCGTGGCTTTAAATGGAGCTCAGTGGGTTCACAAACAGGATGGTGAGACGAAGCCAGCAACGGGATATGTCAAGGACCAGGCATCCTCAGAGCTGGCAGCCCCACACTCCGACCCTTCCCTGAGTCCCTGCACAGCTCAGCAGGTCCCTAAGGGCAGCAGCAGTGGCCCCCAAGCCCATTCCCACCTGGGCTGCTTCAGGGGACACACATCCAGCTCAAGAGGCAGGAAAGCCACTCGCTGCTTGTCAGAGCCACCCCAGCTACGGTGAACTTGGAAGCACACATAGGATGGCACAGACCAGGGCTAACACATTCCCTGTTGAACTAGCACTGACTTCTGTATCAGCTGCTCAGGTCTTCAGAAACCTCTTTAAACCCACCAGAGGCAAATAAAAAACAGCCTCACTCAGACTTGAACTGTTAAATAATAATCCCACTCTTAGCAGGCTGGGGCTGGATTTGCCAGAGCTGCCTTTCTGACAGCATGCAATTAATCCCCGGGAGTTGCCAGACACAACAAGGGGGTTGAAAGGCTCCAGTCTTTTGTAATAAATAGGCATTGCAAATGAATTTACTATTAGCTGCCACAGTGGACCAAAGCAACAAATATTTATTGTAATTACAAAAATGTGTTAAAAAAATTAAAGGCTTATGTCTTAGTGCCTCACAGACACTGGAAACCCTGCACCATGCATTTCTCACTCAGCAGCTTCACCATCGAGTCTGCTAGGAGCATGATACTGAATATCACAGGCAGAAGATCAGTACCAAAGGCCTTCAGCTGAGAGTGGCACCTCACACTGTCTGCTGCCAGAGCAAAATGAAGCTGCCACTGACCTGAGGATCTTGCAGCCAGAGAGGAAAGGAGCAGGAGAGGAGTGCCGGTGCATTTTTACTATCTTCATTTTGCAGATCAAGAAGTAAGGCACTGGGAGGAGCGATTGCCTCGCATTCCTTAAGTGAAAGAGCAGCAAAGGGACTCAGTGTCACAGGCCAGGTGGGCCCTGCTGGGTGAAGGCACCAGCAACTCACCACCCTCACAGAAGCAGCTCTGGGCTGAGCTCTCCCAGCTTTGTCCCCCTGGTACAGACAGCACCGACCTTCAGTGTTGCTGTGTTTCTGGGATAAAAAAGCAGACAAGAAGTCCAAACATGAGGTATGCTGCATTCGTGGGGAAAGCCGTCAGAGCCTCTGGCTGCCTATCACACAAAACAGGTATTGGGACCACAAAACCACCCAGGGATGCAGCCAAAGCGAGCTGTGTTTTAACAACACTGCTTACAATGGCCTTAGCAAAGATCTTTCCCTGATTTTCTCATTTTCTCCTGTTTTTAAAGGATCGGGGGTAGAGGGGCTGTCCCCTTAATGAAGAAAAAGGGCATGCACTGTGGGGTTTTTCCTCCTTTTTTCAATCTACTTAAGCATTCTGCAAAAAAGCTATGTAACTGAATTGGAGGCAGTTTCAGGGAAGGGATAATCACGCCAGTAACACAGAAGCAGCAGCTGAGGCACCACTCACATTGCCTCCTCTTCCAGCTGTATCACCGGGGGGCTCCACTTCAACAGGAACAACCCAGCCCCAGCTCTGGATCCCCAAGAGGCCCTGCCAAACCAGGGGTGAATGGCATGAAATACAAGACTTGTTCCTTGCCACAGAAGGGGACAGCCCCAGTGTCCTAAATGGTTTCACGTCGGGGCAACATGGAAGTTCAGGAAGGCAATGCTGAGAGCAAACCCTGAAGCGTAAAGCACAGAGCCCAGGGGTGCAGAAACAGACCAGAAAATGCTACTATTTTTATTGCAAATTGTAGATATCAGGTGAATCACACCACACCTACATCTTCCTGATCAGTCTCTTTAAAATAGCATCCACTATTTTTTATTGTGAGTTTCAACAGTAGTTGTATGGAAAAAGTTAGCTGAAAGCTGCTTTATAGATCACATCTGACTCAGGTTAGAGAAGTACAAAGTGCAGGTAAACAAGGTGCTACTTGAAGTCTTTTCCTCTGGATAGATCCAGAAAGAAAAGGCATTGCAAGGAGGGCTCAGCACAGCCATGCACGCCGGTACTCAGGCAAAAGGTGGGTTTCTCTCCTGGTGCTCCACAAGCCAGCGGTGAGGATACAGCACCATGCCTGAGCACATGAAAACCACCAGTCCCACCATGCTCAACTCAAAATCATCCTACGATCTTACAGCTGCATTTATCCCCAAGGATCTCAGAGACAACTGGCCACAGCTGGCTGGTTAATCAGCAGCCTGCAGGAACAGACACACGGAATAAACAGATTTTCATTTAAGCCAATATTGCACTGGTGTGACCTTTTTCAAGAGTGCATATGTGTAAACTCCAGCAATCAACAGCACTACAGCTCAGCAGCTGCATGGGGGAAGGCTCGTGCCTGATAATTCACCTCTCCAAGGCAAACCTTGCAGACGCTGAGATGGGAGCAGTGCTTTGTGCCTGCGCGCACTGAGAGGGTGGTAGTGCTCATGGGGTGAAGATAAGGATACACATCTGCAGAATAGCTGAAGGAGAGACCTGCTTAACATGCAGAACCATCACGCTCAACACAAGCAATTGCTCCAGTGATTCAGAGTGGAGAATGAATAGGCAGGGGATGAAATTTACAGTTTAATTAAACTACTAGGAATTATCAAGAATGGGGGGAAATCAGGGAAATGGCACAGGGGAATCCACAGGCAGTGGCCATTTTGCTAAACTGTCTGCTAATACAGGAGTACATGAGTATTAATAAAAAAATCAAAATCCCCGAAAACATTAGTTGGGTCTCTGGGAGGGAGAAGCCCAGGAAGCAGACAAGAACGAGGCTGCCACGGTGCAGAGCAGCAGGAATGCTGGCGTTCCTCTGGGTCGAACAGAGGAATTCTACCAGACCCCTGCAGAGCTGAAGGGCAACACGGGCTGAGAAGGAGCTCCCCTTCAGGCTGTCTCACCACACAAGGGCACGGCTGATCTACAGCATGGCAATGGTGACCTGCAACAGGACCACAGCCCCAGAAAGGTCTTTCTGCAATCGCAGCCCCAACAATTGCTACAGCTGAAGAAAAACAAGTTTTTACCAGACTGGGAGGATGGAGCATCAAAGCAGCTCTCCAAAATCAGACATGGAAAGCATCCTGCTCTGGGTTGCAGGGGGAAAGAAATGGCCAGGAAGGAATGGTGGAGAGAGGAGTTTGAAGAGTCTCCTAAAAAGGGATAGGATAAAAGCACAGCAGGACAAGGCGGCATCACACATGAACAGCACACCCTAGCCCATATCAGACAGCCTCAACCAGCTCAACTTTCCTTCCAATGAAGGAGAGAACTTCGCTGTGATCACACAGGGCCTGGAGGCATCTCAGCAGCTTCCCTCCCTCCACCAGCTGAACTCTGCAAGCCACTGGGGTGCTCCCGTGCTCAGCAGGGCACCACCTCTATGAGCTCACACATGGGCACCACTGAGGCAGTTACCTAGGCTAACACAGTTTGGTAGCTATAGCAATGAATGAGTTGAAGGATCAATAGGTGTAATTGCAATGAATAAAACTGCTGGAGTTAGCCAGACACTACTAGGATTGGAGCCTGGGAGCTGCTGCTGCTGTTCTTTTTGCTGCTCAGCAAAGCAGTTGTCCTGCTCATCCATTGATTGCATCTTTATTCTGACTTCCATCATTTACTTCCTTTCTGTCTGAAAGGGCCCATGCTCCCCACAGCCTGGGTATGCACAGCTGTAGCAAGTCTCCAGTTTGGACAACGGTCACACCACCCACTACACCTACTATCAAATTAATATCCTTGCACAATTCAAGACATCAAGCCCTTGTTTGACAGGGCTTCCCAGAGCTACCTTGGGACCCCTGCTCTCTGTTCAGCTCTGTGCTCCTTCCACTTTGCCAGTTCACATTCTCCAGCTCTGCCCCTGCAAAGGGGCACCTGTGCTTGCTCTGCTTCCTGCATCCCACCCCAGCCCTGGCCAAAGCCCCTGGTCCATTCTGGGCTGGCAAGGGCCCAAGACCTTTAACAGATGTGCCAAAAAGCTGGCACGCTACAGAAGAGCAGATATATTAAAACACCTCACCAGGAGCTCTGGAAAGAGCCATACAGGCAGTACCCAGCCCACACAGCCAGGGTCCTTCACTACCTGAGCAGCCCCTTTTCAGCACCACAGAGCCTTGTTGGGGTCCTCCCGTGCTCCACATCCATTTGGAGCAGCAGCACAAAGCCATCGAGAGACATTTCTGCTTCTCACTAAGAAAACCTGCAAACCTGCCCCACCATGGAATGATGTGCAGGTGATGACTCACAGGACACAGAAGCAGCTTCTTACCCATATTTTCACAGCATTTAGTTAATCTCTTTTACTAACTGTAAAAAGAAAATCTGAACTGAAACATATGCTGAAAGGAAAATGTTTGGGCCAAGCAGCCATACATCTTCCAGAAGAGTCGGAGGGGGAGATTTGCCAAAAGAGGCTCTGCTGTTCTCCAGGCCAGAGGAAACCTCAGGAAGGGGCAGCAAGGGATAACTGGATCCCTAAAGACAGGGCAACTGGTGCTTTTTTGGTAACCACCCCACAGCTGCTAGACAGGGCAAGTGCTGTGACACACCAAGCTGGCGCACTGCAAGGTGTCCCCAGAGCAGGGACCTGCCACAGCCTGCTGGGTGCAGGCAGTGGCAGCAATGGCAACTAGTCACTGATGCTAACATACATTAAAAAAATAAGCCTTTTACCATTCACGTGTCTCTGCACTGGTTTTCCTCTTGAGCTTCATAAAGCACGAGGGAGAAGTTACCAAATAGACCTCCCTGCTTTTCTCTTTTAAAGCTGTTTGTCTTCATTTTCCCCGTCTGCTAAAACCTTGGGTAGATGTATGAGGACAAGTTATTTCTCTCAGCAGTGAGCCACCCCTCGTTGTGTCCACTTAGAGAGCTTTGGCTTACACTGAAGAGAGAAAGCCTCAGGTGGCAGGAGACCCAGCCCACCAGCACCCCTTTGTGCCTCCCTTCAGCAACATGGGACCTGCTTGTGGACCCAGGACCAGGTTTCTGAGCACAAAGCAGCCACCAGGCTCTGCTCCCCTCAGAGTCTGCACACCGCTGGTAACCAAAGTGCTACACAAAGACAAGCCCCGCACAAGATGCACTTGCTTTCAGATCCCAATGTAAACCAGGAACTCTTGGCATTTTCCCTCAAAACAAGTCTTACAGACATGGGAACAGCAGGGGAAGGTTTGATCTGCACCATGTGGCCACAGATTGTCATAAAAAAACAAACCACCACCCCCAAACCAGGCAAGATTCCCTCCTCTCGGCTTTAGACGGGGTAGAAATGCTGCTGGCTCAAAGATTTGCCTTTAAACCTCAGTGTGATGGCACTTCACTACCAAAACCATTCCCAAAACTAATTGTGAAGGGAAATTGCTTCTCCAGCCCCACTCATGCTTGGGTGCCTCTAAGAAATCAGTCACAAGTAATGGCTTGACTGAGGGACAGCTGGAGAATTTTAATACTTTTTATGACAAAAAGTGTATATAAAAACTTCACATAATTGATTGTCTCCCCATCTCTCCTTTATAGGAGAGGTTTATAAGGCTCCAAGAGCACAGACTGTACGCATGCTCCGGTCCTAAACCCACCAGAGCTTTCAGTTCGTGCAGACTGGAAAAGCTATTTTTGGAACCACACAGACCCTCATAACCTACAAAACTACATGGGTCCAGACCTGCTCTGTCTCCAGGTGCTCCGTGGACGTGACCCTCAAGCACAAACACCCAGGACCCACCCAGGAGCTGCTGCCATCAGCACCCTGAGGAGGTGACCACAGCCTCCATTTTGTGTCCATTGTGCTGAACAACGGACATCGACACAAGGCCTTGCAGGAGGAAGTTTAGGCATGCCATCCCTTACCATACCCATTCCCTGTGTTACCTGTGTTCACACCAATTATTTTAACACTTCCTAACATTCAGGCTTCCATGCTTTCAAGGTAGCCAGGGCTGAACTGAACTATAACTACAAAAATACCTTTTTCCATTTCTGAATTGGATACATTCAGGTGAAAAACTCCCTTCCAAAGATGGAATTGCAAATTATGCTTGGGAAAAAAAATTTTCCTGCTTCCCTCTTAACTTTACAGTGTGCGATACCAGGTTTTAAAGCTTTAGGTGTTCCAAGTGAAAATATTAACTACCAGATGGATTCAACAAAACTCATCTTCATATCCTCACAAGAGATTGAACATTGACAATTTACATTGCATGTGTTTTCTAGTAATTTCCTGGAACTTGGCTGGTTTGCACCTTACGTGCATCCTGCCCCCGGGGCCGTGGTTCCTTGCCCAGGCTGCCAGGCATCCTTCTCCCCACATGAGCCACCACCTCCCCACAGCCAGAGCAGGACCACAACGTGCTCCCTCCGCAGCCATTTCCCTAACACATCTGTGGTCTACAAAGAGGAACACAGCCCCGTGTCTTGGTAGTCATTTATCACAGTGGGTATTAGGTAAGAATTTAAAAGCTGCATTTTCCTTACAGAAGGTATTCTGACCTTTTCCTCCAAGTCAGTTGGATATTTAGTGCTCCCAGCCTTACATGGAGCCACACAAGCCTTCTGCAGCCAGCCATTCAACTGCCTCAACACGAACCTCAGGGGCCATGAGAATTTGGCAGCCTCAAGCAGTTCTCGCATTATGGGTGAAGCAGGTGGAGAAATGGATTTTGCTTTTAGTTCTTAACACACCACAGCAGCCTCTCTTGGTTTGTGCACCACCACCCAGACCCTGCCTCCCAGGAAAGCCATTTTGTGCACCTGCAAGTCTTGTCTCCTCAGCCAACACTAGCACATCCCCACCTGCCACGGGATGCTCATTGATGAAGTTTGTGATGCAGTTCAAACAGGCAGGGGCTCAAAAATGTAAGTTGCTAATTTCCTGTCAACTCTCAGCTAAGCAATGAATGATCAGGAGAAGCAGCTCATCTGGATCAGCCCTTCCAGTCACAGACTCTCTTTGCCAAAACATCTGCCATCCCTAAACCCAATGTTTCCTTCACATAACTAAACAGGAACTGAAAGCTGAATTAGTACAAAATCAAAGAACATGCTGATACCTGAAGGTGCACTAATGCTTTGTGAATATAGTTTGCCACAACCTGTGCCCAGTGCTGAGGTTTCACTGCCCAGGTGGGACTCTCAGCAGGGACAGAGATCTGCTTCAAGACTTAGGGTTAGGACAGATGCTTGCTTTTCATACCTGGTTACTCCTGAGCAGCACTGACACCACATTTTATAGATTTATAAATGCTTTGAGAACTAATCTGATGTAGAAAACTGCCATAAGGATTACTGCAAACAGATGATCCACCATTAAGACACCTCTTTTAAGCAAAGGCCTGATTCCCAGAAGAGCCCTGCCTTTGACCAGGAGGCCACAAAACACATACAGGCCCTGTATGCAGACGAGTTGTGCTAAAGTCGGTGTGATCTGACAGTGCTGTACCAGACTGAATGTGCCTCCATCAATACTAAACAAAATACTAAAAATACAGCACGGTGTCTGGTCACTTGGGTCAAATTTCTATGGGAAATACAATCAAGACTGTAGCTTAACTGTAGAAGTTATCTTTTTTTTTTTCCTCCAATGGTTTAAAGATTTAGGAAGAATTTTGCATATTTCCAAGGAACGTGTGCCAACATCCAGGTCAGCAATTTAGGTCACACTGGCCTTGTTATGCCGCTGTCTTCTGATCTGAAGTGAGCAGCTGGCACCAGAGGACAGGGCCTTAATACACAGCAAAAGCAGGTCAGGCACGGGGAGAGGCCAACTTTGTGCTAAGCTTTTTGCACTGAACACATGTGAAAGATGAGTATGAAAACACTCAGAGAAGCTACAAATGGACTGGAGGTTACTGACTGAAAATGGAGCCAGGGCTATAAAATCCTGGAGACCAGGACAGGGTGCACTTTCCCAAGATGGCTATTAACACATGGATACGAGTTTATCTCAAAACCCCTGGAGGAGAACAACCTTGCAAGTCCAGAGCCAACAAACATGATATTCAAGCACAAAAATAAGGTCTACAATTGCTCACTATCTTAAAGCACATCCAAGGCTTATAAGGAAAGCCAAGGAGACTAACTGCAGTTTTAACAATTTAATAGGGTAATTTTAAATTCTCATACATTAGAAAGGAGCACCTGAGATTTATTACATATCAAGAGCAGCGAGCATACTGTGTCCCACTCTGCAGGTGCAACCCTGCCAGAAGTGACAATGGTAAAAATCACCAGTGAACCAGGAAGACCAGTCACTCTTTGGGGACCAGCTATTATCAAAAAACAGGTAAGTATTTAATTCCAACTTGTACTTAAAAAAAACACATTTCTGGGGACAACAAAATGCCCAATTCCAAGAACACTTCACCGTCATTATACCATGCAGAAAACTCACCTGGAGAAAAGCCACTTTCTGCAGCAAGTTTGGCAGGTGCCAGTAACTGGAGCAAAGTGTCTGCATGGAAGATGAGGAGGAATAACACAAAAGGTGCCAGTGAGGGAATTTAGGTTACTAAACAGCTCCTCCCAGTTTTGCCACTGAGTTCTCATGCAGCCCTGAACACCTCCCTCGAGTTCCCTCCCTCAGCTCTCAGAGGAAGCTGATCTCACCAGAAGCCTTTTAGGACACTATGATTTTCTTTGCATACTCAAGCATTTCACTTCTGCGAGATAAGTACCATAGACAAGAAAAAGATGCAGGAAATTATGCCAAATTACATCTCTTGATCAGTGACTTTGCTTCCTGGCTTCTCAGGGTCTTTAAGGCACTCCAGTGTTGTTGCTTATCACTGACATTCCTGACAGCGATTTCTATGCAGATTTCCCCACAAGTTATAATATTTTGATGACCTGCCTATAGAGCAGAGTCTGCTTCCCAACATGGGAACTCATTGACTGACTGCTGATGAGATAGATTTAGTTATTTCAAAATCAATTCTACAGGTATTTAAACACAAGTGCTAGAAATTCCTCTGCCCGATAAAATAGTCTTATTTTTCAATACATTCTGTTGCCTGTGTGAGACTACCATGAGGCTATTATTTGGAGATAAATACCTTGGTGGTGTGCAAAGCCTGCTGAAATGAACCTGATCTTTCCCAATATGTAAATAACCTAAAATGAAAGTGACGGACTTGCAGTTTAAGTGCTCAGGAGTTACAGCAGTAGGAGAAGCAGATATGTGAAGGTCAGACCAGCTCAGAGAGGTCAGCACAGTGTTTCCCACCAGACCTGGCACCTCACCAGCTCTTGGGGCACAGAATCTTCTAACCACGCGTAAGCAGAAGTTACAGTGACTCCACTATCCTCAGCATAGCCACAGTCAGAGCAGATATCCTCCCACATCTGCATTTTCTAGCTACCTAGCATATGCAGAAGCTTCCTGCTACACTTCAGATACGTACACATGCACACCAAAGAGTTGTGATGCCAAGTGCACTGTCAGTGACTGCTACACTAATGAAATCCAACATGAGACAGTTACACTGCAGATCTGATCCTTCCACACGGCTGCTGGAGCTGAGTGCTCCAGATGGTACTTCTGGCACAGATTTATTCTGTTTGCCAGGGCCACCCCAGAAAACACTATAACAGCATTGAGTTAATAAAACTAGCTGCTAGGCATGAAGGGTTAACAGTTCATCTAGAAAAATTAATTTATTCTCAAAACCCATTCTGTTGTCACTTACCAAGAGGAAAAAAGTTAAGCACTGTAAAATGGGCAGCAATAATTGCATTTCCTTAAGGACACGTCTGGCAGGAGGTTGCTATCTGTTTCACGAAGTACGTGACCATGATACTGTCATTTTGACAGCATCAATGTGTGTAGCCATTAATCTTAGAAGTTTAAAACCCATAAATCTGTTAAACCTACTGTCATTGATTAGGAATTACATTACTGCAACACACAGAAGCCTTTTAATTTTTTTTCCTCCAAAATGAATAAACAGGTCTGTTCAGTTTATCTTTTCTTATTAGTGATAAAGGGCAAAGCTGTTTCATGGCTATGCATCATTGTTTTGGAACAAAATCATACCTAAGAAGCTTGGGAGAGGGTGGAACGAGGAGGAAAAACAGGCTTCCAGAGTTGTAATGTAGCCTCACTACTTACCTTCTTTTCTCAAGAGTATCACCAAGACAGAATTTGTTAAGCCTTGAATCTCTCAAATTTGGTTGATAGGGACCCAACGAATAATCCAGTCGGCCTCCTCATGCAAGGAAGATAAGCATATCTGTTGTGTTAGATCTTTATTTGCTTGCCAATTTTTTTTTAATGCTCCTAGCTATTGGAAGTATTCCAGATTGATCAAGTTAGCAAGTGAAACGACCTTCCAAGACCACGTAGATAATTACTTCTCATTACAATAATGACTCAATAATTCACAGAAATGACTGGGAAATCCACTGCCTTTGACTGAATTTTGACATCTGGGTGCCATTAAAATGCAAAAACAGATGTGAACCTCAGCATACAAATAATTCCATTAAGGTCAGAGACTGATGTGCTGATAGCTCCACACACAAGTGTTCTCCTGGAGAACCCCGACTCCACCTTCACTACAAAACTCCCCAGGATTTGGTGCGATCAGGTCATCACATCAACTTAGAGTATTTGACAAGCAGGGGGAGAATGAGAGAAGCATACCAAGGTCTTTTTGATAATCAACTGTAAAATTGGGAACTACTGTCCAGATTTAACCATCTGTTCATTTTATTGGGTGGGGAGGTGCATATAAGAGAAAGCCTCTGAGAATAAGGGCTCGTTAACAAGAGTTTTCTGGATGCTGTTTTTAAGAACAGGCAGTGGAAAACAAAGGGGAAAGCAAGCACCCACAGTTACATTCCCAAAGCAAAACCAGTGTTCCAGGTGCATTCTAGCAGTTCCTGCAGGAAACAAAGTACTAATGGACTGAAATTTGGTTTTGCCTCTTCTTTCTGCACTGGTCTTCTATTGCAGTGCTCATCTTTCTTTTCTCCTTGTTTTAAGCAATGGTTAAACTCAACCAGCTCAGCAGAGTTTGGATGCAAGGACTGCTTTGGGTACTAATTAAATATAGCATATGTTCTCTTAGTAGTTGTTTACAGCTGGAAGATCAAATGGTTTTCTGAGACTTTGATCTTGATGCCTCTCCTTGAAAAAACACAGACAAGTTCAATGGACCTTCGCTGCAACTTCTAAGGGATGTTGTTGATTGGATGCAGTTCCCATTAATAGACCTGTATATCTTCAAGATGAGGAAACTAAGTCAGCTTTTCCACTCTGCATAGGAATATACTAACAATTAAGCTAAAATTGAATGGAAAGTCAGGGTACAATTCCCCAAAATGCAGCTTTGGAGGAGAAGTTAACCCAGCAGCCATTCAGTGGCTCATCCAAACCACAGGAGAGTTCAGTGATGCACTGAGGTGGGCTTCATCCTGTCCCTGCTCTGACACTCTGGCTGAGCTGGGAAAGGACTGACCACACCATCATTCCCACAACCACCCCAAAATGCAATAGCTTTTTTTATAAAAACAGAAAAAGACATCTTGCGTAGGAACTCTTATTGACACAAATGGGTCTTATGTAAGATTTTCGTAGTGGTTTTATACAGTTAACTTCAGGAAGATTTTCCTGACATTCTGCCTAAGCTCTTGCTCTCAGGACACAGTGCAGGTTGTGTAACTTAAATAGTCCCCAGGACGCAGACCAGCCAAAGAAAGCTATGGGAGACTGACAACAGTCAACAATTTAATTTGCCTGAGGGCTGGAAAGTCAGAGAGTAGTACAAGATCCTCTGAACACCAAGTGGCCTTAATAAATAGCCCCCTTCAGAATCATTACAGCTGAATCTTGCTTTTCACTGTATTACACAGACACTAGGAGTCACTTAGGAGCTCGCCAGCTCTCAAATTGGCCAACAAACCAAAGTCAATCCAATTGGAATTGGGATAGAAGCATTTGCTAGAGTGAAGCGGACCATGAGAGATCAATAATATAGATCCTGGGACAAGTGAAAATTACAGTGTCTGCAGGAGGAAATAAATGAGAAAAAAGTCCCAAATCAATTATTGCCAGGTGCCAGAATCTGGGCGGGGTAAGGGGGGGGGGACAAAGTAAGACCAGGAATAACAAAAGAGCAGCCATGTATGTATGAAACAAGTAGACATGAGAAAAATATGTATTTACTGTTTACATTCAGAAGACCAACTCCCATTCCAGTCACACCACTCCTTTCATGGCTGTATCTGTGTGTAGAGAGGACACATGCATTTGATTCAAAGGGAACATGGGAAAAAACATGGTAAAAGATGGGAAGGCTCATTTCTGAAAATGCACCTTTCCAAAGAGCACAGACTGAGTAATACCTGAGCAATCATCACAGGGCTTGGAAGAGAAACACTACTCCCCTTGTTGAGAGGCAAGTTCAGATGCTAAGCACAGGATTTGATAACCCTTTCCCTGCAAAGAGAGACAGGTAAAAGCAGAAAGCTACTCTTAATCACCTACTAGCCAGTGGTGGAAACAGTATGCCAAAGGATGGAGTTTTTCATACAGTTCAATACAGTGACCCTTACAAAAACAGAAGACAAGTAAAAATTGCAACTCCATGCTGAGGTCAAAGATTTTCAGCAATATCCAAACCCATGTTCAAGATAACCCCTTAATCACAGCTATGATCTATAATGCATGGGGTGGTATCACATGAAGTCAAATACTGTGAAACAGGGACTTCTGGAGGAACATTTGTTCCAATTGAACAGGTTCCCGCTATTGCACAGACCTTAAATAGCAGCAGCATCTGCTTTCCTGCAGAGGCTGAAGAGTCACTGTGCTTTGGGCTTTAAGCATGTCAGTGGGGTACAGGGACATGTTAACAGCTGACACATGTTAAGTATGTGCAGCAGCAGCCTGGTAGACCTCTCCCAGCCAAACTCATACTGCAAGTTGGCCTTTACATGCCTTATCTCACATTCCTGTCTGTCAGAAATGTATTTTAGTTTTGAGGATACATGCTGATTTCTGTTCTGTGAAATACATACTACCATGGATTTGAATCTACAGGATCAAATTCCAGTAGCCTGCTTTCCAAATCACCTGATGGTGCCACGATTCAGACATGGGGAGAAGAGGGAAGGCTAATTCCATTTTGAGCGCTGTTCAGTTCACGCCCCAGAATAATTACGTATTTTATGGCTTATAGCAATGGGTTCAGCTGTTTTCTGTAGGTACCACCTCAGAGGGATCTACCTCCTGAGACACCACAACAATCAAGGGGTTTCATTTGCTCTCTCCACATGCTATAGCTAAACTTACTGAAGCAATAGGAGATCTTCTCAAGGACTGCAAAACAATTCAGAAAGGACTCTGATGAACTAATGCTCTGCCAATGACTAGAACCCTGCATTCCAGAGTTTCTCCATTTGTGCATTAGCCAACTGCTAAAGACAATTCTTCTGAAGTCCAGATTGCCAAGGACCCCAGCATTAGCAAGGCAGGGACAAATCCTGCCATCTTACCAGAGCCAGATTTTCAATAATTGCAACTTCAAGAAATCCCATGGACAATCTCTCCCAATTCAGAGAATTCCCACATCCCCCAGCGTCCCCCACCATCTGTCAAATTCATCTTCGCAGAATCGTTCTGAGTACAAATTACATGCCAGCAGCCATGAGCTGGCAGAGCCTGCACTGCACACACTGCACTCCTTGTATTTCCTTGTACATTAGCTGAGGCAACAGGATTGATGGATGCTTTCCCTGCACCAGATATGATTTCCATGCACCAGGCACATGTTTAGCAAGCTTTCTGGCAATGCCTATTCATCAGCAGCAGTATTAGTGCAGAGACAAGTGTCCTTCTTCAAACATATTGAAACCATGCCGACGTCAGCAAGACTGCATGGCTTCATCCGCAGCCATTTGTTGAGCTCTTCATTTCATTTACGTGAAGTTCAAAAGATCCAGCATTTTAGTATACTAACAGGATTTATCGTAGCATAAAGTTGCCGCTATAAAAAATGTAATAAAAGTTAAACCTAATGAATGTCTGAAATAAGAGTACCAACTAGTAAGTCAGAGGATTCCTCTGCCAGGACAATGCAGACTCACACAAGAATCTGCTCTAACATGCAGTGCATAGCAAGGAAACCCCCAAAGCCCCCCTGGGCCCCTCAGTTTAAGCAGACGACATGCTGACATGCTGATAGAAGCCAGCCTAAGCATTTCAGCCCCAAGACAAGTAAGGGAGGATGCTTGATATGACAGGACAGCCTGCCTTTAACCCTTGCCCAGTACAGCCCATCCTTTCGTCTGAGAGAGGTTTGCCAAGCAGCAGAGGAGAGCACGAGTGCAAGCAGCTCATATTTAGGACCGTAACCTGTATGCAGCATCTGTTGCTCAGGATAACTGCCATGTGAGAGGGTCAGAGTTCCCAACCTCGCTGCTCCCTGGCTTAGCCCGGGTCCATATCCAACTCTCCATGCCCTGGGGCCACTCCACACTCTGAGGCACAGCCAGCCAGGTAGGAAGCCAGCACCCAAACCCAGACTCCTGAATCACAGCTCTGCCTTCAACTCCATGTCAAGGGGTAGAGAGATGCAGGGACAAACAGCAAGTGTACCACTTCATCTTTGATAATAGGGATTTAAAACAACTTCCCTGTGCATCTCTGACAAAACTCCCTCTCCAAACACCAAACCTGAATGCCTCAAGCCCAGGGCTCCTCCCTACAGATGCACAGCCCATCCTGGGGGTCCCTCTGCCAGCAGCCTGCAGCACGTGCTTCACCATGACACGTTCCGCTTTAATCCTGACTTATGCTAATGTTGCTTCTGGGATTGATTATTAGGACAAATTGCTTATTGGTGTCTCTCCAAATCAATATTTCACTGCCTCCAAACCACTCTGTGTCCTCCCCAGAGTGAAAGCCCATGTGAACTGCCCAGTAACTTCAGCAGCATTTCGGTAAAGGCCAGCAGGGCAGCTCCTCTAACAGAGTCAATAAATCTTTATGGATTTCAGTGAAGTTGCGCCGATTTACACTAGCTGAAGATTTGGACCAGCATCTTTCTCCACTAGAAGCCTAAAGAAGCTTTTATATTATTTTCAAGTCACCTATAAAGCAAGATCTGATGACATCTGCAGCGAGCAGATCTGCAGCCGTTCATTTTGAGTAGTTAGCAGCCCACACAGCAGCAAATCACCACTAATGTCTGCTTCTCACACCACAGGGCTGTAAAACAAAACCACCTCTTGATTAAGAGAATTGTATTCAGAATCACTGCAGCTGGCACTCCAGCCACGTCCACCAAGGTCAGCTCGATATTTCCTTGAACCCTTCCCCAGCTCCCCTTCATGTTCTCTGTCGGAGCAGATGCAGCAAAGTATTTCCCACCCCCATGTGTGGGATGGAAAGCCCATGGCTTTGTAGGTTTTTCTGCTCACACCAGAGCCTGGGATGGGCAGGAGGTACCACGCAGGTCAGGGACTCCTGCAGTCTAGTGCTATCACGTGGAGCAGGAACAAACTCAGTTTTTACCACCCTTGTTTTAAAACAGAGATGAAGAGACTACTCAAAACAGACACGTGGGGCTGAAGAGGTTAAGCAATGACCTAAAAGCAATTCTGGCAGGTAAGTAGAAAGTGTGAAAGGACATCTCTTTTCTTTTGCTCTGGCAAGCCCCAGCTTCCAGTAGTTACCCTGGCAGACAGCACAGAAGACCTCTGTCATGGCCAGGATGATTTCCAGCAGTTTGGACCAAGGCATATTGAGCTTAAAGCTGGGAATACGTATATCACAGCTGGGAATACGTATATCATTTTTCCACTGCAGCCCTATGGATTTCACAGCTCTGTGCAGACCAGTTGAAACAGCCTACGATTTTATGAGCTTCTGCTAGCAAATTTGATGCTCTCAATTCTTTTTCAGGCTGTCAAGCTGACTTGGGTGAGCTATTGCTTCCTATCCAAAAGGAAACAGCTATGGGAAAACCTCGCACCTCTGTCAGCCAGCAACAGGCAGCCAGGGGAGCCAGCCCGTGTAAGCCTTGGGCTGCAGGCACCAGTGTCACTCCCTCCAAGCACCAACTGCTTCCACCTGTGACCACACCACACTCAGAGCATGGGACACCTTCCCTGCACTGTCACCTCACTATGAGTCTCTAGCAGCTCTGCCATCCCCTGCCAGGTCTATCCACAAAGGAGACCATCCATCCCGTTTCCCACAGAAGGGGGACTAAGATAAAAGCACACCACAGGGGAGGAAAGCTATTTAAGTTGGAGAGTTTTGCACCAGGCCATCCACCCTTAAACAGCCGTTATACCCTTCTGTATCATTCCAAGTTTTTGCCAGCCACTCCATCCCTCTGCAAAGAGCTCTCTTGCCCCAGGATGTAAACACTTGACAGGCTTTCCTAGAGAAAGCAATATCTTATTTTACAGGCAGCCCTCCCTGGCCAACACCTCCACCCAAAGGAGTGGGCCAGTTTAATGTAAAAAAACAACATGCAGTCCCCGTGAAGTCAGAACTTCCATAGTCCATCACAGCCCTGTTCGGCTGAACTATCATCTGAGCACTCATCACAGCAAAAACAAACCTCTCCCCAGCAGAAGTGCAGAAGGAGCTGTATTCTCCAGTGGAGGTTTGCAAGCAGGCAGATTTTTAATTAAGTGGAAAGGGCAGAATCCACAAAATGATTAAACATCTGCCAGGTGCTCACCCACTTGCCTGCTACTCACTGCAGATGGCCAGCTTTTAACCACAACTTGCTCTGAAGGCAGGGGACCAGCCTTGTCTCTTCAAATGATGCTTAAAAGACATTACAACCAAGCTTGTTCTATCTTCCTACCATGCTATAGATGTCTGTAAGAGCTATTTTTTTTTTAATGTAATCTCAGAATGGACAAATACACTGGAAGACAGCAGCAGTACCTGGCTGCAGCCCCAGCCCTGGCCAGCTTTGCTGCAGATGCCCACAGACCCAGGTCTGGGCAAACACCCTCAGACCTGTACTGTAACCTGGCTGTGCCCAAAAAACAGAGTTGTTCCTAGCCTCATAAAAAAAAAAGAAAACTAATTTTAGGCCAAACCTGTCCACATGCTGAGCAGTGGTGTGTTACAGGTCAGCGCTGGGGCCATGGCAGTTCACAGCCATGGAGGGAAGCAGCAGGAGGTCCCCTCGTGTGGCAGGGCCAGCCCCGGTGCAGCCAGAAGCACGGCACATTGATGCACCCAGGACAAGCCTTATCCCAGCCCAGGCGCCAGCAGAGCAAACCAAGCGTTCAGGCTTCAAACCTACCCAGTGCCACAGCCAAATGCATGCAGCACAACCTCCAGCAGCCCTACACCACCCAGGGCAGCAGGGCTGGGTTCAAGCTACGCTGGAGACCTATGAGGACTAGACCTGCGATGCTTTTGAATAAACACCGAGAACATACCTGCCTCGGGGCAGCAAACCAAGAGGTTTGTTCTCTTCTGTTTGCCCAAGTCACTGCATGCCCTGTCTCCGAAATGGCAGGAGGCATTGCAGAGCCCTCTGTTTGCTCTTAAGCACAGGCTGTACCGCAGCACTCCCCGCACAGCACTAGCGCTCATCACAATATTTGCCTTTAACACCCTAGCCTCTTTAACCACGCTGGTTGCGCCTCTGTCTGTCTAGCTGTCTCGTTACACGTTATTCTGTTTGCACACAGGCTGTTAGTTCTTCGTGCTGCTCAGCACTGTCTTTGCAGAGCCTGTTCCCTGTGGATTGAGGCATACCATGTGAACAGCTTTTGCTTTATATCACCCCTCCTTTTTGCATTTAGCAGCATGCATCTGCCAAGGCAGGGGCTTATTCAGGCCAACATACTCTTATTGTACCAACTGTACACCAATGCAGCAGAGCAAGCACCAGACTTAAGGTTTTAACATCTGGCAAAAAAAACAGCCCAAGCTCAGAACTGGGGCCCAGCAGGATGATCCTGGAATACCCTGTTGCATCAATAGATGAAAGTGACCGCTGGAGGTGTGGGGACAGCCTACAGTCTTTGTCTAAGTTCGCACAGCAAACTTCATTTAAGTTTGCTACGTAAATCAGAGCCACACCTCCCAGCCAAGGAGACACCACCAGCGGAGAACTGGCTGTACAATAAAACCCTGTTTCCTCCAAACACAATATTCCTCTGAGCTTCGCAAGGAGCTGAGACTTTAGCACCCAATACTCTTACAAGCATAATGCCTTTTGAACACCCAAGGGCTCCTCTGCACCTCGGTTTTCAATCTGAATCTCATGCGTTCTGCAGTTGACACAACAGCACTGTGATTTGCTGCCCAAGCACACTGACACGTCACAACTTACCCAAAGGGTCTGGATAACGGCTGGAGAAGGAGGACATCAGCATTTCTGGATGTAGCTGTGCTTAGCATTCTTCCCTCCCACCTTTCCAAAGAGGGAAAATGCCTTGCCTGTGCCCCTGCAGGGTGGCCTACCCAGGCAAAGGACAGCCAATTCTCCCTGGTTTCTGTGCTCTGAGCCTGAACACTCGCCATCCACGGAGGTGACAGATGCATTCGTTCTTCCTCTTTGCCAGGCAATGAGATAAGAGCACTGGTCAGCGTCAAGTGCTCCTGAATAACAAATGCAGTTGGCATTGAGATTGCTGAGGCTGGTAAAGAATTCATTCATTCACTCAGCACATGTATTATCAATCATGATAGGTCAAGCACTGGAAAATATATTTCTAAAGCAGAATGCTTTTACTGTTCAAGCCTTATTATTTCTTCACACAGAGATAGCCAGAGGATCCCATCAAGAGCCTTCAGAAGCACAAAAGAAGCTCTTAAGCAGTGTTTTGTGCTATATGCTCTAGAAGGGAAAGTGATAATTAAGGCTTCTCAGAGATGCTCCAAGACTCATAGGGTGAGCTGTAATAAATACGCTGCCACGAGCTGTGGGTATGCTGAGCACCCCATTCCCCTCCTCAGGCTGGCTGTCAGGCTCACCTTGTCAGCCCCTGCCCATCCTCACACACCCAGCAGCTTTGCCTGGTTTAAGAACTGGATGCTCTCTTCTGTGTCAGCCTGTCCCAAAGGTTTGAAAGATGGAAACAAGGCAGCTTTAAGTGAGAAAGAAAATGTAGAGCAATGCCTAAGACCTCTTTGCCAGGCAACGCTATCTCAAAAGCCCTTACACAGCTAAAACCTTTGAAGGAAGTCTGTTGGCAACTAAATAGCTCTGGAAACAATCACCACATTTTATACATTCCTCTCATCCAGGAAAATGTTTCATTGGAAACATCATTGTGAGCCCCATGTAACACACATCCCCTGAAAGCCCCCGGCCATTATGGATTTCCCATTGGCATGAACCACAGCCTATCCTTTGTGAGTGGCTTTGGTTGGAAGCTGCACCCTAAAGCTTACTGAAAAGGGAAGACAGCCTATGCATTGCAGAGAAGGATTCCTCCTGCTTCTTTTGTTGGCTTTAATTCAGTAGTCAGCTCTGTGCAGAAAAGTACTTAGATATGCACCTAAATACTTGGCTGGTTTAGGTCATTACGAGGAATGTGATTCAGAGTTCAGTGTGAATGAGTTGTGTTCAAGTATCTGTCCTGGCCCAATATTTTCAGAAGGTGATAAAGTACGGGTCCCACAGAAAGCTTCTTTCTTCCCCACACAACATGGCTGGTCATGAAGCCAAACACTTTAGTATATACACTGCTAACGGTTAGGTCAGAAGCGATCAAGTTAAATCCAAACTCCATTTGAATTTTTAGTCTTTACTATGGTTGCATATTTGCCTTAAAAGCCTGGTGATCATAAAGTCCCAGCCCCTCCTCAGTGAATTCACTCAGTCTGAAGCTGGGCATGCACAAGTGGGAAGAAAAGCTGTGAGCACTGCAGCTGAGCAGAGGTCTGATAAAAGAACAAATGCATCCTAGCTCCCAAACTGAAGAGAGTTTGGGCAGAATTCCTTATTTTGCAAGAGTGAGTTTATATTTAAGCTATTTAGCATTATTTCAGCTCTACGCAGCATTTGTGTTATATGCCCTGTTTAAATTAGTTTGGCCAACCAGTAAATCTGATAATTCAGGACTGAATATAACCAATTAGATTTGCTGTATGATACACCATAATCTGATCAAGCTGTCTCAAAGGATTTGACTTGTTAGCATTTCAAAAGCATAGGAGGTTTTTGAATAATTTATTACATTTCTTTCAAGCTCATCTTTGTTAATTCATTAAATGCAAAGATAAGACAGATGTTTTACAGAGACCTGTTCCATATCTGTTTTAACTTCAATTGGTTTTCAAAGGCTCACCTTAGCTCAGCTGAAAGCAACAGGTGCTGAAAAAACTAGGAAGAGCTGAGGGATGTGTCTTTCGAAATTCAGGCCCAGAGATGTGGGGATTTCCCCTACCCTCCACTTCCTGAGAACACAGTTCACATTTACTCCTGCCTGGGGGGTTCCTGTCTCTGGCCTCGCTACCTCTCCCAAGTTCATTTTTAACACGTCCACTCATGGTTTCTGTTAGAAGCTACATTTCTTGCATCAGAGTCTCTGGAAGTAGAAACAGGAGCATGATTAAACAAATCCATATAACCACAATTCAATTTCCTTTTTTTTTTTTTTTTTTACCCTGCCTACTTCTCATCTTGCTAAGAAACAGACCTTTGGTCCTTCGCTACAACAGAAGTTGTTCCCAGGGAGGTGCCTTGCTTGCTCCCTTGCCTGTGTCTCAGGAGGACACCTTCTTCCATGGGTTATTTTTGGTCTGCTCTTTTTCTGCCCAGGAGCAAGTTATTCACCTGAGTTTTAAATGCCAGTGAACAAACTTTGAGTTCATTCAGAAGACAGCACGCATTCATTGACAGGGACTTAATTTCTGCACATCTACACTGCAGTCATCTGCAGATGGTGGCACTGATATATGCAAGCAAGTTTACAGACTTGCCAACAGGGATCAAAAGGGAAGAAATTGCTTGAAGATTTCCTGGAAGACAGCACTTCTGCTGCAAAAGATGTCCAAGTATGCCAGGTCAAGAGATTTTGACATGACTTGAGAAACGTTTGACGGAACTGAAGGCTACTTGAAAGCAAAATTGTATTAGCAAAGGCTACAGACACGCAGATGAGAACACTGTGACCCAGCAAGCACACTTCGTGTTGTGAATAAGCGTTACTTCTTTAAGGGAGGGTCGCACCCATCTGAGGAAGTTCCTGCTGTTGTCAGTTCAGTACCACGCTACCTGTTGAACCTTCATGGGAAGACAGCTATTTACACATACTTAAAACCAAGGCTGATAGCACTATTGCCCACCACACCAAACATCTCCATTTTAAGTCATCGGTAACTTCTGGGGGTCAGCAAGTGAAGTTTGGCAAAGCTACATGGCAAGCATCTGCAAACAAACTTTTGTATGCAGGCACATAGCAAGACAGCACTATAACACATATCCATAATAGTGCTCATGTGTGATATCGATCTAAAAAGAAATCCAATGATAAAGCCGGAATGATTTACCCATTTACCCATTCCTTAGTAATCTAGTTTTTTTCTTCTAATAAGCATTGAATTAACTCATTATCTACAAAGCAAATTCTGATCCAGGAAATTTATTTCATCTTTATTCCATTTTCAAAACCATCTGGAAGTGCATCACACAGATAAACTAGTATCAAAAATACATGGCTATTACTAATTATGGTATGCTATGCCATTTCCCACCACCTGCCAGTGATGACACAACATTACTCAAGAATGAAGCTTGATAAGCTCGATGAATAATATTTAGACTATTTTCTTCAGCCTGCAAATGATCTGTGAGCAGATTTGTTCTCCCCCTCCCCATATCTAAGTTATTTAAAATTAGTCATAATGATTTTGGTGACTAATTCCTGATCCATAACTTGTTTATGAGCACTGCATTGCAAGGGTTTGAGATTTGAAATTCAAATCTTTGGTGCACAATTTAGATTTGACAAGTAACTCAATAGCAGTTTACTCCCCAACTAGATGGGGAACAACAATCACCATCTCAGGATTAATATTTGCATTTGTAAACTCAAAGCTCACTTTCTACCGACTTCTAATAGTTCCTTACAGCTTGCTGCATTTCGTTCACTCCTTCACAGACCGAAGAATGCAGAAGCAGCACAAACAAATGAAGCTTGCAGGTAAAAGGTGGAAGAGGTAAGGAGCTGCCTGAGGTTACTGCTATTGTTGAAGCTACTCCCCTAAAGCCAGAAAGATCCAGCAATTCCTAGCCTTGCTTCCAAATGGTACATTCACCTCTGGACCAGCGTAATCTAAGCCTTTCACAAGCACCTGTGGACAAAGGCAGAGACCTGAAAACAATTGCTCCAAGTGCATCTCATTCTTCTCACAGCCATCTCCCTGCATAGATAGGAATGGCCTCATTAAGCAAGCACTAATTTGATAAGAATTTAAAAGTGTACCGTTCACTGGATGAGGCCTTCAGCTACCTTGCATGCCTCCAGTCTTTTATCCTCCCTAACATGTACCCATTTCATTTTGAAGGTGAACATATTTGAAAACAAAATATTTAAGCAAAGCATCTTCCACACGGGAGACAGCCCACTGAAGTCAAACAGGAGTACTCCCACTATACCCAATGCCATTTAGATACAAGCCCACATTTTGAGAGAATGTTCATTGCACTATAGATAAAATAAAACCATATCCTCCTCCCTCTGTAACCCCTTTCCTGTGCAGCACAGGATGTCTCCCACCTTCTACTCCTCCTCGGCATTTCCATCCAGCCCTGTCCAGCCAGAAACATTTCTCACCTCTTGAGTTTCTAGGTATCCTATGACTGTTTTTCCCTCTTGGCTTTTATATCTACATACACTTATATCTATATGCACATATAGATGTTTTGAAGACAATTGCTTCCTCTCAATCTCTAGTGGAAGATTTTCCAGTCAGCATTGTTAAGAGTACAAAGACCACAACTGGGCCCATGAGCTGAGTACATGTGAAGGCCCCAGGTGAAGCTGCTTGGGGCAGTTAAGACCTATGGGTGCCCTCATGCCCCAACAGCCCCCAGCTGGCAGTAAGGCAACACCATCTGTACCTCCCCTGTCTCCAGATTACTGCCTGTAACCCCAGCCGCATCTCAAAATGCCATATTGCTCTCCCCACGGACTTAGGCTGCATAGCTTAGGAAGTTCAGAAGAGGCAAGCTATGACATGTCAGAACTGAGCCTCAGATAAATCCTCAGTTGAATTTGGGAATAAATTCTGTGGTAGAGAAACAGAGCACTGTTTGCATTGTGATGCAGCTGGCATCTTATTTTGTGATCCTGCGGAGAGTGGCCATCAAATACACTTCACTGCCACAAACATCAGTCAGCTTGGCAATGCATCATCAGAGCTTTGGAGCAGAGCCCTTGCAAGTCAAAGCTGCCACCTTCTAAGTGCTTTTCCCTGCCAAGCCATCAGCTTTGCCCACAGGCTTCACATCCATCCTCAAACCATGTTGTAGAACCTGCTCATTACAACATCCTGTGCTACAGACCCACTCGTAACTCCTGGGCACTCATCACCTTCAGGTATATCACATCTCATGTCCCAGGCATATTCTGAAGGAAGCTTAAAGACAAAACAGACACCCCCAGGAGAAGTAGTTCCAATCTATTCCCATGGAGCAGAACACAGGGAAGAGGTGCTCTGCTGGGATGGAGGAGCTGAGCGCTGTGAAAACCCACCTCTGCAAACTGTGTGGGAGCTCACCTGCTGCCGCCTGGCCTCTGCAGGCAGCGACAGTATCTTGCAATCAAATATTTCTGGAAAGTAGCCTGTAGCTCAAGGTGGATGGAAAAAATCACCAGACAGCATTCACTGGCCTATATTTTATAGGAGGTCTGCAGTGCTCTAAAGGGATGATAAATGGAACCTCTGAGAAAGCTTTCACTTAACACAAACCAGATTGGCTGAACAGTAGAAGAAATAGCTTGTGAAGCAGCTGCCGCATCAAACTATTACCTGTCTCGTGGATAAGGTGCTGCACCATGCCATGTCACATCTCAGTCCACTTCTTATAGGACTGGTTATTTATACTGGATGAGACAAGCTGATCATAACAGCCCCTCCAGATCAAAGCTGATAAATGTGTCATTGTAGAAGTTACTAGAACTGCTGTGTTCTCCTGACAGCCCTGACGCAGGTACTTTGAAGCATATAGATATGTGCCGTAACCAATATTAAATTTAATTTCTTAAAACACTAGAGAAGAGTTAAAGTTTTAATTTTGTCCTATTCATTATGATTAAAGTACTTCTCACAACTTGCTAGTAGCATTTTCTTCATTAATACAGTAATTTCACTCATTAGTTTTCATCTGTAAGTCAGCTTCACTTATACCAGCACCTCTAAAAAAAAGGCTCACCTTGTAAAAAAATAAATGAATAAAAATGAGAACAACTACAGCCACTCTTCCCAATGAAAAGCAATCCTGTGATTCTACTCAGGAAGTTAATTCAGCCAAATGCTCCCAATTTGCAATTCTGTTTTAGCAAGATGAAACGCATGGGCCAAATTTCTCAGAATAGGACAGGACCACTTTGATGGAAGAGTTTTGTCTGGTAGAAATAGAGGAGCAGGGAAGCCTTCAAGGATAGCTAGAGTTCCAGTGGTTGCTTCACATATTTACTCACATGTCCCACCTCCTTCTCATAGAACATGAAACAGTCACGTGCTTGCAAATTGCTTGGAAAAAAATCCAGAAAGCACCTGTCCTTATGTTCCTCAAGTGCTCAGGTCTCCAGCTTCATGCGACATTTCCCAACCAGCGTGCTACACCAGCTCTTCAGCTCTGTCAGGGTGACATCGTGCTATCTAGACTTCTGGAGCCTATCTCATAGCCCACGAAAGCTTTTTGGATGGCAGGTCCAAGGCAACGTTGCCCATCCCTTCTGTAAACCCACTCAAAGGACCTGGCACAGCAAGCTGAGCACAGCAAGCAAGCTCTCCTTAAAGCAGTGCAGCTGAGTCCTCCAGGCTCATCTCAAACCCAAAGCTCAGAGGTGGGAATACCCACAGTCAAGGAAAGCTAGCTTGAGGGAAAACATACTGAACACGTCTAGGCAAGAGGAGGTGACCTGGGTGAGACTTGCTGCTGGCCCTGTAACAGCACAACAGCAGAGCACGAGGCTAGTTCCTGTCTGAGGTTACTGGGAAAGTCAGAGCTTCTGCCTTCTTGTGTATGACCTCTTCATTCCCAAATCCTAATTTATGTCTTCCTTACAGAGGAAAGTTTTCTTTAATGGAGAATAAAATAAATTAAGCTTTTAAAATCATTTTGGAAATCAAATGCTGCATCTGGCACAGTCATACACTGACAGCATGCATTTTACTGGCAGCAGCAAGTGGCTAAGGCTGCGAGGAGAACAAATTGGAAAGAACAAAACCCAAGGCGGAAGGTCCTTGGCAGTAGGACTGTGGCTGTAAATTTGATTCTTCTTGCCATGTTTGTACCCGAGAGAGGTGAAAGTCAAGAACTGGGACTTGGGTGACACTGCAGGGCTGGGAAGAGTATACAAGCTGCTACCTCTGATTAAAGGCTTGCCCCACAACCAGGATTACTCCACACAACAGCGGGGGAACAGAAGTCAGGGGCACTTCTGGTCCCAGCCGCTTTCATGGTTACACACCTGTCACCAACAGCGCCGCTCTTGGGGGATGCTGGGGTCTGCTCTGTACCTTCCCTGCCTGCCCTCATCACCCTCTGCCTTCCCCCAGCACAGGAAGGACCCAAACTTCAGCCCCATTAACTGCTTTACACAAATATCACAGTAGTTGATGGAATTAAGAAGGGGCTGCGTTTTTAACTGCTTTTTAGTTTTCTTTCCTGTTTCTCCCTGCCACCCTTCTTTTTTGCTCTGTTTTGCTCCCCGTGCTGGTAGGAAAGATGTTCTATCTCATTGGCTAGTTTCCATTTCTCTGAGAAAACTTAACATTTGCTTGAATACCTCCCTGTTCTCGGGGTCTTTAGTACAGTAAGAGCAGCCACATGCTGAAGCACACGGGGTACCATCCATCCCAGCAACGATGTCCTCACAAGGCACAAGGTGAAAGACTCTAATCTTCACTATGAATTGTGAACTACTGTAAAGAGGCCTGAGGGGGAAAGGAAGGCAAAAAGACTCATCTGATTTGTTAGACCTTTACAGCAGCTGCCAAACTATTATTGGTTTGGGGAACTACTGTGTCACTGTGCCCAGCTCTCCAGCCACACTTGCCCAGTAACATTACTCCTACTTGCAGAGCTTTCCACAGAGCTCCGGAAGAAAAGTCTGCCCTCAGACCACCACGCCACACACCTACCACCAGCATCTGGCCTGCACTAAGCAAGATGAAGGCAGAAACTTTAAGCAAATCAAAATGAACAAGTGACTGGCTTACCAAGAAACCCTTCACCATCCAGAGCCAGAAGGTCAACAGTAACAACAGCCTAAAATAGATGCTGCAGCAGTTCCAGTGCAGATTGAGTGTGGAACAAGGCACATTAATGCAGGAGTCAGACCAGGCACCCCTCTTGTTCTCAGCAGAGCAAGGGTCCGCAAAGAAGGAAGAACAGACCCAATCTTTCTTTGTATGGTTTCAGCTTGAAAAATTCCTCAGCAGCTCATCCTCTGCTCACAGACCCTGCCACCAGTTAGTCTTTGAGCCACCCAACCTGTTGTTCCATGAAGACAGTCCCACACAAGAGCTATGGCAAGTCTGGGACCAAAAAAACAGTTCTTAAAATACTTGGGCTCTAGTTGCCAGAGCAACCAAAGCCAACCTCTTTAGAAAGTAGCTTAGGGAATTGAACTGAAAAGCCAGGAGAAGAGGGTAAGTAAAGAGCTGCAGAGAGCAGCAACTGAGTTTGGAAAAGTCAAATGGAGAAAGATTTTGGCAGAAGAGGTTTCAGCTTCTCTGCATGAGCCAGTTCCTGCTGCTGACCTAGAAAAGTTTGGAAAGAGGTAACAGGACGAGGTAGGAGGCCAGAGATCACGCAACAGGAAGCCCAAAGCACTGCTGATGCCCCCAGCTTCAAGAGCCACTAACTCAGAGGACTGGAAACATTGCAGATACCTGCAGATCCACCCACTCACACCCTAAACATCCTTCTGCTTCTTCTCTCCTTTTGCCCGACTCCCTCCAAGCTGAAAGAGGCCCACTTCTAACAAGCTGACGCACACCAACACATTGTGAATTTATACAACGTTTTGCATGTTATTGTGAACTAGTAGAAGTACAAGACATGCTCTTAGGTTATGAACGTTTTGCAATGCAATACACCACAAATACAGTTACCCATCTATTTTACCTGCACATCACATCTTAAACTTCATGAAATTGTCTCATACCAGAGACACCAATTGTGATCACTTGCACATAAAGGCTATAGAAACAGCTTCTTTCTCAAAAATACATGTTCAGAAAACCTTCTAATTAAGACAAAATGTCTCATTGTCAAAGTAGTTGGGTCCCCCCAAACATCTTTAGATACAGACTTGGACTTCTCCAGGGCTTTACACATGAAGGGCTTTTGAAGAGCCAGAAAAGTCATCAGAACAATTTGTTCCTGGGGAGAGCAGCACTCCTGCCAGAGCAGCGTCCAGATTTCATTTGCGCAAGTCCCCATTCAGTTAAGAGCACCACTGACCACCAATCTATAAACCACACATCCCTGCTCTAAAGACAGTAACAAAGCTTGTAGCGCTTATAAGCCACAAACATTAAATTCTATGTACTGTTTATTTAAAAGCATCACAAGGTTCTCATTTGTGTGATTAACTACCTTTTCCGTGCTATAATCAAATGAAAAGCCCGGATCTCTACAGCCCCCTAAACACTTAAAATGATCAGTAAGAGCTAAATAAGAACTGCCTTCCATTTTACTTTCCATTTTTGTCTTTCCATATAGCTTTCTCCCCTACACAGCCCCCAGTGCCCCAGCAAGATGACATAAGTCTTTCCAGGACCTTAAAAGCATTTTCAGACCTATTTTAAGTCTGCTAAAGGCACCTTGTTAAATGTGTCTTCCCAGCTTCCTCAGCTGACCGCTGCCGAGGATGACTTCACTTCTAGGAGGGAGTTCATGTTTTATGTGGATGTCCATACAGAACACAAAAGATAGCAGAATAAGCATCCCACCACCAAGCCCCAGTGCTTTTTAATATAAGGTGTTAACACCCACAAGGATACATATATATATATATATATATATACGGGTTTGGGAATCAGCGAACACTTCTGTTGATGAGGAAGGCTGAACAGAACATGTTCAGGGTGATACCGCAAACATGGCACTTTAACCTCCTTACCACCTCCCTTAACAGCCAGGGGAACACTGTGCATGACTCAAGTAAGGGTCAAGCACCGCACCTGAGCACATTTTGAGCTACCTTGAGCTGGAATTAATACAACAGGCAGAGCAGCAGGCAGCCTGCCTGGGAAGCTGGGAAGGTTCCTGACAAGCTACCTTGTGCTGATCTCTGCTGCAGTCACACTGCTGACAGTAAATTAGCTGGCTCTGCTCAGGGAGGAAGCCCCCCAGTGACACTATTTCTTATTTGCCCTCAGACCCACTGTACTGATGCAGCGTGTCAGCTCCCCATTCATCAAGGCAGTACAACAGGAGACTATTAGCTCTGTTTGCTTGCTCTCATCTTACCTACTCCTCTGGGAAAGTTTTAAGCCTCCTAGCTCTTGCCATCAGCTGTCAAGATAATTGGAGCTATTGTTTATTGCAGCAAAGCACTTTGATTGACATCCTCATAGGAGTGCAGAGCAACTGTCCTGTGGCAGAACTGGAGAAAAGCATATTAGTACCATTAGTTTTGAGGCTGGTAGAAGAACAAGGATGTTATTCCTCCTTTGGCTTCCCCCTTAGTTATTTAACAGATGACAATGCATTTTCTTGGCTTTAGCTTTACCTAAAGTGGGTCAGACACTGACTGCTATTTCTTGATGTGATGTTACAACCAGAAAGTGAAGAACAAAGGCAAGCAAAGCTTGTTAGGAAGATACATTTAACACACTTTTATAAAGAGACCCAGTATCAGTTTTGGGAAGTGTCACCAGAACCTCAGGAGATTTACTAGGTCATTGCTTCTCAGTAATACACCAAACAAAGCAAGAACATCCACAGGTGACTTACAAACACCCTTCCACAGGTCAGAACCGCTCCTTTGTCTGGGTTCCATCTGAGCCTTCATGCTCTGCCTGTATGAAGCCACTTTGCTATGGCACAACCCCTTCAAGAGGGAAATAAGAACTCTGTGCTAATGAGGACAGACCTGCTTACACCAAAATGCAAGAGAACAGAAGTTGCTTTTACAGCTTAGAAAATAACATCCTAAAAGACAAAGTTTGGAACCAAAGCTGCAGAATCTTCCATAGTTTGAAGATTGTTTAAGGACATGAGATACTGTCAGGTGGTCATGCTCATCCAGGACAGGCATGGTTTTGCTTGAATCTCAGCTCTTTTTCCTCCATGCAGAAAATTAATACCTTTCCCAAAATGCCAAGGTGACATGGAAAAATGTCCTAAAGGCTCAGCTCTTATAAAATTATAATGAGTCTGATAAAGCAGCAAGTGTTTGGTAACCAGTGTTCTGTTCTTCAAGAGATGTCGTGGTACGCAAGGTCTGACCCAGAGGCCAGGATCAGGCTCAGACAAAAGACCCTTCCTGAAAAAGTCACAGCCCTGCTCTGCATTTCCAATATGCATAAACAGAAAAACCTGTGCACAGCATCCGACCCCTCCAGATAAGATACTCTGCTGTGAACTCATTCTGAAGCTCCAGCCTGGATGCATTCAGCCTAAAGGAGCCTCTTTAATAGCTGCTCTTTTCTGCACCTTTTCTCCCACATACTTGGTGTAAGGCTGGTAGTACATCTCAGGTATTTTCTACCCTAGCAAAACATGGAGGAAAAATGGACCTCATTTTAAGGAGCATCCTCATCAGCAACAGAAAGACTCAATGGATATTTACTGTTTATAAAGGAAATAATTGGCTGGTCTGTGCTGTGCAGATTAGAGATTCTTCAAAGGTATAAAACTGAAGCTGGCACAAACCCAAAGACACTGTAGTTAGTTAAAAGGCATGAAGTAAGAAGAATTTTAATCAGAGGCACACTGATCCATTCCTAATTAACAATATGATGGGGTTCCCACTACAGCAGGGTGACTTTGGGAAGAGGTGGGGAAAACAAGACTTTACTATAGTGCATAAGCATTTATATTTGATTTATGTTTATACTCAGGCTCAGCACAGAAAAGCAAATCCAGAAAACAAAGGAAACACCAGAGTTCATTAACACTGGAGCAGTTTTGGGGCTCCCCATTTTCTCTTCTCCCTCTGGAAGGTACCCAGAGCTCTCTGGTGTGTCACCACGAGCTGCAAGCTCTCCACCTCCCCCAGGGTGTCAGTGTCAGGACAGAGTGACCTGCACACATCCCACCTCCCAGCCACAGCACCAGGAGCATTCAAGCCCTCTGCCCTTACACTGAGCTCTTTCTACAATAAAAACGGCGAGCCAGGTTATGACTAGCAACAGCCAAAGCTCACACAGCACTTCTTACACCTGCTTAACTGCATTGCCATGCTATGACCTGCCGTGCGCTGCCCACACTGAAGGCAGGGGGTGGCTTGATCCCTTAGAAGACTTTAGCTCCCAGAGCAAGATGAGCATCTGCAATTAGCAGCACACATTGGTTTTGTATGCTGCCAGTGCCAGGGGAGCCACCTGTCAGAACAGCTCCAGCTGTTCTAATAAAGCTCAGACCTCCTGGCTAAAGGTTAGTCCCTTCTCAGACACACATCAGCACTTCAGGTGGCCTGGCTTTGTGGGCCACTTGCACAAAGGACTCTGCTTCCTTCATCCCTTTGTGATTTGATGTCACAAAGTGAATAACGAAAGAGGCTGAGCTGGAGGGTAGGGCTCAGCAGCACAGAGCCAGCTTCAGGCTAGAGATAACCCCTCCCCTGGGCTCAGCACCACTCCTCTTGGACAATGAACCACCCAGAATCACCACCAAGCCCTCCAGCAGCCTGAAAGCACGTGTGCAAGTGCTCTGATCCAGGGTGCAGAGAGATGAGCGTGCACAGGATTTAGGATGGAGGAGCAGGCAGAGCATCAGTTCAGCACCCACAGGTAAGTCCATGCATCCCTCAGCTTGGCCGAGGCTGTCAGGACCAAAACTCCAAAGTTCCTTAGAAAAATTCCCAGAGCTGTCCCCCCTACTGTCCTTGCCATGCCTGCAGGACATCAGCTCAGGGCAGCACAGGCAGGAGTAGGTCCCAAGTCCCCAGACGCCGGCAGCCAAGCAGTGGGAACATGGGGATCAGGAACACGGGCTCTGAGGCATTTTGAGTTTTTGCTTTTAAATACTGTCCAAAAGTTGTTCCTGGGCCTCACAGATCTGGTGATACAGCAGCGCCCTTCCCATTTACTGCTAGCCGATATCCAGCTGACAGCATGTGCTCACCTGTCAGCACAGCCCGTTATCAGCTGTCATGTCTTATCAGCCCAGTCCAAGGCAGCAGCGTGCAGAATACCTGAGCTGCTCCCCGTAGCCCTGTTCCCTTTCCTGAAGCCACAGAGATGCTGAAGCCCAGACACGGCTTTCCTCAGCCTGCTGCTGCCCCACACTTCACCTCATGCAGGCATCATAAGAAATTCCGAGGGGGACCCAAACCCCAGCACTGTGTGCCCAGTGTAACAGCTCCTGCTGTGGGCTGGGGCACCCTGGCTCAGATGCTTGAGGAGCACAGCACCTCTCACCTCTGCTCAGTCCACCCTGAGGTGAGGTATCCCAATCCTCCTTTGCAATCCCTGTGTTCTATCGAGAAACTTCATCAGCATAACATCATGTCACTTCGTCAATGTACGACTTCAAGCCATCAACATCAACCTGTAATGGTTTCTGCCAGCAGCTGCCCTCCAGCACACAATCTCTTCACCAGGATCTTTTGCCACCCTCCCTCTGGACTTACCTACCTCGCCACTCTTGTAGGCATTAGCTTTAGGTTTATTTATAGTTTGTTACAAGCCCTGAGTAAAACACCCACCTGAGATAAGTTGAAGACACCCTTGCTAGGTACTGTAACAGAAGGTGCAGCGAGCTGTAACGGCTCCTCTGGAAGCATTTCATGGCAGCACTGGACAGCCCTTGAAGTTCCACGCTGGGCACCAGATTTGTAGAGGCAGGACAGGTTAACGCAGCCAGGCCAGCCAAAGCTGGGCAGCCAGCCTGCTCTTGCCAATTACCGACCCAGCATCACAACAGGAGGAGGGCAGGCCCCTGAGCCCAGCACCCTGTACTGGGACCAAGCCCAGCAGCACCAGGACCCGCTCTCACCCAGGTCATGTCCTGCAGCATAAGCTGGCTTGGGGCAACAAAGGTCCCACTGATACCTGGGTAGAGGGTCAGGGCTGAATATTAAAAGGCACAATCAAATCACTTGTACTGCAGCACCCTGTAAAGAACATTTCCATGAGGAGAATCAGAAGAATCCTGCATCGTTAGACAGACAGTGCAACACAGAACAATACTCAGCAAATTGGTGCACATTGTAACAATGGGAAAGTCAAACCAAGTTAGATTAGAAAGGGTTTGTGGTTTCTTTTTTTTTTCAATCGTGAGATAACTGAATTAGGTGCCACCTCTCAATGAGCCTCC
The DNA here is from genome assembly GCF_040182565.1 of Anser cygnoides. Classification (NCBI taxonomy): domain Eukaryota; kingdom Metazoa; phylum Chordata; class Aves; order Anseriformes; family Anatidae; genus Anser; species Anser cygnoides. Next base: position 8,619,788 of record NC_089887.1, read on the forward strand.
TCAAAAAGGGCAGCCCATCTCCTATGTCAATCACAGCATGCACTCTAGTTCAGACCAGACTGACAGGCCCTTAGCACAGCATTTACACTTCTCAAGGTCTTTTCGCCCATTTCCCATTCCTATTCAGAAGGAAAGGAGGTAAAAATGGGACAGCATCTTAATGCAGAGAACAGGGAACATTTGCATGAAATGAGATTGGAGAGGCTTTCAGCAGCAGACTGTTTCTGGGTAGATCAAGGTGCCCGCTGAACCACCTATTTCAGTGCATCAGAGCCTGAGTGTAAGGCCCGGTATTTTTGAGACCCTGGCCTTGACGAGACCATTATTTCTCTTTTCTTCACCCTGAAACACTGGGACATCCGTGCTGTGCAACACCCTGCTAAGGCTAATGCAGCTGCCAGACTCCAACCCCTGCAGTCCATGTGGAAGCTGAACCATTTGTGCTCTCCCTGGGACCTCCATGGCCACACCGGGACAGGTGCCTGGAGCTTTGGGTGGTTTTGGTAAAGCATCACCTGCTGTCAGACCTGTCACCCCCCCACGTCCCCAGGGACCTCAGTATCAGCTCATTAGGCACAGGAGACCACAGGGCAGCTGAGCAACACAAACAAGTGTCTGCCTCTGAACATAGCTCTTGCACACTGGACCCTGAAGAGTTCTCTTCCACGTGCTCCATGCCTCACCACGCTGAAAGATCACCTTCCACCCGTGGGGAGATACATTTCTTTGGTCAACAGCACTGACAGAAAGCTTCTCACCCAAGGGGATCTAACGAGCTGCAGCTTTCCTGGGCATGCCCTCTGCTAACAAATGACTGTACATTTAAAAAGAGCAGCTTGCAAGACACTCACTGTCAATGCTTCTCCTAAGGGAGGAGAAGTGCTGCTAGCCACGATACTCAGTGAATGCCTGGAAGGGTCAGAAAAGAGATAAGCACACAACACAGGTACTGGTGCTGAAGAGAACAGGTTACAGAACTGTCCTCTGGTGTGCTCGCCCTAAGCCCCTGCTTCTCAGAAAGCACAGCAAGAAGGAAGTGTTCCCCAGCCTCCGTCCCCGGGTCTCCTTCGGACATCCCTACTCTGAAGCTAAGGCTCACCCCTAACAATGCAATCATGAAGAGGAGCTGCACCACAGGAACGAAAGCTTAGGTGAGCTGGGACAAGGAGGCAACATCCAGCAAGCTCAAACTCACTCTGAAATAACAGCTACAGAAAGAAATGTTACACTCAGCCTTGCCAGCCAGTGTCATTAACACCAGGCAGCATTAAATACTTCTGCCAGCACACACAGTTTTGATTTCAGTGCCCTTGTTACACTTTAGAGATGAAATAACCTTTTGGTACAAGGATGGGTCGGTCTGACTAACCAATTAGGAGGATGAACAAAGAGCAAAAATAGGAAGAAAGAAGCAACAAACCATGCCAATTATTTTTCCAGCTAATTTCAGATTCTCTCCATCCCCCACCTGATTCTCTAGCTTTGTCCCTTGCAGCATTTCCCCCATCACACACCAGTTTTTATCACTTCTGCCATCTGGTTTCTCAAGTTCCCCTCATCTAAACAGTGAAAACTATCTGTTTCTCCGTGAAATGAAGTTCCAGTGAACTATTTAGGAAGAGATGCCAAGCACATATCTTCCTGCTGACAGGTGAAGTCTGAGAAACTGCCTAATCATGGCCCTGACACCCTACGTGACAGTCTATTCCAAGCATTAACTGATACTCCATGGCATTAAAGAGATAGCATAAGTTGTTTTTAAAAAGTTCCTGATGCCATATCTCTTTTCACATCTTTAACTACAACTGCCAAAAACTTCTGCTTACTCATCCACTGCTATTCTGCCACACGTTTTCTGAATGAGAAGGCAAACACTGAGCATATTTTAACCTATATAATCATGCACTGACATCAACAGCAGCAACTGCTCTAAAACACTGACATATTTTAAATTTTAGAGGGAAAGGAGCTTTTTGTACCATATTTCCACTGGTGCTCTTCCCAAGGAGGGGCATCAGGAGAGGCAAGTCTGGGTCAGCGCAGGGCCAGGCAGCAGGAGCTTACGGTGACTCTCAGAAGATGGACAAGCCTGAACCTGAGTAAGAAAAGCTTGCCTAAGTGTAAGGTAATGACATATCGGTCTATACTTACAGGAATACAATGGTAACAGGCTAATATATTTATGGAATAAGTATAACCACCTCAGCAGCAATCCCAGGTTCTTCACACTGCACTGAGTCAGCCCCAGGCAGCTCTGGGGCTGCTCAGCAGCACATGAGGGAAAGATGCATGGGCTCCTCCACATCACCTCGGGTTTCCCAGCTCGATGGCCACCCAGCACTGCTGCAGGGAGCGTCAGTGGGGGCAGCTGGGCACAAACCCAGCTTTCTGGGTCCATCAGGGAAGTACATTGACTTGGACAAACCCAGACGAGGAAAAGCTTGGCAGCTCATTTCCACCTGGGTTATCGATGTGGAGCTTCCTCCACACTCCCCGGACACTCGGGTGTTTGTGGACACCTTGGGTCAGCCCCACAGGTACACCCAGGCCTGCGTGCACACAGCACTGGAGCCCCTGCACAAGCTACCTGTTTTCCTAGGCTGGGATTACACCCAGGTTCAGAAGGTCATTCCAGGATTACACCCAGGTTTACGAAGCCATGCCTTGTTTCCAGCAGCACAACCCAGAGGACATAGAGCCCCATCAACTGCCAGGCCCTGCACCAGCATCACCCTGCTGAGTCAGCACAGACGAGCAGCATTTTTCTTTAGGACAGGTGCAACTGCCTTAAAAACCTGCAGCCAACTCCCAAACAGTGATGCCCACCAGCACCCAGGGCTGCAAGCCCCCCTGCCCCATGCTGGTGCTGTCACCGCCAGCTTTGGGCAGCCCCGGGCCCCCGGCACGCTCCCCACGGCTCGTGGCAGAAGCACAGCACAATTTCTGTCTAATGACTTCTCCCCTGACAAAAGAATGTTTTGCATATGTTTGTCCTCATAACATAACAGCAAATTCTAATCAATCGCTAGTCAGTTAGAGCGGCTTCTCATTTTAATTAGTTTTGATAATTAGCCTTGAATTTTCTGCGTGCAGTCTATTATCCCTCTTCAGCTCTATTTTTCTTTCCATCACTTTATGCTTTGTTCCTACAGGGAAATTCTAATGTTAAATATTTACAAGCAAAACACCCCCAGACAATATTGGTTTCTGCTTCCATAAAACTAGATTTTCTAGGGAACACTTTGATTAAAATATATTTTAATCACAATATCTTGTAAGAAAAAAAAATTTCTGGAGCAGCTCTTGCTGCTGGTGGTGCCTGTCATTGTAAATATGTCCATGGAAACTTCTGTGGGCACAGGGTGGCTTTGAGCAAAGCAAGAGCTCATAGGAAAGCCCCTGTAATGCTGGAAGCAAGAAAGAAAAAGTCAGAAATAGAAAGTCAAGCAGGTAGAGGAAGAAATCTCCTTCCCCTTCCGCAAATTGCTGACAGAAGAGCTAATTACTCAGCAGGAGCGTGGGGTGCCGGGAGGGATGCAGAGGTGGCAGCGACATTCAGCAGCCGCGGTTTGCCCCTGCTGAGGTTAAGGCGCAGCCCCCAGCCTTGCTGCGAGCTGCCCCCCGCTCCTCGGGACAGGGGAGAGAGGGGAGAAGCTCCCAGGGCACACAGCACAGGGAGGCAGGGGCAAAGGGCAGCTCTGGTCTCCAGTTAATTATTCTGAGCATGAGGGGCTTGTGATGGGAAAGACAGCCTAAAGCTGTGGCAGAGGACGCCCCGGCAGGAGGCTGCCCTGACCTTGCCCGAGAAGCGCTCCCTCTCCCAGTCCCCTTGGGCAGCTCCCGAGCCCTGCACATCCCATCTCCTCACTCCTAATTCAATGGTGCCACCTAGTGCCACCGGCCCTGGCACAGGACAGCCCAACATTCCCTAAAGCAATGCTTTTCTTACACTCTCTTGGGCAAACTGGCTTCACCTGGGGTCCAACCTAGCACTCTTAGCGGACAGCCATTGAGGGGATGGGATCTGTCCCGCACCAGCACCGGTTGTGCTCAAGCAAGGGATCCATCAGGAGCAAACCCCCTGAGCTCCAGCTTGTTTCAGGCAGCTGTGGAAGTGTTCCTGCCCACCACGATTGTAGACTGCAACCTGACTTCCCGCTGCCTGTTCAGCCCAGTGTCTGCAGGGTTAGAGGAAGGATCACCCCACCACCGTACCTCGGCCAAGCTCACCGCACTCTTGCAGGACGGCCAGCCACCGCTCGCAGCCCTCCAGGAGGACTGGACCACAAATGGCCAGCAATCAGATCAGATATAATAGGTTAAAAACCTACCTTACAGGCCTAAAAACCTGCAGAATGTAATTTAGCTGCCAGACCTCCCTGAATCACAGGCTTAACATCTTTAAGGGGGGCTGCAGGGCTGGATTTTGGGGGCTGGTGCAGGCACGCTGGGCCAAAAGGAAATGAGTCTGCAATGACACCAGCGGCAGAGAGGCAAACCTCTGACAGGTCCATCCGTGGGAGGTTTGCATGTGACAAATGGAGTCATCGCTCAGATGACTGCAGCAGAGCCACATGAATAATGACACAGTTGCTCTGGGATTGTAAACAGCATCAATCCTGGATGAAGGAGCCAAGATCCCAACCACTGAGGTCTGCACAGAATAACAGGGTGTGTAAGCAAGCCCCAAAGTTGTGGTGCTTTGCATGAGGACGACCACGTGTAGAACCCTATAGGAGTTTAGTGTTCCCCTGTGTCCATACAGGCAGGGGCACAAGCCCCAAAACCAGGAGGCAGAGTGAAACCCCAGCCCCACAAGGACAACAGCCGTGGCTCACCGCTGCTCCTGTAAGGGCAGGATGCAAAAAAGACGAAGCAGCCTGGTTGTCCTGAAAGCTGTCCTGTGTGCCAAAGGCTTTCTCAAGACAAATTACTGCTCTATTCCCAGCTGGGCAGAGATTTCCCACTGGTCCCACCGTGCTACGAGTCACAGCTCAAAGGCCAAGTGCAGAACAAAGGAGATTAGCTGCCTCGCTGAGCTTTCTGCCTGCCCCACGAGTACAATAAAACCATCACTGCTACCAGCGCTCTCCCCCCAGGATGGTACTTCAGCCCAAGAAAATGAAGATCATTTTAACAGACAGTTCTTCAAACTGCATACAGTATTCAAGTCTTATCCTGAATGCAATGGGACTGAATCACCTAGAAAAATATTAACGTGAAAATAAAGCCAAAATGTTCTCGGTATTCCAAAGTGCGACCATGTAATTTCAACTAAATTAGGGTGAATTGATCTTGACATTATTTCCTCTACTTGGAGGTGGGATCAAATTTTACTGTCAGCATCAATTAGACAAACTGGTCACTTAATCGTGTATTTGTTCAAGGGCTCCCCTGGGTTTCTGAAGAAATCAACCTGAACAAATGAGATGAAAAGGAATCACTTCATTTCATAGCCTTGAAATACCAAGAACTGAAATTGTCCTTTTGTAAGGGAGTGGAGTTGGGTCTGAAAGATGAGGTGCCCGCTTAGATCAATGTCCTGGCCAACCAGCAGAGCATCATCAGCTCCGATCAATGCCTCACCTGCTGTTTGGATCTGTTAATAATTGGATTTGATCGAGGCTCTGAGAGGCTGTTCAGGGCTGCAGTGCAACTAATCTCAGAAATGTTTTCTGGTGACAGAAGTCAGAAAGGGGGCTGGATAGCAACTTGATGACCTACCGGGAAGGGAAATTCCATTTTCAACTTTTTATTTGGATGTGTTTTCATACTCTTCCCATTCTTGTCTTTAAGCACCATTCAAGAACAGCAAATTCATCTTGTAGCACAGGCTTCAAGGACGTGGTTCCCAGATGGATGGGCACACGGAGGACACGTGGGATGTTTGTGCAGGTCTGTGCCCATGCTCACAGCCCCTGACCATGGCAGACAGCAGGGCCCTGCCGCTGCTCCCAGCTCCTGCCCCTTCCCGACCTGCTGTCCCTCCACTAGCACCTGGTCAGGACTAATGTCCCTGTAACTTGGCATCACACCATGGCGAGACTAGGCACAGGATATTCCCAACGTGTTTGAGGTTGGCAAGCAGGGAACAGGCCCATCAGTCCCACCCACAGAAAAACCCTGAGTGCTTCTAGGGACAGATGTCACAGCAGCGTGCCACAACAGAGCTTGGGGTAAATCACATCATTCCCATAGTCTTTCAGGTCAGGGACAGAGGACCAGCACATGCCACAGGTCAGAACCTCACCACCTCACTTATTACCTGAGCTCAATGTTCCCTGCATCCCCAGCCCTTGCTATGATGCAATTAAACCAGGTCCATAACTTCCCTCCACATCCCAGCTTTCTCAGCCAAGCAGATCTGTAAGCAGAAGATTTAAGTGAGCTTTGTCTAGCAATCAGAAAAGGATGTTCAGTGCCTAATAAGCAGAGAGTTGTAGTAGAAATTGATAATTCCTTCAGCAAACCAGCAACTCCCACACAGAGAGGTCTTGCAGCCAGAGCTCACATGAGCCAAGAAGGAAGAGGCTCTTCCCTCCCCTGTGACGTGTAGGCTGCTGCATTTCCAGTAAATTACTTGCTGTCCCAGAGTAAGAGAGTCTTGGCAGGTGTGAGCAGGCTGTGGTCCCCTTCAGAGCACAGGGCTGGCCCCATCCATCAGCACTGCCTGCCCAGGGCACTGGATGCTGCGTGGAAGCTGATGGGGGCTTCTCCTGCAGGAGGGATGGGGGCTTCTCCTGTTTCAGGGAGCGGTGGGCAAGCCTCCCTGGACAGTGACAGGCAGTGGGAGGACAGCAGGGGACACATGGCAGCCTTTAATACCTAGTGGCTCTTTTCAGGGCTTTGGAGGGAAAGAAGAATCTGTCCCTCCTGCCTCTTCCCCATCACAGCCCTGTTTGGCTTCTCCTTCCTTACAGTTTTGCTTCTAATAAATAGCAATTTTTTATTTTTTTTTTTTTCCAGAAAGGAAAACCAAGAATTTGGCCCTTGTCCATCCTAACAAGCACAGACACCTGGCAGGGGTAATGGAAGACTCAAGCACTGAACCTTAAGAACCCCATCAGCATCCCAGACCCCCTCCTGCAGACCAGCAGCCCCTCAGCACCCCTGAGGGCACAGCATGCATCCTGAGGCTGCACTAGAGAAGCACACAGCAAGGCAGGAGAACAGACAAGAGCCTCTAAGTCAGGGTTGCTTCAGAGCCACCACTGAGCATGCCCTAGGCACAGGCACTGCTGGCTTTGCCTATGCACTTGCCAAGACTAAGAGAAGGAACAAAGTTTCCAGCCTATATATAAAAAAAAAAAAATAGGTTTAGTTCACTTTCCCAGGGTCATTCTTTGGCACCCCATTAAGATCACTTGACTTGTTTGTGAAGGCATATGAATGTACCAGGTCTTCTGGGAGGAGAAGAAATAGAAGAACAATGCCAGTTTTAAACTACAGGGAAGGTAAGAAGCAAACTCACACACATTGGCCCCAGCAGCCTTTCAGAACCATGAACTGCACCAAGGTTTTCACATGGCCACCAACACCTGCTCAGTGCCACGCTGCGGTCTCAGCCTGACCCACAGCACATCCCCATAACCATTCCCCCACCAAAAAGGTGGGAGACCTCCACTGCTCACAGACTCTTTGTTAGCTTTGATCCCCCACAAGACTTATCAGATCTCATCAAAAGGAAACTGTCTCTAAAATCACACAGAAACGGTACCTGAGCATGGTGAGCAGAGCAGGTGCAGAGTTCACAGCCAGGTTCAAGCAAGAGTTGAGGTTGCCATACAGGTCCAGGGCAACGAAGCAGCTCCTTGGCCAAGCAATGCATGTTGTGACTGAGCCAGAAACCAACAGTCTTACAAAATAGCTCAAAAGAAGGTAAAAACCCATGAACTGACCTTAAATAGAGCTCCCAGTCCACAGCTGGGGGAAGGGAAGGGCCCAGGTGAGGACAGATCAGGGTCCTTAGGACCAATTAGTGTGCTCAGGCCCTGACCTGCAGCTGCAGAAGAGGCTGCCCTACCCCAGACTGCAGGTGTTAGGTGACCTTTTGAGCTCCCCAGTGGCTGCAGAGCCAGGGTAAGGTCCATGCAATGGGCTCTTATCAGCCCTCCAGTAGGAGTGTAAGATTTAAAGAAGGGCATAGAGGAAAGCTAGGAGACAAGGAACATCCATTGAGGCATCCCATCAACGCAAGGGTGGCTCCCTTGCCAACACGAGTGTTCATTACAGCTCAAAGTGAAGGCCCTGCTGCCGTCAGCCCTAAAACCCACAGGTCTTCAACACCCTGAGACACCAAAAGCCCTGCCCATCTCGAGAAAGGACTCAACAACTTAAATAATATTTAGACAGAAAGAGGGCTGCCAGTGATCTAACACTTAACCGTGTGGTACAAGAAGAAGCTGGCTGAAGCCTCTGTGTTGATGGCACGTGCTGGCAGTGGCACAGCTACTCCCACGTCACAAGAGGTGGACCGCAGCAGTGGGGCCCATGTCAAGGCTGACATGAGTCTGCAGTGGGTGACAGCTGAGCTGCAAGAGCAGATGGATTAGATCAAGAGACTGGAGAAGTGGAAGAGCTGCAGGCTCCTTCTAGGCAGTGTCCTGTTGTGGCACTCCTCCCCTGAGGCTGCGGTCTGGGCAGCATAAATAACATAAAGCTGTTAGGAATAAACTGGAAAGCCAGGGAACATCTGTGCAGATCATAGAAACACTGCAGTTCAACTAGGAAACCAGGGAGGGGAAAGCATGGGGAGTAGGGTACGCTCTCTAAAACCTCTCTTCCTTACACGCGTTTAGCTTTTGGTGGCATTGCAGCACCATCTGTTGGAAATGCATTAAAATTGGCTAGCCTACACTCTGTTTTCAGCGATGCTGAGACATACACAAACCATTTCATGCTTATATGCATGAGTGGGCAGTCCGGGGATAGAAACCCTGATTCCCCAGGTCATCCCGATAGTTACTAACCAAAAGCTGGGCTAACCTGCAAGCTGCTGGCCTAGAGGAGGTGAGCTGGTAAATGTACATTTCCCCAGGCAGGCAACCTTCCTGAACCCCCACCAAATCTGGTGTCAGCCCCCACCTGGGTGGTCCCTCCTGCTGCTGAACCTGGTCACCGTGTACGTGTGAAGACACCTGGTTGTAACGAAGCCAGTCCTCAGCAGAGAACTGCCAGGCCAAGGAGTCTCACGAAGGAAAACTGGGCAAAGGTCACCATGCCCTGAGCTACAAGCTGCGCAGACAGCAGAGCTCATTGGAACCTGCATGGCAGACCACGAAATATTTGCTCTGTGGCCCAAATTTCGCCCGTTGTGACACCTTTGGTTGGTTGCAGTGTGGCCCTTACATCTAGAAAGGTTGACATAGCTGAAAGCACATGAAATATATGTGCAGTGAGGCTGTTCTCAAGGGAGATCTATGATTTATTACCTGCAATACAGTAGGATAGTCCAAGCATACAAACCTCCTTCCCCTCTCCCCACCTGCCAGCAGGCACAGTGCTGTTAAACCAGTGAGGCAACAGTGATGCCCAAGCAAGAGCGATACCTGGAGAGGAAGGTCTAGCGGCGATGACCTCGCAGTATGTCGAGAGAAGTCCACCTTTGGACTGGGCTGACAGTCCACGGCCTGCCCAGACAATTCTGAGCTTCTTTTTCACCGAGAAAAGCCTTTCTCAATGCAAAGTGTCATCTTCAAGGATATCAGCGCTATGGATCCTACCCTGGGGGATTAGCTCCCACAGCCAGAGCATATGCTTCACTGGGCATTTCTGCGTACGTCCTCTGCTGTGCACACACTGAGTCACTAAGCAAGCACTCATCCTTCTCCTCCTACCGCTGCAGTGGCAGAACGGGCCGTGCTGTGTGTCCTGCAGCTCAGTGAGGACATTTCTCTTAAAAATGTAACAAAAGCAACAGCTTTCCAAAGATTGCATCTTATTAACTGGGAGGCTTCATGGCCTCATTCCTCTCCCCTGCTTGCAGAGGCATTAACATATGGTTGCCTGTGGCCATCCAACGCAGGGGCTGCAGCAGGAGGGTTCCTGCTTCGCTTGCTGGAAGTCAGCAGCACCTGGGGTCACTGGACAGGCGAGCAGAATGCCGGAGCAGCCCACGAGGAACCTACTGAACCTTCTTCTGCTCCATTCCTGTCACCTGCAGCTCTACTGCTGCAAATAGATTCCTTCCCTGCATTCATCTACTGCCTTCCTTTCCAGTATTACTATTTTATGTAATTGGCCATGTCAAAAGAGCCCTTACATAACCACAGCCACCCTAGGCACATGTCTTGAAACACATGCATGCCTCCCTTCTCTGTCAGTTGCAATATTTTGCACATGGATGGACTCAACCCTTCTCCAGGAAATACTAAAAATAAAGAAAACACACTGTCAAGTATCAGGGATTCACTGAGCATGGCATAATAGTTTTTCTTGTCTCCCACAGATAGTATCTGTATGTTACAACACAGCAACATAGAGACAACATATGCCAGTAGAAAAATAACTTGCTTTGCTCATAGTCACCTTCTCTGCACTCAAGCAGAGCAAGATCTCTTAAGGAAAAAGCTTTTTTTTTTTTATCTTTGTAAGTGCCAAGCCATCCATACAGATCAAGGACCTGTACAGAGGCTAGAAACACTTCGGACAGGGTAATTTTAATCATCTAAGTGATTTCATTGATTTTCCCAGTGTACTTATGTAGCTAAATGAAGCTGAACATTTGCATAACTGCTGCCCAAAATTTTACTGGCTAAAAGCATTGGCACAATAACATCCTGTGAGATCAGATCTATCACTGGCACAGAGAACCAAACTGACTCGTTCAGCACTCTGCTCGCACAGATCATTTGCAAGGGGCAGTGTCACTCACAGACAAAACAAGCTGGAGCCTGTTTGGCAACAGGAAAGTCAAGGAGCACTTTGGCACTGGCTGCAGGGAAAGCAAGATCATGGCCTAGATAACAAAGGTCATGGTTTGTTCGCAAAGCTAAGAGACATTTACTCCACCTAAGCAGTCACTGCAACCTTACTTCACTCTGACAGCAATACTACATTGTTTTTTTTTCTCTTCATCTCCTTAGTCTGCCACTGCTTTGCATGTGTGGTAGGCAGGTGTCTCTTCTCACCCCTAGCATCAGAAACTGCAAAGCTGCTAACTCCAGGTTTGTGCTAAAAGGAGCAAGGATCTGACTAAATCTGTTATGCTGATTTTGGCTGAGAGCCCTCATGCATGTTTCTGAGTGCTGAAGGCAAGCAGTTGTTTCCTCCTTTTTATAGTCAGCATTTCATTTTACGAGGCTCATTATCACAGCCCTTTAATGGCCACGTAGACTGCTAGAGTGTTGCCTGGCCTGAACATCATCTTAATTTATGAGATGATGTCAAAGTCTTGGAGTTGTGAGGCCCTGCTGACATCAGTCCAGCTAATGATGGTCTTTTTGGATGGAAATTGTTTTAATTTTCTCTCAGGCAATGATCACAGATTGTATTAGGGAAAATGATGGTGACCATGGAGTCACCAGATAGAGGCCAGTCAGTTAGTAATCATTTACTCACAGGAATGACTTTTCCAGCTCAGTACTGAAGGTCACTGTGTATTGCCTCAACTGAAATAAATCCACTTTTGCAGGGGCTGGCTCCACAGAGCGGAGAACTGACAGAGAAATGGGGAGATGGTGGCTTTCTTCTGCCTTGATCTGGGTAGGGCTGGGGGTGGCTAGGCCTGGAGAAGCACTGCTCCAAGCACAATTTTTTTTATTTTCATATTTTGATCATTTTCCTTTTTTTAAAACCAAAAGAATGTGGTTAGAGTAGAACTAAATACAAATAATTAATTTAGATGCTGGAAAAGTCACCACATTCAGGAAAACTGCTGTTTCAGGTAGCACAACCCAGCTAACCACCGAGTGACAGCCCTACCTGAGGCGCAGGGATCCACATGGCTGGTTGCTGGCTCTGGATGGAGTGCTGCTGTGACAAAAATCCACTTCTTGGCGGTGATAAATGGCTAAGGAGAAGCAGGCCTAACCCTGGCTCTGTCTCTGACAGAAACCACACTGCTCAGTATTCTGACAGAAAGTTTTCTGCCAGCTCTAGTGAAAATTCACCTCCCCTCCCCCTCCCTGCTTTTTTTCTCTGAAGAGCTCACTGCCTCACAAGGATTAATTAATTAAGTTCCTCACACACTTAAAATGCTTGCTGGAGGTAAGTAAGAGATTTAGGGATCGCTTCGCTGGCCACACGGCCTATGGCAGGACCGCTCCTGTCAGGAGCCATGTCCACCCCTAATGTCTGCTCCTGCCGCTTGGGCCCAAACACCTGACTGGTGCAGTCACCCCAGCAGAAATTACAGGAAAACGCGGGTCTGCATCCAGCTGTACGTGCTGGAGGGTTTGGAGACAGGAGGTGCAGCTACTGGGGTTTGTGTACATCCAGAACCTTCCTCCCAATGAGGAAAGTGTACGGGCTTTTTCTGCTTCAGCTGAGACTGCCAGCACATATTTCATCCGGACACTTCTGCAAACTATCAGTGGCCTGAGATAAGAAATCTGATGGAAGCTTTAGAAGCCCATTGCTCAGGATAATATAACCCTGACAGTTACTTTACCTAACAAGTTACACTTTGTGGAGTAAGAGAGAGACATTCTGAAGGACTAACAGGCCAAGCACTACTCTAAGCATTTTCTTCTACTGATAACACTGGGACAAGATACTGCATAAAATTTTGTCTTGCATTTTTCCAAAGCATATCATATTCTCCTGGTAGGTCTCAGTTAAAGCAAAACAAACATTGGGCAGGGGGAGGGAAATACAACAGCGTGTGCACAAAGCAGACCTCAACACAAGCCAAACCCTGCTTCTCTCCTGAAAGTGTCCTGAATTCCTGCAGCTCCTCCACGCCTCTGCTCCCAAAAGCACAGGACTGTTACAGAAGACTGCATGTGCTGAAATGCAGTGGTAAAAAGGATCAAGCACAGGAAATACCTAGTCATATTCACAAAAAAATGTATAGATTTGTTCATATGAGAGAAAACAGGGCTCACTTGTTTTCAAGCAGCACAGAAGTGAGGCCAGGCAACCTTGCCTCCCAGACACGAGCTGCAAGCTCTGATCTCAGATCTGTGTCCCTTTTCATGAGGAGTTCCCCGCACGGGGCAGCTCCATCAGCACAGCTACATGGAGACAGCAACCCGGCCCTAAGACCTCCCCCAGGACATCTGGTTATACAGAAGCACAATCATGCACTGATGTTCTCCTCATCCCAGAGAGGAGTATAGGGGAGGCTATTTAAGAGATGTATTCATTTCTCATCACACTGCAAAAGAAGTTTCCAACCAACCCAATAATTCTTCTAATGTGATCGTGCTCTTGTGGAACCTCCTCTACCGAGGCTTATAAAGACCAGATTAAGCCTCACAAACAGCCCCAGTGGGGAGCAGTATTCATCTTGTTTCACTGAGAAGAGGAAGGGATCAGAGGCACAACGTGCCTTGCACAGAGCCTGCTAAGCAGTGGGAAACAAGGGGGGGTTTTAAGCATCTCCTTCCTTCTCCCTCGTCTCTGAGCCACCCATCCATATTCTCAGAAGTCGTAACTGGGATTCAGGATCAGTATATCTTTGTGCAAACATGCAGAAAGGCAATTACATGAGACATTACTATAAACATGCTCTAATATCTCAGTCACACTGGGTGCTCAGCTACAGAAGAAACCAAGGGCAAGTCATCAGAACCAACCAACAGGGCCGTCAGAAGGTCTGGGTGGAAGACAGCCTGCTGATTTCAGGACAGGTGCTCAGTCCCTCAGTATGAGAAACATCATGTGCTCTTCCTGCTGACAGCAGGATTAGTAGGTAAGCTTTAAACGAATAACTTAGTAAACAAACTGCATGGTTTGGTGAAAGCCAGAAGTATCAACTTTGGCCAAAACTTGAGAAATCGTAGTCCTGAAAAAAGTTACTTTAAGGTTTTGCTTCCATGCATCCAGAAAGAAAATTTCTCCATTGAATTTCAATGTCCTGCTTTTGAACTGAGGAAGATTTTATTTTTTAGGCATTTAAAAAAGCCTGAAAAGGAACTGACTTTCTGGCTTATGTTAAAATGTTTGATTCACACAATTTTTTGTATGTATTTCGGTATGAAAAAGTCTCTTCATGATGAACAGAAAACAAAAAAACCTTTTAACAAAGTAGCTATCTTTTGTTGCCAGTCACCAGCTTCCCTGATGACCCCACAAATCCCCCTTGCTTACTCAACACTGCTCTTAGATTTTGCTGTGGTATCTTTAAACCTGCGCTTGGGCATTTTATTTTAATATCTCCATTTCCCACCTTCCTTTCCTTTCTCATGTGATCAATACCACAAGATCAAAGCATTGTGATTCTTTGTGGAACTGCACTTTTCAAATCAAAAGCTGGCTGTTTTAGAAGTCTTCCTCAGCTATCTTTGTCAGCTTCCCAAATTCTGGGAAAGTAAAGCTAGGTCAAGTCAACAGCACAGCCTGTTACAGCACAAAGCACCCGTCTGATGATAAACAAGTTATTTACATGCTGTTTCGCTCTTACAGCATCAGCTCTCCAGCCAAATACAACACTGTAAGGAGTAAAACAAAGCAACATTTCATCCTGCTCACTAAAGACCTTTATCTTCTGATGTTACAATGATAAACAACAGGCAAATGAAAATAACCTTCCCCCCAACATTAACAGAATAGTGGTTAAACCCAGATGCTTTTTTTTTTTTTTTCCTTCCCATATGGATATACAAATCCACCTGCCAGACTAGGGAAGTACAAATATTATGTCTGTACATAGCTGTGTGCAGCACCTGGACCTGTATTTGCAATACAAGTACATCTGGAAGCCTCTTGCCCAAAATCAGAAATAGGACTCTTCAGTTTACTAAGATGTAAAGTCAAGGTTTGAAAACACTTGAAGTGCCATCACACCTATGGGGCTTGCTAACTAAATGCAATGATACTTGTATAAATATTTGCAAAATCAAGATATCTTACAGGCACTTAAATATCCTGATCTACTGGTTTGCGGCAGCCCAATTTCTGCCCCACTGCAGAACTCCTGGTCCTGAGATCCAGCTGCAATCAGTATGAATTTGGGGTACACAGTCCAATAAATGCCTCAAGTCTAGGGATGCTACAGAGACAGCCTGTGTGCACACATTCAATTTAAACCAGAAACCTGCTTGTGCACCGCCTATTTGGATATCATTCTTTAAAGTCAAGAAGTTCAAGAAACTAAACTACTAATATTACTAAAACTAAATTTATAATTTTATTCCTGTTCAGTTCCTTCATCTTCTATTCCAAAGATGGAAAGGGCCTTTTATTTCTCCCTTCTGCAATACAAAACCCATACTAGAAACTGGACAAATGTGACCCTTTATGGCGAGGACTCTCAGAAACATCAGATGTTCTCCAAAGCCCCTTTGAACATTGGCCAGATTTGCAGCCCGACCCTGAACCTTAACAAAATAAAATTCCTCTGTACCTAGCATTTAGGAGGAACACCAGATGGCCAAGGGGAGGGGAGGAAAAGAAAGAGGCCACATTTTCACAGCTGTATTTGACAGGTACCTTTTCTAATAATAATCTGATGAATAACTGCAGTGGTCTGGCCATGCCTCGTGGTACTGGGAGTGACTCTTCAGAAGAAACAGCAGGCTGTCTGCAAGCAGTGCTCCCAGGCGCAGGAATGGTGTCCCCCGAAATGTTCCCCTGAAGTAATGCAGCAACAGCTCAGCTCGCAGCGCAGTGAAACTGCTCAAACCAGGTGTCTCAGCACTGCAAACACAGACCCAGTGCTCCCAGGAGGGAAGGTCCCAGGCACTGCTGCTTAGGACCTGAGCTGGGGACAGGGGAGCGCTGGGTCTTATATCCTGCAAGGAGCCCCTGGGTGCTGGAGTTCAGCGTAGGAGACCACACAATTCCTACTCGCTCTGCTGAGTCCTGGGCAGATATCTAAGGAGGAAAGGCCTCAGGCTCTTCACTTTTGCTGACTGACTGCAGCAAACCGTGACCTGCCAAGTCCAGGGGAGGCAGAGGATGGACCATGAAGTCCTGCCTGGGATGCAGGGGGGATCACTCTTGAGCCACCTCTCATGAGCACGTCTGTGGCTCCTGTAAAGAGGTCCTGCCACAGGAATGTCTCTGGTCTTTAACTACATCTGAGAATGTGACAGCAGTGGCATCCTGCACCAGAAAAGGGGGTGGAAGGACCCAGCTTGTCCAGAGCTTTGAATCAGATACATCTAAACCTCTCCATGGTGTGCTTCCTGAAGAAAACCAAAAAGGTTCTGAACTCCAATAGCCAGGTTTTATCTGAAAAAAAATCAAGAAACTTAACTTTCCGAACAAACTCAAAGTCAAACTATCAGTGACTGAACACACAGCTCTCTACAAATCCTATTTCAAGACTTGGCTGCAAGTCAGGGACGTTCTGAGCTGCAGCCAGTTGTGCCTGTCCACGTGGATCCCCAGGGAGCCCTGAGCCCAGCTGCCTTCTCCCCATTTCTCTTTGCAGTTTATCTTTGTGCCCGAGCTGTTCCTGGTGCTGGGCTGTGCTCCCGGTGTTTGCTCCCCTGCTCATCTCTCCTATCTTCCCTCTGAATGTGCTCAGTAGCACCCCAGAGAAAGGGCAATGGAGGTAACACCTGATCCAGTCTCTGCCTTAAGGAACACAAACATAAGAGAGGAGGGAAAAAAAAAAAAAAGGTACTGTTTGTTACAAAGGGCATGAAAGATCACTCTTTGAATCAACTCTTGCACTATACTACAGTCCAGTCCGACTTGTCCTACTCATGACATGAGATGGAAATGACTTCTAACGAGGGGTGGATGCTGTGCTGATTTTGCCTTACAGACCGCACCTTCTTCCAAGCTGCACAGTTCAGCTTGTAGGGCTCCTCCCCAGCCCAGGGCAGAGCTCCTAGGGGTGTCTGCAAAGGGACCTTCATATAACCCACAGAGGTGCTGCCCTAACAGAAGAGCTTCTCTCACCTTCCCCAACAAGCTCAGTCAAAAATGCTTTGCCTCTACCAGGTCCTAACCACAACTGCATGCAAAACTCAGTCCCAAGAGGTGAGGAAATGTTTATCATCATAACACAGAAATATGAGAGCCAGGAGGGAGCTCCTTTTTTGAGGGGAGGGGCAGGAGCAGGATCTGCCCTTCTCACTGCGATGGCCCTGTCACCAGAAAAATCAGAGTCCAGATAAGCTTCAGGTGATGAAATCTGTAATGCAGCACAAGGAATTCTTTTTGACCTTCAGTTCTCCCACTTGTTAAGATACATCATCATGTTTTCACAGCTTGAGCAGTCCCCGTTTGCTGGATTCGAGGCTTGTAATGTTTTTGCCCAAACTCCATTTCCTTCCTTCCAAAGCAGTAAGATCTGCTTATGACTCAGCCCTCAATAAAGCACACAGCAAGGACCATTAAAATGAGTGCGCAGTGCAGTGATAAAACTCGTAGGATACATTTTTGGGGCTGGAATCTTCCTTGCCCTTTATTTACCCCCCAAAAAAACATGAATTTGTGTCGTGTCTGGGTACAAAGTAAATCCACTGGAAAATGAGTAGTTTTAAAGGAAATACTTCTCCAATGGTGAGAGAACATCTCCATGTCATAAACAAAGTGATAGATGGGGCTGGAGAGGCTGCGCGATGGCCTCTGGAGAGGCAGCCCTCCTCAGCCTCCACAGCACTCACACAGACAGCGCTCCCAAACCATCCTCTGCCTGAATAAAGACATCACCAGCTTCAAGGAAATTATTTACTGAGAAGTGTGGGTGGATCACAGACAAGGAAGCCAGAGGGATTTTTCTAGTTTTGCATTCATAAATTTGAAAAAAAAAAGAGAGCATTTCAGGCAAAGACTTGTGTTCTCAATGAAACTGGAAAGGCTGGGGCTGCTCACGGCTGACATCTGTGAGAGCTGGCTCCAGGGTCTCCTTGGCTGCGAGCCAGAGGTTTCTAAGCCATCTCAACACTGCATGGCCTTGAAGTGTTTTACTCTTTTACAACAGAGCATGAGTAATGGGCAGAGAAGTAACTTAGAGGGGAGGAAAATATCATTATCCTTCCTGTACGGGGGGGAAACTGAGACAGCATCCTCTGTTAATCCACCAGACCAATGACTCTCACGAAAAGCATTTGAAATCTGATCCTAAAATCTTTGAAATGACCCTTTTCATTGAATTCAGTGGAATTTCAGACTCTAACCTCTATAAAGTTTTGTGGATTTTTTTTTTAAACCTCCCACTTTCTTTCATAGGAGAGATGTCCAGGCATCTGGATGCATCTGGATGTTGTTCTCTGACAACAACTAAAGTTTGTAAGTGTCCAAGCACAGGAATGAAGTGAAGGAAAATAATGTACCCATTTCACAAAAAAAAAATAAAATAAAAAAAATAAAATAAAAAAGTAAGAAATAAATATACAGCCAGTTTGAACATATTCAGCACTACAAATTGACTCCAGACATGGTCAAAAAGTATTTTTAAAGTACAAGAAATCTATTTTTTAGAGATGCACACTAAGAGGCATATGAAAAACATCCTCTTTAAAGTTTCAGTATGACATACAGCAGTGAGCTTGAGGGTTACTTTAGATGTGCTTTCAGGCTGCAATACCCTTGTGTAACACCCAGGGAGATGAGGATAGTTGCCATGAAACTGCCTCAATGGCAGTAGCTTCCCTTTCCTATCAGCAATCCTGCAGAATGCCAGCAATACAGCTCAAGTACATATAAGAAAATATACAGATTTTAGAAAGAGCTATGCAGAGGGATGCTCCATCGGAATAAATGGTAAAGAGGCAGTTTAGCAGTTCAGCACCTGCTGTCCAGCTCAGCAACTCATTTCTGTGTCTTAAACAGAAGAAAAACCCATCTGAAGAGCATCTTTCAGGCAGTACGTACCTGCTGTCAGGTGTGGGGAGGAGCAGGGTCCTCCAACGGGGAGAACAGAGCACACCCCAGTCCCATAGTCCAGCCATGAACTCAAGACCATCTCGTTTACATAGGTTGAGGTTCTGGCCCAAAGACTGTCAGAAAATGAGCCACCAGTGAAAAGAGATGTGAGGGAGGGGCTAGGACAGGCCTAAAAGAGCTTTTTAGAGCACTTCTCCTCCTTTCCTGTGAAAGCTACAGAGCAGATCTGTAAAGGTCCTTTGATACCCATTGAACTCTGCAGGGCAATACTGAGATCTGGCCCTTTCTTCAGGTCCTGTCGGATCCACAGCCTAATACAATGAAAATCCACCGCAGGCAGAATAGCTGGTTTTGTTTGTTTGGTTTTGCCTTTCCCTTGAGTGTTGGTTATGGCTTATTTTTAAACTACTGGTTGCTCTCATTAAGCTTACTGGGACAAGATTTGTCCCCCACTGTGATTAGATCTTGGTTTCCTTTGAAATATAACTCCATGAAACCTGGACATTTTACAAAACAGGAAGACTTTTGGGATCTTAATCTAGTTCCATTCACAGAATTACTGCTCTGTTTCGGGTTAGATAAAGCAGGACCATCTCGGTGGTGACATTTCGAAAAAAAGCTGGATCTTTCACTCATCAGACTGTTCCTGGGATGCTGGAGAGCAGCTCGGTGGCCAGTAGGTGACAGTCTTTCCAACAGAAAAAACCTGGGCAGCTCACAAAGAGGGGTTGTTCCCTGTTCTGTCAGAATGTAAATGTTATTTATTTCTGCTTATACATATGGACAGTCCGCAACAGGGGGAGATATTTTTCAGCTAGCATGCCAGTAAAAGGTAAGGTCAGCAAAGCTCTTGAGTGTGGTTTCCTGACCTCCCAAGAGGAGATATGACAAAGGAGGACATTAACGGTACTGTAGATGAGGCACTAACACAACTCTTAGCTGCATTCAGAAAAAAAAAAATACCTTTACATCTCAGTGCAGGTTCAAGGCTAGCATAGTTAAAAAAATAAAAATAAAAAATCTTAAAAATCAAGCTCACATGAAACATAAGCACATTCAAGCTGGCACAGTCACACCAGCTGATACCTCCAATGTGAGAGAACAGCACGCAGAAAACCTGTATGTGCATTTTAGGTGGCTGCAACATTTTCTTTGCAGCAGCCCTAGGCAGGGCTTGTGTCTGGAACACAAACTCCTCCTATGAACACAGTCATGTGTCTACAACACAACTGCTTGCAGTGACCAAGACAACCTTTGTAGCAAAAGCTAAGAAAACATTCTCTTTGTTCATTTAGCCACTGTGCACATTACTTACTGGAATGGCTGAACCTTGTTTAAAATCCAAAGGAATAATAATAAAAAATAATAAAAAAAAATGCTGGAATGGATCAATAAGAACCATAATGAGTGATTCAAGGGAAACATGAAAACCCATGGGTAGAGCGAGGTTTTCTATTCCACAACCATTTAATTTACTTCCTAACGTAAAGCTGGCACTCTGAGACACCCCGCTGGACCCACCAGCGTCCACAGCTAATCTCCAGAAAGAAGCTCTATGGTGTCAAGCAGAAATTACCAGTTCTGGCAACGGTCACTAGCTCCCCGACACATGCAATTTTAAGGCAATGTTCTCAGGCCAGAAAGAAAAAGCCACACATCCTTTGTCTCATCAGACCTATTTTAACAGAACTGGGACTTTGCCTGAGCAAAGGTCAAGTACAAACTTTTAAAAACTGAATGGTTTGGCCAGCTCGAGAGGTATCTGTCTAGCTGGAGCCTCAGACAGCATGTAACTTCACAATTCCACAAGAGATGTACTTATTTAAATATCTATGGCAGCTTTTCCTTGTGAAATGAGGATTTGAAGGTATACGAAAATAAGATTTTTAACCAGCTATGTCTGGTGCCACATAACATCTTGATCTGAATTGTGCATTAATCAAATTCTGCCAGGTGCATTCGATTTTAACTTGTCCATGTTTCTTTGCATCATTTATTCATCACTCATGTAGTAAAGAAATGTGTTGAGAAAACAAACAAATATCATATTGACTGCATTGTAAACTCGGCCTGTATTGCTGCTCTCTTGTCCTGGTGTTGAGAGCTGACTGCTAAGTGGTGAACACCCACTGCCTTTGCGTATACTGCAAGTCAAGATAAGTGATGGGTAGGTGCAATGCTATAAAAAGCGTGTTGTTACCTTGGTTTGTCCAACCCAAGTTGAAAAACAGGTGCAATTGGGATCTGAATGTGGATGTGACATCCAACACCATGGCCCTTTGCCCACACTATCCATGCTGAGTACACCTTTCTTTTGTACTATGAATACAAGTTGTACTGGATTACATTTATCTTTAATGTTTCAGTAATTCTTTCTCCTCCATGTGTCCATCTCCTTCCTTTCATCCATCTTTTGCTTCCAATAGATTTCGAAACTCTTTTCTTCTTTCATTTCCCATTCTCCTCTTCTCCTCCCTGAATTTAACAGAGTCCTATGGACAGCAGACTCTGCCTTGGCAGTGCAAGGAGCAATGTGTGAAACCCTCTGCAGTTATGGAGAAATCGTCTTGCAGTGGCCACACAAATCTTGCTGTCTCCTTGATGCTGCTAATCAATGACAGCATCAGGATTTGTATCTTGCCCTGATAAAAAGCAGGGCAAATATTAGGCAAATTAATCATGCTGCAGGGATTTGTGTAATGACAAGTACCTCTCTGCTTGTGGGTCAGAAATGGTGTAAATCAACCACATACTGGGGAAAGTCCATCCAGTATCTCCTTCTTCTCTTCAGTTTTGTTCATCACTGGGGCATCTGAACATCTAGGAAGTGATACCACAGCCTGGTCCCCCTGTGATTAAGCCACGTGGATTGTCTCAGGGTCTTCTTCCAAAGACTGCTAGAAAGGAGGCTGCTTCATAGACTGAACTGTGCTCAGGAGGGCTGGCTTCATCTCACGTGGTGCAGTCCTGTGTCTGCCTGGGGCCTCTCTACATGCTCCCATAATAAAAAAAAAAAAAAAAAAAAAAAAAAAAGGCAATGCAGACTTAACAATCCCCACCATTTCCACGTACCTACTGCTGATCTTGTCATGAAATATTCTGCTTAAATTACACCGGCATGAGCACAGTCCCATGCTGGTAGGAGCCACAGAATCACTCTACCAAGTGTACAGGTTCTGAAGGACTTGCTGTACAACAAGAAAGCTGCTGGTGAAATACTGTTTGACAGCTTTTCAGGAAGCATGACACCCTCCTGGCTTGCTGAAGGGGAGGAGAGAATAGAGGATGGAAATTGCCTTTATCTCAGGTTGGGAGACAGAAGAAATTCTGAAATGAGGATGACAGGCTGTGGCAATACGGGTTTGGCGTTTGTTGATAGGTGAGTGCCATCCACTCGGGGCTGCTGTAATGCGCTCTCGCTCTCTGCTGTCACGTACTGCTAAAAGCAGTGCTGCAGAAGAGAAAAATCTGGGGATATGCAGTGTCACACAGGCTCTGTTTACATATTGCCATAAGCTGGAAGTCAAATATTGGAAAAAGATAAAAACAGTATTTTTTTTTTAAGCTGAGCATAATATATGCCCAGTGTAAAGAAAAATAAGTATTATGTGGTTTTATCAGTCTTTCAGAGACAGACAAAAGCAATGAGTTTACTTCTTTTTAAGTCCTCTGCTCTGAGAAGTATTGCATGGCATAATCAGTTTTCTAGATTTCCCCTTTACCTGGGCCTTGCACATCTCACCCCTTCCCCAGCCTCCTCCGAGCAGCGCTCACATGCAGGCAGCCGCTGGCTGCAGCCACAGCAGGGTGCACTTCATGGGCAGTCCTAGCAAGTGGGGTAGGAGCTGGGAGCACCACTTTCAACCAGGGAATTCCTACGGCCCACCTGGCTCACAGCAGCTGCTCCACCCTTCTACCTTCTCATTCTCTTGGGGGAAGGAATGAGCTAGTGGTTTGCTGATGAAAATTCTTTTCCCCTTAATAAAAACATATTTTCAGAACATATTTTTAAAGTTAACTATCAGAAGAAAGTAATGCAAAGGGAGCTATGGTTTAGTCCAACTACTCCACAATAGTCCTTGGTAATTCTGTGTTCTATCCTTCACAGTTTCATGGCAGCTAATACTAAAAAAAATGCTTCATTGGGACAGAAATCAGGCTTATTTGTTAATGCTCCACCAGTAATTGTTGAGAGGAGCATTATTGTCCCTGCTCTGCCAGTAAAAGGCAAATGGAGGAGGCCATTTCCTTTACTGGTACCAAGAGTTGTGCTAGGGATGCACAGAGGGAAGGGAACAATGACAAAAATTTGCATTTGCTGAAGGGCTCAGTACATTGCTCCATTGTGAGCGGGCCAAGACCTTTATCACATGAATTCTTGTGATTCATCCTCCCCTCTGGTCTACCTCGCTGTATCCAGCGCGGTACAGAGAACTCTGTGTGTTTAAAGAAACACACATATACAAGAAGGTCTTTGCTTGTTACTGTAGTACGCAGGTGCTGGCTCACGCTCCCGAGCCAGAGCGGGGGTACAGGCGGAGCTGGTGAATCGGTACTTTTTACTCTCCTGCCAGGCTGCCGAGTGACCTTGGGCAGCTCACAGCCACTTCACTTCTCACTGCCTCAGTTTCTGTAAAATTTTCCTGGTTTACTTTGTATAGCGCGTAGATATCGACTGATGCAAGGGCAGGGTATTATTGCTTACATGTGACTCAAATAACGCCAGTGCCTAAAATCCAGAATCAGCAAGGGAGAAAAGAGCAGAAACGTGAAATTGTTCTGTTGCAGCTGTTCTCCTCCTGCTGCCCAGCCTACACACAGGGAATCGCATTGCAACAGCACCATCTGATTTACCGCACGTCAGCTACCCTGAGAAGTTCAGGTAACCCCCCAGGACATAACAAGTGACATCTAAATGAACCCATGCATGCTAGCATGAGGCTGTTTAAAGGTTACAGATCTGTGTTGGAGAACACATTTCGGCAGTTTCCCTTTGAAAGGCTCTGAACATGGAAGCCTGGCAAGATGCACAGCGCGCTACCTGTGGTCAGGAAGGACGGGTGTCCATCGCTTCCCACTGACAACGCCGTTGCAGTTGTGTCTGCCCAGTTTCCCGTTAGCAGTTTGAAAGCATCAAAACACTGACGCACAACACACAGCGGCTGCCAGTCACAGGGGCGTCGCACAGATGTACTCTAAAGGCTTAAAAGGCAGACAAGTTTCTGCTGTTCAGTGAACATCCCCAATTGAAGCTGTCTTTCCCTGCTACAAATAACTCCTTCTGAAGTCTGCAGGAAGCCCTGTCCTGTGAACACAGCATCTGCTTTCGGAGGGGTTGCAGCTTTCCCAGAGCTGGGCTGTGCAGAAGCAGGGAAGGGGGACGTGAGCTGCTCATTGCGAGCTGGGAGGCACCGACCGGCTCCGAGCATCGCCTTTGCGGGGCCCCATGCGCTCACAGGGCCTATTCCTGAATTGTGCTGCATAAGCAACCTGGAAAATGTCGCTTGCTCAATACAGTTTCTCTCTTCTGAATGTCTAAGGTAGCAGCAGGTTGGACACGTGCATTGGAGGCAGATGGGGTGAATATTTCCAGCCCATCGCAAACCCCCAGCTGCCACGGAACTGCCAAGCCTCCCTCCCCTGACATCCCCAAACCAGCCGGAGGTGTGCACACGCAGCCGACGTGCCGGGATGGGTTTGCAGCCCGTATTTCTCGCACCCCGTCCGCACAGCCCCGGGGCGCGGAGGACCGCACGCCTGGGTGCGCACGGTGCTTGCTCCCCGTGCCCTGCGGTCCCTGCACCTCGCAGCAGCAATCCGGCCGGGCTGGGGGCGAGCCGTGCCGTGCCGGTGCCCGTGGAGGTGGATACGTGCCGAGCCGAGCCGTGCCGTGCCGGGGCGGGGCGGTGGGAGGGGGCTGGCCGCCGGGTCGGAGCGCAGCGGGGCGGAGGGTGCAGAGCAGGGCGGGCAGCGCACCGCTCCGTGCCGTGCCGTGCCGGGGCCAGGCGCTCCATGAGCAGCCTCGGGGGGGCTCGGTGCTCGCAGGCTCCGGGATGTGACTTGCGGCGGGCAGGCGGACACAGCTGCCCCGCCGGCCTCGGCTGCAGCAGCCAGCGGGTGAGTGGTCCCCGGTCCCGGTCCCCGTTTCCCAGCCCCCGGTCCCCATTCCCCAGTTCCCGGCCCCCGGAGGTGCCGGCCCCGAGCTGTGCCCGCGGAATTAGCCCGGTGGCCGGCAGCAGACAGCAGGCTGCAGGGAGTCCGGCAGGGGGATTAGGGTGGATATAGGGCAGGAGAGGGGGGCGGAGGAGGGGGCTGCCCCCGCCGGGAAGGGCTGGCGAGGAGGGGGCTTTGAGCCAGGCTGGGGGAGGGAGAGAGAGCCTGGGAGGACAGAGGGGAGAGGAAGGAGCGGGGGGCCGAAGGGGAGCGGGCTGGAGCGGGCTCGGTGCGGGCGGGGAGGAGGAGGCGGTGCGGGAGGATTAAGGGGGAGCGGGGAAGCGGCTGCAGGCGGGGAAGCGCCCGCCGGCACCGGGCGCTGTGCTCCGGGCCGGGCAACGGGACCGGGACCGGGACCGGGGGGAGAAGCCTTTTGCTGGCCCCTGGCTGCTCCTTTCTGCCTGGTCCCGGCCTCAGCTGGAAGGTGGGAGCCCCAGGTCGGGGTGCAGCGCGACTCGGGAGGGCTGAGCACCGCCAGCGGTTTAATTTCCACTTAATAAAAAGCCCTCCCTCTGTACTGCTTCTGCCCAAAGCTAAATAGCGATAGGATTTAGCACTTATGTGAACCCTTTGTTTACGCCTGACCTGATGTTTATCCCAAGGCTAACAGGATTTCCTGCCCGCTGAACCTCGACACCTCAGTGGGTTCTCGTTGCTGGAGCACGGAGCCTGTGCGGTGCTTTACATGCTGCTTATCAGCCGGGGATGTGGGTGCTGAGGTGTTGTCTCACTGCATCAGGGCCATCAGGTGAAGGGAACCCCTCCGTCACGAGGCTGTGACATGAAGAGAAACAGTTTTGAGAATTAGCAAAGCAAAGAAAAAACATTGATTGGTGTCATTGGTCGATAGTAGCATAATAAGACCAGATTTTGTAGTCATAAGCATTTAGGCACAGAGAATATACAGGGTCTGACCAAAGGAAATGGTGAGCACCTAGAACAGCTGAAAGATCATTTCATATAACATTCAGCATCGCAAAGTATTTCTAAATGAAAACACATCTTCCTACGTCTTTTGGAGTGGGGTCATGCTTTCTGTAGCTGTGAGCATTACGTGGGTTATTCCAACGCAGGGTAAATCTGAACCAGGGTTGTGTTTTTGCATACAAAGTGCAATTGTACTATTAATTATTATTCTAGAAATACATCTCCTCAGTAGTCTGATCTTGGCTTGGCTGTTGCTGCTCTGTTATCAGTCTTGGAGCTCATTCTTCAAATCTGATCAAAAGCAGCTGGCAGAGATCCCGTGTTGTGATTAATTCCTCGCTTGCTACCATCTCTCCACAACACTTGGTGGTGGGGGCGGTTTTCTTTGGAAATGCTACAGTGAACCAGTCTTTTGCCTGTGCATGGCAGAGCAGGTTACTATTTGTGCTACTACTGCTTTTATTTACTGGGCTGTTTTCCTTTTCTGAGATTGGATGCATTCTCCTGTATCAGTTGATTAACGTTAGGACTGTAAGAAGGGGATCGGACAATGCATCTAAGCGTAAATAACATAAACCTTTGCATGGTTACAGATTTATTCTTGCTATAGATATTCTCTAACAGCATACAGCAGTATGTGTTTGATTAGGTAAGAGATTTGCAGTCTTTGGTCAGAAGGCTTCAGCTCTTGAAAGCCTCGCTGATTTTTAACCATGACAACTTTTTGATGACAACTGTGAGATTTTTCTCTTTCTGCTCAGTTGCTTGCAATTGTACTTTGTACCGCTGGGGCAGCTCCGTGTCTGCCATTTCTGTACCGGTTCTCGCACTGTCCCCTACACCCGATAGCGCAGGGGACTTCACTCTGCTGCAAACAGCAGTTTGTGCTTGGTAACTGAGTACAGATTTTGGACTGAAAATTGAGGACTGGATTTGCAAGCCATCCTACTGTTTGTTTGCTGCTTATGCCTGAAATACCTAAAGCTCCTTGATTCATTTTATGTGCTTGTGATTGCTCTCGGGTCCAGGTATGTTGGCTTAACCAGTCGTACTGCAATTTGGAGGGGGATCTGGGGACAAAAAAAATCAAGCTGATTTCCTTCTGTATTAACAGTTTCATTCAGCTCTGCCGGAGATACGTTGGTGTCGCTGACTGTGTCTGTGCTGGAATGTTTCTGTGACATTTCTGCATTACTATTGCTGTAGCTCTCCGGTGGTAGTAGGAGTGAGGTGCCAGTCAAACAGAGAGCTATTGTTACTGCCGAGAGGTTGCGTAACTTTGCTGAGAGCTAATCTAGACATAAAGAGGTAAAAATACTACTCTCCTACAGTCACTGATTTATGTAGCTACTGGGAATAATAAGCAGAGACGAGATTCCGTAGTAAAATCGAGACGCACGGGCTTCTGCCTCTCCACCCACAACACAGGCTTGAGGAAGGCACTATATTAACAAGAAACCCATACTGATATACTTTGCTTTTCCAAAACAACTTTTCTGGAAAAAAAAGGCTTTACAGTTTTCTCTTTTACTTACTCAGTTTGTGGTTTCAGCTAAAGCTAAAACTTCAGTGTTGTAATGCAGTTTTTCCTCGTCTATGTACCGGTGAGAGTTCAGTGCTGAGTAACAGTGCTAGCAAGAGGTTTTGGGCTGGTATCATAATGGGGCTTGCATATTAATGTTGCCAGTTCTTACCTAGTCAGGCAGAAGTATGTAGTAAACTGGTTGCAAATGTGGCTATATATATAGCAGTGACAAGGAGAAGCTTCCTCATTTGGAGGAAGCCCAGTTTGAAAGCTTTGATGTAGAAAGCATCTACTGTTCAGCATGACTTGCTGACATGTGATGGGAATGTGATTGCACACCAAGAATACCTGTCAGCAATCCTAGAGATTTCTTGTTTTATACTGTAACTACATTGGAGCTTTCTAAGAGAACTACTGTTTATTTCTGTCGGCTCTCCCAAAAGTAATTTCACAGAGGGAAGAAACTTGGGAAAACTCCCGAGTTGAACATCTCTGAATTTCTGTGTTTCCCTCTTTCCTAAAGAGACTACTCCTTCAAGCAGGGGAAAATACTCCAAATGTATTAACCCTCCCTTCGCAAACACTTCCAAATAGGAAGAGGAAACAAATGATGGGCTGACAATATGACTGCTTACCCATGCAGCACAATCTCCATGGAAACAGACTGTCCTAGAATAGCTCAATCACATGAGGGTTACATGACATGAATAAAGTAACCAGAAAACTGGAAAATATCTTAGAACTAGAGATACTTGCACTTAATTCATTACCCCCCAGGTCTTTGGAGAGCAGTGAATAAACAAAGCTAGTATTAAAACCAATTTAGTGCATGTATATCATCATTTTTAAGTGGTAGGGTAGTGGAAAATTAACATGATCCTCATTTAAAGGGCTGTTTATTGTTTCCAATTTAGGAGACATTGTTTGAGGATGAGTTTTGAGTAACTTTCCACATGACCTCCTGCTTCTTGAAATTGGTACCCATGGTTTGCAGCATTGCCTTAGATCCTAGTGGATTTCCTCCCTTTGTACCAGCAGGTGCTGACCATTCCCCACTTTTTTTTTTGGATGTTTTGGATATCCTAAAAAGTAAATGCACTAGTTGGAGTAAGAACCGCCTATGTGTAGAAGGGATTCCGAAGTTACCTTCAGAATGTTTCCTTCTAGTTAATTCTGTACTCGTAAAGAGATTTATCGAGCATAACAATTTTCAATAGGAAAATGAATATATTTCACTGATGATTAATTTTCTTTCTGTAAAGTCAGTGTTTTTACCGTGTTATGACAGTCATTGAGAAACCTGTTATACAAATCAGGTACAAATAAGTAAATCATCTACCATTTCACCATAAAGAAAATTACAGTTAGGTAGGAAAAAATCTTTAGTCATTAGCTGCAAGTCATTGTATCGTTAGAACATTTTAGCCCTTCCAACAGTGTGAGGATACTGTAATTTCTGTGGGCAGGCACAGCTCATTCATTACTCTTCTCTTGTTTGTCCAATGCCCTGTCACCTTATTTGTCACAGCTTCTGCTTCAGAGATGAAATTTTGTAATAAGCTTTTTTGTCTGTTGCATAAATGAAGACCATAAAGTCATTACGCATTTATATTAGCACATTTGCTGTCTTGGTTCCTCTAATAGGAAAGTGTAATTTCCATCATTCGTCTCCTGGCAGTAGCCTAAAATGGGCACTGTTCATTATTCAGCGAAAGGGGATGAACATTAGCTTAAAGATTGAGATTCTCAAGATTTAACTTTGCTTGTTACAGGATTATAATGCACCGGAAGAAAACCCATAGTGCTCATCTGTAATAGACACTGCACTGTTTTGTGCAGTGTGTGTAAATAGTTTTGGCACTGGTTAGGACTGATTATGTCCAATGTAACAACATTGCACTGTTACTTTAAACTATTTTCAACTCCTTAAAATTTTTGATGTTTTCATTAAACACATTTCTGATTTATAAAACACCTTTATATGAGTAATCATTTAGGGCTTTGTGTAAGTTGTAAAAAAGCTACTGATAGTGCCTCTGTTTTTTGCTGTGTATCTTAAACATGTCATGTGAGCTACATGAGTAACATTAGTGCCTGCTTCCATGGTGCTTTTCTTCCATACGTTCTCCATACACCATATAATGAAATTCTTATTCTGAGCATTTTCACCCAGGCATGCAGTTCATATCACTGAATGTAATCCTACTGAAATCTGCAGCACTTATTATGCAAGTGAAGGTTAACAGGATGAGGTTTCATATCTGGTACACGTGGTGTTTTCTCTCTCTGGGACAGATTGTTCATTTAAACGTTACATTTTTAACAATCTCCTGCTTTGCTAAGTAAAAGCAAATGGCGTAACATATATCTTTTTAAATCACCTAATCTGTGTTCTGCTTAAAACTAGGAATTTGTCTTGACTTGCTGGAATTTGTCCAGATTTTTGGTCCTGATGATTGAGCGTGATATGTGGTGTTCCTGGGGAGTTTACAATTGTTCACTCTGTAGGCTGAGGAAAGTGATGCTCTGTTTTTTGTTGTTTGTTTCACTGAATGGCTTTAGATTTGCTAAGAAGCACAAAGAGACATTCATTTTTGATGAGTTGATTGATGACACTACATGTGTGCACCATTGTTGCAGAATATGAGATTTCTCCAGCCAACCATTCCCATTCGCAAATGCAATCTAATACCTGGGCTTTGGAAGAGGATGAAAGGAATGAATATCGTAACTGCCTATTGACTGAGGATGAAAACAAGATTTTCCTTTTAAAAAAAAAAAAAAGCCCAATGTTTATTTTCCTCAGACTTCTTTCTCTCTTTTTTTTTTAAAGAGGGGTGGGGATGGGGGGAGGGAGGAGAGAGGGGGTAACTCTATCATTATTCCAGTAAAGCAGCAAGCCTCCGAAATAGTCTAATTCGGATACAACTTACGCTTGTATCATGTCCAGTGCAATTCGCACATTCTTTAAGAAGCCAAATTTGAACAGTAAAATACTGTAGATAATGTATGATTTCACAACATGATAAATTGTTTCTTCTGGTCGCGTTTTAGGATATTTGCAGGGGTGGTGATGGGAAACGTTTTCTATCTATGCAAATGCAGTTTGCACTCAGCGTACAAGGTAAAAGTAACTTTCTGGGAGGGCAGCACAAGGGGATAGGGGTAGGCTAATTCAGCTGGAAATTCAGTGCAAAAAAAAAAAAAATGTAAACATGAGCTACTAAAACAGGCTGTACTTCCAATTCCTGTGAAATCCTCTAAAGTGACCTGTAGCTAAACAAACAAATGTTTTATTGTCTCAGACAGAAAAATGAAAACCTACCCAGCCATTGGTTTCTTCCTCCTCTTCGTGATCAGCTATGGCTCTTCTGAAAACTCCAGCACGCCGAGAGGGTGCGGACTGGATCTCCTCCCGCAGTATGTGTACCTGTGCGACCTGGATGCCATTTGGGGAATAGTTGTGGAGGCAGTTGCGGGAGCAGGTGTGCTGACAACGTTACTGCTGATGCTGATTTTGCTGGTGAGGCTGCCCTTCATCAAGGAGAAAGAGAAGAAGAGCCCCCTGGGAATGCACTTCCTCTTTCTTTTTGGGACTCTTGGACTGTTTGGGCTGACATTTGCTTTCATCATCCAAGAAGACGAAATGGTGTGCTCTACCCGAAGGTTTCTATGGGGAGTTATCTTTGCTTTGTGCTTCTCGTGCTTGCTAGCTCAAGCCTGGAGACTTCGTAGACTAGTTCGACATGGGAAAAGTCCATCTGGCTGGCATCTAGCTGGTGTGGCAATATGCCTGATGCTCGTTCAGGTCATTATTGCAACCGAGTGGTTAATACTAACAGTTGTCAGAGATAACAAGTTGGCCTGCAGCTACGAACCAATGGATTTTGCTATGGCTTTGATTTACGTTATGTTCCTGATGGTATTTACCATGGGGTTTTCTCTTTTCACTCTCTGTGGAAAGTTTAAGAAATGGAAGAAAAATGGAGTATGTCTCATTATAACACTTTTTTTTTCCATTCTGATTTGGGTAGCCTGGATGACTATGTACCTCTTTGGTAATGCTGAACTAAAGAGAAGAGACAAATGGAGTGATCCCACTCTTGCTATTGCACTGGTGTCCAGTGGTTGGGTGTTTGTTATTTTTCATGCTATCCCTGAGGTCCACTGTACCATCCTTCCATCACAGCAGGAAAACACTCCCAATTATTTTGATACTTCACAGCCAAGGATGCGTGAAACTGCTTTTGAGGAAGATATACAGCTTCCTCGAAGCTACATGGAAAATAAAGCCTTTTCAATGGATGAACATAATGCAGGTAAGAATTTACAATTTTTCTGTAGTAACAAAGAAAATAATCTGTATGAGATGTTTTTCAGGTATTCAGAACAAGGCTCATTACATTTATTTATTTTTACATTGCATATAGCTCACTTTTAAAATGCTTGTTAAGAAATCAATTAAGAAAATAGTAAAGGAAAAACAATACAGAAAATGTGTTTGGTTAGAATGAGTCTTGTTTTTTTTCATTGAAAAAATGAACAACACCAAAAGCAGAAGGAAAACACTGGAAATATAACTTCTGTTTTCAAACAACGTACATAACATTTTTGTCATTACTAACAACACTTTATATGAAGTATTTTTTTTTAAAACCCAAGAAAAAAAATCAAGTAAGTTCTCCATGTTACAAAGTGTTCAGTCTCTTCAGCAACAAAATAATTATTACTAATCATACTACCATTAGCATAGTAATCATGCTACCAGTAATAGCACAGGACTTTGCTACTTTGTGACACTGGAGAAAAAAATGCAAGGTGGCATACAGGCAAGTTCAAAGACAGTTTTTGTCCTGAAGACTTTAATATGTGAACAGAATATGCAGAGACAGGTTTCAAGGTAATGGTTGCTTTCCTTGTCATAGCTGTTTGGTGACACAGAACAATGTGTGATGACACACAATGAAAATTTGCAATGAAAATGTTTGAGTGATTACCAAAAGGGCCAGAGCCAAACTGTTTGTTTAAGAGATCCAAACCATTGCTGAAAGTTTAACACATATCAGAAAATATACAGGGATGCTTATGTGACCGGTGATGTGACTAGCCTAATGGTGTTGTGTAGGGTAGGTTGTGTTCTGGTGAAGTCCCACAATTAGACAAAGGATTTTGGTACTACACAAACTGCTTTTTATTCACTGTAATTGAGACAAGAACTTTGGCATCCCAGCCAATGGCTATCCAGGCACTTTACCTTTGTTTTCATCTTTACGTATCATTGTTTTCCTCTGGTTTTGATATTTCCTCTGGATGTAGACCAGACATGTAGGAAAAGAGCACTCTTGTTTGTGACAGTGTCGGGTCAGAAAAGTATTTTCCCTCCATGTGCTTTAGCAGGAACTTTAAAGGTCTCCTCCTTGCATGGAAGCTTTGAACAGAAAAGAGTTAAGATCCTGTGAGTATGTAACACAGGTAGTGATAAACAAAAGTCACGAGGATGAAAGAATGGTTATTTATTACTACTGTTCCAAAGAAGCAGAGGCAGCTTCACCGTAGACTGTTAGTGCACTCATCTTTCTTTTTTTTTTTTTTTTTTTTTACTGCCCTCCAACTCCCATTAAATTAATTTCATAGTAAGGTAACTGCAGCGACTTCAGTGGAGTTACTTCTGACTAAGGCAGATATAAGAAGAAAATTGGATCTTTCACCCTGTACTATTCTCATTCATGCATACATTAAAAAAAAAAAAAAACCTAGATCCTGTTTTATCTAGTCATTCAGTGATCAAGTTTTTTAGTGAAATGGATTAAAGTATGATAGCTATAAAATAATTATAGTATGTATTATAGTGTAATTTATGATATGTTTTAATCTATCTGAATACAAAATAGATTTCCTTATCTGATACCCTTATTAATATTTATCATAATAAATGCACGTCATTCCTATTCCCATGGCATGTGGAAGACGGATATGTTTTTAATAAACCAAAACAGATTCATTATTCTTTTTTACTGGTTCTCTAACTTATGTACAGAATTACAATGACAGGGTTTGGAGACAAAACCTACTCACATGGTAGAGAGTAGAAGTAACTTACTCACATGGTAGAGAGTAAAAGTAAATACAAGTAAAAGTATTCAAGTCACATATTATGGCTCCAAGTATTAATTTAAGTCACATCACTGCACTGATGGCTGTCAGTGGCTAAGCACCCAGAATCCATTAGCAATTGACTCTTTGCAGGTATATAGAGAATAATCTTTTCTGCTATTCGTTTAATTAATCTCAATTCAAGAATTTGTCTTTAAGAGTTTAGGAATTAAAGGAGGGATACTTTCTTCAATAATAATAATGACGTTTAAGAATAACAAAGATACGTAAATTTTGGAAGACGTGATTTATGGTTGGACTTGGTGATCCTGAAGCTCTTTTCCAACCTAGGTGATTCTGTGATTCTCTGACTAGAAAACATCTTTTGGTTCCCTGACTGTAAAATTTGTTTAAATAAGTGGTTAGCTTTAAATGGAAAACATGTTTGCTTAAATGTATTTCCCATTAATTCATTCTGTATAAAGCAAATTTGCTTTCCTTTTTTTCTTTTAAGACTTTAATAAGCATTCTAAGAATCTGAATAATCTTTAAACTATAGGTTCAAATAAGCATATGGTCTCATAGTTTTTCCTTTTTCTCATTAAAAAACAGCTCCAAGTTATACATACCTACAAGAGCTGTTCTATTCCAGGAATACCATGAAGTATTAATAAAGCAAAACAGTTTTAAATTCAGTTATTTAAACAACATAGTAATCTGGGCTTTTAATATTCATGTGATAGATATGTTGAAATATCTACTTAGAAGAATTATTTTCATTCCCATGTCTTCTAGAAAATATTAGTAAAGTATTTAGAATCCCTGGAAAAGGGCAACTTAAATGAATTCTCAGTGCTCTCTCAAAGTGCAATGCTCAATAACAGGGCAACTTCTGCAAGGCAAATAGGATTTGTCTTATACATGAAAAACCTGGATAAGAAATGTGGAGTGCTACAACTGTAAAGAAACCCAAGCCCAATAAGCTCTGTTACTGAATTTCATTTAATAACTTTTAGTACTAAAAGTCATCCTCTGAGCCAGTGCCTAAAAACAAAGCTAACTAAATTTAAAATGTGTGTTAAAAGGAGACTATGACATGACATTTACTCAAACCTTCTTGGCAACTTTCTCTCTGATTCTCATGCTGAAAATATTTTAGACTAACAGCAGTAATAGGGAAGGAAAACTTAGCAATCTGAAATTAAATTTACTGTCATTTAAAAATAGTTTTGAAATGAACATGTAAATTATATACTGAAACGTGTAAATGTTTTAATGGTCATATGCATTACAGAGAGATCTTTTTTCTTTGTGCGTACTATCAAATATCAGAGCAATCAGTTGTCTAACACACAATAAGAAGCAAAACTACAAAGAAGGAATACTACTGACCCTGAGGTAGTTAAATATAAAATAAAAGATATATAATTCTAGTGTAGAGGGTTTCATCTTTTGTCCTCTCGGTGTTCTGCAAAATGTATCTATATAGTGTGTGTATATATATAATCTTAAAATATAGAGCAGTTAAGGTTCTGTATATAATTAAAGAAAACAGCTGAGCAGTTGCAGAGCTGGATTTCTAAATATCTGTGCTAAATGAATACTGTTCTTCAGCTCTGTGCACAACACCCAAAGAGAAGGGCAGCAGTGGACAGAGGAATGTGTATGGCAGTAGGATCTATTTAAATCTTGTTGCACACAGTGCAATGATATTAAATCCTGACTTCATTGAAGTTTATGCTGAAATTCCTCTAAACTTCAGTTCATCCTCAACTTCAGCTAGAGAGCTGAGTATTGTAATTTCAATTAAATCTCAGAGAAATTCTTGCCCCAGGTGCCAGATCCAGGCATGTTTCTATTTACCAGCTGACAGATGAGTATTGCCCGCTGTAACCGCTCAAGCAGCGTGTATAAATGAGCTCTGTTCCCTGGCCACATCTGAATTCAGTGAAGCCATTATTTACCCCTGAAGTAAAATAGAGTATGTGTGTGCCAGTCCCCGGACTGGTTTAGAGGGAAAGAAGCACATCCCTAACTACGCATCACTCATTCAGAATATACATCTTGAATCCAAACTTGTGCTGCAATTAATGGAGACACTAATGTAGTTCTGCTATAAACATTCAGAAGGACAGTCAGCATCTCTCTTGCCTCAGTTAATTGCCATGTTTAAGCTATTCGAAAGCAATATTTACTTCATATTTCTAGTTTCACAGAGTAAATATAATCTGAAACATCTGGAAAATCCTTATGTGCTCGTCATGCTGAAGTAATGCTCATGGGGACTGTGAGCATGCTTGCTGGCTCAAGCAATGTTTTGGATCTCTGTCCTCTGAGTTTGATAGAAAGCAAAGGGTAATATCATTTTACTTAACCCCACAGTATCCAGACTGATAGAGGAAGTATTTTGCAGAAAGCATTGTGCAAGATGCATCACAGGTTCACCGACTGAAGACATTAAACACCTGGTGAAATGAGACTAAGCAAAGTTTGAGAAACTTTTCCTGTTCCACAGCAAACAGTTAATTTTATGTAAAACTGATTTCTTTTCTGCAATCCATCCCCAATTCTGTACAAAAACCTGCTGTTCAAAAGCAATGTGAAAACTGGTATGGCAGCATAAAAGTTAAAATCAATGGCACAGTTCCCAGTAACTAAACTGGAAGATTAAACTTTTATGATTTCAAAGGAGATGCGCAGCTCTGACCGGGTTCTAAGAACAATCTCTCTTTTCTAAACACAGCGCTAAGGACGGCAGGATTTCGAAACGGCAGTTTGGGAAGCCGACCTAGTGCTCCCTTTAGAAGCAATGTTTATCAGCCAACTGAGATGGCAGTTGTACTAAATGGTGGGACTGTAAGTATCAAAACGTGATGATTTAAGAAATCTTTGCTTTGTACTGATACATATGCAACTGCTACTAATTGAAAAGCCTTCTGCATTTAGCTTATTCATAACAGGGTGAAAGCTGTAAATGAAAATTCAGGGAGCAAGTATGCATGTAATGCTCCTCTTCCCCTCTAGACAAGATGTAATTACAAAGTATTTCGTATTTCCTTCCTTAGCCATTCACATTTTGCATTGTAGCTTGGGTGAACCAAGTTCTTTGGTGACTCTACATGACCCCTTTGAACTACGCTTGTGTTAAGTTTGTTAACTAGTAAGTGACACAGTTTCCCACCTGATTTTTTTTCAACATTTTGTGAGTCACACAAGTGTTTCAAGCCAGTACTTTACTTTAAATAATAATCATTGTTGCAGATAACGGTGGTCTCTCACCTATCTTCCATTTTCTTGTAAAATGTCCATAATTCTTTGTAAGTTACATATGTGTGGATCTCTGTGAAAGAGATTCATAAAAAAGGAGTATAGAATATTTTAATGATAACAACATAGATTTTTCTCTCTCAGGCAATAGTTTGGCATGCTGTTATTTGATAGACCTGTTTTTTGCAGCCTTGCAGTTGTAAGAATGGCTTAGTGATCTGATGCCAAACAGGCTTTCTAAATGTTTTTCGCATGATGTTTAATTTGCAGTTAAGAAATCGCATATAGTAGGCATAATGTTGAAAAATAATTTTCATCCCCATGTTTTTTCATGCATACCAACATGCTTGTTAAAAATTTACCCATGAGCCAGTTTATACTCATGTGAGTTGGGCTTTTTTATTTTGAATCATGAGCTGATTCCATAACTCAGCCTCTACATTTAAAGCCAAAGAATGCTATCTGATTGCAGGTCTCTTCTTTTGTTTTTAATTAAGTACAGTTTTGTTTGGGTTTAGTAAGCAAGAGAGATTAGGTATGAGGATTCTGCAGTGTGGGTAATACAATGGGAAACATACTGACTTTAATAAAATGAGGCTTGTGCTTTGCTGTCAGTAATGAATAGCTTCCTTTTGA
Organism: Anser cygnoides; assembly: GCF_040182565.1. NCBI lineage: Eukaryota > Metazoa > Chordata > Aves > Anseriformes > Anatidae > Anser > Anser cygnoides. Next base: position 8,657,397 of record NC_089887.1, read on the forward strand.
TACTTGGATTCATCTGTTCCAGTATTTTCTGATACCAGAATATGCAGCTCAGGAAAAAGGCAGTTTAAGGATGATAAGATGCTAGAGAATTTGTTTTGTTCTGAGGTGGATACAGAGCTTACTAGAGAGCATTAGATAGTAAAATGAGAGAGAAATGCATTTATAGTCATGGCTTTTACAGAGAGGTAAATGCACTGTATGGGTTGAACATGAGTTTCATTGCATCATTTTGCTCTGGAAATACGGGCTCTAAAGCTGACATGTACATGTAGCATGGTAACACTGATGTCTGAACACACTAGATCTCTCAGTTATGGGTTTATTATCCTTATTTGCAGATACCAACTGCTCCGCCAAGTTACACTGGACGACACCTCTGGTGAAAGGCTGTAGGCTGTAGAGAATAAGAATCCTTGTTGCAGATTTTGTTCCCTGGCAGTGTGTCTTTGAGGGAGGAATCCATAGCAGTACCAGAACAAAGCAACAGAACATCCAGGAGCTTGTGAAATCCTACAGAGGATTTTGTGTAAACGTGAACACCACTGAACTGATAAACTAATTGCAAAAACAAAATTGTAAGCCTGAAGCTGAATCTGATTTAAAATAGAAGTAGGCACACTTCAAAATGAAAGAGAGGGATATTGTATTCTGAAATGTAAGATATTCTCTTGTCTGTAACTAGTGTGCGAGGCAAGCCTGACTTTGGTTGCCAGCTGCTTGCAAAATACCCTCCTTTCACCTAAACTTAATTCACGTTGCCACAAAAGATTGCCACTACAGTGTGAAAACATACAGGATTTCTTTCCATTTTGCTCCTTTTACCTTCACTTCCAATGTCATGAAAAGTACCTTGTTTGCTTCATTATCTAGCTGTACTGTAACATCATGTAGCATCATGTGCAGTCAAGCATTGTCATTCTGTGGCAACTCAATTACCATTACACTGTAGGTTGATATTCTTCTCTTTAAAAAGCCTGTGTATGAAAGCAATTCTGGAGAGACAAAAGGTCTGTGCATGGTTTATGGGAGTTATGGAGCTTCTTGAGGCAGAGAAGAAGTGTAGGTCCAGCATAGTCAGCTCTCTCCAGAAGCCTGGAATCGGATTCCCTCTTATTCCTCAACCCCAGGTGCGAGCAGAGCCGCGCGCATTGTCACTTCTCCTACAGAAGAAGCCATGAAAAGAAACTTTGGAGGGATACGCTTTGCAAAGACTTAGCTGGGGAGAGAACGTGACTCGCGTTTGCCAGAAGTACGTTCGTTGTGATGGTGGATGATGGGCGACCCACCGCACGACACAAGCCGGTCTGGGCTGGTAGGCTGATACTGTCGAGCAGGAATTTGGTGGCAGCTGAAAAGTACTGATCACCTGTCAGGAGAAACTCAGCAGCATATAGGGTCAAGGCCTCTGTTTCTAATCCTTGTTCATATGAGTAGTCCCATTGACTGCAGTTGTTTGTGCATTTAAATGTGGTTGTGCGTTTTAGTGCCTAGTGGGTAGAATCTCCTTTCTGGAGGTGGTTTGTCGTTGTTTTTGTTTCTTAAGGTGTTTTCTTCCTTTGTCCTCCCCCCCACCTCCACTTTTTTGAGTTGATATAAGGCAGAATTTCTCAAAGCTTTTTATCTTTGTTTTCTCCAGGTTATTTGAAAGGTTCCCATTGCCCATTGTTTGTGCCATGGTTTTCATTACGTTTAAGCTATCATTCCTTTATTTAACATTTAATACATATCAGACATTGAAAACATCATTGTATCTTCACTGTTTGGCCAATGTTAATCTTAGCTTTCCTCAATACTAAAAGCAAATTGTTTTTACTTGAGGGCATAGGAAACATATAACAAATAAACTTTGCATATGCTATAATAAAAATATATATTTTCAAACTAAAAAATATAATGTACAAATAACCGAATAGCTTAGTAGCTTCACAGAAAGAAGTTACTTGCTGTATACTGCAAAAGAAATAAGCGTTTTATTTTTCAAGAGTCTTCCTGATTCTCCATGTACCTCCATTTCTACTGAATTAGGAACCTAGTCTTGCAGACTTGTACTCCCACGAGCAGTCTGGGTCTACATACAGGTACAGTGGCTGCAAGACCAGTCCCTACGTGTTGCACACAGATATATATGTGTATATATATATATGAAAAAATATATATTGCCATTCTTGCCATGATCATCTTATAGGATTTTATTTCACAGCCCTTCTCCTCCAGAAGCAACAGTTTTCTGTCATGCATGAATAAAGGAGCACGTTAGCTCCATGTCAGATATTCCCCCCTGCCCTTCCCTCCTCAAGGCAAAGGAAGCATGTGCTTGTTGTAGGGATTGCTTATTTTATTTTGTGAGTAACTAGATGGCCTAGGTAACCAAGTAGGGTAGGGGTGGATATTGCATGCTATCCAGTGACTTAGAAATGCATTTTGCTTGTTAAAAGCAAAGCTTTGATCAAATAAGGTAACATTTATGATAGCAATAGTTACCCAGAAGTTGCATCATTTGGAATAATATAAAACCCCTTATCATCACTTGCCTGCAGGGTTTTGTTTTAAAAAAAATCAGAAAACTACTGTAAAAACATATAAGATGACCATGGCATAAATGGTAGTCCAGCTTTCTTTTAAAAGGTTTATCATGCTACAGCCGAGATTTATGAACTATAATACACATTTTACAGACCTTGGACAAAAACTGTATGAGATATAGTTCTCTTAAGAAGTAGTGTTTTTTTCTTTTTCTAGATGTGACTGAATTGATAAATAGAGTTCCCAATCCTGCTCATAATGAAGCTGACTGGAATTTAAGGCCTTATACAAAAATATGGCCAGATCCTACAATCTGCTATTCACATGACTACTGTCCTTAGTTGGTCACATGAACTATTCACACCATTGCAAAGTAGCAGGATTGGGCTTAATTTGTGGTGAAGGTGTGGCAATAGGTTAGGAGGGTCTTTACTTTCCAACTTCATACAATTAGTAATAAGCAATTTTTTTGTAAGTCACTAGTTTGTTATGTAAAATGCCCCAAATAAAAATGTAATTGAAGAAAGGCACTTTTATGTTAACTTATATTTCTGTTACAGTAAACACATTGTTTACTTTTGCCTTTTATGAGTTATCTAGAATGTAGAGCATCTGTGAACAACATAAGTAAGTGTAAGCACAAGCCTTTCACTGTTCAGTTAATTTTACATAGCTTTTACACTATAAAAGCTACTATGTTGTCCCTTGATGGTATGTGCTTGTGGTGTTTCCATACAGAAATTGTAAAGCATCTGAAAAACAAGATTTATAATAACTGGCTTCTGATCAATGGCTAGAAGAGTCCAAAGCCATACTTCACAGGTCCTGTCCTGCTTTCAGAGGAGCTGAGGGTGTTTGACACTTGCCAGAAAATATGTAGCATCTTCAGAATAGCACTCTCAGTACATGCACTTGTTTCTACAAACAAGGTACATGAAATGTAGAACTAGATGTTTCTGTTTTTAGTGTAAACACAGGCATCTTGGTTGGCTTTGGAGCTTGATGCCTTGGGCTTAACCAAAGGCAATGCAAAAGGGAGCACTGTAGCTTTTATAATAAAACAATTGGACTATTCTACCAACTTACATGATTACAAAGCAGGTGCTTTTTATTAATTGATGAGAGCTAAAGCTCATTTTTGATAGATAATATATTTATTAAATGTATTAATGTGTGTTTTATAACGTACCTTTTTTTCCCGCTGATTGTTGCATACTGGTATCTTATTAAGTACATCTTTAAAGGATTTTCAAGACAATCAATGTGTACCATGATGACTGTACATAAGTATACAAAACTACAAAGGTTGTAAAGCATGGGCAAATGTTTTATTTTCAAAATGCTGTTCTTAACGAGAATAAAGGCTTTACTATTTACTTACAATATTTGTGTTAACTTGGTGTTAAAATCCACCTTTTTTATTTCTGCAATATGAGCAAAGTTGAAATGAAGGAAACTCTCTCCTAAAGGTTAGGGCAAGATTCCTCTACCTTTGGTCACATTCCTATGCTTGCCCCTAGCTCTGGCACCTCTCAAACCCTCTGTGAGCCAGGCAAGCAGCTGAGCAGACAAGCTCCTAAAACTACAGCTAATTTTGATTCTTCCAGTTGGCTCAGCAGTTTCCTGAACCGCCTCAAGTGCTTGTAAAAAGGGAGGGGACAGGACCACAAAGCTGTGGTTGAAGAACACAGAACTGTGGCAACCCTGACGTTTTATCAGAGTTCTTCCTCAAAAAACATTTTGTTTTCCTGATCTGGTAAAACACCAGCATTGTGAAGCAGGAAAAAAAAAAGGGGGGGGGGATGGGTCCTGGTATAACAGTGCAGATGAAGTCTGCCTAAGTGACGGAATAAATTCATGTTGAACCACAGCAGCACTACCTGGTATCTGCATTTTATTATGCTTTTCTTGAAATTGACTGGGCCATTGTTGGACTTGTATGGAATTAGTCGGAGAACTGCAACTATCTTCTCTAACTGTGAAATTTTAAAGGTCTAAATAGGGCTAAGCTTGACAAGACCGAATTAAAAAATAATGAGGGGACTTTAGCAGGGGGCCCAATCCACTTTTTATTCTGCTTGCGCCTTATGTAAGTAAGTAAGTACACGTAGGCGAGATCATTGAAAACACTGTCCCTGTGATCTTCGTTTTACACTTTCTCAGCACATGTGCTAAGCGATAACAAAAGGCCCTTCGAGTTTTCCTCTGAGAAATGCAGAGCAACCCTAGCTTTCCTTGCCTTCAGTTGGAATTGCAGAAACAGTGTTTCTGAAAATGTGACTGTTATGAGCAGAGCCTGAATTTGCACAAATTGCTGCAGCTCTGCAGAAGTCAGTAAAACAGCTCCAGTTTATGCTAACTAGAGAGCCCATTTATTTCATCCAGAGTTTTATGTCTATCAGAAAAGATTTTATGTGAGCATTCAGAAACACAAATAAATATGGACACAAAATTTGGCTAAATGTGCACAATTCCATCTGTTTCAACAAAATTTTGCTCATATTAAGACAGAATTTCATCTTGGCATGCTAGGCCCTTATGTAATCTCCTTTTGATTTACAACAATTCACATGTCAAAGTAAAACTGTAATGCTAATGTGTTTCTAAATCAGTACCACACAATTTAATCCATGTTTTGTGATACTGGTGCAACAACTAAAATTGAAATGGTGAATGCTTTTGTGTACGTTTTAAGTCTTGCAATTTGCTTCCCACTGCAACCATACAAAATAAAACATTCAATACTTAGCTTTCTAAAACATCCACAGAAATGAAAAAGTACACATCCATACTTCCCCAGCAAATACTCTGCTGTTCAATACAAGGGAGAAAAATCTCCCCACCCAACCCAGAAGACATTATTTCTATGCATGGCATTTTTTCTTTTAAGACAACTTCAGCCCTCAGATACTGGTACATAGTTCTCAGTGCCAGCTGTGGGAGTTGGGCATGTGTAGCTGAGGGCAGAGTTGTTTGCTAGGAAGAAATCACTGGATTGTTAAAAAATAAATAAATAAAAATGAAAGCAACTCTGAGTTTCTTGCTTTGAAGAATTTTCACTGAAAGTCAGCGATTAGTCATATGGTTCACCTAGTATGTAAATATATTTTTGCCATTAAGGACAACAAGCAAGGTCAATAAAGAATAGTTTTTCTATGTCTCAGTGGAAAGAAGAATGTTATCCATGTGATTGCAAAGGGTCTGCCAAATGGGAAAAATCAGTCAAACAAAGAGCACAGGGTTGCTTGCTGGAGTAAACAATTCTAAATGAACAAAAGCTCTACATAAAAGTAAAATGTCCCACCCCCCTAGTGAAAGCTGTTTTCAAAGCTCTGTATTCTTTCAGAGTGCTGTAATACAGATTAACCTAATGTTTTTCTTCTGCTGATACAACAGTCTGGTTCCTCAGTCTACTTCTGTGATAGAGCCTTCAGCTGTCATATTCTGTTCTTAATAGTTTAATATTTTACAAACCACTTTTTAACTTTTAAATATAAAAAGATGTTTATTCAGAAGATAGGTCTGTACTGTACACCTTTCACATCAAGCACATTTTTGGGGAATATTTATAAACATTACGTTAAAGGGAAAGAAGGCCAAACAAGCCCAAAAGTCACCTTTTTTACATACAGTTTCAGGAGAGTTTAGTTATTCTTCTGAGCTATGCAACTGTAAACAGCAAACAAAGAATTCTTGGTACATACCCAGAATATTGGGCTGCAACAGGCAAATGTGCTAATTTGTGGTGCTCAGAGTGCTACCGACCTGGAAGATCTCTGCTAGTAGAAAACATACTGGAAAGGGGATCTTTGATGAGGAGGAAGCACAGACGACGCCTTAGAAACCCCAGATATGACCATGGTGGCAAGATATCTAATTACCTAACCTTCCTTGGTGGTGAGGAGGCCTTTGCAAGTATTTCATAAAAATGCAACAAGTTCAGACACCCCCAGGCTCACACATGCTGTTCCATATTAGAATGAGCAGGTGTTTTAGGGAGCTTCTAGCTTTAGTCAGGGGCATCCACATCTTATCATAACCTGTGTTACTTAAGCATAACAATTCTGAATCACATCACACTAAACAGGAAGCACAGGTTGTCAGCATGAATCTGGATTGCAGACAGTTATTTAAATAGCTTTCGACATACACTTGCTTCCTATGCAGACAGAAAAGATGTCCTCAGGATTCAGATAGGCTGGAAAGACAGGGAAAAAGGCTGCCTGGCTAAGTCCTTTCACTAGAAATTTCCATTGGAAAAATGTATTTTTCAGGTTGTGACACCTCAACTGAACTAACTTGCTCTGATATTTTTAAAGGCCTACGGAAGATCTTTAGTTGGCAGGTCAGCATAGCTCCCATGGAGTTTAGAACAATTTACATTAGCTGATAATCCAACACATTTTTTCAGACAACACGTATCTAGAGGCAGTGAATATTGTAAATGCCGATATGAACAATTAGCTTACCACCGTGCTACTCATATGCTGAATTTTAACCACTTAAGTCTTGGGAGTCCTGCCATTCGTTCAGCAGGAGCAAGAGGAAGACCCATCTCTATTTTCAATTGCCTTAAAAACATATTAAAGTTGAGCAGCACAGTTCCTGTTATATCCCTCTACCGCCTTAGTCACTGTGCAGTTCTGCTAGCAGATTACTGCCACTGCAGTGGCGTGGTTCTACTGCAATGGGGACAGCCTCTCTTTCTTTAGATTTCCTGCAGGCTGGGGAAAGGCATATGGACATAGCTGGGCAGAACAAACTGCCTGAGGATGCCACTTATGCAGGGGAGATTGCTGCTGCCAGTCGCAGGGCAGTGCCAATAAAACCATTCTCACTGGAAGCTGGATTCAGCTCCCAAAAGTTCACACACCTTATCTCCTAAGTTGTTTGCCTAACAGAATGCATGAAAAAGATCTACAGAGAATGCCTAATCATTCATTATGCATTCATAGGAGGTGTAAGGTAAGACTTAAACAGAAGTAAAACACGAGAATGGGAGGCACTATCACAGGATTTCATATTGTCTTGAAATATCAACTCCTGTTTCAAGACCTAAGACAGAGTACCTGAGACCCTTAGGTGCTATGACAGTAATTAAAAAAAAAAAAAAAAAAGGGGGAAAGGAAAAAAAAGAAAAGCCCAAGCAAGAAAAAGCAGAGAACTTTTCAGGTGAATTTCTACAATTACTATTCAGGATGTGACACAAACAGTATAAATGTGCAACTACATAAGATGTGCAACTACATAAGGCAAATAATCTCTCCCACAGGATCTAATGCATTCATAACAGTTTCATTGTTTCTTGAAGATTTACTCGTGATGCTCACTTTTGAAATTGACAAATAGTATTGGGCATCTCACTTATTTCCAATGTTATGGTTTCTATCTGCACAGGTCATAAGGTTTCTACTGTCAGTACAGTTGAAGTTGGTGGTGGTATACAGCTGTCACATTACTGATTTTAACGATTCTTATTTTAAAATGCAGCGTTAATCTGATTAAACCCCACTTTAGTCACACACGTTCTAAATCACACAACACTTCAACCCATCACTACAGTAAGAAGCACTAATGAAGACTGTGCTGAATTTCCTTGGAAGTGAGGTGAGGGTCTCTCCAAGCAGAACTGTTATATTTTTGACTTGCTGTTCCTACTTTAATAAAGTCGTCCGTTTGTTTGTTTGCCACGTTCCTTGGAAATGCAGCTCATTTAACACAGTTTATTGTATACGTGTTGCAATGTTGAGGCACAGATGACAGCTAAAAGAAGCACTGGCATTGAATGTATTTGGATTTACTGTTTGAGGCAACTCCTCAGAATAGGATTTTCAAAAATCTGCGAAACTCCTGTTAGACATTTGAGGATTGCCTGCTTAAGTCTTCGTCCTTTTTATCTATGCATTAAGTTCAAACATCTTTACCATCCATTTTCGAAAACAGAGGCAATTTTCCCTCATCTCAATGCACAAAAACAGAATCAGGACTGATGTTCTGGTTTAAGACTTGGCTGTTTCAGCCTAACAATGAAGAAACTCTGACCTACTTTATACACTACTGTGTAATACAACTGGTTTGTGACAGTAGCTTATGAAAGGTTTATACACCCACACTCCTGATTTTGTTTAAATCGTAAGAACTATGAGAATTACATTTAGTAATTTAAACAAGTGAAAACAGTAATGAAAAATACCACAGACTCAGGCTGTAAGAAGATGAAAATCCATAAAAGAAAATCTATTGGAATAACTTATTAGCAAGGGCTTAGAGTAAAATATATATATAGAAAGGAGTTTCACCCCAGCCTCCCAATGAAATGCCAAAGAAGCCTGAACATGAAATTGGAGCTGCCAGCAATCTCTCTGAAATAAGACCTGACTTTTAAAGAGACAGCTCTTTATAAAGTGTGTATAATTTTAGCCTCTTACTACTGGAAGTTAACATGCAGGCAATTATTAGTGAAACCTTCCACTTCAGGAAACCTTCAGTCACTAGTAATAGCAAAGTGATATATTATAAAAAAGAAATATTTAAAAAAATAAAATACACTGAAACCTATGCCCACAGACATGCCTGCTACTCATGAACCTTAACGGAATCACCAGATCACTCATCAGATGATGCTTTTGAAAAAAGGACACAGAAAAGTGATAGGACAAACCTAATTCTCCAAAGCAACAACAGAGTTTGTAAAATACTTCGTCTTCCCGTAATTACATTTGCTGCAAAGCCACATATGAGGCAGCACCAAGTCTGAAATGAAAGCAGCAGAGCACAGGTGATGCCAGAGCAGCCCACCACCCAGAAAGCTTGCTTTCTGGTGACTGGTCTGCCCAAAATTTTTCCAAAATACCAGGCACATGCAGTCATGCTGGCTGCATTTAATTCCTTCAGAGAACAATGAATGTCAGGGAATTTGTTTATTCACTTAGGATCAAATTAGGGAAGTGTAAGCTGACATACAGGAGACCCCCAAACACCAACAACCAGCAATGGAGATGAGAAAAAGGGTTGAAAGATGTCTAGCAGTATTTGTGTATGTAATGCTACAAGGAGAAGCTGGGAGAGCTGGGGATATTCAGCCTGGAGAAGGGAAGGCTCTGAATGACCTTACTGCAGCCTTTCAGTACTCAAAAGGAACTTATAAAGAAGATAGAGAGCAACTTTTTACACGGGCGGACAGTGATAGATCAAGGGGAAGGGTTTTTAAACTAAAAGAGGGGAGATTTAGATTCAAGGTTAGGAGGAAATTCTTCCCTCAGAGGGTGGTGAGACACTGGCACAGGCTGCCCAGAGAGGCTGTGGGCACCCCATCCCTGGGGGTGTTCAAGGCCAGGCTGGATGGGATTTGGGCAACCCGGTCTGGTGGGTGGCAGGAGGAAGAACTGGATGGGCTTTAGGGTCCCTTCCAACCCAACCATTCTGTGGTTCTGTGAATACACAATGCTTTCCTAATATTTGGACAGAAAAGTTAAGAATTCATTATTCAAAATCTTTAAATTTGTTAAATATCTGGATGGCATTTTTCCCGTTCAAGGTGTACAAAGAGAAAAGCACTGACACCCATTAAACTACATGAACGACTGAGATGGACACCTGAGTTTAGGAGAGAACAAACTACAAAGAACTAGATATACTGGGGACTGTATGCTAGTGACTGCCCAACTGTCCTCCAAAACACTCAGTGACCTGAGATCCATTAAAAGAAAGCCCCAGAAACACAACAGGTTAAGCAAGAAGATGCAGGACTCAGAGAAAAGCCCAGAAGGAAGGCAACCAGCACATCTTCAGCGGGAATCGATCAATGCGGGTTTTGCAAGTAAATACCTGAGATCGAAAAAGAGTCATGAAAATGGAAAGAAGCTGACAAGAAGCAGACAGAAATAATTCCAGAGTGCCAGGCCCCCAGCAACAAGCATTTGGGGAATTACAGGCAGAAGCCATTTGGGGCAGAAAACTAGAATGCCAGATTTGCTGGGCAGCTTCACAAATGCTGCACTTACACCCATGAATCCCTCTTCTTTCTGAGGCATTTCCTATGTGGAAAACATGGTAAGTTCTGTAAAGTCACTAAACGTAAACTCTCACAGACTAAACCAAGTGATCAGGTTAAAAAAAAAATTAAAAAAAAAAAGTTACATTAAAAAAGACACAAGTAATACCAAAGAGAAGCTTGAGGCAAGCAGCTTGAACGTTCTGCAATCTGTCATCTGCTTCTTCACTGATCTGCAAGTCATATTTTAAGGTTCCACTTGGTTCATGGTCCTTCTTCCCCTGTCTCCTATTTTTTTTTTCCTCAACCAAAAGAGTCTCAAGTCTAGCTTTGCTGCAGAAATATTTGGAGGTTTTACTTCTTACTTGATAGCTTCCTTTTCTTCAGGCTTTTATTAATTCATCTCGCAGTTAGAAACAAATTCACGTACTTGAATACAACCCCCCTGAATTTTCAGTAAATATATAGCATTTTTTCACTACTATCTTGAAAAAGGCTAAAAGAAAAACCCTGCAAAGCCCATGAAGAATTTCTGCTCTCCTTTAAAACAGAAAAACAATCCAACAAAATATATTTCTATAATCACAGAACAAGCACCAAATTGCAATTGTCTTTTTTCCATTACAAATTATTATTAAAAACTGCAATGATGGGTAAAAGCACAATTATGGCACTGGAGGATTAGTTCAGACTTGTGCTGGCTGATAACTGCTGTGCCTGTGTAAGCTCAATTCAGAAGATCACATATTTTGTAGCTTATCTAAATTGCCATCTTCAATTTTTTTCTCTTCCAAACATTCCCACTGTAGTTTCAGAAATGAAATGTTCCTGTAATCTTTGTAACTTTTCAGAGATGTCTGAGTCTGGGGTGTGGACCAATAAAGCAGAATCTACATCATGAGTCTTATGACTTTTATCACTACATTCTCAGCTGTTAGTGCCAAGATTAAACGTTCAGAAACATCCCAAGCATCTTGAATGAGGCTTGATGAAAAACACCACATACTCACTACTTTGTTCCTGGATTTTCTTTCATTTTTTAAAAAGAAATTGTAATGTCTTTTGTGTCACTGAAAGCTTAAATGTTTACTTTTATTTCAAAAGCAATAACATATATGAATCCATTTAAAATCATTTTGAATATAGCACCTTAGAAGTGTAAAACCATGGAATACGGGCAGGTCCCCACTTACAAGAGCTCCATAATGAGATGAATTAAAGAATTACAGCTACAGTTAAAGGAGGGCAGATGAAATTAAAAAAAATCACTTTAATATCACCTGAAAACATGACTAAATTTCAACCACCTTTGATCAAAGCGGAAAAAAAATACGAAAGGAGGAGACTGTCAAATAAAAATGATGAATTCCTTACATTTTATGGAGCTGAATTTTCATAAACCACAGAGGTACAGTTTTTAAGAGATTCATTAGCTACTCGGACTGCCTCTTAAGCTAATCCAACATTACCACCTACAGTACATTTAAAATATATTTTTAAACCCTAGCATAAGGTGCTCCATTTTCATATAACCCATTTTCGGTATTTTTTGGGGGAAACTACTCAGTCTGCAAACATGCAAGCAACTGTAACTTCTTTTATGGCCTCATTAGTAAGCATCTATTAGAGCACATGACTATATTCACAGGTTTGTTTATGAAATGAATTCCAAGAAGTTTCATTATGTAAATTTTTTTTTTTCTGGGACCAATTTTAATATTTTTCCCTTCCTCAATTCATTCTGTGGTGATATGACATCATTATGTAGTGCAATACGATTATGACACAGCCATCCTTCAAAAGTATGCAAACTAGACTTCCTCCGTTTGACTTGACTTGGTAAGCCTATTCAATTTTCAAATCCTACTTCATAATTCAGGTGGAGACACGTTACAGCTGTAGGAGTGACTGCATTTCCTTGCTTCTTGACAACGTGCATCTGTTCCTGCTCCAGCACAAGATGTGCTCCTAAAATATGCAGCCTATTCTCCCTTTTATCGGCAGCCTCATTCATGTTTTCAAGGATTTTCCAATGACAGAACACCTACATTTTGAGTTCTTCAGCACGTTGCTGGTTGCATCTTCCCAAGGGAAAAGTCTTTGTTTGCAAGCTCTCAGTATAGGTAAGTAATAACTTCTACTGCTAAAGGAGAAATACAGCTTGGAAATCAAATGGTGCGTAAAGGAATATTCCCTCCTGTATCTGGAAATCAACTCTCCCCACCTGCTGTGAAGATTATTTTGTTTCTCAGTTTGGTTTAAGTAGATTTTCCACACACTGTGTACATTCACTGCACCTTGCAAAGCCAAGACTATGGTTGACCTCTAAGAACTGGTAGCTAATAGGGTTGCAAAATTTTTTTTTTAAAATATAAAACCAAGAATGTTTATTTTTTCTACTATTCCTCCTAAGAACAATGCTTTTTAAACATAAAAATTTACTAATTTTACCCAGGTAAGAAGAAGAAAGGAAAGCCCTTAGGAAAAAAAATAGCAGAAAGTACTAGACTGTGTGTGTAAAGAACTAATTTTTTCAACAGCACACCAGCAGAGAGAAATAATTGTTGTAGCAGTCTGTCTTTCACCTAAGCGATGCAGTAAGATTTAGGTATTTTCAAAAACAAAAGCCAAGTATTTTCAACTTCCTTTCATTGTACAACACATATGTTTTCATTTCCAGCAGTGTCTCATCAGTACTGCATCTGCAGAAGGTACTGCTCAGCATCACAATGGCATGGGTTTCATCCACTGCATGGAGGCACAGGCCTGATCAATCAGGCCATTAACCAAAGACCTATTTCTTTTTAAAAGCACTAAAGCAAAACCACATCTGGAGCTATGTGGGATACCAGCTAGAAAGCAAGAAAATGCAGCAAATTATGTCCAGTTTGAAATGGGTGTTTTAGGCTGCAGGTATTGACAAAATTAATATGGGCAGCCCTACATAAATGCAAGTTGGGAAAAGAAGCTCTCCTAAACAAACAATCTAATGGTAGATCAGTAGCCTCATGAAACCAAAAGCAGCCCTTCCTATGGTGTTTGCTACTGTCACATCCTGCCATGTACGATCCCAGACTACAGGCAGGTAAATGAAGCAGCTATTTGAATACATTTACATTAAAGTAATTTCAGCAAACTGGAATAAGGAAATCAGAAAGGCCATCATCTTCAGAAAAAAAAAAAAAAAAGAAAACAAGCTCATTTACTGTTCACTCATATCCTTTGGAGGGTTTTTTGTTTGTTTGTTTTTAGTAGCAGTATTTTATGGTGAAGTGAATATTTTAATAAACTTTTGTAAAACATTTTGGAACAAATTTATCCCATCCGTTGTGCTAAACCAGTGGGGCTATACAGAGGAGGTTTCTCTTTCTCCCTACAAGCCTGACTCTGTAAGCCACTCAACTGAGCCTTCAGTGTTATGCTTCCCTCTACGCTTTCAGTCTGGAAGTAGAAACTGTTAAGAGTAAGTACTTTCACACCTTAAATATAGACCTTTTTTTGGAATGGAATTTTACAGCAGTGGAAGAGTGGAGCAAACAAAGTGCCAGCTAAGTATGTTATAGCTTTCTGATCTCAGGTAGAGGCTGAAAGAAACATACCTTTTTCTTTCCACTCAAAAAGAAATTTAGTAGCTCTATGTACTAAGAGTTCCACAGTCCTGCAGGATGCTATTCATTTCCCCACTTCCTTTTCTACAGTAATTTTTATGCAGTTTTCACACATTATATCCCAGAATACTCCTCAAAACTATCAATAACTAGTATAGAAGATATAAGGAAAGAAGAATAACGAGTTACAAAGTAAAAAAGAAAAAAAAAAAGAAAAGAGAGACAGAGGGAGATGCTTTTAAATGTGTTTTTTAGTGTGGGGAGAGTCAGTGGTTTATATGAGGTTACATTACATCGTGGCCTACCGAACCAAGCAGACATACCACGTAGGGTATGGTTTCATATGACACAGTAGGCACAGGACAGATTAGCTGATCCAAAAGCCAGCTGCCGTCACACGTGGGCAGTTTTCCTTGCCTCTATTACTGCTGCACCATTTCCCTTACGCTGGAGCTGAGGGCTGTGTCATTACAGGGCCAGTCAGCTGAGCGGGCTGATCCAGCAGAACACTAACCCAGAGGCTGCAGCGCAGAGCTGGGAGCAGTGCTGTGGCAGGGCAGCCAGCTGAACCGACTCACCACAAACAGCCATGATTGTGAGAGCTGGGAAAAGGAAAGGATGGCAGAAACTGTGGTCAAGGAAGCACAGGACTACCTTTTCAATGGGCATGTTATTGGTCACCCTAGCCACCCAAGAAAAATCATACTTCGGGTCCCTACTTAAAAAAAATAAACAAACAACACTCAAAAAATGTTTTGTTCGGGTTACATTCTAACAAAAACTGTAATTTCACTATTTGTTTCAATGATGATGAATACACTCACTGAAAATGAGAAAATAAATTAAGAATGCCTTTGGGCTTTTTTTTTTTTTTTTTTACGATATAAAGCCTATGGACTTTTTTATTATGATACATCTACATTTATAACTTCCTTTTGATATCCTTTTTAAGCATCACACTGGTCAAGAACATACAAACATACTTTTATAAAATTATAAGTATCTGCCCGAAACATACCCGTGAAATAAGGTACATGTAGCATTGTGCTGAAAGCCACAACACAGCAGAATCTGACTGTTAGCTTGCATTTTGGCTGATATTTTCACAGAAGGTATGCTGATCTTTCTAGTAGTGTCAATAGAATCGCATTACTCCTTGAGTCAGCGTTTTCTAAAAGCTATTTGGCAGCTCACCATTCATCCCCTACAGTTAGATTCAACACTATTTACAGCATCTACTAAACAGAGTTAGAGTCGTATACAAATTTAAGAGAGACTTCATTGTTATTCTTAATGTAGTTAACTTTGTAATACATCGATATATTTGTTAAAAAAAGAGCTTTTCTCCTTTTTCTTTTGATCATGAATCCCATTGCTCTATTTGTGACATCTGAGTTTTTTGTAACAGCAAGCGCTTTGTCTGGTTTAATGCAAAGAGCTCAGTGGTTTAATTAAAGGGGAGATTTCACAGTAACTCAGTTCAACCAAATGCCTAGAAAGATGAGCTTGAAAGGTAGTTGTGTTGTGCTATTCATTACTGTATGAGCGCTCGGAACCCACTTCAGTGCAAAGCCAGCTGGGTTAGATTGAATCACTGATGAAGGCAGCTTTACCCAAACTTGTTGATTTTACAGTGAAACAGGGTTTAACAATGTTAATAAACAGCAGAATAATAATAGCAGAAATAAGAGCAGCTGGAGCACTAACAAAATTAATTAAGGCATTACAGCTGAGATTGATAATGAAAACCCCTGGACAGTAACTTCTTTAAGTAGTACAGCTGTTTCCAGATAGCCATCTGTCTGTGCCCCCTGACTATTTTATGTACGGATACTCTTAAATTAACTTAGCAGGGCTCAGTTAAATCATTACAGAAACCATTTCATAATATTGCAACCTAATGTGATATAAACAATATGAATTAGCACTGGTTTAAGAAAAAAAATGAAAAGGAGCAATTTTACAACATACTTTGAAGTGGTGGAACAGCTGTGTGTCCTATAGTCCTAAAACAATTAATCTGATGACAGGAAAGCTCTATGGGGGTGATTAAAAGGAAATTTGTTTTTCCTTCTGAAATAATTGGTAAAGAAGGCAAAGGAAATCTTATCACTGCATTACTCTCCAACACAACCTAAGTACAGTTTATAGAAAAATTCACTTTCTTCAGAGACAGTTCTTTAAATGAATCCATCTGCCAAATGGTACAGCCGCTCCCCCTGTCCCCACTTTTCTTACTCCCAGCATTTTGAAGATGGCTTCATCTTATCTTCTGAAAACATACTTTGAATTTCAAAAAATATCTACTTGTATCTTGTGTTTTTTTTGAAGATATCTACATTTTTTAAAACTCTTATTAAACCGTAGTAAACAGGCTATGAAATCCCACAAAGACTTAAATAAAATGTTGGTCACTCTACCAAAATTTTCTTTACATATAGTTAGGTCTGCTAGAAGACAAGCACTTATGTTGGATTTTATTTTTCATTATTTCTGTATACTGGTACTAATTACTGTTTTATTTCATCTGCCAACTGTAAGTTACTAAAACTATGAATTCTGTATGCAAACACCCCACATATATATACACACATACAGATGCATTTTTTTTTCCTATTGTTATGTACTATTTCACTCCTCAGAATGAATTATTTTCAGCCATAAAATATCCCTTGAGCAATTGCATGGGTTGGTAAATGAAACCTGACTTTTGTGGATTAAAATTGCAATATAATATGAATAAATGTTTGGAAAATCTATGCGGCTCTCATAACAAATTGCTATCACAAAAAAAATAAAATCATGACACTTCTGTTTTCGGTATTTGTACTAAAACATATACTGCACTGAAGAAAATTCTTCATGTTCTGACCATTTTGCAGTGAAGTGAAGCATTGACCAAAAAGTCCTGCATATAGCAAAGTGCAGACACAGAAAAGTGTGCCAGCTCATAACACTTTGCATTATATAATGCTGAAATAGCAAGGCAACCAAGGAGGCCATGATACATAAAGGAAGGTTTTGAACATGATGTCTTTTGAAAAATTACTCTTCTATGACAGCTTTAACTTTTCTTTTTCCTTTTTACAGATTTCATTGTGTGCAAATATTCCTAGCTGATACTTAACTGATTTTATTATTTAAAAAATTCTACTGTGAGGCTTCTGCAGACCATATTCACACTTAAGCCTTCACAGCTGAAATAGAACAGCCAGGAACAGCTTTGATTGTGGTCCTTGCTGTTGGCATAGACGTGCAGAACCATAAGGGTGTTGTCATTCATTACTGTCTTTGTTAGTTCTGGGCTGCCTCTCAGAGTATCTAAATACCTCCTCAAAGAAATCTACTCCTATTTGTACTGGCACCAGCACTGTTATCAATGCAGGCCAGTCCTTCTTATGCAAACAACAGTGAATACTGCGAAGGAGCACTGGAAGAATGTCATGCATTTTGGAGTGTATGCAGAACACCAACTAGTTCTGCCATCAGTGTTAGACAAGTAGGTTTCTCCATTGGATACTTTCTAGTGAACTGAGGTTTTAATACATACACTATAAATCTTCCAAGATCAAAATGAAAGCAGATTTCACTGGACATATTCCATTAAATATCACCACGCAGCTGAAGCTAGCCTGCAGGAGCTTCCATCCAGCTCACATTTTCCCTGGATATCACGAAGAATGGCTGTTTGGGCAGGAAAACACCTCCAACAGGAAACTGCTTTCCTCCCACTTGCAAACATGCAAACCACAGAACTATCCAGCGGCTGCTGCTGCTGTCACCATCTGTTAGCACAGGAAAAGCAGAACCGGAGTCAGACCTCCCTCTGTGTAAGAGCTTTGTCCGATGTACGTAAGCCGGGAGCAGTTGCTGAGGTTGTCCAGGCCCTGGGCATGGCGGATGCAGTACTAGGACATGACTCTTGCATCTGCCAACATTAAATCACCTGGTGGTACCAGCCTGTGCATGTGATTGGCAGGTGAGCGCTGCAGATGACAAGAGGAGGAGGCACATAGAGGCAGCTTTTTAACAGCTTACCTTGTCCGACAGGATGACAGTTGCCACTGATTCATTTCGTATTATGTGATAAAATTTATTATTATGTGATTATGTAGATTACTTCAGAAATCCAGAGCAACGAGTTAAAACATTCACTTCCAGTACTCTCTGTTTGCAAGTGGGTTTAAATACTCTTCCACTTCACACAATAGAGGAGAAATTGTGGTACAACAGCACCATGTATTAAGACCTCTATTTGAAAGATTTATACTATAACTACTGCACCTTGTGTCCATTAGAAACATCCAGTAGGAATACCTACTCACCCAGTTGTGATTGCAGAAATAGTTGTTGTTTTACATAGACTTCAGACTGCTTAACAGCAAACTTAACACTGAGAAACTGCAGCATTACCCTGACTGGATCTCTTAACTAGTGCTATCCAACAGCTATACAAGTGTAACTAGGAAACAATTGGAAAGAGGTTTAAGGAATCGAGGGCTTGTCAACAGGGAATCTTGAAAATATGGAGACCTTACCCATTTACAACTTTGTGTTTGCTGGTATTATGAAAATGTAGCCCATCTGGAATTGCCAGGATTTCACACACAAAAAATCTAGCATTAGTTTAAAATGTTGTTATTAGCCCCAAGCGCCTATTACATTTATTTTATATGAAGGAAAAACGACATCAAAATATGGAAAGCTGAAAACAAGGCGCTACTTTGTAATTCCAGTTGTTACAACGATTGTTATTAGTGACAGATTTCCCCCTTCACCTTTAGGCAAACTTTTCTACAGAAGATTACAAGCACAAAGGGAAATGTTTGGAACTTTCATGTCATCCTTTTAAGCCTGATCTACTTGTGACTGGATAGATAGACTCGATGCACAATAAAAAGTGAAAGAATAATTGCAGTGCATTAGGTTAATGACTTGACTGCTGTTAATTCCTTTGGCATTTACTGAGCATGGACTATTTTATAATTAAACTGCTTGGTAGAAAAGTTTCATTGTATCATTTATTAAAAAGCAGGACGATTTTGAAATTAGCAGTAGCCACAAAAGGTTTGACGACTAAAGTTACTGAAGAATTGCAAGACTCTAATTATATACAACAAGCCCTAATTGCTACAGCAGTGATATTAATAAGTACTCTTTATGTACGGACATCCTTACTGTAGTTTCTAAAACAAAGCATACTGTGAGAATGTCAAGCACTCAGTTCCAGAATACCCTATTTCGTATCTGTGCATGAATACAATAACTCCACATAATTAAGAAGAAGAATTAGCTTGCATACAAAATTCTGAAAGAAACAACATTTGAATGAAGCCGCAGTAGGAAAAATTCCATGTCTCAGCTTGGACTTTAAATGTCTAGGAATTGGGCATGTGGCTCAAGAAGTCTAACCAATAAAGCAGTGACAAGGCCTGTAGGTGCAGAGAAGAGAAACAGCTCCAAACGCTGACCTACAAATATGCAGTGCTTCAGTAAAAATGCCTAGGTCATTTGACAACACTGAGACCAAAGGTAACCCCCATTACGATGAAGCTGCCCAATTCCAGACTGCGCATCAGCGATTTTCTGCCTCTTGAAATCCAGAATTGTTGATTTTTCTGGATAATTGGCATCTAACCGACCAGCTCTCAGTATTTTTAAAAACTTTCACAGAAAACTGATTCTAAACTCCCTTACCCTACAAGAATTCAAAAGTAAATCTCTCTTTTCCCAGTGAAGTCCCACGAACGCCAGACTCCGAATTAGGCCACTGACCCTTTTGTGGTCTGAGCTGAGGAGGTCTAAGACTTGCCCCTGACTGTTAGCGCCTACCAATCATCTGGAGGCTGGCATTTCTTCAGCTGTGAACAGTAACCAGCTATGAGAATACCACCCCAAATTCTGCTCCGTTTAACCAAGCTGTGGGCTTCTGAAAGGGATTATCCCTCTCTCCCCCAGCTCACTTCCTCTGCTGTGGTACATACAGGGATCACGTGGAAACGATGTTGTAGGAAACTAACACCAAAACCTCTCATTGATCCAAACCCATGGTGCACTTACACAATGGCTGAAATTGATGTAAGAGATACGGGGTGGGACACCCCTTCTGGCACGTCAGAATGAACGACCACACAATGGTGACTGGTAAAACAGAATTTTCCCTCTCAAGAGCTTACGAGTCATATAGCTGAATGACCTCTTCTACTGACTTGTAATTCACATCCCTACGTATATCACATGTGAGTCTAGCCACAGAGGCTGAAAAAATGTAGACTGGTTGAGGAGCTAGCGAATCCTCCTGCGTTGTTATTAGACAAAGAGAGCAGGCACAGAAAAATCATTATTATACCATCGTGCCTGAGTAAGTAAAGAATAACTTCAGCCCTGTCAGTAAGGCCTTGTCCACAATCAGAGCAAAAAGGAAACACGGTGCAGTGCTGGTTCTTAAAGGAACCTGGCCTCATATCCCTTGGCAATTATATATATATGTAAGAACAGTACTGGCCAACTTCTGTTATAAATAACTACAGGAAAATGCCAGTAGAACATTTACCAGATAGAAATACTGCAGTTTAGAAAAACTACAACACAACCTGTCTGGTAAAAATCAGTACTCAAATGTTGCATAGCTGGTAGAAGTTTAATCCTGCCCTAGGAAATACTGTGCCACTACATTATCGTAGTCCTGTGAAGTTACTGAGCTTTGGCCCTGTATCATACTTTCCATTGGCACTTTCTGCTAGACAAGCAACTAACTTACATAGTAACTGTAAAGAAATAGCCAGGCATTTCCGCCAGACATTGCCTTCTTTTGTCACTCATGATCAGTGTTCCACCGCGTGTCTTATTTCTTAATACAACTTGAAGTATAACAATTAAACATTTAATGTTAAAAAAAAAAAAAATCATTACAGTAATTTAATCCACTTACCTTTGGCTTCCTGCTTAGTCCAGAATTCTTCCACTCTTTGAGAAATGTTTTCTTCCTCTCTCAACTGCTTTTGCCACTGACGTAGCTCTTGTACTTCTGTATCACAGCGGACCTGGAAAAGGAAAACAGAATATTCAACTAAAATTATGTACATCCGTGTTACCCAAGATGACAAGAGGTATTTTTTCTGTGGCTGGGTAAATATGTGACATACATCCTTTTTGCAGGGCTTGATATAAAAGTATGATCCCAGAGGTTTACAGTTTTCAGCTTAAACAGAAATAAAAGCCACGTAATTGACAAACTCCTTTGAAAACATAAATATGCCAATTAGGGGATCATTTTGATTACCAAGGACTCCTGAGAATGTGATTGCAGTGAGACACTCATTCTTTGAGTTAATTAAAATTTAAAGCATTATACTGAAGGGTATTAGTGCCTTTAGAAAACCACAACACTATAAAACCAGCCCATTGACCAACATAATAGAACAGAAGAGGCACATGAAGGGTCATACAGCAGGAAATTTATTCCAGCAAATTGATTCACACCTGCTACCAGCTGCAAATAGGCTTACCGACAGTCTCAGCCACACAATTTTCACAAACAGGAGAGCCATTAATCTGTTATTTAAAGTAATTGGAATGCATTACATGGTATCCATTCTTTAGCAATCACTCCTATGAAGAGCCTAATCCTGCTTCCATATAAAATGATAATAGTAATAGGCCTTGTCCCCATTTAAGTTGAATTCCTCTTTTATTGCTTTTGTACTGGTATGGATTCTACTAACATAAGAAAGAATTTAGCTTTTACCAGTCTACCTAAACTTGCTCTAAGCAAGACTTGATTAAATAGCAGTATGTTGCCTGTCATATACCTTGGCATTCACACAATTACTACCTCCAGTGTTCGAGCAAAAATCCAGAATAGATACCATCCCTTGGACAACAGCAGGAAGGGGACATGCTAGTATTTGCTTAAACAATGGGAAGTTTTTATTCTCTTAGAGTCACATTCAAATTATAATAGAATTATTTAAAATGGAGTTTCTGTTCTTTTTTTTCTAATTGCTACATAGATGAAATGTCATTACGCTTTACGACTTAATGTCCTAGTTATTCAGGCTGAAATTGCGTAACATGGTAGAAACAAGCAGCAATAAGCTTGGTTTCTCCTGGACATGTTTCTACTTTCATGAAGCTGACTACTTAAATTTTCTAGTGACTTTCTTATATTTATTTTATTCTTACATGATATGGTAATGAGTTTGCTGTGTGATTTGAACTCTATTACTCCACTCCATTACATCCCAGTTTTCACATGCTTTCCTGAAATGCACACAGCGCAAAAGAGAAGGATGCAGTTTTCCACTTGTTAAAAACATTAAACAAAACAATATGAATTATTTAGCAAAAGTATTCTTTCCACACAGAATTTCTCCTTTGTGGTGCAACCATGAAAGCAACAGACAGCAACTGTACTCTAAGCGTAGTTTTCAATCCACTTCAGAGAAGATAACTTGCCAGATTTCAGATATATATTTCAGTGCACTGACAGAGCAGAAATACAATGCAAGGTTGTGTGATCAATACAGGCAGGGAAGACTTTTACTTAGTGACTTGACATCAGATACCTCCCAGGCGTCTTAAAATATCCCATTATACTAATACAGGTATGTATTATCTTCTATAAAAGATATATTTAGTTCTTTCAAGGTTAATATAAAATTTTTAAAATTAATAACAAACATTAATGTTATTAGCTAAAAAAATCATATTATTTTTTAATTAAAACCATCAAATAATGTTTCAAAAATACAATATATTAATATATTAAAATACTGCAAGGTCCAATATCAAAACCAAGAAGTGAACGTGAGCTTCCAGATTTTTAGAAATGTGAAAGAAAAAGGAATGTAAATCTGTCACTTTCAGTAGAACAGGTGATAGGAACTTAGCAGAATCCTATCTACGTGTTCCAAATATTCTTAACGAACTCTAATTTAACATAGCTCTGATAATTTAGCAGAAAGTAGCCTCTATTTCGTAAATCAGAGTACAATTCTAGCATGATTAAAAAGCCATGACTCAGCAGCCAAATCTCCAGGTAAGTAATCTAAGGTTTAAATCTTGCCCAAACAACTGATGACTCTCCTGCAGATCAACAAAGCATGAAGCACTGAAGGAGTCTAACAAAGAACTGAGAGAAAGCCTAACGTGTCTCTTTAAAAACCCAAGTCACCCGACTGAATCTACACTTGCTGTTAAGAACAGCAAATATTTGCGTGACCTTCTAGGTTTCAGCCTTTGCTAGTCACCACACCTTCCTGGAAAGGAAAATAAATTATGACAGCAAAAGCACGAGAACGCTTTGTAAGACATAAAGATAAACCCACTTCAATTTGGATTTAATTTTTGCTCAAACGATATTTATACACAAAATAGCACTGAATATTTACCTAATGCTGTCCAGTCTAAGCTCCATAGTATTACAAGATTTATATAATCAAAATACACTGTGTTCAATGCTAGGTTCAATGCTTGTATATTAAAAAAGATTAGCACTATGGAAGGATAACACTAAAGCTTTGGACAGAAACGTTAGAGAAAATTCTATTAATGAAAAATTCCTTCTGCCTAGAATAGTTATGCAAATTGTAAATATTAAAAAGACCCCCGAGACTAAATGGCAATAAGCACAGATTCAGCAGTAGAAGAGTGAAGATACACATTTTCTTGAATTGGAGAAGTGCCTGGAAAATTGATACCTACCAATCCAGGGTTTTCATCAGATATTGGAGTACTGCCTTGGCCCATGACAGATGAATGGAACATCAATAAAAGAGGATGTAAGAATTAAAGAGAAAAATCTGATGAAAGAGCTGTCAAAAGCCTTATTCCAGCTGTTCTTGCTTGCCTTAAAGAGACCTCTCAAGATGACATCTTCCTTTCTGATCTCCTCAGAGTACTATGCAAGACTGTTCTGGTGTGTCTCATATATACACGTGCAACAAATGACATTATCATTACTCCTTTGGACTACAGTGGTTACCCAATATTATGTTATTTATTCCTGGAACTTCAAGATTGTTTCCGCCAGGAATGGGAAACAGATAATTTTAATTAAAGTTTCTTTGGAGCAAGCCTTCATATTTGTAAATCAAGCACAAGATTTCCACAGTCACAATGGATGTGGCAACAGCAAACTGCCTTTTTGCTCAAAACCCCCTACACCTTTCTTTATGACAAGTTCTACACCCAGAAACCTTTTCCATTAGGGTCACACAATAGCTACTATCACTTCCTGGTGGCTTTCTTCTGCTTAGGTCCTAATCTAACATTCTGCAATCTAATTAGTTTTCTCCTTTTTACCAGAAAACGGTTATAGAAGTAATTGGATTGCTGTTTGTGTTTCAGAGTGCAGCCTAATGTTTCTGTAGCTAACACAGCTTTTTATTATGGGATTTAATTCTTGATTAAACTTGAAATAAGTACTCATAAATGTCTTTGTATGAAAGATTCTAGCAAAGACTTTGTGGATGACAGCTATTAATTATTATTACCACAACAAGTATTTTTCTGAAACCTGCTTCAGATAAGGATGTATGTACACTTTTAATTAACTTTTTGTTATCAGAAAGTGCTCAATATTCTGTACCTACAGGGTTCTTTTTCTTCACATA
The DNA here is from genome assembly GCF_040182565.1 of Anser cygnoides. Taxonomy (NCBI): domain Eukaryota; kingdom Metazoa; phylum Chordata; class Aves; order Anseriformes; family Anatidae; genus Anser; species Anser cygnoides. The sequence continues at coordinate 8,682,137 of NC_089887.1, forward strand.
GAAAAATCCTTACTGCCTGACACCTTGTTTTTGCTGAATCTCATGTGGTTTTGATACTGGCATGTGCAGACAGCTACATGTGGCAGAAACAAGTGAAATATCCATGCAAAGATGCAATGCTCAGTCAGTTACAGAACTAAGTAAAGTCTACTGCCTAGATCAATATAGCTAACAAAGTATCTCAAAAATAGTGATTCCATACACGATGTGTCAATGAAAAATTACCAGCTGTGGCTTCTCACACATTATATGACATCATTTAAGAATAAAATTTAAAAAAATTTACAAGGTTCATGTCTGGGATATTTGTTTTAAAAGCATATCATCTGAACTATTTTCTAATTTTTTGGAATCTACTTTTATCATTACTGTGATGAATTCTCATTTAAATCAAAGATAACGTTACCCTGTGTAATAACTTGTTACTAATGATTTTGACTTTATATTCTGATTTTAATGTTAATTTTTAAAAGCCTAAGTTCTTTCAGCTCTAAGAAGTTAAAACATGTAACAGCCAATTTTATAGTCTGAGTTATTTTCTCTGTCTTCTGCTTTTTTAAGCTATAGTTACCCTCGCATTTCTAGGAACTGGTTTAAAATTTTCACCATAGTATTTATCATTCTAAATTTAACACGGTGAGAAGGGACAGTGCCCTTTGGAACCTCTGGTTGAAGCACAAGGTATCTGAGCAACCTTGCACTGCTCAGCTCTAATGGAACTGTTACTGGATGTTTGCCTTTGCAATAATCCACTGTGAGGATGCCTGCAGTGATATTGTCAATGCTAATTAATGTTAGTGTCAATGCCATCTCTGTTCAGAACAACAAAAAAATCAAGGAAAACGAAAAACAGCAACTGTCATAAAAATCTATCAGTCAAGAAGATCATTTCAGGATATTTCGTCATCTTTGTCTGCATGGCACATTAGAGTAGCAACTCTTATGTATTCATGCTTGTTAAAATAGTAAAGAACTTAACAGAGAATGTTTTGTTCTGACTGTGATTTAAAGAACAACTGATGTAGAGACAGAGATGCATTACTCTCCATCACAATGAAACTACTGCTATAGCTGGAGGCTATTTACAACCTTAAATTTTGAAAAAGGCAGTCAAAGATGCTTCTTTTGGATTTTAAGTCCATTTTTTCACAAAGCATGAAGGTGTTAGAGCCTTTCTAAGAAAGGCTTCCAGAATCTTTTCAGCATTTTCAAAATCATTTATATCGTACCCTAGGCTTAGCACTGCTGTCGCACTCCAAAATAATAGTACAAGCCAATCTTCTTCAGAGTTAATTTATGTTCCTCTCTTTTCCCCCTCAAATTGGGGACCGCATTAGTGCTATATTACTAGTATGGCTTGCCATATCTGCTTACCATTTTGTTTTTCCTTTCCTTGAATAACAGCCTTCATTCCTTTCCTGTATCTCCTGTCTTGTTCTTTGTCTCAATTTTATCTTTGTTTCTATACGCTTCTATTTCTGTACAGACCTCACCAGTCCTCTTTGTGTACCTCTACACTCACTTAAATATCCCTGAATGAAGCCAAGTAACACTTAGCAACTAGCCAAAGATCAACTCATTAAAAAAAAAAAATTGTTCCAACCTTCAGTGGATTTTATGAGGAAAACAGGGAGATTACATCAGCATAAACGCCTGTGAAGAAATTGTAGTCACCAGGCATAAGGCAGAGCAACATCCAAAGCCAATGAACCATGAGGGTCTCAACAGCTATTTATAGTATCCCCTACTTAAAATTTATGTAAGGATTTTCCCTACGGCCTTCACAGTCCTACAAATTCAACATCAAGCAAAGTAATTATAGATTACTCTTACCCGATAACCTCTCCAAAACGACTGGATTATTATGCTTGCTTCTTCTTCTGATAGGTGGAGAGACAGAGGCATTGGTTGCCTAGGACTAAAAAAAAAAAATAAAAAATAAAAAATAATAGTATTTTGTAAAAGACAGCCTTTACAAGTAAATGACTGTCTTCTTTAGCAATATATTTTACACAAAAGAGAAAGGTTGTTCAGGTGCTTGAAACTTAAAATATCTTATTGCTCTGAGATACTGAGATAGAAGGTGCAAAGAATACCTCCTTTAAAAAATGTATCTTATGTACACTACAATCACTTCTTCCTTAAAACAGTAATATACAAATAGCATATCAAGTGCAGTAATCTTTCTTACTCTTCTACATGGATTTTGAATTCCTACCACTATGGTAGAGTTTGGGGGGGTGGTGGGAAGGGAGTGAGAGATGGAGACATGCCATTTGTAAAGCAGAAGAGGTTCTAGTATGCATGCAACAATGATCAAATTTATCACATAAATGTTTATACCTTAATTATTAAAATCATACAACATAAATACTTTTTAGTACATTCAGCTACCTTATAATTTCAGTTAAAAGTGAAATGTACTGAAAAATGAAAAAAACGATAATTGTGTAGGCATAAACATGCATCCATGATCAGGAACATCTAAAGAGGCTCTTAAAAGGCTGAAATTTTACTTTTGATAATGTATACACATTGCTTGGTGATAAAAGAAAGGAACAGATATGTAAAGTTAACAATTTTCAGCCACAATATGCAGTAATTTGAGAGCATTTCTGGTGATTCTGTTGCAACTATTTTTAATGAGAAACTATAATTACCTTTCAGCCATCACTAACAAAAATTCAAATCACAGTATCAAGCCGTGCTTTGCAAAAAACATTTTCTATGGATGTTGATTTATTTCTCACATACATTAATCAAAACACATCTATCTGGAAGAGGAAACAATGTTAATTTATATGGATTTCTTTTATAATGAATATAATATGTAGTCTTAAAAGTCAATAGAGTAATATAGAGCAGTAATACTGCAATTTATGAAAAGACCATTTATAAGCAGTAGACTTGGCACAGTGTTAGAATGGCGCCACTCTCCCTGCATGGGACACGGACTGATCACAGCTTTGACTTGGAAGTCCACAACATGAGTTTGGATTCAGCAATGATTTGGATTTAACTACCAAATTTGTTTTTAATCAGTATTAGTCTTAAACTATGTTTACTTGAACAAAACTAGTGACACACGCAAACTCTGCAGGAATATTATTTATACTATTTATATTATAAAGACGCATATACTACGAAGACCATAGATAAACAAGCTATTCATCCAGTCCTGCACTTACTGGCTAAAGCATTACTTTTGCCGTTCCTTTAGGAAATATAAATATATTCCAGCTCAGGCTAGGAGGCTTGACAGCTTACATTTTCCTTTCACTTAATTTAATTTCTATTAGTCTCTGCCCTAGTAAGCTTCCTATGCTCTCTGCGGCCTTTCTCTTAGGGCTTGTCTTCACTGAAGGAACATTTCAACTTCGTGCACAACCTTAACTGTTACCTAGCGCTCTACTGACTACACCGTTTGAGTCAGTATACTCAGCTAAACTGGTCTCATCGTCATGTCAGCTGGGTTTTGGCCTACATTTATTTCCATGTGAAAGAAAAACTCAGTCTGTTTGGAAGAGTGGAAATAAGGCAAAAATAAAAAGAGGTCTTTACATTAAGCTAAACAGTTTTAGTTCTGTGAACATTAATTAGCATTTCTACCGCTCAAGGGAATTTATAAGTGCTATATAAGCAAGGCTTCCTGAGCTAACTCCTTCTGATAATCAGACTTAAAAATATGAAGTTGGACTGTGCTGGTTTGGCTGATAGGCTTTCATTCACTGTTCTGTTTTTGATCTTTTTGAAAACCAAATCTTAGAGTGCAAAAATCACAGGAAGACCTACATATTTTACAGCAGTTATTTCAAAGACACTGAACTTTCCTAAGAAGTAATACATCTGCAAGGCCAACCCTAGCATTGCATTGCTTTCATTTATAAATTATAAAAGTATGTAGTTTAGAATCCCACACTAAATTTGAGAAACCAATATAAAATCAAGCATGAAAAATAGGACTTAATTTTCAGTATGACAGTCACTGGCAAATATCAATCATTTCAGCAGGGCAGCTTTAGAGAACAAAAGTCATATCAGGTCCATTTTTATCTAAGAGAATATATGCAATTGGCTTCAGGTCAAATAAAAATAGAATCTGAGCAGAGGTAATCACCCATCAGCAGTGAACAAGGAAAAGAGGGAATATGTCATTTGTGGCAGAAGACAGCTGTATGACTCCAAGAAGATTAAAACTGACAGTAAAATGCACGGTAGCTATATTCTGCTTATTCAGTCTTTGATTATGCACACTCTTAAATGTCCACACACTCAACATTTTAATATCTATTTTGATATATATAATATATTGCATAAAGTAAGTTGCACCTGTAAAAAAGTATCAATAAAATGTTTTTTCTTAAGTATATATTTTGCCAAATGTGCATAAAGCAGGCACTGACCAGAGGACAGTTAAATGCCAATAAACGTGTTTCTTGCTTTCTGAGCAATCGAGATTTTACAGATCCTGATTATGTGAGATACTTACTAATTACAGTACATTACGCAGGTGGAACATAGCACCCAGAAGAAATAAAAAAGACTTGCATTAAATAGATGTATGAGGTATTGAAAGATGTTCTTACTGAAGGCATGAAGTATCCATAAAAATTCTCTTATCCTGGGCAGACTACAGTCAAAAAAAACATGAAGATGGACTAACCATACTAGTTCCTTTCCTGTTAAAACGTGGTAACAAGAAACAAGTATACAGGCTCTATGCCATAACTGACAGATAATTGCTGTTAGAGCAACACTAGAGTTATAAGATCCCTTGGTTCGTTCAGCCCAGAGCAGAGCAGGCCGAGGGGAGGCCTCATGGCGGCCTGCAGCCCCCTCACGAGGGGAGCGGAGGGGCAGGCGCTGAGCTCTGCTCTCTGGGGACAGTGACAGGAACCGAGGGAACGGCATGGAGCTGGGACAGGGGAGGGTCAGGCTGGGGGTTGGGGAAAGGTTCTTCACCCAGAGGGTGGTCAGGCACTGGGACAGCTGCCCAGGGCAGTGGTCATGGCACTGAGCCTGATGGAGGTCAAGGAGCGTTTGGACAACACTCTCAGACATAGGGTCTGATTTTGGGGTGGTCCTGTGTGGAGACAGGAGTTGGACTTGTGGGCCCCTTCCAAGTCATGAAATTCTATGATTCTATGTGTGTCTCATCTCCTCTTGGAGAGGATCTGGGTTTCTCAATGAACTTTCAAGGAGGGGGAAGAACCTCCATTTTCTTGTCAGCAAAACAGCCAAGGAACCTGCTCCTGTTTGTCAGCAAACAAGGAGCAGGCTCACAGTCACACTGATGGACTCTGTATACAGTCAGTATTGTTGGGCAGTCCAAAAACCTCAGTTGTCACTAAGCTCCCATCTGTCCTACATATAGGTCTGATTCTTTCCTTGAAAAGGAAATATAAGAAAAAATTAATCAAGGAAAAATTCACCATGTGTAATTCAGGATTTTGTATTTGCTTTTTTAATTCCAATCCATTTCCTAACAGTAACAGAAAACCTCCAAATCTAACTACCAGTCTAGTCTTGCAGCAAGGTGCCTGCAGGACCACTGTGCTAGCTACAGAGCACCAGTACCTGTGACAGGATGGAGTGCAGGTGACAGTGAAGTACCCAGGTGCAGTCAATAAACGATGAGGGTTTTGCTCTCTTTTCAGAAAGCTAGTCTCTTGAAATAATGAAGTAACCCTTCACAACAAGCATCAGGCCCTCTGGAGGCCTGGAAGTTTCAAGATGACAGCCCAAACCACTCCACCTTTAATTTGACTGTGATGGTTATTGTTCCTGAATATTTATATCATGTATGAACACATGCAATGACAGAATCACTACAGAATTCATAATCTAAAAGACAAAAGAACAGACCAAAGAATAGGGAGAAATACAAGACAGACAAATAAATGAACATGGTGATCTCCTTAACTTTTAAAAAAGGATTCTGATAAAGTATTAGGTTTGGAAAGTACTTTTGATTGTTGGCCTAAACAATCAAAAGATTTTCTCTGTAAATTTGTCAAAGTAGATTTCTTTTATATTTCCAGTATTTCTTATTCCCACTCAGAGAATCTAGAAATACTATAGCCAAAAAATAATAATAATCTAGAAATGTTTTTTTAAAAAGGTCTATAGAATCTTTGCTTATACATACTATTAAGTATGTAATATCTACTTAAAAAGCAGGAAGGCTACTGCTGACAGAAAGTGAGACCGAAGTACTGATTTATCTGACCTGGTATTTAAAAGCAATTAGATATATTAACCACATATTACACTATCACTGCATGAGCCTCACAAGTTTCCAGGGAAAGATTCCTACAGACACTTGATAAAAATACTCCTGGAACATTTCCACAGGCCAAACTGAGCGTGAACTGAGACCTCTCTTAACATTATTAGTACTAACGCAACCATTTGACAGTCAGAAAGAAAACACTAACCACTGGTTTTCTTTTGCAGTAATCTAAATACACTATAATTAGAGAAAACATTTGAAGAAAAAAAATCCTTATTAAGAAAACATTTTTGTGCATTATGTGGAGGGCGTATTTCTGAAGGACTGTGAATGTGGGCATAACCCAGTTTAACTTTCTGAAGAAAGGAAGTGCAAATGAGCAGACGTTTTGAAGTGTGACTCCTGCTAACTGTCTGAACTCTTCTCTATCACCTTCTCCAAGTAACAGTTCCTTGATGTTGTCAATAGCTAAATGAAGATTAAAAAAATAAAAACACACAATATTTTGACCCCTTTTGCCTGCTTCTATTCTCTGAATCTTCCACAGCTTTGCTGGCTCATACTTTTTTATTTGAATACCCTCAAACATAAAGGCAATAGATTGTGAAGAAACAAAACATTTCACTTTTAAATCACCTGTTTAATTGCTATCCCTCACAAATTTAAGAACAAAAAAATATGCAAATTTCAGTCTTGATTAATTTTATGGTTTTTGATGATATAAAAGGATGAATAAATCTAACGTAAAATACATTAGTGTCAGCTAGATATTCAACCCCTTCCACACCTCCATACTCACAGTGCTGGAAACCCCAAGAGTTTAGCCCTGCACTTGTTTCACCTCCAAAACATTTAGGAAAAAATATCTACTACATGTAGTTTCATTCAGGTTATTACCTACTTCTACATAAAGACCTTAGAATGGGGACAATTTTGTGCATACATTATCATCTATAACTGTAGTAGCAAAAAAAAAAATATCTAGGTAAGTTATTGACATTTAGAAGTAAACAGTTACTGTCCCCAAAATATTACAGTACAATAAAACTATAAAAATACATTCAGAAATATTATCAAAGTGGTCATAATGATAATATGTATACAACTGTTAACATAAACTATTGATATAGTTATCTACCTATTTATAATGAAGGAAAGATGTAGTAAAAAGAAAAGATGGTATGGAACTAACGTGAGAAATTTGGTAAGTAGGGACGCAGAGTCATATAACAGAGAATGAGGTAGAACAGGTGAATGGTAACAAGAACAGAAGAGGACAAGAAAAGAAGAGGAATAAGAGAAAGCACAGTAAGAAGACAAAATAACAACACAAGAAGTATCTTCTGTCTTAGCTTCTGTCTGAAAACTATAGTGGCTTTCTTCCCCCTTAATATGCTCTCTACTCGTGCAGAACTTACCCATTTTAATGATAAAACTCAGCCCTCCCTTTGTTGCCTCAGTCATCTCCTTTGTGGGACCAATATTTATGCATTCCTTAAGAGTGTAGCCCTGGACTGAAGGAAACCAAACACAGACCTATTCTGAAGTCCACTGATGTCAGTGGAGAAATTTCCATTTATGTTTGTATACTTTAAATCAGACCTCATATCCTCTGAACATGAAAAATGAACAGCAGCATAAATAGTCTCCAATCAGTGCTCTAACAGCAACATTAGGAAGACATCACAAACCATTAATTCGTTTTCAATTTTCTCATTGCCATTTTGACAATCTTTACATAAATTAAGGCAAGTTATGATGCTGCATCAGGATTTGTAGCCATAAAACCTCAGTCTCATAAAACACCATTATGCAATATAAATATTTTATACATAAACTTTGTGAAGAAGTTCTGACAATGCAATTTTCCGAAACACTGTTTTTAAGTCAAAAATTTTCTCCTTCATTAACTTGAATAATGCCACATTACTGGAATGTCAATTCTTTGCTTAGATCCACAAAGAATAAAATCCATACAGACATATTTGTTGGATTTTTCTATTATTATAAGTAAAGGTGCTGCTCATTACACTAAAAAAGGTAAAGCTCAAATTATTAAGAGAAAAACATAAAGAGAAAACATAATGCAAATGAAATCTATACTAAAAAAAGGCTAGCTTAGACATTGACCAGTGAAATACAAGTGTGCAGAAAGCAAAGCCTGTAGAAAATGGGCATATTATGGAAAGAAAGAAATCAGTCACCCATGCAAAATTACCCCTATTGGCCATCTGAGAACTGACAATGAAGTCAACTGTAAAGGCAGCTGAGACCAGCAGGCTTTGTCTAATTAGAATACCAGGAATGAATGAAGGGGAGAAAAAACAAAAATAAAAAAAAAAAATCAATGTGTATAAATTCATATTGAGATATTTGGCAAAAAGCCACTCTTCACATATAGTAATCATTTATAAACAAATAAATAATCTGTCCATTTCATTAAAGCAATGATAAATTTATTTGCTCTATATCTGCATATTTGTTTTGGTATACACAGATATTAAACCAGGAAATGTGACCTTCTGAACTGAGTATCAAGTAAATACCTTTATACAGAAAATGACGAAATGCAGATAAATCAACTCTTGCAAACAAATGTTTATTTATAAAAGGCTTCTTCAGTTCCTATAATCCCTGTAATATAAGCAAAGACTAATCTTCAAAAGCCAGAAAAATACACACAGTTATTCTTAACCCAGATCCATACACCATTTTCCTTCACTGAACGTAAGTTAGAAGATGAACTTGAACGATACTGTCATATTATTAAATTCATGTGACAGCATACTTTTATAATGCCAGTATTTTTCAGAGCAGTGGAACATTTTTATTTAAAATTGTTTTCTACCTATTTCTTCCATTAATAGACTCAAGAGGGTTGGCTAATGATACTCCCGTGATGCTCAGAATCTCAGCCTATCAATGCTAGAAAAGCAAAGTTGAAGTAGGATCAGGGCATAAACACAGGTCAAGCTCTTTCCTTCTCCCTGATTCAGTATATACAGTCTGGTTACTTGTGATTGAGCTTCACTGCTATTCAACCAGAAACACCACTGGCAAATACTGATAAAAGGCAACTGTGTTCCTCATTATCATGTTTAAAGAAGGAGTGCAAAAACATCCAAAACTTTAATTAGATTTATTTATTTGACTATATCAGTGGGCTTGAATGTAGGATAGGGACATCAGTATGTATGCCAGTAAGTTTCCAAAAACTTTTGTTAGTTGCCAGTTAAAACTACAGTTTTCTGTCTTCTAAAAGGTACAGCTATCCTTTAAGACAACACAAACGCTTTGTGCTCTTCTGGAAGTGAAATGTAGATTACCAGTCAGCATTGAAGCTGCTCCTTCTCCTGCTTTTGAAATCTGCTTCAGTAATCAAGGATTCCCACAGGATATAATATTTTGTCAGTGCTGTTGGTATTATATGGGGCACAGCGGAAGACAAGGTAACTATACTAAGGCTTTTATCTACTGATGTCATAGCAATTACTGTAAATACTAAAGATGGAAACAAATTTGAAGTAATTTTACAAGCTTCTTCACCTACAGCAACCAGCTTTTGAAGCTAAAATGTTTGCATTCAAAATTCTGGAAGCTGATGCAGTGTTTGGCTCTCCCTTTAAAGAAAAAGTAGGCTGCAAGATCTCATTTAGAAACACATCATATGGGGAGTGAGGCTCATAAGACTGTGGCTTTGACTATTCTTAAAAAAAAATTAACTTCAAAGAAAAAAATGGAGGCACTGGAAGAGGGCCAAAAAAAAGTTATACTCAAGTATGGAATATATTAAAAAAGCTGGATCTCTGCAGAAGAAATATTTAACCTTCTTTTTTTGTTTTATTTATTTATTTATTTTTAAGCATGAAGACGGCTTCGCAATCATAAACCCTATTTTAATACAGTATAGAAATGTGTTCCTCTTTAACAGACCTTCCATTATGCTTTTCAAATTTCGACATGTAACTAAAAAATCAACAGAAGAGTTTACTCCTTAAGCCTGTAGCAACACCTTTTTCTTCTGTTTCTTTACTATATCATCTAAAAGTTTGGAATAAGGATGTTTCCCATCAAAATCTGACCAACAGTTTTTAGCATATTCTGTTACACATAGATCCTATTAAAACATAAAACCTGTACTACAGTTAAAAATGGAAGTGGCAATAAAATGTACGGATTCAATTACATTTTAAATGTCATATCCAGGACATAATAATAAATTCTTATTCCTATTTAATATTGCAATCTTTCAGTTTGCTCTAACAACGATTACTTCATAAGCAATACTTGTCAAGAAATCTGTAATTTTAATGTGCGTTCACAAAAAGTTGCTCTTTAATAAATTATTTTTAAAGGCCTAATTGTTTGGAGGATTTAAGATCAAGTGTGTATCAGTTTAAATAGCACTTTGACTCTTCAGTGTCCTTGTGGAGCTGTCACTACGTTATTCAGGAGCCCAAGTCCGAACAGAAGCTATGAGTCATTCAGGCTGTGATTCCACAGTGTATTTCTCTTGTTGGCAAAGCTGACTTAAGCAGTTCCTGCCACCACCTCTATATCTTACTGGCTCATTTGTTCTCTTCACCTTGCCCCAAGCCCTTCATTTTAATCTTTCATTTGTGCCAATGCAAAGGCCTGCCTGGCTCCCAGGTGAACCAGATTGGAGAAACAATCTACAATCTAAACAGCTATACAAACCCCTCATATTTTGGCAGAGACATTTCTAGCTCAGAGGAGGTCCCTGATCAGAATAACCAAGCATCCTACCCAACAGGGTGATATCAGGCTGACTAGAAGCACGCTGAAGAACAGGAGAGAGCAGGGAACAACTTAGGTCACTTTTACTTCCACGAGGAAATGTTTGTAAAACTGATCTTTGTTATCTTAGGTACAGATGTCCATCCTCACAATTCAACGGTATCAGAATTCCCTTACTGTCCAATGGCTCTTCAGTATGCTGAAGAAATGAGTAGCACAACCCCACTGCATTAAACAGGAGTTTTGTTGGCAAGGCCAAGCGATTTAGAGAATGAAACTATTACAAGAGCCCCATCAGTGGTAGGTTTGAACAACAGTGGCTGGGCAGTACGATGTGGCAGCAGGTACCTGAACGTAACAGAGTTGAGATGAACTGAGTCATCACAGAAGGAAACTCAGAAGCTTCTTACACAGCTTTGACTACATGACTACCTCTAAGGTAGCCAAAGGTAACTGTGCCTCAATCACCAATTTGTCTCCAAAGACAGTAAAAGCCAAGGAGCTTTCCTCTTGCTGGGTCAGTGACTCAAGGCTTAAAGCTTCTCCAAAGGATTTTATTCTAAGTTTCACATGACAGGAGTTCAAGAAAGCTCAATTTCCACTTAAGTAGCATAATGAAACAAACATGCCTGCAAAGATGCTCATCTCTAAGTTTTAACCAACCACCAATCTAGTCTCCAATTAAGTTTTCTAACAGAAAAATTCTTCCAAATCTAACCTTCATAATTTTTTTTATTCTCTCACTGTAGAGTATTACTTCACTTTTCTTCTTTTCTCATACAACAGCTAGATTGAAAACAAACTGCAACCTCAAGGAAAGTAACATATTCTCAAAACTGATGTGTAGCTTGGCTCTACAGGAATAATGAGGAACCTAAGACTGAGACTGCCAAAAGAAATGTTCATTTCTCAAATGCAAAGTCATAAATATCAGCATAAATGCATTCTAATGCCAAGGATTATTAAAGGTATTTTCAAAACTGCTGCTTACAGTTAGGGAAAGAATTTCTAGACTACGTATCCTCAAATATTTCCACAGCAACACTGAAAACATTGCTTTGTTCCTTAATAGAAAGATATTCATAATACTACCAGGCTATTCGAATGTCCCACACTCTGCAACAATTAAAATGTGTAAGAATTCTAAACCAATTTATCCGGGTACAATGCCGGTACAAAATACCTTGTAACTAATGCATGGCAAAGTTAGAAAGCATCACATAGTTCTCTGCTGCACACAATAAAGGGCTTTCAGAGGGGAAAATTATAATGCATTGAAGCTCTATTACTTTTTTGTAATAACAGGAGGAAAAGAATAAAAAGAGAAAAGGTTACTCTAAGTACTGCAATAACTTACTGGTCCTTTAGCCAGTCGTTAACAAAAGGAATGGAAAAGAATCCTGTGAATGACTCATCTTTCCTCTTTGGGTTGTGGCTGATAATAAAGAAAAAAAAAAGGAAACAACTCAGTTTAAATTGCAGCTATTCAATTTGTAAATTAATGTATTTGAATCACTGGGCATAATTAATAGTAAAAGCCATGATCAACTTACTTGTATAACCATTCAGTTAGGAAATCACAGGCAATAAATTTCGTCCTTTTTCTCTAAAGATAGAAGATAGTTTCAAATTATTTATTATCTTTGGACTGGTCACATGTTTTTACTAGTGGAGAGGAACAGAAGCTAAATTGACTGCTTTTATTAAATAAAATATACAGGACATTACTCTGTCTACTTTAATATTGCTACTGCCAACAGCCAGTGGCTCAGCCAAAATTTTAGACCTTTTGTGGAATGCTTTCAAGCCTAGTCAAAAAATGAGTGAGAAAATTTTGCATATACTATCTTGATATTTGCTGCAGTATAGCTATAACAAATACCTCTGAAGGGTAATCTTTCTTAGTGGCAATCTCATTGCAAAGAAATTAACAGAACTCATATATGAAAATCTGTTGTAAATTACTTGCCATTTTGTTCATAGCTCTATTATCATACTTAAAATACTTCATAGATTCCAAGGCTTAGAAAGAACACTGATAAATATTGTTTCCTCTTGCATGGAACCAGCTTGAAGGCGTTGTGCATACTTAGACACACCCCCAAGCATATTGTATGGCTGCTCAGACAAAATTATCTGCTGGGTAGTCCAGAAAGGAAGGCACAAACCAAACACATGCACAACAACAATCACAGATACCGTACACATTACAATCAGGCAAAAAATTCAAAGTCTGGAGTCTTGGAGCAAAATGATTGTGCCCTTTGCTCCCAGTTCGGAGATATCTTCACCACTAAAGGGAATTTGGCAAAATGCTTTGCAGCTAGGTATCCTTAGAGACTCACGCAGCCAGGCCGTATTTAACTGGACTGCACTACATGCTATAAAATACTTTTTGAGTTCAAAATTCAAAGCATGAATTTTGATCAATACAGAATTGATTACAGCCTTTCTTTTCTTAGAGATTTCCTCTCCGCATTCCATCCTTGCAGATTAAGTGTACAAATGACTACAGGTGCTTATTCAGCATTTCAGAAACCAGAGTAGCCATGATACAGAAAACACAACCTAGACTGCTGGTCAGGATCACAGGATTTACCTAGTTTCTTCCAGACCACTCTTACACAAGCTGTGTTATGGACATACACAACCAGACAGTGAATACTAGAAGATACTTAGCCCCTGTTGAAGAGAGACATTGAGTGCTTTATCAAAATAACACCGTTTAGCAAAGAGAAAGGCTATCCCCACCCAGAAGGTAACACTTACCCTGTCAGATGGGGGACTCAACTGCAATTATTACTTTTTAGGAAGACAATTAAAACTGGTCAAATACATTTGTGAAACTGCTAGATATCATGAAAGAGGTTGGAGCTTTGAATAAATGTAAGAAATGATGGAAATACTGCCATTTGCTAAGAAAAGTAGAATAAATACGTAATCAGAGATTTAATGCATGAAGGATGACTTGATTCTAGGTATTACCTTCATCATATGTGTTACTCCCTGTGCTGCATGAGTATGAAGCAAAAAAAAATCTGAGGGATGTGAACAGAGGCAGAAAAGAAGTGCTCTATATGGCTTAATTCTTTCCACGGTTTGGGATATTAGCACATGACATAAATTGAGGGTCACTGTTGAATTCCAGCCACAAGTGAGTGGATGCGAAATGTTACGTGAGGTGCTGACTTCATGGTGAAGGACACGGGGTAGTCATGTAACTAGGGGATGACAACAGTGAGGTTTACAGCTAGATTGTTTGGCAGCCCTAGATAATTCCCCAGAAAGCATCTACTTTGCAAGGTGAATCTTATCATAGGTAGATACACGCTTGGGCGGCTTCCACAGAAAAGAAAGAAAACTGCTTTGAACATGACAACACAGCTATCAGTCCTGAACCCCATGTGTCTTGATGATCTCTTTCATGACAAAAAAACCTTCAGGGTTCATATAGAGCTCCATTACAGTGCTTGGCTGTACAGAAACACGCATCTCCCTAACGAGTTTTCACACTTGTCAGGATAATACCAGGCACTGTTCCTAGAAGCCAAACACCTAAGCTTTAAGAGACCAACACCTTCACCGGAGAGATTTCTACAGCTTATTTTAGATGATAAATGGACATTTTTTAATTGAACAGAATCTGAAAACAACCACGTCTGATCATCCTCATACAGCTATTCTCAATCACAGTACTAAACTGGGTCCCACTACTTAGTGAATTCTTTGAGAGAATAAATTCTATACTTTGACAACAAAATTCAATTTAATCTAGCAGTTGTAATTTAATCTGTTTTAAGCAAATTGTTTTTCCTTTGCAATGAATTTGCAGCAATCAGAACAGTGTTGTCAAAACAGTTATCAAAGGAAACAAATTCATTTTAGTTTATCCTTGTCAGATTCAGTGAGCTTATCAGGGAGGAATTCAATCTGAACATTTTTTCTTTTGTTATTTTTTTGCCAGGAAACAGTTCACTTTGTTAGTCAATTAAATCTTTAGTTGCACAGCAGTGAACATTTATAGAAGGAAAAAATGACATAAATTGACCTGTCTTTGACACATTCCTCCTATGCTACATGAATCAGGATAAACACAGGAAATATCTGCACAATGTGCATTGTTAACCTGCAGATGTCTTTGTGAACTAATTATAATCAGAATTCATTTTGCATTTTTCAGCTTAAGTATGATGTGCTTCGTAATAATCATGCAAAAATATTGGTGATCAGGACATTACAAAGTTATCACAAGATCATCTTCCATTCACTTTCCCTGATCTAACATACTTTAAAATAAAACATATTCCATATGATAGGTTAAAGGTTGGACTAGATGATCTTATAGGTCTTTTCCAACCTAAACGACTCTATGATTACAAAGTCTGTTACAGCAACCTCTTTCTGCAATTGCTAACCAGAAAGAAACATCAGTTATGATAATAAAAATGTTAAAACATTGATCAGTTTTGATTTTGAAAAATGAATGCATTACTGAAGTCTCATGAGAGCAAAGATTTAAGAAAATAGTCTTTCCCCCAGAGACGTTTGACAGCAGATAGGATAAAGCACAGGAGAAATTATGGTAGGAAAAAAACCCACACAATTCAGCATGGGAATACACTGGACAACCTAATAGGTCTCTTTCACTCCTAACTTAAAAATGAAGCTTCTGCAGATTGTTCTCATATTGCTGTTAGTTTGAAGTCTGCAAATATACCTGGAAGCTGATAGTTTTTCTAGGTTTTTGCTTTTCAGATTTTTTTATAGGTACTACATGGTGCAAAAAAAAAAAAAAAAAAAAAAAAGCCTATTTTAAACGAAATGTTTAAATTGCTATGTCACTTTCCAACTAAGACCTTGCAGATTTCTTTCCTACACAAATGACTACTTTCAGCATAACCTTTTCCCTTTCCTTTCCCGACTTTCCCTTTTGATTCTATAATTCTTCCTTCCCAGGCATGGATATCTCTGTTCTGATCTCTTCCTTGAATTCCTCAGTTGGTCCCATGATGCAATCTGCCTTACCCTAGTTTCAATTTCTAAACTCTCCTACTTGATTTTTCATTCTCTTCTCATTCTTCTTCATTCACCTTCAAAACACGAAGACCTTTAGTTACTCTCATAAAAAACATTATTCATTCTCCTTCAGAATTCTCTCTCTTCCTCCAGCCTTGTGCCACATTGACCGCAGTCATTTCTACTGTTCCTCCCTCTCTTCCACTGCTTCTTCCATTTATCTTCCACTGGTTTATTCTATTGGAGCTGCCCTTTGTAAAGGGTCTTTAATGACTTCTGTCTAGCCAAAATTCAAATACAGTATTCTGTTCTCATCCTTTATGATTTCAGTTAACTTTAATCACAATTAATCATTTACCTCTGTTGTTCTCTCATGAATTCCATGAATCTTTCTACTCTTTGCTCTCTTCCTATTTTCAAAGCTATTTTCTGCTGTGTTCCCAAGAACCCGTCTCCCTGTCCTTAACTTTCTCCAGGGTGTCTAAGGGCTCTGCCGTTGATCCTAAAAATCAGTTCCATTTTAATGCAAGGTATGGCATGGTCTTTTCTTCAAATTCATACGGAACAACACACTTCTTATGAAATAACAGTATACTTAGAAATTACCCATTTAAGTCAGATAAAGAAACATAGTGTCCAAGCACAAATACCTGGACAGTAAAGGAAAAGAACACAAATATTCAGTTACATGGCAAGCATCAAGAGCTATTGTTTTACTAGTTATTGTTCAAAAGGAGGAGGAAATGATGTCATGGTTGAAAATGATCATCGGACATAAACTTGCTTTCCTAAACTTCCTTGACCAAGAGCAGGACATTTCTCCAAATTAAAACAAAAATCAGTCAGTGTCTTTTTGATAAGCTGTGCTATTTTTTATGAAGCATCTAGATATTAGAAAAGAATTGCTTAAACTTCACATTTGATTTTTTTTTCTAGTTTACTATAAAGCAACACAGAAATGTACAAAAATCTATTTTGAGAACAGATACTTTCTAACCTATAGACCACTGAAACTCTGCAAAATATTTCCGATTAAAAATAGACAAAGTAATCTGAGATTTGTGCTGAGTTTGAAAACTAAAGTATTTCTGAGAATTCTCATATTTTGTATTAAGTGCTGGTTTATTGCTTTCAAAAATATGTAAGATCTCTTTAGGACAGTATTTTAAGCCAGCTTTAAGACTTCCCTTTTTTGTTAAAGGAGACCTGCTTCCTTAAAAAAATAATAAAAAAATATAAAATCAATATAAATTTCATTAAAAGTGTGATGAATAATATATATATGTTCAATCAAATCTGTTCTACGCCAGATAATTAAGTGTGATGGCAGGAATAATGTACAGAGATGTCATGCCATAATGGCATGCAGATGAACCACTTTCCTATTTCTCCTGTACTAATCACAAATTATAAACAGATACGCAATCATCTATAAACCAATCAGTTTTTAGACACAAATCTTGTGAAGAGTATGCAAAAATGGAAATAACATACTTTTATTAAAAATATAGAATTGGATTTGAAATGCAAGTTTGAGGTGTCCATTCAAGCACGGTAAGTGAATTTTGGTAAGTGAACTTGTGACTTTTTGGCTGTGCCAAGCACATGTAAGTCAGTGTCAAACTGTACATATGTAACCTTTACAAGTTCTTCCATGATGTCTATTGCCATATATATATAAGCCTGTAACAGGAATATGCCAGTAGTTGGAGCGGAGGTAGATTGAGACCTAAGATGATTAGTAACCCACACAAAATCATCCTCACATAGTTTTCATTTTGATCTATAACCCCAACAGCACAGACTGTTTTCCTCAGATATGCATCATGTACAAAAAGGGAGATACTTTCATTGTCAATTATATTAATTGCTCTTTATATTATGAAGCAAGTAAGAAGAGGTTCAGTTGCAGGCATAAAAACATAGAGGAGTAAAGCCTTACAATGAAAAGTGTTCATGACAAGCAAAAAGTAGGAAAGAAATAGAAAAAAAATTTCTTCCACAGTTGGAGAAAATAGTTGAAATGATGCAAACCCCACAAGTCCCAGTTCCTAATCTACCACTGAGTTAAGCTATGCTGATACAGTGAGCTTTATCTTGTAACAGTTCTCACGTATTTTTAAGCATTCCCAACATACAATTAAGAATGTCTCTCTAGATATGTTTACACACACACACACAAATTTGTAAATACATATAGAAGATTAAGATTTTTTAAAAGTACAATTTGTATAAGCTCATTAATGAAACTCTGCTTTCCACTTAAATTGAATTTATACAGAATTATAGAGCTAAAAGAGAAAATACAACTATCTTAGGATGTTAGACCAGAAAAAGTAACACAGTTCATTTCATTACTCAGTTAAGTAAAATTAAAGTTCTTTACATCATCCTCATATGAGTGACATGTACAAATCTGAAAGGAAGCCTGTTTGTCTGGAATATTACACTACTTACGCTAGATGTAACTGAATATTTAAGGAGAATTAGGTGAAAGCTAGAGATTGGCATAATGACCAAGTGTGGTGAGTATGCAATCTGTTCTGAATTACCAGACAAAAGAACATTCCAGGCTGGCAAGATCCAAAACAACTCATGATATGTTATTTCATAGTATTGTCATCGGTTTTCTTGTAAAAGACTAAATAAAGAAATACAGCCTGTGAATTAAAAGGCTGTGACTTCCTGACAGTGATCTGAACTGAAAACTAAGAACTAACCTCAAAACACTTTTCCTTCTTTGCTTGATGTAGAAGTTCAGCCAGTCCGGGTAAGAGCACTGGAAAGATGTAATACTCTAAGTATTCTCGAGGAGAACCTGAGCAAAACAGCACAGCTTTCACTTAGAGGGAAGCACTTAGATATCACAAAATGACAAACATTAGATAACGTAAATCAAGTATCAGTCATTTTATCAATACCATTGCAGCTTGAACTATACACAGATTCTTTCAGTTTAGATACAGCCACAGATCTGTCTTCCCTTTCCTTCAGCCAAGAAGACATAGACTTGAGTAAATTTCAAACCAAAGGTGCATCAACGCTTCAAACTACAGTGTGCCTTAGAGATGTCAGACTAGTTTTAAATGAGTAAACTCAGATGCCAGAAGCAGCTTAGCATAGAAAATGAGGAGCAATGCAGACTAATTTACCCTTACAGGAAGAAAAGTAAATGAGCCTATGCTAAACTCAGTGCCATTACAGCTAGACCTCTCTGGGTATCTCTACTCATGCCCTTTACAATCTGCAGTAATACAGTTGGTTGTAAAACTCACTTTCTAGACAGAGGGAAAAAAGGTTGTATTTTAGTGGGGTTGTGACTTCTTTCTCACAACTACTTCCTACCCAGATCCTTCAGAAATTTGAACATTACTCCATATACCCAATTTTGCCACAGTGAAAGGTCTGTCTAGGTTGGCATCTCTCATTTGACTGCACTGCCCTTACACCAAGGTCTACTTGCCATGCTTCCTAAGTGCTCGTGCACACTGGCGTCACTGAGTTCCATGCAAAAGAAGGCAGCTACAGTTGGCATCACAAAACCAAACCAAACCAAACCAAAAAGCAGTGGTGCTATTGTATATGTTCGACATATAGGCTAATGGTTAAACACTTCCCAAGAGACTCAAGTTGTGTTTCTTTCTCAGCTTTTCCCCACATTCCCATCTTCCCTAACAAGACCTTGCACCATTGACTTATAAACTGGTTTAAATCTATTCCTTACAATGAAAATACCACACATGTAGGAACTGAAGTTTACTGGGCCTGAGGGAACAGTGAGCATGACCCTGTAGGAAGCTGTAAGAGCCATCCTCTCCGAAAGGTGAACAAGATAGAACCTGTTAGGATCTCAGAGAAGCAGAGTTGGCTTACTGGCCTAAGCATTGTCCTCAATTTATAGCCAGACTGCCTGCCATTCAGTAAGTGTTCAGGTTTTAGTGTGTGTGCAGTAAAGATTAAGTCATGCAAGTTTCCTCTTCTGGCAACACACAGCTGAAACAGTGAATTTCCTTCTCTGCTACATATTTTTAATTGGTTCATATACTGCCAGAAAATGTTCATAATTGGAAGGACACTACATATACAAAAGCTGAGGGTAACACTGCTTCTGAGTAGCAACAGGAATTCCTAATGGGCAAGAATGAATGGAAGAGGTGAAACACAGAATGAGAAAGTGATGGAAAAAGGTGAAGAAAAAAAAAAGACAAATGTAGGACTAAAATGCATAATAAAAGTGACATCACTACTTCATAAATTGATAAAAAAATATAGAAGTTAAAAATGGAAGAACAAAACTTTAGAGCTGTTTCCATTCAAATCAGTTATGTCTTATTTGTAATCAATCGGGCACAGATAATATTTTGAAAGCAGTTTTCAGATTTAATTATCTGTTTAGTCTATTGATCCTAGTTTTTCATCATTAATTTAGAGGCAGAAATGTTTGTCTTTCTCTCATTTAAGTGGCCAAATAAAAAGTCAGTTTATCAGAAGAGAGTAGAACTACCTCAACAGCTAGACACTGTTACAGATTTCTAATGCGTACCATCTCATCTGAGCTTTCTTCCACTGACACAGAGCTCAAGCTGGCTCCCTGCATACAGACCAGCGCAAATTCCATTTCAGAAAAGGTATTGTAGCTGTTAACACTTTCAGTGCAACAAATGACAAATCCCTGCCAAATGTAAGAAAAATATTCACAGCAGAGTTCAAGAAAACGCACTCCTACTTACACATTTTTGGATCAGGTGGTTCTGGAAGGGGGGCTGCCTCGGGACTGGGAAGCAACTGTTGGACAACAGTATCAGCTGCAGAGGCTGAGTAAAATTGTCCCATACATAATGGCTGCAGCATTCCTGCTTCCAAAGACACCTGTTCAAGAAAAATGTAAGATAAATGTAACCTATAAAAATACCCCAATCAAACTGTAAAAAACATAGAACCAGTTCAACAGGAAGAACTATATAATGTCATTCAGTTAAAAAAAATAGTTCTAATTTCTAAACCAAATATTATTTCAGTATTTTCTGCATACTTAAAAAAAATCAGTTTAATTTTTTTGTAGTTTCCATTTCAATAAAAAACATCCAAACCTAACAGAAAGTATGTGAATGTTTTTAAAAGAAGTTGTTGAGGTATCGTAGTTTAAAAAATAATTTAACCATTGTAAAAAATAGTAATTTTTTGAAAATTAAAATTGGCACTGTTTTCTGAATTATTATTTTTCCATTTAGATGCTTAAATATTTGTTTCTATATTGTTCAGAAGTCATGACATGCACCTTTTAAAGAAAATAAACTTTCCTTTTAAACAAAGCACAAGCAGACAAATTCAGAGCAGATGCAAATCCAAATCTTACGTTTCCCCATGCAGAACCAATTATAGACACCACGAAAAAAGATAGTTCACCATTTTACTTCTGTTTTTAGGAGCGCACAGACTGTTACAGTGAGCCAGAAGAGTACTCTTATTAGACAGTGAACTATAACTGTCACAGAAATTCAGATACCTCCTATTATACCAAAGAATGCACTAGCATTACATTTGGTATGAAAATGTGTTGTAAAAACTATGTCATCAGGCCACCAAACTTATTATACTCTGCATGTCAATGACTGCCATATCACATGCATTAGCATATACAAAGTTCATAAAATGATCCTTTTGGAAATTAAAAAAAGTACACATAAACATTAAAAAGATATACTATTACATTTTGACATTAAATGCGCAAATACATCGATAAATTATGCCCAGACTAATAAATGTCCCAAACAAAGCTCACCATTCCAATTTGATAATGTCCTGTAATGAAGCTCGTTTCACTTAGGGAAACAGGATACATTATATAAAGATCTATACCAACCAAGTGTCAGACATTTTACCAACCAAGTGTCAGACATATACCAACACAATGTCAGACAACTACAAGGTCTTGATTTTTAAAATAACAAAATAACCTAAATGCAGCGTAATAAGATAAAACATCTAAAAGATACCTAGCTTAAATGATATGTGATGCTCAAAATAATTAATTCTGCTGCTCACAGAAATGCTGGGGACAAAGAGATAAATGGGTTTGTCCTTCTTAAGTTACATACTGCTTCTGTCTGCCACACAAGTTTTCCTAGACTGATTTTACTTGGTCAAAATTAGACTTCAAACAAGTGTGATCAAGTTTAATTCTGCTGAGTTCAATCTCCACATCTAAGTGCCCTATCATGTATGTGAAACTGGGGTATAACTCCTTTGCTGTGCTTACTCCTCTTTTGCAACTCGGTCTGCTTGCGACACCACCAGAAAGAGATCCTTGCATACTTCTGACTCCTGCCTGCAAAGCAGACAGTCGTAGCAAAAAGACAGTGAGCTGTACAAACCAAACACAGCTGGTAATCTAATTTTAGGACAGCAGTACCCAAGTTGCTTTAAATAAAAGCAATGATTTGGAATATTGCATTTTTTGATTCACAAAAGTTGTTTACAAAATGTAGTTTTGTTTTCATTTTCTGAATAAGACTACTCTGTGGGTACCTAATTTTCCCATTTAGTTATTTAAAATATGAAGCCTTATGAACATTTTTAAAAGAACTATACTCACGGATTGTTGTTTTGATTCAGGAATATCTGGAAACAGAGGCTGTTCTGCTTCATACTCTAAGAGTAAAAAGAAGTACAGCATTTATCCAAAAGACTTTAAAAACACTTATTTTTGTTTTAAATAAGTATTACTTTCTAAAGGTATTTATTCTAGTTTGAAACAATAAAAATCAGTATTTTTTAATAGGGAATCTAACGTGTTTAAACAAGGGAGAACTTTAAAGCCTCTTGCCTTGGTTTTAATTCAAGTTCAAGGTTCTAAGTGATAAAACAACCCTCTATTGGGAAAAAGATTTTTGACCAAAATAATAATTTAGGATATTTTAATGAAAGTAAAATGCAGATGCTTTCATGGCATTAATTGTTGGTTTTACTAGTATATAGTACTGCTTTTCAACTTCATCTATAAGCATTGAAATGCCCAAGACATTGCTAAGTTTTACTCTCTCCACTTGCAAAAAACAATGCAAAAGCAGTATATGACCCACTTACGTTAGAGTGAATCAGGATAAGAAAAAGAACAGAGAAGGACAATGGACCTGATATGAAAAAAAAAAAAGCCACCACATATAGATTACACAAAAACAGAAGACAGAAGACTCTTACAGGCAAAACCAGCAGGTTTACCATTCCACCATTTTAATTATGAGATTTACTGGCGTCATCACTTCTGTAGGTAATACAGATGCCTCAGCTGAGTCACATTAGAACAAGAAACTTTATTCCTACATTACAAATGGCCATTTTTACGTGAAGTACCTATCTACTTTAAGGCATTGCAAAGCACTAAGGAAGAAAACATCATTTGGACACCACAGAACAACAGAGCTGGAGTCTCAGCTCCTGAACATTCTCAGTCACCTCAGATTAGGGGAAAAGACCAAGACTGTTATTAGAGTCAGGTTGTAATAATGTAAGTTTTGCCTTTGCTGAATACAAATGATAATAGCAATAATCCTGTCGCCTCTCTTGCTTTCCCAAGGCAGTAATCTAACTCCCTTGCCACCACAAAGCGCAGCGCTGAATTCACTTGTGGAGCAGACTACCACCTCGCCAAACAGACGCAATGCTGTTGCTTCCTTAGGCCTGCACTAACACTTTTGGCCCTACAGGCAGCACAGGACAGAAGCAGACACAAAGATTAAGTTTCTAAAAGATGTTGGCCATCAAAATAACGTTAATGCTCTTGAGTAGAAACACATTTGGAACTTGCTCTCAGCTGCCAGAAAGGGCTTTGTGGAGCAGGGGAGAATTTAGCAAAAAAGGCTTTTTTAGGCGGGACAGAATTTAGCAGAAGGGCTTCCTGAGACCAGAGGCTGCCTGCCCGGGGCCGGCTCTGCTGCCCTGCCCCTCAGCAGAGCTCGGGGCCGACCTCAGGGAGCCTGCCCCTGCCGCCACGGAGCGGCCGCGGGGCTGCGGAGCCGAGCCGTGCCGGTGCGGCCGCCCGGCAGGACACCATACCACAGCGGGCAGGCCCGGCTGCAAGGGGCGGCCGCGGCGCCCACCTGCGCACAGCTGCTGCCACAGGCCCAGCGGCCGCCCGCCCGCCGCCATGCCGCGCCGTGTCGCCACGGCAACCGCGCCGCCATTACCCGGGGCTGGAGGCGGCCCCGGCCCCGGGCCCCGTTCCCCTTCCGGGGCGGCGGGCGCTGCACATGGGCCGCGGCAGGTAAGCGGCGGCCTCCGCTGCCGGGTGCCAGCCCCCCCGCCCTGAGGGCTCCGCTGTGCCTGCGGGGCGTGTGAGGGGCTCGGAGGGGAGCGGAGGCGAGCGGAGGCGGGATGGAGCCGCCTAAAACCGGGAGCTGGAGGCGGTTTAGCCGCCCCCCGTGCTGGGAAGCACACGGTGCGGGGGGGGGGGGGATCAATTAAAATGGGGTTCGGCAGCGGGGATGTGCCCCGGCCCCTTCACGGGGCTGCTGGGGGTGTGGGAGGGCCCCGGGGCACACGGGTGCGGTGCTCCCCTCAGGACCGGGTCCTTAAAAAGAGCTCGACAAGGAGCACCTAAAGAAATTCTTCTGTGGATTAATTATTGGTTAAAAGATGGGAGCCAAAGCAGGCATAAATAGGGTTTTCAGCAGAGGGAGAGAGTGTTGCACGTGGGTCCCAAAGGCTTCTCTGCTCTAACCTGTTTGTAGGTGTAAGTGTCCCAAGAAAGGAAACAGCAAGGCCGTGGAGCTGCAGGCAGGAGCAAATTCAAGGTGATGGCTGAAGTGCCTTGAAAGAATCCTGTGGAAATAAGTGGGAGATGAAGTGACGAGAAGTTCAACACACATAAATGAAAGAGCATACCTGTGTGGAAATCCGCCTTCACTATACTTACTGATTGATTTTATTTGTACGTATGTATCTTGTTAGGAAGGATTTCTGGAGCATAGATATTTCTGTGAAAATGTCATGCTCAGCAGCTGTCAAAAAGACAAATAGAAAGTTAACAAAACTAACTAGGGCATCGCTAAGACAAAAAGTCACCCCTTCACCGCTCCCGTAACTATAGTTTCAGTGCTGCTGACAGTTCTGGTTCTTTCCATTGCAGAAAGCAGATTGTCCTTGACACTTTTTTCCAGGTTTGCAATCAGAGGTACTGAATGCTTTCAGAATAAAGGAATACCAAATAGGCTAGGATTTGCATCGTCATGTTGAAGCTGTGCACTAACATCTTTATTTCATTTTTCAGAATGACAGTAAAGAGAAAGAAGAAACAAATTCATGAGGAACCTGCACAGAAAAAGAAAAGAGTGAAACGTAGTGGGAGCCAGACTATCATTAACATTGAGAAAGGTGTTCAGAGTGTCATTAAAGCAGGAGATGATGACTGGTTTGAGACAAAAACAAAGGCCAGGAAAAAGGAAAGTTTAAAAGAAGATGAATGTTTAGACCAATTAAGTCTGAAGAAGAAAAACAGAAAAAAGAAAGTTGGCTCTGAATTACCAAAAGAAACATGTTCAGAAAGCTTTGTGAATGTAGAAAGCCATCTGGATTTAGAACAAAAGGAATCAGAGGAAAAAATTAAAGTTTTCAAAAAGAAGAGAAAAGATCGACGTCGTGCCTCCTCCTCACTGGAGAGTAATCATAGTAGTGATGTGGAGCTTTCAAATCATTATACAGATGGTACTCAGGGAAATGAACTTTTTTTCAAAAAAAGCGGAAAGAATGTCACTTTGAATTTGAAATTGGATAGTGAAGTAACTAAGAAAAAAAAGAAGAAAGATGTTTTTTCTTTAGTATTAGAGGACATCCAGGACAATGAATATAAACATTATAAAAAAGACTGTAAAAAAACAAGCACACACATTTCAGAAGAAAAAGCTGTTATTGATGAAAGTCATGGAACAGATATTACTCAGAGTGATGAGGAAGGTTGTATGAGAAGAAAGAAGAGGAAGAAAAAGAAAAATAGGTCTGACTCCTTTTTACCTCCAGCAGGTAATCAAGACATCTGTGGAGTTCATGATAGACCCATTGCATTAAGTGACTTCAGAAAAAGACAAAAAAAGGAAATTACATTCACAGATAAAGAGGAAGAAGACACTACTGAGAACTCTGAAAGTATCAGACAGACCAAGAAGAAGAAGAAAAACAAGAAAAGCAAAGACATTTTCTCCTTAATGTGTGAAGATAAGCAAGAAGTTGAGTCTGAGCAGAAAGAGCTGTCTGGAAAAAAATGCTGGAAGAATAACAAGGATAATAGTGAAGTAACCAAGAAGAAGAAAAAGAAGATTCAAAAGGACAAGGAAACAACTTACTCGGAAGTTTCTTTAAGCAATGACAACACATTTAACAGCCAAAAAATAATGCTATTAGAAAGCAACAAAAAGAACAAAGAGAGTGAAATGAAGCTAGCTGAATGTGTCACAGGGGACATTGTAGATACGGTATTATGCAATTCCAATCACATGCTCTGTGACAAAAAAAGGAAAAAAAGAAAAAAAGTACCCCAGGACTCTGCAGAAGAATCAGGTTCAAAAGCAAATATAAAACAGAAAAAAATCAAACGAGAAGACATGGGAAATGAGGCATCGGTAAGTTCTAAAGAAGGTATCTGTGCACCCTCCTGCTAAGGAATTGAAAGCATCTTACATCCTCAGTTCCCTATTTTGCAGGCTGTTCTGCCTGTTCAGACCCGTCGGTTACACTAAGGTCAATGGGGGCCTCCTCTGGGTTTTTAGAAACAGCACACAGCATCAGATCATCTGTTGATTATAGCCCATAATATTTGATAAACACAGGAAAGTTTTTTGTTATGCCAGTGCTGTAGTAATTTAGTGCTTCGATTGTGAAAATACAAAATGCATAACTCGCTTAACAGCAAGTAGTGGAACAGAAAGAATGCTGGTATATACAGTTGTAAATGTTCTTGTCTCTTTCATTTTCTCTTTAAAAAGAGGTAACAATCATATAAAACAGGATTTTAATACTATGTCATTTAACCAGAGCAGGTACGTTAACAGGGGTGGCATGAGTACCTCTAACTCAGACAGGCTCTTTTCCTTGAGACTTTGCTGCTGTTGCTACTGGAACTGCGTAGTGTTAGAAACCAAGGGGGGAATTTTAGCCAAAACATGTCATCTAACTTTGATGAAACTTAAGAGAAAATCCTAAATATAGAGTAGACCAAGAGCATTAATGTATAAATTGTGATAGAAAAGTACTAGGGAACACACTAAACAAAAACTAGAACACAAATTCTTAATTTGGGGGGGAAAAAAACAACTATGCAAAACAAGAAATAAATAGATTTTAAGAGCTGTGTAAATTTAACTCAAGGTAAATGGAACCGTATCCAGGCTGTTAAAGGAAATCTCATCCAAGAATCTTTGAGTACTGCTATTTCTAAGGTGAAGTAAACATGGAGAGGAACTGATGAAATAATGGGGAGAACAGATCTGTTTGATGTATTTAAAAGATGAAAGATTTGAAATACGGGGGTTTATTCATAGTTTTCTGAAATTTAGACTATCAAGATGTCTAGACTAGCAGATGCTTTTTTTTTTTAACTTAGGTTTCTCCTTTTGACCTTTCAAAAGACAGGGTGGTTTTATTGCTGGGATATATCTTTTAATTAAATTTACATTGTCTTTTTGAGATGGTTGGACATTACTTGGGTTCTTGCAGCTGCTCATGTGTGTGGAGGCAAGATAAGCCTTACAATGATAAGTAACCTTCCTGATGGTGCTATCCAATTATGGAAAATGTAACAAATGCCCTGCAAACTACTGAGCAGAAAGGGGGTAGGGTGGTGCACACTTTGTTCCTCTTCCCCATATTCAGCTCGGTACGTTATAAAAGCTACTTCAGAGAAATTCTCAAGATTTCAAACTCTGGGTAACTTACTTTGTTCTAGAGAAATCTAGTTCCTGCCAGGCCAAAAGACACCACTGCAATAAATGGCTGATCATGTCAGTCTTGCATTTAATTGTGCCACAGTCCTGAACCATTTTCTAGGCTACACTGCATCACACACACTGCTGCATGCCTTGAAAAATCCTCTGTTGGGCTTCTGCAGCAAGCAGAGTAGCAAGTTTATGAAGATAGTGTGGAATGCTACCCGCTTCGTGTCAAAGATTCATGTTTTCCCCATTGGATACCATTACAGGCAACTCAAAGTAAGGAGGCTGAGATAATCCAGAGAGAGAAAAAAGACAGTTAATACAAAACATGTCAGTTAATACATAACATACACAGTATTAACTCTAAGATTGCTGTATGCTAACGTGGAAATGCTTGAGAAAAGTGAATGTGAATTGATTGCACCGACAGTGAACTTGTCACGTGCTGTCGTCACTTCTCAGGCTGCTGTGTGCTAAATCTTGATAGTATGGAGCAGGTGGCGTTCGGTCCCTTTGTTAAAATATGAAAACAGAGCTGACAGCTTCTGAAAATGTTTTGCCAATAATTATTTGTCACTGCTAGCACTCCCTCAGTTTGCAGATGTAACTGCGCTGCCTGTAGAACAACACGGGCAGCTGGTACAAGCACACTGGGCTACCAGTCTGGAGCGTGTGGGAGGAGAACATATGCCAGCCATGGGCATCCAAGGCTCAGTCCTCTTTCACTTGAATGAATACTGCCACTGATGTCTGTGGGAACAGCCTGGGGTCTTGAACTTCTCAGTTTTTCTGTAGACATTAGACGGAAATAACTGTGAGAGTGAGCAGACACTGGTCCTTGTGGTTGGCAGGCGTTGTGCTTGGGTGGTCATTCTGGCAAGGACATTACCACTGTGCTTGCACAGGATCTTCTCCCTTGTAAGAAAGCACTCCTTGCTTCACAGCAGAGGTGCTACCACAGTGTCTGGCATGCCTTGTGTTTGAGAGACTTCATACTGTTAGGGAGTCCAAGAAGAGTCAAATGACAAGTACAACAAATGTATATCCAATGTTAAAGGGCCCAGTTTACTTCTTTGATTTTTTTATTTTATTTTTTTTTGTCTGCAGATAGCATAACCCTTCCATGTGTGAATATGTTCCCCTTCCAGGAAGTTTGAGGAAGAAGAGATCAGCTCACTCCCAGGCAGGGATTTATTTTTGCCATTCGGTGACCTTCAGCTGGTCAAAAACATGCTGTGAATTAGCAAGGAAGGGGGCAAACCAATCCTTCTTGCTTGTCTGCCTCTTACCCTTCCAGCTAAAAAAAAAAAAATCCAGTGCAGCTGTTTGCAGAATCTTGTCATGACAGTTCTCCTGCTTGTTTTAAGAGATCTGAAAAGACAGTACCAGGCCATCTAGAAGGTTTTTTCTTGTTGTTTTTTTTTCAGTTAAGAGAGTGAGCTCTCCTCATTGCAGACAGTATTCTCATTTCTGTAAATGGATATACTTGTGAGTGTGTGTGAAATCGGTGTGTAAAAGGTAGCTTGGAAAATGAGGTAAATCATTCACGGCCTTAAATAAAACTGTAAACCCTCAAAAAAGTAACAGCAGCTTCTGCTGACAGAAGTGTGTTACAAATCTTTTCCTTGTCTTAATGTTCCCTGGCTGTTTCATGCTTGGATTATTGTGTTAGCTGTATCAATAGATCTTCCCTTTGGCTGCTTTTTCCAGGCTGGTCTAAAGCTTATGGCTCTAATTTACCACTATCCTGGGCTTAAAACTTACCTATTACGCTGGGTGTCCAACAATCTTATCCTTACTACGAATTTGGAAAAGAAAGACCAAGGGCAGTGATCTAAAAACTCCAGTCAGTAGGAGCACAGGTTGCTGTAGGGCTGCACTGTGTGGAAGTTACCAGTAACTGCTTGTGGATTTACCTCCTGCCATCCTGCCCATCCATTCCTGCTGTAGCTGCTCTGTCTTTACCATCAGGTTCCTGTTCCTTACTCTCAAATGTGGAACTAATGTGCTGTTTGCTGCCATTGTCAGGGAAAGTTTATGTACGTGTCATGCCTCTCCCTATACTCTCCAGACTGGAAGCTCCTTAGGGACCATCACCTATTCTGCATTTGTACAAGACAAGCATAAACCAGCGGTCTCTTGAGTGATTTTGTTTGTTTATTTTGAGTAGTGGCTAGTGGGAGCAACATGATCCAAGCTTGTCATGTGCATTTAGAGGGGCCATTATCTTACTGTTTGACAAATATCACTGGTTTAATTTTTTTCCCACTCTTTCTGCCCCTTATTTCAATTTCAGCTCCTACACAAGTCTTTAATTTGAAATGACCCTGTCTGTAAACATTACTGTGCGTGCCAGTAATGTTGGCAGGTCCAGTTTTATGTGTGAATTTAAAATGTCCCTTATCCTTTTTGCTTAAAACAAAAAACAAACAAACAACCTCCCTAAATTTCTGTTGTGAAAGTTTTCTCTGGGAGAAAATCCCTCTAAAGAAATGCACGGGTTTAGTTGGCATTTCCAGCTTAGGTCTATTTCTTCTGGCCCCCAAGTAATACTGCATTGCTTAGCGTTTTTACTGTTTATTCTTGTATAAATTCTAATTAACAAGAATGGATAATAATATTTATACAAGGTTTTTTTCCCATTTTACAGGAACATATGGATGATGTAACTATTGTGCAGGAAAAAAAAGGAAACTGTGATGAAGTTAATATAGACAAGGTATGCTTTGTATTAATTATGTGTGATTTAAAGTGAATAAGTATTTAAGGTGTACCTAGAATTTGTAAGAAAAAGACTGCTTTGTTGCTAGTCTATGCCAGTATGTTCCTAAGTAGAGCTCTACTTAAAATGTGCTTTACCTCTTATGGGTTAAATCCAAAATGTACAGCTCCAGTCAATGTCAGAAGCTTCTAAGTAGCTTATTTGGTTAAATACAGGTTTCTCTGCCTCTCATCACTGTTAGCAGTTTCAGTGTAGCTGTTACCTGCAGTTAGAAGATTAAACATACCTGATACTACAAAACGTCCATTTAAAACAGCACAAGAAAAAGCATAGTTCTTAAGCTGCGTGTGAAAGGGGATCACATGCAACTTTTTAATTATCCTTGCAAAATACCGAAGATAAGTAACCATCTTATTCTTCCCTCCTCTTTTTACTTTGAATTAAATTGTCATTAAACACACTGAAGGCAGTGACTTTCGTTGATTTTTCTGCATGCTAGGCGAGGCGGCAGGCTCTACAAGAAGAAATTGATAGAGAATCTGGAAAAACTAAAGTTTATGGTTCCAAAATGCAAACGGTATGTATGACTTTAGACCTTGATCTGTTGGAAACAGTGTCCCAGAGCAAGTTCCTGAAAAAAAACCACTGAAAATTGCAGTTTTCTGTATGCAGCTCATGCACGTGGCTTGGCACAACAGTTTGATTGTAAATTTCAGGTCATGCTATACAACGAATTACATGCTTGAATGTAAGGTCATGCTATGGAACAAATACTAAGGCAATCTGGGAGCTGACCAGTGAAACTCCAGTGTGAGTTGGAATTGTTAGAGGTCTGATTCCCATCATCAGTCCTCAAAAGCAGCATTTTCTCTGATTCCTCTGGAGAACTAGCCACGGTGAATTGCTACAAAAATGTTTTCTGCTTACTGTGAAATATAAATGATTCTAGGCCATGGACATAGCTGTCACTGAATTTTATCTGAATTGCTATCTGGGAGAATTTGCAGACATTCAGAAATGAGGATGTACATGAAAAGGTGGAAGAGATGATAACTGACAATGCGTCTGTGATATCTACAGGCAGTACTCTCCTAACTTCTACATCTTTCTTCCACCTCTTTGAAAGATGATTCTTTATTCTTTGTTTTTGCATCTTACACAGCTTGCCTCCTGGCAGGGTTACCATACAATAATGTAGCTGTTCCAACAGTGTTCAGCAGAAGTAATAAGATTCAGGAGGAGAGAAAGCTTTGCTAATAATTAAGGATTCTTAGTTGTCTGCAAAACTGTGTTTCAGGAGTGCCAGTTTGCCTAGAAAGTAAGACCTCAACAAAATCCCAGAAATAACTCACGTACAGTCTTACGCAGTAGAAGGCAGACTGCCGTGAGCTGTGGAACTGCAACTACCTAATAGTCTATGAAATCACTGAGGAAAAATTACTTCTTTGGCAGGGGATCCCATTTCTTTTAGCTAATCTATCATTGTTTATTAGTACGTAGAAGAATACAAGCTATGAAAACTAAATCATGAGCTTCACAAGGAGTAAACCTGAAATGCTGCAGCAAAAGTTATGTGTAGTGTTTGCCCTCAGTTCACTTAAAAAAAAAAATTACAGGGCTTGACAAGCATAATTATTTCTGCATCTGTGCAGATACCTGTCTCCCATTCCAAAGGGAGGACTATCATGTGTGCTTCTACGTCACAGACCTGGGCTTATACAGCAAGTTTTTTTTTTCTTTTATCAAAAGTATTATGGATAATTTTCTTTTATGAGAAGTATTCTGGCCTGTGATATTGAAGGATACTCCAGCCCTATATTTTTATAACTTATAAAACCTGCTACAGCTTGCCTGCAATATTGTGTAGCATGCTGTGTGTTGTGTTGGCTGTCTAGAGAATGACTGTTTCATGCAAACTACAACTGTTCAGTTGGAAGGATTTCAGGCTCACATAAACACAGCACTAGATTCATTTTTTCCTTTGATGTAGCCAGATCAGTCTGCTTAATTGATGATAAAGCATTCTTCCATTTAATATCACCCCCAATTTTAAAGAAAAAAGGGAGTAGCAGTTCTTGCCAAAAGTAGTTACAAATGACTGCATAGCTCCTAGCTATAGCTCAGAAGTCAAATAAGATCCTTTGGTAATGAAGCATGGTCTTAGGTAAGCCAAAAGTTCATAAGCTTTCTAAATTGTACCCTGTATCTTGGGTTATACACAAACGCACAAGTGGTTGAATTCTGATTTTACTTGGATGTTACCTATAGTCTCAGAAAGGAGCCAATATCTGCAGGCAAGACAAAAATCCTGGAGTGAATTAGGTAAAGAATACGGTGAGAGGCAGTTACGGAAAGGGCAAACTGCAATGGAGGTGAGGTTTTAAGAGTATTACATTTAGTCCTCTCGGTTAAGGGTATGCCTTCAGTTTTTGCACCCTTGCAGTATAATTGCTAACTAGGGGGATGAGAATGCAATTGTTCCTTAATGCATATGAGCCAGATGGAATACCATCTCTTAAACTAATACAACAAAATAGTCTGGAAGCAACAGCTACCTACGCAGGAAAATGAAAAGGTAACCGTGAAAGTGAGAAAAAGGTAAAACTTACAACTGTCCTAAAGTAAGAGAAATGACGGGGCAAGGTCTGGCACTCTGAGCTAGGGGAATATTATCCAGAGAGCAGAAAAGTCAGGTTTTCTAAAGACACAGGGAAGAGAGATTCTTAAAGTGCATCAAACTCTGTCTCTAGGTTAAATGAGCTGATACGCTAATGAAGATGCACCCATGCAGGGTTATGTCATTCTTTAATTACACCCTCCAAGACGTGAATGACTGCTTCCTAGCATTGTTAGCCCTGTCGGGTTCCGGTGGCTGGTTGTGTTCTCACGGTGCACAGCTGGAAATTGTCTTCCTTACTCAAGGTGGTATTTTAGTGTTTGTCTTGTTTTGTTTCACAGGATACAAAGATCGGCCAGTGGAGTACAGCTGCTTTTCAAAGTTCTGAGCGAGGAATGAAATTTCTTCGACTGATGGGTGGTTTTAAAAAGGGCTCTGCACCTACCCAGGATCTCTCAGCAACTACAAACAAACCGAACATGGCTCTGAACAAGGAAGGGGAGGAAAAATTACAGCAGGCTCTGAAGATGGAATTTGATAAAGCAATGGACTTGAAACAACATAGAAGAATCGGTCTTGGATTTCAACCTGCTGCCAACAAAAAAGTGTACATAGACAAATATACATCTAGATCTATAAAATTTGAAGATTAGAACTCTGAAGTAATAAAAGGAATGAAAATTCAATGGGTAAATTTCTTTTCACTTTTAACATTTTTTTTTAACTTGAAATAAAATTTGAAATGTTCAACAAATTTGACATGAGGCCTTTTTAGTACAAGTTTTCAGCTGAATGCTCCAGATTATGTGGAGCTGGGTCCTCACTTGAGCTCAACAGTAAGTTTTTGAAACCTTTACAATATTTTCTGCAGTCAAGACCCAGCCTCCCTCAAAGACTGAAGATATGTGGACAATGCCTACAAAAAGCTGAAACTTTTTAAAAAAAAAAAAAAGCTGATTTCATGGGCTTATTTTTAGCTACATCTTTGTGATTCAGAAGGATTTTAGCATTCTGTAAAATCTTCACATTCTTACACTCAATGAGTGGTTCAAAGTGATGGTTTCTTACTTTGAAGAAACACTACTGGTATGCCTACAGATTTGATCAGGAGAAACAACTCTGAAAGTGGGTTCTTAAATATTAGTATCTTCAATATAACAACAAATACTGTTGAACATCCTGTTTATTTTAACTGTGCAGTTTGATTTTTCAAGAAGCAGCTGTTACTTGTAAATAGAGCTAAATGCGTTGTGGATAGCAGCACCAAATATATGGATCTAGGCTTTCTAAATTATGGAAAGCAAGGTAATTTTAATAATATGCTTACTGGGTTCAGTATAAATCAGTTTGAATGAAATTTCTAATCTTCAGACTTCCAGACAACCCGCGCTCTGACTTTTAAGAGTACAAAGTATGTATGAGAGTGCATTTGTGTATGTTGTGTTCAGAACTTTAGGGTCCAAAGCAGTCTCAGTGTCTTGTGGGAAGTTACAGAGATAGTGGAAAACTGTCACATATTTTGTCACTGCGTGCCATCTGTTACAGGAGCTAGTGTTCCCTAAGTTTTGGTGTAGTTCTCGTTGTTGAGCAGGACCAGGTGACCATCTCGTGTCTATTCCTGCTGTAGTAATAGTGGCCTCCTTGCAGGGGAACCCCCCTATGCCCTAGCTCAGGTCATTCTCTCTAGTTAGCCAGCTCACTGTTTTTCTTCAGTTACCTATTCTTTTTCATAAGATTACGCCTACTAATCTGCTAATTTTCTTGTTCTAAAGCAACCTTACTTTCCACAATAGCCTTTTCAATTGGACTGCTCTACCTGAAAGCAGCTGACTCCTGGGAGAAAATACACTTGCAAAACAGCACTTGTTCCAGTGCATTTTGGGCAACTCCTAAGGGGAAATTAAAACTCACACAGAGGCTCCAGCATAAGCAGTTGCCATGAATTCTCTCCCATACCTGAGAAGGAGATGCTGAACCACTTCCTACAGGCTTGGCTTCAAGGAAACCATCACCTTTAAAGTGTTACTTAAAACCACCACTATGACAGCGTGAGCCTGATTTGCACCAGTGCTTCTCAAAGCTGTGTGACTGGCATCAGCCAGCCTTTCTAGGCTTCAGCTGTTGCTTTACCTCAAGTAGTGGAGGCTCTGTTTACTGATTTAAGACAAATGCTTAATTCTGGCCCTCAACTGCTTGCCTAGCAAAGAAATAGTTATAAAGGAACAGGCAGGAAAATTTCAACGAATGACTTCCTTTGAGAAGAGTGGGACAGGTGAGCACGTACAGATTTCTGTTGCAGTGCCAGTCTTGGAGATGTAGTGACTGGCCTTCTTGCATTGCCACCAATGAAGATGCTGAAGGTGGTGATAGTCCCGGACTTGCCTTTGGATGAGGACTTCTTTCTCCCCTTTGGGAACATATCATGTATAAATGCATTGCTCAACTTTCTGGCACCTTGCTCTTGATAACATTGTGCACGTGAAAATGTCATAGTTTGAAAAACAAGACAGACATCTGGGGAAAAATAACCTGTTCAAGCAGTCAAACTTGCTTTAGCCTGCATATTTAATATATATAGAAGATCAGGTCTATAGTGAGTGGAGTGCTTTAACTAGAATTAATTTTGCTGTCACATGGAAGTAAGCCAAAAGCAGTTGATTAGAGTGGCGGTGTTAGCTTCTAAGCTAGATGTTTTGAGTTTTCTCCTGATAACTAGAGCCTTCTGGATGTCACTGAGCTATTTTTGCACCAATAAAAACATCAGTAAAACATTTGAAAGCATTTCTCATGGCAGTCTTACATCAATAAATGAAGTTATACTGTGCTCAAAAGACAACAGGCAAAAATTGGTGTCTGTATGGTGAAAAGGAACAGCTGGGCCATTTATAAGCCTGCCGTAAGAGTTCCCATTCTACAGAATCTCCATACTGGGTTTGTAGCAGGACATTTGCCCCGGAGGGCAATTTCTGCCATACAACCGCTTCTCAGTGTGACCCACCTGGCTGTTTAGACAGCTCACAGTTTAATACCACTTACCCAGTTTGTGGGTTAAGTTCAACAGGAAGAATCGGCCACGTGCTGTTGAAGGTTGTTTTGTGCAGCTGCAGCAAGAAGGAAAGCTTAATTAAACTGAGGCATGATAATACATGCAGTACTGCCATATCATTACGTGTGTGCACTATACAGAATTATCTAAGGAAAGCCAGTATAATTAAGATGGACACTACAAGTTGGAAAGGTTCTCTATCGAGTTGATACTACTTCATAATTATCTTGTGTTTCTGCAATTTTACTCTGCATATATATATAGATACACATATATATAGTTTGTACAAGACTACGTTACCAAAGGGTCCTAGTTCAATTCCTTACAACCTGAACACAAAATGCATATTTCATATGTACCTTGCTTCAGTAGCCACTGAATAGATGAAAACCATACAACAAGAACAAGATAGTAATTTGGGTGGTATTTATTAACAGCCTGCTAACTCCTTGAATATATGGTTCTAGCAGAATTGATTATATGTTTAACCTTAACAAAATAAAACATTTTTGTGCAAATATATATCTCAATATATATGACTTAGCTCATTAAAATACTTACCACTTAGCAGAAGTAGCAATAGATGCAAGATCTCAACATGATTCCTTACCATGGGACAGAAGTGGTGAGAGTGAAATTTATTAGGAATAAAAGCAGTACATACAGCTAAATTACAGAATGGTAAGGTGATAAATTTGTATACACAAAGAAAATCCCCCAGAACAAATAGGTGAGCTGAAAATTGTTTTATTCCGTGATACAGTGTACTGGAGATCATGGAGTACTTTGCATACATTTCCATTTTCCTTTGCAAACAGTATTTAAAGATTCCCTCCATTTTACAAAACACCACTGAACTAAAATGAAAGCATAAACATGTCTGTGAGAATGTATGGTAGAAATTAGAACAGTAACATCTCAGCCATTTTTCTCTTTTACTGGAACTGACCAAACAAATGCTGGCAGCATCCCAAAGCAGAAAGATGACTTAGTAGGATTACTATATTGAAATACTGCTTTCTACACAGGAGAAAGACTATTCTGCAAGCAGGATGAAGTTTGGAGGCTGTGAATTGATCCGTGCAGATTATCTTCTTCCTTTGTCACTAAAATGACAACAGATTAGATTTGGAAAGGCTTTTGCAACCACAGAGGTTCAAAGTACCCTTTACTGAATCTAAATCGGATTTAAAATGAGTATATAATGGCAGATCTGGAAACAAATTCAGACTAAATTATTGCACTCAGAACAGTTTTACCTGTGTCGAAGTAAATCTGTCACACTGAGTAGAATTAAAATACACCGAGCTCCAGTCAAAACCAGAAGAATCAGTGATTTATAGCCTTGGCTACATGCTCACTTTACATATGACTCCTTGGAAAAGAGGCACTCATCAGGTTCTGGACTGCAGGGGAAGCCGAAGAGCCAAGTCTG
The DNA here is from genome assembly GCF_040182565.1 of Anser cygnoides. Classification (NCBI taxonomy): domain Eukaryota; kingdom Metazoa; phylum Chordata; class Aves; order Anseriformes; family Anatidae; genus Anser; species Anser cygnoides. The sequence continues at coordinate 8,719,884 of NC_089887.1, forward strand.
CAAAGTGACTCATCTCAGGTTGTTTGCTTCGTCTCCTGATGTATTCTAGAGTTTTTACCTGGGTATGAAAAGAAAGGCATTTTGAGATTTTTTGTGTCTTTTCTTATTTCAGAACCTATCATGTATGCTACGTGAAGACATTTTAATAGACACTCCTGTGATTTTCCCTAAATTTCACTGGATATGCAACTGCTGGCATTTCTGACTCCAGAGCTCATTATCGTGTATATCTTCCTTAAGAAAGGCTCTAAAATGCCTACTTTTCAGGTTTATACCATGCAGTTCCTCCACTAAATAAAAATGCTCTGTTTCTTTTGAAATTTATGTTTTCTTTACTGTAAAGAAAAGTGCAGCACCCAACAATTCCAGGTCCTTTAACACGTGAAATAGTTTAAAAAATGCAAGAAAGATAGTAGACTATTCCAAATAAGATAAGTTGCTTATTCATTAAGAAGCATGAAAAAACACATTGTTTTTTAACCTAATTTACACATATTAAAAAAAAAAAAAAAAAGGACAGCGAGTTGTAAAGAGTTCATTCAGATTTATATCAGGATTTATATTATATTTTATTCAGATCAAGAAAGTAGTGCAACCTTTTCCCAAATAAGGAGTTGGAAAAGAATCTCTGCAGTATTCCTTACCATAGTCTTGGTGTCAGCAAAGCCATGTTTCTGAGCAAGATTCCAGAGATTTACTGAAAGCTGGTTTAGTTTGTTGTTTCTTAGATCCCCATGAGCTAAAATAGTGTTAAATAAATAAAGTGCCAACTGGCTCTGTCGCTTCAGGGTCTATAATAAAAAAAAGAATTCCTGTATTATTATACAGTCACCCCAGCAAAATTTCTCCAAGTTCACTTACAAGTGCAAGGGGCAGACACCCGTTCTGTAATACACAGCAATAATTACAGGCACAGAAACACAGACAGTTTGTACATTTCATTCAAAATACAACAAGAACTGATAATCACAAACCAACCTAAGTTTCTGCAAAATTAGACAAGACTCCTATATCTCACACCACTTCAGCACAGCATAGTACGTAGCTCTAACATTTTCAATTCAGGACTTCACACAATTGCATAGAAATCACTCTCCCACCAACCGACTTTGATCGGCATGACTTCACACTTTCTCCCTCAATTTTTGTTCTTTATTTTTTAGAGAGACCATGATCACCAGTCTAAGACTAGATGTATACAATTTCAAATTTTTCAACAATTCCTTCTATTTTTTCTTTTTTTTTTTTTTAATATATTAAGACATTTTCCTCCTGCTTTCTTCCACTGAAGCTTCGATGATACCAACGTACTTATACCATATTTGCATTTACTTTCCTTAAAATTGCTGAGGAAGGACCTTGAGGAGGACTTGTGCTCTACCCTGGAGGAGAGCCATGCCTTTGAGCCTCTGCAGGGGAGCTCTCAGGCACAGACAATTCTGCACTAAACTTACAGGGTACTCCCACCCCAAATTGGAGCGAGTGGAAAATAGAAGTAATAAAAATCCTATTGCAGATTTTGTCCATTCCTATGAAATGTTTTAAAAGGCTAGAAAGACAAATGATTATTGGATGCATCTGAGATGTAGTATGTATTTATACTGCTTTGCTGCAGCTGTCCTTTGGTTTTGGCTCAAGAAAGACCACTGAGAAAAGCAAAGCTCCATCTCACACAGAAACCGCAGCAGCAGGGTAGTAGATCTGTCAGCTCATCACCTTGATTAATGAATTTAATACTTCACTTTGGCCCTTGCAGTTAAATGTACGTTAGGGGTAGTGAATATACAGCGCTCAGATACAAAGCTACAGAGAGAACGAGGCATGGATTGGGAGAGAGGAGTGATAGCTGCAACTCGTGCTCTCCTGACACTGTACCAAGGCAGTCACACAGCCTCTGCCCTTTCCCTAAGGAACCGAAAGTAAATTAATTTCACTTCTCACTGCCAGCAGAAGAGAGGTCAGATGCTATTAATCAAAGAAATGGCACGCACTGAGCTATCAGTCCCCCAGATAAATATGAAAAAGGAGAAAGCTGTGCCATTAAAGAATTGTCTAACAAGAAAAGAGGACACAGGATGCTCCAAACAAGAAGCATAAGGCTGATACTGTACGTGAGCCACACGGCAGTACGTGCCGAGCAAATCTGACACAGCAGAAACCACACGTGCATACACACACGTGCAATGCCCAGAGCTGCTCAAGGCCCCAGGAGAAGTTCTCTAAACGCTAAATTAATTACATGGAACTACCACGACGACCGGTCTCCCTCTAACAGTTATCTACTTCGGCAATTTCCATCCCAGTAGCTCCAAAACTGGTTTACAGACCAAAACTACCACCATTAGTAAGGAAGTGTTGAACTGTACTCCTTACCAGCCAGAGAAACACAATCAGTCTCGTCCAGTAGTGACGGAAAGAGCAGAAATGCCACTCGGAAGCATAGTAAGAGTAGCAGCAGTTGTCAATGCTTAAATATTACTACAGTATTTCTCTTGTAGGACTAGCATCTTTGGGGGAAAAGCAGATACAGCACACTGCCTGCTAATCCAATGTTTGCCACGTTATTCACAAGGCTTCCCTCCTGCCACATTCACCATATATGCTGAATTAACAAAATAAGGTGTTACCTATACATTTTTTTCCAATTGACACCTGTGCATCTTCTGCTGAAAATCACCTTCAGAGGGGTTCCTGGGAAGCAGTGGGCTGTATCCTCATAAGAAGCAGGACAGTTACTTTATTGGGCAGATTGCAAAAGCAGCTCTGCTCAAGGAGCCTGACTATCAACTAGCGAGGTTTTCTAGGCAGTACGAATACAAACATACCATCCGTTCTTTAAAGGACGACATTTTGACAAATTTGAAACATATGTACTTCTAAAAGCATCTAGAAACATGAAAAAGCTGGAAGAACGAGACGCACTCTAACTCTCATCAAACTGGGGGCAGGTACAAGTCACAGACAGGATCTTGGCATCCCGTCACCAGTCACACAACGCGAGGCGAAGGGAAAGGGAGGCAGTGCAGGTATGGACTAAATCCCCTGTGTCTGCAAACTAACAGGAGTCAGAGAAGGCTTCAGGTGACGATGAGCAGCAATGTTGGTGCAGCACGGCACCACCCTCCAGCCCAGCACGCTGCCGACTCTGCTGGCCTCACGGAGACTGAATTGCGGGTGGCACTCCAGTGCAGGAGGAATTTACAGGCAGCAAGGATAAAGAACAACTCAGCTCTTTGGCAACCACATACATCACGGGACTAACAATTCCCACACCAGAAAGAACTGCCAGCCTTCTAGGCACTGCCTTTTCCATAACTCTTGGGATAATGCTCATGACTATGAAACAAAATAATACATCATCCCATAATGTGATCCCCTGTATCCCAGCCCGTCCAAAGTGCAAAGTCTAAATTTCATACAGCTTATCAGAGAAAAGTGGGATCTTTCATAAAAGAGACCATGTAACTCTGTTTTTCATGGCATGCTGGCTAGTGCTACAAATACACGTTCCTGTCTTTCAGAGAATTGTGCCAGACACCTCTGACATAAGGATACCGTGAGCTTTCTGCTGGAAAAGCCTTTGGGTATTTGGATACGTTGCTTCATCTGAAGGTAAATCTAGTCTGCTGCTGCTCCCATGGACAGCTTTAAAACAACTGGCTCGGAGAGTTGGTACCAGTCCATCTGTGGCAGCACAGAGCTCAGCATGGGCTGCAAAGCTGCTTCAGGGTACTAAATATATCGGTCTAGGCCGAGTCTCCATGCTGATATGGCATCTGTTTGCTAGGATTACCAGAGCTATCTAACCAGAAATTAATTCCAGCACCACTGTGATGCTGGTGGTTATGTCCTTGTGATCCACATCTAGATATGCCTGAATGAAGCCTTGACAGGCAGCCTTTCCTTTCCTTAAAAGCTCTGATGGGAAGCCCTTTGGGACCTTGTAACATCTGTTAGTTCACTGGAAAGAGCAGGAGCTGCATCAGGGAGGCCAGGTTGCCTTACACAACTACCCTAACGTGGGATAAATGAAGCCCCTAGCACAAACTGCAGCTCATGCAACGAGTTCATGTATAACAAAAGGGAATAATGACTTGGGCAGAGAAAGCAGCAACAACCAAGCTGCACCTGGGAACTCACAGACCATCCAAGAGGACATGTGGCCCCTATTTCACCACTTTTCCAGCACACTAGGATGATCAGAAGAAAATGTGCCTTGTTTTGGACACAATCCTTAAAAAAGCAGTCCAAAAGCACCCCCCGGAATACTCAACTGAGTACAAGTTGCAGTCCCTGCAGGCTCAGGGTGCAGTAACTCATCTTGTAGTGAAGGCAAGCTAAAATGTCTAAATCCCAGCTCTTAGACTGCCACCATGGTTGGTTCATCTCTATTTCAAAGTCATTAATTGATTTTTAAATCTTTCACTGTTCACAGTGCTGCTCACACCAGCTACATTTCTCTCTCTAAATGTAACCCAACAAAAGATGTGCTCCATGTGGAACTTGAGGCTTATAGAGGACCAGGCCATGCTTTCCAAAAACTATACTCAGTAATCCTGCTTTGGGCCATTAGCAAAATCCCGATTTATTTTGTTTTCCACCATTTATCTTACGAGCATGCAGAGGCAATGTTCCCAATCAAATTGTTTATAGTCTTTAAATTCCACCAGCATGTGGACAAGGGTGTAATAAAAACAAGTGGAGTTGCTGTGTGCTAGCTAGCTACAGTTCCTCGTGGCAATGCACCCATTCTTTTTTTCTTGTTGAGCCAGCAGCAAATGAGCTGCAAACATGCCAAAACAGGCACCTCCGCCACCTGCAATGTCTTTTGGAAACTGCAACAGGTAAATTCTCTTGCTTCCCTCTTCTCATAAGAGGAACAAAATGTTTAACCACCTTTAGAAAATGTTGGCCGAGGACACAAAATCCTTCAGGAAGAGCAAGATCTTTTCAATTTAAAGCACACCCACACACAAAGGAGAGCTCTGCCCAACTCTGCTTGTTGTTCAGTGCTCAAACACATGTGAAATTGACTGAAGTTTTCATAAGATTCACATTATAAACCTAAAAGTTAGCTGTGTTGAAAGGAGAAGCCTCCAAAGGGTACCCAGGAATTGCTTTCTCTTGCTCCATCTCTATACTTGCTATAAAAAGTCCAGTATCTATCACATGGCACATGGGAAGACTGCCATCATAACACGGCACTCACACAGCAACAACCACCTGCTCTTAATGTTTTGGATCAAAAGTGGCATTTGAAGAAAACACGCTCCATCTGGACATTTATCACTGAGCAGCGAGAGGCCAGGTATTTACATTTCTAAGAAACTTGGAGCTTAAGAGTAGCCTTCCACCCACCCCCACAGGGTAGAGAGAGGAATCACTGATACATACTCTCATCACCAGGAGCAGCTTGAACTTTACAGAACTGCCCAGAAGTGAAAATTTTAGTTCAAGCACTGCAACGTAGATGAAGGATTCTTCAATAACACAAAAAGATCACACTGTGTTAACACCAGATGCATTGTTCTCCTCCAAATTGCCATTTGGTGAAAGCATTTTATTATGAGAAAAATTTATTTTCCTTTATAGCTTTTAAAGCAAATGAACCAATAAAAACCCAGTGTAATCAGAGGCTTCTTCATTTAAATGAGCAGCCAAGCAGATGAACAATAAAAGGTCACTAACACCAAAGCAGTCCAAATGCCACAGTGATTTTATGATAGGTGCTGCTTTAGCACAAAGGGAGGTCTCTCTGACAATATTCTCGTCACCTCTATTTCTTCAGCAACAACAGCTTCCTCAGGAAAGTATTCATTCTTACATGACATTTTTTACTGAAATCTCTCAAGGACTTTTACACAACAAAGCAAAATAAATGCTCCTCCTTGGTAAGTAGGGACAGACCTAGGAGTAAATCCAAGACCGCAGTGACAAAGGTAGGGCAAGGATCTACATCCATGCTGCTTAGCTTTAAATCCAGTTTTCTATGCAACAAATGCATCCGTGAAATAACATGGAATCTCATCACTTAAAGTATTAAGCTTAAAAGATGAAAAAAAGCCTTTCAGAAACCACAGATTTGAAGCCTTACAAACATTCTCATCTACATACTCCATGTAGGAATCAGAAGCAAAACCATCCCTAATATACAACCCAGAGTCCTATGCAAGGTGTCTTTTTTTGCTGTTATTGTGCCGAAAAAAAATATGCCACTCACTGTGGTCATACATACAGTGATGTAAAGGCATTACAGCAAAGGACTTGTTTCTCTTACATCTCTACTGTCTTTTAAGAAAAGGTAAGTAAGATAGTAATAGCAGTGAAAAGGCTCAACTTAGTATAGTGGCCTCCAAACATTCATCACATCATACATTCTGTAGAGGTAAACACTACAAGCTACTGTGCAAACAGCGTACTTTAAAAGTGCCATCAAATTATTATCTCCTGCCTTCCCATTTCAGTCTATGAGCCGCAAGATTGCAATCAATATAGAGTACTTTGGAAGGAGCGATTAGAAAGCTGTGGAGGGGCTCAATCTCAGAAACACGTATGTTAACAGAACAGTAAGTTCTTGTGATTTCAGTAATAGTCAAAACCAACAGTCATCTGTCTTTCACACCCAGTCAGTTAAGCTATATTTGATCCTTCAGGCCCTCTGAACTCCAATAAAGAAATCCAATCAACTACCAAAATAGTTTTCATTCTCTTATGTTGAATAAATATGACCTTGTACTAACATAACAGGGTAAAAAATGAACACATTTTCTCTCCCTCTGCACTTCTCATCCTAACGTCTGGGATCCAAAGCTTTTCCAAATTAAAGGAGGCTTCCATTGTATTTGACCCAGTAACAGACTAACAATGAATTCTCATTTTGTTCATTACGGAATTGGACATTTTTGGAAACAGCTGTCAAGAAAATATGGTTTATTTACAGAGAGAAAAAGGTGACAGCCAGGAGAAAACAAGCAGGATGGACAAGGAGCAGACCTTATACAGCAATCAAAGGAATGGCTGTGGCACTCAACTCCAATTCTCTAGCTTAGGCCAATGATTGCAACATGGAACTCAGCTGACCCTCATAATGAAAAAAAAAAGTTATGCCACATTGAGCATCATGTTTCCATAACCCACACTAACTGCCTTGAGTCCTAGTGTAATTTAAAACAAACTCTAACCTCATTACACTGCTCTGCAGACACCATTCTGTGCTACAGCAGAATTGCATCCTTTGGCACACCGCCACAATCAGTAGGACAGAGCCTCTGACATTTGTCACCTCTATCAGACTATCCAGGTACAGCATATGGTTAAGCAGTTAACTTTAGCCTGTATCTTAAAACATATTATAAATGCTATGTAATCTCTTTTGCATCATTAGATCTTTCTACCCCAAGTCTGCCTACATGATCAATTCCCTTTTTTTAAATAAGTAAAACTAACTCCCTCTCATTGCAAAGTTCCCAGAGCTTTCTAAAAGACCAACCCTGGTCAAAAAGGTGGTCTGTTTATTCAATTTTAAAGTAGTTTTAGTTGTACATTAAATCCTGTTAAAGTAAGGACATACCTCTTCCTTTCCAAGGGTTTTGAGATGATCCAGGATCTGTGCTATCACAGTTTCACACAGTTTATTAATTTCAGCCAGGAACTTGGAGTCTCCACCATACAGGGTATCATTGGAATCAACTGCAGAGACAAACTGAAGCTTAGGTCTGGCTAAAGAGCTATGCATTTGTTTGCTACTGAAAACACCAGCGATTTATAGACCACCAGATTTGGAAGTTATAAAATGACCCTCCTCCGTGAAATGCAAACAAAACTATCTTATTTAAGTGACTGCCACTTGGTTCCCTACTTGATTTTAGGAACCTAACGCTGAAAAGAATCTCCTAGCTAAAAGCCAGTCCTTATTCCTGGATGCAGCCAGGTCCAAAAATGACTGCTAGTCCCAAATGCAAAGCAACAAATAGTGTCAATTTTCACATTTCCCTCGCTTTCATTAGTCTAGAAGAGTTTAGGCATCATCTTCAATGGCCGCAGGACTTGGCCAAACAGTTTATATTTTACCTAACACAAACAACAAGATATTCAAATCATATTCTGAGAACTACCATTGTTAATAAATGCAAATGAAACACCAGTGAGAGATATAAATCAAGTTGATACTTTAGACTGAAAGAAAACACTCTATACATACAAAGTTTTAATATCTACTTGAAATGTTTATGGTTCTAAGTATTTGCATCACCATCACCATAAACAAAGTAAACCACTTTTCATAGATTTGCTTCAATAATAGACTAGACATCTGCTTGGCAGCCACCTCCCATGGTTATTTTAAATCCATTTCCACAGGAAAATAATCCATCGTGTAACATTTACTACCACTGATCTTCATTAGCAAGGTACAGCAATAATGCAAATTGCATGGTGGAACACACAATCCAGGGTCACCCTCATGTATTACCTTTATCTACATGGTAGATATATGTTTCTTGAGTCATTGCAGACAGCAGATGCAAAACATTAGTATAAATCCTGACTTTGTCATCGCTGTTATCCTCCCAAGTATAATCCTGGATCACATTTAGTAATCCTCGCACAAGAAATAACACTCCTTGTTCTGGGTGGTCCTATTGAAAAGAAGAAAAAGTCAAAAAAAAAAAAAAAAAAACCCCAACGAACCCCAAAACAAAATGAGGATTATTAGGGGCCATTTGATATTTTAAAGTCACAATATTAACTCTATAAGAGCAAAAACTACGATACAATCAAAGCTCAACTCCTTTTCTGAAGTGTGCTTCCAGTAATTTATTTTAAAAAACATACGTTCCAGTTTCATTCTAAAATGACCATTTGACCTATAATAATAAACCTGATCTAGACAGCCTCCACAGACAAACTTTGAAATGCTTTGTTTTCTATCCATGGGGGAGTAGTGCAGAATTGTCAGCTTTTTAACAGCTAGGCCTGTAAAATTACACACTCAGAGTAGATTTTTTTTTTAATTCAAATAATGTAAGTTACAGAAGCACGTATATTACTCATAATTATGAGTTTTAGAAGAACACCTACACTGGGAAGTCAAAGTCACAGACAATCAACAATCTTTTAATATGAAAGGAATATAATTTTATAAAGACATCTGCTTTATATAAACCATGACTTTTTTTGCAAGCAGTTTTTGATACTTGCACCCAGCTTATTTCCAGCTCGCAGCTGGTGTAATGACACAAATGTTTGTAAGACAAGTCTCAATCCACTAGGGAAATTTTCTTCTGATTGTCTACCCTGTAAAGTAAATAGGAGAAATTATGGAAACTAATTTCTGAACCCTGGTATCTCATTGCAAGTTCTTCATTACTGAATCTAAGAGGATGGATCTCCCTCCTCCAGCTATCTGTTACTAGTCTGAGTCATCCCTCAGAGGAGCATCCAGTTCTGACACAACTTTCCTTCAACATCTTACTTCTGTAGTCAGTGGACTACACTGACACATCACAGTGGCAATGAGACTTTCCCCTTTAACAACACAGCACCTCCACGTTGCTCAAAATTGCTCAGGAGACCCCTTTCCACTGGAAAACGGAGAATAAGCTTCTCTAATTATGAGGATTCGGGCAGTAACACTATGCTGCTTCACCAAAAACATAGTCAAAGAAAAGGGAGAATAAAAGAGGAAACTGTGAAGAGTGTTTCAGTGAAGAGGAAAGGGCTACTTCTTTGATGAAAAGAAACACCTTCAAACATTAAAACAAACAAACAAAAAAGCCACAAGAAAACAAAACCAAAAAAACATGCCATGATACTAAACCAATCCTTGCAGGGAAAACAGAATCTTCTCAAAGAGGGCTAGAGCTGTTAACAGAGGGAGGTAAAATCTTCAGGTGTTTGGTTTCTATTGCAAATGAAATCTTGTGAGACAGAGGCCTCTCTTCCTTCTCTAAGATCAACAAAATACCTTGGTTATGTAAGTTTTATCTCAGATCTTTCAGGTTAGTTTACAATTTTTCCTCATCTTTTAACCAACAACACTACATTTTCTGGACTTGTGGTGAGGCATTTTTTGACGACCCATGGAAAGGAAAAACTGGAGGGCTAGATTCAATAAAGATTAGCTGCTAATACACCCATGGCTTCAGCGCGCAGCACTCCTTGGCCAAAATTGTGAAGCAGCACGCTCCAGCTAATACTCAAGGAACTTGACATTTTTGTCTCATTGTACAATAAAGAGAAAAGTTCAAATTAAACCAGATCTACCGTAAACATTTAAACAGGAAAGTTGCCTAGGCTGTGTGCTATTCATATATAGCACACACACACACACAAAAAGCGACTTACCGGAACAACCAATAATGTGGAAAAAAAGTTACAAAGGAATTCCAAGAGGAAGGCGTCAGAAGGTCGCATCTTTCCATCGATACTGATCATTTTTGGCACTTCAGGAACAAGGCTCACTGCCGCTTTGAAAAAAGCATCAGCTACAAAATAAAAATATAGTTGCTGTTATAGTTATCACTCCAACTGCTATAGCACTCAAGCCTATGATCTGATGGTTCTTACAGTTCGTTTCAAATAGACTCCAGAAAACGACCATATGCTTAACTGTAAAGAAACTCAAGACTCAGCCGTCAAAATCTGTGGTAATTCAAGCAATGCTGTTTTTCCAACAGAAGTTCCTACATCACTGGAGACTTCTGAAATTAACACTCTTCTACTTTACTTAACAGCAGAACATTGTTGTTTCAAGTATATGGCATACATGGAAAAAATAAAAACAAACAAAATAAAAAAAGTCACACAATTCAAAATTAACTTATCTAAAGAAACATTTATGCCAGGAGAATGGGGAACCAGAAAGGCGGTGGGGTCGTACATATTAGATCAGTCTAACTTGTTCACTAATCCATTCACAAAAGACTGTTAAAATCCTAAGGAAATGCAGCCTGAATATCTGACAGCAGCATTCTTTTGCAATTTCTTGGCTACATTTCAAAACATCCAAGTTTCAAGTTATTCAGTCATATTCCCTTTCCAGATGTTTAGTTATATAATTGGAAGCATACTTCAGAGTTAATGCTATATTCATCTTTATTTTACAAGAACACAGACCGAAGCCTTGAAACCAAATTTTAGCAAAGATAATTCTTGGCAAAAGACAAGAGGTGTTAGGCAGGGATGCAGATAACCACTAACAAGCATGCATGGTCATTTTCAGGAGCGCAGCTTGCTCTGGAAAAATTCGTTTGAGCACATGATACTCCAAGCAAATTTACTAAATATAGTACCATCTGATATCTAATTTAAGCTTATGAGGAATACCAGTGAAACATGTGCTTTGGAAAAACTAATTCTTCTGACTCTTATTTCGCTTCAGCACGTGAGTGTTTGAGAACTTCTGAACTTCTCAGTGCCTGCACACAGACTCCTTCAGTCAAACCTCGTATTTCCTTTTATCTTGCACGTTTAATTTGAGGTGAAGGAATGTTTTTTATTTATTTCAAAGAACATCTTAGTTTACACAGGCAACCCAAAGGAAGGTAAGTGATCTGTCCTTTCCTTTATTAGAGGAAGGAAAGCAGCAGCAGATGTTCATTCTAGCACAAGTAAATGAATTGCTATCATTTCCACAGTTGTCTCTGCAGAAAAAAAAAAGTACGTGCCCCACATCACCATATAATCAGAATGTATGACCAGACAAATGAGAAAGCATGTCTCAGAAAATAGTCTGCATGCCAAAGCATGCGTGTCTGTGCAGGGAACTTGCCTTCTGAAGTTATTTTGTAAGAGGACAGGAATGATCTGTGCAGCAGTCTCTACAACGAAACAGAAGAGCTGCAGAGTACCTCACACCTGCTCTCCCAGCCATCAGAGTCCTAGAGGTTCTCCTCAAAACTTACCTCAGCCCCAAACTAAAACCTCTCGTCTTCACAATGAACCACCGCAATTTGACCTGATTTACTCTTCTCGGCCTCCTGACATTGCTGAGAATAAGAACTGCCTCCTCCCTGGTTGAGACGAGCTACTTCATTAGATCTGCTGGTGACGGCAGCACTCCCAGCCCCACTTTGGAGGCTTGCTGGAGATGAGGAGAGACCCGTCCACACCACAGAAAGCTCAGCAGTCCCTGTCGTTGCAACAAGATCCTCAGTGCTTCCATTTTCTTCTTCCCTAACCACAGCAGCCACAGGGCTGCTGCATCCCTGCTGTGGATGCAAATGGAGATTTGACTGCCATCCTCTCAGACCCACCACTGCCGCTTGGTTGCAACCACAGAGCCCCCTGCAACTGTCACGCCTCAACACAAAGGGGACACTGCAGGGCTCTGGCTCCCTTGCGCTGGATTCTCCTTCTTTGCCTCGCCCTCCATGACCCCAATGCAGCAAGGTAAGGCAAAAAAGCAATACAACATAAAAGCAGTTAGTTGCATTTTCTGTCAATGAGGACATGCACATCCAGAAGTTCTGGCAAAGGGGAATACATGAATACGTTCATTCTGTTAAGAGTACTGCCAGCCTTTGCTAACCACAAAATTGCCCTTGTGCCGGAACACCTAAAGCATACTCAACCAAGGTGTGTGTACTTCATAAGAAGCAAAGAGAAAGTGATTTCACATTAATGCAAAGGTTTTATTAAAGATTTTGCAGAAAAGTAACTGTCTGCCAACCACTACCGCCCTATTGTTTTGTGGAAAAGTGACAGACTATGTATCACATGCTCCAAGTTTGGAGTAAAAGTTCATTTAGTAAGTTGTCATGGAAGCACTGGCTATTTTCTTAATAAGTATGAAAAAACATCAGTAATTTTGAATTACATTAATTATGAGGTTATGCAACAGTGCTTTCTCTGCATCTTTTAAAAGTCAATTTATAGAGCTATTACTGTAGACGTACTTCAAGATAAAACCACGCACCAGCTTTTCCTGGTTTCCAAAAGGTGCAAGAAGCAATCTTAAAAGCACCAAAAAAGCCACAGCGATGTTTTGTTCTTGATTAAAAACAAAACAAGAAAAAGATGAAAAAGTCTTCGTCTAATGAGGGATGCTGTATTCTTACCTACCAAAAGTAGGATCCTGCTTCCAAAGTGAACCACTGTTAGGTTGGTTAAGGGGAGAGCAGCCTGCTCATTACAACAAATCATCATGATAAAGTCTTCCCAGACTGCTGTTAATATCTTGTGCAGTGCACCGAACATGACAAACTTCACGCTTCGCTAAATTTATCCTTTCAGTGCAGCTCCTTCATTTGGGTTGACCATAATCCTATAAATCTTTCCCCTGAGCTTACGTGCTGACCTTCAGGCTAGGGAAACTAACAGTCACACCCAAGACAGCACTTCCAGTAATATTCTGCTACAGAAAAAAACAAGTGAGAAAGCTGTTAATGTTTTGCTATATCAGTATTCATGATGGTACCTACATGCGTTTCTATGTATCAATCTTTGCATACAAAAAAATAACTTACATTGTATTTCCTGCATCTAGGACAGACGAGTAAATGGTACTAATTCAAGATTTCAGGCAAGCAAAAAACAAAACAAAACGAAAAACCCACACACCAAAAAACAGGGAGAAACAAAGCCATTAGAGATGGGAAAACAATTAAGCTCCTGAAGTATACCCTCAATGAGTAAAAGTGAGTAGGTTCGACATACCTACACAAACTATTTTTAGTCCCAGATACAGTTACAAAAGGCTAAGTCTATCCAAAGGACAAAAACAGGGACCATACAACATCATCTGCATTCCCTATCACCTTCATGTCCTACAACACTGTTAAGCCTATCCTTGTACTTCAAAGGTTTTGCTTCCACATCCAACAGATGTTGGAACTTGAATGAAGCCTTATACTCTAGTGCAAAAATGAATGGCAAGCAAGCAGGGTTTTTCACTGCTGTTGTTTTTAAATAAATTAGCACATTGCTGGTTTGATGACAAAGCACTGCAAACATTTGGAACTCTCTTAACATTGCTGAGGTCACTGTGATAGATTTCCCACATTATTGAAATGCGTTTTTCCCTTAAGCTATTGAGTTATTGAACATTTCCAGTACTAAAACCCTCTAAACATCACTCCCAATCCAGAAACTACAAATAATTATTTGAAGTAACAAAGATGAAATAAGCAAATGAATGCACTGCTGTTTGGTGAACTGGAATGTACCATGTTAATCCATACCGTGAATCAACCACACACAGAAATGTAATTATGTGGATGAAGCTTGCTACTGCCAGGTTGAGGAAAACCTTGATTATAAAACTGATTTTCGCAAGGCCTTAGTACTTCCCAACAAAGGCACACAGAGGCATAAAGTCATACATGGAGATCAAAGTCTGAGCAAAAACACTGGGTAAAAGAAGTTTTATTTTTAAGCTGTAATCAGTAAACACAAAAACAAAGGACATAAAAAATACAACCACAAATTTCAGCCTGCCTCTCTAAATTCCATGTAATCTCTAAAGACTGTACAGTAAAATATCATCAGTCTTTATAGAGAACTCCACTAGTTGAAAAACAAACAAAACCACCACCACCAAAAACAAACAAACAAAAACCCCACCATGATACAACACTGAAGAGTCAGTATGGTTTTTGCAGAGAGAAATCATTCCTCCAATCCCCGAAGTTTTCCAAAGAACCTGGAAGTCTGTGTTAAGCGTTCCAGCCAAAGCAAATACTTGGATGTTTAAAAAGCATTTTACAATGCCCCTCCGGAAAAGGCTTTAAAAAAAAAAAAAAAAACCCTACCCTAAGGTGACAAAAGATAAGAAGGAAGTCCTCTTAAGGATTAATAACTTAGTAAAGGATGGGGTGGAGAGGGAAAAGAGCAGGAATAAGAGTTCTCAAAGTAGAGTGAAACGACTACTGAATTTCTTAAGGTCTTGCAGAAAGACACATCCTTCCGATGAGCTGGGAAGAGCAGTGAGCAGGGAGGTGACAATGTTTGCAGAGTACTCCGGAACATGACTGCAAGGAGTTGCAGATGGAGCTCATGATTCTGAGCAATAAAGCAGCAGATGAAATCTAATATTAGCAAGGCATGTGGGGAAAGAAACAGCACTTGCTATTACTATAGAAAGATAAGCTCTAAATAAGCTATTTACACTCACGAAAGATTTTGGAGTCATTATGGTTGGTTTCCTGAAGAATACACCCTGAACAGCTGTCAAAAAGGCAAGCAATTATAAGAATCATTAGGCCAGTCATGGAAAACTAAAGTGTCGTCGTATCATTTATATAGCTGATGTGCTTTTGTACCTAGAACACAGTCCTGACCTTCCCATTTCCAAAAGGATAAAGAGAAGATTAAAAAGGTGCTACAGCATGGATGTTTCCTCATTAGAAAAGATTACAAGGACAAAAATTCTTCAGGAACCTATCAACTTCAACTTCTCATAGGTAATGTAGAAAATGAACTGAGAATGATTGATCTAGTAGATCAGCTGCACTCACATTTCAAGAAAATCCAAAAAAAATCCCTGTGAAGTACATTTCCAAGTAGCACGTAACTGTGGAACTCAATGCAACATGAAGTTACAAAGGCCAAAAAGTAAAAACTGGTTACAAATTTAAATTCATAAGGATTGGTCCATCTGTTTTAATAAATACCATGGTCCCCAGGCACCCTGCACTGAAGGCTGTATTTAGACCAGCTGCAGCTGAAGGCTAGGACACATTGTGCTGCACAATCACCCCATGCAGCAACAAAGCCTCATGGAAGAGTGGCTGGAAGCTGCCTGGCAGAAAAGGACCCAGGGGTGCTGGCTGGCGGCCGGCTGACCACGAGCCAGCAGTGTGCCCAGGTGGCCAAGGAGGCCAAGGGCATCCTGGCCTGCATCAGAAGTAGTGCAGCCAACGGGGCTAGGGAATCACAGAATCACAGAATCGTCTAGGTTGGAAGAGACCTCCAAGATCATCTAGTCCAACCTCCGACCTAACAGTAAGTACTCCACTAAACCATATCGCTAAGCTCTACATCTAAACGTCTTTTAAAGACCTCCAGGGATGGCGACTCCACCACCTCCCTGGGCAGTCCATTCCAATGCCTAACAACCCTTTCAGTAAAGAAGTTCTTCCTAACATCCAACCTAAACCTCCCCTGTCGCAACTTTAGCCCATTCCCCCTCGTCCTGTCACCAGGCACGTGGGAGAACAGACCAACCCCCACCTCTCTACAGCCTCCTTTAAGGTACCTATAGAGAGCAATGAGGTCTCCCCTGAGCCTCCTCTTCTCGAGGCTAAACAACCCCAGCTCCCTCAGCCACTCCTCATAAGATTTGTTCTCCTGACCCCTCACCAGCTTCGTTGCCCTTCTCTGGACGATGGAAATGATGGTCCCCTTGTACACAGCACTGGTGAGAGCACACCTTGAATATTTTGTTCAGTTTTGGGCTGCTCACTACAAGAAAGACATCGTGTTGCTGGAATGTGTTCCAGGGGATGGAGGGGAGACCTCATCACACTCTACAACTACCTGAAAGGAGACTGCCTCGAGATGAGCATCAGTCTCTTTTCTCAGATGACAGGTGAGAGGACACGAGGAACTGGCCTCAGGTTGTGCCGGGGGAAATTTAGCCTGGATATCAGGAAGGATTTCCTAACGGAAAGAGTGGTCAGGCACTAGAACACATTGCCCAGGGAAGTGGTGGAGTCGCCATCCCTGCAGGTGTTTAAGAGGCGTGTGAAGTGGCACTTCAGGACGTGATTTAGTGGACTTGAGTGGTAGGTGATGGTTGGACCTGATGATCCTAAGGGCCTTTTCCAACCTAAATGGCTTTACAGTTCTATACAACTATTGTTTTTCCTTCACGTTCCTGGGAAGTCCTCAAACCTAACTGTAACCAGAAAAAACTCTTTAGATTCTTATCTCTTTGAACTCTTTATGTCAAATCCTCTCTATATTCTTCACATCTATAAAGATTTTAGATTAGAAAGGAAATTTTACTAATAAAATTGTTCTCTAATAGTACTGAGAAAGTATGCTAAAATATGATTAGAGTATGATTTTAAAATACTCACTACTAATTCCATAGTACTCTTTCTCCAAAATGTGGCTGAAGCCTGACAAGTTTAGAGAATATTCATAGAAAAGTAACATTTTCTGAAGTAGAAAACAAAATAATTTTGCAATCCACTAGTGAAAATGTGTTTCGGTTACATTTAAAAAACAGCCCAATGAATATTTAGAAGTATGTTAAGCACTGTATGCTTCAGAATTAAAATCTGCATTTGTTAAAGCAAATATATGCATCAGTTGATTTTGGGGACAGACTCTCCATTTTTATCAAGTTTTTGTTTGACAACATTATGTTTTAAATAAGTCACACAGAATCAATTTAATTACTTTAATTCTGAAGCGAGGCAAGGATTTCACAAGCCTTTAAGATGAAAACACCACTCAACATGCATTACCAGAATGTTGCGTCATCTCTACCCACCTGCTGAATGCTGTGACCAATAATTAAAATCACGCTGTCTTGTTCTTTGACAGCCAAAAGCAGCATTTCCACAGGGAGGAAATATGTGCAATTAAAATAATACCTACGTCTCAAAATCCAAGAGTGACACAATGAAGCATGCATTTAATCTCAATTTAGTCCAAGCACTCCCTATGACAGAAGGCATGACTGATGAGAATTTATTATTCTATGCTGGCAGCATGCCTCTACAAAGCACAGTTCTGTGACTCAGTTAAATAAAAAGTAAAAAAATAAAAGAGAAAGCGCACACAATTTCTGTAAAATCTAGTGTCCTTCTTCCTAGGGTGGGCTCTTAATAGGCCCTCCAGAGATACAAGTAACGGATCCAGGAAAAAAATCCCCTAAAACTTTCTGTAATTATAGATTCATTTTATTTAAAGCACTCCTTGTGAGCTGGAGACAAAAGAGATGTTATTCATATTTAATACATTTTGAACAGCATACCTGGACAGACATCCACGTGGGTGAAGACTCACTGTACTAGATGGCCCTCCAAAAAAAGCTTAGTACAATCAAAGAACATAGTAGAAAGCTAATTCTGTTTCCCTACTCCTGCTCTGCAGTTCTTTCCAGCATTTGTTCCAGGTTATCACTGCAGGGAAGAGCAGGTAAACAAGAGACAGAGCCACTTGGAAGGCTCAGTAAAGATGTAAAGACTTTTTTTTTTTTTTTTAAGAGAAGGAATAATCAGAAGTTCCAGAAAAAAATATATATATATTTTCCAATGTTGGACCTCAGAAGCAGACACAGGATCTGCATCCTTTGTAACAATTCATCTCAATATTTCTACCTGTGAGTCAAGTTAAAATAACCAAATTTTAAGCCCACATTTCCTACAGGATTCTTTGACATTTTCATATATGCTTGATGTGCAGAAATAATACATACTAGATCTGTGTTCAGGGAAATTCCTTGCATTTGTACAGTTAACTAAGGAAGTCATTTTCTGAATATTTCTTTCTAACAGCAATGTCAATTTCAGACGGTGTCCTTCCTCCCTCCAGATGTGGTATTACAACACTGTATTGTAGAACTGATCCAAAATAAAAATAAGGCTGTTTTTCTCTGATAGATTAGTTTTAATTTCTGTCCTCTCCCCACTGGTTTTATAGAACACACTAGGTTTAAAAACAATTTGTAAGCACTTTTGGAGCCTACGTCTCCAAACCACGCAATGAGTTTTGTCATTTTACATTCTTCATTGTCCTCTGCCAAAACTCTGAATGCTAACAGCTGCGTACAAGGTCAGTTTATTAATATTGGCCTTTTCATGCACCTACAAATTCATGTTTCTGACCCAATTTCACTTGTATTAAAGAAAATCTATTCCAAGAAAAATGACAGTTACAGTTCTAATACTTAAGTACTTGGGTGAGTTCAACCAAGCACCACACAGTTGCTTTGATTAACTTGTTGCCAAATCCCAGCAGGCAATGCTTGGACCCAAAATGGAACAATTAGACACTGAGAGTCTCCTGCTGCTGCCCCTTCATACTGAGAATGAGACAGAATACAAACATCTTCAACTGTAACCGGGTTAGTTGTGGCTCTCCAGCTGATGGAGTTTATCAGTGCAATCCTCAGTTCAGCAGGTTTTATTCACTGTTACGATCTGTACATCCTCTTTATAAGAATCTTTTTAATTCCCCTTATCTACCTCAAGAGGTAACTTTACTCCCTTTTTGAGTTAGATACCTCAACAATTTAGAGAAAACATCCTATTATCTACAGAAGTCTACCCCGTAAAATTCAATTTTATTACATATTTAAGTGAAAACTCAACCAACTGAAATAACTAAACTCCCTGTAGGACTTTAAAATTAAAAAAAAAAATAATCCAAGAACTCAAGTTGTTAAACACAACAGCTGGAATTCTTGAAGAAAAACTACATGCACATATGCATGCCCTGCTACTGACTGAGCCATAAGATCAGGTACATTGCCTTCCAGTTTTATTTCCCTTCCCAATTTTGAACTGGTTAAGCTAGTTCTGATCAGGAATGAAATAAAGGTTACACATAAGACAAGATTTCACTTCCTAGCCTAATACTCTCATTAACTGCACCCTCTTAAAGCTTCATGCCGCATTGGTTTTAATAGATCAGCATCTATTTGGCATCAGTTAGCTGACTGGATTTGAATTTGCTGTTATGAATTAATCATTACTTCTTACACACATGAAATGCATTCTGTTAAGATGCAGATTAAACTGTGTTAAAAGTAATTTTCAAGAACACTTTAGCTGACTACAATAGACCAGAATATGCAAAGATAGCTCAGGAAAATGTCCGAAGGCTGGTGCCACTGTTGTCTAACTGTTTAACAAATGCTAAATTACTCATGCAAACGACATGTCTCTGAACACAAATTATGCCCCAAATAAATTTTCTAAGGAAGCAAAAAAGTGTTTAACAATAAAACCTTGCTAAATGAACCAAGTTATTGAACATCCACCAGTTTAGAACATGCTTCATTTCCACAAAAGCTGAGTTTGACCAAATGTTCCTCTCACTAGCTTGGGGGTCTAAAATTCAAAAAAGAGTGGTTAATAAATAAGCATTTTCAAGACTGACTTTGCATACACCTGCTACCTTAAAAGATTTCAGAACAGGGATGCCTATTCATTGTTTAGTGAGTGCACTGCATTCACATGTCAGACAACAGCTGTGCACATTCATAACCTCTCACACTGAAAAAAAAAGGACAGTTGCTGGGGCCCAGCAGTCTCAGTTAGACAAGACATGGGTCACAAAAATAGCAGAAAAGCAGTTTCGAAATTGAAAAAATTGTTAAATCACAGAGTTGGTCCCAACAGTAGCAAAGCACAGTCCTCAAAGATTGAATATTACAGAAAAACTGCTTTGGATTTGTTTCCAACAATAGATGCACTGCAACACAGCAGCAACAACAAAAATTGATACAACAGAGAAGGTAAGCTGGTCAATTAAACTAAACACTATAGGAAGAAAAGAAGTCTATGTACAATAAAACTGCATAATACTAATTTCACAACAACCAACTTTGCAGATCTTTTATTTGAACAACATACTTGGACACAACAGAAAGCTTTACTCTAAATCCCTCGCCTTTGCTGTACAGACAGCACTGCATTCAAAACAAATAAATACAACAGCCATCCTGTACTAAAAAGTCATAATCAGCATCCTAAGTCAGCTTGTTTGTGCAGCTGGAATTTACTGGTAAATGCAGAGCTTGGAAAACATCAAACTGAAAAGGAAACCCAAGTAAGCGAATGAAAAGATATATTCACCTTTCATTCATACGACGTCGCAGAAGTCAGGCTGGGTAATGAATCCCTGCTCTGTCTCTACGTAAACAGGAATTTAGTCCCTGCAGTACGTTCCCTACAGCAGTATTAAAAGGCTATCTCAGACATTTCCACTGGCGGACCCATATCAAATTCCAATGCATCTCCTTACTTGAAAATCTATCCTTTTCAATATTCTGCGTGCATCTAATTTCTGGCAAGTTAAACCTACTTGAAGCATTCTCTCTTTACTTCCCATAGACAAGGCCTCTCCAAAGGTCTAATCTATGATTTTTGTGGCAGAGCACAAAAAAATCCAGCTACAATTTCAACTTTACCACGTTCACACCTTCCTCTGGCAAACATAAGAATGTTTTGTGACTTGAAGCAACAAAGCTTAGCTAACAAGACTTAAATACACTCAGCCTATGCTTCTTTTCTTCAAAAGAATGCCCGATTGACCTCTGCTTCAGTAACCATAAATATTCAGATGTGGCACAGCAGCACAATATTATCTGGCCCACCATACCACAGTGAGGCAAGGCGAGCACAAACTCACAGCCAGGTGAGCCATCAAGCATATAAAAGGGTCAGCCTGATAGGAAAAATGCAAACTCCAAATATCAAAATTGCCTGTGCACAATGTCAAATTCAGGTGGTTCACAATCAGATCAACTGTCACTTGTAAAAAATATACAGATATTTATGTGCACACACACAGTTCACCCTGAATTTTGAATATTCATTTCAGGAGCCCTAGCAACAACAAAACATGGTAGCAGTAAGAGCAGAATGAAACAAGTGCAGAACACACAAGGATAGTAATGATGTAGTGGTCATAGGTTAAAATCATCACAACAAAAATGTTTTTAATTGTCTCGTAAAGAAGCACAGAGCTAAAACACAGAATTAATAGCCACAAAGGATGTTGCGAAGTAATCCTGTGTGTTACTTTCACTGTTACATTGAGAAAAGCTATAAAAAAGCGTTCACCATTGGAAAGTACACATTTCAAGTTGATATTAGAATTGCAAAACAAAGTAGAAAGACAACATTTTGAAAAGGAGAAGAAAGATACTGGAAACAGTTAAAAGTAGGAGAAGACTTTCAGAATAGGTAACTGTCTCTCATTTACAATATGAACAAGAACAAGATCATGTTTAAATAGTGATACATAAGTAATGCTCATACTGTTGTCAGAGTAGCTTAATTTTTTTCCCCAAATCACCTTTTGTCAGAATTTCAAATCACTTAAGACTGAACAAACAGGATGGTCAAAAACTGTACTCAGGCCCTGTTTCAGCCAATAATTCAGATCAAAAAAAGAAAATACCTTTTTCATTCTTCACATTATCTGGTGTTACTTCTTCATTTCCTTCTGATACAGGGGCATATCTTTAGCTGAGTGTTTATCACTCCTGCGCTTTGATAGCAAGTTTCTAGTGTCATTGGCCTAAGTTTTAGATTTTTTCCAGCATTTTCCATGATTTTATCAGCCTGTGCACTACTACACAGATTAACTAGGTTCTTTCACAGTTAGGTTAAAGCATATTATTTGCTATTAGAGCACTTGGACAATTATGAAGGAGAAAAACATTCCATCTTCCCATAATTTTAAAGTTATTTAATTTAGGACAACCTGCCTCACATCCACAACTATGTTAAATAGAGTCAGCTGTCTTAGTTATTTACTCAACACAATTAGTGCTGAAACTGAAGAGTTGCTTTAATGTTACAAGTTTTCATTTTAACAGTGCTTAAAACAGGGCTGTATTTTAATTACATAATAAATATACTTATATGACTTATGTTTTCAACCAAGTTACTATTCACAGCTAGAAATATTTCTGAAATAGGAAAACCTTTAAGTAAATAAACTCTTGTCTTACCTTGTGAAAGGCACTGATTTGCCAGAGCAACCTGTCCAGAGTGTAGATACAGATTAAGGCGTGTGAAGATACTGCTCAGAGATGGAATTGTAATAAAGCAAAAGGCAACACAAGCCTAAAGCAAATAAAATAATAAAAAAATGAACAAAATTCCTAACTCAGCGTTACAGCAATCATTACTGATTATATACCTGATCAGGAAACAAAATCTGTAAATCAGTTTAGGGAAAGACTTTCCCTAAACAGCTAGTATTATGTTAAGTCCAAAATCAGCAACTTCAATTTTCTCTTTACTATTTCAATAATTATATTTACCATTAACGTTATTACTAATAGATTAGATCCAAATTTAGTCTGTGACTCTAGCTATAACAGTCCCTCTCAAGTAACCAGCTTGTAGCTCATGACCAAAACCTAACTAGCAAAGCAGATTTCTGGTCCTCAGGGACAAGTTGTGTATCAAACAGGTCACAGCAATGGCACTGTATGTTTGGGAGGAAGGAGATCTAGCACAACATGCTGCTGATGTAGACCCACTGGAGCAGCCGAAACATCTAGATGGAATAAGTGGCTCCCAGGCATACAGAACCTGGCTAATGTCACCTTAGCTATTCTCTGTCCAGGACATCACGTGCAGGTGCTGCCAACGAAAATCCATTCATTAACCATAGCATATGCAAACTCCTTCACAGTACATGAAGATGAAATTCATCTTAGTTGACATGTTTCAGGCAAGAAGATGGGAATCCAGAAAACTTGAATAGCCTGTGTGCGTTTCAAAGCTCACATGACAATAGCTGCAGAGACTTAGAAGCACTAAAATCAAAAGGAGCACTTATATCATAGAATGACTTCCTTTAGAAGGGACCTTATCTGCTTAGAAGGCAGGCTCAAAATTCATTAGACTCGGACCTACCCTGACAAATGCAGCAGTCTTTCTGGAATGATTTCCTTTCATCACCTTTCTTGTTTCCATTGCTAGTTGGTTCACAGACTACACACGCACACACACACAAAAAAAAAAAAAAACAACAAAAGCAGAACATTAAGAAAAATGCACAGATTTATTAGGTCAGTTGCAAGTAAACTGCACATTTGACTGCATGCATTTAGAGAACAGAAACTGTCAAAAGGGACCCAGATGTGGTGTTCCCACTGTATTATTTAGTTTTTACTTCCTTTCCACTTTGAGAATTCTAGTGACTGTTCCTTAAAGCAAATGTGATTCTGAAGGTTTGTCAAGGTAGATTTGTTGATTTATTCAAGATTTAGATCATCCCTTGTTTCCCAGCTGAAGTGCTGTCATCATTGCTTGCCTAGTACAGAAATCACCATTTCTAGCAAACTCATTTAGTAAAAAACAAAACAGGATTTAAAAGGATATACGATTTATCATATCATACAAAGGAATCGGATGCAGCAAGTGCTCACCTGTCATGTGACTCGATACAGAAAAGCAATTAAGCTTCCCAGTCACAGCAGGATTCTGACTATGTCTGCAGACCAGACACAGTCTAATCTCTTCTAGATGGAGGATTATAGAAGAGAGAACCCAAAATCTGAATGCATAAAAGTACTATTTATTTTATTGGCCATGAAATCTCTCCCAAGATAGCTAATTTTCTTTGTAGCAATGATAACATGCATCCGATTTTCAGAGTCAAGCAAGAACTTCAGTGAATTTGGGGTGATAAAAATGAGAGACGAGATCGAAGTCTACTTTTAAAACACCTGATATAAAGACTTCAAATACTGCACAATAATCTGGGCAGGGAAATGAGAGAACTGCAAATATAACCCTGAGTATTAAGATAATGTAGATAAACTATAGCTTACATGAATCAACTGGACTAGAACAGGCTCCAGATTGCAAAACATTGATCTGGCTTCAACATAGAAACTCAGCTGTTGTTCAAAGTCACGGCCAAATGAAACCTATAGAAGAAACAAAAATTTATTTTACCATTGTGCAAGCATTTAACTGCTTTCCAAGAAAAACCTGAAGGTTTTGCTGGTTTTTTTTGTTCACTTTCCACATGGTCTACTTAACAAACCAAATACTTATCAAGAATCAAAATTTATCTCCTAGATTTGTGAAAAGTACTTTGAAAATTAGCAGAATTCACGACACTATGGAACCAGGAATATAGGGTTGGTATAGACTATACTTAAATGAGAAAAAAAAAAGCACACAAAAAAAACACAGAAATAAATCAGTGAATCTGTATTCAGATTCCTAATTCCCAGTCATTACAGGGCCTCAAAGAAAAATGATAGTTTTTGTAACTAGGTATACCAGTAACAAGAGTTTTTTTCCTCAAGTTTATTTATTAAATGTTTATATTGTATGGCAAAAGCCTGTAACCTTGCACGCTGGCAGGAAAGAAAAGTCAAAAACAGCCCTTGTGTGAGAACGCCCTACTTCCAACCCTTCGGATTTCAAAACTGAGCACTGTCAGCTAGTGTCTCAGCTGTCAATCAAAAGCCTAGCAAGAGAAACAGTCTCCAGACAGTCTACATTTATGTATTCAAATGGATCACTTTTCTTCTAATGCGAGTAATGGTTGCATTATTCCTTATTTCTCAAGTCACACGTGAAAGAATTTTCCTTTTTTTCTGTAAAAACTTGCATTTAATCCATACAGTGAAAGATCAAAGGATCTGCACCAGATTGCACTGTTACAGGCAATCCTGCG
Organism: Anser cygnoides; assembly: GCF_040182565.1. Taxonomy (NCBI): domain Eukaryota; kingdom Metazoa; phylum Chordata; class Aves; order Anseriformes; family Anatidae; genus Anser; species Anser cygnoides. Next base: position 8,745,219 of record NC_089887.1, read on the forward strand.
TTACAGACCTAACTATCTTGCCTTTCTTATATTTGTGCAACTGCTGATTCTCTAGCCCTAGTCTTAAGAAAATTTCTCTAAAAATATAACATTTTCCACTAAAACCCCTGGCTGTAACAATGACTTATAACTACTTTTCCCTCCATATCTTAACGTATGCCTGTTTAAAAATTGTACCAAGTCATTTTGCTGCTCTGGGATTCTTACCCCCAGACATGACTGTAAAGCCACATCAAATATTATCCAATGTGCGAAATCCTCTAAAATTGTACATTATATTGCATATAACCCTTAATAAAGAAAAAAATATATTAAAAACATTCTATTATATAGCAAAATATGAAAACTGAAGAGAAAGCAACCATCTAGAGATAAATTCACAGAATTACAACAAAGAATAAAAGGGACAAATAGAGACAAAGCCTGTCAGCTTATTACTATACAAAGAAAAGCAAGATTGAAAGTACCTAGTTAGAGAATAAGAAGAGCAACAAAAACAAAAGCTTACAAATATCTCCCTAGAACAACCTGACATCTCAAACACAAGGGACGGGAACAAAATTTTTTACTGGGATTAGAAGGAGGGAAGGGTTAAAAATTAATTTCAAGACAACTGAAGTTTTAGCGGGACTACTGATTTAATGATAGAAATGATCTCATTTGTAAATGAGATAAATGGTCTCATTTAGGGATGGGTAGTGGGATTTCACAAAAGCGTGATCTCTCTGAGGCTGTAATATAAAGACTAATTACTGTTTAGCTTTTAAATACTTAGCTTGTTTTATATGAGATTAAAAAATAGCAGAAAAATGATTAAATATACATGTACAGTTTAAACTAACATACTGCACCATGCCAGCTTCACCACTGTATATTTCTTTCAACACTCACATACTTACTTCACTAAAATACACTGGTTGGGGTTTTCAACAGTCTTTGGCAAGTCATATACCGTCTCTAATTTAGTTACATAGGCACCTGTTTCTCATGGGGATCTCATGAAAGTCCAAGCTGTAAGGTACTCCCCAACACTTGCATACAATTGTCACTCACCATTTTTATGAATCCATTTATCAAAGCTGCTAACATTCTTTTCTCATCCTCAAGTGTCAGTGCACTATAACAGAAAATGTACACGGTAAATTTCTGAATATTGCTTAACTATTTATCTGTAAATGTTCAAATGATACATGCTAATTTATGCAATTTTATGTTTCTATAAATTATTTATTGCATACTAAGACCACTAATCTCATAACTTTAGTTATAAAATGAGAACAATTTTAATACACATATCTTCAAGTCAGCCATGCACCAAACTAAATTTCTAAATTTAAGAATTGTAACAATTGCAAAGTCTTTAGATTGTACAGAAACTTAGATTCGGCATGAACAGAAGCTAGCTAAGCTAAGGTTCTTAACTGCAGCAAGAAAATGGCTTCAGTCTTGTTACAACATGAGAACTTGAGTAGGAACTGGTTATAAAATCCTTAAGAAATTAGTAAAGCCATTTCTAGGAGAAAAATCATCCTATTAACAGGGAAAAGCTTTTAATATGCACTTAAAATAGTATATAATAGTCAATGTGTTTACTTTAGAAAAAACAATATTTACTTTTTTTTTTAATGACTAACCCTGTTACATAATTAAAAAATTGTCTTTAATATCACCTTGTTACTAAAACATCGAAAAGACAGCACTATAAGAACTTAGTAAACTGATACATAAAAACAAGATTCTTTTTACAATTATCAGGGATACCTATTCTATACAAAGAGTCTAAATCTTATTTGAAACAAATTTACATCACATGAAAATCCAGTAAATCAAACCTGTTTCACTGAAAATGGATAAATAAAAAGATAAATAACAATTAACTAATACAATTTAATCTTTCTACTATTATGTAGTTGGCTCCAGCTTTGAACTTTAGTGTAGCAATTACCATTTTCCTAGCGCAGACACCAGATGGGAAGAGGACAATAGTTTTATTATACAAATTCAGTAAAGGAAGAAAGAAAATCTCAGCATGATTAGCTCATTAGGGCACTGCCAATCAAGAGAGTCAACTGATGGGCTCTGAGAGGCTCAGAAGAGTTGTAATGGGATCTCCAGGTCAATTATAGGTTTCCAATTCAATTTTGAATCATACCACTGCCAGTCTAAAGGCTGTCACCCTCCAACAGCTGTTATTGGGTTAATGAGTCCTACACAATGGGCTGGGAATTTCCTGAACCAGGATGCAAAAATAGATGCAGGAGTTACTTTAACGTTGTTACAATTATGATGACTTGCCAATAAAAGATAACAGACAGAACCGAGCAAATGATGTACATCATCTTGTCTCAGCTAAAAGAACTGCTGGTTTAAGGAATTTTAAGGAGCTCCAAAAACTAGCAAAATTGTTTTGGCAAAATGTCAGAGGAAGTACCAAATATGGCTTGCCATATACTGCTTAATTTTTTTATTAAGTTGTTTTAGCTTCAATACATTCTTCTACTTAAAAGGTTGAAGAGGCTTTTAGTGCAACATACAGACAAATGCAGTGTTCTAACACAAAATAAAGCACTCAGACTGGTATAAATTGAAATTGCATGCCAAACCTGACTTTGTCATTGACAATAAATCTTGTACTCATGGCATATCAAGGCTGAGAAAGTTACAAGTTCCTTTGAAGTGCCTGCCATACTAAGAGGCTCTGGGTTCAAACGAGAAAGTGTGCATGCGGGGTAGTTCTTGCTCTTAAGAGATAAGATTATCACACTGGTAATTGTGGCTCTTTTTTCAGTCAGATGCAGATTTCTGTGTGATTTTTGGAAAATAAAACAAAAATAAAACAACCTACTAACCACATTTGTTTTCCATATTACACAGAAGCTTTTGAAGTTTGATTCACAAGTATCTGGCTCAATATTCTAAGACACTCTACTTGAAACTTACAAAAATGGAACAAAACTTAACTATTGTCATAGTCCCAAGTTTGGCGCACAACCCCCCCCCCCCCTTTTTTTTTCTATTTATACATCTTTTAAATAAATATTAGCTGAAATTACAGGTACACTGTCAAGTCACAATTGCTGAGAACTTGGCATATCAGAAGGCATCTAGCACAGAAAATAAAAGGCCCTGACCTTTACACAACTGCCATTCAAACAGGGGGTTTGCAACAGGGCACAAACTAGATCCCTAACAACCTCAGCACTCAGAACCAAGGGGAAAAGGGAAGAGAAGGATTTAGGGGAAAAGATGATTCAAAAGCTTCTCCCTTGTTTTAGGTTCCTTTACTGATGTTGCTAGAAGTCTTTCAGTTGTACTTTTAAAGATTTCACACCCCTTGTTAATGGCTGAAAGCAGGGTATAAAGGTATAAATTAAATATGGCAATCTGTGCTTTAATAGGTACATATTCATTTAAAGCTCGTAAAGTCTCTTATTCACTATAACTCAGAGATGACACAGGTTTCATTCCCAGAAATATTTTTTTAAATGTACTTTTGAGTGTCTTTGCTTTACTAAAAACCTCTACAAAACTGCTGCTACTTCCCTTTTAAAATTCTGTTTCAGTATTCCATATAAAGCACTAATTAAGGAACAAATAGTATGTGTTACCACATCACCGCACAGCTCTTCCCGCACTACTAATTGGATTCATGTCTTAATCCACCATGAAAAAAACAGTCTCAGAAGTGTGAAACTGTACACCAAGCAGCCAAACTTTGCATAAATGATGGTTATTAATATGAGTAAAGTTAATCTTACTTCACAGAGTCATGCATTGTCTTGCAGATATGCAGAAGAGCATTGAGTATAACAGGATCCTTTGTAGATTCCTGCTGATGCCTATAAAATGTTTCAGAAAAAGTGATGAAAAATCCTGCACTGTCAAAATGAGAAACAATGAATAGCACACCCATTTAACGAGTAATTCCTACCAGCAATGCTGTAAGACACTAACAGTCTACAGAAGTTTTATATTTCTTTTTTTTTTTTCTAGCCTTCAGGAATTCAAAGATCACATGGTTAACAGACGCAGAGTACTAATTAATACCAGTCAAGAAATTTTTATCTTAACACATGCAGCTTTACTGCCAAGCCATGGAATCTAACTTGTTAAGGGACACAACAAGCTAGACATGTGATAAGTTGAATCAATCTAAGAATGTCAAAACAAAACATTCCTAGATCTACCAAAAGTAATATAGCTTATCAGGTACTGATGAACAGACAGAACGGGTAAGTGTCATGCTTAGGTACAGAGGTACATGTGCACTACTAAGATGAGAAGACTCAGTGGGGGATCTCATCAAAATATATACATACAACCACCAAACCCAAAAGCACAGCTAAACATTTAGACTAATGGAGTAGATGCATAACATGGCAGTCAAGTGCCTGTCCTCTCTTATTTGGTACCTTGGTGGTAGAAAGTAACACGAATATAAATACTTGTTTTCCATACACAAAAAAGGCTCTTTGGCTACCTAGTATTAAAAGCTTTTCGTTTCAATTGCTTGAAAAGAAACATCAAAAATGCGTAAAAACTCAAAAGCAGGTTTCCCTCCTTTTAACTAGAACTGGTTATCACAAATTTAAACTTCTACCACATGGAGGACAGGACTGAAGGAATCAATGACCAGTGTGTCTGTTCATATACTGAGTATCTAACCCACTTAGGAACCTGCACAGCGTTTACCATTCCCTGTGCTTTTTCTGCTGTTTAAAGCTATATGTGATTGTATTTCTCACAGTCGAATGCTGCAGGTTTTTGCTAAAAGGCTATTTCCTTATAAAGTTTCTGCTAACAAAAACTTGATCTTATACTGAGACTGTGTTACGTCAGTTCTATATTGGGCAGAAAATGATTATCTTTATATTCCCCAAACTAACAAATGATGAAAAAAAAAACACAGAAAAAAGAGCATTTTGAATGCATGATTTTTTTTTTTTAATAAAAAGTAGAACTCAATCCAATCTCTCTCACTGAATTATCATAATTCAGCATCTGCCTGCAATATTGTTATTTAAAAATAAAAAAGTGATAATTTGTTTTTCAGAAAAACACCTGATAATTAATTGAAGAAGTCTGCTTGACTTTTACAATATTTGAAGATGAAGCCTCATCTTCGAAATTCATTTTCAACTGGGGAAATATCCATTTTTTCCATGTAATGGAGCTTATAACAAGAGTCTGTCTCTCCTCTCCTCCTCTTCTGTTACACCAAGGTAACAAACAGTTCTGCACTGTGATATCAGATGAAATACAAAAACTTTTCATAGGCTAACTAAAGTGACATAAATTGAAAAAGGCTCAGGGAACAACTGATCTGTTGGTCAATAGTAAGTCAGCATCGATGTATTACTTCAACTTTAGCTTTCAATCATGACCAGTTAAGCAGTGAATCAATAGATTAACAAAACTGACACCTGATTTTTTTCCTTCTCCATAGCCTGGAACATACTCAACAAGCTAAGTGGACTAAACTAAACACTGGCTCAGTCCATCTTCCCAAACAATCTTTCAATCCATTGCCCAAATCCTCCAGAGTGCATTTAATCTGAATAATCTCCACTTACTTAATAAAAGATTCCATAATGCACTTGCAAACCTCCACTCTCACATTCTCCTTCTGGAACATATCCAGAAATGGCAAGAATTTCTCCTGGAAGTACAAATATATAAATAAGTAAAATTAGGTATTTTTACAAACAACACATTCAAAGTATAAATATTTTGGGTAAGTTTTATAATCATGGCTGGTTTATTGAAAATAATTTTAATCTTTTTTTGAAGACAGCAACTTATCTTGAAGAACCATCTTTCCATTCCATGAAAGAGGGAAACAAATGGCAAAGCACTGATGGCTGAAGGGTTTTACCAGTTTACTGACTGGAGTGATCCAAAATAAAATACTAAACTGTTTGAACCAAATGTTGCGAACTACTAAAAAGCAATCATACACTTGAAACAGCTTAACATCACTTGAAATTCAGACATCTTTGGGAAAAACATTAAGGTATTAAAACAATTAAAACAGGCCACATGCCTGTTTTCCATTGTGGATGTATCCACGGCAACTTAAGAAGGTCCAGGACATTCACATTTTCTTCAAAGACAAGGGCTTACGTTGTTCAGACACTGAGATATGTAGTTTTGATATTGTCTCAAAAATATAGTGAAGGTAAGTTTTTCAGAATTATCTAAGTAACTTGTGAACAAGACTTGACTCCAAAGCCACAGTCAGTCTTCAATTTTATTCTTCAGCTGGTTTCAGCAATTTTACACCTGCTGTCTTCTTTCTTTTCTCTACCTCTTATGCATTCTCTTACCTAATTTTCACTTTGTTTCAATACCAAACTTAAACCCCATAACAGAACATAGAAACAATTATCAGCAATTACACAAACACACATGCACAAATAAATGGCATTTTATTTCCCACTGATTGTCTCTTATGCTGTAATAACAAAGTGTAGAAAATTGGAAAAGTGAAATTAAAATAATGAACATTGAGGTAGTAAGCAGCATAGAGCTTCCAAGATGTTTCTGCACTTATCTACTTGATAAAAAGTCCTCTTGCCATGCTAATTTGAAAACAACTTAGATATGCAAATCAGGTTAGCTGTCTTGCAAAAACAGTGCAAAATATTTCCTCCTAAAAACTTAGTAAGCATAACATTACTTACCACTGAAAAAAGCAGAGAGAAATCATAGATATAGGTAATAACTTTCTGAATAATTGACTGCAGCTAAAAAGAAAAAGAAGAAAAAAAGGAAAATGATTGTAATACTAGTTACATTACAACTATCTAAACCAGAGAGTATTCTTCTCTGATAATTTATAGAAAACTGGTTTGGAAGGCACTTCAAGTGTTCATTGATGCCACTTCTTTTCCCCTAAGCAGGATCAACTACAGCTATGCTACTCCTAGCAGATGTTTTTCCAACATACTCTTCAGAACTCATATGAAGTGAGAGGATGACCAGCCTACCCAGGCTTTATTTATTCTTTACTTTCTATAGTTAGGAAGATTTTTCTGTTTTATAATCTGCAACCTCTCCTGTTCGCTTGACTAAAACAAGAAGTAGAGTTTGTTAGATTTTCTTCTGTAAGCACTTTTTCTACTCTCCAAGTAACCACAAAACACTTCTTCTAGAACCTCTACAACTAATCGGTATCTCACCTGACATACAGTCTCAAGAACTGGACACTACAATCCACTGAAGCCTTAGCAATGTTAAGTAGACATAGATTTATCATTATTTATGTTTTACTTCTGTTCTCACAGGCTGCCGTGATTGTTGATTTTCTTCAGTAGAATAATATTGTTGACTTGAGAATTAGATATTGCTACTTCTAAATACATAAATCATTGTTTTAACTTTTTTTCCTGGACTGAGAGAGAAAAAAAGTAACAAACCACAGCATTATATTGTTCCAAAAAGCTTCCCAAATCATAGACAGCCTTTAAAAATAATTATATTGTTTTAAGAGACATCAGAAATGTTTAAGAATTAGTTTAATCTAAGAAAATGCACAGATTTTACAGATTTGGAAAAATAAGTTATTTACCTGTGGGTAAGCATCTTCAAATGCTCGATCAGGAGTCATGTGTTTGATAATATCAGCCAAAACCGTATTGACTTCTCGTTTCTGTGTAGCGAAAAATAGAAGTTACAAAATACAGTAATAAAATCAGCACGTAAATCAAATGATTCAAAATCATTGGATAATTTATTCCCACTTGCCAGAGCTTCAGCTTTCTACAGAACTCCAGTTAAGCAAGGAATTTTAGCTATAGTTCCACTAAATTCTTAGTTAAATTGGTCTGATAAAAGGTAAGAAATTTAATGCAGGGTTCAGGGGCATGAAAGACTGCTTCAAAGCCACATCTTTTGTCCCTATTCATCTTTCATGAAAGGAAATGCATTTTTCGTACACTAAACAAGTCCTACAGACATCTTAAATACTCATAGCTTTTCTGTTTTTAATACCAAGTTACTAATCCAGGCACTTAGTCTGCATCAGAAAACCTTCAGAGGAAGCAAAGTAATTATCACTTACCTTAAAATGTCTGCATGTATACTCCACCCACACTTCAGCACAGTTGATATAATCCTAGAAATACATGTCTCTAATGACTACCAATATTTACAGGAAAGAAATATACGTGCAAAAATTACACTTAAAGTAATTACTCCTGAGGTATGATTCATGCAGACCTAAAGATCTAGCACTAATGACAAACTTCCACAACTGTACTGCTTATGTTTGTAAACAGAGGTCCTATTTTTTTGGCAACTTCATGTATCTAGAAAACGTAAACCATGCCATCAAAATATACAGCCTGCTGAACAATGGCTACAGTTTTACCCTGAGCAAAGGATCAGTAGTGAAACAACTGTCAGTAACTCACCTGTGGGTTCTTCAGCTTTGTTATAACCTTCCAGGCTTCATTTAATATTTGAAGGCGATCATTTTCAGGAGGATCAGCCAATGCCAAGTTTAATCCCAAAGAGCGAAAGAGGAGGTGCTGAAATATAATAAGAAATTTTAAATTTAAAGCACAAAATGCATGTTCGCCCAACACTCCTTTAGCAGGTACAGTGTGCAGAAAGATTGTTTGGATTCCCCTTCATTTAAATAACATGCAATTTATGTAGGCAACTAGTATAAATAGCGTACAGACAGAAAGTAAAAGAAAAGATAAAAGCAGATCGTAACTCAGCCAGACAAAAAATAAGTGTTATAAATTACCCCAGAAAAGTTACCTTTGGGAATCCAGATTCATCGCACTCTTTAATCATGCCAATGAAGTCCATAGACCTTGCAGCAATAAACTCTGCTCTGAAGGCTGACATTACTGAATTCAACAGCAGAGCACTACAATGAACATAAGACAAATCAATACAGTTCAACAGCAGTGAGAAGTTCTTGAAACCCACTCTCCTTTTTGACTACAGTACAGAAGTACACTTGGGCAGGGCAAATCTCTTTTAAGTTTTTCTTAAATCTCTTAAGTTTTTCTTAATCTCTTTTCTTAATCTCTTAAGTTTTTCTCACTGAATTAAAAAAATGTATGCATTATAAGAGTCAGTTTTCTAGTAGCAGCACTGTTATGGTTAAAATAAATCCAAACAGCAATTATACAGTAGTTGGCAGTGATATATTTAGATATTTATAATAAACTGTTTAGACCCATGTTTGTATTACTATTGATCCAAACTTAAATGGAGGACTCAACTCATTACTGTAAAACCCACTTTACTGATACTACTGTGCAAATATAGGAAACAAAATCTGCTATCATTCAAAAGGCAATTCCTTTGGGCAAACTCAGCCACGAGTTAGCACAGAAGCTGTCTCACAATCCAAGCAAGCTGTGTCCTTCACTATTCTGAAGCAGACGCTCTGAACATGAGGCAGTTTACCTTGAGGGAAATTGTACAGAGCACTTAAAATAGCCCAGCAACCCTTCTGTTTCTGACTGAGCATTAGTGGTCCCACTGCAATTTGACTAGAATTTGCATTTTTTTTTCATTAGACAAGTACTTTGAGTTCACCAGGCATGTGCTTTGCAATATAGACAAGCAGGCTGTCACTTTTCACTTAGATGGTTGCAACACGGTTCTTGGAACATACTGAGATTATTTAAAGATTTATGGACTTATGTGACTTGCTTTGTGGTATTTTGACAGCCATGAGAAGACATAAAACCACAGAACTCCATTTTAAGGAAAACTATCACACTTTAAAGACCATCTCAACTGGATTATTCAATTTCCCAATAAAAGACGTCCCAAAAACATTTAATTGGAAAAAAACGCACCTCATTATACTCATCATTTTGTGCTTCCTTCAAAGAACAAATGATTACAAAGATGAGACACCTGGCCCATCTTTGGAACAGGATGCTAAAAATTGATTTAAAAATATGTTCCACAAAACAAACCAACACCTATACAAAATAAATTAATACAGCAGAGTATGCGGATTATTTTACCTATATTACACAGAAAATAAACTCATGAACTCACACACACTCATAAAATAAAGTCTTTCCTTCATTTTTAAAATCACACTTTTACCCCAGCCCTTAGTTCAGTCACAGAATGCTAATGCTGGCAATTCCTCCTCTTTAAGTGATTAACATAATTTAGTTCCTCAGCCACTGCAGAACTAGACTGTACAAAGCACATCAGAAAAAAAAAAAAAAAGGTAACTGAAAACCTTCATAGAACTCTGCCTACCTACCAAGTAAAATGAACAGAGATTAGCTCATGAGCAGGCCAAATCACATCCACATAGCTCAGAAAGCACATCCAAAACTTTCAATCTTCCTGAATTATTCACTTAATGTGATTAGCCTGCACACAGACTTCAAGGAGACATTCGGGTACTAATTTTAGTTTCGAAAAAGGCAGTCATCTAAATAGTCTTCCAAAGGTGCCAGCTGCTTTACAACTTCCCTTGCAAAATGAATGTATGGGCTAACTGTAACCAGTGTAGGCGAGAGGGGAAGGAAAGGAAGAAAATCAGAGAAAAATGAAGCATAACCAGGAATCAGAGACACGGCTGATATAGAACACATTGTGCATCCTAAACTTTGGCTTAGGAGCAGCAACCGAGTTAAATTAATTTAACTTTTGCTCTACAAGTAATCTGCCATACTTTAGAATTCATCTCTGGAAAATAGATGTTCATAATTATGATTTAGTAAGCTACAGGAAGAACAAAAGCTATATTGTGCATCCAAGACACATTTTCAAAATGGAGAGAGTTTTATTACAGGGACTCATGGGCACTCATTACAGACTCACATCTTCTGGATTACATGATACTTACTTGTTCCCCAATTTTTTGCATCTCTCCATCATCTCAGTAAGCAGAACCTGTAAGAATTACTTACTAAAATTAGTAAGATTTCATAAAAAATACAGCTTTAATCACTGTAGTAAAATCTACTAAAAGCTGTTTTAATTACCAACCCAACTCATTCCAATAATCCTGTCTTATCCTGTATTTACAGCACAAGCAAACAACAGCGTACTACAACATAAAACACACCTACTGGAATGGGTACAGTGACATTTTAATCAAAACCACTATTTTATGGAAGTCAAATTTGCAATCCTTCAGCCGTGCTATTTCTCAAAATGATTTCTATTTGCCACCAAGGTCAATTACCTCTGGCAGAAGAGGTGACTATTACAAACTCTCTTCTGTAGAATGCAGAACAGACTGACTTGAGACTAAAATAGCCTCTTGACTATGTTAAGCAATTACAAAGCTACAGTTTACCCAAATCATTTTTATATCTGCATGACAGAAAAAACTAATGAATTCAGGAAATAAAAATTAAACTAGCTAAAGGACAGCAAGAAACAAACAGACATACTGCCTATGAATTTAAAGTGGTCTAGTTTGGGCTTTGGGGAAACAAACAATCTTCCTGTACAAAAGAGAAAAGCAAGCAGTCAGATCCAGCCTCTTTATACTAACTTGTACACTCACATAAGTACTGACAGATTTTTTATTTTTCATTTTAAAAAGAAGGGTTAGAGAAAGGAAGGAAAGAGATTTAAATATTTGATACCACTGAATTACATAAGTTTTTCTTCCTCAGCTGCTTAAGCATTGTATTTTTAAGGGTTGTTTTTAATACTTTTTTTGTAATTCTAAATAATTCTATATTATCATTCCAAAGAAAAAACTCAAATCTGAATATTGTAACAGTAAAAAATTGAGCAGTTGAGCTGAAATTACTGTTGGTATTTTAAGTCGTGTCACTTACGATTCAGCGCATTTTGCCACAGAATTCTGCAATCTATAATAAAAGGCATTTATGTTGCCTAAACTTCAATTTCATATTTAATACTTATACTTCTGTATTGGACACCTTCTCCAAGAATTTCTAGCACAAAATACATGGTGTTTACATCAGATGCTTTCAGTGTCCTTAAGTTTTACGAAGCATTGCATCACTCCTTGCATTACGCAGTTAAACAGTGGGGAAAAATGTAGGAATGAGTTTATCAATTCTTTAGTAAAACTAGCTCTCTACTGCAACGCTGCCATTAGAACCAAGCATTAGCACACTTACTTACCTCAGGAGCACGGTATGCAATACACTGTAAAATCCAGTCTATAGCAGGAGAGTATAGAGTCAAATATAAAGGAATTTCCACACACTGTACTATCAGCTGATTCTGAACTGTATCCCCATGAATCTATTGAAATAAAAAATACAAAAATACATTGCAGTGAAGAGGTACTTAATCAGAATTATGACAAATTTTGCTTATGAACTGAAACTATGACAAACAAGATCATAAGATTGGATACTAGGAATATTTTCCTAATCAAGGTTTAGACTGGATATTAGGAAGAATTTTTTCACAGACATGGTGGTCAAGCATTGGAACAGGCTGCCCTGAGAAGTGGTGGAGTTCCCAGCCCTGGAGGTATTTAAGAGATGTGTGGATGTGGCACTATGAGACATGGCTTAGTGATGGGACTTGGTAGCTCGCGTTGATGGTTGGACTTGATGATCTTGAAGGCCTTTTCCAACCTAAATGATTCTTTGATTCTATGATAAAGATGCATAGACAATCTGAGGCATTCCTTGCTAGCTGGGCAAAATACCAAGCTCATAGCATACATTATTAAAGCACAGAAACAAATAGAGCAGCTGAAACTTAACCAGCATGAATGTAACGCTTCCTGTGCTACAACTGGGTACAGGAATATCCCTAAATCTCAATTTAAGAACTTGAAATTTTTTTGAAAAGTATATGGTAGTTTGGTTAAGAAGTATATTTATGTGATTCAGAAAATAAAAAACAATTGCTTACTTGTTTAAACGTTAGAAGAAAGTCAAAGAAATTTTTGTTAAGGCTTTCTTTGAGCTGAGGTGCCACTTCCATCCCAACCTGTATTAAAAGAGGAAGATTTTATTTGCATCTATCACCCGTGCTCCTCCTCCAATTGCAAGACAAAATATATTTTTCAGAGGAATATACCAAGTCACATCCATTAAAAAAAACAAACAATATTGAATCACATGCTTTTGATTATCTCCATGCTTGCTATTATAATCGAGTCCACTGGCAACTACTCTGAGGTAATTACAGCTGAATTTAAACACAGTTCTCACAACATCAATTCCATGTGTCTATAAGCAGTGAGGAAATACTAGTACTTGCATTGCAACCGCCTATATTCATTGTATTGCTTCATTCTTTTCACAGAATCAAAGATCTCGAATGAAAATATTAGCACAGATATAGAAATAGTACTGATAAATAATAAAGGTTATTGATATACACAAATACAAGGCCTACATAGTAAAGCTGGAACTGCAAAGGGAACAAATCCATACAGAACTCTTTTCAAGAACACAGAAAATGACAAAAAATGAAAGCATGGCATAATACAAGAAGTTAATAACTGTTCAGCCTTAAATAAATAAATAAATAAATAAATCTCAACAGATTAAGGATCCTCTCTTCAATCAGACTCAGATGTCTGAGTTTTGGGATCCCTGAACATTTGCAATTCCAGCTCACTTCATCACAAAGCCCACGTTACTGGCACAAACCCAAGCCAGTCATCTATCACTTTTCTTTACGTATCGTTTCCTTTCAAATTATGGGGCTAAAGAGAAATATGTCACCTCACTGCATACAGAACTGGTTCTCTGGTTTCACGCAAACGTTTATTCCCACATTTTACAATGCTGTGGCTTTAGACATCAGTTACATCTGTACTACAGTTTTCCTATTTAAGGATTTATATTTTTGAAAATCTATTTTCACTGCAGAAAATCAGTGAAAATCCCCATCTTCAGTGGGAAGCATTAATATAGTGTGTGTACCTGGAATACAAAAGATTAAAAGCCTTTCAATTGAAAAACTATTAAGTTTTCTCATTTTAAGGAAAAGTCAGGATTTGAACAAATGATCCTTTATTTCAAGAAAGTTTTCACTATTTATTTTGTACACTCATCTTTATGAACAAAAAGGAGCGTGCTAAGCTCTTCCTCACTAATAATCTATTAACAGTAAGTGCAGTTATGTAGCCCTAACTCTTCTATGCATCTATTTTACCTGTATCAGGAGCAGTAAAAGCTAGACTAAGCTTATAAACTGTTTCATAAAAACTTCTGGGAACTTTGCACTATGTAGCAGGAATGATTGGGCTATGAGAAAAAAAATACAGGCATTACTGTATTTCAGGAATCAAACAAATTAAGCAGCTCATCTCTCAGAATAAAGCAGAGGCTAGCAGTTGCTTGCCGATGCAGGAATTCATATGCACACCCCTGAAGAGTATACCAAAAGCACACTGGACAGTTTATTCAGACATATCAAATATATCAACACAGGACAGATTTGTTGCAATTTATAACGGCAGCTGAATTTGTGCAAGTATTGCCAATTAACAGCCCTTATATTTTCCAGTTATAGTCAAGATCATCGCCACTACTTCAAAAATGTGTTTCACAAATACTTTTCCACTACTGATGACTTTTTGAATCATTTTAGGATCTCTTCTTGGGTAAGTATGTCTTGGCTTTTGCCCTACCTGAAGATAAAAAGCTGGCATAAGCAGCACATAAAATTAGTTTTTACATATTATAAAAACTTAAAGAAAGATCCCCCATTATTAAAACAAAGAGAATATATATTTTTTTGGTTTGTCTGAAGGAAGAGACAGGCTTCTGACTACTTCAGATAAAAATGGTAGTTACTTCTTTTTTCCCCCATAGCAGTAGAGCTAGCTGTAGTAAGTCTTTGATACAGATCTGAAGTGCTAAATGGTAGCCTACCCTGCAAAGGTATGCTCTCGCATAGACTGCGACCAGTGGATCTCCAATTCCTCTAATCATAGACGTTAATCGTGGGAGACACTCGGAAATCCCCCTGTTAAGATTTTTCAGAAATGAAAACGAGATTTAATATCTGGTAACTGAACTATACCACAGACAGATAACCTGAGTAGCTGCCCAGTAGACTGACAAGTGAGCATGAGTTATAGGAACACCTAGCAAAGGTGAAGCATATTAGCACAAAATTTTATTTCAAAAGTAAAATTCAACATGCATGCTAACAGATATCCTATATTTGAACTACACTATTTGCCATTAGGAGCTGCCCAGATAGCCAGGTTGTATGCTTGGATTGCAAGAAGTGCAAGTGAGAAATGCCTCCTCTAGTTTGGAGAAACAGCAGAGCTCTGGAAGGGCTGTAATTCAATGTGAAAAAAGCAACCACTTAAAGGACTGGCAGAACTCCTTGTATGTCCCATTTTCCCACAGGTTCTTTTTGACAGAGCTGTACTAGTACCTGGAGATGAGGCCCATCAATTCCAGTACAAGAACTGCCTTTCAGTGATAATGAAGTTGTCACTGTAGTAGCAATTTGGCTTACAACACTCATTTCAAAATTTAACTAAAAAGGACAATTACATGCAAAGGAACATTTTCAGCTCAGCAGTTGACACTGTTTGGCAACATATGAAGCTTATACCAAGACTTTCAACAGACAATGGTTCATTGCTCCTAAATTGTTCTTCCAACTCTGTCTCTACTAATATGACACATCAATATTTTCCCTTCAGTTTTCTCTTCCTTCTTTTTGCCTCACTTATCTCAACAATCTTGCTTTCCTCTCCACCATCTGAAGCCACTGGTTTCTAATTTGCAAACTCCTGGATGTCACAATTAAACACATATCCCAAACCTGCAAACACCACTGCATTCCAATCTGTACCGCAGTCCACTGTGAATTTACTCCATGGTATTATCACCACAAACTTAACTCAACTGCTTCTTCTCAGACCTATTAACACCTTACCCACTATTAATAACGGAACTTGTATGCTTAACTCCCTAAATTAGCTTATACGTCTGCCCATTCACTTCCTTCCCACAATTAACATTTACTCTTACATTTTGGATAGGAACTTATTGCACTTCAGTATGGCTGCTTCCACATAACTAAAATGAAGCCAAGTTAAGGAACAAAGTTGATGAACATGCCATTTAAAAACACAACACCAAAATTATAAACTGAAGACATATTGAACAAACTCCTTCAAGACTTTCTGTAATTAACCTCACCACACTTATTCTTTACAATTTGTGTAGAAGTTTTTCATTTATTCCCAGCTTTCACACATCCACTCTACCACCGACGTGCTGTTCAGAGCCAATAACTCAGCATTCAGTTTACTATTAAACATGATTCAAAGTTAAATGGAAAACATGCAGCCCCAAACAAACAAAACCAAGTTAGTATAAACAACAGATTACTGTGTGTCTTACTGCAGTAAACACGTTCATTTTTGGAAAGGTCTATGAAAAACCTGTCTCACTGACAAGGATACAATCTGGGAATGAGCTCTCTGATGGAAGCAATTTTGAAAAACCAGTTTAAGCATGTTTCTTTGGCAGTATCGTTAACACTCTCTGGAGAAAAATTATCTGGGAAAAAAAAAAGAAACAGAAATAGGTACATTCTTTCTGGATACAAGCTGCTTTTCAGTCTAGATTTAAAACTGTATTCTCTTTCCTTTCAGCAAGAAATTATGCACACCATAATAAATTAAGTAATATGCTTGATTCAGCTCTCTCTCGCAGCAGTAAGAACTCAGTATATGGGCAGCTAGAAAATACAACTTGCATTAAGTAACATATCAGAAGCTGAAGTCAAGCACCCAAAGCTAATCCTGGATCTGCTGCCTGAAAAATCTAACCCCTGCCTCCCCATAAAAGCAGAAATTATAAAATAATGGATAGGTAATCTATACCAAATGCATACATATACAGATGGTAGATGAGGTTTAAGCACTCTAATTATTTACTTGAGAAGTCTAATGTATTTTTAAAAGAATATTACTTAAAACCATATTGGAAGGAGCGGGCGATATTAAGCACGGAGAGAACACTTGCTTTTTTCACTAAGCACCTAGCACTGCAGTGCAGTCTCCTCATGAGCTCCAGGACTAATTACATCAGCTGCCAGCAGGAAAAAGCTGCCATCCCGGGGAGGAACAGATGGGTTATGGGGACAGCACTCTGGTCAGGTGGGCATGCAGTTGCATGGCAAACTGCCTCCTCTTTCTCTAGGATGCCTGAAACAGAAGGCAAAACAGGCTTCTGGTAACCCACCCGGGTCTGAATCAGGATGGCTGGGAAGGCTGAGTCCCTCTTCTCTCAGTGCTAAAGCTAAAGCTACAGCTTCTGCTGTGAATATCTGCTTATGAACTCCTTTTGAAGCAGATTTAGAAAGCAGTGGTCTCCCATCCCTGCTCTCAGAAGGTAAGAACGCCCTGTTCCACATAGAAGCGTCCCACTTCCAAGACTAGAGAAGCTGCGTTATAGATGCAGACTGAGCATAGGAAGTCACTCCTCCTCAGCTAGGACCAGAGGAGTTCTCAACCAACGTGGAGGTTGAGCCTGAAATCCCCTAGGGTTCACACAGCTGTGCACAGCAAGCACAGCAGAGATCTTCTTCCTCCCTCTCACTGCCATAGCTGCTCCAGAAGCTCCCACCAGCAATGCCCTGGGCAGCAATACAGCTGCAGCACGAGCTCAACTCTCCAGAACTGTGCTCAGTAATTAGGTTGTGGTACAGGAACTGTCTGCCCTCATCAATGTTTGTCAGATCTACAACAGCTAAATTGAAGGATTTACTGCAAGTTTATTTCAAACTTCAATATTGGTTGCTTTCAGGCTCTGGCTCAAATCCTATGGATTTAACTGCAACCTAATGTTACTGCTGCAGTGCCAAGTACAGAATAAAAAAGTTTTGTGTTTCAGGATGAGGCCCTTAATACACTTCGTATACAAGGACATGCCCATATAGAATGTTTAGGAGACTTCCTGAAGAGGTTCCTCCTTGTACACTTGTACTGTAACTGTCAAATTACACTTGTACATTGTTTTGGAATTTCAACTGAAAACATGAAAAGGGCCCAAGCTCAAAAGATCACACTCGCTTAGTAAAGCAAGTGAACGCCTGCTTCCTCTTCCAAAATTCTTAATTAAAGCAAAATTATCAATAGTTTCCAGCGTAACAACAAAAACATCTATTTACTGAGAACCAAGAGCCTCAGCTTTATTTTACCATTAACTTTAAGCTATTAAAAAACAGTACTTCCAGAAGAGAGCATATGCTAACAAAAAAAAGAGGTCTTCCTCATCTCATCTTGCCATTCATATTTAACTCTGTTTACTTATCGATCATTATTTGTGAACTCAAGTCTCAGGAAGACCCGGTTTATGTTTAGCAACACCAAAACCACGCACATTTTATTACACTTTAGGTATGTTCTTCACAGTTAAAATGTAAACTTGCATAATCATTGTGAATGGTGGAAGCTGTAAGAAACGGATATTATACTTTTTTAAACTAAAAATTATTGCATTCAAAGCAGAACTTTTTTTCATGGGAGATACAGGCATGGGTTCCAGTTAACTGTCCTCAAATCAATTCAGACATGATATTCCAGCAGCACATTAGAAGTAAAGTTACCTGACAAAGAGACACGATTGTCCATGCACATTGACAGAATTCTTTCATACACTAGTTTACCTGTTTCAAGAAAGAAGAAAACAATACAAGCCATTTTTAAACAGAATCAACATTTAGTGTTTTTGCTTTCTCCAACATGCATTGAAATCATCTGGAAAAAAACTTTTTAGAATGCTAACATCATGCTGCCCTCTAGTGAAGCTGAAATCTTAATGGCCTGAGTTTAGCACTGCACACACACACAAAAAATGTATCTGGCTCCATAAAGTGCAGAGTAGCACACAGGTCAGGTTTCTCCCAGGCCAGGGAAGGACAGCTGGTGTCCTGTCTTTGCAGGGTTTGGATATTATGTTATCTTCAGCAACTTTGCTGAAAGTAGGAAAGAACAAAGAGGAAGCAAGACCTGAAAAAACAATTGGTTCTATGTCACAGCATATCCTGCTAAACATCAATATCCTTCAACTTTGAATGCCATCGTAAATTTTTTCCGTAACACAGTAGAAAAACAAGGAAGTCAGACAGAGTTGAATGACAATTTCACCTAAAAGATCATTTCAAAATGTAGTTACCAAATTATTTAATCTATTTTTATTATTTTTATCACTTCATAGTCCTCACTCAGCTAAAGAAAACTTTCAGACTTTCAGACAAATACAGAATGAAATATTAAGAGTCAAGAGGCTGTCAAAAGTATTTTCATAACAACTACAGCATTTTAGACATTGAAATTCAGAGATCATGTTTTTTCCTACAGTTTTGTTCTACATGTTCACTAAGACACAAAACACAGAACTGCTGCAAGATTTGTATTTTGATTTTAAAGATTTCACTAATAAGAATTTCTGAACGATTGTATAACACATTTGTATCACTGGTTTCCAAGCATTTATGTTGGAAAACATTCACTATTAAAGCAGAGCTATTTCAGCGCTTTTACTACACCAAAAACAAAACAAAACCACACAAGCATAGCAAGTCACTGAGAAATCAAAGGTATTTTGTATTTTTTATTCAATGTTTTCTAGAATAACAAAAACATTATTTCATATTATTAACAACTGTGTAGTAAGTCTTGTAAATTAGATACTTACCAAAAGTATCAAGGATATCTGTAATTAAAACAAATTTACTTGGATAAAACTGGATTACAGTCGTATCTGAAAGAAGCTTAGAACACTACAAGGGAAAAAAAAAACAAAAAAACATTTTTAGAGGACAATTCAGGTTTGTGTTTTCACTCCTGACAGACTGGACCAAATTAATATCTACAGATGGAAAGAACCAACATGAAGAACTATCCAGCAAAAAGCGCAAGAATCTCTAACATAATGAATCACGCTACTCTGTATTTTTCAGGTTATTCTTCATTTCCAGCAGAGTGCCACAGATCTGTTTTTCCTTTATACAAGGTAATCCATACTGCAGAATTTCAGCTGACCCTGCAGACCTGTGCATTCATTCAGACAAGACAAATTGTCTTCCAGAAGCAGCATAAAAAGGCACTTTTCTAAAACAACTTTTTAAAGGGTATTATTCAGTTTCCTATCCTTGCCATAAGCATCCATACGAAAGACAAAATTTGATACAGAGTAAACTAAGAAAATATTTTAAAAGTTTAGCTAATGAGCTTTTAAACACATCTTTACAGTTCCCATAACGACTTCTAACATTTTGGAAACAAGCCACTTGGTCCATAGTCAGCTCTAGGGAGGAATCTGATCAATCACCACACCCGGGCACACAACGTGACTGAGGCACTTGGCCTACAATGACGGCTGGTGCAGAGTCACATCTGAAATGTACCAGTCAACTTAGTTCTAGCACTGCTGTATGCAAGTCCTGGTAGGAACAAGTCAATTTACCATATGAACTTAAAACACACAATGAGGAATTTGGATATTCATAAGATATTTTAATCGAGCTATACCTGGTTTTCTAAGGTTATGCAAAAATTGCAGACTAAACTGCAGTCACAAACTTTGGCAGAAGTTTATTCACAAGAATCAGCTTCTGCCTGCAGAAGCAAATGACTGAGAGGAGAGCGCTCCACCTCATCCCTGCGTGAGCCCAATGTGTCTTCTCTGGTCTCTAGTTAAGACTGCCAAGTACAGCATTCTCTGCCATCTCCGCCCCTGCTTCAATGGGATAAGTAAATAAAGTGCAAGTTTTGACTGCATTCCAAAAATCCAGGAAGCAATGTGACAACTGCTTTGTTAAAACAAGTAAATCATAACATTTGAGCTTATTTCAATGACAGGCACCCTTAGTCTCTTTGCTTTATTATCAGGGATGAACTCAGGAGCGCACCAGAAAGACAGGTGAGTGCATTCACATCTTGCACCCAAAGAAAATCGTCCCTGCTGTGTGGTCAGTGAGGCACCCCCACAGAAAGGCAATTCAGTCGCTGGTTAGTGCCTCCACATCCCACGAACACGTACCACTGTTCTTAGAGCTCACACACATAATCAACTTATTTCAGCTTACTCTGAGTAAGTAGCTTAGCTTATTCTGTCTTGACAAGTAAAGCATCTTGTATAAAGGCACTTAGGAATTCACATGTAGCTACTGTGCTATAAATTCAGATCCTGTCTCAATAACCAGAACTCCTTCTGCACTCAAGCTCTTTAAAACTCTCACAGAGAGAATGAAGGTTCTGTCCCCATAGCCAAATAACTCACGTAATTCAATGATTAGTTCTGAAATCAAGATAGTTCTGGCACGCAAATTAAATTACTTTTTCCAGCTCAGTATACATTTCTGAAAATAATCAAAATATAAAAAAGCCAAACTTACTCATCCTATTGCAGACTGATGAGTATGTGACGCTAATAGTGATAGACTTCATGTATAATCACAGCCTGACGTCAAGGAAACTACTGAGCTTTCTATGAGGATACAAGATTTTTTAAATTATGCTATTTACTAAGAACCAGCAACAAGAAAAGTTCAGTCAGGTTTCTATCCTATCCTGCTTTATAAGTATAGGATTAACTATTAGTTATTTGGGAGACTCCTTTATGAAGGATTTTTGTGTTCGTGCTAGTTACCCAAGCACCTCTTTCATTCTTACCAGTCTTTCAATTAATGATGAGTATCTGCAGTACAAAATTCAAACACAAAGTGAACAATACATAGAGAGAAGCACATGCAATTTTGATACTACTTTCCTAAAATGAAGTACTGAACCCCATCTTTGAAATGATGTTATTTCAAAAACATTAGTGACACCATTTGTAAAATAATATTAAAAAGTATGAATGTGCAGATTATCAGTGCGAGACACTGTATATATATGTATTAGTGCACTGTAAATACAGTGCCTCCGTGTCCCTTTCTTCCTCCTCCAAAGACTCCTAATATTGTATTCTTTCTTTAAAGTATTCCCACACTTCACAAATGACATGATTTCTTTTTCAGAATAATTTGCTGATTTCATCATATTACAGTAGAACATTAGACACTTTAGGTTACATATCATTTTCTGACTTCCCTTTATTTACATTTCATTTCTTTTATTGTCTTTACCACAATTTAAGATGAAGTTGCTGCTAACAGTTTTCACAAGAGTATCCAGCATGAAAAAAAAAAAAAAAAAAATCCCAACTTTATATAACCCCTCTTGATGACTATTAGCATTACATCAGTTTTACAGCTTTTAAGGTTGTCATTATCTCCTCTGTCCTCTGATGCACTCTGCCTGTGGCATCTTTGAAAGGCCAAGCCAAACAAGAGAACATTTAATTGTCCCATTCCTCCCTGTGCCCCCTCACAGCCCATCACCTCAGATGAGACACAGAAAGAGGAAGACTGTAGAAAAGATTAAACAAACAAACAATGAGTTTTCTGCACTTTGCTAGGGTCCTATATCAGATCTGAACGGGGAACACTGACGGTTCAAAAAGACATTATCATACTAGGGTAGGGAAGAAGAGAAAAGGAAAGGAAATTCCAAGTCCTAGAGAAGTTGGTATTAACGACATGTTATTTATTATAATTCTCTTTAATCAGGTAAAAATTACAAATCTGTCTTTTGGCCACTCTTTTTAATGGAAATTACACCCCACATACCCTAAACAAAATCCTCAGAACTGCCACTTTATGTCCTTAACAATTATGTCCATAGAGCACTAAGAGCTAATAATGAGCAGGCAGGTAGCAAGCTGCAATTACTACAAAAATGTAACACTGACCTGAATGACTATTTTCAGAGCTTTTACTTTCTGATCAGAAGACCAAGCATCCTTTAAAGACTGGTTGAGTTCTTCAATTCGGTTCATGTAATCCTGCTGAGTCAAGTTCAACAGCTCTTTTTGTGACCCCTTGCAAGAAAACACAAGTCTAATTAATAAGAGAGGAAAGGAAGGGGAGAGTGAAGAAGAGGAAAGGGGAGATCCATTATTATAGAGTCAAATCAATGTGAAAAAAAGCAACTTATTAGAGAATTCCCTCACTTCCCCTTCTTAACTTTGTAATGGTCTTCAGTAAATGTACCAGCGACATTAAAAAAAATACTTTCAGGACAAATTCTGATCAATTTATTATCAAGCTGTATTACAAAACATATTTCATAATATCTGAATATCTAGAAACTACCAAAAGTAGAAACAATCACAGATGAAGAGAGAAAATGCAAATGCCGTTACAGTTTCACACAAGGCTACACCTTACCCTACAGTAAGGGATACTGTATTTTTCTACTCAAAGAATCCAATCCTTTATTTGTGATACATAACTATTATAACTGTGCCTGCTCAGGCAAAAGGCAAGCTGAAGTTAGTTAAGAAGTTTCAAAACAACATTATCCAAAGCAATTGTATCAGTAACCTACAGATTCAGGTTTCAGGAAAGTAAGTTACAGAACACTTCATCCTGATTCAGAAAAATGCTGCAGATTGAGAATAATTTGAAAACTCAGTGTTTCAACTAAACACGTAAACACAACATAATTATGTTCAGGTAGAAAACATGCAGCTTCCACAACCTAGAAACAGACAAAATTATCCAATGTTCAGAATGTTAGGCTCCATGAAGTTTTATAGCAGCTGCAGACCATAAACAGTACAAATGTTAATCAACATTGGCAAATCAGGTGAATTTTTGGATTACAAATTCTAGTGATATAAGATACAATGATTTGGCCTAAATTCTATAAAGGCTGAAGTTACAGTGGAGAATAGATTTATCTAAATAGTGCATAAGCACATGCAGATTCGGGACCTTCTTAAAAAGTTTCACAAAAGATTTTTATTTCACCAGCTTATTTCACTTTTCAAACAGCAATGTAAATGGACCAAAACCTTTCTTACCTCTTCCAGATCATCCAGCTCTTCTAACCTAGTTCTCACTTTTTCAGAAACTGCTGAGCCAGTACTTGTACCTTTTCCTGTAAAGGGTTATATGTTTTAGACTTGGACTTCAAAAAGGAAACAAACCTGAAGGAGCTTGACAAACCCACACAACTAGTCAGTTTACATGACAGAAGCCAGGTAGTTTAATTCATTTGGTAGCTATTCCTCGAAGACAAACATTTAATCCTACCTACATCTGCTTCTTTTTAAAAAACAAACAAACAAAAAAACATTTTAATCCTACTTTCATTTGCTTTGGACATGGAAAGACAAGTAATCAAAACTGCATACAAATACAGCTTGAGATTTTCTTGCAAGTTTTGTTGGTACAGATAGAATGACTGGATAGAACCATAGGATAATTTAGGTCAGAAGAGCTCTCCAGAGGTCTTTGGCCAACTCCACTCCTCAAAGCAGGTCCAACTTTGAAGTTATAACAGGCTATCCAATCAATTTAATGATATGTAAGGACAGACTTTATACCCTCTCCAGACATCCTACTCCAGCTCTTGACCATTCTCATTCCAAAAAAGTATTTCATTTTATTCAGAAGCTTAAATGCTGCATGTTTACTCATACATAAAAATTCTGATTTACTAAGCAATCAGCTATGACTACAGAGCTCAGAATTGCTTCACTGGAAAAAATTATGAAAAATTTAAGATCTGGTTATTTTTCAAACTCTCAGCATACAGTTGAAATCATTTCACTTTCACTCCAGCAAGCAGGACAGTTGATAAACGTGATCCTCAAAACATCATCAATACTCACTTTAAATGGAAAAAAGTTTTAAGCTACAGTGAAAGGCAGTGAATTCCATTTCCTTCCTCAACACGTAATCATGAATTCATTAGCCTACAGGAACTCAAGACAAGGTGGTTTGTTGGTTTATTTTCAGTAATCGTTTTAAGTAAAAATCCAGATGACTTATTCATAAAAAAGCATAGATCCAAGCATATATTGAAGGGTGTGTGGGTGTGCGTGTGTGGAAACCATATTTCAACTACTCCTAGTTACTAATCTGTCACTTGTATCCTACTTCAAGCAAAAACTCTTATTGTTGGATATAAAGAAACTGTTTACCTTTTTCGGATCCCATGTACAGATTCTGTGAAGAAACAGAAAATGCAGACTTTTAGAAAACATGTTCTCGCTAGCACTCCAAGAATGCACAGAGTAATAACATTGCTAATGAAGCCTCTAATAATTTAGAAAGGGACGTAAGACAGTTTATTTCTATTGTTACGAAAAGACAAAGCGATGGCTCCTAAATATCAACAGACTTTTGGTCTGAACAACCAATTAGAAGTGGAAGCTTGTGGTACAGCCTTCTACAGCATTAAAACTGAAATTTCGGAGAATATTTACTCAGGACAAAATCACAAAACAGCAGCATCCAAAATCCATTATAGGTCTAGTATAAATAAATAAAATTGGAGAAGCTGCCACTTACAATAGAGAGCTTCTCAGTTGTTGTGTATCTAGCAAGGATTTCACCACGTTTGCTTGACCATGGTTCAAAGTCACTTCCTACTGCTGGGCCATCATCTTTATCTCGTTTCTTTCGTGTGTTATCCTATGAGGAGAGAACGAGTGCAAATGTTAAATACAAATCTAGAAAAGAAGACTAATAAAGGTAAGATTGATGTTTAAAGTGCTTACTGATTGTTCCACGAGTTACTACATTAAAAAAAATATCCTATTTAAATAAATATACATCAACATAAAACAGGTAAATGGAAATACTTCCTTCTATTTATACCGTATGTTTTCTATTTACATTACACTTCTAATTGGTGAGACAAATATACATTATCGAGGGTTGGCTTTGTCATTTTGCTCTTTCTATTTAGCTGAGATAACTGTCCTACATTTTTAGTTATTACCATGGTAGCAGTAGTAATCACAGGATCTGCAGCTGCTGCAAATAATGACAAGGGATCGGTACCATCCAAAACACTGCTCAATGGATCCATCATAGAACTCGAAGAAGAAGAGGAGGTAGATGAAGTACTTCCTTTCCGACTCATTTTCTTGGTCTTGGATTCAGTAACCTGGAAGAAAAGTTCAAAACCATTTAACAAAAAGTCTTTGTCATCCCCCTCTTTTCTTCAGTAAATCATCAAAATACGGATTACGTACACTGAACTGTTGCAACAAAGCAAGGACCCATCTACAAGAAAGTCTTTGGAATCAGCATTGTCATTTAAATTGAAGCACTTCTTCTTCCCTCTGAATCTGGGAGAAGTCCCGTTACTTTTTTTTTTTTTCCCCCCCCTCTCCTTCTTCTCCATTCTGGGTGTACAGAACCCTAAGAACATCCATTCTAAATTTCTTTCTAGTATCTCTCTACTATTTTATCAGGTCCTCCCTCTCCTTCAACCTCTTTCTTGCTATTTCATTTCCTCTGCCAGTCTGATCTTTCCTTCACAATACGCAAACCTTGAACATCAAATCCGTTTTTAAGGACTTCATCTTATCCTCCCTGCTGACCTTCCCAAGTAGAAGCTGCTGTCCATTTATCATTCATTAGCGTATGAGTATCATCTCTTTGAAGCTTTTTTTTTGTACATCCGCATTTTTAAAAGCCTCTCATACACTGAGGTAGTGATAAATGTTTTAAAGCATACAGCTGACTGGAAGTTAACCCAAAACAAATCTTACATCAAGCAATTATGCAGGTTATTTGTAATGCAACAATTTGATTTCAAACTTATCCATTATTCAGCATTTAATGCAACCAATAAAACCCACAAGTCGTGATGCTATATTAGTCAGAAGGAGACCATTTTTGATACGTAACAGGACCAGCAAATTTCTGTAAAGGACAAACAACAGAATAAACCTTCATGCCTCTAAAACAAAAGGCCACTAACACAGAAGGCAGCTAGTACCACCACCAGTTTCAAAGCCTTTCAATTTTAAAGGAACAGAAGTAAGGGCGGAACACAATCAGTTTTAATTTGCATTCATTTTCCAAACGCTCAAAAGGAAACTCACTGTAATGGGTTTTAACGGATGGTAGTCGCCAAAATCCACGGGTACGGATTCCAGTTTGCACATGTCAGATTCTGAAACATAGTTTCGTGATCTCGCATGCCTTAAAAGCAAGATTAAAAGGTAAGTATATATGCATATAAATAATCACATACTTATGATCAGAGAAACAGCTCTTATGTCTACATAGATGCAGGCATGTTTACAAAAAAAATGCATATTGGAAAGTTAGTCAATGGACAGACTAAAATTTCTCTCTTTACTTACAGTTACATAAACTAAAAGTGAAGGAATTTTACTTGCAACCATTCAATTGTATTCTCTCAGCTGTATTCTCTCCTGTTCCAATCAACACAAAAAGAGCAATTTAACCAAGCATATGACTGTGTGACAGGCTGATGGAGATTATTAAACACATCTTTTAAACTGAGCTGTCAGAGTGAAGGAAAAAGGTAAGTGTGAAAACACAAGGGAAGAAATCTGAGTGACTGTGCACAGATATAATGAGGGCCTGCACAGATTAATTTGTGTAGCTGCAAAGCTCTTTCATGGGAAATCTATTTCCATCTGTTCACTGTACTCATAATGAAAGTCAAAAAAGTAAAATGATGAGGAAAAAAACTATCAGTACTTGTATGCTTGCACTGTGGACAAGCCCTTGTATAAAAAGCCTTGCCTCTCCTACAAAATTAAGTATGTCATTAAGTGAAATAAATCACAAAACCACAGGCACTTCAATTTTTATTTCTAATCTGAAATTAAGAGAGAACCATCTGCATTTCTAATTTAAAAATGACTTGATTCCAGAAATCAACATAAATAAAAATATTGGAGTAAAGTAATGTTGCCACTAGGAACTAACAGTAATACATTTTATCAACCACAGTTTAAGGACACTGCTCTTTTTTACAACGCACCATCCATCCTATTTTTAATTGCTCAAATATAAATTTATATTTTAAAAGGCTTTTAAAGAACGCTTGACAATGTAGGAAGGCAGAAAAGGGGAAACCACAACTTCCCTGACTAGCACTGGTGACAACTTTAAAAGAGAATGAAGAGTTCCATGTGCTTTCTAATATCTCTTACAACACGTCAGTATCACACACACAGTATCACAGTATCACAGATTTCTAGGTTGGAAGAGACCTCAAGATCATCGAGTCCAACCTCCGACCTAACACTAAGTACTCCACTAAACCATATCGCTAAGCTCTACATCTAAACGTCTTTTAAAGACCTCCAGGGATGGTGACTCCACCACCTCCCTGGGCAGCCCGTTCCAATGCCTAACAACCCTTTTGGTAAAGAAGTACTTCCTAACATCCAACCTAAACCTCCCCTGGCGCAACTTTCGCCCATTCCCCCTCGTCCTGTCACCAGGCACGTGGGAGAACAGACCAACCCCCACCTCTCTACAGCCTCCTTTCAGGTAACTGTAGAGAGCGATGAGGTCGCCCCTGAGCCTCCTCTTCTCCAGGCTGAACAAGCCCAGCTCCCTCAGCCGCTCCTCGTAAGACTTGTTCTCCAGACCCCTCACCAGCTTGGTCGCCCTTCTCTGGACTCGCTCAAGCACATCCGTGTCCTTCCTGTAGCGAGGGGCCCAAAACTGAACACAGTACTCGAGGTGCGGCCTCACCAGAGCCGAGTACAGGGGCACAATAATATGTGAATATATGAAATGTATGTATGCAACAGTATGTTTTTTTAATGTATGCAACAGTAGTACTGTTAAAACAGGGAACTGAAAACACAAGGTGACAAAAATACATAGGACAGCTGCTTTCCCCAAACAAGTAACATCACAGCTACCACATGGTACCTTCCATCAGCTATAGCTGAGAACTAAGGCAGAAAGAGATCCAGGCAGTAACTACTACTATCTAAAAAAATATATTTCAAAAGGTTTTCTCTGCATTCCACCTGCCACAATTTCTTCATTTCTTTTTAACTTTTGAGATGTACAGCACAGTCAATTGTTCTTTCCTGCTTCATTCAGAATCTTGAGAAAGATTATAGCATGCACTAAGGCCTTATGTTAGTAAAGCATCCATGAGTGAAAACAGTGGATATGCAAAGGTGTCTTGAATCGGGCTCCTAACAGAAACAAAACACTCACCCCACATAATATACATCCTTCCCACAAAATCTAATGCATATGGCTATTCCTACTCAGACACAAAGTCATTAGTACGAATTTCAGCTGTGTGAAGGAGCCAGCTCTAATATAAATATGTACCATACACCCCTCCGTTTAAAAAAAAAAAAAAAAAAAAAGTTGAATTTAAAAATCCTGTCCAAAAAACAGTTAAAGAGGAGTAAAATTCCCTCCTCAGCTCTCATGCCCTTGGTTCCTGTGGTACTGCAAGAATGCAGATGTCCAGGTAAAGCTTGCTCTTACCTAGAGTTCTAAGCAAAAGCAGGACAAAAAGGAAACTAAAAAAAGATGTCGACTGTATGCATCAGTCTTTACACGTGAATAGTCTCTGTAATTTACTATTGTCCCATGCTTTATTCTCCTTATTCACTTACTTCATGGGTTAATTAGCATTTGGGTGAACAAACTTTCCGACAAACTCTGGCTTCCTAATTACGGCACTGCCATTGCTCAGTTACTGTTCTGCCAGTATTTCCATACCTCCTTTACTTATATTTCCACACCAACAGTAAAGAGAGACGCTGCTCACAGCTCCCCCTTGGCACACCATTCCCAGGCCAAAATCAGTTGTATTGTAACCATACCATAAAGCATCACTGGGCATGCATACATGTCGAATACACGTGTGGGAATGAAGAAGAGCTGTTTACCCCGTAAATAAGTCTTTAGAAAGTGCATTTACAATGTGATGAAGTGATCAACGCAGCTTGTAATGGAACTAATACGAGTAAGGAGTTGCCATGATGTTTTGCCTCTCCTCTAGGGAAAGCAGATTAAGCTCTCCTTTCTCGGCCACAGCAGCACAGCCAGCTTCCAGGAGAAAACAAGACTCAGGCCAAGTCAGGTTTTCACCTGCAGTGCATACAGCAGGATACGCCCCTGCCTGCAGGTACTGTCCCCACAGCAGTTTTCAACCTTTTTCCACACAGGAGGATTACTGCGGTTGCCATCAACCTTGAACACCTGCCAGATGGCCAGCCTCCTCATGGCAAATGGTACTTTTTCCTGGGACTGCTATTACCTTACCCCACAGGCTACTGGAGCTGTTTCAGCTCCCAGCCCGCCTGAAATCGGGGAGTTGCAGCCCTACCTGTTCCTTGCAGTTTCTGCAGGGTCACTAGGGCACACTACAGGCATACCAGCAATTCCAACAGCCACCTCATGGGTTACAACTGTCTTACACCCTCAGATTTTCTTAGCTGCGTAAATAGAAGTTCTAAATTCACTGCAGTGCAAAATGCTTTATTTTAAAAAGCATGGCTCTGACGTTGTAAAATTTCAACTGGTTTCATCAACAAACTTTTTCAGCTACAAATTATTTCCACTTTACATTAAATATAAGTGTTCACTCATGTTAATAACAAAAAAGAGATGACTTTCAGCATGAATATATACACATATAGGAAATTTATGTCAACCCAATAACTGCATTTTACTTTTCTTGATTCTATGTTAAGCTCCACTGCTAGTTTGCTCAGGACTCTAGTAAATCAGCTGCATCAGGAGAGCAAGCCTTCCAGAAACATAGCTTATTTATAACGAAAAATAAGTTTGGAAAAAAAATAGCTACAAACATATTTTCCTTCACTTTGTCAGTGACAGAGCCCCCTTTATCCTTCCTCGCCATAACTACAAAGCGCAGCTTCCCCATCGGGATGCTGTGCTCCTGTGGAAACACTTCGTGTTGCTGCCTGGACTCTGCTTCTTCAGTGCGTGCCCACAACCACAGCAACCACTCCCAGTGAGCTCGTGGAAGATAATTAATGGAAACTAAAGCTCTTGGTAGCAAATTTAAATTCTCTCCACAGAAATCTTCACCTCACGGTACCCACCAAGGCGGCTCCAACTCCTGCCCTGCTGGGGATCAACAGCGACATCCGCTGGGCACGACGGGACTGAACCTCCGTTATCTCCCCTGCCCCTTCCTCTTAGAGGGGCATCATAAAATCCAGCAGGATCACACCAAGCCAGAAATGAACTGCTCTAAACTAATTATTTTGCTTACTTCAGCAAAATAAACAAAGAGGCCATAAAGGCTCTCAGCAGCCCGCTCCCTCAGCCACCGCCCCCCTCAGCCGCTTTCCCCCCCGCCTCCCCCGGCAGCCTGAGGGGGGACCGCGGCGCCACGACCCCAGGGGACGCTCCAGGACCCCCCGCCGCCGCCTCAGCCCCCTCAGGCCCAGCGGCCCCGAACCCCGCCGGGGCTTCGCTTCCCGAGGGCTTCGCCCCCCGCCGCGCCCCCCTCACGGAGCCGCAGAGCCCGGCGGCCCCCTCGGGAGCCTCGGCCCCCGGCCCTGCCCGCCCCCGGCCCCCTCCCACAGGCTCACCAGGGGAAGGCGGCCATCTTGCCCCCCCGTCACGTGGTGCCGCGGCCGGGCCGAGCCTTCCGCCGCCATTTCCCGCCCCGCCCCATCCAAAGGCCCTGTCCTAATTAACGCGGCGATTTTCTTAAAATTAGGGGGAAAACAAACAAACAGTACAGGTCTTTTGAAAGATCGCAGGTTTATTGTGCAATATGTTTAAGTAAAAAGCAAGACCGGTGAAAACGAAAGTACAAAAATAAATACACTTCTGTAATGATATTACAGTCGCACACAAAAAGATAAATTAAATATGTTTAAATAAAAAACACAGATCAAGTACAAAAAACAAATTCTGGCACTTGTCAAGAGAAAGGCCGCATGAAAGTTCATTAAAAACAAACGAAGTTGTGCTACAAGGCCTTATTACACACATTGGAAACATGCTTAAAGTAAAAGAGGCTCAGGTGTGAAACCTGACCTGAAGGTAAGCATTCAGTTTTACTCACACACTAAACCAATCTTTATGTCAACATATTGCCTATGCTAATAATAAATACAGTATATAAAACATCCTTTAAAAGCATCAGTCTTTAGCTCTGATATATCAACAGCAAGCTTTGCCACCTGCAGCACAGGTTACACTTGTCAGTATTTTTCCCCTTTGAGATGTTTTCCACTCCTGTTTCTGGAGTTTTCAAACAAAGGAAATCAAAACAGCATTTTGATGACTACTGAGTAAGCAGGAAGCTTGTCTCAGGCATTTTTTGGATTACATCTGAAATTTTAAAGAGCCATAGAATTTATATGAAGGAGGCAGGTTCTCCAGTGGTGTAAACTGTTACATTTGCACCATTAGGGAAGGCACCCCAAAGCTTTCAAATAAAAGCTA
This sequence comes from Anser cygnoides, assembly GCF_040182565.1. NCBI lineage: Eukaryota > Metazoa > Chordata > Aves > Anseriformes > Anatidae > Anser > Anser cygnoides. The sequence continues at coordinate 8,777,451 of NC_089887.1, forward strand.
CAGCACAGAGCCACTGAGCAGTGACATCTTCAAAGTATTTAGGAAGCATTTTGCCTTTTCTACATAAGCAATCTGGTATCACTTGGTACAAAACATTTGTTTTTAACGACGTAACTAGCTGCAGAGGACACACTTACTGATAGAGGTCACAACTAGTGCCACAAGCAAGCCAATTTGTTCATCGCTGTCGCTGAAGATAACTCTCTTCATCCTACTATTAATCCTCCTTTTTACAGTTATTGTTTAACCCAATAGAACTTATCAGTCCTTTTTCTCCTTTATCAGTGTCCCTATGTTACAAAGCCTGCAAGGTTGCATTGTACTGATACCAGGAAGAAAACAAAATATAACCCATTTCACATTTAAGTAATCAGTTCCCTAGTGCTAGGGTAAAAGAGCAAAGAAGTGAGCACTGCAAAGACTTAAATAACCAAGCTTTTCCTCTGGTTTCTAATGTTAACATCCCATCACCAGTTCATTAAGAGAAAGAACTTAGAGACTTCCACTCACCTCATGTTGAAGAATAATATCCATCAGTATGACAACCAAGACAAAATATGAACATGATATTTCAGTATTAGATTTTCTTAAATGAGAGACTGTTTTTCTTGGGTTTTGGTAGAGGTTTTTAACCCCCCCCCCCCCCCCCCCCCCCGAGACCAGGAAACGTTATTTCAGTACAAGGGCTGTTAGATCATGGTACAAGAGAAACTGCTCAGAAAAACTGCAGATGTCAAAAAGAAAACATAAGGCATATGAATTATTATTATAGACAATCATGTGCAAGTCTGAAATGATAAAACAATTAAAATCTTGCCGTCTCATGTTTTTGTTGAACATATACTTCTCTTAATCTCGGCTAAAATTATTTCTGTAACAAAGTGCCACAGACAGGAAGGAAAAAAAATCATAGGACTTCCAGCACAATGGTTTGATCTACCATGTGCAGAAAGGGGCAGTTTCAGTACAGTCTTTGCAAGTACATCTGTCTGTCCAGTAGTTAATCTGGATCCGTATCTGTTCAATTCAGCAGCCATGAAGTTAGGTAATCGCATTTACACAAACACATCCAGAAAGGCTGCTGACAAATTCACTGACTGAAGAGCTCAGTTTTGTTTAAGGATTATATTTTTGCTTATTTAACTGATTTAACTTTATGGTATGAAACTAAAAATATATACGCGTGACTTATTTATGGTGGCAACCATACACAGAAATTGCAATTTGCAAAAATTTTATGAGAGATACAAGAATTACAGAGTGTTAAGTCATGAATTAACTTAATGTTGCTCTACGGTCTTCTTTAAATAATGTTATGAATCTTATGTGTACACAGTAGTATGAAGATCTAATAAGTTTAACATGCAATTTTCCACAGTATTAGAGCTTTGCAGCCCTTTATTACTTAAATATGATTGTATGAATATGTCATCATCTGGAAAAAACAAAGTATGTTTACCATTTCTGAATATACATATAAATTTAGGGCATGAAATACTTGAATCAGTGCTGAGAATGCCATCATTAAAAAATAGCCTGTTTATCCCAGCGAGTGCTGTCGTCTTAAATTGTCACAACATTTGGCTTCTTTCTTTGGGTTCTTCCTGCATATGCTCCTAAAAACAAAGTAGAAATATTACCATTTCACAGTTGATACTGTTTTTTGCAACAAGATTATCTAGCAAATACAGCTGAAAAGACAAAATTTTAAAGCATTATTATATATTCAGTGCCTACTTTGAAAACGACACTTTTCATAATGTTACACTTGAAATGCCTTATGAACACGTAAGTGGAACAGGTTGCTAAAACTACTAGTAGGCTTGAAAGTAACATGTTCTAGTTTTTCCTTCCTCAGTAATTGTTCCATTGTCTCTTCTGCTGATCTAAAACATCTGCGACTATAATTCAGAAGTTTTTAAAAGGTAAGTCTGTTTGTAACATTACCAAGACAGATTAAATATGATTAACTATTCCATGTACTACTTTTAAACATAATATCAATTAAGAAAATACTATACCAAGTCAAATATTTAAGACAACTCTTTTCTTTTCCCACCTCCCATGTTAATAAACAAAGAGGTAGAGACAGAGCAAGAGTAATGCAAAGCATAGGAAATTAACACTGTAAGTTGATCTTAGTATTTCTAATTATCTTCATTCTTGTTTCTTGGAATGTGGGCCTAAACTCTCTTCCTCAGACATCCACACACGACAACAGATCTCTCTTCTGTTACATTTGTTCTTAATGCATAGCAACAGCCCCCAAGATGAATAGTTTTCAGGTTCAGGAGAAACGTGTGCATGAGCCAGAGGGAAGCAAGTGTAAGGCATAGGCAAAATGTAAAGTTTCACTCTGACAGTTTGATAGACTTCAATAAACTATTAAAAAAATAATATATGTGCCAGAGAATACTCAAATCTTAATAAAAGCAAACTGTCTTTTCAGGAGAACAGTTGCAGGTTTCCATATGTTGACAAACACAACCAGAATTAAAAGTGCAGTATGAATAACTTTATCAGGCAAAGCCCTTATAATAAAAAGAAAGCTGCTTAAGAGTAAAAAGTAAAATAAAAATCTCTCCACATGTAACAAATTTCTAAATATATACATATTTAGAAAGCCATATTACACTATGCATAGCACAATTATCTTCCAGTGATAAGGGTTTAGCACTGCAGGCTGCTAAAAAGAAGCACAATTCAGCATTCATTAGGTGCAGGAAGTTATTGAGAGTGTCCGGCAATGTGAGCAAACATTTATATGAAAGCAGTGAAAGTTATATCACATGGTGCAGAGCAGTGAAAATGGAAGACAGCCATGGAAAAGAAATAGTTACCAGGCAATTAAACAACTGTGACAAAGTAAGTGCCAGTCTTTTTTTTTTTTTTTTAAATGATTTTCAGTTACTAGCACAGTGCAAAGCAGCTTTGCAAATGCCCCCAGAGACCTTACCACAGCAGGATCCCTCACATCTGAACACTGTTTCCCACTACACAAAAAGGCATTCCCGCTGGCCCAGCACTCGCCGGTGCTGTACTCTTCAGCTCACCTGTGATCCCGTATGACAAACAACCAGGCTGACAAGCACGATGCTTTAGTAGTGCTTGAACACCACATAGTTTTGAATCAGCCCACCTTTAATAATGTTTTACTATTAGGAAATAAGTGGACATATTTCAAGTCAGTTTTCTCCCCCTGCCTAGTCCCTCCCTGTAAATGCCCTGCCTAGCACAGCTTGCAAGCTACTGACTGAGCATCGTTACCCCATTAAAACAAAACCAAACAAACAAAAGGATGACTCTTCATAGATTTATTAGGTTCTCTCTTTAGTACAGACCTTTGGATTCAAGGAGTACATAACAAAAACTAAATTTAAGACCACCTATTAAAGAAAAATACCTTTGTGCTAGAAAAAGACACCAATCAGAGTGGTATCAGAACTACAAAGCACTTTGTTGACAGAAGTTAAAAGAACAGTCAAAAGAATGGGAAAAAAAAGTAGTTTGATGGCTATGTCACTGTCTTCTTCTGAAGTTGTTTCTCACACCTAGTTTGAATGCTTAAGGGACATCTGGAATATCTGTATTCTACTAACCCTTCTTCCCTTTTGTCCCTCTAACAAGCTGCGAGTTAGGGATTTAACTGCGAGTTAGGGATGAACGAGGACAATAAACAAAATAGAAATATTATGGGTTAAGAGTTTGCAGACTTAACATAGTTACAGATATAAGTACGTCATTTCTTTTCAAATTGACTTGAGATTATAGTTTCTCAATGGTCTTGTTGCCTTACTACAGTTGACTTCCAAGAATCTCTCTTGAAAAGAAACTTACTTCACTAAAACCAAATATATTCAACATACTGCCAAACCTCTCACTATTCAAATTAATCCATATATAAAGAAAACCACATTAAATATATTCAACTTAAGGTATTCTTTATTATGCAAAGTTATGCAGATTTCTTTCATGCCAAACATTCCCCATCCAGTAATTTCAGAATGCCTTTCTACTACCCACGTGGTATAAGTAGTCTAACCTATTTAATACCAGTACTTCCACATGCTCTTTTATATACCACAGGAAATTAAGTGACGTCAAAACACTAAACTGAGGTTATATTGTGTAACCAGAACTAGACAGCATACAACTGGTTAAATCATCTACTTCGCGTTCGAAGAAGGTCACTACAGGAGGCATTATACAGTTTTCCAGATAGTCAACAAATAGCAATAAAGAATGGAATTGAGAAATTTAGAGATGTATTCTAAAGGATTCCTTTAATTGCCTGGTACTAACTGTCAGGACTTAGATAATTACAACTAAGATAAACCTGGGGACTCAGCAGAGCAACACGCACTGCCAATGCAAGAGAGTGACAGAGAATGTTTTAACTGGATGTCAGACTTAAATGCAAAAAACACGATAGATCATCACACCCCAAGCATCAATTATATGAGACTGGGGAAACATCCAGATCCCAAATCAATGCTAAGCTTGATACTGACACCATACTCTCATTACTCCTCTTGACAACTTCTGGAATATTGTAACTGGAAGGGTTATTGATTGGTTCATCAAACTTGCAAATAGTAACTGACATATGGTTACCTTTGCTTGCTACAGTTACATTGCTTACTTAATATTCTTCTTTCTATTTCAGAGAAATTATTTACAATCTTTGCTAATTTTGAGTGCAACTGAGTAACTGCCTTGCTGCACCTTAGTGGTGACAACATTGCCAGGAGAATTGGTAACTGAAAAATAAAACAAACCAACCTTGGTTGGAATCTCATCATTTACTCCTCCCCCCATCCCCTTTATTTGCTTTCAAAATGAAATGCTGAAGATGTATACGCATGGTTTCTTATTAGCGTATGTCCTTCTACAGCCACTTCTCTTGGCTTCACGAAGTACAAGGACAATCACTTCTGAGAAAACAGAACATTTGAACAGTGCACACTCTGTACTGAAGTATGGAGATACTCCCTATAGCATTGCTCCAGGTCAGCAGTAAATGCAGAATCTTCCTTCTAGGAAAGGTTTGATACTTAATACACAACGTTATTTCAGATCACCATGAGAAGGAGCTGAAATTCTACCACGTTATAGTTTGACTTCTTGAGCCCAAAAGTTCCTAATTGTTTTATACTTGACTTGTGGAACTCTCCTTTGAGAGCAAAGTGTCATAAAGATCTTAAACAGCTTTTAAAACTCCAAACCAACTCATCTGTTGATAAATAAAGGCTTGTCACTTAAGAAATTTGAAATCAGATTAGGAAATGGAAATTGCAAAAGATATTTCATAGTGTTTTATTCTCTTCATGCCTGAACAGGCTGAAAACAGAGAGGTCTGGCACTATTATCAAACCTTCTTATTAAAAAGGTAACCAACTGGTAATCTCTGTATGCAAGCTCAGGAATACTCCACTTTTGGAGTATTATTTTTGTCTCATTAAGACTCACACATTCTGTAAGATTCTACAGTAGAAACTTAAGTTTCAGCATATGGAGACTAAATGCCCACTGGCAAGTCTTCTGAAACTGTCCTGTCTTTGAAACAAAACCTATTGAAAGGACAAGTTACGCATGTACAGAACTGCAACGACACGATCGATCCAACTCTAGTTTGACTACTATTAGCCTCTCAAACAGTTACAGTGAATATATTTGGAAAAAATACTTATGGTTGGGCATCTGACAAGTGAAATCAAATGAGCTATGTAGTACATTCTATACCCCACATTTGCAGAACTTTACAGCGGATGGTTAAGTTACCAGTGCATGTCTGAAGAGACAGGTTAGATCTAAGACACAGCAAAGCAGGTGCGCAAGAAAAGGAAAACAATATACCCCCCATCTATTTTTTCTTGATACTAGTAACTTATTTACTATACAATCCAAGCACCAATTTTCTACACACCTGGAACAGCCTTGTTAGACACTCTGCTCTCTGAGGCCTTCTTTCTATTTTGATCAACCCCCTTCATTGAGGTCTTAGGGGTTCTAATTAAATATAAAAGAGTTAATAAGTCACTTGCATCAATGTTGAAAGACCGTATCCAAAAATACAAAGACACTATCAAACTGTTTGGCATGAAATCATTTTTACACTGTCCCATATAGGCTCATCCAGATGATCTTGGAGGTCTTTTCCAACCTTAATGATTCTCTGTGCACAACACCTATTGACATTATTAAGGCTTAAGAAGATACATTACGTAAGAGACCATCTCTCCAGAGAATTTTAAAACTCTGTTCAACAAACTGATTCAGTTCAGATACTGTGGCATTACAGTCTACATTTAAAAATACATATATTTCATTAAGTGGAAGCAAAGCTTCATGGAATGAATGTTACAAATAGAAATGTCAAAACACGGTGTAAATGGAGACAATACACAAGAGGATGATAACACTAAGTATTTTCTTGCAGTATAAGGTAAAATAAAGCTTTATCACTCTCAAAATACTGTGAGAATTATTTTGCCTTTGAAAAACAGTTGCACCATTAAGTATAAATATTACTTCAAAATTACTGTGTTTTTGCACTATGCATTTACTTTTAATGTTAGGCCAAGAACATGCTGTGTCCTTACCCTTGTCTGCAAAGCAATCTATGAACTGGGGCATTCTGTCCTTGATTTGGTTGAAGTACTCTGTTAAAACACAAACTTCTATTAGTGCTTTTTCCCCTCTTAAAATAAAATAAAATAAAAATAAAAACAAAATAAAATAAAAATCTCACGAGGAATACTGAACTATGCATCATCTTTCACACAGAAAGTTTCAGAATGGCTAGAGGGCTGTGACATGTAGGCAAAAGTGGCAGGAATTAAAATTCCAGAGTAAAAATACTACTTTCACTAGCTATTTAAAGCAAAGACACACACACAAAAGAAAAGCTTAAGAGATACTAATAGTATATCTGAGAGAAACCTTGAACCTGAACATACAGAGATACAACTGTAAACAAATAATTTCTGAACTGACTTTGAGGAAAATAAAAAAAAATATTTTTTCTAACTTTAGAAGTAATAACCCCTTTTCTCAGACCACACTAAATCCGATTTCATTAATGCCACAATAATGGCTAAAATCCAGCTGATTGATGTCAAACAAGCAACAAAGACCAAAGAATCTAACATCATAAATTCTTTAGAAGCATTGCAATACGAGTAATCTTCACTCACCGGCTTTCAGGACTTTTTTGTTTTATGATTATTTTTTTACTTGGCATTCCCATTTCTGAAGCCCTAGAGAAACAACAGCATTGAAGCATATTTAAGTTACAAAATCATCATGTAGGTCTTAAACATAAATAGCAAGAGAAAACCAGCAACAGAATCTACATCTACATATAATACTGCCAGAATAGTTCTACGGATTACCGCTTTTTACGCATGAGCAAGCGTAACACTTCTATTCTGTCCACTGCGTTGCAGTAGACAGATAATGTCTGCCACCATCCCAAAAATACTCCTTGCCAGAGATACTCTACCAAGTATCCCTCTTGCTAGGCACTTTGGAAGGGTTGATAAAATAACCTACAAAAATCAACCATAAATTGAGTGCACAGAGGTTGTTTTGATCGCCACTGAAATATGCTGTAAATGCACAACCTGGAACAACCATTTTGCCCACAGGGACAACAAGTCTCTCAAAAGTTAGACAGAACTGCTACAAGTGGTAACACACCACACGTCTGAAGCTTTTTTATTCATTCTTCTTAGGAGACATGTTGGTTTCCAAAGAATCTGTTTCTCCAAAAACTTATTTTCACTATTTCCTACTCTTCCTACCCATCCTCTCGCACCCTCCACCCACCAAAGGGAGAACTGCACATACTTCATGTACTTTTTCCTATCCAGAGATTTCTGCGTAGCTGTTGAAAGCGTTGCTCTCTCTCTTGGACTCTTTACTTTATCCTATAAAAGCAAAAACAACCAACAGCAACACTCATTACTGTTTTAATTGAGCTTAACCTCATCTGACCTGACCCTACTTTAAAACAAATAAATAAAAATATTGATATATTTTAAATTTCTCTCTTTTCAGTACAAAGTTCATGTTCAGGCTAAATCCAAGATTTCTATCTTCTTTAAAATCAAAGAATCTTCCTTATACTACCAGATTAAGAACGCTTGCGTGGCATAATAAATTCTTGAAGTCTGAAATTTTGTTATCACTTTCATCATGTTTTTCACTGTTTATTATGCCTACGCACTAAAAGTTTCAAGACAGATATCTCCTACTGCAGTGATTTTTATTATTATTTTTAACTTTTAATAATTACATGAGCACAATTTAACAATTAAGATTGTAAACTTTTTACTTCATCAGGAAGAGTCTCTTAAAAGCAAAATGATTCAGTATTTAAACTCTTAAAAAAAAGAAAAAGCAGTTTACATTGTCATGACTATAACCCACCATTTGCCTAAGCATTTTCTCTTTACGAACTTCACGATCGTGACGCAGAATATTCATTCTTTCAGATGCCTCCATTGTAAAAAATATGTCATGGATGTCATACAGAGCAGCTCGCAGCTGGAAAGAATAGTTAAAAAATTCATAAAATAGTTAGCTTTCCCATGGTTTTGATCACCAAACTCCATTTAGACAAAACACTTTAAAAGGTAATTTAGAAATCCCTCTTAATGTGTCAGCAGAAAAATCTAATCTTTTCTTCACAGAGTTTACACTTTTTCTTTTGAATAAAGCCACTGTGAAAGTTTCTGGTATTTATACTACCACACATAAACAACCAACTTCTTTTTACAAAAGCAGAATAGCTAGGAAAGAAAAAGGAAGTTTAAATTATGTCACCTGAGCCATTACTCTTTCATGAAGGGATGCATCTTGTGCTGAAACACTTCCTCTTTTTAATGGGGCTTCAGACTGAAAATTCCTTATGAACTCCATAGTATCCTGGGGGAGAGGGGGAAACAAGATTAAGCACTGAGCATAATCCTTCACAACCAAGGAATCATCACAAACTTTTTGCGTAGTGCTGGTTGTCTTTTACTTGGACCTTATGACAGTAAGCAATGCAGCACTTAAACATGTTCAAATGGCAGATATTACTAAATTCTTCTGAAAGCAGAAAATGCATGATTTCAACTGTCAATTGACAATAGGAGAGAAAGAAAGATAAAAAGAACATACTCAACAGGAGGAGAAGCCACATAATTAAAAATGTGGATCTTACTTTTACAGTTTGCTTAAGATGTTTCAGTTTTTCTGTCTGCAGGAGTCTACGAGTAAGAAATCCCTTTGCCACAGCAGTTATCTTACTGAACTTCATTTGTATCTCTGGACTGAAAACCTTAAAAGAAAAGTAGCATTTTCTAAACACTGAATAAACAAAGCAGAAGTTAAGAATTATTTCTCAAATAACATCAGTTACTTAAGTTTTGAAGTAAGAAACAAGCTGTTGATAAGGGTAAAAAGTTTTGGCTAGGCCAGAAGTACCCACCACAGTATTAATTTAGCAGAAGCAATATACTGTTATATGATTATTTTGCATATATGAATAGCAAGAAAAACATACTATACAGTTGTCCCATGTAATTCAAGTCAATATAGGAAGGGACACCGAACTTTTCAGTGAAATTTATTACTACACAGCTATTACAAAATTGCCAGCGTCTTACAAAAATTAAAGGGCTTTTTAAGTTACAAATAAATCTTTTTCCTTACCTGAGTCCACCTAGTTTTGATCCTGTTACTTGGCCTAGATACTGAGGTTTTTATAACTCCACTACCCGATGGTCCCCAGAGGTAGAATGAAGTTTCACTTGTTGAAGTGAAGGTGTTAGGTGTTGTGGTATGAGCAAAACCTGCACGCAAAGCAGAGTGTATGGTTTAACACACAGATTTCTTTCCATAAAGTAATGACTATGCATGCAAATACACACAGAGCTCTATATACAAAAACAGATGCAATCATCATACTTCAGAACAAAACATAAGACAGCGCTCCATAAAAATAACTAATTAAGAAAAAAAATTCAATCACACACATAAACTTAACTCAGGCTGCAGTCAGGAAGTCTTTTTGGAGAGAACAGAGAGGTTCCCAATGCTGTTAGCTATTCTTATTCAAATTGTGGACTATAATACTTACATATTGGGAGAAAAAATATCTGTATGCTACAGCATGAAAAAAATAAATCACTCACATAATATTAAAGTTGCTACACAAAATCTTATCCATAAAGCATCTCAAAGAAAGTGGTTTTGAAGTGTTTAATGCTGTTAACATGGAACCTAAAGATGAATATTAAACAATCCTAATCATATAGTTCAGCAATTTTACTCGCGAAGTTCCTTTGCTCTTCGCCTGTTAAAACATCAGATTTCCATCTGTGTTTGCAAAGTGCATGTTAAAACAGTGAAGAAACAGAACGCAGCTCAGAAGTAGCAACTTTGTTTACAAGGTCAATTACAGGCAAGAAGCAATCTGAAAATTTGATTCATTTCAGAGCAAAATTAGATAAACCAATGGAAAGAAAAACAACCATTTCATAACACACTGGAACAGGCAAGACATGCCATTGACTACTGCTGTACATCCTTACAGACAAGACCCCCTGGTAGAGCCCTTCTAATCCTCCCACACAAACAAGAGCACTAGACCGCAGCTACGTGGCATCAGGATGAACGTTCTGTGACACGATGCAAATTCATGTCCTCATCCTTGACCAGATCAATTTACTTTTAACTTGCCTTCCTCAAATATTCCCCTTAACAACTCTATGCAGATGCAACACCTGGAACAGTACAAGAATGGCTGAAACTGCCACCCAGACAAACATGCAAAAGAAAATTTGTTTTACATATGCTGTCAGCAGCTGAAGGCAGCAGCTGTTGGTCAGGATCTGCTGACAAGAGGCCTGAACAGGAGCCCTGCTTCTATCAGTACAATGGGCAGTCACTCCAGTCAAGCACTGTAGAGAAAAACATACCACAATATCTAATTATATTCTAAGTTTTACCAATGCTGGTCGAGTTTGTGTTATGGACTGTCTCCAGCTGAGACTGCACGCTTTCCAGTAAGCCACTTTCGCTTTTTCTCCACTCCAACTCCATCCTGCTGTTAATGTTCACTTTGGAAATTTCTATTTCCGTTGTAGCAACCTTCTTTCCCTTCAGCTTCCTCTCCTGTTCTTCCAGTTCCTACAAAAGAAAGAATCAACTGTAAGACTAGTTTTCTAAGACTCCAAAGCAACAGAATATACATTTTAAAAACAACTGCTTCCTGACAAACTTCAACACGCTTGACTTTAGCTTGGAATTTTTCCTCTTTTTTGCTTTACCTTCTGCAGTTTCTCCTGTTCTCTCTCTTGTTCAGCTATCAGAATTGACAGTTGTTGTGCATGCTGTTCTTCAAGCCTTTTCCTCATTTCTTCAAACGCCAACATTTTAGTTTTTAAAATCTCTTCTGAGAAGATATATACAATACAAAGAATCAAGCATTAAACATTTTCTATGCAATCTTTGCCACAGATATACATGCTTTAACAGGAGTAATTTGCACCATCGGTAAAAAGCATGACATCTTTCACATAGAGCGGCCACTACGTATTGCAAGAACCTTGATATCAAGGTGCCACTATGTATTACAAAGAACTTTATCAGTTACTTCAGTCCTTCAGAATATTTGCATGTTCATATTTGCAGGACAAGCATGTGGATGGAACAGCAGTGGCACCAACTGAGCCTACATTAAAACACAGATGCAAAAAATCTAGTTCTGAGAAGAGCATACCTACACTCACTTGAGTTAAAAAAAAAATACTTAAGCCACTTTGGCTTGACATGGTAGAGACACACACAAATGTAAGAGTCTTGAATTGGAAGAAAATACCTATACAATAATTTGCAACCTACCTTTTAAAAGGCATTTTCTTTTAATTTACATGGGGTATTTTAGTAGGCTTATTTATATCTAATGGAATATTATTTCTTATTAAAACTAAGTTCAAACTTCTACATTCAGATGAGAATTTAGTATTTTTTTGTGGTTAAATGACACCCTTGAGAATAAATACAGAATTCACCAAACTGAGAAACAATGTTTTATCCGACCCTTCCTCATAAATTATTTAATCAAGTATTTGTTACAAATAGGTGTTGTAAGACTTTTGACTCCAATCGACTCCTAAGTCAGCAATGACTCCATTCTGTAGCAGTTAGGAAAGGCTCAGGTAGAAAGTTAAATTTCAGAATTTGTCATTAAAAACCAGAGAAATAATGAGATTACTGAAAAAAGATAACTGACTAAATCAAACTTTTGTCTTTTGATATATATACTTCAAACCACCAATGACTACGTTATAACATTTTCAATTATCATTGTTTCTCCCTAAAAGATTTCTAAACTGAGAAGTAAGTTGAAGGAAAAACCCTCAACTACAGGAATCTTTTACCTTTTACTATACTTGAATCAGGAGCTGTGTTCTTGGTAATGTAAACTGATCCCACAGAATATTTCTGTTCTTGCAACCACTGCTTCTCTTGTTCTTCCATTCCAACTGTTACAGCACAGGGACTGTTTTCTTTTTGGCAATTGTCGGTGTCCAAATCAAGCCTACGTTTTACCTTTTCAAAGGTATTTTCCAGAAACTGCTCATTTGCCGGGGAAGCACTTGGAGTATCCATCTGCTGACGCATATGCTTGCTCTGTGTTAGCAGCGGGGATGGGTTTTCTACATCGTAAGATTTATTGAGTTCTACTGGAGAATTACATTTAGTATTTTCGAGCAAACTGGACGGTTTAGTTTCATGCACAGCTAGGAGCTTCTGTGATACTGTAGACTGACTGATGCCAAATGGCTCATTCAGTTTTGGAGCTGCAGTATTAGCAGCAGTCTCTACTTTATATGGTCCCCTGCTGTCCATCGCCACCTGTCCTTCCACTGTAGCAGACAACGGCCCCTTGCTTTCCAAAGGCCCAAAGGAATGTCGAATTGGTTTGCCAACCACCAACCCATCACAGGGAGCTGCAGAATTCCTGATGACACCAGGAACTCTGCCAGGGCAAAGCATAGAGAAGTCCACCATGAACTTAGGCACTGATTCAGACACATTATTTTTATCAGCAATATCTTGCATGATTAAATCCATCGCTCTCCCCTTGCCTTTAGGGCTCAATTCATAAGCATTCACAGGATTATTTATAACTATGTGTCCCATCGATAGAGGTCTTGGGCGTCTTCGGTGCATTTTAGGACTCATGCTTGGCTCTGGGCTTGGCAATTTGGTATACGATCCCATGAGGCTCCTGACAATGCTACTGTCACGATCAACCACAGAAGTATTTTTTAATTCTTCATCTGAATCTGAATCCACCAGCGGGGGTGTTCCAACTCTCATAGGAATGTCCACTTTAGAAAAACTGGATAAAGTTGACATACTTGTGTTATTGCTATGAGCAGAGGTACCTTGGAGAAGGGTATTTGATTTATTAAGACTGGGCTTATCAAGTGGCACAGCAGTGGAATTTCTGCCTGTAAGCTTCGCTCGCTCTTTCACAGAATCAGTTGTTTTAACTGCATCATTTTCTTTGTCTGAATGACTTTCACTCATACTCCTCTTTGAATTACTTTTTGAGCCACGCCTCGTTTGCTCTTTCTCTACGTACTCCCTGGATTTTTTCAGCAGGTTCTGAAGGCTCATTACATACGGATCTTGGACTTCCTTGTCAGATGATGGCACTGCTGCTCCCTCTTGCTTTTGCAAAGCGTGAGACACAAGCTTACTCTGCGTGCTGTCAGGAGATGCAGCCCTTGGACAAGGTATGTCTTCGGAGAAGCGACTCTCGCTTTGCTTTGAAAAAACGTTCTCTTCAGCTGCTTGAGCTTCTGTCACATTTGATGTCACTTGCCCTACCGTATCTGATGACACAAGTTCTGGAGTCTTTTCAAGCTCCGTGGGACCATGCTGTTTAGGAGAACATGGCAAACTGGCATCAGGTGGAGCTGTGAGGTCAGTCAAAGCTTTTGAGTCTGAAGCAGGGCACGTATTCTCACCCTCCCCCGTGTTCACGTCATTTGCACTAGATCCCTTCCTGATCTGCAAATAAAAATTGAAAAATATCACGTATTTTGGATGAAATCTCTGATTTTCAAATTAATGCAAACTTCATCTGCACTTAAAAGAGAATGCTACAACCTTAAAACCCATAAAAATTTTCAGTTTGAGTATTGCAAATTTCCTTCAAATTCCTTACAATATAAAGCTCCATGCAATGAGAAAAAGGCTACTGGAATTAAAATGTAAATGTGGATAATGGTCCACTCAGAATTTTTAGTGATACAAAATATCTGAACGCAAAGATGCTTTTTTCTTCACACAGTAATTTGCATACATTCAAATAATTTTATGGCTTCAAATTATATTGCAAGATTCCTGTTAAAATATGAAATCGCGTTCATATTAAATAAGAAATGTAATTGAAAAAAATCAACATCAAATATAGATTAACCTACAGACAACTAAGAACAAATCAAAATAATTCCTAAAGGTAGTAGAGGAACTATATTTTTTTCATTTCTTTACTAATCCAGAGACGTGAAATATAACTTTTCAAGTTTTGTAAAAACAACTTTAGTTACATGTCATGCATTATGTAGCTTCTCTTGTATTTACGTGAAAAAATTACTTGTAGCCAGCATTTGGTTAAAATGATTTCCACACTTCCACACTAAAATACAGGTTATCCTACATGTTGCAACTCAATTATCAAGGGGACATCCTTGAAAAAAAAAAAAAAAAAAGCTAAGGTTTTTGTACTGAACTTAAGTTCCTGGTCTGCTCTTCATATCCCAAGTCAGGTGACTGTTGCCATGTGCGCTAAAGTAAACACTACGAGCTCGGTAACTTAGAGGTTTGCCACCTTAGTAACTCAACACACTCAGCATTATCTGTACCCATTCAATCAAAAGGTTAATTTAAAGGCTGTATTATAGCTATGTTACAAAGACAAATAATACTGCTTGATTAGATGTATTTAATATTCTTTTCAGTTAAAACCCTACTGAATTCATCACCGAAGAACCAAAGAAAAAAAAAAATAGTTGCAGCAAAATTACAAAGCACCCAACAGAACTACAAGTTGTTTCAAAGGTAATTTTATTTCTGTAATCATAAAGTTGTATATATATACACACATTTTTCTATTAAACTACAGGTTTGCAAATAAAGCAAGCCAGTTGCTGTAACAACAGTAGTTTCGTTTGTTTGCTTTTATAATCTAGTTGCTTGAGAGTTACAAAAGCAACCATCAGTTAGTGTAGTCTACCTTTTGCATACACCAAATCAGTGAAGAGCAAATCCCACACATTACAATGAATGTAGAGAATACTGCTAAATAATCAATCATCCGGTCACACAGCACAAATACTAGCAAATGCTGGTTCTTGAGAGTTAACTGCTATTAATTTCACTAGTGAATACCTAAATCCCAGCCCTTTCTCAAAACATATATAAGGAGATGTTTCCTCTAAAGCTATAAGAAGGGTTTGAACACTACCTGAACGTTTTCTAGAATCTCCTGAACACGATTCAGTAAAGCTCTTTTCTTGGAGTTCTGTCTCCAGGTCTCTAGATCCAGTGCTTTCTGTTTATACTGCTCTATTTCCTTTTTCTTTTCAAAGTTCAGCTGCAAAACAGTGTAAGAAACATGGTTTATACCACTAAATGCAAGTTACAATACAGAATTACAAAAATAAATTAAAACCACAGAAACAAAGAACAGAAGAAAAACAACCACCTAAGCTGAGATTTTGCACACACTTTAAATGCCAATTTCTTTTTAACCAATTACACTTTTTTATGCAGTTGCACAAAAAGTCTTTTTTTGGCATACATGCTAATGAACATGAATTTAAAAGATAGTTTATAATTTTTTTATGAGCATTCCATGCTGCAATGCCAACTTCAAATGACACAGGACTGAGACTGCAGGACAGGTCTTTCCCAGTCCTCCACAGAGATGGGATGTTTTGGCAGCCCTGTGACCAACATTCCTACCTATGCTCAATCTATTAAGTTCTGCGAAGGACTAGCTTGCACTTGCCCTCTGAACCAGTGGTAAATTTCATGAGACAGAAAAAAAGAAATGTAAGCTAGCAAGTTTCTGGATCCTATCAAAAACTATATCAGAAAATCTTCCAAGTTACTACTTTAGAATATATAGTTTGGATAAAAGTCAAAACTAAATCTACAAAACCTCATCTCCAAAAAGTGGTTTCACAAAGTTCTCCAAAATTAAGTAGTTTCTAGCCAAATTACACATTTCTTCTATGATAATTCAAAAAAGGCACACATTTATAAATGAAAAATATTGCAATATATTCTTTTAATCTCTAACGTATATCTGCATCACAACTTTTGGAGATCATTGTCAGACACTCTCCATTCGTAGTTCTCATTACTGAAAGGAAGTCAGTTGCATTACACGAACTATCAACAGCTTTCTTATTGGCTCTGTTTAAATTAAGAATAGAATAGCTTTAACATAATTGATGAGCCTGTAAAATATATAAGAGGAAGGTGCAAATATATGAGGAAAAGAAGTATAATTAAAAGCTTTTTAACAACCTCAGTATTTCCTATTCCTACTGTCACATTATTATTTTTGGACAGTTTTAAACAAACAGATTATTTGATATTTGGAATGTCAATATAATATTAAAGTTAAGCCCAGCAGTAACATTTATCTATTTAACACTACAAATATTTTCACTCTCCATGTGAAAATAATAAATGAAGAATCAAGAAATGATAGCAGTCATTGAAACAAACAAACAGAAAAAAAAAAAAACACCAACCAACTGAAAAAAAACTTACCCTTTACATTGTAAAATTAAAGCTAGGAATGCCTAGACTACACTAAGCAGCAGGTCAGGTAATACCTTAAAACAGTACTGTACCTTCAGAAGCATCACTACACACATATCAAAGCACAGGTAACACACCGGGGAAGAAAAGAAAAAGAAGCCGCCTTACCAGGGGCGAAAGCACAGGAACTCCATGGAACTGAATGAAGGAGATATTTTTGTGCTGAACAATGAAAGAGGTTTCTGTCTTTATTGCCTCTTCTTGGATTCTGGAAAGATGCTTCTTACAGAATATTTCATAGTCCTCCATTTTCATCTAACTAAACAGCACAGAGCAATAAAATTAAGCTACTGTACTTCCAAGGCCATGAATAGAAAACAACAACGCAACTAATTTAAGTTTTTATGTCTGTATCACTGTATCTGGGAAACAAATGATAGGTTAGAAATGTCACTTGATCTTTTCCTGCCATTACGAAAAGCAGCAAAGCTAATTTGCTTATAAGATCTGCATATATGAGTGAAAAAACATGTTCAATCGCAGATAAATTGATGAGACAAGCACTGAGATAACCCAGACACACACAATTACATGTGCTACAGGTAATCTTAACAATTTCCATCAAAGGCTAAACCTTTAAGGCCTCCCATCACCACCAGTTACTTCCCATCAGCCGTTTAAAAGAGACAACGCAGCTAAACTAAAACAATACTAATATTAAGTCCATATTAAGGCAAGACCAGCCTCGATATTCAGAGGGCTGACAGGAAGGTAGCTCACCCCACCACCCTCCTCCTTCAGGTATCCCTGTAGCAACACAGACCAGCCCTTCCACCGAAAAAACAAACCAACCACCACAGCCCGGCTTCCTCAGGAGGCCCTGCCGGCGCTTCGTTCCCCTCGGCCCGTCCCTGCCGCCCTCCCCGAGCCCCCCCCGGCCCCGGTCCCGCTGCCCCCCGCCGCCGCGGCCTGCCCGGTACCGCGCCGCGGCCGCTGCCCCTCACAGCCGCCGCCCGTCCCGGCACTACAACTCCCAGCGTGCTCCGCGCCCGCCGCCTTCCCTCGGGGCGGGAGAGCCCGGCGGGTGCCGGGCGGTGACAGGGCCGTACCGGGCGGGCAGGCGGTGACAAGGCGGGCAGGGGGGCGGCTCGCACCGCGCTCCGGCGCACGGCAGCCGCTTGGGGTGGGGGGAGCGCCTGGATCCCAGCAAGCACCCCGAGATGTGAAAGCTGGCTGCTAGAAACAGCTCCTTCGCCGCTGCTATCCCGCTCAATATTGCGTTTTATTTTTTAAATCTTCATCTTTAACCTTAAAAATGCCATCGTTTATCAAAATATTTTTAAATATGTAAGATGTTCCGTTAGTTGTTGTGTGTCTGTGCATACGTGTCTGGTTTCCCTTTGTGTACAGCTGGCACAAGCACAAAGCCACAGACAAAAAGAGCACCTGAGATGCTCAGCAGCAGCTGGGACGCTGTGTGACAGACGTTGGTGTTAGCTGATTAGGATCCAATTCAGAAGCTTCCCTGGTACCTGTTCCGCTGCTGGTTGGAAAGCATTCCTCGCTACAGAGCGAGTTTCTCACATCGTACCCCAAATCCTTATTTATGTCAAGACAAACTGCCATCTCCTCTGCCTTTCTTATCCCACGTCAGACAAGCCCGTTTCTTTACCCTTCGCCCCGTTTCTTTACCCTTTGCCCCGTTCTGTATCTCGTTGCTCCGATGCTTTCTGATGGATTTGGCTTTTGGCCTCTCATAGGATTGGGGCTCGCTCTGGGTGGGAGCAGGCGGAGCAGGCAGCTAGCTGGGAATATAACTGGAACATAATTAAGATTATCAACGTTACACTCCTAATTAGCTGACAGGACAAAACCAGACACAAACCTCCAGCAACCCCCTGCGGAGCACCTTTCCCTCAGCCGCCCCCATTTATTTATTTATTTGCTATTTCCCCCGAGACACGCCTGCACCACCCCGTATCTCCCGCAGCGCCCCCTAACCGCCACCGCCAGGCCTCACAGCCCGGCCCGCCCCGCCTCCTCACGGCGCCGCCGCCATCGCCCCGGCGCTGAGGTGAGGCGGCGGGGCCTGGGGCTGCGCTCGCCCCGCGCGGCCGCCATGTTGTGCCGCGGGGACGGGCTGCTGGGCTCCCTCACGGCGCTGCTGGTGGCGCTGCTGGCGCTGAGCCGCAGCCCGGCGCTGTCGTGCGTGCTGCCGGCCGGCCTCTACCTGCTGCTGCACCTCTGCAGCCTGGAGCCCGCCGCCCCGCAGAGCGCCCAGCGCGTCCTCAAGCCCCGCGGCGCCGCCTCCCGCATCGCCCACCGCGGCGGGGCGCACGACGCGCCCGAGAACACGCTGGCGGCCATCCGACAGGTCAGCGCCGCCTCTCCGAGCCCTGCCCGGGGTTTCTCGGGGGTCCCGGGGTGCGTTTGGCCCCGGACAGGTCGGGAGCGAAGCGGTCGGGGCGCACCGGGGCTGCGGGGAGCCTGGCGCTGCCCGCGTGGTGGGTGGGAGGCTGGAGTCGGGGGCAGGAGCGCAGCCCTCTGCGTTGGGGTAAGGCGTTGTCACCAGGTGTGCCGTCCCGAGTCGTAATAAAATATCTGAACTGAAGGCGTTCGCTGCCCTGCTTTTTAGAAGGTAACACAGCTTATGGAGTCGGGAGTTACTGAGCCAGAAGGAGAGAGCGGGCCTTTTTTCTGCATTTTATCTGAAACAGTCCCAATCCTGACAGCAAGACATTATCACTTTGTCTGTAACATAGATTACATCCATTCAGCTGATCAACGAATGCTTCTCACAATAACTTGGGTAAAGCCTACCTTGTTTTGCAGATCAGGCTTACTGAAAAGAACATTAGTAGTTTATTACTTTTTAACAATACAAATGAATTATACCTGTGCCTATGTTAATTCTATGAAGCTGTCTCTTCTGTTGTGTAAGTGACTTCCTCTTTCTCTCTTTTTAAGGCAGCTGAGAATGGAGCAACAGGTGTTGAGCTGGATCTTGAATTTACTGCGGATGGTGTTCCTATTCTAATGCATGATGAAACAGTAGAAAGAACAACTGATGGGTCTGGCAGACTGCGTGACTTGACTTTTGATGAAATTAGGAAGCTTAATCCATCTGCAAAACATAGGCTATGGTAAATGAAATATTGCTATTCTGAAACTATTGTTTCAACGGTAAAAATCCTTGATAAAATGATTGCTTTGATCAATTAAGTGTTAAAATTTGTGTAAATTTAAAACTTAAGAGTCCCATATGTTACTTTTCATTTGATTTTAGAGGCATATGAGACTATGTCTCCTTATCCGTCTTTGCAATAGGAGCAGTGAAGCAGAATCAAGATAATTTGGTTTCAAGGAGAAAATCTACTGGCATCTAATTGTTTATCTGTATATCAGCTTCCCCTAAAGTGACTGCAGAATATTAAAGAGACTGGGAGTTTCATTATCCGTCAATCTTGGCTTCAGTAATTACTTCTGAAATTCTATTCACATATATACCTTGACTGGTTGTGCTTTGGGGAATTTCTGATTTTAGAATTTCTAAACGTTGGGATTATATGGCTGGAAAGGAGCTATCAGACTGGGTAGTCTCAGACAGGACTGGTGACCCCACTTACTGATTAAGTCCCTTCCAGTACTAGGCAGGGAAAATTGTATGTTACTACTAAACCTTTGATAACAATGCAACTTCTACGGTATTATAAGTGAATCCATTTTAGAGTACGAACTTTTAGTGTGTGCTCCTTGTGTTTCTGGTACACTGCATGTAGTGTACTGTCTGTACAGACTCTTGTAAATGCACAACCAAGGAGTCTGTGGTACAAATAGAATCTTCCCAGTCTGTTACTGGAACAGTGGCCACCTGGGCAGCACAGTGAGAACTTCCACATAGGTGATCAGCTGTTGCTCACTGTCACCTTATCAGGAATAATTTATTGATGCGTGAAGCACGTTTATTGGTGTGTCTTACATCCTCAGCTTGTCTAGCATATTCTGCCAGGATCTGCATTTCTGTCTCAGGGCTAGGGAGCACAGTCAAAGCAGGGCAAAGTCGGTGGATAGGTTGTCAACGATGGGGATTGAATGCATATTTATTGTAGTTGAGACAGGACATTAGTGTTTCTGAGAACTGAGATTAGTGTTTCAGTGTGGGACACTGAGTCAGTGAACATCATATTAGACCTTGAATTTGGAAGGTTTTAGTTGTCTAGTGGGTTTCTGAGGGGAGGAGAGGCATACACGTACCCTTGTACGTTTGCAGCCTTTTACTGGATGAGAGAGCCGCTGTTACTAGTGGTGCTTGATCCTACCCCTAATCCTGGGGTATCAGCTTGCTGTATTTAGGAATCCCTAGGAAGCAGTTCTGTGTAGTTGGGGATGTATGTGTGTGTGTGCACGTCCATGGGTATCTTGACAGCATTCCAGTGAGTAGTTCTCTGTTCCTACAGGAGCAAATTCCAGGGTGAAAAGGTACCAACTCTGAGAGAAGCTGTTGTGGAGTCTATGCATCACAACCTTACAATCTACTTCGACGTCAAAGGCCATGCAAATCAGGTACCGCTTACTGTACTATATATACTGTACTAAGACACCTCGTTTCACCCTTGCTTTGGGTTTTCACCCTCTTCTGATGGTCTCAAGCTGATACCTGTGGTACAGTCCTCTCTAACATGAGTGAAACTGGGTCTGCTACTTACGTAATGCAAAATGGGCCTGTCAAAACCAAAGACAATGTGTTCTTTCACCCTGTTCCTTTGACCCAGGAAGTGGCAACTTAAAATTAGAATGTGGCTTGTGAGTGTCGAGTTTAGCTCACATCACCATCACACAACAAAGCAAAGCAAATTCCCCGCCTGTGCTGAGGAGACCTAGTGTCTCATCTTCAGCTTCCAACTGGGGATCTCAATTGTCTGTAATTTGCATTACTGAGGGAGATACAGGTGATGAATCACTATCATTTTATGCAAGTTGAACTAGATGATTTATCATTACAATTTATGCAAGTTGAACTAGGTGATCTTTGAAGGCCCCTTCCAACTGAATATTTTATTCTAAGTTAATTTTTTTTATTCTAGCATAGCAAAATATGGAAATAAATTCATTTTTGCCCTTGAACAAAACCCTAGACAGTACTTCAGAATGTTTTCTGCAATATATTTAAGGGTATTTCAAACGCTAGAACAATGAGTAGCATTCTTAAACAGATTTTTTTTTTTTCCATTTCAATCTTGCTACATAAAACAGGAAAGTACTTTAAAGGGGGTTATTCTAAAATGACTTTGCTGTGTAAAGTAAATATATGTGTCTGTATAAATATAACAACTGTGTGTATCTCTAATTGGCAGGCAGTTGATGCCCTAAAACAACTCTACCTGGAATTTCCTCGTTTGTATAACAGCAGCATAGTCTGTTCTTTCATGCCAGATGTTGTTTATAAGGTGATGTTTCCTCAAAATTTATTTTGGATTTTTTTTAATTCTGTCTGGGAATTTCAGTAAGATATGCAACTTCCAGAGTACCTTCGAGTTGTTAAAACTGTGGAGACATTAAAACCACATGCAGCATAAATCATAAATCCTGCATAAATCTTATTAGATTGCTCTATGCTCATTAGATGCACATATTACGAATCTACAGCGATTCCCTCCATTCTGAAAGTGTGTCACCCTTACCGATGGCACATGACCAGGTATCTATGTGCAAGATAACTGACAAATACCATATTTTGGTGTAAATGTAGACTTTTCTTAAAACTGTTTCCTAATTTTTGTTGCTAAGGCTATTTATCACTTATTTTGTTGTGTTGCGTGACTGTTTTGCTCCAGCATTTTTTTAATTTTTATTTCTTACATAAGAGCAGTTGCTTATTAATTCCATTTTTAAGAAAACAACAGTACAGGATCATATACAGCTTTCTAAAAGTGTTACAAAAGGATCTGGGGGGAAAGGGGAGAAGGGTTGTGGTAGAGCTGCAAATTTAAGCTAGCAGTTTGTATCCAACCTCTCCCAATTTATGTTTAAAGCAACTTGGTTTTTGTTTGAATTAGTCTTTTTACCTTGATCTTCCAGATGAGACAAGCTGATAGAAATGTGGTAACAGCCCTGACACACAGGCCTTGGCACCTGAGTCATCTTGGAAATGGGACGCCTCGTTTCGATTCCTTCTGGAAACATTATTTATATATGATGATGGATGTCATTCTAGATTGGAGCCTACACAGTTTCTTATGGAGATTATGTGGGGTTTCAGCCTTCCTCATACAGAAAAATTTTGTTTCTCAGTGAGTGTTAAAGCTTGCTAATATATCAGGAGGCACTATCATTCACTAGAATAGTATGTTAATCAGTATGTTCTATTTAGTATTGTGTCAGGTTGTATAGATGGTTTCTTTATTGCATGCTATTTTATTCTTTAAGCCTCTATCTTTTATTTTTACTTTATGTTACATGCTAAGTTTAATCTCAAAGGGAAAGAATACTGTTGCTTTTGCCTGTTTATAGTAGCAACACACACCAAAAAATGGCATGTTGCAAAAGATAATGCAACCATCATTCCTGATGGGTTACCACTGTAAGACTGAAACTCAATTTTAACCTTAGTGCTGTCTGTATTGACTCTGATAGTGTCTGTCTTCCTCTTACAGTGTCTTTGTTCCTTTCAGAGATTATGTGAGGCACTGGTCTTCAAAAGGAATTCAGGTGGTTGCCTGGACAGTGAACACATTTGCAGAAAAAATATATTATGAAAACGTCCTTGAATCCAGCTACATCACAGACAGCTTGGTGGAAGACTGTGATCCTCATTACTAGGCCTGTGATTAATTATTCACCACCTTAAAGAAGCTCTCTTACTCAGGCAGGTCTGAATTTACCATCAAGACAGTATCCACTAATGCAGATGGGACTACTAATGATAGTTCTGGGAAGAGGAGGAACAGTATTTTACTTCTGCTATATGATCAGGTCTTGAATGCAGGAAAACTTTCTGGTGCAACGCTGACCAAAGCTGACGTACAGCCAGTGGTGGTCTGGGGAAATCGCATTGTAATGTAAAAGGGTCATTTTTGATAAGCTAACTTGGCAATCTCTGTATGTGCAGATTGCTTTATAATTCCAACTATTCCTTTGCTTTGTTTGAATCTTGGTTATAAAGTCATATCAGCCTTTTTGATGGCATAATGTAAAATTGCACTTTGATTCTAGTACTTGAAACAGTTTGTTCTATAACTGTGTAATAATTTGAGGTTTATTTATGGTATCTTAAAAGCATCTACACTATTGTTCTCAAAACAATGGTGAAAATGGTGCCAAAATAGAGGGCGAGTGTATTTCCCTCCTGCTGCATGGAAAAACGACTACGTTGCATCTTAATAGGGAAAGAAAAGCCAACAAACCATGTTTCTTGTGAAGACTATGAGAATTAATGATTAAAACTTGATTATCTTCTTATGCTCCAGTCTTTTTAAAAGCACCAAGGGAGGCTAGATTATTTCTTCTATTAATACTACACATGAATGTATTTATTTATAAAACCAAGGTACATACCAAGTGCTGCTAGTGGTAGAATAAATAGAGCTGTCTTTTTTTCTTTGCAAATTGTTTGCATGATTGAAGGACATTCACAAGGATACGTAAGAATCTGTAACCCAGATTTAACCTGAAATCAAAAAAGAGTGCAGTCACAATAAACACATATCTGATAGCTTAAGGGTACAGTATACTTACCAGCTGTGCACTAGTAGATTGATGTAGTATGTCAAAATGAGTGCAGGTTGCTTGATATTTTTTTCTAAGTAAAACTCATAGGTGTTCTCATCACAGCTGCTGTTAATATGCCATGAACGATTTTGGCTCTGCTCTGGAAGGAGCTGGTAGTTAGAGAAGATTGTCGATGATTAGCAAAGAGCATAAAACTCATGTGGAGCCAGCCCCAACATACATGGGACCACCTGTTCTTAATAGCCATTATGTGGAAAATTTACTAAGTTTAATACTTTCATTTCAGAAGAATGTCATATTAATTTCAACAGAAATGAGGAATTCAAACATAACGGATTGGTTACCTGCTACAGGTTATTCAGATGTAATCTCACAAGCTACCTTAGACTGCACATGTAGCAGTGTGCATATTTGACTAGACAGTGTAATCATTTTGGTAAGGTAGATCCTTGTGCTGCGTAAGTGTTGTTGGTGCACTAAATCACCAGTGGAAAGAACTACACAATTGTCCCAATTAAGGTAAGTCCAGACTTTTGAATTAGTGGCAGATGAACTGCATCTTCCCCTTCATGTGTTAAGAGAATACTTGAATTTGGTTGGCACGGATGTTGCAAACTTCCTGGCATGTGCCATGCTTCAGGAAATCTTATCTTTCCAGTCTGTTTATAAAAGCTTTTTTGTTGTTGTTTTTGTGGGGTTTTTTGTTTTGTTTTTTTACTTCTATGAGTTGGATATTTGCTACAGCACATACTCTCTCTTGGAAGACAGCAGCAGAAGCGATTATAGTTGAACACATTAATGAGAAGATGAAATACGTTCTGGAAGTAGATAGCCTTGTACACTACCGCAGCTACACCGAGGGCTGCTCGAGGTGATGTCAAATGGACACTAACACTATTACACCACTTTTCAAGCAAACTTGCTACTCAGGCAACTAAGTGTAAGGCTATTTAGCCAATGAATGCTATCTTTTGCAACGGGTGATGAATTTTTATTTTATTTTTTGCTTTTATCTTAAGATATATATAAGCACAAAGAAACATAGGAGTAAGGAGGCATGCTGGATTCCTTGAGATGATGGGTTTTCTCGTCATGATTACGAGAACCTCTCCATGTCACTTTTCTACCAGGTACTGCAAAACCAACAGTCTCAGCCTTCTGGTGCACATCCTGTATCTGTGTCTGTTACTTATACCATCAGCTAGTTTCTGTCCAGCCCTGAGTTCTAACCTCTGTCTTTACTGCTGTGTTCTACAGTTGTTTTCAAATCTCTAATCAGAAGAGTTGGCTTAACGGCAAATGATCGTTTCTACAAAGGTCTGGTTTTTTTGTTGCTGCTCGGGTTGCTGGTACTGCTGAATCTCGCTGTCCTCAGTGCCAACACTGGATCCACATTGAAATATTCACAGCCAGACTTCAGGGCTATGCATGCAGAAACAAATAATAAAATTGAATCTCTGGTCTTGCATGTAAATTTTGTCCTTTTTTCTATATCTCTTGTGTTTCTTTCTGGGTTGTCTTTAATGTAAATTATGAGCCTGAGAAACAGGTGTATCTCTTTCCTTGGCATTTTTATGTCCAAAGCAGCTAGGGAGGAATAAACCAGGCAAAACAAAACAAACCAAAGCTAAAAAAAAAAAAAAAGCTAAGATTTATCATCATAGCAGAGTTGGGGCTATGAGTAAAAAGCAGCTGCACTGAATGTCTCAAAGTCACGTGATTAAAAAAAAAAAGTCCCTGTTGTGTTACTTCCAATCCCTTCTTTACTGGAACAGAGGTCACAAACTTTTTTGTTCACAATGTTGTTTTACACAGGTGAGATGTTTGATAAGAAGTCATTCTTAAAAAATAGAATTCATCAAGCTGGTTTTGAGTGAAATAAACCCTGTAAAAATGGCTGTGAAGAGGGAATAAAAGCTTTACGGTCATTCATACAAGTTAGTCTACAGCTATTACAACGTCTCAGTCATTCAAAACAACTGCACCTTAGTTTTATTTTCTTTTTATTTGACTGATACTCTACCTTTGGTTTAGATCAGATAAAAAGCTGTTCAAACAATCTAACACACAAAAATAGTTTTAGATCAAAGCTTTTACTTAAAATCAGGCACAAATTTTCTTACATTTAGTCAACAACAAATGACTAGCTGTGGGGTGACCCTTACTGAAACAAGATAAAGACTTCCTCCAGGCTTGGCCATATTATCACCAGAATTTCACTACAAAACCAAACCAAACATGCAGTGCGTTCCCTGTCTTACAATAAACTGCCGGGAGGATGCATTTTGCAGTCTCCAATTTTTCTTCCATTTGGGGAGGAAAAAGTGGTTCTTTCAGTCCTTAATGTGAATCAGTATTGTTTTCTGCAGAACATCAACGACAACATTCACCACTGATTCTGCCTGCTCGCAGTTGGAAATCTACATCGTCTTCTTAATCTTCCCATTGTGCTGCTTGTCTGGCACGTAGAGCAAGTGCCACTGCTTCGGACACCCCTGGGCTGCTGCTGGGCTGGGATGTCTCCAAATCTATTTTTCACAAGAGAAGTAATGTTAACTGTGTTGATGTGGGTACAACAGCTGTCCTGTATTAGAAAGCCCCATGCTTTTTAAGTCTCATCTGTCAAATATTTAGAATGAAGGAACATGTTTGTATGAAGCAGGAATGGTTCAAGCTGCCAGGCAGGCTTCCGTAGGTGTTTTATTCTGGATGTACAATGTGCTAAGGCCTCTATGTTGTTAATAACCACTTCTGAAGTGGTTAAGTACTCATTTAATATGACACAATATTCTTTCCTACAGCTGGTCCCATAAGACAAAATGTCTCATTTACCCAAAGAAATTCAACTCAGGTATACTGAACCTTGAGATCAGCCTTCAGAAGTCTCCACCCAACATTGCAGCAAGCTAACAATAAGCTACCAACAGCAAGCGTTGGCCCCAGAAACAAGAGTCTTTGTTTTCTCTTTATACAGGGTGCTAAAAGTCTGTCTGTTACCTCAATCTGTTTTATGCTGTGTCTATACTAAATCAAACATTTTTACTGAGCTGAGCTGACGAGAGTTACTTTCTCAGTGCTTAGCATTTGTTGCTTACCAGGTGGGAAGCCAGTCCCCTTCAAGATGCCAGCAGAATAGGGATACTGGAAACAAAATTCACAAGTAGATTTAAGTCAGTGTTTCCCTCGTGTGCTCATTATTGTATTTAATTATGCATTTCCTGTAACAAAATCATTCTCTCCAGATCTCAAGCAGGATTATGAACATAAATATGCCAACACCTATTCTGATTACATATTTTCATCTCTTCAATCTTTTAAAATGATCTCTACACATACAGTACTGTCTGTCCTCTTTGTCCAACGTACGCCCACTGTCTATATAGGGAAAACAAGCAGAGACTTCCTTCTTTGACTATCTCACCTCATTGTAGGATGCGTTTTGATTTCTGTCAAATGTCCTGCCTGGGTAGTTTGGCTCTTGCTGGGCACGTTGCATGGATGGGTGGTATGAAGCTCTTCCCTGAAAGACATTATATTTGACATTAGCAGTAATATATTATGTCTTCCAGTCCTGGCCTTATGGTCAGTACCCACATCCACATCTATTACCCGTGGTTTTGGGAGATGTTTAGAAGCCAAAAGGCAACCTGGCACACTTGTACCAGGGCCTGCCTGAGTTCCGAGGCACTGTCCTTTGTGCAGCCCAGGACTCCATCTCATAGTGACACAGAGATGCAGCCTTAGTGCTTTGCAAACTGCACAGTACTTTTTGTTAGATTATCACCTAGTCAGATAACGTCACAACCCCGATTTTATAAATGGGAGGGGTGGGGAAGGATCTGAGATAAAAAGGACCTAGGTGTTCACGGTTTGCCACCCACACAGAAATGAAATTTCAGTTTTTCCTTTTCAGACTCTTGTTTTTAGACACTATTGCTGGTAACACCTCTCTTTCTCGGACTGGCTTCTTTGACACCTTAAGAGTTATGCAGGTGATTTAGCTGTTATTAGAATACTTTATATTTCTTTATTCACAAATAACTAGATGGAACAGAAGCAGATACAGTTGTGCACAATAGAGCAAATACAGTGCTGGGACATAATACTGGATGCTGTGCAAAGGAGCCCGGTCTCTCTATGATGCCAAAAATGATACATGGAGCTTCCTGCCTTGAAGAGACTACTTTTGTTTTGGTATTTTTGATTGTTATTGCAGTTATGTTAGCTTGTTTCCTTTCTCTTTTAGGGGAAGGGAAGCCTGGGGAGGCAGGATAACTGTGAGGACAAAGGTGCTTGTAACTTAGTGCCAATTATATGAGATTGTGGCAGGTGAGTACATGCCAGGGAAGAGTGTGGAGCAGACAGTGACATCCAGACCTACTTACTAGGAACTAACCTGAATGAACAGGTGGAGAAGAAAAAAAATGGTCTTATCTTACTTCAAATCTCTAAAATGGCAATGAGAAGTGGCAAAGAGCAAAGCAGCAACTGCAGATGACAAGCTGTTCTCCATGGGACAGGTACTTATTTGGGCCTAACAAACCCTTTTGTTGCCCAAGTATGTAGGTCAAAGAGTTTTCACTCAGCCTAAATGAAAACACTACACAGCACCTACATGTACACTAATCTGATGGTTCAGCAAGCACCACTGACTTGAAAAATAAATTTAATTTAAAGATGTTAGATGTCTATTGATGTTGTGTGGGATTTAAAATCAGGTTAGATCAGGGCACTCAGTTTAACTCGTCTGCAAAGGTGGGTGAGGAGGACACAAAACATAAACCTGTAAGGAAATCTAGAGTCAGTGGAGGAATGCAGCTTCCTTCTTAGTCTAGGCAAGGTTTAAGTGTGGCTGAACCCTTTTCTGACCATCACTACACCTAGATTAGAAATGTTTTCTTGCAGTTTCATAATCATAAATAATATTTGGTGAGGGGAAGGACCTTCTACATCCTCCCAAGTTAAATTCCTCTCTGGAGCAAGTAGGGAATTTCCCAGGTATCCTTTTGCTGGCTGGAGCTAACTAGCAAGCAAGCAATTTAGGTGAAGTTTTAAACACAGACATAGCTGAAAATGACATCCTATTTGCAAGACTAGAGAAATCCCATAGAATCGTAATGAGCATGTAATTGAAACAGGAGTATCTGAACTACGAAACTGACCTGCTGGTCTCGTCCTCTTGGTACAGATGGATTTTGTTTTGCCCTCTGTAGTAAATGGAGTTTTCGAAGTAAAAACATTTTATCTTTTCCTTCCTGTGGTCAAGAAATTCTTTATCATTAGCTGGAATGGAGTAATCATTAAGGGAGGCTCAAGGTCTGTGAGTAACCATTGACCAGAATACTCATTAAGATTCCTATTTAATCAGTCTATGAAGGGAGCTGCAGCAGCACAGCTTGGAAGTAAAAATTTTTTGCAACAACTCTATTTGTAAGTTTCCCTGCAACTGACATGCAGAAGGGCTTCCACCCTCCTCTGCATTGTTATAGGAGAAGCAGATTACAATTGCATAACAGAAGTATGAGAAAATCAACAAGGAAGCCAAACTTTAAACAAGATAAAGCTGAAAGATGAACTTACATTAACAATTTGATTACGTAAGAGCTTGACCATGGTCTTTCTTCCTTCTATTATTTGCCAGTAAAGATAAGTAATAATTCTAAAAAAAATAAATAAAGTGCAACAGATGAACACTCATACCCGTGTGTATTTCCTCCTAGTCACTGCTTAAACAGAAAGTTATCTTGTTCATTTTGTCCACTAGAAATTTAATAATATACACATGTATATGTCTGTATGTATATAATTGTATATCAAACGGCAAACATGAAATTGCTTTCTCTTGGAAAAGACCCAAAGGTTTACAGACTTACTCAAGATGAGAGGTACAATTAACGTAAGTAAACAATACAAGTTGCATTTAAGATAACAAACATGAACCTAATGTTCTTAACCAATTTTGTGTCATTTGCTTAGACACATTCATGGACATTAAATCACAACACTGAACACTTATTGTTTTCAGGCCAATTCTGGTTCCACTAGAATGGCTGGGAGCTTGTTTAATGCGAACAGGTTTGGGCTGTTACATGTGCACAGGCTATGATGGAAATAGCAAGTAGCACAGCTACAACTTCAAACCCTACCAGCAGGCAAATACCTTAAAGATGCACATGCAGGTTTTGCCAATATAATTCATTTCAGTCAGGAAGACACTATGTGAATTTACCTGAGATTAGCTGGATGTAGACGGCAACATACGTATTAGCATGTCCCGAAATAGTGTGCTCACTTTAACGTGCCACTTGTGTACCACCATGCCCTTCACCACAGTACCCCACAGTCAGAAAAGACAAAGAAAACACCTTCTGAACCTCCACTTTTTATATTGCCCAAGGTTCTAGTAGAGATCTAGCCTGTACTACCTGTGCTTGTGAATGATTTCTCTTTCCCTACTGATTTATACACTAATGAAAAAAGCAATTTCACCTGCCAACTGTACGCAGCATGTTCCCATTTGCTGATGTTCCTAAAGCTAAGTAAGCCAGTGGTATTAAGATCTGGAAGCCTAGGCATCACTAAACTAAAAGCATTCAATTGAAAGCAGCATATTCTATAGTTAGAATGAAGCTGGTTTGCAAAGAGCTTTGGCATCCTAACATAAAAGGAATAGATTTTATAACTTATTTATGTACTTCAAAGACATGATGTTCCTATTTATTAATCATTTCTGATGCTCTAGAATGTACTTTGCAACTCTGTTATGGAGAATGGCTATGACATAGCCAGGTTTTTCCACTTCAGGTCCTTTTCAAGTGCTTTTCATCAACAGATACTTACAGGAAAATGATGGAGAGGATGAAGAAGAAAAGTTCACTTGTAATTAAGTTGTTGTAGATCCACACTACCCATTTTGAGCCAGTGTAATTTTCCAGTATTTTTATCCACTCAGAGACTGCTGCAAACATAGAAGACAAACCTCTGAAAGGACCACATTCTTCTGAAGGTTTTAACCTGAAAGTGTGAGAAAACAACTATTTAAAGCTTCATTTACTAACATGATTTAGTTAAACACTTTGTTGATGAAGATGCTTGTTAGTTTGATATAGCCCTCCGTCCTCTTTGGAGCCTCAGGGAACTTCCATCATTTATGTCTGATTTTTCACTTGGGTCAACTCCCACACCTTAAAATGCCACCCCAATGTCCCCCTGAGACTACTGCAGCCAGAGATCTAAGACACCCTGCCGCAATGGATCTGCACCAACCTGTGTACATAACCTTGACCTAAATGTAACAAGTCAATCAGTGTAGCACAGCCTATAGCAATTTGAAAATCTGAATTTCCCAAGTTGCACAAAAGATGTGTAAAGGAACCATCATCCCACCTTGCCTTCCAGGACATGAGTCACTGCAAACTTTCAGTAACAACAAGCTGTGGTGAACTAAGGTAGTTTCCTTAGCAAAAATTAACATTTTCAGATAGACAGAAAGAGGAAAATATTATTTGCTTTGAAATTGAACTAATCTAGACAGTCATGGCCTATAACATTTAATAGGCCTGGTATGGCCTATAACATTTAATCCCAGGAACAGGCTGGGTCACAGAAATTTTTCAGGAGAAGGAAAGGACGAATCAAAGAATTTTCTCTGACATTTAAATAGAATACTAAAACTTGAAGGCAACAAAGTTTCCCCTCCCACTTTCTTGTGGGACAAGTTCTGCATTAACCATTTTTTTTTGCAAACTTTCAGAGCATGTTTTCAGAATACAAAACATCTCATGAACATTTGAAACCCTCCTTTAGCAATTAATACAAATCTGTCTACAGAACAATGCAGATTCTTCTGCCTGGTATAAGGTCACAGCATAACATAGTGGAACTGAATGTCAGTGCTCTTCCCTACCTCCAGACAGTAACTGCAATGACAGACAGGACTCCAATGAGGGAAGGGAAAAACAGCAGGAACATGAAGAACGTTGTCATCTGAGCTGCTCTCCAGACTTGGCGAGGGGGTTGGCAATTCTTCATTAGGCTGACCTTTTAAGAGATGAAAATATACTCATTCTCAGAACAGTGTTACTTATCACTTTAAATGGATTTAAGTCAATACTACTGAAATTGTTGGAAGCAATTGCTGGAATAGCATCTATCAAAAGTTTCCAAGGACTTCTACTATAAGAACTTGATAGATATAGTGTAGTTTTAGAAAAAGAGTATAGTCTTTCAAATACTAAGAGGCAACGTGAGTTTCTGATGGATTCTACAAGACTCCATTGGGTAGTTTGGTTTTGCAGCACACATGAACCCAATGTTCATGGTGATCAAAGGGCTGGAGCACCTGAAATGCTGAGAGAGCTGGGGATGTTCAGCTTGAAGAAGAGAAGGCTCCAGGCAGACCTCATCGCAGCCTTTCAGTACATAAAGGGGGCTTATAAAAAAGATGGAGAACAACTTTTTACATAGGCAGACAGCGATAGGACAAGGGGGAATGGTTTTAAACTAAAAGAGGGGAAATTTGGATTTGAGATTAGGGGGAAATTCTTCACTCAGAGGGTGGTGAGGCACTGGCACAGGCTGCCCAGAGAAGCTGTGGATGCCCCATCCCTGGGGGTGTTTGAGGCCAGACTGGATGGGATTTGGGCAGCCTGGTCTAGTGGGTGGCAGGGGGGTTGAACTGGATGGGCTTTAAGGTCCCTTCCAAACCAAGTGGTTCTGTGATATGATACAGGGAAGTTTGAATTGGTGCTTCTAGCTTTGTTATTCTGCATTCAACGCTACAAACTGTTCAGTCACCTAACAAGGAATCTGTTGTCTAATCACACTGCTGAGACAAAGAACTCTGAAAAGAAGAATTTCCACCATGATATTTAGCTGAATCACCCCACTTAGACCTAGATAACTCGGGGGGAGTAAACAGGTTGCTGGGGAACAGAAAGAGAATCCAAAATCACAGCAATAGCATGACTGTCTATATTGGCACATGCACTTAGTTAACGTACAGTTCATATGCATTATGCATATGAAATGCACATACCATTAGTTCTCTAGGCTTTAATTTTAGTCCTTTATTCTTTCTCCTTTCTAATTCCTATGCTTTCACACTTCTCCCCTCTCAAGTTTTACAGGTTTGCAATTCAAAGGTGTGCATCCAAATGTTGTTTCTTTAACCAACCAACCAACAACAACAAAACAATAACAAAGCAACAACAACAAAACCAACCAAACTGCTCCCCTGGGCACAAAACCAGAGCGTCCAGACAAACCCAGCACTTTGACCCAATAAATCCTGCCCGTATTTCAAGCAGTGTAAATGGCATGGTACTGTATGATGAACACATGTAAAGCTTGTTACCTTTTTCGTGTAAAATACTATAAAAAATGATATCATCTGGATACCAGGCAGCAGAGGTGAGAAGAGAATACCAATCCTAACAGAAAAGATTTATAAGAAAAAATTACATCTTCACTATACACTACACAGTGCTCAGTGCACCAAAAATAGAAAGCATCAGACTATCTTCATATACAGTTAGTGTTTGGCTATTTGCAAATGTGTAATTATATTAATAGTGATCCTGTAACAGTAAGTTAGCCTTTAAAAACATGCAACTTTAAATGTACACATCTGTGTACACATCTGCAAAACTCATAATTGGAGTACTGCACTCATTCTCAGAAATAAGGAGGAAATAAGGCAGCTTTTCTGGTATTTAACACTGAGATTATTTCAACAGGAACACTATTCCAGTGGGGATTAAAACAAAACTTTTGGATATTCCTTTTACAGTTTT
Organism: Anser cygnoides; assembly: GCF_040182565.1. NCBI lineage: Eukaryota > Metazoa > Chordata > Aves > Anseriformes > Anatidae > Anser > Anser cygnoides. Next base: position 8,811,821 of record NC_089887.1, read on the forward strand.
TTCCCAGACCAGGGACCACAATCTAAATTACTGTAATTATGCGAGTAATAATTTCAGTCACAGAACTGATGAGTCACAATCCTTACAAAAGTACTTAATATATATCATCTCTCACTTATCCTACACTTTCTTTCATGATGCAAAGCACCCATAAATGTTTGAATCGGGATGTTCCATGGTATTCCTACATGCAAACAAAGTTTTAGCTGTAAACTTACCACTTACCAGGTCAAAGTCTGTGCATAGATCAAATCTAAAACATTTCGTGCAATATCAAATTCTGGCACTCCCAGGCTTACACAGACTGTAGTTCCAATAATTCTGGAAAAAAAAATAGCATTTGTTAAATGGTAAAAACCTCTGCAAATGACCTCCTGAATGCATCACTGACAGGTTATTCAGGGGTTCCATTAACCACGTCACACAAAGCAGCCACAGCTTGTTGATTAGACAGCACATCAAAATGAAACAGAAGAATCTGGCAAAAGCGAATTCCCATAACACACAGCAGGAGTAAGAAAGACTTAGAATATTTTTAATGCAAGACAAAAAAAAGACCAAAAGAAAAAAAAGGATTTATAACTATATCAGAAAAGTATGCTTACGCTTATGATTTAACAGTTGAAATGACAGTTTACCTCATTACAAAAACCTAACAGCTTTCCAGTTCCCGCCTCCTGAAAATTCTCAGCTTTAATCAAAAAAAAAATGAATCTTCTAACCTGACATTTGCAACATATCCTAAAGCATATTCTACTTTAAACTAACCAAGGTGGCAGGTAACTGAGACACACAGGTAAGCAAGTACCCCAAGGATTCCTCCTGAGGACCAGTAATCTCATTTTATCACTTATTTTTTTCCTGAGCTGGGAAGATTCAGTTTCTGCTTTCTGTAGCAAGAACAGGGAGGATTTTGGTTACTGTCCCACCTTGCCTTGAGTAAAGGTCTGGGTACCACCTGATCAGCTGCATCATCAACGTTTCAGGGCTGAGTTCCAGTTACTCTGAAGACATGCAAGTAATCAAATGTACTTGTACTTTTAACCTTTTATGGCTGTAAGTCTGATGCTTGCACACAGCTCAGTGGGGAACATTCATAATGGCTGATGACGCGGTTTTAGTACTGTGCCTTTTTGTGGGGAGGTGGTTTTCTGTCTAAACAGAATGATAACACCGGAGGATTAAAGTACACTGACAAGAGCTGTGAAGGGAAAGTCTTCAAGGGCTTCTCAACATTGCTTTGTGTTGATTCGACACAAAAGCCAAAGTCCTAACTTGTAAACCAATCTTGTTCTCATCACATGCGAAGGGCAAACAATCATAAGGATCTCCTATATATAGCCAGGATCCCTAAATGTTCTATAGAGGTGGCAAGCATTTAGTACTCTATTGCTGTAGTCGTAAATAATGTTTAGCAGTAGGAAGGGACATGCAACAGATTACAGAATTAAATGAATTTTTTTTTTACATGTTTAGCTGAGCTTACTTTCAGTTAAAAATACTCTCTCACATACCACACTACAGACCTCTACACTTGGGAGTCATATTACATCCTTAATAAGACTGATTAAAATGAGATTTTAAACTTGCATGCACTCTGTAGAGTGTGATAACTAAAAGAAAAAACATTTACAGAGGGACATACCAAGAAAAGCCAGCAATGCATCTGTGTGCATGCAGAAAAGCAGGGTTTTCTGCTTGAGACACCTGGTCATTTGGCACCTGTTAAGGAGACCTACTGGAGTACAGTGTGACTCCTCCCTGCCTGTGTTTCCATCTCCAGAGAGAACAAGGACACACTGGGAGAGTAGAACAGTACACACTGTGACCTCTCCTAAGAAGGAGCTGGGATATACCCAAGGCACATACCCAGCTACCATGCCTGGTAGAGAGAACTGAGAAAGCTTCAGTTGTATCCCAGACATAATCCTGTTGGACCTCTCCTTTTCTCACACTGGAGGGGAAAAAGCATGCAAGCAACCAACCAAAAGAACTATGTCTTTGGCTAATGAATAAAAACAAGATTAGAAACATTGTACTCACCTTCGTAAAAATTCTCCAAAGAAAGAGCCAAGCAAACAAAATATGAAGTCAACCAGAATAAGACGATAGATATCTTGGCCAATCAGTGTTTCCCAGCACTTTAAGAGGTAGAAATAAATAAATAAGCAAACATATCTGAAGTAAAAAATTACATGATTCTAACATTCCCAAATGCAAATGCTTGGGCATCTGAAATCAGGGCTATGGATCAAAGACTTGCTGGCACCCTAACTAGTCACAGTTGACCTCTCATTGAAGAATGCTGCAAACCAGCTGAGACTCAAATCGGGTTACTCATTCTCATACAGTTCATTTCTCTAGAGATTCTAATAAAGAAATGCTGGGGTGGGAAATTCAGCTGTCCAAAGGACTCTATGTACTTCTCTTTGCTGAAGCAGGCCTATTACCAAAGTGGTTCCGAATGAGTTATCATGGGTCAAAGATGCATACTTTTGAAATTTTACCTGGGACTTCGATTCCGCCACAATGTCAAGCCAGTAGTAGCACAGTATTCCAATAATCGATATTTTCAGGATGATGTTTCTACAAAGAAAAAGTACCAGTAACTGCACTGACAACTGCTGTGTAAGCTCACAGGAAGGAACAATGGTAGGATGGCCATTGGTCATGTTACTACTTTCTTACACACCAACAATAGCGCTGCACAGTGCCAGGACTAACAGGAGCTCTGGTGCCATGTTACTCTATTGTCCTGGCAGAAGTGAAGCCAGGTGTGACGACCTTGACACAGGCCTAAACATGCTACTGGACATGGGTGTGTGTGCTCCACAAGAGAGGAAGGCCTGAGGGGCACTGGTGGTAATGTAGTGTTAATTCCAGGCACCCGTAGCAAAGTTAGACCTGCTCACTCCTCTCTCCACTTCCCTTCCTTTCCCCAGGAGGTCCGCAGCCCACTAGGTATCTGTGGGAGCTACAAACAAAGCCAAGCCCAGAGTCACAGTGTTCCTAACTGGGAGGGGTACCCTGTCCTCATGCAGAGAACACTCCGGAAGACTCACAGAAGGCAAACAGAACAGGGAGGGAAGAGTGTGCAGAAACCTTTGGAGAAGATGAATTCATGTGCTCCATACCTCCCTACTGCCCACCACACCATCCAGACATAGCTTGCAGTAAAAAGATGAGTCAGCCATCTTCAGGCAAAAAACACTAAGAGGAGGGAGCAAAAAATACCTGGCAATAGTGACATATGTCCTATTTCTGGGATTCTGAAATTTCTCCAGGTGTCCAAGCCATGAGTAGAAGAATGGGATGAGCACATTGAGGAGAGATGCAACAATTGGTAGCACCAACATGGCAGCTTGGCTCTCCAGGTCATTTTCATGCCCTTCAATAAACAGCTTTGAGAGAAGAAAAACAAAAAGAACCAACCCCAAACTTAGAACCTTTGCTGAAATGCTGCCACAAGTTGTGCCCACACACCTGACACACATCTCTGAATGTTCTCTGATTAGAGGCTACCATGTTTTACTGGTCCATATCCAGCAGCACAATGACCCTCCCTTTCCACTGTGTTACATGGGACCACAGATGGAAGCCCCAGCTTAAAAGTTGTTCCAGGGCAAAGGAGAGGCAGTCCTTGATGAGGCTTCTTCTTGCACTTTCTTTCAAGGCCACCAGCTGCACTCTCTCTAAGCTGGACGCGGGTCCAGGCATGCAACTGCTGGGATGAAGTGGGACATTTGCTCAGATCCCTCAGGTCCTACAGTCTTGCCGTAATCCCCAGTAGTGTGAGTCTTTGCAAACCAGCTTTTTAGGTACAGCAGAACGTGTGTGTGTATTGGCAGAAACAACACCCATGCTTTCCTACTGTCCCTAGTAGCGAACAGACCACAGCTTGCATTTTGTGTAAGAAAGACACACATGTGGAAAAATACGTCTCCAAAAACAGGCTGCAAAGTCTGTCCTTACCTCTAGATTATTAATGGAGAGGAAGTAAACACCGGAACAAGCAGCCACTGCTATTCCCAGGGAAGCAGCCCAGGCACCGAGATGAAGAAGAATATGAACAAGTCTCTCTGTTACAGAAAAATTTTGAACTTCCTTGTTTACATCAGTGAGGCCTTCCTGCACGGAAACAAATGTTAATGAAGAATTGCTTAGTCAGCAGCATAAAGGAAAACCTGTTTCAAGTAACTACTTGAGAGACTGAATAAAAGATTTTTTTCTCTAGAAGATCAGCGCAGTAATATCCTGGGAAAATTAAATGGCCAATTTTGTGTTCCTGTCCTAAAAGTTGTTTCTCTCAACAGTTATGCTAATTTAACATTTAATATCATAAGTCTGCTTTTTGTCGACAAAATATTTAAACTGCAAAAAGGAAAAGAAAAAAAAAAGCAATATTCTAGCATATATTTAATAGTCATAGAGATGCATTCAGTAGAACAAAAGCATTTATTCAGTAGAACAAAAGGATATAAATATTTATATGTAGCTTAAAGAAAAAAGAAAAACAAGTAGCTACGACAACTCCAGAAGTTCAAATCAAATGAAACTTAACAGCCAGGAAAACTTAAGTTTATTAGAAACATGACTAGCGTGCCTGAGTCACTGTTCTGGAGGCTTATTTGTGCATACATTCTGGCAGAGTGACCCAAGCATGCTAGTTATGCATCTTTGCACCTTTTTGCATCTCCTGGATTTTGTACCTTTACTTGTGTGCTGAGATTCTTTTGTTTCAGCTTAACAGCTTTTTCATTAGTTACATTGAAGTCCCAAGTGCAGAGAAGTTTGCTAGCATTTCCAGAGTATGTTTGAGGGTTAATGAAGTTCCTGCAGAAGGATTTTGCCATGCTGCAACAACAACAACAAAATTGAGATGCATAATGGGGAAATAGATCAAGTTTTCGCAACAGTAAAAGGGTGTGTGTGTGTGTGTGTGTGTGTGTGAATTTTTCAGTTCTTCCATCCCTTCCCTTGGCTAGCGGACCTATGTCAGAGCATCTCACATAAGAAGGCACGGAAAATAGATCTTAACGTAAGAGAAAACTCTCACACTTCTTTCTCCCAGTTGTTGCTGACAATCTTTACTTCATTGCTATTAGAAGGCCATGTCAATATCATATGTTAAAAGGGAGATCATGCTGTAAATTGCTTTGAGCTGGGATTCACCTGCATGGCCCTCACTATTCTGCAGTTATTCTTCCTTCGCCTAATAAAAGTTTGGTGTATGAGACTGTCTTTTGAGCAGAATCTTCTGCTTAAACCTGAGACCTGGAAATAAGGACTTACAGAAACACACTCAGGTAATTATCACTGCCAGACATTTACATATTTTTTTGGCTAATATAAATGAAATAAGAATATATGATTAGTTTACCTGAACAACAAGATAAGCAAACAGATGACAAAATATATTCCAACAGTAAAAATATAGGCCAGCTGCATGTTGTAAGATGCACCATTCTCCGTTTTACTGATTGTAGCATTGGTGTAAAAGCCATAGTAGAGTACTGTTTGTTGAAAATAACCCTGAAAATATATGGACATCATTCAGAATATTTGCTAGTACCTGCATGTAGAGAGAAGTACCATCACCTGAAGCACAATTCAGATGTGGGAGCTGTCCCATTCCCAGCTGTAAAATCAGGTGTGATTAAATTTGTGAAAATTGAACCCTGTTTTCATTCTATCAGCTATAAACTTCCATATTTTTGAGAACTTTTAGAGGTATATAAATGACTTGCATCATTTGGGATGATTGTGAGCATTCAATATGCTTTCAGGACTTGCTCTTCTCTGAAAATTCCTGAAGAGGGAAAGCATTAATCATTTATTTCTTCGGAGCAGTGTTCTGAACTGCCAAATTGTAACAACTGCAAAGGAACCAAGGAGGAAGCATGTGACATTCAATACGTGAGTTATTACATCACAGCTGACCTCCTGCAATGGTGACTGTACTTTGCAAAATTAAACAATGTTACTATAAAATACAGCACTTTAAAACCCAATTTTAGAAAGAAAGGGTGGACACCTTTCCTTTGAAAAAGAGCATTAGCAAGAGCAGAATGATGTTTATTAACCAGAGAAATCCTTCAACAACAATAAAATTGACACAATTTTTACAACTGTCAAAGACAGAAAAAAGAGTAAGTCTTCTCAGATCAAGTAGCTGATGAATACTACTAAACTTAGAGCAGTGCAAAATTTTTGTTTATAAATATCCTGGGATTTTATTCCCTGAATATAAAGATCTCCGCATAGTGAAAAGATCCTCCTGTCTACAGGGCACACTAAAGTTGGTGGGTTGCCACACAAAGATCTGTGCCCTCCTTGGAAGAATAAAGCTTTAGAAATAAGCAAAACTCACAGAAACATATACTGAAATCTGCACTGTATTTTTAAAGGAAAATCAGCATGGGAAAAACGTTCTGCTAAAGACTATTGTATCCGCCTCCAGAAGGCCTGACTTCCACTCCTTTCTAGAAGAACAATGAAAAAATCTTGATATATAGCTGAACACAGCAATCATTTGCAGTAAGACACATTCCTCAGAATGAGTTCCACCCTGGGTTAATGTTTGTTGTAGTTTCTTTTTATTTCAAATACATACTAACTATCATTTCTAGTCATATAAACATCTAACTCAATCTCTTAAGAAGAAATAATTGCTTTTTTACTTTGTCATGATTTTTAAAGTAGATCTGTTGCAGAGTAATAACATAAATCCATTGTTACATACTTACAGCTCCAGTGAGCAGCTCCAGACCCGTGAATGAAAGGTTATTTGGTTCTGCTGCAATAAACTGAGGCACTGTGATGAAACTGAAGTTTATGAGGAATGAGAAGATGTTGAAACTTAGCAGCCACTTCAAGAAAATAAAATACGAAAGAACACTTGTTCCAAACTCGCCACCAATGATCTTCAGAGTCTTGTGCCATAACCACAGTTGGTGAAAATGTTCTGACAAGCTGTTTCTAAATCGTCGAAATGACTAAAGTACAAAAGATATGAGAGAGATGAACCTCAGCAAGCAGTCTTACACAGGGCTCAAATTCACATAATACAGACTCACATTTTTACAGCTCCATTTTGATGATAAGAACATATTTCCCCCACTACATGCACCGTAAGATGCTGAACTGGTGTTCTTAATGGCTACCATAATGCAAGTCATTACTAATGAACACTGCAGCAATGAATTGGTTCTTTGGTAAGTAAGAAAGCAAGCTGCTAAATACTTCTGGAGACGGTAATAACACTGCAGTTGTAGTGGTTTACTTGATTGTGACTCACGGAAGTGTCTGACACTTACCACTTCTGTTCTGCGCAGACACTGTGTACAGCAGTCAAGTTGAGTACCACGTCTCCCTGATTTTTCTGTTATTTCTTTCAGAACATTATTCCTGAGGAAGAGCAGGGCAGAGGGTGACAAGCATTATAGTACAGGTTGTAATTAAAACAAGAAGCTAAAGAAGCTGCTGCAAACACATGTGCTCATGAATGTGGAGACAGTTCTAATGGTTGTTTTTGCATTAGCTGACACCATAGCTCTTGTCCATTACAAGTTGAGTTATGACAGCATATCCTAGCCCCTCCACTAACTCATTGATGGAAAATATATATATATATTCACATATATTAAATAAATATATGTAACTAGACAAAATGATGGCTGAGATCATGTGGTCTGTTCTTCATTTGTAATGGCCAACATCCAAGTTCCCTTTGAATAATAATCACAAGTCTTCCTGCATGCTGAAAGGCATTGCCTTGCTGTTTCATTTTATATTACAGAAGAGATTTTCTCACTCACAGAAAGGACGTTGAAACATCTTTAAATTATTTTTCCTCGCAAGATGTTAACTTTTAAAAAGTGAACAAAAAAGTATTTTCAGTTCTTTCATACTCAAAGTGACAAACTCAAGCTGAGCAGATGGCAACCTATGCTTGATAACTAGATGTCAACATTATACTGCTTGTAAAGCTAAACAGATAAACTTCTATTTTTACCTGATTTCTCTCTTTTTTTTCATGGTCTCTGGCATTTTCTGGATTGCTTTAATCCTTTCACGAGTGGACATACTTGCAAGATTTTCAACTAACTTTTCTTCTGCACAAAAAACATGAAAAATCCAAATTTTGGGATGATTAAACAGTAGTTTTTATTAAAAATCTGAAATTGATATAATAACATTCCCCACTTTCACTGCCACTAACATGTGGCAGGTTCTGAGACTTAATGATACTGCTCAGAGTATCCTTACCAGTACCCTAATACAGATGTATGGAAATAGCACAATACTGAATGTTAAAAAATAAGTGTTACTCATCTACTGTTTATTTAATGTTAATACAAGGAGCTGTAATATAAAGGAGGACACAATGCTAACAAACTCCAAGGTTCTGGTCTATTGCTGATCATCATTTGATAGTTACATTTCTAAGACACTACGTAATGATTTGAAAGCTAGACTTTTGTGTTATTTATTCTATAATCTTAGTTGATGTTTGTATGAAATAGATAGTAAGGTATTACTTGGCAATCAGCTTGTTTTCACATGGCTGGAATTTGATGCTAATTCCATACATACAGTGAGTGAAGACAATTCATTAGCTGGTCAAACATATCCTAATAAATTGTAAAAAGAAAAGCTAAACTTTAGCCAAAAAAAATCACACTGCACTGTGCTTCATTTATCATGGGACTTTAGTGTGCTACTGGAGTATAAAAGTTGAAGTATTAGCATTAACGAAAAAACAAGTTGCTCTCATAACCACAGAAAGACTGTACACGCAATTCTGATGATAAACCAAGAACAGTGCCAACTAAACCTTCCTTGTGCAAGATGTTATTTAATATTAAACCACTTCTCTAAACTCCTACCTTCTTTGCACACTGGGTCTGTTTCAGACGGGGTGGAAAATGTCATGAAGATCTCTTCAGATGGCCTTCTATTTCTCTTCTGAATAAAGTTAGCTAAATAACATACACTGTCTAATAAGCCAGGATGCTCCTAGGCAAAATTGTCTTAGGACAATTTGACTTTCACAGAAAGAACTTAAAAATATACTCTTCAATCTCTCTACCTACATGCAAATGTACACTCTCCCTCTCACATGTTCCCTGGTCACGCCTGATGATTGCATGCAATTTTTCAGGTACACACTGGAAAAAATGGTATTGAGCCCAGTCTTCAGCTGTCACAGAAAACTGTCTCATCTAACCCATTCATAAACGTCCACATTGATTATTGAAGGTTTTCTTCCTAGGAGACACCTCCTCTCTTTCAAAATCCTTCTCCTGACTGAGAGATTGTTTCAGAATCACATTCAATCATGCTGAATATATGTATCAGCTTCCATTTCCCTGGGGCCAAATTGCAGCTGTTCTCAAGGTATTCCATATGTCAAGCTTCTTTCATCCAACTATTCAAACTTTATTCCTTAAATGCATCTATCTTCCAGCTATGATGCCAATGAGTTTAGCCACAGCTTTCCTTACTTTGTCCCCCCAGTAAGCTAACGGCCAATCTGCTCAACGTTACACCCCCCTTTTGAGCTCAACCCGCTAGTTTGGAAGGCCCCAACTGACTGAAGATTCTGCTAGTTGATGCACATGTTGCAGGCCCCCAACTGGATTTACTATTTGGGTCTAAAGGTGTCCTGATGTTACTGTCATTTTTACTTTAAGCCAACTTCCTTTGTAGCTACTAAAACGAATCAGAAAAAGAAAAGCAACTGTATCTCCTTGTGGAGGTACTTCTTGAACTTTCAGCACCTACACATTTAACCTCTAGTTGATTATGTTGGAAATGCACACTCTCCTTCCTACCAGGTATTAAAAGCTATGGAAAAAGCTATGTTTGGAAATATCCTATCTCTATGGTCAGTTACAGAGCAAGACAATAAAATACCAATAAAATTTGTTACACCTTAATACAAACATGATTTTGCCAAATCAGATCTCAAATTAAAGACCATGTTCCTATGATGAAAAGAGGAAAAAATAAAAATTTCTCACTACGAGAGCACAGAAAAATGGTTCTTTCAATGCATCTAGGTTACAATTGCAGAAAAGAACTCTTAGTTACATTCCAGAAGCAGCAGGCAGGAACCAAACTGACTGTAACAATAAGATTACAGGATATGGGAAGAACAGTTCCTACCCAGAAAATGAACAATAAACTGCTATGCTAGGCTAAAAGGGAACTCAAATTGTACTATTTCAGTCCACCTATATTTTAATGAACATAAATCTCGAATTACTGTTATAGTCCAGAATTTACTTTTAGACAACAGAGAGACAAATTCACTAAAAACAGTCTCAAAAAATGCATCCTATCCTCCCCTTATTTCCTTCTCCAATTAACCTTTTCAGATAACTGTATAAGTTGGGGTTTGTTTTATTTTTTATGTTGACCCACTTACCATGAGTTTGAGTTGAAATGGGTAGGTATTACAGCTTTCATTCCTCAAGGAACAAAGATCATCACTTTCAGAAAGATATTGAAAAATTCAGCTACAGTGATGTAGGATAGTAAAATAGAATTTGTGTGTTCTGATTCCTTTCATTATGTGAAAATCTTCATACCCGAACAAGAAGGCTTTTATAATTTTCATTATTTCATGGAGGGTGAGACTAACGTTCAGTATTCTGATTCACCACAATCCTTGTATCTTACCTTCTGATACATTGGAAAAACTGGAAGCATAGGGGCCATCCAACGGATGGAAGGGAGAAGGTGGGCTGTATGCCCATTCTGGCTCAGGCTCAAAGGAACGATTATCTGTTGAAGGGAATCAGAATTATACAGAAAGACATGTGCTGCTATGGATTATTTACACACACACAATATCAGGCCTTTTGACCAAATACAGTTCTACTACAAATATGGAAGTATATCCTATTAAAAAAAATTCTCCCTCTTTACTATGTATATCCTACTGTTCAATGAATCATGCACTCCATAAAAGCCAGTATTTACCAATCTGTTACTACAATAGTTACTTGTTAATATATTATCAGAACTCCTTTCTAGGGAAAAAAAAAAAAAAAAGAAACAAAAACACTGCCACCAAGTACAAATATATGCAGACAGTTGAGCCTTCTGGAGCTACAGGACTCCCTCAGGACAGAGTGAGCCATAATTTGTTTCAGTGTTCATATAAATTTTTGATAGGAGAAATTACATACCATAGAATTTTCCATATGGACTTCTGCTTTGGACATCAGCTCTTGGAAAACTTTCTCTGTATTCAGAGTCATGTCTCACAGAGGCCATTGGTATGGCTGGAGAGTAATTCTCTCTTCTTCCATTGGGCTCTCTGTAGCTACCATATGGTGAAGAATCATAGGGGTTTTGGTGAGATAACAGATTCCTTTGAGATCTCCTGCTGTGTGAGCAATAAAAAGGAAAAACCTGAGTGCCATAAAACCTTTCAATAGATATCCCTAAAAAATTGTTACCTCTTATCATTAAATCTGAGTACAAACTCAGATACTAAGAGGTATTTTGTATTTAGAACTTCAACGTCATAACTCGGGTTTCGTCGTCAACTGAATTAGAAAGACTAAAACTTTCTCCACTGGAAATTAGCATGGATTCTGCCTAAACAGGAGTAAGTGCTTGGAAAATGAGAGGACATGCAAGATTATAACACACTGTGAAAATTACTGGAACTAAAAAATATCCATGATATCTATGCCATGAATCCTAAAATAAATTTAACTGATAAATTATGAACATGTAAAAAGCAAGCAAGCCATTTCTCTCAAATGCCACCTTCCTGATGACAGCTTTAAAAAATTGTGCCTGAGAATGCAAGCAAAAAGGAGGGATTAAAAGAACTTCACAAATCAAAACTCTGGAAAAAAGTTTCCCCTGCACATAAATAATTGCATTTCTTATGGCACAGTCACAACAACAGAATTAAATAAACTCACTTTCTATCAATTTCCAGTGTCTCTGAGAAGCGGTAGTCGGGATTTTCAAAAGCTTCATTGTAATAATAAGACATGATGAGTCTGTGGTTTGAGGGAAGAAATCTTCCTTATTTTTGTCTCTGCTGCTTCAGTAATATGTTCATGACAAGACGGATTTTAGACCTAATTACAAAACAGATGCATATACATATGAAATGGAAAGAAAGGAAGTTCATTTTAGCACAATAGTTAGATTATATCACTCTTCCAACAAGTAACATGAAACAATATAAATGGGAAATGGTTCTAATTTTGTTCTCTGATTTTATTCTACTTACCATTGAGAAATTAGGGTCCACGAGAAGTTGCAGGTAAAATGAGAACTATTTTTCTATAGCTATCTCTACAAAAAACTAAGGAACTTGAGCATGTTTCCCCAGCATTGACAGACAAGTAAAAACATGTTGAAACATTAAGGATAAAAATTCTCTTTCTTCTTCATACAGGAAAAGCCAGACATACAATTTTTCTCTGATCACTGTGACTCCAAAAACCAAAGAGCAGGTGAACTCTGCCCACTTCCCTCCTAGCAGCAGCACCTCTAAGCCTTAGTTGTGAACACAGGACACATTGGATTAATGTTGTGTACAGAGCTGACATTATTTAGAGAACCATTCGTAATGAGGGCTCTTCTAATGACTTAATGTATTGATCTTGTAAATAGTTTCATTCTTAGCTTTATTTCTTACAGAGTGTTCCACTTTACCATTAAACAAACCAGACTTGTTCAGAGTTTAACTTTATTTACAAGAATGGGAGTATGCAGTTAAGCTAGCAAAAGGAGAACCTCATATTCAAATTAAAGACAGAATCCATATTAAACAAGCAATTCTTGAAATTATTCAGAAGTCATACTCAAAAAAAAAATGAAAAAGAAGCAATTTTTAGCATTTCCTCTTAAAGGTGTCATGCCAAGTTTGATAGCTGGAAAGATATCCAACAACAGGGAAGAAAAATAAAATAAAACCAAAGGACATGTCTGGCAAAATCTATCAGAGGGCATGCTTTAATCTCAGCTCCACTCCTAGAAATGTAAAGCTGAATCTCATTTAACATTACCCTCTCAAACAGCTTTTCTGTCTTCAGTGGTTCTCACTTCTAATTTCTAGTGCAGTAAAGAAAGTATCACATGAAGAAAAGTATCTTCCAAATGGATAATTGTAGTGTCTTTTTAAGGCTTTTGAAGGCTTGTCAAAACCCTAACTCTTAAATTACTGTCGTGTCATTTACACACCTAAGGATTTTGGCAGATACTCTAAAATTATGCTGTGTGACATACATTTGTAAAACATTGTCCAGGTTTTGCACAATGACTTGCAAAGAGATCTGCCTGTAAACATAGATTATTGATTCTTACATTGTAATTAGAAAATTGTCTACGCTTTCATTATATCATGATGCAGCATGTTTTAATGATGTCCACATCTTCAGCAAATATTCAGTTAAAAAAAAAAAAAAAGCACACCAGGCAATTGGTATGTGCTCTATCACCCTTGGCTTCTGTAAATAATGGACTTTGATCCCTGCCAACAAGAAACTGTAAACACAGCCTTCCCTTGGTGAAACTTGTATTTTTCAGGCAAAAACCTACTGAGACAGGGTGAGATTCACATGTAACCAGGCAAGTAACAAGCAGAGTCTCCTCCCCCTATCCCCAAAGAAAACCAACAATCACTCCAGGAAATGTAAGAGTCTTACATGAAAAGTCATGGCAAGTTTTAATGTCCTGAGAGCTAAGCTTTCTTTGACAGAAAACCACTTAGCCCCTGATGAGCTTTTGAGAGCTAGCTTACAATATATATGGAGTTTTATACAAACTATACAATATATATGGAGTTTTACACAAACTATTCAGGAATTAGCATGTTCTGTCCTTACACTCCATCAAAAAGCACAGAAATACAATTTTTGAAGAAGATAATGATGGCCTTCTGCAAGAATTTGCCTGGAAAACTAAATTTCCCTCTCTAAGAACATTTAGCATTTCAAACTGTAATGGAAAGCTAACTAAGAAAAGATGCCTTCCTGAGAGGAAGAAAATTCTGAGACAACTCTCTCAGACAACTCTCTTTGAAGAGTGCCCCAAAATACACTGGTTTCCCAGGAAGCCAAACTCTCGGTTTCAGCCATCCGGAAAGCTGGGAAGCCTGCCAGCAAGGCAGCTGGAGAGTTGAGCACAGATCTAACCAGCTCATCAACTTGCCTGGTCTTCATTCAAACTGTAGAGAGATCAAACATTCAGACAGATAAACGTAGGATCTGTAGAACCAGCACTACCCAGAAGCGCTCTGTTCTGGTAGTAAGCATCACCCAGCTACACCAACCAGCCCACTAAAATGCACCCAACCAGAGGAAACAGATCAGCATGACTAAAAAATACATCCTTTACTTCTTTCTCTTACTCCTTTTGAAGACCTCTAGACCTTAGGCTTGCAAAAACACCCAAATAAGCCCAAGACAGACAGTCCATGGGCTCCATCATTATCCACTTTGTTTACTTTGAGTTAAAAGATGCACTTTATGCCAAGATTTCTGCAAAAACCCACAGAGACATTTACAGTCTAAGAAGGAATCCAGCACGTGAAACAACACACTGTTTTTTCTGCACTCCTGAAGCTTAGAGGATTTTAAATAAATTCCCCACGTATGCTGAGACATTCAAATTTTTGCAGTTTGCTCCTGCAAAAACTAGAGATTTTTCTCTTGCTAGCTGAGAATATTAGATCCTAAACCTTGAATGGCATTTAGAGCAAGCGAGAACATGCATAATCCAAGTTTTTTGTCTGAGGCTGTACTTTCCCAAAGATTATTGTGATATCTGGTGCACACTGTGCTGCAGAGTGGGATGGAGGTGTGTGTGTGCATGCATGCTAAGGGTGTACAAGTGGCATGCCAGGGTTACACAGGTAGCACAGAGAGGGTGTACACACAGCACACCAATCCACCCTCTTCCTCCATCCCACGCCCAAAGACCATGAGAAACTTTTCCTATCAAATCAGGTACATACATTATTGGTTTGGTTTGTGGTTCGATATGCTGGCAGTTTATAAATTTCTGATCAGGTGTAGCTTGTTGGAAGGAACCAGAAGCACGTAATACTGAAGCTAAATCATCTCCTTCTCTTTGACCTATGGCTGGATCCAGTAAACCATAGCTCCAGGAACAGCTATGAGGTTTAGACTTAGGTTCCCCTTGAAAAAATTATTTTCCAGAAGGAAAAAAAAATAAATAAAATAGCTGGAGAACAAAGGTTATGTATCAAGGAAAGAAAGCAGGAGCTTGACAAACCTTTTCAGGGTGGCATCTATTTTTTGGATGACATTTTGTACTTTGGCAAACAACTAAACAAATCTTGTGCTCTCCCTCTGGAGAACAGAACGGTTTAAGGTCAGTGGGCTTAAGAATCAAAGATATGTAAGTAAGGTACAGGATAGGTGGAGAATGGGTGCTTTCCGCTTAAATCATTCAACACACTCTGTAATGATAGAGAACAGGAAACTCCAAGCAATGCAAACTTGCGCTTCTGGATCGATTCCCAGAAAAAAATAACTGCTTTCACGTCACAAACCAACAACCATGACAAAATATTCCAGGTTACTTTCACCTATTCCTGTTTGGGTAATTCACTGCTATAGGAACTAATCCTCTTTTAGAATATTAATCAAACAAACGTGACTGTCTTGCTAACTACACTTTGTCCTGGTATCAAGTTTCAGGAAAGCCATCTACACCTTCGAGTCATTTACCTGTAATCTCTCAATAACAAGAATTACATAAAGTAAATTCTACTTGTGCAAATCTTGTAGACAAATGCAAACGGTAAGTTGCGGAACTACATCATAGTTTACCTAACAGTGATGAATGAAGGGAATAGAATTCATGGAAAAAATGATTCATATGGTGGAATGTGTTCCTTTAGCATAAAGATCTTTTAATTTTGTAAGCTAGGACTGAACAGTACTTCCCCATTATATATGTTATTTTTATTCATGAACCCCTCTCCTGTCTAACGTGTTCCACACAGCTTCAAACTGAGTATCAGATTGATTTCTGGAAGTGAAAAGTAAGCTTGAGAGTCAGACTGGAGTTAAAATTAGATTACATGTTGCATCAGTAACAAAGGTCTGGTACTAACCACTACTCTTCCACCATCTCTACCCCAACAGTTTCAAGGCAGCTGCAACAAACTAGGAAGTCTCTCAGAAATCTAAAGAGCCTGTGAGCTAAACAAGCACTCCATTTGAGAAAACCAGATCTTAAATTGACCTATTAGCAACGAAATAAGTGTGAATTATACAGGGAAGTGAAGGTTAGCTTTTATGCATATTGCAAAAGTACCCGGTCGGCACTGACAGGTGCCACCTCTTACTGGCTTTCCATTGTGTTTTTGTTGTGGTCACAACAGACAATAACAGAGCTTTATTATGGTAGACTTTCGGTCAGTTTCAGTAATGCAAACCACGCCTCAGCTACAAAAGATTTTCCCAGTGAAAGAGATGTGGTAGCAGCAAAGACTCGTTTGTTTACCACTGCATAGTCAAATTACAGGTAAGAAAAATGGGAAGGGAAGGGTGACAGCATTACCATTACTGTCACAACGCTGTTACCTCTCCCAACACCTTGTTGAACTTCAAGCTCACAAAGGCAGGTATTTCCTAGTCCTACAGTTCAACGCTCCCTACCAGAATACAGATCCCATTCTCTTTGTCCCCTCCATCTCTTCTTGATGGGAGGGAGCAGGGCGCAGAGAGGCTGGGCAGGCTGGCAGGAGCAGACAGAACAGTGTCTGTCTGACATGGGGACATCCTACTGCTGGACTATCTCTGCTGTCAGCTTATTGCTCCCAATGTTTCCAGCTACAGCTTCAGCCCGATGAGCTCAGCTTCTTATCTGCTGTATATCCATTTTTTACCTGCTCACTGGGTTGCCTTGTCCTTCCCATTTAGTATTCTTCTTGTTATTTCTTCCTACCCCAAAATATAGTAACACTACAACGTTTTCATCCTGTTTTGTTTTGTTTGCAAGTTAATCTAATTCTATCATCTGTGGTTGCTTAGATAAGGCTTTTGGAGAAGGACTGACAGCTACTGAATCTTTGCAGGTCTCAAGCAGAATTCTACAGCTCTATCTGAGTTTAAATGCCTTCACAATAAACATGCTCCTTAAACATTAAAAAAAATTATTACAGCATATAGTTTAATTTCTGTGTCCAGTTAAGTGTCTTGAGAACTTGGCACACACTTCAAAATTTTTGCTTAATGGAAATGGGTTAAAACTCGGGTACTTCAAAGTACTCTCCCTGATCTAGCACACAAATACCTGCTCCTCCACCTAAAAAGGCTCACACAATCACAACTGTTATGGACTGAAGCACATACAGTGATGATTTTGTATTATCTAATTGTATTATCTGACCCTCTTAAGAGATCCTTTTGACAGCAAATCTCTTGTGCTTTGATGCTCTGTTGCTTTTATTTTCTTACCTCAAGTAGCCAACTTAATCCATTGGGAAACCTAAGCGTTGGGTGAAAAGGAGAAATCAGGGATGTACCTAACTACTAAAATTAGAATAGGGAACTAAAGAGTAAAAACAGTATACCTGGCAGACAGAGGAAAGATGATTAGCAAGAATAAGAAACTGTGAACAGAACTCTGCATTATTTTTGTGACACTTGAAAAACTTTACCTAGCTCATTGTCTGATCATTATCATGAAAAAAAAAAAAGTCTAAGGCAAGCATCACTTCATACCTGTGCAAGTCAGTCTTGTGACTAAATTTCCTAACTACAAACTATCACCTTCTTTGCATATGAGGACTAAATCTTGCTTTGCAAAACAAGTTTGTTAAGTCTGTCTACTAATCAAAACTACCAGCTACTCAGATCTGAAGGAAATGTCTAGTTACAAAAAAAAAAAAAAAAAAAAAAAAAAAAAGGAAGCAGTTTTCAAGAGCACCTGAGCACCTGTTTGGCATTGACTTTACTGCTTTCCATGGAAAGACAGCCTATTACACCTGGTCTATTAGAGTATTAGAGGCAGGAGATACAGATTACAACAGTTCCAATGTTTTGCTTTGTTTATTCTGTACGTGCAATGGACACCTATTATGTTTAAATGCAACCTTCGAATTATACTTTAATGAGCAGTATCAGTTACAGGAGTCTCATTCACAAGTTCACCTTATGAAAACTACATATACAGTCATTTTAAGTCAAAACAGTGTTTTGAAGACACACAATTTTGTTGATCTGACAAAAAGCTATTGTTCTGTTTGTAATTTTTAGCTTAACTTCCTGTTAGGATATTGTCATCTCATCCTATTTACACAGCTAGCACTTATGATGACCCTGAGGGAAAACAAAAGCTATTCACCATATTCTAGCAAGTCAACTAAGAAGCTAGAAAACATCTGGGAAGAACCAGTGAGCAGAGCAGAGAGTCAGTTCCATCACGGCTTTCTCCTAGCTCTTCAAAAGCCTTACATGCAGTTTTCAAATTGCTGGACAATTAATTTTGTACAAACTACTTATTTTTCTGGCAAAGCGAAGCTAAATTAGAATACAGTGTAACGCGTCAGTACATTAGGGCTCTACTCCTTAGTGAACATACAGAAGCTATGGACTATACAAGTCACAGTTAGAGTCTTTTTCACAAATTTATGAACAGGGACATCTCCACAAAGTGCTAGTGCCTGTTATGTCAGCCCATAGAGCAACACCACAACACCTCACCACTTTCATGGCAAGAAAAAAAGATCTCCCAGCATATGCATGTCTCACAAGTTTACTCTAGAAAGAAAAATAAAAGAGGTGAGAATATGAGGGAGAAAAAAGAATAAAGGAAAATAATTGATTGCTTTGTGCTAGGCCAAAACAGGACGCAATTTCCATTACATTGCTTAGTACGGAAGTCTGCTGCTGTCTTTGTCCTGTGTCAGGCTGTTCTATGTGGGCAGGGACTCACAGAGCACCCACATCTGAGCCATCATTCTCGAGCACAGCTTCAGTTATACACTGGTGTGTAACACTACTACATGGAAAAGGATCAGGCCACTGAGTCCCATGAGTGGCAGAGGAGACTGTGGTGACACAAGGTCAGTGGAAGCAGAAGTTAGCATAGCCTCAACCCAGTAAAACTGACTCCTTGCAATTTGCTTAACAAAGACTGTTTCAAAGGAACAGAGGTTTAGCAATGAATCTTGGATGTAAAGATTGGGCTTTGGATATAATCTTCTGCATGGAAGAGTTTAAACCTTTGTAGGTATGGGATAAAGAGGGAAAAAAAAAAAAAAGTAATGCTGGGACTGAAGGAAAAGAGAGCGATGTTTAAGTAGTAAACCTGTGTGTTTTGAGGGTGTTACAGAATGCTAGACCACAAAGAACATGATTCTTAAATGGGAGATTTCCCTGCCTCTTTAACAACAACAAAACCAAAACCAAAACCAAACCAAACAAAAAAAGACTTCCCTTTACCTTCTACAATTTACGAAAATCGCAACCTGCTGTTCAGAAAATGCAGTGCCACATCCATTCACTAGCTAGCAGACTCCAAACCACAAGCTGCACCTAGCAAGAGCAGACATTACGCTGCAAGCTGGTGATCGCAGCACGGCTGGTGCAACCCCTCACAGACTGGTGCATGGCACACCCCATCACGCTGAACACATCAGGGAAGGCTGAAAATTGCTGTGGCAATCCCCTAAGGGATCGACCCTTCCAGCTGAAGCCAGCAGAAGCTCTTAAGTGACAAATGGGGAGCTGAAGCTGCGAGGTGCCACATAATTGGGCTGCCACCAAGGTGAGGACACCACTCCAGGTGACTGCTCACCTCCCACCTTGCAGAAGCCGGGCACATCCCCGAGCACACATGCAGCCCAGCCTTCAGACTTATATCTCTCTACAATAACAGCGAGCTTAGAAAACTGCAGCCAGCTGTCTGGCCGTTCAGGCGACTCCTCCAGCCCAAGGTGCAGAGAGAAACCACCGCCCAGCCCCACCATCGGAGAGCCGCTGCAAGGCTCTGAGGGTCCCCTGGGGGCTCCCCAGGCTGCCTCCACTGAAACCCCAGCGCAGCCCCGACCCCTCACCTGCTGCCGGCCACCCCACGTCCCACAGCAGGCACCTGGGTCCCACACCCTGCCGGCTCTTCCCGCAGCCCCGGACCGCCTCCAGTGAAGTCCTGCTCCTGAGGCTTACGGAGAGGGAAGGAGCAAAACGATCGTTTTTTTGCTTTACCTGGTACAGAACACGTCACTTGATTTCCAGCTGATCTCCCAGGCACTCGCCTTCCCTCCAGGAGTTAACGCGTGCCTTGCTGTTGGCTCGGATCGCAATAGCAACGCAACAAAGGGACAGAAAGTAATTAGTTCTAGACGCGTGATGTGTTTACATTGATTGTTGGATTAATCATTTGTAGAGCAGAGAGAAAGAAATATCTTGACCTTGCATCTTTACCTGTATTGCAGGAAGGCTCATCTAGTGGTAAAAAAAAAAAAAAAAAAAAAAAGTGAGTTCACACTAAAGCTGGCAGTACTTAGCAGCTTCTGGGTGGGGGATTTCATACCAGCCTCACGCTGCTGAACTCTGTATGGAACATACAGAATTTCTTCACCTTTAGCATAATACATACCTCTCTGTTTTTTGTTTTGTTTTGTTTGTTTTTTTGTTTGTTTTTTTGACTAAAGATGCCCTTACCAGCCACTGGGGAATCAGTAACAAACCAATTTGCTCCATGTTCAGAAGCTGTGCTGTTGTAATGCCTGAGGATCACTTTTACTGAATGGATGGTGCTTTTCCAGCTCCTAAACTGGGTAAAACATGTCTATCCTGTACCAGGTGCATTCAACATAGAGTTGGGTGAAGTTTCCTGGTCCTACTTTATGTTTTGCCCAAAGCAACATTCCTGACGTGACTGCAGAGGACTTGTCTGTAGATCTCCTATACTGATCCGGGAGCTGCCTGCATGTGGCACAGACCACAGAGAAAAACAGGGTAGTTGAACACAAGAAGCCCCAGAATTAAACACTCACTAAGAACTTTGTGAACCTTTAGTAGCCATTTTAAGCTGTGGCATTATGAAGAGGAATATGAAAGAAAAAATGTCCTGGAAACGTGTTGTTGCTAAATTAAACAGTTGGATCTCCAGCGCTGTGGGAAATAATATATGGCACTGGCTTCTGTGCTCAGCACGGACTAAAAATTGCTACTTTTGTGAACAGGGTACACTGGACAAATAACACGAGAGAAGAAGCTGCTGCACTCCCTGTGTGACTGACAGACTCCAGCTCTATCACCCGCTCACATCTCCTCAGCGTGCTGCTCTTCCTGTTCTCACACCTAAAATTGCTGTGATCCTCAAAATTAACTGAAACATTGCCAAGTGCCTAAAAAGCTTTCTCTAGTGAAAAAGAAAGAATAGAGAATGTTCTCACAAAATTCCTGGGAAAGTTAATCTTGTTTCAATTTGTACAATCTTTATTTAAATTTGTTCTTACAGGGTCATTAACTCAACACTTTTCTACCTCACAGCATTTCAGAAAGGTAATCTTATTAATCAGCAAGTATATTACCTTTCTGCTTTTTATTCTTAGGGGTAAGAAAAGGAATAAAACCAAAAAGCAATATTGACAATATTAGTTATATTGTAGACAGATATACCAGCACGAAAACATGAATATCTACAAAATGTTTTTCTGAAAATTAGTTCAGTGCAATAAGGAAGTCACTAGTCTTTAATTACATCTCAGTATTCTCCGTATCTTTTTTTCTCTGCAAGTAATACATCAACTTATTAATCGTAAACATGTACACCTAAATTACTTTGAGTACATTTAGATGTCAGCTTACAGTTTTATCATTAACATTTTATGGTTTTATTATGAAAAGTGATGTAGCCATATAGATTCTTCTTGCTAATAAATCTATTTGAAGATCACATACCTGACATGATGACGCATAGGTGAGAGAAGTTAAAAAAACCTCCTTATTTATGTCTGATTCATCATCCTGAAACCTAACGATGATTCTTTTTAACAGCTACTGCAGGAAGTGGATGAGGAATATTCAGAAAAATCCAGTTATCTGTTTAACTACCAATAAAATACAGTAAGAAATGCCAGAAATGCTTTGCTTACTTTTTCTCACTGTTGAAACTACTGTAGGTTTCATTTTACTTAACACTTTTCCTCACATACACGGCATTTTCACACCGAAGGTAAGAATTCCTCCAAACAAGGTAGGGAGTTCAGCCATATGATCTGACAGGACTTGACCAAATATCATTTTTAAAGGAGTTTTTACTGCACCTCGCTCTGTCATGTACCAGTAACAGAAGACAGGTAAACAAAACCCATCTCCAAGCCAATGCGCCTCAGCCTTGCCCTCACTCATGGGGTGTTTGGGCCTCACTTCACTCCAAAAAAAGGTTTTTATTAGTGTCTATATGCCGTTTGTTTCTTCATGTGATTACATGAAGCCTTACTTACACCAAGTAAGCCTTGGGTATGAGGAATGAAAAGACTTTAATGCCCTAAAGTCTGAAATCCTTCTTTTCAACGTCCAAAGTGATGCCGAGGAGGGAGGGAAGCCCGATACCTCAGCCACGGTGCCGAGCTCCCTCTCCTCAGCCGCTCTCCTCACACCGCGGGGCTCCGCCTGGCAGGGGACGTGAGGAGAAGCCCCCCGCCGCCACCACCCCCTGCCCTCAGCCGGGGACAGCCGTTCCCTTGGGGACAGGGACGGGGACGGGGATGGGGATAGGGATAGGCACGTGAAACGACCCCAACCTCAGCTCCCCAACCCCCGCAGCCCAGCCTGAGGGCGCCCTCTTCGGGCGAGGCGCCCCACGGAGGCGGCCCGGAGCGGGGAGCCTCGCCCCCGCCCCGCCAGCGGCCCCGGCCCCGCGGCAGCCTTCGCCTCACGACTCCGCAGCGCCCGGAAACGGCAGCGCCGGGCTGGGGCGGCCCCGGGAAGGCGATGAGCGGGTTCGGGGCCGCCGGAGAGCTGCCGGGCTGGGGGCCGGACGGCCCCAGCGGCCGAGGCGGTGAGGGAGCGGGAACGGGACGGGGCGGGCGGGCACCGCGCGTGGCCGGGACGGGTGAGGGCTGCGTGGGGACGGAGCGGCGGCGGGCGCCCGTGGTGAGGGAGCGGGGAGCTGAGGGAGCGGGGTGAGGGAGCAGCGCTGCCCCCGTCCCCCCTCAGCGCCCCGGGGTGCCGGAGGCTGTAACAGGGCTGCCCTCCCGGCTTGCCGGCCGGGTGCCATGTTTTGAGCGAGCTCTGCTCCTCACCGCCGTGCTTCCTCCGTCCCGCAGAGATCTTTTTCCCCGAGGAGGCGCACGCGGCGGCACCTGCGGATTTCCTGCAGGAGCTGCCCAGCTACCGCTCCGTGCTGAGGCGCCGGGCCGGCCCCGGGGGCGGCCAGGACCCGCAGGGCTCGGTGGGGCCCCGAGCCGGAGAGGCGCGGGGGCCGCAGCCCGAGGGAGCCGAGCTGGCCGCTCGCCCCCTGAGGGAGCACGCCTTGAGCATCGCGGAGAAGAGGAGGTTAAGGTTAGTCTTCACGCGTTTTTTGAGTTTTTTAAAAGTTACACGCTGTTAAATATGTGTAATACACGTACGATGGGAGACAGAAATAGAATGGGGTTTAGTTGGCCCTGTGGGGTATGGCTTTGAAAATAAGTCCCCCAGGCTCTTCCCTCACAAGACAGGGCTCCCTGTCATATCCTCACCTGCGGAGGTGTGACTGGGGACTCTTGGCTGGCATTAAGGAGCATTTGACCCGCTGAGCTGGAAGAAAACAGTCAGAACTGCGCATTACCTGCGGCAGACAAACATGTTTCTGGCTTCTGAAACGATTCACTTCCTTCTGTTGCCTTGCCCTTTTAAGGGTCATTTGTCAGTAGGGTTAGCCCCTTCCCTTTCTGCTCTGTCTGCTGCTGTTCCTCAGTCCCTTTGCCAGTTTTCTCAAATACACTGTGCTTTCCCTGATGTGTCTCATTATGCCTGGAATGAACGTTTCGAGACCTTTTCTTTTCCTCACCCCTTCTTTTTTGTTCTCTGCCGTGAGCAGTTCCTGTCCTCTGGTGGTAACCCTCAGCCAGGGGTTGTGTGCTTTGCCCCGCCTGTGTCTCTGCTTGTATCCTGTCGTCTCCTGTCCTGCTGCTATCCTGAAAGCTCTTCTGGGGAGAGAGTCCATTACTTGGTTTTACAACATTACTGTCTAGGCACATTTGGACCTTTAGATCAGGTGCTTGGTAGTTGTGGTCATGAGCTGGGGAGAGGTGAAAGTACAAACAGATGCACCACAGAGAACCATTGCTTGCAAGAGCAGCTGGAAATGGGAAGGACCAGGTAGGGGTGGCTGGACCTGGGTAACAACTTTTGCAGCCTGTCTCTAGAGTAAAGCTTAACCCTGCAGATGGAACACAAGGAGCTGCAGATCTAGATCTAGATCATGATAAAGGAACATTCTCCATACGCCAAATTTTATTTAAAGTTGAGTGTATAAAGCTTGATTCCTCAATTAAAAAGGAACTGCAGTTCTGTGGCCATGGTGCTTGTTAGCAATGGAGTTGGGATGTCCTGAGCTTGTTTACAAGTTTCTAACACCATGGGATTCTGGTGGGGCTCCTTGGCTCCTCCGCAGATCAGTAATTGTGTGTGTATTGTGCAGCAGCTGCCAACACAAAATGCTTGATATAATAAATGCTGAATACTCAATGTCTGGAATGAATATGCAGCCCACGCCTGCATTTAAAATGCAAACACAAGCCAGATCGTTCTGTGAAGTGTTTGTTTAAAACATTGCATGCTGTAGCCTGTAGTTTCCATACAATGAAACCTTTTGTGAGTATTTACACTTAAAAATGAGATCATCTGCTGCTTTTTTGATTGCTGCAAGCAGGGTTTAATCAGGTTTCCTATCCAAATCCTAATTTCACATTCAGCTGAGTGGAATTAAATTAATATCACCTTAAGTTATGGAAACCACGTCAACATAGAGCACATGTGGCAGTAGCTGTGGTCGTGACACAGTACGCTGTTGTTCAGTGAGTCACTTATGCATATAAGTAGGGTTGTGTACAAACTATTAAAAAATCAGAGCCTTTGTCTTCTGCTCTAGTGCTCCTTCCTCATGGGTACTTAACTGCTGCCCTTCTTCGGGGGTGTCAGACTTTGGAACAGCATTTGCTGCAAACAAATCAGTTTTCAAGCTATGTTTCGGGGGGGCTGTCTGTTTTTAAGGTTTCTTAAAGAACAAAATGCAGTGAGCCACTCAGAATTCTCCTTGACACTGTTGCTGGCTATGTAGCAGTTTTTAAAATGAAAATGTATACACAGATTGTATAAAAATCTATGGGGAATTATTGAAAAATCACCAAAAATTGTAGACAATTTGTGGTCATCTTTGACATTTGTTTGCAGCTTATTCTTAGAATGGCTTACACCCGTACATATTTGGCAAAGAAACAATTTTTCAAAGTCATTGAGTTAGCAGTTTATAGTGAATTTTAGGAAAACAGAACCAGTAAAAGTTAATCATTTTTAAAACATTTGTTTTACATTATGCACAGAACTGTATAAAAACTAAAATGATAAAACCCAAATGGAATATTTAAACCTATTCATAGCTCTAGATAAGTTTTTTTTTAACTTTTTTTTTCCACAACATGTTTTGACCTTCATTCTGATTTTGAAATCTCTTGATTTCTTGATTTTCTAACAAAAAGATTAGTTTTCTAGTGCATTTATAACATGAAAAGAGGGAAGGTAAATACTTTATAGAGATAAAAATTTTAAGAGCAACTTAGTAATGATATACTGGTTAGTTTTGAAGAATTTTCTCTTCCATTTCCAGCCATTTGTGAATATGAGATTGTTGACACCGACTTCTCAAAGATCCTGCCAGGAAGTACAGCTACGTGTTTTTTCTGTGTTGTCCTATTGTCAAGTTGATTATTTTTTCTAGGAGAGGCAAGTGTTTTCTATGAGAGGACTTGCTATATTTGAATTAACCTGATAACACAGTTAAGAAGAGGAACAAATGGGGGCAGCTAGCGTACGTTACTCCAGCTGCTAGCACTGCGATATCCCTTTGAAGGCTCCAGGCAGGCTCCTCTGCACTAGGTCCTGTTACATGCAATGAAAAAGTATTTCTTGTGCTCAGTAATTGTATTTCTTGTTTCTTAGGGATTATCAGCAGGCCGATATAAAATATTTATCTGGATGGAATCAGTGGAAAAGAACTAGTAGTAAATCATGGAAAAAAGTCCTCAAGGATATCAAGGAATCGTTATCTTACTTGCAGCTTTGGCGGCATGATATTCACAGCATAGAAGGTATTCACCTTCTTTTGGTTTCTCCTCTTTCAACTTGCTCTTTTATTAGTGGTTTTACATGTCAGATGTACCTGTATGGGTTAAACAGTTACCTGCTTCCCTTATTACTGGTGATGAGAAAGTGTTAACTGTATAAAATGGGGTAGATAGAAATATAATGGTGAAAGTGATTAAAAAGTCACATTGCCTTTTCTATTTCTAAAAGCCCACAGTGCTTAAAACTGGCTTTAGTAATGTTTCTTTACTACTGTTATATTATTATTATTATTATTGTTAGTGTAACTGAAATTCTAATCTGTTTGTACTTTTCAGTGATCTTTATCATCTTAATTAGTGATACACATGCTGCTTTTATTCCCAGGGAAATTTGGTACTGGCATCCAGTCCTACTTCTCCTTCCTCCGTTTTCTGGTCCTGCTGAATTTTTTAATATTTATCCTGATGTTTGGTTTTGTTACCCTTCCCACTGTCATCTCTAAATATGGAATTTTCAACAGTAGCTTTGCTAAAATTTCTCCAAAGAGCACAGGTAAACGTCTTCTCTATGTACTACTGTTTGTAAGATTTCCGTATGCCTTTAGCTTTTCCCTCACCCACCAGGACAGAGAAATATTGTGTTTTTTTGTTTGTTTCCTGTAAGAACATGTCATCCTTGAATTAACTTGGTCTTGCAGTTTGGTGGGCATTACTACTAGAGTGACTTTTCCTGCCTTTCTTTTAACAGACTCTGTCTGCACAGTTTATACACCTAGTGGTAATAAGGGACTTGTTTACTTCTTTACTTACCTCAAAGATTTGCTCACTGGGACTGTAAGTAATTTCATTTTTTTTTCCTTTAAGTTTCAAATAACATGTAAAACACAAAAATATTTTACCTAAGGAATAGTGCTTTGATAATTTTGAAAAATGTTAAGGCATAGGCATCACTGGGTAAAATTAGCATTTATCCCTTGCCTGTGAGAAGGGCATTTTTAAATAGATTTTTACTGAGTGTCAAGCTTCATTGCACACTGCAGCCTGTGCTCTCTTTCCCAGTTGTTAAATGTTACATGATCTAGAGCATACCTCCCTTTTATGCTTTCTGTAGCTTGTTAGTGTCCCTGTCACAGTGTTGTTTGATTGGACAGGGGAGGGATTTTAAGTATGTAGCATCCACATGACAGTTAGAGGCGTGTCACTATTTAGAAGCTACAGACTGTTGTAGCTTGCTTGTGGCCCCAACAGAAATTTTAAATGTACAAAACGCTTGGTTCAAACCAGGTTGGATTGAGCCGAGCAGTTGTTGCTACTGTTATAAATTCTTTTTTAACAGTGTTCTTTGCATTTTCTCACAGGGATTCCTAGAAACAACAAGTTTGTTTTATGGCTATTACACAATAGATGCTGCGTTGCTCAGTATCGTGAGATACAACTTTCCACTAGCATACCTGCTGACTACATTTGCCTACCTTGCACTAAGTCTTGTCTGGATAATAAAAAGGTGAAGATGTTGGTATACTTCATTTACTGCTATGTGTTGCACAATTTACGTTGCGTTCTTGCTTGTAGGGAACACTGAATTACAGAACAGCTTTATATGGAAATGGAGAATCTTTTGAGGTTGCAACACCACAGTAGCCTTTGTCTGTTTTTTGGGGAGCTGAAACGGGGAGTAAGGAGAACACAACTCCAACAATATTTTATATATGTAAAAAGAGAAAGTATGACCGTGGCTAAACAGCACAGTGAATTAACCTGCGTTAGCCTCAGTTGACTTTGTTTGCTGCAGAACCACACGCTGAAATTTTCTAAGAAACTCAATGATACAATACAAATGTGCCTGGTTGCTCTTAGGGAATTGTTTAGACTTTCAGCTAGGTTGCTTGAGCTGTAGGGTTTTTGTGTTTTGGGTTATTTTTGTTCCCTGTGACTAAAATATGTCTTTAATGAATGAAGTAAAGTTGTGTTTTTCCTTAGGTCTGTGTCAGGATTTAAGCAGAGTTTGGTGCATGATGAAGATCAGTTTCAGAGCTACTGTAACAAAGTCTTTGCAGGCTGGGACTTCTGCATTACAGATCTGAACGCAGCACGGCTAAAACATCGCAGCTTGCAGTATGAGCTCCAAGTAAGAATCTACTGTATTTTTTTACAACTACTGTTTAATATAACTTGGATGACTAAAAAGAGAGGTGTGTAACTGTGTAGGTAATGGAATAAGGATAAGAAGGACTGAAGGAGTTTATGCTGGGAACCAGGGAACCACATCCTCTTGCATGCTTTCTAGGTAGCTGGAACTGTGGTGTAACATGACAAGAGTTGGTACTGATGTTGAAGGCCCTTTCCCCATTCACTGGGGACTGAAGCCAAACCTGTTTGCTGTTTATCTGCCTCTTCCTCACACTCCAACCGTGCTTCCTGTGTTAGTTTCTACGTAATGAAACAGGAAAAGCTATTCTAGTTGTGGGCAAAAAAAAAACTTCTACTGTCAGGAGTCAGTTTGAATATGTTGGATTGTAAGTCTGCAATGCGGTAGGCAGTTGTTAGGAGAGGAATAACA
The DNA here is from genome assembly GCF_040182565.1 of Anser cygnoides. Classification (NCBI taxonomy): domain Eukaryota; kingdom Metazoa; phylum Chordata; class Aves; order Anseriformes; family Anatidae; genus Anser; species Anser cygnoides. Next base: position 8,840,677 of record NC_089887.1, read on the forward strand.
TTCAGAAGGGATACTTCACAAATTCAGTGCATTGTTGTCATAAGAAGATGCTAAAATTTTTTCACTAGTTGTCTTTCACACACGTGCACATTCAAAACACTGAGGGAGCTAATAAATTTCCCAAATATCTTTAGAGAGCTCTGAAAGGCTTTTTTGGTGAAACCGGTTACCTTTTTTTTCTTTCCCATCTGTACACTGGAAGCGGAGGTTTGTGTAGTGAAACAGTGACCTCTAAAAAAAATATTTCCACCTCAAGCCACAAAGCTATAATTATTGATTTCATAAATTACAGTGAGTTGCTTTCCTCTCCTGTAAAGTTCAGTTGCCGTCTTCAGAGTTTTGTTTTTGTTTTTTAAATCTTCCAGCCAGAGCCAGACAGGCTCTTACTGCATTTTTGCCTCAATAACTCATATCTTAAAAAAACAACCAACCACCACCACCAAGAACAAAACAAAAAAGTTTGTCCCCTTTGTTTGAAGGAAATATTTGAAGTTCTGTTTCTTTGTTATATTTTTGTTTTGTTTGAAGTACTCTTTGAAGGAAATGAGTCCTCAGAAAATACCTGGATAATTTGTTTTTGTCCAGGTTATGTTGCCTTCACAGGCAGTACTCCATTTTCAGGAGTTAAGATGAAACATACAAAGTTTACTCGACTAGCTTCTCCAGGCTGGGCTTGTTTTTCTCTGTGTCAGCTTCCACTTGTCCTTCACAGAGTAGAACAAGTTTGAGTCATAACTCACCTTATGGAGATGAGAGGGACGGCCTGTTTCAGAGTTTAGTACCAGGCTATCTGAGACCAGTCTCTCAAAATAGACAAGTTGTCTTTATCAAGAAGATACGTTACTAATACAGTAGAGGTAATAGGATTACAGGATGCTTGTCTTTGGCTATGGGGCCCCCAGACTGAGGAGACAAACCACGCTGGGCTCCCACAGGGAGCTCCCATTCCTGCGTGGACATGTTTCTGGCAATGAATAGGCACTCTCAGTTCAGTCCATTTGGGCAGGCTGTGGAGTGACCCTCCTAGAACAGGCTATAGATTTGTATATCACAGAGGCAGAACATCCCAGAAGTAGAAGATATAGTGTCAAAAGTTATATGCTGCATCAAAAAATGACACATTATTTTTCTTTTGTTTGTAGACAGACTTGGAGGAAGAAAGAATTAAACGAAAAATAGCTGACAGGACAGTGAAAGAAAAGCTACGCATCTACTCTCTGAGAATATTTCTAAATATAATTGTTCTTGCAGTTTTATCGGGATGTTTTTACTCTATTTATAGAGCAACTGTCTTCTCTCAAGAAAAATCCAATGTAAGTATCAGACATGACCTTAGGACAGATTCAATTGAGTTTGGTGATTAGAGTAAGAGGAAGTGTTGTGAAAGAGTCAAGTATCTTAATATAGCACCTTTCACGTAATGGATCTGAAAACACTTGCTTTCTAAAAGGCCTGTACTTAACTAGTAGCAGAGAGTGAGAAGGATCAAGAAGCATGTGCAACAAAAAACACAACGATGTCTTCCTTTGATACAAAGGCTTCTGTCTCGAGTGCCTTGGAAGCAGCTGAAAAGAAAAGCAACCCTCACTTTCCTTGCCATGTAACTGTTCTCACATCTGTTATCTGCTATACAACCATTTGTGTGTCTGGGCAGTGATCTGACTCAGGGAACTGGGTCAAAACAAACTTCATTATGGTCAGTTTCTTGATCTGGTTCAGTGTTCAGCTGCAAAAACAAACAGTAAGGGAAAGGGAGAGCAAAGATTATGATCTGTGTCATGGCTTGAGTTACAGCTGTGTGGTGAGACAGGAAGTCTTGGAGCAGGGAGCGCTTTGCAGAAGAAAAGGTTCTTGCATCAGTAGTGTAAGGAATACAGTTGATAGCATGTTCGCCCCTGGCAGGACAAACAAATAGGAAGAGCGATTCAGAAGCAGAACAGCATGAGCAACCAGCAGTTTAACAGTTTCACAACAGTATCTGAGTTCTCTGTAGGACCCCAGGGTTAAAGGATCCTAATAGAAATGGAGCTTTATGTATAAGGGTTGATATCTTGACTTTGCCTAAATTATTAGGTAGAGGAGCTTGTTAAAATGACGGGAAAGTCAGGGAGCTGATTGGCACCTGTAAGAATAACTTGAAAAGTGTTGGCATTTTGGCATAGGTCTAAAAGCTGTTAGATTTAGTGCTAGGCTAGGCGATATGGCCAGATGCAAGCCTTGGTGAAAACAGCCTCTTCAACAGAAGCTTTGGGGAAGCACTAAAATATTCATAGCAGAAGGAAGGGAGAAGAAAGCAAGGGTGCGTAGCAGCAAACTGCAGAAACGGCAGTGGTCAGGCTTGTTCTAAATATAGGAGGAAGCTGAAGACAAAAAAGGTGCTACCTGAGTTCTGGGTAGGTATCTGAAAGGAGCACAATGTCAGAAACGTATCTGTGCATGTAGTGTCATCTTTCTCTCATCTCTTCTTGTACAGAACAGCAACGATGCGGACTTGCAGACTAATCTCTTAGTTCAGTATTTGCCTTCAATAGTGATCACATTGGCCAACTTCATTGCTCCTCAGATCTTTTCAATTCTGATCAGATTTGAAGATTACTCACCAGCCTTTGAAATCAAGCTGACACTGCTGAGGTAAAGATGGTTTTATTGTAGCCTGGGATGTTTGAACAACTTGTTCTTGAGAGGTTAGAGATATTGTAAACATTCCAATATCAAGACACAGAGAGGTTGGACACCCTGCAATGGAGGGCCTGGGCACTGTAAGCCAAGCAGGCATTGTTTGACTTAAGTTTCATTGGAAGTATTCATGTAAAATCTGGAAACAATCTCCTCTTTGGTGACAGTACAGTGCAGCCATTTAGTGTCCAAGTTTCTCTCTGTTCCATTTAGCTGTGTGATCTGGACATCTTCAACAATCTGAAAGTTTGTAGGGAAATTACTAGGGAAGTGCTGGCTGCAGAGCTGTCAATTCACACTGCTTTATGTGCAGCAGCTCCCTGGATGAGCAGTTGTGTGCGCACAGCAACCAGCTTCACTCATGCTGTACAGCAGCTCAAGGCAGAAGGTAAAAGTTTGGGGATAAAAGATACCTTAAAGTGACAGCATGAAGAACTGGAATTTGGCAGCTGAAGGTGGTAAGATCCAGACTGAAGCATCTGAACTCTGGTCAGGCCCCTGTGCTTTTTATTTCCGATGTGGCTTATTGTCTGTGAAGGCCTGAAGCCACCTAAGAGGAAAATGCTGCACACAGAGTTGTCGTCTGGCCTCTCAAAGTGTACTTGAGAGAATAGCAGCCCACTGTGGGTTGAAGAACAACAACTTAAAGGACTGATCTATGAGCAATACTGTGAAAAGTAACTAAGGGACTGTAGCCTGAAGGTGAAAAGTGATTTAACCTGTTACTAAAGAAAGCAAGCTTTATCTGTTTGGTTATTCTATTAAAGCTCTCGCATTCTGGGCTCTGTGCAGCTTTGTTGGGCTCCTATGCAAATTGAGTCAGGTGCCAGAATGGCTGTGTTTTGGTACGTTTAAAATTGGGTTTTGCTTTTCTTCCAGGTGTGTCTTTGTGCGGTTGGCCAATATTGGTGTTCTCTTGTTCTCGCTGTGGAGTCAGATCCACTGTGCCAATGACAGCTGTAAGGCCTGTGGATACAATTATGAACTTTATCCTGTAAGCAGATTTATCTTTATTCACAAGTTCAGATGATTAAAAACAAAGATTCTTTTTCCATGAGACTTGCCTGTTTAGAGGTATTCAGATTTGGACTTGAGTTTGTCATTCGTGTTGTACTTAGTGCTGCTTCTTACTGCTTAATGCAAACCAGTACAATTCTCATACAACTTCCATTTGTCTAAAACTCCGATTATCTTATTCCAATGACAGGTTTTTTATCTCAGACTTTCTGACTGACATGAAGTTTATTTGAGGTAGCTGTGTTTTGGAGACGGTTGTGTTACTGTCTTTTTGCTTCAGTAAGACAAATTGTCTGTCTTCAAAAACAGACAAAAAGCATGGCTTGGAAGCTCTGAAAACACTTAAACGCTCTAGAAATGCAATTAATACAACTTGAACTTTATTGATGTTAACTGATTGAAAAGTGTATTGCTGTAGTGATTGACAGATTTTTTTTCCCCATTTGTTATTAGACTTATAATCCTGTTTTTTCCTGACTTGCTTTTATAGTGCTGGGAGTCTGCAGTTGGGCAAGAAATGTATAAGCTGTTGATATTTGATTTCATGATAATTCTTGCTGTGACACTTTTTATGGACTTTCCTAGGATGTAAGTATCTCTGCCTTTTGAGCATGCTTTTGCAAAAATGATTTATGAAATGTTTCTTTTTTCAATTATTAATTCCCTATATTTCTAACTCAATTACAAAATTTAAAATAAAACGTTTCTGGTGACTTGAGTACTTGTTTGCTATTCAGATGGAAGTAGTTTTTGATATTTGAATCTTCTTTAGACATTTTTATGTTGTGTGGTCTAATGCTTTAATGCTAAATTTCTGCACTCCAGATATCTCAGATGTGTTAGAATTCAGCTAAGCTCTAGAACTAATTATGTTTGTTTTGTTTGTTTTTAGGTTATTAGTTACTCATTGCTCTTGGAAGCCAGTTCAGTGGTGTGGTTTGCAGGAATTTGGGATTTCTGACAATGTCCTGGAAATCATTTACGGACAGACTATCTGCTGGATTGGAACCTTCTTTTCACCACTTCTTCCTGCAATAGCAACTATAAAATACTTCATCATCTTTTATGTTAAAAAGGTAATGAAGGTGTGTGGTAAATAAAATTGAGCAGCACATCTGTGGTTTGCTTTTGTTTTGTTTGTTTGGTTTTCAATACAGATATTTAGTTGATTTAAAACAAACAAAACCTTAAAAACAAAACAAAAAAACAAGGATGCAGTATATTGGAAATGAGGTAATAGAATTCCATTTTTTGTGTGTTTTTTTTTGCTTTTAAGACAAGGTAGAATTTTCCTTTGAGATCAAGCAAAACAGCACCTTAATGACTACATCATCAATATAATTCATGATGTTTTTTTAAAAGAATATCTTTTTATAGTAAAGGTAATAATATATAACAAATCATTGCAAAAAAAAGTGTTTACTGTCAACAGAGCTTTGAACTTGGACACAATTTTGCCAAGCTGCTACAAATTTGGAAGCAAAATGGGAAATGGAAGATGTATTAGATATGAGATGTGATTTCAGTATCAGAAGCTTTGCTCTATGATTAGACATCTCCTTCTGTGCAACAATTTCATATCAATCTCATTAATTTTGACAAGAGGGGAGATATTCAGTGAAGCTCTAGCAGATCAAAACTAAAGGCTGCGCCATAGATCATATACCATATGTCTGATGTCATTTGGCTCTGTGCAAGTGTGTGAGGCTCTCTGGATCAAACCCTTCCACAAAACAGGAGATGATGATTTATACTAGAATGTAAATCATTTTTGTCTTACCCCTTCTCAGTCCATCAAAGGAATGATGGTTACCTGCTAGCTGGTAGTGTATTTGAAGATGGGAAAATAGAGTTGGTGGGGGAGGTATATTTGCATGTATGTAGACAGATGTACCTGGCAATAGTCTTGCTCCCTTTTCCTCTCCAGATCAGCTTGATACATACGCGTAAGCCTCCAGGTAGGCCTATCAGAGCATCGAGTTCCAATTTTTTCTTCTTGGTGGTGCTGTTGATTGGGCTCGTCTTGGCTTTTATCCCTTTGGGAATCAGCATAGCACAGTAAGTGGCAATTTAACTTCTACGAAGTTGGTATTTGCTTTAAGGTTGTAATTTCCCTAGAAAACAGACACCATATACACTTGTAATGATAAATTAGAATAAAATACACTTGCATATAATGAAATCAAATTATTATGTAGTCCATATAAACAAAGGTTACTGGGTTTAAGATTAAGTACGCTTTTACCCCATTGGCAACAAGGCGCTGGGCTTGTGTTGGATTATTTTGTCTTTACATTTTGGTGTAGCATCTCCTTTCTGTTCTTTTTTTTTTTTTTTTTTTTTGACAGTATCCCCTCCTCTAAAGCATGTGGGCCATTCAGGAATTTTAACACTTCGTGGGCAGTTGTTCCAGATACAATACTCGGGTTTCCGACAGGTCTACAGAAGGTCCTTAATGGCATAGCATCAGAAGCCTTTGCAGTACCCTTTTTTATGGTTGTCTGGTGAGTAGTGAGAAGACCTGATCTAGTCATGTAGCTGCATGGTTCATTTCCTTCCTTACTGAACTGATACCAAACAATTATTGGACCATATTGTCCATCTGCAGTCAAAGGCATCAAAGTACCTATGAAGCATCAGCTCTTTTGTCTTTGCCATTTATTCATGTTTGTCAGGTACTTTGTTCAGTTGGGTTTTGAATGTTGCTAAAAGGCGAGACTCTACAAGCTCTCTGAGCGACCTTTTCCAGTGTTTGGTTGCTCTTGCTGTAATATGGTGTTTGTTTGTTTGTTTTCTTGTGTTTAAATGGATTTTTTTTTTCATTTCAGTTTAATCTGACTGTTTTCAAGTATTTTCTTCAACTTCTATACTTGAGAAACCATGCAATTTACCTCAGACTCCACCCAGCCTTTTCTCCTGAATGTGTTCTCCTGAATTGAACCTGTTGCTGTGTACACAGGAAAAATCAAGCCCTCTTTTTTGTGTGTGTTTGGGTCTGTCTGAACACAACCTGTAAAATCTGGTAGAGGCCCTGCCTCTACATCTCCTAGAGTTCTATCCCAGACAACACAAATATCTCACGGGTGATTTTGAGCAGAGCTATGCCCTACCTAACCCAGCTCTGTGTTTATTTTTATTTATTTTTATTTCCCCAGTATTTTTCTCATATGGTCAAAACAATATTTCCTCTGATCCACAACAGCCTTTGTCTGATCAATTCTGTTTTGTATGATGCTAAAGTTTAATGTTGGTTTGTTGTTCGCAGCCTTATTATGTTCTATTTTATTGCCTTGGCTGGAGCCCATAAAAGAGTGGTTGAGCAGCTGAGGGAACAACTGGTTATGGTAAGATTTGACCTACTATCTTGTCTGTGCCCCCAAAATTTTCCTTGTTGTATCAGTAATCAGGCATGCAGAGGAACAACAATTTTCAAAGTCTTCTGGATATCTGGTGTTTGGACAGGCAGTGAAGAATGTTTTGCAGGTTACAAGGGAAAAATAACTGAAGTACAGAAGCATTTTTCAGTCTAGTTGGTTTGCTTAGCTATTAGCTGCAACTGTAGCCTCTAAGAAGTGGTGTCGCTGTTCTTTTTCTGTTGTCTTGCTTAAATCTACCCATATGCATGTATTTTCCTGCCAAACTAGAACCTCGACCTTGTGGCTCCTGTCTGTTCCACCATCTTATACAACCTCTGTCTCTGTTTCCTTCTCTACTGTCACAATCACCTAATTCACTACCCTTCTCTCCAGGCCTATATTTCTATTTTGTCACATCCAGTCTTACTCCTGAGTGTGGGTCCCAGCACTACCTGCAACAGGTACTCAAGGTGGAGTAAATCACCACTAACTAGTCTTCTGGAGAATGTTACTAGCGTAGATATACTTATTTGCCATCATCAAAATCTGTTGCCATCTACCAGTTTGATAGTGTTTGCAAACTGCTCTAGTCCAAATCTAACCTTTTTACTATTGCTCACTTTCTTAAGGAAGAATCTGGGTTTTGCGAAGTGCTTCTTTTAGATATGACACTTAACAATCTGTCCTTAGAAAAACAGTGTGCTGGAGAGAGATTTTTGAAGAGTATAATGGATTTAGGAGCAAAAGCCTTGCTGCTCTTGCTTTTTATTTTTGTTTGCTCACTGTTGTTAGGCTTCTCGGAAGTACAGTTTCAAAGATTTTGAGTAGGTCAGATGTTTCTACTAGACCCAAAGCAGAACTGTTAATGTGAGGTAAATGAATTCAAAACCATTGTAAACTTAAAATTGTTTAGGCAGGTGAGAGAGTGTTGTTAACTGCTAATTAGAGTACCATGTAGTGAGAGTACCAATTTATTCCTAATAAAGAAATAAGCTGTATATAGGTAACGTACTTCTTTTTATCTAGAGTGTACTTTGTATTCTGTCTTTCCAGGAGAGTCGTGACAAGTTGTTCCTAATCAGAAAAATAACAGAAGCTCAGAAGTGTACTTGAAAACCACAAAAAGCCAGAAGAACTTGACTTCCTGACACTCCTGGAATCACTAGGTAAGAAGATAAGATCGGCATAATGTGAAAACTGCGAAGCTGACTGGCACTGTGGCACTGCATTCTCTGTCATGAATACTTCTTCATGTTGATTATGCTAGTAGGCCTTAAAGTTTCCAAGACTGGAATGTTGCTTATTTGTACTGTGTTAGACCTGTCCAAAAATTGTACAGTAGGACACTTACTGGTGCTGCAATTTCAAGGCTGTTAAGGTTTATGATAAGTCCCTGTTTTTTTCAGGTGTTTCTGGTAAAATATAATCAGAATTGAAACTTTTTAAAAAAGTTTGTACTGTTTTTATGAATTATGCTTTAAGAACTGGTGAGGGGAGAGGTGTGATTTTACATGTTTCCTACTCACTTATCTTATAAAACCAAAGCAAAGTGACTTAATGTCTGCATTTTGAAATAGTCCATAGGAGAAGAAACATGTAATGGGTTTGAAATCAGCTTTGTAAATTTTTAGAGAGACTTTGATATTTATTTTGCTCTGAGACAGTCAGGCCAGTTGAACACTAGATAAAATGGTTTAGAGAAAACCAGCAGAGGAGAGTTCTGCCTAAACTGTGAGTAGGGAGAAACCGGCAGCTGTCAGGTCACCAAGGGGTGTCCTCGCTGCCAGTCTCACGGGCATGGAGTAGCCTTTTTTAACATGTGTAAGGCTTTATTACTTGTCTTCATTCGTGTACAGATGTCTTGAAGCCTGCTCTTCTTGTTCTAAACTGTGAATATTTGAGAGTTATGCTATTTGTAATTAAAAATACAGCATTCAAAAACTTATATGCCAGTATCCTTTAAATTCTTAGTTAATTGAGGTGACGGAGCTGTGTGACTCAGAATACTGTTTCTAGGTAGCCTACTATTTTTAAAGATTGCTCTTCTCAAGAACTTGTGTAAAGAATGTGTACATAACTTGAAATTTCTGTCAGGACACTGGTAGTTGACATGAGATACGACGTTTGTTTTATGGAATGTTTTGTGATGTTCTCTGTCTTCATTTCTAAGAAATTAACGTGTAATAAATGAGTCTTCTTTTTAAACCTAGTGGCTGACTTATTTTTAAGAAAAGTTCCGTTGACGCCGTGGGGTTTTATATATTTATTTTTCCCCCTCGTACCGTTGGCTGTGGTGAGGCGGGCCGGACCCCTCATCCGCCTCCCGCCCAGGCGCGGGGCGCGGCCGCCCCCTCAGCAGCCCCCGTCCCCTCAGCACCGCCTTCTCCCCCCTCCGCCCGCCTTCCCCGTTCCCATGGCAACCAGCAGACGCCGCCTCTGACTGACAGCCCCGCTGTCCAATGCGGAGGCGCCGAGTAGCCAATGGGAGAGCGGGACGGGGCGGCGGGAGGCCGGCCCGCGGTGATGACGTCAGAGCTTGGCGACGCGAAGCGGCGGGGTCAGCAAAATGGCGGCGGCCGCGGCCCTGGCTCCGGCGCTGCGGCGCTCGCTGGGGCGGCCCCGGGGGGGGATCGGGGGGACGCCGCGGCCTTGGCCCGCCGCGGGGGGAGCTCCCAGGCCCCGCAGCACCGGGGCGGGCCCGGACGGCATCAACAAGGCCGTCGTGGACCGCATCATCCGGGTGGACCACGCCGGGGAGTACGGCGCCAACCGCATCTACGCCGGGCAGATGGCGGTGCTGGGCCGGTCGGCCGTGGGGCCCGTCATTCAGGTGGGCGCCCCGCAGGCAGCCCCCGCCCCGCCCCCAGCCGCCCGGGGAAGGTCACGGCTCCCCGAGCGCCGCGGCTGTCTGTCTTGTAGTCGGCGGTTAGGTTTATAAGAAGGGGGGGTTGTTCGGTAGGGGAATAGCAGCGTGTTGTCGCGGTGCTCTGACAAAACGCTTGGAACGTAAAAAGAACTCTTATGTTGGCTATAACTGTCTTAGCTGAGAATCGTAGAACGGCTCTGGTTGAAGGGACCTCAGAGATCGTTTTGTTCCACCCTCCTGCCGCGGGCAGGGACGCCACCCACTGGAGCAGGTTGCTCAAGGCCTCATCTAACTTGCTCTTGAATGCCTTCAGGGATGGGGCATCCACAGCCTCCCTGGGCAGTGCCTCTGCACCCTCTGAGTGAAGAATTTCCTCCTAACCTCTAATCTAAATCGCCACCCTTTTAGTTTAAAACCGTTCCCCTTGTCATGTCATTATCCGACTGAGCAAAGAGTTGCTCTCCATGTTTTTTGTAAGTCCCCTTTAAGTACTGAAAGGTTGCAGCGAGGTTCCCCCCTCTTCTGTAGGCTGAACAGCCCCAGCTCTCTCAGCCTTTCTTTATAGGACAGGTTCTCCAGCCCTCTGATCATTTTTGTGTGCCTCCTCTGGACCTGCTCTAGCAGCTCTGCATCCTTCTTGTGCTGGAGGCTCCAGCCCTGGACACAGTGATCCAAGTGGGGCCTCACAAGGGCAGAGCAGAGGGGGACAATCCCCTCCCTCGACCTGCCGGCCACTACTCTTTTGTTGCAGCCCAGGATGCAGCTGGCTTTCTGGGCTGCAAGTGCATACTGCTGGCTCTTCACCTCCCCATCTTGCCCATTTCCTTTTTGTGATGTGAATAGTGTTGCCTTTACAGTCATAGTGTGTGACCTCAGCTGTTTAGTTTACTCTTTCATTTATTAGCTTTATTGGAAATGTTTAATTTTTTTGTTTTGGTCTTATGCTTTACTGTGATTTTTCTTTGTTGCAGCAAATGTGGAATCAAGAAAAAGACCACTTGAAAAAGTTTAACGAGTTAATGATTGCCTACAGAGTTCGACCTACTGTTTTGCTGCCTTTCTGGAATGTAGCAGGTTTTGTTTTAGGTGAGTTTGTCATATTGTTGCTGGTTTTGCTTTATGAAATTTTTAAGTGCTTAAATTTTTCACATTGTTTCAGATTTCATGGTTTGCATATGTTTGGTACCCCAATCGCAGGGGCTGGAAGCGCTTTACTTGGAAAGAAAGGTGCGATGGCTTGCACAGTGGCAGTGGAAGAGAGCATATCGGATCACTATAACAGCCAGATCAGAACTCTTATGGAAGAAGATCCAGAAAAGTACAAGGAGCTGTTGCAGGTATTTAACCATGACTTGAAAACTAGCATAACAAATTCGTTGAACTACATAACGTGACTTGACTCAGAAAACAATATGCTGACTGAATTTGCAGCATATCTTTCTTTGTTCTGTCGTTTTGGAATTCCAAAGTCAATAGAAACATTAGGATAAAAGGATGGCTGTTCCTTCAGCGACACTAAATTGATCGAGGAACAAGATTAAAATGTAAGATTAGCTTCAGCATGCTTTCATTAATTCATCACTCTCCGTTTGATTGGGAGAATTGTACTTAAATTTTGATTACTTTTAATTGAAAGGAAGGGTTTAGAGGAAAACAAGAAGAAAAAGCATGACTGCATAGTAACATTTTGCTTATACTGCATATGACTATGTCTAGTTTTGAACATTTCAGAGCACGGACGGAGCTAATGTTTGTTAGCTCTGCAAGAGAACTAGTTCCCAAGTACTTCCAGCATCAATGTGGGACACACTCCTGTAGAGTGCTTATGAGAGGCTTTCAAGTGTTGCATGTTCACCTCATCTGTGCTCTGGATGGTGGGAGCTTGCTCTAGGGCCTTTGTGCAGATTTCCAGCTCTCTGCTGACTGTTGCTGTGTTCAGTTGTGCTTAGTTTAATGTTTAGCCAAGACTGCATCCTTCCAAATTGTTGTCTCAATACTGAAATAGGATTGGAAGTAATCAAATTGTGCTGATGCATGTGAGGAAAATGTTGCCCATGAAAATAAGGGCTAAGAACTGAGTGTGAAATACAGAGGAAAAAATCAAACAGCAAAATTATTCACAGTGTCAGTATGAGGAGGACCAGTAATGAAGGTAAAACCAAGGCAAACCCCTTGGGCAGGGACAGCACCTGAGTGTAAATTCTGAGCGTATTATTAAGCAGTCCTAATTATCTGTAGGTATCTCAAGAGGAAATTCTTTAAACCTTTTTGCACTAGTTGAAAAAATAGAGGAGAAAAATAGTGTTCTTTAGAGTATACTAAAATGGACAAAAGCCCTGTGGAGTTACAGGAAGGCACTGTTACTGATTGTCTGGCAAGGCAGGGACTTCAATTTTGTTAATTAAATTGTCAGTAACTGTTGTATGTGTGAAATTAGTGTTACAAGTCACTATGACTACAGGTTTTCTTAAAACGTCGAAAAAGACAGTGATATACTAAACCGTAGCTTAATTTTCTAAAGAATTTTTAGAACACTTGAATAGGTTTTAGGGGTGCTGTAAATAATCTCCTTCTTGGCCAATTGGAGGTTTAGGATTTTGAGAAGCTTTTGAGAGACTTGGGCCTCAGATGCCAGCCCCGGTGTATACAATGGCCAGCGGGATGTAGTTCTGTATTCTAGCTGCCTTGATTTCTCTGCAAAGTAAATTTACTAATTAACTGCTATTTTTTTAAGATAATAAAGCAATTTCGGGATGATGAACGGGAGCACCATGACATTGGGCTTGAACATGATGCCGAGGGAGTAAGTACAATGTTAACTGATGGGTGCTGTTAGCAAAGATCTAGGTGTGACACTCTTGTCTTCCTTATTCAGTGACTGTGACACAGCTTTTTCTTTGAGAAATAGAAAATAAGGGGCTTGATATTCTTTTCTAAAGATAAATATAAGAAAATGCTGACATAGCACGGCATCTTAGAGCTTTCATTTTTCTAGAACAGTTTGAATCTGTTGAAACTCATGTCAAGTGCTAGTGATTGTGTTTTCTTAAGACTTGTCCTATGGACAATAATGTTCTTATTTAAGTTTGGATTAAATATTTTTTAAAATACGGCTAATAAATGCTATTAATGCAGCTGGAAAATTGAGGCACCATCTTGATAAACACAACTACGATAGAAGGGGTGAAATACTGAAGTAAATTCTGTGCTCCCCTGAATATCAGAGGAGGAAGTTGTAGCTTCCTCACTTGTTTTTCCTCTTGGCTCATATTCGTAGTGAAATGGAATCATTACTTTAGAATTAATTTTTATTTGGTTTTCTCTAGGGTAGATTAGGCTAAAATATGGGTGAATTTTTAAAAATGTTTACTATTCCTTATGATAGATGTAGTTCAAAGACAACACCAGTCTACTAGGTGCATTTAATCTTTTATTCATTGTTTTACAGGCACCAGCTTATCCTGTTCTGAAGACAGTAATACAGCTTGGATGCAAAGCTGCAATATTTTTATCAGAAAGAATTTAGTGATATTTTCCATACTGTTTGTGGCAATAAACTGTGAAGCCAAAGATTATGAAAACTGTGGAAGACTAAAATCTATTTTATTCAGGCTTTTAAAATGTTCTTCATTAAACACCTGATTCTGCTATCACGTTGAGTACTTGTTCAAAAGGTATCTACACTAAAGTCAGTTGAGCTGAATGTGAATGATGATAGAATTGGGTCTATGTGACGTAAACCTTATTCAGGAACTGTTCACAAGGTGGCAGTAAAATATGTTGTATATACATGATTTATATATATGTGTGTATAGAGAGTATGGGTATATAGAACATATACATGTATGAAAGTGGTAACTATCTTCTCTGTTGCCTTCAAATTTATACGTTCTTGAAATAAGCTGGAGCTCATTAGCTCATTTTAAAATGGTTAATACTTAATAAGTAGCATATTCTTGAGTTCTATTTTCAGGGTAAGTACATGAAGTCCTAGTAAGTATTTCTTTTCAGTTTCTCTTGAATAAAGATTGTTATTATAAGACTCTTATTTGAAGACTTGTTTGTGGGGTTTTTGTTGTTTTGTTTTGTTTTCTATTGGCTCAGTTCTGAATTCTTTTTAATTGAAGTTTTTCTTCCCTTGAATTTGTCCTGAGTGTGTGCACTATATGGGTGTATATAGCAGGAGAGAGCAACTTGGAGCACCTATGGAATTGCACTTAAATTTGAAAACTGTAAGAGAAAATTATCTTTGCCTCTAGTCTAGTCTTCAGTGGTTCTTGAATAGAAAGCTGTTGCTTTCTCAACTTTCAAACAATTTCTGCATGCTTCTTGCTGATATCCTGCCATGGACCGATGGGAATGCACAAGACAGAATTTTGCATATCTGCTCTGCTAAACTCTAATGAGATGATGAAAGTACAATGGAATTAGTATGTCTTAAACTAGTAGGGATGAAAAGGACTTCTTGCAAGATTGTATCCCTTGGTTGTTGGGTCTTAACAATGTACTAGCCAGGCGTAACTGAACAGGTCAGCTCTGGATGTGGGACGTAATGGATGAAAACCTAGCGGAAAAGGAAGGAACTAGAAACCAAGAAATAAAACAGTAGCAGTGTTGCCCATTACCGTAATAAGGAACGGGGCCACCATGCCATGGCAAATCTACACAATTATATTGAAGCTAAGTCGTTCTATTGAGTTGCTGTGCGATGGTTCCGGTCCTGTGTTGCTGACCAGTTCTATGTACTGACGTTGTAGCTGCTTTGAGACCAGAGGAGGAGAAGCAATGCTGAGGTGTGCGCAGGAACCCAGAACATCCTGTATCAGTGTGCTCGGTAAGCTTTCAGGCAGTATGTAATCCAGGTACCTCTCTGAGTTTGCCTTTTTGAGTAGTTCTGTTAGTGTTTGTAGGTACTGATCAGTGTGTAATTTGTCATGAAAGACTTCTTCAAGAGGATTATTTTCCCTTTTTTGTAAAGGAGCTTAGACTGAAAGAAAAATCTTAATATAGAAACTCCTGTAAGATTTATTATGACTGACGCTTTGTACATTCTTTGAGAATAATTTCTATCAAACCATCGCAAGGCTGGCCTGGTTATACTCAAACTGCAGATGTTATTTACATTGTCTAAACAAAGTAGTATTTGGTTCTCTATCAATGACTGGTTTGCACATCCACTGGAATAACGTAAGGAACTCAAAGCTACATCACTGTTTTTTCAGGCACTACATAATAGCAGGGTAGCTCTAAGGCATTCTCATTCTTCTTGCCTGAGCCTCAGACAGTTGTGAGCAATAGGCATGTAAATGTGAATTTATTAAAGGTAGTGCCTGTTAAACTTAAGATGTCTTCCTGGCTTGACCAGTTCTTTGAACAAAAGTTAAATCTCTTGAATTTCTTACCTTAATTTCACTGAAACATTCATCTGGTTGCGTGTGGAAAATTCCTAAATTATTTGAAGAAGTGAGGAATTGGTATGAAGGAATAGTTAACTAAAGTGGCTAAGGAGGTAGCAAGTGGTGCTGAAAGAATGTGCAGCGCAGTCCTGTAAGCCATGGACTTTAATAATTGAGTAAAAAAAAAAAAAAGGAAAAAAATGGCTTGATGAATACTCTATTGTAAAGACTTTAATAACAGGGCAGCATGGGGCAGCACTGTCCATGATTAGATCAAGGAGGGAGAACAGTGTTTTGAATCAAAGCTGGGAGTCGCACACCCACACATACGGTGGTCCTGTGGTATAAACCGGGAGCCCTGAGCCAGCCAGCAGCCTGCTTTCTCAGCTGCTGCATCAGGATTGAATGCCAGTCAAGGTGTGTGCGGCGCTTTCCTAGATCGACAACACTGCCAAAGCCGGATATTCTCGATGGTGCTGGTCAGAGAGATTCTCTGAGGATGTCTGTGGTGCTGTTCGGGAATTTGCTGCTGGCACAGGAGGGTCCATGTGATCCTTTTCCCCAGCGTGGGTGGCCTCTGGGACCATCACACACTGCTCATTTGGAGCAACACCATTTGAGAGACAGATCCCATTTTTAGTGAGTTTTGTTTGCCTGAAGAGTGGAAACATCAGTAAATCACTGTATGAGGTCATTGTGTTTGGCCATATCTGCAGTAACTGTGAAAGCATTCACAGCAAGTTCTTTGTCCTCAACAGCTGAAAACATCGTGGACATTTGAGGAGGCTGTCAGACAGTACTGCCGTCTCTAGCTGCGAGCATGAGGGAGGAATTGGGAGAACAACTCGGCTTTATGTTCGGGATCAGGATTTCTTCTTTTTACTGGAGCAGCATATTTGCACTCATCTGTTAGTGGGGGTGAGCTGTTCTGCCAATTTCATGGCTATGCATTTCTGTTTGCTGCCAGTTACTCTTCACTTCCGTTATTCTGCATAGAAAATGGAGTTGCTTTCCATTTTTGTCATGCAAAGTGGACATTTTTTGCTTCAAAACCTATTTCAGGTTTTGAAAGACTACAAAAGGTGACAAAAGGCAACAAAAAGACATGTGGTGGTCAAGTGTGGTACAGAGCTTCTGCAAGGCTGTGCTGCTTTTTTTTGTATATTGTTTTCAGCCAGAACTAAAGCTGGCTGATGTCAGCCATCCCGGTAGAGGTTAATGGCGTGCAGAAGTCAAAGCGTATCACTTGTACGAGTCTGCTGTCATAGTGACTTCCAGTGAACTCTGCTCTGGCTTGGGTCGTGCTGCCAGAGGAAAAGGAAGCTGGCTCAGACGGGGAGTCTGTGAAATGCTGCCTTTTCAAATCAGGGAGCAGGTGAGACAGCGGGATCTTCACGGTGCCTTTGGGTTTGGGGGGAGCCTGAAGATAAACACGTTTTGTATCTCATAGTATGCAGTGAGATAAAATCCTTCCCCTCAGAGTAACAATGGCTTCTTGCAACTCCGCAGTAACACAGGACTTGATAGTCGTTTCCTTCTCCTTCAGTGAGGCGGGGGTCCCTGCGTGCAGGGGGTCCGTGGTTTGTGCCTTGAGCTGAGCCTTCTCACGCTGCTTCTTGCCTCGGCTGGTGCTGGGACGGGGCTGGCCCCTGTTCCCCGAAGTTGCTCCCGATCAGGGATGCAGGCAATGCAATCTCTGGCAGGCTGGTGAGACAGCCAGCTGGTGTGGGTCTCGTGCCAAGCTTTCAGGGTTTTTCCTGGTGTTTTGAGAGCTCTGTACCATCCGCAGGCACAGCTGCTGGCTCTGGTAAGGGAAAGCCAAGCAAAGGGAAGCGGGCAGACAGCTGCAGCTCTGTCGTGCAAGCAAAGGGTGGTTCTGCACGTTCCAAACAGCTCCAAAGATCTGCATCCCTTCAACTCCAGAGAGCTGCCAGGATGGCAAAGCTGTGTGACGCCACAGAGGCTTGGAGCTGGCTATAGGCAGGACGTGTTTTGGTCTCTTGCTGCTGCAGCTAGGCTGAGCAAAAGCCAAATCCAGGTGTCTGTGATTAGTGTAACGATGCTGACATAAGCTGAACGGACGTTACGCCGCGAGTTATGTAAAATGGGGCTCATCAGATTGTTTGGCAGAGCGCTAGATCATTGTCTGAGATGATAAATATTACTGATAGAAGATGAATGCCAGATATAATGGGCTTGAGCTTTGTCTGGACTGAATCTGCGTGGCTTACTTGAGTGTAATAGAGCGAGGCTTGTTGTAGGTCGGATGAGGATGTGCCTCCAATTTATGCTGGTGATGACGTGGATTGTACCTCTTTGATTTTCCTTAGCATTTAAGGGCTTACTTAATCTGTGTGGTCCTTTCTGTCTGCCTGGTTTCTTGACTTCAGGGAAGATACCATTTCAGACTGGTGCCAATCACTCTTTGTCAGCAGCTTCGAATTTGTGGCATGTCACTTGCATTGAGTTCTGCAGGTATTTTCAGCTTAAGGACTTTAAAGGGAGAAGTCCAAAATATTGGCCAGGTTAAAGGAGGAATGTGTGATGATAGGAGAGCATTTAAAAGCACCATTCATTTTACCACTTCTTAATTCTGTTTCCCTGGAGTGACTGAGATGAAAAAACCTGAATAGATCTAAGGGAACAACAGCAGCTCTGCAGTTGAACTCCACCTAGAGTGGCAGATCTTAACTTGCATTGGAGAAAGCTTGTTGGCACTTACACCTGGAGCTGGGGGTATGAGTTAGTGCTGAGCATCTGAATTAACAGTTAATTGGAACAGCGGTAACAGGTCTCTAAAACAACTTGACTGCATTCAAAGGAAAATTCTGCTCTCTGTCATTAAGTGCTTTCAATAATGCATCCTCCTGTTACCTTCAGGTGTTTTTGAGGAGTGTTACCTTATGATACTGTTTTACAGAGCAGGACCCAAATCTAGGCAGCGATTATCTGTGGTTATCTGAGATCTAAACAGATTCACAGCAGTGAGTTTTACCTCTTTGTCAGTAACACAGTATATGGCAGCATTTCATCATGTGAAGATGCAGATTAGTATACCTTTGATGCTATTAATGTTATGTGTGTGTGTATAATATATACGTACCTTTATGTTTGTTTGTTTATTTGTAGTAAATCTCTTTGTTTCACAAATTAAGGCCATTGCCCTGCCTTTACTTGTGCTCCATCTCAACTTGAAGTAAGTGGTGCTGTGCTGGGGGTGCTTCACGGCAGCACTGCTTGGAGGGAGCTCTGGAGCTCATCCAGCCCAGCCTCCTGCGCCGGCAGCGCTGTGGCCACCAGCACTGATGTCCCTCAGCTGTGGTTTCATCTAACCAGGTCATGGAAACCTGCAAGGACAGAAATTCCACCGTTCCTCTGGGCAGCCTCTTGCAGTGCTGCACTGCCCTGCCAGTGATGCTTTTTTGTCCTGATGTCCATCCTGCACCTTCCAAGGTGGTGGTGGCTGCTGCTGTCCTGCAGCACCATGGAGAAGAGTGGCTCAGCCATCTGGGTAGGTACCCTTCGGAAAGTTGGAGGCTACTATTAGATCTCGCCTTCCCTGTGCGTGTGTCCCCCCTGAGCCTTTCACTAAGGAGCTACAGAAGGTAGCAGGACACACATGTCTTCTGTGCGGCTCCATCATTCCTGCTGCTTTTTCACTGCAGTTATGGCTTTCACAACAAAAGGTAGGAGCCAGTGGGACCGTGTGTTGAGGAAGGAGGGCACTGAGCAGTACGCTCCCCTTGCAGTGTGGTTCCTGAGCTGGCACAGAGGAATGCAAAAGCAAGAGACGGATCCAGTGACCAGCTTGGCTGTCTCCCATGCTGTTTGTTTTAGACTCCAGGCTTCAAACGAATGCCTGAAGCTGTTGTTTTTCCCTGCTGTTATTTTCTACCCAACTGTTTGCGTGTCAATGATTTGTTCTTTCATGTTACGTGCGCCTAGGATGTGTGGATTTATTGATGTGACGGTACAGATGGGCACGTGTACACCGAGGTAGCAATGAAAGCAAGCCAAACACATGCACTTTGTGTTTCTGCTGTGTAAAATACATTTTGTGGACTGCAGAATAAGAAAAGACAACTGGCACTAGAAGCACGTTTCTTTATGGCTGCTGGCCAGCCACCTGCCAGTGGCTGCTCGGTTTGGAGCGGAGGCAGCAGGGGCAGGGGGTGATAGCTTTGTGCAGCCTGTTCTGAAGGCACGCTCTGCCAGCTGCATTTCAGCAAGCTGTCATGGATTTCTCAAGTCAGTGGTTTGAGGATTGCTGGATAGTCAGGGACTGCTTACTGTGCATGCAAACGGCTAAAACGTTTCAAGGAGTGAGAAGCCTTTGCTTATAGGAGCAGACAGACACAGTGCCAAGGCAAACAACTTGATTGCATACATCTTTGTATCTGGGTTAAAGTAAATTACTGATCTCGCTGATTGATCATTCCCTCTCTCTATCTCCCTCCCAGCAGGGAGGGGCCATGCTCCAGAGGTGGCACCTTGCTGCTCAGGAGGGAAGACACAAGTGCTTTGCTTTCCTGGGGCCAGTGTACCACTGCTAAAACCAGGGCAGAGCTCTTCTGCCCTGAAGGTTTCACAACTCACCTGCGGTCACCGAGCAGGTGAGGGGCAGAAATTCCTGGAAATATGCTTTGAGAGGAGTTGGGCCTCCTGGATGTCTGCACTACCTGTGCCACGTTCCTGATATCTCACAGAAATGTCCAGACTTGGCAGCTTTTTTGCATTTTTCACCCAGCAAAAGAACAGCAGTGGGACTTCAAGTCCCTGGTGAGGTTGTTCTGCGGGCACAGCTTAATGGCTTGCTTCCAGCCCTCACCTGGAAAGCTGACTGCTAACGATGGCTGAGGTGCTGCCTCTGCCTCTCGTCTTGTCAGCCCCCCTGGGTCTGACTTTGGGAGGAAAAATGCAGTGTGCCTGCAAACTTCTAGGGTGGCTGAAATGTGATTTTTTAAAAAAAAAAAAAAAAAAGTAATAACTGTCCGCTCTTCAATTCCTCCCACTCAAATATCACAGCAATACTTGCTAATGAGAAATAATTACATCTCAATTTTAAGTGACACGAATACTGTTGTTTACATACAATGTGAGAATCTAGTAAGACATCAGGCATATGTTTAGGGGGATAATGCATGAGAAATGAGTTCTCTTGTCAGAGATCTGAGCCTTGTAAAGGAAGATGACAGCTACGTGTGTTTACAGACAAACTCTAGATCTGGTTATGTTATCGTTTGTCATAAATGCAGACACATGCGGCACAAGTACTAATACAGCATGAGCTGGAACATATGCTCCCCTCCTGCAGATGTGGCCTGAATCCTAATGCTCAGGGGATGTTTTGGGTTTGTGACCAGCAAGATGATTTGTACCGGTAAGCAGACACAAGCAACCTCGAGCCTTCCCGTGGATTGTAGCACAATCCATGGAAAAATCCCAAACGGAGCAGGCGAAGTACAGCCTGGCTTTCAGCTTGCGTTGCTGGCGGTTAATGACTGCTTCAGCAGCTATCTGGATCTGCCTGATGCATTGCGTGGCTGTGGTGTGGCAAAGGTTGGGATATAAATGCTTACTTGAAGTTGGGGCTTTGAAGTGACCTAATGCTTCGACATTTCTTTCCAATCAACTCATCATTGCCTGTAGGTTTGGTGTTTAGATGGAGGTGGTGAAATAAATTTCACACTTGCAATGGAGAAAGCCCTGTGTCGTGTTTACAGAGGGCTTCCTAATGACAAGAAATCCGTGGTTATACTTCACCTTTTTACATTCCCTGCTGCTGTCAAAATACGTGTGCCTTTGTTTTCAGCAGATGCATTTTAATATACCATTCATGTCATCTTGTACCGAGCACTTACTCCAGGCTGAGCTGCAATGAGTTAATAGTCAGCAGAACAAATACGCTCGTCTTTGATCCACTGGGGGTTGGAAAATTAAAAACAAACCAACCAACAAGTGAAAAGACACACCAAACCGTTTTGCTTGTGAAGACTTACTGTCACAGCTGAGAGAAACCAATAGAACAAATTGCGAGTGGGAGCTGCACGCGTGAGGTAGGAAAACACAGCATAAAGCCAAGAGGAGAGGTTTGAGGAGGACATTTTCTAATGGATAGCTGTTCACACTGTAAAACCACCGCAAACATTGGCGTGTCTGGCGGTTGTTGTGCCGCACTCTATTCGTACTCCAGGCTCGCCCTGCTCACCTTGGACATTGGTTTGGGGTTGGTTGGTTGGTTTGTTTATAGTTCATCTCCTCTCCAGTCAATGATAATGCATTCCTGTGAGCTCTATTGGAGGACGCTTTTCCATCATAGTGAAAGGATATAGGAAAGAAATATTTAATTTTACCCACTCACTACATGCAAGGAAGGAATACTATTTTTGCTTCCCTAAAGATGTAACGGGGTGTAGATTTTATTAGTGTGAGTTTGTAGCAAATAAAATAACTTGGTGATGATTTTTCCATTGAGCGACTAAATACAAAATAGATACAACTAAAACCAGGTTATATCTGTTCCTATTTTTTCCCCCTGTATTCTTTGATCAATGATCTTGCTGGTTGGTTGGATGGGGGATGCCTGATTTTTGTACAAACACCTTCATTTGATTAATTTTATATTGTTATTTTTTTAGTCATCTAATCAGGCAGCTAAGTCAGGGCTGTAGCACGTGTGCAGCTGCCCACACAGCAGGAACTCGAACCACAAATGATGGTGAGAAGACAGTGGAGGCAAATGGTGCCCAAGAAACCCATTGTTTCAAAATCGCTCATTCAAGGTATTTAGTGAACATTTCAAGTAAGATGAATTTCCAAAAGTTCATGAATGATTCATTAAAGCAAGGGAAATGAATTCAATGAGGCATTCATTCATCAGGAATAATTCATTGTGCTTTAATGTGTTTAGGAGTGATATTTAAAATGTATTTCCTAGGCTTATAACCAATAAACCTGACCTAGAAGCAGGATCTGTTATTTCAGAGCCAAAAGCTGGTGCTGAAACTGTCAGAACTGAAATCTCTCGGTGAGTTCAGAGGCAACCCTCGGTATTTTACATTTCTTGAACCCAAGCCTCCCCACAGAGATGAATTGTTAAAGCTCACATCTGATCAGCTCCCAGAACAGCTGTAACCACAACGGAGGAAAAGGTAAGGAAATTTCCAGTGTGTGTCTTTCAGTATCAAAGTGCTCTCAAATGGAGCTTGGGATTTGTCCAGCCCGAGGCGTCGGTCCCCAAGCCTTTGTCACCTGGCGCGCTGTGGCAGCCTCCAGAGCGGAGCTGTGGGAGGCAAATAGTGTGTATGGGGACAGTGTCATGTCGTTTTAAGAGCTGCAATCTGGGCAGAAGTATTAGTTTCAGGTGGGCGACCATTCCTCTTTATTTTTCAATTCAGGCTTTTTGTTCTCAAGCCACCACGGACACCCCTAGTTTTCTGCTGCCATGATGACCGCCAGGGCTGTTGCAAGGGTGGCTGGTGAGGTCTGCTCTGCAGCGCTGCATCCGCTGTCCCTAGCATGTGATGCTATGAAGGTGCCTGACTGTTTCACTTGAACACTTTCAGCATGGTCTTTATTGCCCCATGCTTTCTCCAGACGTTTATGTCCCCTTTTATTTATGAGCGTGTCCTTTCTCCATTCAGAGGAGACCTAGTTATGAAGGTCCCAGAGGTGCGGGTGCCCCAGCTGCTTGGGAAAGCGATGTTTTGATGGGCAGAGTGAGCCCAATGCTGGTGAGAAGCCTCATTTCAGTGGGAATGGGTACTGACGGTGCCAAGGAGGCCATCTCAGCATTCTCCTTACTCCTCTGGAAGGCGCCCTGCTGCCCCACCTGCAGAACCTCCCGCGCGTTTCTCAGAGTGCTGTGAGCTCTCATCCCCCACTTGCAGGTGTCACTTCAGAGATCAGCAAGGGAGGAGGGCGACAGAGCATATTCCTGGAGGGAAAGCAGGAAACAGACCATGGCTGTGGGATAGCTTGTTGTAGAGGCTGCTTGGGCTTGGTCTCGATCTCACTTACACAAGCCTGTGCTGAGCCTGTTGCTTTGGTGGCTTGGCTTTGCATTTGCGCCTGTGTGAGATGAGCAGGATGGCTTGCGCTTTGCAGTTCCAGGGAGCAAAGTGATGCTTTCTGTATGGCAAATGGAAAAAGTTGATTTAAATTCAATTAGGTAGGATGTGAAAGATGATCCTACCTCTGTTCAAGTGGTTGGCACTGTACTAATAAGGAAACCTATGACACCAGATGTAAAAATAGCTGTCATTTAATGAGCTCATCTAACTGGCCTTAAACAAAGACGGGGATATGCTGCACTTGCTGTATCACTAATGAGCTAATTGTGTTGCTTTGCATCGATCTGGGGAGCATTTAATCTTACTTAGAGGGTTGCAGCCTGAGAAATCAGTGCAGGGGATGCTGGAAGAGACCAGGCTTGGCTTTGCTGGTGGGGTTTTGGTGAATCCTCCCTGGACACACGGCTAAGCCCCAGGGTTGTGTTTTGGGGTCTTTGTGTGGTGCTGGCACAGGGGCCAGCACGCAAAACCTGAGCACTTGGTAGAGCTCTGAGGCCCTGCTTTGTGCCAGTCATTGCAGAGATCCCGTTTGGAGGATGGGAAGGGATGGCAAAGGTGGAGGGATGGCATCATAAGGACGTGCATCACCTGTGCTGTGAGCCCCTTCAGAGTGAAGGGGTGAGAAACAGTGCTTGGTCAGGATCCTTTATCATTTTGGGGTTGCTTTTCCTTCTTTTGCCGCTTTCCTTTAAAGCTCTTAGCATTGTGCTCTTGGTCCTCAACAGGACCAGGTAAGGGTCTAGGACCAGGCTTCCTCAAGCTACCTCCACCCTCCAGCCCCACAGAATGAGAGCTGGGGGGCAGAGGGTCTGCTTTTTCCACCCTAATTGAAGAGTGTTGACGAGCAGGTTTCCCTGCGCAGATCCTTCCTCGCTCAGGCTTCCTGCCATGCTGTTTGTCCTTCTTTTCCCTGGGTGAGTGATCTGGTCCAGGCTCATCAGGAGTATTGGCTGAGCCAGGATTGTCCCGTTACAGGAGGCTGCAAGCCAGTAACAGTGTGCGACCCGATGTGCTGCTGATTCTGCGCGCTGGATTGCATTGCTTCATGGTCACAGCACCACCACAGGTTATTTGTCAGGCACAAAACCCCTTCTCTGATTTCAAACTTAGGGGTGTAAAAGCCCAAAGCTAAAAGACACCAGGAAGGCTGACAGCTGGGGCTGAGGCTGCCGCCCCCATAACAAACATCGCCAACGGGAGGCAGCGGCTGCTGCTCTTCAAAAGCTGTCAGTGACACGGACACATCCTCAGCGCCGCTGAAAACAGCAGGGAGCCTTGGTACAAGCCTGAGGTCTTGTTTCTAACTCCCTCACACTGTTGTTTTTATTTTTTTTTCAGAGCAGAAGTGATTTTGGTTTTCTGTTTGTTTGGTGGTCAAGGTAATCAGTACCTCTGAGGAGCTGTTTTTGCTGTGTAACGTGAGACTTTCTGCCAGGACAAATTGACAAATGCTTGTGGATGGGATTTATGCAGGTGGTGGTGAAAGCGAGGGAAGCTTCAACATACTCTGCGAAAAGTTATATTTTAAATGTGGGAAAGAATGGGTGATGATCTGAGCACCCGTTCTGGCCTTGCTGCTCCCAAGTGGAGCGGGCCAGGCAGGGCTGACCTCCTGCTGCAGCCTGGTACCTTCGTAGGAGCTTTCTTGTACAAAAATGTGAACAGTAATGGTTTGGACTTCTGCTCTTTTCCCTAATTTCAACCAAATGGTTTGTGGAGTTAGTTGGAGTGGGAGTTCAGGACAAGCAGCATAGTTTTCTTGGAAAGCAAAGGGGAAAATGTGCTCTAGTAATTTGAGCAATAAATAGGCGGTTGAAACTGGCGTTCAATTCTCATTCCTAGGCTCCCTCTTTGCTAACAAACAAACATTAACAATCTAGACCAGTTTAAAATGTTCCAATCTTGCTAAATTGATTTTAAATCAATCAAATAGCAAAATAACCCCAAACTGGTGCAACAAAACTGTTATAATCCTCATTTAAATTACTCTGCTTTAATCAGCAAATTAGAAATCAGCTATGCGATCACTTTTCATTAGTTCAGCAGGTTACGGTGCATCTCAGGGAGAAGCAAATACAAGTTTAAGTGGCTTACCGTTAATTAAGCTAAACCATTGCAGTTGGTGATTAAATTTACATCTGAACGCACACATACCGAGGCTGTCTCCACAGCAGCATCAGCCTCACCTTCCTGGAGGATGTGGCTGCACGCTCCTGTCCCATACTCACAGCTTGGTGGGCAGAATTCAGCATGCAAGTGTACATTAATGTAGATATGTTTTTTTTTTTCTTTGTTTTTGTTCCCATTTCATTGCCTTGCTGGAAACATACAGGCATGGCTTCCTGAACAGCAGTGTAAGGGGAAGGCATAAGTGCTGTGCTCACACGATCCCAAAAAGAGACCTTGAAGGCTTTCAAACAGCATGTGCCAACCTGGAGGTGAGCCCGCTGGTGCTCGTGCTGCTCACCAGCACGGAGCCAGGGTATTTCTGGCTATAATAAGGACTGCTTTGGACAAGAGAGTGTTGTGTGAATTACTCAGGAAGCTGTCCTTCTGCAGCAAGGAAATCCTGTATTGGGCTATACGTGGTTCATAGAAGCTGGGTCTGCTTGCAGACCTTCTGATTCAGTGTTATACCCTGCTGGTAGCTGGTGAGCAAACAGACTGGCAGAGGGCGCAGGAACATCCCACTTACAAAATAGGAAATATTTTAAGAGAGGACATGAGAGGACAAACTCCTGGATGTCCATGGGCATGCTCTGGAGGCCTGGGTTGCTGAGTCTGACTGCTCTTCCAGACACTTTTTATTTGTGTGTGTGGTTTATTGTACTCTTCTGCTTTAGACTGTCTAATAGCGTGTGGTATGAAGCAGCAGGTATAACCCACTCGCAGCTGTAGCTCCCTGCTGCAGGAAGGGATGCCCACATATTGCCTCCTGCACCTGCCACAGGCTACGTGTGCAGCTTGGGCTCCCCGGGGCAGGTACTGACATGGGACACCCGGCAGGGGTCTAAGGCTCGCACGTCAGGTACGTCGTGAAAGCACCAGACAAATGTCATCACCTGTGTGTGCCTTCTGCCTCTCTGCTCCTTTCTTCTGCCTGCCCAGACGGCGAGCTCTCTGGTGCAGGCTGCTTTTCCCACGTCTCAGACAGTGTCTGGCATGCTGTAGCACTGACATATCAGTTACACAGATGTATGAAATACTGCTCTCGGCGGAAAACTTAATGGATGCTATACACCCAACGCTCCTTTTTGCCTCCACAAATCTCCCGCAGGGATGTCATGCAGATGGTATATACTGGGATGTCTATTTTTATCTCAGTGTTGTACATGATGAAGTGTAACATTATTCCTTATTTAGTGAACAGGATATCCTGCAGAGGGGGCATTCTGAAGCAAGTGTTTAGATAACATTTATTTAAACAATGGGTGATTTAAACAATGGTAGTAAAAATCAATGTTGTGGATTCTCTCTGTGATTTTGAGGCTATGGTTATTGGTGTATGACGTTATTTTTCTGGGGTATGCAATTGCTATTAAAAACCTCATCAACTTTTTTGTTGTTGTTTTATGCAGGAACAATAAGATTACTGCTTAAGTGAAAAACAAGGAGCATTAGCATTGTAACTTGCCAGCAGTGGAGTTTATAGATAATTTAATCCAAACAAATGAGCTGCTATTTCTCCAGGAGAGGCCGAAAACACATCGGAGAGCCACTCCAGAAGTAAATGCATTGCCTGTGGTCCAGCTCCCAGACACGGAGGGACGAATCACATCCCTGCTGCTTGTCCTCAAGTTCAATGTAACCTTGGTACTCAAAGTGACAAGAGGAGCAAAGCACTCCAGACAAGATAAAATGGTTTGTTTCCTTTCCTCTGTGATGGGCTGTAAAATGTGAACTACAGATCAACGGTGATAACGTGGATGAGCTGTTTCCATTGCAAAACGAATACAGCCCCTGCAGCGTAATTTCAGTAGGATGGCAATGATGGGTAATGAGCAGCAATGCTTGCTGCTATTTGGTAACTGAAAGTAGTTTTGTGTTTACAACCCCTTTATTTCTGGTACAGCAGCCATCAGATGCTATTACCTTGTGGGAGCAGGTAGATGGAGTGACTCTTAAACTGGCAATTTCCAAGTAAGCTCTTGACAGCAAAATTGGGCAGTTGCTCGCCCCTGTGAAGTCTCCTACCTCTGATGTACTCAGCTTTTTGCCTAAAGCTTTTTACCTGTGCTCAGAACACACGGAAGCAGCCAGGGTCCTGCAAAATAGTCCGTTGGCTATCCCTCATCAGCCCCCGGCTCTCCAGCTCTTGTCTTGCTGCTGGCTGAGGAGGTACCGGCTGGTAACTTTAACGATGGCAGTAAAAATCAGTGTTGCAGACTCGCTCTGGTCCTGATTTAAAGTCGTGGTTATTGGAGTACAAGCTGCTATTTTGTGGCTCAGGCAAGCCTGTCCCGGCGCTGCTGGCACATGCACAGAGCTCGTGCTTGCACTCTCATCTGGAGCAGCTGATGCACACTTGCTGCCAGATGGCCCCAGGCTCGTGTCCCACCGGTGCAGGTGACATCTGGATTTCCTCTGTCCAGCGAAGCCTGCAGAGATAAATTCATGTAGGACTGGGTGGAGGCTGCAGCCTTTCCCCCGTACGCTGGTCCTGCAGTGCCAATGGCCGTGCTGCGAAGCTCGAGGGCAGTGGGTGCCCGGCACGGCCATGCAGGCTCCTGCAGGTGTGGCTGGCTGGCTGCTGAGTGTGGAGGGGCAGCTCCTCAAATCAGCCTCGCATGAAGACAGAGCGCAGGCTGGGTCAAAAATCAGTGTGCCTGTGGCAAAGACCTGAAGGCATGTGAAACACGTTGGGATTGAGGGTGTAAAAAAGCACAGGCTAGTGAAAATTGAAGCTATGGTCCAAAGGGTTCGTGTAGTTCAATGGTGTTTTGTAATAGGGCTTCTTAAAGGATAGGCTTCGTACCAGCACAGCAGTGCTTTTTAACCACTTCTGCTGTTTGTGGGTGCAGAACAAAGTGCTTGCAGTGATGGCTCACAGGCAATGAGTAGCATGATGAATGCTTTGATCTTCTTGTCCTGCTTTACCAAGAAATACAGGAAAGCGTGAAATAAGGAGTGTGGGGGAGAAAAGTGCTTTTCATTTCCTGTTTGTTTTCAAAAATCTGACTGCTGGAAGGACATTTCTGAGGAGCAAGGTTGTGACTTCAGCTGTCAGCAACATCCTCATGGAGCATGGAATTATTCTGCTCGGTGAGGTGTCATAGCATAGCCTATGCTTCCTTACCTTTTCATCTGCTTTATTTAAAAAAAAATAAAATAAAAAATCCCGATTATAACTCCAAGGGTCAGTGTTGGAGCAGTAGCTCCCTGTAGTTCTCAAATATAATCTCAAGTCTCACTCTGGTTTGGCTGCTTGGGAATGAATTCAGGCTGCTTGGCCTTGGTTACCCAGTTTGACGTCGCAGCGTGTAGCATATTGGCTATTGAGCGTGAGCTTCTTTCTGGAAAGTACAGTTATGTACTCGAAGTAATGTTTTGTTTCACTTAAAGACAAATTACAAAAACATTTATGCAGCCTCTCTTGCACTTATTTCCCTGACTCATTCCTTCTTTTAACTCCTTTCTCAGATTGTTACATTTTCAGTTCACTGGGTTCAATCTCTCGCATCCAAGTGCTGCTGCTATGCCTTAGCGGGGCCTCCCACAGCCTTGTGCAGATGCAGCTGTGTTGCAGAAATGCAGTTCGAACTCCATCACCTGAAATGAAACCACAAGCGATGTTTATATAGATGCTTCTTAAAGTTCTGCAAGCAGCTTCAAATCTCAGTAAACATTTACTAAACAAAGAGGAGCCAGGGATGATTGCCCTGTCTGTATTGACATCTGAGATGGAGCTAACAGACTGCCAGCAAAATACGTGTTTAAAAATGATCTTGAGTTATCTGTGCAGAAAGCAGCGGAGGAATTCTTGAGAAAACAACAGCAGTACAAGATCTGGACTTATGGTTGAGAAACGGTGACAGGAAAATGTTATGTAAAGGAGTCATGTCCTGAACTGTCAGACCAGCTCGGTGACTGGATTTGTGTGTTACTGCGTGGCAGGAGTTTCCTTGGCTGCAAATGTGAGATGCTGCTTGCAGATATCCAGGCGATCACAAACACCAGTCTTTCAGGAGCAATTAACTCAATATGCTCATTTCTTGGTTTTAAGCATCGTCACCACAGGACTCTTGAAGCAAAAGCTAGTTAGGACACAGAGATGCATCCAAAAATACAGCTTGGCTAGAGTGGGCTTGGTACAAACCACAAGGGAGACGCCATGAGAGAGATGAGGAAAAGCAGGTCTGAAGAGATCATCAGGACCTGGCAGCGCCCTGAGGGAGAGGGTTGGGTGAGGAGGTCTCGGTGACAGACGAGTCCCGGAGGCCTAATGCGACTGCTGAAACCTCCTCTCGGTGAGTCTGGAGTACTGATGTGGGCTGCGGGCAGAAACGTGGAGGAATCTGATTTGCTCCTTCATAAGCATAACTAAAAAAAATGCAAATTACAAGCACGTGGACTGATGGCCATATGTTTTTAAATGTAGTAGGCTGTCATATCTATATTTTGTTTCACACCCAACACTTTATCTTGCTTATGGCTTCTATGCTGAGTGTTGAAGGTCAGAACCATAACCCGGTGACACAGAGCTGTGTACATCTCGCAGGTTAACTAATGATGCTGCCATTATTTTCCCCCTTGTCTCCTCTAGGACATAGGCTATTCCTCCCAGATTTTGGCCCACAGCTGCTCTCTGCAGCCCTGGCTGACCTGCACAGCTTGTCCAGTGAAGAGCAATAATTCCTCAGCTCTCCAGTTTCCCATGGCTCGGGTATTTGAGAAATTGAAGGGAACCACAGATGAAGAAGTGATTTATCCTGCTCCTCTGAGAGGCAACAAACTAGCGACACTTGTAGTTTCTATCGTTGGGGGTTTTACAAGCTCTATTATTCATATTTATTGCAGTAACCCTGCTTCCAGGGTGTTCTGCTTTCCAAGAGAAGTACCCATGTGAGCGGTTGCAGCAGTTGTGTTTGTACATCGCTCCTGTGGAGCAGGCTGCTCACACAACTGAATCTGCTTCACACCCTCTCCTCGTGCAGTGGACCTCAAAGGATTGTCAAGGGAGGGCTCAAACAAAGAAACTCTTTCTGTCAGACCGTCATTTTTGGCTGTGGTTGCTGATGTAAGGACCTTGTGACAGCCCAGCCATGCAGTCTGAAGCAATGTGTGCTTCCTTACATCTTCTGCAAACAAGTTCCCGATCCCTGGCCCACACTGTCTTCTCCTAAAAGCAAACCCTGCCACAAAAGCTTTATGTGAGTACTCCTACACCTGGCCCCACTTGCTCGGTCCCAGAACAGGGCCCAAACATTGGTGTTCTCGAGGGAACCAGGACAATCCTCATCAGGCTCAGCTCAAGACCCTCCAGCTCTTGGCAACAAAAGGCAGGGTTAACTATGAGCAACGTCTCCCTCGGTCAGCACGATTCGGTGCAATCTCCAGTCACATTGCCACTCGCTCCCCGCAGACCACAGCTTGCAAGGGAAAGGCGATGACACTGTCAGCAGTGCCGGAGGCTTTGCAAGCGCGGAGATGTTTCTGTGCCTGTCTTCCAACCTGTCTGGCTCTGCCGCTCGTGGGCTCAGGATGACTCCCGCCGTAGCCCTGGGTGTGTATTTCTGATGAATCTCAAATTCTCCCATCTGGTTTGTGCAGACAGCCGCCGTTAACGGCAGCAGGGCTGACATCATGGCAGCTGTCATACAGCAGGCAAGGAAACGGGCCCTGTGCAACACATGAATAACTTTTCCCAGGGTTATTTCTTCTTCCCTTTTAGTTTGTCAGCCGATGAGTGATTTGGGCAAAAGGGAGGGGAGGGGGAACGATCAAAACAAAACAAAGGAGGCTTTTTTCATGATTTGAATTAAGAGTCTGCAAGCAGCTATGGGTAAAGCAGCAGACCGCAATGCAAGCAGCATTAGTACAGCAGCCCGTCGGCACCCTGATGTATTGATGGCAACAACTTTGCTGTTCCGTAGGCACTGAGGCCCACGGAGCTGTGACCAACAATGACTCCCCTGCCACTGGGCTGACCTTTATCACTTTTATTTGTGGAAATAATGGACGGTGCTGAGCTCGTGATGCTGTCCCGCTGCCCTGGCCCCATTGCTCCCTAACCCCTTGATGGGGAGCTGCAGAATCACGCAGTTTTACACCAAACGTGTGCCCCAAAACGTTCTTTGGCCGTGATGGGGGCATGGCGAGATGGGTCTGAGGCTGCCTGCCAGAACCCTCAGGGGCAGGGGGCTGCTGGCCGAGGGGCTGTGGCTCTGCTCCGGGGGCATGTTGGTGTGAGGACATCTTCTGGCTGCGGTGCCGGGCTGTGAGGAGCTGGGGCGGGCTGTGAGGAACCGGGACAAGCCCTGAGGAACCGGGACGGGCCCTGAGGAGCCAGGACAGGCTGTGAGGAGCCGGGGCGGACCCCAAGGAACCGGGACGGGCCCTGAGGAGCCGGGGCGGTCCCTTAGGAGCCGGTACAGGCCCTGAGGAGCCGGGCCCGCCGGAGGCCCGGGCAGGAGCGGGCGGCGCCGCTCCCCGCCCCGCGGGCGGCTCGGTGCCGGCCGGCCCCCGGGCTGACAACGCCCCCGGCCCTCTCTCGGCGGCCGGGCCCGTGGCATTTCCTCTGAGCTCACTCGGCGGCTGACGCGGCGCCGCTTCCCTCGGAAGAGGAAGCCTCGCAGCAAGCAGTGGCAGCGGCAGCAGGCAGGGGGGCGTGCGGCGGTGGGGAGCGGGGCGGCGGCGGCGCTGGGGGCGGCCGAAGGGGACGGCGGCGGCGGGGCCGGGCGCTCCCCGCCCGCAGGGCCGGGCGGCGGCCAGCATGGCCCGAGCCCCCGCCGCGCCCCGGCCGTGTCCGACAGCCTGGACGCGCGCGTCCTGTGGCCGCTGGCCACCTGCCTGTGCACCGCGCTGCTCTGCCTCTGCCAGGCCCCGCGGGGCCGAGCGGCGGCGGGCGAGGAGGAGGAGGAGGAGGAAGGCGCGGCGGAGGCGGGCTCCGTGCCGCTGCTGAAGGGCTCGGCGCTGCTGCTGCTGGTGGCGGTGCTGCTGGGCAGCCTGCTGGCCCGCTGCTGCGGCTCGGCGGGGGGCGCTCAGCGGCACGGCACGGGGTCGGGCTGGGGGGCTGCTGCGGCTCGGCGGGGAGCCCTGGAGGGATTCCACGCCCGGCAGCTGCGGCTCTCGCCCCACGTCCTGGGGCACAGCAAGGCGCACGTCGGCCGGGTGGTGGCCGAGCTGGTGCGCGCTGCCAAGGCGCAGGGGCTGCAGCCCGGCCCGCTGGCCCTCAGCCTGCGAGGGGACTTCGTGCGCATCGGCAGCGCCTACGAGCAGCACAAGGTGCGAAGCCCAGACTGCTTCGACGTCCTGGTGCCGCTGCACCTGCCGCCGCGCCTGGAGCCCGAGCCTCGACGGGACCTGGGGCCAGGATTGGGACCGGGAGCTGCCTTCGTGTGCGGGCTGCGGGCCCCTGCGGGGGCTGGTTGGCCACGCCGCTACCGGCCCTTCACTGAGGGCTTCTGCGTGGAGCCGCAGGGCCGCTGCCTACTCTCGTCGGCGCTGGTGCTGCGCTGGTTCCAGGGCCACCTGCAGCGCTGCCTGGGCGCCGTGCGGTACCGGCTGCAGGAGCGCTGCCGCATCAGCCTATCGGCCTGCCCAGGGCGCCCACCGACGCTTCACATCTTGCCTTGCTCCGACTACGTGTGCTGCCACATCTCCATGGCTGTGCGCCTCATCCCCGCCATCCCCCTGGGCGACGCGCTCTACCTCACGGCCCTGCCGCCCGAGGGTCTGCAGGCAGCCCCGGCGCAGGAGGCCCTGTGGGGCCTGAACGCCTCGCGGCAGGAGCAGCGGCTGCTGAGCTGGTTGAAGGAGCAAGCCCCGGCCTCCTCCTGCCACCTCAAGTGCCTGCAGATTCTTAAGGGCCTGCGGGACCTCCGCAGGCAGGGCCTGGAGGAGCCGTTCTGCTCGCAGTGGGGCCGGGTGCTCTCCTCCTACGTGCTGAAGACGGCCCTCTTCTCCCTGCTGCTGCAGGGGCCCCTGGAGGCATGGGACGAGCGGTTCCTGGTGGAGCGGCTGGAGGACCTGGTGATGTACCTCAGGGACTGCCTGCGCAAGCAGGTGCTGATGCATTTATTCCTGGGCAACACCAGCCTCCCCGAGGCGGTGGCGCTGCCCAGGTTCCTCAAGGAAGCCGCCCCTGTGAACTTGCTGGCTCCTTTCGACGGGCCCACGCTGGACATGGCCGCCTTCCAGCTGCTCTACACCTGGAGCCAGGCCCCGCACCTCATCAGGGTGTACAGCAGACCCCGGTACCTGCGGCCAACGCCTGCACCATGCCGGCATGTTGCCGAGGCCCGGCAGGAGCTGCATGGAGAGTGACCGACATTGCCCGTGTGCCCGTCTGCCCAGAGCCCACGTCTCCCCAAGGAAGGTGGGATCCGCTGAAATGTTCTGCGGCTTTGTCCCTGACCTGAGAAAACTAGGAAACCAAAGGCCAAGACTTAAGGAAATTGTGATTGCTTCAGTTTTTTAATCTCATCCTTCTTGGTTCGTGGAGAATTGTGAAATTTCTGGGGAAATGCCTTAGTGGGGAAGTGTTAAAGTTTGGTCAGCTCCAAGCAACAATTCTGGAAATTTGTCTTAACTTGTTGTTTTAGTGGCAAAATTGACCTTTTTCTGAGATTTGCTTTTTATCATACAAAATCCATTTGGGATTTAAAAATCCCATGAGTGCAAACAAAACCTCCTAATGTACCGAGATGCTCTTAAAATGAGATGAGCATTAGAGCATGGGTGCTGATCTCAGTTTGAAATGCTCAATGACATGATTTAAATTTCCTGTGTAATCTAATACATCATGCTGAATGGAAATATAATATGCATGCTAATGTGGCATCGAGGGAAGAAGTTAAACCTCTCTGATGTATGAAGAATCTAGTTGTGCCTTTCTGTGTTAAATGAAGGTTTTACTGAAGGATTGAAATATGGATAAAAAGAAACAAATAGCACTTTATTTTCACAAAGGCCTTCATTCTACCATAATTGGCTGCTCTAAATACTTGCTATGGAGGAGGCATTAGTATTTTCATAAAGGGATGATGTTTGAGTCATCCCCAAGAAAACCTTCTTTTGACAGAAATACTCGGGAGTCCATTTGTGGGTTCTTGGTTTTGAACCTTTTCTTTTTTTTGAGTAACTTTTTCTCAGAATTTTCTTTAATACAAGGACCAACAACAAAACAAAGACATTTTATATTTGTTTTGGAACAAAGCTTCAACCAGTCCAAATCTCAGTGCTGTAAGCTGACTGCTGTGCCCTTGTGCTCTCCAGTAAGAGTGTGGTGGGATTTTTGGATTAATGCCTAGCCGGTTCTCTGACTTTGGCAGCGTTTTGACCAAATAACCTGATGGGATTTTCTAGTGCTGTGCTATAGCAAATCATTATCTTGTTGTGGGGAGGAGGAAGTAAAATATTTCAGGGTACTTGATAATTCTGTAGCACGATTTCATGGTACAGTGGGGCAGTCTTAGGCTATGGATTATGGTGTCTCCTAAATGTAAGCATCAGTGAGATAATTTCCACTTCTAGTGGAAAGATTGTTTGAGAACACCTCACATAGGGTCTTACTGGGCTGAACAGGCATCATTTAACTGTTTGCTAAACTTCTCCCACTGGTCTTGGTGGTGAAGTTCAGCTTGAAGGAGTGCTTGGGCTTGCGGGCCTCTGCCTGGTTATGTCCTGGTCTCTGGAATAACCTGGCGAGGTGTAATGCAGCTCTGCAAGTGTCCTGTGTTCCTGGTACAGGAGCCTGATGTATCCTAGGGTGTCAGCAAACGCAGAATGGCAAATCTTTGCTTTAAATTAAAACCTTGGGTCACCTGCTCAAGTATTTGATGTATTGAAAGCCAAAACCTGTTACTGAGTTGCTGATGCTCAGGATGTTAACATTTGCCTGATTACCCACTCTACTGTGTCCTAGGTGAGCAATCTGAAATGAATTATAAATTACTAAATGTAACTCCTGGGAACCTTCAGGATAACTTGAAATTACTAATACACTCCTCCTCTCCCTGATGTACATAGAGATACTGGTGTGCTTTATTCACAGTTCTATGCAACAAAGCACAAAACAAACATTTTTTAAATCTATGAAGCTTTATAAAAAATTATTTTTCTAAATGGAAACACTCCCCAGGCAGATGTTTGCCTACTTCTGTCTGTGTATTTTTTTAAGTGCTCTTGCTGTCTTATTTTCAGGTAATTATAGTGTAGGTCACACCCGCAAGTTGGGTTATTTTTATATATGAAGCGCTGTGCTTCTTTCTACAAATACGAATAGTGTATTTAAAGGTAGTACTGATCAAATGTTCTTTGCACATGGTATTTAAGGCTAAGTGAGCTACCTTGGTCAGTGGTGGTTTTTTTAGTTTGGTTGGTTTTTTTTGTAGCAGACCATGATATGTACTGTTTCTGCAGACTTGTGTTATTTGTTGATTGAAATGAGATGCAGGTCTGCAGTCAATGGACTAGATGCAGGTCTGCCCGAAGGACTAGATGGCCAGTCCAGGGTACTGTGGCTGCCTGAGCTCATGACAAAAACACTCCAGCTGTTAATCCTGGCATCATAACCGCTTCAGTCAGCTGTTGGTTTGTTCACATCGCTGCGCATCCCTCTCTCTGAAAAGTGATCTTTCCTGTGAAAAGGGATGCGTGTTTGGTGTGGATTCTGCACTGGTGGGAGTCCGTAGTAGACCTGGTAAGAACTTTGTCATTAAAGTGTAGTAAAAGGAAGAGATGGTTGCGTCAGGCAGTTCATGGCAAGGAGAGATGGAGAAAATAAATAGAAAATGAAAGTTGGGCTGAGGGGTGAGTGAGACTGATGGTAAACTCTCAGTGAAGACGCACTACAAATAAGCCAAGGGACATGGGGTTAAGGTTGGAGATCTATTGAGAGTTAGGCAGACTTGGGGTGGAGGGAAAAGAGATTTAACTGGGTGTTATTTTGACAGTATTTCGAAACCAATTGAATCCGTCTGGGCAACCTTTCTTGAGGTGACCATGTGCATGCTGTTGGGTGAGGGCTGAGGAAGACCTCTAGACTAACTTGCAGCTCTGCTGGGCAGCTGAGACATTAAGTGTATTTTCTTTATCCGCTGCAAAGCGTGTTCATGAGTCTGATTGACAAAAGGAGCTGACGAAGTTGGGTTGTTACACTGTTCATCGTACTCCACAAGAAACGTGACAGTGGTAGGAACTGTAGTGTCCTGGTGCCATTATGGAGCCTTATCTGCAAGGAGGTGTGTAGAGAACTTGACCTGGCGATACTGTACTAAATACACCAAGGTTCTGAATATGTGCCATGTGTTAAGGTCGTAGCTGTTACAGTGTACTATAGGTTCAGCATGGTGGCCTCTGTACACGGAAACTGAAACGCAAATGCAGAAGAAAGAGCATGTTATTTAGCACTAATGTGGGTTCTTGGTTCTCTTTATCTGCAAGCTAATGTTACAGAGACTTTGTGCAAATGAAGTTGGTTTTATTGAACATTGGTTGGGACGGGGAGTCACACCTGCGAAAGAGTAAGTTTATTTGCCAAAATGCATATTGGCAATGCAATGGCAATGCCAAAATGCATATACGTGACTTCTCGTTGTATTGAAAAATAATATGTATTTCTCAAAGACATCATTATTTCTTATCTGACCAAATGTCTCAAAAACATTCCTCCTCTTTTGAATTTGAATCTCTACAGAGTAATGTAAATCTCAAATGTCTGTCTGCAATAGATGTTTTTGGTACAACTATTTTTGCTGGTTAATAATTAGACCAAAGATTAAACTAAAGTGTTTGGCTGCTATTGCTATTTTTTGTTTTGTTTTCAAAAAAAAGTGTTTATAGACTCAAAATGTCAGCCCATTTTAATGAAACATTTATAAATTCATTTCCTATTTAATATCAAAATACATTTGCACTTTTATTGTTTCCATGAAGTTGGTGTTCTTGTTTTAATATTTCACTGTAGTAATAAACAGCTGTTTTAAAGCACCTGTGCCTCAAGATTGAAATTCCTTGTTGGTTTGTTTATTTTTTTTGTCTTAGTAAAAGCTACCCGCAGCTGTGAAACTGTGATCTGCAGGTTTATATGCTCTTCAGGAGGTGACTACTAAAGTGGCAAAACCATGGGAAACCAGGAAGTCCACGCCTTGGGAGTTGTGTAGAGAGATACGGGAGGAAAGCCAGGAGAGAGACTGGAGCATGGCTATCACAGGTGGTTGTGTTGCTGAATTCTGAAATGGAGCATGCTGAGGTTTGTGCCTGCAGTGCTCTGAGGTTAGGAAGGTATCGGTTCTTGCTTCCCCACCTTCTGTTTCGGGTCACTGCACAAAATCTGCTTTTCCTGGTGCTTACTGACGAGCTAGGACTTCATTTCACGGTACCTCTGTGAGCTTTGCAGCATGGCATGTACAAACACGCCTCCGTTCCAAACCACGTAGGTTGTGCTTTATTAAATATGGAAAAAACTCCCGCTGAAGCCAGCAGGAGTTGAGTGGATGGACCAGCAAGTTACCTGTCCTTTACTACTCTTTGGTAAGAAGCCAGAATTAAACACTTGTGGCTTGTGCTGATTTTCCCTATTAATGAATGGAATAACAGCAAGATTTCTACGTTTTTGATCATTAAATCAAAGCTATGTTGCAAATAACTACCTCCAGATCTTTGTGTGCCTGCCTCTTACATTGCTGACAGTAGCTTCTCTAAGAGGGGCATCAAGCATTTTATAAAACTGAGGAAGTCCAGCTGGTTAATGGACTTCTCACTTGCAAACATTTAAGGAATATCAATTTTTTAGCGTCAACACTCACTCACCCAAGTCAGAACAGAGGAAGTGTATTTAGATCTTTACCTCTTTAATAAAATTATCTCATATTAATGGCTTCCTTTAAAAGCAGTAGCAAGTCTCTGGTCTCCATTAATTCCTTTCTCTGAAGTGTTTCTCCATTTGAATCCTCAGTTTCTATTCAGCAGAAAATCATCAGAGAAACATAGGGATTTTCTTTCATGATAAATCTGTTGTTAACCAAAAATTAACTGGCCTAAGGACTTGCATGCTTGGTGTTTAAAGAAAAGCCCGTTTGCATCCAACTCATTGGATAAATTGTTTAAAATCCTTCCACCTCTGTGCAAATACCTCCCTTGTAATGCAGCCAAGGTCAGTAGTGAATTGCTGATTAAGTACTGCTAATGCGAGTTAAAGCTGCCTGGAGGGGAAAGGACTCTTATGTGTGCATCCAGTTTTCATAAGGCTTTTTTCATCCCATTTTTCAAAGAGTTCAGGCAGGAGAAACATGCTTTTCTAGGCTGTTTTATTTCCTGTGTCACATCTTTAAATGTCTGCCTCTTGAGTCTTCCTGAGGTAAGTGAAGTTCTGACTGATGATAATTAACTTGAGGAGCTGGCAGCAGAGCAGCCAGCCCCGTTCTTGTTGTGCTGATAGTGCTGGGAAGCTGCCATCAACATAAGGGCAAGGAACCTGCACCCCTCTAGGCTTGTGGATTCAGCTTCTGTGCTTGCTGATGCTCTCCTTGAGGGATCTGAGTAGCTCACAACCCCAAAATCAGCAGGACATGGAGGGCTGGCACAGAGCTTCCTCTGCATTGTATTGCCATCTTGGATTTCTCAACCTGATGGTATGCCTAGTTAAGAGACTACCTATGCTCTTGTGTGTGTGCCTACAGTGTCCTATTTTAAATCCATACCCAAGAATTGGCACATTTGCAGCTGCTTTACAAGAGACTCAGAGCATTGTGCTATGAAATCAGCAACAGAGCTGTAGATAACATATGCTCTGTATCTGCATGACAGTCTGTTAGTGTTCAAATAATGATTTACATGCAGAACTCTTAAAGGTTGTTACAAACGCATATGCATCAAATGTCACTGCGTACCAGTTTTCTGCGTTAAGGAAGCCTTTTTTTTTTTTCCCTTTAAAGGATAGCAGTACTGATTCAGAGGTTTGGAAAATTTCTGTGTACTCAAGTTACAGGTCTGCATTTCTTGAAACCCCTGGGATTTTTTCTTTTTTTTTTTTTTTTTTCCTAAAACCAGGACCAAAGCTGCATAAAGAATAAGCAGTTCTCTGGCTTGGACTGGGTTTAATAATGGCTTGCTGCTGTTTTCATGATACTCGTGGTCCTCTATAGATGCCTATCCCTGCCACAAAGCGTTTCCTCAATAATCTGGGCAGGAAAAAATGATGGGAGGTTAGGAATCAAGATGACAGAAGTGACAGGGATTATGTTGTGAAGGTTACTAGCTATCAAATTAAGGAAGAAAAATTCCTCTTCTGATAGATTCCTAGAGGAGAAAATGGCAGAGTTCTGTGACAAGTCTCTGTACTGATACAAACCCGCTGGCTGAAGACACAGAGGAAGAACAGCAAAACGTGACAGGATGGGCCATTTTTCCACTTCTATTTTAGTCCACTGCTTTCCAGTTTCAAGTGGGGGAGAAGAGAAACTTAGAGCTGAAATCGCTGGCAACCCAGCCGGCTTACCAGCCGTGCTGCAGGGCGAGGGAGAAGGCAACTCCCAGCTCTGGGTTCCCGTGTTTTAGTCTGCAGAACAAAAACGCTGAAGCACAATACTCCTATCGAGGGAGGGAGTCCTTGGGAACTGTTTGCTAATCCGTCTCCTCTCTATCCCACGTTATCACCTGGGATAACGTTTTTTTTTTTAGAAGAAAAGCACCTGTTGAAATTTAGGCCTTTCAGGTATTTTTATACACGCTGAAAACTGATCTGGAGTTTGCTCATTCCTGCCGGCAAGGCATAGGTAACTGCTCCGCTTCCTGTGCAAGGGGAGTGCTGGAGCAGCAGCTACGGAGGAAATGAGTCATTCCTCTATTTCTGTTGCAAAAGACTTCTCTGCGCTGTACAATACATTTAGGAATATATTCTTAAGGCTTCTTGGAAGTTCACCCCCTAGTGTTATGAACAGACTCGCATACGAAGTCGGTCTGTTAATAAATGTTATTAATCACAGAATTTATTAATTAATTAAGTAAGCAAGCAGAAGCAAAACAGCGCTGGGCGGCCGGGGAGTTCCGACTCCGCAGCGGCGCACAATTTTCCTTCTCCGGGGGTGCTGTTTTATAGTATCCGAGTTCCAGCTTGTCCGGGCTTGTTGAACCAGCTGCGGCTATGCAGTCCAAAGGGGGGGGGGGGCTGCTTCCTTTCTTTGGTGCTCACGCGTTGTGCTAATGTTTGGGTGGGGGGAGTGAAGTAGCAGACAGGATGTCTTGCGATGGGGTATTTCACAGAGTCTTTGTACCTGTTCAAGGATGTTTACCCAACACCCCCCCTTCTTGTTATCTGCCTAATAAGCCTCCCCTTCATTGAGGCAACATTGTGCAACCTTATCTCCCTCGCAGATTCCCAAATTCCTTACAGATAGTTAGCAAATCCCCCCCCTCCCCAACTTTGTCATCATATATCAAGGTTCTATTATGATCAGGAAGCTCTGTCCCAACCTCGTGTAAAATACTATCTATTTTATAACCATCTTATCCCTTTTCTTTTTTTTTTTTTTTTATTTCTTTATACAATGAACAAATACATCTTACCCATTACAATCCCTCCTTTTTCTTTTAGGCTACTTATTTTGTTCATTAAATGCTTCCAAAGCTTTTTTACACATCATCAAGGTTTCAGTATCTTCTTCCTGATCTACAGTTTCATACTTAGCACGTATAAGCATCAAATGTGCAGCCTCCAGTCGACTTTTTACAATAGCAATTACCCGGTTAAAGATACATGGGCCAAAAGTCAACACAAATATTAGCAACAATAATGGTCCAGCAATAGTAGATAACAATGTTGTAAGCCAAGGTGAGTAATTAAACCAAGATTCATACCAACTCTGGCGAGCTTCGTGTTCCCTTTTTCGTTTCTCTAATCCTTCTCGGAGTTTTGTCATAGTGTCCCTTACTACTCCTGTATGGTCAGCATATACGCAACACTCTTCTCGCAGGGCTGCGCAAAGTCCTCCTTGTTGTAAGAATATCAAGTCCAGTCCTCTGCGATTTTGGAGCACTACTTCAGATAATGACCTGACTGACTTTTCTAGGGCCGTTATCGATTGCTCTATGCGAGCCAAGTCCTCATCCACAGCAACTCGTAAAGAGGTAAATTCTTGACTTTGTTTAACTAGGGATGCAATCCCCGTTCCAGCTCCCGCGGCCCCTAAAATCATTAAAGTGGCTAGGGTAACAGCTGTTACCGGTTCCCTCCTTTTTAGATTAAATTGTGGTATTGTGTGTTGCATGTATATATACTCTTCAGAATGGTACAGAATTCTTGGTATAATTACTACCTGTACACAGAAGTCGCGGGACGAATTAAACAATTTTAAAGACAGACACGGAGTTACCCCTAAAGACGAACATACCCATCGAGTATTATTAGCCGGAATCAACCAATTAGAGGGTTGTTTTCTATCTTCTGTAATACTGCATAAATCTCTTTTCCCTCTTGGGACTGTTCCTATACACCTACCTTTCCCTGTCACCTGTGTTAGAGTGATCCCGATTTCCTGCCCCCAGTTACATTTGCTGGGGTTTGATTCATTCGAGTATTCGAGTGCACCCATATCCCCTATTGCCTCGTAATATGGAGGCTGGGCACTGACACATAACCAGCATTTTTTTGCAATTTCCGGGTTTGTTTGATTAAGGAGTTGATAGCTGGCTTCAATAATTTTCCACATTCTACTTAAGGAAGAATCATCCCTATTTCTTCCTATCGCAGTGGGAGTAGGAGTGGGAATGGACGTCATTTTATTATTACCAGGCCGCGTGGGGGTCAATTTAGTTGTCGTGGGGCGAGACGTCCCTTTGTTTTCCAAATGTGAGAGGGGGCCTACCTTTCGAGGTGTTTTAGGCGGTTCTTCCTTCTTTATTAAAATTATTTCCCCTCTATCAGCTCCTTTCTCATAATACCTTATTCCCCAAGTCCTTCCAAGGATCCACCCCGGATCCATCGGATTAGTTACGTTAACCCACAAAAACGCGCAATTCCCTTTTTGTACGGTCCCTGTTCCACGGTGATAGACTGCCTCAACCGTGTTCCGATTACTGCAACCCTGAGGCCCAAATTGGACAGTTAAATATTTATCTTTTCCCCCGCCTGGATTCCATGCTGTGGCTATAGTTTCACAACCCCAATAAGCGCAGTAATACTGTGCTGGGGAATTACAGTAGCTTTTCCCTGGGTTAGAAGCTGGGCATAAGTAGAAATCTGACTGATTGTTACATAGCTCCAAAGTCGTTGTGAGGTTGCAGAGATCAGTCTTAAAGCTGGGAGCCCCTGGCGTAACAATCTGCTGTACGACCGTAGTATCGAAAAGTCTTATCAAGCTCCACAAGAAAGGCTGATGCGGGTGGTGTTGACCAGCGGTGGGTGGCATGACCATCGCGAATAACCCCAAGCACCACAGGGGGTAGTGAAGGTCCATTCCCACTTGTTTTACCACTCTGCCTCGCCCGTCAGATGGGGTGCTACCACCTACGGGGTTATGATTCTTCTCGGCAGCAGTAGTATTCTTCAGGGACCATGGAGCCTCCACCCCTTCCCAGTAATGCCTACCGAGTTCGTCGCAGAGTCAGCTTTAAGTCCTCAGAGCCGGAAGTCACTTCCCACCTGTCGTTCTGTATTGGCCCTTTAACTCGGCTGGCGTGCGTCCATCCCTGTTCAGCAGTCCGTACAGCAGTCTCTGTAGTTAGCAAAACAATATAGGGACCTTCCCAACGTGGGGTCAATGCAGTTTCTTTCCAAGTTTTAATCAAGACCTGGTCCCCAGGCTGTATATTGTGTATTGCCATATCCAGAGGAGGGCGTTGTATAACCAGACCCCTTTTCTGCAATTCCCTCCTTCTGTTCCCTAACTGTACTAAATAAGACTTCAAACTCTCATCTTGAATGTGGGGGTGATCGACGGGTATCTCTAAGTCATAGGGCATCCCATATAGCATTTCAAATGGTGACAACCCCAGATCAGTTCGGGGTTTCGTACGCAGGTTTAGCAAAGCAAGAGGTAAGCATTTTATCCATGAGGTTTTAGTTTCTATCATCAATTTAGTAAGTTGTTTCTTAATTTCCCCATTCATTCGTTCTACTTTTCCCGAGCTCTCAGGGTGCCAAGGAGTGTGGTATTCCCACTTGATTCCTAAGTTTCTCATAATTTCTTGTATAACCTTTGACACAAAGTGAGGCCCTCTATCAGAATCTATCATTTCAATAACTCCTTATCGAGGGATTATGTTCTCCAGTAAAATTTTTACTACTGTTTGTGCCGTTGCCCTTGCCGTAGGGAATGCCTCGACAAAGTTAGTCAAATGATCTACTATCACGAG
Organism: Anser cygnoides; assembly: GCF_040182565.1. Classification (NCBI taxonomy): domain Eukaryota; kingdom Metazoa; phylum Chordata; class Aves; order Anseriformes; family Anatidae; genus Anser; species Anser cygnoides. The sequence goes on from NC_089887.1 coordinate 8,884,574, forward strand.
CAAATATTTATATCTCCCTACTCTGGGGAGTTCCGTAAAGTCCAATTGAATTTTTGCGAAGGGTCGATGGGCCAATTCCCTTCCTCCCATAATCCTTTTCCTTATGTTTTTGGCATTTACCCTTCGGCAAGTTATACATCCATTAACTATTGTCTTTGCTATATCATATATTCCAATACACATATACTTGTATGCAAATTGGTCCACTAGGGCCTGTACCCCCCAGTGGGATTGATCATGGTATCTCCGTAGCACCCTCACAGCTACTGATTTAGGCAATACCTCTCTCCCATCAGGTAGCAACCATCTCCCTTCCTTATTTTCCTTAATTCCCATTTGTATCATTTTCCCTTTTTCTTGCACAGTAAAACACAACAAGGGGGAGAAGAAAGTCCCTCCTATCAAAGACATTTGCAAGCCATGTTTGAAACAATTTTTGTAAGGAGGGCTCTCTTCCTTTGAACAATTACATTCTACTCCATCCATCCCCCAATTCTTCCAACACCCATAACAAGGTTCCCTCTTTAAATCCTCTCCACAAGTTGGGCAATCCGCCCTTTTTGTTATTACATAGTTAGTCATGAGGGCTACCCGCTTTGCCTCTTGATCAGCAAGATTGTTTCCCCTTATTTGCGGGGTCAGTCCACGCTGGTGGCCTTTTACATGTACCACTGCTATCTCTTTTGGCTCCCTAATCGCTTGTAAAACCCTAACAATCAATTCTTGATGAACTAGTCCTTTCCCCTGGGAGTTTATAAGTCCCCTCTCTTCCCAAATTTTTCCAAAGGTGTGTATTACCCCATAAACATATTTTGAATCCGTATAGATGGTTCCGCTTCTATCTTTCAATAATTTCAAAGCCCTTAACATTGCATATAATTCACAAGCCTGAGCTGACCAACTCGGACTGAGGGGTTCTGATTCTATGCCTCTAAATGTTTTCCCATCTATCAGGGCATACCCCGATTTTCTTTTCCCTTCTATTACCCTAGAGGATCCATCCACATATATCTGTTCCCCATGAGTCAATTCGGTATCTTCTAAGTCCGGTCTTAATCTCGTATGTTCTTCGATGTTGCTGAGACAATCATGTTCTAGATGGCCATTTGTTTCTCCGTAGAGAAATTGCGCAGGGTTTTGTACTGGCGCAGTTTCTAGAGTCAATCTTGGGGAAGAGATCAATATCCCCTCGTATCTCAACAGCCTTGCGTCGGTGATCCATTTGTCTGCTTTTTGCTGCAACACTCCGCGAATGTTGTGGGGAGATATTACTCTAATTTCTCCTCCAAAGGTAATCTTTTGTGCCTCCTCAACCAATAAGGCCGCTGCTGCAATTGCTTGTAAACAGTTTGGCCAGCCTCTAGTGACTGGATCTAGCAATTTTGACAAATAGGCCACTGGCTTTTTACATCCTGCCCATTCTTGTGCCAGTACTCCATACGCAGTTCCTTCTGTAGTATTAACAAACAGGAAAAAGGGCTTCTTTAATTCGGGAAAGCTTAAAACCGGTGGATTCACGAGCTCTTCTTTTAGGAGCATCAGTCGTTCCTCATCCTCTTTTGTCCATTTAAGATGGCCCTCGTTACTCGATTTGTTGTATAAAAATTTTACCTTCCCGCTGTAATCCTCTATCCACTGTCTGCAGTACCCTGTCAATCCTAGCAACTGCCTGATTTGTTTTTTCGTCTCTGGTGCCCTGAGTTCTAAAATACCTCTAACTCTTTCAGGGTCTAATTTCTTTGTTCCTTTGCTTAATAAATGGCCTAAATACTTTACTTCTTCCTCCACGAATTGTAATTTTGCTTTTGAAACCTTTAGTCCCCGTGAGCCCAAAAAATTCAGCAAGTTTATACTTGCCTGTCGTACGATTTTCTCATCTTTCCCCGCTATTAATAAGTCATCTACATATTGGATCATTTTGGTCCCTGGCATTCTATCGTAATCCTCTAGAATTTGCTCCAGGGCCTGGCCAAACAAGTTTGGAGATTCTGTAAACCCCTGAGGTAACACTGTCCACCTTAGTTGCTGTTTCCTGTGAGTGTCGGGATCCTCCCATTCAAAGGCAAAATAATTCCTACTGTCCTCATCAAGAGGACAGGCCCAGAAAGCATCCTTTAAATCTATTACACTGTACCACTTGTCCTCTGGGCTTAATTGGCTCAATAAGGTATGTGGGTTTGCTACCACGGGGAATCTGGTTATAGTTCTCTTATTAATTTCTCTCAAATCATGTACCAATCGGTATTTACCATCCTTTCTTTTAACTGGTAATATAGGGGTGTTGAAAGGAGACATACAGGGTTCTAACAACCCCTGTTGTAATAATCGTTGTATGTCTTCCTTCAGACCCTTTCTACCCTCTTCAGACAAGGGGTATTGTTTTATCCTGATTGGTACTTCTGGCTCTTTGATAGTTACCTTAAATGGTTTAATGTTTAACCTTCCAACGCTCTCCGAGGTATACCAAACCTCGGGGTCTATCTCTTTCTCATCCTCTACCCGAAGAAGACACAGCTTTATTTCCAGTTTCTTTTCTACTACCTCTAGTCCTATGCCTAATTCTATTATCAAATCTCTACCTAATAAGTTATATTCGGCTTCTGGCACAAGAAGCAGATGCCCCGTACCCTTTTTTGATCCCAATTCAATCGGTACCTCTTTTATAACGGGGACCCCAAAAGGCTCCCCTTTTGCTCCTATTACCTGTATTCTATCCTTTGAAGTTCTACATCCTAAAGGTAATGTCTGGACAGTTGATCTTTCAGCTCCCGTGTCTATGAGGAATTCAATTTCCTCGCGCTGGGGGCCCACTCGTAACTTTATCAAGGGCTCACTGTTCCTTTGGGTCCCCAGCAAATAGAGCCCCTGACACCCCTATTCATTTCTAAACATTTTCTCATCCTCTTTCCTCTGTCGGCACTCCCTTTTCATGTGACCCTTCTTATTACAGTAAAAACAGGTCACATCTCTTCTTTCCTGGGCACCCTTTTTCTCTTTCCTATTCCTTCTAGTAAACCCTTCATTCCTCCATCTTTGTTCATTGCCAGCCCTTCTGGATCCTTCTCGCACCGCTGCCACCATCATTCGCACTTGCTTCTTTTCCTTCTCATCTTCCCTACGAACATACACCTTTTGTGCTTCCCTTAATAATTCGTCCAGACCTCTATCTTGCCAATCCTCTATTTTTTCCAATTTCTTTCTGATATCTATCCAAGACTTAGCCACAAACTGTGTCTTAAGTAATGCTTCCCCTAACGGGGTACCTGGGTCTAACCCACTGTATAATTGCAGACTTTTACGAAGTCTCTCCAACCATTCTGTTGGAGTTTCATCCTTTTTCTGTTGTTCACTGAATGCTTTATTTATATTCTGTCCTCTGGGCACAGATTCTCTGATTCCTTGTATTATGATTGTTCTTAGATCCTGCATGTGGCCCCTGTGTATTGGATCCTGGTTATTCCAGTTAGGTGTCTGCATTGGCCACTTAATATCAGCAGCAGGACCTTGCTGATGTTGCTGGTCCCAAATTCGCATACCTGCTCTCCTTATCATTCCTCTCTCTTCTGATGTAAATAATATTCCCAAAATAGATTGTAATTCTTCCCAAGTATAAATGTTTGGCCCTAAAAACTGATCTACCTGTTCGGCTACTCCTAACGGGTCTTCTAAGAGACTTCCCATCTCCTTTTTAAAGTCTCTAACGTCCCCTGAATTAATGGGGACGGCTACATATCCCATCCCTGGTTGAGGTCCCCCCATTGCAATCTCCCGCAAGGGGTACAACCCTTCTTTAGCGCGACGAGTCTGGCTTCTAGTTACTGGCCCTCGTCTCCCTTGGACCGAGGCACTGTCATCCGAATCCTCAGATTCGGCAGCAGAGGGTGCTGTTGGCAAAGAGGGCACGTAGGGAGGTGGCGCAACTGGGACTTCCAAATCTCTCTTCTTTCCCTTCCCTCCTTTTTCTTTTAGAGGGTATAACTGGGTCCCAGTTTCAAAATTTATCCATAAATGTGCGTATTCGCTTTCCTCTAAACTAAATGGTTCCTTTGAATTAACATAAATATTTAGAGCCTGACATATCCAATCCTCAAAGGAACCGAAAAGGGGCCAAAACACACTGTCCCCCTTTATGGGCTTATTACCCCAGATCTCTACACAATAATGAATCATTTTTACTTTACTTTTTCCCCGCCTAGAAGGGGAATTACTCCAATTCTTAATCATTAGCCCCAGCGGGCTATCCAGGGGGAATAGGAGGAATATTCCTACCGCTATTTCCCCCACCCATGGGACCAGAAGGCTTACTTTTCTTCTGTCCCATCTTCCGGAGTACCTTCACTCACACACACACACTTCCCCCTTTTCGTGGCCCAGTCCCTCGCGGGATGTGGGAACCGCACTACCGAGGGGTCCGCACTCGCTTCGGCCGCGATTGGCCGTCTCAGAGCCGTACTCCGGGATTCCCCACCCTTACCGAACGGATCACCGGCCTATACTTACCCACCCCGTGGGTCTTCGTTCGGTCTTCGTGCACAAAGATTGCTAAGGGTTTGCCGGCTTTATTTGCTTCTGCTTAATTTTTGAGGTTCATCGGTGAAGGCCTGAATGAGACTTCCTGCTTCGAGGGCCGCCAAAATCGGCGGGGCGCCACCCCCAAAGGGGAGTCCTCAATCAAATTGCCTATCCGAGTCACGGCACCAAATTGTTATGAACAGACTCGCATACGAAGTCGGTCTGTTAATAAATGTTATTAATCACAGAATTTATTAATTAATTAAGTAAGCAAGCAGAAGCAAAACAGCGCTGGGCGGCCGGGGAGTTCCGACTCCGCAGCGGCGCACAATTTTCCTTCTCCGGGGGTGCTGTTTTATAGTATCCGAGTTCCAGCTTGTCCGGGCTTGTTGAACCAGCTGCGGCTATGCAGTCCAAAGGGGGGGGGGGGCTGCTTCCTTTCTTTGGTGCTCACGCGTTGTGCTAATGTTTGGGTGGGGGGAGTGAAGTAGCAGACAGGATGTCTTGCGATGGGGTATTTCACAGAGTCTTTGTACCTGTTCAAGGATGTTTACCCAACACCCCCCCTTCTTGTTATCTGCCTAATAAGCCTCCCCTTCATTGAGGCAACATTGTGCAACCTTATCTCCCTCGCAGATTCCCAAATTCCTTACAGATAGTTAGCAAATCCCCCCCCTCCCCAACTTTGTCATCATATATCAAGGTTCTATTATGATCAGGAAGCTCTGTCCCAACCTCGTGTAAAATACTATCTATTTTATAACCATCTTATCCCTTTTCTTTTTTTTTTTTTTTTATTTCTTTATACAATGAACAAATACATCTTACCCATTACACTAGGACCACGTTCAGGGGTTTAAGCACCAGCGTATTAACAGGCACGTTACAGACTTCCACTGGGTATTAAATAGGTTGTGCAGGCTTGGCTTCTCCAGGGAGGTGTTTCCCAGGGTGTTCCTTGCGCAGTTAGTTCGTGCAGCTCAGCACCGGCTCCATCCACAGGCAGATGGGCTGCTGCCGAAGGGGTGGCTGGAGGGGGCTGTTTTGGTAGTGTGGCTTCAGAGCGCCTTATTTTGTCTTAAACCACTGAAGGCTTGTTTAAGTGCAATTGAAAAAGGAGAAACTTGCTAGTCATAAGGATTCTGAATCATGGGCACTTCTCCAAAAAGTATGTCTCTGCAGAGCCTGGAAGTGTTTTCCCAGAAGCTATCTGAGCTCACCAACCATCCAGACCCTACCAAAACTAAAAAAATCTCCTGAAAATTTAAAAAAAAAAAAAAAATTGGTTGGGGGGAAAGAAGAGCACATCAGTAGACTCTGGCAAACCATAAACCCATGTCTGTACTTTTATTTCAGTGTGGTGTTTTCCAGAGATCTGCAACCACACATTAAACTGTCTCTTGGTAGGGTGACTGGTTTAAGAGGCATGATGCGTGTGAGGCAGAGCAAAATCTCCTCTGTGTGCCATCTCGCTGTTGCTGCGGTAGGTAGGTGACTAAATAAAGCAGATTGGCACTTTGTTGTACCTTCTGCCTGGAAAAGGCAGTGGTTCTTGGTAGGAATTTGTCAAATTGCATCCAGTTGGTTTTCAAATCTTGCAGGAGTTTAACTTCTTCAGGAACAAAGCAAGTCTTAGACAAAGCTTTTGTGTCTGCCAAAGGATGATGTTGAGGTTGTTCTAACAGTCTGCTTCTCTCTTTGCTCCTTGAGTGGCTGCCTGACCTGAAGTGCCGAGTCTTCAGGATTTTCTGCATGCTTTTACCTGGCTGAGAGTGCCAATTACAACAGCAGCAGTAATGCCATGAGGGCAGAGCAACTGCCCGTGGTGTTTACCCCTCATGTTTTACAGGTGCTCCTTGAAATGTTCATGCTTTCAGTATGAAGAGATGGTGGGCATCAGAGGGAGGGAGGCTGGTCACAAAACACCCTGACTGGTGTGGTCTATGCCTTGCAAACACTACAAAGTCTCCAAGAGACCAACACATTGCTCCGGGCGAGGTGTGCCAGCCCACACTGCAGCCCGTGCTCACCTGAAAGCCGCAGAGACGACGCAGGCCTCCAGAGCTTGTGTGAGTAACAGCACTTTAAATTTTCCTCTTGAAATAGTTCTCATTATCCACAATGTTTACAGGGGCATATGGGGCACATAATTAGCTTTCAATGCTCAAATAATTCTTCAAGGAAGATTGTTATAGACTTCCAAAACGATCTCTTTGTTTAGTGGCAATTAAGAGCTAATTATAATGAGATGCTGTGGGATGAAATTAGTATCCAACTTAGAGTGACAACAGAAATATCCATGTAGATAAGCTAGAGGGGAGATGGTGGGATAAAGGGGAAGGCAGCTTTGCTGCAAGGAGGAGGCAGGTGCATCACTTTGGAGCAAGCTGCAACTAACCCGACTGTCACCAGAAGAGTCTGCCCTCTCCAGGAAAACTGGCAGCACTTCTGAGAGCTGCCTGTGATTTGCACCAACTTTTTCAGCCAGAGCTGTCAAGGTTTGTCACTTTTGTAGAAGACTGTGGTCTGAGCTCTGCTCCCCGCCATCTGAAATGTCACCTGGTGAAAGCATTGTTCCCCCAGCTCTGCCACCTGCTGCCTGAGGAACGGCCGCTTCAGTGGCAAAGTTCACATTTTTGGTCGATAATAACCCTTACAACAAATTTTCATATCTAAGGGCTCTAGGAGCCCAACAGTTTGAGTATCTGTTTGTTAGACCATCACTGGAGCGGCTACTTGTGCATAGTACCTACAAGTGCACTGGTATTTTATTTGAATAAAAATTCTTGCTTTCAGTGGTTGGCAAACACAGCTGCCCTCGACATTCTCCTGTTCTGCTCCCTGGTCCCCTCATAAACAAGTGGGTGACAGCACACACACAGACAGTGCAATGTTGTGCTGGAAGCATGCGAGTGGCACAGAAAATTAATTTTGGGTGGGTAGCACAGTGCTCTGATTGAACACAGTAGCACAAGTGATCTGCTGTCCTGGCTGCCCTGTCATGCCTTTGCTCCTCGAGAGTGACTGGAGCTGGTTTTCAGCAGTTTTTCCCCTCTGTGATGGGTCAGGACTTGTGGAGGAGGCAGGCCCTTGCAGAGAAGGGAGCAGAAAATAACTCCCTTCTCCCTCCCGCACAGTATTTTCATAACCTTTTAATGGCATCCCGGAGGAACAGAGACAAGATGGTGACTGCGCTCTGCCTACAGCCGCTCCGTTTCTTCCAGCAGGGGAGGAGGTCAGGATGAGATAGGATTATTTTTTTTTTTCCCTTCTTGGAAATTGATTTGTTCTGCTACTTAGGTCCCCAGTTCAACACTGTAGAAGAGATGCTGCAGGGAGGGAGACGAGCAAGCTTTGTGCCCTAGGGCTACTATGATACGTGGCTCCCGTAAAGTGCCCTTCTGAGGGCAGTGGGGCATGCAGTCAGTCACCCTTGATGGCAGGTGATAGTGTTTGAAATACTGGCACGGCAGGATGGGATGGTAGATGGGGCTCAGCCCACACCTGGAAGGAGCCAGGACAGTCCCTCAGCATCAGACATCTTTCCCAGCAGCATCCCTTCATCAGCTGTGAGCTGCGGGGTCCCAAATGGGAGGAGGAACATGGTGTGCTGCTGCCTATGTAATGCAGGGCCAAAACCAAGATCAAAAGTGCTACCGTCTAATCCTTAAAACAGGTGTCTGCAGCCAGACACCCAGCAGCAAGGACAGATTTTATGACCTGGGTTTTAGCAGACTGTTGCATATGATGTTGGCTCAGTCTGTGATGAAGACAGGTTTCCTTTCAAAGTATGCGTCTGAATCTGGACTGCAGTGAGCACAGTGCGTTCCTCTGCATGGTGATTTTGGTTTCCATTTATGTCCAGAGAAGAGATTCCTTGTGAGAAGGAAATTTTAGTTCAGAAGGGGCTTGGTTTGTTTCTGCTGGTTCCTTGTAGCTGGATTGAAGCTTCCCTCATCAGCTGAGCTATGTTCTAGCAAAAACACTGCAGGGAAACTCCTCGGAAGGGGGTATAAGGAGAAAGAATTGAACAACAGAAAAAGATGGATGAAACCAAAGTCCCTCCAAGCCAGAAATATTCAGTAATTCCATGTATTTCTTAGCCACAGCATTGCAGTGCTTTGGAATACAAATTACCTCTTTAACCCACGAAGTTAAGGTCTACCGTGTGATACTGTATTTGCACATCTGCTTAATGAGATGGGAAAACCAGATGTAACAGTCTCTGCTGGTGTGACAGGATGATTGTAAAAGGAGCCTTTTGCAATAAAAACAGTCCTGCCCTTTTGAACCTGTTGAATTGTGAAGAAGACACAGGCATGTTTTTGCAAATGATGATTTGGTATTTGCAACTAAATGATCCTAAACTCATCTCTATAGCTCTTCCTTCGCGGCTCAGAAGCTGGTTTCATTGCTGTTGATTTTGTTTTTTTCCTAAGCCCTTAAGCAATCTCTTTTCTTCTGTTTTGGTCATTTGCTTCATAACTTAAAAGCTTTTCTCTTAGCAGCCGTATTTAAATGTTACTGGATAATTTTTGCTACATTTTACAGCTGTACAGCCCCGGGGCTCAGTTAAAAAGCTCTGCTGATTTAGTTGAAGAAACTGCATTTGACCACATCTGTTTCTGTGCTAACTTGCATCTCTAGGCCACTGTTGGAAAGGGGAAAGCTGTAGATGCCAATTCCTCCCCCTCCTCTTTTAGGTTTGTTACGGTTTTTAGTGTTCATGTGATTAGGAAAGAAATATTTTAAGATGCGACTTATTAGTGTGAATCAAATAGGAAGAGTCACAGCACAGTTATATGAAAGAACTTGCAGAGGATGAAACTGTTCTTCTAGAATAAGTCCTCTGTGAGTTTTTAGTGCAGCCCAAACTCTCAGCATTCATCTTACAATTTTATCTTTGAGTCCCAGAGAGATGACCTTGAGTGCATGAGAGACCGAGTTTGCCTTACTCTATAAAATTACACATCCTGGCTGTTGTAGAAGATACTCTCACGCTTTTAAGACTCGAGTATCTTTCTCTCTAAAGGTCTACAACTCTGGGGCCTCGGTTTAGCTCTTTGCTCAGCCCCGCTCACCGGCACTGTGCTGTGTCCCCTGGGGCTGGGAGCCCAGCTCTGCAGCTCCCTTGGGCTGGCACCATGTCCCTTGTGCTGCCAGCAAGCGGGGACACTGCTCCTCTGCTTCAGAAAGGCCAGTGGTGCTTGCTTCTCAGTCATTGTATTAAAACAAACACTAAGTAGAATTTTTCTATAAAAATAGATCTCACTTCCTTAGGAATTTGCTTCAGTGGGGACTGTGAGATATTCTCTCTCTAATGATTTATATTACAAAAATAGCTCTGTCCTGTGTCTGCAAACAGTTAGAAATGGGAGCTTGGAAAAGAAATCTAGCAGCTATACAGCTTGAATAAACCAATCGTAAACAAAATGGATTATAAAAGCAACTGTAAAACTGAACTTCCTTTAAATACAGCATTCTCTCCTCGGAAGTCTGAAAATACCCCGGGCTTTTTTCATACTCCGTATCCAAGCGTTTTTGGCCTAAACGCAGGGAGCGAGTTCCAAGCAGAAGAGCCTGGCAGCGCTTTGCCTTCTCAATGGGACGCTTGCACTGCCGTGGCTGCACCGAGGCAGCAGGCCGGCCAGGCCGTGACGGGCCTGTCCTTACTGCGCAATCAGGTGGGTGAAAGAAAGTGGCCTTAAATTCATATTTACACTTGTGACTTAGCAGTTATGTTTCCCTTCAGCACTGCTGGCTGGCACACTTGGTTCGGGCCTAGTGACTACTGCAGGAGCCAAAAGCCACCGAGGGCCGCGCTCTGAGGGGACCAGGCTGCGGTCAGCACGTTGTGACCGAACGCAACTTAACCCAGTGGTGACGGGTTTCTTTTGAGCCAGAGATTGTATCCGAGGGCTTCATAAAATAATATGTGGTGCCTGCTTCCTCAGAGGCTGCGTGCCCTTTGGCTGTGTTTTTTTTATCAGTGTTTACTATAGAAATAGCTTGAGGAGATTATGCTGCGTCATTCGGTTCCCTGCCAGAATGTATGTTAAAGACACACTAGAAAATGTGAGTGCAAGACAGTAGCTGTAACTTCTGTGGCATGAGCTAGGACATTGTAAATTATGTGAGGCAAGGAAGATTTGAGGATTTTAGATCAAATTTACCCACTTTGTCTGGAGACTTAAGAAAAGTGAAAAATGTGCTTTTACCGGTATTGCCAATTAGGGAGCTGCCAGGTGGCTGGTTAATAACCCAGCTGTGCCGCAGAAGATGCAGAATCAGCAGAGGCCGTTAGTGGGGGAAGGCAGAGGAGTGCTTTGAGGGCACAGCAGCAGGCCAGGAAGAGCACAAGCTGCAAGAGATGTGACAGGAGAAAGATCCTGGGGCAGGTAGTGCCAAGCCAGAAGGGGCTAAGAGCTTAGGAACATCGCACAAAAGGAGGAGGGGAGTGTGATGAAATACAAATAAAAGTTTAGTCTCGCAGTCAGTGGACTTTAACGGGGCAGGCAGGTCCAGTCTCTGCTGGGACACAGCTGGGGGCAGAGGTAGGTGAGCAGAGCTTGCCGCTTTCTACTTTGGCAGCTGGAGCAGATCTGCTTTTCAGAGCCTGGCTTGCACTCCCCAGTAGAGGTACTTGCCCGCTTTTTTTCCCTGCTGTGTGCCACTTCACTGCTTGATGTCTGCATCAATCCCTGCCATGCCACGAGCAGTGCTCTCTGTCTCTGCTGGGTGCAGGTCGCAGAGGACAGTCCTGCAGCTGGTGGTCCAGAGCTTTTGGAATGAAATCTCATGGACTTGCCTGATCAGGGTACAAACACCAAGGCAGAAAAAAGGCCTCAAAAACCACAGAGGGAAGCTGCGCTTCCATGAAACCAACAAGGAGACAAACGTGTTGCTAAAGGAGGCTCTGGAAGAGTGAATCTCAGAAGCCTTTAGAGGGATGATGCTGTGGGGGAACAAAGCTAATCCTGCAATCAAAGGAGCATCTAGAGTGTGGGCTGCCAACAGCAGCGGGGAAGCACCAGCTACCATGGCTTGCCATTTATAAAAACTTCTGGAGATAAGGGTCTTATTTTTAGGCAGAGTGGTAGCTGGCTATTCCAGCAGGCTCAAGCAATGACGATAAGGACCTGGCATATGAACAGCAGAGTAAGACATCTCATCTTATCTTGCACCGCCACTTTTCTCCTCACTTTCCCTGTTGCAGCAGAAAGCGGTGCCAATTGCTTTAGGAGGATTCAAATGAAAATCCTTAGAAGTAGCCCTCAGACTTCTTTCCTTTCCTTCCTTTCTCTGCTTTTTCCAAGTGATGCTCTTCTCTGTTAACTTAGAGGCATGAAGTAGCTGAAAGTCTTTGACTAGTGCTGGCAGGACACATGCAGACATGGCTCTCTGAATGCTGCTAGTCCTGATTTTGGTTTGCCTGAGAAGCTGCTGAACTCATTTCCTATGCTGGAGGTAGATTTTGCTACTTGCTTGGCTGGTTGTAGTGATTCAAGTGCATCCTCTGGATGTAGCTGATGCTATTCCCATTGTGTATTAATACAAGTAAGAAGAGAAATCTATCATAAAAAAAATAGTTTGTGAACACGGTGTTAATTACATTGTTTTCTGTGTTGAAATCTTGCATTTGTAAGCCTCACCATCTGCATTGCAGCCACTGCATGTGGGAAGCATGGAATGTGTCTTATCAGACACAGAGTGTGCACAGCAAAGGACATCCAAAGGTTATGTTGTCATCATGTCAAATGGGTCTGTTTATTCTGAATGCTGTAGAGGCAGAGCTTAATCAGAGCATCAGCCATATGCAGATTTGAAATTAGATTTTACAATAACCACCTGTCTGCTGTTCTGAATCCATCAGATTCTTTGGGTTAGAGCAGTGTTTGCCTATTGAATATATTTGCTGAGAGAATGTAATCTAAAAGCCTTCATGCAACAGCGTAAAAGGCACCTAAATGCATGTATATGTATGAGCGTGCAGTGGAGGCACATCTATCTTGAAGCTTTGTACTCCAGTCTGCTACTAAAGCACGTGAATTCATTCCCCATAACAATCAATAGCATTAGTGAAACCTCATGTAAACTTCATTCTTTTGCTCTCCTTTTTGGGTTCATGCTTTTACATGTGAGCCAAAGGGCCCATTGCCTCAGGACGAAGAAGAGCACTGATCCTGTGGACATACCAGGTACACCACAGCGAGCTCCGGTTTGTGAGGGAGGATGGCCACGGCATCGGGTCTTCCTCTCTCCTTTACGTTGTCAAAGGAGTAAGTACAAACGTGTGTGTGTTTGTACAGTGAAGCGTGTCATAGTTTTTGTGACTCACAGCATTATGGCTTTAAAGAGTCAAAAAAAAATCTGTCTTGAAAGTTTAAACCTCTCTCTACTACATTGTAACATGAAAAAAAATCCATGTGTTCACTTATTGCAAGCTGCATTAAGGCGGTGGTGAGTCAAGATGAAAAGAGCAGTGATATTCAAAGTAAAGACTGACATTTTAAACACTGGCACTTGGAAAGAGGCTGTGGAATGACAAAGAATCCAAGAGCGCAAATTGACAAACAGCTTGTACCACGGTTTAATCATACGCTCAAAACTGCCTGAAACAAAGTATTACAGTTTTTGTCTTGCTTATCTCCACTGTGGTAGTTCTTCTACAGCAGTAGCTGCTCTCCCTGGGGAAAAAGAGAATTTATGTCCTTAACTGGGAGTAAGGCCCTTCCCACCCTTCCCACGGAAGTCAATGGGAGTTTTTCATTGAATTCAGTGAGAGCTTAAACGGGCCGTTAAATGAGATCAGTGGGGTGAGAGCCTTCCAAGTCCCCCAGACCAGCTCGCTGCCACAAGGAGCAGTAGCAACTCGTGTTTTTAGGCTGGTCAGCGTTCCGAACTGCAATTCATCGGAGCATTGGGCAGCAGGGACGTGGCTCCCAAATGCTTGGCCAGGCTGGGCTGCAAACCTCTGGCCTCGCTGCATCTGTGCTTTGCTCAGAGTGGCATGCTCGAGGCTGGCCACCAAAGTCCCCTTCGCCTTTCATCAGTGCTGCACAAACCAGGCCCTTTCCGCATCCCACGGTGAACATGTTGGGCACAAGAGGGATTTTCTTCTCCTCTCAACGCACACCTTTGCTCAAGGAAGGAAAGCAGGAAATTGCATTGCAATTTCTCATGCAAGGCGCCCGTAGTTCTGGTCCTCTCCAAAGCTTGGGGCCAGGATCTGTCAGAAAATCTCCATCTGGGAGGCCGTTTCCCATTGAAGGTATGTCTTTGTGTGCTGGCAGCAGGATGGCTACGAGCCCCTGCCTGGTGGGCAGTCCTACATCTCCCCAAGGAGCGGCACATGGACATGGGAACTCTACTCCAACAGCACAAGCATTGGCTTTGTGCAGGGTTTTGCAGAAACCCGCGGGCTGGGGAGGTGCCAGCCACAGAATTTCCTCTGAGGCTGTGGGCAGGAGCCTTCGTTTAGGGCGGCATGTAGGGAAGCTGTAATTTGTGTGCTGCCAAGGCGGTGCTCAAGAGGAACAGCCCCAAATCTCCACCTTTCCTGAGATTTCGTTTTGGGGAGACTGACCTCAAAATGGGCCACTTGCCTAACTGAGCTCCCTTTAAATGCTACCCAGGCCCAGCCACCCACTCGGTGGGGTTTGCCCGAGAGGTCCCATCGCTGGGCTGCATCCCCTGCCCCCACCTCAGCCCGGGGACTGACCCCTCAGCAGGTGGGCACGAAGCCAAGCAGCGATGCTCAGCAGGGACCGTGGGCACCTTCCTCCAGCTCCTCCTCACCCGGGGAGACGCGAGCGTACGTGCTATAACTCCGTGCACTTAACCTCCTGCAACAACCGCGTCCCTGTCACAGCTCAGGTGCGTTTAGGGCATCTCCTCTTACCGTCAGCTCTTCGGGGGAAGGCACAGGCGCAACAACCGCCTTACCCAACGCGGCCACGCCAGCTCCACACTTACATCCCTGGGCTTCTCCCGAGCGTCCCCCCGGGGTCCGAGGAGGGCTTCCCAGCCCTGAATTTCCACGCCGGGCCCTCTGGAGGTCAGTGTTTGCCCGTGCTGCGGCGGACCTGTTGCACCCGCGGGCAGCGCCGAGCCGTGCCGAGCCGTGCCGGGTGGCCGCCCGCCGGCTCCCCCCACCCCCGGAGCACGAAGCCCCCTCGCGTTTTCCCGACGAGCCGGGGATGGGGGGGCCTCGGTGGCGGCTCTCCCCGCCCTGACGGCGCCCCCCGGCCCCGCGGTGCCTTCGTGGCCGCCCCCTCCCCGCCCGGGGCGGTGCCGTGCCGTGCCGTGCCGTGCCGGGGGGCGCAGCGCGGCGCAGCGGAGCCCCGCGGAAGATGGCGTACATCCAGGTGGGTGCGGAGCGAAGGTGCTGAGGGGCAGAACCCGGCCTGGAGGGGGTCTGGGAGGGGGCAAGGGGGGGGGGGGTGGCCGTGCGCTGTAGGCGCCGTCTGCGGGGCTGGGGCGCTGCGCGCTTGGTGCGCGCAACTTTGGGGGAACTTCTGGGGGCTCCGGGCAAGGAGGGCAGGGGGCTGGCAGCGAGACCCCGGCTTTCCGAGGTGCTCCGGACGTCGCAGACAGCCCCGCTCTGTCCGTCGGTAGGAGCGGGCTGGCTCCGGGTGCGGGAGAGCCCCCCCCAAGGACTGGGTGCCTTGAGCCAAAGGGGGCTGCAGAAGCCCGCAGGCAGCCCGGGGGGTGGCGGTGCCTTTGGGAGCCCCCCCTGCCTGGGCATGGCCCGGTAGAGGCTGGGGAAGAGGGGGGGAAACGAGCGCCCCCGGCTGCGGCCAGCCCGAGCCCCCCATAAGGCTGGGCTGAATTGGGGCGGTTTTTGTAAAATCCGGAGGGATTTTGTCCCTCCAGCCCTGCGGTTTCCAGCCGCTTGTTTTTCAGTCTCTGTAGCTCCGGAGGCTGCACCCCCAATTTTAAGATGAGCAGAGCGTTTGCAGCTGGAAGAGATGTCCGGGTGCTGGAGCTCTGCTAGAGCCCCCCACTGCCCCCTGCCATCCGTGGCCGTTCCCCTCCTGCCATCCCCCTGTGGAGCAGGGGTCTCGGGGAGCGCCCCAGTGGCACCCCCGGGGCTGGTGCTGGCGGTGGTCACCCCCTTGTCCCCAGGCTGTGGCGCTGGGGTGGTGGGGCTGGGGGCACCCTGTTGTCCCCACGCTGCTGTGCTGGGTGTCGCAGGAGGGGCACAAAATGGCCATCACTGATGGAGACCCCATCCCAGCATCACTGGGGGACACTGCCGTGTGCCTCGACCCTGCTCTGAGTGCTGACTTGGAGCAGATTTCCCTCCCGTGGGTGCTGCCGGGGGTGCTGGCCCCGTGCTGCCGTCTTTCACATCCTTCTGCAAGCCTCTGCCCTTCCCCAGCGCCCACCTCCCGCTCCGCGCTATTCAGGTGGATGCATGCAGCTGCTCCTGTTTGCTTTCCTTTCATGGGTCCCTGCCCTTATACCCTGTATGGCACCGCTGACTTGTTTGCCCGTTTGCGCTGTAATGCCTAGCTCTTGTTATTTCTGCCCTCCCCTTTCCTGGCAGAGATTTCGGGGTGGTCACAGAGTCACTGTTACGGTGCCTGTGGCACTCGTGCTCCGTGGCTTGGTGGCACACGCGTGCGTTCTCCCATAACTGGTGGCTGGTGGTGGCCGCCAGCATGGCTGTGTGACACCAGCCTGCCCTGAGTCCCCAAGGGCCGCTCGGAAATGCCACCTCTTTTGCTACGGCGTTTGATTGCGTGGCAGGAATCCAGCAGGTTCATTTTACAGCAATTTAAATATTCTTGTTGCAGCTTTGCTAAACCACCGCCGCTTTGGCTGCGGCACCTTGGCTGCAAGTTCGCATTAATAAGGACTGATGAGCCCTTTAAACCGTTCAGGATTTCCTTAACCAGTTGGTCCACGGGTATCTAATCGCTCTTGTCACATTGCACTGCTGCATTTTCAGTCTCTAATTTTTGTTGCAAACAAGTGGCAGCCTTCGTGCCAAGTGCTGGTTTTGGAGAAGTTTGGAAGGGAGGCTTGTGCTGGAGGGCAGCCCGCGGAAGTGATCTTGGATCTGAACTCAACTTAGGCATCCTGGCTTCTTCATATAAGCCGGCTCTTGTCCATATTGTCCCTGAGCATAGTTTTGTACACATGGAAGGGTAGGGAAGAGGGGTTTTGGTTTTGCTTCTTTTTTTTTTTTAGGGCTTCCCCTTTACAGAAGGACAGCCAGGACAATTAAGAAACTCTTAGTCATTAGCAAGAGAGAAAGGTAGGAAAAGCATTTCATCAGGCACGTGGAATGCTGCTAAATCTCTGTTTATAACTGAAGCACGGTGGGTATAACGTTGCAAGGATGGCTTCGTGATTAAAACACTGGCTCGCGATAATTTCTTCCTTTGCTGTAGATTTTCTCTGTGCCTTCGGGGAAGTGGCTGCAGTGCAAGTGTTCAAGCTGGAGTGCGCGACGCAGGCTTTGAGCACTTGACTTCGGGTCTTCTCTCCTCCGAGTCAAGTCGGAGGGTGAGGCTGAAGAAGCCCGGCTACCTCGAGTGATGTGTGCACAACGGAGAGGTGCTCCTAGAAACGCTGCCTCTAACGAGCTGCCCTTGAAGCTCTGTTGATAAGGGCAGGATCTGGACGAAAGCCTTTTCCACCGCGGCGTGTAACTGGAGCGTTTGGATGCGGTTCGCTGTTGGCTGCAATTAGAGACAGGTTATTAGGAAAAAGCAAAGTGGTCGCACATGATAGCTCTTTAGCAAGGGAGCAATGAGCAGGATTTTCGTGCTTCAGGATGGATTTGGGAGTTTCGCTCCTCGGGAAGCAGAGGGAGCTTAGCGGGACAGGGCTGGAAGCAGTAGAAGCCGGTGCCTGCCCTGGAGACCTTGCCTCCGCCGAACGTTGACCGTCCTGCCAGAAATTAAAGCCCGTCCCAGTCTGGGGCACGAACATGGCAGAACATTTGAAGTTATTTGAGCATTGCTAACCTGTTTTTGTCTCTTTCATTTTGTTCCCCTTTGCTTCATCATGGATGTCTAAAAGGACAGTTGGAACCAATAAATGAGGTGAGTTAATCTGATGATTCACTCTCTGCTCTGTCTCCTCGCTCCATCCTGAGGGGATTGTCTCGTATTTTCTGACTCTTTACTGATGTCCTAGATATAAGTAATGCACCACATTCTGGGCTGGTAATTTTTAATTTATTTTATTTTTTTTGCAAGGCTCAGATATTGTTTATGGAAAAACTGTTTTACTGCAGCTTGAGAGATGTTCCTGTGGAGCCTTCTCTGCAGACCTGCATTCCCAAGAGAAATCACACCCTTAGTGTGGTGTGATAGCGCCCTTGTACCAAGTACTTTTGGGGGATATCTGTGGAGAAATGCTCATGCGCTTTATTTGTTCAGCTTCTAATGAACTTTCCAAGTTCCCATGCAGTTGTAAAGTGATTCCACTCTGGATGGGGACATGCTGTGCCCTCGCAGCTGTGTGTCCCCCAGGACCACAGAGCGATGCCCTTCATTGGCAGTGTCCTGGTGCTGCTCAGTAAGGCCTCTTACTGCAGAATCGGAGCTGGGATGGGTGGGAAATGGCCTCAGTTTGGGCTTTCTGCTCCGCTTGAAGCAAGCAGAGCTTTGGAGCAGGAGGAAGGCTGCGGGGATGGTGTGGGCATGGTGCAGCATCTGTCCTCCCTCCGATGGGGCGTGTGATGGGTTTGTGAAAGCAGAGGAGCACTGCTACAGGAAATGCTACTGGTGCCGCCATGGAAACCTCACAAATGAAATACTTTTTTAGGATAAGTAACTTAAAAAAAAATCATTGTAGGTTCTTCATTAAGTTAATCGTCCTAGCAGAGGGGAGGCACGCGGACAGTTTGCTTTTGCTAATCCATTTTGGCAGTGAATTTGTTGGGCTGTAATGCTGTATGCGAATGGATCATATGAATATTACATGCTGATGTATCTACAGGGATGGAATGTATTCATGTTGCTATGTTAAGCTTTTCAAATTAAATAGACTCTTGCAGAATTAAGTTGGGGCTTTCACTTACCTTCTGGTTTAAATTCCTTTTGTTATACATTTGCCGATCTATTAGTTTGTTGATGTGTGTGGTAGAATAAGCATGATTCCACTCCAGCACGTTGTTACGCCATAGTGTTTTGCAAATCACCCTTTTGCCAACCTATGTAATAATACGTCACTACCAGAGGGAAAGTACCTGCCGTGAATGCTTATTTTCCTGCCTTGTTATGGCATCCCTGAAGTTGGATTAGTAACTGCACAGCACTTGTCTGTTGATATAGAGGGAATAAATATAGTTCTTTATAAATAAATATGTGCTGTTGCAGAAACACAAACATAAATACAGCTGAATGTTATTTCTCAGTAGCTATTGATGGGTTGTAATCTTGTACTTTGGTTTCCAATGGCTTCAGGGTCTGCTCGCTAGAATCTCGGATCTCTTGCTGTGCCGGTGGACTTGTAGAAATTGTTGTCAGAAGTGTTTCGACTGTAGCTGTTGTCAAACAAATGAAGATGAAGTTGAAATCCTGGGACCTTTTCCTGCTCAGACTCCAGCCTGGCTGTAAGTTTAGATGCACAATCTCACAGCTCTAACCGAAGGGTAGGGCTGTTCAGCTGCGGTGGGAAAGTTGATATGAAATGGCGAGAGGACTTTCAGAGTTCAGAGGATGCCATATCCTAAGGAAGGGTCTCCTGCTGAGGGTGGAAATGTAGGCTACTCAATGGCAAGGTAAAAACCAGCAGTCCCATTAGCTCAAATAATAACGGGAATCTGTAAAACACTTTCTGCTAGGTAAAACAGAAGTTAGCTTGTAAGTTAGCATAGCAAGCTAATTGTTGGGTTGGCATCTAAAGATGCTTTTCTTCCAAAGTCCTACTTCCTCTGCACATGGACCAGCCCTTTGGAGCACTTTAGCTTAGTTGAAATGCTGATGAGGTTGTTTCAGAAAATTTTCTTATTCTGGCATTAAGGTGGTTATAACCTAGGAAGATGAAAGGAATACCTCATATGAGTTCTAAGGGGAAATCCATCGACAGGTTCAATTAGCAAGACCTGATCTCTTACGTCACCTTAGTGCTTTTCAAGATTTCCTCTTGAATCAGTAAAGAATGAGAGTGACAACACCGGGCTTTACCTGGTGCTTTGGCTGGTGCTTTTGCATACCTAATATACAGAAAGGCAGTGATGTCTTTCCCATTTTACTCCCTCTCCTTGGGGAATCACAGAGGTGGCTGTGGAGGCTTTAGCGAAACCAGGAAGAAAATAGAGGTCTCCTGTATTTTAATGCTGGCTCTGTCTGCTGGGCTGGGCTGTCTTCTGCGAGGGCAGATGACTTGATGGAGATGGCTAAACCTCACTGTGTCCAGAAACTGGGGCACTGGAGTTGCCCAATTAGCACACCACACGATGCTGAGATGTTGTGCCTGGGCGCTAAGGCACTCAGTTAATTTCATCCACCCTGTTAGGTCTGGAAGGTCCGTGTGCTGTGGCTGCACGAAATAAGTTGTTTCATGTTTAAATCACAGTCTTGTCTCTATACCTTCTTGAATCATGGTAGAATAGGATGGTAATTAATACTGAAGCAATAAAAATAGAAATGCTCGAGATGTGTTAGAGTGGTTTTTAAATTTGGAGCAGCATATTTAAGAGTCTGATATATGCCCAGAAATGGATTCACCTGCAATTAGTGGGAAATGGAAGCAAAATCAATGCTAAATAGGAAAGCATTTGGGCACAAGAGAACACAGCGATGAGGTAGCAGTATTGGACGTAGAAAGATTGCTGCAGAAACTATTACATACCTGGGAACAAGCAGCCAGGCTTGGTGCGAGAGGGTGCTTCAGAGCTGCTCCGCTCTGCTGGGGAGCAGAAGGGACACGACGGGCAGGTGGGGGGTGTCTGGCCCCCTGGGTTTGGGCTGCCGGCTCCTTCTGTCTGCCTCTAGGGCACTGTCAGCGTGGAGGCTCTGCTCCTCTTGTGGCCTTAAAACTCAGGTGTGTGGTGACTTTGTGGATGAGCTGGACTTTGCCACAGGCTGAAAACACGGTGACCTTTGGACTCACAAAATGCTGTCTCCATCCTGTATTGTTTTCTCCCATTCCTGCTCCATCTGAAAGCCTTGGTGGTTAGTTTCTTGCAGTGACCAAAAGCAGAAGGCAGCACACTTAGGAAAAAAAGCCCAGTTCTTCAACCACGTCATGCTTCATGCTGCACTTACTGATGGACCTAGGACCCCCCAGCCTGGGTCACATCCCAGGGCTGTGTCTCCAGTGTCACATCTCTCTTTCCTTCCAGCTTCAGGCAGCCTGGTACAATTAGGGTCTCTCTGCTGTGCTGTAGCATTGAGAGAAGGCAAGTTCCCAAAGCCAGTGCTTGGGAAGGGCAGGCAGGAGCCAAGTAATTGTGCTTGGAGTGGAGGCATGGATGCTGTCATGCCTTAGGATGACTGAATCACCATCTCCCCTGGTACTACTGTAAATCTCATGATCTCTAAGTGTGGCTGTTGACACATGTTGTTGTAGGGCTCTGCTTGCTGAAGAAGGCTGCTGGCTCCTGCTCCTCAGCAGGGATGGACCCAGGGGAGTGCCAGGAAGGATGGCGATGCTTTAAGCTTCTGGGCTGACCTTGCTGGAAAGCGGTGAGGCAGCCCCAAATGACTGGGGTGAGGAGGTGAGGAAGGAGCCGAAGAGATGCAACTGAGAGGAAAAGGAGAGAGGAGGAACTGTAGGGAAGCAAGGGTTTGGAAAATGAAGAGGAAAGGAGAGTAAAAGGCAGGAGACAGAAGTGATGTATTTTGTTTGTGGATCAATAGGAGGGCTGCACTGTTTGTGCGTGTGGATTTAAGGTGGAAATGATGCTGCGCAGCCTCGGCTGGCGTGCAGCTCACAAGTTGAAGGTTTTTACTTTCATTTTGTTAATCTTACACTTTCCAATCTCCTTATGCATTTTTGGGGGTAGGAGACAATGTCTGGGGTTAGATGTGTGAGCAGAGCAGGGGCTTGGAACTGGTCTCAGAATAACATGTTTAATGGGTGTGTTTTTAAAGTGCTCAGACATCTGTATATGCTAATTGATACACACTTTTTTTTTTTTTTAAAAAAAAGGCTTTTAGATTCAATGGAAACCTCTCAAGTGGAAGATGGATTTGATAACACTATTCTGCATTTATACATGCACTGAATTTGGGAGCAAATCAATTTATTGTATTCGCTGCTCACAGCCTGCAAGTGTTTTAAAACCAGATCTAGGCTTTCTGCCGCGATCTTTCATTGTTGCCACTTCTTCATGCACCCAGGATGCTGATACATGGAGAGTGCAGTTTGATCCTTCCCTACCTCCCCACTCGGTCCCCAGGGAAGAACTGATTTTATGGTCTTCATTTGCCTACTTAGCAAACACCTGAATGCCTGTGCTTGATAGCCTGTCCTTTGTGTTTTGCCAGAGGTTTTCCCTTTGGCAGCTGTGAGACACCTGATGTCCTGGAAATTCAGGAGGGGACTCTAAAGCTGCAAGCTGAAGCCTTTCCTCCTGGGAGGCTGTTGATTTTTCTCACTTCCTGAATTTTTTATAGTAGCCTCCAGTAGCAACTTAATAAATAAATAAATAAATAAAGTCTTACTGAATTGAGGCTAATTGTATTGACCTGAATGCATGGTAGCTGCTGCTGCTTGTTTCACAATGAGTGCTTGCATCCCAGTCCTTGCAAAAATGGGCTGGGAAGGAGGGTGTATGTCGGCACTGCCTGTTATGGAGTATTCTCCCTAAAAACCCAAAGATAAATGCTGCACACTCTGTGAGATTAAATTGAAATCAGAACGCGACTCCTCTTCCCAAAGGCTCTGATTAAACAGAAACAGAGCTGCTTTAACCAGAGCCAAAGTTTATTTGAGGAAAAATTATTGTGGCTCAGTAGCAATTTCCTTACTAAAGGTCATCTGTACGTTATTAACTCACTATTACGTTTACCCGTTGTAGAACATCTTTAATGCCTCTCTTCCTGATTCCCTTTTCACCCTGCCTTCTCCTCATTTTGTGCATTTGCTTCTCAAACACAAAGATGTCCAAATGCTACATATGATTGTGCAGACCTGCATTTAGGCATGAAAAAGCTGTTTGTGTTCCTAGTGCTGATTGTATGTCAAACTGCATGGTGTGGATTGCCTTTAATGGGCTGCCGGATTGTGCAAATACTGCATGCCCTTTTTAATATAGGGTTTTGTTTTGATTCCTAGATTTGATTTGATGTGATTTATTTTTTGATGTGGATGAGTTGAATGAGTCTGGGTTGGTGAGTATTTGCATGTACGCTAGATCCTGCTGGGAATTTTGTGAATTTGGAAAAGAAATTCTAGTTTAAGTCTATTTTATATTCAGGGGCCCTTTTCTATGAGTTTCCAACTTTTTTTTTCCAGAACATTTTTATTGCTGTAGTTCAGTCATTGATTGCTAGAGCGAATGATTCAACATACTTCATTTATACCCAGCCTGGCCATGAACATAGGATGAGTGAATCAGGAGCAAGGCTCAAGCGGTATTCCCCTTGCTTCGCTCATTTCACGCTGATGCTTTCCTCGTGATCTGCTGCTATTTTTCTGAGTACTCTGTCTCATGGATTAGTTTAGCATGATGGTTTACATGTCTCATACCATTGCTTGATTTCATTTCCACCTGCAGATTTCTAGCAGTGGCTCGCCTCAGAAGGTGCAGCTGGGTTACTGCTGGCTCTTGCTCTTCTTCCAGCCAAAGCTGGGAGGCCCTGGCCCGTGGCGCAAACCACAGCAGCTGTGAGAAGTTGAGATTTTTAACTGAACTGCTGTTATAGATGAAAACTAAGCTGAGATGGGAATTGTATGCAGGCTTCTTTATGATCCAAGTCTCCTACTGAGTCTTCTCAAGGATGCTACAGCTCTCACTAACATTTACTTTGTTAGTGAGATCCTGCTGACTTCCCTCTGTCCCTTTCCTCCCTCACCAAGACCCCTGGGCAGCAAAATTCCTGTCTTTTGGGAGTCACCTCTGGTTTATGGAACCAGTTATTTAAAAAAATGTCAATAGATAGCTGTTAATTAATCCTACTTATTGAGTTTTGAAACCTTGGTGTTGTATTGCAAAGTAATATTTTACTCAGAGAGGGATTCAGGTGTCTGAGCATGGTGGCTCCCATGCTAGTTATTTCCTGGTGATGGCCATGCTTCCAAAGGGTAGCTGTAGATTTACAGCAATCAGCTCATGTTATGAGGGCTTTATTTTTTCTTTTTTATTTTCCTCAAAGATGAATTCAGTATTGCTGATTGAGGTCCAAGTCACACGTGCCTCTGTAGCCTGTGTCACGCACTGGTGCTGATATGCTCTTGTTTGAAAGGCAAGCAGAAAGATAAAGCATCTCCCCTTTACATAGGCATGTAGTCAGTTGCTCAGCCTTTTGCTTGCCAAATAGATGTGAAGGAGATACCCTGCGGCATCCAGGGATGTGCACACAAGATTAGACACAGAATATCTGAATACGTTTTTATTCTGTATATAGTCCTTTTACTGGGCTGAATCACCTAAAGGTCTCTTGTTATAACAGGATAAGCAGCCAAAATGAGGACAAAGATGGAGACTCTGATAATACAATCAGTGAACTGCCTCCCACTCTTCAGGATGTTTCCCCTGACAGAAGGCGGTCATCTTCAGATGCATCACGGTCCACTTACAGCCTCACCAGGCGGATTTCAAGTAAGGTCGTCCTTCCAACATTAATGTAATTCTTGTGGAAAAAAAAAAAAAATCAGAGTGTATTGCCTGCTCTTTCGTCTCTTAGACAGGGAATCAAGTAGAGCTGAAGGTACATTGATTAAAATCTTATCCTGCTCTACAGGAGCACAGTGGAAGGGGCCAGTCCTGTTTTTCTTGCTGAAACGTGTGTGTGATGAAAAAATGGACAAGGTGAAAAATTTGTAGTTGAGGTTGCGCTGCAGCATAACTAAGGGTACTGTTAGTTGTTCGCAAATGTAATGGTGAAAAGTCCCACTTAGCAATGTTTGCTGTGCGAGGCATTGCACGGATACAGAGTAGCTGAACTCAAAGAACAACAATGTGACTTGGGCCTGTAATGAACTGAGTTTCTAATAATCATTTTTGTGCATTTTTCTCATTTAGGTTTAGAGTCGAGGAGGCCAAGTTCTCCATTAATTGACATTAAACCTATTGAGTTTGGAATAATAGGAGCCAAGAAAGAAATAGTTCAGCCAACTATCCTGCGGAAAACCTATAGCCCGGATGACTATTTTAGAAAATTTGAACCAAGACTGTACTCTCTTGACTCAAACAGCGATGATATGGACTCCTTGACAGATGAGGAAATCTTATCGAAGTACCAGCTGGGCATGCTGCACTTTAGCACTCAGTATGACCTGTTGCATAATTACCTAATAGTGCGAGTCATTGAGGCTAAGGACCTGCCTCCCCCGATTTCATACGATGGCTCAAGGCAAGATATGGCTCATTCCAACCCCTACGTGAAGATCTGCCTGCTTCCAGACCAGAAGAACTCCAAGCAGACCGGAGTTAAGCGCAAAACTCAGAACCCAGTGTTTGAAGAGAGGTACACATTTGAAATCCCATTTTTAGAAGCCCAGAGAAGAACTCTGCTTTTAACCGTAGTGGATTTTGACAAATTCTCACGCCATTGTGTTATTGGCAAAGTGTCAATGCCCTTGAGTGATGTAGACCTTGTGAAAGGCGGTCACTGGTGGAAAGCCCTTGTTCCTAGTTCTCAGGTAACAGAATTTATCAGATTATTGCCACGTTTTTTCTCACTTTCTTTTTTTTTGTGTGTGTGTAGTTCCTTTGCTTGTTGGCAGTTGATACTATTTCTGATTAGTCATCGTCATCTTGTTAATACAGCATCTGCTGGGCTGAAATAACGTTGGGCCTGTAGCTGGCCTTGTAGCTGTTCTACGGTGAGGTAGAGGAGCTGCCTTCTTTTATATTCAGAGGAGGTGGAATGACAGAAGATCTATGTCAACTCTAATGAGAACATATCAAAACTGCTTTGGAAATCTGCACCTTGTGGAAGATCTTTCTCGTCACTGCAGTGACCTGCATCTCTTCCCAGAGACTGCAGTGACACTGTCCCAGCTGGGTCACTCCTGTGGTTGTACACATGGAGAACCACTGGCACCAGTTCAGTAATGATCTGATGCAAAGAAGGTATATGGAAGACAAATCTATCCCAGAGCAAAAAATTGCAAGATAATTTTATTTGTGTCATGTCCCTGAAGGAAATTAAACTTGCCATAGATTATATCTGATGTACGTGGCCTGCTGCAGGTTTGGGTCTGCAGTTTTCTCTGGGTGGGATGGGAGAAGGTTGCAGAGGGTCCTCTCAGGATAGGGCCCCCGGCAGTGCCACCTCCTCTGCAGCAAGGGAAGGAGTTCTGAGATCTGAGCTTTGCAGCCAGGACCTGCCCTTAGCTACCAGATTTGCTTTTAGCACCATCACCTGCAGTGACCAATTTAAAAGCCAAGCCAAGAGCCAGGCATGGGTGTCCTACCTGTTTGTGCTAAGGATGGGAGTATCGCTGAAGGCTGGTCTAACATGGTTGCCCCTGTTTGTGTGTCACCAGCTCTGGGAGTGCATTTTCTAGGCCTTAGAGCCTTCGCTGAATCAAAAACCCCATGTGAACACTGACAGTTCACAGTTCCTTTGATTTTTGTGTGTCTACGAAAGGATGTCATAGCCAGAAGTGTTGGATGAGATGAAGGACAAATCAATGACCTTGCCTCTGTTTTATAGTGAGTCTGAGAGCATGATTTGAAATGGGAATTGTCATCAGGTGCTGGTGGGAAGAAAAGCAAGCCAGGCAGCATTTGTGTGCAGTCGGTGAGGTCTCTGCCCGGCTCTGGGCGCGCAGCGACTGGAGAGAGCTTTGTGCTTCCTCAGAGCTCAGGGAGAAGAGAAACAAGACCCTGATAACTGGAGGAGAGCTGGCTGGATTTGCTAGAGTAGAAACAGTGGCATTATGGGATTTGCCAGGACATTTTTTCATGCAAAAAGGAAAGATGTGAAAATTGAGTGCAAGTGAAAACCGTGGGCTCCCTGGTGTCTGTGCTGGGGTCTGCTTTGCATGATGGTTGGAGAGGCAGGGGCAAATGTGCATAAGGAAAATAAACAAGAACAGATATTCTTGGGCTCCCCTCACCACCTTTTTTCCCAAATGTTTATTCATGAATGCACGTGATTTTATTTTTCTTTTTGGTACTAGTGGCTCATCATGGGCTCAGTATTGATGTATCTGAGAACAGAGTTCTCTTTGCATCCCTCTTATCCTCCCGTGACTCATGCCATGCGGCCTTGCTATTTATTTTTTTCTTTGCCTTTGCATGACAAACCTGTCTCTGCATTTTGCATCTCTTTATTAGTAACCTGGAGTCACTGCACAGCTAATGCCTACCCTGGTTCGCCAAGACCATCTCAGCCTTCACGTGCCTGGCCTGGAGCCAGCTCTTCCTCCGGCCTCTCCAAAGTTTCAGTGAAAGCTGCTGCTGCTTTCAGCAGTGCTGTCTGCTCCAGCAGGATTTCAGCTAAATTATTTATGCAGGAATTGGCATTTTGATTTTTGTAAAATTAAGGAGAAAATGAAAACTCCCTGTGAATGGACAGGCTTAACCTTACAAGACTTTTCCCATAAGATAGAAAGCAGATAAAGTCAAATCTTAATTTAACCAAAAAGTCCTTTGCACCTTGGTTGGATAAGTGCCTTGTTTTGTGGCTTTAGTTAAGTGTTTTCTCATATTTCCTTGTTCTTTCTGGCTGGGCGCTAGCTAACTGGCAGAATGCAAAGAGAATAGCCGTGCTTGTACTAGGACATCCAGGCAGGATGTTTTATATCATTTTTCCATGTTTTGTCACTGATAAGGTTTTAAAGCTCATTGACTAGGGTTCATTTTCTGCTTGTGCAGATTAAAGATAAAAGCATTGATCAAAGGGTTAAAATAAATCCTGGAAGCAGTAAAACAATAAAGCTTATTACTTTGAAAATCTGCATTTTAATGCCTTTCAATAACAGTAATGCTTAGGCTAGAAATTTGTAATTTTTGTTTGCCAATTGAAAGATTCTGCCTTTGACATGATAGATTTGACATGTTGACTTTTTTTCTTTTTAATACTTCTCTTTCTTTTTTTTTTTTTGCTTGGTTAGTTGTGGGGCAGCCTTTATTCACTTCTTGTTGACTGAACCTGGGGCTGCCCAAGTGCATTTTGTGTAGTGAGATCAGGATAGACTGGGACAGAGCAACCCACCGCCGCTGGTATTTTCTTTTACAGAAGGTATTGTGGGCTTCCTGAGAGCCAGACAGAGCCGCAGTGGTGCCACCCTGGTGATTAGGTGATGAAAACTTTCCGGGCTGGGCTGGCTTGCCCGGGGCGGCGAGGCTGAGCAGCAGCTGGCAGCAGCTCCACCACCAGTGATGGAGCCCGTGTTGAAGAAAGCTCTGCAACAGGTGCTTGTAAAACCAGCCACAGAGGGAGAGAAAGACAGACAGGCATAGATGAGAAATGTAGAGATGGAAGACAGAAAATATGTGGTGTTTTTTTTGTTTGTTTGTTTTTTAGCTGGTATTTATAGACAGAAGCGTGTTGAGATGGAGGGAAGTGAATGCAGGCGGCAGGAGCTGAGGAGAAGGGGTTTTGATTCATACCAATGGGGTGGGACGGGATGGGGTTTGCAGAAGAGCAGGGAAAGCAGCTTAAATGGGCTCAGCTAAGATACCCATCTGCTTTGCTGCCTGGAAACCATTGCCAAGGTACATGCTGATAGGGCGGGTGCTGAGCCCTGATCCCACACTCACCATGAGCCCCATCAAGCCCAGAGGTGGGGTTGTGTCTCAGCACAGGACCACAAATGGGGTGCCAGCAGAGTTTTGGGGCACGCGGTGTTGGTGGGACAGGTGGCTGTCTCCCAAACTGAGCCATGGTCCAGCTCCTGCAGCAGCAACTCCATCGGCTGCACTGGGGTTGGACCAGGATAACCACCTGCAAGCCACACGATGGTGTGTGCAGCTCTCGGGTGGGCACAGGCACGGTGTGTTTGGTAGCAGAACGTCTCCATTACCCCCTCACAGAGCTGCTCGTTAACAGACAGCCTAAAAATTACCTTGGGTCTAGCCAGTCAGATGAACCGGACTGCTCATCATACCAGGATACAGACAGTTGTTATATCAGGAGCATATTGTGTCACCAGAGAAGCTGAATATGGGCGAGCAGCATGCTGTCCTCCTGAGGAATCAGCACAAGGAGATACTCAATGCTAAACATCAGGTGAAAGACTGTGCCTGTACAGAAGCACTTTTGGTGGTTTGGGAAGTGTGTGCAGCATTTGGTGGGATTGTGTCCAACACGGAGGCACAGGTGAGCTGCTGCCCAGTATATGATCAGGGCCAGCGAATACGCAGAAGGTCTGACTCCTTGTAGGAAATGTCAGTTTAGGTACTGCCAAATTCGTTATCCCTAGTAGTTCTGGATGACTTTTTTTTCTAGTATAATTAGAGTGTTTCTAAAGTGCAGTAGCTGCTCACGGAGGAGCACTGAGTCCAGTCCCCATAGGAACGCTCTGCGCTCCTTAAATATCCCCTTAAATGTGTGTGGCTTTGCTTAATTACCATGAATGAAGTTGGCAGCCCTTGCCGTGGCTGTGCTCAGATTCACACATTTCTCTGTTAAGATTAATTCCAAAACACATGTTCAGGACCCCAAGTTTTATTGACATATGATTCATTTCTCTTTTGGCAGATTTGAGTAGGCAGGAATAAACGTTTTAGACCAGCAGTAATGAGAGCTTGGAGATCATTCTGCAAAAGAAAAAAACTTGCGTGGTTGTAGTTGGGGAAAATAGCACAAAAATTCCTTCTCCCCTCAAATTAAGCCATTTATATAATAGAGGGGATAAGTATTGGACTTGCTTTTTTAACTTCATACTATGAGAGCAGTAGAGTGACAGTCTTTTAAGGAGCTGTCATCTTTGTCCATTCAAAACAGCATGTGCTGCACAAATAGCTCTCCTGTGGCAGGGCTCTACAGTTTTTGATTCCCATCTCAGGGATAAGCCTACGGCAAGCATTGTTCTGTTGTTCTTACCATGCCTTGCTTGGGAAGGAAAAGCAAGAAGGGAATCTGAAATTCAGGTAATGATTCACTTTGGGGCAGTTCTTTTGCACATTACCTTGAATTGTGGCGTGCAGGCGGGCGGCCCTGGCACGCTGCTTGGAGCCCAGCAGTTGTGCCTGCACCACGTTTTTTCTTGGCACTGACACTCCCGGGCTTGCCCACTGCAGTCTGAGAAGGAGCCATCCTTGGGGAACATGCTATGCTTTGCGTTTGGTAGCACAGGGTATTATTAAAAAAACATGCCAGCACACATCTCTCATACAGGCGTAGGACAGATGGAAAGGTGTCCGGAGACTTTGTTCAGAGAGCCTTGGCGCAGTGTTTGGTTCAACCTCGTGTGTGTCGGCATGGAAGGGAGCTCTGTGCTGGTAAAACAGAGTTGCAGGAAATTAAATATGGAAGTGAGCATTGTCAGGGCTTTTTCCTTTTTTTTTTTTTTAAAGATGTCCAGAAGCTTAGCAGCTGCTTAATTAAAGGGGTGATGCAGAATCACTGCTGATGAACGTGGCTTGGATATGTATATCTACTTGCTCATTAATGGGATGCTGAAATCCAGCCGGTGGTTTGCCCGTGCCTGGCTGGAGGCAGGGTCTGGGGAGCTGCCACCACCCATGGGTGCCTGGTGCTGCGGGACGGTGGCGGTGGCCGTGGTGCAGCCTCAGCAGCAGCACAGCCGGCTCCGAGGTCTTCGCGCTCCCTTCCCAGCTGGCCTTGTCTCCTGACAACATTTCAGCTCTTAACCTGTGGTTGGTTGTAGTGTTTTGGCCTATGGCATTCTGCCGTTTTTCTTTGCATCTTTTCTCTATTTTAGGTCCATTCCAGATTTTTTTTTTTTGGTTGGTTGGTTTCCCCCCTTTTTGAGTCTTTAAAGCCCCAGCACTGGGAAGTTTTTCTTCCTGAACATTTTCTCTTTTTGCCCTCATCTGTCTCTTCTGCTTCCAGCTGTCACCTCAGTCACCTCCTCCCTTCACCCGTGTGTCAGTCACTCCTTGCCCTTTTTGCAGAGGACCGCGATGCTGCGGGGATTATTTTGTTGAGGCGGAGCCCAGAGGAGGTGCTGGTGCTCCCCGCAGGAAACCTTGCATCTTGTGCCCGGAGGCTTTTTCATGAGAGAGGCAAATCAGAGATACCTCCTCTTGCAGTTGCTGGTGGGAACAGGTGGCAGGTGGCCGTTCTGCTCCTGTTTCAGATTCCCAGATGGATCCTTGCTTTATGGCTGAAGCGTCAGGGCTGTTTGACTCGTACAGCCCAGGGATCCGGATCAGAAACAGTCCTTCCTCTAGGGACGGGTCCCTGGCCCTGTGGGCAGTTCCCCTCGCACTGCCTCCCCATGTGAGGTGAAAATGAGAAGCTGCTTCTCCTCGCTGGTGTCATTATAGAGGATGCTGATGGGTCTGGCAGAGCTGGGGGAACTGCTCCAGCCGCAGCATTGCTGCAGGTGCCACGCAGAGAGCAAACGCCTGCGAACCTCCCTTACCCCGAGGTCTGTGTCTACAGAAGCAGGACTTGTGCCACGGCTCCTCTAAACGCGCCGTTCGTGAGCTGCTTTTGTCCTGTTGCCAGAAAGCTCAAAAGTATCAGAGAACCTCGAGATGGGCAGTATCTCCTGGGAGGGTGGGTGGGAATAAATGGTTTCCTCATGGCCATGTGAATTTGCAAAGACTTTAGAAAGGATTTTGTGACTCTCTTCATTATGTATCTGCTCAGCCTGTTACACAGGTAACATTCTTCTCCATTGGTGTGTGTGTATATATTTATCTGTCTATATATGTATATATGTGTGTGTATATATTTCAGGTTCTGGTCCTTAATAGCCCAGCCTTCCAGAAATAATTGCTGTGTGTCACGGGATGCTGTAGAGAGCCTGTTAGAGCAAACTGTTCTAAGCCATCAGTTTTCTGCTGTGCCTGGAGGTATCATCACAGATAACCTTGAGGAGGAAAATCAATCTGAAACTTCATTAGGAGCGTTGCATAGATGTCTGTGCTGATGTAATGTGCTCTGGTTCCCGTCGGGAACTGGGGAGAGTTTTTAGCTGCAGGATTTTGCTGGTGTTGTAGCAGTACGAAATGAACAGCTGGGGGGGGGGGCTGCGAGTAAGGAATTGCCCTGATCCAAACAAGATGTGCAAGTGGCATTAATTAAAAACTCTTTTTCCCTTGGGACAGCCTTGTTGTGTTTCAGAGAGGACAGAAGAGGGAAAAAAAATATATCTTTTGTGTGTTTGGTTCAACCCAAGTAGTAAAGGTAGAAGGTTCTGGATCAAGGCGAGCCCAAGGCTGGCTGTGAAATAGGCTGTGGAGGGAAACAGCCAGGAGTGAAATGTAAATGAGAGCTTCAGGAGAGTCTCAGACATCTAGGCTTGTGTCACTTAGGCACCTAATCAAACAGGAAATTGCTTTCCCAGGGTCATCTGGGATCTCAGCACAAATCAGCACGTCATCAGCATAATAATGGTAACTCAACCATGCCTTTGCGCAGCCGTGCCTGAGGGGCACCTCTGCACATTGTGTTCTGTGAACATCTTGTGTTCACATAGGCAAAACCAGCAGCGTTTCAGTTTTCCGATGCAAAGACGGAGGAAAAGGAAAATTCAGACACTTCCCCCCCTGCCATGACCAATGTGCCGGTGACACGTCTTGTGCTTAAGCTCGCATCCCTCTCTTCTGCGCTCAGCCGATACATGGGTGTGAGATTTGGGGAGGCTTCGGTGTGCCACAGAACAACAGCCGTGCTGCTGTGCCTGGAGTCTCCCCAGGAAAACATGCCTTGACGTTATTCTTGCTGATAAAAATACCTATGAACAGCATGGTGGCCACGGGGGTCAGTGGTTACGGCTGCGCAGTGTGGGTGCCCAAGCTCAGCAGGTCCGTGTGCTGGAGGAGCACCCTGGCCAGCCCTGCGGGCCCCACCAGCCACATGAGACCTCTACATCCATGCATCCATCCCTGAGCTGGGTCTCCTGCCCGTCCTGTAATGAGAAGGGTCCTTTTTGTCCATCGTACGGTGAACTCCAGAAGCTCCCCAGTTATCTCTGTTCTGCCTGCTGAGCACCGAGTCCTTTAAGCAGCTCCTCTGCCTACATCCCCATTTCCCCGTCCAACACAAAGTGTGCCATCAGCGTGCCTTAGTGAGGCTGTCACGTCAGCAAGGGCACACCTGGTGTGAGCTTGCTGGGGAAAGAGCGGGGAGCAAAAACGTGAGGAGGTGCACCTCCTTGTGCCTAGGGCTTCTTGGAGCACCCAGCTGGGTCCTTGCCTGTTGCTTAACAACGACGGCAAATGACAAGTGACCAAAGAACAGGGGAAGGCTGCTGAGTGTGGTTGGGCATCACAGGGTGGAGGTGCTCCTCCGATGTTCTGGGGAGAAACGCATGGTAGCTACCAACCACAGATGTTTTCTTGTGCGCTTGGTGTCCCCCTGGCCACTGTGGCAGGATTTGAGACATGTTTCCTAGATCATTGCAGCTAAAGTAGAAATAATGTGTTTATAGGATCAGAGGCAGTTCACTGCTTGAGTTAAGTGCTTTTAAAGGTCTGAGTCACTCATACTGTAAGCTATTCGGGGAGCTGGGTTTCCTTCTGAAAGCACCTTTTGTTATCACCAGGAACACTTTTGTTGTTCCGCCTTGCCATGGGGCTGCTTTGTTTTTGAGCACACTCATCCTGCCGTGGTCTTTCTGGGCTGGCTTGTACCTTACTTCCCCTAAGATAATTAGCAAAAATCTGGACACAGTTGAAAAGCAGCAAGAGACAGAAGGCACTACTGGGATTTGGGAATTTAAGCCTGAGCTGAGACTCATTAAAGCCAGTTGTAGTCTTCTGACTTTGTTGGATCACACTTACAAAATATAGCGTTTTATATCTCTCCTCACTCAAATATATGCCCAAACCGTCAAAAAGGTTCTTGCAGAGCTGCCGATATCCCTGGTAGATTGGGTCCTGCTGAAAATCAGGGATTTAGCTTTACCTTTCCCCAGCAAGGTCTCATGTTGGGCAGCACCATGGTGCTTACATTGCAGGAGCTCTTTGAATAAACTTGGCTTGGCTTCAAGGGAACCTAGCCTGATTTTTGTGGGTGTAAAAAATGGAGCAATTTTGCTCCCATTGGTGCAGACCCTTGGGGGAGACCTGCGTGTCCCTGCTGAGCCTCCCCTCGCCTCCCAGGGAGACCCCTTCCTGCAGCCTCTCCTTTGGCCGAGGAGCCTCTTAATTCCTGCACGTCTTGGTTAAGGTCCACAGGTTCCACCATGGGTGGGTCCAGAAGTAATTACCCCAAATTTTAACGTGGATCTCCAGCACTCTAAGTTTGAGGTGATCTGAAAAGTCCTACCTTCCTGCCCAGTGTCAGCCTGCCTCCTGGCTGTGTCAGGAACTTGATATTTACAGGCTAAACTGTTTGACTGTCTCTTCCCAGCTGGTAATAGCATCACTAATTAGTTTCCTAATTTGTGCTGTCTATATGTACCTGAATTTCTAGGAATTAAAGTCTGCGTAGAGCCCAGCACAGCAGTGAATGCGAGCAGAAAACAAGCCTGGATGCATTAAAAACGTTGTTGGTGTTATAAAAAAATGAGCTGAGGTTGAGGGATATCTTAGGCGGACCCTGTTTGTGTGCTGTGGGTGCTGAGTGCTTCGTTACCATGCTGGTAATAGATTTTACAAGCCAGGTGTGAACTTTGAGATTAGCCCTTGTGGTTTGTTAGCCAGGAGGGGGGAAGGAGAAGTCATCCTGAGTGACAGCATCGGGGTGGCTTTGTGCTGCCCATGGGCTCCTGGCCAGGTCTGCTACCATGGTCCTGCTTGGGGTCACCATTCTCAGTGATAAATGTGTCAGAGGTTTTGGGGGAAGATCAAAGCAAAGATGATAGAATTGGTCATGTAAATTACCTTGCGTGTGATGCTGTCCTAGATTCCTAGATCCTTACCTTGTGCTACAGGTGGGCACAATGGTTTGTTTAGGTGTGGCTTGACCTTCCAAGGGTTGTGAGCACTGGGTATGTGTTGGGTCAGGTGCTGGGAAATGTATTTCTGATTGAAATAATTGAAAATACCATATTTTGAAGAGAACTGTGATGTGGGGCTTCATGAAGGCTGATGGAAGCAAGTTGCCTTCCAGGAAAAGCACAAGTACTGCAGCAGCAGCAGAACAGTTTGCAGCACATGGTGGATAGGAGTCCATGTGCTGTGTAATCACATCCTGCCACGTAATGCGACCCAAGAGATGCTGTGACGAAAAGAGTTAAGGTTAAGAAATCAGATGCTTTTTATGGCATGGGAGAGAGGCTGTAGGAAAGGTGCAGAGGTGCCATCAGGATGGCTAGTTGGGGGTTGATGCTGCTGGCGTGGCTTTGGGGCAGTTAAGTGTGTGAATAGGGCACGTGGTTTTGGCTTAGGATCAGGCAGCCTGTTGGCATATTTTCCATTGAAGGCAAATAAATAAATAAATAAATAAAAATAGATTGTATTGCATCGGAGGTGCAGGGCTCCCTCAGCCTGCCACCTGCTCCTGCATGCCGAGCGCATCCTGCTGCCTTTGCCGGGAGTAGTCAACGGGAACAGAGGAGACAAAATGCCTGGGGGAGAACTTTTAATATGATTACCTGACGTCAGATTTAGTGCTGGGCTTGTTAGGCGAGGAGCCGAATGGCCGGCGGGCAGCAGGAGCTGCTGGTGTGCTGCCTTCCTGCCAGGCAGCGGGTGCAGCCCCGTGCCACGCTGAGGACCTGGGTGCCTGGAGAGAATTTGGGTGCGCTCGTGTTCGCAGCTCTGCCTGGGGTGGGCACCGGGTGTGCTGACCCATCTGCTGATGAATTTGGTTCTTTGGGCCAGCTCAGGTTGTTGCTGTGTCTCAGAGCTTTTTTTTCTTTATTGCCTAGCCAGTCACTTTGTGATTTCTGTAATCTAATATTTGGGGCACCGTTAAAGATATTTAAGCCTTTTGCTATGATTGCAGTACCGCAGCAGCTCCTCTTCTCCTGTGAGCGGGCGGTGGCGGTCACGTCTTGGCTGGGCTTTGACTTACACTGCCATCAGGGATGCAGAGCTAGTGCTGGGCTCCTGCATGGACCCGGGACAACTTTGAAGGAGCGGTGACCTGCCAGGGCAGGTGGGTGTGCTCTGCACCTCCAGCATTGCTTCCGTGTGCTTATTTTGCATCCGAGAACAGCAGCGTCTCTGAGCCACATTGTGCTAAGGGGAAGAGGTTGTTCTGTGCTGCCATGTCTGAGGAGCAGCGCTTTCAGTTCTCCATATTTATTTATTTATTTATTTTAATTACTGTTTTTAAGCACCATTAAGTGAAAGGAAAAGAAATAACGCCTGAACAGCTATATTCAAGTGAAGCGATGGCTGTGATATAGCCTGACAAGAAGCAAGGGCAGGGTTAAGCTGGGCATGCAGCAGTGCATCCTGCTGTGGTCTCTGCATAGGACAGAGCCAGGTACCAAGGGGATGTCTCTGGATTTCTTCATGTGCCCCAGGGATGCATTAATCATCTCCTGCCTGAACCATACCTGAAGCTCCCAGGTGGCTGGTGGTGGTCCATGGGGGCTGGGGAGGGAGGAGAAGGCCTTCTCCAATGGGGTCCATGTTGTGTGCATTAATCAGGAGGTGAGGCTGATGGAACTACAGGTAGTTCCACCTGGAACTACTCAAAATGAAGGGGAGTAGAAATTACTGACCCTGTATTCATTCCTCCATATAGGTCCTCTTTGCAGTGTCTTCTGAAAAGCTGATGAGTGGTCAGAGGTTTAAGGAACAGATCTTTGTCTGGGGATAGTATTGTTTCTTGTTTCTGCTCAGCACAAGATACCACCAGATGGTTCTTGGTTGCAGCTTAGAGTGTGACTAAAATTTGTTTTTCAGGCACTCAGGCAAATGGGTTTTATTTAATTTATCTTCCTGCTCTTTTCTTCCCCTCCAAGCTTTGTTCTGAATTTCCACATTGCCTTTTCCCTGTAGAATGAAGTCGAGCTGGGGGAGCTGCTGTTGTCACTAAACTACCTACCCAGCGCAGGAAGACTGAACGTGGACATCATTAGAGCAAAACAGCTTCTTCAGACAGACATGAGCCAAGGTTCAGGTAAAGGGCAGGGTATTTCTCACATTACTCATGCACAGCTTGTATGTACTTCTAAAGCAGATCGGCAGCAAGCCTGCAATTTGGGTGGGGACCCAAGAGGGTTTGGATGCTCAGTTCCTATTAATAGATGCAGCAGATATTCATTTTATATGTATAGCTACCAATAACCAGTGTCCAGAACATTTACCCTGAGCAAAAATAGAGAGTATGAATACCTTCATCTTGCTTAAAGTCAAAATCTCTGACCCAGAGCGAAGTGAGAAACCAGGAGCCCAGCCTACCCCGACGCTTCGTGCTGTTAAGGCAGCCCATTTAAGGCTGTGCTCTGTTTTGCAGGTGCCAAGCACTGCATGAATGTTAATATTGCAGTGGTTTTATTTAGGGTAACTAGCTGCTCTGGAGGCGATGTTCAGTTTTTACAGTGTCCATGCGTTGTTCCCTGCTGTTTCTGAGCTGGTAATTGCTTCATGCACATGTCCTGATGGGTTTTTGCCATGCTCCCTGCCCCAACTGCTGATGCTGCCAGAACATTGGCATTTTCCAGAAAGAGCAGTGCATTTGGTCTGAGTCGAGGCTGTCATTAATTGTGCTCAGCGTGGTTTTGGCAGGGAGCATTTCTGAGCCAGCTGCCCGACTTTTGTCTCTCCACTGTGTGGCGGTACGAGTCCTGCTCCTTTCCCAGTGCCATTCTCCAGCGTGGTCCAGCCCCACTCCCGCATGCCCAGCTGTGCAGAACCTTCCCGAACCAGAGCATCAGCTCACTGCACCAGTAACTTGCAGCCTGTGTTTTTTTCATATTTTTGTCAGATCCCTTTGTGAAAATTCAGCTTGTTCATGGATTGAAGTTAACCAAAACCAAGAAAACCTCCTGCATGCGAGGGACCATAGATCCCTTTTACAACGAGTCCTTCAGCTTCAAGGTTCCCCAAGAAGAACTGGAAAATGCCAGCTTGGTGTTCACAGGTAAATGTGCTGCCGTTATTGGTCTAGCATGGCCTTGGTTGTCTCCGAGGTGAATGAAGAAGTAGTTGCAGGTGTGCAGAGGAACCCGTGCAGGGTGGTGCCTGTCTGGTAACTGCGGTGCAACAGGCAACCAGCGCTGGAGCCTCCAGGGAAGCTCAGTCAGCATGCTGTCTTCTGCATAAGCCTTTCCCAGCTGAAGGCTGGAGCTGCTGGGGAAGCACCATGGCTGTTCTGTGCTTGATTGGTGCCATTGGGAACGGTTTTGTGCATTAACTATACTTCTTGGCAGTAGCCAACTTGACATAAAGTCAAAAATTGGACAAATGAGAGAGGAGCACTGAGTGATACTGAAGCCCAAGCATTGGCAAAGATAACTTTTGCCTGGGAGATTAGGCAGGTACAGGTGTTTGACACTGACATCACCTCTTCCATTAGTGGGTTCGTTCATATCTCTGTTTTTGAGAGGCTGGGATTTGGGGAAAAGCCCGGAGGAGCATCGCAGATGGGGTCCCCAGACCTCGCAGGTGCTAACCTCACATGAGAGCTCTGCCAGCACTGGAAATGCTTGGCTTGGATAGGAATTATTACTTTATATTGGTTCT
Source organism: Anser cygnoides (assembly GCF_040182565.1). Lineage (NCBI taxonomy): Eukaryota > Metazoa > Chordata > Aves > Anseriformes > Anatidae > Anser > Anser cygnoides. The sequence continues at coordinate 8,922,897 of NC_089887.1, forward strand.
GAATCTCTTATTTTTGTTCTCTAGCTATGAAAACGTTCAGTAGAAACTGGCACTTGGGTGTGCTGTTCAGAGCCAATGTAGCACAGTGTGGGGATGTGCTGTAGGCTGGGAGTTGGGCAGCTCTGGTAGAGCTGAGACAGCGTTGTGGACCTCCAGGCAGCACTGCTGTAGAGACCGCTGTGGCTGATGACTTTTTCTGCTTCTCCATGGAAGTGTGGGACCCCCAGGAGGTGGTGGGTTTTCCTCCCACAGCACAACTTCACCGCAGGTGCCCAAGAGCTGGGTCCAAGTGGTGGATTTGGGGACATACCTGCACCCTTGGCCACTCTGGGTTCCTGTGCTTCCCAAACCTTTTTTTTACTTCTATTTTTCACAGCTTTCCACCCATTACTCACTGTCTTTTTGAAGAAGAGAAAGGAATCTGCATCTGAAAGAAAATATTTTGAAGTATTTTCTTACTTTATTTCTTACGTGGCAGATACAGGTGTCACAGCCTGCACACGAGCCTAATTCCAACCCATTAACTTGTTTCCAAACGTGTCGTAGCAGAAGTGATGCTGATCAGTGATTTAAATCCTACCCTTCATGTACGAAAATTTCCTCAGCAAAAAGCCTAATTAATCACTGCTTTGCGTGCACATCGTTCTTGACTGTACCTTTCACGTGCAGTGATGAATTTGTTCTTGGAAGCTTCTGTCAGGTGCTCACGCGACAGATGTGAAATACTCTTTTTCTTTGTTTTCCCCTTTTTCTAAGAGAACAACAGAAGGCAAACAGTATCAGTTCTGCGCAATCAGGGAGGATGAGTGGAATGCAATGCTTCTCACAGCAGCTGATGAAGTTGGCATTGATGCATGGATGCCTGATTTATTTTACTTTTTTGTTGTTGTGTGCAAATGGATGTATTTTAAAATAAGTCACTTGGAAGCTAGTTGATTCATAACCATACGTAATGCAGCCGGATCTCAGTGGCATGTCTTTTAAGTGGCACTTCGCTGTTAAGTAACGCGGTGCTTGCTTTGAAAGTTGCAATAAATAATCCAGAAATGTCAATGGCAGCTCCAGAGCTGGTGAGGAGTGCACAGAGGAGCAGCGGGGCCAAGTTCTTGTTGCTGCTGAGGGATGATGCGGGCATGGCATGGCTGTGGGCATCGTTGCTGCAGTTGGGACTCTGTTGTCTGATGGGAGGTGAGTGGTGCTGTGACCGTGGAGGTGGCCGTCTGGATGAGACGGGAAGGGATCAAACAAAGAGACTGCCCAAGGTCATGCAGCAAGTTGAGAGCAGCCTGAATCTGTCATTCCAGGAGAAACCAAAGCTCCATGCAGCTCCGTCCTGTCTCCAGCAGTAGCTGCTAGCAGGCACCAGTGGGAAGAGTCCAAAAGCCAAGTGTGTAGAGATCAGCTCAGGCACTCATGGGGTTTGTGGGCACCAGCATAGAGAGGTGTCACTCACATCGCTGTGTTTACAGTCTTCTGCTCGCTGGTCTGCTGTGAGCCTCCTGTCCGGTTAGCAGAGGAAACGAGACCTGTCCCATCATGAGGACGTTTGAGGAAGCCTGCGCAGACACCTGTGGCATCACGGGGATGTCGTGGTCCTGGGGACGTAGTGGTGGTGAAGGCTGAGAGCCACGTTCAGTCTCTGTACACTGGTGGAAGTGTGTCACCAGCAGGAACCGTGGCACTGATGGGTGATTTGTGGTTTTAGTGAAATGAAAGTCCCGGGATGGGGAAGGCAGCATTCCCCACGTAGCCTGCTCTTGGCACGTTGGGGAAGCCGGTAAAGGGCTTTGGGATCTTCCATTACAAGACAACAAAGAACAAATGGTTGCCAAAGCAGAGGAGCTCTCTAGACCTTACAGTGTGAGGAACACAGCTCAGGTCTTGTTGGTATTTTGCATCTCTACAAAGCAGGAGCACAAGCCACATTTTTGCTCTAGGTTGTTTTGTTTTGTTTTTGCTGAAATGGTGGTTCTTTTTGTTGTTTGTTTTGTGGGAGTTGATGTTTTTTTTTTTATTTTTTCAATCCACAGCTCTAGTCCATTAGGTCAGTTAATTAAATTTGCTGTTGAGTCGAAGTCCAATTGAAAAGGAAAATAATCCTGCTTGAAGGGTGGCTGATGATGCTTTGAATGGATAGGGAGCTGCAAAAGCTGTTGCGGGAGCCAGAAATCGAGTATATCTTCAATAATTTAAAGGAGCCCTTTTTGTGGCTTCATATTTTGGACCCAGTCTGCAGCTGTCTTTATATTGGCTTGGCTTCATTTGAAGCCAGTGGAGCCGTGCCAGTCCCTATCAGCTGGGGCTCCTGCCTCCCTCTGTGTAGCTCCACCACAGAGTGATGCGCTATCTAGACAAAGTATGATTATTATTTTTTCCGTGGTGGTGGCTTTTTTTTTTTTTGTCTTGAATAGACTGTCTGGCTTTCAGTGCACTGTAATAACAATTTGTGCATGTTTTTCCTGTGGCTTTCCCAAAGACAGCGCATGCCAACCCTGAAAATGGGCAGCTCTCTAAAAGCCACCTCTCTGCTGTTTTCCTTGTGGTGTCCTGTCCTTTGGACTGACCGTGGGGTTGAAGTATAGCCTCTGAGGGAGACAGGCAGTATGTGCCTCCAGGTCAGGGCACACAAACTGCCTTAGCTGAGGTTTGGGGCATTCTGGACCAGTTCTTAGATGTTTTATCCTCCTTGGGTATATCATCATTGTACACTGGAAATTGTTGGCATTTACAGACCAAAGTGCTTCTCCTTCCTTCTCCGTTGGGGCAGGGTCCCCTGTACAAGTTCTCTGTCTGCCTTCCCTTCTGTGCCTACCTCGGATGCTTGCTGGAGGTGTCACTGCCTCAGTGTCCCACCCTGATGCCTAAAATGAGGTGGGATGAGCTCAGGGGGAGGCTGTCTCCACCAGAATGTCAGCTGTACATGGCTTCTCGCCAAAAGAGGATAAAACCAGGAAAATGATTGGTACTTGGTAAAAAGATAATCAATGAGGCAACACCTCGTGGGGAGGATGTTTGATTTTTAATTTACTCCACCAAACACCTTGTCTAGGTGATGAGCATCTGTTTCCAGATGGTGGCAGACAGGCACGTTTCGGTGTGGTGCTTTGTTCCGCGTGCTGCTTTTGGCAGCGTGGCCATGGGCCATCTTCTGCTTCGCTGCAGGCAGAATTTGTCTCTTGCAGACAAACAGGGCTTTCAAGGACATGTTCTCCTAGCCAGATATACCTGTGAACAAAGGCATTAATTGTTCCTTGTCGCTTGGTAAGGGGAGTGTGGAATTTGGTCCCAGCAGCAGGGCTGTCAGCTGCTGCCTTCCAGTGATGCTCTGAGGGCACTTCGGAGCACAGAAAGAGATATTTGAGGTGCAACGTCAGGGTCTGTGCTCCAAAGGGCTGGATGCTGGCGTGTAGAGGTGTGCTCTCCCCGCTGAAGGGGTTTTGGGCAGGCTGTCCTCTAAATCCCAGCCTAACCTTCCAAAAGCCCCGGCAGCCAGGCAGGAGGTAAGATGACACCTGAAATCTGAGCACTGTGGTATTTTGTTAATGATTATAACGTTGTTAATAACAATCGGCGGTAATGCTGTTTGCGTTGCAGCAAAGCCCAGATGGCCCAATAAAAACCACCAGAGCTCCGGGGCAAACCGCATCTTGGTGACTCGTTAACATCTTCTGAACGCTTACAGCTTGCAGGCACTTTATCTTCTGAACCATTTGTAGGATTTTATGAGTCTCTTCACTGTTCAGTATGCTTTAATGCTGATTTAGGACCAAGCTGTTTTTCTTTGTTCTTTTTTGTTTTGTTTGTTTGTTTTTTGAGTTCTCAAGGACTTGTTGTTGAACAGAGGGATATTGAACACTGTTGTGGTTTAACCCGGCTGGCAGCTAAACACCACACAGCCGTTCGCTCACCCTCCCCCCTCCCTCTCTGGGATGGGGGAGAGAAACGGGAAAGTGAAGCCTGTGAGTTGAGATAAAGACAGTTTATTAAGACAGGAAAATAATAATAACAATAATAATAATAATAGTGATAATGGTAATAGTATTAACAATAATAATGTGTAAGAAACAAGTGATGCACAATGCAATTGCTCACCACCCGCTGACCGATGCCCAGCCTATCCCCGAGCAGCCGGCCCCCCACCCCGGCCAGCCACCCCTATATATTGTTTAGCATGACGCCAGATGGTATGGAATACCCCTTTGGCCAGTTTGGGTCAGCTGTCCTGGGTCTGTCCCCTCCCAGCTCCTGCTGCACCCCCAGCCTGCTCGCTGGCAGGACAGAGCGAGAAGCCGAAAAGTCCTTGGCCTGGTGTAAACACTGCTCTGCAACAATTAAAACATCAGCGTGTTATCAGCGCTCTTCTCATCCTAATCCAAAACATAACACCCTACCAGCTACTAGGAGGAAAATTAACTCTGTCCTAACTGGAACCAGGACAAACACCTACACCCGTGGTTTCAAGGGCTTCCACACACTATGGGGGCTCTGACAACAACACTAAGTGCTGTTACAATTCATGTCTTCAGCCCACAAGATCACGCTGATGCTTTATCCCGCGGCTCTAATTAACTTCCAGTTAATAGAGAGTGCTTAATTAAAATAACAGATTGCTGTTCAATAGTAATATACCTTGTTCCTCTACTGCCTCATTTTCCCTTTCCCTTGGCCTTTGGGAAAATTTAAGGACCATTTAATGAAATCTGAATTTTTAGAGGAAGAAAAATCCTGATCAGGATGTGTTGATAATGGTTTAGTTTGGGGTAGTTCAGTTTGCTTTGGCTGAAATGATTTCTTTTTGAGGAAATACTGCCTGCTGGAGCATATTCATTCCTTCTGTGCCATTACAGCGTGAGAAGGGAAGAACAGGGTCTCCCTTGAAATCCTGACTTCTTGCTGGAGGCGGATATTTCAGGTGGATCAAGGTCTGGAATAAGCAGTCACTAAAGGCACAGACAGACACTTGGGAGCACAGGCTCACAACTGTAGCCCTTTGCTCTTGTGGCTGGTGGAGATGGTCTGGTACAAACCCGTTTGATTTTGTGCACTGTCTACTGAGTATTTTTTGCATGGTAGAAAATGGTTTGGGGTGCTCTTGATCCACGCGACAGTGTTTCTGGGACAGTTATTGGTGTAGATGAAGGGGAGAGCAACTTTCACCGGGCAGAAAACCCTGGAGAGATGGGCCAAAGCTGAAGGTCTTCATCAGCACCACACCTTCCAGGTGAGCCAAAGCTAGGCAGACAGGCAAACCCTTGTACCGAAGGCTTAGAGAGCCCAAATCCACGTTTACCCAAAGCAGCTTGAAATAAAACTAACTCATTCATCCTGGATGAGTGGTCAGACTCATGGTGTAGGCTTTGGAGACAGGGTGATGCTTTTGGTTTTTGCTGGGACTGCATGAGATTTTTAAGAGTCCCGGGAATGGGATGGAGACATATCGAGGCTTTTTAATGGTATTTTTTTAATTCACAGGCTGATTTCCAAATGTTCGAGTTAGCTGACCAGGTTGAAGGCAAATAATGGATTTGGCCTCAGGCTTCTCTGGAAATACGTGTGAATTTTGATTTGCCTGTCTGTATGTTGGCATCTGAAGGTCATGCTTTCATCATCTTCAGGTGCCCATTTGCAGGGATGGAAAACCCAATCTGTTTGGGGTCATTACACATCTAATTTCTGACTTGCTGCTTCAGATGCTGATCTCTTGTTTCTCCTATTGCTTTTTATTAAATATATATATATATATATATTCAGGCACTGTCTTTTGCACACATGTATAGGGAAAAACTGTCCCCTTTAATAAGAATCAAATTCATTTTTTCTCTGTGCTGGCGCACAGGAATAAGAGGTGGCTTCTGATTTTTAGTGGTATCGTGTTGGGTACCATAATCTCTCTTAGATGAATAGATAGGCAATTTGCTGCTAGAAATTTTTTCTATTAGACCTGTGCTTCTGAAGCACTGGGGTATCTATATATTCCATATGTCAGGAATATATAAATATTGCAGGTCAGAAGTGGAATCTAATCTGTGTTTAAATCTGTGTAATCCTATTCTTAGTCAAAGCGAATAAAAAGAAAAACATTGATGTCAGCAGAGGATTTTCTCAGGATTTATACCTGTTTAATTTAGATCAGAAATTGGCCTTTGTGTCTGGCATTATAAAATACTAAATGCATTTATGCACTGGGCACCATATGGTTTGTGCCCAGCTCTAGCGAGAACAACGGTGCTGCTGCTTTGCTCCACACAACGTGACCCGGCAGGTCCTGCAAGGGCATCTCTGCTCTTGGGGTGATAGGACCAAGCAACCACACCCAGGATTATTATAAAAATAATCAGATACGACCTTGAGGCTGTGGGCAAGCTGTTGTGGTGAGAAGATACTGGTCTCCCTGTGATGCCAGGGGTCCGGCAGCCCCTGCCTGTACCGCATATTTTGGGCTGCTCAGGGAAGATGCTTGGGGCAGGGTTTAGCTTTTTGCACAGACTGTCCATTTTCATGAGTGAGACAGGATTAATAGTGGCGAGAGCACCAAGATGTTTGTGCTTCCCAAGCCAATCTGTTGCTTGCAAGCAAGGCAGAGTGAAGACTCTTCAATCTGACTGACCTTGTTAATAAGAAGTCTGTGCCTTCAGTATGTGCATCACTGCAGGCATGGCAGAATAGTATTTTTCTGGACGTCTCTAGAATTTTTTAGGAATCTTTTTTCTCCTAAGGAAAGAACCAAAACTTCCTTTCTCCAGGCCAACCTCCAGCACTCGCTGATTTTCCCAAGCCCATTAAATTAAACAGTCACGCCTCTCTCAACCTTGCTCCTTTATCTTGTTTTGCTCATGCCACGGTGAAAGAAATTGCTGAAGCGTCTCACTGGGTGTAATCTTCCTGTGTATCAAATGAGGAGAAATCTGCTTGGCGCTAGCTGCTGAGGCGGCGGGGCAGCCTGGAGATGAAATGCCTGCGGCTGCCGGAGGTGCGGGAGCGCGCTGCCCCCCTCCCAGCTGGGATGCTTCTGCGCTGGGGCTTGCTGCCTTGTCTGCTTTGCCTCCAAAGCTATGAAAGCTCGATTGCATCGAGGCATAATGCTCTGTGTGTAAATCTGACCTCTGTATTTCCATGTCTTAGTGTTTTTGTTTTGTTTTGTTTTTTCCCCCTCATTTGTTTCCAATGGTCCATCTATGACAGGTGAGGAGACTGGTAACGTGCTTGCCTTGCTGGCACAGGTTAGGAATTTGCTTTCTAACCACTGGGTATGAAATACTGTGCTGGTTAAATGCCCCTGACCTGGAAGGGATCTGAGCTGCCAGGGGGCTGAGCCCCGCAGCGCCCTTTGGGACAGCACACGCTTCTCTGGTCGCTGCTTTAATTTCTGCGTGTAACTTGGCTACTTGGAGCTCTGCTTTGATTAGATCTGTTTAATTAGAAAACAAATGATTGGACATGTAAGGAAAAAAAAAAGGGCTTTGTATAATCGATTTGCTGTTGTGAATGCCACAAAGTGCCGTTTACCAGGAGAAAGCCACGCAGGAGTTTGTAAATTGGTTTTGCCTCTTCTCAGTTGTCTGCACGTGCTCCAGCTGGAGCACTGGGGTTGCCCTTGCAGCAGGATGAGGAGAGAAAATGGTTTTCCAGAGAAAGTTCCCTTGAATTGGTGGTGGTTTCCCTGTGAAGCAGCAGATGGGTACGTGCATGGCTAGGATTTGGCCACGCGCTCGGTTGGTTCAGATTGCAGCTGCAGCTGGGCGTCCACAGAGGATGAAGGAGATGCTGGGAAATGAGCTTCACATGCAAGTTGGAGCCTGGTGGAGATTAAATTGATAAATGTGAAGCCACCACACTTTAGGGGTTATTTGTTAGAGAATATTCTGTAAATAAGCTGATGGCAGACGTATAAATTGGGTCAAGGTGTTCTGCTTGATGTCTAACCTGAAGGAGAACACAGATGAAAAACCAGAGGCGGATTCCTGCTTGCCATTTGTCCCCTCTCTCGGAGTTGTGAGGTTCCACTTGCCTTGCAGGTAACTGATGGAGGAGGCTGGAGAAGTTATATTCTTCGTGCCCACCCGCTGCTGTGTGCTGGGATTTGTCTGCCAGCTCTGGGGTCAGTGCCTGGGGGAGGCTCTGGGGCTGGGGCCCTGGGCCCAGCACGCCTGCAGGTGGCAGCAGGGGCGCTCAGCACCACGGTGCTGGGAAAAGCTCGGGCACATCTGGCCTGGGGCTTTCAGGGGATGCAGATGCTGCGTGGTCTCAGCTAAGCAAAATGCTTCTGCAGATAGCTTAAGAAAATGTTGTGAGTTAGTACGTCTTCCTGGCTATTTCAGGGCTGCTGTTATGCTCAGTTAAAGGAGGAATTTATATTTGAAATGCCAGCTTAAACTTTACTGTGTGCATCGGTCATAAATCACTAATATCTTGCTGTCATGCTCTTCACAAGAACTTGTGTGGAAGTGTCAGCACAGAGGCAGAGGAAGGCAAAGGGCGTTTTGGCTGGATCCAGTGCCTGGGCTGACGCCGTCCAGGCAAACTCAGGGGTCAGAGGCAAGTGCCTGGTGGCACAGCAACAGGCAAAGCTGTCAACCGGTTAAAAGCAATTTGATGTGACAAAGGCTGGGAGGAGAGGAGGGAAAGCTCACACCAGAGCCAGTTTTTGGAGTGATGGCGTCAGGCTGATGGCAGTTGTGGTTGTGTGGTTGTGCCCAGCCTGGCCCTGGGGCGCTATTCAGCCTGTCCTGTGCAGGAGCCCGGTGGGGAATGGGCCATCCTGTGGCTGCTGCACTGGTCCCTGCCCCAGGGCAAAGCTTCCCTGAGTACGCAGGCTGCCACTAGTTTGATATGGATCACTTAGGATCAATGCATCAATAAGCAGGTAGCATAGAAATGTTTGATTTACATCACAGTGCTTGTCCTCAAGAATTCAACCCTTTTAATGGACATGAGTGAACCCAATTTTCTTTTATATTTCAGCATTTCTACTAGAAAGAGATTATTTTTTTTAAGAAGTGTTTCTGATTCCAAATGCATCCCTCAGTAAAGAGCAGCTGCAGAAGGAATTGGTTTGACCTCTGCTTCCTTAATTGCTTTTTGCTCTTTGTTGGCCTGGAAATGGATGTTGCTATTGTGTAAGTTACTGCGATGGTGGAAAGAGAGCTGATGAGATCAGGTGTGTGGCTTCTGTCAGGAAAATAGGTTTCTTAACTGCAAAGCAGTGCCTACCTGTCCGCAACCAGAGGCCGGGTCGCTCTGAAAGACCCACACGGTAATTACCTCATTGTCTGGTTCCGAGCAGCCCCACGGAGTTAGGAGCACATTTAGTCTGAAATCTCCTCTGAACTCCCTTTGGCCACTGGAAGGCAGTGCTCAGACCTCAGGCAGCGTGGCTCAGCCCGCTCGTGGCCTACCCACGGCCTGGAGCAGTGCCCGGCCGCTGGCCTGTGGGACCGGAGCTGCAGGGGCTCCTCTGCCTGGTGCAGGAGGTGAAAAGGAAGAGCCAGGGCTTTCCTCCTCCCGAGGTGGTGGCCGGCACACGCTGGTCGGTGCTTGAGGAAACAGTTCCTTGTTTGTTTGACTGAGAAAAGTAATGGCTGCAAGAGGAGTGAAGAACGGGAGTGGGTTGCTCCAGCCCACTGCGCATCGTGCACGACCAGCGGAGCCAGGCTCTGCTTTCAGCTTTCCTCACCTGGCTTTGTGGGCTTTTGCAGTCCTGCTTTCTGAGCTGTTCTTGGAAGAACCAGTGACAGCAACAGGGGAAATGGTGCTCTTGAGTGTGGGCAAAGGGAAGGGCTTATTTTTGCGATGGTGCTGTCAGCACCTGCTCCTGGGTAAGGTCCATGCAGGAGCTCCGTGTATCTGAACTGTAAGCAAACTTGCTCAGCAAACAATGGCCTTTTTGAGAGCGGAATAAAGCAATTAACCTCCAAGAAAGGCATGTCCTAGAATTTGAAAGGCTTGTGGATCTGGACTGTGGGCACACAAATGGCAGGTCATCTTTTGGGAAAGCTGCCATGGGAAACTGCAAGTCTGTAAACCTGTGTGGGATATAGTGCTGCTGCTTATGGTCCGCAGATGTGTTGTGAATAAGCATTTGGCCTTGAAAAACATCTCCTCTGTTCTTCAGCAGTAGGTCTACCTCTGTGGTATCTAAATCAGTTAATGATAGAAGCAACGACTCTTGTATAATTAGCACATTAATACCCTGAAGGAATCAGCATGCTAATTACCCAACAGGATGATATTAGAGGTCACATTCTCCAGTAGAGATGAGGGGATGAGTCCTATGGATTCAAACAGCTCCATTAGAAATGTAAAAAGCTTTCTCTGTTTAACAGGTAACACTTCTGGTGAGGTGCTTTACATTATAAGAATTCAAAATACTTAGATCAATGGTAAAATAAACTGTCCCAAAATGAGGAGCTGTAATGCACCTTCTCATTTTACAGTCCTGACGTGGATTATTTGTGAAGAATCAGTATGCTTGGGATACTTTTCCATTGCTAACTTAAACTGAGTAGTTGGTGGCTTTAAGACTTCATAGTTTGATTTGGTATCATCTCCTAGGATTAAGCTTCATCTTCTTTCATGCTTGAAATAAAGAAGGAGAAAAAAAAAAGGAAAAAAATAGGGAAGATTTGGGGGTACTTCTGTGTGATTTTATCATAATACTTGTTTTCTCTAGGATAATAAATCATAGCAGGTCATTTAGCATAGTCATGCTAGCTACATTTGTGATCCATTGCCTTGTAGGAGAGCTCATTATTAACTCTGGCAGGCTGCAAACTGGTTGGGAATGGACGGCTTAAAGTTCCTCAGCACATCCTCAGAAGGTGGCCGTTCCAAAGAGCACAGAGCTGTCCTCTGGACACTGGCACTTGCAGATGCACTCAGAGAGCTGATGGCATCACCTTGAGATAATTGGTGGTGGCAATCTGGGCAGACGTGGACTTCCTAATGTGGGGAGGTACCTCTTTAACATGATCTGAGTTTTAATGCAATGTTATTATTGCATTAACTTGGAGAATTGCTGGGGACATGCGACGGTTTTGCTTGTGTGGCCAGGAGCATTGTGGTGTAGAGACAGCTGAGCTAGCAGTAAGTGGACTGGCCGTGATGCTGGACATGCCGTGGTGGCACAGAGCAGCCCGCATGGCTCCCGTGGACACAAGAGCACCATCTGTGCTGTTGCCAAAAATATCCCCAGGTTATTTGATGAGCAGAGCATCTCAGCCCTTAAACTGTATGTGTCAGAGCTGTCAGAAGGCATGAAGTGAGATGCAAGCTTGTGCGGCTTTGTTTTGGGACTGTACTAGCAGGCAGCACCTGAGTCACCCAGAGCAAGGTCCCATCCTGGTACAGCAGCTTGCAGTCAGCACTTGCATAAGGATGGAGATGGCAGATATGCTAGGTGGCATAATAAAGCAATATTAATTAATCACAGGATATATTATGATAGCAAATGCACCCCTAAATAGGGGCCAGGTGCCTGCTGCACAGTGACCTACCTGCCTGGAAGGGCGCATTTGGTACTGCCATGAGGGATCCTGGATTTGGCAGTGCTGGAGGGGCTCTGTGCCAGCACCCACCTTTGAACCTCCTCTGGCTGCACAAACCTGCATGGATTTTGGAGTCCCTGCAGACATTTGTTCTTAAAACTCCCCCTCTTTCATGGGAAAGGTTTTTAATCTTTAATATTCTAGCCAATGCCTGTGGATATCCTGGCTTCAGCTTTCGCAGACTTTTGGTTCAACTTTCTAACGATATGAAGCTTTATTTTTCAAAACACAAAGTGCTTTTATGCCTGTCCAACAGGAGTGTGCAGCATTTGCCTGGATCAGACCCGTAATTATAGTTTGCGGCTGTCTGCAAGCTTTTGTTCCGCGAGGCTGGGCTAATACAAAGGACGGGGCGTTAGGCTTGCATCCCTCCCTTGGTTACTTCCCTGGACTTTTAACAAGTGATAATTATGGAAAATTGGTTCTGTATAAACATCCTGCTGACAGCCTGTGTGTGTGTGATTCGTGTCTTTAATTTGGGAATGATACGATTATCGTTAGAAGGAGTCATTAACGTTTGCATTTGAAGGATGACAAGGATGTCATGCTCCAGAGAGTGATTCTTGTTCATTCACCCAGGTCTAGGCTGTTCCGCATGTTTCAGCATCCCGGTGTGCCTGGACAAAGATTCCGGCTGTTCTTTAGAAGGTGTAATTGTTCACCATGTTCTTGCTAAATATCACCCTGGATTTGTGGGCCCTATTTATTTGAGCTGTATTTTAATCTGTAGTACAGCTTCTCTTACTGCTTCCAAACTGCTCAGCAGGTCTTTTGAATGATTTTGAGGTGCTAAGCTACATGCCAAAAATTATGGTGTTCTACCATCCGTGTGTGGCAGGCGAGATGCTCACTATTAAGTGTGGATTTGGTCTTGGGGAGGCCACAGGAGCCTCCCCGTGTGGTGCTGGGGTGGCACAGCCACAGGAGATGGCCATCCTCAAGCAGGCAGGGCTCAGACTGGACGGGTGGTGCGCTTACCTTGACCTGTCCCCATTTCTGCTTCCCGCAGTGTACGGGCACAACGTGAAGAGCAGCAACGACTTCATCGGGAGGATCGTCATCGGCCAATACTCCACGGGTGCCCCCGAGTCCAACCACTGGCGCCGGATGCTCAACGCGCACCGGACGGCCGTGGAGCAGTGGCACAGCCTGCGCTCCCGGGAGGAGTGCGACCGCGTCTCCCCCGCGTCCCTGGAGGTGACATGAGCTGTGACACAAGCGGCAGCCAAACCAAGCAGGCGGACGAGGTGGGGGAAAAAAAACCCAACCACCAAAACACCCAACCTCACACCCACCCCACAGCAGCTCTATTGGACTGAAGCAGCTGCCGGTACCCGCCTGGCTGCACTGGCCTCAGTGAAACCTCCGCAGCACCAACCATGTCCCACCGGGTCCCATGCCAGCAGCTCCCCTGGGGCCACCAGCGGCCTGGTCAGCAGGACCTGTTGCTACCCGCGTCCGGCTCCGGTGTTTTTTAGCGATGGAGAGCATCGTCCAGAGCAGGGCGGGCTGCAGGCGGAGGTGCCGGTGGACATGCCGAGATGGGGAAGAGTTTTGAGTTGCCTCCGCTCTCCTTACGGTCCAAATCCATGACTCGTCCTCTCAGAGATATACGTACCTGTGTGCTCTCATTGGTGAACGTGGTAATTAGGCTAGGATGTTTTTTTAAATGGTAGAAGCTGTGGTGAAATCGATTCTGGCTCCAGTTTTGTCCTTGTACTCGTTTCAACAGAATTAAGCTCCTGTTAGTACGTGCCAGGCACACGCAGCCCCGTGCACGCGGGTCTGATGTACCGTCAGCAGTGAGGTCTGCCACTCTCCATAGCAGTCTGTGTGTGTCAAGTAGATACCGTGACGATATAGCGAAGTAAACGTCTCCAGTAGCACTTATACTTTCCAATACTTCCCTGTGTTGTGCAAAAGAAACCTGCTGTGGGGACTTTTGCGGTTAAGAACACCCAAAATGCACAATTTTAATTCCCTGACAGACTGCAGTGGCTCTTTCTGTGTTGTATGTTAACTGAGGTAGTTTTCGAGGTCACCACGTGAACTTAGCTGCAGTCAGGCTGTCCTGTTGGTTGCTTCTGTACATTTTTCTTTTTTTTTCCACAGCATATTGTCTGGTATGATGCAGACTGTATATTTATTGAAAATAAAAATCTATTTAATTGTGCCATGCATGCTGAGGTGGTACTTGTTGGCAGAGTTCATCGTTGTGTTGAGCTCAGTTACATCCATGGCACAAAGAAAGCTGGGAGGTTGGAGTTCACCCCTTCTTACTGCAGTGATCCCGGAATTATTTAGGGGAAACTGGGGCAGAGCTGGTGACCTGATGGCCAGCCCGGTGCCTTGCTCCTGCTGGGCAGGGCTCCCACCCGGTGTACATACACCTGAAGCAGAGGGGTCCAATGTGTGCGTTTGCACGGGGCTGTGGGTTTGTCCTCTGCAGGAGTAGGCCCCAAATTATTATGTAGTTTTAAAATTGCTTTATTTATCAACATTGTGTCTGCATGAAAATCTGTATCTTGCTTACAGCTCATTCACAAATCAAACTACAGAAGGATGTCACCTGCAAGGCAGCAGGGCTCAACACAGGACTTTCTGGATATTCATTTTGGAGAAGGAAGCCCGTCAGCTGTCTGACAGCCAACGCAAACATCAGTGCTCTGCAGCTGGGGAATAGGGGCACCCAGTTCCATGCTGGAGCCACGAAGTGCAAGCACGGAGACACTGCACAAGGAGATCTTTCTCACGGCACGTGAGCAGGGTGGCATTGGATGGAGCCAAACCCCTTGGGAGCTGTGAGCCCTTGTGTCTGTTTTCTGGTATTTGAGCGCCCACTGTCTTTGAATGTTGTCGAACAGCTCTTCAGCAGCAGGCATGATGGGTTTGAGCAGGGAAGGGATGATTCGGGTGCCTGTGGTTTCCTCCAGGAGATGTCCTCGCCTCCCTGCCTCAAGAAGCCATCTTGCAGCAGCTCCAGGGCAGAGCGCTGTGTGTCCCCAGGCACAGGGTGGCAAAGAGCCTTGGTGGCCTCTCTGCCATGCCATCACTCACGTGCTGCACCTGGGGAAGCCCCTGGCTGCCCACCCGCACGGCACAGCTGCAGTGCCTGGATCCCTCCCTGCTGCTCTCCAGCACAGCTGGCACGTTGGCAGCCCCAGCTGCAGGGACAGTGGTTGCCGCTGGGCTGCCCGTGGGTGTCCTTGCCGAGCTTCTCTGCCATGGGTGATGGATTTCAGTTCTGGTCTGTCTCTGCGAGTTAATGGTAATTCTGCAGGTGAAATTCCTCTCCTGTCCCACAGCAAGGGCAATAGCAAATCCTTCTCTTCTCTGGCTTTCCTCCCGGCTCATCTCATTGCTAAATCACGGTGCAGAGGGAGCCCTGGGTGAACACCCTGGAGGATGCTGACCTGTTCCTGCAGCTTGCAAAGGCTCAGGCAAGGGCTGGTGGTTTCAGCAGTCACTGGCCTCACTATTCTTTCACCTGTTGTCTATGGGCAGCAGCATGAGATTTGTGCTTTCCCTGAAGCCAACTTGAGACCCACCGTGTGCTTTGCTTAAGCACTGGAGATGGAAACTTTGAGTGAGGTAACACGTACCAGAGTTTTGTTCTACAGTTTGCTGATAATTGCCTATAATAACAGCTTTATCTGGGAATTGTGCACAGCTGAGGAGGGAGAAGGCATGCGATGGTCTTCTAATGTTAATTCTGAACTCCTTCATTTGTAATAGTCTGGTGTATCAATAGACTTTTCCTTGAGCAGTATAGTTTTGGATCAGTATATGGAACTACAAATGAAAAGGGGAAGGAGTTTTCTTAAAACGTTTTATTTAATGCAAAGAAAATCTAATATAGGATCTCGTGAGCTGCTGTCTCTGGAATAAGCCTGGATACTTTACTGAAAACTTTGTGTCATCCCAAATTCTTTCTACTTGAATCCTGCCTGTAAAAACAGGAGTCGTCCCAACTCAAGTCCCAGAAAAAATTGAAAATGTTAATCTGTGGATGAGAAAAGAATGGGACTGGCACTGACTGTGTTCCCAAGCAGCTCCTTCAGTGCTGGCTGAAGGCATAAATTGGAAGTGGAGCAGGGCTGTGGCGTTTCATAGCATGTGTGTGTATTCTGTTCCCCTTACCTGCGTGCTGTTCCTAAAGAAGGACTTGACACAAGATTTTTAAAAACTGAAGTTTATTTCCAAATACGGTTTTGCCCATGGAAAGGAGAAGTGGAAGAGCCTCCGTCCCATCGCTGTTTGTTGCTGCAGGCTGTCTGATGTTACAGGGCTGCACGAGCACGGCGCGGGCAGCGTGTGAGCAAATGGAGCAGGCTTGCTCCTGCGACATCACTAAAAAAAAATTAAAGAAGGTGCAAGAAGAGGCGGCAACGGATTTAAAAATAAGAAGTAAAAGCCACGGAAACCATCTCCTCCTTGATCCTAGGGGGGAGAAACCCACAAAAAGCTTCTCCGCCTCGCTCCTGGGGTGGAGAAACCCACGAAAAGCATCTCAGCCTTGCTTCTGGAGTAGGGGGGGGACCTACGAAAAGCATCTTTCCCCCCCCGCTCGTGGGCCGTGGAGGGCGGAGGGCGGCAGCGGGGAGGTGCGGGGCGGTCCCTGCCCGCAGCCGCCCCCGTCCCGCAGCGGCCGCGGAGCCGCCCGGTGCCGCGGTGATGGGCTGGGGCCGCGCCGTGTGCGCGCTGCTGGCCGCCGGGCTGCTGGCCGCCGGGGCTTTCCCCCAGACCAACATCAAGATCAGCCAAGGTGAGTGCAAAGCGCCAGGAGGGGATGTAACCCCGCACCGCCCGTGCAGGGTGGGGATGGCCTCGTAGGGGGGTTTTAGGGGTCTTGGAGGGGCGGCAGCTGGCTCGGCAGTTTGTCTCGCTCCAGAAATCTCAGGCTTGCCTCGAAATCAACTTTCTTCTTCTCTTGGGTGCCCCAAGCAGCCCTGCTATCTCCCCTGGACGCTGAGGCTCTCTCCGCTGGCTTTGTGTGCAGGCAGCTGGGCTTTCACCCGTAGCGATGCGAGCTGCTGTGCCACGGTGCCAGAGGAGCACCTCCTGTCCCTGAAAAAAGGTCACCGATGTGAGATCCCCTCCTCATTCCCCATTTCTTTTTCCTAAGCTGGTTGTAAGCCTGAAGCACGGCGTGGCGGCAGCCGCTCTGTGTCACTTTGGTTTCCTGCAAACTTTCTGATGGGGCTGGGGGGAGCGGGAGCCTGTGCTCATCGCGCGGTGCGCCCCGTCACATTTACAGCTGCTGAGAGCAGGAAAGGACCCTTAAGTGTCGTTCAGAGACTTTGTGAGAAAAAGGAGCTATGGGTTTCCTCCCAGCTGGCCAATCTTCACCAGCACTAATTAAGGAGAAAAAATGCAAGATAACTCCTATCTGTTACTGCGAGCTGCAGGGGGGCGGCTGTGGCAGCCTTGCATCTCCAAATGGATGTGGCAGAAGATTTTAATCTGTAGAGACAGCTTGGTTTTGTTACGGGCATTTAAAAGGCAAAACACTCTGCGTGAAGGGAAGTCACTTTTCCAACGTGCTTCAACAGCTGTTTAAAGTTTTACTTGGACATTTGTAACATGCACTTAAAAACCCCACTTCAGTGTGTGTAAGGTACCATTGGGTCATTAAATGGTCTCCGTGTCCAGCAGTAGCTGCCCTCCCCTCCAGCTCCCTGCATCCCCCAGACACAAGGAGACCAAAAACCCTCCATGAGCTGCTTGTTTTGAATGTGGCCACTGAGCATGAGACTTTTTTACCTGTTAATGAAAGATCCGTGTTACAAATGGCACGAAGGTGGGGTTGTTCGTCAGTAACGAGCACGGTGTCAGTGTTAAGGACGTGCTCCTAAAGCCCTTGGTGACCCGAGGCATATCAGCATCACACGGTAGCACTGTCTTAGCCCCTGCTACATGCTCCTGCCCCTCAAACTCCCCTTATTATTTGGTTTAAGTCAATAAGGAGGACGTGGGCTCTGCCTCAGGTGGCATTGTGCCCCCCCACCCCCAGCCATGCTTCAGCCGGAGCCATCCTGGAGGGTCCTGGGCTGCCTGGTCCCAGCCCTGCAGTCTCAGCCCCCCCTCTGACTGCCCATCAGTCAGCAGCTCAGATGCAGGGTAGCTTTCTTTTTGAGGTCAGAAGGCAGCATCAGCTTACGGATGTGCCAGGAACGCGGTTTTAAGACCGTGCACGTCAGTGAGGTCTCTCCTAGCACCTACAAGCTTTTGGTAAGCCGTCAGCTGCTGAACCGACCCTACCCACTGTCCAAAGCACTTCCGTGGAGCTGCATCCCCCCAGGGGTCTTCCCTACACGGACATCTCTCACCGACCCTGTCCTAGCCCCAGACTTTGTCTCTCAAAGCTACTGGCTGCCGGCGAAGCAGCACTCAGCCTTGGCGTGGAGCTGGTAGGGAAAAGCCTGCCCTTCACCTTCACTGATGAGGCAGGGAGTCGCACAGTCGGTGCTTTGCTTCTTCAGTAGCATCCCGGGACAAAAAGGCTGATGGGACTGGACTGCCTGGGGTTTTCTCCCTCATTAATTTGTCGCTGGAAAGCAGCCACTCGGGGAAGTGAAGCTTTCTGCCAGAGCTGTGTCAGACTCTACACAGCTCTGACACGGAGTTTTCCCAGTTAGGGGGATCCTGGTGCCTCTGAGCTGGGTTTCAGCAAATCACTAACTAGGAAGAGTCCAGTTGTATTGGCACCAAAACAAATTCAGAGAGCGCAGAGCTCTTTTTCTGACCCCAAATTCTTGTTTTCCAGCTTTTCTGGGTAAGTAAGTATTATCTGCCTGACACAGATCTTATCTTCAGCCAAGTTTAGACAACCGTTTTGCTGCTGCTGCATTTAAACACGTCCCTGGCCATAAAACTGCTGCACTGCAAACAGGAAAAGGAAGGACGGAAGGATTCATGCCCTCATTTTCTGCCAGAAATTTGGGGACAAAGGGATGGCAGGGACGTGGTCCCACGGGTGGTGGCTTTGCTGCAGGTGCAGCTCTAGCCCAGAGGAGCTGATGCTGCTGAGGGCAATGTTTTACTGGGACACTTAAAGGTGAGAATCTGGTCTGAATATCCCCCCCAATGCTTCCCCCCTTTCTTTTTACATCAAATATCACTATCAGCTGCTGGCTTAGGTTATGAGGTTTTCCTACAGAGCTGTGAGTATGCTCATACACACATGCATATAATTTCTTACGGCTTTCCTGCTAAAAATAGCCCCTGCAGTTCCCAGATCAGGGCAGCACCCCCAGTTGTTGCTGCCTGTAAATGTAAGAGCAGCAGTCCTCCTCCAAAGAGAGTGCCAAAGCCTCTGATCCTGACCCGACAGAGAGGATGCTAATTAAATGCTGACCTCCCTTCTTTTCCTTTTTGGTATATTTAACCTTAAATTCCTTCAGGCACCTCTGGTTCGCTGAAGCTCATCAAATTAATGCTACCTAATGGGAAGCAGCGCAGAATAACAAAGGAGGACTGTCTCCATCTCACACTAGGTTTTGGCTGCTTGGGACAAGGAGGGGGGTGCTGGGGGCCCACTGTGATTCACAGTGCCATGGGAAGGCAGGGAGCCGCTGGCCTCAGCCCCGTGAATTTTGCCACTGTGCTGCTGGAGGTGAAGAGTTCGTCGGGGCTTTTTACACCTCTATAAAAGAGCCAGTTGCTGGCCGTGTCTGTCTGCTGCAGCCCCGTCTCCTGGATCTGGCCCTCTGCCCCTGCCCCGGGCTGCTGGCGGTGGGGACAGGGGCCCTTGACCAGTGCCATGCCGCAGGAAATCACATCAGCTTGTGGCATTCCTGGTCCTTCTGCTCTGTTGGCACAACAGCAATAATTCGCCCTTCTGAGGGCTGTTCCAAGGGTTTTCCAGAGAAAGGCTGGCTGGATGTGTTTCTGAGCCCCACACCACCTCTGAGCTGCCTTTGGCTTTGCCAAGCTTCTCCCCTTGTTTCCAACCAGGCGTGCCTTGAGGTTACTCCTCAGAGGCTCTGCAGCCCCTCCAAGCTGCCCAAAGCCACGGCTCCTGCACGGAGCTGGGCAGGGGGGTGAAGCAGGGCTGCCTCGGATGTCAGGGGAACAAAACTGCTCTTTGCCTTTGTGGCTTGTCCTCTGCTGTGTGCTCTAAAGCAGCCTCAGGAGGGGTGTTTGGGAAATGCTCAGAGACCCTGTACCAAAGAGCTGACGAAACATGTAATTACCACTTGGAGCTGCTGGAGAAGAGTTCAGCTCCACTCAGCTTTGAATTCTTCTCATTTCTCCTTTTTCTCCATACCAACATTGCCTTCACTGCTACTACATCAAATGTGGCTGTTGGCAGGGATTCGCTCTGCCCACCAATGACCCGCGGTCACAGCGATTTCCCCCCAGGCCCTTCAACACAGGAGGCCATTCAGCAGCGCCCTGACCTCTTTCGGCTTAAATCTGTTACCTGCTTGGGTAGCTCGGTGGCATCTGCCTCTCCCAAGGACTCGGGGTGTGCCCTAACCCCTGCTCCCAGCACCATGGTTTCTCTGGCAGGACCCCGCAGGGATGCAGGAGCCATCTCTGGGGGAACTGGCGACACCCCAAGGCTCAAAAACCAGGAGCCCATTTACTACATGATTTTGGGCACCATTCATGTGTTAGTATTTGTCGGGGCGTAGTGTGTGCTCTGTGTCCTCCCTTCTGCTCAGAGGAGGCTGGCAGAGGGACCCGTTAACACTGCTGCAGTGTTTATATTGTGCAAAGGCTCCAGAAATGCCTCCTGCACCCCCAAAATAGCCTCATCTGGGGGAGCTCCCCTGTCCTGCTGAAGAGCTGTGGTGGCTCTGTGGGGCCCCAGCTCTTATCTCCCAGGGAGGCAGATAGAGCGGCACCGCTCCCTGCGGCCTCCACGGGGCTATTTTTGGTCTAAAATCTAAGGCGTGCCTACATGCACGGCTGCCACCAGGCCAGGACAAGGGGGCGGCCAGGGTGGTTGCTGGGGGGGAGAGATGCGATCTGGTCTTATAGGAGGTGTGAGCAGGAGGGCAGTGCATGGCCACGACCCTGCAGCCCCAGCGCCAGCTCTGTCCTAGCACGGTGGCCCCAGTGCTGTCTGATGGAGGCGAGAGCAGCCCTTATCTTATCTGCAGTAGCACAAGTGAGTGCCTCCATTTAAAGCACCCCCTGCCTGAAGCCACATCAAACAGGCTTGCATTGCAAGCCTCCTGATTTTCCTAGGCATACACTAAAATTTGGAAACTTGTGGCTATTGCAAAATTTATTTGGGTTTTAGCTACCTTTTGCCTGGCTTCTGTAAAATCTGCTTTTTTCCCATGCATGTGGCTTTAGTTTGTTGGTGGGGAGCAGGGCTGGGCGCTGCTTCTCCTGTAGCACCTGCATGTCCTCTGCTCTGCCCCAGCCCTGCCGGAGCCCGTGCACGCCTACTCCTGCCCTCTCTTCTGGACGGAGTATGAAGGCCACTGCTACCGGTACTTCCCCATCAACAAAACCTGGGCTGAAGCCGACCTCTACTGTGCTGAGTTCTCCATCGGCATCAGGTCAGCGAAGCTGGCCTCCATTCACAGGTGAGACCTGCGGGCATGTCCTCCTCCTGGGGAAGCAGGGATGCAGGCACGGTGCCACCGAGGCAGCACAACCTCTGTGCAACAACTGGGACAGGCCCGATGCCTTGGGCATGCAAAGATGGTGTAGAAAATGCCTTTAGCAGTGCTGGCAGGAGTAGTGCTATAATATTCCCCAAGTTCGCTGCAAAGTGCATTTTTTATCCTTGAAAAAGGGGTAGAGATCTAATACGATTATACACGCTCCTTCTCCCTCACCCTACACACCTTTTGCAAAGACCCAGCACCAAATCACCAGCAATCACAAAACAGGAGCCCATTTGTCCAGCCCGGGGGTGGAATATGAGGGGCATGTCCACGACCCTTTGCCTGCTGTAACCTTTCAACTGCTGTGTTTCGTGCTGTTTTGCCAGCTGGGAAGAAAATGTCTTTGTGTACGACCTGGTGAACAGCCGTGTGCCCGGCATCCCCACCGACATCTGGACAGGGCTCAACGACCTGCGGCAGGTGAGTGGCCCCTGCCTCTGCACCTGCAGCGGTCCTGGGCATCACCTGCAAAATTTATTGTAAAACTTCACTTCCCTGTACGTTTTCAGCTGCACAACCCCAACGTGCTGCTTGGCCAGTTCTCCCCATGTCCCTGGGCTGTCTCGCACCCATCTCTGCTTGGGCACGTGGCCATGGGTGCCTGGGGGTTGGCAGCTCTGCAGTGGCCACATTTCTCCCTCTGCCTGTGCCCTGCAGGAGGGTAACTTCGAGTGGACGGATGGCTCCTCCTACGACTATAACTACTGGGACGGCAGCCAGCCCGACGACGGCATCCACTCCATCCCGGAGGAGGAGGACTGCGTGCAGATCTGGTACCGGGCCAGCAGCGGTAAGCGCGGCGCGCGGCGCTCAAGGGCGCGCTGAGTGCTCTCTGCATGTGAATAAATTCCAGCTGCTGCTCGGGCTTTTCTGGAGAGGCTGCTGGCAGGGTGGTGATTTGCATTTTAAATCTTTATTATTATTATTTTCTCTTTTTCTTTGTAGAGAAGGGTGTTTTCTTTATAAACACACACACACACACATGCTTTCCCTCTGCTTACAGCCCATCTCCTCTCCAGAGCAGGAGGGGAACATCACTTTAGAGAATCCCTAAATTTAGTCAAAGGTCAAATTTTGTCATCTCTCCCTCCCACACATGGCCTGCTGAAAACCTGTCCCTTGGCCAGTGTCCCCTCCCTCACTCACACCACAAGCACTTGCTGAAGCACAGCGAGGCCTTGCCTGTGCCACAAGCCAAAACCCTGAAGGCCCTGAACCTCAATCCCCACTAACGCCTTGTTTTTGGGGCAGCGCTGCGCTCCTGGAATGACAACGCCTGCAGCCGAGCCTTCCCCTTCGTCTGCAAAATCCCCTCGCTGGCCCTGGACTGATCCTGCACCCCGGCTTTGTGCCACCTCAGCGGGGACGAGCCGGCCGGGACGTCACGGGATGGAGGAGGCCTCGTGCGCAGGCTGGAGCCGCGGAGCCCTCCCCGCAGGGAAGCAGTGACAGGAGGCGTGCTGCGGAGCAAAGGAGGACCCAGATTTAACCCTGGGGTTGGGTTTTAAATAAACTATTGCACCGTGTTGGAGGAAATCTGTTATTTTATCAATGCACCAAACCGTTAGGAAAAAAAAAAAAAAAAAGATTTTGTCTGCTGATGTGAGACGAGCAGGGAAAAGGTGTTGGTTTTCTGTTAAGTTACACAAAATGCCTTTGTGTCGTGGGCATTATTTTCTCCCTGCTGAAGTAAGTGATGGAGGTGGCTCTGGCTCTGTGGTGAGCAGGAGCTGGGGGGCAGCAGTGGGTTCCCCAACCTGTCCCCCTGGGACAAGCCTCATGCCTGGCCCTTGCCTCACCTGGAGACCCCAGGGCCGAGGGCAGGTGTGCAGCACTGGGCCACCAACACCCGATTTGGGCTGGGTGTGTGACAGGAGGGTGGCAGGGGGCTGACGTGTGCCAGCTGGGGGCGGCGGGGTGCTCTCACCCAGCAGGGGCATCGTTATGGGGGAGGCTCATCGGGGGGTGGTGGTTGTGTTTCAGTCGCTTGCTAGGGGTTGGCACCCTGCTTCTTGCATGTGTGCGGGGATCTGTGGGGTTTTGGTGAAACGGGCTGTGGGGGAGCCCAGCGGGGTGCCTGAGGGGAGAGCAGCACTGTTGAGTTTCCTTAAAACATAAAATCAACAGCTAAATAATAATAATAATAAAGAAAAACAATATAAAGGAAAATAAAGATAGAATTAGAAGATAGATTAAATTATCAAATAAAAAATGAGAAAATAAAAAAGATAGAATTAAAAGATAGAATAGACAAATAAACTAATAAAAAATTAATAATAGTAATAACAAAAGACTAAATTAAAAAAAAAGAACAAAATAAGAAATAAAAAGAAAAAAAATACAAATAATGATAGAATAAAAAGAGAATTATAAAAAAATAAAAATGCTCTTCTCTCTCAGAGCATGCAGCTCTGTGAGGGCACCTCAGGCAGAAGCGGAGGAGCAGGAGGCAGGGGACAAGGGGAAGGGCTGGGGCTGGGGCTGGGCGCTGCCTAGTCAGGGTGAAGCAACTCGGTGTGGGTGGAAGGGAAGTGCCTGGAGCAGCTGGGCTGAGCTGTAAGGGGATATCTGCGTGTATGCGTATGCATATAACACACACACGTGCTAAACGGCATGTCTGTGCCTTTCGGCTGTGGGTAGGTTCGACTTTTTGCTGTTAAAGAGAAAATGTAATATTAATTCCTCCTAATTGCTTCCTATTAACTTGTCACTGGCATATAAAACATCATCGTTTTCACAGGTCCTTTGAATAGGACATATAGATAGATAGATAGATAGATAGATAGATAGATAGATAGATAGAGATAGAGATTTCTTTCCCCACACAATAATAAAATAAGAAACCAAATTTCCTTCTCCTTTTAAAACCAGCTTCAAGGCATGGTGGCTTCTCTGGAGGTACAGGAGTTTCTCCACAGGGTGTCCCAGGCAGGGCAGGGGCCTCTTGACACAAAACCAAGGCAAATCCCTTGTGAAGACGACTAAAAGCATCTACATAAAATTCTTTGGTCGCCCCTGATGTCACCATCTGAAACCCATAACATCTGAAAGCTCACACTTTCCAGAGTGATTACATCGGGTGCAATGAGGTAAAGGGCAATGGGGCTGACACAGCTTCCCCCAGTGTCACTGCTGCTTTTGGCTAAACTGGGAGCTTGGAGAGAAAATGTGAAAGCTGGTGGGGGTAAGGCTGTGGTTGTTGGTGGGAACGTGTGTAGGAGCCAGTTTCTAAAATGAGGTAATGCTATCATCCCTGGTATGTATTTAAAAGATATACATTTTAAAATGTATTATATATATAAAATAAATTTGTATTTATATATAATATATATATAGGGAAGGCAAGGGAAAAATATATATGGGGAGAAAGTGTGTGCTGTTCAGGCTTTTCCAGCTCCCCTGTGCTCTGGGAATCACAGAGGCTGAGGAGGCCGAGGACTGTGTCCTCCTGGGCCTGTGGAGGCTGTGATGTTCAACGTGCTGGCTGGCCCTTCCAGCCAGCTTCTCTGCTTCTCTGCCCTTCCGAAGACCAGGGACCGGGGCTCAGTGCCATAATCCGCCCTGAAAATCAACCCCTCTGGCATCAGGGTGTGAGGTGGGGAATGCCTCGTGCCGCTGGGC
Source organism: Anser cygnoides (assembly GCF_040182565.1). NCBI lineage: Eukaryota > Metazoa > Chordata > Aves > Anseriformes > Anatidae > Anser > Anser cygnoides. The sequence goes on from NC_089887.1 coordinate 8,947,690, forward strand.
TGTCCTGGCGCTGGGCTGGAGGCTGTGTCTTTCCTCGGTCACGGGTGCATGCGGAACCTCGCACCCCAGCAGGAACTCTTGGTTGAGACATGAGACGGACAGGAGGCAGGCACACGCTCAATGTTTTGTCAGCCTGCGAGATTCCAGAAGACAAAGCCCATTTATTTCCTCCAGGAGAGCAAACCTTCTCCGTTATTTGGTTAGTTATTGCTGCTGCATAGCCGGAGTGAGTCAACTGAGGAAGACTCGCCCTGCTTCCCCGTGGAGAACGGCCTTTGTGGGTTGGTTCCTTTGCTTTTCTTTTAGTGGCTAATGGGTCAGACAAATTGCTGTCCCCTGGAATTGGTGGCTGAGGAACAAATGGTGCTGAAGGGAAGCAAAAGCATCTGGGCCGAAGAGGCTGCATCCTTGGGTGGGTGCCGTGAGCAGCCCCGCTCCTCAAAGGCACCATGGTCACTGATACATGGGTTAACCCATAAAATGATACCAGTTACTGTTGATACCATGCATGCATTACCTTCTCTCTGTGCTTTTCCTCCTCCTTTTATGTGTGAAAATAAAGTTTTTAGGATGGTTTTGGCATGTGGGGCAGGAAGTAATGTGTGTGGTTTCTCCAGGCCTGTGCTTCATCTGCCATCAGAAAACAATGCATACAGATAACAAGGGTTTGTAAAGAACCAGCTGTGGAAACAGGGCCTTCCTGGTTCCGACAAGTTTAGCAAAATGCTGGGCACTGAAGGAGGCAGCTGGGTGCGGGCGGTGCTGGGCCTGGGGCTGGTGCTGCCTCCCCACTGCTTCTTCCCCTGTGCTCCTGTTCGGAGGAGCTGGGAGCTCGGCACCCCTCAAGCCAATAAACCCACTTTTCCCTGCAAGTGGCTTCAGACTTTTTGAAGGAAAGGTTTGACAAGTTCCCTTGGGAAAGTGTTTGAAGAGTTGGATCCTACAGTGACTAAAAATATTGCTAATGGGGAGAGCCTATGGAAGCTGTCAGCTCCAATCAATGTCTTCATTTCCAGGTAAAAAGAAGTGAACTTGCATGACCAGAAAGTTGGGGCCAGAGTTAATAAGGGCTTTGTTTTGCAAACCTCCCCTGCTTTCTCCCCAGGCTCCAGGATCCTTACTTTAATAAGAAACCACACCTCTTCCATTGCTGGTGTCTTCTGTTTCACAGCAGTCAAATCCAACTCGTGAAACAAAAAAGGGAGTTTTCATCTCCCAGATGGACTCCTGGATCCATGGGGTCTACTTGGTGGAGGATGAGATGTGCCCGTGCCCTTGGTGCTTTCCTGGCCAGGAGGAGCTGCAGCTCCTCAGGCTGAACATTTATTTATTTATTTATTTTTCTGTGCCCCTGCCCGTGATCCCCAGCTGCCCTCTTGCCTTGGCTGTCTCTGCGTTGCTGGCTGCAGGCACTGGGAGGCTGGAGGCAGGGGACTCCCCCACGCTCCTCCACTTGCAAGCAGTGTATGCAGGAGGCTCCTGTTACCTCTCTGAGATTTTTAGGAGCTGAATATCTTCCTCTGTAACACATGAAACTCAGGATAAGCCAGTTGCATACACTGGGAGCAAACAAAATAATCACCTATTGGTGACAAATGTCTTTGCCCTCCTGTACCCCATTTCTTGGTCTGTAGAGATGATGTTGTCCCCAGCTCTGGCATGACAGGCAGGATGCATGGGACTGCCTGGACCAACTGCCTTTTAATTCTCTTTTTCCTATCATTATTTTATTTTTATTTCTTGAAATTCACTGCTGGATGTCCAGGAGAGGAAGCTGTAAGGACAAGCTCCAGCCTCTGAGCCACCAAAACAGCTCATGGGTGCTGTGATGCGGGGAGGGCGGCAGGGGGCAGGGGCTGGGCTCAGTGCATTTGGTTTGTACAGCTGCGAGCAGCCTGCACCACCCTTTGCCAATGCCATTACATTTTGAAAACCTGGGATTATGCATAAAACCTGCCCAGAGTCCGGTTTGTCTTTGGTCTGTGCATCACACAAGCGTTTAGCACTTATGTGCGAGGTTGATAAGCCAAGCTCAGGGTTCTGAGAAGGCAAGCGCATTTTTTAAAGCCCTTCAGACTGCTGCTGCCCCAGGACAGGGGTGCGGCCATGTTCTGGAGCCATTTACAAGAAGGCATTGAGTAGGATGTGGCCCCTGAGCAGGAGACAGACTTTGGTGTATTGGGGGCTTCCCTTCTGTGTCGTGGCAGTTTTTGCCCGCACCGGGGGGTAACAGGGAAGGCATGGGCTTCCAGTGGAATCTGGCATGATGAAGAGCACCGGCCCCTGGGTTTGCAGCCCTTTTTGGTGTGGTGTAGACAGGGTGACCAGCTCTTTTACTAAATGCTTTCGCTTGGCAGGGACTTGGCACCTGGGCTGGAAACTTCCATTCCCGGTTGCAAATCATCAAGGTGCTGTTGATCAGATCTAATGAGGGAGTAATTGGTTCCTGCTGGTAAAGCCGGTCATCCTTGACGGTCACTGTGCCAGAAGGCAGGTGATGTGGTAGAGAAGGGAGTCACAGCTGGCACCAGCACAGTGAACTCACCGGAGCTGCTTAAAGAGGATGCTGCTGCAGCCACCCTGCTGCTTTGTGTCCGCTGTGCCACCACCTTGGCCGGGGCTGCTCTCAGCAGGAGGAGGTGACGCTCCTCGGGCTCCTTTGGGTGGTGTCCTCAGAGGGGGCTGTGCATGCAGAGCTCCTGCTGCACTGGCTAACCGGAGCTGTGTTTTGTCATCTGTTAAAATACCGTCCGGCTCTTGGGGTTGCCACGGCAACCGGATATTTGCTCATTTGTATTTCTTGAAAATTATTCTCGGCTGTTGATTGCGGTGTTTGTGGAGCTGCCTGTCAGGGTGCCGATGTACCGGCACTTGTCAGGGCTGTGCACGAGTGACTGGTACGGCTACAGAGCACATTTCCAAATGGAAACTTTGCTGGGGTGTGACGTGTGTTACATCCACATCCCCCTGCCCAGACCGGGTAACACAACCCCACGATCAGGGTGGGTTTACTCTGCTCATCCTGTCTGAAGTCTGCTCGTTGTATCGTGAAGTTGCTTGGGATAACAGTAAATCCAAGTTGCTGGAGACCTTGCTAAGGAAAGGAAAGGGTTTGCAGGAAGAGATTTCTTTTTTGCATTCTGTTAGCATGGAGAGGACTGCAATAAAATATCCTCATCTTTGTGCACTCAGAGGTCTGGGCGTGCTGCAGGGTAGGAAGGTGGGGAGGCTTAACCAGGAGGCAGGTTGGTGGATAACCATCACCTGTGTGATGGGGACAGGAGCTAGGGGCTGGAGGGTTATTTCTCAGGGGAAATAACCACCAACTTCAGCTTCCAGAGTGCCTGAAGGCTTTGTGGTCTGGGAAAGAGCCAGCCTGGATTAAATGTTCACTGATTTTCACTTGGTGGTGCAAAGCTGTGGAGCACCAGGGGAAAAAGTTGCTGCAGGACCAGCTCCAATGTTCAGATGTGGCTGTTGAAGGGGATAGGGAAGGTGTTTTTATCCTGAAGAGGAAATTAATTTGATTTGGATGCTGTTTAGACTCAGTGGCCATTGGTTCATGAGAATCAATTTATCCACAGTCCAGTGGCAGTTTAAGAGCTCGGTGTTGGTTGTCAAGTACTTGTTTAACCGAGAAAATCCACTTGCCATTAATTCCTCTTTTATCTTGTTGAGATAATTAAATTGGGAGGTAGGACACTGCAGCAGGTCTACAGACAGAGGTTGTTTTGTGTCTGCCTGAGGAGGGAACACCCTGCCTGCAGCACAGGGGCATCCTTTCCCCATCGCCTCCTCCCTCTGGCTGGACCCATGGATCTGAATTTGAGGGCAGAGGGAGGGGAAGGCAACAGCAGAAGGGAAGGATAAAGCAAAGAAATGTGAGTCTTGTCATCAGGGCAGAGGGCAAATGCCCTCAGGAAGGGGTTGTGGTCTTTGTTAATCTCCAAAGCATCACAGAAAGTCATGGGCCCAAG